>NC_134017.1:48047635-50511385 GCF_040712315.1 Castanea sativa
GTGGTGGGAGTAGAGTGCAAGTAGAGGGTTAAAAATCCCAATTCTTCCCAAATATAGCTAGTAGAGAAAAATTTTAAAAATCATATCCCACATGTTTCTTATCGAAATTAATTCATCCTTGTTCTCGAATCGAAACTCCAAATGTCTACTGTGGTGGTGTTTTCCCAACAACTCTAGGCTAGTTAGGGTCGAACCCCCAATTAATTTGTATTATGAATTGGATTTAGCCCACAATGGGATGTCCCAGAGAAATTCCTATGATAAAAGGTGGTGACTAGATGGTGTTTCGATAACAACCTATTTTGGAATTTGGCTAGCCGAGGAGGCTACCAAGTGGCAAAGTTCACCCTTTTTAGGTCTAAGTTGGACCCTCTTACCTCTGAGACTACCTTCTATTTTCTCTTCGTAATTTCGGTTCCAACCCCTACTCTGATTTTCCCTTCCCTTTTTATACCTCTCTCTTAGAGAGCCATCACTTATAGGGCTAAAGTGGGTCTCTGAGTCTATATCACTTTTTCTACATGTTTCGTCGTGTGCCAAAAGTGGGACCCAAACTCTGCTATTAAGAAGATTTTCTAGTAACTTGTACCTGCCGCCGAATCTTGTGCTCGGATGGCGGATTTCCAAAGGCACTACATTATATCCTTGATAGAGATAGATCCTTGCCTACATGTTTAGTCATGCCGAGGAGGGGCATTTCTAATTACATCTCACCTAGTGAAGATAGGTCTTATTCGGGCTGGTTTTTGCCCCAGATGGGCCAGACCCAGCCTTAGGATGAACCTTCCTTTCTACCGAGGTTCAGCCCCAGATGGGCCAAGCCCAGCCTGGGGATGGGATTTCCTTTCTGCCCCCCTATATTTACTTTACAATGACTAAAACCTCAATTATAAATTCAGAGTAGTGTGAGAGATATTCATGAAATAGTAAGCAATGGTCATTTCTTGGAAATGTGTTTTGCAGTATAATTATCATTCATAGACCCAAATTAACTCCCTTTTAACATTACCACTATTTCAGAATTAATATGCCCGGATTATCATTGAATCAATTGTTGGGCTTTGTGGAGTCTAGTTGTGTTTGATCTGGATTATGACCCTACATGAAATAATATTGTTACAATTTTTAATGGGATATTTTCTGAGGCTTAGTCCGCAGCTTAGTCCATGGAGCAGACTAAGCCTCAGAAAATTTTTGGCCCCCTTTTTGTAGCCTATTGTGAATCATGTGCATAGAATTTAAAAACTGTTGTTTTAGGCATTAGGGTTTTGATGTTTTTTTAAGAGAGAAAAATGTATTGCCGCACTCTGTATTTTTCCTTGAGAATAGTGAAATCCCTGCAACTCTGTGGATGTAGGCAAATTGCCAAACCACGTAAATACTGTCTTGTGTGTGATTATTTTTTCTTTAGCGTATATTTTTTTTCTCTATTTTTGCATCTCATAGATCTGGGAATTTCGTACATATTCCCATCATCAATCCCTTTAAAAAGATAAATTTCACCAAAATTTAAAGGATCATTAATACTTTGACATCCGAATTAATAAAGTGCATGCAATTCCACCATTATATTTAGTCTTGACCAATAGGAACACGAAATGTTATTTATATTAAATTAAATCAACATGGGATCAATCAAAATCAATTGCTCATAATCACACATGATCAGACTTGACCACATAGATGTATATTAACCGTTAAAACTTGATTTGATGATATCTTTTTATTCTAGTGATTTGATTGAGGCCCGTGGCATGTTGTTTTCATCGTTATAACTTCAAGATTTATCTTATGTGAAGAAATTGGAACTAAAGTGGCATTTTTACCACTTAAGGCTTGAAATTACCATTTGTCCACTTAATAACATTAAATGCATATAGGAAAATGGGGTGTCTACAAGATTATACAAAAAACATTAGATATATATATATATATATATTACTTGTTTGAAATATATGTTTATAGTCAACTTAAATTATGAATTAGTTTAGGCATAACAATGATCATACTAACACATTAAGCTTAAAAAAATAAATAAATTGAACCAAGAATGAATAAATTAAATTAGAAATTATATCTACATTATATTTTCTATGCTAATCAAGTATTTAGTTTAATAAATTAACTTTTTTGAATTAATTTCGTCTAATATATTTTATCTTAGTCTTGCTCCCGTACCAAAATCTCAATTCTACTAATGTGGGCGCAACGAAGAGTATACCCTAGCCGAGTGGACTGTGGCAGAGAAAAGTGGAGTCGTCACCTAGATTAGCTCTAAGAACCATATTGGGCCTTTTGGGCCAATCACTTACATGCATGGATCTGCATAGCAGATTATGGGTCTGGAGTTTAGGTATGGCTTGGGAAGTTGTTAGGCATCCAAGACTTCCCAGCTTGTGGATTGGCCTCCATTATGCATTGTTGGAACATATTTAATTAAAGAGTTAATTAAGAGAGCCCCTAATCCTTAACTTGAACATACATCATGCACTTAAGGAAATAACACCATAACATATTAAAGATCACAATATAAAAGGAAATAAATAAAACACAATCAAACATATAATAAAAAGGAAAAGATAACAATTAAATTACACACATAAGGAAAGATTATAAAATAAACCAAACATGGCAAACAAGTCCAAACAAACATGGAAAATAATTAAACACAATTAATTAACCTAAACATGGTCAAACAGAATCAAACATCATGTGAAAAATAACTAAATAACAAAAATAAGAATTTTTCCCTAATCTGGGTTCAGGGTGCGCATGCATACTCAACTACACGGACGCATGGTTGAACCATGCGCACGCATACTCGATGATGTGTACGCATTCTTTAGCACAAATTCAAAAAATTACATTTTTACAGATTTAATCTTTCAAAAATATAAACATATAAATCAAACAAGCATATTAGAACCCTAAACACTAAACTAACATAAAGAAAATATAACAAACATCAATATATATAAACAAACAAACATGAAAAAAAAAAAAACAATTATACTAAACTAACATTAACTCAATAAACATGTCAAACTTAAGAGGAATCATTTGAGAACTAAAGAAAAAAAAAGAGAACAAAAACAAAATATACTAAACCACAGTCAGATTAATAAACAAAAAAAGATCATAAAATCAACTAAAACAAGTAAGAACACTTAACATAGTATTAAACAAAGAATCATGTGAATCCTATGTAGCAAAGTGGGAAATTATGGAAAATAGACTCACCTTGCTTTAGAATCATAGATTTGAGATTGTTTGACTAACCCGTGCCTACAACACAAAGGTTAGATGGAGAAGACAAAGATAATCAAAGAACATAACAATTGTTAGTAATCACAACTCATGTTCAAAAGGTTTTGAAAGAGTTTTAGAAAACAATTTTGAAAGCAACCTTTCTGCCTTAGAACAAACTAAAGAGAGGTTTTAATTTTGTAAAAAACGAGCTTAGGCCCTACCTTAGGGTTTTGAAAATAGAAAATAGGGTTTTAGAGAAGATGGAGGCCAAAAAATCACTCTCTCTGGCTAGGCTTTTGATTAGACATATAAGATGAGTATTTAGAAGTTAAAATTAGGGTTTTCGGGGCTTTCTAATGATTTTGGATGTTCCCAAATGTCTAGGGGCCAACTCACATTAAAGAATGATGTTTTGGGCCCCTTAAAAATGAAGTTCTGGAACCCAGAAAATCGGCCTGCGTACGCATGGTGCATGCATGATTCATGCGTATGCATGCTCCCCAAAAACCCTGATTTGACAGCTCTGATGGCCCAGCTTAACTCACTGAATATAAATCCAAATTAGGAAAAATTTGTGTTCATATTGAAGCTTAGGATGTCTACTTTCCAATGAAATAAACCCTACTAAAAATTTATTTGTGGATCAAAAGGTATGGTTAAAACAATGAGAAAATGTCATTTTTTAGAATCGTTTTCAACATAATTGGAGCACTTTTGAGTTGTGATTACGTCCAAACTATTGTAAACTCTTTAAATACCCTTGGTTAACATATGTCAAACTCATCATTGGGGCTGGGAACCAAAATTTCTTAACGGTTACAAAATGAAGTGTCTACAACTAATACCTTAACATGTAAGTTAATATTCGATATGACTCAAGTATACCTCTTACATCAAAAATCATTAATTGATATGAAAAAGCAATAGTAATTGAATTTATTTGCAATTATTTTGGTAGCCAGCATGCACAATATGAATAGCTTTATCTGTTAACATCATCGTACTTATGCATAGGTAGACCACCACAAAGAGTTTTGTATATTTTTCCCATTATTTTCTACATAAAAAATAGGGCATAAAAAAATAATTTTATTTAACTGCTTAAATATGACGTTTCCTTACCGTGTATAATTCATTTTCATATTTCCTTAGTATGAATACAACACAAATGTCCATACTCATACTATTTCAAGAGTACTCAAAAATATTTCTTCAATGCCAAGAACCTTGTATCTCAACTAGCATATCTTAGTATTTCCAACAAAGGCATCTAAGATTTAAACTCCTCTTCCACATTGTAACCGAAAAAAAAAAAAAAAAAAACTTCAACGTTACCTTTAGGAATGGTTTTTGGACATAGAATAGGTACTATTGAACCCTCAATTTGGCTTGCCATTTTTTAAAATGAAAATAAATCTTTTTGTCTATTCTTAATACAATATTGTTCAATTTATATATAATAGTATAGACATTTGTGGTTTCAAATGTCTTAGATCCAAGGTGTAATCATGATTTAGTCTTGCACAAATTGTATTGCCTTGCAAATGACACAATGATACATAAAAGCCATCATAAGAAACCATTTTATTTGATAATAATTATTCAAATGACATTACAATAAGGAAAACCAAACAAACGTTATTCAAACTTTATAGTGGTTCACCCTCACTATTTCATAGATTTTTCAGAATTCTAGTTTGGCGCGAATGCCTTTTGAAGATATTCAACTACATTCTTGTCTAGTTGGAAGGCCTTGATGAGAACATCAGGATTAATGGGAGGAACGGATCCAAAGACTGCGTTTGCTATGGTGATCACTCCAGGATTTTGGCTGCTGAGACCAGCAAAGGCAAGACCAATAGTCTCCCCTATGTTGAATTGGAAGTGAATGAGTCCAATTGGGAATACAAAGACATCTCCCTTGTTTAGAACTTTGGTGAAGAGTTTGTTTGGGTTGGATGTGACAAATCCAACTAAGAATGTACCCTCAATGACTACAAAGAGCTCAGTGCCACGAGGGTGAGTGTGAGGAGGATTCAGGCCATATTGTGCAAAGTCAAGGCGAGCCAAAGATATGCCTAGAGTGTTGAGACCTGGTAATTTATCGACGTTCACTAGAGTGACATTTGATCCGACTTTGTTTCCAGTGTTTCCGGGAATATTAAGTCCGGAGAAGAAAAAATCATTCGCTGAGACCATTGCAGGGTCCTTGCAAAATTTTCCATTCACGAACACTACACAAAGAAAGAAAAGTTAGTTATTGTTGCAAATAAGATGTTTGTGTAACAATGTACTGTAACATGTCATGTAGGGGGAAAAAACCGTTGGGGCATAATTTTATTAACGTAAGAACTTATAATAAATTCAAAAGAACTTGATTGATAATACCACTACTGCTAATAATACTAAGAGTGTGTTTTATACATACCACCAGATTTGATGTCGTTAATTGCAACACAGAAGTCTTGCAAAGGACTAGGATCATAGGCAGAAACAAAGGAGGATGCCAAGGCCAAAATGGCCACAGTCGCAAGGAAAGAAACACCTTTCATTATATTTGAGGAGGTTATCTCTACGTTTTATGGTATACTATTCTTGGTTGAGTGAGGGATGAGAAACATAGCAATATTGAAATCTCTATTTATAGAGAGGAATGGGAGAAGCGGTCTTTATTTTTGCAAAAACTTGGTAATTGTTCAACTCTGTCACATTTTTTTATTTAATTAGGTGAACCAAATGTCTTTACCGGTTTAACCACTACTTGTCTTCACATATTTTAAAACCTATCAAATGGGACCTCTTCAATGGCATTGTGCAGTTTAAAGGTTGCTTTGACAAAAATAATGTTGATTTTGCCAACCAAAAGATAAACCTAATGTTGATATTATAATATTATATATATTGCTACATTTATTTATTGTAATGACAGAGAAGCTCCTATTTATGTTGGACTCTGTCCTCATTAGTGAATTTTCCACCGTCATCGGCTGCAGAATTCGATGCGCAACAGACCAATGACATTTGCGTAAATTCTTTAACTCAAATTGCTTGTAACTGAGGAGAATTTCATTGACCTTATCTTATTTGGTGTACTAAAGACTTCTTAATGTTTAGTTAGATATAAATTATTGTCTAGGACCAAGTAACCAACAACTACTATGGTATCTGTCTGGTATATCCTTCTTCTTTCCCCCCCTCTTTTTTGTTGTTGATAATCTGCATAAAGATTTCTTTCCCTTTTTTGCTCTTTATGCTCTTTGTTGGTATTACTCTTTACTGTGTGCAGTTTGCTTGCTGGACTCTGTTGTGTGTTTATCTCGAGTTATATTTAATTTTTCAATATAATTGGTTGATAGATATTTTTCTCTCGACTGTGATTCGCTTATGTTCTTTGTGTGTTTGCAAAGTTTATTATTTGGTAGATGTAAAAATTGATCCTCTTCTATATATCTTTTCCAAGTAATGAGGTAGTGATATAACTTCAATATTCTTTTACTTTCCAAGAACAATATTGAATAACACAAACTTATTTTACTCTTCCTTCTCTCATTCTCTAATTCTTCGGTCACTAGATCAGTATTAAGGTTTTTTAATTATAATTTTACTGTGTTTTTGTTGATAAGAATTATCAAAATTTTCTGTTATGTAGTCATATACTTTTATTTTTTTTGTTTTGTTTTTATTTGCAACTTTCCGGGGCATTGCACAAACTGCATGAAAATAGCTATCAATGCATTGTAATCTATAACAAAATGTTCTATAGATTTTTCAAGATGGTATGGAATAATCAATAAAGTTCATATCTACCATGCTTGAATATAAAATTGCTTTATTTTTGCACTTTCTTATGGTGTTTTGCTTAGCTTTTACTTTTTTGTATGGTGTGGCAAAAGAAATTATTTGACTAATATTTGGTTTATACAGTTACCAAGCATCTTAATAAGGGCATCAATGCTGCAAATAAATGTTTTGCAACTAGCAATGTATCTAAATTCTTTACTCTTTCTTTTGGCTCTTTAGAAGTTTTAACATCTAAATTTTGGGTTCATATTTTGCAATATAAGAAATTGTCTTGACAAATTTCAATTGCTATAATCATGGATTATTCTTTTGAGGTAACCTATCTTTCTCTTATATTTTTTCTAATATATAGTCATATGTTTTTTTGTTGATTCTTTAAATTTTTAAGCCTTTAAGAAGTTTAACAAATTAAAATTTTGATTCAATTTTTGCAATATTATATTTTTGTTTCTATTATGTAGTTATATGTTTTTTTTTTTCAATAATTTCTAGGCACTGAATCTTTTGATTCTTTACTCTTTCTTTTGGCTTTTTAGAAGTTTTAACATCTAAATTTTGGGTTCATATTTTGCAATATATGAAATTGTCTTGACAAATTTCAATTGTTATAGTCATGCATTATTCTTTTGAGGTAATCTATTTCTCTCTTATATTTTTTCTATTATGTAGTCATATATTTTGTCTTACCGTTTGAATGAATGTGACTTAAATATCACAAACTACTGTACCTTTTAAAAAAATACTTTTCATATATATGTACCTTTTTGTATTTTTACTCTATTTTTTATTTTTATTTTTATTTTTACGCTGCTGGGTCTTGAATTTTGATGAACAAGCATAGATAATGAGTTAACCTCATAAATTTGTTTTTTTAAATTTTTATTATTTAAGAACCAAAAAGGTGTTGATATGTTTCTTGCGGCATTTTTCTCAATTACATTACCTGAAGGCAAGAGCCATTTTCTCTTGCCAAGAATAAAAGTTGGAATCATAAGTAGATGAGAGGCAAGAAGGTGGCAGCTGAGGCTATGCAGATAATAGGAGCATTCCAAGTGCTTCCTATATTGATCCTTTTCTATCTCGATTAAAACTCTATGGCCTTTACTGGTACATCATTCTTCTTCTTTTTACATTCATATATTTTGAAATCTATTCTTTCCAGTGCATTTATTTGTCTTCATTCTCTAACGAAGTCAATTTATTCATCTGATACGCCTTTTTGTTGTTCTTTTACGTGTTAAAATATTATAACTATTGCCTATAACACTAAATTAGCTTTTCTAATTCTCAAAAAAAAAAAAAAAAAAAATCTTTTCCAAAACCTATTGCTCAAGATTAATGACTCTTTCTGAGTGTCAGTGTCATTTCTGAGTGTAATTAGCTACTGTTTCTATGTAAAATCTTCTATAGTTTTTATTTTCTCATTTTTGGGTTTTTTTTGTTGCATTTTATATGGCAAGAAAAAACTCAGGATTTTGCAAAAAAATTGAGCAATGGGAGGGATTACATTAGTGTTTTTTCCCTCTTAATTTGTAACTTATTTTTTCAAGTAATCATAACTTTAAGAAAATTTAAAATTTAAAATTTTTGTTTAACTAATTCGTGCATCCTACAGATTAGCGACTAGTAATAATAATAATAATAAAGAGACAAATCCCAAAGCCCATAATGCAATGCATTGATAACCCAACCCTTTAAGCATCATATACCAGAAAGTTTATCTCACAACCTATAAATATGGCCCTTACATTTGGCAAAATCAACATGTCGAATTGGAAAAAATTTAGATGCATGAAACCCAACTAAAAAACCCATTAAATAGCCTACCAAATTGGCCGAACTGGGCCCACCAAAAATTCAACCCTAGTAAGCCTAGGGCCCATGTCTGGGCCGAAAGTCAGAATACTTATGGTACTTCTTTCTAGGCCAAGCCCATGTGTGAAGAAGCTAGCAAAGGCTAAAAATAGGAGAGGTGGATTGGAGGGTAAGAGAGTCATTCCGCATCTGCTTTGACTTGGACACATTGAAAAAAACTCTCAAAAGAGCTTGGAGAACTTGTGACACGATTGAGCTCATACTCGATGCAATATGCAATACACAATTGCTCATGGAAGAATTAAAAACTTGTAGGATTAACGCACAAACCCAACACAATTGCGTTTTTTTTTTTCAGCAAAAAAAAAGAAAAAAAAACGCAATTGTGTTGGGTTTGTGCGTTAATCCTACACAAAAATATAAAAAAAAAAAAAATAAAAAAACGCACAAACCCAACACTATTTCTTACTCCAAATAAAGGACTGAATCAACATTTAATATTGTTTTTCCTAAATCCTCAAATTGGGAAAGTGGATTCCCGTTTAGAGAAGCATTTCTCATGGCCTTGGTTCAATTGGTTACCTTAAACTTGAGGAAAATAACCTTGTTGGCATTATGGTCCGTTTGATTACGTGGATTTTAGGAAGAATTGAAAAAAATGAAAGAAAATGGAGAGAGAAAAAAATTGGTGTTTAGTTAAGTGGATTTGTAGAAAGATCACTAGTGGACTCTTAAGTGTTTTCTTCCAAAATTGAAGAGAAAACTAAAGAAAAAACATTATGACAGCCAAAGATCAAATTTGCCCCTCCCTCTCCATTGTGTCAATTATGTTCACGTTGTGTTGTTGTTGTCGTTGTTTTTTTTTTAGTCAAACAATTGCCTTTGCATTTTTTGGCTATTTTATTTATTTATTTACTTATTTTTATTAACGGTGGGTTCTTTAATTTATAACAAATGGTGGCTTTCACTTTTTTATTTTTATTTTAAAGAAGGCACCTCGAATTGTTATATATAAATAAAATAACAAAGAAAAATAAAATATTATTACAATATTAATGACATGTTAATTTATATAAGATGTTACTTTTAATTTTAATTGATAATAACTTTTTTTTTAATGATTGTAAGGAAATTATTTTTTATATTATGTAATTGGAGCTTGAGAGTAATTATACAAATTTCATTTTCAATCCACTCACATTTCTTTTCAATTAAACAAATAAGTTTTTCACCCTTCCACTTTTTCACCTTCCAAACCAAACACATAAGAGTAAAAACAAAATCTATTTTATCATCCAACTTTTCTATCCCTTCTCCATTTTCTATCCTCCTATTTTGCACCCCTCCAACCAAATGAACCTTAAGTGTTCATTACTCAACACAAGTGAATACTAGTGTCCAACTTCCAATTAACAAGAAACTTAATATTCATACTAAGAAAAATGAGAATAAGTACTCTATTTTTAAAATCTTAATTTTATAAAATGTTATTGAGTGGTGTAACATTAACAAAATGGTAAACTTGATGTCGTTTATATATAACTGCTGGTGTGGGGTTTGTGTTGATTAATGTATTAGCAATTTAGCACCATTACTCAATTGTTTAAACAAAGTTCACGGCTTCACTCTTGGTAGGCAATCCTAGCATTCAATAGGGGTGGAACTAATTATTTATGACTCTGTGTAACTGAATTAGAGTAAGACTTGGTTGAAAACTTGAAATCCAAATAGAGGAACTAAAAATGAGGCACTAGTTTTGTAGTGTTCACATTTGGCAAGGAAATGCTAGTGAAATAGAAAGCTTGAAGGAGAGAATCATCGTGAGGAAAGCAATATTTATCTCGTGTATATTATTTTGACTTTCACTAGGAAGAGGATTTTTTTTTTTGGGGACAGTTCGAATGTAGATTTTGATTCATAGGATTCTATGATTTGGATATATGCATAATTTCCCCTCATATATAGTATGTGGTGTGGGAGCCATACCTTGTGAGAAGCTAATACATTGTGAGAGACAAATCCACAATTCATATAATTTATACTATAACAGATAGATTCTCCTAGAAATGGATGGGTGAAAATGAAATGAATGTCACATAGTAGGAATAGGGTAAATGATTCATGTATGAGCTAATTCAATTATATGTGGATTAATATACATTCAAGAATTAGGCTTTTTTATTTTATATGATTTGATAGTCTGGGATTGGAATTCTAATTTTCGTTACAAAAGAAAGTATACAATAGGTGCATTATTCATTTTTATTGAGCTAAAAGGTAGAATAATTCCAACTTCAAAAATCTAACATGACGATTGAATATTAAGGTCTTCAGGTTTCAGTAACAAGGAGGACCACAAGGCAAAATTTTGGGCCAACTTTCAGAATTCTTAGTCCCAATTCATTTTGATTAGTCTATAAAATCAATGGTCGGATTGTTTTTCTTCCCTTCCCTTATTTCTTTATATTAGTGTTTTCCTCCGTACGCTTGAAATTGAATTTTGGAATTTGTTACCGTCTCCATTAATTGAATCATAAATTCCATACACAAAAATCAGGGAAATTATTGTGTACTCCCAAAGTATTATAAATGCATACTCTTTCATTTCACATAAATAGTGGATTCCACTAATTAAATTCATAGTGACACCCACCATTTAGGAGTACCTAATCATTTTCCAAAAAATCATGTCATTTCTTGTATAACTGAGATATGCTTGCATTGTATGCTGCTCTTAAAATGCCACATTGCCACTACCACCGTATAATATCCACACAAAATATATAATTAAAATAAAAAATGAACAAATAAACAAATCAAAGGAAGAGGAAATTTGTAACTTTGTTTGATTAACTAGAACAAGCCAAATTCTTACACAGATCAATACACTGTCATAAGCATCCCATATTACCTAATTTAGTCTAATTTGGAACAAAGCAAAAGGAAAAGGGAAGAAGAAAGGGTTAAATTAGAGAGTAAGTCCATGACCATGAGACACAATCCTATGCTAAGTTAAGAGCTAGTCCCCACCTTCAAATTGGTTTATCTGACAGTACAGGCAACTGCATAAGCCCAATACTTGAGATGCTCTTTCATGGCCACATTATCATCGAATGATGCCATCAGATTCTTATTTCGATGTTGATCCCCAAAACTCTGATTCTGATACCCACATGTTTCCTTAAACATTGAAAACATAGAAACTTCCTCCACATCAAGGCACAAATGAAGCTCTCCTAGAATCTTTCTACTCTGACTCAACCCTCTCTTGCTTCTTCTCCTTGTCTTCCTTCTCTCTTCCTTCTCAGCTGACATTTTGAGCTCGATCACTTCATCTTCAACATGATTGGCCATCTGGAGTTCAATTTCATCAGCAAATTCACCACATTTGGTGCACATTGGGTCCAAATTCTCATCATTTGGCAACTCATCTGGCTGGTTTTGAAGGATTGGAGAAATGGGTTCGGATGATTCTTCTTTGGAAGACTCACCATTGACATGTTCTTGTGTGTCAATTCCATCACTGGCTGAATCCAAAGACTTGTTCTTTGATGCAACAATGTTGGTGAAGAACCAAAGAGAGTCTAAGCTCTCAATGACCCATGAACCATCCATGAGAAACAAACAACAACAACAGAGCCAAACAAAAGGCAAAAATAGCAAATTAGCCCTTAGTTTCTAAGTATATAGTTAGCAGGCCCGGTTAGTAAAATATATAATTTACTAACATCTCGAGTCTTAGAGGCTCGATTTTGGCCCATAAATCGAGTCTTTGAGGCTCGGTTTTTGCAGGTTGATGTGGCCTTTTTTCCACGTGGCCTCCACCTAGAAATCGAGTCTCTAAGACTCGATTTATGTGACGTGGCCATTTGGGTATGATGTGGTTGATCCACGTGGCAAAACAGGAAACCGAGTCTTAGAGACTCGATTTCAATTTGGGGTTTTTTCAAACTTAACGCCTCTCACACAAATACTCTCCCCTCTCTCTAACACAGCAGACTCTCACGCTCTCACTCTTCCTCTCACCCACCCTCACTCTCACACACCGAACCTCACTCAGTCTCACTCGCTCACCCTCTCCACTCTCACTCAGTCTCCACCCTTTTCCTTCAATCTACGCGGTCTCTCAAAGCTAAAAAAAACGTGAGTGCTTTGTACAAAGTACAATGGGAAAAATATGAGAAAACCTTGATTGCGAAATCTGAGAAAACCTTGCTCTGCGCCTCCACTGCCTCCCTCTTGCTCACAGAGAACAACTTGTAAGGTAAGTGAATCTGGGTTTATTAGAATGGGTATTTTCTGTGTGTGTGTTTGGTTTGGGATTTTGGGTTTGCTTTGGCCGTGTTGGTATGCTTGTGAATTGAATTGATGTAGGCTATTGTTTATCATTTGCTTTGGCCGACGAGCTTCACTCTGGTGTACACACTCTTTCTATTGTCACTAACACACCTCAACAAGCTGAAGCCAAAACCCAATACCCAATAAATAGTCAGTAGTTATATATTTCTCAACGTTATTATTTCCATTTCCATTTCCATTTCCATGTGACAGAGATTTTTACTTTTTTTTTTTAAACTGCTTTTGCTATTATTATGATTGCTAAGAAAACTGTCTACTGTAAATAACTATATCCAGATTTGTAATAGAAGAGGTATGATTTTAGCATGAACTGTTTTTGTTATTCAATTGTGCTATTGCTTATGAGTTATGGGGTGTGTTTGCATAAGCTGTTTTTTGAGTTTAAAGTGAGTGTATGTAAAAAAGGTACGAGGCGTTTGGGTTTTAAAAATGCTCTGTTAAGTTCTTAAAGTGCTTAACCATTGCTAAGAAAACTGTCTACATCAATACTATATCCAGATTTGTAATAGAAGAGGTATGATTTTAGCATGAACTGTTTTTGTTATTCAATTGCGCTATTGCTTATGAGTTATGGGGTGTGTTTGTATAAGCTGTGTTTTGAGTTTAAAGTGAGTGTATGTAAAAAAGGTACGAGGAGTTGTGGTTGCAATTCAGAGTTTTGGGTTTTAAAAATGCTCTTTTAAGCTCTTAAAGTGATTAACCAAATGGTCCCATGGTCTTTAGTTTTTATTGTTTTCGGATCCAATGCATGTTGCCTAAGAGGGTTTTGGACTTAAGTTTTTATTATTGTTGAAGTTGAACTAAACAACTCCATGTTTTAAGATCTTTGTTCGAGTGGTCTTGTACTTTTGCATCTAGTGATCTATTGTGGATTTTATAAATTCACTTTCTTTTCGCTTGTGTTTCTCTTGTAAAATGTTAGGAGGGCTTTAAAGAGACTTCTTGTTGAGTGGCCTAGGGGATGAAAGGTAATTTCATTAGGTGAATGGAGAGTGGAGACACAGTTAGCTCTACAACACAATTTAAGGAACATGGGATTGAGGGGGTTTTAGGCTTCGGAAGCTTGGATTTTTCAATCAAGCTCTCTTGGGGAAATAGCTATGGCGTTATGCCATAGAATTAGTCCTTTTATGGATTAGGGTTGTGGGAGTAAATTTGGTGAGATAGGGATCAATGATGTCTTGTTTAGTTATACCTACTTCCATAAGCATATTATGTGTTCATTTCTCAAACTAACTGCTTATCATTTTTGTGCAGTATGGCTACTGCAAATGCTGGGCGGATTGACTATACAGAGCCTGGACCCATTGACAGGTCGGTGTTGTCAAAGCAGCTCAAGCATCGGTCCGAAGCTATTTGGAATGGGCAGGTAAAACATAACACTTAAGATTTAACTAATGTACATGCATTTAATTTATACAATGTACATGCATATGCCACCCATATATTAATCCATGGTTCTATTCTGTGCAGGATCTAGGATCCGTTACCTGCCGTAGCCGTAGTTCAGAGTTCTCCAATAGAGAGCCAATGGTGGACAACCAAGTCAGGAACATCATCAAGGCAGTTGGTTTGGAGGGACTCCTTTGGGTCCCGGGTAGAGAGATTGACCATGGTCTGATAATTGCCTTAGTGGAGCGATGGCGGCCCGAGACTCACACCTTCCACATGCCACATGGTGAGATCACCATCACATTGTAGGATGTGGAGGTTCTTCTCGGGCTTCCTGTTGATGGTGACGCTATAACAGGGAGCACGCAGAAAACTTAGGTGGATGTGTGCCGGGACTTCCTTGGCTTTCGACCTATAAATCAAGACAACCATAAGCAACTTATTGGTCAGAGGATTCTCATCAACCAGCTTTTGGAGCAAGTTGCCGATCCATTGCCGCCTAATGTTGAAGAGGACCAGCTGCATAAGTACGCACGATGATACATCCTAGCGCTACTGGGGGACACAATATTCATGGACAAATCCGGCGATAGGGTGCATCTAATGTGGGTGCAACAGTTGGAAGACCTTCGTAACCCACGAAGGTACAGTTGGGGAAGTGCTTGCCTTGCATGGTTGTACCGAGAGCTATGCAGGGCAAGCGAGGACACCAGTCAGATTGGTGGGTGCTTACTGTTACTCCAGTATTGGGCATGGGCCAGGTTCTCCTATTTGTGCCCCGCAGTTGAGCATGGTCCGCCAGTGGGTGCTTATGGTCCTCCAGTGCGTGGTCCATTGTCCCTGAAGGAAGTCTTTACCTCATGCACGTCATATACATTATGCGATCATTCCCTAAGCCTATAATAATGTAACTTGATTTTATTTATTTATTTTAAAGGCTTCTAGCAATTTTTTATGTCAACATTGCGTAAATTTCAATTAGAGGTTCAATATATATGATCACGTTAATATACTCTAATTTTGTGATTGTCATGTGGCTTGTATGTGCTTTGTTTTTTATAATCGAGTTTCTTATTCTATTGATATTATTAATTAAGTAAATATCTATAAGATGATCTCAGTAGTTATATGTGATTACATTATAGTTTTAACATTGGAATTATCTCTGTACGAAAGTTGTAGATATTGATCTATTGCAACTGATTGTAGGTGGTTGTGGGTCCCAAACAAGAAAAATAGGCCCGCCCACATCTTCAGGGACAGGTATCGCGAGCAAATAGCTTCAATGTTGCCAGGCCAGGTATGAAAATGCATTGTTTTACATGTTTAGGAACAAGATATAGGTTTGGTGAGCTTTGAAATATAAACATTGCTACCTAATGTGTTGTGTACTTGTTTTTTGGCTGTTGTAGGTGGTGTGGCAGCCATATGAAGCTGAGTTAGAGGACCTTCTGCCATGGTGCGTTGCAGGGAGGGCCGTGTGAACGGCAACGGTGCCACTTGTATGTTTCCACCTAGTAGAAAAACATACACCGGATCGTGTCGTTCGTCAATTTGGGATGATCCAAGAAATTTCTCGCAATGTTGACACCGACACTGTGCTTCATGGCATTGATTTGAGGGAGAAATTCAGTGTTGATTGGATGCGAAAACATGTTGTGCATATCGATGAGTAGGGTAATCGCCTTCAACGGCGTTGTGAAGCAGTGCTTGGTGATATGCCTTCACAGCACGAGTACCACGACTGGTTCAAAAGGATAACTCGGAGGTTCATAGATAGGCCTGGTGCTATAGTGACTCTGCTGGTAACTTCTCAATGTCTTCTACATCTTACCATACTGAAATAGCATGAAACCACTGTTTAGATAACATGATAGTATCACATTTTTTGCTTAGCACTTGGTCTCTCTATAATTTGCAATTATTACTAGCAGAACCAATTCTGAACCAACATTTATTTTATTATCGATTGGCATTGTTGATTTGGTATTGCATTAATAATATGTGTGGTTTTTCCATGTGCAGATTGAGGGATACGTCCGTTTTTTGAGGCGTCACCCAGTGGGCACGGAGGACCACAAGGACATTACTGAGGTCCTGACGGCAGTGCATGCAATTGAACGTGTACAACCTCCTATTCCTGAGGCCACGAATGAGGAGGCACCTACTCCTACGGGCCCAAGCACTACTAAGGGCCCAAGCACGAGCACAACCCCAGCCGGATGTCTCCCTCGTCCGCTTGTTGCTAGCCCTCGGGTTGTCCCTACCCCCGATCCTTCTTCATCCACCCCACATCCATCCCCTACCCCCACCATTCCTTCACCCACCCCACATCCATCTCCTCGCCCCACCATACTGACACCCACTCCACATCCTTGTCCTGGGTCTGACATTTGTCCACCCACTCCACGGTCATTTCCTCAGCTGTTACCCATTCCATCCTTTGACCTGGGTATTGATCCAACTCCACCTGACATGCAGCAGGAGCCACCCTCCCACAGTACATCTACTGCCCTGTCTTCAGCCATCGACCTACCCCATGTTCAGGCTGAGCAGACTGTTGGGTTACCTGCAGTGGCAGAAGGTCGGCCGAAACGCATATCAAAGGCACCTCCTTGTGGGACAGAGGGGCACAAACATGGACACAATGCTGGGCTCGAGGCATCTGACGAAGGACATGCAAGACCTCCTCCTCATTATACGAGACGGCATAAGATTCAAAAAAGGTAACTCAAAGCTGAATGTGAAACAACACACTTTATAACTAGTGGGTAGAAATGTTTTCACATTTCAATCTACTATTGATTACTTCATGATATTATTATGGAGATCAATATGATTTTAACGTACATTTTTGGAAGTAGGTGATGGGAACGAGTACAGAGGGGGCCAAAATGACAGTGATGCAGGTGTAGAAGACGGTAAGCAACTACTCTGACTTTGGCGGTTAAATCAATGGCCATTGTCTGCTACTATGGTAAAGTCTTGGGCTGCCAAGCCTAAGTAACAATTGAGTTTGAGTCTTGAGAGTTGAGAGTAGCTGCTTAATGCATATGTCATGAATGGTTGGACCCGATTGAGAAGTATGTGCATGTTTTATCTCTAAGTTACCAACATCTTCAATTGAATTATTTGCTTTGCACATGAATCTGATCCTAAACCATGTTGCTTATGTACTCGCTGTACGTGGTTGACACGTGGTATTTTTGCCAAGTTTTTTAGTTTTTACTTTTTCAGAGATTCTAAATCTAGGACATGGTTTGATTTGATGTTGGTGTTTGTAAAGGACTAGGATAGATATGTTTCAAATGCAACCCTGAAATTTTTGACTCATGAGCTGATGAGCGTACTTTCTCTGGTAATGATGTAGATTAACCACAAAATAAAAAAAAAAGTAAATTTTTTTTTGTTGAGAAACACGTATATAATGGACACGTATATAATGGAGAGGATGAAATAAAAAAATACACTCACACGTCAATACCACGATAATACTAAAACTGTATGCAGAATAAAAAAAAAAAATTTAAATATTTATTTATTTATTATGATGATGGTATTAAACTAATCATACCTCAATTTGTAAGTTTTTTAATAGATCTCCATTAAAAGTAGCTACAAGTCCATAAGCATTTTTCTTCCATAATTTACTTCACAGTGAAGCTAATACGAAAGGTTGATACCCATTTATGTTGTAGTGTTTCTTGTGTTGGGAGGTATCCTTGTTGAGTGATTGTTGAATAATGTAATCGTTTAAACGAATCCCTGTATTAAAGTTTTTTTTTTAATGAGTTATGTTTATGTAGAGTTTTTATTTGAATCTTTATGTGGATGACTGTAAGCATTGTTTGCAGCCTGATAGATCAGATGAACAGGCCAGAGTTGAAGCTACTGGGGGTGGAGTCATCTTTGTGAATGGAGCTCGAGTTGAAGGCATTCTTGCAATGTCCCGAGCAATAGGTAATATTTTACACATTTAACCAAAGTATTTCCTTGTCAAATTACATTTACGACCACATGGTATTGGTATGACTCCTAAATGTTCTTATTGCATGATTACCATTTGTGGTTTTATAAGGTAACATTTTAAGTTCAATTGAATGCGATTTTTCGTTTCTTATTTTTTTTAAGTGGTTCTAGCAAATGAAAATGCTTCTGAAACTATGGTTGTTTGTACACCATATAAGTTAGCAACATGCATTGTCTTTATCATTTTCACAATGTATTCTCTTTTGACTTAATGATTGAATGCGTCTCTTGAAGGTTGTAGTAACAAACATATAGGGACTGCATTCCTTTTTTTTTTCTTTTTTTTTTCTGGTAAACCCTTTAAATTGTGAGGCACTCTGGTGAATTGAGAAGTCAGATGGGTTATGTCATTTTGTGTCAGTTTACATTAGGATTCAGCTATTTGTGCATCAAGCAGGTCAATCCTTGAAGTGGCCAAGTACAGAACTTCCAGTACAATGAAGTGGTTAGTCTGATCTTGGCTTGCCTCTTGACTTACAACTGAAGTTGTCTTCCAAAAACCAGTATAACAAACTTTGCCATGGTGATCAATGGTAAACATTCTTAATTCATGTCTTGGTTTTTGAAGATGTTTCATCTCTCATGTTGAAAAAGGTTGAACAATAATGAACATCTTCTCGTATGTCCTTAGTGTAAAAAAGGTTCCTTGACGTTTTTAGGAAATTTAATATCATGCAATTATAATATGGACATGAAGCTTAGCTTGTCTGTCATTATACATTGGAATCTGAGTGGGAGATTCTTTTTCAATATAAAATTTACTTGAGCACCTATAAAGACAACAACCAAATCATGGGTCTTGTTTTATTTTTATGGGAGTTTGGTTATTTGGATTCTGACAGTAACATTTGAAGAGCTGAGTTGTCAAGATGTGACCTTGTTTAATAACTCACCGTGATCCATTATAGTGAAGAGGAACTAAAATGGCTTAACCATGACAGATGTGATTATGGACTCTGCATGTTAAGCTTAAATGGCAGTAGGTGTTCATGGATAACTGAGAGAGATAAAGTAGCTGTTAGGTTATGTGAATGTAGTTTATGGTACTAAGCAGAGTTATTTGTTGATGTGTATATCAGTTTCTTATTTGTGTAGGATTGTTGTCTTCATATTATGTGGCTGCATCTGGGATAATGGCTAACATGTTTGAGTCATTTTTGTATAGCTGAAAACCTCTAAGCTGAAGATGGTGAAGCTAACTTTGATTGCCCGTGTAACTGATGGTCTTCCACTAGCAGAGGGTCTGGATGATGGCCGTGATTTAAAAGATGCTGAATTCTACAAACAGCAAGTGAAGGCTTTGTTTAAAAACCTATCAAGAGGTCAGAATGAGGCTTCAAGGATGTCAATTGAAACTGGCCCTTACGTGAATGGTATCCTTGTGAGATTTTTCATGTGTGTGTGTGTGTATGTATTTTCCCAGTATTACTTACAACTCAGATAGAAACAACAGTATTATTTCTGTTACAATGAGTACGCAATCTGTTTATAGTTTAGAGAGTATTCAAACACAATGTGAAACCCAACTTGATTCAATCTACCCAAAACTGAAACCGCAATTGAATTGGGGTTGGCTTCAAACACAACGTGAAATTATGGAGATTTTATATCCATAATAGATGATTGTGAGATATTGAGTTCCTTGTAGGCGTTGTGGTCTAGTTAAAATTGTTCTATCATATTTACCTAACTAATGCAAGATTTGATGGGGATAGCAGCTTCAGTTTAGAAATTATGCTGTCTTTTTCAACATGTCTCTATGCTGAAGTACCCTACTTTTATATAAATATTTTCTGGGTTTCTTTTAAAATATACCTTTTTTTACTTGTTGGGTTCTATTAAAACAAGCATAGCTTTTTGACTCCTTCATTGTGCTAGAACCACTGTTGATTCAACCTTCTCTTCGTAAACAAGAGTTGGCATGTGAAGAAAAATAATGAGCTATTGTGTCTATTGGCAATACTAAAATTTTATAGTTTACAATATTAGCTTGGTTCATACAAGTATAAGAAAATATTTTGAATTATTGAACTAATGAATTAAGGAGGGGCATACTATCTGCGGCAAGATTAATGTTACAGTGTCTTTTAGGTAGCATCCAAAGGTATTTCCTTTTCTAATGTCCCTATTGTTCTAAACTTGCTAATTTCTTCTTGCTTATGTGTTGCACTATAAATCCACAGACCATTTCCAATGATTTTGGGGTGTAATGAACTTGATTGTGCTGTTTGAAGAAGAGATTGCGAGTTGGTCGATACTGATATACTGCACTAATAATTATGTTTAAGGATTTCTAGGTTGAGATTAGGCTTAAAGAATAGCTAAATATGGCTATAAACTCTAGAGAACAAATGCACAAAGGATAGTAAGGAAGAAAAGGAAGAAGAAAAAAACAGCGTGGGTGAGAGAGAGATGAGACAAGATTGCCTCAGAATTAGAAGGAGGTCTTTTTTGGAGTTTTAGCTAGAGAATAATTACTAGAATATTTACTGTCAGTTGGGTGCAACCACTTAAAATTCTAATTATTGATGTTTTTAGCTGTTTGTCCATAACTTGCTTAAATGGAGATGACATCTGTATAGTGTTTTATTTTATTATATTTTTTTGCTACTGATGTTTTGGAAAATTTCTTTACCTCTTTATGCAGAGATATTTTGAAGTGCAAAGCTAATTTTTGAAAGGGTGCCAGCAGGAAACAAGGGACAATTGGTAAAAACATCTCGCATCCTAAGTATGTGATTAGCTTTTTGTTCTATCTTTTTCTTATGATGAGAAACATCTCAGTTGATCTCATATGCAGAACCAATTGAGGGCTCTATAATTGTGAAGCAAGTCAGCTAATGAAGCATACGGAAATCAAGGTTTTATATCTTACATAATCGTAGCTTGGTTCATAAGGTGTATAAGAAAATGAGTTGAAATTATAGAAGTAATGAACGATGAAGTTTATACAGGACAAAAGCAAGGTTATAGTGTCTTTTAGACTCCATCCAAAGGTAGACCTTTTCTATCATCCTTAGAGTTGAAAACTTTGGGGATTTCTTCTTGGTCTGGTGTTGCATTAAAGATCCTTAAGTGTCCTTTTCCTATTAATTTGGGTCCTATAATAGTGATTATACTTTCAGAAGAAAGGTATGTCAGTTGGTCTAGAATGGCAGCAGGCATTGTTCTAGAGTAATAATCAGAAGTGTTAGGAATTTTAAAATTGAATTAGACTTAAGGAATATATATGTGTGGTTAAAATTCTGCAGAGTGAAGCAAAATATATATGTGTGTGTGTGTGTGGGTGGGAGAGAGAGAGAGAGAGAGAGAGAGAGAGAGAGCATTGCATATACGGAGAAAGAGATTGCATATATGGAACTTATGACTTAGGTTTGTGGTCCTTCACTTTTGTCTTTGTTTGTTTCAACATGTTCCTTTGCTTTGGCCTGTTATGTCTATTTAGACATTATGTTGGAAAGATTTGTTTCGTATGTTCTGATGCTATCGGCTGTCACATATCTTTCGACTTGTGTCTCTGTATTTGTTCATTATCATATGTTTTTATTTTGTGGCTAGTTTTCCTCCTTACGCTCTAAAGTCCTTCAGTTTGAGATCATCTTGAGCTTTAGTCTACAGTTAGTAATCTTAACACTGATACAGGTATCTCCAAATATTGTAGGTAATTTTAGCTTTACAGAAGAGATTACAGTGAAATCTGCTGGAGTTGCTGCCATGAATATTGTGTCCAAGAAATTGAAGAAGAAACATAACATCACTAGCATGAAGCTGCATAAACATGGGCTGATGCTATAAATGGCTGGGCGTTCCTTGCCATGCATTCGAGTGCAAGATATGCACATTGTGTTACAAACATGTAAGCATGAATTACAATTTCTTACTCAATTTACTTAGATATTGTATACATGTTGGCCAATGAGTTATGTCATTTATCTTTCTAATGCTTCACTTTCCCTTCTTTTCCCAGATGGTCGAGAGAGTAGAAAAATATGAACATATATGTTGAGCCACGCGTGCGAGAGGAACAATTGAACAGAGTCATCTTACTTCAACTTCGTACAAACTTGGAAAGATGGTGAGCAGTGAAATTTTTGTAATTGGAAGATGTTCAACAACTACTACTGACTCAATTGTTCCATGTGTAATTCAATATACATACTTTCTCCACTTCTCATTTAAATTGTTCAATCCATGTTTTTTTTTTTTCAAAATTTTTTTCTTTAAATAGATTTTTAACCATTGCCCTAAGGGCATCCGTTAACATTTTTGTTTAAAATTTTAAAAATAAATTAATATTGTCCAAGTCTTATCACTCTGTTAAGCCACGTAGGATATATAAACTAACGGACATAGATAGAAGCTTGAAAAATAGAACATTTTGCAAAGTTTTAGGGAGGAAAATTGAACACTCTTTTGCTGTGACTGGGTCCAAACCAACTTTCTCTTGAGCAATTAACCTTCAATCCAATTTTGCAAAAAGCAATTTTCCTTTTCATGGCTCTAACTATTTGTTTGAAAACAACTTATCTAGCATTTTTTGCTGAAAGTATGCACAGGAAAGTAATAAAATAAAAATAAAAACAAATAGATTATAGAGGCAATTAAAGTTGATCTTACAGGATGTTTTGCGCTGTACAACCACTGATTAGTAAAATATTGTTCTTTGTTAATTGCATCAAACTATAATTATGTCTTGTAAAATCTTTGTTTAAACACAAATGAAAGACTCCATTATTCATTATTGCTAGCACCTTTTATTCAAAGCTGCCCATTTTTTTATGTTTATGTACTGAATTTTTCCTCACATGAATTATAGGGATTTTGATGGTAAATTATGATTAAATACAACATGCCAATTATTCATTATGAAGTTCTTTTGTATATATTGAGAAAAATCTTTGTTTCCTCTGGCCTGATTTGCAATGCCATGTGTAGGATTGTTGGGGTTGGCACAAATCCTCAATAGGGAAGTCGAAGTTAGCTTCATGATTGAATTAGCAAAGTTAAAATCTTTATTGGGATGTACATGCCTTTCACATGTTTGAATTATAAGTAGACATGGGGGGTTTGTTTGTGGGTAAATGCATGCGGGGTAGAAAGTCAATTGAAACCAGCTCTGTGATTTTGGAGGGAGTTACAGTACCAAGAAACATTGTTCAAAAAATAAAAAAGTATCCTCACATTACCATGCGTCTCTTGAAATATGCATTGAACTGTTAATTAAACAAGAGTTTACATCACTAAAAAAAAAAGTCTTAAAGTGATTGTCTTTCTGCCCAATTTTACCTAACTAATATGAACAATGGAACATGATTAATTGCCTTGTTTAGTGCTTCATGTTAGATTTAAAAATGTACGCACTCTTCATTTTTGTAGGACAATAGCACATACAGATTTGAAGCTAGAATTGTCCCTCCATCCCTAATAAACTTTGAAAATAGGCAACCAACTATTTGATAACTCTTCAAGATGCCTTAAGACAGTTAACCACAAAATCAGCTCTATATATTGAAAGTGGTTCAAGTCTCCAATGACTATATGTCCATAAACTCACATCATAACCCACACCACCAGATAAAATCAATGATTGGGTAGAAATGTTGTTGATTTCGTCATTTTATGGAGGTTCATATGGCGGCCGGTTTTCAAGTTCTGCTTCAGCAGCAGTGAGATTCTCTTTAGCTTTAATGATTCTTTCTTGACGAGATTCTTCTTGCTTCCTCAGGTCTTCCATTTCTTTATATTTTTCCCTCGTACTTGCACCCCCTATAGAAAATGTAAATGAATGGAAACCTGAGGATTTAGGATTTCAAGAGTGATACTGTCATTGAAAGAAGCTAGAGACTATCTTTCTCTTGAATTTCACAGCCAAGTGCCTGACATAGTGGCCTACATGAAAACCTTGCTGGAAACTGAAATCATATCGTGTCACTTTAGGTGCTACAAAGACACATTCAATCAAAGTTGCCCAGGTCTGGTTTCATATTTCTAAAAAAAAATTATTCATTTCCAAATGAAGCTAAATTTTTATGAAATAGAATTGATTGATTCTCCGTACCCTGGTCTCTCTTTTTTTGTCTCTCCCAGTGGATGCTCCAAATGTAATGGTGCAATTGGTTACATTGGCTCCATTGGAAATGAGAAGTTTGGAGAGGAGATGACAAAAAATTAAAAATCAGCGGGTGTTAATGTGAGTTTCTCTTCGTCTTAGACTTACAACTGAACGTTGGTTATGTCTTCACCTTCTTCCTCATGTTAAGACAATTATGAAAATTGTAATTAGGTACATTATTACAAGGATGAATCTACATCAACTGGAACCTGTGCTGTTTGTGTGGTTGGTGGTCAGAGGTCAGTTCATATGTCTGCACGTAATCTCGAAATGCAAGGTCAGTTCTATCTTATAACTTTGATTGCTCGGTTTCATGATCTCGAAAAATTGTATCTCCTTCATTATAATGGGACTTGTGTTCTCTATAATAGCTGATGATTATCAGGTACACATCTTATATTTATGGAATTATGAGAAATATATTTGTCTATTATGACTTTGGTGTTAGATGTTGGAACATTTACAGTGTTCAATTCTAATCTGCAGGAAATTGGAGTTTTAGTCACAATATTTTTTGCCTGTTCCATGCTTGCGTTGGCCTGATTTTACCTTCACTGGCGAAATTAAGGACAACGTATGTTAAAGTAAGTTTTCTATCTTACAACTTTTGAAGAGTCAGCTATAAATTTTGTCAAGAAAGAATCTCCTGTGGTGCCTCGTAGCTGTACGTTTCTTGTCACACGATTGTATTTATTCTTAGGTTTGGAGGTTCATTTACATTTTGTATAGGGGGTGCAAGTACGAGGGAAAAATATAACGAAATGGAAGACTTGAGGAGCAAGCAGAATCTTGTCAAGAAAGAATCATTAAGCTAAAGAGAATCTCGCTGCTGCTGAAGCAGAACTTGAAAACCGGCCACCATATAAACCTCCATAAAATGACAAAATCAGCAACATTTCTACCCAATGATTGATTTTATCTGGCGGTGTGGGTTATGATGTGAGTTTATGGACATATAGTCGTTCGAGACTTGAACCACTTTCAATATATGGAGTTGATTTTGTGGTTAACTGTCTTCAGGCATTGTAAAAAAGATATGAAATAGTTTTTTTTGCTATCATAAAATGTATTGGTGTACCTATAAAATAAACTGTGATCTTGTTGTTGTATTGGTGCAAGAGTCCCCAATGGACTACATTGTATGTATAGGTATTCTATTTGCAACTGTAAAGTCTGGAAACTAAACTAATGGTCATTATGTTAATGGTCAGATATTTAGATTTTATGTTGTAACTTCTTCAGTTAAATCAATCTTCAATCCAATTCAAGTACTTAACTTAGGCCACCTAATCCAACGCAACCCTTTATTTATACAAAAATCTAATTTCTTTTGTTGATAAGCCATGTACAAGAGGAAAAAATTTATATTTTTGAAACAGTGTCATAACTCTATTTTAGATGTGTTTCATAGTTTTGTTATTTATCTGAAATTAATTATCAAATTTAGGAACTAAACTATTTAATTTATGTCTTTGAAACTAAACTACAAATTGTCCAGAAATTTGAAATTAAACACCCTCTATTTTAGATTAATTTTAGAGTTTTGTTATTTATCTGAAATTAGTTATCAAATGTAGAAATCGAGCCTTTGAAACTCAATTTTTAATGTGGAAATCGAGTTTCAAAGGCTCGATTTGATTTCAGTAGCTTTTTAAATCAAGTTTTAAAAACTCGATTTTCATTGAAAATCGAGTTTCAAAGACTTGATTTACATTCGTGTACCACCAAATATAAATCGAGTTTCATAGACTCGATTTACATTGAAAATCGAGTTTCATAGACTCGGTTTACATTGAAAATCGAGTTTCAAAGCCTCGATTTATATTGAAAATCAAGTTTCAAGGACTCGATTTTTAGTTTAGTGGTTTTTTTAAAAAATAACATCCCGTGGAAATGCCGCCTTTGAAACATTTTTTAAGCAAAGGAAATCGAGTTTCAAACACTCGATTTCCACTGGGATTTAGTTTTTTTTTTTTTTTTTTTTTTTTTTGCAGCTACTGCAGCAATAAACCAGAATTAGTTTTTCCCTTTCCCTACAGTAGTAAACAACTAGATACAACCAATCAAAGGGAGAGTAGTACATCAGAAACAAACAACCGAATTAAAACAGTTACTATTCATTGCTGGCTACGCAAAAGCTGCACAATGCAACTAATGTAACGAGTACAATGGATAGCAAATAGTTCAATTACAACAACATTCAGCAATAAAAAAAATATAAAAAATAACAACTAACTAAAATTAACATAGTCTACATTCGGCAACAACATTCAACAATAAAAAAAAAAAAAAACACTTGTAGATAACCACAGCATTCAGCACTTGTCCATACAGAAGATAACCACAAGTCCCACGTACATTGCCAAAACTTCAATCGAGTCTCCGCTCGCCTGACAAACATGAAAATACAATCGTTAGTTTCCAAATACGAAGAACAAAAACCAAATGAAATTCATAGCATATTATATAAAAACAGTGAGAGCACTTGCCTAGTTTGTAGCACTACCACTTGTCGAAGCCCCACGGGAATTGGGACAGCTTCTACGGTTATGCCCCTCTTGATGACACACTCCACATCGCTGCCTCAGTTGAATCTCCCTCAAGTCCGGATCTTCCCTCCGGCTTCCCCGTTCTCGCCGTACCCCATCCATTTCATTCCTTATTCTTGAGGCCACAGGACGACCTTTGGCCCGCAACAGCTGTGGGTCAGGCACCCACCGTGGTCCGCGAACGTCCCTTCACAATAACTCTGACTTTGGCACTACAAAATTATGTGAATATGTCTGAATGGCGTTGTTCAAACTGTAACATGGGTCAATATAGCTGGTCGCATCGAGGTGCAGACCTTGAAGAACTTTAATTGCGTGTGAACAAGGGATCTTCAAGTTTTGCTACTTTCCGCAACCACATATTCTATCAAATACCTGTACTTCATGACTGTGGTTTCCCCCTCCACCTCTATGGTCGTTGTACGGGGTAAGCACTTGATATACACCAGTTTCATGATTAAAATTCCTCACAGTGTGACCTGCAGTTTTCTGCGCATTTTTGTTATAGATCTCCATTGCATAATCACTCCACACCTTACCTTGAGAGAGATCTTCCGTAATTTTTTTATGTCGATCGTGGAAATATGCAACAAGTTTGGACCAAGTGAACTTAACCATTGCCGCAATAGGCAAACCGTGGGCACCTTTAAGTACCCCATTAAAGCACTCAGAGATATTGGTTGTCATTGCCCCGTAACGTCTTCCACCATCATGTGACTGGGTCCATTTGTCCAGATCCTCACTGATTAAATATATGTATGGCATACAGCGTGCAACATGGCGATCAGTAGGATCTACACCCCTCAGTAAATTAATCTCGGCCTCCTTAATGATTTGCATTATGGATTCAAATTTAGCTTCATGGGTCGCATATCTAGCTTTCAAGGCCAATGCCTTTAGAATCGGGTCATCAAAGCGTCTGTTGAAGTTGCTAGCAACATGTCGAAGGCAATATCGGTGATATACTTGTTCTGTTCCGTCCCTCCATCTAGGCAACTGTCGAATGACATTTTTTATACCTTTATGTCGGTCAGAAATAATGCAAATGCCATTGGCAGGTGTAACATGCTCAATCGAAGCCCTGAGACACTCTAAAAACCACCCCCAACTAGCCTCTGACTCCTTGTCCACAACAGCAAAGGCAAGAGGCAAAACCTTTTGATTGGCATCGGTTGCCATTGCAATCATCAAAACCCCTTTGTATTTACCATACAAATGAGTCCCATCAATATTGATCACTGGCCTACAATATTGGAATGCAGCAATGCATGGAGCAAATGCCCAATATACATAGCGTAGTAACGCAGAATTCTCGTATGGCCTAGGTATGGTGTGATAGTTGTACTGGGTACCCGAATCCTGATCCAAGTATGCCAACAACAACTTTCGCAACCTTTGGTAAGACTCCTCCCAATCCCCAAATATCTTAGCAATTGCCTTTTGTTTTGCGTCCCATACTTTATAGTAAGAAAGCTCATGTTTATACTTAGTACGTATGATGTCCCAGAGATCTTGTATACGAGCAGTGTGATTTTGTCGCAATTTTCTCACAATTTCTGATGCAACAAAATTAGAGTCCATCATTTTATCGTCTCTTCGCAGGCCAAAGGGTATACAAGTGTGTGGACCCACATAAGACGTGACCATCCATAAACCATTAAGTTTAACCTTCATGAATGCCCCAACGTACCACTTGCAGCTGTCATCAACGCATGCAGCACACAATTTACTTTTGGTGGACCTCCGGATTATAAAATTTCTATTATCATTTGCTGCGTATATTATCAATGCACGCTTCACCGCCTCCTTATTTGCAAAAGTCAACCCTTTATGAAAATGCATCCCATCTTCCCAAGTAGAAACAAATGGTATCTGAAGACGTGAAGGATCAACCATATTTTCCTAAGTATTTGCGTAAAATGAGTCGGCAGGAGGTCTGTAGGCAATGGTCGTATTTGTATCATGCTGGATGCCAATATCATCGTCTGCATCACCTTCATCATGGTACTTCATATTTTCCTCTTCAAAATTGGGAACGACTTCATGGTCATCCATATCGTTCTCAAAGTCGCCTCACTCAATCCTGTCTTCGTATTCATCCACGTCATCAATATTTTCACCATCATTCGCAGCATGATCTTCGTCTTCGTCTTCCTCCTCTAAATGTGTTTCTTGAGGATGGAGGGATTCACCAGTATTGGCAATATGATCTTGAGATGAGAGCGTATAACCTCCCATTGTAGTACATCCATCATCTAGGGCTGTAAATTGTAAAGCCGTAGTTGTTTGTTGCACCACCTCAGTATCAACTTCTACAAGCGGCTCCGAACTTACGTACAACTCAGCAGCATTTATTTGGGGCATTTTTTGGATCCTATTAAACATCATCTTTACATGTTTGTCTTCTTTGATCGCCATATACCCGTAATTTATTCGTTCACGAAGGACTTCTTGTGGGTAACGATAAATAATCTTGATGTCATACCAAGCAGGGTTCAAATTCAATGAGTGCATTATTTTCCTCTTCAAATCATCCAACGTCTTCAACTTACAACATATCATCATGTAGTAGCATTCAATACCCGGTCCTCTAAATGGGAATCCGTCAATCTCTCTAGGATTGTCAAGGGGTCCACCATAATATACATTTATATTAATATTCGTTAGAGATTGTGAACCTATTAGAGAGTAAAGTATAATATGTTAGTGACATATTTTATCTATTTTATTTAACATCAATTACAAAACCTTGAATATCTACTCAAAGTACAAAAATTACAACTTCTCACCCCACAATTGCATATACTCACCCCACATCACATACAAACACACTCAATCATTATCATTTCGTACTCAAACAAATAAAAAAACTAAAGACAAAACTCACCCCCATTACAAAATTTCGACTCAGTTCTAACAAAAATATAAATAAAAATATCAAACCAAACAACAAAAGTCATGAGGATGTGCAAATGAATGAGTGTAATTTGATCATGAGCAATCAAAATTAGACATATCATCTAATTTCAAAATCAAGGCATTAATATACAGTTAAATATACCAGATGTGATATACAAACTCAAATTTAATACAAATTATGGAGAAAATGAAGCAGATAAATTCACCGAAAGCTAGCAAAAAGACTTCCTAGATCATGAATAAAAAATATATATATATATCTTTCTCCTCACTTTCTAAAATATATATATATATATTTATATAAATATATATAAATATAAATATATATGTAAATATATATAAATATAAATATAAATATAAATATAAATGTAAATATATATATATATATATAAATATAAATATAAATGTAAATATATATATATATATATAAATATAAATATATATGTAAATATATATATATATATATATAAATATATATGTAAATATATATATATATATATGTATGTAAATATATATATATATATATGTATGTAAATATATATTAAAAATATTTTATATATAGTGGTTAATACAAAGAAATAACAAATAATTAGGAAATGTCATGACAATTCAATGCAAGCAACACTTTCTAAAGCACTTATATACACTAAACAACCAACTAGAGAGTGAGGAGACCCTTACCTGACATGAGGATGTGCAAATATGCTACTAGGATTGTATGAGAGTGAAGAGAGGAGCAATGTCTGTGTGAGAGTTGAGAGAGGAGCAATATTTGCTGAATGTGTATGAGATGGTTTTGCTGAATGTGTGAGAGAGAAGCAATGTTTGCTTTTCTGTACAGTTCTTTTTTTTAAGATTCCTGAGACCATGCTACATTGACTTATCTAGACCATGCTTTCTTTTTCTGAAGATTCACGAGATACTTATTCAGACTAGACCACTACACTGACTTAGACCATGCTTTCTTTTTCTGAACATTCACAAGACATTTATTCAGCCAAGACACTGACTTATCCAGATGGAAGTGACAGATGGGACTTAAGCAAGGGGAAAGACCCCACTTAAAAATCGAGTTTCTGAGACTCGGTTTCCATTTTAGTAAACCGAGTCTCTAAAACTCGAGATCTAAGTGGCGTCTACGTGGACTCACCGGTAGGAATCGAGTCTCTACTGCTCGGTATAAAACTCGAGTCTTAGAGACTCGATTTTCAGGTGGACGCCACCTAGAAAAAATGCCACATCAAACTCCAAAATTGAGACTCAAAGACTCGATTTTTAGGCTCAAAATCAAGCCTCTAAGACTCGAGATGTTAGTAAATTATATAGTTTCAAAACCGGACCTGCTAACTATATAGTTGAAAACTAAGGGTTAATTTACTATTTTCCCCCAAACAAAACCATCAAACTTGGGTAAAACAAGAGTAGAGCGGACAGTAACTATAATCATTTAAGAATAGAAGAATGAACTTCGTGATTTGCTACAGTAATTTTTGGATTGACCCTCTTGACATTATTATCATTCATTGATTGTTATTTTTGAATGACTAAAATATCCCTTTTTATCTGACATTTTAGGATGATTGACGAGGATAGTTTGGTCCTTTTGGGAAAAAAAGTGGGCAGTTTTCACCGAAAGTGCAATAATTTTTGTGTGATTAAATGCATTTGTCAGTTACACACTACAATTATTGGTGAGTGGTTCCCACGCGCCTCACTCGAAAGTGAGAGTAGCAGCCACTTTTATTTGAACTTTGTGACTCTTTGAGACTTTGACTATTCCTGAGTCCGTTAAATTCGATGACAAGTCACCCAACGGTCGAAAACAACTTGGACTTGGTAGTGCAGTTTGGTTGTAGTTTTTTAGAAAAAATAATTTTTTGAAAAATTTAAAAACTACAAAACCAATTTCACACCTATTGCTAGTTATAGGTTCACGGTAAAAGTGTTAGGAAATCAATTATAATCTACCATATAAGATGATTGTGAGTCGGAAATTAATTGTAAACTTGTAGTCTTAAATAAGTTAAATAGTCAAAGGCTTTGTAGCTGAATTAATACATTCACATGTGCAAAGTGCTTGGGGGTCTAAATGGGAAAGAGTTCGAGCTGCAAAATTAGCAGCATGTTGTAATTATTTCTAAAAAAAAATAGATAAGTTAAATAAATTTAGAGTCGGTGTTTTTATGGCAATTGTTAATAAATAATTTTGGGAAAGTTTAGACGCATTTTCATGAGAAATATAAAAAGTCATAAAAAATTTAATTTTTTTTTTCATAAAAAGTTTACAAAATATTTTCTAAACTAATATCATTAGGACATCGGTTAAATTTTCTCATAAAATTAAACATGATTTTATATTGGGCAAATTATACTCCCCTCCTTTGAGGTATAGAAAATTACACTCACCCTAAACTTGAAAGGAAAAAACACTCCACTCCCTTGAAATTTTTTAAAAAATAACACCCCCCCCTTCTGTTTATATTAGTAATGGAATATTCCAATTTTTAAAAAATTCTCTTTACCAAAGTTTAGCCATGGTTAGTGAAAAGAGCATTCACATAAAATAAAATAATGAAAAGAGTATATTATTAAACATATTGCTTAAGTGGATTTTTTAGTCTCTTCTATCACCTTTCCAATTGATTTTTTAAAGTTTGATGATCCTCTTAAATTTTTTAATCGCACATCTCTCCAACACTTTGGATATAAATTTATGAAATAAAACAATTTGTCGAAACTTTCAAGCTTTTATTGTTTAAAAATGAGTTTGAAATTTTCAGAGTCACTTATCAATATAAAAAACTTTCAAACATGGGTAAATTAGATAGATTATACATATGTGCATGTGTCTATATATATATATATATATATATATATATATATATATATATATATGTTTATCAACGTGTTTTTGTGTTGCTATTTTTATTTCATTGCAATTTATATTAGACCACATTTTCATCACACATGGTATCTATTTATAGATTTATTAAATTAGTTTTAATTATTCAAAGTACAAGAGAAACTCTAGAACTTCAAATCAAGTATTTTTCTTCATGCAAGTCAAGTGAGGTGTCAATGGCTATTGGCTTCTACTTTCCAGCTCATTTTTACATTTACTTCTTTACTGCCAAGTATTGTTTCTTTGGCTGAATTATTGATAAGTAGCATCCACTTATTGAATTGGAAATTACCTTTCAAGCATTATAGACAAGTTTGGGCTTTTTCCAAATACTAGAACTACTTCTCAAAAGCTAATTTTTTAGTTATATTAATTTCAAAATTTTGGTTTAGGATATTCAACGAATATAAAATCTTCGAAAAAAATGCCGAAGAAATAAGATAATAGAGCATGAGTAAATATCCAAAGCATTGTGTAACAAACAAATTGAGCATTTTCAAATAAAATCCATCAACGAAAATGTCTTTGAACTTTGAAGTAAACCCATTAACAACAACAAAAATCAAGCTTTTTCAAAAAAAAAAAAAAATTAATGCTTTACAAATTGTTTTGTAAATATTATACCATTGTGCACATAACAATCTATCTACACATAAATTCCAAAAATCTATGGCTCAACTATGCTAAAATACAAGAAATTTTGAGGGCTTTGTCGACATTTACTTGGTTATTCAGGTTTTGTCGTATTCACTGTGGAATTATTGTTGGGCCATGGGATGGGAGGTTGTAGGGGACTAGTTGAGGTGTATTTGCAACTGTGAATTTGTAAATAAAAGTCCATAATATCAATCTAGGTTTTCAAAGAAGCGGGAAAGGATGAGCGGGAAGGGATGATTGCCGAAATTTTGGGTTTTATAAAACTTTTAAGAATAAGTTGAGGGAAATTTTGGAAATATGTTCTTAACTAAATGGTAGGTTAGTACACAACATTTTTAACATCAATTTAACAGAGTTTAGTTAAATGAATGTCAAAGGGGGGAAATGTTTTTTCTTTTTAAGTTTGAGGGTGAGTGTCATTTTCTCAAACCTCAAGGGAGATGAGTGTTATTTGTCCTTTTATATTTTTATGAATAGAACACTGTTTTTTTTTTTTTTTAGTTTATTAATCCCAAAAGTTAAACATGGTTTTATATTTTTATAAACGGGATACTGTTTTCTTTTTTGTTTGTTAATCCCAAAAATTCGTTTGACTTAGTATTTTTTAGAAGCTAATTGTTGGAGAACAATAAGTAAAAAATGAAGAAATGTTTTAATTGCATGACCCAATTAATGAGTCATGCAATTTATTTAAATAAAATATGTTAATAATTTTATGACCGGAGAATTCTTTAAAATGCCAAAACGGTTTGAAAAAAATTTTGTTCATAAAAATCTTTCGGGAGAAAAACTTTGTTTATAATTAGCATCTTTTTAATTTTCAAAAAAAAAAATGGCAAACACAAGAATATTCATAGATTTATGTGCAAAGTATTAGCCATTTTTATTAGATAATATTTTTTTGTAAAAAATTTATTTGGAAAATAATTATTTTTAATAGATTTCTTGAAATAGTTTTTTTTTTCATTAGACGTGAAAATCTTTAAGAGATGTGCCTCTTCAAGTAATAGTCTAATGATAATGACATCTTTTGTGATACTCTATAAGAAAGAAAAACTTTTGTTTTTTAGAAGCGTGTTTCACACTACAAAAAATGAGGGCTATAGCCGCGTTTATAAAAAAACGCGGCTATAGACCAAACCTATAGGAAACGCGGCTTCAGACCCAACCTATAGCTGCGTTTTGTTAAACGCAGCCATAGGTTAGGTCTAAAGCCACGTTTGTCAGTGTCTTGAGCTGCGTTTTACGTCCGGGTTATAGGTCCAGTCAAATAATATATATTTTTTTAAAAAGATGACCTGTGCATTCGAATACATTATTTTTTTATATAAGGGTGGGGCTATAGCGCGTTTTCGAAAACGCGGCTATAGGTAACACCAATAAAAAAAAACCCAGAAACCCCACTTTCCCACCTACCCCCACTCTTATCTTTTCTTTCTTTGGTCATTCTTGTCTACTTTCTTGGGTTTCTTTCTTTCTTCTCTGCAAATCATGCCCAGCTCTTCTTTCTTTCTCTCTCTCTCTTTTTTTTTTTTTTTTTTCCTTCTTCACTCCAACACAGCTCTTTTTTTTTTTTCTTTGTTTCTTTGCTGCTATTTCTTTTTTTCCTTTTTTCTTTCTTTCCTTCTTTTTTTTTTTTCCTTTCAATACAACACACACACTCCTCTCCCTCAGTGTCCCACCGGTACACTCCACACCACCATATACTTCATTTTTCAAGCAAGGGTCACTGGAAAACTTCATAAGAAAAGTTAAAGGCTCACTCATCTCTACTATTTGAAGTAAAAATTCTCTAACCTTTTTATGGGTATTATACTTTTGTTAGAGGTTATTTTTGCTATTGTGTTGCTGATGTTGTGCTTATGTTTAAATGGATTTGTGTTCTTGAGCTTTTGTGTTTTTTGAATGGATTTAGTGTTAAATTTGGGTTGGTTTTGTTGAATGAGAGGAGATTCATGGGTTTGTATTGCTATATTTTGGAGCACGTTGTATTTGTATTGTCAGTATGTTGTGTTTGATTTTGAATTTTCTGGGTGTGTTTGACTTTAAACTTTTTGGGTTTGTGTTTGATTATGAATTTTCTGAGTTTGTGTTTAATTTTGAATTTTTTGGGGAAAAAAACCCCAATTTTTTTTTAAAAAAAAAAAAAAACTTGAATTTTTGAATTTTTTGGGGAAAAAAAAACCCCAGTAAATTTTTTTTTTTTTTGTTTTTAAAAAAACTTATAGCCGCGGTTTAAATGCAGCTCAAAGCGGGTTTGTTGCCGCGTTTTTACAAAACGCGGCTATAGGTCTCAGACTATGGCCGTATTTTTTTGAAAAGCACCTATAGACCCGAAGCCTTAAGCTTTTCCAGTGGGTCTTGTGCATTGTTTATGGGAGCCATAAAACTCTTTTTTCAACAAAATTTTCATTAAAAATGGGTCCCACAGCACAATTCACACATTTAAAAATTATTTTGTTACAATGTTTTTAGTTTTCAGTAAAATAAGTGGTATCCAAACACACCTTTAATATATTACGATGAGAAAAAGGAGGTTGGTTTTTCTTTTTAGTCTTGATTTGGAAGGTCCGTTTAATTGAAATGGCTACCAATAATGGCTTTTGATTTTTTTTTCCTCATTTTTGGGATTTTTCCAACAAAATTCGGGTTCTTGAGTTGCCAAAAAGGGGATTTTATGAATGATTTTTTTTGGGGGGGGGGGGGGGGTTGGGTGTGAGCGTATATTTTAGTAGAGTCTCGTTATCTCCAAAAGCTTTTCCTTTTTATTTTATTTTAATGTTAGTATTTATTTATAGAGGAAGGAGCCTTGAGTTGTCTAAGGATTTTGGAGACTCAATATTCATATGACAATGATAATTGAAGTATTTGAGTCCCAAAAAAAGGTTTCCAAAATATTTCAATAAATAATTTTGACACTAAGAAAAAATTGGAAAATTCTTGTTTCTTGTACAAATTTGTATGGCTTTAATATTTGACTTGAACAACATGTTTCTTGAAGTCTTAAACCATTCTAGATCTACCCAATTACAAGTAAAGTGCATTTTTTCAAAGGATTATGCAATTACATTAATAATGTCCCAAACAGTATCAATTACTAGATAGAGGACTTTGTTAAAAGGGTGAAGAAAAAAGCAGGTGGAAAATATATTTTCTTTAAAATTAAAACTTCAGTTTTCCTCAATGTTTATAGAGATTGATTTTTTTCATTAATCTTTTTGCAAAGATTATTATGTGATGAAAAAAGAACAACAATTTTTTTGATAATCAAAAGGGGGGGCATGGGTGACCATATGTGGCTTACTCCCTAGGGCATGACCTGATAGGGGCACCCTCTCGCTAGGGAATGCTGGATTGAGCCATAACTACTGTGACCAGGATGTCACAGACCTTACCCTAGCACCCCAAGAGAGCCAGCGGATGAGGCACAAAGCATGCTAGGAGCCCACCCCCCACATGGTACCTGCCACAACTCGAACGAGGGACCTTGTGCATGCTTGCGGGATCTCACACCAACTGGGCCACCCCTCTTGGGGGAAAGAACAACTAACTAAATGGTAGGAGTTAATGTTATTCTAGATCATCTTGGAGCATCCTACTTAAAGCAAATCTTGAGAGCTTAAATTTTGATGAGAGGCTTTTTATTATTGGAACTATGTGTGGCTCTGTTACAGAGATCGATCTCCATGATCTGCTTTCGAGTCACCTCATAGTGCAATGTATGACACTTGATATTAGGTCTTGGTACCATAGCTTAGGAGTTGGATGAATTTGTTATCTCTCATTCTTTTTTGTTTGAAGTTATAAAATATGTACGATTACTGAATCATTCAACCATTTCAAATGTCATATTTTACTTCCCAAATATCAGTATATTTTTGTCATGATCATTCAACCATGATCATGACAGAAATATATTGATATATGGGAAGTAAAACATGACATCTAAAATGTAGCTCTTTGTGTTGGAATGTATAATTTGTGTAAATCGTGTTTTATAATATAGATACTAGGCAAACTTATTGACCAACAATGCTATAGTAAGTCCTCAAACAATGCTTTAGTAAATTTCTTGAAGAATGCACCGTCTCTAGAACGTGAATGTTGTTGGATACTAAGGGCATGTTTGGTAGACTATAATAGACACTGTAATGTAATAGTTATTCCTAAGGTTAAGTTATGTTTTAGATGTAGCTCTTTGTGTTGGAATGTACAATTTGTGTAAACCGTGTTTTATAATATAGATACTGGGTAAACTTACTGAACAACAATGCTATAGTAGGCACTCAAACAATGCTATAGTAAATTTCTTGAAGAATGCACTCTCTCTAGAACGTGAATGATGTTGGATACGAATAAGAAAATTATGTCAACAAGGGGTTACAATTTTTACCATAACATGAAGGAATTTAGGTTCCCTAATGTTTTCACAATAAATGAACCTCTTTACTTAGGCTTCGAAGACTTTTCTTGATTTTTTGTCCATCTTTCTTTTTGCATTCACAATTATGCAATTTTGTTCTCTCACCATCTTTCATTATCCTTTAATTATTCATCATGTTTCTGTTTTCACATTTCAAGTGGCATACTTGCAACATTTGATGGTAAAAGTGATTTTGTAGGGATATATGTCCTATTGACAAGTGATTGTTTTTTCCCAATTAAATACTTTCTTAGTACATACTTTTTTTTTACCAGCATACAATTATTCTCTCTCTCTCTCTCTCTCTCTCTCTCTCTCTCTCTCTCTCTCTCTCTCAATTAACATTTCCTAACTTTTCAACTTTCCATTTATTAATCTATCAAACTCAATCTAATAATAATTCAAACTCTTTTCAACTCTATGACTCTCCTTCTCCTCAACTAAGCATCTATGAAAACCATTCAATTGCTAACCTATTAGAATTCCAAAAAAAAAAAAAAAAAACCTATTGATTTGTGTGTGTGTGTGTGTATGAATATACTTGCAATTGCTCTACCATACTTCTGCAACTTTGGAAGTCTCTCTAAAGTGAGTTTTTTCTTTCTTTCTTTTATCCCCCATATTCTTTAGGTTTTCAGGATTAATTTTGTTGGTGATGTGGCATCAAAGATCTCAAGTGCCAACAACATTGGTTCCTATAAACCAAGCAAAAAAACTCAAAGCCATGGTGAAGAATACAGTAAAAGATTTGTAGTGGAGTTTGGCTACTATAGTTTATGTAGTCGTTAACCAATGTTTAGAAAGTGGTGTCTCATATAGAAATGTATATTCAAATTTCCAGTAAATTGTAGATGGACGAGGGTTTTTTTTTTTCCCCCCATTGATGGATATCTCTTATATGCTATTTTCACCATTATGGATATAGTATTCTCTATATATATGCATAGCATTAATCAGTTTTGTTGTATGTACATATTATTTGTGACATGAACATAGATGCATAACTTAGTACAAGATATGCCACTATTTTTTTTTGGTTTTGTATTGTAACAAATTTAGATATTATTATGGGATGCCATTGCTGGAAGACTTTGCCGAAATAGAATTTGATGTCAATAGAAAGAAATTCAAATCAAAGGACACGTATAAAACTACATAAGGTAGCAATAGACAACCAAAAAAAGGCTAGGGTGAAAGATTATCCAAGTTTCGACAAAGCCTCAAAATCCACGAAGACCAATTGGATGTAAGAAATGGCAAGACGATGTATGCTCGGCTATCTGAATAAATTGAATTTGGAAAAAATATGAAAAGGTCAATTGAATTGAATTGAGTTCCCTATCACAAGTCCTCTCTCTCCCTCTTATAATTTTGATTTAATTTTTGTTTGAGTTAATACTTAGTCATCTTGAAAGTGAGAATTTGAATTTATATCAAAATACAATTTTGGCTATGTATTAGAATGTGTGTATTGGTTATTTGAATAATATCAAGTGTATTTTTGTGATGATTTTTTTATTATCACGATAATATCCTTTAAGAGAATGAGAAATTTGAATAATATATTTGAAACTTAAAAAGTTTAGTTGTAAAGAAAAAAAATTAGGAAAACATAATGCATTATAAAATAATTTAAAAGAATATGAACCACCTAAAAATGGATAAATATTAATCAAATAAAACCAAAAATAATATAATGATATATTTGTAAATATAGAGAGATGAAACATAATTTTAGAAATTGTTAATTTCATGGGAGAGCAAATTATCTTCAACAAATTTAGAAGAACAAATTATACATTATATCACAATTACAAAATAATTATCTATTCTCATACATTACGTGGGTCTACGACAATATATAAATAGAGACCTCATGTGAGAATACTTGAGGCCCTACCATGTGGCACTCTAATATTGCATTTAGCTTCTTTTTTTTTTTACCTTTTTCATTAATTTTTTTTACTGTTACCCAATAGATCATAGTAACTTATTTTTACTATTATATAAATTATATAAATATCTTTCAAATTATTTGTCTTACATTCTGGATTTTGTGTTAGTAAAGTTTTTTTTTTTTTTTGTTGTTGGACATTGTTTCAATAGTTGCAAAGGCAACTAAAATTTTAGTAATTTAATAATATTTTTTAAATTAATGCACTAAGAATATCCATTAACTTTTACCTTTTTCATATTTTTATCTTTTTAACATCTCTCTCACATAAAAAAATAGAATGGCACCAAATCTCAATGTATAAAATTAGGTTGGAAATTCAAATTGTGTAACTTGAAAGATAATAAATAAAATTTTTAAAGAAATTTTCTATTAATAAGTTTCCTCATGAAAATTGTTAATAAACCATTTTAGCAAAATTTTGACATCACTTTCATCGGAAATATAAAAAGAGGTAAAAATATTAGTTACTTTTTTATTTTTCCCCAAAAGTTTCTAAAAATAGTTGCTAAACTAATGCACTTAGAACACCCATTAACTTTTCCCTTTAAAAATAGTTCCTACACTGGAGACCCAGTAGGCTTGTAGTGTAGTACTCTAAAGCCTCAACAACCTTTAGGACTTAAATATAATTGACTCTATCGTTGTTTCGTGTAACTAAAATGTTTTAAGGAAACATTTGTTCATTTTATTGTAAAATTTGATAAAATCTAAAATTTTTTTCTGTTAATCATAAAATCATTTGTAAATTGTATTACTCATAAATTTCTTTGTAAATTGTAGTGAAACCTTTGATTTTTAAAAAATTGGTAAATCATCTTATAAAAACATGTAAGCTACTGTTCTGGTGACTAATGTAGGTGGTCTAGTCATCTGCTCATCTGCAACTTCGGTGGTTGAGCAACCAATTTTAGTGGTTTGCACTTGAAAAAAAATTGCATGTCACAACAAAAACCTAAAAATATTTTGCGAAAATATTTTTCAGGTAAATTTTTACATGTAAAATTTTTTACATTGGACAACGAAATTGACTGAATTCCTAAAATAGTGGGAAACAAGTGCATGACCTACGATATATCCTTTATGTATTTGAGGAAGATAAAACAATATATATATATATATATATATATATATATATATATATATATATATATAATAAACAACAAAAATAGCCTCCAATAGAGGTAGTATTAGTATTGGTATAAACTGTGTTATATTCCAGATCAATAAGACACACGTCAAAAGTAAAGCCAACTCCACAGACGGAGTATCCAAAATAAGGAAGTTTTGTTGTAAGTGGACAACCATCTTTGCAAGAGAATCAACACAAAAGTAGGCTTCTCTAAAGCAGTGGATTCTACTGGGAGATTTATGTCTTGCAATCATCAACCATAAGTGCATATTCAACATTTAAGGAATCTTTTACCCAAAAAAAAAAAAAAAACATTTAAGGAATTATTATTGGTGAGCAAGATAACAACATAGCTGGCATCAATTTATAATTTCAACAAATTGAATTTGGAGTAGAATGCATAGGCGGAGACCATCCCGTACTGCCCATAGCTCAGCTGCTAAGCTATTAGCCCAACCAATAAATCTACTGAATCTTTTCACCCATCTTCCTTGACAGGTTCTAATAAGAACACCTCCACTAGCAAACCCAGATCCATCTTACCTCTGGGATTTGGGTCTTTCGTAAACTACCTGCCATTCTACTCTCACACTCAAATTTTTTTCAACTTAGGGTTGGTCACTAAAAACGTCACGTGCCATTTTTACTGTTCAGCAGCCACACGCACGTGAAGTCACTTACATAAACGATGCCGTATAGTTAAAGACATTAAAGAAAATTAGAGTGATTAGACAAAGATAGAACGGTGACATTTTGGTCCTAACCGTTAATACTGCAGGTCTATTAGAGGATTATAAGATATTATTGTTAGTTATAGAATCAAATTTTAGATATAAAATATATTTATATAATCAGAGTTTGTTATATAAGAAAAGAGAGGTGTATAAATGTGATTAGTGTAATGATTCATCTTTAAGCTAGTAATATCTCTCATTTTTTGTGTACATTTGATGAATATTGTATTTTGATAAAAGCTAAATGAAGAACATGGTTTGGTACAATACCGCTCCTTGCAAAGAATTTGGATGAAAGGTTTTACTGTATTGCCCAAGTGAAGTGCTACTTTTCAATGGGTAGTTTCACCGTGGGGCATAAATTTTTCCTTCTACACCATTTGGTCAAGTTGTACCAAGAATTCAATCTGACACAATTTTGATACTTTGGGGCCATGCACATAGTTTCATAGTGAGTTCCACTTAGCATAAGAGAAGAAAATTCGAATTCTAGTTTTTTCCAAGATTGACTATGCATGTAAAATATTCTGTCAAACTCCCAAGATATTTCACAATAATTTTTTCAATTGAAATAACAGAATATTAGCCAAATTCTCTTCTTCTTTTACATTTTTGAAAATGATATAGGTGGCATACATTTGTTGATAAGCTTTAAGATGACCCAAATTTAGGCACAATCTTCCCATTAAGCTCAGTCCTAAAAAATAATCCAAGAACCTTTTACAAAAGTTCACTTAATCTTTCAACTAAGTTGTGGACTTTAAAGCAAAATACACATTATTATAAAGGGGGAGCAAACCAGAATTCAATTTCATCATCAACTGTCTGCCATTATCAAATACATGTTTATTTGGCAAAAGTTTACAATTCAATTCATTTTTACCAACTACAATTTGGAGTTCAAATCTCTGCCCCAAACAACTAACAAGCAGTTTGTGCTAGTACCAACAGAACTAACCAAATCACACAATATCAAATCAGGCAACAAAACAGAAGTTTAAATCTAATCAATGAGTCTAAGTTTAACCTTTTCACCTTCCTAACCTTTGCATGAGAGCTTTGGACACTACAACTGCAAAGAAATTGAGCCTCAAACCTTTAACTCGAGCTTGTACGAAGATTCTGATTAATTCCATAATTCAACTATCATATACTCCATTACATCCCGAGTTTCCTTCACATCTGTATGCTCTAGTTTGAATGAAGAAATTACCTTCAATTTATTAATATCCTTCCATATATCATTCAGCTTCTTCTTAGATTGCTTGAGACCACATTCAAGGGCTGACTGAGCAACATTTAGTTCTTTGGGAAGATGTGGATGACTCATAATACATTCCAAATGCAGAGCTAGCTCTAGGAATTGATCAAGGAGCAGATGCAGAACTTTCTTGAGGAGTTGATCAAATAGGTCATCAATTTGGCTTCTTTTGTTTGAGCTTTCCTTCTGATCGCTTTCATCTATTTCTGTTTGCTCCAAACCAGCCCACTTTCCTTTAATTGGTACATTCATTTTGGCCTGGTCCAGCAGAATGACAATGTTCTTAATCACAATGGAATTCGCATCTTCAGTACAGATCCATTCAAGTGCAGAGTTGAACCTTTCAATCTCTGCTTCAAATTCTTCTTTCCCTGACATCATAAACACTAAATCAACAAGCAGTCAAGACAGATTAATCCCAACTCTAAAAGCATGAGCCTTTATCACACTCAGAACCTTGAATTCTTTATCAGATACTTCGATGTCACACTCTTCTATGTACTCCATCAAACTCTTCTTTCCATTATCTCTATCATTCTTGAATCTTTCTTTACATTCACGCATCAGTGTTTGCATCTTTTGTTTAAAATCCTCACCAGCTTCGTCCTTTTTGAATGCTTCACCAATACTTGCAGCTATCATTCCCCGTAAATCTAGTTCCAATCTTTCAACATTGGTGGAAATGTCTTCAGTATTAGCTGTATATTCATCATCTTCATCATCAGATGAGTTTCCAAAGGCCTCTGTCAGCTTCCCTAAGAACCGCTTTCTCACATCTTCATCTTTCTTTAATTCTTCAGTTTCTTTTCTGTCATCACTGCTCGGTCCTGGGTTGAAATTTTCATAGTCTCCAAGATTGATGTCACTGATATACTTCACATCATCTTCTTCTTGAAGGAAAAGCTTCAGCGTCTCATTGAACCTCTTACTATAGTCTTTGATGTCCAATGTTTCTGTGGAAAGACACAATTCTGAAACTCTAGCAGGGTCAAGATCAAGGATTTCTTGATCTTTGTTAGCCATTGATATATCTCTACAAAAGCCTTTGAGAGGGAGAAAGTGTTTGGGAAATAAAGGACGGACTGATCAGTGCAGATAACTCGAGACTTTGAGAGACAGAGACAGAGAGGGACAAAGTATTAGGATTTGTTTCAGTAATTATCAGTCATGAGTGAAAGATTCCATCACGTGCTGGTGATATTTTATTTGGCGCACTTTGGGTTTGCTTAGATGAGAAACCAATCTTGTTTTTGGACAAAATTAGATAGGAGGATTACATTTAATAAAACTAATAGCCATAAAACAGTAATAAATAAATAAGAAGTTATAGATTTAATTTTATTTTGGACAAAATTAAAGAGTGCAATTTTATAATTTAACATTTTTTATTTATTATTTTGAGTCATCAATGAACAGGTTTTTGGATTTTATTTATTCATCCTAAATTAATAGGCACCTTATTATGTAAAGAAACATTATAAACCTCCATGTTATTTGATAGTGATGTTAATAAACTTGGGTAATTGGTTAATTTGATTGGGTCAACCAAATATCTAAACTGTAAGTGCACAATTTGTACTCGGTCTAATCACTAGATGGACCTAGGCCCATAGAGTCTTATACAATGAAATTTGTAGAGTATAAGTTTGAAATCTAGGTTAGGGATATTGGAGTGTTAATAAACAGGCTAGAATGCCGCGATCTATGCAAATAATAGATGAATATGGTAAAAAAACTCTCCTCGGACATAAGCCGAGGATTACTTGTATTGCCTCTCTTTCTTTAAGCAAAAGATTGCAATTGGTGTTCAAGTCTTTTCTCTTCTTTCTCTTCATACCTCTCCTGTCCTCTTATATCCATCTTCTTCTTCCCTTTTTCTTCCATGTGTAGCACAGATTTTCCAAATAGATATTTGTCCAATCCACCACCTTCTTGAAGTCTTCAAATAATAGCTGGAAGGCTGAACATTACTGTTCAGATGTCATTTCTCCATTAATGCGGCCAGGGAGGTAGATGCAGGACCTTTAATGCGGTGGTAGCAGCTTTTTTCCTCTAATATTCCTCGCACATTCTTCCTTCTAACGACTGCTTAGATCACGCATTTACCCAATAGATCTTCTAGAATTCTGTCTTTAAATCCTTTAGTACGTCTCGTGGCTTTTATGGGGCCCATCCGAAGAGATACTCCTTCTCCCCTTGTAAAATGAACTGGCCTGTGGGCCTCGAATGCTTTACTTGAACAGACTTACACCACCAAATCAGGCCCAAGGCCCAAATATATATATATATATATATAATTTATTTTTCCCTCACATAAACAATATGGAAAAACATTGATCTATTAATCTTTTTATCTAAGTTTGGAGGCTAAGTTACTAGGTCTAGGTGGGCTGAGATAAGGCTAAGTTACCATGAAATCAATCTTCTACACTATAGTGATCAATGATCATGTTACATCATCCGAGTCAACAACATGTTATAGACATCCAAGAGCATACTATTCAAGATTAAAATAAGTGCTGGTGTGTGCATGGTAGAAAAACCTTAATTTTGGCATTTGATTGCATTTGAACATATTGGAAAGTAAAAGCATAGTGCTTATTGTGTGCTATGTTATAAGGCTAAAAACATGCTTAATTTTGAATCTAATGACATTCTAAGATCTAACATACATTAATGAATAAACTTGTTAAGAGCATAAGCATAGACATTCAAAAGAGCATAAGCATAGACATTCAAAGCACATTTAAAATATAAACACACATAGATCCTAGATTCTGACATATTACCGAAAGAGACACGTTATAAAGACATGCAAAGAACTCTAAGGGAGGGAGGAGATTCTTTTTAGAGGTTGTGGAGGAGTGAGACAACAAATTGTCCCAATGTGGCCTGACAAGAAGGCCAAACCACAATGGTACCTTTCTTTGTTGCTTCCTCTAAAACCTTAAAAGAGAACCAAGGTAATCCTTTAGATCTTTGAAGGAGTGAGGTATCAAGTAATAAGCTATAAACCCAAGTGTTTGGAGGAGGACCGGTCTTCACCTTCTAGTGTTTGGAGACCAAAAAGACCAAAGCATCAAAGAAGCTCCTCTTTATTACCTTCTCTAGAGTTCTAGAGGAGTTGGGTCCATTGGATGAGCATTCCACCCCTTTTTATAGTGAGGGAGAAGATTTTAGAGGGGTGGGTGGTTCAGTTTGGAGTCAAAGTGAGTAGGGAGCAAGAAAGGACCGAAACAGAAGGAGATCAATAATGTCTAGTCCAAGTGCGAATTGACACTTGAACCCAATGATAGCCCACCACCTTTCCTCTTTTGCATGATTTTTCATTAAATGCTATGATTTTTATAAATTCAACCTCGTTAAATACAACCGTAAAGGAGAATGCACATTGGTGAGACAAAAGCCCAAAACAAAGGTTTTAGAGGAAAATTATCATTGCACACACTATGTTACATACAACCGTATAGATTGCAATTGTGAAATCGTGTTTTTGCAAACACGATTTTAGTTATAATTTTTAAATGGTGAGAACACGATTTCAACTGTGTTCTTTACATACAGTGGTAACTATCACCAGTCGTCTTTTTGGAGGTCAAACAATTGCATTTGACATTATCAATTAGAAGCGATCAAACATTAAAAAAAATCCATACACCAAATAGTGGATTCAGTTTAAAAGTTCGGAAGACTTTGAGTTTTGTTACAGTTGCGGCAGATTTGGTCATTCCTGATTGGGCTGTATCTTCTCCTAGTGATAAGTCAAGAACAAAGGCGCAAGGGATATGGCCATATGGGCCACTACTTGTTGGTTCGAAGGCTAAGAGGATTATGGCTCTCTATGATGAAGTCTTGACCTATAAATATAAGCTGGTGTAGGAGTTAAGACTTTTGGTGATCCAAGATAGGCTGGAAAAAAGGGCATGCAGTATGGTCCTTGCTTATCCTTTATGTATGAGTGGTACATAACCATGTCTTTCCTCCGGAATTTGGGCCATTTAAACTACATGGTACTGCAGTCTCACCCTCAATTCCCAATGTCAATATTATAGACAAGTAAAGCAAGAAATTATTTAAACTGAAACTCTCCACTATTATGCATGATGAAGTAATGGCTTATAATGGCAACAAGCTGCAGTTGTGTGGGTGAGTGGTGCACATTTGAGGAATGTGTTTTGAGAAAGGCTAAATTTAGAACAAGGTTTGGTACAGTGCTGCTCCTTAGAATTCATTACAAAGAAGATGAAAAGGTTTTACTGTATTTTCCATGCAAAATGCTGCTTTTCAATGCGTAGTTTCAACATTGGTTAAGCTGTACCAAGAATTCAGAGTCTGACACTACTTTGATACTTTGGGTCATGCACACCGGTTCCTTTATATCAGAATTGAGCTTCGTAAAAGTTAATTTTGGGGGATTAGTAACATGCCATAGTGAGTAATACTTAGCATAAGAAAAAAAATTCAAATTCCAGTCAAGATTGAATATGCATATCAAATACTCTGTCAAACTCCAATACAATTTGCAATAAATTTTTGAACTGTACCAATGGAATATTGGCCAAATTCTCTCTTCTTTCACATTTTTGAAATGATATAGGTGGGACATTTTTGTTGTTATGCTTTAAAATGACCCAAATTTACAAACAGTATTCCCATTAAAGTTCAGCCTTAAAAAGAATCCAAGAACCTTTTACAAAAGTTTACTTAATCTTTTAATTAATTTGTGGACTTTTGAGCAAAGCACACAGTAATAAGGGGAAGAGGGAGCAAACCAGAATTCAAATTCATCATCAACTATCTACGATTATCAAAAACATGTTTATTTGGCAAAAAGTTTACAATTCAAATCATTTTACCAACTACAATTTGGGGTTTAAATCTCTGCTCCAAACAACTAACATACGGTTTGTACAAGTACCTACAGATCTAAACAAATCCCACAGTATCAAATAAGGCGACAAAACAGAAATTTATATCTAATCTATGAACGTATGATTAATCTTTGCTCCTTCCTAACTTTTGCATCGTAGCTCTTGATACTATAAGAACAGGGAAATTGAGCCTCAAACCTTTCACTCGAGCTTCCATGATTTGGCTATCATATAATCCATTGCACCATCCATTTCATGTAGTTTGAATGAAAAAATTGCCTGAAATTTATTAACATCCTTCTGTAGATCGTTCAGCTTCTTCTCAGATTGCTTGAGACCATATTCAAATGTTGACAGAGCCATGTATATTAAGTATTGTTCTTTGGGAAGTTGTGGATGACTCATAATAGATTCCAAATCTAGAGCTAGGTTGCAGAATTGATGAAGGAGAAGGTACAGATCATCCTCCTGATTCCAATTTTCTTTCCTTACTTCATTCAATATTATGGCGTGTTCCAGTACAGTGAAAATCTTGTTTATCACCGTGGAATTCTCAACTTCAGTACTGGCCCATTTGAGTGTAGATCTCAACCCATCAATCTTTCCTTCAAATTTTTCTTTCCCTGACATCATAAACACTAGATCAACGAGCAGTCGAGACAGTTTTTTCCCAACTTCAAAAGCATCAGCCTTTATCAAAATCATTTTCCTGAATTCTTCACTATCTATGCCAAACTCTTCCATGCACTCCATCAAACTCTTCTTTCCATCATCTCTACGTTTCTTGAATGTTTGGGCCATTTGGCTAATACTTGCAGCTATCATTCCCCGTAAATCTTTTTCTAATTCTTCAATACAATTGTCATCACCTTCATCATCTGACGAGTTTCCAATGGCCTTCTCCCCCTTGGCAAGGAACCGCCTTTTCACATTGTCATCTTTCTTTAATTCTTCATTCTCCTCTTTAGTTTTTTCACTGTCTTCACTGCTCGGGCCCGGGTCGAAACTTCCATCTCCAAGATCAATATCACTGGTATCCTTCGATAACTTTGGAAACTCATTCGAAGTCTCCTTGACAGCATCTTCATCTTGAACGAAAGGCTTCAGCAACTCATTGAACCTTTTACCATGGTCATTTATGTCCTTCTGCAGTGACTGAAGATCCATGATCAGTTGGCTTATCTTTGGGTTCAATGTTTCTGTGGAAAGACAAAATTCTGAATCGCTGGCAAGGTCAATATCGATATCATTCAAAGTCTTTTTGACAGCATCTTCTTCTTGAACGAAAGGCTTCAGCAACTCATTGAACCTCTTACTATGGTCATTTATGTCCTTCTGCAGTGACATAAGATGCATGATCTGTTGGCTGATCTTTGGGTCCAATGATTCTGTGGAAAGACGAAATTCTGAAACTCTGGCAAGGTCAATATCAATATCATTCAAAGTCTCCTTGACAGAATCTTCTTCTTGATCGAAAGGCTTCAGCAACTCATCGAACCTCGTACAATGGTCATTTATTTCCTTCTGCAGTGACATAAGATCTATGATCAGTTGGCTTATCTTTGGGTCATCAAGATCAAGGATTTCTTGATCTTTGGTAGCCATTGATATCTCTACAAAAAGCTTTTGAGGTGGAGAAAGTGTTTGGGAAATAGAAGACAGACTGTTTAGTTCAGAAATATTGGGTGTTTGAGAGACAGAGAGGGCCAAAATATTAGGATTTTATAGGAGGGACTTATGGATGGTTGTTCAGTTATTTCAGTTATGAGTGAAGGATTGCATCACCTGCAGGTGATATTTTATTTGGTGCACTTTGGGTTTGCTGAGATGAGGGACTAATGAGTGGATAATCTTTTATGTCATCAGAATGTGAATGAATCTGTGATAATGAGATGATACAGTAGTAAAGGATAAATACAGGGCACCCATCAATATAAAGTGTTCTGTTTCATCAATCTACTTGCTTTTTGTTGAGACTTTTTTTTTTGGGTGCTAAATTACAAAAAAAAAAAAAAAAAAAAAGTATCTCAACAACCTTTAAATGCAAGTGATGATGAAATGTGCCTAAGCTTTAACAGTCACTTATAAAATTCCCTTATGAGTTTTAAAAAATGGCGTTAGTATTTCAAGCCTTACTAATGAGTTCAATAGGTCAAACATAACTATTACAAGTAACGAAGTAAACAAAGAAAGATTAAATGTGTAGGTAAATCGAATGGGATAAAATCTAGTTAACCTTTGTTTAGAGCCTGCAAGTGTAAATTGGGGTAGATTAAAGTGACTGTGGATGCTACTTGGAAAGATAGGAAGGCAATTGCGATTGTGGCATCCAGTGACCATATGCAAATAGCATTTATGTTGAGATCCAATAGTTGAAAATTCCTCTTTCTATTGAATGTTAATTTTAAAATCTAAATGTTAGATTACATATTATTAATACATCCTCCATACTTGCAAACTTTCAAGAAGCTCAAAAATCAATAGCTATAATATCAATCAAATGTTTAAATTTCATAATTTTTGTAGTATAAAATTATGCATAAAAATATAAGTTTATTAATCTAATAGAAAATAACATCTAGATTTGAAAGAAATTTAACACGTGTGTTAAGAACATAAAAAATATAAAATTTAACTGTTAGATTTTTAAAATTCGTATCTAAAAAAAAAATATTGGCAAAAAATTTGAAGGGCTTTTCCTTTGATGAAAACTTATTCTAACGGGACGTTGAGAGAATAAAAATGATAATTATATGTATAAATGTAACAAACACGAATTATTAAAATGTTGAACCTAGTGTATATTGAAAAAATAAATATAGATTACTGAGAAAGAAAAAAAAAGAATAAACATAATAATTATTATTTATATTTATTTTCAAGAATTGCCATATTGTGATTTACTATATATAGTGTTGTTTAGGGTAGTTCCTTTTGTCCAAAGTTATCTAAGCTATAGATATAGTCGGTGTAGGAGTTGAGAGACTGATTCTTTTGATGCTGTAAAATAAAGGGAATAAAGGGTATGGAGTATGAACCTTGCTTTTCCTTTATACATGTAAGGTAAATAACTATACACATTCGTATTAGCTCGTTCAAAAATTCATCTATGATATAAAAACTTACTATTTTTATTTTACATACTCACTTTTCGAAATATCTCACATTAGATTATCTATTTCACACTAAATTTCATTAAAATATTAATTTTTTTTAATTGTTCATTTTTCTTCTCACACAACAATTATTATTCACTTTCTTTCTTCATCGTCGAGATACATAAAGAAAAGCAAAAAACAAAATGTAAAATGAATAATGTTAGTATAAATTTATATAGTTACTATAGCAACTATATATGTTTATACAATTTTGCATGACTTGATGCAGGTAAATTTTGAGTTTAGTTAGCTAAAATATAGTATTTTTTCTATAATACAAGCACCACTGTGAGTGTTCTTAACCTCCAGAATTTGGGCTTTGTAAACTACCTAGCATTTGCAGTCTCACCCTCAATTTCCTATGTCAATATTAGAACAATGTACCAGATTGGTGCTGGACTTCACATGGGAGACACTCTGTAATTGCATGCGATACATATTTTTGGATTAAATAAAATTATCTAACATCTCTCTCTTTTCTTCTGTGAGAGAGCTAACTAAACCCCAAATTAAACAAACCGTGGTCTATGAAATACTGAGTTGATTTGGAAATTGGGACAAGACTAAATGCAGGAGCAATATAACAATGTCTCACTATTTATAAACTGCAAAATATTTGTTGTTATTATTATTGTTATTTTTTTATGGTACAAGCAAGTGTTATCCTCCCATAAAGAGAACCTCCAAGAATTTAGAGATAAGTAAAGCAAGTTATAGTTCAATCCGAAACTGACTACTATTATGCATGATGAACTAATGGCTTATAAAGGCAACAACTTGCAGCTGTGTGTGTGGTGCACATTTGAGGAATGTGTTTTGAGAAATGCTAAAAGCAGAACATGGTTTAGTACAATGCTGCTCCTTAAAAATCATTATAATGAAGAAGCATAGGTTTTACTATATTGTCCATATGAAATGCTGCATTTTGATGTGTAGTTTCTCTGCGGGCTTGAACTTTTCCTTCTGGTTACCAACAACATTTGGTCAAGTTGTACCATTATCAAATACACAGTAATAAGGGGGGCCACCGGGGGGGGGGGGGGGGGAGAAGCAAGTCAGAATTCAAATTCATCATGAACTGTCTACCATTATCAAATACATGTTTATTTGGTAAAATCTTACAATTCAATTTATTCTACCAACTACAATTTGGTGTTTAATTCTGTGCGCCAAACAACTAACAAGTGGTTTGTACTAGTACCCACAGAACTAAACAAATCCCACAGCATCAAATCAGGGAACAAAACAGAAATTTGTATCTAATCTATGAATCTATGTTTAACCATTGCACCTTCCTAACCTTTGCATGGGAGCTTTGGACATTGAAAGAGAAAGGAATTTGAGCCTCAAACCTTTCATTAGAACTTGTACGAAGTTTCTGATTAATTCCTTCACATCTTATGCTCTAGTTTTAATGAAAAATTTTCCTTCAAATTTTTAATATCCTTCCATATACCGTTCAGCTTCTTCTTAGATTGTTTGAGATCACTTCCAAATCTTGACTGATCCACGTACATTCAGTTTTGTGTTTTGGGATGATGTGGATGACTCATAATACATTCCAAATGCAGAGCTAGCTCAAGGAATTGATCAAGGAGCAGATGCAGAACTTTCTTGAGGAATTGATCAAATAGGTCATCAGTTCGGCTTCTTTTGTTTGAGCTTTCCTCCTGATTGCTTTCATCTAGTCCTGTTTGTTCCAAACCAGCCCACTTTCCTTTCATTGGTTCATTCCTATTGGCCTGTTTCAGTAGAGTGCCAATCTTGTTAATCACCACGGAATTCTCATCTTTAGTACTGACCAATTTGAGTGCTGACTTGAACCTTTCAATCTTTGCTTCAAATTCTTCTTTCCCTGACATCATAAACACCAAATCAACGAGCAGTTGAGACACATTAATCCGAACTTCAAAAGAACGAGCCTTCCTCACAATTAGAGCCCTGGATTCTTTCCTAGATACGTCAAACTCTTCTTTGCACTCCATCAAACTCATCTTTCCATCATTTCTATCTTTCTTGCGTCTTTCTTTACATTCACGCATGAGTGTCCGCATGGTTTTCTCAAAAGGCTCATCAGCTTCACCACTACTTGCGGCTATCATTTCCCGTAAATCGTCTTCCAATCCTTCAATATTGGTAGAAATGTCTTCAGCATTAGCAGTAAGTTCACTGCCTTGATCATGTAATGAATCAGACTCCATCATCTCCCTACAGGTCTCCATCACCTTCGCTAGGAATCGCTTCCCCACGTCACCATCATTCTTTAATTCTTCATTTCCCTTTTCAGTTCCTTCGCTGTTATCACTGATATCCTTTAATAATTTTGGAAGCTCATTCAAAGTCTTCTTGACAGCATCTTCTTCTTGAACGAAAGGCTTCAGCAACTCATTGAACCTCTTGCTATAGTCTTTTATGTCCTTCTGCAGTGACTTAAGATGCACGATCAGTTGGGTTATCTTTGGGTCCAATGTTTCTGTGGAAGGACGCAATTCTATATCACTGGCAATGTCAATATCAAGGATTGGTTGATTTTTGTCAGCCATGGATAGGTCTAGAGAAAGCATTTGAGAGGGAGATAGTGGTTGGAAAGTAATTGACTGACTCATTTGTGCAGAAATCTTGATAGTTCGAGAGACAGAGAGGGCCAAAGTATTAGCTAGGATTTTATAGGAGGGACTTAGGGATGGTTGTTTCAGTTATTTTAGTTAGGAGTGAAGGATTGCATCACCTGCAGGTGATGTTTTATTTGGTGCACTTTGGGTATGCTAAGATGGGAGACTAATATTGTATTTCACTTAATCTTAACAACAAACTTATTGTGGACTTCCGTTATTTTATTTTTTATTTTTTTCATGCAGTGAGTTAATTTGAGTCATCAGTTAATGGATTTTAGGATTTAATTATCTTAAAAGATATGGGGATTGGATAAAAACAAAAAAAGATATGGAGATTTTTTTCAATGAGGATATAACTATTTCAAAAGGGTGGAAATTTTTTAAATATGAATTTCAAAGATGAGGATTTGTTCATTTTAAAAGAGAAAATAAATTTTTCTAGGAAAGATCCAAGGATGAAGAATTTTTCTAGGTAAGATATGGAGACTTAGCATGTTGGCTGCAATAAGATCATGCTAAATGACATTCAAGTCCAATTGATCACAAATTTGAAGTAATCACTTCCATTTCTTTATGTCCAAAATAATCGAAGAATTTCATTCTGATTAGTTAATTGTACGAATTACCCTTGCATTTCATCTTCACCTAAATTCTAGTTCATCCTGATGCATTTTTCTTGTTTTGGTTAATTCCACCAAATATTATGGTCAATATGTGAACCAAAAATTGATTTTCTTTGTCTTTTATATATATATATATATATATATATAATTCCTTTTATCAAATTGAGTTGATATTGTGGGGAGATAAACATCTTAGGGAGATTCAAATTGAGAAGTTAGAATAACATATAAAGACACTAGTTAAGCCTCTCAATGGCTATGGGTATGAGTTCAATTGTTACTAATTACTCATTTTTCTTATTAGTATTCAATATAAGACTATACTTTTTAACCAACCACTCCACTTGCAAGTGAGCATTCCAACAAATATAATATACAATAGTAGAATCTTGATTATCGCAAAGTGGATTGGACTTTTTGTCCTTTGTACTTTTGTTGTCCTTTGTACTTTTGTTGTTTGTGCGAGTAAGGAAAGACTCATGGGATCTATCTTTTACAAAAAGTTCCAATTGCCAAGGATCAGGCAAATACTTGGCAATTTCAGGTAGGGTTGGCCTTAGGCCTAGGCCACTTAGGCCATTGCCTAGAGTCCCCTACTAGAGAAAGACCCCAAATTTATTTATTTATATTTAAATATTTTCGGGAAATATTAAAAAAATTAGTTTATATTTTTTTTTTCATTAATAAGAAGGCCCAAAGAATTAAGTAATGCTAAAGATAGAGATAAGAAAAAGTTAAATAAAATAGATCTTACAAATAGACGTGTCACTAATAACAAGTAATCCAAATAGGAAAATGTTAAAAATACTATAAATTTTACTACATAACCTTTATAATTTGATATGACAACAAATATGATAGGTAGACTTCAACAAACTATTAAATGTATTTTTCATTGAATTTTTGTGATTAGTGATATATCTTTGTATAAAGTTGTGATTTACAATTATGTTTTATATTGGCTTTATTCCATGACAAAAAGTGTTGTAATTGCAATAAATTATTTCCTTGTATTTTGTGGGATTTTATTGTATTGGGTTTAATATTATGTTGGTGAAGAATCAAGCATGCAATGCAGATCAGTGTAGTTTCACGACTAGCTCGCAAGAAGCTCGCGAGTAAAGGTTCTTACAAAAAGGCCACGTGAGAAGCACATGCTGGAAGCTAAAGAATCGAGTGCCAAGTTGTATTTCGCGCAAAGTACTCGCGAGAAACTCTTTCCCTAGAGGATTTTAAGTGTGACTTTCTTACCTTACCCACAAAAGTAAAAAGAGGCTATTTTAGAGAGAAAACCCTAGATAGGTTTCTACAACACAACACACCCACCTTTTATAGAGAGAGCTACTCATCCTTTAATGAGAAATCATTGTAGTCTTTTCTCCTTTCTCTCTCTCATTGTTATACCTTAAAATGAGATTTATATCCAAACACAACTCACACATATTTAGAGTGTAAAGAGTGTTTTGGTGTTTGGTGTTGGGAAATTTAGACTTCGGTTGATAAAATTAACAAGTTTTAAACTCAAGTTGTTAATTAGATTTATTATGAATAAACCTTGCTCAAATATACAAACATCAATATCATGCATAGTAAAAAAGTAAATAAAACAAGATATAATGACCCACGAAAACCAATAAAACAAACTCGTTTCACAGTAAAAAACCTAGGGGCGAATCTTCCTGAAAAGTAATTCACTATAGTAAAAAGAAGTTTCAGATCTAGTACAAAACATTTTTCCCTAAACTCTACAATCCCTGTAGATGAACTTACAGCAGAAACCTTCTATCACTTCAGAACCTCTGAACTCTTCAATATATGAACTCCACCTTTTTGCACAGATCCCAGAACGTGACTAACTCCAGCAACTTGAAGAAGATGTTGTTGGCTTTAAAGTTCTTCACTTTATCAACAATGAAGATCAAAAAGCACTTGGTTACAAAACCCTAAGGTGAAAAGATGTAGTAACTTCTTGTAGAGAGAATAAGACACTAGTTCACTTTCTGCATATGTTCTACATGTATAACGGCTTTTAAAATAAGCCTTATATATGTCTAGGGTTGTGAGAAAATAAACCTTACACATACATGTCAACATGAGCCGAAAATTAGATCTGAAAATTCTGATTTTGTAGATCTCGATAGATTTAGCTTCTATCGAGCTTCGTTCTTAAGTCTCGATAGATACTGTTTCTGTTAAGATATCTATTGAGCGAACAACTTTTCTTCACTTGTTTCTTGGTCCAATCTTCATGGATTTAATACTTGGCTTGAACAACATGTTTCTTAAAGTACTAAACACATCCTAGATCTATCCAATTACAAGTAAAGTGCTTTTTGTCAAAGGATTAGCCAATTACATAAAATATATCCCTAACAATCTCCCCCCTTTGGCAATCCGTGACAAAATCACAACAAACAAATGAATCATGAGAGAAGTCTTAAATCACTACACTTATAACCACTTGTTGGATTACAAAACAAATCTAACCCTACTACAAACTCTTGAAAAACTTTGCAAGAAGAAAGTTCATGGCACGGTAGACTTTCACAACCTGTTTTTCTGAAACACTTAAACAAGACTCATCAATGCATCATGTGTGAAATAGAAATAAAAGTTGCATACATAAAGAAACATGTGTATAAAGAGAGAAAAAAAATAACACATGTAAAGATAGGTGAAGAAGACATACATCATATATATATATATATATATATATATATATAAAATAAGTACAATGTATGTAAAATTGGTCACAAGACCGGTGTACAAAAAGCAAAAAGAAGCTCCTAAAACAATAAGGAGGTAAACACTCCCCCTATCAAGATGAAACACAACTCCCCCTTATAAAGGCATGTATTTCTTCCCCTAACATGTAAAATCTTAAAAAGAAACCACATTTTCTCCCCCTTTTTGTCATGATTGACAAAGAGTACAAGAAGTTATAAAACTTCACCCGAGAAACATAAAAATGATCAAAGGGGTACAAGGAATCCATATAAATGTATGAATATAATGAAACAAGATGTTATGGATGACAAGATAATAAAAAGATGCAAAACATGTAAAAAAAAATGCATGCAAGAGGGTCTCGACAGTCGATAAGCTGTTGAGCTGGCAAAGTGCACATAAAATTGCCTCGATAGATCGAGATATGTGTCGATAATCTATCGAGAAGCTACCAAAAAATCTTGTTGGATCAAGAATCTGTTGAGAAAGTATCGAGCAGACAAAGAGCATAGAAATTTGGCTCGATGGATCAACCTAGCTGTCGAGAAGCTATCGAGGTCAAATCCAGAAATCTCGATAGAAGAAACTTGTGTTGAGCTACTGCTGAGATGCTGTCGAGAAGGTATTGAGTAGTTGTTGAGAAGACAGAAGCAAGGTTTTCTAAGGGAGGAAAACCACACAAGATGAATGCAACAAGATAGCTACTCAAACAAGCATCCAAGCAGCATGTTAAGCATTCAAACACAGCTTAAATCTAGATGTAAAGCATTTCTAGATCAAAAGATACACATACATACTAAATAAGTCTAACCAATTTTATTTTTTAAAAACAAGATAAGACAATTTAGCAAGCATATATTAACACACGTATCCTTTGTGATGGCTAAATCACATTGTATCTGCACATGTATCAAGAGTAGCAAAGAATTTGCGTGTTGTGTGTGAAACAAGGCAAGAGTGCATAAGTGTCTTATATTATGAAGATTTGAGAGATGAGAAAATCAAATATACTCTCACACAATCATAACTGTTTGATGGGGACTATCACATTTGAGGTACATCTTATAACTCTCATATCTCCTAGAAACACGCTTGTAACCATATTAAAAGCATTTTGATTCTTTTTGTTTTTATTTTTCTTTGCATATTTTTCTTTTAAGCATAGTATGCATGGGCATATAAGAGAGAAAAGAAATACCCAATTATGTAAGCCAAAACATTACAATTTTGCTATCCCAAAGCACACAGGTGTTATACATGATTGGCGGGCTTTAGTGATGAGATGGTTATTTATGCCATTCTCTTAGGATTTTCTAGTCATTCCCATCAAAAAGAGTAATATGAGTATTAAGTATAAAAGATTACTTATTCGTATTCATCACCAACATGAGCCATAAAGCTCACTTGCTTAATTGTGCATTAAAATGCTCATCTAAGTCACAAGAGATACAAAGTTTAGAAACTTTGTTTCAATGGCCATCCAAGGTACACAAGTACCAATATACACAAACACACATTGTTTTTGTATTTTTCTCTTTTTTATTTTGAAAAACAAGCAAAATAAAGACTAAACAACCAAGTTTTAAACCCGGTTGATAGAATTAACAAATTTTAAACCCGAATTGTTAATTAGATTTATTATGAATAAACTTTGGTCAAACGCACAAACATTAATATCATGTCAATATCATGCACAACAGAAAGTAAATAAAACAAGATATAATGACCCAGGAAAACCAATGAAACAAACTTGTTTCACAGTAAAAAACTGGGGGGAAACCTTCCCAAAAAGAAATTCACTATGGTAAAGAGAAGTTTCAGATCTAGTACAAAACCTTTGTCCCTAAACTCTACAATCCTCATAGATGAACTTACAGTAGAAACCTTCTACCGCTTCAGAACCTCTGAACTCTTCAATATATGAACGCCACCATTTTGCATAAATCCTAATATGTGACTAACTCCAGCAACTTGAAGAAGATGTTGTTGGCTGCAAAGTTCTTCACTTCATCAACAACGAAGATCAAGAAACACTTGATTACAAAACCTTAAGGCATAAAGATGCAGAAACTTCTTGTAGAGAGAATAAGGCACTAGGTCACTTTCTGCATATGCTCTACATGTATAACGACCTTTAAAATAAGCTTTATATATGTCTAAGGTTGTGAAAAAATAAACCTTACACATACATGTTAGCATGAGATGAAAATCAGATCTGAAAATTCTGATTTCGTAGATCTTGACAGATTCAGCTTCTGTCGATCTGTCGAGCTTTGTTCTTAAGTCTCAATAGATACTGTTTCTCTCGAGGTTTTTGTCGAGCTTTAATGAACAACTTTTCTTCACTTATTTCTTGGTTCAATCTTCATGGCTTTAATACTTGGCTCGAACAACATGTTTCTTGAAGTACTAAACCTATCCTAGATCTACCAAATTACAAGTAAAATGCATTTTGTCAAAGGATTAGCCAAACACTTGGAAAGCTTTGGAGATTTACCAAAAGAAGCCGATAAGGCTTGGTGGATGCAATTGGGTGATATTGCGGGATCCGAAAAGCTAGTGAAGACAAGACTCCGAGTCTGTTGGTAGCAAGAGCTTGGAAGGCTCAAGTACATTGGGCAAATTAGGCTTGGAGGGTCTTTTGTTATTCGTGTACTTGAACTTGTTCACTAGTGGATCGATTTCGACTTGAAGGGTTGCCGAGAGGTTTTTCGCTGAGTTCTTCAGTTTCATCTTCGATAACACGTCTTGGTGTTATCTTGTGTTTGCATCCCTCTTCTCTTACTCTTTAAGCTTTACATTTATTGTTGCTTGCTTGCTTATGGCTTAGAGAGTAGTGTTACCAGTTTATTGTGCTTTATTTTCTCTTGTTCCGCATTTAGATAAGTTAAAGTAAATTATTTTCTCTTGTTCCGCATTTAGATAAGTTAAAGTAAAAGCAATTAAGCTATAATTTAAAATTAGAGGTCTAAACAAGCACTAGTGTTTTCACACTAATTGAGCTTTCAATCGGTATCAGAGCAGTACACTTATATTGGTTTAATTACCTAAGTGTGATCCTTGACCCTTTGTTTGTTTTGCATGGATAGTGCTTTGTATGCTTCCTTGCATATTTTGGATGATGTTTATTGTAACATGCCATGTGTTTGTGAAAATGCCTTTATGAGTATTTATCTTCATGCTTGTGATGACATGTTACATGAATCTTTGGGTGTTGTTAAAATTCCAAATGTCAAACTCATGAAGAAAAAAGATAACAAGTTTCATGAGAATTTGAGCAAGTTCATTTGTGAAAAGGATGATTTGATTGCTAAGCTCAATGAATCCAACAAATTGGTTGAAAAGTGTAAGAAACTTGCTGAAAATTCTCTTGAAAAACTAAAGGAGTTCGAATGTTTGAATGTGGACTTGGATGCTAAACTTTTTTTGTCTAACAAACTTGTTGATGATCTTAAATGTGAAAATGAATCTCTTAAGATGCATGATATACATGATAGATGTATGCTGGGCTTGACCTGAGTTGTCATGATAGATGTATGTTAGGGTTTTGGGATGATTGATGCCATGCTGATTGCTAGATGTATGCTAGTGTGTGTGTTAGTATAAATAACAATATTGAATAAGCCTTTAATGAGATTAAGACAAAAAACACAATGGCTGGAAGCCGACCCACGGGTCGGGTGGGATTAGGTGTCTAACACCTTCCCATCCTCAATACCTAAACTCTAAACCCATACTCTAGTAGTAAGAAAAGTCCTTCATTGTAAGGGCACTATATTTATGGTTTCTAAACCCAATATATGTGGTGACTCTATTAGTCCATAACGATGGATGAGATCGTCTCAATGAGAGAAGAGGAAATGAGACTGAGAAAGGAAAAGAGGATGGTTGGGATTGGGCTTTGTGAGAGAGGAAAAGAGAGAGGCTGGGATCGACCTGGAGAAAAAAGAGAAGAAAAGAGAGGAAAAGAAAGAGGCTGAGCTAGTTGTGAGAGAGAGAGAGAGAGAGAGAGAGCAAGAGTGTGTGTGTGTGTGTGTGTGTGTGTTGTGTGGGTTTAATTCTAATTTTTTGGGTTTGTGTGTGTGCTTAATTTTGTGTTTGTTATCTAATAAACAAAATGTCAAAAAATTGAAAATGTTCTTCTTGTGTTTAAATCTAGATTTGTGTTCTTGTTATTCTTGTTCAATATAAACTTAGATCTCAATTTATGTTATTTTTGGTTTTTAATTCTTTTTTTATTTAGTTAAAATTGATAAATTAAAATTTTAAATTTAGATGTTGATGTGACATTTTTTAAATGCCAAATAAAATTTTTTATTTATTATTATTATTATTATTATTATTATTATTATTATTATTATTATAGGGGTGATAAATCCAGTATTACATGTATATGTGCCTATTAGGCTAGAGGCCCAATCCAAGGATATTAAATAGTCCGAGGATGGGGAAATATCTACCTAAGAGGCCGTATTGGTGAGTAAAGAGGTAAAGTCTGATCAAGATCATCCAAGAAGATGGTCCGAGGAGGAATCCTTTCTCGGCAAAATCAAGCCGAGGTAGGAAGGTGTGGCCCACCATCCAGAAGCAATGTTCTAGGAGATCCTGTAAGTAAGGGTATACATCGTGGATGCATGGGATAAGGAAAAGGCTATGAAATATCTAAGATAAAGCTGCTTTCATTGCATTAAATGCTCTGCAGCTAACTCCCTAGCCGTATTAATGAGGAAGTGATGCTTGAGCATAAGAGTTTAGCCCTACAGCTACTTTCAAAGACTTCAGGGAAGGGCTGATGGGACAAGTATCCAAACCAATAATCTAATCCATACGTGGAGGATGTAGAGAGGAAGAAGGATGATATAAAAGAAGGGGGAGACATTCAAGGAAGAGGAGATAGGAGAAACGAAAAAGGAAAACACTATAAATTGAATATTTGTAATCTGTTTTTAAGAAAGGAAAAATATAAGAACAAGCTCCTCGGCTCGAGTCCGAGGACAAATTTCCATCATAGAAACTAGTCCATCTTTGTCATTTTGTGATCTTGGGCCACTGCCTTTGTTAGCTAAGCTCATAAGAAACTAGATTTCAAACCCACTCTTTACAAATTTATTGTATCGGCTCTTTGGGCCTATACCATTCCTATTTTTGGGTTTAGGTACAATTTGTGACCTTACAATTGGTGCCGTCTGTGGGAAATCTTGGTGTTTGTTTGAGTTTAACATTCAACTATGGTAGGTTCAGGTCCTCACCAGGCGAAGTTTATGGGGGTCCCAACGTCAGGAGCGTTCCCTCAATCTTGAGTGAGGCAGAAACCGGGAGGGGAGTGCACATACTGCCCATACTAGCAAGAGTCAATCATTGAGTGGAAGTTGTGCCTCTCATGCAGAGCGTGCTAAAGCCATGCAGCTGGAGATCGATCATTTGAAGAGAAAGCTACGCCATAGGCAACGAAAAGGAACCCCCTCCACTTCTGACCCTTCTTTTGGTGATGATGGAGATAGTAGCTATAGGCCCAGATCAAGAACTCCCCCTAGTGAGTCATATTCGTGTGAAGGGGATAGCCTGCTTGACCACAAAAAGAAAAGTTTGTCTTGCAAATGCCTGGGAAACGACGCTATGAACAGGGCGTTGAACCAAATTGCTAAATCACCTTTCACATGCCGTATTGAGGAGGGTAAACTTCCTCGGCAGTTCACTCAACCAACGTTCACCTTGTACAATGGACGAACAGGCCCTGTAGAGCATGTGAACCACTTCAATCAGAGGATGGCCGTACCCTCCAGGAATGAAGCTTTGATGTGCAAAATGTTCCCATCCAGTTTGGGACTTGTGGCAATGAGGTGGTTTAACAGCTTGGGAGTAGGTTCTATAGATTCCTTTAAGGGACTTGCCCGGGCATTTGGGTCCCGCTTTATTACGTGTAGTAGGGTTCCTTGGCCCTTGGACTCCTTGTTGTCTATGACTATGCAAGAAGGAGAAACTTTGAAAATGTATTTAGATATATCTTGGGAGACGTTCAATGAGATTGATGGGGATTTTGATGATGTGGTCATAAGAACTTTCAAGGTCAGCCTGCTTGCCAAGCATGGTCTGAGGAAATCATTAACAGGAAAGCCGGTTAATAATGTACACTGGCTTATGGACCGCACTGACAAATATAAGAGGGTCGAGAAGGATTGACAATGAAGTAAGGGTAAGGGGAAGATGGTCCCTTATGACAGGAGGGACTTCAGGTCGAATCAGTTCAATAATAATCGTCAACGGTGAGATCTGGGCAGCCAGAGGGTGTTGTGGCACCACAAGCAGTTAACTTATTTTTTCGAGAACTAGTGCATCAAATCCTGGAGAAAATCAAGAATAAACCTTTTTTCTAGTGGCCAAACAAAATGGGAGGGGATCCCACAAGGTGTAACCAAAGTCTTCATTGTTAATACCATCAGGAGTGATGGCATACTACAGAGGATTGTAGAACTCTATAGGGGTCACTTGGAGCAGTTTGTATGAGGAGGTAAGCTAAAGCAATTCATATACCATCCCGTTGGACAGGGCGGCCAGGCAAGGTCAGGATTTCAGAGGGATACTTCTTCAAAACCACCTATAGGCATAATCAATGTTGTTCTTGCCACACCAAGAAGAATTAGTTTCCACCATTCCATGGTAATATCTGTAGCCCAGCCACTTGAAGGAGAATGCTACCCCGAACCCAAAAGGAGCAGAACGGATGGCCGACCAACACTGAGTTTCTCTGATGATGACAAGCCGGGTACTCTACAACCACACAATGACGTATTAGTGGTTACCCTTAGGATAAGAGGATACAAGGCGAAACGAGTGATGGTTGATTAAGGTAGTAGGACGGAAATTATGTACCCAGATCTTTATAAGGGTTTAGGGCTAAAACTGGGAGATTTAACCAATTATGATTCACCTTTAATAAATTTCCATGGGAAACTATTTATACCAATGGGTAGCTACCAGTGCAAATTGGGACGGTAACAGTAGATGTCAACTTCATAGTGGTGGATGTTTTTTCCCCCTACACAGCTATTGTGGCAAGAACCTGGCTTCATGCCATGAGAGCTGTCTCCTCTACCTTGCATTTGAAGGTAAAGTATTCGTCTGGTGACTAGGTGGAAGAGCTGAGAGGAAGCCAACCTATGGCCAGGCAGTGCATGATGGTCGCTGTTAGGCACTAAACCGAGGCAGAGTCTTCGACGTCAACCAAGAAAAGTTTGTAGCAATCAAAAGAGCCAACATCAATTGGCGTTACGGCAGAAGGGACGGAGTGTGAGGAATTGGAAAGAATTATAATAGTTGATGATAAGGAAAAGTATTTTCAAGTCAAATCTCAACTACTTCCTCAGGAGAAGGAAGAGTTGATGATGTTCTTGAAGGAAAATATTGATGTGTTTGCCTGGAACTCTTATGAGGTTCTTGGGGTGGATCTGAGCTTCATTTGCCATCATCTGAACTTTAATCTAGCTGTAGTACCGAGGAAACAACCACCTTGATGTTCATCCTAAGAGCATTCCGAGGTTGTCAAAGAAGAGGTGATCAAGCTCAAACAGGTCGGAGCTATCAAGGAAGTATTTTATCCTAAGTGGTTGGCTAATATAGTGGTAGTGAAAAAGAAGAATGGGAAGTGGAAAGTATGTATAGACTTTACAGATTTGAACAAGGCTTGTCCCAAAGAGCCTTTCCCATCGCTTCGTATAGATTAGTTGGTGGGTGCCACTGCTGGGCATTCTTGGATGAGTTTTCTAGATACTTTTCAAGGTTATCACCAAATACCTTTGGCATTGGATGATCAAGAGAAAACAACCTTCGTCACTTTCACTGGAAATTATCATTACAAGGTAATGCCCTTTGGTTTAAAAAACCCAGGGGCTACTTATCAAAGGATGATGACCAGGATGTTTGAGCCAAAACTAGGTAAAACTATTGAGGTCTATGTGGATGACATGGTAGTGAAGAGTAAAGTGGCGTCCGCGCATGTGGGAGACCTAAATGACACCTTTCAGAAACTAAGAAAATATAAGCTGCGCCTTAATGCTTCTAAATTTTCCTTTGGTGTGGGATCAAGTAAATTTCTAGGTTATATGGTCACTTATCGTGAAATTGAAGTTAACCCTGCGCAGGTTAGAGCAATTAATAGCTTGCAGCCACCTTGGAATCCCAAGTAAGTTTAGAATTTGACAAGGATGATTGCTGCCTTAAACCGGTTTATTTCTCGGTCTACGGACAGATGTAGGCCTTTCTTCCAATTGTTGAATAAGTGGAAGGGATTTGAATGGACCAAGGAGTGCGCTTTAGCCTTTCAGCAGCTTAGAGTATATCTTTCTCGACCAACTATTATGTCTCAGCTCGAGGTGGATGAAGTTTTATTCGCCTACATTGTTGTGGCTCATCATGCCGTTAGTCTGGTGCTGATACGGGTTGATGGTGGTGTACAGAGGTCAGTTTATTATGTAAGTAAGTCATTACATGAGGTCGAGATGCATTATTTATCGTTGGAAAAAGCTATTCTAGTAGTGGTGCATGCTACGCATAAACTTCTCCATTACTTCCAATCCCATACAGTTGTTGTTTTAACTCAACTTTCTCTTAGGTTAATACTTCAAAGCATCGACTACATGGGAAGGATTTCCAAATGGGGTATCATCTTGGGAGCTTTTGACATCAAGTGTATACCTCGTACCTCGATAAAAGGCCAAGTCCTTGCTGATTTGGTGGCTTAATTCGCTGAGCCCTCGTTAGAAGAAAATGCCAAGATGTTGGGCATGGATGAAAAATTAGTTGGCACAATCTCCCTAAAGGAACATCTGTTGTGGAAAGTGTATATGGATGGCATTGCAAATAAAAAAAGGATCAGGAGTGGGGCTGGTTGTGATCTCTCTGGAGAGAATCGTTATTGAGAAATCTTTGAGGTTGAACTTTTCAGCCACAAATAATGAGGCCGAGTATGAGGCTCTCTTAGTAGGGATGATTATGGTTCAAAGGATGGGAGGAAAGATGGTGGAGATGTTCTCGGATTCGAGGCTGGTTGTAGGCCAAGTAAAAGGGGAACTAGAGGCCAGGGATCCGAGGATGCAGGAGTATTTAAACTAGGTTCGACATTTACAATTAAAGTTTGAGTCTTTCATCTTAGTGCAAGTCCCCAAAAGCAAAAATACCCATGCAGACTCTCTTGCCACGTTGGCAACATCCTCGGCACAAAGCTTACCTCTGGTTATCTTGGTGGAAGACTTGTGTAGACCTAATGAGATGAATGGGAATGCAGTCTGTGTTCATCAAACTCGAGTAGGGCCTAGTTGGATGGACTCCATTGTGCTGTTTCTTAAAGAAGATGTCTTACCTGAAGAGAGGTCCGAAGCTGACAAAGTGCAAAGAAAGGCTCCTTGATTTTGGTTATCCAAGGACCAAAAGCTGTACAAACGCTCTTTTTCTGGACCATACCTATTGTGTATACACCCTGAGGCAACCGAGTTACTATTGGAAGAATTATATGAAGGAATTTGTGGAAGCCACATAGAGGGTAGATCTTTATCTCATAAGGCACTAACCCAAGGGTAATGGTGGCCAAATATGCAGAGAAAAGCACAAGAGTATGTAAAGAAGTGCGATCAGTTTTAGAGGTTTGCTCCGAATATTCATCAACTAGGGGCGTCCTCAATCCTCTGTCTAGTCCTTGGCCTTTTACTCAATGGGGCTTGGATATTGTAGGACCTTTCCCTAAAACAACAGGGAATAGGAGATGGCTACTGGTTGGCATAGATTACTTCACTAAGTGGGTTGAAGCTAAGCTATTATCAAATATTAGGAATTTAGATGCAAAAAAGTTCGTCTGGAGAAATATCGTCACCTGTTTTGGAGTTCCTTGTACCCTCATCTCAGACAATGGCCTTCAGTTTGATAGCGAGTCCTTTAGGAGATACTGTTATGATTTGGGCATTACAAACAAATATTCCACCCCGGCTTATCCACAGGAAAATGGATAGGCTGAGGCTGTCAACAAAGTAATAGTGAATGGGCTCAAGAAGAGGTTGGATGATGCTAAGGAAAAATGGGTGGAAGAGTTACCACACATTTTATGGATGTATCGTACTACACCTCAAAGATCAACAGGCGAGACACCCTTTTCAATGACCTATGGGGCCGAGGCTATAATTTCTCTTGAAATTGGTTTCCCAACATTGAGGACGAGCTCTTTCACTCCAGACAATAACGATGAGTTATTGGGAAGAAGTTTGGATTTGGTTGAAGAACGAAGAGAAAATGTCATGATTCAACTGGCGTACTATTAACATAAGCTCAAACAAGGCTATGATTCACATGTGAAGTTCAGGCCACTAGTGCCAGGGGATTTGGTATTAAGGAAAGTGTTAGGTACTGCAAAAAATCCGGCATGGGGAAAATTAGGGCCTAACGGGGAAGGGTCATATCGTATTACCTCGGTAGTAGAGATAGGGGCATATTATCTAGAAGACTTAGATAAAAAAGTTGTACCACGCCCATGGAATGTAAATAATCTGCGAAGGTATTATTATTAATAAAAATCCTTCTTATCATATGTCGTTTATAATATTTCATACTTTCTTTAAGTATCAAATAGAATCTTGGCTATCCCTGGCTCCTCGGATCACATGTCTTGGATAAATTGATATTTCACAACATTTTTCTAAGTATCATACAGAACCTTAGCTATGCTTGGCTCCTTGGACCACATTCCTTGGGTAAATTGATATTTCACAACATTTTTCTAAGTGTTAAACAGAACCTTAGTTATGTCTGGTTCCTCGAACTATCTACTTTGGGTAAATTAACACTATAAGTTATTTTTCTAAGTATCAAACAGAACCTTAGCTATGCCTGGCTCCTCGGACCACATACCTTGGGTAAATTGATATTTCACAACATTTTTCTAAGTGTTAAACAGAACCTTAGTTATGTCTAGTTTCTCGGACCATCTACTTTGGGTAAATTAACATTGTAAGTTATTTTTATAAGCATCAAATAGAACCGTGGCTATGTCTGGCTCCTCGGACCACATACCTTAGGTAAATTGATATTTCACCATATTTTCCTAAGTGTTAAGCAAAACCCTTTGGTTCCTCGAACCATCCACTTTGGGTCAACTAACACCTAAGGTTGATCTTGATTATGTTTAGCCATTCTAATTGCATATCTTGGGGACTCCCAAAATAGTGATCTGAACAGATGGGAGTTCATGAGCATCACTTAAAGCATCTGTGAGTATATCTAGCCTATCTGTTGTCTGGTCAATACCTGATTACTTCCTTAAGATTATAGGTCTATAGTGAATGATGCGAATGATTGTTCTGTTGAGATGTATGGATTTTGCAGTTACAAAAGTGTTTTGCTAACTTGGTTGACTTACTAACTTTTGATTCTGTTGATTAATTAGAGAGGAATCATCATTTATGCAAATGACAAATTTAGGCATATGTCATTGTCCTACTAATTAGGTACCAAGCAAAATAGAAATTATACGAGGAAAAGATACAAACATCATAAACATAAAAGAAAAACTTGTCATTTTTAATAATCTAAAGCCTTGTGAAAAGGAAATTTACTTACAAGATATCTAATTACATTAATAAAAAATAAAAAAAAAACTACTAAATCTAAAAGAAGGAACAAACAAGGACAAGTCATGGCTTTGTCTTTCTCACAATTTTGTCCTTGGAAGTCTTTGAAGGATGGTTAAGAGCCATGCTATCAGAAGCAAGCCTTTTGCCCTTTGGGTCCTCCTTGGTGGTGATAGGAAGGGTTGCTAGGACAATTTCCATTGACTGGGTAGCTCCCTTCTCCTTGGCAAGCTCCTTACGGGCAGTGGGGGGCTGAGCAGCATCATAAGCCACCTCTTTAGTTGTTTCAGTTGGTTGCCCGGTGGCTTCAGGCTGCTTTACCTCCTTGGACTGATGTCCAGTGGAAGGAAGGGCTTCAACTGAGTTGTCCTTTCTAGCATCTGCTCCCTGGGAGGCAGTATCAGCCTTAGGGATAAATGGAACAGAAGCCTAGATCGCTGGGGGATAGTAAACATTTTCTGTCCTCTAGAGGACAGAAGAGGCATCAACCCCAACCTGGGTAAGTGCCTCACCTTCAACCTGAGGTTTTCCTCAGTCTTAGCCACACTAGCCTCATATCCATCCTACTCGGCTTGATCCCTTGCCTTCTCGGCTTCCTCTTTAGCCTTTATTGCTTCTTCATTGGCTTTATTAGCTTCCTCCTTGGCCTTCTTAGACTCCCTCAGACTCTTATTGAGGGCCTCTATTTATTTCTTCACTGCCGCATAGTCCTTGTTGGCCTGGCGAAGCTGCAGATGATGAGTCTCAACCTACTTCTTAGTCATCTTTAGAGCTGCCTCGACGCTCTTTTTCTCGCTTTCTGCTAAGTTTAGCTGGGGAACGACCTCTTGCTGCTTCTTCTCTGCCACCTTAAAGGTCTTCTGGGTGGCAATTCGCTTGGCTTCCTTATCCTTCATTGCTCTGTGTGAGGTGATAATTATCTCCTTAGCCCTATGAGCAGATTGGACGACTTATTCACAAAAATAAAAAGGAACAAAGGGGCATAGTCAGGTCAGAAAAACTAAGTATAGACAAAAAGTTTTTTTAAAAAAAAAGAGTGAAAGGTGGAGAAGAGTTGGATAGCAATCTTACCATGGCAAGCTCCTTCTTCAACGTCATGAAGACCTTATGCTTCCTCATCTGCCCCAGCTTAGCCATATCTTTAGGCAACAAAAGAGCTTACTCTAATGCGTCAACGCACGTAGGCAACAGTTCTTGAGTCAGAACTTCTAATGGAGGTGTTGACTGCGACAGCATGATCATCTAGGATCATGGCTGGAGCCTAAACCGGAGCAAATGCAGGGACTTGAACCTCAGGCCTCTTCTCCAAGGCCATCTGAGATGTGCAGGGCTGCTTGGCCCTTTTTTGGGGCTCAATTTCCTTTGAAGGAAGACTTTTTCCCCCCTCCACCACATCTTTGCCCTTAGGCTGATCCCTTTTTCTTTTGAGATCAGCTTAATTGGTACGTTGGGGCTGAGTGGGTGGAAGGGAGGGAAGTTTGGGCTATTTAGATTTCCCTAGCTCTTGGTCCTTGGGGGAGGGAGATTTGGTCTTGGCCATCTTACTTGGCTTTTGACCCCCCACCTGGGACTCCATTCTATCCTTGAGGCTCTGTTTGGTTCTACGTTGGGTCCCCATTGCACTCGGACTGATGGTTTCTTCTTGCGAGTGATTTACTTGTTCTGAGGATGTGATGCTGAGGTCACCGACTAGACTTCCTGGGGAAGAGAGTAGATCGAACGCTTTAAAGTCGTCCTTGGAGTTCGAAACTTCAACTACTTCCTCCTCTTCCTTGATAATAGGCTGGGAGGAGGTTGCTTCACCGGTTATATGTTGAGGTGGAAAAGGTATTGTAGGGATGCCATCTGGTATAGGTTGTGTGGTAAGAGTACCTTTGGGGATAAGAGTGCCCTCAGGAAGAAGGAAACCCTCAACAGCAACACTTATCCGGTGTAGGCATGGATCTTTTACTCTGATCACACACTTCGACGCTTGGAAAGATTTGGAGAAGGGAGTGTAGCCTAGGATCAAATGTGCTGCTCGAACTTGATTACCGGTGTGAATGAACACTTCAGCTTTCAGTATCTCGTCTAACTTCGGCTGGTTGACAAGACTTAAGCTCGGAATAGCAACGCGTTTGTCTGTAAAACCATCAAGAAAAACAGGATTAAATCAAAAGAAAATTTCTATATAGACATAAATTAAAGAAAAAGAAGAGGGGGTGATTATAAATAGTTGACCTAAACCTAGAGGCCCCCCTGGTTCCCCTTCACTCGTCCGACAGGGGAGGCCATTGTGCCATTCCCCAGATACAATCAGAAAATCTTTTTTTAGGCCTTTGTTGGAGTCGGGGAGGCATTGAATGAGTCTAACCTTAGGATACCTAGATTTTAGGTAGTATCACTGCCCCGTTAGATGATGGAGATTGTAAATCCAATTAATGTCGTGATGGGTGAGTTCCAAACCCATCCTTTCATTGAGCGCATCTACACAACCTAGGATTCTAAACATGTTTGGGGCGCATTGGGTTGGAGCTAATCTATGGGCTCTAAGATAATCCCTAGTGACTGTCCTTATCAAGATTTTCATCCCTTCCTATATAAAAGTGATTATCGGGATTACTACTTCTCCCTCCCGCCTTTTCTCGTGCCATTCTCCTTCCTTACAGTACCTAATGGACACCCCCGGTGGAATCCTATACAGAGCTTTAAACTCCTCTATTTTTTCCTCAGAGTCAACCAAAGAAGCAAATCTACCCATTTTCTAAGGAGGTTTGAAGGTAATAAAATGGTAAAGAGAGGGATGAGGAGCCGAGGAGAAAAAGACAGAAAAAAGAGAAGTAGATGAAAAGAAAATAAAGGAGGAGACTATGTAGACTTACACAGGACAGACCACTCTCCTCGGATTAGTTCTTGGAAGCTGTGAAGGCACGAGTAGGTTAGGTAGATGTGCAGGTTCAGCGTATGCAGTGGCGACTCCAAGATTTTTTTTAAGGGGGTTTAATAATGATAGAGCAAGAAATTTGTCATGGGAGTAAATAAAAAATAAAATGATTTTTTTCCTGTACATACAATTTCCATATTATATACAATAATCTAAAATAGTATTCTGAATACAATTCAGTATATAATACAACTATATTGTACAATAATATAAAAAAGTTATTAATAGTTTAAAGATTAGTAATACAACAAATATATTAAATAATTAATCATACATTTTTGTCAAATTAATAATGACTTATTATATTTATATGTATGATCAATTAAATAAAAATATATGATAAAGAAGGATACTAACACACCTAAGAGTAGAACTAGGAGTAATGTGAAACAAAGAAAATAAATAGTAACTAATATAAGTTTTTACTTTTGAAGTGTATGGCTTTTTTTATTTTTTATTTTTTTTATAATCATGTATGGCTTTTATTTATTTTTATTTATTTATTTTGATGAGCATGTATGGCTTTTTAATCATACATGTGACCGCTCTCTTGGAATTTGAGCAAGTACTAAAAAACTTCTTGGACTTAAAAATCTATAGAGTATTTATCAAACAATTTGATCAAATAAAGAGAAAAACTAAAAAAATACATAAGAAAGAAAGAGAGATAAAGAGAATGGGAAAGAATCACCAATTTAGATAGAGATATATTGGTTGTAATAGTAGTGTAATTTTTTGCTTATGGAGAAAAAAAGTGCATGAAAAAACAACTTCATTTTGCTGTCAATAGTAAAGTAAGTCAGAGTCCTGCAGAGAATATACATATATACTTTTAAGAAATGAGCAAAAATGAAACTTTTTTTTTTAATAATATTCAATACACAATATGTTCACAAAAATTTTATAACAAAATCTAGGTGGTAAGTTGTTAATGGTAGGTAAAAAGTGATGTTAATTATGGGTCCAAATAAAAACCAATTAAAACTTGTCATATAACATTTATTGTGAAAATATTGTGAAAGTAGCATTAAGATGGCCATATTCAAATTTATTTTATTTGGCTTTAAATAAAATATAGGGTCAGGTGTTCAAAATTTTATTTTAAAGGGTCAAAACAAAAGTTAAAAAAATTTATATATATAAAAATTTTTTTTGACAAGTTAGGAGGTTCATTTGAACCCCCTGGTTCTAACATAGTGCCGTCCCCGAGCGTATGAGTGCAAAAGTGAGATAAGAAATTGATTTAGACAATTTTCATATCAAAGAGGAGCTGCAAGCGGGAAAATTCCCGCTTGGGTTTTGATAAAATCCACAACCGTTGGATTTAACATCACGCCATACAACGTGGGGGACATAAAGGCGTAAAAATTTAATTGTGGACATGTCTCGTGTGTAGAAGCGTTAGGAACGTGCCTCGGGTAGTTGAAAAGGCATATGCACAGTTAGATATGATGTATGACGGGCCGGAACAATTATGGTGAGAAATATTGAGATCCTCCTTTCTTCTCGAGGAGCCAGAAATAAGAATCTCGAGGGGCTATTGTAGGGACGATAAATCCAGTATTATATGTATATGTGCCTATTGGGCCAGAGGCCCAATATGAGGACATTAAATAGTCTGAGGATGAGGAAATATCTACCTAAGAGGCCGTATTGGTGAGTAAAGAGGTAAAGTCTGATTAAGATCATCCAAGAAGGTGGTTCGAGGAGGAATCATTTCTTGGCAAAATCAAGCCAAGGTAGGAAGGTGTGGCCTACCATCCAGAAGCAATGTTTTAGGAGATCCTGCAAGTAAGGGTATACATCGTGGACGCATGGGACAAGGAAAGGGCTATGAAATATCTAAGATAAAACTGCTTCCACCGTATTAAATGCTCTGCAGCTAACCCCCTGGCCGCATTAATGAGGAAGTGATGCCTGAGTATCAAAGTTCAGTCTTACAGCTACTTCCAAAGACTTCAGGGGCTGATGGAACAAGTATCCAAACCAATAATCTGATCCATACATGGAAGATGTAGAAAGGAAGAAGGATAATATAAAAGAAGGAGGAGACATTCAAGGAAGAGGAGATTGGAGAAAGGAGAGAAGAAAACACTATAAATTGAATATTTGTAATCTGTCTTTAAGAAAAGAAAAATATAAGAACAAGCTCCTCAGCTTGAGTCTGAGGACAAGTTTCCATCATAGAAACTAGTCCATCTTTATCGTTTTATGATCTTGGGCCACTACCTTTGTTAGCTAAGCTTATAAGAAACTAGATTTCAAACCCACTTTCTACAAATTTATTGTATTGGGCTCTTTGGGCCTATACCCTTCCTATTGTTGGGTTTAGGTACGAATTGTGATCTTACAATTATTATTATTATTATTATCACATCAACATTTTGTGTGTCAACAATACACTTCATCTGTCATGTAGACAATATACGTTAGTGAGATGATAGTAGGGACCAAAATAGAATACGTTTTTCTTTTTTGGGACTAAAAGTGTTAAAATAAAAAAGTAGGGATCAAAATGGGAATGAGGCCAAAATGTAGGGATGAAAAAGGTATTTCCGCCTTAATAAAATTGTTTACTTCATAACTTATTTGATGAGTCATGTAATTTATTTAAATAATATATATGATTGATTTTATAAATGATAAAGTTTAGCTACCAAATTGATTGAAGCCTAAGGCTATAACCTTACTTAATATCTTTTTATTTAAGGTGAATCTTGACAAATTCACCATTAGATTACATTTTCTTCATATTTTCTAGAAAATTAAAGATCAATAACTATGTCATCAATAAATTGTTTAAATTGCAAATTTTTGAAGTTCAAAATTATGAACAACATATAAGCTTATATATTAGGTGAAAATACACTTTTGGTCCTTACAGTTTGGCCAATTTTCATTTTGGTCCCTAAATTGATTTTACTACTAATGTAGTCCCTAAAAAAAGAAAATTAATTTTATTTTGGTTTCTACCGCTAACTCACTAATAAAAAAGTCCTATGTGGCCAACGGTGTGCCCTACTTGTTGACATGACACTGACGTGGATATTGAAATATTATTAAAAAAACTTATTTGGCATTTTTGAAATGCCATGTCAGATTTAAATTAATAAAAAATTAAAAAAATATACAAATAAATGAATTTAATAAATAAATAAAAATTAATCTCATTAAATTAATAAAAAAGCTTTGCCAGTTTAAAAAATTGAGTTTGTATCCACAAAAAAAAAAAATATTGAGGAAAAAAAAAATTATAACAATTTTCTCAAATTTTCTTAGTCACCATTCACAACATCACAAAGATTATAATTTCCAATATTTAGAAAAAAAGAAAAAGAAAAAAAAAACCAATCTAATACTCTACTAAATAAAATACCTGTTATAAAAAAATAAAAATAAAAATAAAAATAAAAAACCAACCCTATGAACCCCAACCCAGATCAATTAAATCTCTCTGCCCATTCTATCTCTCTAATTTCTCTTTCATCTGCTTCAAACCCTCAGCTCCAAACCCAGACCACCCATGACTAGGGAACCATCCAAAAATCCCAAAATCAAAACAACCATCCCAAAATCCCTACTCGAACTTGACTAAGAGAGAAAGAGGGCAGATGAGATTGAGAACGTGAGAGAGAGGGACAGATAGATCAAGAAAGAGAGAGAGAGCCAACGCGTAGATGCAGGAGAGGGTTTGGGTGGTAGATTGGTTTGGAGCCGTCGAGTTTGTGGCTTTCCTGGAGAATCCAAATCTTGGAGAAACTGAGTTTTTGGGTTTCATGGAGTTTTTGAGTTTTTGGGTTTACTGGAGTAGCTGAGCTTTTGGGTTTGGAGCCACTAAGTTTTTGGGTTTCTTGGAGAGTCCAAAAATAGTTCTTTCTTAGTGGAGGTAGTGGGGTCAGTTAGGGTGGTGAGTCGGTTTGGTGACTTTGGGTCAAATCGGCGGTGCATGGGATGAGTTTTGTGGGTCTTGCTGGGTTTTGCTGGGGTTTGTCTTGTGTGACATGCTGTTTAGGTCTTGAAATCGAGAGAGTTGATCTTAATTTTGAGTGGTCATGTTGTTTGGGTCTTGAAACAGAGAGAGTTGTTCTTGTTGGGATTGAATGGGAGAGTTTGGGTTCAAGAATGAAAGAGTGAGAGATGATAATTTCTTTTTTTGTTTTGTTTTCTTTACTTTGTTTAACCCAACCAACAATGAGAGCTTCAATCTTTAAATCTAATTTGTTTTTGTTTGTTTTTTATTTTTATTTTTTTAATTAAAATTAAAATTGAGAAATCTGGGAAGAACATGAAGAACAAGTTGTAATGTTCTTGAGTTCTTTTGAAAAATAATGAAAAGTAACATTTTTTTTGTAATTTGGGTTTGAGCTCTGGTAATTTTCTTATGAAAAATAATAATGAAAAGTTCGTCCTGGTTTTTATCTGGGAAGAATATGAAGAACAAGTTGTAATGTTCTTGTGAAAAATAATAAAATAAAAAAGTAACAATTAAATTAGAATTAAGGTTTTTTTTTTTTTAAATTTAATTTCTTTGTTTATATAAATTTTCTAACGTGGTTTTTAAAAATAAAAAATAAAAACGCTGACGTGGCATTTAAAAATGCCAAATAATTATTTTTAATAATATTTTATGGTCACGTCAACGCAATGTCAACAAGGATAGTATTTTGTCTGCCACGTAAGAGGTTTTCGTTAATAGGTTGACGATAGAGACCAAAATAGAATCGATTTTATTTTTTTTGGGGACTACATTAGTAGCAAAATTAATTTAGGGACAAAAATGAGAATTGACCCAAAATGTAGGGGCCAAAAGTGCGTTTTTGCCTTATATTATATAGTAAATAATATCCGATTAATACAAAATTTGATAAGTGTATTAAAAGTATAAAGAAAAAGTAATCCAACGGTTAAATTTTCAAAATATATAATAATATTAATGATATGGAGTAAAGTTGTAGCTTTAGGTTACAACTAATTTTATAGCTAAATTTCATCTTTTTATAAATCGTTATGTAATAGATAAATTGGAAGAGATTCTTCAAGATGATTTTGAAGTAAAACTTTATCTTTTACTTACCATTAAAAATAAAGTGAAGATTGAATCTTCACTCATTAAATGTGTCTACATGATTTACTAATTGAAAACACCTTATACGAGAGAACATTTTCAAATCTCATTAAAAAAAATCTTTCGAAATATTTAATGCATGCGAGAACTAAGAATTGATTCAAAAAATGGTATGTCACATTTACAAGAATATATATATATATATATATATATATATATTTTTTTTTTTTTTGAAGCCTAAAAGAATATAGATTGAGTACTACAATTGTTATTTTTATTGTAACATTTTTTAATGGACAAAATTTAACCACAAAATTAGTTGTAGCCTCAGGCTACAACTTTATTCAATATTTTTTTTATTGGAGATAAGTTTTGACAAATACACTTCTCTAGAGCCCGGGTCAAAGAGAGTGAAGACATGGATTTGGGTCAACTCAGTGAGTGAGTAGCTGTTATCTACTTTCCGGACAAGAAAATGATGAGCAGTTCTTCAAGGGTTTTGACCCTCAAAAAAAGACAACTTTCTTGTAGTAGCGGACATGGCAATGGTGAAGAACCTCTGGTCATGAAATTGGTGGATGGAGGATGACAAATATGAGGAGGATAAAAGGAGGGAAAGTGGGTTGGATTTGGATTAGTAATGGAAAGAATAGCTTCCGTTAATTTTGCCAAGGAGAACTTGAATTATTCTATAATAATAAATATAAAAAAAATCATGGACTTGACTTGGATTAATTGATGCGTTATACTTTGGTTGGACCCATTTGTCATCTTGTTATAGAGCACATATCTTGTTATACAACACATGTTAAGGGTTAATAAATGCCCAATTATGATACGTGATACATATTTTTTCAAGAATAAGATATATGCATTAATGTTTTATTGGCTTATATGTACAAATTCGTTGTCATTATGTGTATTTTTTTGGACATATGTACAATTTGACTTTATTTTTTTTAAAATGTATAAAAAAGTTATTTAATAAAACATTATATAAATTTTAACCATTGCTCTTAGAACATTCTTTTACAAAGACATTACAAAATAAAGTTAATAGAAATTTTAGTATAATAAACTTATAAATTGACAATGAATATATTTGAAATCACCTTAACAAGTTAATAAATAAGTGTTTAACTTACATTTTGTGATTGGTGATATGTTGGTGTGCAATACCTATGGAGAAAAATTTATAGTATCTCCACCACCACATTGCAAAATTGTTGAACTTTGTTCACGTTTCTCTTGCTTGTAATTGTGAATGCAAAGGCACTAGTTCATGCCTGTGTATGTCAGTAACAACTAGTGCCTTGGCATTATAGAAACATTACCTTGGGTTTGATATATATCTAAGGTGACTGAATGATTGCACAGCTGAATTGCCGGGCAAATATCCTTCGGCAATGAACGTCTCCGCCTTGTGAACTAAATCACGTACGTGTATGAAGTGCAGGTGAGTGGTTAACTGCCGAAAGACTAATTGCCCAGTAATGCAACCATGCATATGTATACGCTTGATCCATTTCGTTGATGAATAGTTTTGGGTGTTCATATCTATATATACCTGATAAAAAAATCAGATAATTCTGGGATGTGCTATGTAAACAGGATATTCTTAGTACATACCCTTTGTTTGGTAAGTTGCAAAGTGGTCCTGTGGCTTCTTTTCACGCAACCCTAGCTCCTTTTCTGTACTAGGTTAGATAGAAAAAATAACATTCCTCTCTTGGCAGAAAGAATAAAGATATATGAATTATCCAAAAATAATATCCGCATAATAATTCTTCAATTCGCTTCTTCTTCTTGTTTAAGTCATGCGCATGAGCGTTTTCAACACAAAACATATGGAAAAGAAGAAACAATCAACTTCAATTGGACATAATTAGATGGTTTTACATGCATACATACAGGAATGGAAATAATTTTACGGTTTTTTTATTCCATTTGAAAAGTTAATTCTCCATAGCCTTTTCAATCTTCTTTATATAACTGTTTGTGGGGGAAGATGCTAGTAAGTGAATTATATTCAACATTGTGTCATCCTCTGGTTATCTTAAGACATTTCATTCTTTATCCCCTCTTGCATGTGGATGGTTCAAGAAAATATTTAGCTCGAGTTTTGTATACAGATCAGTGGATCACCTTTATTGATTTGCTTTCTTTACCAAGCACACTGCTAAAATGTTGAAGTTAGCCTTCATGTAAATGGATCAAATTTGAGGGGCCAATTAATAATTATATATATATTTTTTGAGGTCTCTCTCTTCACATCAATAAGGCAGAATTTTAGTGGACCACATCAATATTATATATATATATACAATGAAGAAGAAATAAATTATAAGTTAAATCTCTATTGGCTTGCCATTTTTGATGCAAACTTGTGTGGGTTGCAAGTATATGTGTCCCATCTCAACTAACTGAGAAAAGAACTCACCTCTACCTCATATGCAAGAGGGACATTTTGTGGATATTCTAAATGAGTAATTAATATAACATATAAAGACTCCACTTAAATAACCAAAAATTTTAAGTTTATGAGTTTGGAATTTTTAGGCTAACTATGTTAAATTAACCACTTACTTTTGTTATAATTTTTCAATATACCACTTGTCTCACATGGATATACAATATAAGTTAACAATTTAACCATATTTGAAAAATCTAAGAGGCATGTTGAACTCAATCACAAGTCAAACAAAATAACCTTAATCATCATTACCCACTTAGAAAATCCATGCCCTCATACTGCCCATGGCTTATACACCTCATAGAAAACCATTTCCAAACTCCGTTTATTTCTCATTCCTTAATTCACTTCACTAGAAACCCTTCTTAAGAAAGGTATATAACCCTTATTAATTAAGGATACTCAAATCCTTCTAAGCTAGTGATCAATAAAAGGACTCGGCAAACTCATCCTCATATATATTTGATTCCACTCTCTCCCTCCATTCACACTTAGGTTTATTGCTAAACCTTTTCTCTTATACGGCCAAATTAGCCCATTTACCACTTTTCACGGAAATAATAAGCAACATACTACTATTTACAAAATAAATAGCAATATACCACTTTTTGAAACTCGAGTTCATGAAACTCGAATTTGCTGTGTAAATCGAGTTTTAAATACTCGAGTTTCATAAAAAAAACTTGTGGTGACATGGAATTCTTTATTGAAAAAATGCCACATGGAACTTGAGCTTGGTAAACTCAAGTTCCATGCAACACAATACTAGAGCTTACCAAGATCGAGTTCTTTGTAAATACAAAACTCAAGTGTAATGCTTTTTTTTTTTTTTCCTTCTATGGTACTTGAGCTTACCAAGCTCGTGTTCCTTGTAATATGGAACTCGAGTTTGGCAAGCCCGAGTTCCTTATACTTTATTTTATCTCCAGTAATCAACAAAGAAACATAAATATAAAAATAAGTAATTTTTTTTTATTTAAACGCACAAACATATGTTTTTATTTATTTAAATAGAAGTATTGTAAAATATAGAAATTATAATTTCAAAATATTAATTTTTAGGCCACTCATACTCTGTGTTCATTTATTTTTAAGGCATATAACACTTATTAATTAAGGACACTCATATCCTTCTAAGCTAGTGATCAATAAAAAGACTCGGCAAACTCATCCTCGTTTACATTTGATTCCACTCTCTCCCTCCATTAACACTTAAGTTTATTGCTAAACCTTTTCTCTTATACTCTTTACTTTACTATTAGATATAAGTTAGAATTCCTTCATTATTTGTACATTCTTTCTTGGAATACGAGCTTTATTTCTTTTGTAGGCCGAAAAGTGTTAGCCGAGGTCAAGTTTGATATTTGGGTACATGTACTGCCAGTTAAAACGCATTGTCATGCATGTTGAAACTTTTTTTTTTTTTTTTTGATGAATGTTGAAACTTAAACTTATCCACATGGTGCAGGTATATCCTAAAAGGACACGCATAAATTCTAAAGAAACTTGGGACAAGTGGAATTCCTTTCAACTAAATATCGAAGCTCCTAACAGCCCGATTTTGCAATGATTATTTTCTTGTCATTAAGACTTAACCATCCATGCATGGAGCAGTTGAGTGGACTTTTTTTTATTCTTTATTCCTGTGCTTCCGTAAGTGTGGTCCTGGACTTCCTCTTCAAAGACTTTCAACAACTAGTGGAAATTCATGTATGCACATGTATATATGAAATGGAAGCATCAAGCTTTTATCACTTTTTATTTCAAGCAGATCATCGGATACCCATCAGAGAAATTGTTAAAATTAAGAGAAAAAAGAAATTGAAAGAGAACATTCGGGGAGGTCTAATAGTGTGCTCTCTCTTTGCCACCAACTTGCCATTCTTATCTTCAATTCTGACCTTTAGTTTTCTTTCTTCACTTTATACTTAGTTGGTCTAAATGTTCATGCAAAGGGAATCGGCATGCAAAAACAATTTAGGGCCGAATATGCTATAATGAAAATCTAGGCACAATTGATGACAGTGTCCACCAGTGTTTTCAATACTTGCAAAGTGCGTAGAAAAACTAGAAGATGTAACGAATATATCTTCAAGTCCTTGGTTTCCAACTCTGATGCTGAGGGAATTGGGACCACGAGGCCATGAGTAATGAGCAAGCAATCCAATATACTACTTGTGCAAGCATATCCAAATATCCTGTTTCACTCCCCTGCATGCTCAAAATTTGGTACGAATCGTGTAGTATAAAAGGTACAGTAGAGTTATGGAACTCGAACATGCGGCATAGCAAAGGACGAAGATGTGGGGTTAGGGAATAACAATGCAAATCTCCTTTGGCAAAAGAGAACATGCAGATCGATGCATATCAAAAACTTCTGTTTCGACAAAGGAGAATTGCCTGCCATTCACCTGCACATAATTATTATTTCATCCTTGCAGCTTCGATATCGTGACTATACCAATAAATAAGCTTGTGATGGTTTGTAATTTTGTCTTTACTATAAGTATTTGGTCTCTCTTCCCATGGTTACGGTAGTATTCTTTAATTGTTTGGCAGGAAAAAGCTGAATTATAACAAGTAACAACTAGGATCAACAACATGTGGATTAGAAGTTTAACATGAATTGGTGAATTCCAACATGGCAAGTGCTAAGCTTAGATAGATCTCTATATTAAGGTGTAATATGGGTTACAAGAATGTGATTTATATTGAAAGGTAGCTCAATTTAGTACTATTTCCAACCAGCAGCAGCTTCTTCTTCTTTTCCCATTTTTCTTTGTCTAGGAAGCATAAGACTTGTACGACTACACAAATCTTTGAGTGAATTTTGTATTCTTCATCGTGATGATTTCCTGTTATATCAAAAGTAAACTCGTGCTGATCATTTTTCTTCATGAAGAGCCTTCTTATGATCCTCTGATTACTTAACTAGCTAAAGTGATTATTTATATGAAGAAACAGAAGTATATCAAGCTGATTTCAAGAGGGAAAAAAATGTCATGCCATTTTCAAATAAATATTAAAATAGTTTCATGGTCATATTTATATATTGATACTCTTCCTTGACACAACCAGCAACATAGGTGTGGACAGGTCTACGTTTAAACATTTGTGTGGACATCTCTACACTCTTCCTTCACTTTATATCTGTGCCAAATCTCTTGAGTTCCACAAAAAATGACTTCAATCGACTTGACTAGAGGTGTTTCATAGTGTCTGGTAGTTGATTTTTACTGAATTGTCGGTCGGCGGTGGGCCTCCCTCTTCAGCACCCGAAGTTGTAAGGTCAAGTTTGGGTTAAGTAGAAACTTAACCCGTGGACACCCCTAGCAACTCTTGATAAATTTTTTCCTAGCAGTATTAAAAATATAATAGGAAATTTAATTGAATATATCACAAATGAATAAAATATGTTAATAGAAAAGATTCTGAATGTTATCATAATGATATTCAAAACATGCAATATATCTGTTCTAAATTATATAAAAGGATTATAAATTTTTCTCAAATGCATTGTTGCTACCACGTTTGGATCTAACAGTAACATACCATTCGTTAAGTTAAAAATGAGAAATATTTTAATTTCAACCGAGACATGAACCATGGCCCCAAAACTCCTCAAACTCTTCAGCTTTGTTAAAAATAGTTAAATTAGGTCAAACTCAAGAGTTCCACAATAAAACATATGGCTTGACCAAGTTTGACTGGTTGTGACTAGAATATTCAATTGGTCAACCCAAATGATTCTTGACCCACCACACATGTATTTTGATCCCTACTTCCCATATCGGATGTAAGCCTAATGAGATATCACAGAAACAAAATTGAAAATAAAAAGCAAAAGCCTTCCAAACTAAGAGCAAAATGATTAACCCTTTCTAAAACTAAGAGTGTGCAGTCAACCTGCCAACCTACCAAAACTGATCCGATCTAACCCAATCCATTAGGTTTGGTCGGTTTTTAGGGATAGGTGGGTTGAGTTGGGATTTGTAATTGTTTTTTACAATGGGCCGAGTTGGGTTTGTGTAATAAGATTCACAAATCCGTCTAACTTGACCCGACTTGCATATATTTAATATATACTTAAAATTTAAAAAAATATATTTCATATATATATTTAAAAATATACTAGCCTCGTGAACACGCACTCACGCACGTATTCAGAGGCTTTTCTATTTTTTTTTTTTTTTTTGTAAAAGTTAATAATTTGCATTCATTATAATTTGAGATACTACATTTTCCAATCACAAAAAATTCTTAGGGAAGTGAAGGAAAAATTATTTTACCCACAAACACATATTACTCATCACACCCCTAGGAACTTTTTGTAATTGAAAAATATAGTATCTCAAATTATAATGAATGCAAATTATTAATTTTTACAAAAAAAATAATAATAATAATAGGGAGGCTAGTATTTTATAATGCCAATGCCAAAGATTTATGTGTGCATTATTTGCATGGTAATATTGAGCATCTTATGTGGTACAGGCTGCTATATCAGAGACAAATGCAAAATCTTTTCAAATGACAACAATTTCCCAAGATTTCATCAATCACCACACAACACCATGAACATGCTTAAAAAAGAACTTAACCAAACTTAAGTTCAAAGTACACGCATAAAGAACAACTTAAATCAAAGGAAATAAGTACTTACAAAAGTAATAATTTATAATATAAAAAAAACATCAAAAGTAATAAAAGTATTTAAATAGTAAGAACGGCCTCAACCAAACATTTAAGGAGAAAAGCTACTAAATATATGATGGTACACTTTTTTTTTTTTTCTAAGTAATGGAAAACGATTCAGTGGTGAGACCTGCACCCTCAAACCACTCGGTAGGACTGACTAACCGGCGTTTCAAGATTTCTTAAGTGTTCATGTTGCTGTTGCTACCCATATTGCCGCATCGCCAGACATCCACGGGCAAAAATTATTTTGTATTGCATGAGTAAAGTGAAAATTGAGGTCAGAATGGGCAAGTCTGAGGCGAGTGAGCCTGCATGAGTAGGTGAGGTGGTCAACACAGCGGGCAATGTCTTTGACTATTGAGTAAATACCTTCTAAATCTTGTTTTGAGTAGTGGTCACCTGTTACCAAAATGCATAAATTGTTGTTGTTCTTGGTATATACAAAATTATTTAAAAAGAAAAAGAAAAAAAAAAAAGGACATGAGGATAGGAATGAGGAGACATTGGATAGTTGTACTGTTGTAGGGCCTATTTTTGAGAGTGAGGGAGGAGAACGTACATGAACTTAATTAAACAATTAACTGGGAGAAGGTTTTTTTTTTATAATTTTTTTTCCATAAAAAAAATTAAAAAACAATGTGAGATTAGAGTATGAAATTGCAAATTAAAAAGAAAAAAAAAGGAGAACTTTTTCTTTAAAATATGAAAACAGATAAGACTTGATAAAGGTTAAAAAAAAAGGAGATTCTTTTTTGAAATCATGAGTTTAGGGATGGAAGGAATATGGGTAGTTGGAGCATTTCAAATACTTGAAAGTGGTCCTATTTTGTAGGCAATGTTTTTGCAAGAGTTAAAAGACAATTTTACCAAATTATCTTTTAGTTTTCACTACAAGAAAACTGGCCTATTGCGGCGGATGCGAAAACTGCCGCTATAGGTTGCCTATTGTGGCGTACTATTGCGGCGGGCCAGTGACCCGCTGTAATAGATCTACTTTAGCGGCCTTCGGCTTAGATATAGCGGCGGGTCAATGACTCGCCGCAGTAGACCCTGAAATTGTAGCGGGCCTATTGCGGCGGGTGCAAAAACTGCCGCTATATATCGCCTATTGCGGCGCGTTTTTGGCCCGCCGTTGTAGATGAGATCTATTGCGGCATTTTTTGTGACCGTTGCTATAGGTAAGGCTTTTGTATAAAATCAAGTTTTTGTAGTTTACAATAACGCATAAAAGATGAGTTTAAAGATCAAGTTGTAAATTACACCCGATTGGCATGAAAATTGGCATGCACGTTAAGAACATATAGAACATATAATCCAATGGTTAGATTTTCAAAATATGAATTCAATAATAAGTTATTAGTTGGTGTAACATTTTTTAGAATTATATCAGATGTAACTTGAACCCAACCCTATATTTCTTAATTCAATGTGAATTTCGACAAACTTACCGTTAGATTACATTATCTTCATATATTTTTCATGCTTAAAAAATTTCAATTCCCCTAAAAATGTTGATCAAACAGAGGCCACAATGAGGAAAGCACGTGTTTCGGTTCGAGCTCGATCAGAGGCGCCTATGGTAGGTGGCATATATTTATGAGTGTTTTTTGGTTTTTAGCCAATTGTGGTTAAATTGATGAATTTAATTCTTGTAGTTGACTGATTGGAAATTACTTTAATTTGTTGGTTTTTAGATCACTGATGGATGCCAATGGCGAAAGTATGGGCAGAAGATGGCTAAGGGAAACCCTTGTCCTCGAGCTTATTATCGATGCACCATGGCTGCTGGTTGCCCAGTTCGAAAACAAGTATGTTTTCTCTCAGTCTTTTACTGTATCTTATGGAAAATTTTGACTGTAAGTTATTGTTCTATTAAATCCTCATTTGCTCAGTCTATGTAGCAACAATTTCTATGTTCTTATAGAGCACTAGTAAAAAGTTTCATGTTCAATTTTTAATAAACTAATATGTTAAATTTTGCCAAGACTCTTTTAGCTCAACTAGACATTTACATCTTCCTTGTTCATTGTAACTATCAAATTATTAAAAAAAAAAACAATTAAACATAAATTTGCTAGCTAAAACCAGTTTTTGACTTTAAAAGGATTGAGAAAATAATGGAAGTGTACTTAAAAGAAAAACAAATAAATATAAATTTGCAAGCTAAAATCTGTTTTTGACTTTAAGGATTGAGAAAATAATGGAAGTGTACATACTCCCATGCTTATTTTTCTTTGCTGAACATTCAATCTTAAAACTGTGTTTCCTTAATTAGTGCTAATAGTTTTGACGTTTGATTGTTAAACAGGTACAAAGATGTGCGGAAGATCGGACAATCCTGATAATTACATACGAGGGCAATCACAACCATCCTTTGCCCCCAGCTGCAATGGCAATGGCATCCACAACTTCATCAGCAGCACGAATGTTGCTCTCGGGGTCTATGTCTAGTGCTGATTGGAAGTTTCTTATTATATGTGTGGGTTTTCCTCTTTCATTCATGGTCAATGTTGAACTTGAGTTTCATCTTTGTAATGTTGAACTTTGTAGTGTTTGTTTCTACTTAAACTTAGGAATGCATGGATATTTTGGAATAAAAAAAAATCCGGTCTAAATAAGGGAAGCCCCTTAAATAGTAGTATAGATAATACAATTTTGTTATTTACTTTTTTTTTTTTTTCATCTTCCTGAGTAAAACCCAAAAGCCAAGAGTATGTTTGGTAACTGTTTTTTTCTCTTTATTTTCTGTTTTCAAAAAAATTTCAATTTTTGAGACTAAAAACTTGTTTGGCCACCCAAAAATAGATAGAAATAAAAAATTATTCTCAAAACTTAATTTGTGAAGGAAATTGAAAGCAGGCAAAAAACTATTTTCAGTTTGTAGTTTACAAAAGTCAATGAAAATACGAGCTTGATTTAATGAATTTTTTCTATTTAATGAGTTAGCACTAAAATTCGAATTTTAATAATAACATATTTCATTTTTTTTTTTCTATCTCCACTCTTCTCTCGCATAGAATTTTTTTTCTCTTTATTTTGCACTCTATTGTTTTTTAAACTCCATTGTGCGAAACTCAACGGTCGTATAGAGAAGCATCACCTTACAAGTAGGAAGATCTTAGGCTAGCATATTGAAAAAGTATTTATGCATGTTGTTAGAAAACTGCATAAATTGTTCATAAAATTGCATAAATTGTTCATAATTTCTTGGTAGGTCTCCATGTGCAATTAATGTTGGCTTAGTTCCCTAGTTGGTTCTCGCAAAATATATTAGTGGCAAATGTTTTTTGATTTCAAAAGAACATTTATTGGTTTATATTTACTATTCATGTAAAGTGTACAATATTATACACTATTCATGTAAATATATACATATACACATTTGTAAAGAGAATTTTTTTTTCTTTATATTCCCAAAAACAAGTTTTTGAAAATATAAAACAAAAACTGTTACCAAACATAACCTAAGTTTTCCTTATTTCAATCTCCTTCTTATCTCGCTTGTTGGCTTGAACTTTGAAGCACTATCAAAATTTAAAATAGTTTGTGATTGTGTTGTTCTAATGCTCAATTTAATAATAACAATAGTAATTAAAAATAAAATCCAAATCATCCGAAAAAGACACTAATTAATTTTTTGATGTAAGTGGAGATTTACCTCAGATCTCTTATTTAACTATTAAAAATTTTAGTAGTTGAGCTAATCGAAACTCATAAGCAAAAATGTTAAACCTAATTGTTCACATTTCTATTGCTTCTAATTGTGAATGTAGAGAGAAAATTAAACACCATGAGAGTATAAGTGCAACCACGTGTTTGACTGTTATACATGCACGAATATGCCCTAGTTACCCTAAAGGAAAAGAGAAGAAAAAAAAAAAAAGGTTTATGCTTGTGTGTGTCAGTAACAGATAGTGCCTGGGCATTATAGAAACATTACCTTGGGTTTGATATATATCTAAGGTGACTGAATGATTGCACAGCTGAATTTCCGGGCAAATATCCTTCGGCAATGAACGTCTCCGCCTTGTGAACTAAATCACTTACGTGTATGAAGTGCAGGTGAGTGGTTAACTGCCAAAAGACTAATTGCCCAGTAATGCAACCATGCATATATATCAGGGTAGTTAGTTTCGTACCGTACCGGCCGGTACGGCCGATATTTTCCATTCCGGTGCCTGAAACGGTACAAAGACTTCCTCATTTTGTACCGGTTTAAATACCGGCAGTACCAGGAGCGTTTTGGCTGTACCGGCAGAAATACTGGATTTCGGCCAGAAAATTGATACCAGCCTGAAACAAAAACACAGATTTCTTTGTAGTTTTTCACTCACCTAAGATAATTTCTTAACAAATTTCACGATCTGATGCATCTCTCTTGTATCTCGGTCTCTTTTCTGCTTAGCTTTCCATTTTTCTTCATGGTCTCTGCAATGTTTGTGACTCTGTGTTCCTCTAATCTTCGTCTTCTTCTTCTTTTTCTTGCTGTTGATTTCGTCATCAAAATCCATTTCTTCTTCATCTTCAAGGTCTTGCATAAGCTCCTCAACATTGATAATGTCAGGCTCTTCCACTGTCACACCTGTCTCTATGCTCTGCTTCTGCTCTGTTTCTTCGCAAATCAACTCGGTCTGAGCTCTGATACTCAGACTCTTGGGGAGAAAGTCAGGGCGTTTTTTCAGAAATAACTAAAAAATTCAAACTATATCATTAGTAAGAAAAGGTTTGAAACAAATTTGGTTTCTCACAAATCGAGTCCATTGGACTCAATTTTTGGCTTATAAATCAAGTACATTGTACTCGATTTCTCCATCGCAGCACGGGCTGAGCTGGACAAGGAGTCCACGTAGGCACAAAAATCGAGTTCAATGAACTCGATATTTGGCCATAAAAATCGAGTTCAATGAACTCGATTTTTGGTCATAAAAATCGAGTCATTTGTACTCGATTTCCAGTTTCCACATCTTACCATGTGAAGGTCACGTGCGCACGTGATCACTTTAAAGTAAATCGAGTCTACTGGACTCGATTTTTGTTCCCCACCAGTTTTCGGGCACGTGGACATAACTCGAGTAAAGGAGACTCGATTTATTTGCTTCTAAAAATCGAGTCTATTGAACTCGATTTCTGTGAATGGTCCCCAGCCCATCCACGTGTCATGTGGGTCCCAACTGGGACCTTTCCCCCGTTACCCGACTCACATCTCTTATGCTCTCACATTTTCTCTTCTGCTCTCACAGCAGCATCACTCACACAACTTACCTCATCACTCACACAACTCGCCTCTCATCACTCACACAACAATCACACTCAACTTTCATCAACTCTCAGGTAATGTTTTTACAATATTGATAATATTTTTTGTTAGTTAAATATAGTGGTTACTTGCTAGGTTATTTTTTTAAGAAACAATTAGAACATATTAGGAAAATTTTTGTTTTTTTGTTTGTTAGTGTAAATATTGTGATTAATTTATTTGTTAGTATATTGTGGGTAGTTTGTTAGTATATTGTGATTATTTGTTAGTTTTTTTTCATTATTATTATGATTAATTATTGGAAATACTTAGTACTAAATATTGTGATTAATGTTATTACAACATATTTGGAAATATTGTTTTTTTTTTTGTTAGTGTAAATATTGTGATTAAATTATTTGCTAAGTTTTTTTTTAGAAAATTAATATTGTGATTAATTATTGGGAATTTTTAGTACCAAATATTATGATTAATTATGTTATTACAACATATTGGGAATATTTGCTTATTTTTTGTTAGTGTAAATATTGTGATTAAATTATTTTCTAGGTTTTTAAAAAAAAATTAATATTGTGATTAATTATTGGGAATATTTAGTATTGGGGAAATATTTAGTACCAAATATTGTGATTAATTATGTTATTACAACATATTGAGAATATTTTTTTTGTTAGTGTAAATATTGTGATTAATAATATGCTAGGTTTTTTAAAAAAATTAATATTGGGAATATTTAGTACTAAATATTGTGATCAATTGTTAGGAATATTTAATACTTTTAGGTTTTTGTCATTGGTATGAAATGGATTATGAGTTTGATACTTAAGACACCCATTACAGTCTTTTTAGTATAAATTATTTCAAGATATAGTTGTTTCAGATTTGTAACAAAGATTTCAATGGGTAACTAGTTGCTATAATATTTTTGTTCATCATATCTTATTTGAATGGGTTTTGAAAGTCATGCCTCTAGAATGATTTGGACGTGAGTATATGCAAATTTGGTTGAGGTTAGTATTGTTGGCATGTCATACCCAAAGTTTTGTGATTGATGTTAATTGAGAGTTATAAATTTGTCACTAACACAATTGCACTTGATGATCTATAGGTTGATAATGATCTATATAAATATATACTACGGTGGATCCCTTGGCAATGCCAACCCTTATGACGGATTTCCATTTCAAGGTCCGAGTATCCAGTGCTGTTATATGATGATACGCCATAAGTTAAAGACCTTGAGTGATTTGAAGATAAAAATTATGGAAGAGCTGCAACTGAACCCTGTTTTGCATGACATACATATTACTTCCCGTTCTCCACATGAAGTCCTCAATCAATGCATTAATTACAGATATATGGCGATAACAGAAGACAAACATGTGAAGTTCATGTTTCACAAGATGCGTTAATGGGAACAAGTAGCAAATTTTGAGTTGTACGTCACTTTGGAGCTGCGTGCAGAAGTCAGCGCAGTAGATATTGTACAAACAACTACATCTCTACAGTTTGCAGTCCTAGATGATCAATGCACCACGTTGGGAGGCTATACACCCCCTTTTCAAGAGACACCAAGAACAGTTGAGAGCGAACCTGACAATAGATATGAAGATCAATTTTGTACACATCGAGGTGAATCCTCTACAGTTCCAGTAGTTGAAGATGAAGACGAACACTGTGTTGGGGAAGATCTTGACGATAGAGATGAGTACGAAGAGAGGATTGAGCGAGGTGACTTTGATAGGGGTGTTGATGACCATGAAATTACTCTCAATCCTAATGTTGATGATATGGATGAATGTGATGAAGATGATGCAAACCCTACCGTTAGAGTTCAGCATGTTACAAATGCAACCCACGTTTATGAACCTCCCGCCTTATCATTTTATGAAAATACTTGGGAAAACATGGTTGATCCTGAAGTTGGTGAGCAAGCATTTGCTTCTACTTGGAATGCGGACATGAATTTTTGTACTGGGTTGATTTTTGCGAATAAAGAAGTGGTGAAACGTGCATTAACAATTTATGCCGCAAAGCATAACAGAAACTTTCTGACTAGTAGGTCAACCAAAAGTAGACTGTATGTGAAATGCATGGATGGGTCATGCAAGTGGTACGTTGGTGCAATCATGAAGCCTAAATAGGGAACATGGATGGTCACATCTTATGGGGGTCCTCACAGTTGTATGACCCTTGGCATGGCTCTTAATGGTAGAATGATGGATTGTAATTTTCTTGCAGCAGAATTTGTTCCAACGTTGCGAGAAAATCACACGGCAACAATTCAACACCTTAGAGATTACATCAAAGGGAAGTATTATGAACATAAGCTTTCTTACTATAAGGTATGGGATGCGAAACAAAGGGCTATTGCAAAGATATTCGGCGATTGGGAAGAGTCTTACGAAAGGTTGAAAAAGTTGTTGTTGGCATACTTGGATCAAGAAGCTGGCACCCGGTACTGGTATCTCACTGAACCGAGGGAGGAGGGTGTTACTATATTGCGATATGTATTTTGGGCTTTCACTCCTTGCATTGAAGGATTCAAACATTGTAAGCCAGTAATCAGTATTGATGGGACCCATTTGTATGGTAAATATCGAGGGGTGTTGATGATTGCAATGGCCACTGATGCCAACAACAAGGTTTTGCCTCTAGCCTTTGCTGTTGTGGACAAAGAGTCAGGGCCTAGTTGGAGGTGGTTTTTAGATTGCGTCAGGTTTGCACTAGGGGATGTGATAGCAAATAAGGACATCTGCATAATTTCTGACCGACATAAGGGTATTCGAAATGCAATTGCAAACTGGCCTAGAGATGATCATGGACGAGTACGAGTATACCACAGATATTGCCTTTGACATGTTGCTAGCAACTTCAACACGCATTTTCAAGATGCCACTTTAAAGTCATTGGCCTTAAAAGCGGGGTATGCTACTCAGGAAGCTAAATTTGAGTTGTACATGCAACCTATCAAGGAAGTCGAGATTGAGGCCCTTAGGAAGAAATCAGCCACCGAACAACAGGTAAGTGAACCCGACCCATCCATCATGCCATACACATATCTAATGAAAGAGGATATAGACAAGTGGACCCAGCTACGTGATGGTGGATACCGTTATGGGGCTATGACAACCAATGTCTCGGAGTGCTTCAATGGAGTACTTAAAGGTGCCCGTGGCCTGCCCATTGCTGCACTGGTTGAATTCACTTGGAGAAAACTTGTCGCGTATTTCCATGATCGACACAAAAAAATTACTCATGATCTCTTGGAGGGCAAGGTGTGGAGTAAATATGCCTCAGAAATCTTTGATGCAAATCTGAAAAAAATCTAAAACACACCAAGTAAGGCTGTTTAATAATGTCCATGGTATATATCAAGTAACGACTGCGTACAACATCCGTAGCTCTGGAGGGGGACAACATAGTCATGAAATAAACATATTGGCCAGAACATGTGGTTGTGGAAAGTGGCAAAATCGAATGATCCCTTGTTCACATGCAATTACAGTTCTTCATTCCTTGGGGCAAGATACAAGTGCATATATTGACCCATGTTATAGTTTGGAGAACACCATTCGCACCTACTCACACCAATTTGTGGTGCCAAAGTCAGAGTCATTATGGAGGGATGTGGAAGGTCCAAAGTGGGTGCCTGACCCAGACCTGTTGCGGGCCAAAGGTCGACCTGTGAAGTCTAAGATACGGAATGAGATGGATGGGGTCCGGCGAAAACCGGGAAGCCGAAAGCCAGATTCTAACTTGAGGGAGATTCAACAAAAGCAGAGCTATGGACTGTGTCATCAACATGGGCATAACCGTAGAAGATGTCCACTTCCCGTAGGGCTTCAACAAGCAATATTGACCCAACCTAGGTAAGTGATGCTTTTATATAAAATTTCATGATTGTATCAATTATCCAAGTTACGTAGATTAGTACCGTTGTTTTGGCTGTTGGTATCTAATGACAATATTTCAATTTTTCTCAGGTATGCAGATACTCGATTTTGGAATGCCATTGTAGATGTAAATTGTGGTTCTCTTTATTGTGTATTCGAACTTACTACTGGGTTGTATCGGCACAATTATTATTTTCTTTTATCACTGAATGCACTTGTAATCAAAGTATTTTGTATCCAATGTACCTGTTTCTATATTGTGATATTATGAATGGTTAATTTTATCTTTCAATTAGTTGTTAATTATTTCTATTAGCTGTTATACTCGTCTGTGTTGGTGCTTCTTGTTGAGACTATAAGAAAAAAAAGGAAAAAAAAATAAGAAAAAAAAAACGGAAAAAAAAGTAAGCAAAAAAAAAACGGAAAAAAAAAAAGTAAGCAAAATAAAGGAAAAAAAAAGTAAGAAAAAAAATGGAAAAAAAACAAGGTAAGAAAAAAAAAGGTAAGAAAAAAAAGTAAGCAAAAGAAAGGAAAAAAAAAAGTAAGAAAAAGAGGAAAAAAAAAAAGGTAAGAAAAAAAATGGGAGAAAAAAAGGTAAGAAAAAAAAAAGTAAGCAAAAGAAAGGAAAAAAAAAAAGGAAAAAAAAGTAAGCAAAAGAAAGGAAAAAAAAAGTAAGCAAAAAAAAAAGGATATGAAAAAAGTAAGGAAAAAAAAATTCAGAAAAAAAAAACGTAAAAATCGACTTCATGGGGATCGAGTTTGTCCCAACTCTCTGCTTGGAAACTCGAATTTTGGGAAGTCGAGTACTCAATGTAGAACTCGAGTCCAGAGGACTCGATTTATATGTCCACAGAAATCGAGTTCTATGAACTCGATTTATAGGTTTTTTTTTTTTTGGGTGATTTCTTGTCAGGCCCTAACTGAATCCACGTGTCAACCTCACAAAAAATAATTGCCCCATTCAGTCCTCACTATTACCCTCATGATTTTATTAAAGAATAACTTGTCCAAAAGGCTGTGTTAGAAAGTGACTTTTTGATGTGCCAAATGCTAATTTTTTTTAAAAGGGTGGATGCTAGTGCTTTAATGCCTTTAGCATGAACCATGACACCTTTTGTTTTGCACTTAGATGAATATACCATTTAACCTTCAACTATAACTTCTAGTTGAGTCTTCTTTCCTAATCAAAATCAAGAGATCATAGATGACGAAGGGTAGTGCTGAAAAGCCACCAGCTCAAGGCTCACGTTTTTACCTGAGATCATGCCCTCTACATCTAGCTACTCACCCCAACCAATTTTTAGGAACAAAAAATCTTCCTAATTACATTATGTAGGAGAAGACAGGGATGACCCTTAGTTTGTTGAAAAAGGTAAGGTAGTATAGACTATAGCCTATAGACTCCATTTTTTTTCAATTATGAATCCGTGTGGAGAACCACACCTGTGATACAAGTTTAAATTATCTTCTACCAATTTTTTTTTCTCCATATAGCATAGGAAATAATGCAGAAGTTCTGTACGATACAATATATCACAAGCTGCAGTCAAGCCTCCATGAAAGATCACCTGATTCTATACTATAACAATTAGCAAAGTGTTAGAGAACATCAAATCTGTTAGGACTCAAACTTGATACAAAAAGTGGGACGTCGGTAATAATGGGCGAAGTGATAGATTGAACATAGCACTTGCACATACAAACAATGAAGTTATTGTTAACCACAATAATGGCTTTGATTTAATAAGGATTGGCATAATGACAATAGCCAAAAAAAGACTCACATGATATACAAAACGAACTTATGCCAACAAAACAAAATTATACCAATATCATACAATAAAACAAGAGGCAACATTCCTCACTATGAAATTATACAACATCTAATATACCTATTCAACCAATTGAAGAAGTTTTGGCTGAAAGGTGAATAAGCGCACACCTATGGTACGTGGTACAAAGCTTCTTGTATTTCTTCACAAAGGTCCCAAGGTCCACATCCCTATCTAAGAGCTGTTTATGCAGGTTTTCCAATTCCTCCTCCGTCTTATTCATCGCATCTGAAATAACAAAAAATTATTTCACATCTCCATAACGTATATCTCTAAAATAAAATCAAGCTTGAGCCATTAAGTAATGAATAACCAAAGTTGGCCTATTCAACAGAACCTTGAGTTGTCATGATGAAGAATACCTTGTAGCCTTTGGAGAAGGGATTGAGGGGAATAGAATTTCAATGTCTCTTCCTTCTTTCTCTCAAGCTCATTGAGTTTTTCCTGAGCAGTAGCCAATTCTGTTGTCCGATTTATTCTGCACTGTACCATAGAATCAAAGGAGGAAAAAGTTCTTCAATCAGTTGACTAATCTTAAAGCAAGGAAAAATTTATTCGATCAGTTGACTAATCTTAAATCAACAAATGAAAGATGAGCGTACAAACTAACCTAGTTTCTAAGCTCCATAATCCAGGGTTCCTTTTCCAAGTTCTCCCCTAATATAAAAGAAAGTGTTAGTATCTCTCCCCCAAGTGTAGTATTGTATTCCAACTACCTAAACCACATGCTAAAAAAGTAGATACATTGGGTGGGGAAAAGGACAAGCACTCACTCGCAAGTTGTAGAGTCTCCTTACGAAGTTCATCTCTTAACTGATAAGCCATAAAAGAACAGAGGGGCAAAAGATTAGAAAGACATGGAAACTCAAATATCATAAACAATAGAAACTCAGCATGTAGTGCATGTGAGTGCACACATTCTTGTATATGCAGTTCGCAGATGTATCTTTATATATTATAGCATACATTAATCCTCAACTATGCAAACTATGACTACAATCAATTAATGTTATTCGCGCTTACACAATTGATTTTTACATTGCTTTATCACATTTTAGTGACTTCAAGATGAAAATCAATGTATTGCTCCAACCAAATACAAGTAACCGAAGGACATACCAGCAAACAGCAAGCTGGAGACTCATGACCCCATCAATCAGAAACATCTCTGTCCTTCAAACACAGTTATCTCTCTCTCTCTCTCTCTCTCTCTCTCTCTCTATATATATATATATATATATATATATATATATATATAACCCCAAAAAAATCTAAGCAGCTAACATTTTTTCCCTAAGTATCTATAATTCCATGTGTCATGCATTCCCTTTCTTTCATTTACTTCTGAATCAAATATGGACATATAGATAATCTGTAGACCATATCAGATAATCACAACAGACAAGATTCTATTAAAGCACCACATATCTACAAGGGAATCCATGCCCGGCAGCCATAGTTGCTCACACACTTCAATAAGTTTCATCAAAGCAAAAGTCAATGGTATGGGTCTGCCACTAATCTGGATAAACCCCTATCCTCTACAAACTTTGGGTGGGAGGTGATAGCACCAAAGGATTACCAGTTTTCAGAAATCCTCCATGAGAACATCTTTTCTTACAGCCATTGTCAAACTATTGCAGTTCCAAGGAAAAGGTACCATAACTAAGAAATATTTTAGTATAACCGTTCAGCAAACCAAAGCAAGCAACATGCAACAATTATATTCTATATTTGAGAATGTTAGATGAGAGAGAGAGAGAGCATAATCCACAACTTACATTGTTTTGAATTTTCACTTGATCAAGTGAGAGTAAGAAGTGATGGTATGCATCATTGTCAGACAAAAGCTTACGTAATTCATCAACACTAAAGAAATTTATCAAGAAAACAAGAGATGATTAGAAACTACAAAAGTGAAGTTAGAAATCTCATAATATAATACAGGAGTGTTAATTATCTTAATTGGCACAACTGGAGTGACTAAGACACATGCATTAAATAAATGCACTCCAAGGAGGAGTGACTCAGATTTTCAATCACTTATTAAATAACTTAATATCTAGTAATAAGCTTTACAATTTGGCCAAAATATAATCAACATTAAAAAATAGTGTATTGGAATAAAGCCTCAAACAAACAAAAGCAAAGTGCTGAGAAAACTTAATAGGAAATTTCCATGAATGACAGGGTGGTTCTTGACAAGCCAAAGGTATAGTCCTAATTCTTAACAAGATTTCCCACACCCATTTTGCAAGCCATCTAAAGAAACATAGAGAATCAATAAACATATATTAATCTTAATAATAAAGATAAGAACAATGTCTTTACTACCCTACATAACCCCCCCCCCCCCCCCCGGCCCAATGTAGCAACAATATAGTTGGAAAAATTGATATATATAACCAAGCACCTACCTTTTATCCTTCAGAACAACAATAATACCCGTAGCTTCAGCAGGTGAAACATGTGATGATGGCCTGACTGAAATCTTATGTGAACAGAAGCTGCTAGAAGAGGCACTGCTTGGTGTTCTTGGACAAGATGAAGTTGGGGAGCTAACTACAGATGGAGGATACCAAGACTGTGAAGAACCATCCTATGGATGCAGCTGAGGTTGTTGGTCCTGAGATCCCCTGCAGGTAGAGGTTGTCTCCTTATGAAGTTCATCTCTCAACTGATAAGCCATAAAATAATAGAGGGGAAAAAGAGAAGAAAGAAATGGAAACTTAAATATCATAAACAATAGAAATTCAGCATGTAGTGCACACATTTTTGTATTTGCAGTTCGCAAATGTCTCTCTATATATTATAGCATACATTAATCCTCAACTATGCAAGCTATGACTACAATCATTTAATATTATTCGTGCTTACACAATTGATTTTTACATTGCTTTATCACATTTTTTAACTCATAATATCAGTAACTTGAAATGAAAAGAATAAGGACAAGAGTATCCAATCTCTACTCCCTAATTCAAAAGATTGGACCACAAGAGTATCCAATCTCTAATATCTAATTCAAAAATGCCACGTGTTAAGTACCTCTTTGGGTTTCTTAGGCTCTTCTTTCTTTTCAGCCTTCTTCTCTTCCGGCTTCTTATCGCCACCGCTGCCGCTGCCGTCTTTATTGGGCTGAGGAGAAACCAGCTCAACTTTCATCTTGATTTTTTCTTCCAATTTCCCTTTTACCGTCAATTTGAAGGCACCACAATCTGTCTTCACCTCTTCATTCAAATTTAACCAACATTTTCCACTTATGCCTCTCCTAGAAACCATGGAAGGTCTTACTGCATTGCAAGATCAGCAAAACCCCACTTTAATTGTTTACTAGGAAATAGAAAGGAAATTGAAACATGGACCAAAAAAAGAAAAGAAAGAGGAAAGCAATTGAAACATAGCTACTATATAAAGTTATAAACATGGGGATAATTCGTGGTGTGTGTGTGTGTAAGAGAGAGAAAGAGAGAGCAAATGGATTAAGGAATTTTTATAACAAAAAAAAAAAGCTTAAAAATATAAAGCACTAAGTAGTGGGCAATTATCCCAGCATTGCACCTGAAGTGATATAAAAGGGATTGCATCAATAAAAGCTAACCCTATGGCAGATGGGGTGCTAACCCTATGGCACTTGACGCTTATGCTGTCTTGTATAATGTCTGGTATGTGGGGGAGGGGGTACCGCATCTCCTTGGTCAGGCTCCTTGCGTTGCTGCAAAGACGAAGTTACAAAGAAACAAAGGATCAAATGAATTTTAATACCAACCATAACAGCAGTCACGAAAGTATTCAAAGCTAGTAAATGACCAATCATATCGTAGGGCCAGCCTTGTGTCCTGCTTTGTGACCACCTATCCCACAAGGAGGTTCTTTTCTTGTGCATTTAGGCCGACCTTGTGGGGGTGAGTGTAACCCAACTACTTGCTCATTCTCGACATGTACAGCTGGTTGATTTGCTTGACTCCCAACAATTGAAGATACTACAACTGCGAGGGAGGATGGTGTAGCGGACGAAATGTGAGTGAGGTTCATAGTCGTAGGAGCTGTATGCAATCCAGGAGTGGGCATGAATGACATGGAGTCACTATGGGGTGGTACATGGTGTATATGACCAATGCTGTATGAGGGAGATTTAGTGTGCATGACAGGAGGGGTGTCATTGAAAGGAATGCCGAGATCAAAGGATGGCGGAGTAAAGGATAGATGAGCGGGGTCAGAAAATGTACATAGGGTGGGTGAAGGGATCTCGGGGTGAGAAGATGCATGTGTAGTGGGTACAGGGATCTGTAGGTCAAGAAATGCGGGAGTAGTACGAGGAGGGATCTCTGGAGAAGGAGATGCATGTGGGGGTGGAGGGAAATCTGGGGCAGGTGATGCATGTGGGGGTGGAGGGGGTTGATTTTGCCGTTGATGGGGTGCAACACACTGGCCATGGCTATGGCTGGCAGGAGTTGAGCTCGTGCCTGGTTATCCATTATGTTCTGGCAGTTCTGGATTTGTTGTATCGGCATCTTCCAAGGGAAGATGGGCAGCTAGACGGTGAAGGCGATCCACTTCCTTTAGCATAGCTGTAATCAGCTTGTGCTCAGAACTGTCTACTACATAATGCATCAACATATGCTTGTGCATGGTGACCTGCAATTTTTGTAATACAATTAGTACACCTAACGCAAAAATGGTAATACGCAACAAAATTTGAAAAGAAAGGTTAAATCGATTACCGTAATAAGAAGTGTGGCGCTAATGTGGTCGACAAACCTCCATGTGACTTTACCATACCAGCCGAAATATGGATGAACACTCGACATAGCACCCTCTAGTCATGCTCCATGACATAGTTTCTGTGCTCTCGTATTCCATACTTGGATGTGGCTAAAATGTCTGACCCTCCAATCCACTTCAATCTTCCCCCTTAGGTCTATCTTATGAAGGGCATCGTCAGTATCAACATCTTCGGGAATTTCTTGCACCATCCCAAACTGGCGAAGAACACGATCCGGTGTATGTTTCTCTACTAGCCAGAAACATACAAGCGGCACCCTCACCGTCCACATGTCCCATCCTGCTACACAGAACGCATGCAGGTGGCCTAATTCGGCTTCATATGGTTGCCACACCACCTGTTGTAGTAAAAAAAAAGCGCAGCACATTATGCAATGTTCCATTATTTTCAACTGACATATTTTACAGTTATAACAGTATACAGTATTCATAAACATTACAAGAAACACAATTTGGGTACCTGGTTGGGATACATAGAATCTAGAAGCTGACGGTACCAAACCAAACATATTTCGGCGGGGCTATTCTTCGTGCTCACGACCCAAACCAACCTACAATGAAGAAAGAGGGAATCAATATCTACCAATTATGCAATTTAATAAAAAAGAAAAAGGATATGTATACTGATGTAAGCTTAAAAAATCCAGCATGTTTATTTTTCCTTAAAATACTACTACTACACTACATAAGCATCCTTAGTTGTAGAATAATACTTGAATAATGCTAAGTTCAATTATTTTGTAATGCTAAGTTCAAAAACTTAAGTAGTTGAATAATGCTAAGTTCAATGTATCATATTGTTTAAAATGATGGATCCAAAAAAAAAAAAAGAGAATCGGTCAAGGAAGAGACTTACTTAATAGACAATGGCAAAGATGGTAATGGTGGGCCATATGCACCATCTGGTGGGGGGTCTATCCTTGGGCACAAAAAAGGGAATCTAGACCATGCCCAATACTGAACGAGTATTAAGGCCTCACCAATCTGACTAGCGTTTTTGTCGGTTGCCCTGCATAACTCTCTGTACAACCATGCAAGGCAAGCGCTCCCCCAACTGTACCGAGGTGGATTGTGAAGGTCCCTCAACATCTGCAACCACATCGTATGCACCCTATCGCCAAACTTGTCAGCGAAAATTGTGTCCCCTAGGAGTGCTAGAATATAACACCGTGCATACTGATGCACAGCAACCTCTTCTGTACCATCGGGCAACCCTTGGTCAATTTTTTCAAGTAGCTTCTTGATTTGGATCCTCTGTCCTTTAAGCACAACAGAATTAGTAACAATTCCAAGCATTTGCTGACATTCAACAGCCCACCTCAAGGCACAAGTTCCAAAAATTGCCTCACCATCGATTGGAATCCCCAACAGAACCTCCACGTCTTGTAATGTGATCGTCATCTCACCATGTGGAAGGTGGAAGGTGTGGGTTTTAGGCCGCCATCGCTCAACAAAGACCGTTATCAAGTTATGATCAAGCTCTCTAAATGGGGTCCTATACAGCCCCTCTAATCCAATTCTCTTGACAATGTTGAGGACGCGATCATCCACCATCGGGCTTCGTTTTCGAAACTCCTCATTACGACCACGACATTTCAATACCCCCAGATCCTGCACATGATAGAACCATGGTGATGAGATGCAATATGCCGTAACCTTTGTATAAATGATTGTAGCTATTGTTTACAAAATAGACCATAAGTTCTTCAATTGGAATTTTCATGAGTTTATGACAACTTATTTAACGAAGTGTTTGTAGTCTCATTTTTTTTATACAAAAACCAAAAATACAAAAGCTATATATCAAGATTAAGGTTATGCTTAAGAAGAATTACATCAATAAAATCAGGAGTATAGCCTAAAACGAAAATGATAAGAGGTAGATAATTATTTAGAGACCATTTTGCAAGAGCATTACTATGCATTCAAAGCTAGTGATACCATTGACAAACTTAGGATTTTAGAAATGAAAAAAAAAAATCAACATAATGTAAAAGGATAAGAAAAGAATATAGAAATTCAGCAGGTCGTCGATTTTAATTTTACCTGGCCTTCCCAAACAGCGGATGATCGATGTTCTGTTAGAAACCTTAACACCAAAGGAACCCTGGGACTAGGACCGAACTCATCATCCACCTCAGCAACGGCAGCTATACTACACAAATTTTAGGGAGTCAAGAGTAATATAAGCCCATGTTCAAGATAAATTGGCAAGGATCTCAATGTATAGCCTAATTTATTGCACAATTCTCCAAATTCCACTATGCACACAAGCTCCATAAGAGATAATATTTATGTCAATAAGATAGAATCAAGTGAATAGAAAAACTAGCTAAATAGAAGACATCAACTTAAAACTACTAGGTAAGTTCGGTGACATTGCAAGGAGAAAATTGGCATATAAAGATAATTTTCAAACATATATGTTAGTTAACATTGTTTTCAAACTAATTAGCAAACTAACATCTCAAGGTTTTTAAACTCGATTTCACTGTAGCAACTCGAAACTTAGAAACTTGAGTTCCACGTGAACTCGACTCTTTAACACTCGATTTCCCTAAAACAAAAATAGAACCAAAAGGAGAAAATTGGCATAAGACACCCATTTTCAAACATATACGTTAGTTAACATCATTTTCAAACTAATTAGCAAACTAACATTTCGAGTTTCTTAGACTCGATTTCACTGTAGCAACTACCAAAACAGTAACACAAAGCATGGGACTTCATCTAAGTTTTTTTCATCGCTCCTTGAAATTTAATTAACAATTGGAGTCTAAAGCTAATTTTGCCACTCTACTTCAAACATCAAAAATCTAAAACATAAACTCATACTTCCAGGTATTTGTTTCGTTTACAATAATGATGCACTAGAGTTCAAAATTTTTGTGTAGTTTAATGATTTAACCATAACACCCAAAATGCCAATTTTGGTTGTAAAACTAGAGCATCAGCAGATTGGAAGTTTACTGATCCTCTGAAAGGATTTATATCAAAAAAATTGTCTATCCCCCTTGATGAGTTAATCATAATCCAGTTGCTGTTGTCACCGAGGTTGATATCCAAAAAACATATAAGCACTTGACAATAACAACAGCATATTAAGGAAGGTACCATGATAGAATTATCTAACACTACATTTGTAAAACCACGTTGTAGCTTGTAAAGATGTACATAAGATGCACCAGCATCAGATGCAGACGAGTTTATGTTGTGCCATAATGGTGAAATAGGACTCTTGTATGTCCTAAAATGGTTAATAACAACTTTTCCTACAGCATCTGTGAGAAAACAATAAGATACCTAGGGAAAAATAAGTGAGATATCAAAAGGGATCATGCCAGTATTAGTTTATAAAATAACTTCTCTAGTAAATACCAGAACAGCATGATCTACCAAAGACTAAGTTGCTACTGTGTTCGTTGAAGAGTAAAAATGGAGTGACATAGTTAAGTAATCAATTCATCATCTGTGCTGAAGAAAATGTTGCTACCATGTTCACTGACCGAAGGGAGGAAGAAAATTAAAATAAAAAGGTTGCTACCATGTTCAGTAGAAGGTAACCCATGCCTCAAAATGGACTTAATGATTCATATGATAAGTTAACCATAACTAGATTTGTCACACAACTTCCATTATGCAATATAATTCATTCACCTAGGTAAAGGGGAAGGCATATATATATATGTGGACTCAATGAGAAGAAAAAACACCACTCTGGAAAATCATGTACCCATAAACAAGCCATCAGGGACCCATAAACTTTAGGACATGAACATAAGATTGAGATCACAAGGAATGAAACCAAACAGCAGTAGGCAAAAAACTGTCACTCACTGGATCATGGACTTAATGATTAATGTTTCTATTCTGCCTACAAAAAGGGACCTATCAGAACAAAATTGTCTTGATATCTCTTTGATGCAATTGGTTTTGGGAGCATTTGCATGAATGAAACTTGGTCATGGACATTATTTGCATTCTCAACATCCCACACCTAGAATCTCCCTCACCCTCTAACTTGTCAAGCCCAGCCCAACCCATGTAGCTCTCACTTAGAAACAACAAATCTATATACATATTGTCTACTCAATGTGAAATTATGAAAGACGAAGTAAAATATTGAGTTAACAATTTCCAACCAAATAGCTATATTGTAATTAATTTTGAAATTAAAAAAGAATGAAAAATTAATTAATCTTTCACTAGAGCATAAAAGAACGACCTCACTCACACACTCTGCATCTCCAAATTCAAGTACATCTGGTTTCACATAATTATGAATTTAATTTATGTGCAAATTCCTTGCAAATATGGAACTATTTTCATGAACATTTGAAATTCTTATGTAGGAACAAGCTGTCAAGAACTAAATCCATTCACTTCGTTGTAACTAACCATACAATAACTAAATCGCCGTTTGGGCAGAGACTTGCCGCAAAGTTGTTTGCAAAACTTCGCCACACTGACGTCCCTCCCATGCATTTGCAGTTTTGACGGGTTGACTCCTAGTACCTAAGACTGAGATTTTGCCGGTTAAGTCTCGCGGGTCCAAAGAGACTCATTAAGGCCAAGGCCCGACCCAATTTAATAATTTTTTTAAAAAAAAAGTAAGAAGAGGAACGAGAAGAAGAAAGGAGCAGTTCAGTCCAATTTGTTGGCCTAATTTCAGATCCATGCTCAGTTAACAAGCCCAGCCCATAATTCAGGTTCTTGTTACAATTCAGGTTCTCAAGTTGCATATTACATTTATTAATTATTAAATGTTAGGATATATTTTCTTGAAACAAGGATAATTCAGGAGGTGCCTATTCTAACCTATTAAGTTAAAAGGCTCTTAGGTCGGGGTTCAAGTCTTAAGGAGGAAGATTCACACACATATATACTTATACTAGTTGCTAACCCGTGCGATGCACGGGAAAACTATTAAATATGAGTTATTGCATATTTTCTTACTATATCTGAAAAATACTATACTGTCCATAGATATTACAACTTAAAAATAATAGTTAGAATAAATTGGAACACAAAAATTGTCTTTCAACTCAAATGGTTATGAAGTTGCATTTTATAGTGAAGTCCAAGTGCTATATTTAATGGTTTGGTGCATCATAAAAATAAAAGATAAAAAATCAAAAAATATCACCTGACCCTATTTCTTGTTCTATTAATTAATATAACGAATTATTGTATTACATTGATATTGGATTCCTCCAATCTCATACCTCCTTCTTTTAATAAAAAGAACAAGTTAATATATTACATGAGGGTAGAAAATTCATAGGAAACTAAAATCCTAAAAATATTATACCTAAAGTTCACACTACAATGGCTCCTTTAGACCCCTTCTTTGGTACTATTACCAAGTACCAACAATGCAATTTTATGATTGCTTTAAACCTAAAACTTTGAAATTAAGATTTGGTTACACCAATCAATCAGTTCAAATAAGCTATATGTACAGAACCCTTTAAACAAAAAAAAAAAAAAAACCAATGATGAATCAATTACCTGAGAGTGAGAGAGAGACAGTGAATGACAGAGTGAGAGATATGCTGGGCTCGCAGAGATGGTGGGTTAGAGATCGACGACGAGAGGAGCCAACGACGACAGACCGAGCCACTGATGAGGCCGAGCCACTGATGAGTTGAGAGGAGAATGACAGACTGAGGGAGAGTCTCGTGCTTGAGTGGGTTTGAGCGTCTGTGGTTTGAGAGTGAGAGATGAGGGAGATTTTGAGATTCTGTGATTTTGTGATGTTTAAATTTTTGTGATTTTGATAGTGAGATCTGCGAGGTGTTTGAGAGTGAGATTTTGAGTGATTTCGAATTTTGGGAGTTTGAGTGTGATCTGCGAGTTTGAGTGATCTGCGAGTTTGGTGTAAGTGATCTGGGAGTTTGAGTGTTTGGGACACGTGGACGGCTGAACACAAATCAAGTCTCTTAGACTCAAGTTCTTAAAATGACTCCAATGCACTTGAGTTTGAAATCTACGTGGACATTTTGTCCAGCTCAGCCGGTGCCGCGATGGAGAAATCGAGTACAATGTACTCGATTTATAAGCCCAAAATCGAGTCCACAAAACTCGATTTGTTAGAATCCAAATTAGTTTGAAACGTTGCCTAACTAATAATATTGTTTAGATTTTATAGTTATTTAAAAAAATTTTCCGAAAGTCAGCATACCCATCTAATGCATTTACTTGGAGAACTTGATCTTGTTTTAGATACCCAATGCTTTCTTTATTTTTCTTTTTTATGTCTTGTTGCAGGTGCCCACGTGATGACTGACCAAAGGTAAGGAGTACTAGCCTTTTGAAATTTGAAATGAGACAAGACCCAGTAGAGTTAAATATGTGGAGGAGATAAAATCAAGATAGAAATAAAGAAAAATAAATTGTAAAAGTAAAAGAGAATGAATGGAGGTGAAAAAAAAAAGTGAGTTATTAAAAAATATTTGTTGGCAAAGACTAGTGGAAAATTGAGATACGTGTATCTAAAAAAATTCTTTACAATATTTTCACAATAAGTTTTAAGTTTTAGGTTGTTATGGGTTTTTATTGGTGGAACAAAAAAGTTATTTTAGTGGTAGATTCAAATTAGAACTAATAAAAAATAGTCACATATGATTTGTTGTATTAAGTGTTGAGAAAATATTGTGGACGTAACACATTTATAATTTATATATATTAAATATATAAAATAGCGGTAAACCCGAAACGGTACACCGGTATTAACCGGTACCTGAAATATATCGTACCGCTGACCAAACCGGTACAGCCTCCGGTACAGTATTGACTTTCTTGATATATATATATGCTTGATCCATTTCGTTGATGAATAGTTTTGGGTGTTCATATCTATATATACCTGATAAAAAAATCAGATAATTCTGGGATGTGCTATGTAAACAGGATATTCTTAGCAAATACCCTTTGTTTGGTAATTGCAAAGTGGTCCTGTGGCTTCAATTCACGCAACCGTAGCTCCTTTTCTGTAATAGGTTAGATAGCAAAAATTAGCACTCCTCTCTTGGCAGAAAGAATAAAGAAAGATGAATTATCCATAAATAATATCCGCATAATAATTCTTCGATTCGCTTCTTCTTCTTGTTTAAGTCATGTGCATGAGCGTTTTCAACACAAAACATATGGAAAAGAAGAAACAGTTAATTTCAATTGGACATAATTAGATGGTTTTACACGCATATATACAGGAATGGAAATAATTTTACAGTGTTTTGATTCCATCTGAAAAGTTTAATTCTCCATAGCCTTTTCAATCTTCTTTATATAACTGTTTGTGGGGGAAGGTGCTAGTAAGTGAATTATATTCAACATCGCGTCATCCTCTGGTTATCTAAAGACATCTCATTCTTTATCCCCTCTTGTATGTAGATCGTTCAAGAAAGTATCTAGCTCGAGTTTTGTATACAGATCAGTGGATCACCTTTATTGATTTGCTTTCCTTACCAAGCACACTGCTAATATATTGAAGTTAGCCTTCATGTAAATGGATCAAATTCGAGGGGCCAATTAAGAATTATATTTATATTTTTTTGAGGTCTCTCTCTTCACAACAATAAAGCATGATTTTAGTGGACCACATCAATATTATATATTTACAACGATGAAGAAATAAATTTTAAGTTAAATCGTTATTGGCTTGCCTTTTTTGATGCACACTTGTGTGGGTTGCAAGTATATGCATCCCATCTCAACTAACTGTGAAAAGAACTCACCTCTACTTAATATGCAAGAGGGACATTAAACACCTTACCTTGTTCCACACCAATATGTACTTTAACACCACTTGTTTTAGAGAGGACATCTTGTGAAGATTCTTAATGAGTAATTAATATAACAAATAAAGATGCCACTTAATTAACAAAAAATTTAAGCTTATGAGTTTGTGATTTTTGGGCCAACTATGTTATATTTATACCACTTACTCTTGTTATAATTTTTCAATATACAACTTGTCTCTAGTGGCTGCGCCACGTACAAGTCAGGGTGTTCTTAGGAACACTCTGACTTGAAATTTTTTTTATATATAATAATTAAATTTTTTTATATATGAAGATATCAGGAACACCCTCAACAAAATTAGGAACCCTCTCCAATTTTTTTTTTAAAAAAATTTGAACTAAAATCTGAAAAGAAAAAAATTGTAACAGAGACAGAGGCAAGCCCACAGCAAACCCATAGATTCTCAACAAAAAAAAAAAAAAAAAAAAAACCACAGTCACGTCGCTCGCAGAGCAGACCAAACCCCAATACAGACAGAGCAGACCAAACCCCAATACAAACAGAGTAGACCAAACCCCGAACCCCAATACAGAGCAAACCAAACCCATGGTCACGTCACTCGCAGCTCGCAACTCGCTCATCGTCACCGCAGCTCGCTCGTCTTCGTCGTCGCTCATCGCAGATTGCGCCTCATCGCAGATCGCCCCTCATCGCAGGTTGCACCTCATCACTCATATCAAATTGCAGATCGAGATCGCTCACTCATCGCAGATCGTAGATCAGTATTGCAGAGCTGCTCCGGTGCTCGGTGCTCTGGATCTCTAGGTATTTCTCCCTTTTTCTCTCTGACTCTCTTGTAGTCTCTCACTCTCTCTCTCTCTCTCTCTCTCTCTCTATTTGAAATGAAATCTATGAAATGAAATAAAATTAAAAAAATGAGCTCTTTATTCTTTAAGAGTCTAACTCTCTGTGAGTTTGTGATTGGTAGCTTTATTAATATTTTGTTTTTTGCCCTTTTTTTTTTACTTTTTGAATTTGGCTTTATCTTATTCTTATCCGTTGGTGTTGGTCAGTTTGTGTTGGTGTTGGTGTTGGTGTTGGTATTAGTGAGATTTGTGTAATGTGTATTGTAATTTGTGATTGTGAAATTTTCTGATTGGCAGTTGGCTATTGTGATTGGGGGCATTAGGCATGAGGCTTGTACCAATGTGCTTGTTTGTTGAGTGGGGTAGGGGTAGATGGGCACATGGGGCTGGGTTACACTGTTTTATTTATTGTGCTGCACATGAGATATGTAATGATTGGTTCTTTTAGTGTAATATGCATATGAGGCTAAACAATATAACAAATTAAAGCAGTATAATTAATGACAAACAAATTAAAGCAATATAGTTTATTGTTGCGCTAAACAACAATAATTAAAGTAGTATGATTAACCAATACATTATAAAAGACAAACAAATTAAATTATGTTAGACTAAACAACAATTAATAATTTTATAATTAATGAAACAACAATATAACAAATTATAGTTTATAAAAGACAAACAAATTAATGAAACAAATAAACAACAATAATTAATAATTTTATTAATATTTCAAATAAACTTAGAGTTTATTGTTTATTCTTTTTCTAGAATTATGGACAAATATTTGATAAGAAAACCACATACCAAAAAAAAAATTATGGGAAATTTTGTTAAGAACACTTTGAAAAAAATTCCTAGAGCCGCCACTGCTTGTCGCACATGGATATACTACAAAACTTAACAACTTAACCATATTTTAAAAATCTAAGAGGCATACTGAACTCAATCACAAGTCAAACAAAATAACCTTAATCATCATTACTCAGAAAATCCATGCCCTCATACTGCCCGTGGCTTATACACCTCATAGAAAACCATTTCCAAACTCCGTTTTCTCATTCCTTACTTCACTTCACTAGAAACCCTTCTTACGAAAGGCAAATAACCCTTATTAATTAAGGATACTCATATCCTGCTAAGCTAGTGATCAATAAAAGGACTCGGAAAACTCATCCTCATTTATATTTGATTCCACTCTCTCCCTCCATTCACACTTAAGTTTATTGCTAAACCTTTTCTCTTATGCTCTTTACTTTACTATTAGATATAAGTTAGAATTCCTTCATTATTTGTACGTTCTTTCTTGGACTACGAGCTTTATTTCTTTTGTAGGCCTAAAAGCGTTAGCCAAGGTCAAGTTTGATATTTTGGGTACATATACTGCCAATTGAAACGCATTGTCATGCACGTTGAAACTTAAATTTATCCAAATGGTGTAGGTATATCCTAAAAGAACACGCATAAATTCTAATGAAACTTGGGACAAGTGGAATTCCTTTCAACTAAATATCGAAGCTCCTAACAGCCCGATTTCGGAATGACTATTTTCTTGTAATTAAGACTTAACCATCCACCTTTGCCAAAAGTTTTGTGCAGTGTCCATCTAATTCTAATACCATATAGCTTTGTGCACATAAAGAATTAACTATATAACATATAACTTCTTTAGAAATTTATAATCACCGTAAGTGCTACATTTCATATTTGGATAACAATTTCTATTTGCCTTTTGTAAAACGTTACAATATTATTTCAGCATCACCAAATTACCAAACAAATTTTATATTTTTTTCTTTAGAAAACTTTTTTTTTTCAACTAACCAAACAAGTTTTTGATTTCAAAAAATAAAATAAATTTTTTTTTCTTTCTATTCCCAAAAACATGTTTTTAAAAATAGAAAATAAAAACTGTTTCTAAACATAACCTAAGTTTTCCTTATTTCAATCTCCTTCTTATCTTTACTTGTTGGCTTGAACTTTGAAGCACAATCAAAATTTAAAATAGTTTGTGGTTTTGTTGTTTTAATACTCAATTTATAATAACAGTAATTAAAAAAAAAAAATTCAAAATCATTTGTCTATAGCCCGATCCATGTGGGTTGGGTTGGACCTCTATGATGGGTTGGATTGAAAATACTCCTCAACCTGACCCATACATATCCCTAAACCAAATATTTGAAATTTGTTATGATGTACCAACTTTCCGGAGGCATAACTTCTCACCCAAAGCTATGATTTATGCAAACTTGATTTTGTTTGAAAATTATTCTTATGAAATTTCCAATGGTACTGTAAGTGCACAATTGCACCTGGATCCAAAGACTATTATGGGCTCAGGCCCAATGAGCCTTAAACAATGAAATTTGTAGAGTGTGGGTTTGAAATCTAGATTAGAAGTACTGAGAACTTGATAACAGGCTATGGTGTGTAAACACTTGTAAATAATGAATGATAATTGCAGATGGACCTCCTCGGACGTGAGCCGAGGACTACTTCTGTATTATTTCTCTTTCTTTCTTAAAGATTACAATTCTTAATTTCTTTCTTGGTTACTGACTGATCCCCCTTTTCTTTGGCCTTCACCCCCCTTAAATACTTCTTTTCCTGATGCTTTATCCACGTGTTGCTCAAAATCCCTCCCCTCTAGATATTTCTTCTCTTAGTTCCTTTGAATATTGACCAGAAGTTTTCAGTTCTACTGTTCAGGGGTCACTTCCCCATTAATGCGGCCAGAGAGGTAGGTGCAGAGTCTTTAATGTGGATGTGGCAGCCTTTGCTCGTGATATTTTTCTAACACCGGTGTATCTAGAAGGTTCAGGGTTTCCCCCTCTTAACCAACAGTCTTTCCGGAATTCTGCCTTGACCTTCGTAGTGAATCTCCGTGTTCTCTTGGGTCTGTCCGAGGAGGAACTGACCCTCGGATGTGTCCTCGGACCCTCGGCGTATGGGCCGATTCGCAGTACTAACAAATTCTTAGCTCAAGAACAGATTGTCCCTCCTTGCTAGAGCCCAAAGGCCCAAATGCCCACTGGGGTCCTTTTACTCCCCACAATAGCCCCTCAAAATTCTATTTTTCAGCATCCGAGGAAAAAAATAGGGTTTTGATCCAACGAGCACTTACCCCACACGTTTTGTAAATAACTGCGCGTGTGAAGTTCGTTTCGTGTTCCAGAGGATGCCACTTGGTGGTTTTAATTTCAAAAACACGCGCATTTATTACCGTAAGTTACACCTTGTCCCCCACGTTCGACGGTGAGATGAGCATCTAACGGCCCTTGTTACCCCCTGAAAATTTGGGCGGGACGAATGCAATTTCGAGGCCGCTTCTCGCACATCGTGACGCTTTGGGAACCTGCGCCTTCATTTATTTCTTCAGAGGCTAATCCCATCAAAACATCAGTAATCACCTTTTCTCTGCAGAAATCCGTGGAAACTCGCACAACTTCGAACTTGTAAGTTCCTATTCTTTTTCTTTAACCCATTCTCCTCGGATCCTGTCCTCGGCTCCCATCTTAACCATTCTTTCCCTTAAAACTTAGTCTTTCGTTCCTTTCTGATAGGTAGATTTAAGTGTTTAGTTGACACCGCCGCTGGGATGGAAGGTTTTAGAGCCAAATACCATATTCCCAGCGACGTAGGTTTAAGATACTGTCCGGCGGGGGCCGTAGCTGGGTCTAGGAAAACGGGAGAGGTTATCATTCCCATGATTGCCTTCATAGAAGGTGGGATGACCCTCCCTATGAGAAGCGTGACCAGGGAATACCTCCGCAGCCACCGGTTGTGCCCCGACCAGTGTGCTCCTAACGTCTTTAGAGTCTTAGGAAGCGTTGACGCTCTAAACGAGCAGATGGGTCTAAACCTTACTTGGCATGACGTCGCCTTTATGTACGAGTGCCATAAACTTACTGGGGTAGGCTATTACATCAAATCCCGCTCTAGCGTAGTTAGGTTGATTTCTTGTCTGCCTAAGTCCAATAAAGGCATGAAGGACGACTACCTCATCGCCTCAGGCAACTGGCACGACGGCCCCCACTGCCCAGTCGATTGTGACTACTTAGGATCTAACTTCCCGCCCCATAGCTCCATCTAAACATGTTTAAACGTCCATTTACGTTTACTAAGCATTTTAACTTTAATTTATTACATTTCCTACAAATCTGACCAGGTTTATCTGTTCTGGTGTCTTTCTATGCAGATAAACAATACGTCCACCCGCGCCTGAGCCATTACAACGTTGCCGATTTGAACCGAGTGCTACGCTCAGAGGTATTTGTGAGTGAAGATTTGCAACTGAGAGTGGCTCATTTGATATTGGGGTACGAACCTATCTCCTTGGACTTCTAGGAGATTGAGAACGCCATCGTTGCGGGTGACCGGAGGCGAAGAAGGATTCACGTAGCCAGACCGCACTTCTTAGCCGACCACAACATTCCTGACGACCCCCACACTATATTGTACACATAGACCATTGCAGCAATCCCCCTTGCCACGCACTCTCAGTCAACAGTTGTCCCAGAGGAGCAAGTGTCTTCGTCAAACATGTTGGACGAAGAGATAAATAACTTTCAACTTGAGGACGTCCAAAGGCCTCGTGGAAGCCCGTTTGTCGTCCTCTCCGACGAGGACGAGGAAGCCGCCGAGACCTTTGGGATAGCCGGTCTAGTGATAGCACGTCCAGACGACAGCTCCATTAAAGAGGACATGGACGTGCTTAAGGACCTCCTGACCGCGAGAGGGGAGAAAGTTGCCAAAAAGGGGACGAGGGGATCCCAAGCTCCCCCTGCCTTGCCACCACCCCCTCCTCCAGTCGACCCCAAGCCTCTTGCCGACGATCCGAAGAAGAAAAGGAAGGTGAAGGCCGAGGGGGCTGGTGGCGAGAAGCCAAAGAAGCTGAAACAACAACCACCGCCGGCTCAGCAGCAGAAGCTGGACAAGGGCAAAGGGCGCGCCCGTTCGGTTGAAAGCAGCGAGATCAGAGACGTGGCCGAGGTGCGCCGAGCACCAGCTATGTGGTCTCCCGAACTGAGACTGGATGGAGCGCCAATTCCCCTCCAGTCCAACATCAGGCTGTTCCAACAAGGCCATGCCCTCCACCTGGCCGAGGCGTTGGAGCGTCCTCTTCTGCTGCCCAAGGACATGGAAGCCTTGGAGAAGAGGAGCCAATAGTTGTTCCTTTCATTGAAAAGGGATTTAGCTCTATTAAGTTCCACCTCACACTTATACTCTAGGTTCATTTGTAAACACTTTATCACATTTAACCCCCTAACATTTTTTGCAGGCCATCCAAGAAGTTTTCGCGGCCGAGAAGTTCGTGGAGGATTCTTGGAAGCGAGTTGGAATGGAGCAAGAGCTACGGCAAGAGACAGAAAGGTCCCTACGCCAGACCCTAGCAAAAAATGGGAAGATCACATTGCAGCTGGCCGATCTAAAAAGAGAGAAAGATGGTACCGAGGCCAGCTTAAGGACGATGGAGAATTAGGTGGAGGGGCAACGTAAGCTTCTTCGCCAAAAGGATGACGAGCTCTCCCAAGTCCAACGGGCACGCTCTGACTTGGAGAAGGAACTTACGCGGATGAAGGAGGAGGCTCGCACCTACAAGCGCTCACTGGAGGCCGCCAAACAGGCCAGCTATCAGGAGGGAGTAACTGCAACGCAGGAACTGTTGACAGAAGCCTTTGCAGCCTTGTGCCGAGAGTACTGTCAACAGGTCTGGGGAGAGGCCTTGAACGCAGTAGGGGTTCCTCAAGCTTCCGAGCTGAGGAAGCCCGAGAACATTTGGCTTCCCCTAGACATACAGGAGATAGAAGACCCTCCTGTTGTTGCCTCTCCTGCCCTTCCTTCCGTGGTGCTAGAACTCGTTCCTGATCCTACAGGACCTGAAGGTTCCCATAAAGAGAAGGACGGGTGTGAAGTTGCCGAGCCGGAGCAAAGCCAGAATGTGGAGCCTATCCTTCCTCCAATGGACAATGGGAAACAAGTCTTGTCTACCTTCGAGTTGGAGCTGAAGAGCACAGAGGCTGGCAGCAGCTCCCTCCAAGACCCCCCTCCCAAAGCTTAGGGCCTAGCATAGGATTTTTTCTGTACTTGCAGTTTCTTTACATAATGATGTATTCTGCTTATAATTAATGAAGAACAATTTTTATTCAAATTTCATTCATGCTGTATTTACTTGACTTTATCCTATTTATACTTGTCATGAAAGTTATTACTAGCACGTAGCTAAAGAAAGAATGGAATAAATAAGTCTAACTCCACTCAGTTAAACAATTATAACTTTTAAACACCCATATGCATATTGGCTTTGCAAAGTATATTATTCAAGAATCTGGCAAAAACTAACTTAGCTTGGATGGTATGCAATGCCTTACTTAGAAAGCCCATATGATAGTTAAACTTTGTAATTCGAGATATCAATTTTAGCAGAGTGTAAGGTTCGAAGATCATACCTTACAGAATCTTTGTTTCGATATTTATAGCTGCTTACCTTAAGATCCAATTTAACAAATAGTAAGGCATTTGACTTCCACAAAGTATGTGATAAGAATAAGAACAATGTCTGAATAATAAGATATCAATGTTCTGTTTAACAAATGATAAGATATCAATTTCCACAAGGTTTGTGGTCCGAGGACCATACTTAACCAAGTTTTTGTTTGACACTTAAGAGTAGTAACTTCAAATGTTAATTTCCCCAAAGTAGGAGGTCCGAGGACCCGGCATAACTGAGGTTTTGTCTAATAAATTATAAGATATCAATTTCCACAAGGTTTGTGGTCCGAGAACCATACTTAACCAAGTTTCTGTTTGACACTTAAGAATAGTAACTTCAAATGTTAATTTTCCCAAAGTAGGAGGTCCGAGGACCCGGCATAACTGAGGTTCTGTTTAACAAATGATAAGATATCAATTTCCATAAGTTTTGTGGTCCGAGGACCATACTTAACCAAGTTTCTGTTTGACACTTAAGAATAGTAACTGTAAGCCCAAGAGGTATTTATAACTTTGAACTGTTAACTAACAAAAGCACATTTTATTAATAATAATACCTTCGAAGGTTATTTACATTCCATGGGCGTGGTACAATTCTTTCATCTAGGTCAGCTAGCCGATATGACCCTATGCCTGCTACTGAAACAATGCAATAGGGGTCTTCTCAGTTTGGTCCTAGCTTACCCCAAGCTGGGTTCTTAGAAGCACCCACAACTTTTCTTAGTACAAGATCCCCAGGTGCGAGTGGCCTTAGCTTCACGTGGGCATCATATCCCCGTTTAAGCTTCTGTTGATAATAAGCTATTTGGACCATAGCTGCCTCGCGCCGTTCCTCAACTAAATCAAGGCCTTTCTCCAGGAGGCCATCGTTATTCTCTGGGCTAAAAGAACTCGTCTTTAGGGTGGAAAAACCAGATTCCAGGGGTATCACCGCCTCAGCTCCATAAGTCATAGAGAATGGCGTTTCCCCCGTGGACCTGCGCGGTGTAGTCCGATACATCCACAGAACATGTGGGAGTTCTTCTACCCATCTACCTTTCACATCGTCCAACCTTTTCTTGAGCCCACTGACTATGACCTTGTTAACGGCCTCAGCTTGCCCATTTTCCTGAGGATAAGCTAGGGTGGAGTATCTATTTATAATGCCCATATCACCACAATATTTCCTAAAAGCCTTGCTGTCGAATTGAACGCCATTGTCCGAGATAAGTGTGTGTGGTATACCGAATCTAGTGACGATGTTTTTTCAGACAAACTTCTTTGAATCAACGTCTCTGATATTTGCTAAGGGCTCGGCCTCAACCCATTTAGTGAAGTAGTTTGTCCCCACGAGAAGCTATCTTTTGTTTCCTGTAGCCCTCGGAAATGGCCCCACTATGTCCAATCCCCATTGTGCGAAAGGCCAAGGACTAGAGAGAGGGTTGAGAACCCCTCCAGGTTGATGAATATTAGGGGCAAACCTCTGGCATTGATCACACTTTCGGGCATAGTCCTGAGCCTCTCTTTGCATATTGGGCCACCAATAACCCTGAGTCAGAGCTCTGTGGGCTAAGGATCTTCCCCCGGTGTGGCTCCCACAAATCCCTTCATGCAGTTCTTCCAGAAGTGTTTCCGTTGATTCAAGGTGCACACATAACAAGTATGGTCCTGAGAAGGATCGCTTATACAGTTTCTGGTCCTCGGACAACCAGAAACGTGGCGCCTTTCGACGTATCTTATCTGCTTTAGACTTGTCCTTAGGAAGGATGTCATTCTTAAGAAAAGATATGACCGGGTCAATCCAACTAGGTCCAAGCCTTATCAGATGGATGCGAGCTGCGTTGATAGCGATAAGAGTTGGCTCTAGCAAATCTTCCACAAGGATAATCCTAGGCAAACCCTGAGCTGAAGACGTTGCTAACGTGGCCAAAGAATTTGCATGGGTGTTTCCACTCCTAGAGATGTGAGACAAGACAAAGGAATCAAATTTAGCATGCTGACTTTTGACCTAGGCCAAGTATTCTTGTATTTTTGGGTCCCTAGCCTCCATGGTCCCCATGACCTGGTCGACCACTAATTGGGAGTCCGAGAATGCATGGACTTCCTTTCCACCCATCCTATGTACCATGTTCATGCCCACCAAGACTGCTTCGTACTCAGCCTCATTATTAGTAGCCGAGAACGACAGCCTTAGAGATTTTTTGAAGACAATTCCCTCAGGGGATATCAGGACAAGTCCGATACTAGACCCTCTTTGATTAGCTGCCCCATCCACATACACTTTCCAAGTCAGAGGTGCTGCGGCTGTGATCACACCAACTGATTTTTCATCCATGTGTGCTTCTTTCAGAGTTTCTTCTAGTAATGGTTCAGTAAACTCTGCCACCAAGTCAGCAAGGACCTAGCCCTTCACCGAGGTGTGAGGCCTGTATTTAACGTCAAAGGCTCCCAAAATGGTTCCCCACTTTGCCACCCTGCCAGAGTAATCGGCGCTGCGTAACACCGCTTTGAGAGGCAATTGGGTAAGAACCACCACAGTGTAGGACTGGAAATAATGAGGAAGCTTCCGCGTGGCATGAACTATGGCCAGAAGTGCTTTCTCCAAGAGTAGATAGCGCACCTCGGCCTCATTCAAAGACTTACTAACGTAGTAGACAGGTCTTTGCACCCCACTTTCATCCTTTATGAGGACCAGGCTGACCGCGTGGACAGCCACTGCCAGATAAGCAAACAAGACCTCGTCCGCCTCGGGTCGAGACAAAATGGGTGGCCGAGAAAGATATTGTTTAAGCTATTGGAAGGCTAACACGCAGTCTTCGGTCCATTGAAACCCCTTCCATTTATTCAACAATTGGAAGAAAGGACGGCACCGGTCAGCTGACCGAGAGATAAATCTGCTTAGTGCGGCAATTATTCCGGTCAATTTTTGGATTTCTTTTGGGTTCCAAGGCTGCTGCAAATCCTGAATAGCCTTGACCTGCGCTGGGTTTACCTCTATGCCTCTATGAGTAATCATATATCCCAAGAACTTTCCAAATCCCACGCCAAAAGAGCACTTTGAGGTGTTAAGGCGCAACCTGTACTTTCTTAGTACTTGGAAGGTGTCGGCTAAATCTTTAATGTGTGAAGGTATTTTTTTACTCTTCACTACCATATCATCCACCTATACCTCGATGGTCTTCCCAAGTTGCTGTTCGAACATTCTGGTCATCATTCTTTGATAGGTAGCCCCAGCATTCTTCAATCCAAACGGCATGACCTTATAGTGGTAGTTTCCTGTTGGGGGTAATGAAAGCAGTCTTCTCTTGATCCTCCAATGCCAATGGGATCTGATGGTAGCCCTGGAAGGCATCCAAAAAACTCATACGAGGATGTCCGACAGTGGCGTCCACAAGTTGATCAATACGCGACATTGGGAACGAATCCTTGGGGCAGGCCTTGTTCAAATCTGTGAAGTCCACACATACTCTCCACGTTCCATTCTTCTTTTTGACCACAACCGTATGCGTCAACCATTCGGGGTAGAAAACTTCTTTAATAGCCCCAGCCCTCTTGAGTTTGAGTACTTCCTCCTTGACAGCCTTAGAATGTTCCTTGGAAGAACACCGAGGTGGCTTCCTTCTCGGAACAATGGCGGGGTTGACATTTAAATGATGACAAATGAAGCTCGGATCTACGCTTGGAGCCTCATAAGGGTCCCACGCAAAAACATTAATATTGCCCTTCAGAAATTCCAACAACTCCATCTTCTCCTGATGTGGCAAACGTATGCCGACTTGGAAGAACCTCTCTGGGTCATCCGCTATCAAAAACTTCTCTAACTCTTCACAAAGAGCCTCCTCTCCTGTCACTGCTCCAGGTGCATCCGGAGCTGTTAATTGCTATGAGTCTTTGATGAGCAAAGCCGATGACTCGGCTTCTGTCTGATGAAGCACTGCAGTCGATATGCATTGCCTGGCCACCGATTAGCTACCGAGGATCTCTTCAACATATTCCCCAGAGGGGAACTTAACCTTAACATGCAAGGTAGAGGAGACGGCTCCCAGAATGTGCAGCCATGGCCTGGCGAGGATGGCTGTATATGGGGAGTACGCGTCAACCACAATGAAATCCACCTCAACCGTTTCTGAGCCGGATTGAACTGGCAAACGAATCTGTCCCTTCAGTACAACGCCCTTTCCTTCAAAGCTTATGAGTGGCGAGTCATAAGGAGTAAGATCTTCCAGCTTCAACCTTAGCCCCTTAAATAAATCAAGGTACATGATATCTGCACCACTGCCCTGATCAATCATCACCCTCTTCACATTATAATTCCCTATCCTGAGAGTGACCACAAGAGCATCGTCATGGGGTTGAATGGTACTAACCTTATCCTCCTCTGAAAATCCCAAGACGGGTAAATTCACCTTCAACCTCTTCGGCTTGCAGCCTGCCTCTTCGGCCTGAGAATGGGAAACCACCATCACCCTAGTGGGACCTGAGCCGGTCCTGCCAAGTGCAGCGAAGATAACATTAATTGTTCCCAATGCCGGCCGAGATGGATTATTCTTCTGATTGTTTGAGCCGGATTGACTGCCCTGCCCATTAGGTTGACACAGGTGCTGCTTCAGTTTTCCTTCACTGACAAGCTGCTCCAAGTGGTTCCAAAGGGTCCGACAATTCTCGGTAGTGTGGCCCACGTCCTGATGGTACTGACAAAAGAGGTTTTGATTCCTCTTTGCGGGGTCTCCTGCCATCTTACTAGGCCACCTAAAGAAGGGCTCCTTACGAACTTTCTCCAATAATTGGTGTACTGGTTCTCGAAACACAGTGTTCACGGTCTGAGGTGCTGCCAAGCCGGATTGACCGACGTAATCCCTCATCGGCTTGTTGTTGCGGTATCTGTCCTACCTGAAATCTCTTCTCTCTTGCGGGATAACCTTCTCCTTACCCTTTCCTTGCTGCTGGTCTTCCTCTACCCTTTTGTATTCATCAATACGATCCATGAGGCGACGTACGCTGCGGACGGGCTTTTTGGTCAAGGACTTCCTCAAGTCGTGATTAGTAGGAAGGCCTACCTTAAAGGTATTGAGCGCCACCTCATCAAAATCAGCATCTATCTCGTTAAACATCTCCCAGTACCGGTCGGAGTATGCTTTCAACGTCTCCCCTTCCCTCATGGTCATGGATAACAGCGAGTCCAATGGCCGAGGCACTCTGCTACACGTAATAAATCGTGAAACAAATGCTCTAGTAAGCTCCCCAAACAAACCTACAAACCCCGATTTAAGGCCGTTGAACCACCTCATAGCAACAGGTCCCAAGCTAGAGGGGAAAACTTTACACATCAGGGTCTCGTTGTGGGAATGTACCGCCATCCTCTGGTTAAAGTGACTCACGTGCTCCACCGGATCAGTCCGGCCATTGTAGATGGTGAAAGTAGGCTGGGTGAACCTCCTGGGGAGCCTCCCTTTCTCAATCCTCCGTGAGAATGGAGATTTGGAGAGTTGGTGCAACGCCCGACTCATAACATCATTCCCCAAGCCCCTGGAAGGAAGTTTCTTGTGTCTACGAGCTAGCGGGTCGTCCTCCTCACAAGAGGACATTGCGTTAGGGGGTGAGCATGACCTTGAGCTGTAACTACCTCCCCAGACCTCCACTAAAGAAGGATTAGATGAGGATGGTGAAGACTTACGTCTGGCGCGGCGCAGTTTTCTTTTCAAACGATTAATCTCCTCCTGCATGGCTTTAGCACCATCCTCGTGGGTGGTGCTACCCCCGCCATGAGTATGGCTAGCCCTAGGGTATTCTGTATGGACGCTTCCCTCTCGATCCATTCGACACTCAAGGCGCTCGAAAAGATCCTCCGGTTGTGATCCTTGAGATTCTACATGGTGTGAACCTACGCCTGCCATAGTATCCCAGCTTCTTCCAGACTAGATTCCCACAGACGGCGCCAATTGTAAGTGTACAATTGCACCTGGACCCAAAGACTATTATGGGCTCAAGCCCAATGAGCCTTAAACAATGAAATTTGTAGAGTGTGGGCTTGAAATCTAGATTAGAAGTACTGAGAACTTGATAACAGGCTATGGTGTGCAAACACTTGTAAATAATGAATGATAATTGCAGATGGACCTCCTCGGACGTGAGCCGATGACTAGTGTTATATTATTTCTCTTTCTTTCTTAAAGATTACAATTCTTAATTTCTTTCTTAGTTATAGACTGATCCCCCCCTTTTCTTTGGCCTTCACCCCCCTTAAATACTTCCTTTCCTGATGCTTTATCCACGTGTTACTCAAACCCCCTCCCCTCTAGATATTTCTTCTCTTAGTGCCTTTGAATAGTGACCAGAAGTTTCAGTTCTACTGTTCAGGGGTCACTTCCCCATTAATGCAGCCAGGGAGGTAGGTGCAGAGTCTTTAATGTGGAGGTGGCAGCCTTTGCTCTTGATATTTTTCTAACACCGGTGTATCTAGAAGGTTCAGGGTTTCCCCCTCTTAACCAACAATCTTTCCGGAATTCTGTCTTGACCTTCGTAGTGAATCTCCGTGTTCTCTTGGGTCTGTCCGAGGAGGAACTGACCCTCGGATGTGTCCTCGGACCCTCGGCGTATGGCCCGATTCGCAGTACTAACAAATTCTTAGCTCAAGAACAGATCGGCCCTCTTTGCTAGAGCCCAAAGGCCCAAATGCCCGCTGGGGTCCTTTTACTCCCCACAGGTACCTTGTTTGTTCAATATCAAGACGAGGTAGACCCTCAACAAGCTTCCAGAAACCAGAGGCAACATTGGAAAGTCTAAAAAATGCGCACTCCAGGCACTCTTGCCTCACGTGCTACTCTATTTAGGCTTTTAGTAAATGCGCCCTCCCTCATCTTAGCAAACATATTGCATCATTCTCCTTGGAATGATGGCATTCTGATGAGTTTAAAACTTATAGAATATGTGGGATTTTAAATCTCATATATAATAATCCTAAAATTGTACAATGATAATATTAATTTATATTAAAATATTTTGTTCAATCAATGTAGTTGCTCGACCCTTCAATTGTCTCGTTAAAATATCTTATCATTACATCAACTTTGGGGCAAACAAGAAATAATAGAAATCGTTTATATCCGATTTGCTAGAGGGGGAGATAGTAATCTCTTTTAGATTAGTCTATTTTTCATTTAACTTGAGTAGAATATATTTTAGGACATTTATGTACTCATGTACTCTTGAGTGTTGAAAATCTGTGTTGAAGAAACAAGAAAACTACTCAAGAATATTGCTAATTCTTGTGCCTCAACTGCATCTTGATAGTAGGTTGACTGATAGAGCATTACTAAAGCTTAATATCTAACTCAACACCTCTCGGCCAATCGAGCTATGAGAATTCTAAACAAATTTTCCTGTTTTAACCCAGGATAACTTGGTATGTCTTTGGATATGTGCACTAGGGTTTGCAATGATGTAAAAACTATACTTTACAGTTGTTATTATCATACAACAAAGAAGAGACATGCGTACTGAGAAGCTACTGCAACTTTGTACCCCTAAGGCTTTGCAGCAGGCTAAACTGGTTCATACTAGAGCATGTTGCTGTGAATAACTTATATCAATCGAATGCATCAATCAAGTGTTGTTGTAAAAGTTAGTCATAGGTTGGTAGATTCATGCGTAGAAGTCTGCCAAGAAGAATAGTCCAACTAAGCTGAAGCTAAGCTTGGATAGACCAATAGGTTCAACCATAAGTAGGTACTTTAGGATAAAGTAAGATTCCTTTTACTTGTGATTTCATCTTTATTAGTAAATTCTTCAGAAGTGGTGATTTACATAATCACCTGTTGAGTTTTTCCTGAGAAAATCTCATTGTGACCATATCACTTTTGCTAAATTTATTTTCTGCTACACTTTATTCTAGATTGGTGATGTTGTCCTATATTAACTGGACTTTACATGTAATTAGAGACATTAATCAAATGGAATAATTAATTACTTTAATTGTGTCTGTAGAGAGGGAAAATTCCCGACCTATCACAAGCTGACACATCATACTACCAAGTCCACAAAATACAACCAATTACAAAGCGCCACGTACTGCTGCTAGGTTTTGCCATCACTATTCAGATTCCAATAGAAATTTGCCAAGTGTCATTGAAATAAAGGCATGAAACTGCATCAGCACATGTAAGCGATGACACAAGCAGCCCTAAACGTGTAAGCGATGACGTAAGCGGACCAATCAAGTTGTGACAAGTGTCACTAATCAGACTCCGCCACGTGTCGCTCACCTACCCCTAAACTCCTATAAATAGAAGCATTCCTAAGACATTCAGACACACACACAGAGAAGGAAGAAGATATCTTGAGTTCAGAAACCCAGAAGCTCTGCCAGGATCAAACCCCAAAGCCTCCAAGAATTTCAAGAACTTCAACCTCGAATACAAACAACATTCGAAGCAAAATCATCCAAACTACTCGTCCAGATCTCAAAGTTCACTGGAATCAAGCTCAAAAGCCTACAGAAACCTCAACAAACCATAAATCAACGAAGTTCTACGAAATCAAGCTTCTAAAGCACCGAAGAACTTCCACCACAAACCTTCAAACACAAAGAACACACGAAGAACACAAAGAACACACAAAGACAGGACGAACAGAGAGAAGGAAGAAGATATCTTGAGTTCAGAAACCCAGAAGTTCTGCCAGGATCAAACCCCAAAGCCTCCAAGAATTTCAAGAACTTCAACCTCGAATACAAACAACATTCGAAGCAAAATCATCCAAACTACTCGTCCAGATCTCAAAGTTCACTGGAATCAAGCTCAAAAACCTCCAGAAACCCCAACAAACCATAAATTGGTGAAGCTCTATGGATTCAAGCCTCCAAAGCCCCGAAGAATTTCTACCACAAACCTTCAAACACGAAGAACACGAAGAACACAAAGAACAAAGAATTTCTAACAAGCTCATAGCCAGAGATTCATTGTAATTCCGTTTCAAAGATCTTCGATCCATTCCTCAGCTAAATTGAAGAATATCTTATGTTCAAATCAAAATCACATTACCACAATTACAATCAATAAATCTTTCAAGGAGATCGAATCAGAGGATCACTCTTTTGTAATTACAGAGAATTGTACCACACATTCATCAATACAAATTCGTATTTGTGAAACTATTTTACTTGTTTGATTTATTTCGAACTAAGAAAATTAGTCGTCTACAGTGTCAACTTTAACCAAACAAAGTTGATATAAATACAAGGGTAATTGTTAATTTAAATTGTATTATTAATGTAAATCTTATATTGTAGACTAAACAAAGTTTACAATATTGCACGCATTTACATTAAATGTACACAATTTTTTAATTTCACATATAAATCTTAGATTGCTAGTAAAATGTAAACTAAGAACTTCCCTAAACACAATCATAAAATCTTGACTTTTACAAAGTGGATTTGACTTTTTTCTCTTTTATACTTTTGTTTATGTAGGCAAGAAAATGACTTATGGGATATGAGGCTTTTACGATGCTCTAAAGGTGTGTTTGTTTTAAGGTGAAATAGAGTGAATGGAAAACTTTTAAGAGAAAATGAGTTTGTGTGTTGTTTGGTTGGGATGGGGATGGGGGGGGGGGGGGGAAGAAAACTTTTGTATGGGGCTAGGCATTTCCCACCAGGGCTCATACAAAACTTTTCTCTCAAAAATGGAGAGAAAAGAGGTGAGAAAAGTTTGAGGCATACGGTGGTACCAAATTACCCTCACTTTTTATTGCTCTCACTTACCCCTCTCTCTTTTCCATCTCTTGTGACCTAATCATTCTTATCTCTCAGCCTCTTCACAGCAATAGTGAACTCAGCTTCTTCTTCTTCTTCTTCTTCTTCTCTCTCTCTCTCTCTCTCTCTCTCTCTCTCTATATATATATTCTATTAATCTATTGTGTAAATTTGTTGCACAAATTGTTGCTGCCCAACTAGGAAGATAATCTGCTGAGTTAAATATTTTGATTAGCTTATATATGATTTTGCCCAGTTAAATTTATGTGATTTTGCCTAGCTTATATGTGATTTACCTAGATGATTTATAAGTGCCAAGTTTTTAGTGCAAGTTTGCTCAATTGCCTAGTTGATTTATAAATGAAAGTTTGCCCAGTTGCCCATGTTATACACTATTTGTTACCCATGTTCCATGGAGTTTTCTCAGCCAAGTTTTTTTTTAAATTATTATTATTATTATTATTTTCTTCGTTCATGCACATGGATTCACTGTGCAGGAGACAAAGTGCACTGTTCACGCACTGTTCATGGGTCCTACAGCACTATTCACACATTTAAAAAATATTTTGCTATAGTGTTTTCAGTTTTGAACAAAATAAATTGTATCCAAACAGATCCTTATTGCATATTAAATCGACTTAATTAATTTACTTGGCTAATTAATTGGTTAATTTACCCAAGAGGTCAATACTTTCTTGGCCTATCATACCTCTTCAACCAAACACACATGAGGAAAAATCAGTTTTTTTTCTTACTTTTCTACTCCTCCAACCAAACGGACCCTAAGGGTTTCAATTGCCAAGTTCGTCAAATCTCCAACAGTTTCAAGAATGACATATTCCATATTGAATATCCACGTTGACCGAGGAAAAGACTATTCTTCACATGGATTTGAGATGTTTAATGCAATAAGAAACACATAAGCCATAAGCCAGTAATTTTATTATGACCTCATCACTTAATCTTTACACCTTCAATTTTTATAAAAGTGAAGATTTGAGGTTCAAATTATTGAGATTAAGGTTATTTAATGGTTTGGAGGAAAATAAAATATTAAAAAAAAACCCAATCACACATGAATGATTTGTGTTTTTTTTTTAATCTAATTTTATAAGTTAGAATGATGAAGCATCAAGATTCCACAAAAACCTAGAAAAAATTTTGTTCTACCTTTATTAAAACTTGTATAGCTGAACGAAGGAAAACAAGAAGCAAAAATATCAACATCCCAACTATATGTGTCTTTTTTGATGGCTTGCCTTTTTTGATGCACACTTGTGTGGGTTACAAGTATATGTGTCCCATCTCAACTAACTGAGAAAATAACTCACCTCTACTTAATATGCAAGAGGGACATTGAACACCTTACCTTCTTGTTGCACACCAATATGTACTCTGATACCACTTGCTTGAGAGGGGACATCTTGTGGAGATTCTAAATGAGTAATTAATATAACATATAAAGATTCCACTTAATTGACCAAAAGTTTTAAGCTTATGAGTTTGGGATTTTTGAGATAACTATGTTATATTAACCATTTACTCTTGCTATAATTTTTCAATATACAATTTGTCTTACATGGATATACTATATAACTTAACAATTTAACCATATTTTAAAAATCTAAGAGGCATACTGAACTCAATCACAAGTCAAACAAAATAACCTTAATCATTATTACCCGCTTAGAAAATCCATGCCCTCATACTTCCCATGGCTTATACACCTCATAGAAAACCATTTCCAAACTCCGTTTTCTCATTCCTTACTTCACTTCACTACAAACCCTTCTTAAGTAAGGCATACTTCACTTCACTACAAACCCTTCTTAAGTAAGGCATATAACCCTAATTAATTAAGGATACTCATATCCTTCTAAGCTAGTGATCAATAAAAGGACTCGGCAAACTCATCCCCGTTAACATTTGATTCCACTCTCCCTCCATTCACACTTAAGTTTATTGCTAAACCTTTTCTCTTATACTCTTTACATTTAGATATAAGTTAGCATTCCCTCATTATTTGTACATTCTTTCTTGGACTACGAGCTTTATTTCTTTTGTAGGCCGAAAAGCGTTAGTTGAGGTCAAGTTTGATATTTCGGGTACATTTACTGCCAATTGAAACGCATTGTCATGCATGTTGAAACTTAAACTTATCCACATGATGCAGGTATATCCTAAAAGGACACGCATAAATTCTAACGAAACTTGGGACAAGTGGAATTCATTTCAACTAAATATCAAAGCTCCTAACTAGTATGGGTAATACCGTACTGTACCGGCCGGTACGGCCGGTATATATTGTACCAGCCAGTGCACCGGTACAGGTACACTCTCTGTTTCATATCAAAAAAAATACAGGCTGTTCCGGCCGCATACCGGCTGTACCGGCTGTTTCGGCTGGTAAATGGGTACCGAGCTGAAACACAAAATGCAAATCTGAGATTCTGAGTAAGCCAAGAAAACCCAGCAGAAAGAAGGAGAAAAATGAAAGCCTATCTAAAATAAAAACAAATCTAAAATCAAAACAAAAACAACAGATCAAGAACTTGAAAGCCTATCTAAGCTCCATTGTAACAACAAAGTGAATCAGAACAAGAAAAAAAAAAAAAAAAAAGAAAAAGAAAAAGAAAAAGAAAAAAGATAGACGAAGGCCAATCTCTCTGCCGACTGTATGTGTGAGTGAAGTGTGATGAAGAAGAAAGAAAAAAAAATGCAAACATAGAGCTGTGTGTGAAGTGAGCCGAAGAGGACAGGAAATAAAAACAAAAAGGAAGCACAGAAGAAGGAGAAGGAGAGATGGGAGGTTCTGGAATATGCGGAAAGTAGAGATAAAAAAGGAGATGATGGAGATAAATGGGAATAGGTGTGTGGTGGAGAAAAAACAAGAGATAAAAAAAAGGAAAAAAAGAAGAAGAAAAGTAAACGTATGGATGAAAGAAAAGAAAAGAATAAGAAATGACCACATAGAAATACTACCACAATATTTTCACTATAAATTTTAAGTAATTAGCTAATATTGGTGAGTAAAAAAATAATTTCAGTGGTGGGTTCAAATTAGAACTAGTAACAACTTTCTACATAAGATTTTGATGTGATTCTTGTAAAAGTATTGTGAAAAATGTTGTGAATATAACACTTTTTATTGAAAAATATAATTGTTGGGAATGAACATAGAAAAACTAAATGATGATAAAAAAAAGAGTAAAGAATTAATGGAAAAATAATATTTAAATGAGATAGAGAATTTGTTGGAAAGTGAATTTGAAAAAGTGGGTAGCTAAAATGTAAAAGTCACTGTTCATTTTTCAAACAGTACAAAAATTTAAAGAATCTGCTAGAAATGCTATAAAGGATTGAAAAGAAGTTTATCAAATTGCTTGGAAAACTGTTTCAAATGCTTGAAAACCGTGATTTTAGTGGAAAATGAGTTGGCTCTTTTCATTGTTTATTTAAATTTTCTTTAGTTTAAACTTAAAAGGCCAATGCTGAGACTTGGCCTAGGGCCTAGGTGACGTGACAATGAATTGATTTTAAAAAGTTAACAATTTTGTATTTTATTTTTGTTGATTCAGGTTTTAGAGTAAATACTTTTTTATATAATTTTTTTAAGAGTATTCTTTATTTACTTTTTTTCTCAAGAAAAACCTTTCTTTTTTTTAGACAAAAAAAAAAACCTCTCTTTATTTACTCTAAAGTATTATATAAAACATTAAACATACCAATAAAATAATCATTATAACTAAATGTTTATAAAAATAAAAATCATTATAACTTTGTATATTGTATAAAATAGTAAAATATAGCGGTAAACCCGAAACGGTACACCGGTATTGACCAGTACCCGAAATATATTGTACCACTGGCCAAATCAGTACAGCCTCCGGTACGGTATTGACTTCCTTGCTCCTAACAGCCCGATTGCAATGACTATTTTCTTGTAATCAAGACTTAATCATCCATGCATGGTGCAGTTGAGTGGCCTTTCTTTCTTTTTTCTTTTTTTTTCTGTGCTTCCTTAGGTGTGGTCCTGGACTTCATCTTCAAAGACTTTCAACAACTAGTGCAGATTCATGTATGCACATGTATATATGAAATGGAAGTATCAAGCTTTTATCACTTTTTATTCCAAGCAGATCATCGGATACCAATCAGAGAAATTGTTAAAATTAAGAGAAAAAAGAAACTGAAAGAGAACATTCGGGGAGATCCAATAGTGTGCTCTCTCTTTGCCACCAACTTGCCATTCTTATCTTCAATTCTGACCTTTCGTTTTCTTTCTTCACTTTATATTTAATTGGCCTAAAGGTTCATGCAAACGGAATCGGCTTGCAAAAACAATTTAGGGCCGAATATGCTATAATGCAAATCTAGGCACAATCGATGATAGTGTCTATCAGTGTTTTCAATACGTAGAAAGTGCGTAGAAAAACTTGAAGATGTAACGAATATATCTTCAAGTCCTTGGTTTTCAACTCTAATGCTGAGGGAATTGGGACCACAAGGCCATGAGTAATGAGAAAGCAATCCTATCTACCACTTGTGCAAGCATATCCAAATATCCTGTTTATTCCCCCTACATGTTCAAAATTTGGTGTGAATCATGTAGTATAAAAGGTACGGTAGAAGTATTGACATACCGTGAGCTATGTCATTCCACCTCAAAACCAATTGGTGATGGAGAAGACACATTTAAATCTTTTATGGCATTCAACATCACGTCGCGCATGCCTGTTTTTAGAGTGGTTGTAGGGAGTTAAATTGTGGTCCCCCCAACAATCTCTCCCTTACAATGACACTCTTATGACTTGAACTCATGACCTTGGCTTTGATACCACTTGCTTGTTTGTTTTGACCCCTAAAACCAGATTGTTTAACCTAATTTATTACCCAAGTGATTGCTTAGATTTATTATTTAGATCTAGGTTAAACCAGCATATTATCATGCAAAGATGCAGATTAGTAAATGACATCATGATATGATGACTTAGGAAAATTGATGAAACTAACCGTTTTAAGGTAAAAACCTGGGGAAGATTTGACCCGACTATCCTCAAGGTAAAGTAAACCCACTATAAGAAAATTGAAGTTTTTACAATCAGATTTAACCCTAAATCTGTTGCTACATCATATAGTAACTTACTGACACGACCATGTGCAAGCTTCGAATCCATGGACTCCTTCTTTTCTTAGATTTACACCAACACAAGCACCCTTACTTGTAACTTTGAGATCTCACTCAAAGATTTAGCAACACAAACTCTCCAGTTTGTGACTCCAAGACCACCCTTGAGGTTTAGATCATCAACAGTTGTTGATCTTATTGCAATAACTTCAGATCTACTAGATCTAATGATATGAGAATGATTTTTGGTAGTGACTTTGAAAGGGAAAGACACAATACCTTTTAAATCTCACAAGAGCACCTCCAAAGTCTCTCAAAAGCTCTAAAAACGTAGTTAAGGCTTTCCTTTATATACTACAAGTGCTTCTCTTGAAACCCAAAACGTTTAAGCAGAGTTTGGGTTGAAATAGAATTTTGCAAAAATTTCATGTCTGCAATTTTCTATCGGTTGGATTTCACTGAATTTGAACTTTCCTTTCTATAGCTTGAATTTTCTTGTGTTTTGACTTGTAACACCTTGAACATTGTCTAATAAACTCTAGACTCTAAGATATATATCTAGAAAAGTTTGTGCTCATGGTTTGCCAATTGTTCTAAACTTTTAGAACCTAACAGTTATGGTAGTAACTCGAACATGAGGCATAGCAAAGGAAGAAGATATGGGGTTAGGGAATAACAATGCAAATCTCCTTTGGCAAAAGAGAACATGCGGATCGAAGCATATTGCAAACTTCTGTTTCGACAAAGGAGAATTGCCTGCCATTCACCTGCACATAATCATTATTTCATCCTTGCAACTTCGATATCGTGACTATACCAATAGATAAGCTTGTAATGGCTTCTAATTTTGTCTTTACTATAAGTATTTGGTTTCTCTTGCCATGTTTACAGTTGTATTCTTTAATTGTTTGGCAGGAAAAACCTTAATTATAACAAGTAAAACTAGGATAAAAAACATGTGGATTAGAAGTTTAACATGAATTGGTGAATTCCAACATGGCAAGTACTAAGCTTAGATAGATCTCTTTATAAAGGTGTAATATGGGTTCCAAGAATGTGATTTATATTGAAAGGCAGCTCAATCTAGTACTATTTCCAACCAGCATAAGCTTCTTCTTCTTTTCCCATTTTTCTTTTTCTAGGAAGCATAAGACTTCTACGACTACACAAATCTTTGTGTGAATTTTGTATTTTTCACTGTGATGATGATTTACTGTTATTATATCAAAAGTAACCTCGTGTTGATCTTTTTTCTCCATGAAGAGCCTTCTATTGATCCTCTGATTACTTAACTAGCTAAAGTGATTATTTATATGAAGAAACAGAAGTATATCAAGCTGATTTCAACAGGGAAAAAAATGTCATGCCATTTTCAAATAAACATTAAAATAGTTTCATGGTCATATTTATATATTGACACTCTTCCTTGACACAACCGACAACATTTGTGTGGACAGCTCTACACTCTTCCTTCACTTTATATCTATGCCAAATCTCTTGAGTTGCAAAAAAAAATGACTTCGATCGACTTTGACTAGAGGTGTTTCATAGTGTCTGGTAGTCGATTTTTACAAAATTGTCAGTCGGTGGAGGGTCTCCCTCTTTAGCACCCAAAGTTGTAAGGTCGGGTTTGGGTTAAGTGGAAACTCGACCCATGGACACCCTTAGCTATTCTTGATAAATTTATTCTTAGCAGTATCAAAAATATAATAGGAAATTTACAAGAAAATATCACAAATGAATAAAATATATTAATAAAAAAAGATTCTGAATATTATCATAATGATATTCAAAACATACGATATATTAGTTCTAAATTATATAAAAAGATTATAAATTTTTCCCAAATGCATTGTTGCTACCACTTTTGGATCTGATAGTAAATTACCATTCGTAAGTTTATGAGGAAAATTTTAATTTCAACCAAGACATGAACCATGGCCCCAAAACTCCTCAAACTCTTCAACTTTGCTAAAAATAGTTAAATTAGATCAAACTCAAGAGTTCCACAATAACACATAAGGTTTGACCAAATTTGACCAGTTGTGACTAGAAAATTCGATTGGTCAACCAAAATGATTCTTGAGCCACAACACTTGTATTTGATCCCTTTAAAAAATAATGATAACTTCCCTTATCAGATGTAAACCAAATGAGATATCATAGAAACAAAATTGAAAACAAAAAACAAAAGCCTTCCAAACTAAGAGCAAAATACTCAACCCTTTCCAAAACTAAGAGTGTACAACGAACCTGCCAACCTACCAAAACTTATTCGATTTAACTCAACCCACCAGGTTGGGTCTGTTTTTAAGGGTAGGTGGGTTGGGTTGAGTTTTGAAATTGTTTTTTTACAGAGGGCCCGGTTGGGTTTATGTAATAAAATTCACAAATCTGCCTAACTTGACCCGACCTGCATATATTTAAAATTTTTAAAAAAATATTTCATATATATTTAAAAATATATTATACAATTTTGTTATTTACTTTTTTTCTCATCTTCCTAAATAAAACCCAAACTATTTGGTAAATATTTGGCAATTATTTTTTCTCTTATTTTCAGTTTTCAGAACAATTTTCTAGTTTTGAGACTAAAAGCTTGTTTGACAACCCAAAATAGATAGTAAACAAAAATTATTCTCCAAACTCAATTTGTGACAAAAGGCTATTTTCAGCTTCTAGTTTTCAAAAGTCAATGAAAATACAAGCTTGATTTAATGAATTTGTTCTATTTAATGAGTTAGCACTAGAATTTGAATCCTAATAACAACATATTTAAATTTTTTTTCTATCTCCTCTCTTCTCTCGCATAGAATTTTCTCTCTTTGTTTGCACTCTATTATTTTTTTAAACTCCATTGTGTGAAACTCAACAGTCCAATAGAGAAGCATCACCTTATAGGTAGGAAGATCTTAGGCTAGCATATTGAAAAAGCATTTATGCACGTTGTTAGAAAATTGCATAAATTGTTCATAATTTCTTGGTGGGTCTCCATGTGCAATGTTGTCTTAGTTCCTTGGTTGGTTCTTGTCAAGACATATGTGAATCATGTTAAGAACATATGCTATTTAGAATTGGCTAATCATTTGACAAAACACACTTTACTTGTAATTAGTAGATCTAGGATGGTTTAAGTCTTCAAGAAACATGTTGTTCACGTCAAGAGTTAAAGCCATGCAAATCTGTTCAAGAAACAAGTGAAGAAATGTTGTATTTTAAAGCTCGACAGCTAGCTTGACAGATTGTATTTATCGAGGTTTAAAAGGCAGTTTTAGTCCCATTCTCGACATTCTCGACAGCTGCTCGACAAATAACCTATCTATAAAATTAGTTTTTTCAGATCTACTTTCACGCATATCCATGTGTATGTGTTTAAGCTTTCTTTTCTCATAACCCTAAATATATATATATATATATATATATATATATATATATATATATATAAAGATTATTTTAAGGGCCGTCTCAGATGATGTAAGTGAATGAAAGGTTTTCTACAAGCATATTGTGACCATAGACATATGCCCTAATTCATCTTTCTCTTGAAGAAACTGCTGCGTTTGTACACCGTAGGGTTTTGTAATCAAGAAACTTCATGATCTTCATCATGTTGATGAACAGAAGAATTTTGCAGCTAACATCCTTCTCAAGTTGGTGGTTAGTCATGTACTTGGATCCGTGCATTGATTAGTTAGTCACATACTAGGAGCCTTGCATTGAAAATGAGAGATTGTTATTACAGAACAAGTCCAATTAGGTATTAGGGTAAGGGTACAATTGTAGGTTGGTATAAGGTACTAGGATTCCTTTACTTGTAACCGCTTGTTGTGATAATAGTAGATTTTCGGGAGTAGTGACCTTAAATTCACCCGGTGGAGTTTTTGCCTTGTCAACTTTATTTTCCGCTGCATTTAACTTAGTTGGTGATTTTTTTGGCTACCACACCTATTGCATGTTAATTAACTTGACTAATTAATTGATTAATTAATCATAAAGGGTCAATACATTCTTGACTTATCAAGTGGTATCAAAGCAAGTACACTCTGATTAGGGTTAATCTTTACTGTGTGGTCCATTGACCCTTGTTGTCATGCATAAAGGACAATCTTTAATTATACCTCCTTTATTTGATGGCATTAACTATGCATACTGGAAAGTACACATGAGAGTTTTCTTGCAGTGATTAGATGAAAAAGTGTGGCAAGATGTGGAAATAGGCTGGACCAAGCTAAAGGAAGCACCGGCCGATTGGGATGCTGCTAAGATCAAGGTGGCTAACTTCAACAACAGGGCATTGAATGTTTTATTCAGTGCAGCCATGAATAAGGAGTTTAAGAAGATATCATCTTCCGAAACTGCCAAGGAAGCATGGATTATCCTTTAGAAAACCTATGAAGGAACCAAGGCTATCAAGGATTCGAAGCTTCAGAGGCTTACTACAAGCTTTGAAGAGACCAAGATGGATGAGGATGAATCATTCAATGAGTTCTATACCAAGTTCAAGGAGATAGTGAACTTAGCCTTTAATCTTGGGGAAACTATTCCCGAACCCAAGATTCTCAAAAAGGTGCTCAAATCTCTACCCAAGAGATTTCACGCCAAGATCACCGCAATTGAGGAATCAAAGGACATTGACAAAATTCTTTTGACAAAGCTGGTTGGCAATCTACAGACCTATGAGTTGGGTTTGACAATGATTGGGAAATCGAGTAAGGGTAAGAGCATGACACTGAAGGCCAAGAGCAGTGACACAGTTGAGTCTTCAAGCAATGAAGATTCTAAAATGAAATCCTACATTACAAGGCAGTTCAAAAAGTTTATGAAGAATGTCAATGCTAAAGGATTTGACAAAGACCGCTAGCAGTCCAATTTGTCTCAATTCAAGAGCCAAGACAAAGAGAAGAAGGATGCTAGAGATGGTGGTCAATACACTGTTCCCTCAGGACCTAAGTGTTTTAGAAGTTAAGGCTTTGGACACATGAAACAAGAGTGCCCAACATATCCCAAGACCATTAGGAAAAGCAAGGCACTTGCTACTACCTTATGCGACACCGAACCTGAGGATGACTCGGATTATGAGGATGATGGAATCCTGAATGCCTTCACTGCCACTGTAAATCCTACTGAGGGGATTGTTGAAGAAGTGGACGAAGAAGAGGACATGGTGGAGTCTAAATTTGAGAAGATGGATAAATAAGATGGCATCCATACAGCCTATGCTAAATTATACAAGGTCTCCAAAAAGTATGAGAAATTGTATAGGTTAACCACCAAGAAGCTCAGTGATGTGGAGCTTGAATGAGAATCCACGGATTTTGATGAAGCAAATCAGACCATTAGAGCATTGAGATTTGAGAACAATTTCTTGGCTAAAAGGATCAAGAAGTTTGAAGCGGAGCTGTTTTAAGTTAGAGCTCAATGGGAGAGAACTTCAAGTGCAAAGCTTGATGAGATGCTTAACTTTCAGAAATCTACTTTTGATCGAACCAGTTTACGATATGATTTCTCTTCTCCTAATATTGCTTCTTCCAACACTACTATGTTTGTTCCTCCTGCTAATAATATTGAATCTAAGAACAATGCTGTAAAAACTGTTAAAGCTAGTGGAACATAGACAAGGGTAAATCTATCTTAGGAGCACCTCCTAAGCTTGATAAGAAAGAGACTAAAAATCCTAGGGCTAAGAAGAGCAATTATCAAAATTCTAAACAGAAGAAGTAGCATCTCTATCATCATTGTGGAGTGACTGGACATACTCGACCTAATTGCTATAAGTGGTTAGCCACTTAATAGAGCAACAGTATGATCTCATCTGGAAACCAGAATTAGTTTCCATCCTCTTTTGCTCCTCTTGGAGATCTACTCGAAGCCCTCATATTCCTTTCAAACTTGAACGATTTCAATTCTTCCCTTTTACCGCTAGATCAAGGGTTTGTTAAACAGAAAGGTTCTTCTAAGGTGTGGAAGGAAAAAGGCTCTAAGTGATTTAGTCACTTTTCTCTCTCCCTCTCTTTTTGATTATGCACTACTTGTGTGTTTTGCTTTCTTGTTTCTGAGTTAGTCTAGTTTTTGCTTTGCTTTGATTAACATGTTTTTGTTTGTTTTTTTCTTCAAAAATAAAATTGAAAAATTAGAAAAATACAAAAACGGTGTGTGTTTTGTGTATATTAGTACTTGTGTACCTTAGATGGCTATTGAAACAAAGTTTTCTAAATTTTGTATCTTTTGTAGCTTAGATGAATATCTCTATGCACAATTAAGCAAGTGAGCTCTGTGGCTCTTGTTTGTGATTAGTAAGATTAAGAAATCATTTATACTTAACACTCATACCACTCTTTTTGATGGAAATGACTAGAAAATTTTAAGAGAAAGACATAAATAACCATCTCACCACTGTTTATGAAATGACATCTGTTTGCTTCGGCATAGCAAAAGTGCAATGCCAAAAGTTTAACATCATTAGGTATTTCTTCTCTCTCTCTCTCTCTCTCTCTCTCTCTCTCTCTCTCTCTCTCTCTCTCTCTCTCTTATATGTCCATGCATGATATGCTTAAAAGAAAATATGCAAAGAAAAATAAAAGCAAAAAGAATAAAAATACTTTATATATGATTGCAAGCATGTCTTCTATGAGATGTGTGAGTTATATGATATACCTCGAAGGTGATAGTCCCTATCAAGTAGTTATGATTGTGTGTGAGTTAAATTGATTCTCTTATATCTCAAATCGTCATAACATGTAGACACTTATGCAATCTTGTGATGTTTTTCACACACAATACGCAATATTCTTTGCTACTTTTGATACATGTGCAGGTAATATGTGATTTGGTCGTCACAAGGAACACATGTGTTAATATATGCTCACTAAACTGTCTTGACTTGTTTTTGAAATATAAAATTGGTTAGATTTGTTTAGTGTGTGTGTGTGTGTGTGTGTGTGTGTGTTTTTGATCTTAATGCATGTCATTTTTCTTGTTGAAAGATGCTTTTGAGAGCTTAAAATGTTGATTAGATCCTTGGTTGAGTAGCATGCTTGATTGCATTCATTTCTGTGTTTTTCTCTTCTTTGAAAAACTGCTTTTGCTCATCTCAACAGCTTCTCAATACCTCTCAACAGCTAAGCTATCTATCGAGCCTTTTGATCTTTCTTTCTCAACAGAAGTTAACGCAATCTCGATCCATTGAAGTTTTTGAGAATGTCTCAATAGCTTCTCGACAGATTGTTAATCCATCGAGAAAGTTTCTGTCTTCTAGATAGATGCTTGATAGCTTCTCGATCCTTTCCTTTCCTTTCCTATTGTTGCATGTCACATGTTCATGCATTTTTCTTGCATACGTACCATTCCTTTCCTTCTTATTGATATTAATCGTGTTTGGTACTTCTCTCTCTCTCTCTCTCTCTCTCTCTCTCTCTCTCTCTCTCTCTCTCTCTCTGTGGTAATCTGCGCAATAGCACTAAAGCGCGTTAAGTCTACTCCGTCCCGGAACCCTCTTCGTTTCAGGGCATCATTTTCTTCCTCTGTTGATCTCACCCCCTCTCATGTCAGGTTCCATGATGATAAAGCCCATAAGGACTTTTCAGAGAACTTTTCTTAACGCGGCATTCATTCGGAACACCAAGTCATCCTTTCACTTTTTTTTGACACTAACCTTCCCACTGTCATCTACAGTAGGGGTTATGAGTCCCTTTGTGACATCCCGGTCACTTGTCCCTCCGTGATCATACATGAGTTCTACTCCAATATGCACGAATTTGATTACTCTGTACCTCATTTCATCACTTGCGTTCGAGGTACGTGCATTGTAGTCACTTCGGATCTTATATTTGAGGTACTACACGTTCCAAGGGTAGCGCATCTTGACTAACCCAGCTATCGTTGTCTAAAGACGAGCTCACATCTTTATTATATGAGACACCTTCATCATGGGGTGAACATCAAAACACCTCATGCTCAGCCTTTGCTAAAGGTCCGAGCTGATGTATCTATTGTTGCATGTCACATGTTCATGCATTTTTCTTGCATATGTACCATTCCTTTCCTTCTTATTGATATTAATTGTGTTTGGTACTCTTCTGCTTGTCTCTCTGTCTCTTATTTTCGGGTAATCTGCACAATGGCACTAAAGCGCATTAAGTCTAATTTGCCCCGGAACCCTCTTCGTTCGGGGGCATTATCTTCTTCCTCTGTTGATCCTACCCCCTTTCATGTTAAGTTCTATGATGATAAAGCTTGTAAGGACTTTTCGAAGAACTTTTCTTGATGCGGCATTCATTTGGAACACTAAGTCATCCTTTCTCATTTTTCCGATACTAACCTTCCCACTGTCATCTACAGTAGGAGTTATGAGTCCCTTTGTGACATCCCGGTCACTTGTCCCTCCATGATCATACATGAGTTCTACTCCAATATGCACGGATTTGATTATTATGTTCCTCATTTCATCACTTGTGTTCGAGGTACGTGCATTGTAGTCATTCCGGATCTTATATTCGAGGTACTACATGTTCCGAGGGTAACGTATCCTAACTACCCCAACTGTCATTGTCTAAAGACTGTGTCTAAAGACGAGTTCATGTCTCTATTATATGAGACACCTTCATCATGGGGTGAACGTCATCAAAACACCTCATGCTCAACCTTTACAAAAGGTTCGAGGTGCCTAAATATGGTGATGACATTTGTTTTACATCCCTTGTCTCACTATAATTCAATTAGTGAGCCTCGTGCTTGATTTTTGTTGTCCCTCATTGAGAGGTTTACCATAGACTTTCCTTCTCACTTCATACTCTCCCTTATAGATGTCTATAAGTATACGGTGACCCGTGATAAGCTTATTTTCCAGTCTGCTACCACGCGGATTCTTCGCCGTGCATCTGTCTCCTACTATCCTGAGTCTTCTCACTTCTCTATCATGTGTGTCATTGACGCGGCAATCATTAGACAGAGAGAGGCCCAGCTTCGACTGAAAAGGCCACGGACTAAGACGACGACTCCCCCGGCTTCTTTCGCTCTATCTTCATCTGCTCCTTCTTCTTCTACGAGTGGTGTGACCCTCGAGGTGGTCATGGCGCAGCTTCAGCGCATGGATGCTCACCTTGACACTCTCAATAATAAGTTTTGATAGGTGAACACCCATGTCAATAGTATTGCATGACGACAAGCTCGCCTTGGTGGCTTCGTCAAGTCTCCCTCTCCTTTTCTAGAGGCTTCTGAGGACGAGGTCGATGGTGGTGACTCTGATGGTGATGCTGATGAGGATGAGGCTTCTAGCTCTTCCGGTGATGAGGAGATGACTGCTTCTCAGTGACTTACCCTTTGTCATTTGTGACAAAAAGGGAGAGTAGTTATGGGCATGAGAGTAGTCATGTACTTAGGGGGAGAGTTAGTATAAGAGATATTTTTGTTAAGGGGAGTGTTTTTGTTTTTGAGAGATGTAGTGAGGACTTTTTGTATATTTTCTTTTCTTTCTATTTTAGATACATTGTTCTTACATTGTGATAGCAAACCTTGTACTCTTTATAGATATATATATTGAGGTTGTTATTACATTCTTTCATGTATCTCTTCATGTATTGTTTCTTTTCTCTCTTTATGCACGTGCTTCTTATTGCTTGTATGCAATCTTTTATTTCAGTTTCACATTAAGATGCTATGATGAGTTTTGTTTAAAGTGTTTTATAAATACAGGTTATCAAAGTCTTTCTTGCTATGAACTCTTTTCTTGCAAAGTTTTTCAAGAGATTGTGTTAGGATAGATTTAATTGTATTCAACAAGTGAGTATATGTTGATTGATTTATGACTTCTCTCATATGTTCATTTGTTTGTTGTGGTTTTGTCACGGATTACCTATCTCTTTACGTGTTGTTTCTTTTCTCTCTTTTGCACATAATTCTTATTGCTTGTATGCAATCTTTTATTTCTGTTTCACACTAAGATGCCATAATGACTTTTGTTTAAAGTGTTTCAGAAATATAGGTTGTCAAAGTTTTTCTTGCCATGAACTCTCTTCTCACAAAGTTTTTTAAGAGTTTGTGTTAGAATAGATTTTATTGTATTCAACAAGTGAGTATGTATTGAGTGATTTATGACTTCTCTTATACATTCATTTATTTGTTGTGGTTTTGTCACAGATTGCCAAAGGGAGAGATTGTTAGGACATATGTGAATCATGTTAAGAACATATGTCATTTAGAATTGATTAATCCTTTGACAAAACACACTTTACTTGTAATTTGGTAGATCTAGGATGGTTAAGTCTTCAAGAAACATGTTGTTCAAGTCAAGAGTTAAAGCTATGTAAATCTGTTCAAGAAACAAGTGAAGAAGTGTTATATTTTAAAACTCGACAGCTAGCTCGATAGATTGACTCTATCAAGGTTTAAAAAGTAGTTTTAGCCTGATACTCGACAGCTGCTCGACAGATAACCTATCTATCGAGATGTATGAAAATCAGTTTTTCAAATCTGATTTCACGCATATCCATTCGTATGTGTTTAGGCTTTCTTTTCTCACAACCCTAAACATATATAAAGATTATTTTAAGGACCATCTCAGATGATGCAAGTGAATGCAATGGTTTTCTACAAGCATATTGTGACTGAAGACATATGCCCTAGTTCATCTTTCTCTTGAATAAGCTGCTACGTTTGTACGTCGTAGGTTTTGTAACCAAGGAGTTTCATGATCTTCATTGTGTTGATGAACTGATGAACTTTGCAGCCAATATCCTTCTCAAGTTAGTGGTTAGTCATGTACTTGGATCCATGCATTGATTGATTAGTCACATACTGGAAGCCGTGCATTGAAAATGAGAGATTGTCACTATTGAATAAGTCCAATGATATTGGGATAAGGGTTCAATTGTAGGTTGGTATAAGGTGCTGAGATTCATTTACTTGTAACCGCTTGTTGTGATAATAGTGGATTCTTGGGAGTGGTGACCTTAAATTCACTTGGTAAAGTTTTTGCTCTGGAGGTTTTCTCTATTCGTAAACAAACCACCATGTCAACTTTATTTTCCGTTGCATTTAACTTAGTTTGTGATTTGTTTGTACTATCACACGTATTGCATGTCAATTAACTTAATTAATTCACTTGAATAATTAATTGGTTAATTAATCATAAGGGGTCAATACATTCTTGGCCTATCAGTTCTCACTATATACACTAATAGCAAATATTTTTTCATGTCAAAAGAACATTTATTGGTTTATATTTACTATTCATGTAAAGTGTACAATATTATACACTATTCATGTAAATATATACATATACACATTTGTTTAATCTACAATGTAAATATTATGTAAGAGTAAAATGTAAACTAATAATTTTCCTATTTTTAATGTTAAAATTGATTGTACTGTCACCTGCATTGCCAAAAGTTTTGTGCAATGTCCATCTAATGCTAATACTATATAGCTTTGTGCACATAAAGTATAAACTATATAACATATAACTTCTATAGAATTTTGTAAATATCCTAAGTGCTACATTTCATATTTGGATAATAATTTCTGTTTTCCTTTTGTAAAAAGTATATAATATTATTTCAGCATCATCAAAGTTGCCAAAAAAAATTTATATATTTTTCTTCAGTAAACTTTTTTTTAATTTTTTTTATTTCAACTAACGAAACATGTTTTTGATTTAAAAATAAGAGAAATATTTATTTTTCTTTATATTCCCAAAAACAAGTTTTTGAAAATATAAAACAAAAACTGTTACCAAATATAACCTAAGTTTTCCTTATTTCAATCTCCTTCTTATCTCACTTGTTGGTTTGAACTTTGAAGCACTATCAAAATTTAAAATAGTTTGTAGTTGTGTTGTTCTAATGGTCAATTTAATAATAACAATAGTAATTAAAAATAAAATCCAAACCATGGGTCCAACCTGATCCATGTGGGTTGGGTTGGACCCCTATGATGGGTTGGATTTTTTTTAACCCACAATGGTAGGTTGGATTGAAAATACTCCTCAACCTGACTCATACACACCCCTCAACCATACATTTGAAATTTTTTATGATGTACCAACTCTCAAGAGGTATAACTTACCCTAAGCTTTGATTTATGCAAACTTAATTTTGTTGGAAAATTAATTTTATGAAATTTCCAATGGTACCTTGTTTGTTCGATATCAAGACCAGGTAGACCCTCGACAAGCTCCCAGAAATCAATGGCAACATTGGAAAATGTCAAAAATGCGCACTCCAGGCACTCTTGCCTCACGTGCTACTCTATTTAGGCTTTTTGTAAATACCCCCTCTCTCATCTTAGCAAACATATTGCATTATTCTCCTCGGAATGATGGCATTCTGATGGGTTTAAAACTTATAAAATATGTGGGATTTTAAAACTTATATATAATAATCCTAAAATTGTACAATGATAATATTAATTTATACTAAAATATTTTGTTAAATCAATGTAGTTGCTCGGCCCTTCAATTGTCTCGTTAAAATATCTTATCAGTATATCAACTTTGGGGCAAACAAGAAATAATAGAAATCCTTTATATCAGATTGCTAGAGGGGGAGATAGTAATCTCTTTTAGATTAGTCTATTTTTCATGTAACATTGAGTAGAATATATTCTAGGACATTTGTGTCGAAGATCTGTGTTGAGGAAACAACAAAACTACTCAAGAAAATTGCTAATTCTTGTGCCTTAACTGCATCTTGATAGTAGGTTGATTGATAGAGCATTACTATAGCTTAATATCTAATTCAACACCTCTCGGGCAATCAAGCTATGAGAATTCTGAACAAATTTTCCTGTTTTAATGCATGATAACTTGGCACGTCTTTGGATATGTGCACTAGGGTTCCCAATGATGTAAAAACTATACTTTACAGTCGTCATCACACAACAAAGAGGACACATGCGTATTGAGAAGCTACTGCAACTTTGTACCCCTAGCGCTTTGTAGTAGGCTAATACTGGTTCATATTGGAGCATGTTGCTGTGAATAACTTATATCAATCAAATGCATCAATCAAGTATTGTTGTAAAAGTTAGTCACAGATTGGTAGATTCATGCATAGAAGAAGTGTGCTAAAAAGAGTAGCCCAATTGGGTCAAAGCTGAGCTTGGATAGATCAATATGTTCTACTGTAGGTAGGTACTTTAGGATAAATTAAGATTCATTATACTTGTAACCTCATCTTTATTAGTGAATTCTTCAGAAGTGGTGATTTACATAATCACCTGTTGAGTTTTTCCTAAGAAAATATTTCCCATCATGACCATATCACTTGTGTCAAATTTATTTTCTGCTACACTTTATTCTAGATTGGTGATGTTGTCCTGTATTAACTGGACTTTACATGTAATTAGAGACATTAATCAAATGGAATAATTAATTACTTTAATTGTGTCAACTTTAACCAAACAACGTTGATATAAATACAAGGGTAATTGTTACTTTAAATTGTATTATTAATGTAAATCTTATATTGTAGACTAAACAAAGCTTACATTATTGCACACATTTACATAAAATGTACACAATTGTTTAGTTTACCATATAAATCTTAGATTGCTAGTAAAATGTAAACTAAGAACTTTCCTAAACACAATAATAAAATCTCGACTTTGAAAAAGTGGATTTGACTTTTTCTCTTTTATACTTTTGTTTATGCAAGCAAGAAAAACATTTATAGGATGAGGCTTTTAGGATGCTCTAAGTGTGTGTTTGTTTGGAGGTAAAATAAAGTCAATGAAAAAATTTCAAGAGAAAATAGGAGAGAAAATAAGTTTGTGTGATGTTTGGTTGGGAGGGGGGAAATAAAACTTTTGTGCGAGGCCAGACATTTTCCACCTGGGCCCACACAAAACTTTTCTCTATAAAATGGAGAGAAAAGAGGGGAGAAAAGTTTGAGGCATATGGTGGTACAAAATTTCCCTCACTTTTTATTGCTCTCGCCTATCCCTATTACTTTCCCATCTCTTGTGACTTGATCATCCTTATCTCTTAGTCTCTTCACAGTAACAGTTAACTCAGCTTCTCTCTCTCTCTCTCTCTCTCCTCTTTTTTTTCGCATTGTCCTCATTCTATTCCACGTTCTATTGTATTAATCTATTGTGTAAATTTGTTGCCCATATTGTTGCTGCTCAGCTGGGAAGATAAACTACTTAGTTAAATATTTTGATTAACTTATATATGATTTTGCCTTGTTAAATTTATGTGATTTTGCCCAGCTTATAAGTGATTTGCCTAGCTAATTTATAAGTGCCAAGCTTTTAATGTAAGTTTACCCAGTTGCCACACTACAAAAAACGGGGTCTAAAGCCGCGTTTCAAAAACGCGGCTATAGACCCCAAAAACGCAGCTATAGCCTATAGCTGCGTTTTCTAGACCACGTTTGTAAACGCAGCCTAAGTGGCGCAGCAACAGCCCCTGTGGGTCTATAGCCGCGTTTTTACAACCGCGGATAAAGATTGGACCTAAAGCCGCGTTGTTTAACCACGTCTATAGTCTGAGACCTACAGCCGCGTTTTTCAAAAACACGGCTATAGGTTTTTTAAAAAAAAAAAAAAAAAAAAAAAAAAAAAAAAAAAATTTCTGGGTGTTTTTTTTCCCCAAGAAATTCAAAATTCAAACCAAAAATAAAATTCAAAATTAAATGGAAACCCAGAAAATTCAAAATCAAATACAAAGCCAAAAATTTCAAAATCAAACACAACATACTCACAATACAAACACACCCAAAAAATGCAAAATCAAACACAACATACTAACAATACAACCACAATTTGCTCCAAAATATAAGAACACAAACCCATGAATCTCCTCTCCTTCAACAAAGCCAACCTAAATCTAACACTAAAACCATTCAAGTACAAGCTCAGAAACACAAACCCATTTAAACATAAACACAATATCAGGGACACAATAGCACAAATTCAAAATTTTTAGCATTTTATCCATTTTCTTACTAACTAAACATAAAATAACAACAACAACAAAAAAAACTAGATCTATAGAAAAATCAGTGACTGAGATGAAGAAAAAAAGAAGAAGTAGCTGGAAAGAAACAAAGAAAAAAAAAACAAAAAAGAGTTGTGTTGGAGTGAAGAAGGAAAAAAAAATGTCGTGACTTGCAAAAGAAAGGAACAAAAAAAAAAAAAAAGAAAAAAGATTTAGGAACTTCAAAGAAACAAAGAAAAAAAAAAAAAAAAAAGAAAAAAGGAAGAAGAACCTGAAGAGTTAGTGAAGAAGGAAGAAAGAAAAAAAAGAGCTACGTTGGAAAAATGAAGGAAGAAAGAAAAGGAAAAAAAAAAAAAAAAAGAAGGAAAGAGAGAACCTGAAGCTTAAGAGCGAAGAATGAAGAAAGAAAAAAAAAAGAAAAGAAAATAAGTTATACTGAAAGTGGGGGTAGGTGAGGCTGTAGGTGGGAAAGGGGGGCACGTGGGAAGTTTAAGCTCTTTTTTTTTTTTTTTTTTTTTTTTTTTTGAGCCACGTTTCTGAAAGCACAGCCAGAGGGGTCCTATAGCCATGTTTTTGGAAAACGCGGCTATAGGCCCCCCTCTGCTGCAAACTCCAAGTCTTTATTTTAAGAAAATTTATTCTGCTGAGGGGGACCTATAGCCGCGTTTTTAAAAACGCGGCTATAGGTCCCCCTATGGCTGCTTTTCTAAACACAGCTCCAAGCCCCTCTTTTAAAAAAAATTCATTCAGTTGGAGCTGCGTTTTAGAACGCAACCAGAGGGGGAACTATAGCCGCGTTTTTAAAAACGCAGCTATAGGTCCCCCTCTGGCTGCATTTTCAAACGCAGCTCCAGGCCCCACTTTTACAAAAAAATTATTCAGCTGGAGCTGCGTTTGAAAACGCAGCTAGAGGGGGACCTATAGCCGCATTTTCGAAAAACGCAGCTATAGATCAGCTATAGCTGCTTTTTTTTATAAACGCGGCCAAAAAACGCGGCTATAGCTCGCGTTTTTTGTAGTGCCAACGTTATACACTATTTGTTGCCAACGTTCCATTGAGTTTTTCCAGAAAAGTTTTTTTTTTTTTAATTTTTTTTTAATGAAAATTCCTTCCCAGTTAATGCGTAATAAATTTTTGTTCCCCATAAATTTTATATATATATATATATATATATATATATATTATAATAATAATAATAAAGAAAAATAATATTAATATATGTATTAGTGCTAATTTTTATATTATTTAATGAGTGTAAGTATATCTATTTCTTATATATTATATAACATGACATAATAGTCAATTTATCTAAACTATATTTTATATCTTCCAACTTTTCTCTTCAACCAAATAAAAGAATTTTCCACTCTTTCACTTTTTCACCCCTCCAATCAAGAGTAATTCTTAGGTACTCCCGGAGCACGGAGAATGGTGCTCCCTCCTCTCACATTCATGGTGGGACCCGTTCATTAAATGCATGGTGGGGCCTACCATGAATGTGAGAGGAGGGAGCACCATTTCTCGATGCTCCTGGACTACCTAAGAATTTTCCTCCAATCAAACACATATGAGGGAAAACCAAACTTTTTCTATCCTCCTACTTTTCTATTCTCCCACTTTTCTACTCCTTCAATCAAACAGACCCTAAGGTTTTCAACTGCCAAGTTCGGCAAATCTCCAGCAATTTCAGGAATGGCATATTCCAAATTGAATATCCACGTTGACTAAGGAAAAGACTTTTCTCCACATGAATTTGAGATGTTTAATGCAATGAGAAACACATAAGAAGCCAATAATTTTATTAGGACCTTATCACTTAATCTTTATACCTTCAATATTCATAAAAGTGAAGATTTGAAGTTCAAATTATTGAGATTAAGGTTATTGAATGGTTCGGAGGAGAATAGAAAAATTTATCAAAAAAAAAAAACTAATCAATCATGAATGATTTGTGTATTTTTTTTTAAACTAATTTTATAAATTAGAATGATGAAGCATCAATATTCAACAAAAAGCTCGAAAAAATTTTATTCTACCTTTATTAAAACTTGTATAGCTAAACGAAGGAAAACAAGAAGCAAAAATAATAAAATTTGCCTACAAATCAACAATTTTGTAAGAATAATTGTGGAGAAAATATAAAGGAGCAAAACCTTAACAAGAATGTTCACATCTTTATTGACAGTTCACTTAATGTATAAAACACTTGTGAATGTTTAGACTCCCAATTACAAAATTATAAAGTAAGCCTATATTCAAACAATAGATGTGTGGAATATGAAATATAAGCAATACCCAATTTGGCAAACTACTTTAACACATAATTAATCACAAACACAACAACAATTAATGGTTAAAGAGTAAGGGAAGAGAGATGCAAACACAAGATAACATTGGCACGTGTTATCGAAGAGGAAACCGAAGAACTCGGTGAAAAACCTTTCCGCCGCCCTACATGCGGTAAAATGATCCACTAGAAAATTAGATGGGATACATGAATAGCAATAGACCCTTTAAGCCTAATCTACCCGATGCATCTAAGCCCTCCAAGCTTCTTGGTTCAACAAGGTTGAATTGAATTGTGTCTTCTCTAGCTTTCCGTATCCCGCAATAAGCTTCATATTGCATCCGCCATCCTTGGCATCTTCCAATACTTCCCAAGCTCCAAAAACACTCTTAACACTCTAAATGGGTGTGGGTTGTGTTTGGGAACAAATCTCTTCATGTGTTATTTCTTTTATCTCTTTATGCACATGCTTCTTATTACTTGTATACAATTTTTTTATTTCTATTTCACACTAAGATGCTGTGATAAGTTTGGTTTTAAGTATTTCAGAAATACAGGTTGTCAAAGTCTTCCTTGCCATGAACTCTCTTCTTGCAAAAATTTTCAAGAGTTTGTGTTAGAATAGATTTTATTGTATTCAACAAGTGAGTATGAGTTGAGTGATTTACGACTTCTCTCATATGTTCATTTGTTTGTTGTGGTTTTGTCATGGATTACCAAAGGGGGAGATTGTTAGGACATATGTGATTCTTGTTAGGATCATATGTCAATTTAGAATTGGTTAATCTTTTGACAAAACACACTTTACTTGTAATTGGGTAGATTTAAGATGTGTTTAATACTTCAAGGATCAAGGATCAAGATTTCAAGTTCAAGTTCAAGTGTTAAAGCCATGCAAATCTGTCCAATAATCAAGTGATGAAGTATTGGATTTTAAAGCTCGACAGCTAGTTCGATAGCTAGTATCTATCGAGGTTTGAAAAGTTGTTTCAACCTGAAACTCAACAGCTGCTCGATAGATAAGCTATCTATCGAGATTTATAAAAAACATATTTTCAGTTCTGATTTTCATCCAATCCCTGAATACATGTTTAGGCTTTCTTTTCTCACACCCCTAAACATATATAAGAATTATTTTAAGGACCGTAAAAGGTTGCATAGTTGCAAAAGTGTGAAGCAAAGTTTTGTTCATGCAAATTGTGATCAAAGACAAAATTTGTCCTAATTCATCTTTCTCTTGAAGAAGCTATTGCATTTGTAAGTTGTTGGGTTTTGTGACCAAGGAGTTTCGTGATCTTCATCGTATTGATAAACTGAAGAATTTTGCAGCCAACATCTTTCTCAAGTTAGTGATTAAGTCGCATACTAGGATCCGCGCATCTATTAGTTAGTCACGTACTGGGAGCCGTTCATTAAAATGAGAGATTATCACTATAGAACAAGTCCAATTGGGTATTGGGGTAAAGGTTCAACTGTAGGTTGGTATAAGGTACTGAGATTCATTTATTTGTAATTGCTTGTTGTGATAATAGTGAATTCTTGATAGTGGAAACCTTAAAATCACCCAGTGGGGTTTTTACCTTGGAGGTTTTCCCCATTCGTAAATAAATCACTGTGTCAACTTTAATTTCTGCTGCATATTTAATTAGTTGGTGATTTGTTTGTGCTGCCACGCATATTGTATGTTAATTTGATTAATTAATCAACTTGGCTAATTAATTGGTTAATTCATCGCAAGTGATCAATACATTTTTGGCCTATCAAAAAGTAAAATTAAAAACAAAAGCAATGCATACAAATGAATGCAAGATGCACAAATGCATGAATATATATCATCTAAAACATGAAGGGTCCTACAAAGATCGAAAGAATTAGATCAAGGACCAAAAGAGCAAAGCTCAACCATAGGAACCCTTCCTCATCCAAACAGAATGATTGCTTGGAATGAGTGTCTCATGAGAAGTGAGACGAGAGTTGGAAGAATGAGAACCGAAGATCCACATAAACAAGGAGGTGAGAACATCAAACACTTTCTTCAACAACTTACCATGCTCCCCCAAAATCGGTTTTGCTTTCATAGCACAACTTCTAAGAAGCTCAAGTTTCTCTTTTCTTTTGATTCTTTTAAGAGCTTGAAATTAGAGCAATGAGGTCTAAGATGACCAAATGCACCACAATGGTGACAAACAATGTGTTTAGGTCCACTAGACATTTTGGAAAGGGATCTAACAACATGGTTTTGTTTTCTCTTTAACTTAGGACATTGAGGTCTTATGTGATCAATCACACCACAATGGTAGAAAGTTGGAACAAACTTACATCTATCCAACGCCTTAGCTTGAGACCTAAACAGAGGCTTCGGCTTAAGAGCCTTTCGCTCCACCTTTTGATATTTTTTTGTGTGGAGGAATGTACATCGATTTGTCCTTTGAGGTAGAACACACAATAGAGACAAAATCGTGTACCACAACATGATTGCAACAAATATTTTCATCCTTTTTAATAATTGGTTCAACAATAAAATACTTGGCATGCATCTTAAGAGATTCATTTTCACATTTAAGATCATTAACTAGTTTGTTAGACAAAACGAGTTTAGCATCCAAGTCCACATTCAAACTCTTTCAACTTTTCAAAAGAATTTTTAGCAAGCTTCTTATACTTTTCAACCACTTTATTGGATTCGTTGAGCTTAGCAATCAAATCATCCTTTTCACAACTAAACTTGCTCAAATTCTTATGAAACTTCTTAGCCTCTTTTTTCAAGAGTTTGATATTAGGAATATCAACAACACCCAAAGATTCATGTAACATGGCATCACAATCATGAGGATAAACACTCATAGAGGCATTTCATAAACACGTGGCATGCTACAATCATCAACAGCCAAAGAAGCATTCAAATCACTATCCATGGTAACAACCACAAAGGGTCAAGGATCACACTTAGGTAATTAAACCGCAACAAGTGTACCCGCTCTGATACCAATCGAAAGTTCACTTAGTGTATAAAACACTTGTGAATGTTTAGACCCCCAATTACAAAATTACAAAGCAAGCTTATATTCAAACAATAGATATGCGGAATATGAAATATAAGCAATACCCAATTTGGAAAACTACTTTAACACATAATTAATCACAAACACAGCAACAATTAATGGTTAAAGAGTAAGGGAAGAGAGATGCAAATACAAGATAACACCGGCACGTGTTATCAAAGAAGAAACCAAAGAACTCGGCGAAAAACCTCTTTACCGCCTTCCAAGCGATAAAATGATCCAGCAGAAAATTAGTTGGGATACATGAATAGCAATAGACCCTCCAAGCCTAATCTACCCAATGCACCTAAGCCCTCCAAGCTTCTTGCTCCAACAAGGTTGAGCCGAACCGTGTCTTCTCTAGCTTTTCGGATCCTGGAATAAGCTTCATATTGCATCCACCATCCTTGGTATCTTCCAATGCTTCACAAGCTCCAAAAACACTCTCAACACTCTAAATGGGTGTGGGTTGTATTTAAGTACAAATCTTCTCTCAATGGATATAACAATGTGAGAGGGAAGGAGAAGAGAAGCTCTCTCTTTAAGACTAAGTAGCTCTCTCTCTAATAAGGTGGGTGTGTTGTAGAAACATTTCTTAGGGTTTTTCTCTCAATAGGCTTCTCCAAATTTCTATGGGTAAAGAGGGTATATATAGTGTTAGGGACATATTTTTATGTAATTGGCATATCCTTTGACAAAAGGCACTTTACTTGTATTTGGGAAAATCTAAGTAGGTTCAAGATGATCATTACAAGTGGTTAAATTGAAAACATGAAGATTACTCAATAACTGCTCAAGAAAAGTGCAATCTGCAAGTCTCAATACCTCCTCGACAGAAGCGCGATCTGTTGAGATTCATTAAAGCTCGACACATATCTCGATCTATCTAGCTTACGGGATTCAGATTATAGCCAGCAATGTTTTTACTCTAAAATGCTATTTGTTTATGGGTTTGTATAATCCTCATAAGACTAGGAAAACCCAAAATTTGTGAATTTGTACTGGGATCCGCGCATCAGATTGGTTAGTCATGTACTGGGAGCCGTGCATTAAAAGGAGAGATTGTCACTACAGAACAAGTCCAATTGGGTATTAGGGTAAGGGTTCAACTGTAAGTTGGTATAAGGTACCAGAATTCCTTTACTTATAACCGCTTGTTGTGAAAATAATGGATTCTCGGGAGTGGTAACCTTAAAATTACCCGATGGAGTTTTTGCCTTGGAGGTTTTCTACATTTGTAAACAAATCACCGTGTCAAATTTAATTTCCCATGCATTTAGTTATTTGGTAATTTGTTTGTGCTACCACGCTCATTACATGTAATTGAGCCTAATTAATTCACTTGGCTAATTAATTGGTTAATTCATCACAAGGGGTCAATACATTCTTGGTCTATCATATAATAGGTGTGAAGAAAATATGAAAAGTCACAATTTTCAGTAAAACAGAGGAACTTCGTGAGTCACTCGCGATTGGTGCAAGTCGCGAGTTACTCTCCTGAACAAGCTGTACTGAGTTGAACACCTAGCCTGACTCACCTTCTTTCATGTACTTCTCATGTGACATTTACCTGTTTTGATCAAATCTTCACCACATCATACTAAACCTATTACAAACAAATCCCACAAATATACAAGGAGATAAATTAGTTAAATTACAATACCTATTTATCATTGAATAAGTCAATACAAATGTTATAAGAACTTAACAATTATCTCACAGCGGAAGCAAACAGTATGAACCCACAATCTTGAAGTGTCTTTCATGCTAGTCTCATTGCTCAAAGCAGGAAATGGAACCCTCAACTTCATCAATGGGTTTTCTCTCTTTCTCCAATATAAAACCTCCCAGCTTCAGAAAGATAAGGCCTTGGAATTATATACTCATCCACTGCCTCTTCTTCATCATCTTTCTTTCCCAATCTATGCAATCCAAGAATGACTGAAGTCAAGCTTTTTCTATCTTCTTTAGAAGAAACAAAACCCAAATCCATAAACCATTTTAGCTCTTCAAATTCAAGGTCTGATAAGCTCTTGCTTTCACCACTTTTCCTCCCACTAATACTTCTTTTAATCTTCTTTTTGGATGATAATACTTCAAAATCTATTTGTTTTGGTGTCTCTGATTCTGTGACCTCTTTTCCTGAAAGGATGGTATCGAGCTTTGGAGTGAGGAGGACCGAGTTGGGAGATAGAGAGCCATATCTGAAGCTTTCTTTGGAGCTCAATTGGTCACTCACGGATCTAGTATGGAGGGTAGAGATGCGTGAAATCTAAGGTTTTGGTGGTTTTTCTTGAATTTCGTTATCTGGGTTTGCTTCGAAACGTGATGGCTTGGATAGATTTGGTTGTTTTGTGAAGATCTGATCCTCGAACCAAAAATAACAAAAGAGCTTCAGGACTTCCTACGTCCACCAATGGCGGCTGTGAATGTTTGGGTTTTCTAGTTGTGTAGAATGAAAGGCTAAAGCATTTAAGGCTCAATATATAGTCAATTTTATCCCGGAATTGACCTTTATGTTGTAGGATATTACTTCAAATCCTTCGACTGATTCCTAACACGTTTTTCTTTTCATCTGGGTTACATTTTTTAAATAACATTGTACTACTTTTAATAATAATTAATAAGTAGCTTTTTTTTCCTTGAAGGAAAAGTTGTGGGAATGCACCTAAAAATAAAATAAAATAAAATAAAAAACACATTTTTGATTAGTAATTTGCATTTGCTATTAAATTTTTTTTTCTTTAAATTTATTATGAACCCTACTTTTATTATGTATTATTCACAAATCACAACAAGATATTGTTCTTAAAAAAAATCAGAATACAATATGTTTGTGGTCATGAAAAATATTGTGCAAAGTTCATCATTATTTTCTTCACAAATCAATCAGTTTTAAAATTATTGTGTCAATAATAAACTGATTATAAGTGTCACATTTTCTAGATAAACCCCCCAAATGATATTAGCATTCTTGATGCAAAGGCGGCTTTAGAATTTTTTTTTTCAAGAAGTTATTAAAAAATTTAAATTAAATAAAATTTTAAAATACAAAAAAAATTTAATATATCAAGTTATAAAAAAATGCAAATATATGAAATTTTACAATTTTTACGAGTTTTAATATTTTAAAATCGTTATATGATAATTCATTATCAGTTTTTATTATCTATTGTTAATGTGGCAAGGTGTGACCATTTTGTTTTGTTAAGTTTTAATAATATTTATTTATTTTTATGCAGTTGTCATTATTTTTATAGAAATATTTTAAACTAAAAATGACAAAATGCAATCAACTGACACTCTATTATTTATTAGCCCACACATCCATTTTATCTATACATAAATATTATACTAAGTGTTTGCTTAACAAATCAAATATTTGAACAACTGCTAGCTTTACTTTTCTTTTTTTCTTCAATTACTAACTAACATAAATAATACACTAAATATCTAATTGTTGTTTAGTTATAGGTTGTACTATTTTATGATCAGGGTGTGCAAGATTTTAGCCAATGTATGAGAAAATATGTTTAAGCATAAAATAAACTAATAAATTTATATATATATATATATATATATCATTTTTTTTGAAGTTAGATCCATTAAGCTTTACATATTTAGGGTAATTGCCTCAAAGTTACATATTTAAAGTGAGATGCAACTCAATTCTGACTTTCCATTAGAAAAAAACGATTTTTATCACAAAATCAAACTTAAAACAAATCAAAAGGTTTGGTTTTGAATTTTTTGCAAAAATGATGAACACTAGATATGAAATTTCAAACATGTAAAATCAAATTGTTTGAAAGTATAAACACTAATCAAATGCCCACGAAGATGCCAAAATTTTCACAACAAACAAAAAATATAAACTCACAACCCATTCACTTCATCTGCAACAAAAAACCACAACCAAAAACAGCTTCCAAGCCCAACACAGCAAAATACATTCCTCACCCATTCATTGCCAAACACCGCCCCCCCCCCCCCCCCCCCCACACACACACACACACACACACACACACGCGCGCGTACTCAAACCTACCACAGTTGAAATCAGTTTGCTGAAATGAACATCACGAGCAGTTTAGGTTTATGACCTCTCTAGAGGCCGGGTCAAAGAGAGCGAGGACATGGGTTTGGGTCAACTCGGTGAGTGAGGAGCTGCTATCTACTTTCCGGACAAGAAAATGATGAGCAGTTCTTCAAGGTTTTTTTTTTTTTTTTTAGTGCTTTTCAATTTTCATACTTTCTTTCAAAGGTTTTGACCCTCAAAAAAAGATAACTTTCTTGTAGTGAGTGGAGATGGCGATGGTAGGGAACTTCTGGTCGTGAAATTGGTGATGGAGGATGACAAATATGAGGAGGGGAGAAAGAGGGAAAGTTGGTTGGATTTGGATTAGTAATGAAACGAATAGCTTTCGTTAATTTTGCTAACGTGGACTTGACTTATTTTATAAATAATAATAATAATAATAATAATAATAATAATAATAATAATAATAATAATAGTAAAGTTGTGATTTACAACTGTTTTGTGTTGACTTTAATTCCGTTCTAAATTTGATTGTAATTTTGTTCAATGTACTTTATGTGAGATTTTACTGTAAGGGTTGTGTGATAGAGAGAGAGTGTGTGAAGACTCAAGCATGTGAAGACAGAAGAATTCTCGTGGGTAGCTCGTGACTAAGCATCCCACGAAGTGATGCATGTGCTTTGCACATGACTGGAATGCTAAGACTCGTGACAGCTAGTTTTCGCAAGTGTCTTGCGGGTAAGGCCTTTTCGCGAGATACCCGTGAAACAGTCTGTTTTGTTATTTTGTCTTATCTGCTCCACTACATCCTTATACATACTATATATACCATTATTACCCACATTTTGAGTAGAGAGTTTTTCAGAAGAGAAAACCCTTTCCTCAACCCTTGAGAGTGTGAGATTGTCATACCTACAATTCTCTACACCATCCATTGTGGTTTTTCTCTACTTCTACCTCTCAATTTCTAAATCCTTGAGAGGTTGATAGCTCAAACACTTACCACACCCATATTGAGTGTCCAGTGGATTTTTGATGCTGCTGGGAAGCATTGGAAGGAGCCAAACTTTGGCAGATGCAATCGGACGCATTGTGGGATCTGAAAAACTAGACAAGACACAGTTCCGAGAAGCCTTGTTGGAGTAGAAACTTGGAGGGCTTAGGTGCATTGAGTAGACTAGGCTTGGAGGGTCTTTTGCTATTTGTATATCCCAATTTGTTGTCTAGTGTATCGATTTGCCGCTTGAAGGACGGCGGAGAGGTTTTTTGCCAAGTTCTTCAGTTTCTTCTTCGATAACACATCAGCATGTTATCTTGTGTTTGCATCTCTCTTCCCTACTCTTTTAGATTTTTTTTTTTTTTTTTTACTACTGTGTTTTAATGAATATGGCTTAGAGTAGTTGTATTATTTGTTCACTCACATTTACTCTATTCCGCACTTAGTTTAAGTTAGAGTAAAATCAACCGAGCCGTAATCTTTTAATTTAGAGTCTAAACAGCTCTTGTGTTTTTAACACAAATCCAAGCTTTTAATAATAATAATAATAATAAATCATGGACTTGACTTGGATTAATTGATGCTTTAGACTTTGGTTGGACCGCATTTGTCATCTTGTTATAGAACACAAGTTAAGGGTTAATAAAGTGCTCAATTTTGGTACGTAATACACATTTTTTTTTTAAGAATAAGATATGTGTTAAAGTTTTATTGACTTACATACACAAATTCATTGTTATTATGTGTTTTTTTTTTTTGGATATATGCTCAATTTAACTTTTTTTTAAAAACAATTGTATAAAAAAGTTATTTAATAAAACATTAAATGAATTTTAACAATTGCCCTTTGGACATTTTTTTACAAAAGACTTACAAAATAAAGTTAATAGAAATTTTAGTATAATAAACTTATAAATTGACAATAAATTTATTTGAAATCACTTTAACAAGATAATAAATAAGTATTTAACTTCCTTTTTGTGATTAGTGATACGTCGGTTTATAATATCTATGGAGAAAAATTTATAGTATCTCCAGATCTCTTATTCAACCATTAAAGATTTTACCAGTTGAACTAATCGAAACTCACAAGCAAAAAAATTAAACCTAATTGTTCACATTTTTGTTGCTTGTAATTATGAATGCATGCAAAGAGAAAATTAAACACCATGTGAGTATATGTGCAACCACGTTTTTGACTGTTATACATGCACGGATATGCCCTAGTTACCCAAAAAAAAAAAACGTTTATGCCTGTTTATGTCAGTAACAACTGGTGCCTGGGCATTATAGAAACATTACCTTGGGTTTGATATATATCTAAGGTGACTGAATGATTGCACAGATGAATTGCCGGGCAAATATCCTTTGGCAATGAACGTCTCCGCCTTGGGAACTAAATCACGTACGTGTATGAAGTGCAGGTGAGTGGTTAACTGCCAAAAGACTAATTGCCCCGTAATGCAACCATGCATATATACGCTTGATCTATTTTGTTGATGAATAGTTTTGGGTGTTCATATCTATATATACCTGATAAAAAAATCAGACAATTCTGGGATATGCTATGTAAACAGGATATTCTTAGCACATACCCTTTGTTTGGTAAGTTGCAAAGTGGTCCTGTGGCTTCAATTCACGCAACCCTAGTTCTTTTTCTGTACTAAGTTAGAAATATGAATTATCCATAAAGAATATCCGCATAATGATTCTTCAATTCGCATCTTCTTTTGGTTTCTGTTTAGGTCATGTGCATGAACGCTTTTCAGCACAAAACTTATGGAAAATAAGAAACGATTAATTTCAAGTGGACATAACATAATAAGATGGTTTTACATGCATATGTAAGAGTGTAATAATTTCACCATGTTTTGATTACTATATAACACAGGAAACTAAGAGGCGGGCTGATTTTTGGGGTAGGAACTTGATTCCAACTGAAAAGTTTAATTCTCCATGGCCTTTTCAATCTTCTTTATATAACTGTTTGTGGGGGAAGATGTTGATAATTGAATTATATTCTACAATGTGTCATATTCTGGTAATATTAAGACATTTCATCCTTTATCCCCTCTTGGAGATGCTTTAAAAAAAATATTTAGTTCGAGTCTTGTATACAGATCAGGGAATCACCTTTACTGGGTTGCTTTCTTTATCAAACACGCTGCTAATATATTGAAATTAGCCTTCACGTCAAATGGATCAAATTTGAGGGACCAATTAATTAATATATATTTTTGAGTTCTCTATCTCTTCACATCAATAAGGCACAATTTTAGTGGACCACGTCAATATTATATATTTACAATGAATAATAAATAAATTTTAACTTAAATTATTTTAAAAGCCAAAAAGATTCAAACTTCGCTTCACAAAATGGGCTCAATGCCCACATTTTTGTTCTATATAGATTGGGCTCATAGCTCGTATCTTATCTACATAATAAAAAGGGCTCACAACATGTGTTGTTCTTGCACCATTTATTGGAATGAAGCCCATATTTGTTTTCCTAAGGGAAGTGGCCCTATCTTTATCCATTGAGGAAATTAAACCCAATGACTCAAACTTTTATACCTTGCATTTCTAAGCCTAAGACCATATAGAAATTCAAGAACCCACTATCCAAGGAAGGAAAACTGATCATAGATGTTGGTTTCTCTCTCGTTTTCCACTTATTTTTCATCTTCAAATCTTATTAGGTTGGAGAGATAACAATTTGGAAGACTCCAATTGATTAGTTAAATATAACTTATAAAAACATCACTTAATTTGAAAGTTTAAACTTATAGTTGGACCTAATTATATTATAAAAATCACTTGTTTTTGTCATTATTATTCAATATAAGATTTCACTCATACAATATACCCAAAACCTATCCCTTACAAGTGAGTCATTACCTTTTTATGTAGGTTTTATTGGCTTGCCTTTTTTAATGCACACTTGTATGGGTGCCAAGTACAAGCGTCCCATCTCAGCTAATTGTGAAAATGACTCTGCTTAATATGCAAAAGAGAGCTTGAACACTTTACCCCCTTTTGCACACCAATATGTGCTCTGATACCACTTGCTTGGGAGATGACATTTTGTGGAGACTCCAAATTAGTAATTAATATTAGCCTTATCACACGCGCTTCGCGCGTGCGATGAGGCTTTTTTTTTACTTTAAAGTGGTCCTATTTTGTAAAAAAAAATTGTATTTTTTTATTTTATATATATAATTTTTATTTTAAAAATCTAATTTATAAGTGGATAAAGTAATTTGAAAATTAATAAGAGAGTGATCCTATTTTTTAGGCAATATTTTAGTGGGAGTTAATGTTGCACTTTTACCGGATTGTCATTTAGTTTTGTCTCTACTTAAACATAGGGGTGTAAGGGCATTTTTGAACTAAAAAAATGAGGAATCCAAACAAGAGAAACCCCTTAAATAATAGTATAGATAACATATAGAGACCTCACTTAATTAACCCAAAATCTCAAGCTTATGGATTTGGGATCTTTGAGCTAACTATGCTATATTAACCACTTACTCTTATTATAATTCTTCAATATGTGACTTCTCTCACACGTGTATAGTATGTCTTAACCATTTAACCATATTTTTAAAAAACTAAGAGGCATACTTAATCATAAGTAAAAAAAATAACCTTAATCGTCATGACCCACTTAGAAAATCCATGCCCTCATACTGCCCATGGTTTATACACCTCGTAGAAAACCATTTCCAAACTCCGTTCACTAGAAACCCTTCTTAAGAGAGGCAAATAACCCTTATTAATTAAGGATACTCATATCCTTCTAAGCTAGTGATCAAGAAAAGGAGTTGGCCAACTCATTCTTGTGTACATTTGATTGCACTCTCTCCCTCCATTCACACCTAAGTTTATTGCTAGACCTTTTCTCTTATAAGTATAAATTAGAATTCCTTCGTTATTATTCGTACATTCTTTCTTGTACTATTAGCTTTATTTCTTTTGAAGGCCTAAAAGCGTTAACCATTGGTATTCTAAGGGCCCAAGTCAATTTGATATTTCAAATACATGTACTGCCAATTGAAACGCATTGTCATGCATAAATTATAAGGAATCTTCGGATAAGTAGTATTCCTTTCAACTAAATATTGAAGCTCCTAACAGCCCGATTTTACAATGATTATTTTCCTGTAGTAATTATTTTAATATCTCTTCTGTGCATGGAGTGAACTTCAAACCGCAAGAGTGTGGTCCTGGACTTCCTCTTCAAAGGCTTCAACAACTAGTGGAAATTCACGTATGCACATGTATATATGAAATGGAAGCATCAAGCTTTTCTCACTTTTCATTCAAGCGGATCATCGGATCCCATCAAAGATATGGTTAAATTTAAAAAAAAAAAAACTGAAGAGAACATTCGGGGAGATCTAATAGTGTGCTCTCTGTTTGCCACCGACTTGCGATTCTTATCTTCAATTCTGACCTCTAGTGTTCTTTCTTCACTTTATATTTAGTTGGTCAAAAGGTTCCTGCAAAGGGAATTGACATACATGAAAATTTAGGGCCGAATATGCCACAATGGATATGATCTATGATAGTTTACTGTTGTTGGTAAGAAATTCCTAGAAACAAGGCATTAATTCCTAATTGTAATGATGAAAAATACAGCTTATCAACTTAATGAAGATTTTAACTGTTTGCTGTCACAATAAACTTGTTAAGAGATGGGAAGTCGAATCTGTTTGTGATATCCAGCATACAAGGATGAGAAGGTTATGACATAGACATGGGAAGGAAAACCAAACTTCTTCTATTAATCCACAGTTTAAGAACTGGTTCAAAAAGAAAATACAAGTGTTGCTCATCGGGTTTGTTCGAGGATGAAATTACAAGTGGAGTGGACCTTTTTTTTTCTCTTTTCTCTCTCTATTTTTCTGTCTCCTGCCATCTGCATTTCCTCTTGCTTTTATATCCAATGACAACTCATCTGAGTCTTACACTTGGCAAGCTGAGATTGCAGTCCCTAAGTTCACAGCTTGCTAACTTGATTTACCATATAATCTTAACTGTGTCACCACTGTTCACAATTATTTCCCCATTAATGCAACCAGAGGAGTAGTTGTCATGCATTTAATGCAGAGGGGACGGCTTCTATACCTCTCTTTCTTTCTTCCTCCTCCTCGTGTTCCTTGCCTAGTCTGATGCCTCTTCCTTTTGGTGTTTTAACTCCATGTACCTCGCACAACTGGCGCTTGTCCCCGAGGTCCAAGGTGTGTCCTCAGAACTAGCTATAACCAACTAATTAAATTAGGTTAAGGGTCCTCGTCCCCATAATAGCCCCCCAGAACCTCATTTTTCGTTCTTGGCCTAGAAAAAGTGAGGTTTTGGCCAATAAGAGTCGTTGGTAATAGCCCAATCGCCAATAGGTTCCCACGTGTGTACTTCCCCTCAGCTGATTGTGACCCACTCTTAATTCTTTAGAATCCACAACTTCGTAATAAATGCAATGGGCAGCTAGTTGTCTCCCATGTGTTATGGTAAGATCGCAATCCAATGGCCCCAAATTCGTCCCCGAAAGGGGCGATAAGGTTACCGCTTCTTTTTTACAGACTATATATAGGGTAATGGGAGGTTCTTATCTCCATTTTGCCTTCCCAGAAGCACAAAAGAACATAAATACGCTCCCCCTACTCGATTACCTAGCCCAAAGAGTCCCTCTTCCCTGAATTCGTAAGTGTGCAAGTTTTGTTAAGAAAAACTATTCCCTTATTCTTTTATATTAGTAGATTTCTTCCACTTCTTTTTCCTAAATGGATAGATTTTTTGGCTTGGTTGACACTCCCGAGCACCGAGAGGAGTTTAAGAGGTACTATAGGATTCCTAGTAATGTGTCAATACAGCATTGCAACGTAGGTGAGTGGCATGAAAGGAGGCCTACTGAAGCTGTTGCAATTCCCATGATTGCCTTCATTGAAGGGGGCATGAGGATTCCAATGGGTAGAGTCACTAGGGCCTTTTTAAATTTTTTTAGGTTGTGCCCTACCCAATGTGTCCCAAACTTGTTTAGAATACTAGGTTGTGTAGACACACTGGATGAAAAATTAGGCATAGACCTTACCCACCATGACGTAAATTGGTTGTACAGTTGTCAAAAGAATGTTGACGATGGGTATTACCTAAAAATTAGGGTTCCTGCCGTTAGACTAATCTCCTACCTCCCCGAGACAAATAAAGGCATAGACGAAGATTTTCTCATTGTTTTAGGAGAGTGGCATGACGGATTCCATGTCCTACCAAGGATGGAACTCCAGGTGAGGTGGCTTAGGTACACTTAAAAAGTCTGTGTTAACTTAGGAAATTTTGCAAACAATTCGCTTACACATTTACGACTTCATTGTTTTGTTTCTGTGGATATACACATACTTTTCTTTTTGCTTGCTAAAACTTAAGCTTGACCGGTCCACAAACTAACATGAATTCTTAATTGTTTTTCCTCAAACAAATAAGACACTACCAAGAGACGGAGCCTGTTGAACTTCGATTTACTGAACCAAGTTCTGAGATCCGAGATCTTCCTTTATCAGGGCGGTCAACTCCATCCGGTTTACATGATTCTGGGTTTTAAACCCATCTCCAATCGCTTCCAAGCGTCCAAGCACATAATCAAGGCTCGAGACTCTCGTCTTGCCCTAGTTGACATGGCCGTTGAGATATTTGTAAGTAAACCTCCTCTAGAGGGGACACAATTGGTGGAGCTTCCCACCTTCAAGGATTCTTAACCCCTCGTAGAGGAAATCACATCCTCGGATGAAGAGACTAAGTCAGATTCCAAGGATAATACTATAGAGGAGGACATTGAGAATTATGTCCGCGGCGAGGACTTTGAGGTCTTTTACCGTACGAATGAGCCTGAGGAGGGAGAACTCAGCCCACATCCATCTACAAACTTAGTCAGCAAGGACCAAGAGGCTATTAAAGTGCCTGAAAGGATGGTGATAGAGAAGAGACTGCCTAATTTACTTTCTTTGCTAGAAATCCAAGCTGGGACTTCAATCCTCGTGGTCCCCGTAGTTCCCAGGCCCCCAACCCCAATTCCTCCTGCCCCCACTTAGACTGAACCGGTCGATAAGAAGCGGAAAAGAGACAGGAAAGGAGGTAAAGGCCCTATCGAAGAGGGCAAAGTTCAGGAGGGAACTCCTCCCGAGCTTACCAAAGCAGCAAAGGTGACCCGAGCCCAACAAAGAAGGGAAGCAGAGAGCTCGGAGTTCATCCCAGAACACTGATCTCAAGTTCTGAACTAGAGCCCAGTCTTTGAGTTGGATGGCTCTCCTGTTCGTGAAGACTCTTCAATCCATGACTTTGATGGCAGGAGAGCAGGCTATATGGCCAACGCTATGGAATAGGCACTTCTTATTCCAAGGGAAATGGATGAACCTAGGAACTTAAAGAAGCATGAGCTCGTTCTGTTCATCAAGAGGGACGTAGCCTTAGTAAGACTCACATTTCTGTTTCTAAAACCTCGTAATTTCATTCTTGTCCATTTTGCGTGTGCTTTACTAACACCTTCTACCCCTAACCATTCATGTACAAGCCACCGAAGCAAGACACGTAGCGGAAGAGTGGGTTAATCAAGTATTCTGCGATAAAAAAGAATAGGAGTCTAAGTGCTTTGCTATGCAAAAGTCTCTGGCCCTTACAGACAAGAAGCTAAAGGACACTCTCTTTAAGCTGGCCGAATGTGATAAGGCCAAGAAGAGTGCGGAAGCTTCCATAGATAACTCAAAAAGGCAAGCTTGGGAGAAACTCGTGCACTTAAGGAAGGCAGAGAGCCAGCTCGCAATTGCTTGGATGACCATTTCAGAGCTGAAGAAAGAGTTTGGCCAGAAAAAGGAAAAGACGAACAAGGTTAAGTAAGCGGCATTTGACTAAGGGCATAAGGAGACTGAGGCTCATCTCAAATCTCAACTCCCCATTATCTGTCGAAAATTTTTCCTCCAGACTTGGATCAAGGCCTTTAACACTGCTAGGGTAGACCCTTCCTCTGAGTTAAGGAATTCGGAGAAAGCTTCCACCCTCGAGCAATTAGAGTGCGTCTAGCCACTCAACCCCCTGTTGGTGCTTTGGGCCCCACTATGACGAGCTCCATTAATGACCCTCCTCCGAAGTCCAACACCAGTGCTCCTGCCCAATCTAAGCCAGTTGATCAGCAGCCAAGTACCATCATCCCAGCCAAGGCCAAACAAATCGAGCCACCTATCTCCAAGCCAAGTGCTGTTGCTCCACAAAGTAACGAGGTGCTTGCCAAGGTGTCTCAAACAATAGGAAACTCCTCCACAACAGCCCCAGCATCGAAAGAGGTTCCCCCTACTTTAGCCACAACTGCTGAAGCATAGCCCAACCTAGGGACAGGGACACAAAAGGCTCTCAAGGCCTAGGCACCATTCTCTATTTCAGTTGTTGTTCATTGTAGCTTTCTTTTTTTTCTTTTTTCTTTTTTGCTTTTTCTTTTTTGTAGAAGGCATTTTGTCTTGGCTTACCTTATCTCCCATATGTGCTCGTTTGGACCTTGATTAATGAAAGTCACTTTTTTTTTTGGTTAAATCTTTGTTTTTCTAACTCGTACTTATAGCTTTATAATTTACCATCTGATTATCACGCTCGCTTATAGTTAAGTATTCGCTTAAGGGTGTTAACTTTCCCAATGTAGGTGACCCAACGAATCGGACCTAGTTGAGGCTTTGTCAACGTAGAAAATAACTAAGTGATAATTTACCCAAGGCAGGTGACCCGAGGAGTCAAACTTAACCGAGGTTCTATTTGACATAAAAAAATGACTAAGTGTTAATTTACCCAGTGTAGGTGATCCGAGGAGTCGAACCTAACCGAGGTTCTATTTAACAAAGAAAATGACTAAGTGTTAATTTACCTAAGGCAGGAGGAGTCGAACCTAACCTAATCAAGGTTCTGTTTAACATGAAAAATGGCTAAGTGTTCATTTACCCAAGGCAGGTGACCTGAGGAGTCAAACCTAACCGAGGTTCTGTTTAACATAGAAAATGCTTAAGTGTTAATTTACCCAAGGCAGGTAACTCGAGGAGTCGAACCTAATTGGGATTTTGTTTAACATAGAAAAATGGCTAAGTAAGGCAACAAGGATCATAAGAAGTACAACTAATTGCATTTAAGACATTAACCCTTACAATCTTGCTGGGCTAAAAGTAATATTTTCACAAATTATTCACATTCCATGGTCAAGGTACAACAAATCTATCCAAATCCTCTTGTTTATAAGCCCCCACTCCTGCTACTAAAGTCACTCAATATGGCCCCTTCCAATTAGGACCCAACTTTCCCCAATAAGGATTTTTGGCACTCCCAACAACCTTTCGCAAGACCAAATCCCCTGGAATAAAGAATCTGGCCTTTACCTTTTTCTCAAATCCCTACCTGAGCTTTTGTTGATATTGCACCAACTTAACCACAGCCACTCCCCTCAATTCCTCAGCCAAATCAAGGCCATCCACTCGGGCTTGCTCGTTGCCATCACCAAGGGGTTGGTCAGATCTCAGAGTTAGGAGCCCCGTTTCTGTAGGGATAACTATCTCTGCCCCATAGGTCATGGAAAAAGGAGTCTCCCCGGTGGATATTCTTGGTGTTGTTCGATAGGCCCACAGAATATGAGGCAGCTCGTCCACCCATTTTCCTTTTGCATCCTCCAATCTCTTCTTCAAACCGTCCAATATAACCTTGTTTGTGGCCTCAGCCTACCCAACACTCTGAGGGTACAATGGGGTGGAGTATCTATTCTTTATGCCTAACTCACAACAGTACTTTTGAAAGGCCTTACTATCAAATTGAAGTCCATTATTCAAAACAAGGATGTTCGGGACCCCAAATCTAGTGACGATATTCCACCATACGAACCTTTTCACGTCTTGGTCCCAGATATTTGCCAACAGCTCAGCTTCTACCCACTTAGTGAAGTAGTCAGTAGCCACCAAGAGATACCTCTGATTCCCCATGGCGCTAAGGAAGGGCCCTACAATGTCCAATCCCCATTGGGAAAAGGGCCAAGGGCTACTCAGGGGGTTTAGCAGTCCTAGCTGATGAATGTTAGAAGCATACCTCTGACACTGATCACATTTCTTGACATACTCTTGTAAGCTCTTCTGCATGCTCGGCAACCAATACTCCTACGTCAAAGCCCTATGAGCAAGGGATCTGCCCCCTGTATGGTTGCCACGAATCCCTTCATGTAACTCTTCCAACAACACTTCCATTGCCTCGGGATGGACACACAACAAGTATGGTCATGAGTACAACCGTTTGTACAACTTTTGGTCCTCGAAAAGCCAAAACCTTGGCACCTTTCTCCAAACTTCTCCACCTCAACCCGGTCCTTGGATAAAGTTCCATCCTTAAAAAATGCAACCAGCAAGTCCTACCAACTTGGGCCTACCCTTATAGAATCAACTTCTACTAGAGGTAGCTCATTGTATGCAGGTGACATATGACTGTCAACTAGTACGATCCGAGGCAAATCCTCCCTACTAACCGTGGCTAAAGTTGCGAGTAAATCAGCATGGGAATTTGCTTAAGTGTAAAAGAATGAAAGCCCCCTATCAATCGCTTTACTCGGCCCAAATACCACAGCATCCTTAAATTGTTTGCCTCGTACTCTCCTAAGACTTGTCTAACTACCAGCCTTGAATCACAATATGCTTTTAGGTTTTGCCACCAAGCTTTTGCACGGAATTCAAACCTGTCAACAATGCTTTGTACTCTACTTCATTATTCATTGCCAAAAACCCAAGCCTAAGTGACTTCTCCAAAGTGATACCATCTGGTGAAACCATCACAATCCTTATTCTGGGCCTCTTATTGTTTGCTACACCATCCATGAACAACTGCCAGGTACAATAAGCCACTAGCGTTTCCACATGCACAGGCCTCTCAAGTCTTGCTCCCACCTCCGAGCTTCCCAACCCTTCGGTGAATTCTGCAACTAAATCTGCTAGTACTTGGCCTTTCATCGCTGTTCGAGGCATATACTTGACATCAAATGCCCCAAGCATGGCTCCCTATTTGGCCACCCTTCCAGTATAATCTGATTTTCTGAGCAGGGCTTGTAAGGGCAATTGAGTTAGGAAAACCACAGTGTGCTCTTGAAAATAATGAGGCAGCTTCTTGGTGGCATGAATGATAGCAAGAATTTCTTTTTCCAAATGAAGATACTTGACCTCGGCCTCCTGTAGCAATTTACTGACGTAATACACAGGTTTTTGGACTCTTTCATCCACACGTATCAAGTCCAGGCTCATAGCATGCCGAGCTACAACCACGTAAGCGTATAAAACTTCCACCTTCTCTGTTTTGGACAAGATTGGCAAGTGGGCCAGATACGCCTTCAACTCCACAAAAGCTCTATCACATTCCTCAAACCACATAAAATTGTTCCACTTGTGCAATAGTTGGAAAAATAGTCTACACTGCTCTACAGACTTTGATATGAACGTATTCAGAGCTACCGTCATGCCAATTAGGCGCTGAACCTCCTTTGAGTTCCTAGAGGATGCAAATTGTGAATGGCCATAATCTGGTCGGGGTTAACCTCAATCCCACGATGAGTGATCATATATCCTAGAAAATTTCTTGATCCAGCACCAAAGGAGCATTTTTAAGCATTCAAACGAAGCTTGTGTTTCCTTAAGACCGCGAAAGTCTCGCCGAGGTCTGACAAGTGCTCAATCTCTTGTTTACTCTTCACCACCATGTCATCAATATAGGTCTCCATGTTTCTTCCTAACTAGCTCTCAAACATTCTTATCACCATCCTCTGATAGGTCAACCCAGTGCTTTTTAGTCTGAATGGCATTACTCAGTAATGGAAGTTTCCCGTTGGGGTAAGGAAGGCAATTTTTTCTTGGTCCGACAATGCCAAAGAAATTTGGTGGTAACCTTGGAAGACGTCTAGGAAGCTCATCCTCGAATGCCCAAATGTTGCATCCACCAGTTGATCAATTCTAGGAATCGAAAATGGGTCCTTTGGGCAAGCCTTGTTGAGGTTTGTGAAATTTACAAATACTCTCGATTTCCTCAACTTCTTCTTCACCACCACCGTATTGGCCAACCACTCAGGATAGAAAACCTCTTTAATCGTTCCAGCTTGTTTAAGTTTATGGACCTCATCCTTAAGAGCTTCGACGTACTCTTTTGCGGACCGCCGAGGTGCCTGTTTCTTTGAAGTAACACTGGGGTTAACATTCAAATGATGACAAATGAATTCAAGACCCAACCCTGGCGTTTCGTACACACTCCATGCAAAGGCGTCCAAACTGTTTTTCAAAAACTCCACTAACTGTGCTTTGTCCTTTGTTAGGAGTTGAGACCCTACATGAAAATATCGATCTCCATCATCTCCAATGGTGACCCTTTCCAACTCCTCGAACGATATTGAACCGTCTGAGGGCCCTAGTGGCCTTAGCTGTGATTGCTATAACGTCGGGACAACCTCAGAAGAGCTTGACTTGGTAACGTGGTGATTAACTGTCGCCACCATGCATTGTCTGGTTGTTGACTGACATCCCACCAACTTGGTAGCGGGATACTTCACCTTAACATGCAACAAAGATGCAACTGCCCCCATAGCATGCCACCACGGTCTGGCCAATATAGCAATGTACATCGAATAGGCATCCACTACTATGAAATCCACACTCACCGTCTTATCCCTAGTCAAAACGGGCAATCGGATTCTCCCTCTTGGGATAGTGGTACTCCCATCGAACCCAATCAACGGAGAATCGTACTAGTCCAAGTCCTCCGTTTTGAGCCCCAATCCTTTGAACAAGTCCGGGTACATTATCTCGGCTCTGCTGCCTTGGTCTATCATCACTCTTTTGACATCATACGCTACTATCAACTCGGGCACCACCAAGGCGTCATTATGTGGCTGAATGGTCCCCAGCTTGTCGTCCTCAGAAAATCCTATGACTGGTTGACCCAAGACTTTACATCTTTTACTCAAGGCCTCTCCTTCGAGGCCTTCCACCTGCGTCGACATCAGTATTACCCCTTTAGCTGGGTGATGCTCTTTTCTCGTGGTTACAAAAATGACATTTATTGTCCACAGAGATGCCTAGAGGACGCCCTCATTATGCGATCCACTCCCAGGTCAGTCTACTTGATCATTTGGCTGTTGCAAAAACTGTTTCAACTTGTCCGCTTTCACCAATTAGCCCAAGAAGGCCTACAAGGTCCTACACTCCTTGGTCGTATGACCCCAGTCTCGGTGATATTGATTATACAAATTTTGATTTCTTTTAGTGGGGTCACCCCTCATCTTGTTTGGCCAATTGAAATATGGTTCATGTTTGATTTTATCCAGAACTTGATATACTAGTTCCTTGAAAACCGAGTTCACCATTTAAGAAGCAGCACCGTCATGAGGCGTTTGATTATACTACTCCCTCCTTGGCTAGGAGGACGGAAACCGGCCACCTGAGTTGTCCCTCCGATCATTGGTAAATACCTTATTTTTACCTCTGGCCGAGCTCTAATTGTCCTCAACCCTTTTGTGCTCCTCGATCTGGTCCATCAGTTGGTGCATATTCCGAGGGGGTTTCATGGTAAGTGATTTCCATAAATCGGAATTCGTAGGAAGGCCCACCTTAAAAGTTTGTATAGTGACATCTTCGAAATCCCCACCAATCTCATTATAAGCTTCCCAAGAACAATCAAAGTAGGCCTTCAATGTCTCTCCCTCTCTCATTGACATTGAGAGCAATGAATCCAGAGGTCTAGGAACTCGACTACACGTCAGGAATCTCGCCCTAAAAGCCCTAGTCAACTCTTCATAAGAACGTATCGACCCTTCTGCCAGACTATTAAACCATCTCATCGCCACCGATCTGATGCTTAAGGGGAAGACCTTGCACATCAAAGCCTTGTTCTTGGAGTGAATAGTCATCCTTTGGTTGAAGTGGCTTACATGTTCAACAGGGTCGGTCCTACCACTGTTGATGGTGAAGGTAGGATGATTGAAGCAACGAGGGAGCTCAGCTTGCTCAATACGTCGAGAAAAAGGAGAGCGGGATATTTCGAGGAGGGCTTTACCCATGGCATCATGGCCCTGATCCCCTCTTCCTCTTGGTGGGGTAGCAGGTTTCTCACTACAGTGCTTTTGTCCTGAGGTGTGTAGGGAAGATGATGTGAATGACTCACTGGGTGGAGTCCTGCTCCTAGGCCTATAACTTCCATCACTTTCGAAACTTGAGTATTGGCTTGGAGAAGGAATCCTATCATCTCTTCTATGCGCCCTACATCGAAGACATCTGCATAATTGATCTAGCTTTCTCTCCAGGTCGTGCACTTCGTTGTCTAATGACTGGCGGCTAGCCTCCTACTGCCCCATTCATTTTGAAGAAAGAGATGCTCTCTGACTATCCGTATGAGTGACATGACGATCTCTTCTCCGTTCCAAATTAACGAAACAGTTCGCGAGCTGTGAGCTAACGGACTCTGGCGATGCGCTCCTTCCATTATTAGCCATAACAATTGAGTTGCACAAGGATATGCAAAGAGATTCCCATAGACAGTGCCAATTGTAACGATGAAAAATACAACTTATCAACTTAATGAAGATTTTTACTATTTGTTGTCACAAAAAATTTGTTTAGAGATGGGAAGTCGAATTTGTTTATGATATCCAATGTACAAGGATGAGAAACTTATGACATAAACACAGGAAGGAAAACCAAACTTCTATTATTCCATAATTCAAGAACTGGTTCAAAAAGAAAATACAAGTGTTGGTCCTCGAGTTTGTCCGAGGATGAAATTACAAGTGGAGTGGACCTTTTTTTCTCTTTTCTCTCTCTATTTTTCTGTCTCCCACCATTTGCATCTTCCTCTTGCTTTTATATCCAACGGAAACTCGTCTGAGTCTTACACTTAGAGGGCTGAGATTGCAGTCCCTAAGTAAGTTCTTGTCCCATCCAAAGTATGCTAACTTGATTTACCCTATAATCTTAGTTGTGCCACCACTGTTCACGGATATTTCCTCATTAATACGGCTAGAGGAGTGATTGTCATGCATTTAATGCGGAGGGGATGGCTTCTACACTTCTCTTTCTTCCTCCTCCTCGTGTTTCATGCCCAGTCTGCTGCCTCTTTCTTTTGGTGTTTTAACTCCATGTACCTCGCACAACTGACGCTTGTCCCCGAGGTCCAAGGTGTGTCCTCGGAATTAGCCATAACCGACTAATTAAATTGGGTTAGGGGTCCTCGTCCCCATACTAATTATATTAAAGAGTTTTTTAGAAATATTTTAGTTAAAATTGAGGCTTTATATGGTAGGGTATTAATGATGGTTGAATTATATATTTTAAGATTTAGTCTAGCATGGATTAAGATTTTCTAAGTTTCTAGACCCCTCTAAGACTCCGTAAATTAACGGTTGTAACACAGAGACATTTAGACTTTTGATTAATAAAATTTCATAAAGGTTTTCTCTTCTTATTTTTTGGTAGATTCTAAATTATCCTTATGGATTCAAGGACCAACTTGATAATATAAAAGTTTATCTTTAAATAGATATATCATATGTCGTGTGGTTACCCAATTGTGTTAGTTGTTAATAGCGCCTCTTTATTACACTGGTTAGTTGTTATTAGAGCCTATTTATTAAACTGGTCAAGTCGATCAAGATTTTAGCAATTCTCCGACATCACAAGGGAGAAATCCTTATATAGTACAAATTCTTTTAAATGTCAAGGTGACACCCAACAAGTACCATGTGGTGTAACAAGTACTCACAATTATTCTTACTAGATACGAAAGCGTTATTGGAGAGGATTAATAACCATGGCAACAACAATAAAGCTATAACCATGATAACAACAGAATTTGCTTGTTGGTTTAAGATTTATGACGATATGAATAGTAGAAATTAACAATAGGAATAATTGTCACGAAATATTAGTATGCACATTTCCTTTTATATTATTCATGAGGATTATAGAACTTAAAAAAGAATTGAAAGTTTTTAAATTGCTTTATATATAAGATTTTCTTGATTGGTTTGGTGGATCTGGAGGGATTTAAAAAAAAAATTAATATTGGATATTCCTAAGGAAAGAATAGTTAAAATTGCTTTATATAAACATAGTTGGTATGCCTTAAGCCCTTAACCTTAAGTTGAAGAGATTGAACAAAATCTATAAAATAAGGTAAAAAATATAAAATAAAATAAAATTGTTTGTCGCCAAGAATTGGTGGTTTATTATTTCTATCCCTTTGATTATGAAGGGATAATGTCGTAAAAGTTATAGTCGTAAATTCATAATCTTAACTCACATTAGTCCTGGAAAGATCAAGATGGTGTTGGAAATCAAAAATATTGCACCAAAAGTTCGCATGAATGTATAGAGCCCTCCTTTGTAACTGGATTAATATTCCCGAGCCATTTTATTGAGTGGCTGAATTTCTGATTATTACACTAACAGTGGGACGAACAAATGAAAAAAAAAAAAAATTTTATGCTTAATTCTGAAAGCCAAATAATAAATCTAGGTACAATTTAATTACCTTTTACTCAAATAAAACCAGCTACAATAATGATAATGTATATTAGTGCTTTCATTACGTAGAAAGTGTACAGAAAAACTCGAAGATATAACGAATATATATCCAAGTCCTAGGTTTCCAACTCTGATGGTGAGGGAATTGGAAGTTTGGGTCCACGAGGCCATGAGTAATGGAAAGTGATCCTATATACCACTCGTGCAAGCATGTCCAAATATTCTATTTCTTTCCTCCGTATATCCAAAATTTGGTGCGAATCATGTGGTATAAAAGGCACAGTAGAGTCACAGTAGCAACTCGAACATGAGGCATAGCAAAGGAAGCAGATGTGGGGTTAGAGAATAACAGTGCAAATCTCCTTTGGCAAAAGAGAACATGCAAATACATATTGCATGCTTCTGTTTTGCCATAGGAGAATTGCCCTGCCATTCACCTGCATATAATCATTTCATGCCTGCAGCTTCAGTATCGTGGCTATACCAACAAATAAGCTTGTTACGGTTTCTAACTTTCTCTTTGCCAATGCATGTAACAGTTGTATTCTTTTTTTGGCAGGTAAATGCTGAATTGTAACAAGTAACAACTGGGATCAGCAACATATATGTGTACTAGAAGTTTGAGGTGAATTGGTGAATCCAATATGGGCAGTTATTATCAAGCTTAAATAGCTCTATATTAAGATTACAAGAATGTGATTGATATTGAAGGCTAGCTCAATTGAGTTCATTTCCAACCAGCATAAGCCTCTTCTTTGCCCCTTTTTCTTTTTCTAGGAAGCATAAGACTTGTACGACTACAGAAATCTGAGTAAATTTTGTATCATTCATAGCGATGATTCTCTGTTATATAAAAAGTAAGCTCTCGTTGATCTTTTTTCTTCATGAAGTTCCTTTTTATGATTCAATGATTACACAACTAGCTCAAGTGATTATTTATATTAGAAAGAGAAGTATATCAATTTAATTTCAAGCAGGAAAAAGTGTCAAGTCGTATTCAAATAAACACTAAAAAATAGTTTCACGTTCATATTGGTATACTGACTCACTCTTCTTTAACACAACCAACGTCACGTGTGGGCACTGGGCGGCTCTACGCCTAAACGTAAGTCCATCATTACCTATTACCTATTACAAAGAGACTCTCAAATTATAAAAGAATAATTTCTTTTACCAAAAGGCAAAAAAAAAAAAAAACACACACACACAAAAATGAAGGTATTGAGCAGTGTTGAAACTAAAAAGATGTGTCATAAAAAGTGTCATAGGTACATGCACCTACCCAGCAACACAAACAGCGGTGACACTATGGACTGGAGCACTTCTAGTGCCACAACAAAAGGTATAACTTATGTTACAACTTGCCATGTGATGAGTTATAGTTGGTGAAAGGATAATAGAAGGTCAATGTGGGGACACCTCTCTATTAATTAGAACTTCTCATATGAGCAAATTGTAGCATAAATTATGCTTTTTGTTGTGGTCATCAGATTTTTTCAATAGATTAAACAATAAGATGAGACCAAGTGTATGATCATCTACATAAAGGTGATTAATATATGTGCCCTTAGGGTACACAATAATTAATTATGTTTTAAAATATTTTCTTTGAAATTGAAAAAGTATTGACAACTTTTTCAACTTTAGAACAAATGTTTCCAAAAATGAATAGTTTAATGTGTTCCTTAAGGGTACACATTAATCGGAACTTATATATATAAATAAAGGAGTCCAGGTGAGGCTGAAAAACTACCTAATCTGCCATTACCTATATAAAAAGACCAAGAAGAAAAAAATAAAGATCTAAAGGAAAGGTGGTCACAGCATTATCAAAGACTGGTCTACCATTATCCAAAAAAAAAAAAACAAAGGGGATCGATAAAGGCTGAACGGTGGCCAGGAAGAAAAATAATGTTAGGATTTGTGCCCTTAAATCCTATTGTATGATACTATGTATGATATTATGTATGACATTATGTATGACATGATGTATGACTTAATATTGTGTTTGATAAAGTTATTTTATTATTATCTAAAATAGTGGTAACGTGAATATGGGACATTATCATATAGTCCATGAGATGCATTGTATGTGATTTATGTGAAAAGTCACAGAAGATGTAAATCACAAGTTTTTTGTAAACTCTGAATTTATAGTTCGTAGTCGGTGATGAAATTGGGCATTTCATCTGCGAAGACTATAACATGTCAACTAAGATGATTTGTCTTGATCATGGAAGTGGAAACTTCTAGTTGATATGTTGATATGTTTTAAGAGTTGAAACATATTGAACTGGACCGCTGTGAGATTTATTATTCTTTTAACGACTGTCAAATGAATAATAAATCTCACGACTTCTATTTGCATGAACTCTTAATCCTGAGAGAATAATGGACCTGATCATGAAGTGTATGTTGCTTTGATATATCAAGAGTGAGATCTGAAGTGACGGTCAAAACCTCAGTATGTTGGGCAGCCACATTTAGTGTTGATGGAACATATATTCTCAAGATGGAATTCATAGTCTCTTGATGGAAATATAAAATATTCCCTTGAGATAAGTTTAATGTGTTCAGTTATTCAGAGAGTTAGGCCTAACCACTTTAGTAAGAAATTACTAAAGTATATATTTATGAAATTGGATTTCATAAATATATAATGAATAACTTTAAAGAATTAAACCGGGTACTCAAGGATAAGATGTAGTAATTTACAAAGTGGCAGTCTACATTTATGACTTTGTATTACTACGAATATTTTATGAAGGGGTTATGTGTATAATAAAGTCTTGGGATATAATTTATTAATAAGGCCTAGAGTGCAATTATATTTATATAGTGGTATTAAATATAATTAATGGTAACTTTGGACTTGTTAAGAGTTGACGGAAAAGCTCAAGGCCCATTGGAGCTAGTGTCTTATTGGTCCATTTTGGTCCCACTTCAAGCCACACACTAAAGCCCAATTGGAAAGGCCCAATAGGCCAACCCAATTAGATAATCAGTTAGTTATAAAGGGAGAAACATACAGAATTTTTATTGAGTGAGAAAAAAAAAAAAAAAAAAAAATGGTGTGTGAGAGAGTGTGAGACACTCTTTCATTCTCCCTTTGAAAAACTGATTGAGAGACCACACATTTTGGGCGTAAAGTGGAATTGGAGTAAAGATTAAAAGTGTTCCCAAGTGCTTCTAATTTTTGTTTTGAATTTCTCCACACCAAGGTACGCTATCTTGTTCTTAAATTCTGAAATTTACATTGTGCACGTTATCAATCATGAATGAAATAGATCCTTGTTTGTTGCTTCCGCTGTGGGTTTTGCATGAGATGCAAAACCAGAATTTTTCCTTCAAATAATAATTAAAGAATTAAAAAGCTGAAAAGTGTAAGATGGCATGAACACGTGGAAGAAGTTAATGGTCCATGAAAGTTGTCCATGCACCGATCAGTTGAGAAAAAAAAAAAGCGGGAACGGTTTCCCAATTTCTCTGTAAATTAAAGCCTCCTGCAGATTACAAAGAGAAAAGCACGCCCCCAAAAAAAAAAAAAAAAAAAAAAAAAAGCATAGCAGATCACAGAGAATAAAAGAAGAAGAGAGACATAGTAAAAGATAAAGAGCAACAAGCAGGAGAGGAACACACAACATCATCATTTAGTTGAGATTTTATTAGTTTTTTTCTTCTCTAAATCTCTCACTCTTCCTTTTTTTCAAATCTAAATTTGTATTTGGTAAAACAAATAAGGTTGGGTTTTATAAGGATTTCTTAACTCCATGCATGAAGCTTTAGATACGAGTTTCGGACTCATAAATCTTAATTGAAAATTACCAAATAAAAATTCTTTTAAGTTTTGGTTCAGTGTTTTCTCAACTAAAGTCCTTGACTCTACCAAATCAAATTCATCATTAATGGAGTCCTTGACTTTGCCATATTTTAATGGAGTTCTTGACTCTACCAAATTAATGGAGTCTTTGACTTTATCACATTAATGGAGTCCTCGACTCTACCAAATTAATGGAATCATTGACTCTACCACATTTTAATGGAGTCCTTGATTGAACCAAATAAATGGAGTCTTTGATTCTACCACATTTTAATGAAGCTATTGACTCTACCAAATTAATGGAGTCCTTAGCTCTACCAAACTAATGGAGTTCTTGACTCCACCACATTTTAATAGAGTCCTTAACTCTACCAAATTAATAGAGTCTTCAACTCCACCACATTTCAATAGAATTCTTAACTCCCAAAATTATTTAAAATAAAGTGGAGATTCTAATTCCTTCAAATTCCAACATAACTAATTCTTTGGGATTCCTAATTTCTTAATCAAGATTGGAGTTAATAATTCTCAAAATAAAATGAACATAAAAATTGATTTGAGGAAATTTTCCAATTTCCAATTCATAAAACATGTTCATAAAAAATAAAATTGCTTCAAAGGAGTTTTTTTTTTCCCTTAATTAAATTTGGGAACCTCAATCAAAATATCATTAAAAATCCTACAAAGAAGCAAATGAAAGAAAGGGGAAATTGCTTGGACATTCAACTTCTCAAAGAGAGATTCCATGGTTCAATTTCCATAAAAACATTGTCCTTGACTTATCCTTGAGATTAAAACCAATTATCTCACCCAAAAGCAAAGTTAAGTCGATGCTTAATTAAACACCAAGTATTTGACTTAAATGTCTATTATCTAAATTGGGCAAAATCATATTTGAGGATTTTAAATCTAAAACCTCAAATTAAGAACTACGAATTGTCTTGATCCCCGTCAAGGGTACGTAGGAAACTTAAAAAAAATTATTTGGTGCAGCCACAAATACATGAAAACACATATCCCCTTAAACATGAAAATAAATAAACTTATGTACAAAGACGACGTAGTTGGAATCAAAGGGTCTTTCCTTGAAACAAGAGATTGTAATTAAGAGATACATTATCTTGAACGGGTACTACTCACATCAATAAAACTCATACGCCAAAAAACCTATGGATGAAATTATGTTTGATGAATTTGACTAAATAACAATTCTTGTTAAGCATAATTTGACAATGTTTGTTAAACATAATTTAACAACTCTTGTTAAACATGATTTGACAATGTATGTTAAACATCATTTGACAATTTTTTTTAAACATAATCTAACAATTATTATTAGACATGGGTTAACAATTTTCGTCAACAAGCAGTGTGTTTTCCACCGCACCTTTAAGACAATCATGAAAATATTAGGCTAATTGAAATCCAACCCAATTGAAACTATAAATTATTTTATAATTAATTTAACTAAAATTCTAGATGAAATTCTAAGACTTAACTCTTGATTAGGGCTATCCAACCCAAACTGGCACTGAGGTTTGACCAAGTTTGATTGTTGTGACTAGAAAATTTGACTGGTCCACCTAAATGATTCTTGGGCAACGCATATGTATTTCAATCCCTTTTAAAAAAGAATGGTAGATCATAAAAAACAAAAGCAAAAACAAAATCCTTCCAAAATTGAGAACAAAAACAGTCTCAACAAAACTAGGGTTTTGATCAAAACTTGTTAAACAGTCTCAGAATTGCGCAAGTCATATATAGCTTGAATGAAAGCTTGTGATAAGGTTTGTTTTGAGTGGCTTTGTGTAGTGAAATTCTTTATAAAAAATCGCATAAACTATCACACACAATGAACCCTCAAAAAAAATATATATATAAACAAACACTTTTAGAGACCCATTTCTCAAAGCAACATACAACTCCCCCATAAACAAAAGCGCCAATGGAAATTTCAACTTTGTTGTTACGAGATTTCTAATGACGCATGAATTGCTTGATTCCATGTTTGGTAGGGTCTCCATACCAAGGAAGATAATCTCGTACCGTACCGGCCGATACGGCCGGTATTTTCCGTTCCGGTGCCTTGGCCGGTACAGAAACATTGACGTTTCGTACCGGTTCAAATACCGGGCATACCGGGTCCGTTTCGGCTATTCCAGGGTAAATACCGGATTCCGGCCGGTTAGTGGATACCGGACCGGTACCTTTTCTCATGCCACACTAAACTTTTGTCTCTCTTTTCCTCCTCTTTATCACACTGGCAACGATGAAATACTGATTGGTGGTGAGGAGAGGCGTCGGTGATTCATGCACACTGGAAATCGGGTTGAAGTGAAGAAAAAAATATACCTGACTGATGCTAATTGTGTTATACTGAGAGAGAGAGAGACAGAGAGAGATCTGAAACTAATGGGGAAGAAATGAAGTAAAAAGTGGAGTGCAGACAAAATTAATTTGAAAGAAGAAGAGGTAGCGTGTGGTTGTAAAGATAGCGTGTGAAGTGTGAACTGTGAAGCTATGATGTGATGGCAAATAGCTTCAGGCGTGTAACAGTAGAAAAAAATAAATGGAAGGATAAAATAAACGTGGGACAAGGTATGAGAAAACTAGAATAAGAAAAGTGGTGGGTTTTATTTTTTTGGGCAAAGTGGGACATAGCTACCCGCCTGGGCATTTTTCTTTCTTTTTTAGAAAAGGCCAAGAATTAGCTTGTGCTAATATTGTGAATGGTATGGAAATAAATAAACATGGAATTATATTAATAGCTTCAATAATAATTAAAAAATTAGACATTTAGACTTATAAAAAAATATTTTTCAAAGATGTTTGGTATGTGCTATTAAAATTATTATTTTTATATGTTGATAAAAAAAATCATTACATTTAATGTATATAACGCGGTAAACCCGAAATGGTACACCGGTATTGACCGGTATCCGAAATATATCGTACCGGTGGTCAAACCGGTACAGCCTCCAGTACGGTATTGACTTCCTTGCTCCATACACGTAAACTTTATCGATGATAAACCAAACATTTGAACATTTTTATAATGTACCAACTTTCGGGAGGCATAACTTTTCGCACTAAGCTATGATTTATGTAAACTTGATTTTATTAGAAAAATAATTTTATGAAAACTCCAACGATACCTCGTTTGTTGAGTATCAAGACTAAGTAGACCCTCAATAAGCCTCAAGAAATCAAAGGCAACATTATAAAGTCCCAAAAATGCGCACTCCAAGCACTCTTGCCTCACATGCTACTCAATTAGGAGAAGGTTCCTCGCCCTTAAGGTCATTTTATATATATATATATATATATATATATATATATATATATATATAGAGAGAGAGAGAGAGAGAGAGAGAGAGAGAGAGAGAGAGAGAGAGAGAGAGGTCTAATTTGAGTAGATGAAGGTTCCAAAATTCACCTTGGGACATGTATGGGTTGAAGCACTACAACCAAGTATCTTATGAAATACCTGTAGGAGTTGAGCTAGTACTAGAATTTTGGCGAGATACTACTAAAATACTTGTGTGAGTTAAGGGACAGTCAGAATTCTGTTGGGCTTTGCCGAAATTATCGAACGAGTCGAGGCATTGTTGAAGAGGTACTATTGAAATACCTGTATGGTTTGAGGCACTATTAGAATTGTGTAGTTTTAAATTCAACTAAACTACTATCGAAATTTCAACGAGATGCTACTAAGTTGCAAACTAATTCCCAACTATCATGTTGCTCTTAACAGTGTAGCTATAGTAACATTGAGCTGAATAGATGCTATAGCTAGAGTACTACGCGCTTAAAGGAATTGGGGACCTTGCTAGAAAGATGGTGAAGACAATTGTAGAATTTTTTTTTTTTTTTTTTTTGTGATATTGATATATATAAGTCTCTTTTGTTTTAGATTTTATATAATTTATATTTTTTATTAACCCCTCTGGACAAAATCCTAGAGCTGCCCCTGTCGCAAATACTCTCATATAATATGACCATGCATGCACGTATACATCTTTCGTAATCACAATAAAATGTTGAAACTTTGAGAAAAGTTTGTCAAAATTCTTGTTCTTGATTTCCCTCTAAAATCTTTTCAAAACTTAAAATCATTTTTAAATACATAAATTCTGTAAAAATATTGGTTTTCTTGTTTTCCTCTTAAAAACATTTTTAAATATAATTAAAAAATGCATTTTTTTTTAATGCAAAAGTTGAAATTTGGCTTCAATCCGACTATTTTGGTTTTAAAAGCAGAAATTCAGTTAAAATTGTGCTAAAATTCAAAGTTTTTCCCACCCTAAAAGATCAAGATCACTTCTGCCCTTCACTCCGGATGTTATCCCAGACACATAGGCATGCAATCAGGAATGCCCAAAGTCTTTCTTCCACTGAAAAACCATCTTAATTTATTAAAACCATTTTCCTATGCCGAAATTCAGCCAAAATTTTGGATTTTTCGTTTTCCATTTAACAACCATTTCCAAAAAAAAAATCATTTTTTAAATTTGATATTTTGTTAAAAAATTTTCGAAAAATTATGGTTTAATGGTTTTCCATTTAATAAACTTTTAAAATATCATAAACATTTTTCAAAGATTAAACAATAATTTTGGGTTTCCTCTTCAAATACAATTTTCAAAGTTTTTTTTTTTTTTTGTGAGAAACAGGCTTGAGAGGCCAATATTATTTAATGGCTAAAAAATCATAAACAAACACCTTGTAAATACCAGGAGGAACAAATTCCATCCAAATTAAAAAAAAAAAAAGATAGATAGATATATCTTGCTCTCTTGGCTAAAGTATGTGTCCAAAGTGTTGTCTTGCCGAAGTATATGAGAGAAAAAATAGTTCTGAAGTGAACTAGTTGAAGATAAGATGTCTTTTATTAGGTGAACACAAGCAAGTTAGGAGAAACATCAACCTTTGATGGTGGAGATAGAGACTTCTTGTTAGGACATATGTGATTGATGTTAGGAACATATGCCAACATTTTATGTATTGGCTAATCGTTTGACAAGTTGCATTTTACTTGTAATTGGGTAGATCTAGGATGTGTTTAATGCTTCAAGGAACAAAGTTCAAGTGTTAAAGCCATGCAAGCCTGTCCAAGAATTAAGTAAGGAAGTGTTGTTCATTAAATCTTGACAACTAGTATCTATCGAGGTTTAAAAACTGCTGAAACCCGTGGCTCGATAGCTATCTCCATAGATGGCTATCTATCGAGATTTATGAAACTCAGTTTTTCAGAGCTGTTTTTCATCCAATCTGTGAGTATGTTCAGGCTTTCTTTTCTCACAACCCTAAACATATATAAGGATTATTTTAAGGGCCATCAGAGGTGACGCAGTTGTACAAGAGCACAATTCTACAAGTGTGAAGAAAAGTGTGACCGAAAACCTAGTTGCCCTAGTTCATCTTGAAGAAGCTGTTGTATTTGTATACTGTAGAGTTTTGTGACCAAGTAACTTCATGATCTTCATCGGTTGATAAACTGAAGAAGTTTGCAGCCAACATCCTTCTTAAATTGGTGATCAAGTCGCATACTGGGATCCGCGCATCTGTTGGTTAGTCACGTATTGGGAGTCGTGCAATACAAGGAGAGATTGTCACTACAGAACAAGTCCCATTGAGTATTTAGGTTAAGGCTCAACTGTAGGTTGGTATAAGGTATTGGGATTCCTTTACTTGTAACTGCTTGTTTTGATAATAATGAATTCTCAAGAGTAGTGACCTTAAAATCACCAGATGAAATTTTTGCCTTTGAGGTTTTTCTCATTCGAAAACAAATTACCGTGTCATTTAATTTCCGCTGCATATTTAGTTATTTGATAATTTTTTTGTGCTACCACGAATTTTGTATATTAATTTGATTAATTAATTAAATTTGGCTAATTAATCAATTAATCCATCATAAGGGGCAATAAGTTTTTGGCCTATCACTTTTGAATCACCCTTGAAGATTGAGTTACGCAAGTCCAATTCTTGAATAAACTAGACAGACCTTCTGGCCGCAAGGGCTTCAAGAGCAGCCGTAGAGGAGCGCATAGGTAGACATGGCAAAACAGGTGGGTAGGGTCAGGTCGGGTCAATCAAGTTGCGGGTCAAATGGGTTACAGGTCATTTTAAGCGGGTTAAAAATAGGTTCGGGTTAGTCGGGTCGGGTTGACCCATATTTTTCACATGAGATTTTTTTTTTTTTTTATTTATATAAAGAAAACAACATGTATTTGTCATTTGGAAAGTTATGTAACAAATTACTTGATATAAAATGCATTATTTTGAATTCACCACTTATATCAAGAATGAACTTAGTTAAACTTATTAATACTTATTCAATAATTTTAAAATTATACAAATCCTAACATTGCTATCTAAAATAAAATAACACAAAGATAAGTAAAACAATTACATAAATTTTATTTCTACACAATATCAACATTCCAAAATATAAAACAAAATTACAAATGACTTATTGGATAACTCATTTGATAAATAATAAAAACATATAAGAAATTTATAATCTTGAAAATTAATTTTATAATCTATTATCTATTATGATTGACACTCTATTTCAATTTGAGATATACATTAAAGTTTGATTGTTTATTTATTTATACATGGTACTTTTTATAAATATCATATCATTGTTAAGCAACACATACTCTAAGAAATATTATAATTTATTTTGAAAAGCCGTTTATTTTGGACATAAATTGTTAAAAAAATAGGTCTAAGCATACATAATTTATGCTAATTTGATACTTTGGCTTCACTATTTTCACACTTGTGAATGTTTCTAACACATGTCTACAATTTTAAATTTATGTTTTTAACTCTACTGTAACCAGATTATCTTGGCGTGTACTTTGCTATTTGATATCTAAAAATCTTTACTCAGTACAGAATGCTCAACCATTTATCTTTCAATTAATTTACATGTAGTTATACAAATGTATCAATTGTTTCCTTAAAACTCACAATAAACAATTAAACCAATATTGTCTTAATTTTACTCTTTTTTTTACCAAAAAAAAAAAAGTTTTAAAAAAATGGTTCGGGTTCGGGTCGGGTCAACCCGTTTTTGCTTCGGGTCAAAAAATCGAGTTCTCTCTCTCTCTCTCTCTCTCTCTCTCTCTCTCTCTCATGCATATGTGCAAGCATGTACCTGGGGTGTCAATGATGATATAAGAGCCATGGCTACATTGGATGCAACAAGCTTTCGTGATTGCATACTGGACATTGATCTGCTCACATAGTAGTTTGCTACTTTGCTTATTCAACATAAAGCATTGGCAAATTCAATGAGCCCCTTAACAGTTGATTGGTTTGTGAATTCATCGAGTCTAAAGTTTAGTATGTAAGGACAGTGATGAAGTTCGGAGGAAGACAGGGTCTTCTTCGAATTATGGTTTCTGTTGTTAAGATGAAAGTGTTTAGGGTTTGATAAGTCAACCCTAACGCATAAAATATTATTTATATATAAAGTAGTACAAAGACGTTACAGTTTAAACTGATAACAGTTTCCTTGTAGACGGTAAAGTGTGGGTGCATGGGAAGGCATAATGAATGCCTTTGACTGGAATATCATGTGTCCAAATCCAAGCTTTGTCATGAAGACAAGAAAGAAAAATGTACCACTACAATCATGCAATTGGCTCGAAATATTGTCAAATTTTTCATTTTCTAGTGAGTGACACAGACTGCCAACTGTATCAATGACAACCGGTTTTGCCATAGTCCATTATTCTTAGCTATGATTTCCTTGTAACAAAGGATGGCCGCTCAAATTTTAGGGGCATCCAAAGCGCCAAACCAGCCTAAGTTTCCTTAAAAAGGAACAAATGATCAATTCAGCCTTAACCATTACTTTCCTTCTTCTGATGTGTACAATCATGCTGTAACTCCACATGGAAATCACTGTATCATTGATTTCCTTGCATTGACTTTCATTATTCACCGTGTTTGAAGCTTGCATCTAGTAACTGGTCACTTGTCTGAGAGTATGCTAATTTCCACTATTATGAGTGAACTAGGGTGGTAATGGTAATGGTAGAGAAAAATATGTTAGCTTTTCCTGGGAGTTCAGATATGCCCATTATCAAATTTCGGTATGATGCTACTACTAATATGAAATAAGTTGCTATTGGAGGCATCTTTCGCCGGGGTATATATAGGATTTTTGTTATGACTTTTGAACCATTCACATGTAACAAGAATGTTGTACCTGTGCAGTTTGTTCCAAAATCTAAGACTTGCATTTGAATCTTTAATCTTCATTATTTGAGTACGCAGTTATTACTGGAGGTCTCGATTCAAAGCTTATTATGTAGGACTTCTCCAAAGGGCGACCATACAGAATTGTGGATTTTGGTTTGTATCTTATATGTTCTGTTCTGTGTATATTGCCACCATCTCATTTCATGGTTTAACCAAAATTAGATCTGGTGCCACTCTTGAATGGTCTTCAGAAATTGTTATTTAGCATGTAGCTTTGGAACATCACTTTTCTATTAGCCTGTTTTGTTGCACTTGTTGCAAAGTGTGCTTAACTTTTTATTTGTTATCTTTTTATAGTATTCCAAATACCAAACAATTTTTGTAGTGTAGAGAATATAAGGTTATGTTTGGTAACAATTTTTATTTTCTATTTTCAAAAACTTGTTTTTGGGAATATAGAGAAAAAATAATTTTCTTGTATTTTTGAAATCAAAAACATGTTTGGTTAGTTAAATTAAAAAGATAGGCTTTTGAAGAAAAAAATAGTAAGTACTAAAATATGTTATTCTTAGGATTTGAACTCTAATGCTAACTAATTAAATGAGTCAGATTCATTAAATTAAATGTGTGTTTTTATTGACTTTTGAAAATTAGAAACTGAAAACAGCATTTTGTATGTTTATAGTTTCCTTCATAAATTGAGTTTTGAAAATAATTTTTGTTTTCTGTACATTTTAAGTTGCCAAACAAGTTTTTTAGTCTAAAAAATAGAAAATTGTTTTTGAAAATAGAAAATAAGGAAAAAAAAACTAGTTATAAAACATACCCTAATGTTCTTGCAATCTGTTAATTTGATTGCAGACTTTTGCATGTTTTTAGTTTCCTTCACAAATTGAATTTCGAAAACAATTTTTGTTTTCTGCCCATTTTAAGTTGCTAAATTAGTTTTTTAGTCTCAAAAATAAAAAAATTGTTTTTGAAAATAGAAAATAAGGGGAAAAAAACCGTTATCAAACATACCCTAATGTTCTTGCAATCTATTAATTTGATTGTTAGCTTTAACTTAACGATCCATTAAATTGTTGGACCGTTGATCTGTAGCATCTTAAAAATTATTTAACTATACTTTGTTTGGGCCATAGCTACCAGATGCTAATGTGTGCTTCAACAGCTTGAGCCTAAATCAAAAGACAGAAATTTTTTATTGTTTTTTTCTTCTCTTTTCTCTCTCCTCTCTCATCACTCTGTCAGATCTCTTCCTCTCCTTTTTCTATAAAAAAAAAATTAAAAAAAAAGATCTATTCCTCTATCATTCTCTCTCAACCTCTCCTCTTTTTTTTTTTCATGCTGATTCTCCTCTCTTCCTGTCAGCCTCACCATGTCACTGCTGATCTCTATGGCGGTGGGCTTTTGTTTTTTTTCTTTTTTTCTTTTTTTGCTGTGATTTGTAGGGTTGGTTGTATAGTGGGTGGGTTCAAATGGTAATGGTTGGGTTCGGATGGCCATTGTGGGTGGGTTCGGGTGGGTTAGCCTATGGGTTGCAATGGATGGGTGAGCGGTGGGTAGGTGGATTCAGCAACCATGGTGGGTGGGTGAGTGGAATGCTGCAACTTGGGGGGTGTTTTTTTTTTTTTTTTAATAAAATATAGGAAATTTTTTTGATGTCTTAAAATAAGAGATTTGATTAATACCTGAAATAAATATTATAAAGTGGTATCTTAAAATAGATAAAATAACTTTTTGACATGTGAAAATAGATTTTTCTTTAAGATCATCTATGTTGATGCTCAAGGCAAAATATGTAACAAATATTGTGCAAATCATTCACCTTTAAAATAAATTACTTTTTGTTATAAACCAATCGCCTTTAAAATTATTGCATCAATAATGATTCATTATTAGGGTATGTTTAGATATTGTTTATTTGCTGAAAACTAAAAACTTATTGCTGAAAACATTGTAGCAAAATATTTTTTAATTGATAAAAATACTGTAGCAAAAACTCTTCACGCGTTTTTAGTACTTGGCTTATCCATGAACAGTGCCATGGGACTAGCCAAACACAAACACAAACACAAACGTAAATCATCGCAAAACAAACGCACGCTTAGTGCACACCGTAGAGTCTGCTCAATGGAGCCAGATGATGCTCCTAATGGCAACCGTGAATATGCATTTTTTTTTTTTTTTGGTGTCAAATCCAAAGACATTGATTTGTTACTTTCATATCCTATAGCGATAGAGAACTGCATCAGACAATTATGTGTGTATGATTGTTATGGACCAATAATATTTTTGGCTGGTTAATTGCTTCCAAATTACTATTTAATTTAGATTTTTTTTTTTTTTGAGATAGTTTCAACCTATGGCGTCCACTTCTGATGATATTTTTTATCATCAGATCAAGACATCAATTTTTTTTTTATGTAGGCGGGGATAAACCCCAGATCTCTTATTCAACCATCAAAGACTTTACCGGTTGAGCTAATTAGAACTCACTCAATTTAAAATAGTAATTGCTTCTAAATTGCACTAAATTGTAAATAGATCTACCTAAATCTTTCTCAAAAAAAAAAAAACTACCTAAATGATTATGTAGGTAAACTATCTTTTTGAGTTCATTAAAGATCTTGACATGGGACGAGTAATAAAATTATTTATGAATAATTCTAGTAATAATTTATTTAATGAGTCATGACATTTATTTAAATAATATATAAAAATAATTTTACAAATTTTCGTGTAATAAGTTTTAAAAAGAATTCTTTCAAATGAGTTTGAAGTAAAACATTATCCTTAATTTAAATTTACCATTAAAAATAGAATGAAAGTTGACTCTTCACTTGTTAAATAGATCTATGAGTTTACATGGTGTCCGGATGTGGCGTAAACCCATTTAAATTTTCATAAACCAAGGGGTTTATGCCAGCCAATAATACAACGCTATATCATTATTTAGAGATTAAATTTAATAAGGACGGGGTGTAAACCCTTTGTTTTACACCAGCCAATAAATACATGCCACATCAGATTTTTACTTAAACTCATGGTAAAATCAATACATCCTAATACACCTAATAACATCTCAACAAACAAATAATCAAAACCTATTTCACGTTTCCCTAAAATCTCATATCACTTTTCAGCTCATGCGTCTCCAGCCCATCCTCACCCGGACCAACGTTTGCCGCCGCACTACCTCACCGGACCTCCGTTTGCCGCCGCACTACCTCACCGGACCTCCGTCCGCCGCCGCACTACCTCGTCAGACCTAGGTGATTTGTTCTTATTCTCAAAATTTTTTGGGTTTTGGTATATTTTGATTGATTTGGCCATTGCTATATTTTGATATCTTCGCTGTTTGGGTATGTTGCTCTTTTGAGGTAAGGACAAATATGGGTTTGATCCTAGTAGGGACGATTTTTTTTTTTTTTTGGTTCATGATATTTTGGTTTTCCAACTTCATTATTTGAGTTCTTCCATTCTTTGGCTGCGTTGAGGCGTGTATGGAAATTCAAATTGATAGACATAGGTTAAGGATTGACCTCTTGAGAAACTACTTACAAGCTGTTTATCAAAATGCCTGACAGAAATATTTTTGTGACACGAAGACTTTGGAAGTGTATTTTTGGGATTAAACCTGCAATATATTTTCTAGTTTAATATCAGTAAAAAAATAGGCTAGTAAAGAAGCCAAATTTCTTAAATTGTTGAGATGACAATGAGCGTGCCTCTTACCACACTTGTCTAGCTAGTTGAGCAGCTTATCCTACTGTGAATCTTTTATGGAGCTTAAATTAAAAGTATTTAGGACATGGACTCAAGATAGTTGGCCACAATGTGGACCCATCCTTATTTTATTCTCTTTTTGTTATTTGTCTCTTTAACGTAGAAAGTATCTGATGAAGTAACAAATGCATCAACATCATTTGCGTGTCCAGCTTCATCAATATGAATTTCCAATGTGTAATTGAATAGGCTTAATGATGTAATTCAATTAGTATCAGTTTGTACCAAGAAATAGTATTAGTTACAACCATGTAAAATAACAAATGAATTAGAAACAAGTAAGTGTCCAGTAGCATTAATCAGTTTGTAAGGGATTAAGTCAGTTTTGATATGTACATTGAATAAGAGTGCCTCCTGTAAGGGACCAAGTCAGCTTTGATAATTTTATTATGAGCCTAAAAGTTTCCGACTAGATTTTGGTTTTGTAATAAAACTGATTTCCAAAATTGGGAAAGTTTATTATGTTTTAGATTTTCATTTTGTAATTGAACGAATCTTGAATGTCTCTTCAACTGTTCTTATGAATTTTTCTTCTCTTTTATTTTTTCTAGGTTACATTGAAAATAAATATTTACTCAAATTGCAAATATGAGTGTGAGCAATGAAGAACCTGAAATAATCTCTCTTTGTGATGATTTGGTAGAAGACTTGGTGCATGTTGAGCCGGAAATAGTAGAAGATCAAAATGATGTAGACTTGCCTAGAAATGATTTGAATCAATCTTTTGCATCTAAATGGCCTTTGGAACCGTGTCTTGATATGGTATTCGATGACTCAGAAGATGCTCATGCATGTTATAAAGCATATGCAAGGCGAAAAGGTTTTAGCATTCGAATAAATCATAAACGGTCATCCAAAGAAGATAAATCATTGGTTGGAGTGGAATACGTTTGTTGGAGGGAGGGGTTTCGTCATAAAAGTTATGAAAATAAAGAAAGAAAAGGTCCAAATCCTGCAAAAACTAGAGTGGGATGCAAAGCAATGATGAGTTTAAAGAAAAAAGAAGAAGCATGGATTGTAACTAAGTTTGTGGACAATCATAATCATGAACTTCTTACTCCTAAGAGTACAAGTTTGCTTCGTGGACATAGAGGGATATCACGTGCCCAAAAAAATCTTATAGATACACTCAATGAGTCAGGTGTACCTACGAGAAAGATAATGTCAGTGTTGAGTAATGAATCTGGTGGTGACTATAATGTTGGTTGTGTTGCAATTGATGTTCAAAATTATTTGGGTAGTAAAAGAAGAAAATTACTTCAAGATGGAGATGCACAAAGAATGTATAGCCATTTTACTGAGTGTCAATTAAAAAATCCAGGTTTTGTATATGCAATTCAAGTTGATGAACAAGGGCGCATGGGAAATTGCTTTTGGGCAGATGCTAGGTCAAGAACTGCATACCAACATTTTGGAGATGTCGTTACTTTTGACGCTACTTACTTAACAAATTGCTATGGGATGCCTTTTGTTCCTTTTACTGGGGTTAACCACCATCACCAATCTGTCATGTTTGGATGTGCTCTGCTTGTGAATGAAACAGAAGAATCTTATACGTGGTTGTTGAAGACTTGGCTTGAGGCAATGCTTGGACGTGCTCCTTCTACAATTATCACAGATGATGACAAGGCTATGGGTAAGGCAATTGCAGAGGTATTACCGAATACAATTCATAGACTATGTATGTGGCATATTTTACAGAAAGTTCCAGAAAAATTGGCTCATATCAATAATAAATATCCACTTTTTCAAGGAGAATTTCACCATTGCATTCATGATACAATCACTATTGAAGAGTTTGAGTTAGAATGGAGTGAGCTTGTAGAGAAGTATGGGTTGAGGAATAATGATTGGCTGATAAATCATTATATGCGGCGTGAAAAATGGATTCCAGCTTATTTACGTAAGAGCTTTTGTGCTGGGATGTCTACAACTCAAAGGAGTGAAAGCATGAATAAATTCTTTAAAGGTTATGTTCGTTCAAGAACAATGATAAGTGACTTTGTGCATCGATATGAGAAAGCCTTAAATGCGCGTTATCTGAAAGAGAAACAGCAAGATGTAAAGACAAAAACTTCAATGCCAATTTTGAAAACATGTTACAAGATGGAAGGAGAGGCGGCAAAAGTTTATACAAGAAAGATGTTTATAAAATTTCAAGAAGAATTATTTTGTAGTCAAAAATACAAGGCATCCAAATATTGTGAAGAGGGGGTGAAGAAAATATATAAAGTGGCACCTCATGGGAAAGAAAGTCCAATTTATGAAGTGTTATTTGATATTTTTGAGAAAAAAGCTATTTGTACATGCCATATGTTTGAATTTGTTGGGATTCTTTGTAGGCACATCCTAACCGTTTTTGTGAAAAAATCTCTTGTGGACTTTCTTCCGCCGTATTATATTTTAGAAAGATGGACAATCAAGGCCAAGAATAATATTATACATGACATATCTGGTGCTGTCATACAGGTAGAGCCAATAATTTCTTCCACTTTGATGAGAAATAGTTTATTGCTTCATTTTTTGGAAGTTGCAAAAGTAGGGTCACAGTCAATGAAGAAATATGAACATCTTGACCTAGCTCTACAAAAGGTTCATGTGGAGCTTCAAGCCATGCATGATGTTGATGATTTAGTAAGTTCTGATAAAACTATACTAAACAGCCAAGTATTATCAAATCTTCCAGGTGCTTTACAAGACCCTCCGTATGTTCTATCTAAGGGAAGACCTAAATCTTTAAGACAAAAGAATCCAAAAGAAAACCAACCAACAAAGAAAAGAAAATGCAGCATTTGCAAGGAAACGGGCCATGTTAGAAGAACTTGTCCATCCATCAGTTCTGTACAGGTACAAGATGTATTTGATTTTATTATTAATATAATTTTTCAACTGGATTTTATAATCAATATTTATTCATTCCTTTTATTTGTTAAACATCCTTAGGACTCTTTGCCATCTATGCAGTATCCTCCTACAACGTCAACTTCTATGCCTCAAGGTCCCCACTCTTCATCTTTTATGGTATAACCATTTATTGTTTAATTATCACAAAGTATAGATTGTCTTCTTCTTTTCTTCTTTTTCTTTTTAATTGTGTTCATTCTAATATGTTTTTAATTTGGTTATACGTTCTTTTACGCAGGATTGTTAGATGTCACTCACCAACAATTCCAAGAGAAGTGAAGTACAAACAAGATTTTGTTCAAAGAAAATGGATTACCTAACAATAGTTTTTGGTTATATATTGTTTTAATTGTGGTGGAGAGAATCAGCTTCCGATATTTTGAATTTGATTGGTTTTATTTCACATGAATGCATTTTAGATTAGAAACTTTTAGAAAAATTGTGACAGGTTTTATATTGCATGGAAGACATGTATTAAATGCTTTTTGAGATGTATTCAAAATTCTAAAGTTACATTATATTCAATTGTGACGAGTTTTATATTACACCTTCCTGAAAATTAAGGCAACAACTAAGATCAAAACCACACAGTAAAGAAGGAATGTAGTGTTGCTATACTTCTCTGCCAACTGCTCTGGTGTGAAAACTGAAATGCAAACAGAGCCAAACATTAATTTCTTTACTTTGCCGGAATGCTAATTAATGTATATGCTGATTTCCCAAGGGAAGAATCACAAAATGCAGGACAAGATCTCAGCATATGTAGCGCCTTAACATTGACAATTCAGTAGACTGTCTTATTGGTTTATGCAGTCAGGCATAGTCAACAATTTAGTTTCACTAGATATCGGATACAATGGCCATCTAAGGCAAAAAAAATAGAAAGCATAGAACAATGCAGCTAAACTAGTAGCGGATGCATTGGCTCATATTCAATCTGCCAATTCTTTTGGGTATCCAATCTGCCTTTGAAAACAACTGGGACTGCTTTTGGGTTCTAAATTTAAATATAAAAATATTTGGAATCTCATACTTGAGAAGATGGTCTTTTTAGTTTAGAGTCATAACAAGTGTAAACAAGAAGAAAAAATTAATGAAGAAGACAATCTTAGCAACAAATAGAACAGAAATTTTATTGACTTTTTTAGCAACATAATTTTTCCTTGCTAATACAAGGAAGCAATCTAAAATGGAACATACAACAAGGAGGCTACACAAGATTGTAATAAACGTAGATCCTTAACACTATTGACACTGCCTTTAATAGTATCAAGATTCTCATTCAAAGGGCTGTCCTTAATTGCATTCTTCTTCTTGGAAGTTCAGAACAAACAACAAGGGCAAGGTTCATTTGAACACCCTGCTCAACCACATCTACTTTGTCTTAATCTAAGTAGTGATCAAGCTTGTCTCTGCTTGTAGTCTCTCCCTTGTTTGGTATTGTCTCCTTTGAGTCTTGTTCATTAGATTGGTTGGTGAGTTGTAACAAAGAGTGTAATGTCCGGACATGAATCTTTAGACTCTTTGTGTGTTGTTTATAAAATTACCTGAATTACCAAAAAATTAAAACAGAATGAGCCACATATTTTTGAGTGGGGAAATAACAAATAATGTAGTCTATGTTACTTATCCACAGAATTTGGGTTTCCAAGGACAAGAGATGAACGAGAAAATTTCTAGAATTTTCAACCTCTGTCAGTTATCAACATATAACTCTATTGCATTACCCACAATAAACATGATGTTATAATTTACAAAGAGATCATTGCACATGCTAAAAATGCTAGTACAACTTTTCAATGAGTTTGGTAAGATTATATGGCCAATCCTTCAACTTTGGATCCTAACCAACAGCTCCAATTAATCAATAAACCTGAGGCCAGTCATGGCCAACTATCTTGAGTCCTTGTCCTAAATACTCTTAATCTAAGCTCCATAAAAGATTCACAGTAGGATAAGCTGCTCAACTAGCTAGACAAGTGTGGTAAGAGGCACGCTCATTGTCATCTCAACAATTTAAGAAATTTGGCTTCTTTACTAGCCTATTTTTTTACTGATATTAAACCAGAAAATATATTGCAGGTTTAATCCCAAAAATACACTTCCAAAGTCTTCATGTCACAAAAATATTTCTGTCAGGCATTTTGATAAACAGCTTGTAAGTAGTTTCTCAAGAGGTCAATCCTTAACCTATGTCTATCAATTTGAATTTCCATACACGCCTCAACGCAGCCAAAGAATGGAAGAACTCAAATAATGAAGTTGGAAAACCAAAATATCATGAACCAAAAAAAAAAAAAATCGTCCCTACTAGGATCAAACCCACACTTGTCCTTACCTTAAAAGAGCAGCATACCCAAATAGCGAAGATATCAAAATATAGCAACGGCCAAATCAATCAAAATATACCAAAACCCAAAAATTTTTGAGAATAAGAACAAATCACCTAGGTCTAACGAGGTAGTGCGGCGGCGGACGGAGGTCCAGTGAGGTAGTGCGGCGGCAAACGGAGGTCCGGTGAGGTAGTGCGGCAGCAAACGTTGGTCCGGGCGAGGATGGGCTGGAGACGCATGAGCTGAAAAGTGATATGAGATTTTAGGGAAACGTGAAATAGGTTTTGATTATTTGTTTGTTAAAATGTTATTAGGTGTATTAGGATGTATTGATTTTACCATGGGTTTAAGTAAAAATCTGATGTGGCATGTATTTATTGGCTGGTGTAAAACAAAGGGTTTACACCCCGTCCTTATTAAATTTAATCTCCATTATTTATTAAGAAATTGAATATATCTTGCTACAAACAAATGCCATATCACAAAACGAAATAATCACTCTCATATTTCTCTCTCTTATCCTTGCCTTTCAACTCTCACCAGTCACCAACATTTCTTCCCTCCCTCATTGTTCTCCACCTCTCTCCCATCTCAGCTAAGTCTCTTAACCTCTCGTGTTCGTGAGTTCTATTGCTGCTATCATTGCCTCTAATGCTTCTGTTGCTGCCACCATGTCGATGCTTCTACTGTTGTTGTCTCTGCTGCTTCTATTGTTGCCGTCACCAACCAAGCCATCTAATCTCTCTCTTTCTCTCTCTCAACCAAACCCAGCTAAGCTCACTACCCATTACCCTCCTCTTTGTTCTCATCTCATAACTAAAGGGTACGTTGGGTGTTTGGTGGATTTTTGCTATTTTATGGTGGTGTTTCATTAGCATTGGTGGTTGGTGATTTGACAATGGGTATGGATCTTGGTGGGTTTGGTAGTGGCAGTGGGTATGGATCTCTGTGGTTGGTTAGTTATGGAAATTTTTTTAATTTTTTTAGGTTTATGGTGTAGTAATGGTGGTGGTGGCTGGTGATTTGTGGGATGTTGTGGTTTGGTGGTGGTGATGGTGGCTGGTGGTCATTTTTTGTTTTTTTTTTTTATTATGTGGTGTTTCAGTGGTGGTGGTGATGGCTAGCCTTTGGTGGTTAGGCTGAGTTTCAGTGGTAGGTATTGCTGGCGTTGGTGGGGTTGGTGGTTGTGGTGGTGGTGGTGGTGATTGTTGGATGTGGGTTTGACAAGGAGAGGGGAAGAGAGAAGAAAGTTGTTTATATTATATTATTATTTGATGGGTAGTTTATATTGTTTTAATAAATTGTATGTAAACTGAGTGAGCTATAAAATAGATAAAGTAGGTTTGGAGGGTGTTATGATTTTTTGCATCCTTGGATGCTAGTACTCTAATATGAATAAAATAATAAAGAGAGTGTACTATATCTGTGGATTCTTAAAAAAAAAAAAAAAAAAACCGTGTACCATGGTGTGGACCGTGGTGTCAACTTTGCTATTTTTATAAAATAACCAAATCTCATGTGTGCCTAAAACCCACAAGGGCCACATATCAATCAATAGATGGATACAAAATAGCAATGAACTGAAATTAATAATGGACGGTTTTGCTGTTAGTTGCATGTGGAGGCTTCGGCCTTTAGCTCGACTATTTAGCTGCTTTGGGTTTTGTCTTGTTTTTTGTTTTGTTTTTTTTTTTTTGAAGTACCTTTGATGCATATTGTTGGGTTATGACAAAATTATTTGTTTGAAATTTTTTAAAGGATTGGGTCGTTTGTTTTGGATAAAATTGGTAGATTGAGGCTGGTTTTGTGTGTGTGTGTGTGTGTGTGTGTGATCAGTTGAACCAAACTCCAAAGGTATCACTTTTTTTTTTTTTTTTGAAGGGGAAACTGGGAGATATATCATTCCACAAATAAGAGAAATACAACATAGCCCAGATGGGAAGGATTACATTATATCATCTCTAAGGATGTTCCAAATACAAGGGGGAGAAGTTCCCTTCCAAATTTTCGATTGGCCTGATAATATTGCTTCTTTAGCTAGCGAGTGGACCGCTTTGTTGCCATCCCTTATCAAGTGATGGAAGGAGCAATGACTAAGAGACCTAGATGCCGCCCTAATGTCCTCAAGAATGTGACCAAAATCGCTGCCAGCAGCCCCCGAAGATAAGGCGAGGATGATGGAGAGTGCATCGGACTCAAAAATGGCCTGGTTAACCTGCATCTCCAAGGCAAAAAGGACCCCTTGAAGCAACGCAAAAGCTTCTGTAATTTCAGCTGGGTAGCAAGAGGGAAGGACCATGCTAAGAGCACCAATAGAGGAACCAGAGGAGTCCCTGATGATGACTCCAATGCAAGAATTTCCTCCCCCGTCATCAGATGCACCATCCACATTTATCTTGAAGAAACCAGAAGGAAGGGCAGTCCAATGGTCCTGAGATGATGGGGAAGATGGAAGAGAGGAGAGTTGAGCAGTAGAGAAGTTAGTGAAAGCTCTATTTGCAGATTCCCAAACCTGGGAAGGAGGGATTGCAGCGTCATTATGCAATGCTTGGTTTCTATTTCCCCATATTGACCACAAGACCATGAAGAATAAGTCTAGCTCCCTAAGCATACCTTTACCAATAAATTGTGCTGCAAGGTCCACAATGTTTGCAGTGGTGGTTGCTAAAGGCACAGGACAGTCCAGCCAAAGAGCCTAGGTATGCTTGGCGTGGGGGCAGTGGAGAAGGGCATGTTGGATAGATTCCATTTCCTTGTCACATAGCAGGCAAAAATCAAATGAGTTTAGGCCACGACTTCGAAGATTAAGCATAGTTGGAAGGCCATTTATGCATACTCGCCACCCAAATATCCGGACTTTTGGGGGAACATTTAGGTGCCAAATTTTTTTTTCCAAAAAGGAGGTTGATTGAGTTTAGCTGTGCTTTCACCGGTATCATTGACTTCTACCATGCGCATTGCTATATAATAAGCACTCTTCACCGTGAAGGAGCCCCTTTTGTTGCCTATCCAAATGAGTTGATCTTCAAGGAGGCTATAGCTTATCGGAATCCTAAGAATGGAATCAGCTTCAAAAGGCAAAAAAGTAGATCTCACCAGGTCAAATTTCCACCACTTTGTATCCACGTCAATGAGAGATGAGACCATTGGGAAATTGCCAAAATCTACCTGAGGCGTGATCACCCTATAGGTGGTAGGTGATGGGAGCCACCTATTATCCCAAATATGAATCCTTTTGCCGTTTCCCACCCTCCATCTAGAGCCTTCTTTGAGAAACCTCAAACTGTTATGGATGCTCCTCTACGCATAGCTTGGGCTACTCCCAATCCTTGAGCTTAGAATATCATCGTAGGGAAAGTATTTTGCTTTGTAGACCTGAGCAACTAAGGAGGTGGGGTTCGTGAGGATTCGCCACCCTTGTTTCGCTAGCAAAGCAAGGTTGAAAGCTTAGAGGTTTCGGAAGCCCATACCACTATACAATTTAGACTTACACATCTTCTTCCAACTCACCCAAGCAATTTTTGACTCTTGGTTCCTTTAGCCCCACCAAAAGTTTCTCATTATTCTTTCCAAGTCATCGCACAAAGTTTTTGGAAGTAGGAAGCAGCCCATGGCGTATGTGGGCACTGCCTGTGCAACGGCTTTAACGAGGATTTCACTACCGCCAATAGAAAGAAGCTTTTCCTTCCACCCTGCAAACTTCTTGCTCACCTTTTCCTTAATTTCAGCAAAGACTTGAGTTTTTGATTTCCCAATTAAAGAGGGGAGACCAAGGTATTTCTTATGCCGGGAGTCTTGCATCAGGCCAAGGATACTAAGGATCTCTTCCTTATAGTCGAAGGGGGTGTTTGGGCTAAAAAAGACCGAGGACTTGTCAGGGTTAATTTTTTGGCCTGAAGCAGATTCATGGACGCCTAGGATACTCATTAGCTCATTGCACTCTTGGGTAGTAGCCTTGCAAAATAAGAGGCTATCGTCCGCAAAGAAAAGATGCGTGATAGGAGGACAGCCCTGGCAGATGGAAACCCCATTAAGAACTTGGTTTCTTGCGGCTTGGTGAATAAGCGCTGAAAGACCCTCAACACACAGAAGAAAAAGACCCGGAGAGAAAGGGTCACCTTGGCGGAGGCCCCTAGAAGGAGTAATACACCCAAAGGCTTCACCATTGATGATAACAGAGTAAGAAACTGTTGAGATGCATTGCATAATGAGAGAGACCCATCTGCTGTGGAAGCCCAATTTTTCCATGACTTTCTTAATGAAGCCCTACTCAACTCGGTCGAAAGCCTTGCTCATATCCAGCTTGATGGACATAAAACTATCCTTGCCCTCAGTTTTGTGATTCAGGTAATGCATGAGCTCAAAAGCGACTAGGACATTATCAGTTATAAGTCTATCCGCTGTGAAGGCATTTTGATTTTCGGCTATCACTAAAGGAAGGACAGCTTTTAACCGGTTTGCAAGGACTTTGGGAATAAGTTTGTACACCACGTTACACAAGCTGATAGGGCGAAACTCTGTCATCTTAGTAGGGTGGCTTGTTTTGGGGATTAGAGCAATGTTGGTCTTATTAGTTTCAGCCATGGGCATATTCAAATTCAGCACATTCAACACCATATCAGTAATATCTCTACCCACAATACTCCAATATTTATGGAAGAAAATGGCTGACATACCATCGGGGCTGGGGGATTTGGTTGGGTGGAGTTGATGGAGGGCTCTCAGAACTTCATCACTAGTGAAGGTTTTGGTGAGCTCGGCATTCATTTCATCCGTAACCCGAGTTGGAATGGTGTCAGTAATGTCCTCAATTTTGCTTGGGGAGCATGAAGAATAAATCTTTGAGAAATAATCCACCGCTGTGCAAGCTATACTGTCTCTGTCATCACACCAGCAACCATCATCATTCCACAACCCCAATATGGTGTTTTTCTTCCTTCTCTCTGAGGCTCTAGTATGGAAAAACTTCATATTTCTATCTCCTTCTTTGTACTAGTGGATTTTGCTTCTCTGGTGCCATAGTGTCTCTTCATTGTCCAAGAGGTTATTTAGCTCATTCCTCAACTCATTGATTTCTACACTATGCGAGCCATCTCGGTCTTGTTCAGAAAGAGAGTTAAGCAGTTTCCTTTTCTCCTGAATTTTCCTTGGGATATTTCCGATAGTCTCTTTACACCAGCTGGATAATTCCGAGGCACAGAGGCTTAGGTTGGTAGCAATACCATCCGGAGAGTTGGAGGTGCATCCCCTGTGGTGGTGGTGGTGGTGATTGTTGGATGTGGGTTTGACGAGGAGAGGGGAAGAGAGAAGAAAGTTGTTTATATTATATTATTATCTGATGGGTAGTTTATATTGTTTTAATAAATTGTATGTAAACTGAGTGAGTTATAAAATAGATAAAGTAGGTTTGGAGAGTGTTATGATTTTTTGCATCCTTGGATGCTAGTACTCTAATACGAATAAAATAATAAAGAGAGCGTACTGTGTCTGTGGATTCTTAAAAAAAAAAAAAATTGTGTACCATGGTGTGGACCGTGGTGTCAACTTTGCTATTTTTATCAAATAACCAAATCTCATGTGTGCCTAAAACCCACAAGGGCTACATATCAAGCAATAGATGGATACAAAATAGCAATGAACTGAAATTAATAATGGACGGTTTTGCTATTAGTTGCGTGTGGAGGCTTCGGCCTTCAGCTCGGCTATTTAGCTGCTTTGGGTTTTGTCTTGTTTTTTGTTTTTTTTTTTTTTTGAAGTACTTTTGATGCGTATTGTTGGATTATGACAAAATTATTTGTTTGAAATTTTTTAAAGGATTGGGTCGTTTGTTTTGGATAAAATTGGTAGATGAAAAGTGTTTTTTTTTTTTTTTTGTATGTGTGTGTGTGCGCGCGTGATCAGTTGAACCACACTTCAAAAGTATCAGTTGAGAAGTAGGATAGATGGAAAACCAATCTGTAGTTCTCAGTTCTCACAGCTCGATCTAGCCTTTCCCATACAGTCACATTGTTAGTAACAATCTTATATGTACAACGTAAAATTTTAACCACAGTAACCAAAATCCATTCAGTCCACATTTATCAAGAGTGTCTCTAAAAATTTTCATATGCATAAAAAGGCCTTATCCTACCCTCTCTCCAGTTTTTCATGAGTTTTTTTTGTAATCTCATTAAACTCGCTTGCACGCATCCAAGGTGTAGGAAGGTCTCTTAATAAATTTCAAGAATAATCTGAAGTTGAGTATGAGGTGCTCTCTAAAACTCCAAACATTTAGATAAGATATTTTTAACCAAAAAAACATACAGTAGGGTAAAAAAATAGATATGATGATTGATGACTGCTTAGATACTCAGAAAGCGTTACTAAATTCATTACAACCCCAAATTAGTTTACCAAAAAAAAAAACCCAGTTAGGAAGCACATTGAATTTTGAATAATGTTAGAGATACAAATTATTTTATAAATTTTTTTACAAACTGCTGATATAGTGAGTAATTATTAGTAAATGAAAAAGTGATATTAATGGTGGGTTTAAATAAAATCCAATAAAAAGTTAACTATATTAACGATTTGTAAAAATATTATAAAATAATTTGTGAGTATAGAATTAGTCTCAAATTTTCACACGCGACTTGTAATAAAAAGGAAAAAATATTAAACATAATCCTTAGTTAAACCTTAACTACTAATTATTTTGTTTGAAAATTATTACTATTTTACTATTTTCTCTCTTAGTTACTAATGGGAGATCTTTCTAAAAAAAAAAAAAATACTAATCGGAGATTGGGGGGTTTTGTTTTTCGTTTTCCATCTGAAGCAAACACACACACCCACGCGCTATCTGTCTGATCCGATGACTACATCTACATATTGTGCTCTCCGGAACAGTTTTGGCACAAGCGTGAATGCCCGTGCCAGGTAATTTTTCTATGGTTTTTTTTTTTTTTGGTGAATACAAAGTTCTAGGGTTCTTATTATAAAGTTTTTAATATTGGTTTTAATAATAAAATAAAATATGCAGAAAGAGATGGAATTTTCTGTGAAAAAGTATAGCTGGAGGGAATTGGAACTCTTAACTGATTCATTTAGCGAAGAAAACTTTATTGGAAACGTAAAACATGGGAAAGTCTATCGGGGGAAAACTGAGCAAGGTCAAGAGGTTACTGTCAAAATTTGGTTTCGCTTTGAATCACAAAATAGAGATGTTGCCAACCGTCTTGCCAACTATAGTCTTACAAGACTGGAGGTATCTATCTATCTATATACATTACATTACATTACATACTGCTTCCATTTATTTACTACTACAATTTTTTTTTTTGGTAGTGTGAATGCACTTTTCTGACACATCCGGATGGTATGAATCACCCCAATTTGGTGAAGTTGATTGGATATTGCTGTGAAGTTGAAGATCACCACTTGGGTGTTGTCTATGATCTTAGATCAAAGGATACTCTTCTCAATCTCATAGACAAAGGTACATTTTAGTTTGTTCATTTTTCACGCATTAAATAATTTTAACCATTGATGCCAATTTGCATAGGAAAAAAAGAAAAGAAAAAAAGAAGCCTAAATGACAAAGTGCTTTTAATTGCACTTGCAGATGATTTAAATTGGAACCAAAGAATGCAGGTGGCTCTTGCGATCGCACGTGTGCTTGAGTCTCTGCATTGTCATAATCCCATTTACCAACTTCGCTTTGTTCACCCTGCTCTTATAATGCTTGATCAGGTGGGTCATCTTTGGTTTTATTCATGCTCTCGATAGACAGACTGACTTACTTTTGTTTTCTTTTTTAGAAAAGAATGATTCCAAAATCTGGTCTAATTTGATCTTCATTGTTCCACAGGATTCCAATCCAGTGTTATTTGATTTGTTCATGCTATCTGGTGGAATTGTTGGTGATAAGCAGTTTGTGTCATACTGAGACAAGTCATATTTGTGTTATCTATCCTATTTAGATATCTACTTCAATGGTTTAGGTATGTCCATTTATGTGTTCATATATTTCATTATATAAATTTGTGTGCATATGTGAAATAATTGATGGATCTGAGATATATGTGAGAGTTTAATAAGTAGATGCAACAATAAATAGAAATAATTCTTCTCTTGTGTCTGCATAATTACACAAAATTCGTTGAGTCGAGCCATTCCTTGCATTCTGCATTTGGAACTTTTTGTTTTGCTAGGATTTTTAACTTCTGCCGTCTTGTGAATGGTCTTCCATCAGGTTTTTGTTGTAGTGGCTCTAGTTATAAGTCTGGTCGACCAATGTAGATTTTGACCGGTTTTCTAGTTGAACTTGATTGGAAAGTTTGCTTGGGTTCCTTGTTTACTAGGTGCCAGGCTTTTAACTTGAATTGGCCTATGCATTATCTTATCTGGACTGAGATGAATGAAGCCAAATCATTTTGCCTTTGTGTGATCTCACATTGTGGTGTGGTACCATTACAATTTTGGTGTAAGATGCTTCCCCTCATTAGGTGTGATGCCTAAGAAGTTTATTCTATTTCCTTTCACCTCTTTACTTCCTATTTGCTGTTTCACAGCTTCAAGTTGCTTTCCAGCAATCCTAATAATTCTCTACAAATGATCCCTTTTGCTTTAACATCTAAATCTCAAAAGTGAGAACTTTACTCTAACCCTTAATTATTACCAAAAAACTAGCTTTACCTCACTTACTATATAACATCCTAACCTGAATCCCTATAGCAGTATCAGGTCTATTTAATAATTTTTTTGGTGCTGAAACTGAAACTTTGATCACTTTTTAGTTTCAAACCTGCTGTCCTGCATCATTTTGTTTTCCGTTTCTGCCTTTTATCTTATCTATTTTAGCATCTTTGTGATTTTTTTTTAAATTTTTTTAAGCACTATCTCGTATCCTTACCTAAGATGCAAAAGCTACTTATCAAAAAAAAAAAAGATGCAAAAGCTAAATTTCTTGTTGATGTACATTTTAAAACTAGGAAGCCTTTGATAAACACTCATTATCCCTTCAACTAGCATTCAAGCATATGAGTCTAGAACAATATTTCTTGGGCACTAGTCATAGCATCCAAGAATCCGCAACCTAAAATTTGACTTAAAAAAAAAAATTAATCATTTTAATCCCAAATGGTATTTTCTCGATTTTTTAAAATATGTTTTATTCCTTTAACGAATTTTAATCTCAAGTGCACCTATTTTTACCGTTAATTCAGTTATGATTTTGAATGTGTTGCAATAGAACATTCTGATTTTTGGATTATATATAATGGAATTCATGTCAATTTGAAAGATGTGATGTTGCAGTGCAAGATACCACCCTTTTTTTATAGGTAAATGTTTCTTACTTTTGTATATATATTCACCAAGTCAATCTTTTCTGTTATCCAAACATGGTTGTAGAAAAAGCAAGTTGGAGCTTTCAATTAATTGTGTGTCATGGACACTAGCGACAAGTTTGAATGGTCTAAGATGGGAGAGGATTCTGCTTCATTAGATGTGTATTGTTTTTTTTTTTTTTTGGAGATATATCTCATCTTCTTTTTCCCTCAGATCTATTATGAAGTTTAATTTCAACCTAAAAATTATTTATTACTTATTTTAGGTAAGCTTTGGGTGCAAGTCCTGTGTACTAGAGGTTCCTCTTTGTTGAATGAATTTTCTTTATCTTTAAAAAAATAAAAACTGTTGTGTTAAACTTTAGTTTGATGACTAATTTCATTAAATGATGTAGCTAGGAAAAATGGGAAAGGATCCAAATCTGAGCTGACAGTTGGACAGCAAGTTGTGAACAGATGGCGTTAATGGTGTAGAAAAAGCGTAGGATTTTAGATTTGGAGGACAAGAAAGGGAGAAAACTTGAGGATTCGGGGGCTGCTCTCAGTGCCAGCCCTTCCACTAGGCCAATTAGGCATAGGCCTAAGGCCCCTAGCGGAAGGAGGCCCCTTCTCAAAAAAGAAATGTTGGAAAAACTGGAGTGCAATTTTTTTTAATTAGATAGTTTGCATCTCAAGGGTAAGAAAAATAAATTTAAATAAAATATTTTATGATATAAAAATATTAATTTTATTAATATATAAATATAAAAAAAGGCCTGTTTTAATTGTTCGCCTAAGGCTCTAAAATGTCTAGGGCCGGCCCTAGCTGCTCTAGTCTGTGAACAGTGTTTTTGGGGTTTTGAAAATTTTAGAGATCAATTTGATGAATAGCTGTTTTTGTGAACCCTTATATGATATTGTGGGGAACTCACAAATTTCAGCCGGCCTCTTTTAGTTGTGTTGATGTTCGGATGAAATATAGATTAGTCATGGTCACTATAATCTAACAGAAAATGATGTTGATTACTATCAGAATACAGATCCCAAGTGTTGATTATTATTAGACTACACATGCAAAGTGTTGATTATTATCTGAATGCACATGCAAATTATGGAGATTTTAAGACATTGAATTAACAAACTCCTAGGCTTTGCCTTTTGATTTTGACCTTGCTTGTTCTTTAACTTAGATGTTTTGAATGCTTAACAGTTCTGTTTGTTATGTTCAACTACTGTAGCAGAGTAGCTTGTACTCATGAGTCTTTCGGCATTGCAGTTTTACTTTTTTTTTCTTTATTGCACTTAACAAAAATTTTCTGTAACAGGTGTCTGGTCGCTGAGGTCAGATCAGTTTTCATATGCTATTGTACTTATAGGGCTCATAGGTAAACGTGCCTTTAGTGGGGAGAATTGGAAAGATGAAACAGAACAACCTCTGATCTGGGCTTGGGATCAATACCATATGAAATTGAAGTCTGGCTTCCAGCCAAATGACTATCATCTTGTTCTTGAGAGCCTGAAGGCAGAACCTGGTGTTCATGATCTTGATGGAGTAGCACTGACAAAGATGATATTTCACTGTGTGAACTTTTGTTCAGTGAAACGTCCTATGATGTCGCAGATTGTTCAGTGTTTGCAGGGTTTACATGTTTTCAATGGCGATTTTGGTGTGGTGAAAGGTCTTTTACAGGGGTGGGACTCGTATACTCTTCCAGGGAAGAAGAAAAGCTCAAAATGGAAAGGATGTCTTAAGATCGCGTGTCTGGGTATGAAGGATGATGAAATAGATCGGGGGAACACGATGGATGCTCAACCAATCAATCACTGATGAACTGTTTTCTTTTCTGTAGGAGCGAACCAAATATAAGGTTACTCTGGGCACTGGCCCGGTATGAAAATACTTGACACATTGTTTTCTTTCCATTTCGTTGATGGACTTTGTGGTGATTGCAACTAGTAGATGAACCTACAATTTAAATGTAAGGTTTAATGCTAGCTCTATATTAGTGAAATATTTCAGATTAGACTCCCTTCTTGTTTCCCTGCAATTTTGATTAAATTGCTTCTGGATGGCTCTTAAAGGAGCATTTTGTATTTACTAAAAAGGGTCTATTTTTATCCTTTATATATATTTCGAATGCCAGTGATTAGATTTGACAAATTTTGTGTGATGGTTTGGCAATAAGAGAAACTTAATGTGGGACTGAGCCCTATATTTATATTACTTGTGCAATACTATATAGGTTGCAATTTATATTAGTTAGTGATGGGGGTGTTTAAGTGAGTAGTTGTCATGTTGTCAAAATTACATCAGTTGTCACTTGATGGCTACGCGGTGGATATATAGCTACTTAATCGAAATCTCTTCAATATATCATCTCCCCAATAATAGGAGAAAAAGGAAAATAAATCTAACTTGTAATGCTAAATAAACTCATTAATAAAAAGTGCAGGATGTTAATAATCAAAAGAAAAACGAGCGAGTTTATCATAGGAAGTGGAGTCTCCAAATCCAAAGTTGGTGGTGATATTAAATTCTTTCTGAGCTTTATCACAATAAAATTTTTTGTGATGTTAATAGTGAGTCTAGGAGAGAATTAATAAGAATTTGTTATACAACAGTTTGTAAAATGTTACAAAATAGTTTGTGCTTGTAAGTAGCATTACTCTTTATGGAAATTACACTTTAGCCCTTTAACTATAACAATGCACACTTTATTTTCCTAAAACTATACTCACTTTTATATTTGCCTTCCCTAAACTATGACAATGCACACATTATCCCCTGAATTATAACCATTTAACACTTACCCTCTTAAACAATGAGAACATACACTTATTTCCCTAAATTATTACTCATGGGGTGGGGTGCGAAGTATTACATGATTAATACTTTTTGAGGGTAATTAAGTGTTAAATGAGTAATAGTTTAGAGAGAGGGGGGGGTAAAGTGTGCATTCCAATAGTTTTAGAGGGGGTAAGTGTAAAATGTAGTATAGTTTAAAGGGGGTAAAGTGTAATTTCTCCTTACTCTTTAAAAATATCCATATTAGAATATCTACTCTAAAAATTTATTTCAATAAAATATTTATTCTTCTACATTTTTTATTATTTCCTTTACACTCTCATTCTCTCTAGAAAGCTCCTAGTCTATTTCCTTCACACTTTCTCCCCCTCTCTCTAGAATCCTCTCACTTGCTCCCCCTCTCTCTCAAAGACCTAGCACAACCCTAAATCACCAAGCAACTAGCCACCATCAATGGAGCAACCCATAATCATCAAGCAACTAGCCACCATAAGCCCATTTAGCCACCATCAACATATCCACCCCACACTCATCACACTATAAAACATATGGGCTATAGTCGCGTTTATTTTAGCCACGCTTACCAAAACACAGCTATAGCCAACCTATATCCGCGTTTTTAGTAAACGTTGGTTATACTATTGACCTATAGCCGTGTTTTCAAAACGCAGCCATAGGTAAGGTCTATAGTTGCATTTATAAGGTCTATCCAACACATGCTGCTAAAAACACTTATAAATGCAACTATAGACCTTACCTATGGCTGAGTTTTCAAAACACGGCCATAGGTAAGGTCTATAGTTGCATTTATAAGTGTTTTTAGCCGCGTGTGTTGGATAGGCCCTATTGTCGCGTTTAGAAAACGTGGCTATAGGACTAGTAGAATAATTTTTTTTTTAAAGATGACCTATACCCACTTTTATAAACCTCAACTTTAACTTTCATATAGCCGTGTTTTTAAAACGTTGTTATAGGTTAGGTCTATAATCACATTTATAGGATTTTAGAAGCACGACTATAGGTTCATCTGATATTGTCATCAAAATATAGCTCACCTTTGTTAAGAGAATAAGAAATTATTAATGCAATATCACAACTAAATACTCACCATATTTTTTGTAAATGCTACATAAATAGTAAAAAATAACCGACCTTTGTTAAAAAAATAAGCAGTTACTATGCAATATCATTGCTAAATACTCACCATATTTTTTAATTACTTGAAAACTTATTGATGGAAAAATATAAACTTTTGGTAGAATTGTGATTTCCGTAAAAATGAAAACATTAAAAGCTCTAATAAAGAGAATATCAACAACCAATTATATAATTAACCATTAATAATAAGAACATAAACAGTAAAAAATTGCTGACCTTTGCTAAAACAATAAGGTATTAAAAAAGCCTTACTTCATTGGCAACAAAGTTCCCAATTTTATGACAATCTCCTATGAACAAAAAAATTACACCAAGTAAGAACATAAATAGTAAAAACTAGGTGACATTTGTTAAGACAATATGTAGTTAAAAAAGCCTCACTTCGTTGGCAACAAAGTTTCCCAATTTTATGACAATCTCTTGTTAACAAAGAAAGTTACACAAAATGCAGCACACATGGTCATTTTCTTGCAACTAAACAGGAATAAAGCATAACTAGATGAAGAATGGCGTACTCAAACCTTAGGAATGCTTAGAATGCATTTTGCAGAGCATAAACTAGAACCATTAAAGTTGTGAAGAAAAATAAAATTGGAATGAGTAGGAGTGGAATTTCGGTTTTCTTTTGATTATGAAATTTTGGTTTTCTATTCTGAGAAATATGGTTGGATTTGGGGAAGGGAATAGGCGAGCTTCATAGTCCAAAAGAAACGTAGAATTGTAGAAGGGGGGGTGAAACCTAAAATCGGTGACTCTTACTTGATATTAAAGAAACACAGCATTTTAATGAGAATAGACACTAATTAAAGGATAATTATACGTGGTCCCCATAGAAATTTAAACACATGGAGCAAGATTGGACTCCAATTCAGATTTTAATCAAACACTTTGAAGAATAATTATGTTGTGATCCCACATAAATTTAAATACATGAAGCAAAATTGAACTTTAAATTGAATTCTAATTTTACTTTTTCTAAGCTTTGCCTATATATATATTATTATTATTATTATCTATGCTACTATTTAAGGAGCTTCTCTTGTTTGGATTCCTCATTTTTATATTCTAAAATGCTCATACATCCCTATGTTTAACTAGAGACAAAACAAAAGGACAATCTGGTAAAAATACAACTCTAACTCCTACTAAAACATTGCCTAAAAAATAAGATTACTCTCTTGTTGATTTTCAAATTGTTTTATCCACTTATAAATTAAATTTTCAAAATGAAAATTATATATATAAAATAAAAACACATTGTTTTTTTTTTCTGCTATAAAATAGGACCATTAAAAAAAACCTCATCACACGCTCGAGGTTAGTCATTATTATTATTATTACAAGACAAACTAAAAATTTTCTAAAATACAAATTTGTAAAATCTTGACTTTAACAAAGTGGGTTTGACTTTTTTATTTTTATACTTTTGTTTATGCAAGCAAGAAAGAGACCTATAGAATGTCTTTTACGAATGCTCAAAGGTTCCAACTACTAGGCTCGGCAAATCCCCAGCAGTTTAAGGAATGGGATATTCCATATTGAATATCCATGTTGACCGAGGAAATGACTAATTTCCACTAAAAAAAACCTCATCAGACGCTCGCGTGTGGTGAGGCTAGTTATTCTACTTATTATTATTATTATTATTATTATTATAAGACAAACTAAAAATTTTCTAAAATACAAATTTGTAAAATCTTGACTTTAACAAAGTGGGTTTGACTTTTTTATTTTTATACTTTTGTTGATGCGAGCAAGAAAGAGACCTATAGGATGTCTTTTACGAATGCTCAAAGGTTCCAACGACTAGGCTCGGCAAATCCCCAGCAGTTTAAGGAATGGGATATTCCATATTGAATATCCATGTTGACCAAGGAAATGACTAATTTCCACATGAATTTGAGATGTTTACAAGAAGAAACATCTTATTAATTTAGAAGCCAAGCATTTTAATTATGACCTTATCTTTTTTTGATGAACAATTATGACCTTATCACTTAATCTTTATACGTTCAAATTTATAAAAGTGAAGATTTGAAGTTTAAATTATTGAGAATAAGGTTAATTTAATTGTTTGGAGGAGGAAAGAAAAACCAATCAAACATAAACAATTTGGGTGTTTTTTTTAAAAAAAAAAAAAAAAATCTAATTTTATAATTTTGAATGCTGAAGCCACAAAGATTCAACAAAAACCTGGAAAATTTTTTGTTCTACATTTATTAAAACTTGTATACGAAGGAAAACAAGAAGCAAAAATAGCAAAATTTACCTACAAATCTACAATTTTGTATGAAGAATTGAGGGGAAAAAACATATGAAGCAAAACCTCAACAGGAATGTTTACATCATTATCTCACAGTGGAAGCAACAGTATGAGCCCACAATCTTAGAGTGTCTTTCATGCCAGTCTCATTGCTCAAAGCAGGAAATGGAACCCTCAAATTCATCAATGGGTTTTCTCTCTTTCTCCTCTCTAAAGCCTCCCAAGCTTCAGAAAGATAAGGCCTGGGAAATGTAGACTCATCTACTGCCTCTTTTTCATCATCTTTCTTTCCCAATCTATGCAATCCAGGAATAACTGAAGCCAAGCTTGAATTCCTATCTTCTTCAGAAAAAACAAAACCCAAATCCATAAACCCTTTTAGTTCTTCAAATTCAAGGTCTGATAAGCTCTTGCTTTCAACACTTTTCCTCCTACTAGCACTTCTTTTAACCTTCTTTTTGGACGATAATACTTCAAAATCTCTCTGTTTTGGTGTCTCTGATTCTGTGACCTCTTTTCCTGAGAGGATGGTATCGAGCTTTGGAATGAGGAGGACCGAGTTGGGAGAGAGAGAGCCATATCCGAAGCTTGTTTTAGAGCTCAAATGGTCACTCATGGACCTAGTATGGAGGGTAGAGATGCATGAAATCTCAGGTTCTGATGGCTTTTCTTGAATTTCGTTATCTGGGTTTGCTTCAAAACTTGATGGCTTTGATAGATTTGGTTGTTTTGTGAAGATTTGACCCTCGAACCAACAATAATCAAGGAGCTTCATGACTTCCTCTGCCTTCATCAATGGCTGCGGTGATATGTTTGGCTTTTCTAATTGTGTAATGTGCATAATGAGAGGCTGAAGCATTTAGGCTTTATATATACTCAATTTTATCACGGAATTGACCTTAATGTTGTAGAATATTACTTCAAATGGCTCCGAACACGTTTTCCATATGGGTTATTTTTTAAATAATTTTCTATGACAAGTAAAGTTCTTTAATAACGTTGCCCTACCTTTTTTTGGTTTTATTTAATATAGAGTGTGTTGTTTTTTCCAGGAAAGAGAAGTGTTGTGAACGTGTTGGCTTTAATATGAAGTCGAAAAGCAATTCAATTACTCTTACACTAATGCGAGTTTTGCCACACGCAAAGACATTCCTATTTTTTTTTTGGAGAATGAAAGACATTCCTATTTATTATTATTATTTTTTTGGTAATAAGTATATTATATAAACAAGAAAACTAGCCTGCCATGGAGGCAGTACAATTGTGTTACATCACAAACCAATAAGGTCACACATTAAAAGTAAAGAATAAAAAGTAACCCCACGAAAAATATCCAAAATAAGGAAATCTTGTTCTAGGTAAACAGCCATCTTGTAAGGGAATGACTATAAGAATTGGCTTCTCTAAAACAATAATTAATCTTCTATGGCGAATTTGGTTCAACAAGGTTAATTTTGTAATCATCAACAATAAGTGCACATTCAACTTTTGAGATATCATTATTGGTGAGCAAGTAGACAACATAGCTGACATTGCTGATTATTATTGCTTTGAGACACAATATGTGTGTGTATATATATATATATATATATATATATATATATATATATATATATATATATATATATTTAATAACTTTTGATACGGATTGGAATAAAATTACTTTTTCTCTAAGTTAATTATGGACTACTTCATGCATACATATTACACTTACATGTGCAGCAAAATGTGTTAGCAGTGGTAACAAATTTCGCGTGGAGTTCACCTTTAAGATTATTTTTATTATGAATCAACCACCTTTAAAATTATTGCGTCAATAATAAACTCATTATTAGTGTGGACTGTGGACTGTAGATTTTACTAGATGAACCCAGACGGTGCCCAACGTTCTTGATGGCAACCACAAATGTGCATTTTTTGTGTCAAATCCAAAGACATTGATTTGTTACCTACATATCCTATCATCTTAGAGAACTGTACCAGACAATTATGTGGCTAAGATTGTTATGGACAAATGATGTTTTTGACTGGTTGATTGTTTCTACATTACACTAAATTGTAAATACATCTACCTAAATAATTAGGTAGGTAAACAATCTTTTGAACTTTAAAGTAATACTTTATCCTTTATTTACCATTAGAAATAAAGTAAAAGTTGAATCTTCACTCATTAAATGCATCTTAATAGTTTACTAATTAAAAACACCTTATACCTGGGAACTCTTTCCAAACATTAATGTATATCAGACACAAGGGGGGGGGGGGGGGGGGGGGGGGGGCCCCGGTACTTGCAACTTTTTTAACATATAATTATCCTGCCCTCCTTGAACTTGTAAATTTTTTTACATATAATTATAATATAGTACATTGGTATGTTGTGGAATATGAAGTGGATGAAGTGGTAGTCTAGTAAAGGAGAAAAGTAGAAAGAAAAGTGATCAAAAGTGAAGATAGAGATAAGAGAGAAGGGAAATAATATGTGTGAAGGAGAAAAAAAGAGAAAAAAATAATAAAGAAATGTGTGGATGAAGAAAAAAAGAGATAAGGGAAAAATAAAATAAAAAATAAGAAATTAAAATTAAAAAATGCTATCACAATATTTTCACAATAAATCTTAAGTGCAGGGTACTTACTAGCTAATACTAGTGAATAAAAATAATTGAAATGGTGTGTTCAAATTAAAATCAATAACAACTTACCATATATGATTTGTTGTGAAAGTATTGTACAAATGTTGGGAACATGACACTTCATATTAATATTAGATGATTTTACAAGTCATTATATTATTGCTTCAAGTGCTCCACTAGATTTGTTAAAAAAATATCATTGGAAAATTAAAACTATTACTGTTAGGTTTTGTTATTTTTATTCCTAAATTTAATACACGAAAACTAAACTCATGTTATTTTTAAAAATTATATATATATATGTTTAATTTGAATATTCTTAGTTAAAAAAACTTAAAATAATTTTTTTTAATTTTTATTATTTAAAAAAATTAATTATATTATTTATGATGTTATCGGTTTGACCACCGGTCTAACCAAAAAACCGGTAACCAGTCTCCTTTTCGATTATTTTACCGTACTGGTTTTTAAAATCATAATTTTATGTAAGATTCTATATGGTAATTACGTTAGCATATAGTTGTTTATTTCTTTTGTTATTAATATTGATAATTTTTTTTTAGATTCATTTTTTTATTTTTAATCTTGTCTTCTAATTTTGCCTCCTCTGACCTAAATTTCTAGCTCCGCCACTGTATCAGTATATGTGTGAACTCACTCAGCAAAAAAAAATGTATATGTGTGAACTGTGAACCCTTTAAAAAAAACTGTATGTCACACTCACAAAAGTAAAAATTGAGCACCACAATTATTATTTTTGATGCAGCATTCTTTAATCAAGAAAAGTTTGGAGGCCTTCTCAAAAAAAGAAAAGAAAAGTTTGGAGGTGTCCTCAAAAAAGAAATGTTTGGAGGGTCAATAAATCTAACACTGACAATTAATATTCTATATTTCATGTTAGGGAAGTATATAATTAGTTAAATATTTTATTGCTTTTTGAGCGTTCACGTGTTAGTATTAGACTATTATTAGTGACATGTTTTACATAATTTGAACATAAAATAAATCGTTTTCACACCGGATCGCAAAAGTTAACATGTAACAAAGGAAAATTCACCTATAATAATTTGATAAGATTGAAATAAAATTAAATTCTACCTAAAAATAAAATAAAAGTAGATGACCTATAGATTTTTCTACCTTTTCAGTAAAAAAAAAAAAAAATATGCTATAGATTTAGATAATTCAAACTCAAAACAGTGTTTCCCAAGTCAATGATCTACTTATCAAAAAAAGTCAATGATCTTATTCAAGGGCGTATTGGTAAATGAGTCACTAATTAAAATAATATTTCAATTTCTCATGCTCCCAATGTGAACAGAAAAACGACGAGTGTAGCGTGTATGTGGATTCTACAAAAAAAGAAAAAAGAAAAAAAAGAAAGTGTACTGTGGACCATAGAGTCAACTTTTCTATTTGAATATTATCAAACAGACAAATATCTCACGTGTGCCTAAAACCCACGAGGGCCACGCGTCAGGTCAGGTGAGACTTTAAATGCTCAATAGCTACTTAAACATTTAGACATTGCATATTTTTATGTATTTGGAGTATGAAATTTTATCTTATTTCATATTTTAGTGGATCAATTTTTATCATATGTTAAATATCAAAATGGAAGAAATAAAATTTAAATTTAAATATAAACATAAACAAAAATATAAATATTTATTTATATATATATTTATTTATTTATTTATTTATGAGCATTCCAACTTTCTTCTCTTGTACTAACAATTCATCTGAGAAATATAATAAAATTATTTTTTAATGTGGATATATTAATTTCTTAATTTTAGTATCAGTGTACAATTTTGTAATGATACTAGAGAATATTATAAAGGCATATGATGTAAGAATGACTATATATATATATACACATACATATATACAAATTTGTAACATATTGTTGGCACTCCATTCTATTTTTGGATGTCTCAAAACATTAATTTTTTTAAAATTAAATTTAATACTAAAATATAAAATTGTTACAGAGAATGTTGAAGTTAATAAAAAATAAAACAAAAAAGAAGTTAAAACCATGGATGTATAGAAATATAAATCAAAAAACTTCTTAATCTTTTTTTTCTCTCGTATAGGCTTTTTTTTAATGATTTTCCTAAGTGAGTTATTTTTTAAAATGCATCATTTAATTCATTTTTCACATGATCAAAGTTTAAACATGTATAATAAAAACCAATTTTAATAAAATAATCCAACAATAATCATAAAGCCACCAAAAAAAAAAAAATTTAAAAAGCAAAACAAAAAAACTTTTTGTTTGCTTCATACTTAGCTTTTAAAGTTGATGTTTTTCAAGGTAAGATGGAAGAAGAATAAAAAATAATGAGATATTTATGTTTAAAAATTGATATTGAAAATCAAAAGTTGTTAATTTGTCAGCAAGATTATCTGTTATGAAAGAGACGACATCATTGGTAGAAAGTGTTTTGACTATGATGAAGGGTTACTTTTTAAAAATAGGAGGTAATGAGGAGCTCAAACTAATTTGATACGAAAAACTATCTCCAGTTAGATATTGCCATGCAAGTTGTTCAATTATGCATAAGTGTGGAAATTTTTTCATTTAATTATATGTTAGACTATAGAAGTTGGAAAATTTTTCGGTTGTGTTAATTATATAGTTTTTATCTGCTATGGACTGAGACGATGATTTTAAGTTTACAGATAAGAAAGTGAGCAAACATATTTCTTTAGAATCATTGGAGCCATCTAAGATTATAATCAAATCAAATTTCTTAGTGCACTAGAGAGGTGGGTTGGGATGATCGTTTGTAGAGAAAATTGTTACCATTTTTGGGAGGAGAAAGATATTTTTATACATGTTTGTAAGATTTCAAACATAGAACTAGAGATAAGCATAAACATAAACATAATCATAGTCTTATGAAAACTTAATAAGAGCATTGACATGAGGCTTAATGATTCACTTTTTCATCTAAAACATAATTGAAGTTGATGCAAATGCTAGTACTAATACCTTATTCAGGACAGGTAATCTCCCTTACAAATACCATGTTTATCAAGGTGGAATGCCTTGGTTAATACTTTAATTGTGATAGGTAAACAATTTCGCAAATACTGTATTTGCTAAATTCAAATGACCTTACATATACCTCATTTGTGATAGGTAAAGACTCACAAATACCTTATTTATTATAGCTAGATGACCTCATAAATATTTTATTTGTGATAGGTAAAGACTCTTAAAAAAAAAAAATTTAATTTGTTATAAGGTAATGGCTCACAAATTCCTCATTTATACTAACAGGATTTACTTACAAATACATTATTTATGAGAATGAAAAAACTACTAAAAATACCTTATTTGTGAGGGCTATGTTTCCTCCCAAAATTTTTTCATTATAAATATTGGGTTTAGAGGTCAAAGCAATTTTTTTTTTTTGAGAATACCCTATCAAAGAAGTTAATAACTAGTTTTAAAGCCAAATTTTTATTATTATTATTTTTTGATAAATTTTTTTTTATTATATTTATTATGAATGACCTTAGGTTAATGTTATAATCATTAATATCATGCGCAACCAAATAGTAAATAAGACAAGATATGATGATTTAGGAAAGCTGATAAAACAAACTATTTTACAAAAAAAAAAAAAAACTTGGGGGACTTGACCTACAATCCCTAAGAAACAAATTCACTATTAGATGAAAGTTTACAGACTGAATAGCCCTATTCTTCATAACCTTAATTGCAGCTGCCAAACTAAGCTATAAGTTCACAAATATCACCAATAGCAACCCACTACAACATGATGTTATGAACAATACTAAGTGATCACATTTTTCGTCATTTAGAACTTTATTTGACATGTTTGAATATTTGTGAGGAAATTGTACCCTTACGAATTATTTATTTATTTACTTGATTTACCTTTGAGATATCTTCATCACAACTAGTGTGCGCAATATCTTAAACCATAACAGTTTATAGGCAATAACTCTTATCTATATTGTACCATCTGATGGTTCTACACTCATAGAGGAGAAATTGAATTTTTTGCCTTTAGAGGTCACAAACTAACTATACTCAATATTTTTAAGTTAGGCAAACTATATATTTAGTCCTTAGCTTACACTAAATGTTCATTCCCTCTAACTTTCTCCTTCTTTTTTATCTAACTGAGATTCACTTTCTCTCTTGAGTCTCTTCTATGCTCAACCTCCATGATGGCATGACCGAACTCCGAAGCTCACTCTCTTAGTTCAACATCATTGCTATTCTCCGCTACTTGCCACCTCCATCACAACAGTGGTTGCCAAATCCAAACCCTCTTTTGTAACCTCCAGCTCTCTCTCTCTCTCTCTCTCTCTCCCAACATCGAAGCTCTAAGCCTTTATCTGTCTTTGAATTGTGCGTAACGGGAATCTTAAGGAGATGGGTTTGGTGATTTCATATGGGTATGTTTCGAGTGGATGAAGCCCTTTGCATTTGTGGGTGTTGTTCCTTTTTGCAAGCCATATAGATGGTATGATTTGATTTGGATTTTGGGTTGTTTTTCGAAATGGATTCATTGGTTTGGATGTTTCCAATTCTAAGTTGATTTGTAAATAACTAAATTTTTTTGTTTTGGTATAAAGGTCTGGGTATTTTCGGCTTAGCTTTACAAAATCAAAAACAAATTATTTTTGTAAAGGTTTGGGTATTTTAACATCTATTCCATTTTTATATTCTAAAATTAAGTTTCCCAATACTATCCCTTGTTTCATTTTTCCATTTGATGGTATACAAATGAAGGTTTTTTTTTTTAAAAAAAAATAATTATTTAAAGACAATGAAGGATACCAATTACACATCTACAGTGGAGAAGATTGTATTTTATTGACTTCTTTCATGGAGTTCAATCATTGAAGCTTTGAAGGAGCCAAGAAGTTACATGGTATGAGACAAAAGGGGCTCCATCAAAATAGATTTGGAATTGGAATGGGTATTTTTGTATTTGCTTAGCCTTGAGTAAACTTCGGTAATGGAGGTCACTACAAAAAAACTGGCCTACTGCGGCGGGCCAAAACCGCCGCTAAAGCCCCAAAAACCGCCGCTATAGGTCCATTTCACCTATTGCGGTAGGGGCTATTGCGGCGGTTCTACCCACCAGGCTTGTCGCGACGCAATATCTCTATTGCGGCGGTACAAAAACCCGCCGCTGTAGATACGCTTTTTAGCGGCGGTTTTAGTCTATTGCGGTGGGCATAAAACCGCCGCTATACAACGTTCAAGTTCGTTTCAGACGACTTTTAGCGGCGGGTCGTACCCGCCGCTATTGTGTTCACCTTTAGCGGCATGCGCAAAGCGCCGCTATAAGCTTGCAACGAAAACCTTGTAATTGCACTTTTAGCGGCGCTTATAGCCCGCCGCTATAGGTCCGCGTTTAATAGATAAAATGTGAACCTATTGCGGCGCTTTTTGACCGCCGCTATAGGTTTGAACCTATAGCGGCGGGCTATAAGCGCCGCTATAGGTCCACGTTTAATAGATAAAATGTAGACCTATTGCGGCGCTTTTTGACCGCCGCTATAGGTTTTTTTTTTTTTTTTTTTTTACCCAGTGGGCTTTGAAACCACTGTTTACATCAAATTTAAGGGACAACCTGTTTCAAAGAACCTGTTTTGCATCAAATATATTGTTCAAACCTATTACAAAGAACCTATAGTAGTTTTAGCTCTACTAACACAATACCACAAATATAATTAATTAACAACATCACAAATGTCTCCAAACTAACGTAATATTTGCATAGAAATATATTCTCAAATACATAACATTGTCTATAACCACCATCATAAAATTAACAAAAAAAGATGTGGTCTTGCAAAGTTCCAAATTGTTCAAATTAAGCTAATACAATAATCAAAGTTCCAAAGTGTTTAAAAAATATCCTTCAACACTTGCAAAAAATACTGCCTCATTCTTCCATAGTTCTTTGTTCACAAAAAAGTCCTCGAACAGCAAGATAAAACTTATAAGCTGCTTGGTTGATAGGATGCGGCTGACGATTTTGGCAGACTTGGAGAATGTTCGGCCAAAGGAACATCCTACATACAAAGTATGGTTACTCAATTAGTATGTATAAATGGAATAGAATGATAAGAAAATATCATCTAGGCAAAAAATGTCTATTACATTTCTCTATTTTATGGAATAGAATTCAGCTATGGATACTCCTCCCCTTGACAAAATTTTGTAGCTCCTTTGACAAAATTTTGGTATCTATGTAACCTTGATAATAATGAATTCAGCTATGGATAGAATTTTCCAACTCACTTGGTGGCACTTAAAAAACTATTCACGAGTACTTTTAGTCACCTAATTTATTTAATAGTATTGTAAACATACTTATTTGAAATATTTATTTAGTAATTTAATTTAGCACATTGATGATTTTATGAACTAATACCTAATGTTTGAAGGAAACTTTTATCGAACTAACATTAATAACGGCTTGTTCCTTGTCTTCTTCCTTTTTTAATAGGCAACGAATCTGTATGCACGCATTTTTTACACGGACATGAAATCGTTCCATCCGGGTTTGCATGGTTAGATGCAAAATTCAGAAATTGTTGGACTCCATCTAAATATTCTCGCGACCTTCTATTGGTAAGTTTCATCCAACTCTTATCCATTGCTATAATGTGGTTTACAAGAAATACCTATAATGTGATTTCATGAAAACACAAACCAAGAGTTAACACACATTCCATTTACACAATTTCACCTTAATTTAAGAAACAAATCATCTTTAATCATTCACTTTTACCTATGTTTCTAATCAAACAATGAATTTAAATGCATAGAGAAGTTATTAATACATTTGGTAACTATAACATCATTACTAACAATATTCTTTAGGAATGGACATCTCTTTAAATATGCAATTCCATTTTAGCGTTCCACATGTGTGAAAAAGATAGAGAGAAGCATTCCTTAAAATGAATTAATCAAATAAGAACAACTTAACAACAATCATCCAATATTACACAAAACAATCGGCACTCCCAATATCAACTAAAACCACTTTATTACTCCATGCAAGCCACCTGCTTGCCCCAATTCAACAACCCACCACAAACAGAGAGAGAGAGAGAGAGAGAGAGAGAGAGAGAGAGTACCTCAAGTCTTTCACCAACTTCACTTGCTTTGATCACACGAACTTATAGTGCCTCTTCTTTTTGCAATTTGCCAACAAGAAAATAATGTATATAAACCTAAGTTAATTTTCAAACAAAACTCACTTCAATTAGTTAGAATTGAGGTGCTAGTACAAGAAATATAGAAAACTATAATTGGTAAAGGGATGGGATAAGGTTGGAGTGAGTCTGAGGTTCAAATCTAACCAATCGAGAGAGAGAGAGAGAGTAAATTTTAAGCTAGCCAAACAACAATTATTAAAGATTAAAAAACAAGTGAAAATTCAAATTGCTGATTGTGCAAAAGATTATATTCACAATTTCATGCATGATATTCATATTTTATAAGGATATGCACATTTAAAACATAAAAGGGGTAGTCTGTACAAATGATGTGCACTAATGAATGTTTGATAATCACTAAAAAATAATGACCCTTCTTAATTTTCACAATTTAAAAGAGAATATAATAGTGGAGATCCAATTAATTAAACTAAAAAAAGCTCTTTGTTGGCAAATCAAAGATTTAGATTGAATTTTGCCTATTATACCCAAAAGAACTCTCTTGATGATAAAGAAAAAATGTAGTAGATATTATTGTTTGTACCTAAGTATAATTTATTTATTTATAGGAGTAGAGCTTTTGAGAGATTATAATGTATTTATAGACTCATGACAGAACAACCCATACATAAAAACAATTGAAGTGAAGCCAAATAAATTATCATAATTTACTATTGAAAAAAGTGTATCTTTCCTCTTTAAAAAACTCATAGCTTACCTGCTCAGACATATAATCAAGTCCATAATCAAGTGCTCCCTCTATGTACATTTAATAATATTGCTTATAGAGTATATCAAACAATGAATTAACCAAAGTAGTGTATCTAAGTAAACACAACACATTATTCATATTGTCCCTTTAAGTAAGCACAATACAATAATTATTAAAAGAAAAGTTAGTGCTTGATCCTCTTAACTGTGCTAATGTACCTATTTACACATTAATCTAACACTTGGAAGACGTGTGCTAAAAAGCTACAACTTAACCAGCCAACCAAGTTGTCAGTAATCATGCAATCCTATCCTTATCAACATTATAAGGATATGAGTAACAACAAAAGCACCATTTTCTGGCTCAAAGAAACCCCGCAAGAGCAACAAGAAAATTAATCATGCAAGATTGAAAACCCTCTAAATAATATAGAGGAAACAATTTACTATAATAAAGTAGAGAATGCAATGCTTAAGTTTATGTCCAAAACTGAAGTTCACAATAAATTTGAAAAATACAATAATACCTCTCTAGAAACCCAATGAAGTCAAGATCGCAACAAGATCTCCACTCTGAACAAAGCACTATTTTTTTTTTTCTTTAGATCTTCACACAGCTTAATTTCACTCAATGCATGTTCCTCTCTATTACATCCCTTTTTATAGTCCCAGCTCCATCACTATTCCTGAGCTTTTCCCACAGGGCTCAAGCAATTGATGAGAAACTTCGTGTGGTTGAATGAGATTCAAATGTGTGGCTGATAGATCATAAAGTGACATATTAAAACTTAAAAGTGAGACAAAAAGAAACTTTTATTCAACAAACAACAAATAGGTAAACCAAGCTATCTAGTTTAACAAATTTGAAATTTTGCCATCTACGCTAAAAAAACTAGGCTTATGACAATAACAAAACTCCAACCTAGTAACTAAAACTATTTATTGTGATCTGTATAAACATGTTTGCTTTTCAACTTCCCAAATTTAATTTATGTAAAAAATTTCTGAAGAACTACATTAAGTTTAAATGTGACTCAGAACTACATTTGATATATGACATATGACATGAGATGAGAACCACCACTAAGTTAGTTGGTTTTATGTGTACGGGTAGATTATTATAATTTTAATAATTCCATAGTAAATTATCCTAAGGATTCTAAAGAATCATAATACAAAAAAGGATTTTCCTTTAGGATTTGCATCCACTCAAAGACCCAAAACTAGGTGACTTGAGCTTTCTTTGAACTCAGTATAACAAGCGTAAAAAAATATTGAACCATCACTCATCAATTAAGTGATAATTAGGTCAAATTAAAATTGAAACTTAATAACAAAGCATATTTTCATTTTCATCCTTATAGTTTTAATTTTTTTTTTCAATTGAATCTTTAACATTTCAATCTGCTTCTAATGTTGTCCTTCCATTCACCTTTGTCCATTTATCACGTTTAAGCGCAACAAAACAACGTAGTTTTATTAATTTTTAACTTCCAAACCAATAAAAAAGTCAAGGAATTAAGTTTAAATTATAACATTCAATGAAAATAAAAAATTTCCCCTAATCGAGGATGATATCACGGGTGGAGCCAAATACAGTATGGTATAATATGCATGAGAAAGGCAGAAATAGTGTAATCTTTCTAAGGACTACAAATTTAGATATACATCTACAAGCCCATGAAATAACTAGTTTGGGGTTTTCTTGCAAATTATATAATCTGTTTGGGCAGTTGAGTTAACATTCTTGACCTTTTAGCTTTAACCTTTTAAATCTTTTAATATTAACTCAACTTCTCTTTTTGGCAATAGTTACTTAACTCTCACTTAAACTTGTTCCTTTCAATTGGTAGTCAAACAAGATGGGTTTTCAAAAAGTTAAAAAAGAAACTTAAGAAAAGGTTGGTACTTATAGTTCCATTTGATATTTTTAGCGTTGATCCACTTTTGCAAGATGAATCCCACTATGTGAAAGAGATAGGTGCCGAAAATATTTTCTCCTGGTAAAAATAACAAAAGAAAGTGATGGAATTTAATAACTCAAAAGAAAAACTTTTTTTTTTTTACGAAATAATTTAGACATGCTGCTAACCCTTAACTCAATCTCTTTTCCTTCTAAACTTCAAGCACTTTGCATGAAAGGTTCCAATTGGCTGCCAAAAAAGACTTAGGTGAAGTAAGGATTAAAATTCACAAAGCTGTGGGGGCAGTGATATCACACATTAAAAAAGAGCATAATAAAAGTTAACCTTTTCGAGATAGTGAATATCTAATAAAGATCTTAGACAAAATAATTTATTTTGGTGACAATGAAAACCAGATAACACAGCCATAACCATATAATTCAATCATTTCTCATACGAACTTTGACAAAGCAGCAACATTTTGTATTGGAAAGTTCTTATTCTATTTTTGTTATTATGATAAATATTTTACAAACAAAAATACAAGAAAGCTGGTTAGCTGTAATGACAAGAAAGTTAATCCATTCACAAATTAGTGGAAGTCATCAGTGCTTCTAAGTCATCAGTGGAAACACCAAGAGGTGCCAACCAATTAAGCTATAAGGCTCTTGGCGAAACTTAAAACCAAGCAACCATACCCAGCTCCACCTATACACACACACTTTTTCTTATATTAATTCACTCATACTTGAGCAACATGATACAAAATTGGGTAACCCACTATGCCTTACACCCTACTTATGCTAAAAACCAAACAGCCGTAACCAGATCCACCTACACACAATGTTATATTTAACTCACTCACACAACATAATGCAAAATCAAGTAATCTACGTTCATGCTTACAAAAAAAAAAAAAAAAGGTTGTACCTAGTCCATTGGACTCAATATAAAAAACAAGAAAGACCCAGCAGAGCTGAGAGCACACCACCAACTAGTCTTGAAAATATTACAGAACCCTCAAACTGTAAGACAAACAGTCATAAAAAAAATTGAAAGCAAAACAGGGAGGTTCTTGAGCTACTGAAGAGTTGTGAAGGGCTTTAGATAAGAGATCAAAAAAACAATTCAAAGAACCAAATCAGACACATATTTATAATAGAAACAAGATCATGAATTGTTTATTAGAAGCAGAATGATGATGATGATGACAGAATAATATATATATATATATATATATATATATATATATATATATATATATATATATATATATATATATGAGAGAGAAAGAGAAAGAGAGAGAGAGAAAAAGAGGATATACTTGTGGTTTTAGAGATAAGAAGAAAGGAAAGTGGCAAAGGTTCTTGGGTCTAGGTGAATACTGAAAAAGCTTTCTTTTTTTGTGAGTTTTGCTTTCAAAGTCAGTGTATATATGAATGACAGATTTTGATCATTTCTGGGACTGTTTGTATTTTGTAATTCTGTATCACTGCTAATAGACAAAACCAACGCGGTTACAATTATTAAATGAAATAAAAAAATTAAAATATCATATTTGGGATATGAATCATGTTAATGTCAATTTGTTGTTGGTATCGGTACATGTAAGTTTATATTTCTAATAGAGGTATTATAGTGTGTGTATGACAAGCAAAGTTAGTTGAAATAACTCTATCTCACTTGCGCGTGTAATAATAATCAGCGTTTTACATGTATGAAAGTTAGTGTTTTGAAAGTTTTAAATAGAATATTTTATCTTCTATCTTATCATTAAGGTAACTTCATAGACAATCTAACCCCAATTTCTAAAGAGCTGGTTCTCATACTCAAATCTGCAGCACATCAGTTGGATAGAGGACACTTGCCAAGGTACGACCTCTATTCATGCTTAGGCAACATAATGCAAATCCAAGTCCTCATACATGTAAACTTTTTTCTTATATTGAATCATTCAAACTTACTCAACACAATGCAAAAAAAATCAGGTAAATCTAGTATTGATTCATTCATACTTACACAACCAAAATCCTAAAACCAAACACCCACACCCAGATCCCACATATACACACACACACACACACTATTCCCTATAGTCTAAAAGCCCAAATTTTTTGGGGTCTGCTATGAATCCTCGACAGATTAGTTAGGTTAGCAACATGTATTCTTTTCCTCCATTCTATTCTATCTCAAGTCATTTTTTTAAACTGGTAAGTTAAAAACACACCCACTATCCACACATTCTTTTGGGACAAGGAAACAACCAGAGGATTTAGTGCCACTTAAGCCAGATCTCATTGCATGTCAGAAACATCATCAAACTCAGTATTCTAAGTCCTAAAATGGGTCAGACAACTAAACAGTTTCAAATATAAAAAAGATACAAATCAAACCTCATTCTTTTGATAAGGAACCAAAAAGAAAATAGTTTTGATTGTATATTTTTTCAAATAAACTTTTTGAATATCTGAAATGCAAAACTTTACGAACTTATATTGCGGCGGGCCAAAAACCCGCCGCAATAGGCGACTTATAGCGGCTTCGTTTGTGCCCGCCGCAATAGGCCCGCCGCAATAGCTCAGTTTTCTTGTAGTGGGCAGGGCAGTGAGATAAAAAAAAAAACTTTGATTCTTAAAATCAATTCCACTTGGCAGCTTATGTACCGTTAGCCACATCAACATTTTTTATCCATTACTTAATGATAGGGACCATTTTGACACAATACCAAAACGTACCCATATAAACTAATCTCACTACATCTAACTTCTCTAATGAGAAAAACTTTCATGGGAGGATCTTTATCTTTTCCACCATTTTTCCCATTTAATAACTCTTGTATGCTCAAGAACACCCCAAACTATCACAAAGTTTTAGGATGTAATTCTACAAGAATTATGAAATCTTTTTATTAACAATAAACACAATTCACTAATTACAATATTATTAGTTTATTTTTTTTATTTCATATTATGCACTGCCCAAAAACTAGTTGTCTGAGCAGTATCTCTTTTCATATGCTTAAAAACCCTTTTCCCTTGCTTGTATCATCAGATCACTCCCACTCGAATAATTTCTATTTAATCTCAAAGCTTAATTATCACAGTTAATTCTTAATTAAAATTTGAGATAATAATTCACTACCTAATTTTATTTGTTCTTATTTAAGCATTTGTTATATTTTAGCATACTATCATCATTCATTTCTTTTTGAAAATTTAGACCCAATTAAATTAATTAGTAACCCAAGTAGATCATTAAACCTGTATGAGCATCACGTTGGTGCCCAGCCCATTAGCCTTTGCATGGTCATGAGGTTGGGACCCAGCATTAGGTCGGGGCACAACCTATTACTCCTTGTATGGTTATGAGGTCGGGACCCAGCATCAGGTCAGGCCCAACCAATAAGCCTTGGATGGGTCGGAGACCAAATCTGGCCTGAGTAGATATGAGCGATAGTGTCTTGGGGGAATTGCTTGCTGAGCACCATTTGACATCAGTTGCAAGTTTCAATAAAATTCTTAAAAGACCCCACTTTAAGAGTAAAGATTGAATATTTGTGAGTTATAAGTGTATCTCTTCTAATTATAAATTTATATATTATTTGTGTGAGTGTATGTCTGATATTAATTGTATGCATTTTTTGTTATTTGTGTGTATGCTTGGGTGTATAATATAGATATAATATAACTTTATATAACTTAATAATTATAAACTTTCGGGGGTTTGTTACATGTGTCATATCTACATATTGTTATCATGCTATAATAACATTTTGTTATAAAGTTAGTGATTAAAAAAAATATTAAAGTTTGCAATTCTTCAAGCATTTGATTGGTTAATTAAACACATAGTGTATTCTTTAGGGTGAGGTCAGTTTGGGTTCAGTACCCAATTGCACGGAGCCCGTTGAGATAATAATGACATGTATCATCATCTCAATGGGTCTAGTGCACTAGATGCAGTGAACCTAAGCCTCCCCCTATTATTTATATATGCATGAATGAGTGTGACTCTTTGGGTCTATATATAATTAATACAATGCATGTGAGTTGACTTTTGTCATTCAATTTAAAATATTTTTATAAAAATAATGACAAATAGATAATGAGAATTTTATAAAAAAAATGTTATACAAACTTAACAAAATAAAATTGTTACACCTACCCACCAACGTTGACAATAGATAATGAAATCTCATAATGATTTCAAAATGTGAAAACTTGTAAAAGAAAATACTAAGATGTCATATATTATTATTATTATTATTTTAACTCTTCGCTTCATCACATCAAAATAAGATTCAATACATAAAAACACCTATTTTTTTTATGGGTTTGGCTTACCTCCAGTACTTTTTTAATTGGAATTTCCTTTTATTTTAATAAAAAATTACCACATCACCCACTAACTAAATAAAATGTGGAGATTAAAATTCATTACCACTTGTAGTCACAACAATCATAATCATAGTTGGTTTTATGATGGTATAACAAAAACTTAATCAACTAAAAGTCCAACACGAGGGCAATATCAAATTTAAAAAATAAGGTAAAAAACAATGATTTAAAACACTAAAACATGAACTCAATTAAAGGTTGTTCTTCTCAAGATTCCATCTTTTCTTGAGAGAGTCATGATAGAAGAATTCATCCTCCAATTAATTATAGCAAAGATTCCAATTAAGAACTTAGTTGTGAAATTTGGTATTTGAATCCCAAACGACCTCTAACATCCCTCTTAATACTTCTTACAATTTTCTCCTTTGACCAAACTATCTCAATTCATGAACTATAGCATTTCTTGCAATTAAATATAGTTTACATTAGACCACAAAGCAAGCTCAAGCAAATGGAGGTTCTTAGGCATTTCCCTATAATAGTATCCTCAATTCTTTTGACAAAGATCACTCAAAGAGTAAGTGATTTATACTTTCAATGCATCTCATACAAAAAACACGCAAACTATAACCAATATAGACCCTCTGAATATAACAGATCTTTTTAAACATAAACATAAACATATACATTAACAGAAAAAATATTTTCAACAAGCCAATGTATAACCATAGATGTGGTTAAAGTATAGTCAAACTGTAAAAATAATTCCAGAAGTTATCCAATTTTATTTCAATTTGGATTCCTTTTTTGTTACCGGGGTAAAACCCAAAGCCATAATGTCTCAAAAGGAGGTATCCTAATATTTGGCCTAATTCTTCTTCCGCTGATTTCATATGAAAAAAGAAATTCATATAGCGTAAAATCATAGTTTCACTATATTTTTATTTAAAACTTGGTTCTTTTCACAAAATTTACACATCCTTGAAACGGGTTTGAGAAAATAAAAAATTTTAAAATGTCAAAATAATTTTTTAATATTTTAGTGTTGAAGAAATTTAAATTATTTTCTTTAGATCAGTGTAGCTAAAATAATTATATACAACTTTTTAATAAGGAAAGAAATGAGAATATTTAATAAAGAAGGCAAACTAGTCAAGAAAAAGTTACTTATCTCAGGTAGGCTTACAAAATTTTCGACTTCTCTCTAAACCTTCTCGTCTAAGGTCCACTACAAGTCCCACCTAACACCAATTATACAATGACCTAAGTCCATCAATCCATATTATCATACTATTTACTTAGAGATATTGATTAACTATAATCTTGCAACTGTATCTGGCCAATAACGATACTCTCTAAGGTGTTCATAGGTGCTTACTAATAACTCTCCCAGTAAATTTAAGATTAAATAAATACAACTCTTTAAAGTACAAAAATATAGAAAGGTCCAAACAATATAGAACGGTCACTTCAAATTTTACACAATAAAAAATATTTAAAATAATTCTCTAATACTTCTAAAATGTAACAAATACCTCAAAAATTCAGTTATTAATTACACGAAAAAGAGGAAATAAATTATGGATAGCCATTGTGAACACTAAGGAAATTGATTTCCAATATTATATAATGTAAAACGAGAAGTTGGGAGAAAGTTCAATGAATGATCCAAATATTATTTTAAATTGCCTATTAATTTGATGGTAAGTGTCTATATTTTAAATACATTTCACTTTCATGCCAAGTATCCTTCTAATTGTATATATATTATAGTTACAAGCAAATATATATTTAAAAAGTTACAAGCTAGTTTTACTTTTTAATTAGAAACCTACATGATACAGACTCAATCAATCTTTATATTAAGTTTTTGAAATTATATATATTTATTGACAATATTTACTATATGAAATAAATTTCAATTTTTTTTTGAAATATGTAGAAAATGAGAAAATATACCCTATTTTGGGTATATGTTTCTTCCCTCACAGTTAGTATCTGTTTGGATCCAGCTGTTGCGTTTGCATTTTTTTTTTTTTTGTGCAGCACGCGTCAAGGGTTCAGTTTTTGCTTTTTATGCTATTTCAGCCACTTCTCATCACACTGGTGGGTCCTGTGCATTGTTAATAAGACTTACAAACTTCACTTTTCACTAATTTTTTTTATTAAAAATGAGTCTCACGTCACTATTCACATATTTAAAAATTATTTTACTACAATGTTTTCAATTTTCATAAATAAATTTTATCTAAACGGACCCTTAATAGATCCCACCATCTGTTAGAGTCTGCCCTATCGTAAATTAGTTGAAAAAGCCTTCCCACGATAAAACCTATATATATATCTTTTCTATTGAAGTAGGTATCATATGGCATGAACGCTGGCCCAGGCCCCGATCGACCGCCATAAATTACGTGGGCTCTGCCACTTGGAAATACCTTAGGCGAGCAGCCTCTGAAATGTAATGAAGGTCACTGGGACACATAACCTAGCCTAGGTCATTAGCTCAAGGTCTTTTCTTGAAACTTTAATCTTTCATCACCCAAATCCCAATGACCCCTCCAGGCTCCAGTTAAGTAAGTCAAACCTAGCAACTAGAAAGAAAAATGTTATAATTATTACAAATTTTAATTTAATTAATTATTTCATCAAGATAATATGAATAAGTTTTTTGATGATTTATATTTTATAATCAGTGACACTTAATTTTTTAATAAAATATGTAGTATTTCCAACACAACTTTATTAAACAAAAGTTTACATTTAATGAGCTAGTTTTAACCCCTTTGTTTACTCCCTCTATTGCCAACATGACATATAAGTATTTTACAACTTAATAAAATAAACCGCACCACATACAACACTTCCTCATTGTTAGAGATCAGGTTGGGTTTGACCCAACCCCTAGCCCAAGACTCATGAATCATTCACATTGGTTATCTAATAATTAAGTTTAAATTAAAATTGAATGATTTTGATATGAGTCATTAGTAGTGGAGTAATTTAAACTTGGTGGCTCATCTAATAGTGGATGGATCTTTGCAAGAATTTAAAATACTCTTATAGCAGCCAAATAACTAATAACTTATAGTGAATATTGTGAGAATAGAAAAAAAAAAGTATAGTTTTGTTTGAAACGTTCTTAAATAGCCTATCTCTTTCTAGGGACATCATCAACAGTCCCCTGAAATTTGAAGCGTGAAATAATAGAAGAGACTTTGGTAGCCTCTCTTGTGACAAGAAAGTGCTCAAGAAATATGGAGAGTATATATGAGACGGAGTTTGTAAAGCAAGTAATGAGAAAAATCCTGCAAGTGCGATTATCCGTCCTCCCTAAGTACGTGCCCATATGGCCTATTTGATTTATTATACACTCATTAAAATCCTAAACTCGAAAAATCAATCTTATTAAAAGTCCCCTCCTTAGAACTATTGCTTCCAACCTGACAAAAATAAAAACATTAGAGACATTGTAGGAGCCTTTGGAAAAGTCTTTTTGTAATTGGTAATATATTAATGTTGAATACCTTATTGAGTACAATCTCTAGTATCCCTAGTACCACTCAATTGCAAAATGCACAAATTTGTTCATGTTTCTCGTATTTGTAATTGTGAATGCAAGATTAAAATATCAAACAATCGATATGTGTGTACTATGTGCAATCACCCGTTTGAATGTCATACATGGAGATGGCCTAGTTAACATGAAGGATTAACAAAAGAAAAAAGGAAAAAGAAAAAAAAGCGCATGCCTGTGTAAGTCAGCAACAACCAATGTCCTTACATTATAGAAACATTACCTTTGGGTTGATATATATATATATTAGGTGACTGAATGATTGCACAGCTGACTTGCGGGACAAATCTCCTTTGGCAGTGAACATCTCCGCCTTGTGAACCAAGTTACATGCACATTTGCAGTGCAGGTGAGTGGCTAACTGCCAAAAGAGTAATTGCCCTGTAATGCAACCATACACTTGATCATTCATTTCGTTGATGAATAGTTATGGGTTTCCATTTATCTATATATAGCTGATGATAAGTCAGAAAATTCTGGCATGTGCCACGCAAACAGGATATTCTTAGCACATATCCTTCGTTTGGTAAGTTGCATAGTGGTCCTGTCGCTTCAATATACGCAGCCCTAGATCTTTCTCTGTACTAGGTTTGACATCACATTGCTCTATCTCTTGGCAGAAAGAAAAAGAGAGAGAAAATGTGAATAATCTATAAAGAATATCCGCATAATAATTCTCCAAGTACTTTTATTAGAAGTCGTGGTTCTTCTTATTGTTTTTGTTTTTATGTCTTATAAATGCTCGCCTTTCAGAACAAAACTAATGCAAAAGAAAGAGAGAATTAATTTCAAGTGGACACAAGATAGCTTCATGCACATAAGGATTATAATAATTTCACCATGTATTGGTTGCTTTAGAACATAGAGCCGGGCTGACCTTTGGGCCAGGAACTTGATTCGACGTGAAAAGTTTAAATTCTCCACAGCCTTTATAATCGTCTTTAACTGTTTGTCGGTGAAGATATATGCTGGCTGCTGAAACGTAATATTCTACATTAATGTGTCATTCTCTGATTATCTTATTTAAACGTAATATCCACCAGTGGATCACCTTTACTGGTCTGCTTCCTTTGCCAAACACACTGCCAATATATTGAACTTAGCCTTAACATAAATGGATTACATTTTTGAGGACCTACTAATTAACTTTATGTTGAGGCCTCCTCTTTTTACGGCTACATGGTACAATTTTAGTGGACAATTCTTGTCACATCAAGATTATTTTACATATAAGAAGAAATAGATTTTGATTTAAAATTATTTTATTAACAAAACACACTGCTAATATATTGAAGTTAGCCTTGACGTAAATGGATTACATTTTTGAGGACCTACTAATTAACTTTATGTTGAGGCCTCTTTCTCTCATTACGGCTACATGGTACAATTTTAGTGGGCAATTCTTGTCACATCAATATTATTTTACATATAAAAGGAAATAGATTTTGATTTAAAATCATTTTATTAACAAAAAACCTCAAATTTCTTCACTTCACAAAGTGGGCTCTATGCCCACATTTTGTACTCCGTGGATTGGGCTGATGGCACGTATCTTATCTATATAACGAAATAGGCTCAGAACAAGTGCCTTTAGTGCATAGTTAATTAGGCTGAAGCCCATATTTTTCCCTCAATGGATATGGGCCATATCTTTATCCATTGAGGAAATTAAACCTAATGTCTCAAAGCTAACCATATTTAAAAGAACTAAGGCACACACTCAGGAACACAATAATAAATCAAACAAAATAACCTCAATCTTCATCATCATCATCATCCACATAGAAAATCCATGCCCTTATACTACTACCTGTGTCATAAACACCTCATTGAAAAACATTTCCAAACTCCATCATCTCATTCCTCACTTCACTTTACTAAAGCCCATCTTAAGGAAGACAAATAAACCTTATTAAGTAAGGAGACTTATATCATTCCAAGCTAGATATCAATAAATGGATTCGGCCAACTCATCCTCGTGTATAGTTGATTGTACTCTCTCCCTCCATTCACACTTAAATTTTCCCCTTCGAATTAAGAATATCATGGTTGAACTTATATCGGTTTACGAATAGTGTTACCATTTGAATTCGATTATTTTACTGATCATATGATTCATATTGCTAGACTCAAATTGTTTTTAATTCTTGAGTCATGATAAGTTACTATTCCTCCACGTACGTCTGAATTTGTAATTGTTTAGCCGCTGAAAATGAGTTATATAATTTCCTATTACTTCATTGTTATATTATTGCTAGATGCTTATGGCTCCACTGATTCTTTACCACCAAATAAGACTAATTTACTGTTTTTTATTTTTTTTTATTATTACTTCCAAATATACATTATTTTGATTTATCTCAGCGTTGAAAGTGTATTATTTTATTTTAATTTAGCCCTAGACACTGTCATTATGTTTTCATTTTACTGCTACACATTTACCTAGGTCTAGCAAGACAAGTCTTCCATATGCTGATACAGATGTGGCCATAAAACACCTCCTTAGATTTCCGGTCAATATATATTGATTATATGTGTGACAAAAAATCGGCTGGAAATTACTTTTAGGAGAAAAGGGATTATTTTGCAAGTTAAAAGTTGAAACGCAGTTTCATGCATGTTGAACTGAAACTTACTCCACATGGTGTAGTAAACTTGGGAGAAGTAGAATTCTTTTTAACCATATATTGAAGCTTCTTACAGCCCGATTTCACAATGGTTATATTCTTATAATTATTAAACATCACCAAAGATGCATGGTGCAGTTGAGTTCTCAATTTTTTTTTTTTTAATATAATTTTTTATCTCCCTTCAGTGCATGGAGTGAATTTTTGCTTTCGTAATAATGTGGTCCTGGACTTCCTTTTCAAAGACTTCCAACAACTAGTGGAAATGAATGTATGCACATGTATATATATGACATGGAAACATCAAGCTTTTATCACTTTTAATGGTAAGAAGAAAATAGAAACTGAAACAGAACATTCAGGGAGATCCAAATAGTGTGCTCTCTCTTTGCCACGCATTGGTCGTTCTTATCTTCAATTTCTGATCTGTAGTTTTCTTACCCTACTTTTTGTTCAGTTGGTCAAAAAAGATTCCTACAATGGGAATTGGCATGCATGAAATTTTAGGACCGAATATGCTAGCATATTTGCTTATAAGGTCCCCCCCTCGTACGTGACTATATTAGCACTCTCACATATTCGAACTTTGTTTTTAAGTACGTAGTTGGTTGTAACGACGTATATATGTATAAGGATAAGTTCATCTATAATTTTTTTTTCTTTGTAAATTTTAGCTTTTATTTTTGAGTCAATATACATTTCTATCTGATTCATTAAGAAAAAAAACTATATTATTAGATGTGGTAATGGGGAGGGTGGGGTCGAATCATGTATGCCTTCTTCTGTCTCGTCTCCTCTTCAAGATGGAAAAACCCCGTGCGAGGCGTGGTGGGTTGGAAATATTTTACTAATTTTAATGAAATTGATGAGATATAGATAAAATATAAAGGAGAAGGCCGACCATAAGAATACTAAGAGAGAGTGAGAGACAGTTTTTGGAAATGACAATGAAATTTCTATAAACAATGAAATTAGATATAGAAATAATTAAATTTTTTGTATATATAATTTATATATATATATATATATATATAGTAAAATATGTTTATAGCTATACATGGTGGAACGAGCAAAACTCATTTTCGCTGTGTCACCTTTTCGAAACATGAAAAATTCTTGTGAGACTAGTCAAGCAAGTTAGGGCATTTTCGCCATCCCCAATCTTAAATTGTCCGTCACAAAATAATTTTCCTGTTGCATTTCTTCATATTATTATCATTATTTTATGGTTTTTCTTACAAATGAGAATTTTTTTTTTCTTAAAGCATACATCTTTACAATTATTATTTTTATCTAAATTAATGAACCTATTATTTATGTTATTTCGATTCAGATATCACTTATACAAAGATCTTTGACAGAACACAAATTTATATCAAAGCTGAATGATTCCACCATGTGTCTGTCTTCTCCCCCAGCTTTCAATGACCAAAATTCAATTTCCATGTGAGTTGACATCTCTGCCTAACACTAATTCCATTTTTTTTTTTTTGAAATGATTGAAAATATGATACACCACAATGACGCCTTCAGCATCCAAGGGTCACGGACCTGAAGGAAAAATTCTAGTTTTGTATCTCATACAAAACACATAGCGGAAGTAACAAACAAGGATCTATTTCATTCATGATTGATAACGTGCACTATGTAAATTTCAGAATTTAAGAACAAGATAGCGTACCTTGGTGTGGATAAATTCAAAACAAAGATTAGAAGCACTTGTGAACACTTTTAATCTTCACTCCAATTTCACTTTACACCCAAGATGTGTGGTCTCTCAATCAGTTTTCAAAGAGAGAATAAAAATGTGTCTCACACTTTTTCACATACCGTTTCTAATTTTCACTAATAAAAAATTCTGTATGTTTCTCTTTTTATAACTAACTGATTATCTAATTGGGCTGGCCTGTTGGGCCTTACCAATTAGGTTTTAGTGTGTGGCTTGGAGTGGGACCAAAATGGACCAATAAGACACTAGTTTCAATGGGTCTTGGGCTTTTCTGTCAACTCTTGACAAGTCTAAAATTACCATTAATTATATTTAATACCATTATATAAATATAATTGCACTCTAGGCTTTATTAATAAATTATATCCCAAGACTTTATTATACATACAACCCCTTCATAAAATATTCGTAGTAACACAAAATCATAAATGTAGACTGCCACTTTGTAAATTACTATATCTTATCCTTGAGTATTCGGTTTAATCCTTTAAAGTTATTAATTATATATTTATAAAATCCAATTTCATAAATATATACTTTAGTAATTTCTTACTAAAGTGGTTAGGCCTAACTCTCTGAATAATTGAACCCATTAAACTTATCTCAAGGGAATATTTTATATCTCCATCAAGAGACTATGAATTCCATTTTGAGAATATATGTTCCATCAACACTAAATGTGGCTACCCAACATACTGAGATTTTGACCGTCACTTTAGATCTCACTCTTGATATATCAAGACAACCTACACCTCATGATCAGGTCCATTATTCTCTCAGAATTAAGAGTTCATGCAAATAGAAGTCGTGAGATTTATTATTCATTTGACAGTCGTTAGGAGAATAATAAATCTCACAGCGGTCCTATTCAATATGTCTTAACTCTTAAAATATATCAACATATCAACTAGAAGTTTCCACTTTCATGATCAAGACAAATCATCTTAGTTGATACGTTATAGTCTTCGCAGATGAAATGTTCAATTTTATCACCGACTACGAACTATAAATTTTGAGTTTACAAAGAACTTGTGATTTACATCTTCTGTGACTTTTCACATAAAACACATACAATGCATCTCATGGACTATATGATAATGTCCCATATTCATGTTACCATTATTTTAGATAATAATAAAATAACTTTATCAATCACAATATTAAGTCATAAATTATGTCATACATAATATCATACATGGCACCATACAATAGGATTTAAGGGCACAAATCCTAACAATCTCCCACTTGCCCTAAAGACTATTATGCACTAATCTAACTTCCATTCCCTCCAAATGTGACTCAGAAGTCCTTTGAGGAAAGACTTTGGTAAAATGATCTACTAGATTATTTGCACTTTCAATCTTTGCTACCACAACATCTCCACGAGTAATAATATCTCGAATGATATGGTACTTCCTCTCAATGTATTTTCCTTTCTTGTGATTCCTTGAATCTTTGGATTGTGCAATCGCTCCACTATTATCACTAAACAATGTGATGGGAACTTGCTCCATTCTCACAACACCAAGATTAGAAAAGAATTTCTTGAGCCAAACAGCCTCCTTTGTTGCTTCACAAGTAGCAACGTATTCGGCTTCCATGGTGGAGTTCGCAATACAAGATTGCTTAACACTCCTCCAACTTATGGCTCCACCTCCCAAGGTGAAAACACATCCTGAAGTGAATTTTCTGAAATTTAGATCTGATTGAAAATCTGAATTTGTATAGCCAATGGGAATCAAATCCTCACTATGGTAAACAAGCATATAATCTCTCATTCTCCTAAGATACTTGAGAATATGCTTTACAGCTTGCCAATGTTTTGGTCATGGATTTGATTGATATCGACTGATTATGCCAACTGAATAACAAATATCTGGTCTAGTACAAAGCATGGCATATATGAGACTTCCCACTACAGAAGTATAAGGAACTTGTCTCATCATATTTTCTTCCTCTTGAGTCTTAGTCCTTTGGTCATCAGACAGAGGAACTCCATGTTTAAAAGGAAATAATCATTTCTTGGAGTTTTGCATGCTAAACTGTTCTAGGACCTTATCTATATATCTAGCTTGCGATAAGCCTAATATCTTATTCTTGCGATCTCACCAAACCTTGATCCCTAGAATAAAGTTAGCCTCACCCAAGTCCTTCATATCAAATTGGCTTGACAACCAAACTTTAATTGATGACATTACCCCTACATCATTCCCAATGAGTAGAATATCATCAACATAAAGTACTAAGAACATTACTACTTTGTCTCGATGTTTTTTGTACACACATGGTTCATCAAGATTTTGTTCAAAATCAAATGACTTGATTGCTTGATCAAATCTGATGTTTCATGACCTGGATGCTTGTTTAAGTCTATAAATGGACCTATTCAACTTGCATACCATATGCTTTTGGTTCTTTATTATGAAACCTTCTGGTTATAACATGTATATTTCTTCTTCAAGATTGCCATTAAGAAATGCAGTTTTGACATCCATTTGCCAAATCTCATAATCATAATGAGCAGCAATGGATAAGAGAATTCTGATAGATTTAAGCATGGTTATTGGGGAAAAAGTTTCATCATAATTAATACCTTCTTTTTGTGTATACTCTTTCGCCACTAGCCTTGCTTTAAAGGTTTCAACATTTCCATCTATCACTCTCTTCCTTTTGTAAACTCATTTGCAACCAACAGGTTTAATACCTTTAAGCGCCTTTGCAAGATCCCATACATGATTGGAATACATAGAATCCAATTCAGATTTCATAGCTTGGACCCAATGATGTGCATCTATATCATTTATTGCTTCATCATAAGTGTAAGGATCCGTTTCAGCTTCTTTTGAGATAGCCTCATAAGTTTCTCCCAAACCTGTGAATCTTATAGGAGGCCGAATAATTTTCCCACTACGACGAGGCACCTGTGTACTAAACATCTCATGAGTAGTATCTTGTGGTGTATCTAATATCGTCACACCATCCCTAGTTTCATCCATTGGTTGTTCAACTACATGTTCATTCACTTCAGCCAAGACAACTCTACTTCTAAGAGTAAAATTATTCATATAGTCATTTTTCAAGAATTTGGCATTTGTGCTAACAAACACTTTATTATCCTTATGACCATAGAATAAACCTCCAACTGTTCCTTTTGGATACCCTACAAAAAATACCACTTCTGTTTTAGACTGTAACTTATCAGACTTTCATTTCAACACATGTGCTGGACAACCCCAAATGTGGAGATGTCTCATACTAGGCTTACGCTCATTCCACAACTCTATAGGTGTTTTAGGAATAGACTTCGAAGGTACGAAATTCAGAAGATACATTGCAGTATTTAAGGCATATCCCCAAAAAGAAATTGGTAGAGTCGAATAACTCAACATGGACCTAACCATATCTAAAAAGTCCTATGCCTTCTTTCTGCTACACCATTTTGTTATGGAGTTCCAGGTGCAGTCAACTGGGATATAATCCTATTTTCAGTCAAGTAATCCTTGAAGTTATCAAGAAGGTATTCGCCACCTCTATCAGATCGAATGACCTTTATGTGTTTACCCAATTGATTTTCAACTTCAACCCTAAACTCTTTGAACTTTTCAAAGGTTTCGGACTTCCGTTTCATTAGGTATACATAACTAAATCTAGAGTAATCATCAGTGAAAGTAATGAAATACTCATAGCCACCTCTTGCTTGGATTGACATAAGACCACATACATCTGAATGTACTGGTTTTAGCAAATCTTGGGCTCTTCTACCCTTTGCATTAAAAGGTCATTTGGTCATCTTACTTTCCAAACAAGATTCGCAAATTGGAAAACCATCAAAGTTCATGGGCTGTAAAAGTCCATCTTTAATTAGTCTTTGAATCCTACTTGAATTAATATGACCTAAACGCAAGTGCCATAGATATGCATCACTAGTAGAAGGAAACTTTCTCTTTAATGATTTCACATGAGAGCTACTATCTAATTCAGAATTGTATAATTCATGCTTGTCAAAATTTAAAATATAAAGACCATCCACAATATTGCTAGAATAGATAAACACTTTATCTTTCTTTATTACAACATTGTCTTTCAGGATAACACAATATTCATGTTGACCTAAGTAAGTTGCAGAAATTAAATTCCTACGAACATTAGGTACATACAAACAGTCTTCCAATATTAAAACTCTAGACTTAAAACACAAATTACACACTTCAATAGCTACAATCGGAATCTTGCTCCCATCAGTCAAAGTAAGAAATAGTTCTCCCTCATTTAACTTTCTGGTCTTTTGGAACCCCTGCAAAGAATTGCAGATATGATTAGTACAACCTGAATCCACATACCAGGAATCTGTTGGATTCTGTACCAAACATATTTCAAGAAGAAATGAACTTTTCATACCCTTATTCTTGGCAGCCTTGAATATTGGACAATTCCTCTTCCAATGTCCTTTCTCACCACAATGGAAACACTTTCCTTTGGTTTTCTTTCCTTTGTTGGCAACCCCTAAGGCAATTTGTTTACCATCTTTCTTAGTGAAGTCCTTCTTCTTCTTCTTCTTCTTACCCTTGCCTTTGGACTTAGGTTGAGAAGTAGAAACTTTACCAACATTGGCTTCAACATTAGAAGTACCAAGGATGCCTTCCGCCGCCACTAACTCATTCATTAATTTAGACAAAGAATAAATCTTTTTGTTCATATTATAATTGAGTCTGAATTCCTTGAATGATTGGTAGTATTTGAGTATCATATCCACTTGGGATTCTCCATCAATGTCGGCACCTAAAACTTCTAATGTGTTCAGATTAGCAATCATCCTAAGATAATGCTCTCTCACTGAACATCCTGCAGCCATTTTGGTATTATAAATTCGCCTCATGGTTTCTTGACTTGCAAAATGGCCTTATTCACCAAACATCTCCTTCAAACTATGCATTATGTCCGAAGTAAGTTCTACATCCTACATTTGATGCTGTAGAACATTTGAGATAGATGCTAGGATATAGCACTTGGCCATCTCATTAGGTTTTTGCCAACGATTATATTGCTGTTTTTCCTCAAGAGGAGCATCTAATGAAGGAAAGGTAGGACATGGTTGAGTAAGCACATATTTGTGCTATTCAGCAGTAAGAACAATGTCCAAATTTCTTTTCCAGTCAACATTGTTGGATCCAGTCAATTTGTTTTGGTTAAGAATAGAAACAAGTGGGCTAAATGATGCCATGATAAAATCTGAAAATAATAAACATGAATATAATAAGTAAACTAGACATTATCAATTTAGCATATAAGCATATAAAATGGAACCTTAATAAAATCATAAAATAATATATGTAACGACAACCCAATCTCATATTCAATATCCTTCCGCATAGAGTGAACATAAAATACTATGATTGATTGAGAACTATTCTCATTATTAGTGCTATCATGATAACTCTTATCAAACACTAATAATATGCCGTTTTACATTTAGCCTCTAAGTAATAATAGTAAGAACTCAGCATAGAGGATACTATAATACTTAGTTTAGTGTATACCATTGTCTAGAATCATATGTAACCACATTTCATTCCTTTAACAGGCTTATTTTGTAGTACCATGATAAAACACCCTCCGCCTAGAATGCAAATTTCAAAACTAAGATAAGGTGTTTATCAAACCACTATAAACCAAGAAATTCAATCTTGTAGGACCATGAAATAAATACTCTCCACATAGAATGCTAAGCTCGAGGCAAATACAAAGTATATATTTCACACTACTATGAACCAACAATAGAGGCCGTGAGATCCAACCGCCGCATCTCTCAAAAAAAATTTAGATATTTTAAATTAAAGGTTTTTTAAGATGAAAAACCATAATAATGCTAGACACGTTGAAAATATAATCCTAATCTCATTAGGAATAAATTTCATTAAACTAGCATTAACATATATAAATATATATATATAACGTAATAAAAACCCTTATTACATATAAAAATTCATATTATATTATATATAATATAATATACAAATTAATATATGAGAAATGATATGTCCACAACATTTTTACAACAAATCTTAAGTGACAGGATATTACTGGTTGTTATTATTGGGGCAAAAAAGTAATCTTAGTGTTAGGTTCAAATTTGAACCAATAACAACTAACCACCTATGATTTGTTGTAAAAATGTTGTAAAAATGTTGTGGCCGTAGCACCTCTCTTAATATATATATATATATATAAATATGTACATAACCTTCAGATGGTTAGACTGCTTTATACGGATTCAATCTTTTAAATGCACATATCAATTACTAGGTTTAATATATGCAAGATGATAAGATGGCCAAGCCGTGCTCCAAGCCATGCTCCAAGCCATGCAATCCGATCAAGCCATGCAATGAAGCCAAGCCATGCAATGGCATTCAAACGGTACAAGAAAAGTTCCAAACAGTGCATGCATTTAACAATTACAAAACAGTTATTTCATAAATCAATAACTGTATCTAAGAACCATAAAGACATGGCACTATTCACTTGATCTTGTGGGCATCATTCAAACACAGTACATATCTATGCAATCCCATATTCTTCCATTAATGGTTATTGAATCAATGACCAATCCGTGCACATGTAGAACAATATATCACATATATTTATCAATGCACACAAGATTTATGGAACAATATCTTTATGCAGAAATTTGAAAACACAAAAATAACGGTTTTCTTAAATTCTAAAATTCAATCACATGCTATGCAATCATGATATGAAAAAATTGCTCTAATACCAATTGAAGGAAAAATTCTGGTTTTGTATCTCATACAAAACACATAGCAGAAGTAACAAACAAGGATATATTTCATTCATGATTGATAACGTGCACTACGTAAATTTCAGAATTTAAGAACAAGATAGCGTACCTTGGTGTGGAGAAATTCAAAACAAAGATTAGAAGCACTTGGGAACACTTTTAATCTTCACTCCAATTCCACTTTATGCCCAAGATGTGTGGTCTCTCAATCAGTTTTCAAAGGGAGAATGAAAACGTGTCTCACACTTTCTCACACACCGTTTCTAATTTTCACTAATAAAAAATTCTGTATGTTTTTCCCTTTATAACTAACTGATTATTTAATTGGGCTGGCCTATTGGGCCTTACCAATATATATATATATATATATATATATATATATATATATATATATATGAGTGGGGGGGGGGGGGGGGGGGGGGGGGGGGGGGGGGGGGGGGGGGGGGGGGGGGGGGGGGGGGGGGGGGGGGGGGGGGGGGGGGGGGGGGGGGGGGGGGGGGGGGGGGGGGGGGGGGGGGGGGGGGGGGGGGGGGGGGTGGGGGGGGGGGGGGGGGGGGGGGGGGGGGGGGGGGGGGGGGGGGGGGGGGGGGGGGGGGGGGGGGGGGGGGGGGGGGGGGGGGGGGGGGGGGGGGGGGGGGGGGGGGGGGGGGGGGGGTGGGGGGGGGGGGGGGTGGGGGGGGGGGGGGGGGGGGGGGGGGGGGGGGGGGGGGGGGGGGGGCGGGGGGGGGGGGGGGGGGGGGGGGGGGGGGGGGGGGGGGGGGGGGGGGGGGGGGGGGGGGGGGGGTGGGGGTGGGGGGTGGGGGTGGGGGGGTTGGGGGGGTGGGGGGGAGTGGGGTGGGTGGGGTGGGGGGTGGGGGGGGGGAGGGGGGCGGTGGGGGGGGGGGGGGTGGGGGGGGGGGGGCGGGGGGGGGGGGGGGGGGGGGGGGGCGGGGGGGGGGGGGGGGGGGGGGGGGGGGGGGGGGGGGGGGGGGGGGGGGGGGGGGGGGGGGGGGGGGGGGGGGGGGGGGGGGGGGGGGGGGGGGGGGGGGGGGGGGGGGCGCGCGCGCGCGCGCGCGCGCGCGCGCGCGCGCGCGCGCGGCGGGGCGGCGGCGGCGGCGGCGGCGGCGGGATGATGATGATGATGATGATGAGGGATGATGATGATGATGATGATGATGATGATGATGATGATGATGACGGTTGATGACGGTTGATTGGATTGAATGACGGTTGAGGGGGGGGGGGGGGGGGGGGGGGGGGGGGGGTTTTAGTGTGTGGCTTGGAGTGAGACCAAAAGGAACCAATAAGACACTAGCTCCAATGGGGCTTGGGCTTTTCCGTTAACTCTTGACAAGTCTAAAATTACCATTAATTATATTTAATACCACTATATAAATATAATTGCACTCTAGGCTTTATTAATAAATTATATCTTAAGACTTTATTATACATGCAACCCCTTCATAAAATATTCGTAGTAACACAAAGTCATAAATATAGATTGTTACTTTGTAAATTACTACATCTTATCCTTGAGTACCCGGTTTAATCCTTTAAAGTTATTCATTATATATTTATGAAATCCAATTTCATAAATATATACTTTAGTAATTTCTTACTAAAGTGGTTAGGCCTAACTCTCTGAATAACTAAACCCATTAAACTTATCTCAAGGGAATATTTTATATCTCCATCAAGAGACTATGAATTCCATCTTGAGAATATATGTTCCATTAACACTAAATGTGGCTATCTAACATACTGAAATTTTGACCGTCACTTTAGATCTCACTCTTGATATATCAAGGCAACCTACACTTCATGATCAGGTCCATTATTCTCTCAAGATTAAGAGTTCATACAAATAGAAGTCGTGAGATTTATTATTCATTTGACAGTCGTTAGGAGAATAATAAATCTCGCAGCAGTCCTGTTTAATATGTCTTAACTCTTAAAATATATCAACATATTAACTAGAAGTTTCCACTTCTATGATCAAGACAAATTATCTTAGTTGATACATTATAGTCTTCACAAATGAAATGCCAAATTTCATCACCGACTACGAACTATAAATTCTGAGTTTACAAAGAACTTGTGATTTACATCTTCTGTGACTTTTTACATAAATCACATACAATGCATCTCATGGACTATATGATAATGTCCCATATTCATGTTACCATTATTTTAGATAATAATAAAATAACTTTATCAATCACAATATTAAGTCATACATCATGTCATACGTAATGTCATACATAATATCATACATGACATCATATAATAGGATTTAAGAGCACAAATCCTAACAGGACCGACCATAAATTCTAGTTGTTCTTAACTATTGAATCCGGACTTACATTTTATATAGTTTACCTTAGTTTTTAGTTATTGAATTCAAGGTTTATTTTTATTTTTATTTTTTATATTTATAATATAAATATGTTGTAGTCGTTGTTTAAGGCCTAATACTTTTTGCACGTTAATTATATTAATTAAATAGCCATAAACCATTTGTCAATCAATTAGTTTTAGAGTTTTATCACGTGAGAAACACTTTCATTGCAGGGATCTACAAATATCATTATCAGACAGTTGGTGCTTTATATGAGAAGTTTGAAATTATATAATAATTATATATAGTTATTAACTTATTATTTTTCAATAAAATAAAATTATGATTTTGTATAACCAAAATGGTGCGTCAAATCATAAGTTTATAACTGAAACCATGCAATACACGAACTCTTTAACTAGTAAATAGTAATAAGCTTTAAAGAATTAGAGAATCAAAGTAAGACTTTTATATATTTACATTGGATTTGCAAGGTAGATTTACCACTTTTTACAAATGTATGCAACATAAACTTTTTCGTCAAAATATATGTTCACATGTTGACTTTGGAATGGAATATTTTAGAACCCAATTATAAATTTAAGGGTTTATTATTGAGACTGTCTTACTTTTTTGTGGTTACTTGCTGCGTGAAAATATAATTAATTTGTCAACTCTATAAGAGGATAACACTTTCTCTTTGTGAGTGAAAAATAAGAGGATGACACCATTCCACTTGTGCGTGCATGAGTTGAGCCCTTAGCCCTTTGTAACAACAGTGGGAAGAACAAAACAGTTTTCCTATGCGTCTAACGAAAGCCATATATTCAGTCCAGGTTAGGTACAGTTAATGATGGCTTCTACTGTGTGTCAGCATTTTCTATACGTAGAAAGTATATATATCTAGAAACTACAGCTTGAAGATGTAACAAAGATATTTTGAAGTCCTTGGATTCCAGCTCTGGTGAGAGGATTGGGACCACGAGGCCATGAATGATAAGAAAGCGATCCTATGTACCAATTGTGCGGGCATATACTATTTCATTCCCCTGGCATATCCGAATTTTAGTGCGAATCATTTGGTATAAAAGGCACTATACGTAGAATTGCTGGGGCAACTCGAACACGAGGAATTGCGAGGGAAGCAGATGTGGTGTTAGGGAATGACAGTGCAATTCTCCTTCGGCAAAAGAGAACATGCACATCAGCACATGCATATTGCATACTTTTGTTTCGCCGAAGGAGAATTGCCCTGCCATTCACCTACACATGATTATTTCATGCCTGCAACTTCAATACATCGTGGCTATACCAACAAATAAGCTTATCATGGTTTCTCTAGCCAATGTAATAGTTCTATTATTATATTTGCTTTCTCTTGCCAATGTAATAGTTCTATTCTTTTATTGTTTGTCAGGTAAATGCTAAATTGTAACTAGTTACAACTGGGATCATCAACATATGCGGACTAGAAGTTTGACTTGAATTGGTGAATCCAACATGGGAACGTATTATCAAGCTTAAATAGATCTCTATATATATTATGGTGAAATATGGATTAGAAGAATATATGTGATTGATATTGAAGGATAGCTCAATATATTGAGTACTTTTTGCTACTAGCATTAGCTGCTACTTCTTTTCCCCTTTTTCTTTTTCTTGGAAGCACAAGACTTGTACGACTACAGAAACCTTTCTGTGAATTTTGTATTTTCCATTGTAATGGTTTACTGTTATATCAGAAGTGACCTCCCGTTGATCTATTTTTTCCATGAAGAGCCTCTTAACAGTTCTTCGATTACTAAACTAGCTCAAACGATAATTTTCCAAATGATATTCAAGCATGTTATTTTCCCAAATGTATGTATTGTCGGTACTTCATCTTGCGCGCCCCCCCCCCCCCCCCCCCCCCCCCAAAAAAAAGCAAATTACCAATTGTACGTAAAAACTGAGAAAAACCATAATTTCAATCAAGGCACGAACAATTTGGTCCCGAAATCCCTTAAATTCCTCAACTTTGCTGAAATTAGTCAAATTAGGTCAAACTTTAGATATTCATAACAAAACATAAGGGTTGCCCTCATGTTTTATGGCATTTGATCAGTTATGACTACGAATAATTGTGGATTGTTGGCTTTATAACGCCTTCACTTAAAATTCAATAAAGTACTCCAAAAAAAAAAGGAATGAAAATTTTATTAGAGTACTTTAAACTTACAAATAAAGAGATTAAGCTACTGCCTTAGAGTTCACTACAATTTTTTCTTTCACACATTTTCACATCATACATCTATCCTCTTTTATAGGGTGAAATTACAAGAGCTGTCATTATTGTCATGACTCTTTTTTTCATAATAAAAAATTCTAGAATGTGGCAGACTCAAAAACATAAATGTTATGGAATGATAATAGACACAAACAGTTATGGAAAAACAAAAGATACAAATTGTTATGAAATATTAAGAAGCACTTTTTGGTTTACCACTTTCAACATGGATAGCTCAATCAGACATACACCAAATGTGATATTATAGAAAAAAAAATAATATGAACAAAAACCTTTAGCCCCAACCAAAATTAGGGTTTGATCCAAAACTAAGTCCATTAATTGTGCCAGTCATATATAACGTGAAAGTTTCTGTAAGGATCATTTTGAGTGGCTCCTTATAAAATTTATAAACGAACAATACTTTTTGTCACGTCCCTGTCAGATTAAAAAAAAGAAAGAAAGGGAAAGGTCAAGTTTTAAGCCCTCCCACGTGCCCCCCAACCCCACTACCCATCACTCTCCACCACTCATTTTCTCTTATTTCTTCTCCCTTTTTGGCCGGCTCTCATCTTTCTTTCTCTCTTTCATTTTTCTTTGTTTTCTCTTCACCTAAACACACTCATTCCTCACCTCACCCGCCGGCCTCCTCTCCAAAACACACCATCTCACCATCATTTTTCCGGCAAGATCACCGGAAAAATTCTTAGGAACCCATAAGCATCTTCATCATTTTATTTGAGGTAAAAATTTCTAATCTTTTGGTGGGTTTTACACTTTTGCTTGAGGATATTTTTATCTAAGTTTTGATAATGATACCCACGTGATTTATGTGCATTGGAAGTGATATTTATGTGTTTTTATGTATGGGTTTTGTATTGGTGGAATTTTTGATGAGTGGGTATGTATATATTTTGTGCTAAAATGGCTATTCAAGGTTTATGTATGGTGAAAAAATTTAGGGGCTTTAAGATATAATGTATGATGGTTGGTAAATTTAATTTTGCCATTGTCATTGGGTTTATTTGGAGTTAGTGAAATTCTAAATTTCTTGTCTTGGAGGATATGTTGATTTTTGCCTACATGGGTCTCTTAATGATGTAGTGTAAATCTTATGAAAATTAGTCATAATGTTGGAGATATTATGAAGTGGGTTAACTTTATAAATTGGAGTTGATACCTTGTGAATAAATTTGTTGAGAAACCTTGTGAATGGTATATATTATTTTGATGAGGTTAAATAGTAGGCTTGCCTAATTAAGTGTTTATTTGGCAAATCCTAAATTTTGGTTAGATACAATTTCAAGTTTGTACTTATTGTGATAGGTTTACTTGATAATTGTTTAGGTTCTAGCTAATCTCCTTGGAGCTTGGAGAGTTAGGCTTTTGTGGTTGCGAGGTAAGTAGTTTTTTAATGGGATAATTTTAGAAAATTTTCATATTTCACAAACGATGTTTTTGGGTCAAACACATTTTGAAAAATTATATATGGATATATGCTTTCTTAAAATTGTCGTGTTGTGACCCTATTACATATTATTATATATAAAAATGCATCATATTTGGTATTGCATTTGGGGAAATGCATGAATTGTTGATATAGAAAAATGAGCATCTTTTATTTAATCTTTGATAAGGAAATTATGGATTCTATGGTATAATAGAAAATTTAAAGATGCTTATCTTGTATTAGTATTTGAGAAATTGATAGAAAATCTTTGTGGCAAGAATGAAGTTGAAAACCTTACAAACTTTGTGGAAGTAGATTATTTAAGGTTTTTCTGAAACTACTTGGATATAAACTATGTGTTTTAAAGTAACGTAACTTGTGAGCATTATATAGTTTTAACACCATGCCATGTGTGATTTCCCGGTGATCACCCGATTTGGTTTTCGTAGTCTTTGTGACAACGAAATCAAATCTAGGTCAGTGCTCTTTCACTTTGGATGACGCGTTCTTCCCTGCTGTCCATGGGGGGAAGAGGTTTCTTAATTGTGTGTGGGTGAGGCTGCTGTCCATGGGGCTAAGAGACCATATGCAAAAGAGGGCCTATTTGACGCGCTCTCTTTGCTGCCCATGGGGGGAGAGAAAAACCTTGAGGGTATGGGTGAGGCCGCTGTCCATGGGGCCAAGAGTCTGCATACTAGAGAGGACAATATCATGCCAGTTGTGAATGGGTGGATCCCTTGACCGGTATATGTGGTAGTGTGGTATATTATTGTGATAATTTGTCTTATATTAGATATTATGGCTTTGGAATTTATATTATTAGTGCTCACAGATTATAGTATATTGTTTCAAGGTAGTTACTTAGAGAAATTTGGTATTTCATTATTTAACCATTCTTGTCATATTATTATTATTGAAGTTTGAACTTGCATTTCCCCTACCCCCATTAATTATGCTACTTACTGGGCCCAGTCTCATCCTATTATTTTTATAAACTTTTCAGAGTAGGCAACAATATTTTGAGACAGCTTTTGGTGGCTAATAGTAGTTAGACTAACTACTGATGGAGGCTGAACTTTTGTAATGGAGTTTATTTGATGATGTACATTTTAGAATAGGCTTGACTCATTCTTTTGTATATTATAATGCTTGTGACTAAGTTTTCCACTGATGGGACAAGCTGTTGAAATGTAATTATTATTCATACCTCTATTCTTTTGTGGCCAATGGTCTTTGTAATTAATACTTAGAGCTCTGACTTACTTTGAGAGTATATTCAATGAAATTATTAAGATAATTCTTGATGTTGATACTTGATAGGATTTATGTGGATTGAATTGTCGAAAAGTAAAATAAAAAAAAAATTTATAGGTACTTGAGATGTCTTTCTCACGCTTTGAACAATTTGGGGTTTGGGGCGTGACACTTTTAGAGCCCCACAACTTCTCAAAGTTATGTACAACCCTCCTAAACCAAAACGTCAAAAGAAATTTGGTCTCATGAGCTTTCCACTGACATATGCTTGATTCTGTGTTCAGTAAGGTTTCCATGAAAATGCGTAAAATTTCACAATGAAAAACTAAACGTTCGAAAATGTTTATGAGGTCCCAACTTCTGGAAGCCATAACTTCTCACTCGGAGCTATGATAATGGTACCACATTTTTGGAATTTCAAGACTAAGTAAACCCTTAATAAGCCTTTAGAAATCAATGTTAACATTGGAATGTCTTAAAAATGAGGCATGTTAGGCTCACAAACCTTAAGGACAGGGGGCATGCAAGGCTTACCCTAGACACGCTTGCCTCACATGCTCCTCTATTTTGGCCTTCTATAATACCCCCTCCCCCATCTTCATTCAGACAAGGCTCCTAACCTTCGAAGACTTTATTTATTTATTTATTTATTATATGTATTGGTCATTTTTTGAGTAGATGAAGGTTACCAAAATTCACCTTGGGGCACTGTGTTGTGTGAGTTGAAACACTACCACCAAGTATCTTCTAAAATACTCATACGAGTTAAGTCAATACTTAAATTCTATGGAGTTACTCCCAAAATACTTGTATGAGTTGAGGGACAATTTAAATTATGTTATGGCTCTGCTGAAATTCTCGTATGAGTTGACACACTACTAATGAGATACCGTTGAAATACACGCATGGTCTGAGACACTGCTAGAATTCTGCTAGGATATAGTCAAAATTCTGCCGAATTACTAGCAAAGTGCTGCTAAGGTGCTTAATTGTAGATCGCTTACCAAATATCATGCTGCTCCTGACAGTGTAGCTATAGTAATATTAAGCTACATACTATTGCGCCATGGTCACACTTGAAGACCTCAGCAAGTGGCTTTGTTAGGTTCTAAAGATTTAAGTTTAAATATTTAGAATCATATTTTATTTGTGTTAGCAAATTGAAAACAAAATATATCTAGTCTATGTGTTAGGCAATGCTTAATGGTGTAGGTTTCAAGCTTCAAGCTTCAAGCTTCAAGCTTCAAGTTCAAGCTGACTGCAGAAAAAGGAAGTCACTTTCTGCCAAGCTCGACTGATCGAGAATCACAAAAATCAGATTCTACGAAATGTTTAAACAAGGCCCAAGTTCATGAAAACATTTAGGGTTTCATTCCAACTTGTCCACATATAAAAGGGAAACCCTAGCTACGTTTTTTAGACTTTTAGAAGACTTATGTGTTACTCTTTGTTAGATCTGAGAGGTTTGTACCTTCTAACTACACAAGAATCTACTAAAGTAAGATCTACAATCAAGCGGTGGTAGAACCTAGTTGCTACTACAAGATCATTACTGATGGTGATCTGAAAGCTTTGAGTGAGATCTTAAAGTCACAAGTGAGGGTGCTTGTGTTGCTATAAATCCAAGAAGAGAAGGAGTCTGTGGATTTGGAGCTTGCACATGGTCATATTAGTAAGTTACTATAGGAAGTAGCAATAGATTTAAGGTTAAATCTTTTGTAATAATTTTGATTCTCTTATAGTAGACTTGTTTTACCTTGAGGATAGCAATGCCAAATCCTCCATAGGTTTTTACCTTGAAACAGTTAGTTTTATCGGTTTTTCTAGGTCATCATATTGTGGTGTTATTTACTTTTCCACATTTGTGCATGATATGTTATATGCTTATTTAACCTAGATATGAATTATAAACCTAATAATCAACTTGGTTAATTATTTGGGTTAAACAATTTGATTTAAGGGGTCTAAACGAATAAACAAGTGGTATCAGAGCAGGTTAGCTCTTGTTTATAGGTTTCTTAACCTACAGTTGATCCTTGACCCCTGCTGTCATGGATCTTTGTCTCTTTACTTAAAAGCAATTATGTTGAGAATTGAATCTATTTCGGCTTGGACTTTGTGGCTTTTTAAATGTGCTAATCCTATCATTGAGTATCTATGACTACCTCTTGCAATAATTATGTTTCTTATACTACTTTAACTACCTTGAAGGCACGTGATACTTGTCTTTGGTATTTGGATAGTGGTTGTTCCAAGCACATGACAAGTAATAAAGCTTTGTTCAAGACTCTTTTTGAAAGAAAGATTGGTACTATCACATTTGGAGATGGAAGCAAGCCAGTCATCCGAGGTATTGGAACAATAGACATCCCAAGATTGCCCGTGTTTGAAGACATGTGGTACGTGGGTGGATTAAAGGTAAATTTGTTGAGTATTAGTCAAATTTGTGATAATGGGTTGAATGTGTTGTTCACTAAGTATGCGTGTGAGATACTTGATGATGAAAACAAGTTGGAGAAGAGTATTTATGGACAATGTCAGATTGGCAAACAAGTGAAGGCTAGGCATCCATCAACCAGTGAAGTTCAGACATCTAGACCCTTAGAGTTGCTGCATATAGATCTTATGGGTCCTGCCAAAGTTCAAATCTTAGGTGGAATGAAGTACATCCTTGTTGTGGTGGATGACTTCACAAGATACACTTGGGTGATTCTCTTGAAAGATAAATTTGTAACTGCTGACAAGATGATTCACTTGTGCAAGAAGTTGCAAGTAGAGAAGAATACCCTGATTGCTCGAATTAGAAGTGATTGTGGAAGAGAGTTTGAGAACTCTAAACTCATATCTTTTTGCAATGATTAGGGAACAAAGCAAGAATTCTCTGCACCCAAGACACCTCAGCAATATGGGGTTGTGGAAAGAAAGAATAGAGTAATTCAAGAAATGGCTAGAGTCATGTTAAATAACAAGAGTATGCCAAAGTCTTTCTGGGGGGAAGCTATAAACACTGTATGCCATAACTTGAACAAAGTGTACTTTGGTCCCGATACTAAGAAGATCCCATATGAACTCTAGAGAGGAAAGAAATCGGTGGTGAAATATTTTAGAGTTTTTGGCAGTGAGTGTTCCATCCTTCGAGATCGAAAGAATCTTGAAAAATTTGATGCAAAAAGTGATAAAAGGCTCTTTCTTGGATATTCTAAATCTAGCAGAGCATACATGGTATACAATCTCAGAACCAAAACTGTGATGGAATCTACTAATGTGGTGATAAATGATGAACAATGTGCAAAAACTCATGTTGAAGAGACTCAAAGTGTTCAAGGGAGATCTATAGATGTGGAAGACACTCTTCCTAAGGAGTATGCTGAGAAGTCTATTGATGAAGAATTATTAATCCTGAATGATACTATTTCAGAACTAACAACCCCAGTCAGAAAAACTCCACAAGAATAGGATGAGTCAAGTACACCATTCGAGCAAAAGAGTACAACAGCCTCTTTGGTGAAAGGTCCATCTACTAGGGTTAAGCTTAATCCTCCTTCCACCAATATCTTGGGAAGTTTAAATGACAACATGAGACTAAGATCTGAAACCTTGAATTTTATTACTTACTCATGCTATCTTTCTCAAGTGAAACCCAAGAAAGTTGATGAAGCATTGCAAGATGCTGATTGGATTAGCTCAATGCATTAAGAACTCCATCAATTTGTTTGATATGATGTGTGGGAATCGGTTTCTAGACCTGAAGGAGTCAATGTGATTGGTACAATATGGATCTTCAAAAACAAGTCTGATGAGCATGGAACAGTCATAGGGAATAAATCAAGACTCGTTGCACAAGGATACACTCAAGTAGAAGGAGTTTATTTTGATGAGATGTTTGTACTTGTAGCTAGACTTGAGTCTATTCGGATACTCTTAGCCATTGCATGTCACTTGAATTTCAAGCTATATCAAATTGATGTCAAAAGTGTATTCTTGAATGGGATGCTACAAGAAGAAGTGTATGTAGAGTAACTCAAAGGATTTGTGGATCATTATAGGCCTAATGATGTCTAAAACTGAAAAGAGCATTGTATGGTCTTAAACAAGCTCCTTGAGCTTGGTATGATAGACTGACCTCTTATCTCACAGGGAATGGATTTAAGAGAGGAAATGCTGATACTACTCTCTTCATTTGAAAGGATAAGAATCATTTTGTTGTAGCCCAAGTCTATGTTGATAATATTATTTTTGGCTCTACTAATGATATTCTTGCTAAATCTTTTGCAGATGAAATGAAGAAAATGTTCAAGATGAGCATGGTAGGTGAACTTACCTACTTTTGGGAACTGCAGATAAAATAAACAGACACAAGGATATACATCAACCAAGCAAAATACGCTAGAAACCTTATCAAGAGATTTGAACTAAAAAGGCAGCACAAATTAGAACACCAATGTCCAACAATACAAAACTTGGGAATGATCCATCAAATCTGTCTGTTGATATCACTTTGTCTAGAAGTATGATGGGCTATCTGTTATATTTGATTTCTAGTCGGCTTGATATAGCATTTAGTGTTGGTGTATGTGCTAGATTTCAATTTAATCCAAAAGGATCACATCTAAATGCTGTAAAGAGAATAATCAAATATGTTAGTGGTACTTGTGATTTTGGATTGCTTTATAACAAAGAGTAAAATGTCTCTCTTACTAGGTATTTAAATGCTGATTGGGCTAGTAATGCTGATGATAGGAAAAAAACTATTAGAGGGTGTTTTTATGTGGGAACCAATCTTGTTGCTTGGATAAGCAAAAAGAAAAATTATGTTTCTCTATCAACTGCAAAAGCAAAATATAGAGTAGCTGGAAGTTGTTCACAACTTCTTTGGATGAAGAAGCTTTTAGGTGATTATGGTTTATCACAGGAAACTATGGTTGTTTACTGTGATAATTCTAGTGTTATTGATATCTCTAAGAACCCGGTATAACATTATAAGACCAAACATATAAAGATTAGATATCACTTCATTAGGGATCTTGTTGAAAGAAAAGTTGTTGCTCTTGAGTAGATTCGTATTGAATGTCAAAATGTTGATATCTTTACCAAACCACTTGATAGAAGCAAGTTTGAGTCTCTTCGGCAAATAATTGGTGTGATCACATGTCTCTAGTCACTTTTGACTTTCATGGTCTTTGTGTAAATTCTTTCTATCTCTTATGACCAAAATTATTTTACTTTAGGGTTTGCATTTGCATTATATTCATATCTAGGTTTTTTTTTTTTAAATTTGTTTTTTATGTTTTTAAGTTTTTTTTTTTTAAAAGGAAAAAAAAATTAAAAAAAAGGAGGTTTTTGTATTATACATCTTCAATATGTGTAACTAAGGTTGGCCTATGAAATTTTTACATTTCATGACTGTGTAGCTTGTTTAGCTTTTATGAGCTTTTTTTTTTTTTTTTTGGGCACTTTGCTAGTTTTTGCTATGTAGTGCTTATATTGTGTGAGTTGTTTATGGTTTTTAAACACATGCTCTTGATTTTGGTCACATTATTTTGATTGTAAGGACTAAAAAATCATAGGAGAAAGGCATAAATAACCATTTCACAACTGTTACTCGCCAATCATAAACAACTGTGTGCAAATCATAAAAGTCGTGTTTGATAAGGTAGCACTTGCACAGTAAGATATTTAAGGTGTTGCTATGAAAATAAATAAAGGAAGCAAAAAGTTAAAAGAAAAACAAAGAAAAATATGCTTCAAAAGAAAAAGAAAAGAAAAAGAAATAATAAAAAAAAATTGCATGGTTGCAAGCGTGTTTTCTAGGAGATGTGAGAGTTATACGATGCAACTCTTTAAGTGACAGTTACTTTTAAACCTATGTGATGGATAATGTAGAAATTGTGCATATTTTCTATCTACATATCACCTTGTGAGTACCTCATACACTTATTAGTTGCACACACCACGAGCAAGTCTTTATTAAACTCAGACATGTGATTGTGTGTTAAGTTTTATGGTCATCCTAAATTTAATTCCTTAAAACATTTAATGTATTTTGGGGGTGTGAGGAAAGAAAAGTTTGATGAAATTTGCTATTGTTTGAAATTTTCTTCGAAAAGTTTGGTTTTGTAAAACATTTGAAATCATGAACATGCATTTTATATCATAAAAACTGGTTTTCAAATGATTCTGCGGAAAATTTTTCTAGAGTTTTCAAAAATTTTTGTTTCTTCAAGATTCGATCGATCAAGTCTGTTTTTCAACCGATTGAGAAAGGAAAAAGAAAAATTCCAGTTTTAAGCTAAAACTCTTGGGTCTACTCGATTCCTGTTTGATTCCTTTCGATCAGTCAGGACTGTTTTTAAGTGCTTTTTGATTCCTGTCCCGATTCCTCCCGATTGATCGAATTTTTTTTTTCTTTTTTTAAACAATAGGAATCAGATCAATTTTTTTCACTATTCCTTTGTCTTTCTTTTAGATTCCTCTCTCGATCCTTTCTCACTCAAAATCTTTTTGTCTTTTTCTTGGTCAAAGATTCAAAGGTTTTCTTCCTCATTCTAGGGTAAGACTCTTGTTCCCTCTGTTTTTGATCAAATTACATGCATTCATGCATTCTTCATGCATTTTTTTTTCAAAATTTTTGCATCAAACGAAATTTGGGGTTTTTTTTTACAATTTTGTGTATTTTGATAAAATTTGTTTCATGGGTTTTGTTCATGCATCATATAAACATGATCCTCATGCTTTAATTTCAAACTTTTCATGATTTGCTCAAATTTTTAAACCTAGGGTTTATGTGTTCTTGAGAGATTTAGAGATTTTGTTAAATTAGGCAAAATTGAGTAAAATTGGCTTGTGATATTGTTTGATTGAGTAATTATAACATGTTTTATACTTGTTGTCTTGTTCAATTGATCAATATATGAAATTTTGAAAATTAGGGTTTTGAAAATTGGGGATTTTGCTAAATTTCTAATTTTCTTGGTAAATTTTCAAGATTTTGTTAAAATTGAAATGTTTTAGAACATTAGATCATGCATCATATGTATATACTAATGTCATGCATCATATAGATTTTCAAAAATTCCATGTTATCTTGTCTCTAACCTATTTTGATGTAGTTTGCCCTTGGTTTCTGTTGTTTTTGTTTGTTTTATCTTTAGTCATGGCTCCTACGGTTGGTAGAAAATTTAAGACTAGAGCTAATAGGAACACTGCTTCATCCTTCTCTGGGTCAGCCTGGGTTGATAGAGTTAGGATTTTATCTACTAAGTGTGAAGAGACTTATAAGACCTTAACCAAATATAGGTCTATTTGGGGTGAAAGGGAGATTGTGTTGAGTGAGTTAGATCCTTCTATTCATAGGAATTTAGTGTCTAGGCATTGGGTTTCCTTGTGTGAGGTGTATGATCCTCCTCCTGTTGCTTTGATTAGGGATTTTTACTCAAATCTCTCTATCTATTCTATGGTGACAAATGGTCATTATTTGACTTCTTGGATTAGAGGTCAAGAGTTTACCATATCTAAACAAACAGTTTCTAAAACTTTAGGAATGCCTCTAGTTCGTAAACCCACATATCCATACATTGATTTTCTTCCTGTAGATGATATTATGTCTTTACTCCGTGGTAGGTCTGTTTCTTAGGGAATTGAACCAAGAATCAATTTTTGTGGGTTTACTGAGATTAATTATCTCTATTTATGGATATCCTGTCATAACATTTTTTCTATCTCACATGTTCATATTGTTCCTATAGATAGGTGTGCATTTCTTTATGCTTTTATTACCGATGGTTTTATGTGTTTTCCCTCTCTTTTTATTCAAACCATTGTTGATGTTTATAGGAATAAGAGTAAAGGTCAAAAGTTGTTCTTTCCTGTGTACATATATATGATTTTGAGGTTTTTAGGATTGTCTGTTTTTACTCCTTTAGAGTTAGTGCGTCTAACTGCCCCTATAGGAGCCACCTTTCTTAGACAGCAACAAGCTTAGATGAAGAGTGCTAAACCTAGCACTGGGACTTCAAAGGGATCACGAGGTGAGGCTTTTACTACAACTACTGCCTCGAGTGCCATGCCTGCTGTTGAGGAGATTTTTGTGGATTCGACTGTTGATGTGGACCCTTCTGGTGGTGCTATTGATGTTGACCCTACTGTTACCCCTCCCCTCTCACTTCGTGCCATGATGGAGTCATTCATGACTACTTAGGCAGCCCATGGACAACTTCTGGATGAGCTACTGACTGAGATGGCTACCTTGAAAGCTGATTTTGCCGAGTATAAGAGTGTTTTTCCACCTCCTTCACCCTCTAATAATTGATGTTGTCTTTGTAAATTCGTAATAAAAAGGGGAGTAGGTTTTAGGACTTCTTGTTTGTAGGGGGAATAAAGAGTTTTTGTACTTAGGGGGAGTTTGATGTATTTTCTTTTAGTTTGTTTGATGTTCATATTTTCTTTCAGTATTTTGTCTATATCTTTTTGATTATGATAGTAATTGATGATAAGCTTATTCATTATGATATTACTGTCTCTCTTTATATATTTTGTGAATTAAGGATCAAATTTTTATTTGATGGATTTCTGCTAATCTTCCACACATGCATTTATGGTTTGTTTACAGTGTTTCAGAAATTTACAGGTTAATTCTTTCAACAACTGTTGTCTATACTAGTAATTAATAGTTAATAGTTGTGTTAGAATTTTATTAGGGCAATATCTTGTATTTGGGTTGGTATTCAAATTAAGCATTTCATTTTGTATGTGTGTTTTGTCACGGATTGTTAAAAGGGGAGATAGTTAGGTTCTAAAGATTTAGGTTTAAATATTTAGAATCATATTTTATTTGTGTTGGCAAACAGAGAACAAAACATGTCTAGTATATGCGTTAGGCAATGCTTAATGGTTTAGGTTTCAAGCTTCAAGTTTGAGCTAATTGTAGAAAAAGGAAGTCACTTTTTGCCAAGCACGACCGATTAAGACTCAACCGATCGAGAATCGTAGAAATTTGATTTTGCAGAATGTTTAAACAAGGCCTAAGCCTTTGAAAAAGTTTAGGGTTTCATTCCAATTTGTCCATATATAAAAGAGAAACCCTTGCTACATTTTTTAGACTTTTGTGTTACTCTTTGTGAGATCTAAGAGGTTTGTACCTTTTAACTACACAAGAATCTACCAGAGTAGGATCTACAATCAAGCGATGGTAGAACCTAATTGCTACTACAAGATCATTACTGATGGTGATCTGAACCCTTTGAGTGAGATCTCAAAGTTACAAGCAAGGGTGCTTGTGTTGCTGTAAATTTAAGGAGAGAAGGAGTCCGTGAATTCAGAGCTTGCATGTGGTCGTGTCAGTAAGTTATTATATTAGGTACCGATAGATTTAGGGTTAAATATTTTGTAAAAACTTCGATTCTCTTATAGTGGATTTACTTTACCTTGAGGATAGTTAGGTTAAATCATTCCTAGGTTTTTACCTTGAAACCGTTAGTATTGCGGGATCCAGAAAATTAGACAAGACATGGTTCTGAGAAGCCTTGTTGGAGTAGGAGCTTGAAGGGCTTAGGTGCATTGGGTAGATTAGGCTTGAAGGGTCTCTTGATATTCCTGTATCCCAACTTATTGTCTAGTGAATCGATTTACCTCTTGGAGGGTGGCAGAGAGGTTTCACCTAATTCTTTGGTTTTCTCTTCGATAACACATCCTGGTGTTATATTGTGTTTATATTTCTCTTCCCCTACTATTTTAGCTTTCATTTTATTGTTGATATATGATGAAAATGGCTTAGAGTATTTTTATTGTTTGTTTGCTTGCATTTACTCTATTTTGAACTTAGTTAAGTTAGTTTAAAATCAACCGAGTAGTAATATTTTAATTTGCAAGTCTAAACAAGTTCGTGTGTTTTCACACAAATCTGAGTTTTCAATTAGTATCAGAGCGGGTACACTTGTTTTGGTTTTATTACCTAAGTGTGATCCTTGACCCCTTGGGTGTTTTGTCATGGATAGTGTTTTGTATGTTTCTATGGATGTTTTGGATGTTTTTGAGTGTAACATGCTATGTGTTTGTGAAAATGCCTCTATGAGTGTTAATCCTCATAATTGTGATGACACGTTACATGATTCTATGGGTGTTATTAATATTCCAAATGTCAAACTCTTAAAGAAAAGGGATAAGAAGTTTCACGAGAATTTGAGCAAGTTCTTTTGTGAGAAGGATGATTTGATTACTAAGCTCAATACACCCAATAAATTGGTTGAAAAGTATAAGAAAGTTGCTAAAAATTCTCTTGAAAAGCTAAAGGAGTTTGAGTGTTTATGGACTTGGATGTTAAACTTGTTTTGTCTAACAAACTAGTTGATGATCTTACATGTGAAAATGAATCTCTTAAGATTCATGTCAAGTGTTTGATTGCTGAACCTATTGCTAAAAAGGAAGAAAATCTTTGTTGCAATCATGTTGTGTTACCTAATTTTGTGCTTATTGTGAGTTCTACCTTAAAGATAAATCGGTGTACATTACTCCACACAAAAGAAATCAAAAGGTGGAGAGAAAGGCTCTTAAGCCAAAGCCTCCATTTAGGTCTCAATCTAAGGTTTTGGATGGATCTAAGTTTGTTCCAACTTATCACCATTGTAGTGTTATTGGCCATATAAGATCTCAATGTCCAAAGTTGAGAGAACAAAACCATGTTGCTAGATCCCTTCTGAAAAAGCCTAGTGGACCTAAACACATTTTTTGTCACCATTGTGGTGCCTTTGGTCATTTAATATCTCATTGCTCTAAGTTTCAAGCTCTTAGAAGAATCAAAAGAAAAGAGAAACTTGAGCTTTTTGGAAGTTGTGCTTTGCAAGCTAAACTGATTTTGGGGGAAAGTGGTAAGTTATTGAAGAAAGCTTTTGATGTTCTTACCTCCTTGTCTATGTACATCTTCGGAACTCATTCTTCCAATCCTTGTCTCACTTCTCATGAGACACTCATTCCAAACAATGGTTCCGTTTGGATGAGGAAGGGTTCCTATGGTTGAACTTATGTTCTTTTGGTCCTTGATCTAATTTTTTCAATCTTTGTAGAACCCATCATGTATTAGATGCTTGATTATCATGCATTTGTGCATCATACATTTCTTTATATGCATTGTATTTGTTGTTTGTTGCATTTGATCTTACTTTTGTGCTTTTGTTTTTGTGTGTGTAAAAATCCAAAAACACATAAAAAGTGGAAAATTAAAAGAGTTTGATCGTATATGTTTGAGCACTTATCACATGTGAATTTGACCTAGTACCTTTGTACTAATGGTGTAGTGCATTTACGAGCTTTGCTTGTTATGTATGCACATCTATCTTTGTGGGAAAATCTTGACATTTATGTGATTATTGTAAATCAATTTTCAAGCTTGTCATGAATGATTAGTCAATAGTCTTGATGATTTTGATACATACATAAACTTATGCTTATATATCTTCTCACTCTTTTATGTTTTTGTTTTATAACTCAACCAATGTCAAATCTCGAAAAGAGATAATAAGCTGCAAAAGCCATCGCACATACTAATATTTGACTAAGAAAAAGAGAAATCGACTTGTATTGAAATGTATGATGCCCAAAAAGCCAAAGGCTTTTTCATCAAATTGAAATATCGAAAATTTCAAGTATCGATCTCAAAATGAGATGTAATGAATTGTAAATAAGTCAAAAGAAAAGCTTTAAATATATGTAATCATTTTCTTGTGGGAGGTCATATATGTTCATTTCTATAATTGAAATAAACCACTTGACTTAGTACTAGTTGTGTATGGCTTGATTGAATTGATCATTGAAGCTTCACTCTAGACTAAGGATTATTTCACATTTGATACACACACACAATACACAAGTTTAATGGTCAATGAATGCTTATTTTATTTGTGTGATTATACATGTTCAAATATGACGTGAGTGTACTCAACTATATGTGGATCAAACCAAAAAGATTTTTGTTATTTTTGTTTGCTTTTGGAAGTGATTTGTATCACCCATGTTTTTCAAAGTTTTTCAAGTTTTTTTATTTTTATTTTTATTTTTTTATTATTATAGTGAAAAACATGTTTTCTGTGTATGTTCGTGAGTAATTTAGTGAGTAAGGCTTACCCGCAAAAACTTTTGTGAGTAAAGCTTAGTCGCGAAGTTTGGACAAAGAGTTTTGTGAGTAATTTCACGAGTAAGGCTTACCTACGAAAATTCCTAGCTTCCTGTGAAATTACCAGATCAGTTTTTTAAAGGGCATTTCGTGGGACATTTGTTTTAAACTTCTCCCACCTTCTCCCAAACCCCTATTTTAATGCTTCAACATTAAAATCCGACTAATTTCAAGTGTTTTACATTCCATAAACATCTCTATGGTAATCTTTAACTCTTTTCATAGATTTTGATCCTTAGATTATATTTTTGAGGGTTTTATGTTCATGTCGGGATTTTCTCAAATGGGAGTTGGAAAACTTAATTTTTGTTAATGGGTTTTGTTTTAAATGTTGATTTGCTTTAGATGTTGGCCCCTTGTGGAAAAAATAACATGTATTTAGGCAAGATTTTCATATGTTCATGTACTATTTAACATACATGTGTAGTGTGTGCACTCTAAGTGTTTGATAAAATGCCTAAATGAAATTTTCTCGTTGTTTTGGACTCCGATGAGTACCAATTTTTGGGGATTACCAGGATTATACATGTTTATCATGTTTTGATCATTGGTTGTGTGTTTTACATACTTTTCCCCGTGAGTGCTTGCTCATGCATTGGTCATGCATCTCACATGCACACTCAATGTACCTTTGATGCACACACCCTAACACTTGACATTTTTTTAAATTCACTCATGCTAGTTAAGTCTTTTTAGACCTTTTAGCACGTATAACATGTTCTTATGTCTATATCATGCCTTGGTCTATACTTTGTTTTATCATCCTTGACATGTCATGTTTACTTTATGCTTTGTAGCATTCTTTGTTTTTGTCTTTCATTTAAGCTTCATTTTCTCATTCAACTTACACCCCTCATGCATCATACCCTTGTTCATATCTACTTTTCTTTCCCTCATTCCTCTTGATTCTTTTGTCTATTCGTGACAAAAAGGGAGAGAGTATACTAGAGAGTATATCAAAGTGTATCATCATTTTTATATGACTCGTGCACATTCTTAGGGGGAGAAATTCTATCTCATGCACATTCGTAGAGGGAAAAATCCATAGGGGAGATGCATATACCAAGGGGGAGAAGACAACTTTTATGAGAAAACCTTGTTTTGCTTTGTTTTTCTTTATGCTTGTTTTCTCGTTGCTTTATGCTGCATTGAGTTATGTTTTGTATCCTTGCTTTGTAGCTTTTTAAGTACTTTTAGATTATCTATGCATTATCTTTAATACTACACTCTTGTGTCCTTGTTGGATCTTGTGTCCTTGTTGAATCTTGTATCCTGGATGCAAATACCTTTTGTATTTTGCATTAGTTGTGTGTTGGACATGCATACATCCTTATGCTATTGTGCTTTATTGGTTGCATGTTTGGATGATCATTTGCTTTGCTATATGATCACTGTGGTCATTTCCATATAACTATCATGCGTTTGATCAAGTTCCTTATATGTTTCACATCATAATTACCTTGATTGAATTTTACTTGTTACTATACGTACCTTGTATTCAACTTGTCATAAACTTAATAAAAGTTTTGTTTGTGTGCTAGTGTTTCAGGATGCAGGTGTATACGTGCAAGTGCTTCACAGCTTCTAGATTAGGTGTGAGTGAGTTTTACTACTGTTCCCAAACTCACGTTTAAGTCTAAAGTTTGTTTTAGGGGTTTTGTCACGGAATAGCCAAAGGGGGAGATTGTAAAGTTATTATTTACAACTATTTTGTATTGGCTTTAATTCTGTGCCATATTTGATTGTAATTATGTCCAATCATGTTTACCCTGTATTTTATGTGGAATTTCATTGTATGGGTTATGTGTGAGAGACAGTGTGAAGACTTAAGACATTATTGAAGAACAAGTGGATTTTTCGAGAAGCTCGCAAGAAGTTAACTCGCGAAAGAACCACATGAGAAGCACATGCTGGAAGATGAAGAGTCATGCCAGTTTGGAGGATTTCGCGAGTGTCTCACATGTAAGACCTTTCTGCGAGATACCTGTGAAACTGTCTGCTTAGAGGATTTTTAAGTGTGGCTTTCTTACTCTTCACACATACTATATATACCCTCATTACCTACAAAAGCATGAGATGCCATTCAGAGAGAAAAATCTTAGATTGGTTTTCTACAACATACACATCCATCTTTTAGAGAGAGAGAGAGCTACTCATTTTTAGTGAGAATTATTGTAGCCTTTTCTCCTTCCCTTTCCCATTATCATATCTTGAGAGGAGATTTGTACCCAAAACACAACCCACACATTTTCAGAGTGTAGAAAGTATTTTGGAGCTTGGGAAGCTTTGAGAACTTACCAAAAGAAGCCAATGAGGCTTGGCAAATGCAATCGGATGTATTGTGGGATCCAGAAAGCTAAACAAGACACGGTTCCGAGAAGCCTTGTTGGAGTAGGAGTTTGGAGAGCTTAGGTGCATTGGGTAGATTAGGCTTGGAGGGTCCCTTGCTATTCATGTATCCCAACTTATTATCTAGTGGATTGATTTACCACTTGGAGGGCGGCGGAGAGGTTTTTCGCTGAGTTCTTCAGTTTCTTTTTCGATAACACGTCTCGGTATTATGTTGTGGTTACATCTCTCTTTCCCTACTCTTTTAGCTTTCATTTTATTGTTGATATATGATGAAAATGGCTTAGAGTAGTTTTATTGTTTGTTCGCTCACATTTACTTTATTCCGCACTTAGTTAAGTTATAGTAAAATTAACTGAGCCGTAATATTTTAATTTGAGGGTCTAAATAAGTTGTTGTGTTTTCACACAAATCTGAGCTTTCAAGTTTCATGAAAAAACTATGCTTATATTGAGACACTTGTAGAGCTAGTGAGATAGGGGGCCCTCTTAGAATATTTAATTTTTTTTCCTCTATCATCTACATTTCTTATAACAAGTAAAAATAAAAATAAAATAAAAATCTCTGTCATCTATATATCTTATAACAAGTGAAAAATTGTACACAAAATTTAACTTATTTCAAGAAATAATACTACATTTATAAATAAGATAGTTTACTCCAGACTTAAACATTATATATGTGTGGATTACATAAACATTAACATAAACCTAATCTTATATAAAATCATATTCAAATGTAGAAATCATGAAAGCCTTCTGTAGACATAAGATTATAAGATGGTCATTCATAAAATATACAGTGTGGACTCATCACCCTCCATGCGATGTGTTGCCCTTGGGAGTAAGTCTCAATGGAGTGGGTGTAAGAAGCAGAGGGTTGCAAGTCACCCCTTGATTTAGATCTAAGAACCAACGTGTGCCCCTTGCAAAGGCCTCCACACCAGATATTGTATCTAGAGTTAGGATACAAGATGGGATGGTGTTTGACTTCCTAAGCCTTCCCATTATGTGGGTTGGGCTTCATTCATTGTGTTCAATTGCCTAATTTTATCAAGAGATCCCCTTATGGGTCATCCTAAACATACAAGAAGTAGGTTCGCGAGCGCAAATACACACACACACACACACACTCTCTCTCTCTCTCTCTCTCTCTCTCTCTCTCTCATATAAACCCTATGTTAACCATGCATCACACCCATCATCATACACCATCACATGCATCATTTATTCATTCATCTCATCATCATTACATCATAGAATGTTCATATCACTGAAGTTCATCATTTCCATCATCCAAGTTCATGTTCACATCTTAATTACATTCTAAACATGTTACTAATATATTAGAAGAACCTAATCATGTTTTTAAAGCATCAAAGGAAGTTTAAGCATGTTACTAACAAGTAACCAAAGGAATAAAAGACAAAGCTTAAGCATGGATCATTCACATTGGTTATTTGATAATTGAGTTTAAATTTAAACTAAATGATCATTAAGATTAGTAGTGGAATAATTTAAACTTAGTAGTTGAGAATTTTTAGAGACCACTCATCTAATAGTGAGTGAATCTATACTAGTATTTAAAATACTCCAATAGTAATCTAATAACTAATAACTTAGAGTGAATACTATGAGAGTAGAAAAAATATATGTATAATTTTCTCTGAAGCTCTCTCAAACAGGCTATCTCTTTTTAGCGTAATCATCAACAGTACCCTGGAATTTGGAATGTGAAGTAGTGAAAGAGACTTTGGTAGCCTTTCACGTGACAGATAAGTGCTCAAGAAGGTCAGAGATTATGAGGTGGAGCTTATAAAACAAGTAATAAGAAAAATCCTACAAGTGGATGATCTGTTCTACCATGGTATGTGCTCTTATGGTCCATCTGATTTATTCTACACTCATTATTATCCCAAATTCAAAAAATCAATTCCATTAAAAGTCAACTCCTTTGAATTAGGGCCTCCAACCCGACAGAGAAAACATTAGAGACATTGTAGGAGTGTTTGGAAAAGTTTTTTTTTATTTTTTATTTTTTATTTTTTTGGTAATTGGAGATATTTCAGTGTTGAATACCTTTTTGAGTAAAATCTAAAATATTCCTAATACCACTCAATTGCAAAATGCTCAAATTTGTTCATGTTTCACGTAGTTTTAATTGTGAATGCAAGATTAAACTAAACATCAAACAATCGATAAGTGTGTATAGGGACGTAGCTACCTTTGGACTAGGGGGGCAATGGCCCCCAATTTTTTAACAATATATTATTATATATATGTGTATTAATTTTAGCAATTTTGTTATATAAAGTTATATTTTTTTTCCCTAAAATAATATCATTGATTCTTTTAAGAGTAATGCTATACTCACAAACTTTTTCACAACATTTTTACAAACTGTTTTGATAGTAAATTCTTATTAGTTCTCACATGGGCCTACCACTCACATCATTTTTTTTATTTACTAGTAATTACTTATCATATCAATAGTTTATAAAAAAGTTTATAGCGCTAGTATTTTTCTCATTTTAGTGACTATAAAAAAATTTATAAATCTAAAATTTAAAACAAAATATAAAAGCTCAAAAGAAATAGCTTAACAACAAAAATTACAAATAGTAAATCTAAAAAAAAAAAAAATTAAGCTCAATTAATCAATTTTATTTAAAATAAACAACCCTGCCCTTCAAAAAATCCTAAACAACGATAATTTTGTTCTTACCAAAAAAAAAAAAAAAATCTCAATAACTAAATAATAACAAATTCAAATGTTGAAACTGCTGCACATAGCTAACCATAAAACTGGCCTCCTTAAAATTCTGACTCCTAGCTTGAGTGTGTGTACTATCTACTATGCGTTTTTGAATGTTATACATGGAGATGCCCTAGTTAACATAAAGGATTAAAAAAAAAAAAAGTGCACGTGAGTGTAAGTCAGCAACAACTAGTATCTAGGCATTATCGAAATATTACCTTCCGGTTGATATATATATTAGGTGACTGAATGATTGCACTAGCTGAATTACCGGACAAATCTCCTTTGGCAGTTAACATCTCCGTCCTGTGAACCAAATTTCGTTCACATTTGCAGTGCAGGTGAGTGGACTGCCAAAAGAGTAATTGCCCTGTAATGCAACCATACACTTGTTCATTCATTTCGTTGATGAATAGTTTTGGGTGTCCATATATCTTTATATAGCTGATGATAAGTCAGAAAATTCTGGATTGTGCCACGAAAACAGGATATTCTTAGCACATATCCTTCGTTTGGTAAGTTGCAAAGTGGTCCTGTCGCTTCAATATATGCAGCCCTAGCTCTTTTTCTGTACTAGGTTTGACACCACATTGCTCTATCTCTTGGCAGAAAGAAAAAGAAAAAGAAAATGTGAATAATCTATAAAGAATATCCGCATAATAATTCTCCACGTACTTTTATTAGAAGTCGTGGTTCTTCTTCTTGTTTTTGTTTTTATGTCTTGTAAATGCACGCCTTTCAGAACAAAACTAATGCAAAAGAAAGAGACAATTAATTTCAAGTGGACACAAGATAGTTTCATGCACATAAGGATTGTAATAATTTCACCATGTATTGATAGCTTTAGAACATAGAGCCGGGCTGACCTTTGGGGCAGTAACTTGATTCCGCGTGAAAAGTTTAAATTCTCCACAGCCTCTTTAATAGTCTTTAACTGTTTGTGGGGGAAGATATGCTGGCTGCTGAAACGTAATATTCTGCAATGTGTCATCTTATGGTTCTCTTAAGACATTACTTTCTTTATCCCCTCTGGTAGATGGTTCAAGCAAATGTATACCTCTAGTAGTCTTGTTATAGCAGTAAAATGACAATAAAGTAACCCGCGTCCAGCAATAAAGTAATAGGAAATTAAATCATGTTCATCGGCTAAACAATTGCAAATTCAGACGTACATTGAGGAATAGCAAGTTATCATGACCCTAGCATTGAAAACAATTTCAATCTAGCGATAAGATATGATCAATAAAATAATAGAAGTCAAACGGTAACACTAATAGTAAACCTATACAAGTTCAACCACGATATTCTTGGATCAATGGGAAAAAAAAAGTGTGAAGTCAAGTCCCTTTATTGCTCACTTTGAAGGGGCAATGCTTACATACTCCTGGACTAGTGCTTCTGGTTTTTACAAAGTAAGTGGCCCTACACTTGGGACCCACCATGAGATCCACCTCCTTCGTGAGAGCCTAGAGCATTGCTCTGAGAGTACTCGTATTTAAATTTTTTCTTCTTTGAAGGATATGAATCTCCTTAATTAATAAATGTTATTTTTTTAAGAAAAGCTTTTAGTACAATGAATTGGCCAGTCATGAGATTACAGAGTTTGGAAATGGTTTTCTATGAGGTGTTTAAACCATAGGTAGTATTAGGGCATGGATTTCTATGTTGATGATGACGACGATGATGATTGTAGCTATTTTGTTTGATTTATTGTTGTTTCTTAATGTGCATCTTAGCTCTTTTGAATATAGTTAAATGGTTATGTATGGTATACACAAATAAGTAGAGTCGCATATTTAATAAAAATAACAAAAGTGAGTGATTAATAATAACAGTTGGCCAAAATGTCCTGACCTTGCATGGGCTCTAGCTTATAAGATAAGTGACTCACATGTAATATCAACTACTCATGTGGAGTCTTCCGCAAATGTTATCTCCCAAATATTATGGCTCCACTGATACTTTACCACCAAATGTAATCTACTAATTTCTTACTACAAAACATACATTATTTTGATTTATCTCATAGTTCGTTGAAAGCATATTATTTTGTTTAACTTACCACTAGACACCATCATTATGCTTACATTTTACTGCTACACCTTTACCTAGGTCTAGCAAGACAAGTCTTCCACGTTCAGATATGTGGCCATGCACAACACCCTCCACCCCGCACCCAACATATAGATTTCATGTCAATTGATTTATATATGTGACAAAAAATCGGCTGGAAATTACTTTTAAGAGAGAAGGTATCATTCTAGTATTTGATATTTCCGATACAAGTATACTGCCAGTTGAAACGCAGTATCATACAAGGACGAGCATAAATTCTAAATAAACTTGGAATAAGTAAATTTTTTTATTTTATTTTTAATCTCTCTGCAGCGCATGGAGTGAATTTCCTTCCATAATAATGTGGTCCTGGACTTCCTTTTCAATGACTAGTGGAAATGAACGTATGCACATGTATATGTATGACATGGAAGCATCAAGCTTTTATCACTTTTTATTCCAAGAGGCTCATCGGATACCCATCAACGAAAAGGTAAAAAAAAAAAAAAAACTGAGAAAGAGAACATTCGCGGAGATCTAAGATAGTGTGCTCTCTCTTTGCCACCCATTGGTCCTTCTTATCTTCAATTCCGACCTGTAGTTTTCTTACCCTACTTTTTATTCAGTTGGTCGAAAATGGTTCCGACAATGGGAATTGGCATGCATGAAACTCAGTTTAGGGCCGAATATGCTACTTTTTAGTGTCGAATATGCTAGTATATTTGTTTATAACTCAGGTTCCCTGCGGAGGGCTCTACGTAGTTCGTACGTGACTATATTAGCACTCATATATTCTAACTTTGTTTTAAGTACGTAGTTGGCTGTAACGACGTATGTATAAGGATAAGTTCATTTATAGTTTTTTTTTTCTTTGTAATTTTTAGTTTTTATTTTTGAGTATATCAACTTATATACATTTCTAACTGATTCATTGAAAAGAAATGTTATATTATTAAGAATGGCAGTAGGGAGAGTGGGTTCGAATCATGTGTCTTGTCTCTGCCTCGTTTTCTCTTTGAGACAGAAAAAGTCCATGCAGGGCAAGAGTGGGGCGGGGCATGATAGGTTGGAAATATTGTACTAATCTTACTGAGATTGATGAGGTATAGATGAAATTAAAAAGAGAAGAAGAACCATGAGAATTCTAAGAGAGAATGAGAGACTGTTTTTGGAAATGACAATGAAATATATATAAAACAAATAAAATATAATTAACATAAGTATAGAAATTATTAAATAATATGTATATATAATTTATATATATATATATATATATATATATATATATCAAATAAAATATTTTTATAGCTATATACGGTAGGACAAGCAAAACCCATTTCCATTCCCATTCCCATTCCCATTCAGTCACCTTTTTGTAGCATGGAAAATTTGCGCAGGACTAGTCAAGGCCAGGGTGTTTTTGCCATCCCCAATCTTATATTGTCCATTACAAAATAATTTTGCATTAATTTCTTATATGGGCCGAACGCACAAAAATTGATATAGGATAGTTGGCTTTTTTTTTCTTTTTTCTTTTTTTTTCCTTCTTATTATTATCATTATTTTATGGTTTTCCATACAAATGAGTTTTTTTTTTCCTTCTTCTTCTTCTTCTTCTTCTTCTTCTTCTTATTATTATATGGTTTTCCAAACAAATGAGTTTTTTTTTTCACCTAAAATAAACATCTTTACATTATTTTTTCTCTAAACTAATGAACCTATTCTATATATTTCGATTCAGATATCACTTATACAATGATGTTTGACATAATTTTTTTTTTTTTTTTTTTTTTTTTTTTTTTTAAAGTTGAATGATTCCACCAAGTGCTTGTTTTTACCCCTCACTTTCAATGACCACAATTTAATGAGTAATGCTACAATCATACACAGTTTTACAACATTTTTACAAACTGTTAATGTTGCTAACTTTCTATTGGTTTTCATCTAAGTTTACCATTAACATAAGTTTTTTTTATTTACCAATAATTACTCACCATATCAACGATTTGTTAAATTTTTTATAAAACAAATTTGTATCTCTATCATTACTCCAATTGAATTCATACGTGAGTTAACATCTTGCTTTGCTTAACACTAATATTTTTTTTGGGAATGTTTTGAACATGAGATCACCAAAAGGACACCTTCGGCATCCAGGGGTCGCAGACCAACCATAAATTTTGGTTGTTCTTGATTATTGAACCAGGGCTTAACTTTATATAGTCGACCTTTTTTTTTTTTGAAAAATATTCAGACCTTAGTTTTTAGTTATTAAATTCAAAATTTTTTCTTTTGTTTCCAAAAAAAAAGTTTTTTTTTTTTTCACATAAAAAAAAGTTTTTTTTTTACGTTCTGTTTGTTTCAATGTAAAATATTTTCAAGAAAATATTTTCCATTTTTATGGTGTTTGTTTTGCAGTAAAATATTTAGTCAAAAGTAAAATATTTTCAGTCAACCAAATCAACCTAAGCAAATTTATGTAAAATATTTTACACTTAAAATTTTGGGAAAACATTTTACATTTGCTCACTCTTTTGCCCCCGATACTTATCACTCCCACACTTTCGCGCTAAAACTCTCCCTCTCGTATATCTCTCCAAAACAATCTAGGCACCCTCTCAGATTTCTCTCCAAAAATCCCAGCCACCTCTAGTCCCATCTCTTACCAATCTCCAGCTTTAAGGTCCAAGGCACCACCGGCCAGCTCCAGCTTCCGCCGGCGTCGCCCATCGCCGGCAAAACCAGGTACTTTTCTGCCTTTTTAGATTAGATTTCTCCTTTTCTTTTCGCTTTTCTTCTCTAACCCTTCTCTGGTTTTTCTTAGGTTTGATCTTTTGTTTTATTCTTATTATTATACATCTGTGTGTATCGGTATGGTTTTGTTTCATTTTGGCTTCCATTTATTCTTTGAGTTTGTACATTTTGTAAACAACTAGATGTGGGTTATATAATTGGTTTTGCATTGTTCTGCTTGATTTTGGGTTTGCCATAAGATATAAAGCTAGTGGCTTTTGTAACAATTCTGAGATTTTGGGTTTTGCTATATGATGTATATGATTGGCCACTTATACTCCATCGGAGGCTATAGGTAAATTTTTGTCTTTTTTTTTCCTTGTTAAGAAAAGTGTTCACCTCTTCAGATATGTCCATTCAATGTGATATGATTTACTCTTTGTCAGTGGAATCATGTGGATATCGGTGTTGCACACATGTTCCTTGTCTTTTTGGCCACACCTCTTCAGATATGTCCACTATCCAATTATTCTGAGTTAGGAGGAGATTTGAAAGTGACTTTAGAAATTGCAGAATGATGGAAGGAATACATGTAATTGATCTTGATTAGTTGATAAGTATCCATAACTGATCCCAATTTACATGAGATTAAGGTGTAGTTGAGTTGAGTTCAGTTAAGTCTTTTTATCTTTGAAAAGATTGCCAGCAATGAATAAATTCTTTAGGATATATAACTATGTTTAAGTCTTGCATGCAGACACACACTTATAAATAGAATATAAAATCCTTATAACATGTCCACGGAATATTGATGCCTATAATAGTAATAAAAAGGTTTTATTTTGTGTATGTATTACCATGTTTTGGTACTTAGATTTTATTAGTTTATAATGTATGTGTTAAAAGTGTATGGTTTGAGTTGCAGGTGTCACTCTAGAGGATCCTCGGACTGAAGATCTCAGCCAAGAAGTTAGAGGGTTCATATTCTCTAAAATTCTGGTTGGTTATACTTTAATGTTACGAAATTGTTCAGATTATTTTTCATGTTAGAATTTATAATCACTTTCAGGACCCTTTGTCTTATCTTGAATACAATTGGGGTGTGTGGGGGTGGTGTGACAATATATGCTAGGATAGTATATCATGAACAGTATGCTACCATCTGTTTTTATGGAGTATTATCTATGTTTCAACTGAAGTTGAACCTGGGAATTGGCCTTGTGCTATCATGGTGCTCAAGAGTTATCATGATTTTGAATTCTTGTTTTTGTATTTTATCATTTCTTTTTTCTTTTTCTTTTTCTTTTTGATAGCATACATCATGTACCTGTGAATAATTTGAAAATGCATTTTTTTGCTCTATGAAATTAGAAGAGTAAGTTTGGGTTTTTTAAAAATAGGACATAACCTTAACAACTTTCTTGCATTTTATTTAACAATAATGGCATGATAATTCTGACATAATTAGTTAAGTTTTCTCTATGATAGATTATTGCTTGCTCATTTTAATAATATTTTCTTGAAGATGCTGATTGCTCTTCCCACATTGCAGATTTCTTTGCAATGTGAGAAGAGCGATTTGATATGACTTTGAAGATACTAGTTTATGATATATGTTTGAGATCCAAGGTTCCTTGTTAGAATTTTAAGTAGCAGATCTGACTTTAAGAATACAAATGCATCTTCTTCATTGTGCTGGCCTCTGTTTTTTGGTTGTGTGGTTGACTTTTTCTATTTTGTTTTAGTTTTGTGTGGCTAAAGAAAAGTTAAAAAACCCCATTATCTTGGTTTTGTTATGTAGATGGATAACCAAAAAATCCGAGTAGCAGTTCTTGCCACAGTTGCATCTGTCCTTGCTGTGGGAGCTATAATATTAGAAGATATTAGGTGTAGGAGATTTATAATTAGGAAACCTCGTGTGAACCGGGATTATGAAAGAGAGGGTTTTATAAGTGATATTCTTCATCGCGGTGACTGAGACCTGTAGCTCTCTATGAATTATGTAGAATTCTTGTTGAGAGAAACTTGGTACGTGAGACTATCTACATGCCTGTTACAGAGCAGGTGTTGATGTTTTTGCATACTATTGGCCATAATGTTAGGTTTTGAGTTGTTGCTGCCAGGTTCCATAGATCGATTGAGACAACTCATCGATATTTTAAAATTGTCCTTAAAGCAGTTTTGCAGTTATATAGGCATGTTGTTAGATTACCTGACAACTCTACACCCCCAGAGATAAGGAATAGTAGAAGGTTTTGTCCTTATTTTAAGGTAAATTTTTCAAATTTTGTTTGTTGTTTATTTATTTGTTAGGTGATTTTTGAAATGATCATTACTTAATATTGGTCATCATTAGGATTGCGTGGGAGCAATTGATGGAACTCATGTCCGTGCATCTGTTCCAATTGAAATCCAAGGAAGGTTTCGTGGTCGAAATGGGGGAACAACACAAAATATGTTAGCTGCAATTACGTTTGACTTGAGATCAACCTATATGTTAGCTGGTTGGGAAGGCAGTGCTCATGATTCTCGTATTTTAAATGGTGCACTTAGTAGACCAAGGGGACTTAAAATACCAGAAGGTATTATATAGATAACTAGCCTTTATGTTTGGTTTTCTGCTGGAATTTCTTTTTTTTTTTTAAATTGATTTATAATTTGTAGGTAAATATTACCTTGGTGATGCTAGTTATGGAAATAGACTTGGAATCTTATCTCCTTATCGAAGTGTTCGATATCATTTGAAAGAGTTTAGTGACCATCCACCTGAAAATGCAAAAGAATTATTCAACCTTCGTCATTCTTCTTTGCGAACTACCATTGAGCGAGGGTTTGGAGTTATAAAAAAACGTTTTCATGTCTTGGATGCAGAACCATTTTGATCTTTTAATACACAAGTGGATGTAGTTTTAGCATGTGGTGTTATTCACAATCACATCATGGGGGTTGATCCTAATGACCCAATTATGCAAGCTGAAACATGTGAGACAGGGTCTAGTGATTGAGTCCAACCTAGCCGACGCGAAGCTATAGTGGAAAGTAGAGAATGGAATAATAGGAGGGATGAGATATGTCAAGCAATATGGGCTGACTACATAATTAGGAGACATGCATAAATTCATTTAGTTTTGTTTTTTGGAGTTATTTGTTGATGGTGTATTACAACTTTCACTGATTAGATGCTGTCAACTTTATTTGGCTTTGTATTTGGTTGCTAACATAGCATAAGTAGCTATCCTGTACACATTTTAAAATGCAATAATTGTTTATTTTTGTGGTCAAAAAGTTAAAATTGTTATTTGGTTCCTCAAGTTCAAGTGAACATGGCTTTGCATTGTTTTTGGATGATGAATTTTTTGTTCCACAGTTTAGGTTTTATTTTTGTAATAATGTTTTATAATCTTATTATCATAATGGTTGTGGTTCATTAGATTGTCCTTTTGGCTATAGCAATGTCCAAGAACAAGGGGAAAGAACCAGGATCTCAACTTAGGTGGACACAACCAATGTGTGACATGCTGTTTAAAATGTTGGTTGTTGAGACTAAACAAGGCAACAAGCCCTCAAACAAATATAAGCCTCAATCCCTTGACAAAGTGGCAAAAGAAATTGGTGTGAAGTTTAATATAGAGTGTCATGCATCACATGTGCTTAACCGTCTTCGTACTGTTAGAAAAGAGTGGAAACTCATTCAGGAGATTCGAAAAAAAAGTGGATTTGGTTGGGATGATAATTTGAAAATGATCACATGTGACAAGCAAACTTATGATGCTGAAGTGCAGGTATGAAATTTATATTAATGAGTTTCATTTTTTTTAAGGGGCAATAATGATTTATACATTTATTATATTAAATCATCTATTTTGTTTTATTGACATTGTCATATTTCTTTGAACAGGCTCATCCTGCTCATGCGCCATATTTAAATAAAAAAATTGAACAGTATGATGAGATGGCTATTGTTGTTGGTAAGGACATGGCAACTGGTGGCTTTTCAAAGCAATGGAGTGAACGTTCTCCATTGGTTGAAAATGAGACCCCACAGAATGACATCCAAAATCCAGAATTTGAAGGTGACTCTAATACATTGCCAAAAGATGCCCATGAAGCTTCCAATGGAACTTCATCTAAGGGAAGGAGCCATAGAAAGAGAACATATGCAGCTATGAATGAAGATAGTCCTTTTAGTTAGATGACTGAACAACTCAAACAGATTGCAGTAACTGTTACAGCTCTTAGTCATTGCCCAGTTAATACAAATGAGCTTCATAAAGTAGTGATGAATGTTGAAGGCTTCGAAGAAGACATGCTTGATGAAGCTTTTGATCATTTGGTTAATGATGAGAAGGCAGGAAGGGCCTTTATGGCTAAAAATGATAGGATGAGAAAGCTTTGGTTGGAGAAATTTTTCAACAAAAACTTCTAACTTGAAGTTGCTGGATACGTTGTGTGAAACATGTTAGTGGTACCATGGTATTCTTTAGGTTATTAATAATTATGGAACAATTCCATATTTTGGAAGGTTATGTGTTAATGTTAGCTATATTGTCAGTCTTTGGGTTACTGGTATTGTAAGTGTGCTTATGGATGGTTATGCAACACTAATTGAAATGTTTTGCTTTAATTATGGAATAATGTTATATTTTGGATTCATTACTTTTATGATAATGTTATATTTTGTCTAGATATAATTTGCAGGTTCTGCTATATTGGTTGAGAAATATTCTGCAGGTTCTTTCATTTTGTAATAGGCTAAGGACAAGATACTCTCTTTGGATTACCTGAACTATCAGGTTGAAATATTGACTATTGAATTTGAGCTTTCATTTAATAATGGGTTGATTGTTCTAGTTACTGGTATTTTAACTAGAAAGGAGTGAATGAACTTGTAGGAATGCTTTCATCATCCTCTGCCATATAATGGTTGGGTCCTGGGAGCATCATATGATTGATAACAACAAAGATTCAAGACCACTAGAGTTTTGGGTCGGGGTGTTGATCTTTTGGGTGTGAGACAGGTAATAGTGTTTGACATGCTCAATTCCATTAAAGAGTACATCCATTAGATTGGGAGGGCATCCAGATTGGGAGATGAGGGTACATCAATTGTGTTTTTGAATGAGGAAAACAAGAATGTTTTGCCAGAGCTGATTGAAATTTTAAAATCCTCTGGAGCAATACGAGACCCATTAAAACTTGTAGCTCATTGAAACAAGCAAAAAATATCGAAAAGCTCATAAGAAAATAATGATTTGTTGTGCTTTTACTGTATAGTGTTAGACTAGGACCTTGGAACCCAAACTATTTTGACGTCAAGTGTATTTTTTTCTTTTTTCTTTTTTCCAATGCGATTGTCAATTGAGAAAGTCATTTTTGGGGGTTTTTTTTTTATAAAAAAAAGCATAAAATCTGCAAAGATGTCAGAATTGGAAAATTAAAAAAAATGAAATAAAATCTGCAAAGACATTTTTTTTTTTAATTATGCTAGGACACAACTTTTGGCACAACTTTGTGTCATAACTCGCCACATGACGAGTTGTGATCGGTAAGGGTGTGTTCCCACATAACCCATGATACACTTTTACCAATCACAACTCGTCATGTGGTGAGTTGTGGCACAAAATTGTGCCAAAAGTTGTGTTTATAACATAATTTTAAAGTTTAATTTTACAGGTTTGTTATTTTTTTTTTTTTTTTTTTTTTTTTTTTTTTTTTTTTTTCCATTTTACATTGTGTCAAACACCGGAAAATATTTTACACAACATTTTCATATACCCTGCCAAACACTGTAAAATGAAAATATTTTCTTGAAAATATTTTACATGTAAAATATTTTACCTTTGCAAATATTTTACATCGAAACAAACAGAGCGTAAAACTTTATTTTTTCAATAATTAAAATTAAATTATAATTTCATATAACCAAAATGTTGTATAAAATTATATGTTTATAATTGAAACCATGCAATACACGACCCTTTAACTAGTAAGTTTTAAAAAACTAGATAACGAAATAGGATTTTTATATGTTTACATTGTCCTTGCAATATAAACTTACCAATTTATTTAAACTTATACAACATTTATCACTTTTTATGTATCTACAATGTAAGTTTACATTATAAATATAATATAAATATAAAATTTTAAAATATATGTTCACCTGTTCACCTTGGAATGAAATATTCTAGAACCCATTATAAATTTAGGGGATTATTATTGAGACTGTAATACTTTCCTGTGATTACTTGCTGCGTGAAAACAAAATTAATTTGTCAACTCTATAAAATTAGAGGATGACCTTTTCTCTTTGTGAATGAAAAGAGGATGACTCCATTCCACTTGTGCGTGAATGAGTTGAACCCTCCTTAATTTGTAACTGGATTAATATTCCCCAGTCATTTATTTGAATGGTTGAAATTTCTGATTATTACACCAACAGTGGGAAGAACATAAACGCTTTCCTATGCGTCTGAAAGCCATGTATTCGATCCAGGTTAGGTACAATTAATGGTGGCTTCTACTATGTCTGTTAGCGTTTTATATACGTAGAAAGAATATGTGTAGAAACCCACGATTGAAGATGTAACAAAGATATTTTGAAGTCCTTGGTTTCCAGCTATGATGGTGAGAGAATTGGGACCACGAGGCCATGAATAATAAGAAAGCGGTAAGGAAGGCATATCCAAAATTTGGTGCGAATCATGTGGTATAAAAAGGCATTGTACGTAGAACTACCATGGCAACTCGAACATGAGGAATTGCAAGGGAAGCAGATGTGGGGTTAAAGAATAACAGTGCAATTCTCTTTAGGCAAAAGAGAACATGCACATGCATATTGCATACTTCTATTTCGTTGAAGGAGAATTGCCCTGCCATTCACCTGCACATTGTTAGAAATACTGAAAGAATGTATTGTATTTCTCAAGTAATAGACTATATATAAGTGCTTTTATATAGGAGGCAGAGCGTACGATACAAGTAAGTGTGCTATACAAGTAAACAAGGAAGGCCTAAAGCCCACATACCCTAATACATGTTAACAGCCCCTCTTAAACTCAAGGTGGATGTGAGACCAACTTCAAGTTGTCAACCAAAATATGAAGGCGTCCCGTAGGATGTGACTTGGTGAAGATATCTGCAAGTTGATCTTTAGAGGAGACTGAGATCAGCTTGAGAGCACCATGGACAAGATGATAACGGATAAAATGACAATCGATCTCGATGTGTTTAGTCCGTTTATGGAAGACATCATTGTGAGCAATATGAATGACACTCTAGTTGTCACAATAAAGAGGAGTAGCAGAGGATGTGGATACACCTAAGTCTTTGAGAAGCCATCGTAACCAAAGGAGCTCAGATGTGGTATCAGCGAGGGCACGATATTCTGCTTCAGTATTGGAGCGGGTCACATGAGTTTGTTTCTTGCTTCACCAAAAAATCAGAGAAGAACCAAGAAGAAAACAATAATCAATGGTGGACCTGCGATCAGTGGGATCTCCTACTTAATCAGCATCAGAAAATGCACAGAGAATAAAAGGAGACTGAGCAGAGTAGAAAAGACCATGGAAGAAAGTGCCATTTAGGTATCGAAGAATGTGCAAAACAGCAGCATAGTGAATTGATCGTGGAGTAGACATATACTAGCTTGCTATCAGTGAGTCCAGCTCGAGACAAGATTTTAGAGGCATACTTAGCTTGTGTAATATAAAGTCCATCTGTAGAATGAGTGATTTCAAGACCTAAGAAGTAGCTGAGATGTCCAAGATCTTTCATCTCAAACTATTGACTAAGAAAATCCCTGAGTTCTTGAATGCTACTGAGGTCATCACCAGTTATGATCATATCATCCACATACAGGAGAAGTAAAATAGTGCATTTGTCAGTGTGACGAAGAAATAAAGCAAAATCATAATGACTGGTCATGTAACTCAAGCAAGAGATGGTAGAGCTGAATATGGCAAACCAAGCTCGTGGAGCTTGTTTAAGGCCATAAAGTGCATGTGGAAGGTGACAAACCTTGTTTGATTCAATAGAAAGGCCGGGAGGAGGTTGCATATAAACTTCTTCACTTGAATCCCCATTAAGGAATGCATTTTTTACATCCATTTGAAGAAGGTCCCATTTACTGGCAGCAGCAACAGCTAAGAGAGCACGAACAGATGAGATACGAGCATCTGGAGCAAAGGTCTCTTCATAATCAATCGCATACTCTTGTGTAAAACCTTTTGTAATAAGACAAGTTTTGTAGCGCTCAATGGACCCATCAGAGTGAATCTTAATTTTGTAGATCCACTTACAACCAACCACAGATTTCCAGGGGGGAGTGTCACCAAATCCCAAGTATGGTTTTTAGATAATGCATCAAGTTCCTCTTTTATTGCAATCTGCCATAAAGGGTTGTGCAGTGTAGCGAGGGCAATGTAACAATGATAATCAAGTAAATGTGTCGGAATGGATCTTACTTGAGTTAAGTGACGAGGTGAAATGTCTTGTGCAAGATCTTCAGGCGGACCAAGAGCAGGGGACCCAAGCTCAGGGTTGGGGTTAAGAAGCTTGTCTTCGACCTATTCATCTTCCACCTGTTCATTAAAGGGTGAACTAGGAAATGGATCAAAGATATCTAGTGGTTAGACAGAGAAGTCTATAGGAGAATCAGGAGCAACTACAGGAGGAATATGTGCCTCATCTAGAAAAAGATCTAAGACAGAGGAGGAAGATAGGGAGGCATGGAAGTGAGAGAGCTCAACAAAGGGGCGATGTTCCAAAAAGACAACATTGCGGGACATACAAAGACGATGAGATAAATGATCATAGCACCGATACCCCTTTTGAGTTTTGCCATAGCCAAGAAACAATAAAGCCTTGATCGAGGCTCAACTTTGTTAGGCTCATGTGGCTGAAGAAGAACGAAACAAGCAGAACACAAGGAGCGAAGGTGATGATAATCTGGAGATGACCTAAAAAGGCACTCATATGAAGTTTGATTTTGGATGACAAGACTGAGAATGCGATTAATAGCATGAACAACATGAAGTGCATCTTCACTCGAAAAAGGAGCAGAAACTTTGGTAGAGAGAAGAAGAGCATGAACAGTGTCAAGAATATGACGAAGTTTTCGCTCGGCTCTACCATTTTGCTGAGAGGTACCTGGACAAGTTAGTTGATAAACAGTGCTATAGGAATGCAAAATAGCTTGGAAAGTATATTGAGTGTATTCAAAAGCATTATTAGATCAAAAATTTTTGATGTGTTTGGAAAACTGAATTTCAACCATTTTTGCAAAATTACAATATACTTGCAATAATTCAAAACAATGTTTCATATGAAAAATCCAGTTATGGCGAGAGTAATCATCAATAAAGACAACAAAATATCGAGATGTACTAATACTAGAGACAGAGGAAGGCTCCCAAACATCAGAATGAACAAGGTCAAAGATATCAGTGAATATTGATTCACTAGTATTGAAAGACAAAGCTGGTTGTTTTCTTAACTGACATGAAACACAATCAAAATTTTCAGTAGACACTGAACCTAACAAACCTCTAGAAGCCAATTGTTGAACCCGAGAAGAAGATGCGTGACCAAGTCGAGCATGCGAAAGTGCAAGGAAAGGAATAGAAGAAACTGTAACAGCTGCAGCAACAGAAATAGGAGAAACAAGTAGAAGACGAAGGTTGTCCACGGAAAACATATGACCAACTTTGGGATTGGTCCCAAGCTCCTATCCCGTCCTCGAATCCTGCACAATACACCCAGAATAATCAAAGATAATGCGATAACCCAACTTAGCTGATTGTCCCACAGAAAACAAATTGTAAGAAAGGTCAGGAACATTAAAGACCATAGGAACCGAGAGGCTAGAGGTCGAAACAGAACCTATATTATGACCAAACATTGTGGAACCATTTACTGTACCAATATTAAGAGGGTGTGATGCAGGTTTAAGTTCAAAAAATAAGGATGAGTGAGGTGTCATGAGATTGCAACAAGAAGAATCCATAAGCCAAGAGGAATGAGACATACCAGATATAGCTGAGAGAGAAGAGGAATAAGTTGCCAACCATACAAATAATATTAACGATGATGTTTTTAAGGTCATTTGTGAAAATGGTGAAAGTGCGTCCTGAAGACTTAGACTATGCAAATACGGGAGCCATTGGTTGGACACTTTCAGTGTTAGCAACAGTAGCTGTAGAAATTGAAACAATTGATTTGTTGTAATGATAACAAGTCTCAGTATTGTGGCCAAAATGTTTGCTGAATTGTCCGCGACGATTATTGCAACCAGAAGAAGACTTGTCCTTATTCTTCATTTAAAAGAAAAATATGTAAAAATGGATTGCAAAAATGAAATCTACGCTAAAAACTGGGTAAGGAGCACCTAGATAGCAAAAAGTCCACTCTGGCAAAAAGTCAATGGTCAACCCTGGTCAAATTCAACAGTCAACTGTGAAAGTCAACGGTCAAATCTATTAAGTCAACGGTCAATAGTAGCAGGTCAACGGACGACATCAGCAGGCTGACTGGGCGATGACGTCAGCAGATGACAGGATGCTAACGTAGTTAGGGTTGACGTGGCAGAAGTGTTTGGTAGAGGTGCAGCTTCTTTGGGAGACGCGTGAAGGTGCGTGCAAGCTCCGATGACTGCAAGACTTTCACGATTGAGTAGATCAGGGCAAGACGATCATTGTGGTACCTGTAAAATATTTATCGGAGCAAGATGCACGGCGAAGACGGTAAGTGCAATGGTCTGTGTGGTGTGAGACTCCTTAACGACGGTGGCTGCAGGTCCGGAACCTAAGGACAACGGTTGGAAGACGTTGGTGGTTCTACGGCAAAATTTTGTTGCAGTTGTTGTGACGGTGAAAACGATGTTGAGAATTGAGTAACACCAATAAAGACAAGATTGCTAAGAAAATGTCAGAACAGTAGCTCTAATACCATGTTAGGAATACTGAAAGATTGTATTGTACTTCTCAAGTAATAGAATATACATAAGTGCTTTTATATAGGAGGTAGAATATGCAGTATAAGTAAGTGTGCTATAGAAGTAAATTACAAGGTGGACCTAAAGCCCACATACCCTAATAAATGTTAACACACACGACTTCAATTATACCAAAAAATAAGCTTGTTATGGTTTCTAACTTTGTCTTTACTACAAGCATTTGCTTTCTCTTGCCAATGTAACAATTCAATTCTTTTATTGTTTGTTAGGTAAACGTTGAAGAACTAGGATCATCAACATCTGTGGATAGGAGTTTGACGTGAATTGGTGAATCCAACATGGGCACGTCATATCAAGTTTAAATATTTCTCTCTATATATATACGGTGAAATATGGAATAAAAGAATATATGTGATTGATACTCAATATATTGAGTATTTTTTGCGACCAGCATAAGCTTCTTCTTTTCCTCCTTTTCTTTTTCTAGGGAGCGTAAGACTTGTACGACTACAGGAATCTCTACATGAATTTTGTATTTTCCATTGTAATGGTTTACTGTTATCTCAAAAGTGACCTCGTATTGATCTATTTTCTCCATGAAGAGCCTTCTAAGAGTTCTTTGATAATTATCCAAATGATATTCAAGGATATGATTTTCCCAAATGTATGTATTGTTGGTACTCCAATTTGCTCCTCTCCCCCCCCCCCCCCCCCCCAAAAAAAATGCAAATTACCACTTGTACGTAAAAACTGAAAAAAGCCAAAATTTCAATCAAGATATGAATCATTTGGTCCCAAAATCTCTTAAATTCCTCAACTTTGCTGAAATTAGTCAAATTAAGTCAAACACGAGATATTAGTAGCAAAACATAAGGGTTGACCTTGTTTGACGACATTTGACCAGTTGTGACGAGGAATAATGGTGGATAGCCCATATCGGATGAACACCAAATGTGATATTATAGGGAAAAAAAAAAAAAAAACACCTTCAGCCCTAGCCAAAATTAGGGTTTGATCGAAACTAACTCAAACTATCTAAGAATTCTGCAAGCTACATATAGCATGAAAGCTTCTGTAAGGATCATTTTGAGTGGCTCCTTGCTGTGAAATATCTAAGAAATTCACATGTATATGTCATGCAATGAAACTTCGAATATATATAAACGAACAATACTTTTAGAGCCCCACAACTTCTCAAAGTGATAGACAATCCTCCTAAACCAAAATGTCAATAGAAATTTGGTGTCATGAGCTTTCCATCGACATATGAAGCGCTTGATTCCGTGTTCAGTAAGGTTTCCATGAAAATACATAAAATTTCGAAATGAAAAACTCAATGTTCAAAAACGTTTGAGGTACCAACTTTTGGGGGCCATAACTTCTTACTCCGATAGTGGCGGCGCCACGTTGATCTCAGGGTGTTCCCAGGAACACCCTGAACTAAAAAAATATATATAATAATTAAAATTATTTTATTTGTTTACCCTTAAAAAAAAATGAGGAACACCCTCAATCAAAATTAGGAACACTCTCAACTAAAAAAAAAAAATTTAATTTGTTCTTACGTTCAAGCAAAAAAAAAAAAAAAACCCAAAAAAAAATTGAACTAAAAAATGAAAAACAAAAATCGTAACAGAGCAAGCCCACCAGAAAAAAAAGCCCAACATCAATCGGTAAAGAAAACCCAATCTAAAGAAAGGTAAAGCAAACCCAACAGATTACAGTAGCAAACCCACGGATTCTCAAAAAAAAAAAAAACCCAAAACCCAATATACTGAAATCAGAAAGCAACGGACGACACTTTAAAGAAAGAAAGAAACCTAACCTAAAGTCTAAAGAAAAAAACCTAACCCATAAACCCAATATACTGAGCTCCAGAACGGAAGAACGTAAGAACCAACGGATCGCCGGATTGGAGAAGGAAATCGCCAGATCGGGCTTCAAACTCGAGCTCTAGAACAGCAGAACACATCGGATTGGTCTTCCTCGCCTCAACATGCTGCCCGAGTCCCGACGGCACCGCCCCTCAACCTCAGGCCTCCCTGCTCCCTCAACCTCAAGGTATTTCATCTCTGTCTCACTCTCAGTCTCTCTCTCTTCATTTCAGTCTCTCTCTCTTCCTCTTAGTCTCTCTTTTTTAACATTTACCGTGTTTATTTTTGGCTTTATTCAATGTTGATGTTGGTGTTGGTGGTTTTTTTTTTTTTTGATGCAGTGTTGGTGTTGGTGTAAATGCAAAGTGTTGGTGTTGGGGAGATTATAAATTGTCTTTTGGTGTTAGTCTGGTGTCTTTTGGTGAGATACAATAAATTGACTTTATCTGATTTGCTATGTGCTAGTGCAAGTGCAAGTGTAAAACTAATAATTAATAAATATGGCTGTGTGGTGTGTGCTAGTTGATTAGTTTAACTAATGGTCATAAAATATGTAATAAATCACTCTTTTTTAGACTTGGACTTAAGCTATACGGCCTATATATTTTTGCGTTGCGCAATTTATTGACTTTTTTTTTTTTGTTAAGTAATAGTGTGATATTCCAAGTATCAAACAACCATAGTAATTAGTTGAACTAATTAATTTTGTTTGTTTGGGATATTAATTAACCAATAATTAATTGGGAAAAACAACTAATAAACAATAATTAATAATTTAATTAACCAAAACATTATAAAAGAAAAACAAATTAAATTAGGTTAGGCTAAACAACAATTAAAAATTTTATAGTTAATGAAACAACAATATAACAAATTATAGTTTATAAAATACAAACAAATTAATGAAACAACTAAACAACAATACATTTGGAAAAAATTCCTGGGGCTGCTGCTGAGAAAAATTATGTTTCTTAAGGAATACATTGAGAAAAATTCCTGAAGCCGTTACTGCAGTCCAAGCTGTGATTTATGCAAAATTAGTTTTATTGGAAAGATAATTTTATGAAGTTCCCAATTGTACTTCATTTTTGGAATTTCAAGACCAAGTAAACCCTTAATAAGCCTTCAGAATCAATGTTAATATTGGAATGTCTCAAAAATGAGGCATGTTAAGCTCACAAACCTTAAGAACAGGGGCACGTAAGGCTTACCAACCTTACCCTAGACACGCTTGCCTTGATCACTTGCTCCTCTATTAATTTTGGTCTTCTATAAGTAGCCCCTCCCCCATCTCAATTCAGACAGGCAAGGACGGAGCTAAGACTTAGAGTTAGAGGGGGCAGTTTTGCTGTTAGCTATGTGCGACAGTTTTAGCCTCCAACTCTACTGCTTAATTAACTACTAAGGAATTTTCTATTTTCTTTTTATTATTTTTTTGTGCTTTTGATGTGTGCATTGTTGCTAGGTAAAAGCAAAATTATTTTATTTAATTTTTTTTAAAGGGTTGGGCTGTTTGTTTTTGGCAAAATTGGTTGATTAAACTTAATTGTTTTTAACTTTACTATTGGTAATTTTTGTTGTTGGGCTAATTTATTTTTGGTCTTGTACCTATAAATTTTTTTTATGGCCTTTAGAAAGAGGAAAATGCTAGAGTTAGAATTTTTTTTTAACTAATTGTTGATGTGATGAGTAATTATTGGTAAGTAAAAAATTGATATAAGTGGTAAGTTTAGATGCAAACTAATATGAATGTACAACTTTAATAATTTGTAAAAATATTGTAGAAGAGTTTGTGACTATCGCATTACTTTTAAAAGAATCAACGATATTATTAAGTGGGGCAAAGTATAATTTTATAGAATAAAATTGCTAAAATTAGTAGCGCTATATATACTAATATTTTTTATAACAAATATAAAAATTAGGGGGGCCATTGCCCCGAATGCCAAAGTTTACCTCCGTCCATACAGGCAAGGTTTCTAGCCTTCAAAGTCTTTATATGTGTGTGTGTATTGATCATTTTTTGAGTAGATGGTTACCAAAATTCACTGTGGGACACTGTTGTATTGTTTGTTTGAGTTGAAACACTACCACCAAGTGTCTTCTGAACTCCTCATACGAGTTAAGTCAGTACTTAAATACTAGGGAGTTACTCCCAAAATACATATGAGTTGAGGGACAATTCAAATTCTGTTATGAGTTTGCCGAAATTCTCGTATGAGTTGACGCACTACTAACGAGATACTGTTGAAATACACGCATAGTTTGAGACACTGTTAGAATTCTGCTAGGATATAGTCCAAATTCTGCCGAATTACTAGCAAAGTGCTGCTAAGGTGCTTAATTGTTGAGCGCTTACCAAATATCATGTTGCTCCTGACGGTGTAGCTATAGTAATATTAATCTACGTACTATTGCGCGATGGTCAAACTTGAAGACCTCGGCAAGTATATTAATATTGACCATGGCGTAATAGCTATAGTAATATTAAGCTATTAAGCTACTGTTGCTCTCCCAAAGAAGTAACTAAGTAGATGATATGTATAAACAATAGTTGGAGTACTATGCGGCTATGCGCTAAGCGATATGCCACTCTCAAATACTTTCATGTAATATGACCATGCATGAATCTATCAAAACTCTACCCAAATTCTGGTTTGATGGCTTCCATTAAAAACCTTTTAAAATGTCATAACCATTTTCAATGATTACACACTAGTTATGGTTTTCCTCTTCAAAGACCATTTTTCAGACATCAAACATATCATTGATTTTTCACTTCAAAAACCATTTTCAAAGACTAAATTTAAAATTTTTGGTTTTTTCATTAAAAAAATCCTTCAAACAAAAATAACGAGTTTAAACGTTTTTCTCTTCAAAACCTCATTAACAAATGATAACTTAGAATGAAATATGAAATTTTGATAACGTCTAAAATTTATAAAATATGTGGATTTTGAGTTTATAATAACAATTACAACAACAATAACAATAATAATAACAATAACTAGTTGCTAATCCGTGCGGTGCATAGAAAAGCTATTGACTCTAAAAAAAATGATGAAATATTTAACTTCTATACTTTTTCATAGTTCAGAAATGTTGTCTAACATTAAACGTTATTGAGTTGTAAGTGCATAGTTACCAAAACCTACAAAGTAATTTACAATTCTTAAATTAATAAAGTAAAACTCACAATAGTTATATATACACACACATACATACACTCAAAATTAATATAAACTGCAAATTTATAAACAAAGATCATGATATAAGGAAGACACACCAAGTTTCAAATTTGAGTAGCAATATGACTTTCTTGTAGTAATAACAATATAGACAATTCAAAACATGGAACAATATCAAGATTATAATACATAATTCCATTTTTATGTTGAATCTAAACAAATAATTAATTGAAATTAATCCAAACAAATAATTAATCAACCAAAAACCATAGTTTTTAATAAGAAAACAAAAAATCACATGAACCTAAATAAAAAGCATTTAAGGTGAAGAATTAAGATCAGCGTATTGAGACGCAAATAACAAAAACCCCAATACTTAAAATATGAAAATTTATAGAATACCCAAATTTTACTTCAAAACGAAACCAAATTCAACAAATTTATATATAACATACCAAATAAAAATTTATCATTCCCTAGGCTAAAAGACATAGATTGTACTTTTGATTTTTCTCCAAAAAAAATAGAGATTCTTTATCTGCTATGTACAATAAAAAAAATAATTAGTAGAAATTTCAATCCAAAAATCAAACTCACGAAAACAATGTCAATATAAATATGGAGATTAATCCAAATACTCAAAAGAAAATCAATTCTAAACATAACAGAAGAATAAGATAGAGAGAAAATCTTAGGTACATATGAAAGCAAATAAAAATTTCAACATAAAAGATAAAATTTATTAATAACAATATAAACAAATATCCACATATGTTGAATTGAAATTTTATTAATAATAACAATATAAAAAAATTCAACATAAAAATAGACTCACATGAGTCTTTTTTTTTAGTCCTATTTTCAACGTGAGCCTATTTTTTTTTTAGTCCTATCAGAATTTTTGTTTTTATATAGATTATCAACGTTTGAGTTTGAGTTTAAGTTAAACTTTTTATAAAGATAGAGTTTCAGTCTTTGTTAAGTTTTGATTAAACAAAAATAATTTTATTTAAAAAAATGATAATAATATTTTTTGTTTCTATATAAATTATCAACGTTTGAATTTCAGTTTAAGTTAGATTTATTGGAGAGATAGAGTTTCACTTCTTGTTAAGTTTTGATTAAACAAAAATAATTTTGTTTAAAAAAATGATAATGATGAGTTTGAGCTTGAGTTTAAGTTGGACTTGTTAGAGAGAGAGAATTTCACCCATTGTTAAATTTAGACTAAACAAAAATAATTTTATTTAAATAAAATGATAATTTTATTTAAATATTGTGCTGACGTGAAAAATTGTGAGAGCTTTAGAGATTTCGGTTTTATAATAATAATAATAATAATAATAATAATAATAATAATAATCTTGAAATGGTATAATGATAGTATTAATATCTACTGAAATATTTTTGTTAATTATTTTCAGCAGCCAAAACATTTAATTAACTTGTAAAAATCTCTTATTTTCACATCAACTTTGGGATGGACAAGAAAAAATACAAATACTTTGTCATACTTTATATGAAACCAATTATAATTTACTACATTTTTTTTTTTTACTTTCTCTATAAAATACCCAAATTTAAAAGGAATAAAAAAAAATATTTGTATGCAACAAGTAACTTTGCTTATGAGTTTGAAAGAATTATAATAAATACAGGTACAATAAATGCTGGTGACCGTTCCACAAAAAAAAAAAAAAAATGTTGGGTGTCGATCAGCATTTTCGTTGCCTAGAAGGTACCAAGAAACTCGGCTAGAAGCTGTGTCAAAGTATGTAACAAAGATATTTTTAAGCTCAGTTTTCTAGCTTTGATGGTTAGTGAATTGGGACCACGAGGCCTTGAACAATGACAAAGCGATCCTATATACCAATTGAGCAGGCATATCCCAATATCCCATTTCATTCCTCTCGCATATCCAAAAGATTGGTGCGAATCATGTGGTATAAAAGGCACTGTAGATAGAATTACCATGGCAACTCAAACATGAAGCATAGCAAAGGAAGCAGATGTGGGGGTTAGGGAATAACAGTGCAAATCTCTTTTGGCAAAAGAGAACATGTAGATTGATGCATATTGCAAACTTCTGTTTCGCCAAAGGAGATTTGCCCTGCCATTCGCCTGCACATAATTATTATTTCATCCCTGCAGCTTTGATAACGTGGCTATGCCAACAAATAAGCTTGTGATCGTTTCTAACTTTATCTTTGCTTTAAGTATTTGGTTTCTCTTGCCGTGATTATAGTTGAATTCTTTAATTGTTTGGCAGATAAACGCTGAATTGTAAAAAGTAACAGTTGGGACCATTAACATGTGGAGTGTGGACTAGAAGTTTGATGTGAATCGGTGAAATCCAACATGGGCACGTAATATCTAGTTTCAATAGATCTCTATATTAAGGTGTAAGATATTGATTACCAGAATGTGATTTATATTGAAATCTGATTCAATTGAGTACTGTTTTCGACCAGCATAAACTTCTTCTTCCCCTTTGTCTTTTTCAAGGAAGCAGAAGATTTGTACAATTACATAAATCTCTGCATAAATTTTATATTCTTCATCGTAATGATTTACTGTTCACTACAACAAACTTTAGTTCTTTTGACCCTCTTTTATCGAGGGTTTACTAAAATCTATTGTTACAATCAATACATACAAGTGCGCTTGTAAATATTACTAAACTTTATCTCAGAGGTTATTAGGTCCCTCAAAATAAGTTAAAACACCCTTGAAATAAATGTGAAAAAAAAAATTTACTGTGGTTTTTTTTCCCCAAAAAATTCAAAAATTTAGCTTTTTTTAAAACAAATTTTTTTTTAAATTAAACACAAACCCAAAAAATTCAAAATCAAACACAAAACCAAAAAGTTTAAAATCAAACACACCCAGAAAATTCAAAACCAAACACAATATACTGATAGTACAAATGCAACGTTCTCCAAAATATAACAATACAAACCATGAATCTCCTCTCATTCAACAAAACCAACCCAAATTTAACACTAAATCCATTTAAAGAACACAAAAGCTCAAGAACACAGACCTATTTAAACATAAGCACAATATCAGTAACACAATAGCAAAAATAACTTCTAGCAAAAGTATAATACCCATAAAAAAATTAGAGAATTTTTACCTCAAATAGTAGAGATGAGTGAGCCTTTAGCTTTTCTTATGAAGTTTTCCAGTGACCCTTGCTTGAAAAATGAAGTATATGGTGGTGTAGAGTGTACCAGTGTGTGCGTTGTATTGAAAGAAAAAAAGAAGGAACAAGAGAAAAAAAGAAAAGAAGAAGCAGCAGCAAAGAAACAAAGAAAAAAAAAGAGCTATGTTGGAGTGAAGAAGGAAAAAAAAAAAAAAAAAAAAAAAGAGAGAGAGAAAGAAAAGAGAGCTGGGCGTGACTTGCAGAGAAGAAAGAAAGAAAGAAAGAACCCAAGAAAGCAGAGAACAATGACCAAAGAAAGAAAAGATAAAGAAAGAAAAGATAAAAGAGTGGGTAGGTGGGAAAGTGGGGTTCTGGGTTTTTTTATTGGTGTTACCTATAGCCGCGTTTTTCAAAAACGCGGCTATAGACCCTCCCTTATATTAAAAAAATAATTTATTTGGATGCACGTACAGCTCATCCTTTTAAAAAAATATATATATTATTTCACTGGACCTATAGCCGCGTTTTTGAAAACGCGGCTATAGCCCCTCCCTTATAAAAAAAAAAATTTATTCGGATGCACAGGTCATCCTTTTAAAAAATACATATATATATTATTTGACTAGACCTATAGCCACGTTTTTGAAAACGCGGCTATAGCCCCCCTTATATAAAAAAATAATTTATTCGGATGCACAGGTCATTATCTTAAAAAAATATATATGGACCTATAGCCGCATTTTTGAAAACGCGGCTATAGCCCCCTTATATAAAAAAAAATAATTTATTTGGATACACAAGTCATCTTTTTAAAATATGTGTAATATTTGACTGGACCTATAGCTGCGTTTTTGTGAAACGCGGCTATAACCCTCCCTTATAAAAAAAATTGTTCTACTGTACATAGCACCTTAAAAAAAAAATTTTGTCTGGACCTATAGCCGCGTTTTTATAAACGCGGCTATAGTCCGGACGTAAAACGCAGCTCAAGGCCCTAGAAACGCGGCTTTAGACCTAACCTATGGCCGCGTTTAACAAAACGCAGCTATAGGTTGGGTCTGAAGCCGCGTTTCTAGGAAACGGGGCTATAGGTCAGGTATAGCCGCGTTTTTTTATAAACGCGGCTATAGCGCGCGTTTTTTGTAGTGTGAAAATCGCACAACTCCGATTAGGTATGAATTGATCATGGAAGTCACAAACCCTAATTTCGTCTTTAATTTTTTTGTTTTTTTGGTTTACCCACACTTTTTCATCGATTTCCCCCATGATTTTAGTTTCACATTTCTCAAAAAATTGAGAAATGGAAGTCACTCTTTCTCTCATTCTCTCAGCAATGGTGTTCAAGGTTTCTCGCGTCGAGACCAAGCCAATCGATGGCCAAAAGCTTGGTACCTTTAGTCTCCGTAAGAAGGTTCAATTTTCCTTTCTTTCTATTCAATTCGATTCGATTCGATTCGATTCTTTCACTGTTGCGCTTTAATGTTCGTTGCTTTTTATTTGATCTATTGCGTTTCACCGAATCAATCACTTTATTGAAATTAAACCATGCGAATTCGATCTCTATTTGATCGAATTGATCAATTTCGATGCAGAATCAGATTATTCGAAAACTTGTTTTTTTTTTTTCATTCAGATTCTCATCGAATCAGATTTTAGTATAACTGCACTACTTGCTTGGATCAATGAAGCTTGTGAAAATCAATTTGAATTCGCTGCCTTTTCGTATTCTGACTGTGTTGATGAATGAATATTGATTCTCTATTTCACTTTGGATTCAAGAACTATTAGTTTATCAATTGCTGAGTTACTATGCGATTGTTGATATATGTGTTAATTTATATTGTTTGTTGCTTTATTGTGTGGAAAATGCTTGGGCACTCTCTTTGTCTTTGTTTGTAGTATTTGGATTTAATGCGTATTTGCTTAATAATTAATTTGCTTTAAATCTAGCTTTTTAATTTTTAATTATCAGAGGTTTGGCTTCAAGGCTCTTGGCATTGTTTTGGAGTATCATGTTCTTTGCGCAAGGCCTAGTTAAGCTGAAAATGTGTGTGAATTTTATGAATTATGAAGGTTCAAATTAGTGGGATGATATTTGTTATGGAATATCATGATCCTTGCATTGTCATATGTCCATTTGGGCAATTTGTTTTTGGGTGTCATGGGGTGATGTTGAGCCTTCTTTGATTGATTTTCAGAGATTAGTACAGCAACAGCTAACACAATACCCTACATTAGAGGAGTTGAGTATTGGGAAAATTAAGTTCAAAGCATTTGATTTGGGAGGTCATCAGATTGCTCACACATTCTGGAAGGACTACTATGCCAAGGTAAGCCATTTGCAAAAGGCCAAGCTAAGCTAGTTTTGTAGCTATGTATTGTGTTATCTGTGCAAAGTTTTCTTGCAGCAGTCTCTTTCATCCAGATCCACATTCTGTTCCCAGGTGTTATTGTAAAGCCGATCAATATTTGTGTGTTTGTGGAGCTATCTATGCTTACACATTATTGCTATTTCTCATTGTTCTTTAAATTTGAGGTAAGCAGGGAAAAACCTGCATTCTATAGTTATGTATTGCTTTTTGTACCATATGCTTTTTATATTTTATAAATTACTTGACTTCCTACTCTTCATTGGCATTAACTCTTTATGCTTGCTTTCTCAGTACTTGCAAGTACCTTTACATTCTCCACTTTAGTCTTGTCACATTCTAATCCCCCTATATTCATTCTAGGCTGATGTAAAAAAATATCAGCTCTGTTATGCTTTGTCTTTTATTTCTTTCAACAGATTTGTTTTCTGTTCTTACTTGTAGTCTCCCTTTTTTTTATTTACTAAAAGGCTTTTTCTATTCTGCCCTTCTTCCTAAGTTCTAGTTATATCAACTAGGAAAAATCATATGATATAAAGGACTTTATGGGGTTGATTTGATGGATGGTGTTTCATCTTCATGAATTGGCTAAAGAAGGCACAAAGCTGGCATACCTCATGAGAAACCAACCCAACTATCCAAAACATAGACTAATATTCAAATTTTAATCAAAGAAGCAGTTTTCCTTCAGTTTTAAGTTGGAATGCTAATAGAATTTCTTATCAACCATTATCTCTGATGAAAACGTGCCAAAAACATGGTAGCACTAGTATTTGGATTTGGATTTTCTAATAATAGGGAGCATTAAATATGTGGCTATACATCTACTTAGAATCCCCTTGATCCCCCATTATTTGATATTTACTTATACTATTTTTGGGTTGTTCTTGTTGTCTAGTTTCTAACAGTTCTTAGCAGTTAGTTCTTGAAAAGTTTCTGCTCAGCTTGCCAATGAGTTTCTGATTTGCTGCATTAACACTTTCTAAATGACCAAATAAATTTTTCACCAAAAAAAAAATTGTTTCTAGTCATAGAAACAGTGGGCTGGTAGACTGTTTCTGGTTCCTCTTTTGATTGCCATGTACTTGCATTTATCATATCCTTAGAGCTTAAGATCATCAATTTGGTCTTTTTGCACTATGCTTTTTGCAGTTCATCATTGTGCAGTCTCATATGTTATGAGTTGCATTTTTTATACATTATTTCTATAAATGTCAGGAAATGAAAGAACCCACGTGAAAGTAGTAGATGATTTTACCATTAAAAAGATTAGATTATGGGTATGGCGGGACAGAGTTGAAAGTCCAACTAGCTTGTGCACGCACGCACGCTATAATATGAACAGAACTCAACACAACTGCCAGCCTAAAAATTAATAATCTGTTGAGGAGATGATTGAAATAAATAGGGAAATGAATAGTTCACTTCCTGGGTATACTCTTACAATGGTTAATATTTCCTTTACAATTATGACGTCTAATGCAGGTCATCTCAATTTAAGATCTGCTTTCTTAACTGCAAGACTTACTATATTCTCTCATGTATTTATCTGCTATGCAATATGTTAGGATAGTTTACAAATTGTTGTATTTATTCAAAGGATTGAAATTTGTGGAACTAAGAATGTTTAACTGATGATGCAGATAATTTTTGGGAATAGATAGAGACATCTTTAAGGAGACAGAAACTTTTGGGAACATGTTGGAGGAATTGATATTGCCTTGGCTCCATCCAGTTTTGGCCAAGCAAACACACGGGTAGATGGACTTTCTAATCAAGCAAACCCCTCTTCTTATTTAATTGTGCATGTATATTCTTTCTTTTAGATCAAATATTGGACAGCAATGGACGTGGATCATCAATTACTTGAAAAGATAGGATTTATGGGCTGAAGGCATAAAGAACATGAGTATTGGGATTTAGATCCTGCCTTTTTGTTTGGGATGCCCAAGTTTTTGTACTTTTATGTTTTGTTGCATCATTTAGATTTAATTTCAGTTTTTTTATTTTAGATAACTAGAACTTGATAGCAAGACATGCATAATTTTATCTTATGTTGACACAAGTAATAATAATATTCAGTCCAATGCTAATTATTTTCAGGCTTTTGATATCTTGCTCCGGAAGTTACAAAAGTATGTTCCTTTTGGTGAATCTGTTGCTGATTTGTATGCAGGAGCTAGTGTAATTGGATTATCATTACAGCTACTAGAAAATGCAAGCAAGAACCAAGATAATTATAAATGCGCTGGGGCCTAGAGTCTTACTCTTTATTTTCAAAATTTGTAACTCATTGTTATTATTGTTTTTCAGGTCTGTCAAATGCATTGAGATTAATAAGGAATCAAAGTTATCTTTTGAGAAGACAGCTGACCGCCTACCAAAAATTGTAGATAGCAGCATCAGTTGGCATCATGCAGATGCTTCAAAGGTTAGCATTTAACCCATAATTTAAGGAATTTATGATAATTCCACATGTGATTAATACTTATTGCAATAAATTTTTTTTTTCAACATGAAATTCTTTTATTAACATAAAGCTAAATCATCATCTGAAAGGTTGGAACACTTTGTAGTTGCCTAGATAAATTGAAGACCACATGTCATTAATGGTCCCTATAAAGGCTGTTAAAATCATAGAACTTGGCAAGTTATTAAATATATTGAAATTTGGTCAATTTTACACAAGTACTATTGTTGCATGATCTATCTCAATAGTATTTTTTTTGCAAACCGAATACCAAAACTGTAGTGTTACTACAGCTGTGGTTTGGAGTAGGAATGGGTGTCTCTAGTATAGGATGCCATGATTACTATGCTTGTTTTAAGATCTATGTTGTGGCCCTTTATTAGTTTATATAGGTGTAAGCTTATTTATTGGATGATTTGGTATCTCGCTAGTTTTGGTTTCACTGAAGTCTGTTCCTGCTTTTAGGTTATTCTTCATGTGTTTCTTCTGGTGTTCCATATATGTTTCAATTTCATAATCCTTATCATTCTCTCTTTTTCAGAAACTTAAGGGCACCCATAATGGCTGAAATGTTCAATTGCATTAGCTGATAACTTCTTGCTTTGGAGATGATGATGAAGAATAAAATGTATCAAAACTTTTAACTCTTGGACAGATTTGGTCTTTGTACAATGTGGTTGTTGATATCTTTTCTCTTAAACAATAATTGACATATCACTTTTAAGACCATTGATATCACTTTTGCTATATATCAATATCATAGCATATCATCTCAACAATTGTAAATTTTTGTGTGTATATATTTTGTGCATGATTATGATTTTAAAAAAAAAATAAAATAAAATCTTATTTTGAGGGTCAAGAGACCCTCTTAAATAACCTTATTTATCAAGGGTTGTAAATGTAAATTTTTTAAAACTTGGTAAAAGGTTATTTAAGGGTCTCTTGACCCTCAAAATAAGATTAGAGCACTTATTTTGAGGGCCATGAAGGTCTTCAAATTTTCCTTTTCGACGGTATAAGTTTCGAAGGTTATCAAGGGTCAATAGAACTCTTAAAATAATATTTCTCAAGATTTTTAAATACTTTTTTCAAGGGTTTTGACCCTTGAAAAAAGTCAAATTTGTTGTAGTGGTTATATCTGAAGTGACCTCAGGTTGATCTCTTTCTTCCATGAAAAGCCTTCTTATGGTTCCCTGATTATTGAACTAGCTCAATTAATTATATATATAACGAAACATATCGAAGTTTATCAAACTGATCTTAGGTAGGAAAAAGTGTCATTTCTTGTTCAAATAAACAAGTTAAATCATTTCACGTTCTTATTAAAACATTGACACTCTTCCTAACACAACCAACAACACTTGTTTGATCTTCTCTAAGCCTAGGCCTAAGGCCCCCTCTAACAAAAAAAAAAAAAAAAAAACTCCCAAATTATGAAAATAAAAAAGGAGAATTGAGTTGTGTATTTTTCCACATATACCTTTAAGACCTGTAGGAGGGCCATCAAAATATTATGTTAATTGAAATCCAACTCAACCTTAAAATATTTCATAAAAGTAAAATTGAAAATTTAGATGAAAAACTAAATACAATTCTTAATAAATTTATTCCTGAAACTGTTAAAATCTAATATGATATTTACATGAAATTCTCACAAAAGAACAAAATAGATTAGCAAAAAGAGTTAGAAGATAATTCTAGCATTGATAATTATCATAATATCCTCAAGCGTGTGATAAAATAGTCCTAGATTAAATATATAAAAAGCTATAATTTTTTTCCAAAATACATGTATAAACAATAGTTGGAGTACTATGCGCTAAGCGATATGCCACTCTCAAATACTCTCATATAATATGACCATGCATGATTCCGCAAAAACTCTACCCGAATTCTGTTTTGATGGCTTCCATTTAAAACCTTTTAAAATGTCATAACCATTTTCAAAGATTAAACACTAGTTATGGTATTCCTCTTCAAAGACCAATTTTCAAATATCAACCCTATCATTGATTTTTCACTTCAAAAACCATTTTCAAAGATTAAATTTTAAATTTACGGTTTTTCTATTAAAAAAAATCCTTCAAACAAAAATTACGAATTTGAAAGTTTTCTCTTCAAAAACCTGATTAACAAATGATAACTTGAATGATGTCTTCCCTTGTGTAATTCTCCAGTTCAAATCAAATCAATCGATATACTAATCATTCACCATGGAAATATGAGATTCTGGTGACATCTAAAACTTATAAAATATAGATTTTAAATTTTATATGTAATAATAATAATAATAATAATAATAATAATAATAATAATAATAATAATAATAATAATAATCTTGAAATGGTATAATGATAGTGTTAACTTCAAATAAAATATTTTTGTTAATTATTTTCAGTTGCCCAAACATTTAATTAACCTGTTAAAATCTCTTATTGTCACATCAAATATGGGATGGATAAGAAAAAATACAAATTATTTGTCATAATTTATACCAAACCAATTATAATTTGACACATATTCTTTTTACTTTTTCTATAAAATACCAGTTAAAAAAAAAATCAAACATATAACTTACCATGATTAGTGGAGTATAATATTGAACAGAAAAACTATGACAAAATATTTGTATTCAATAAGAAACTTTGCTTATAACTTTCAAAGCCATATAATAAATATAAATACCATAAATGCTGGTGTCTATCAGCATTTTCATTGCTTAGAAAGTATTGTAGGGAATTTCCACGAATTTCTAAACCTGTGAGAAACAAAAAAAAAAGAAAAAAAGAAAAAACACATGCTAAAGAAAATAATCACACGCACAAGACAGTATTTACGTGGTTCGGCAATTTGCCTACGTCCACGGAGTTGCAGGGATTTCACTATTATCAGAAAGAAATACAAAGTGCGGCTACAGTTCTTTTTCTCTCTCAAAACTGACTAAACAAAACCCTAATCACAAAAAACTGCGTTTTATACATCCTGCGATCCGACTTGGGCCGACACTATGGACTAAGCCTCAGAAAATCTCCCATTAAAAATCACGCAACATTATTCGGGTCGGGTCATGTCGTCAACCGGATCAAACATAAACTAGACTCCACAAAGCCCAACAAAAAGTACCTAGAAATTCAGCTAGAAGATGTGCAAGTATGTAACAAAGATATTTTGAAGTCAAGTTTTCCTGCTTTGATGTTGAGTGAATTGGGACCACGAGGCCTTGAACAATGCCAAAGCGATCCTATATACCAATTGAGCAGGCATCCAGATATACCATTTCATTCCCCTCGCATATCCAAAAAATTGGTGCGAATCATGTAGGTATAAAAAGGCACCGTAGATAGAATTACCATGGCAACTCGAACATGAAGCATAGCAAGGGAAGCAGATGTGGGGGTTAGGGAATAACAGTGCAAATCTCCTTTGGCAAGAGAGAACATGCAGATCGATACATATTGCAAACTTCTGTTTTGCCAAAGGAGATTTGCCTTGCCATTCACCTGCACATAATTATTATTTCCTCTCTGCAGCTTTGATATCGTGGTTATACTAACAAATAAGCTTGTGACCGTTTCTAACTGTCTTTGCTTTAAGTATTTGGTTTCTCTTGCCATGATTATAGTTGAATTCTTTAATTGTTTGGCAGGTAAACGCTGAATTGTAAAACGTAACAGCTGGGACCATTAACATGTGGTTTGTGGAGTAGAAGTTTGATGTGAATCGGTGAATTCCAATATGGGCACGTACTATCTAGTTTAAATAGGTCTCTATATTAAGGTGTAATATATATGGATTACAAGAACGTGATTTATATTGAAAGCTGGTTCAATTGAGTAGTATTTTCGACCAGCATAAACTTCTTCTTTTCCCCTTTTCATTTTTCAAGGAAGCATAAGACTTGTACAACTACATAAATCTCTGCATGAATTTTGTATTCTTCATGGTAATGATTTACCATTATATCTAAAATGACCTCATGTTGATCTTTTTGCTCCATGGAAAGCCGTCTTATGGTTCTATGATTTCTGAACTAGCTCAAGTGATTATATATATAACGAAACATATCGAAGTTTATTAAGCTGATCTCTGGTAGGAAAAAGTGTCAATTCGTGTTCAAATAAACAGTCAAATCGTGTCACGCTCATATTAAAACATTGACACTCTTCCTAACACAACCAACGACACTTGTTTGAGCTTCTCCAAGCCTATAGGCCTAAGGCCCCCTCTAACAAAAAAACTCCCAAATTATAAAAAATAAAAAAAGGGGAATTGAGTTGTGTATTTTTCCACGTACCTTTAAGACCTTCAATAGGTCCATCAAAATATTACGTTAATTGAAATCCAACTCAACCTTAAGAATTTCATAAAAGTGTAATTGAAAATTTAGATGAAAAACTAAATACAATTCTCAATAATTTCATTCCTAGAACTGTTAATATATAATAGGATATTTGCATGAAATTCTCACGAAGAAAAAAATAAACTTAGCAAAAAGAGGTAGAAGATATTATAGATACTCAAGCATGTGATAAAATAGTCCTAGATTAAATATATAAAAAGCTATAATTTTTTCCAAAATACATGCATTGTTGCTACTCCATTTAGCCCCCCGCAAAATCAAACTACTGCTTGTATGCAAAAGTTGAAAATAACCTTAATTTGAATTGAGACATGTACGACCCTAAAACCCCTCAAATTCCTCAACTTTGATCAAATTTGAGAAATCCGCAGCAAAACATGAGGGTTGATCTATTGTGACTAGGAATAATGGTCGATCACCCATATCGGACATATAACGTATTAGATATCCTAGAATTTTTTTTAAAAAAAAATCCAAAACTAAGAAGAAAAAACCCCCAAACCTAAGCCAAAACTAGGATTTGATCAAAACTCTGTCAAAACTATCTTGGAATTGTGCGAGTCATATATAGCAGGAAAGCATGTGTGAAAAGTTTTGTTTTGAGCGGCTACATGTAGCAAACACTTTTAAAATCCCATAACTTCCCAAAGCGATGTACAACCCTTCTAAACTAAAATGTCCATAGACATTTGGTGTTACAACTTACCATTGTTTTTAAACCCGGACCGGACCGGCCGGTCCACCTAGTTCATCCATGTCCAGCATGCAAACCATTAGGCCATGCACATCTTGTTGGTCAGAAATGCAAAATTAATAAATATAAACCAATTTAAGTATCAAATATATTAAAAAACTTAAATGATGCATCACTGTTTGACCTCGGTTGAATTTCGGTTTGACCTCAAAAACCTTGAACCTCTCATTTTTCTGGTTCATTAAACAGTCCGAGTTTCAAAACCATGCAACTTACAAGCTTTCCAACAACATATGGAGTGCCTGATTTTCTGTTCAGTAAGACTTCCATGCAAACGCCTAAAAGCTTTCACAATTGTAAACTCAACGTTCAAAAAAGTTTATGAGGTACCAACTTTTAGGAGTCATAACTTCTCAAGGTTTGATTTATGAAAACTTGGTTTTATAGGAAAGAAAATTTCATGAAATTTCCAATTTTACCTTGTTTGGGGAATTTCGAGACCAAGAAAATCCTGAATAAGCCTTCAAAATCAAAGTCAATGTTGGAAAGTACCTAGAAAATATCATGTTGCTCCAAATGGTGTAGCTATAGACTATAGTAATATTAAATTACTACTGTGCCATGGTCAAACTCAAAGACGATTATTGCTCTATCAAATAATTAAGTTGCTAACTAGATGCGATAGTTGGAATACTATGCGCTTAATTAAATGATGTGCCGCTCTCAAATACTCTCATATAATATAACCATACTTCCATCCAAAATATATACATAACCATACTTGAATCTGTTAAAACTCTACCAAAATTCTGGTTTGATGGTTTTTCATATAAAGCCTATTAAAATATGAGAACCATTTGATTAAACCCTAGCTATGCCTTTTGTGAGGGTTCCTTTTTTTTAATGGTATCCAGGTCCAAACTTAAGCAAGGACCCCGGACCCTCTTGTTGTAGTTTGAAGGGACTGGGCTTGGTTCACCGCAGCTAAATGGGATGTTTACGAATCAAGTGGTGCACAAGACAAGGTTCCCGCAATACACATACACTAGCAAACGAGAATATATGTATTGCACAACAAGAAAAACAGCAAAGGAAGGCAATGTAATAAAGAAATAACAAGAAATAATTGTTAGGGATCTTTCAAATCAATAAGAAATACTCCATTAGTTTCCTTAATTATGGATTACAATGTGCTCACTAAATTGTGCTACAAGATCCAAATAAGCTTAAAAATTACAAACTTAAATGACTATCTAAACCTCTAAAACTTGCAAAGTTTGAATCCTTTTGAATCCAAGTATTGTACTATAGTGGTTGTTTTTGGGATACTAGGAGATATTTCCTTATTTTCTTAGAGTTTTGACAAAGTTTTATAATTCTATTCTGATTTCACTATTGCTGAATCATGCCCTTCACTGTTGTTGCTTCCTCCTTTTATAGCGTCACCTCAGGGCTCTGGGGTATCACTGGTTCCCTTTTTTTGCTTCGATAACAAAGCCTGTAGCGTACCAGCAGCTTTGGTAGCCAACCCATTCCATGTTTTTCATAGTTCTCTTCTTTTGATGCTTTTTCTCCAAAAGCCCTTTGCTAACCTTCCATTCAAACGTGTCTTCGGGGGAGCTGACCTACAACTTCACTTCCTCCAAGGTTTCTCTATCTTCCCTTTTCCAGACTTAGCCTTTTGGCTACCCTTTCTTTTTTGTCATTTTTTTCCTAGTGAGCCAAGTTCTTCTCTGCCAAGTCGAAGGTTTTTCCAGCTACTTCTCTTTATAGTTCTTCTTTCTGGGTTTCCTGAGGTACCGACCCTTTCCTCATGAGTTGTTGCTCTCCAAACCCTCTAGTTACGTGTTGCATCACTGAGTTCTTAAGAATGACATATCTGTCTTTCATTCCTTGTGCCTTTTGGTTCCCCTTTTGAGCTGTCTTAATTCTTCTTTGGTTGTGTTGCACGCCCCAGGGATCCTAGGCCCTTGGCAGTCTCCGGGATCCCGGCCCAGCTCTTTTCTACTAGACTCTCCTTGGTCCTTTGATCTTGGCAGGCTGAGCCCTTTTCTTTCTTCCCTTTGTTTCATGGATTCTAATACCTGCCTCTTCATGGATCTTAGGCCTCAAATCTATTGGGCCTGCCATCCTTCTCTTTTTTGTGAGCCCAACCCCCTTTTTCTCAATTTTACTTTCCATGAGTTAGCCCAATGTGCTATTTCTTTGGGCCTTTTGTCATGATTTTTTTTTAGACCTCAATACTTTTCTTCTTAAAAAAAAAAATTAAGAAAAAACCAATTTTTCAAACATCGTATCCTAATCATAATTTTTCACTTCAAAAACTATTTTTTGAACATTAATTTTTAAATTTAAGGTTTTGCCAATCAAAAAATCCTTGAAACAAAAACTTCGGGTTCAAACTTTTTCCTCTTTAAAAACCTCTTGACAAGTGACGACTTGAACGATGTCTCCCTTTTTGTAATCACCTAATTAAAAAAAATAATTAAAAAGGATCACATCAACCGTCATACCCCATCATTCACCATGAGTCCTGATAACATTTAAAACTTATAAAATATGTGAATTTTAATTTATATATATATAATCCTAAAATTGTACTATGACAATATTAATTTATACTCAAATATTTTGTTAACTTAGTTTATTTGCCCAAACATTAAATTGATAAGTCAAAATCACTTACTATCAATGGATTTGACTTACCTCCAGTACTTTTTTAACTGAAGTCTCATTTTGTTTTAATAAGAAACTGACACATCACCCACTAATTAAATAAAAGGTATAGATTAAAATCTACTACTACTTACTATTGTATATTTAAAACAACAAGAGATGTCCAGTTAAAAAAGTACTGGAGGTAAGCTAAACCCATTATTAATTACATCAACTATGGGACTGACAAGAAAAAATACAAATTTTTCGTTCTATTTCATAGTCTATAATTTATAACTTGCCACATATTCTTCTTACTTTCCATATAAAATACCCAAGTTTAAAATGAAAAAAATAATATATATATATATATATATATATATATATATATATATATATATATATATATATATATATATATATGGAGTATCATGATTGATGAAGTATAAAATTGAACACAAAAACTATAATAGAAAATTTGTTTTTGACAATAAACTTTGCATATATGTCAAAGCCATATAATAAATTCAAGTACCATAAATGCTGGTGTCTATCAGCATTTTAATTGTGTAGAAAGTACCTAGAAACCCGGATTGAAGATGTAACAATGATATTTTGAACTCCTTGGTTTCTAGCTCTGATGGTGTGCGAATTGGGACCACAAGGCCATGAGTAATGAGAAAGCAATGCTATATACCACTTGTTCAGGCATATCCAAATATCCTATTTAATTTCCCCGCATATTCAAAATTTGGTGCGAATCATGTGGTATAAAAGGCACAAAAGTGTTACGGTAGCAACTCGAACATGAGCCATAGCAAGGGAAGCAGATGTGGGGTTAAGGGAATAACAGTGCAAATCTCCTTTGGCAAAAGAGAACATGCAGATGCATATAGCATACTTCTGTTTCGCCAAAGGAGAATTGCCCTGCCATTCATCTGCACGTAATCATTTCATGCTTGCAGCTTCAGTATCATAACTATAGTAACAAATAAGCTTGTTATGGTTTCAACATTTGTTTTTAGTATTAGTAATTGGTTTCTCTTGCCATTATAATAGTTGTATTTTTTTTTTTTTGGCAGTTAAACGCTGAAATGTAACAAGTAATAACTGGGAACATTAACATGTGGAGTGTGTACATAAAGTTTGACATGAATCGGTAAATTCCAACATGGGCACGTACTATCAAGCTTAAACAGATCTCTATATCCAGGTGTAATATGGATTATAAGAATGCGATTTATATTGAAAGCTAGCTCAATTGAGTATTGTTTACCACCAGCATAAGACTTGTACGATTACAGAAATCTTATTCTATTGTCATATCTCTAAAGTGACCTCACGTTGATCTTGTTTTCCATGAAGAAACATATCGAACTTTTCCAAATTGATTTGAGGTGGGAAAAAGTGTCATTCTGTGTTAAATAAACAGTAAAATCATTTCACGTTCATATTAAAACATTGACACTCTTCCTATCACTACCAACAACACTTGACCGAGCTGCTCTAAAACTAGGCCTAAGACCCCCCCTAACAAAATACTCCCAAATTATAAAAAAATAATTAATAAAAATTCTTCTTTTAAAAAAAGAGAATTGAGTTGTATATTTTTTAAAATAAAATTAAAATTTTAGATGAAAACCTAAATACAATTCTTAATAAATTCATTCCTAGAACTGTTAAAATATAATAGGAAATTTACATGAAAATCACACAAATGAAAAAATAAAATAAAATTAGCAAAAAGAGTTAGAAGATAATTATAGCATTAATAATTATCATAATGATATTCAAGCATGTGATATAACAGTCCTACATTACATATCAAAAAACTATAATTTTTTTTTCCCAAATACATGTATTGTTGCTACTCTCCATTTTGCCCCTTGAAAGCAAATTACTACTAGTACGCAAAATTTGAAAAAAATCTTAATTTTAATTGAGACATGTACATTCCCAAAACACCTCAAACTCCTCAACTTTGTTGAAATTAGTCAAATTAGATTAAACTTGAAAATTTTGCAACAAAAAATGAGGGTTAACCAAGTTTGACCATATTTGACCTATTATGACAAGGAATAATCGTAGATTTCTAATGTCGGATGTACCCCCGTAAATTAGATATCCTAGAAAAAAAAACCTTCCAAAACTGACAAGAAAAAACCATATCCCTAGCCAAAACTAGGATTGGATCAAAACTTGGTCAAATGATCTCCGAATTGTGCGAGTCGTATATAACTTGAATGGTTGTGTGATAAGTTTTGTTTTGAGTGTCTACATGCACCGAACACTTTTAAAGGCCCGTAACTTTTTAAAGCAATGTAAAACCAATCTAAACTAAAATTTCAATAGACATTAGGTCTCATAAGCTTTTCAACAACGTATGGAGCTCCTAATTCTGTGTTCAGTAAGATTTCCATGCAAATGCCTAAACTTTCACGATGATAAACTCAAACGTCCAAAAACTTTATGAGGTACCAACTTTTAGGAGCCATAACTTCTCATCTTAAGCTTTGATTTATGAAAACTTGTTTGTTTTTTTTAAAATATAATTTCATGAAATTTCCAATTGTAACTTGTTTGTGGAATTTCGAGACCGAGAAAATCAGAAAACCCTGAATAAGCCTCCAGAAATCAAAGTCAATGTTCAAAAGAACTTAGAAATATCATGTTGCTCCTAAGAGTGTAGCTATAGTAATATTAAACTGCTATTGTGCCATGATCAAACTCGAAGATGATTGTTGCTCTATCGAACAAGTAGCTAACTAGATGCCATAGTTGGAGTACTATGCGCTTAAATGCTATGCCGCTCTCATATAATATGACCACAATTGAGTCTGTTAAAACTTTGCCGAAACTCTGATATAATGGTTTTCCATTTAAAACCTTTTAAAATATGAGAACTATTTTTCAAAGATTAAACCTAGTAATGGTTTTCTTCTTCAAAAACCAGTTTTCAAACATCCAATCCTAATCATGATATTTCACTTCAAAATCTATTTTCAAATAATATTAAATTAAATCTATTAAGCTTTAGTTCTCAACACCTCCTCAATATCTTCTCAATCTATCGAGTTGTTTGATTCTATATATGCTTGAGGTTCAACCCGATTTTCTCTTCACTCAAATATCTCGATCCTTTTCTCTTTTCTCTCGACCCAAACACCATTTCTTCTCTCAAATCTCTCTACCCATCAAGTTTTCAACCTAATCCTAGCCTCAATTTGTTGGTATGTCTCTCTAAACCTTCCTTCTCTCATTCTTTCATGCATTTAGACCTAGGTTTTAGGTTTTGGAAAATATCTTGAAGTTTTTGTGGTTTTGCTAAATTTTTTGGGTTGGGTTTTGTTTAGATGCTCTCACATGTTCATGCATTGCATTCTATGTTCATTATAACAATGTTTCATGCATTCTAGGATTGTGTGACTGATTATACCTTGTGAGTGCTATAGTTTGTATTAGGTTTTTACCCATGATGCAATTTCTTTTGCACGTAACATGTTCATGCATTGTCATGCATTGCACTTTATTCTTTTCTTCTTTCCTGTGCCTTATTCCTCCTGTTGTGTTTCTCTGTCTCTCTCTCGATTTAGTTTCCTTCTCATGGCACCTAAAAAGTCTGTTCCCTCCAAGAACCTAATCAAACATCGTGGTTCTTCTTCTTCTGCTTCTCCCTTTCTTTTTGATTCTATGAGGTTCCGTGATGAGAAGGCCAAAGATGACTTTTTTGAGAACTTCTCTGACCGAGTGATTTATTTGGAATGTCAGGTCATTCTATCTGACTTTCCAGACACTCCTCTACCCGGTGTGTTCATTTAGGAGTTTTACTCCAACATGCATTCCATTAATACCTCTGTACCTAGGTTTACTATAGTATTCCAAGGTACACGTATCATAGTCACCCCAAAGTTCATTTCCGCGGTACTACATGTTCCTAGGGTTGATCGTTTTAATTACCCTAGTCATTGTCGTCTTAGTTCTGTTTTTCGAGACGAGATGACCTCACTCTTCTGTGAAAAGGCTGTGGTGTGGGGAGAAATTCTAAATTTCTCCACCATTAGGTTTGCTAAGGGTCCACGGATCCTCAATATGGTGATGACCTTTATTCTCATTCCAAAGTTTCACTATAACACTATCACTAAGCCTTGTGGTCGTTTTCTTCTTTCTCATATGGAAGATCTTTCTATAGACTTTCTTTCACACATGATAGAATCTATGATAGATTGCTATCGAGATACTGCCACATGTGATAAGCTAATCTTTCCTGCGGCTATCACAAGCATCCTTTCAAATGTGCACGTCACTATTCCTCTCTCTTCTCCTTTCTATGTCATGGGTGCCATCAGTAAGAAATCTATTCAGAGGAGTGATGCATAGCTAGCTGCTAAGCGGCCTCATTAAAGTCTACTTTGATGGATGCTGCTCTTGCCTCTAGACCATCTTCCTCATCTGCTCCTCCCTTTTCTTCTTCTAGAGTTGAGGTCTTTCTCGCTGCCATCATGGATTAGCTTTAGCTCATGCATGTTGATTTTGGTAGTCATCTTAACCATCTTTCTAATGAGATGTGTCAGATGAGCACCAGGATTGGTTGCATCGCTCACTGCCAGTCTCGCCTTGGTGGTTTTGCTCCTTTTCCCTCACCTGAGCCAACTGAGTTTTCTTTGGATTGTGGAGATTGTTGGGTTAAGATAGCTTGACCTCAGTTAATTAATTCAATTACCCAAGTTGATTAAGTAGGTTCAATTTGCATGCAAAATGTGAAGGCACAAACAAATCACCAAAAATACTATGTGCAGCAGAAAATAAATTAGACACTGTGATTTATTGATAAATGGAGAAAATCTCACAAGGCAAAAACCCCACCGGGTGATTTTGAGGTCACCACTCCCAAGAATCTACTAATAAAAAATCAAGTGGTTACGAGTATAAGAAATTTTACCAACTGCCCTAGCCTATCCCGAAATACCAATTTACAGTTGAACCTTCACTCCAATACCTAATTGGACTTGATCTTGTAGTAGCATTTTTTCCTTTGATGCACAAACCTCCAATTTGTGACTAACCCTTTGCATAGATCTTAAGTACGTGACTAACTCCAGCAAATTGAATAGATGTTAGCTGCAAAAGTTCTTCATTTCATCAACAATGAAGATCTGGAAGCACTCAGATACAAAACCTTGTGGTGTACAAACGTAGTAGCTTCACACAAAGAAAATAAGTCTTTTGGTCTCTATATCCGTATGTGATGGCCTTTAAAAGAAGCCTTATGTATGTCTAGGGTTGTGAGAAAAGAAACTCTATGCAAATACATAAGACAGTGCTGAATTTCATATTTGAAAATTCAGAAATCGTAATTCTCAATAAATCTAGCTATCGTCGAGCTATCTATTGAGTTTCACATTAAGTCTCGATAGCAGGCATCTATCAAGCTATTTTTTGAGATTTAATGAATAACTTTTCTTCACTTGTTTCTTGGACCAATCTTCATGTCTTTAATACTTGACTTGAACGACATATTTCTTGAAGTACTAAACCCATTTTAAATCTAAGTATAAGTAAAGTGCATTTTGGCAAAGGATTAGTCAATTACAAAAAATATGACCCTAACAAAGATGATGATAATGATAATAATGCTTCTTGCTCTGAGATTGATGATGACATGACTGCCTCTCAATGATTCACCCTTTGTCACTCGTGACAAAAAAGGGGAGTAGTTTTGTATATAAGAATAGTCTTTTTGTTAGGGAGAGAGCTAGCATAGGGATAGACTAGTTAGGGGGAGAGTGTTTTAAGGGATGTAGAGAGGTTTTGTTATATCTTTTCTCACTTCATGTACCATGGTCTTGTGACCTTTTAACTCATACATTGTATCGCTTCTTTCTCTATATATATGATGTATGTTCTTCACCTTTGTCTCACATGTGTCGTTTCTTTTCACTCTTTAAGCACATGTTTCTTCTTTCATATAACTTGTCTATACTTCACACTTGATGCCTTGATGAATCTTGTTTAAGTGTTTTAGATAAGACAGGTTGCAAGTCTATCATGTCATGATCTCTTTTTCTTGCAAAGTTTTACAAGAACTCATTGTATTAGTTAGGCTTATGTACTTTTGGCTTTTTGGCTCTTGTAATAGTTATGGAGTTGTTACTTTATACTTCTCTCATAATTATGCTTGTGTTTTTGTCACAGATTTCCAAAGGGGTAGATTGTTAGGGTCATATTTTATGTAATTGGCTAATCCTTTGACAAGACGCACTTTACTTGTAATTAGTTAAATCTAAAATGGGTTTAATACATCAAAAAATATGTTGTTCGAGTATATCAAGTGTTCATATTACAAGACATGAAGATTGGTCCAAGAAACAAGTGAAGAAAAGCAGTTCATTAAGTTTCGACAGATAGCTCGGCAGATGTCTGTTATCGAGACTTACTGTGAAGCTTGATAGATAGCTTAACAGCAACTCGATCTATCAAGATTTATGATTTTTAGTTTTCCAAATCTGAAATTCAGTCCAGGCTTATGTATTTGTTTAAGATTTCTTTTCTCACAACCTTAGACATATATAAAACTTGTTTTAAGAGCTGTCATACAAAGATATTGTAAACACTCGATTTTACACCCATGATTTAATCAAGGAAGATAACTAGAGTGACCATCCATGTACCTCAAAAATCATGATTGCATTACATGAATTAATTCATTCATTGCATATAATAAAAATGATCTTGAGATTCTAACGGTCGCGACGGTGTGCTTGGTTTCCAAATCGGACCATCGAATCAAAAGATATCGCATGATCAAGTTTGCACGGTCAACATGCATTGTGTCTAGGTAGAGTCGACCACACATGATTAGTTTAAATTAATTCTGATTGGTTAAACAATTTGAATTAATTAAATAATTTTGTAATTGGTTGTTAATTAGTGTCGAAAATAGGATTGCTTGTATGAGATTAAAAGGGGATAATTGGATAACAATAACATTGTGGATAATCTGAACTTTATCAAGATTTTTGGAATATCTATCTACAAGATAATTGTTGTTGAAAAGACCTGAATTATCCAAAAAAGAGATAAAAATCTTTGAATACGGATTGAAAACACGTCTAAATGCAAGGCTCGACTTAAGAAAACCTAAAAAAGTAGTCCAAAAGGCACTCGAACACGAAAGCATGATTGGCATCCAAGAGTGCCATTCGGCACTTTTGGAGTGTTGATCGGCACTTTCAAAGTGCCGAATGGCACCTATAAGGGCTTTGGCATGACGCTCTTCAGGTGGCGATAAAACACATCCTTTTCGACTTTTTTGCAAAAAGACGCATCCTGATTCGCATTTTAATTGTCTTTGCTTATTTTTTAAGCATCCCATCCTCTATAAATAGAGGAGGGATTTCAAAATTTAGCACACATTTTTTCTCTTGGGAAGAGACACGTTTTTACGCTCTCAAAATTCTCATATTTCTAACTCCCCTTTTTGATATTCTCTCTCTTAAAGCTAGGGTTTTTTAGTTTACAAAGAAAACTGCATAAATTTCTTTGAACCCTAAAATATCCCCTAAAGAAGAAGAGTGCTCCATGCAAGAGGTTATTTCTTATTAACCCTTTTTTTTATGGTTCTCTTGTTGTGATGATGCATGTTTATATATTTATTTCAGTTTAGTTGTTTCAAACATTCATATCATGAATGGTTGATTTATTTTGTTGAAACATGTTCTTGATTCTTGTTATTATTGTTATGATCTCTTTCTTAGTTTCAAAAATCTGCATGTTATCACTTCTTTTTCTCAAATAAAAATGGATCTACATCTTCATTAGACGTAGATCTGAATTTTTCTCAAACAAAAATGGATCTGCATCTTCATTAGATGTAGATCTGAATTTTTCTTAAATAAAAATGAATCTGAACCTTCATTAGATGCAAATCTGAATTTTTCTCAAACAAAAAACTGATTTGCATCTTCATTAGATGCAAATTTGAATTTTCCTTAATCTAAAAACTAATTTGCATCTTCATTAGATGCAGATCTGAATTTTTTAACAAAAAAACTGATTTGCATCTTCCTTAGATACAAATCTGAATTTTTTTATTAAAAAAAAAAACTTATCTACGTTTTCTTTAGATGTGGATCTAATTTTTTTTTTTTTGTTGACATAGCATGTTTTGAAAATAAAAAAGGATCATGAATGGTTTTGTTTGTTTAGTGCATGTACCGTGAATTTATTTAATGGATAAAGTCTTGTCAAAAAATATTTTTCTTATTTTTTTGTACATACAAAAACAGATCTGATTTTTTTTAATATACAAATCCGATTTCTTTTTATTATCACAAAACAGATCTGATTTTTCTTACAAATCAAAAACCATTTTTTTTAGTTCTCACAAAATAGATATGATTTTTTTTATAAACCCAATTCAATTTTTTTATCATAAAAACTTATCTTTTTCTTTTTAACAAAGAAGAGGGCATTTTCATAGAATAGATTCATGTGATTTAATTTTGCTTATGTGTACAACATATCATTCATATCATGCATAAAAATGGTACATTGGTCACAAGAGTCTAGAAGACCAAACTCTGTCTGGGCGGAATGGGCACCTAACACCTTCCCTTTCCATCCTAGCCTCCAAATTTAGTGTCTTTGGATAGGTAGACCTAGGCTTTATCTTTATTTTTGTTTTGGGTAGTCTGTAACTAGGACAAAAAGTCATGCATTTTTGGTAGTTTGTAACTAGGACCCAAAGTGAAGTAATCTTCAATTTATCAAACTTGTATTTATTTTTATCCAATCAATAAAAATGAGGCATTTCAATCATGTAAATTTGTATTGTATTTTTTCTTATTTTTTTGTATAAAAAAATAAGTATCGACTCCACACCACTTACCCAAAAAGAGAGGTGTACCGTCAAAAAATAGAGGTGTATCCTCACAGATATAGAGGTGTACACTCAAAAAATAGAGGTGTACCTTCACAGATATAGAGACCAAGAGATTTATTTTCTCTGTGAGAAGCTATACTACGTTGGCATGCCATAGGGTTTTGTAACCAAGTACTTACTAATTTTCATTGTTGATGAAATGAAGAACTTTGCAGCCAACAACATCCATTCAAGTTGTTGGAGTTAGTCACGTAATGGGATTCATGCAAAGCTTTAGTCACAGATTGGAGATTTGTGCATCAAAGGAAAGAAGGTTACTACAAGGTCAAGTCCAATTGGATATTGGAGCAAAGGTTCAATTGTAGGTTGGTATTTCGGGATAGGTCAGGGTAGTTGGTAAGATTCTTTATACTTGTAACTGTTTGGTCGTTGATTAGTGAATTCTTGAGACTGGGGACCTTGGAATCACCAAGTGGGGTTTTTGCCTTGCGAGAGGCTTTACCCATTTGTCAATAAATCACCGCGTTAATTTAATTTTCACTACATTTAGTTTATTTGGTGATTTGTTTATGCTTTCACAATTTGCATGCAATTGAACCCAATTAAGTAACTTGGGTAATTGAATTAATTAATTAGGGTCAAGCTATCTTAACCCAACAATATATACCCGATGTGAGACTAAACATACACTCACACAACACACTTAACTAACTTAATTCAATATCTAATCAATTTAAGGCAACACAAAAATTAAAAATTTAACAACAAATAATAAAAACCTTAGTGAAAATATAAAACATTTCTACAATTTTTTATATTACACACCCCTATAAAAAAACATATTTATAATCCATAAGAAAATAAAATTTCAAACGATCCAATTAAATCTTCAAAGCTACGTATGACTCAAAATTACGGGGTGCAAGAGAAAATTGGTTTTTATTAAAAATTCACTTATTGGAATCAACAACCACAACTCGCTAGTCAAAAAGAGGGAAAAAAAAAATTAGGATTATTAATCTAGTTGTTCAATTTCTCCTTTGGGAGGTGAACTCTCATCTTTTGAGGGCAAATTCTTTCTTTTTGCTAGATCTATTATTTAAATGATATTAAAATTAGTTTTAAAATTTTTGGGAAATGTCCCTGACCAAATTTGTTTCTGTCACTACAAGAAGATTAAAAAACTAAATATTGAGAAATGAAAATAAGTTAGCTCATGTATTTTTTTAATATGAAAAATTATTTTACATAAACTCTCATCTTTTGAGGGCAAATTCTTTCTTTTTTCTAGATCTAATATTTTAAATGATATAAAATTTATTTTTAAATTTTTTGGGAAATGCCCCTGACCAAATTTGTTTCTGTCACTGCAAGACAATTAAAAAACTAAATATTGAGAAATGAAAATAAGTTAACTCATGTATTTTTTTTAATATGAAAAATTATTTTACATGCAATGGGCATGAAAAAAATTGATAAAAACATCGTATATGTGTGTAATAAGCATAAACATTATAGATAAATACATACGCACATACATAAATACCTATTTACATAAATGTTTTTGTTTATATGTGTATGTATGTGTGTGTGATAACCAAATAATACTTTCGAACTTCATAATGAGATATATTCATCTTATTGTGTTCTTTGACCGTAACATCTACAACATTCTCTTGGATAATAATATTTTTTAAGGCTTTGGTCAATTTTGGTTTAAGATTTGTCACACTTTCTTTTCACCTCCTTGTTTTAGAGAGTTCCACTCCCCAAATTTAGGAACTCTTGCTAGTTTATTGTATCATAATGAGAAACGAGCGATTATGTGTCATGGATTAATTATTAGTGTTGAGTAATGTTCTACAATAACTAGAGTTGAGTGAGGTTCCACAATTGAGGAACTCTTTTAACCAGACAGTAGTGTATATTAGAATATGATCGTAAAATTACTCCACAGTCTAGTTATAAGCTAGATTATATATATAAAAAAAAAAATTTAATCTTCATGCTAATATTGAGTTAGATATTGTTTCTCAATATTTGAAAAGTCAACATTTTGAAAAAAAAAATGAATACAACTATAGTAAAGACGTGTCAAGAAGGACATCATGACCACACTCTCAACTATGTAATGGTTGGATAGCATATAATAGTTTCTTTTGTGGTTAAGCAAAGTAGAAAAGTTTCTTGGAGAAACTATGGTTATATCGAGACACTTGCAGAGCTAATGAGATAGGGGGCTCTCTTCAATTATTTAATCTTTTTTTTAACATCCATATTTCTTATAAGAAAAAATATATATACATTCATATAATTTAACTCATTTTAAAAAATGATACTACATTTTTAAATAGGATATTTTATCCTAGACTTAAACAATATATATGTGTGAATTACATAAAATAAACATAAACATGTGTATGTAAAATTTCATAGGTACAATCAAGAAAAAAAAAAGGAAAATGGATTAATTAAATACACAGAGCAGAGAGTTATACATAACTAATAACATTGTTTAATTACTAATGATGTCAATTCAAACACAAACCCAAAATCAAGAAGGACCTTGACAATATCCTAGTTGACAAAAATTTGAGAATCGAGTGTCTTAATAGTTTCTTCCTTCTATAGCTGCAAATTGGCGAAGGCTTCTTTCTTTATACATCCTCACATGCTTTTCATGTGCTCTAGAGTATGTGTGAGATCTTACTTTATGATTATGTCCGATTGGAGTTATTATATCTATGATCATAATTAATTATAGATAACACTTTTAATAGGACATAACTTTATTATATTCAAATAACATAGGGTGGACAAACTAAATCATAGTATTTCAATAGTGAATGAAATGCTTTCGATTACTTAGTTAAATTTTTAATAATTTTAATGACTGAAAAAGACAACCAAACTATATAATGAAAAAATGGTATATGAATATGAAACTAATAATGGCAACATAGGTGTACATAGGAAATACTATACCCCTCTACCCCTAAAAGCAAACCCTATCTAGTATAATATGATAAAGTGATCCCACATAATATAAAACCAGGTATATTATGGTTGTGCAAATCACTACCTCAAGATTGTAATAAAATTATTTTTAAAGGGGATGGAGACCAATATGAATATGATAGAAAGTGAACAGGTGAAGTTGATAGTGTTTAAATACATGAAGTTAATATAACCCATACTATTGATATTACCCATCACACTCTTTTCAACGAGGCAAGGGCTTTCACTACTACGGTGAGGGTCCTCAGTTGAGCTTGCCTGCTAGTGCAAAATAGTTGTTTTGTTTTATTTTTTGAAAGGTAAAAAGTAAAAACTGGGATTACTAACATGTGAAGTGTGGACTAGAAGTTTGACATGAATCGGTTAAACGAAAATAAGTTAATTCCTAAAGTTTTTTTAGCATGAAAAATTAATTTGCATGTAATGGGCACAAAAACAACATAAACATAAACATTAACATTATAGATAAATACATACGTACAAACATAAATACCTATTTATATACATTTATTTGTGTATATGTGTGTGTGATAACCAATAGTACTTTCGAAGTTCATAATTTGAAATATTCATCTTTTTGGGTTCTTTGGCCACAAAATCTACAACCGCCACTTGGATAATAACATTTTGTAGGGCTTTGTGCAATTTTTATTTAAGATTTGTCACACTTTTTTCCACCCCTTGTTTTAGAGAATTCTACTCCCAAAAATTGATGAACTCTTGCTAGTTTATAGTATCATAATGAGCAATGAGCGATTATGTGCTAGGGATTAATTACTAGTATTGAGTGAGGTTCCACAATTGAGGAACTCTTACAACTTGATAGTAGTGTATTATTAGAATTTGATCCTAGAATTACTCCACGGTCTAGGTATAAGCTAGATTATAAAATTAGGTTTAATTAATCTTGATGCTAATATTGAGTTAGGTATTGTTTCTCAATATTTGAAAAGTCAAACATTTTGACAAAAATGAATACAACAATAATAAAGACGTGTCAAGAAGGACATCACGACCAAACTCTCAAATATGTAATGATTGGATTACATTTAAGAGTGTCTTTTGTAGAAGACCAAAGTAGAAAAGTTTGATGGAAAAACTATGGTCATATTGTGAAACTTGAAGAGCTAATGAGATAGGGGGCTCTCTTAGATTATTTAAAATTTTTTACTTTATCATCCATATTTCTTTTAACAATACACACACACACACACTCACATAAATTTTAAAGTATTTCAAAAAATGATACTATAATTTTAAATAGGATATTTTACTCTAGACTTAAACATAATATGTGTGGCTTACATAAAATAAGCATAAACTAACATAAAGCCTTCTATAAACAAAAGTATATAAAATGATTACTCAAAAAGTATAGACAATGAACTCACCACACTCTCTTGGGAGTACACCATAACAAAGTGGTCCTAAGAGGCAGAGGGTTGAGAGTCACCCCCAAGTTTAGATCTAGGAACCAACTTGAGCCCCTTGTAGAGGCATAAGCACCAAAGATTGTGTCTAGAGTTAGGGTACATGATGGGATGGAGTTTGGCACCTTAAGCCTTCCCACCATGTAGGCTAGGCTTTATTCATTGTGTTCCATTGCCTAATTCTATCAAGCAATCCCCTAATGGGTCATCCTAAACATTCAAGAAGTAAAACACACACACGCACACACACTAATACAAACCCTATGCTATCCATACATCACACCCATCATCATACATCATCATATGCATCACTTATTTATCCTATCATCATTACATCATAGCATGTTAATATCATTCAAGTTCATCATTTCTATCATCTAAGTTCATGCTCACATCTTAATCACATCCTACACATGTTTCGAATTCCTATTCATAGTTTTCAAGCATCAAAGGAAGATCAAACTTGTTAATAACAAGTAATCAAAGGAATAAACGACAAGCAATCAACAAACAAAAAAGAATGATTTGGAAATTTGAGTTTATGGTTGAACCTATGCGTGCATGACTAAGGTTGCACACACAAGCTCGTGGAGGTACATACGTAGGATTGATCATGCACACACAACCCGACCCATAATCCAAATTTCTACACTGCTCTATTGTAAGGCATATATCTAACCTAATTAAATGAGATTAAATTTTTTTGGTTTTTAGACCCTTGTTATAACAAATATTAACCAATTTTATGACCAAGTTATTAATTAGATCAATTATGAAGTGCCCTGGTTAATGCAACAATCACCAATATCAATCAAGAGAAGCGCGACGAAAATAGAACAGTACACATCTATATAGTGACCTAAAGAAAATCAATGGAATAAAATTAAACAGTAATAACCCTAGAGGGATTTAATTAACCTAAAAATCTTAAGGTAAAACATATCCAATAATTGATTAAAAGTTTTACATAAACCAAATAATCCCATTTCTAATAAAACTTACTATTGCTACCCAACACATCTCTGAATCCACAGAATACTATAGTTAGCAAACTTTGTTGAATGCGAATCTCTAATCAACAAATCCAAGTACCCACTTGAAGATTTTGATTTTAGCAACTATGTAAATAGGAACTTCAACAACACCGGAGTTTCTTCAAAAAAATCTTTAAGAGAGCTTTGGGTACGAAAATCTTAGATATAGAATAAGCGGCTCTACTCTCTTTGTAATCACTTCATATAAGGTCCCTCTTTATAGTCTAGCATAAGTGGCACAAAACCCTAGAAGCTTGGACAATAGGCAGGCTTGAAATCTACAATCTGATCTGTGTCGTTCAATAGATCGACTTAAGTACTCAATTGATCATATACTTACAGTCTCAATTGATTGACTAACTATCGAAAGTTGGCAAACATACTAAAAGTTGACGGTAAAATACAGAATCTGGCAACTGTCTTGTTTCAACAAACAAACCATTAAATTTACTAACAAGACATATTTTGTTCACGGATTGGCAACCAAAAAAAAAAAAAAAAACCTAACAAGTATGTCACTTCAAGAAAATTTAACTCTCTTTTAACCAATTACTTTATCTCTATCATCTATTCTTTGGTTGTCGTATTGATTTATGAATAAATTTCATGTAAAATTGGAAGTTTTATTAATGGTTTCTACTTTTTTTGAATCATGTTACACCTGGAATCAATGAAAATAATAATTTAAATGATTTTATAAATTTTTTTTTTTGAAAGTAATGATTTTATAAATTTGAAACTTTAATTGACAAATTTAAAAGCGGGTATAAAGTGTAAGTTTTTTTTTAATAGCAATTTCTCCTATTATATTTAATCCCCACCTCTAATTTCCACTAACAACCAAACAATGAGTTGAATACTTATCCCTCTGTCTTTCCTCTCATTGTTTTAAACATCAAAGTAAAAAAATATAGATAACTTTTCCTTTCCTGTTCTTTACTTTCTCCTATAATAATTTCTCCTCTTCCTACGAACTCCCTGCATATATATCTTATCCATTTCTAGTAAAAAAAAAGATCCAAATTGGAGGGAGTAACCTCCAGCCGTTCTAAACAATGTGCCATATAGAGACATTGAGAGAAAAATGCTTTTGAATGCTAAGTTATTTCGCTCCGTGTACATGATATAATTCTTAAAAATCGGTTCAACATATGCTGCCGTTACTTAAAAGTGGCAATCTCGTATCAAGCAGAAAAAAGTAATTGAATCCTTTTCAACATTTTCACACAAACATCAAACAAGTGGTTCAACTTTGGCTGAAGATTAACGCAGGACCACCTAAGGGACAAAAGATTAGACAGAAACAGCTTGGAAAAGGGAAGATCCGATGGCATGTTTTCATAATTTTGTTTAAATGTGCGCATTGATCAACATACATATTCTCACTGATCAGAAAAAAATGAACAAAAACAGAAAAACAAAAAAATAAAATAAAATGGAAAAATATACATATTCCCGTGGACTATTTTGATCTAGTGTCTGCATTTTATCTAGCTACTACTGCCACACGCACTTGCCTTAATTTGTACTTCATTTAATATGTATATAACAACATAGCCGGCATATATTTTTTCGTAGGAATGCATTTTATTTTTTAAATGAATATTTCCTTTAAAAGAAACAGGATGTGTTAGGAATAATGGTTAAATTATATCAAAATTAGATGGAAAAATTAAAATATTGATTTAGCTTCATGACAAAACCGGTCCTGAAAAATCCCATGTCTGTTTGATCATTTGTCTAAAAGGTACGGAATAAAAAAGACTGGTGATAGAAAAGTTCTTTCAATGGAAAGCGGGTCCATGATGGCTATAGTAGAATTGAAGAGGAGTATCGAGAGGGAATGATCCAGAGCATATGCCAATCTATTTCCATGGAATATCCATATCTAAAGTGCTGATCACACAGAATAAAAAGCGGCCGTGGAAGTTTTGGCAAAACGCAGAACTCATGAATGGTGGAAATAGATGTGTTAGGAGGGTAGAGAAGAATAACAGGGCGATTCTCTTAGGGCAGAAATGTTGTGTGTATTTGCATGCACAAGTGCCCATTCCTGCCAAAGGAGAATTACCCTGCCATTCTACTACTACATCTGTTCCATTTCACTACTTAATTTCCCATGCACCAGCACTACGTTCTTTCTTGATTTGTATGGTAATCTCTGTGTGTGTGTGTGTGTGTGTAAAGAATGAATATGGCAATGCCCATTTTGTTTCATATATTGACTTTTTTGCTTTGTGTTTGTTTGTTCGTTTCGACTCCTTAAACCAGATTGTTTAACCTAATTTATTAACCAAGCACTACAAAAAAAATGTTCTATAGCCGCGTTTTGAAAACGTGGCTATAGGTTAGAAAAACGTGGTTATAGGACGATTTGGTCTATAGCCACGTTTTTTTAGGCCACGTTTTTACCCATGGCCTAAAATGCGTAACTATAGCCTACAGGGGTCTATGACCACGTTTTTATAGCCGTGGCTATAGGCCGAGACCAATGGCCACGTTTTTATAGCCGTGGCTATAGGACAAAAGTTGATTACCTGGAAGGAAGATTAGCCGCATTCAAAACAAAAAGCCATGGGTAAAAACGTGGCCTAAACAAATTCAATCCCATCACCAGACTGATCAACTTCCTTAACCTAAACAAAAAGCCAAAAGCCAAAGTCAATTAACTTTAAAATGAGTGAGTTATGTGTGTATTTAAGGGTAGAGTAGGCCTCTTATCTGCATACCTTTAACCAGGATGCAATATGTGCTAAAGAATGTGCAAGGATGCCACCACCACCTGGTGGGATCAGGCTGAAGTGCCGTAATGTCCCTTTCAAGGCATCAAACTGCGAGAATCATAAGATCATAGAGAAATTACAAAAGGATATTGGTAAAAAATTTTGGAATTAGTATGACTTAAAAACTTTTTTATGATCGTGAGAACAGTAGGAACAATAGCCGGGTTGAGCATCTACACTTTACACAGATCAACATGAATCACTTTTACTAAAAAACCTTTTAATGTGTTATGCATCTATGCATACACAGATCAACATGAATCACTTCTACCAAAAACTTCTTCTTAAGTATTAAACAACATCCATCGCTATCCATTAGTTACATTAAATGGTTCCCAAGAATTCAAACATTTGCAACAAGATCAATTAAATGATATCTATTTACAAGAATCTAAGAAAATTGCTCAAACAGCTAGTCACCTCATCCTATATGCCACATGTTTTAGTTAAGGAAGTAGTAAACAGAAAATCTGAACCAATGGAGCATTAACTAAATCATAATCTCCAAAAACTGCACATGAGAGTGGATAACTAACAAGAAATTTGGCATACAATTTAGCAGCAGGCTTGCAGCCAATGAAGAAGAAGACCCTTCTCCAGTTTCCACCTTAAATTCTTTTCTGGACCTTCAATTCCCTCCCCTGCCAATTTTGTTTTCTATTGTTGCTTTCCCTTCTCTTACTCACCAATATTTCTTTTTCTTGCGAGAGAAAAAACATGTTTGGGCTCTATCTAGAAGTCCAAAGGCAACAAAGTAGTCATGAGGAAACTTGCTAATAACAAGAGGCGAAAAGTTTTCGAGAGAGTCAAAAGTATTCCTCCGTTGTAAGGAATCACCAAGACCTTCCTGAGACTTCCTCGCCGGTTGCAGATGTTTACGTTAAGACCCTCCCCTAAGTATTGCACAGGCTACAGAACACAATTCCGAAAAGGCCCTCCCCTAAGAGGGGGGTTAACATCTCTATGTTAAGAATACATAAGGGGCAAATACTTCCTTAGATTGGTATTCATGGGACAAAACAGTGTGAAGTGGCTCCTTGAGACCTGGTTGGAACTCACACAGGCTGATTCCAAGACTTTTGTGAGTACTAACAAGGAGGCTAACAAAGTCATCATGGTCCAACAACAAACCAACGCCTTTGGCAACTATGTGACCATAACAGAATACAGTGGTGGGGGACATCAAGGGATGGCTGCTATTTCAGAAGGGCTGGTTAGCTGTGGAGCGCAATTCCTTCTTTTGATGTGGACTGTTTGGAGAGAAAGGAATTCACAGGACTTTAAAGAAAAAGAATGTTCAGAGCTCTCATTTTTTTTCATTAATTTAAAATTATTTACTTCTTTATTTATAGAATTAATTAAAAAAAAATTGCATTCTTTATAATTCACTTCTAAAGTTAGTGAAACTTCTACAATAGACAGGAAATTGGCATATAAATTTTTCCAGACTGCTTAAAAAAAAATTTTAAATGAATAAATAAAAAAGTTTAATCAATTGGAAAATTAATTTATATTTTAAAAAATTGACATCTACAATAGACAGGAAATTGGCAATTAAATTGTCAAGACTGCTTAAAACAACCAAAAAAAAAAAAGGTTCAATGTATAGGAAAGATAAGTTATATAAAAAATGTAATCTTCTCATCATATTCAACAATAACATTCCTCTTATTCATTATTTCAAACACCAAGATGTTGAAACTTATGCTATGATAGCACATTTTAGAACCAAGATTTTCAACTAGACCATTGATGGCCAAATAAACAGGTGTGTTAGCACTAATGCTTAAAACCGAAGCCTAATGCAACAATAGCAACCAATCCAGCAACAGAATATGATAATATGAACATCTATGCTAAATTAGCCATCAAATGCAAAATTGAAAACTCACACTGTTCACATCAGACGTGTGTGTGTGTGAGAGAGAGAGAGAGAGGAGGTATTGAGTTAAGATTGACCTAGAAAAAGGGGGGGTGGAGTGGAAAGTAACAAGGTTTTGCAGAGAGTATTGGGGGGGGGGGGGGGGGGCCGGCGGGGGAGAAGAAATGGAAAACTTACTAGCAAACATAGAATATGACATTAACAGATGCAATAGCCTCATAATTAAAGACCCTCCTATCAAATGAAGAAATGAATAAAGAACATCATCACTGATTAGCTGGACATATATATATATATATATATTTAAAGCAGGCCCAACCTCACAGCTTTCATCTTTTGGAAACAAAAGATGTTATGCATTTCAAGCTTGACTTGATGAAATCATTTATAATTTCTTAGACTAGACATTAGCATATAACAATGCAAAAATCAATAAAAAAACTTTTTAAAATAAATTAGACAGCCACACATTACTAACCAAATAAAGTGCTATCAAAAAATTTTGCAATCAGCTTATTGTACTATATTAGAAGGACTGCAACTTATGCTCTTTAGCAATAATTAATAGAGTTATTGAAGCAAGTCCCAGTGAGGTTACAAAAAGATAACAATCAAAAGCATTAAGAAGTATTTGTGCTTAATAATAGGAGAATTTTTTTTTTTTTTTTTTGATAAGTAGTTAATAGTAGGAGAAATGAAATCCACTACCATTCATGTTCATGATAGGACAAACAGATAAATTACCTTGTGATTCAATTGCAATAGTGTATCTGTGCCATTTGTTGTACACGCTTTTGATTCTCTCATCTACTCTTTGCTTTGGAATGAGTTTTTTGCTTCCTAGATCTTCTAGTAACTTTTGTTGGACACGCTTTTGATTCTCTCATCTACTCTTTGCTATCTAGGCATATTGAAAAATTAATAACAGATAACAGGAAAAAATACTCAATATCAAAGCATCATAAATATGGGGGTGGGAAATAATTGCATCAAACATTTAAAAAAGAAAAAAAAAATCTAAAGGGCTAAATCCAAATGCAGCAACATTTGAAGCAATTTTAAAGATTTTTTCCTCCTCTCAGTGGCTCCCACTCATCTTTTTCTTTTTTCTTTTTTGTTTTTTTCAAATCTATTAATCATTCTGCAACATGAAAATCACAATCAATACGTATACTTGTCAATTGAAAACAGTCCAAAGTTTACTGCCAACAACGTAGGAGTTATAGCCGTAACTGGAGATTGCGCTAACTTCCATAAATATATGTACTTTGCCTAAAAAAGTCTGTAATTCCACACCATGAAAAAAAAAAAATTCCAGGTTATCTTTAAACTTTAGACTACAAAAATCTAATTCCATCCAAACCAAGAAAAGAAGACAAACTATACTTCATCCAAAAAGTTTTTTATAAAGAACATTATAATTTCAGATTTCAAAATCCAATAATTTCAATCCCCCTTACAAATAATAGAACAGGTAAGAGGGAAAACAAAACTTGACAATTAAAGCGAAATGATTTTAAAGGATTACTAACCATTAAAACTCATGTAGCATCTCATTTGGTGGGTGTTTCCACTTATAGGGAGGAAAAGAGTTATGAGTCAAAATTCCTAAACTAACAACAAACCATAATTGAAGAGAATATTAGGAAAAGAAATTAATACCTTTAATTCTACTTCTGCTTTGATGAAATTAGAGGTTATAGATTGTAGAAAGATTCCACATCATCTCAGCTGAAAAAGAAATAGAATGATCTAAATTCAAAAGAGATAAATTCAACACAAACCCATTACCGAAAATACTGAATAAAAATAGTCACATTAGAATTCTGAACCGATTAGTTTTTTTATATTGAGAAACTTGAAATCAGTGTTTTAATGAACCTGAAACCTAATAAGCATTCTGTTTCTTTACAGTGAAAACCCAAAAAAAAAAAAAAAAAAAAATCAATTGTAGCAATCTATAAAACATAACAAAAGCAAATATAATTTAATAGGCTTATTGTAAATTAAATTGAGAAAGACAAATTTTGAGAGAAACTAAAAAAACAAATCAAAACCTAACGTAACCCAAATAACTAAGCTTTCAATAATTGTTCAATAAACTTTCAGATTTGAAAGCATAAAACGTTAATTAAGGGCAAGCTTCCTAATGTTATTAAAACATGTAAAACAAAGATTATAATCAGAGACCAAAGCATCCAAAGAAAGAGAATAAACAGTCAGGTTTTAATTCAAATTCGAATCAGTGAGTACCTTCAGAATACACCGTTGAAGAGAAGGGATGGGGGCAGACAACATAAAACCCGAGATTATAATTTTTGCATAGAAAAAGGAACAAACCCATCTATTTTTCAAAAGGAGTCAAAGAAGAACCCTAGAAAATTCGGTAGAAATTTTTTTTGAAAAGATATATATAGAAAAGGAAGATGCTTATTCATGTAGTATAAACATCTAGTCTTAAACTTAAACGAAAAATTAACCCATGAAACCCAAACTTAGAACAAACACCGTGGCCCACTCCCAACAACAAGCACCCCCCCCCCCCCCTTAGAAATCCAAGACCAGCGACAAAGGCCAAATGCGAAAGAGGGAGAGAAAGAGACATCGTTAGTTTTTTTTTTTCTTACCCTGTTTCTGTCAAATCTAAAAAACAATAAATCGAAACCCTAAACCTAAAATCGAAAACCTAAACCTAAATCGAAACCCTAAACACAAAATCAAAACCCTAAACCCAAAAAACAAATACATAGAAATCTGATTGTTTCTCGAGAAAAAAAAATCGAGATCTAGAGAGAGAGAAGGGAGACTTACGAGGTGGTGGTGGTGGGAGGCGTGGGAGCGATGGACGACTGGGCTTTGTCGGCGCCGGTGTGTAGGATCGGTGGTGAGTGTTAGTGGGAGTCGCTTAGGGTTCAAAGGGAAGAGACACAGAGTTTTTCTTTTTTGGCAATTGACATTTGGTGGCTTTGGGGTCAATAAAACTAATCGTTTCAAGGTAAAAACCTGGGGAGGATTTGACCTAACTATCCTCAAGGTAAAGTAAATCCATTATAAGAGAATTGAAGTTTTTTACAATCAGATTTAACCCTAAATCTATTACTACCTCAGGTAGTAATTTACTGACATGACCATGTGCAAACTCCAAATCCATAGACTCCTTCTCTTCTTGGATTTACACCAACACAAGCTGCCACACTTGTGACTTTGAGATCTTACTCAAAGGTTTCAGACCACCTTCAGTAATGATCTTGATGCAACAATTATGTTCTACAAATGCTTTATTGTAGTTTTGGCTCCGATAGATTCTTGTGTAGTTAGAAGGTTTGTACCTCTCAAATATCACAAAGAGTAACATACAAGTCTTTCAAAAAGTCTTCAAAACGTGGCTAGGGTTTCCCTTTTATATGTGGAGAAGTTTAGATGAAACCCTAAACGTTTTTATGGGCGTGGGCTTGTTTACAATTCTGCAAAAAAAACTTGGACTTGTGATTTTCGATCGGTCGAGCCTAATTCTCGATCAGTCGAGCAAGGCAGAACCATACTTCCTTTTTCTACAATCAGCTTGACTTGAACCTTGAAAGAATCACTTTTAAGCATTGCCTAAAAACCTAGTTTAGACATGTTTTGCTCTCAGTTTGCCAACATAATACAAATATGATTCTAAATATTTAAATCTAAATCTTTAGAACCGCTTTAGTAATCCAAGACAAAACACACATAAACAATGAAATGCTTAAATTTAAATACCAGCCCAAATACAATATATTGCGCTAAAACAATCCTTACACAACTACTAACTATTAGTTGCTAGTATAGACAACAGCTATAGAAAGAATTAACCTGTAAATTCCTGAAATACTAAAAACAAATCATAAACGCATATGTGGAAGATACATTATAATGATCTAAGTAAATATCTAAACTTTAACTCACAAAAAATATAAAGAGACAGTGAACACATCATCATCAATAATGAATAACCTCATCATCAATAACTATCATAACCAACAAAACATATCAATGTTTGTGAATCAAGAACATAAACACTAAACAGATATAAACAAAGAAAATATAAACACAAAAACCAAATAAAAATACATTCCACTCCCCCTAAATACAATAAAACTACTCCCCCTATGTACAAAAAGTTCTAAACTCTACTCCCCCTTTTTGTTATGAATTTCCAAAGGCAAAAATTAGTCCTCAAAGGGTGGAGGAGGTGGAAAGTCACTCCTATACTCTGCAAAATCTGCTCTCAAGGATGCAAATTCTACCAATCACTCATCCAAAAGCTATCCATGAGCAGCATATGTAGTCATGAAGGACTCCATCGTGGCACAAAGTGATAGAGGAGGAGCAACCATAGGATCAACATCATCAATACCACTAGAAGGATCCACAACAACAATTGGATCCATAAACGTCTCCTCAGCAATAGGCATAACACCAGAGGTAGGAGCTGTAGTAGAAGCTTCTCCTTGTGATCTCTTAGACGTCCCAGTGCTTGACTCAGCACTCTTCATTTATGCTTGTCGCTGTCTAAGATAGGTGGCTCCTATAAGGGCAGTGATATGTACTAACTCTAAGGGAGAAAACTCGGATAACCTTAAAAATCTCAAAATCGTAAATATAAACATAAGAAAGAACAACTTATGACTCTTACTTTTACTCCTAAAGATACCAACAATAGTTTGGATAAACATGGAAGGAAAACACAAGGAACCATCAGTAACAAAAGCACAAAGAAAAGCACATCTACTGATACGAACAGTATGAACATGTGAAATGGGATAGATGTTATGACAAGTAATCCTTAAATATAAAGAATTAATCTCAGTAAATTCACTTAAGAATACTTTTAATCTTCACTTCAATTCCACTAACGTCTAAGAAGTGTGGTCTCTCAATCAGCTCAAAGGAGAATAATAGAGAGGCTTTTTCTCATACATACACACCATTTCACATATAATAATATTATGTATGTTTCTCCCTTTGTATCTAGCTGATTATCTAATTGGGTTGGCCTTTTAGGCCTTTCCAATTGGGTTTTAGTATGTGGCTTGGAGTGGGACCAATAAGACACTAGCTTCAATGGGCCTTGGGGTTTTCTATCAACTCTTGACAAGTGTAAAGTTACCATTAACTATATTTAATATCACTATATAAATATAGTTGTATTCTAGGCCTTATTTATAAATTATATCTCAAGACTTTATTATACATACAACCCCTTCATAAAATATTCGCAGTAATACAAAGTCATGAATGTAGGCTGCCACTTTGTAAATTACTACATATTAATTCCTTGAGTACCTGGTTTAATCTTTTAATGTTATTCATTATATATTTATGAAATCCAATTTCATAAATATATACTTTAGTAACTCCTTACTAAAGTGGTTAGGCCTATTATTCTGAATAACCAAACCGATTAAACTTATCTCAAGGGAATATTTTATATCTCCGTTAAGAGACAATAAATTCCATCTTGAGAATATATGTTCCATCAATACTAAATGTGACTGCCTAACATATTGAGGTTTTAAATCATTGACTTTAGATCTCACTCTTGATATATTAAAGTAACCTACATCTCATGATCAAGTCCATTATTCTCTCAGGATTAAGAGTTCATGTAAATATAAGTTGTGAGATTTATTATTCATTTGATAGTCGTTAGGAGAATAATAAATCTCACAGCGGTCCAATTCAATATGTTTTAACTCTTAAAACATATCAACATACCAACTAAAAATCTCAATTTCCATGATCAAGACAAATCATCTTAGTTGATATGTTATAGTCTTTGTAGATGAAATGCACAATTTCATCACCAACTAAGAACTAAAATTCTGAGTTTACAAAGAACTTGTGATTTATATCTTTTGTGACTTTTCACATAAATCACATACTATGCATCTCATGGACTATATGATAATGTCCCAATATTCATGTTACTATTATTTTTAGATAATAATAAAACAACTTTATTAATCACAATATTAATGTCATACATAGCATCATACAATAGGATTTAAAAGCACACATCCTAACACTATCACCTTTGGAGGATGAAAACTTTCTTTTGCTGATAGACTTCCCACTATTTTTTATCTTTAGAAATTTCCGGAAGTTTTTTGCAAGGAATGCTACTTCCTTCTCCACATCATCTTCTTCGGAAGGGTCATCCATTCTCTCATTGATGGTTTTGAAAGTAAGTGATTTGCTTGGCTTGTGGGAAGGCAGTTCAAGCTCGTATGTTTGGAGAGATCCAATAAGCTCTTGAATCTTGATCTCATCTAAATCTTTGCTCTCTTCTATAGTTGTGACCTTTGCACGGAAGCGCTTTGGTAATGACCTCAAAATCTTTCTCACCACCTTAGCATCTTCAATCTTCTCTCCGAGATTGAGCTTGGCAATCATGATTTCATTGAACTTCCCATAGAATGAATCAAATGACTCATCGTCACTCATCTTGAGCTCTTCAAATCCGGTGGTAAGCATTTGGAGCTTTGTGTCCTTGACTTTCTTGGTACCTTCACAGGTAATCTCAAGAATCGTCCAAGCTTCCTTGGCGGTCTTCACATGCTATATCCTGTGAAATTCATCAGTAGACACACCATAAAAGATAACATTAATTGCTTTACTATTGCCATTTGCCAAAGCAAGAGCTACCTTGTCTCATTTAGACTTAGCCGTCGTGGGTCTAACATACCCATTCTCAATGGAATCCCATACAGACTCATCTATAGCAAAAAGGAATGCCCTCATACGGACTTTCCAAAACACATAGTCGCTCCCATCAAAGAATGGTGGAGCATTAAGCGATTGTGATCGATCCATCACAAAAGTGGTCAAGGATCGCACTTAGGTAATGAAACCACAACAAGTGCACCCACCTAATACCAATTGAAAGCTCGAATTTCTGTTAAAAACACAATAGCTGTTTAGACCTCAATTTAAAAGATTACAGCTTGGTTGATTTAACTCTAACTTAAACTAAGTGTGGAATACAGTAAATGTGAGCGAACAAATAATAAAACTACTCTAAGCCATATTCATCAGATTACAGCAGTAAAATGAAAGCTAAAAGAGTAGGGGAAAGAAATGCAAACACAAGATAACACGCCGATGTGTTATCGAAGAGGATACCAAAGAACTCGGCAAAAAACCTCTCTGCCGCCCTCCAAGTGGTAAATCGATCCTCTAAACAATAAGTTGGGATACATGAATAGCAAGAGACCCTCCAAGCCTAATCTACCCAGTGCACCAAAACCCTCCAAGCTTCTACTCCAACAAGGCTTCTCGGAACCATGTCTTGTCTAGCTTTCTGAATCCCGTAATGCGCCCGGTTGCATCTGTCAAAGCTTGGCTTCTTCCAATGCTTCCCAACAGCACCAAAACCTCACTAGACACTTAAATTAGGTGTGGTAAGTGCTTGGACTATCAACCTCTCAAGGATATAGATATAGAGAGGTAAGAGTATGAGGAAAACCACAAAGGATTGTGTAGATGATTGTGGGTATACAATCTCTAACTTTCAAGTGTGTTTACTAGGGTTTTCTCTCTAAAAAGAACTCCTTACAATATGTGAGTAATGTGGGTGAAGACATGGTGAAGCAGATAAGCCAAAATAGCAAAACAGAATGTTTCACGGGTATCTCGCGAGAAGACCTTACCCATGAGCTACTCCCGAAAACCAACTGTCACTAAATTGTCATGACTCTTCGCATTCTAGTCATGTGCTCTTCACATGGCTTACTTCGCAGGAAGTTCACTCGCGAGATACCCGCGAAAACCACTCCTTCTTCAATGCAAGCTTGAGTCTTTGCACTCTCTCTCACACACAACCTATACAATGAAATCCCACATAAAATACAGGGTAAAGATGATTGAACAAAATTACAATCAAATTTGGCACGGAATTAAAGCCAACACAAAATAGTTGTAAATAACAACTTTACAATAAGCATTCACCTTATAAATAGTCTCAAAAACAACTACATCGCCATATTTTTGTTACCAATCAATACAAGGATAAGGTGCCCAAAAAATATGCTCCAACTTTCTCTCATTGTCTATCTTAAAAGCATATTGAAACTTTGAATTCTCCTCTTTTGCATCTTTGCAATATTGTAAGATGCTCATGGCATCACTCATTGCATGCTCGCTTCTCATTTTACCAAAAAGGTTACGAATATCTTTTTGAGAAAATTGAAGATGTCCATGTTCCATTTTTTTCTCAAGTTCCACAATACGCATTATTTGTCTAATCGAAAGATTAGCTTCTTTCAAAAATTGAATGTGGTCTTCATCTTCTTTAGTGATAATTCGATTACTAGGAAGAAACCACACTACCAAAAGAATCAACAATTCATGATTGTGAGCTATAATAAACTTAATGGCATGCCATTCTTGTGGAAAAATATCAAATGACTTTCGTAAGACAATCCTTAGATGAGTTTTGCATCTACATTTTAAAGACTCTCTATTTCGTTGCTTCTTAGATGGATCCACAATTGTTAATAGTAGTTTGCTTTCTCGATGACAAAAGAAATCCCGCCTTACTATTTCCTTATTTTTTGTGACAAATCGACCTTTCCAAGTAGAAAAACCATCTTGACTTGCATAAGTTGTATAGAAAATAAAAGCCTCTTCTTCACTAAGAAAACATTGACCTACAAAAGGCTCAAAAATATATTCTTCAAGAACTTTCTCTCCACAAATGTCACTAATTTTTTCATTATTTGAAGACTCATCCAACTCAATATAATTTCTTGAATCACTTTGATGAGTTTCATTTGCAATAAAATCCACATCCATTTGTGCTATATTGTCACAAAATTCAAAAAAAAAAAAATCAACACCACATTTGAATATAAAAAATAAAAATAAATAGCCATTTTTCAAATAAAATAATAGTACCTTCTTCAGGAAGCTCATTCGAGTCAAAATAATTCCTTGAAATGCATAGTTGAGCCCCACTTGAACTTAAATCCTCATCCATTTGAACTACAATAATATAACAAGAATAAATAAATACATAAAGCAAAATCATTTTTTAATATAAATAAATGAATAATTGAAAGTACCTTAATTCTGATTACGTTCTTTGAGCCCTCCCCTCTCTTAATTTGCTTCAGTGTGTGTCAATATATTTCTAAGTATGTTTTCAAAAGTGAGTAAAAAGAAGAGTGATGATAAAAAAAAAATGACTACAGAAAGGTGAGAGATGAAAAGGTGATATAGTAGATTGGAAAGGAAAAGTAAAAGAAAAAAAAAAGGTAAAATGGAGGGAAAAATTAACAAGTAGTTTTTAGTCTGCTTCTTTATTTATCTCACTTGTGGATGGACATCTGGGGTTGGCTGGGATCACATGTGGAAGAGACATTAAATGAAGAAAACTGAAAAAGCTGAAGGGTATTTTGGGTTTATTTTAAAACATTTGTTTTCTTCTAAGCAAACTGACACATACCATTTCATTGCATAGATTTTTGCAGCTTGCCATAAATGCAATGGCATTTCATTAATTCTTAACGAATGCCTTAAGAGCATTTGTTAGCATTACCTTTTATTATTTATCATATCTCTAAAATAATATTTCCAATATTTCGCAATTCACACATCAAGAAAAATAGTATATGCTTAAATGTACAGAACTCAAAAATTAATCAATCAAATTTTAGATCAAGTTGAGTACCAAATTTAGCAACGTGTATGCGTGTTGTGTGTGAAAGCAATCTTTGAGAGATATGACTACAAAAATGTAAGATGGATAAAGAAAACAATAGAATGCATGTGAATCTTATCACAAAATGATGCATGAAAAGACAGATTGGTCAAGAAACTAAAAACTGAAAATTTTCCAGTTTCGATTAGTCGAAAGGAATCAAGCATCAATCGAAAAAACTTCCTGGGAAATTTTGATTGATAGAGCATCGATCAAACATCAATCAAATCAAACAAAGAGTTTTGAACTTAAAAGATCACAGTTTCGATCGGTCGAAACAGTAAAAAAATTTAAATCTTTAAATTTTGGAAATTTTATGCAAAAAAATAACTTGAAAGCAGTTTTTAAGACTCAATGCAAATGCACATCATCCAGAAAAGTTAAAAACATAAAGGCACTTAGATGAAAAAATCAAAACCAATCAAGAAGTTAAATCACAAAATTTAAACTTCTAACAATTTTTTTTTTTTTTTTTACTTCCAAACATAATAAAAATTTGCATTTACACATCAAATCATATGCAATTAAAGATGACTAGATTAGTCAACACACAATCATATGTATAGAATTTAGCAAAGATTTGTGTGTAGTGTGTGCAACTAATATGTGTACAACTAATATGTGTACAAAGCACAAAATAGGTGATATGTAGATAGTAATTAAAAAGATTTTATACATCATCAATCACATTGGTTTGAAAGTGGCTATCACCTAAAGAATTACATCATATAAGTTTTACATCTCTTAGAAAACATGCTTGCAATCATGTAAAAGTATTTTATTTTTCTTTGCTTTTCTTTTTCTTTTGATTTTCTTATTCTTTTGAAATCAACACCTCTTTTAATGTTGATGTGCAAGTGCTACGCCTTACTGAGTACGGCTTTTATAATTTGCACACAGATGTTCGTGATTGGTGAGTAACAATGGTGAGATGGTTATTTATGCCTTTCTCCTAGGATTCTTTAGTCTTTACAATCAAAAGAATATGACATCAAAATCAAGAGCATGAGTTTAAAGATTATAAACAACTCACACAATTAAGCACTACATGGCACAAACTAGTAAAGTGCAGAAAAATAGCTCATCAAAGCTTAACAAGGTATAGAGTCATGAAATGCAGATTTCATAGGCCAACCTCAATTGCACACTTGGTGATGTGTAATACAAAAAAATAAAAATCTTTTTGGATTTCCAAAATTTTTATGACAAAACAAAAAACAAAAAGTACACATTATGCTAAATGAATAAAATGCAAAAGCAATGCATGAACATTGCTCAACTAAGCTATAGAGGGTACACAAACAAGAAATATCAATTTCTTAATTAACCCATGAGTACAAGTAAAATTTAGTACATACTCATACTCATACAAAATCAGAAATAGTTTATGCATTCAATTTTGCAACACATACTTTCTATGTTTCTCTACAATATCAAGCATGTTCTAGATCAAGAGAGAGATATCATAATTTATGTAATCCTCAAGAAAATAAAACTGAACACAAAATAAAATGTTTTTGTCTTTTTGAAATTTTTCAATGTTTTTGGAATTTTTTTTTTGAATAATCAAAACAAACTAAAAACTAGACAGCCAAAAACAGAAAATAAACATGTCCACAAATAATTGAAAAATTAATTAAATCAATGACAGGTAAATAACACTCACCTTAGAGAATATTTTCTCACCCATATAGCACGCACCTTTGGCTTTGTAGGTGAAGAATCATGAAGAACAGAGTGTATTTGAGGGATTACAAACTTCTCCTGAGAGAGACAGAAATTCTTCAATTTCCTTTCACAAACCAACAAACTTAAATTTTTCAAAAGCATATGAAACAATTTATTAGGACTTGTAGCAGGAGATATACCGTCACATATCTTAGACTGAAACACAGAATGTTTAAATTTTAATTTGTGACAGTTAGGATGAATATGATCAGAAACACCACAAAAGTGACAAACATGAGCAAATTTAGGAACATCAGTATTTCTAACAACAAATCTAGTCTTAGATTTTGGTTTTTTGCCTCAACAAAGAACAATTTGGTCTAATATGACGAACAACACCACAAATGTGACAAGTAGGCACAAAGTTAGATTTCTTATGCACTTTAACAGTAGGTTTAGACACAGGTTTAGGAACTTCAGTGTCTACATCAGAACATTTACCTTTGTCTAACCTAGCAACATAAGTCTTTTCTTTATGATTCCTCTTGAAAGGAGGAATATAAATTTTGTCTTTAGGCTTAATAGGAAAAGAAACAGAAACAGATTTGTTATCAATAGCAAGTTTGGTATTAGACAAATTTTCAAGTTTAGCTTCAGCCTTAGCTAACTTTTGTTTCAAACTTTTCATCTTTTCATCTTGAGAGGAAAATTGATTTCTCAAAAATTCATTCTTTTTATTAGATTCATCTAATCTCATAATCAATTCCTCTTTTTTAAGATTAGCCAATTTTAGCTCTTCCTTGAATTTCTTAGCAATTTTCATAGATTTAGTTAAAAACCTATGGAGAGTATCATAGACATCAATAAGATCAATAGAAACATTAGCATCTTCTTTATTCAAATTATCACAAATATGAGTAGAAAGACAATTAAAATTATCCATGACAGTAGGGATTAAGGATCTCACTCAGGATGTGAATCTAATCAGAGTGAATCTGCTCCAATACCCCTTGTTTGTTTGTTTAGACCTCTTAAAATAGATTGTTTAAACCTAGTGAATTAGCCAAGTGTTTACTTAGATTAATTATGAGATCTAGGTCAAACAGTGTAAGATCATATAACGCACAGCAGCGGAAAAATAAAGAACACAAAGAGATGATCACCTAGGAAAACCAATAAAACAAACCATTTTAAGGTAAAAACCTAGGAAGAATTTGACCTAGCTATCCTCAAGGTAAACAAATCCACTAATAGAGAATTGAGGTTTTTCAATAAGATTTAACCCTAAATCTATTACTACCTCCAGTAGTAACTTACTGACACAACCACGTTCAAGCTCCAAATCAACGGACTCCTCTCTCTTGGATTTGCAATACACAAGCTCCCATGCTTATAACTTTAAGATCCCATTCAAAGGTTTTAAGTTACCATTAGTAGTTGATCTTGTAGTAGCAACTTCTACAACACCAAATCTTGAGATTCTTCAAGGAATATTGCCGGTAGATGACTTGAGAGAGCTTTGGATACAATAATCCTAGATCTACAATTGGAGGCACAAGATGCACTCTTCTCTCTCTAAAAACCACCACTAGGGTTAGCTTATAATTTCCTTTAAGTAATGAAAAAAAAATTTATCACGATTTGGGTTTCAAACAGCCAAGTTATGAGTTTTTTACGTTTGTTAGTTTTTACTGATCTGCAACTTCTGATCGATCGAAAAATTCTCCTGATCGATCGAACCAGTCTAATTTTGACTTTCTGAACCTGCAGCTTGTATGTTCTTTGAATTTTGTCGTGCAACACTTTGAACATTGTCTAATATCACTTCATAGACTCTAAGATCTATATTTAGACAAGTTTATGTTTAAGATTTGCCAGTTATTCTAAACTTTTCGAACCTAACATGTGTTCCTCGTTGTAATGGTTCCATACACCTTGTATCGATATATTTTTCTACAAGGAGCCTTCCTAGTTCTTATGGCTAACTGATTACTCAACTAGCTCAGCAGATTCTCTATACGAATAAACAGAAGTTTATCACACTGAATATATAGGAATATGCACGTAAGCAATATATATGAATATGTAAGCTTACTAGATGTATCTCTATATGAGACTTATGACTTCGCGCTTTTCACTATTCTTCATATATTAGCTAATTCAGATATTTAGCTTTGGTTATATTATGTTTTCAATATCAGATCCTTGAACAAGAGTCTCATTGGATGAAATCCGAAAGGGGAAAAATAAAAGACCTAAATGATTGCGTCGATAAACTAACCAGAGGGCAGTATACCTAATATGGTCCATGCAGCATGCAAATTATGGCATAGTGTGCACATCATTGCGTTATGTTAACAGGAAAGATCTAATAGAGACTTGTCTGATGAACCCTAGATATTATATGCTTTTCCATGATGGGGGGTTTGTCATGAAAATTGATATCGAGTGAGATTGGTCATAGGTGGAAATTGGTTTGGACCATATTAGAAAACTTGAATGAATTTATATATATAATAAAACTAATTTTTTTCTTTCCAGGGATTTTTATCTCTAATTTTAATTAGTACGTAATGAGTTATATATATATATATTACATGACAAATTTTTTTTTTTTTGATGTGAAACCAACAACTTTATTAAGAACTAGCAAAAGAAAGTACATCATGAAAAATAGCTTGTTCTAAGAAACAAGGATTCTCTTCCAACTAAGTAGAAAAATCAACAATGCCCTTGGCACGTTTAGCTAAAAGATAAGCCGGTCTATTACCTTGATGAAGTACATGAGAAAAGGAAACCTTACGAAACTCCCCACAAAATTCCAACAACTCATGCATCACCGAAGCCACCGAAAATGGAGGGGAAGATAGACCCATTAATGAGCGAATAAGCACCAACGAATACCTTTCCAGAATGAAATCTTGAATCCCAATGTTCCTAGCAAATTGCATCCCGGTCTCTAATGCCTTTGCTTCCGTCTCAATTGCCCCCAAAGGAGCCATGAGTTTGCTACTTAAAACTGCTACAACCTGCCCATACGCATCACAGACAATCACCCCAATACCAACAACTCCAAGTTCTGAAAATGTGGCACCATCAACATTTACCTTATATGAAGGATCTAGCAGAGGAGACCATGTTTGTCCATGGATAGTTGAAACCGAGGATGTGGGAGAGAATTATGAAGTTGCATAATATTCTTCCAAATATTGCAAGGCCCACTGCAACAACACGTTATCAAATTTCCTTGCACCTCGAAGACAAACTTCATTCCTATTGTGCCACAGCGCCCACGTGTAAGTCCCCACCTTAGCTACAAGCTTAAACCTGGGTTGATCATCCATTAGCAAGCTCCACAAAAGCTCTTTAAATGAACTCCAACGCTCAGTCTCCACCGGGAAAACCCATTTAGAATTTTGCCATAGTTCACGAGCTCTCGGGCATGTCCAAAACAAATGGCCTGCAGTCTTTTCCTCCTAATTACAGCCCTCACACCGACTATCTTGCAATATGTTCCTTTGCATCAGGTTCCTTTTTGTAGGCAAAATGTCACGGCAAGCCCTTCATACAAAATGTCCAACCTTACGCTTCCAAAATCTCCGATTAAGGCTGTCATCTGAGCATGTACCACCAGTCTCGGCCTTGTATAGCTAGAGAGCACCATAATAGGATTTAGATCCTCTAGAGTTCTTAGGGTACTCTACCAGTAGAGTTCATTAAATCCTAACCACTCTTTAATGATTTAATGGTTTAGATTCTGCCATGTCAGCATTTCATTAATAATGTTCTTAAAATAATAAAATAATGTTGTAAACAAAACAATTAAGATGATTGTTAATGAAATGCTGACATGGCAGAATCTAGACCATTAAATCATTAAAGAGTGGTTAGGATTTAATGAACTCTACTTGGTAGAGTACCCTAGGAACTCTACTTGGTAGAGTACCCTAGGAACTCTAGAGGATCTGAATCCCACCATAATAGGCATTGCGGACACTGAACAAACCGTTGGATGTAAGGGCCCAAATCTGCCTGATAGCTGGCATCCAAGAGCTAAGAGGAATCCTTCTAATTAAATCAGCCTCATGAGGCAAAAATAAATCATTTAACACATCAGTCTTCCACGTTGCCTCCTCCTTATTTATTAATTCACACACCCGAGTATCAGTACTTAGAAAAAGTTTTGGTGAGGACACTTGATATGTGATAGGAGAAGGCAACCACTTATATCCCATTCCCAATTCTCCACCTCATTACATACCTCACCAGCCCCTGCGCTGCTATTATACTCCTCCAAGTAAAAGATGGATTATGGCCAATAGTAACATCAATAAAATCGTAATTGAGAAAATACTTAGCCTTTAGGACCCGGTACACCAAGGAGTCAGAAGCTGCCAGCCCTGTTTCATCAAAAGAGCTAAATTAAATTCTTTTAATTGCCTAAACCCCATACCACCTCCCTACTTAGATTTACATAATTTATCCCAGCTCAATCAAGCTGTCTTCTTTTCATTCTGCTTTTGCCCCCACCAAAAATTTCTAATCATTGTTGTTGTAAGTTCATCACATAATGATTCTGGAATTTTAAAACATCTCATGGTATAAGTGGGAATAGCCTGCGCCACTGCCTTGATTAAAATTTCCTTGCCAGCTTTGGACAACATCTTCTCCTTCTAACCCGCCAACTTCTTACCCAATTTTTCTTGTATCTCACTAAAAGTATTATGCTTCCATCGCCCAACCAATGAAGGTCAACCCAAATACTTCTCATGTTGTCTGATCACCTGAGCTCCAAACCTATTTTTTATCTTCTCCCTAATGTCACCCAGGGTATTACTACTAAAAAACAAGGAAGTCTTCGTACAATTTAACTATTGCCCTGAAGCTCTCTCATAAACCTGTAAAATTTGTTGTAAAGCCAAACACTCCTCAATGGAAGCCTTACAGAAAATGAGATTGTCATCCGCAAAAAACAGATGGGATAATTTAGGACCACCTCTACACACCGCAATATTCCCCGTATCACCACTGGCAATTGCAAATTTTATCAAGGCAGAGAGACCTTCAGCACATAAAAGAAATAAATAGGGCGATAAAGGATCCCCTTGCCGAAGCCCTCTACTAGGTACAATGTGACCCCTAAGCTTTCCATTAATTCTAACGAAGTAAGTGACGGAAGTAACACACTTCATTACAAGCTCCCTCCATTTATTTGCAAAACCCAATTTCTCCATAATTTTCTCCAAGCATACCCACTCCACTATATCATAGGTCTTACTCATATCTAACTTCAGAGTCATTTCACCTGTTTTCCCCCATCTTCTTTTGACTGATGTGGTGCATCGTTTCAAAAGCAACAAGTAATATTATCAGTGATAAGCCTCCCATGCACAAATGCACTCTGAGTGTCACTAATAATCTGCTGTAAGATCTTCTTCAACCTGTTGGCAATACTTTTTTATGCAAATATACCACATTACATAAACTTATAGGCCTGTAATCAGTAATTTGCATGGACTCTTTACATTTAGGAATAAGCACAATATGGGTGTCATGAAAATTTGGAGGAGAGATACCTGCATTTAGGAAATCAAGGACGGTTTTTGTCACCACATCACCTATGGTGGGCCAGAAGTGTTGAAAAAATAATGGTGGCATCCCATCTAGGCCTAGCACTTTAAGCGGGTACATTTGTTTCAAGGCCTATCTAACTTCATTAGCCGTGAAATCTTGTGTCAAGTCCTTGTTTATGGCTGAAGACACTCTCAAGTTCACTGCTTGGAGAAGCTCAGCAAAGTCCTAAGGGTTGCTAGAAGTGAAGAGATATTGATAATAGTCCACCGCAATTTCTTCCACCTTGGATTCGTCCTCCTGCCAAACCTCCCTAGAATCCAGCAAGCCGGAAATAATATTTTTACTATGGCAAGCTAAGGCCTTTGCATGAAAAAACCGAGTGTTCTTTTCACCAGACTGCATCCAATTTATCCTAGAGCACTGCAACCACATGGCATCTTCCTTTTCCAACCAAATATTCAGATCAATCCGAGTGCTTCTCAAATCCCGTATGATCGTTGGAGAAGAGGGCTGAAGTTCTAACTGAATTCAGATCTATTCCACCTATCTAATCTGGTTTGACAAACCTCAAGACATTTTCCCAACACAACAATTTGGTTGGACAGAAGAATGTACTTAAGAAAAAAAAAATGATGAACCACATCGAAAAAGCTTTTAAAAGTTGAGCTAATTGAAATTCAAAAAGAACAAAAATACGTTGAAACTAACAATATATGGACACCCACACCAAATAAGTTTTCATCGTATGAAAGTTGGAATTTCAAAAAAAGTATAAAAAAAAAAAAAAAAAAACTTTTAGGACTATCACTTTCATATCAAGGCGACATATCACTTACCTATATTCCCTTCACACATAACGGTTCTAAGGTTTTGATGTGTAGACAACTGTTTGTTGCCTTGATATGTTCTTTCTTTCACTAACAATATTGTAGTATAAATCATTCGAAAATGAATCAAGTGATTCAACCTTTCGTCAAATTGTAAACGCGAAAATGTCGCCTTAAAAAAAAAAGTCTAAAAAGAATTTTATAACCTCATAATAATTAGGAAGTGATTGCCTAAATTTCTGTAGCCTTTCTTTTTCTTGATTCTACTCAATGTAAGTTTTCGAGATGGATTGAAATATTTTACATTAATGGTGTTTGGGTATTCAGCTTAATTAACTTCAACCATGGTCCTCTCAGGATATAGTCTCTCATTTTCTGGAAAGAACTAATACTGATATTTGATACTAACATATAAGTTTTTTTTTTAAATGCATGGTTCAATTTTCTTTTCTTTCCTCTGCTCTTCAGTTTTATAGATTTCACTTTTTAAGGTTGAAGATATCTCCTTTTGGCTATTTATACTAACCTATACTATAGTTTTGGTTTTTTAAAAATAAAGTAATTTTACGTTATCCCAAAATTTTTAAGAGTTATGATTTCATCTTTCAAATTTTGACTTGCAGCAATATTGAAGTCCTTCTATCCGAATTAGATGATGCGAATACAAAACGCTGATAGCATGACAAATATTGAGAACATATACGAAAAGTTATTTCTCTTAGTTTTAGATGATTAGCCACGTGTCGCACCCTTTAGTGGTATTGTGTTCTCTATTTACTTTTAAAAGTTATTAGCCATGTGTCAAACCAGGGACAGACCCAGGTGGGGGCCTGGGCCCCAAAAAAAAATTTTGGCAAGTTAATTTTTTTTTTTTTTTTAAATAACAATATGCTTAGGCCCCCCTCATGAGTTCCTAGCCCAGCCGGCCAGCCCAGGAGGCAAGAAACCATGCCCATGTAAAAAAAAATAAAAAATAAAAATAAAATAAAATAAAAAAGAGAGAAGAAGAAGAAGAAGAAAAAAACTCAGTAGTCCAAAACGGCAAAACCTAACGGAGAAACTAGAAAGTGAAAGATGAAGGAAAAAAAAGAAAGGATACTTTAGGAAAGTGAGGCAAGACAGAAAGATAGAGAGTACCCAGCCCACCTTCGTTGCTCCAGAGACCGAAGAATCTATAGAGGAGAGTTCGCCACGCTGTTGCCACCACAGCCATCGCCAGTCGGCCGTCCTGCCCATGACCCAGGCTTGCCACTGACCCAATAGACCAGCCAATCTACCTAGTGACTGACCCAGAGTTCATGCATGCCTCTGACACCGGCCGCTGCTGCCTCTAGCTTCCATCCCGAATCCTATCTGTTCCAAGTTTTTTTTCTCTCTCCTTCAAGCCTAACATTTATTTTGATATGATTCTTCTCTCTCCAATAAATACGTTTTTATAATTTTTGTGATTTCTGAATCTGTTATGTGATTGTGGTTTTTATTTATTTATCTAGGATTATTGAAAATGATTGTGTTTGGGAGTCTTTGTTTTATTTGTTTTTGCAGTGTCTGAGATAGTGAGAACTAAGTTGAGTTGTGATTTTTGAATAAAATAAAATTATAGATAGAGAGTCTGTATTGATATAATCCTGTTCAGTATTTGGGACTTTGACTATGTGCAAAAACAAGTAAAGGTAAGAAAAGTAGTGCATTATAAATTGGGGGTAGTGGGTGAGTGACAAAGATAAAGAGTCAAAACTCAAAAACAAATACTTAATATAATAAAAATGTCACAATAATGTAAAAAAATAAAATATTGACTTTGCTCATATTGCTAATTCATAACGCTATAAGTAATATTTTTAAATTATACAAAATTTTAATTGAAAACTAGTAAATTTAACAATTGAGAAATATTAAATTTATAATTAATACATAATGCATATTACCGGGATTTTAGCCTTCACCTTTACTCAGTATCAAGAAGTAGAGCTGTTGTGAGATAATATATGTAACTAATTTGATTTATAGATTATGGGAAAATCAACCACTTAGTAACTTTTTTTTTTTTTTTTTGCTTATACTCCGGCCCCCCCTAGCTTGAAATCCTGGGTCCGTAGTCAAACCCTGGTTTTCTGAAAGAGTAATGCTATTTATAATATATATATATAGAGAGTTGGGTTCAAGTTACACCTTGTGTAACTTTAAGCAATCTTACATCACTCAATAACTTGTTATTGAATTAATATTTTGAAAATCCAACCGTTGAATTACATAATCTATATGTTCTTAACACGCATGCCAATTTTCATATCAATCGGATACTATTTACCATTTGATCCATAAACTCATTTTTTATACATTATTTTAAACTACAAAAAATTAAATTTTAACAATTGATTGATGACATGGTTATTAATTTTTTATCACCTTGAAATTTTGTAAGTACGAAGAATATACGAAGATAATGTAATCTAGCAGTGGATTTGTTAATATTCGCATCCAATTAAAAAATATTGAGTAGTGTAATATTGTTTAGAGTTACACCAAGTGTAACTTGAACCCAGCCCATATAGATATATATATTGTCCTGATTAGTATGCTCTGTGATTTACATATATACCCAAACAAATTTACAACATTCTTCACATTAATTTGATAACAATGCAACGGCTTATCCAAATTTTAAATTAAACATTCTTCCTAAAAGAATAAGAACATTCTTCTTCTTCTTTTTTTCCAGAATTTTATATTTGAACTATGATATTTGATTCACTATTTAATAAAATTTAATTCGTTAATATTGATTCATCAAATTATTAATTTAATTCAACAAATTAAATTTGGTCTTGTAATTATCAAATAAATTATTTAGTTCGTATTTAAATATTAAAGGGTCCACTTAAATTTATCGTTTTAACTAGATTTTTAGGCCTCAAACTATATTAAGCTTCTCTTCTTTACTTAACTAAGTACGTCTTAGAGATCTTGAAGGTCTTGTCATTGGAGCTTTGTCATAAAGGATTACTTTGCCTCCCTCTGTTGAAGAAGTTGAGGCACTAGCTTGCCGGAGAACTATTTCCTTTGTCATCGAACTAGGACTAGTATACTGCAGGAGGTGGTCATTGAAGGAGCTTTGTCAGAGAGGATTACTTGGCCTCCCTCTGTTGAAGAAGTTGCGGCACTAGCTTGCAAGAGAACTATTTCCTTTGCCATCAGACTAGGACTGCAGGAGGTGCTTTTTGAAGGAGATTCTGAGATTCTTATCAAGATTCTGAATTTGGATTGCACCAGCTGCACCCGCTTTTGTCACCTGGTGGACGAACCTCGTGCCTCTACCTCAACGCTTAGATCCTGTTTTTTCTCTTATGTTCGTCGAGATTGTAATAGAGTTGCTGATAAGCTAGCAAAAATCTCAAAATTTTTGTTCCTCCTTTTGTATTTGATGACAGACTTCCTCTGTTGATTTAAAATTGCCTTGGTCTGGTTTCTAAAAAAAAAAAAAAAATCTAAGTACCTCTTAGGATGCATGTGACTACAAACTAAAATTTCTCAGCCACCAAAACAATAAACATTTAATTAATAACATTGGATGCAAAATTCAATCAAAGCCATCCTTAAGGTATAAAATCCCTCAAATATCTTTAATTTTTTCAAGACTGTAACCTACCATCGATTTTGGAATTTTGAGATTTTCTTGAACGGGATGACCTAATGAGCAAAATTGACTGAGTATATTATATTTTGATAAATTTGGTGTTTTAAGAATAGATTATTAACTTTTAAATGTTAATAACTTGATTTTGAAGTGGGTTATTAAAAAATCAGTGCCATAAACCATATCTTGACGTCGCAACTTTCTGGAAATAAAAAATTACAGGTTGAATTCTACATGAGAAATAACGTGTGGACCTAACCTATTTTATGAAAAAATTTGTAAAAACTAAACTGGAAAGGTAGATCTGAAAAAAAAAATAGAAAAATCTTCAAAAAGAAAAAAGACCATATTTGAGAATAAATATAAATAAATTTGGGTTCCTATGTATTCTACTCTCAGGCCACATTGCTAATTTTGTGGGCAGGTAGTTCTCTTTAGTTGTTGATCTTTTGTGTGTGCATGGTACACTAAAACAGTTGTTAATGTTAATGAATCTTCTTTTGTGGACAGCCGCTATTGTTGTTCAAATTGTGTACATTTCCCATATTCAAATTTTGTATTTTATTTTGTGAATCTTCTATGAATGCAACATTCAAATTGTGTACCTTTGCAATACAAGAAGTTGCCAATTGTGTCTAAATTGCCAATTGCGTTTGAATGCAACAAGTTGCCAGGCTAGGTGATTAAAACATACCACTTTCACTTAAAATAACCATTTTCATTTCAAATTGTTGCCAACTATTAGCATTCATTACAAAATCTGGACAAACCAGCATCATTATAATTAAATTGTCTTCAAGTCCTTAACAACTTACATAGGGTACGTACCCACATGCAACTTACATAAACTAAAAAATTTTATGACAGCCTCAATGGCTTCAGTCCAACATCACCAAACCTACCAAAAAATATAAAGCACAAAACAAACAGAACTCATGACACAACCAATGCAACTCTATATTATCTTGCTCTTTTTTTGAAAATCATTTCTCTTAACCTTGTATTTTATTCTCTTTTCTTAGATAGTATTTCCCTTTCCCTTGCTTTATCTTCCATATCAAAAGCTAGCTTCTCCATATCACTAGCAGACCTTGTCTCATTCTCCAACCTTCCAAATTTTATCACCACAAGTGGTGCAACTTCAAACTAAGGCTAATAAATATTTTTTTCTTCAGACCACTTGAAGTACCTGCAAGTCTTTACCTCTTCTCGCAAATAATATACTGTTAGGTTCTAAGTACTTAGGAACTAATGTATTAGAACTATAATATGTATTGTTGGCAAACCATGATCAAAATAGGTGTCAATTTGTGTTTTGGACTTGCTCAAAGTATGTGATTTATGTAAAGTTAGAATCGAGTTAATTGCAGAAGTTAATGTGCATTTCTGCCTGACTCAATCGATCGAGAATTATACTCGACTGATCGAAAGTCGTGCAGATTGTTTTTTCTGTAGATTTTCCAACTCAGCCCTAAGCCCATATGACGTGTAGGATTTTATGTTTTGCCCGATGTATAAAAGGCAAACCCTAGTCACGTTTTTTAGGTTGCTTATATTGCTGTTTGTGTGAATCTCTTGTGAGATCAGAGAGGTGATTGCCTTCACACAAGCTTGGAATTATCAAGAAGGAGATTTCTTCGAGAGCTTGATGATCGTTCAGTTGCTACCATGAGAGCTTAAAGATACACAAGCGGGGGTACTTGTACTTGCTGGAGAATCCAAGAAAGAATGAGTCCGTGGTCTCGGAGCTTGCACGTGGTCGTGTTAGTAAGTTCTACTGGTGGGTAGCAATATGATGTTAGTGGTCTAAGTCGCTATTGTACACTTCGATTCTTTCATAGTGGATTCAGGTTTACCTTGAGGATAGCTAGGTTAAATCCTCCCTAGGTTTTTTACCGGTTTAGTTTTCCTGGGTCATCATATCTTTGTGTTTTTATATTCCGCACTTTGCATTGATATGATTGTATGATTGTGTTAACCTAGATATGGAATTTGGACTAAGTAATAACTTGGCTTGTTGACTAGGTTAATCCAATTGTGGTTTAAGGGGTCTAAACAAACTCTACAAGTGGTATCAGAACAGGTTGCTTTTGTGTGTAGATCTTTTGATCTCTGAGCTGATCTTTGACCCCTGTTGTCATGGAACACGGACACTCTCTTGTTATTCCTCCTCACTTTAATGGGAATAATTATGTTTACTAGAAAGTAAGGATGAAAGCTTTCCTGAAATCCATTGATAAGAGAGTCTGGAACTCCGTTGAATATGGATGGGAGAAGCCCACTACTCCTGTGAGTAAGTGGCAAACTTCTCAGAAAGAAGCAGCAGCCTTCAATAGCAAAGCTATGAATGCTATCTTTAATGCTGTTTCTATGGAGGAATTTAAGAGAATCTCTAATGTTGAGGTTGCTTACACTGCTTGGAATATCCTTTAGACTGTGCAGGAAGGCACAAAGGCAGTTAAGATCAATAAGTTGCAACAATTAACAACTAGATTTGAAAGCATTAGGATGTCTGATGATGAATGTTTTGATGAATTCTATGCTAAGCTAAATGACATTGTTAATTCTGCTTACAACTTGGGTGAAATCTATGATCCACCTAAAATTGTTAGGAAGATTCTTAGATCTTTAACTGAAGATTTTAGACCCAAAGTGACTGTCATCACTAAAAGCAAGGATGTGGACTCCATTCCTGTTGATGAACTTGTAGGATCTCTTCAGTCCTATGAGTTGGACCTACCCAAAACAAGCAAATCCAAATCAATGGCTCTTAAGTCTGTTGATGATGTTGAGGTTGGTAGATTTGATGATGATCTCTCTGCTATAGAGATTGCTTATCTTGCTAAGAACTTTAGGAATTTCCTTAGAAATAGCAACAGAAGGGCAAGAGGTAAAAACACTGATGAACCTAGAAATTTTAGGAAGAATGATCTCACTAAGGTTAACAAAATAGATAAACCTAGAGAAAAAGTAGGTCAATCTTCAAATAATTCTATAGGTCCTCAATGTTTTGGATGTTAAGAGTGTGGTCATGTGAAATCAGAATGTCCAACTTTCTTGAGGTCTAAAGGTAAGGCTATGGCTGTAACCCTTAGTGATGATGAAGTTTCTGATGATGAGTCTGGTTGTGAAGAGGATGGAAACTTCATTGCTTTCACTGCTACTGCTGTAGTCAATGAAAGTGTGACTGTTGAAGAGAACCCTTCTGATGGGGAACTCTCTGAGGATGCAGATCTTCAAGAAGCCTACAATAAACTTTGTAAAGTTGCTGCAAAGGATGCTATGAATGTTGAATTAGGCTTAAAGAAAATTGCTTCTCTTGAGCTTAATAAGAAAAATTTGCTTGTGAATTTATTTGATGCTACTGAACTTTTGAATAATGTGAAGACAGAAAACATGCTTTTGCTTGATAAAGTTAAATCTTTGGAACATGAACTATTTGTTGCTAGAGAACAAACGAATAGGTCTGCTAGTTCCAAACTTGATCAGATGTTAGGTGTTCAAAAGTCTCCTTCCGACAAAACTAGGTTAGGTTTTGTAGAGAGCATCAATGTGTCTGCACCAAATTTCACAATCATTGTTCCTTCATCTTCTTCTGAACCATCTGTGAGTGAGGTTGTGAGTGAGGTTGTCAAACCCCCTGTGCGTGAGGTTGTCAAACCCTTAGAAGTTTCTCCTCCCAAGAAGATTAGGGTTGATCTAAAAGAGTCTAAACCTAAGGAGTCTACCCTTTCTAGGAACAGAACACATGAGAAGTCTACTTGGGTGTGTCATTTTTGTGGAAAGTCTGGGCACATTCGTCCAAACTGTTACAAGCTTCAAGCTGCTAAGAGAGCAAACAAACCAAAAGTACCTGTGCCTCAAACACATGATCCTATGGTACTTATTGGTGAGTTGGTAAAGGCTCTAAACCTTTATTCCAATTCTGGAGTTGGAAACCATTCTAATATGAATAAGAACTCCATTGCTCAAGGTGCATCTAAAACACTTCGGATGCAAAAAGCTCAATCTAAGTAAGTCTTTCTGACATGGTCCTTGTGCTTCATTGCTATACTCTTTGAGACCATTTTGTTTTTTTTGGATTTGCATTGCATAACATTCATGCATTTTATTCTAAGATGTTTTTGTTAATTTTCATTAAAAAAAAAAAAGAAAAAAAAAAGGAGGAAGCAAAATATGTTTTGCATTTATTTTCTTGGTTTTTGAAAACAAGGTTGGTCATTTTATTTTCACATAACATGTCCATGTACTCTGTTTAGCTTGGATGAGCTTATTTCTTGAACTTTACTAGTTAAACCTTTGTAGTGCATGTTGAGTGGGAAGATGTTTGTAGTTTTTGATTACTTTGTCGTGATCTTGAAGTCACAAGTCTTTGACTGACGGACTTGACCGTTTTGAGAAAGGCATAAATAATCATCTCACCATTGTTCACTAGCCAATCATGAACACCTTAGTGCATATCGTAAGATCTTGTGCTCGAGAAAGTGAAGCACATGCACAAAAAGAATATAAGGTGTAGCCTCGGGTTAATTGCTTAAAATTGGTGTGTACATTATTGGACTTAATGCAAAAATCAAATACATAAAATTAGTGTGTACATTATCTCGGCTTTTATTTAATAAGTTTATGAAAATCTTAAAATCTGTGTGTACATTATGAGGCAAACTTAAGAAACTTACATGATTGCAAGCTTATGATCTAGATGTGAGAGCTAAATGATGTAACTCTTTAGGTGGTAGTCTCTTTTACATTCTTTGTGATGAATTTTGAAGACTTTGTGGTTGATTTTTACTTACATATCACCTCACATGTTTCTCAAGTTTTTGCTAGTTGCACACACTACACAAGTTACTCTTTGTTAAATTTTGTACATGTTACTGTGTGTGTTTTTGGTCTGACCAACCAAGTTTGAAAATGCCTTGAGAATTTTGCAAAATCATTTTGATGCTTGAGAATTCAAGGAAAATGTTCGAAAATCTATATTTTTGGGAAACTAGGTTAAAAAATTGTGTTTTTGAAAAGTATTTCATCTCATACTCATGCATTTTATTCATAAAATTCAATGCTTTGAGGAGTTTCTGCATACATATGTTTTATTTTTTCAAAAACTGAGTTTTCCAGAATTTCGACTGATTGAACATGTTTTCGATCGATCGAAATTGCGATTAAATTTTTGGTCGGCCATTGTTTGTTTCAATCGGTGCTCAATTGGTTTTTGATCAATCGAAGCATTTTCGACCGATCGAATCTGTTTTTCGATCGATCGAAAATCGTATAGAGATTTTTTTAAAAAAAAAGAGTTTTCTTTTCACGTGTTCATCTACTTTTCAAAAAGTTTTTCAACTTTCCTCTCTCTATATGAACCGGTCAAGGCTTCCATCAATTTTTTTGTTGTTTTCCTCCGTTCTTTTTGCAAGGTTTTTCTCTCCAAAGGCCAGTAAGACCTTTATACCCTTCCTTTTGCATTTTATTTCATGTTACATGCATAAATTCATGCATTTTAAGGGATATTTTTGGACTAAGTAATTTTTGGGATTTTTGATGATTCAAGCCTTATTTTCTGAAATTGATTGATAGGTTTTTATCCTATAGTGTTATAATCATGATTCATAATGTTTAATTTGATCAATTTGGTGTTTTATGAAAAATTTAAAATTCTAGGGCTTGTTTTGTTCCGAATTAGGGATTTTGTTCAATTTAAGTTGGATTGATAAATTGGCTTGTTGATTTGATGCAATTGATCATTATAAATTGTTTTCTACCTTGTGTGATGATCAATTGGTCAATTGAGTAAAATTTCTACAAGTGGTTTTTGAAAATTGTAGTTTTTTTTTGTTTTAAACTCTATGCTCAAGCCAATTTTGTGTTTCGCAACTTACAAATTTGAACTTGTTGTCACTGCATTAGAGCATGCATCATGACATTTATTTGTTCATCCATCATTTAGTTTTTTTTTTGTGCTAACTTGCAGTCTGCCCTTGTGTTTTGTTTTTGTTCTTTCTCTTATGTCTTTGTTTCTTTCTCTAGCACTATGCCTAGGAAGACTAGAGCAAATAGGACATCCACCTCTACTTCTGTTCCTTCCTTTGAGAGTGATAGGTTCTTGAGTGAGAAGCACCAAGAGACCTTTGAGACCCTTAACACTAGGAGGAAGATTTGGGCTGAGCGTAGGGTTCTGTTAGATGAGATTGATCCTGCCACTAGGGCAAACTTTGAGCATCAAGGCTGGTTGTCTCTTTTGGATTTTGATACTCTTCCTCTAGCCATCTTGATTAGAGAGTTCTATTCGAACCTCTCTGTTCACTCCTATGATTTTGGCACTCTTGTGAGGAGTTGGATTTGTGGTGATGAGTATACCATTACTCCTTCGGTAGTGGCTAATGCTCTTGGGATGCCTCTTGTTCAGCATCCAGTTTACCCCTATGATGTGTCTCCTCCCCTAGATGACATCATGTCATACATCACTGGTACTTCTATCTGATGGGGTTTTGATCCTCGGATCACTTCTGCTGAGCTTACCGAGTCTACCTATCTTATCTTTAGGATAGCGTGTCGTTCTCTGTGGCCTATTTCGCATCTGCACACCATTCCTTTGGAGCGATGTGCATTTTTGTATGCTCTGGTTACGGATGCTCCTATTAGTTTTCCTCATCTGTTTCTTCGTTCTTTGAACGAAGTGTGTAAGAGTTTCTCCACTGCTCATGCTCTTTTTCATCCTATTTTTATTCATAGGATTTTGTTGTTTTTAGGTTTGTCCGACTTCCCCGTGTCTGAGCCCGTCCAGGTTTTTGCTCCCATAGGTGCCACTTTCCTTAGATAGAGGGCTGCTCAGATGAGAGAGCGCTCTAAACGCCCTCGAGCTGAGTCTTCTAGTATCGTTCCCCCTTCTTCTTCTACAGGTGTTCCTTCCGGTGAGGAGTCTCCTGATCCTGTCGGAGATGCTGCTGCTGATGTTCCTTTGCCATCGACTTCGGATGACGTTGACATTTGTCGTACGTTGGAGTCTGTCGTGACCGTTCAGGTGGCTCATGGTCAGATTTTGGTGGACTTCTTAGATGTTCGTCTTCGCCGCCTCCTTTTGATGATGGATTTTGATTTGTTCTTTGGCATTCCGTCACAAAAAGGGGGAGTGGATTGAGATTGTATATCTTAGGAGGAGTTTTTGAGTTTTTGGAGAGCTTGAGAGCCTGTGGAGAGTAGATTGTATCTAGGTGCTTCACTGTGTACTTTTTTTTTTTTGGCTCTTGTTGTATTCATGTTAGGGGGAGTTTTATTGTTTCTTGTTTCATTGCTTATAGACTTATGATTTTGAGTTATTCATTGATATCACTGATATTTGTCTATATTCTGTGTTTTGTGAAATCAAGAATGTTATGTTTATTTACTTGTATTTTCCACACATACGTTTATGTGTTTTGTTTAGTGTTTCAGGTTATATACAGGTTGATTCAATTAAGCTACTGTCTACACTTGCAACTGATGGATAGTAGTTAGGATTGGATTTGTTCTAATGGGCATATTTTTGTAAAGGGCTTTTCTTTGTAAACTTTGAGCTTTTAGTTGTGTTTTGTCACGGATTGCCAAAGGGGGAGTTTGCTAGGTTCTAAGTACTTAGGAACTAATGTATTAGAACTCTAATATGTATTGCTGGCAAACCATGCTCAAGATAGGTGTCTAGTTGTGTTTTGGACTTGCTCAAAGTATGTGATTTATGTAAAGTTGGAATCGAGTTAACTGCAGAAGTTAATGTGCATTTCTGCCTGACTCGATTGATCGAGAATTAGACTTCACCAATCGAAAGTCATGCAGATTGCTTTTTCTGCAGATTTTCCAGCTCAGCCCTAAGCCCATATGACGTGTAGGGTTTTATGTTTTACCCTAGGTATAAAAGACAAACCCTAGTCACGTTTTTTAGGTTGCTCATATTGCTGTTTGTGTGAATCTCTTGTGAGATCAGAGAGGTGCTTGCCTTCACACAAGCTTGGGATTATCAAGAAGGAGATTTCTTTGAGAGCTTGATGATCGTTCAGCTGCTGCCATAAGAGCTTAAAGATACACAAGCGGGGGTGCTTGTACTTGCTGGAGAATCCAAGAAAGAAGGAGTCCGTGGTCTCGGAGCTTGCACGTGGTCGTGTCAGTAAGTTCTACTGGTGGGTAGCAATAGGATGTTAGTGGTCTAAGTCGCTATTGTACACTTCGATTCTTTCATAGTGGATTTAGGTTTACCTTGAGGATAGCTAGGTTAAATCCTCCCCAGGTTTTTACCGGTTTGGTTTTCTTGGGTCATCATATCTTTGTGTTTTTATATTCCACACTTTGTATTGATATGATTGTATGATTGTGTTAACCTAGATCTAGAATTTGGACTAAGTAATAACTTGGCTTGTTGACTAGGGTAATCCAATTGTGGTTTAAGGGGTCTAAACAAACTCTACATATACAAATCATATCAATCCTTTACCCAATTGATACATTTTCATCAAAATAATACATTCATTAATTAGAACTAATATCATTGTAAAAGCAATAGCCAAAAAACACCTCTCAAAGTTAGACAGTGTCAAAGAGGTCCTTAGTGCACATCTCTCTCTAGAACAAAAATGTTGACTGGAACTCGAGTAAAAATTGCTTGAGGAAGACATAGTGCAAGGTGAATCTTTGATTCCTTACTCACAAACAGCAAATTGTGCTCAAAATCAATATGAATTTTTTCACAAGTTTTTTTAACCCAAGAACATGCACTTACCCTTGTGAAAGGAGAATGGTGGTCAGAACTTGTATCTTCTTTCTCAAAATTAGTACCAGAAGCTGAATTGCACACTATTTCCATCACTAAATGCAATTTTAATAGCTCATTTACTGGATTTGTTGTCTCGTGTCCTTGGAGAAATATTTTCTCAAGAAATAGGGATCTTAATAGATTGTTCTAAAAGTTGGCTTATATAGTAAATGAGGTTTACAAATGGAATGGGTCGGGGTGAGGTGGGTTATGGAGGCGTGGTGGAGAGTATCACAAGTGGGTAAAGTGATAAACCGCAAAACACAGATAGGCACTATTAAAATTGGCCTAACCACAAGTAGGTTACGTCTAATTTCCCTTTTTTTTTTAATTATGCAAAATTTTTGTTTGAAGTGTCAAAATAACTTTTAAAAAAAACATTTGTGAATAGAAATTGTTATTTTATAAACCTTATTGAGAATACACAATTACCTAGTTTTTAACAGTTGAGTACAAAAATTATTATTATTTTATTGTAATTTTTATAAATATTTCTTATTTGGCAATATCTTTAAGCCCACACAAAGTAACCTGGTCAGCTTTAATACAATTTTTAATGAACTAAGAAAAAAACGCTTGCCACATATGTACTATAACTTAAAAGAACTAATTTAGTCACAATCAAGGTTTATTGTAGTTGTTTATAAAGTCCAGATTGACCTAATATATACCCAATGTGAGACTAAACGTATATTCACGCAACACACTCAACTAACTTAATTTAATATCCAATCAATTTAAGGCACCACAACAAGTAAAAATTGAACAACAATAATAAAAGCCTTAGTGAAAATATAAAATATTTCTACAATTTTTTATATTATATGACCCCATAAAAAGCTTTTTTATAATCCATAAGCAAATAAAATAAAATTTCAAAGGATCCAATCAAATCTTCGAAAGTTACGAGTGATTCAAAATAATGAGGTGCAATAGAAAATTTGTTTTTATTAAAATCTCACTAATTGGAATCGACAACCACAACTCACTAGTGAAAAAGAAGGAAAATTAATTTAAATGAAGAAAACTTATTTTAGAATTACTCTTCTCCCACCCTTTGGTCAAAAATGGACCAATTCTTTTTTTATTAAAAAGTCTAGCTTTCTTTTTTTTTTCTTTTTTTTCTTTTTTTCTTTTTTTTAAGAAGGTCATTTAATAAACTTTCTTGGGATTATTAGGCTAGTTGTTCAATTTCTTTTTTGGGAGGTGAACTCTTACCTTTTGAGGGCAAAATCCTTTTTCTTCTTTTTTTTTTTCTTTTTTTGATCTAACATTTTAAAGGTTATTAAAATTATTTTAAAAAATTTTTTGGGAAATGCCCCTGACCAAGTGTGCTTTTGTCATAGCAAGAAAATTAAAAATCTAAATATTGATAAATGAAAATAAGCTAATTCATGATTTTTTTTTTTTAATATGAAAAATTATTTCACATGCAATGGAAACATTGACATAAACATTGTATATAAATGTAAAACAACATAAACATAAACATTATAAATAACTACATACGTATATACATAAACATTTGTTTGTGTACATGAGTATCTGTGTGATAACCAAATAATACTTTCGAAGTTCATAATGTGATATATTCATCTTCTTGGGTTCTTTGGCCACAACATCTACAACCGTCGCTTGGATAATAACGTTTTGTAGGGTTTTTTTTTTTATATAGATTTGTCACACTTCTTTTTTCCACTCCTTGTTTTAGAGATTTCTACTCCCCAAAATTGAGAAACACTTGCTAGTTTATTTATACTATTAATAACAAGATTCCCTATTTGGATTTTATCATTTTGCGTACTAAAATATCCTCACACAAATTCTTAAACTCTCTAAAATACCCCTATCTTTTAGTTGAATAATTTTAAATTTAAAAACACAAACTAGTTAAAAGAGTAATATACTATTTTTTTTTTTTAAGTTCCTAAGTTTTAGGCTATCAAACTTTTATCAAAATCCTAAAAATTAGGACACTGTCTCTATTTCACTTTTAAACATTATTTCACTAAACCTAAAATAAAAATTAAAAAAGAACTTTATTTTGCACGTGTAATGAAACTAATATATATATATATATATATAGGCTAAAGCTGAGAGAAAATTTAATTAAATTCTAAATTTGAGTATAATTTTGCGCCACATGTTTCATCTAATTTTTAAATGTGTATCAAGTGAATTATTAGGTGCAAAAATCAAAGAATCTAAATTCAATTAGATTCTAAATTAAATTTTAATTGAGGTTCAATTTTACGCCATGTGTCTCGTCTAATGTTTTTTAATTTTTGTGGCAAGTGAATTATTGGGTGCAAAAATCGAAGAGTCTAGGTTTAATTTTATATATTTTAGAAATTCATGGTTTAAAAAATATGTAAGTTGTAATTCTTACACCAAGTTTAATTTGAATTCACACACACACACACACACACACACACACACACACATATATATATATATATATATAATTGTGATTATGTTTAAATGTACCCGTGCATATGCATGGGATTACACACTAGTTATAACATAATGAGCAACGAGCAATTAGTTCCACGATATCTCAACTCTTAGTACTATACAGTGGTGCAATATTAGGTTTTGATGATCTTAGAATTACTACACAGTCTAGTTATATGCCAAATTATAAAAATAGGTTTAATCTTCATGTTAATATTGAGTTAGGTATTTTCTCTCAATATTTGAAAAGTCTAATATTTTGACAAAAATTAATTAAAAAAAAAAAAGATGTGTCAAGGACATCATGACCACAATCTCAACTATGTAATGGTTGGATTACATATAATAGTGTCTTTTGTAGGAGTGAAAAGTGGAAACATTTCATGAAAAAACTATGGTCATATTGAGACACTTGCAGAACTAATGAGATTGCAGGCCCTCTTAAATTGTTTAATTTTTTTCTTTATCATCCATATTTCTTATAACAAACAATATATATATATATATATAGCCATGAAATTTAACTTATTTCAAAAAATGATACTACAATTTTAAATAGTCTATTTTATTCTAGACTTAAACATAAACATAAACATAAATGTATGTAAAATTGGTTGTCAAATGTAGAAATCATTAAAGCCTTCTATAGATATAATAATATAAGATGACTACTCAAAAAGTATACAATGTGAATTCACCACTATACGTGCAATGTGTTGCCCTTGGGAGTACGCCATAGCGGAGTGGGCCTAAGAGGTAGAGGGTTGAGAGTCCCCCCCCCCCCCCCCCAAGTTTAGATCTAGGAACCAATTTAGGCCCCCTGTAAAGGCCTACACACCAGAGATTGTGTCTGGAGGTAAGGTACATGATAGGATGGTGTTTAGCACCTCAATCCTTCCCATCATGTATGCTAGGCTCTATTCATTGTGTTCCATTGCCTAATACATCATCACATGCATCATTTATTCATTTATCTCATCATCATTACATCATAGCATGTTAATGTCATTCAAGTTCATCATTTCCATCATCCAAGTTCATGCCCACATCTATCACAGCCTATACATGTTTCTAATAAATTAGAAGACCCTAATCTTGTTTTTGAAGCATCAAAGGAAGCTTAAGCTACTAACAAGTAATCAAAGGAATAAAAGACAAGAAACCAACAAACAAAAAAAATGATTTGGAAATTTGAGTTTATGGGTGAACCTATGTGTGCGTGACTAAGGTTGCATACACAGGCTCGAAGAGCTTCATACGCAGGGTTGATCATTTACACACAGCCTAGCCCATAATCCAAATTTCTATATTGCTCTATCCTAAGGCATATATTTAACTTAATTAAAAGCAATTAAATTAAAACTAAACTACTAAATTAAATTTTTTGGTTTTTAGACCCCCGTTATAACAAATATTAACCAAGTTTTAAATTAGATCAATTATAAAGTGCCCTTCGTTAATGCAACAATCACCAATATCAATCAAGAGAAGCGCAACGGAAATAGAACAGTACACATCTATATAGTGACCTAGGGAAATATAATGGAATAAAAATTGCACAGTAATAACCATAGAAGGATTTAACCTAAAAATCTCAAGGTAAAACATATCTAGTAATTGATTATAAGTTTTACAAAAATCAAATAATCATATTTCTAATAAAACTTATTAATGTTACCCAACACATCTCCAAATCCATAGACTTCCACAGTTAACAAACTTTGTTGAATGCAAACTTCTAATCCATGAATTAATTACCCACTTGAATATTTTGATTTCAGCAACTATGTAAAAAGGAAATAGCAGCAACTTCAACAACACCATAGTTTCTTGAAAAAATATCATTGGTAGAAGCTTAGATATAGAATAGGCGGCTCTTCTCTCTCTTTAATCACGTCATATAGGGTCTCTTTGTAGTCTAGCATAAGTGGCACAATACCCTAGAAGCTTGAACAATAGGCAGGCATGAAATCTACAATCTTATCTACATCGTTCAATAGATCAACTTAAGTGCTCAATTGATCGAATACTTGCAATCTCAATTGATTGACTAACTGCCGAAAGTTGGCAAACATACTAGAACTTGACTGTAAAATGCAAAATCTTGAAAATGTCTTGTCTTCAAAAATAAACCATTAAAATTACTAACAAGACATGTTTTGTTCACGTATTGCTAACCAAAAATAAAACCTAACAACTTTGTGTCTTTAAGAAAATTTAACTTTCTTTGAACAAAATTTCTTTTCTCTATCATCTATTCAATGGTTGTAGAATTTATTTAAAAAAGAATTTTATGTGAAATTGGAAGTTTTATCAATGGTTTCCATTTTTTTTGGACCATGTTATTCCTAGAAGCAAGGGACCTAAAGTGTAAGTTTATAAAAAAAAAAAACTCCTATTATATTTAATCCCCACCTCTCATTTCCACTAACAACCAGACAATGAGTTGAATACCTATTTATTTTTTTTAAGCTGAAGCTTAGAAAAAATTGAATTTGATTTCTAAATTTAATTTTAATTGCGCTCTCATTGCTTGATAAGAATAACTATTTGCTTCACATCATTGATAATTTTAGTTAGAAAACATGGGTTTCTTTTTTAAAATAAATATTTGAGGCATTTTAAGCCTTTAAGAAAATTAAAAAATTTGTAGAAACGTTTTATGACAATAAAGTTAAGGTCTTGAGATTTTGATAGAGAATCTGAATTTCCACCAAACAGATCTAAAGAATTTATTAAAACAAAAGGAGAATTCAACTTGTTTTACCAAGATTAAGGTTCGCATAATAAAATGGTGTAATTAAAAGAAATAAGAAATCAATTAATTTTTAACAAGGCTAGGAGCACGTTACGTTGTAAAGCTCTCTCTCTCTCTCTCTCTCTCTCTCTCTCTCTGAACCAGAATTGTCTGGGTTAGAATTCCCCCTCACGTTTTGGTTATTGGGTTATGTTTCAATTGTGGAAAAGTGGTAGAGAATTTGTTTAAACTTGGACCACTTCATTAAAACTGGCCCAATTCTTTTTTAGAGAATTAGGGGAAATTGTTATATGGTATATTTCTTTTATGTTAGAATTGTTTTATGAACAAAATTATCTAAGTAAAATTAAGTTAATTTAAATTGTTATTAGAAGTTGCAGATGTGTGTAGTTAGAAATTGCCTTGTTTATGTGTATTGCTTTTATACTTATTTATATGTATTTTAATTTTAAAATAGAGATATGAATGTGAAACACTAAAACTGTATGTATTTGAAATAAGACTTTGCATGTAAAATTAAATATTAATTAAAAAAATTGGAATCATCACATTGTTATTGGCAAAAATGAATTATGATTATGCGTAGAATTGTCAATGAGCCAATATTCAAACTTGTAGTCAAAAGACCTATAGAGTGAAACACCTATAGAGTGCACCATTAAGAAAAAAAACTCGCACCAATCTCCAATAAATCCAAAAATATGAGAGTTAGGAAATTATGCACGTACATTCAATGGAGTTAAATGGCCCGAGAACTTCGGGTTCAACTTACCATACATAGTAGTTACCGATTTGTAAGAGGATGCTCAGATGTGATATACAAGTTCTTTTTATTTGGATATGGCGGAGTGGAGAACATGGAAAGGCTAAGGAGCTAAGTGTCGTTGGTCATTCCTCAGCCTTGGTCATTCATCTATCTCAAGTATCGAACATCTGGTGTTGGTTGGGTAATATATGAGTGACTCGCACCAGCTAGTTGGCCGTGTATTGATCAAATATTTGCTTGGTCAACCATGTCATATGACTAGACCATGTCAGGTAACTAGACCCTATTAGATGACTCTCTCTTGCTAGTCATCTAGCCTTGTAGAAATATTTCCTATAAAATTCTACAATGACTAATAGCCAACCGCAATTACATTGAGTTTAATAATTTTCTTAACAACAAAATTTTAACATAATACTAAACGCAATTTTTCAGATTACATTCTATGTACTATATAATGCACTGAGCTTGGTTACGTACTTAAATGCTTACCTAAGCATATCAACTATCAAGAACAACATATCAAAAAAAAAAAATTCAAGTACAAGATTTTTTATTTTCTCAACAAAAATAAGATTTCTACAATTTACGGTGTTGATAAGAGTGAGGATTTTATATATACTGTGTTTGTCTGTTTGTCCCACTTTGTTAGTTCTAATAAAAAATCCAACCCTATAAGTAAGGTCATCAAGTTTTTGCACAATTTTATGGGCCCATATGTAAGTGCTAAGCAATCACTTCCAGTTTGTCATATCAGAATTTTTGAAATAGTTTATAGCCCTAAAACCACTCATTTAGAATTCCAACCTTATAAATAACTTCATTTGTTTTCATAATTTCTTTCATTATTAGTTTAATATTTAGGTATATAGATTATTTGACTTTCTAAATCATGTTATATTTGGAAATGTCTTCCTTTTTGGTTGAAATATTTGGAAATGTCTTTTTTTTTTTTCTTTTTTTTGTGTGAAATATTTGGATATATGTCAATCGTATATTTATCGACTTTTTAAAACATTACTATATTTTATTTTTGGGATTTCTCAAATTAAAATAGATAACCAACAATATAAGATGGAGTAATGCTATATGTATTACAAGTTTTATTAATGGCTTCTAATTAGTTCAACTAGTAAAATTTTTAATTGTTAAATAAGAATTTTGGATTCAATCCCCACTTATACCAGAAACCAATTAATATCTTAATTTGATGATAAAGAACTATCATTAATAGCGAATGCGTAAAAATTGACAACGTTTCTTACTAATGGCCTGTTTGGGAGTTTAGAGAAAGAGGAGAGTAGAGGGGAGGGGAGTAGTGGGGAGGAGAGTAGAGGAGAATGATTACCCTCCACCTTATTTGGATGTTTTTATAATTAGTAAGGGGGAATGGAGTAATTAGCCCTTCCCCTTGTTTTTAACACTGTAATTTTATAAATATAATAAGGGTAAATTAGATAATTTACTTTATCAATAATTTTATGTGCTCTACTCTCCCTCCAAATCTCTTCAATTTGGGAGAATTAAAAATGAGGGAGTTGGAAGTAGTTGAAACCCCTTCAAACCCCTCCAAACCCCTCCCCCTCCTTCCTTAAAAACTCCCAAACAAGGTAATTGAATTACTCCCCTTCCCTCTACTTTACTCCCCCTCCTTTTTTAAACATCCAAACAGGACATAAAAGATTTGGTAGGAAAATTTTTTTTTTTGAAAATAACAGAAGTTGATGACTATGCTAAATTGACTAAGATATGGGATTCACGCTAAAGCTAGAATATTTTCTGACGTATGTCCATTCATCCCACAAAATGGCCGTCATCCCATAGCCTTCTATAAAAACAAAATGGCTGTCATCCCATGGCCTTCTACAAAAACAAAATGGCTGAGGCGATTCTATAAGTGCCTATCATAATGGCCATATCAGGCCCATCACTGAATTAACCTATCGTTCTATACAAACGTGAAGGTGCCCTTTCATATATGATTACAGAACAATGGCTGACAGGAAGCACCTTTTCCCAATGGTCCTTGTCTGAGTTTCTTGCCAACCCTGACCATCCTTGTAAGTTTCAACCTGCCGTGTTACAATTGAAACTCAGCATAATATTGATAAGATGTAAAAAAAGAAAAGGGTATATATAACACCATGTGGTACACCCTTAAAACATGAAGTTACGTTGTGCAATATTTTATGATGCTAGTTCCCACGAGGCATTTTCATAAACTTTAACTAAAATTGATAATGCGGTAAGTGCTAACATTATCTATTGAAAAGGAATTATATAAAAATATTTCTAGTCCCCTTCCTAACTTTCTACTTCAATCCTTATTTGGGGTTTGTGTATTCACACAACTTAAACTTTAGGGTAGAATTATTTTTTTCTTTCTTTCTTTTCCCTCAAATTCTTTTTTAACACGTGATGTTGACACTTGTCTCCAACAATGCATAAAGTAGTTCCATATTTTAAAGGTATACCACATGAATAGTATCTGTAATTTGATCTTTTAAAAAAATTAATAGTAATAAAATAAATATGAGAATGACGGAAACCATAGCAAAATGTAACTTACCGTCTCAAGAATGTTTTCGCCAACTTTAATCCCACCCACTACAAAGATAGATTCGTTGATGACAGCAGCAGCAAAATATCCCCTGGGCTTTTTCATTGGTTCTCCACTCATCCATGACCCAAGACGTGGATCAAATATTTCAACACTTGAAACCGTTCTACTTCCATCAAATCCACCAAGAGCATATCTGGGAAAAAGAAGGCGGTTACAGTGAAGACATAAATGTGCTCAGATTAAAATATCAAATCCAATTGAATGTGGGAAAAAGAAGGCGCTTATGGTGAAGACATAAATGCGCTGAGATTAAAATGACATTATTTCGCAACTTGGCATTAGTGTAGCTCTCCATATTGGATAAATGTTAAGCTATTACTTAATTATTATCTATGTGAAATTTCTTATCATAATAAAAATAAAAATAAAAATATTGTTAAAAAGAGTAGTAGCAAACTTAGTAATATGAATTCCTCAACTGAATATTATTATTATTTTTTGATAAATTCCTCAACTGAAAATTAATATACATAGCTCCTCAAACAGCTAATGTTGGGCAGAATGACTTGTATCCAATATTCATATCTAATCTAATACACAAGCATGCATTTCTTTGGACACCTATATATGAAAGGCCATTGATAGGGTAAAAATAAAATAATAATAATAATAATAAATAAATAAATAAACTTACAACTTTTCATTAAAAACAACCAGGGAATGGCTGCCCCTCTTTGTATTCATACTTGCAATTTTGGTCCAAGAATGTTCTCTAGGGTCAAATCTTTCAGCAGACCTGAGTCAGTAGAAAATTTCAATAACCCTTGATACAGAATGCACATATAACAATATAAAAAGAAAAGATTTCAGATACAATTGTTCTTATGTTTTCTTCTCTCTTTAATGTATTAAAACCCTCTCAAACTATTATGTCTGTCATTTGGTTTGTGAGAGTGTTTGTTTGTGCATGCCTCCTTTTCTTGAAAAGTGCATTTTGCGTACATGTAACATGTGTGTGAGGGGTGTGCACCCACAAGTGTTGTTCTGGGAAAAACATATAGATGTGAACATACAGGTCTAGAGAGAAACTGATCCAAAGAAAAGATCATTCCTAAATGCAGTCATGATCTCAAAGTAGCAAGCAGTTTGGTGAGCAAACCAGTGATATCTTACATCAAGTAATCCTTCCCATCAAAACCACCAGTAGCATAGAGAGCACCATTCAGTTCCACTGCACCAACAGCTAAGCGCTGGAAAAATAAAAGCACTCCCGAAGAAAAAGAGTTGATAAGTTTGCACAAACATATATAATTAGAGAAAAAAAAAAGGATGTACCTTAAGGAAAAGAAACACATAAAAATAAGAATGAGGTTTGACTTAAGCAACACAAGTGACTGACAAACAAGTAAGCTAAGCAATCTATGATACCTTTTGTAGCATTGAACGCGTTGGGATCCATCTTCCAATTTCTAAATCAAGCATTTCAACATTTGAAAAGCATTCCACATTGTTCCCCCCACCAATGGCAAATATTTTGTTATCTATAGTAGCTCCAGCTAAACTTCCCTTTTTCTGATTCAGTGAAGGGCGTGAGGTCCACTGATCATTTGCTAGGCTGTATGACTCAACTTCACAGAAAGATAATTAAAAAAAAAAGTTAGCAAAAATTTAAATTCCAGTAAGAAAAACAGTTTAAAAGAGTCAGTCCAAGCTCACACCTGTGTCATACCACTCAGAACCGTCTTGACCTGAACCACCTCCAAATACATAAAGATCAATATTCAACTGTGCAGCCGAAAAATATGAACGGGCACAGCTCATTGGCTTAAGAGATTTGATCACATCATGAGAAGGATAATATGAATCTAATGCTGACAACCATGATATACCATCATATCCTCCTGCTAGAAATACTGACTCATTATGATCCAAATGGAGCTCATCAATCACCTCACTAACTAACTCATTATGATCCAAATGGAGCTCTTCAATCACCTCATTAACTGACTCATTCTGATCCAAATGCAGCTCATCAATCACCTCACTAGCTGACTCATTATGATCCAAACGGAGCTCATCAATCACCTCACTAACTGTCTCATTAACAAGTGCCACAGAAGGATTGGACACAGGTTCCAACATCATCACACAACAATCTTTCAACTGCTGAATTTCCATTTCAGCCTCCATCTGAATAACCATTGTAAAATGTGTTCATCCAAACATTACGAAGAGAAGCAAGATAGAGGGGGGGGGGGGGGAATATATATATATATATAAAACTGTAATTTAATTTGAAACAAAAAGTCTAGAAAAATGAACTGTACATTACTTGCACTTATAATAACTGGGTTTTGATCTATGAGACTCTGTTGACAGTTATGTTAACATGTACATCATCTGCCAAATTAAAGATTCCCAGAAGAACATTTTATTTTTAATTTCTCCTCAAAGCTTCTTCTATGTTCAAGGGCCTAAATTTTATTTAACTGCACAATCAACCATTCATAGCCAATTTTTACTATGCTTTTCTACACGCTAGTTGGAGTGTCATCTATACATGGTTTATTAAATTCATTCAACCTTGCAGAAGCACCCTTAAAAAATAATCCTAATATTTTGCAGAATCTATCTAAGTTCTCACTTTCCCCTTTGTTTGACATTTTTTGATCCTATTTTGAGTCAAAATTCTTGTATACAACAAATGACTGATACAAAAAGAAAAAAGAACTCACCATACAGGATACAAACACTCAACAACTGACAAGAACAGATCAAACTAAAACCAGAAAACAACCCAGATTGTTAATACTCAACCCCTTAAAAAAAACACAGTAATTCCAAAACAAATCCAACAAAAGCTCTCTTCATTACCAAGTTCCTAGCAATTCTCAAGCTGACGTTTCTGATATCCTTCCACCTAAATTTTTATGAACTCAGAGATTTTTTGTTTATATTATTTATAAACTCCATATTATAGAAGACTCTCTAGTGCAACTTCTTGTAAAGCCATCATAGAATAAAAATTCAAATGGTCCCATCCATATACATCAAGGTAGCCAGAGAAACATTAAAAATAAAAAATAAAAAACATGCATTTGAACATTTCATGGAAATTAAAAAGAACCATTATTTTATATAACTTCATAGAGAAATCTATCACTCTAATTAAGGCCATTACGAAAAAAGCAGTCATCAACAGCAAAAATATAATAAGCTTGAAACAGAAACATTCATGAGAACAGAAGTCATAACATCAATTTGACTGACAACAGCAGTTCTCAAATGGCCACATACAAGTTCCTTAAAATGCCAATCAGAATAAGATTGAGCCACTATATTCCCATGGGCTGATCAAACAAACCCTCAATGCTTGTTTTTCATTTTACTAATTTAAACATCCAAGAAAAGGACTAAAAACATTCAAAGAAAATGGAAAATTTTTTTAAATTAAGAATATGGCAAGGAAGAACCAGCTTCTGCTCCAAAATACTCGTCTTCTGAATTTGTTCTGTTCTAAAGGCCTTTAGCTCTTGCACCTCTTGAATCAACTATGTATAAACATAAGAATATATGAGAATGGTGGTAAACAAAACCAGACTAAGATTCCATGAATAGAAGTTACAGAATGTGGACAATTGACATACTCAAATACCTGAACTATGATCGACTGTCCCTCAGATGATGAATGATGACACTCTTCATTCTTCTCTTCTACACCCGTTAAGTCACACACAGAACCATTGGGTCTTGAACCAATGACTTGACCCTCCACCTGACTATTACAAGGGAAGGAGATGCCATTTGAGCTAGAGCACTCTGGCTGAAGTGACAATTCTTTCAATTTCATGAATATAGCGTCATTCTCATCTTGTTTAACTAGCTTTGTGTCCAAGCAAGCTCCCAATGGCTGGTTATTTCCATCAAACGAAGAAGCAACAACTGTAGAATCTGATTTCCAACTTGAGTAATTCAAATGCCCAGTTTCCAAAGAAAGTGGCTTAAACCCTTCACCTTCCTCTCCAGCATCATTTGGGGGAAGTGCTTGAAAATAAGTTTTCCACTTTGCAGTATTCTGTGGTACAGAAGCACTTGGAGCAACCACTAAAGATGATAATAATGACATGAGCCTACTTGCTTGAGCATGATCTAGCTCAAACCAGAAATGGTTCTGGGAGTAATAGTTGTCAGAAATTATTGGTTTAAACTGATTTTCAAGTAGTGGTTGGCACCGTAGGCGGACACGAATCTGAACCTTTTAAGGAAAATGCAGTGCAATATCAATACTAGACCCATATCTTCAGCCAAATCCAACATATAACTCAAAACAATAAGACCATATGTGAGAAAATTACATATGATACCTGTGCAGGATATGATGTCCTCTCTGAACCATCAGTGGTCCAGCCATAGGGGTTAATATTCATTTGGCCATTGCTAGCAGCCTCAAAGATTCCATGAAGTCTTCTATCACTATAGTTGAATAGAAACAGTGGCAAGCCAGGATCAATTTTCTTCACATATGAAAAGTGTTGACCTGGTAAGCCTGTCAAATGAAGAATATATCTCATTATTATTAGAGCCAAAACTAGGAGTAAAATGACAAACCATCAGTAACCACATTACTCACAAATTAATAAGATTTATAGTTCATAATTTAAAAAATATGTGCGTCACTTTTCTACAAATCGTGGTTCATGCCACTGCCACCGCCAGGAAACATTAAGCTGTGACCTAGTCAAAGCTGAGATCACAATTGAAACTCCCAAAACACCCTCATACACCTTTGCTCTGCCACCCAAAACCCAACTCATCACATCACCTCCTCATCCAATCACCTCATCAAAACAACCAGAGTTGGACACCACTAGAATCCTAGGCGCATGGATCCTGTATACAAAATCCCATTCAATGAAAAATATAAAATTTTGTCCCCCCCACCCCCATACATACTGTCTTTGTAGCTAAACTAGGTTTGACCATTTTGGAAAATTTTAAAGCTAGAATTGCCTTCTATAACCCAATCTAATAGTTTTACTTGCCATTGAGTTCAAGCTCAACTAGCACCTTCTCCCCTTGTAAGTGCTAGGTGGAGAGTACGGTTGTGGGTTCAACCCATCGGATTCTTGTGTAACTTACCAATAAAAAATAAATAAATAAAAAAATAAAAACTTATTCTGTGTTTAGATCATAATTTGGGAGCATCTATCACAGTTTGGCACTGATTTTATCATTAATTAATGGTGGTTTTTGAGAAATTTTGGTCATGGGTTCAACCATGGTGCTCACATGTGTTATTTTGCTTAATTGTATAAGGTGTGTTGATTAAGGCTCTATTTTGGGCTTTTGTGAACATTCTGAGAGTATGGAGAGAGAAACAGATCTGGTAGTTGTGTGGTTAATTTTGAGAATTTTTACATTTTTTTTAAGGTTGGGACCACTAGGCAGAGGTAAGTTGCAGAAGCATGAAACAAAGAACCTTAGTAAAATGTCACTTTTAAACCATGGGTAGGCAAAGTGAAACTGCAAAAAACCACATATGGATCAAGTTTAGTTATCCCTATTAAGAAAGGTTTCACATTGCAAAACAAAAATTGAAAGCTCAAAAAGAAATGCAAATGCAAAATCAGGTTGGTGGACGTGCAACAAAGGCAGATGAGACAACTGACCAAAGAGTTGGTTAGATAAGCATTCTTTCATGGTACTGTTCTTGCAACCAAATATGACACCACCCAGGTGACTCTTCCTCAAATTTCTGGCAGTTGTAGACCTGTTCGCTGACTTTGGAGAAGGTGCATTTTCATTAACAATAAATGTTTGTGTTTTCCTCCCTGCACCCATTCTGCAATCTAGAGGCAAATCTATATAAATAAAACTCAGATAACAAATGGAGATTACTGATTAAAACAGCCATAGGGGACAAAGCAACAACCACCAAACCTTATTCCAAAATTTACAAGTTATTACATTACTCATATTTAATTGATGATACTTTCTCCACAAAAAAAAAAATTTGATGATAGTGGGATTATTGATTAAAAACCATAGGACACACAACAACAACAACAACAACAAAAACCAAGCCTTAGTCCCAAAATTTTGGGGTTAGCTATAGATATAGATTAATAAATGAACAAGAGTTGAAAAGACATCCATTATTCCAACCACATTCACTTTGCTTCTATGAGAAGTCATTAAACTGCATTATTAAGCATCAAAAATTAAATTTAGAAAATTCACTACACGTTAGTTTTTCATGTAATTTGTCCAAATCAATTGGCACAAGCCTGAGACACATGGCACACAATTAATGCAAGTAATGAATGTACAACTGGTGTCTTAGCCTGAAGATGAAAGACAATCATCATAGAATGGACATCATCGGTTCAAGATTCAACTCCTATCATGTCTATTAAAACAACCACTTATTATAAGATTGAAGCCTAACTCCTTTGTCAACATCAACAATAAGCAACATTTCGACTATAACTCGGAAAAATCATATAAAATATCAATGCAGGATACTATAATCCCAATCTTGTTTTCAAATATCATCCACCAGATATTCAGACAATGCAAAAAGAATGATACTAAATTAAACAAAAACAAACAAACAAACAAAGAATCATCGTATTTAAGAATCAGTAACACATATTCAAAATACAACACAAACAAACACACATCAATCATAAGAAAACCACACAATCTACAAACAAATAGCATCAAAAATCTAATACTCAACGATTAAACCCTAGACGTACCAAATGGCTATGAAAGGTCTCAACAAGTAATAAACAATTAGCACTAACATTAATATTCGCATGATCCAACAGAGTTCAAAACCCTAGAAATCCATAAAACTCCGATACTGAAAAGAAATTAAAAAACTACAGAAACTAAACTGAACGAAGTTGATCGCATAAATTAGAGCCAATCCATTTCAGATGAAAAGATCATAGCATTGTTCATGAAAAACTTCAAAGCGAAGCGAAGAAAAATTTGAGAGAGAGAGAGAGAGACATACTGTGAGAGTGAAGGTTTTGCAGGTTTGTTTTTGGAAACGAGAAAAGCTTGGGAGAGAGAGAGAGAGAGAGACAGAGAGTGAGTGAGTGAGAGAGGTCACGCCGTCACGCTAAAGGCGCGAAATGAGAAGCGAGAGTGACTTGTGTCACGCTAAAGGCGCGAAATGAGAAGTGAGAGTGACTTGTATTAGTATATGTAGGCGTTAATTTTAAAAACTTTTTAATAAAGATGAAGCGGAAACAGACCACATAATTACACTTCAACAATTTGAAAGCACAAAAAGACAACAGAAATTATTAATTTTTACAAAAAAAAATAAAATAAAATAAAATAGAAGGGAAATTTGAAAATAATAAGGAGAGTAACGTTTTAGTGAGACATAAAGATGTATTTAATAATAAAAAAATGTATATATCTATTTAGTTTTTTGTTTTTTATAACTTTTATTTTATATATTTAGTTTTGTTTTTGAATAAATATGGGGTGTTTTTTTAAGGAAAAAAAACAACAGTAACGTGAGTTGTTTAACTTATTTTTCTATTTAAAAAATAATAATAAACGTATAGTTATTTTGAAGAAATTGGTTAATAGAAGAGTGTTTCTATTTTGTAGGCAATGTTTTAGTACAAGTTAGATATATATTTTTACCAAACTATCCTTTAGTTTTGCCTCTACTTAAATCTAGGGACTAAGAATGTAAGGATATTTTGGAACAAAAGAAAATTCGGTCCAAACCGGGAAAGTAACTTAAATAATAGTATAGATAGATACATGGTGCTTCTGCTTCCGCTTCCTCTTATTCTTTTTTCTTCTTTTCTTTAAGGCTGTCACGTGGTTACCTTACCCAAAATGGAAATTTTGTTATTTAATATCCATTAATTGTAAAGTACTAGTCCACTAGATGGTTAGGGTTGCTTCTTATTAAAAAAAAATTTATACACACCCTTAATACGATAGTCACTCCACAAATATAAGTAGTGCGGAATATGGAGAATAATGACAAGGGTTCTAATATCTAAGAGTGAACTAACTATAAAATGTATGTGGTCACAATTTACATTTTCGAAATTCCAAAAAAAAAAAAAAGAGTAAAATTTTGCTATTTAATATGGATAAAGTTTAACTCTAAATCAATTTGAAGTTACTCTTTCAACTTATTATGTGACGATTTACAAAACTATTTATCACTTTCTTTATATATTAAGAAAATTTAGAAAGTTACTTATCTGTTAGTTATATGTTATCTGATGACTAAATTCTCTAAATAACCCATAATCTTTATAAAACATTACTTTATTCAGATAAATAACTTAGGGTATGTAAGTAATTTAAATTTAATAATTTAATGATAAATAAAAATAAAAACTGCTCCATTTTTCCGTCTCACGTTCTCCTATTGCCCTTAAGAATAGGCCACACAATTATCTCTAACGCGAAAAAAAATCCAAATTTTAAGCCCACTTAAAATTCAAAAAACACTTAATCGTGTTTTTTGGTTGCCGAATCAAAAAACACTATTATCTCTATTGGCGAAAAACGAAACACCCAATGTGCCCCAATTTAATTATCTGCCAACCCACGTTCCATGTGTTCATTAAAAATAAATAAATAAATAAAATCACTTAAAACTGAAAACACATATTTATCCATATTGCCAGAAAAAAAAACGTTCAATCTGCCAGCCAACCCACGTGCAAACAAAAACCTCCCATTAACGTAGCGAAAAACTACATTTGGATAAACTCATTTTTAATCTCTACTAAAGTGTGTTTAGGAGTTTTTCTATTTTTTTTAAGTTAATAATTTGCATTCATCATAATTTAGTGTTACTGAATTATTTAATCACAAAGTATTTAGGAGTTTGATGAATATATGCGTTAATGGGTGAAATATATTTTTTTGTATATAAATCTCATCACCCCCAAGTATTTTATGATTAAAGAATGTAGCAACTTCAAATTATGATAAGTGTAAATTATTAACTTTAAAAAAAAAATAGAGGAGCCTCCAAGCATGCGTCTAAGCTCATACTTAGAGGCTAGTATATTATATATATATATATATATATATGCAAAACTTAGAGAAAAAACCAATTAGGTTCTACAATTAAAGACCAATTTTGCGTCATGTATCCTAAATTATTTATATTTAGAGAAATTTTTATTTCTTAATTTTGGAGTTAAATGTGAGACCACATTATAAATATCCATAAAAAATCAAAGAGTCTATATAGAATTAATGAATATAAATTAATTTAAAAGATGGACAATTTACATTTTCTACCTAATAATATTCTTACAAGACTTTTTAAAGAGTTAAAAATATATATAAAAATGATTATTAATAATATTTAAATTATATATGTAAGAATTCTACTTGCATACTAATGCATAGTATATGTATTATTTATGGGTGTCACATAACTTCTTTAAAAAGTTTGTGTTAATAAAACTACACATAGGTGACTTTTTCAATTGTTGTATAGTGGGTTAAAAGAAAATAGCCCCAAGCCAAATAATGGAGCTAATATTTTTAACCAATACCCATAATTTATTGTAAAGTTATAGAGGTGGGGCAGTTGTTTTTAATACTTTTTTTTTCATAAAGTTTGGGAGCTAATTATGCAATAGAAACCATGATTTGAACTAAAACTTTGCATCCATGAGGTCTTGGTTCCTTCTTGTAATTAGCCGATCTGTATGAGACTGGAGACTATACACTACTTGAGAGCATAGTTAAGTGTACTCAATTTTAGAATGCATGCAATTATTTGGTGTATATGAGATGAGAAACTACATACATTCGAGACAATAGTTAGGTAATTTTGGAGAACCCTGTTTTATAATATGCACAATAGAGAATTAGTGATAGCATGAATTACTATGATTTATAACTCTAGGATTTACTTGGTCGCAATTTAAATTTCAAGTTTAATTTGAATGTAAAAGCTGAATCTAAAGATATTGTTTTTACAAAATTTTAAGAAGTTTTATTAAAGTAAAATTAATAAAGAAATTTCTCTCTTTTTGTAAGTGCTCGTGCTGTGATACATTTTATGAAGTTCTCATCGCCATTTAAGGGGTTATTTATTCAACAACTTTTCCATTGCCATTAGTCATATTCCTTTTGTTTTAGCAATCCATTTAGTTATATTCAATTGGTATATTAGAAGTTGACAAAAAGTTTGCCACTTTGCCCAAAGAGAAATGATATATCCACAACATTTTCACATCACTTTTACAATAAATCTTAAGTGGCAGGTTGTTATTGGTTGTTATTGTTGGGGCAAAAAAGTAATCTTCGTGTTAAGTTCAAATTTGAACTAATAACAACTAACCACCTATGATTTGTTGTGAAAATATTGTAAAAATATTATGGACGTAGCATCTCTCTTACCCAAATTAATACGTACTTGGTATAAAATTGACTGAAGTTACCCTTGGTTGCAGTTAATTTCAAGTTCTGCTGATCCATAGCAAGGTCATGATGACCTCAAAAGAATTTGCTCCAAGTCTTAATCATAAAGTGTGGAAGGTGTAAAAAGATCACCTTGCCAATGGCAGCAATAGCGTTTCAAGCAGCATCTAAGGAGTCTGTTCTTTGACGAATTCCTGCAATTCCACCAGCATTTTCATTTATGTGGCCATAGGCATCAATTGCAAGACCAGTGGCAACACATGATAGTGCTGAGCATTCCCAAAGTAGACACAGAAATTCCATACATAGCAGCTAAGCTAAAGCTCACATAAATGGCAATGGCAATGGCAATGGCAATGGCAAATATGGGAACGATGACCGATTTGAATCCCAGAGCCAATCCGAAATTTACATATATTGCAGCACTGATCCTACAAAAATCTGCCACTTCCCTCACTGGACCGCAATATTTTGAACATGATTATAGGCATCACATTTATAAGTTGATGGGTACATTACATACAAATATACACAAAAGCGTTTCTTCTATGACGCGTTGCACAATGCAAAATGAAAATTTCCTCATATTGAAAATTTGTTAGGATTGTTGATGCTATCTCTTTGACAGTCATGAATTGAAGAACATGTAACAATGGGATGAAGGAATCACAGTCCACAAGTAATCTACATGTTATTTACTTTTAACAAGAAAGTTTCATTGAAAATTTAACAATTTTGGTATTTCATCATGATTCTGAACCACTATGGGTCGACCTCTAGCCAAGTCCAATTCTAAGGAATAAGTTGGGAATGCTTCAATTTCAAAATTATACTTTTTCTAGAACCCAATTTTGAAAGGTTCCCAGTATTAATAGTTTTTGTTGGCAAGTGCAAATATTGAATTCCAAAGGCAGAAAAACTGGATCCAAATATCAATACATGGCAACCACCAAGGGGTGTGGTCTAGTGGTCTTGGGTGATGCACAAGATGGCGTTGAGTGTGAGATCCAAGGTTTAAGTCTGAATATGGACTCACTTTGGTTGTCTCCCTCAAGGTTCATTAGTGTCCCTCATTGTGCTGGGGAGTTATGGCTCACCATGGTCCCCCTACACCCCAACAAGGCGCCTCGAACCTAGCGGGTAAGATGTTACTATGGTCACGCCCAAGTAGGATTACCACATTGGTCACCCCCCTACCCAATTTTTGTTCATCAAAAAATATAAATACATGGTAATGTATCAAAATTCCAGATCATTTGCTGCAGGATAGAAGACCAGAAGAAGGTCTAAGCATTAGTAACCTTGAAGGGGATAAAAATAGGAGATGGGTATTCCCATAGAACTCGAAGGGACGGAGAGCATGAAGACGGATCGACACCGTAGGTGACGCGACTATGACGGTTAAATTTGGCTGAGTATCCGTCATGTATGAATTAATTGGAGATTCCAGGTTGTATGTCATTTGATATGTTTTAAATCAACTTTTGCTTTATCCCCACGCAAGCGTGCACACTTGGACTTCTTGCGACACACGTTTGAGAAGACTCCTATATGGAAAGGAACTTGAGAGGGAAGTTGTATCCTAAAAGAAAGGCGATTCCACCCAATATAAATACCCCAGAAACCCTAAATATGAAGGTACGCACAATATTCTTAACTCTGGCATTCTAGGGTTAAAGAAACAAGATTCTAACTTGACCTTCGAGGTTTTTGGCCGGCACCACACCGGTGCTCTCTTTGAGGTCCTTTATTTTCTTTTCGCAGGTATCGTCTTGGTTTGAGAAGTGCTCGCAATTCACTGGTGATTTTTCGGCATTATCAAACCTGAAGAAGAAAACTCACTTGTAAGCATTGCTAGTATGATATATATACTCTATAATGTATCCAATAAGAAGTCCAGCCCACAAGCCAATTGCAACACAGAAGAAAAGGTGCCTGCAGTAACATATCATTTATTAATGAATGAGACAAAAATCTCTTGAGGAATAAACCAACTCTGCCAAAAGATAGAAGAAAGAGAGTTTTTAGGGGAAGAGGCAAGACCATGTCAAAGTAAACTGCAAGAAAGAAACATTAGAGTAGAAACATGGTTATCATTCACTAAAATTACTCTTTTGCATGCTGTAATCTTTTCAGATTATAAAGTAGAAAGGTATTTCGTTTCTGTATTGGGACCAAGACTTTAATCACCAGGACCACGCCCTGACCAGAAACCACTTTATTAGACGGTAAACAATTTTTTGTTTTGCTATAATTATTGATTTCAACTTCACGTTGTTCCAAAGTGTGTAATCCGGAAGATCAGTTTACGTAATGGACTGCTGTGAAATTGTGCATTAATTCTTGCTTTTCTTTTTCGCTGTGTTCTGTTCTCATTTCCTTTTCCTTTGGACTGTTTGATTGAAAATTTTTAGAATAGATAACTGCGTGGATTGTGGGGTTCAAAATTCGAGTTTGCAAGGCATGTTACACGAAAAGTTATTTACTTATAAAACAATCTTATGAAATCATCGTTTTACAATATTTTAAACTCATATAGATGGGATCTTTACATGTTGTGAGAGAAATGTTTTATAAAACTATCTTATTGAGTAATACTATCTTTACATGTTGTGAGAGAAATGTTTTATAAAACTATCTTATTGAGTAATACTTTATTTTTGTGTATTAGACATAAGGGAAAAGAAAAACAAAAACAAAAGGAAAAATCCAAAATTTTTATATTTGTGATAAATTTAAACCTTATATATTTAATTGAGTCAATTTAAAACCAACATTCATCAAAAAGTGTTATAATTCAATGTGCACCTCTTTGAGAATATTTAGAGTTCAAATCATTCTCTACTATTGTTATATCTAACAAATTATATATATATATAAACTCTACATTTTCATTCCTGTAATAATCAAAATTCTTGTCTATTTGCGAAAGAAATCTAACATCAATACACACAAAAACCAAAAACAAAAAACAAAACAAAACAAAACAAAAAACAAAACAAAAAAAAACAAAAAACAAAAAACAAAACAGAAAAAAACAAAAACAAAAACAAAAACACCGTTTTACTCAAATTACATAGCTCTATTTTATATACTTGCATTGTGCACACAATAATTATATTCTTGCATTGCCAAAATTTTTGGCTACATCTCCTTCATTTTCTGTAAACTCAAAAAATTCCATTTGGGTCTTACTCAAAACCGCCATTAATGGAAGCTTCCTCATCTCCAATCTCCATCCAAACCACCCCACTTCAAGACCACCAAGAGGCTTCACCAAAGCCCTGCAAAAAAAGCTGTCACAACTCTAATGGAAGCCACAACACTTCGTTCTCATTTGTTCAAAGAACACACATACTTCATCTCCAACCTCAAGTCCTCAGAGGAGAAAGCTCTCCAAGAACTCAAAGACAAGCTTGTAAACCTCTGATTCATCCATGTGGGGCAAGGTGGTCGATACCATACCGGTACCGGCCGTACCGGCCGGTACATACCGTACCGGCCAGTGCACCGGTACCGGTACACTTCTATTTTGTACCGGAAAAAATACCGGCCGTACCGGTCGCGTACCAGCCATACCGGCCAATTTCGGGCAATACCGGCCGGTACAAAAAAAAAAACTTTTTTTTTTTTTAGTTTTGTAATTTTTGAATTTTTGTAAGAGTATAATGGTAACTTATTTACATTAACTTATTAGTATTATTTGTTTTCTTAGTATGCAATGAACAACTAAATTTTCTATTTTTTATATTGTGTTTTTTTTTTCCTTTTAATTGATACTAAAGTCTAAAACTATAAATAATTTGTTCTGAATTGAGTAATGTTTTATGATAAACTTTTATATTTACTATAATATAAGTGAAATATTATATGCTTATAAACATGGTTCTAGAGATTTTGGTGTGTGTATATAATATAAATATATATATATATATATATATAAAATAGCGGTAAACCCGAAACGGTACACCCGTATTGACCGGTATCCGAAATATATCGTACCGGTGGCCAAACCGGTACAGCCTCCGGTACCGTATTGACTTCCTTGATGTGGGGTGTTCCTCTATTGGGTGGTGGTGACAAAGCCGATGTGATACTGTTAAAGTTTCTAACTATGAATCACGGGTGCGAATTCAAATTCGGGTACAGATGCGGGTGTGAGACTCAGCAATTTTTTTAAAAGTAAGATGCAGGTGCGGCGATTAAAAAATTTTTAAAAATATTTTTATTTATATTTTCTATATATTACTAAGCATATTTTTTTATATAATGATAAACATATACCAATTTAAGTGTAATGGTAAACATATATTAATAAATTTATAAGCATATTTTTGTATATTATTATATTGTTTACACAACCCCAATTTTAGCCCAATAACATATTTAAAATATTAAATTATTTTCCTTTAAAAAAAAAAGTAATGAGGTGATAAAATCAAAGTATTAAAGAATAATAAAAAATAATGGGTAAAGGTGATAAAATCAAATAATCAAAACTTGTATTTTTAATGTTTTCACAAGTTCCAACCTTTTCTATCTTTTTTACTTTTCTATCTTTTTTACTTTTCCAGTCCTTATCTCTTATACCAATACATCTATTCAAAAATCTATCCACAATCCACAACTTTCTCCCTTACTCTCTTTGTCACAGACCGCAACCTTCATTAGTGCACATGAATCATCCTCATCTCTTCTTCCTTCTCTCTCTCTTTCTCTTTTTTTTTTTTTTTTTTTTTTTCTCTCTCACCAGGCCACATGAAGCAGAAGAATATGGATAGGCCGCATAAGGTCTTGCAACTATTGTCGCGCAGGATAGGCCGCATTTGAAAACGCGGCTATAGCCTATAGCTGCGCTTTTGGGGTCTATAGCTGCGTTTTTCAAACGCGGTTATAGCCCTCGTTTTTTTGTAGTGAATGGAGGCCGACAAAGTGATGGCGGCCCATTTCAGTGTCCATTTCGGCCGGAATCAAGCCGTTTCAACTGAAATTAGGCCGTATCGGCCATTTCAGCACCCATTTTCGCTAGAAATAGTGCAAATCGCCCGGTTTGGCACGAATCAACACGAATATGAAAACCAAAAAATAAATAAATAAATAAACCGACATGGCACGGAATTGCGGTTAGCGGTGTTGCACACTGCACGCCGCGTCGGTGCGCAATGGGTGTGGGTGCGGCGGCCTTGAAGCCGCTCCCTTGCTTTCTAGGTTTCTAAGAGCTAGGGATTTCAAGGTCTCTGACTCACTCAACATGTTGCTCAAGTGCTTAGCTTGGAGGAAAGAGTTTGGAGCAGATAATGTCATTGAAGAGGAACCCTGTGTGTTATAATGCTTATGGGGTTTTTAAAGACAAGGAAATGTACGAGAGGATTTTTGGTGTGAGAAGCTTCAGAAATTTTTTAGGTGGAGGGCTCAAGTGGTTGAGACTTGAGAGAGGGATTAATCTTAGAGCAGAAATGTTGTGTGCATATGTATGCATGAGTGCCAATTCCTGCCAAAGGAGAATTGCCATGCCATTCTACAACTACATTTGTTCCATTTCACTACTTAATTACCCATGCACTACGTTCTTTCTTGATTTGTATGGTAATCTCTCCCTCTCTCTCTCTCTCTAAAGAATGAATATGGCAATGCTCATCCTGTTTCATGTATTGAATTTTTTGTGGTTATAGATCAATGAATTATTGATAGGTGTGATTATTTAAAAAAAAATTATACATTATAACTTGTAATTGAATATTTAATTAATTCTTTCCATACAAATTAACCCTTTAAAAATATAACTTATGCATGCGTACTTGAACACCATTGCTTGAGAAGTCTCAACCCTATGTCAAGGATCACATACTCCAGAATTTGACTAGACAATTCTAGACCCACCAATAAACTTCCCAACGTTCTCAACCCTATCTGTTTTTATTTTACTGTATATAACAACAAACGATGTCATATATTTTTGTGTGGTGTTAATGATATTATACATTTTATTACATATGCTATATATTACAAAATTGATGAGCTACCGATAACAAAAAAATAATTAGATGTAGTTCTCATTTTCTATGTGTTATAAGATGAAAGATTCTCAAATATTGATGAAATTGAAGAAGAAAAAAAATTAACAATCGTTAATTTTTTAATTGAATCCTCTAATTGTTACGGTAGAGCAGTAACTAACAGCAAACAAACTCACCAATTTAACAAATTCAATAACTCTGACGACAATATGTAACTCTGCTACTATAGTATATAATGCACCCTCTTTTCATTGAAGAATTGACAATAACTAATTAAGAAAGATGCTTTTTTTTTAATTATTATTATTATTTAGATATGGTAGGATTTCAACTTATAGCGTCTATTTTATGATCATTCTTCTTTATCATCAAGCCGAAAACATCAATTGATTTTTCATATAAGAAAAAAAAAGAGTTTTTTTTTTTAAGAAGAGCCAAAACAGAGTTTTTTAATTTTTTAATGAAGCTATTATGACCAAAAAAAATAACGACCATATTTTATTTATAAAATATTTACGGACCGACCAAATCACCATATATTTCTTGATAAGAATAACTTTTTTTTTTTTATAAGTAAAAGAGAAATATATATATATATACGAAGGGCCACTCTATGCATGAAGAAACAAAAAGCAAACCTAGAAAAAATAAGAAGAAGAAAACAGAAAAACTACAAAAGAGAAAGGGAGCTAAAAAAAGAAGGGAGAGAGTCACTAGTCGTGAGTCCCCAAGCCCTAGACCAATCAAAAAGAGTCCAACTAAAAGAAGCAAGCAACTGATCACCGGTGCTATCCAAATCCTCAAAAGTCCGCCGATTCCGCTCTTTCCAAACACACCATAGGATGCCCAATAGAACTAAATTCCAAATCTGAATGAGTGTCTCCCCAACCAATTCCACCAGCCAAAAAGCAACTCTGGGATCGATCTAGAAATAACTCAAGACAAGCCAAAAGTTCTAAAGACAAAACTCCATAACCGATAAGCCATCTCACAATGAAGAAGTAAGTGGCCTACCGTCTCTCTACATTGGCGGCACATAATGCACCAATCCACAAAATCCAATCTCCTCAATCTCAAGTTATCACCCGTTAGGATCTTATTCCAAGATGCACACCAAACAAAGAAAGAAACTTGCCTAGGGGCCTTTACTCTCCAAATAGCTTTCCAAGGAAAGACAATTGAGGGACAAACTCTTAATTTATTATTTTAACGACCGGATGTCGAATTCCCCATTAGGCTTTAACTTCCATCTCATCTGATCTCCAACATCCCTCGGAGGAGTATTAGCTCCCAATAAACGAAGGAAATGCAGCCCTTCATCCATCTCTCAATCCTCAAATTCTCTAATAAAACGAACATCCCAAATTCTTCTCTCATTCGCCCCCTGCTTAGACAAAGAAGCTTTAACAAAAATCTCCTTATCAATGGCAATACCATACAACCTAGGGAAGGCCAATTGAAAGGGTTGATCCCCACACCACCCATCTTGCCAAAACCTCACTCTGTTCCCCAAACCAACAACAAACTGTCAATTTTTGCTGAAATCCTCCCATCCCATGCAAATACCTCTCCACAAACCACACCCATGAACTCCCCTACCCAGCTTTGAGGTCTAACCCCCCCAATCTTCCCCAAATTTTGAAGCTACCACCCTTCTCCATAACCGATCCTCCTCCTTTCCAAACCGCCACAACCATTTTTCCAGTAAGGCCTTATTAAAGGTAGTAAGTTTCTTTATCCCCAAGCCGCCATTGGCTATAGGCGTACAAACTTTATCCCAACCTACCAGATGAAACTTGTTACCACCCCAAAGAAAGTCCCTTTGCAACTTTTCAATTTTATTGGCCATATGAGTAGGAATGGTGAATAACGATAAAAAATAAGTAGGAAGACTAGATAGCGTACTATTGAGTAACATCAATCGACCCCCCTTAGACAAGTACAAGGTCTTCCACTCGGCTAATTTCCGCTCAAATTTTTCCAAAATAGGATTCCAAATAGTAGAGGAATAATGAGAAGCCCCGAGCGACATACCAAGATAAGACATAGGCAAAGATCCAACTCTGCAGCTCAAAATATCAGCCAGGATATGCACATCAACAACCTCCCCTATTGGAACCATTTCACTTTTATGCACATTTACCTTCAAACCTGTTACCGCTTGAAAACAAAGTAACAACAATCGAATATGCAAAATTTGCTCCACATCTGCATCACAAAATAGGATAGTATCGTCTACAAACAAAAGATGAGAAACACATTCCCCACCACCCCTCCTACCCTCAACTTTAAAACCACGGATCAAACCAGCTCCCTCCACTCTTCTCAACATCCTACTAAACACCTCCATCACGATCAAGAACAACATAGGAGATAGCGGATCTCCTTGTCTTAAATCCCTTGAGCTACCAAAGAAATCAGCTGGAGACCCATTAATCAAAACAGAGAACTGAACTGTGGATATACAAGTACAGATCCACTTACACCACTTTGCCCCAAAGCCCATTCTGTTCAACAAGTACAGCAAAGCCTCCCAGTTCACATGATCGTAAGCTTTCTCAATATCAAGTTTACAAATGACTCCAAGAACCCTACTCTTCCCTCGGCTATCCACACACTCATTCGCAATAAGAACCGTGTCAAGGATTTGTCTCCCACCCACAAAGCCATTCTGATTCTTAGAGATCAACTGATCTAAAAAACCACTCTCAATTGATTTGCCAAAACCTTAGCCAAGATTTTGTACACACTCCCCACCAAGTTCATAGGGCGGAAATCTCTAATATTAGAGACGTCATTCTTTTTTGGAATTAAAGTAAGGAAGGTAGCATTAAGGGATTTTTCAAACTTACAATGTTGAAAAAACTCCTCAAAGACTGCAAGGACTTCTTTCTCCACTATTCTCCAACAATGATGATAAAATGCCATAGTAAACCCATCCGGACCTAGAGCTTTGTCCCCTTCCATATCTCTAACAACTTGAAGAATCTCCTCCCTCTCAAACTTCCTTTCAAGCCAAACCCTCTCCATATCCCCAATACAATCAAAATCCAAACCCTCCAAAAAAGGCCTCCACCCCTCAGTCTCCTTGTACAAATTTTTATAAAATTGTACTATTTGGTTGTTTACCTCGGATTCCTCTTCAAAAACCACCACATCCACCTCCAAGGTCCTCAGATAATTAGACCTTCTATGGGAGTTAGCCATTTTTTGAAAAAACTTGGTGTTATTATCCCCTTCCTTGATACATAACATCCTAGATTTTTGTCTCTAGGAAATTTCTTCCAAGGAAAGAAGATGCTCCACCTGGGACCTCAAATCCGCCCTATGACATTTCTCCCCATCGGTGAGACCAAAATCCCCTTCCTTAGCATCTAAGGTTTTCAGCTCCTCTAGTAATTGCTTCTTTTGCCGCTCTACATTAACAAACTCTCGGCAATTCCAATGCACAATGTCCTCTCTCAGAGCCTTTAACTTTTTTGCAAGCACGAAACTAGGAGTACCTACAAAGGAATGCCAATTCCACCAGGATTGAACTCTATCCACAAATCCCTCCATCTTCAACCACATATTTTCAAATCTTAATGGACTTTTCCCCCTTGCCATTGCCCCTGCCTCCAAGAGAATTGGGCAATGATCTGAGATAGGACGGGCTAAGATCCTTTGAATAACATTAGAGAAGTGGTCCTCCCAATCTAGGGTGACCAAAGCTCTATCAAGCCTAGACATCGCTGGTTGATCAGAGCCACTTAACCATGTATAGCTACCTCCTTCCAAAGGCAAATCAACCAAATTAAGCTCCTCAACAAATTCAGAGAATTTTTCCATAGCCAAGGTCAAACGAGTCTCACCCCTGCGCACACTAGGAAAGCAAACAATATTAAAGTCCCTCAAGCAGCACCACGGTAACCTCCAATACTGCTGAATACCCACCAACTCATCCCACATGTGACCCCTCTCGTTATTCTCATTTGGGCCATAAACGCCTGAGCATGCCCATATAAAATCGTCCCCCACTCCTTTCCACTTAACCGAAACTGAGAAAGTACCAACCATAACCTCTACCTTATCCAAGACCCTTTTATCCCACATATGCAAAATACCTCCTGCAGTCCGATTAGCCTCCAAAACTGCCCAATCCACATAAGGACAGCTCCACAAACTACAAACCAGTTGTCTATTCATACTGGCAATTTTCGTCTCTTGAAGACAAACAACATCACACTTCCACTCCCACAACAAATTCTTTACCACAAGGCATTTCCGAGGATCATTTAAACCTCTAACATTCCACGAAATCATCTTTATCTTCATAAACACTGAATTATCCCCAACTTCTAACACCAGTACAAGACCACCCTCTATCTTCTGTCATAATTCACCGAGGAGATCAAGTTTTGCAGCTCTCTATGTCCTTTTTTTTGCCTTAGCCCCCTTTTTGCTACCCGGCATTTTCCTGTGTAACACATTGGTTGCCTCCATCACTGATTCAAGCCTCTATAAGAGAGCAATACACAACTTCTCGTGCTGAGACATTGACAGCCCAACCAATTTACTGAAACTAGGAATTCTGTGTTTCACCCACCCAGAAATATCTACCTTCGACTCAAAACACAAAACCTCATAGAATAACTATTTGCTTTACATCATTGATAATTTTAGTTAAAAAACATGATTTCTTTTTTAAAATAAAAATTTTGAGGTATTTTAAGCCTGTAAGATAATTAAAACATTTATAGAAAAGTATAATGATGACAATGAAGCTAAGGCCTTGAGATTTTGATGGAGAAGGTGAAAATTTCTACCAAATGGATCTAAAGAATTTTATAAAACAAAATGGATTCAACTTGCTTTAATAATTTTAAGGTTCACATAATAAAATGGTGTAGTTGAAAGAAATAAGAAATCAATTATTTTTTAACATGGCTAGGAGCACGTTACGTTCTAAAGTATAGTATGGATACAAAAATTATGTTGAGGCTTATGATTATAAATGAAGTTTCATTGTTCAACCGTTTCTGATAATGAGTGTACAAGAAAGAACTCACAAGTCCGGAGAAGAAACCTAATATTTGTTCAATCTCAACCATCCTTAACAGCCGCAACATAATCTCTCTCTCTCTCTCTCTCTCTCTCTTAATGGTCCTAGAGGCCTAGAATTCCTAAGAATAGATCAGCTCCGAATTTGATTATTGGCAAAATAATTGTAACTAGAATTGTTTGTGTTGGATTTCCCCCTCACATATTGGTTATTGTCACACCAGAGTTTGCTAGACTCTAAATGACGATCCTCTACTCGGGGCAGAGCACCACTTTTTGCTATTCAAGAAGAAGTATGGAAAGTCATACACGAATCAAGAGGAGTATGAGTTCAAGTTCAAGGTTTTCCAGAAGAATCTGAAGAGAGTGCACAGACACCAAAGGTTTGACCCGTTGGCGATCCATGACATGACTGAGTTCTCTAATCTAACTTGCTCCAAGTTCAAGAGGACCATCTTAGGATGGAGAGGTAGCTGGAGGTGATGATGGTGGTAAAGCAATAGACTCAAAGGTCGGAGCCGCCGCACACAGCTAGCAGCAGAGTCAAAGGTCGAAGCCTCCGCAAACAACTAGCAGCAGAGTCGCCCCCCTTAACTCCAAGTCCTGACTCCGTCCTGGTTATTGGGTTATGTTTCAATTGTGAAACAGTGGTAGAGAATTGGTTAAAACTGGTCCTTTTTTTAGGGAGAATTTGGGGAAATTGTTACATGGTATATTTCTTTTATGTTAGAAGAGAAATGATATGTCCACAACATTTTTACAACATTTTTACAACAAATCCTAAGTGGCAGGATGTTACTGGTTGTTATTGTTGGGGCAAAAAAGTAATCTTAGTGTTAGGTTCAAATTTGAACCAATAACAACTAACCACTTATGATTTGTTGTAAAAATGTTGTAAAAATGTTGTGGATGTAGCACCTCTCATGTTAGAATTGTTTTACGAACAAAATTATCTAACTAAAATTAAGTTAATGTAACTTGTTATTAGAAATTGCCTTCTACATGTGTACTGCTTTTATACCTCCCTGTATATCATGTATGTGAAACTATATGTATTTGAAATAAGACTTTGAATCTAAAATTAAATATGAATTAAAAAAAAATGGAACCATCACATTGTTATTGGAAAAAATGATTTCCACAATAACTCATAGCCAACCGTAATTACATTTAGTATATTTATTTATTTATTTTTCAAAAACAAAAATTTAACATAATACCAAACCCAATCTTTTAGATTGCATTGTACGTATTATATAATGCATTGAGCTAGATTACCTATTAGGTACTACCATTACCGTTATTAAATGCTACCTAAGCATTTTAACTATCAAGTATAAGATTTTCTATTTTCTCAAACCCAAAAAAAAAATCAAGATTTTCTTCAATTTACGGTCATTAATAAGACTGATTATTTTATATATATTCCATTTGTCCCACTTCGTTAGTCCAATTTAGAAATCTAACCTTATAAGTAAGGTCATTTATTGCATAATTTTGTGGGTCAATATATAAGTGATAGGGAATCTATCACAATTTGTCACATCATAGTTGTTGCAAAGAAATTAAGATTCCTAAAACTACTCATTTTGAAATCCAACCTTATAAGTAAAATATACAAGTTTACATTTCAAACCAGGAAAAAGAAAAATATACAAGTTTTCAAAATTTCTTTCATTAATTAGTTTAAACTTTAGGGATAGAGATTAAGAGTCCGTTTGGATACAGCTGAAAACTAAAAATTGAAAACTGAAAATACTGTAGCAAAATAATTTTTAAATGTGTAAATAGTACTGTGGAACTCATTTTTAATGAAAAAGTGGCTGAAAAGTGCGTGAACAGTAGCCACACAATATGTGAACTATAAATAAACAGTGCAAAACAGTGCGTAAACAGTACCGCACAGTAGATGAACGATAATCTTGTCCCCTGGTTGAAACCCATGCGTAGGAAAAAAAAAAAAATTTGGAAAACGCTGGACTCATTCAGCGCAATCCAAACCAAGCCTAATTCACTATTTAAATCACGTTATATTTGAAATATATCAATAGTAAATTTATTGAATTTTTAAAATATTTTTACATTTATTTCAAAACATCTCAAAATAAAATAGAGTACCAATACTGGTTTACAATTTTACTATTTAACAATTTGTAATACCTTTAACAATTTTACTATAGGATGAAGTATAAAATATGCAGGAAGTCAATATGAAGAGTTTCTTCAAGTTATGTGATGAATGTGAGAACTCGAAGGGTACATGCATGGTATATTACTGCACCCATACTGGTTTACAAACCAAGAAGAAGAAAAAACAATATTCAAAGAAATTCATATATTTCTCTCTCTCTCTCTCTCTCTCTCTCTCTCTTCTATTGTGAGTGTAAGTTCACTATTCCAATAGCATATCCTGTGGATCAATCCTCTCTGTATACATGAAGGTTATTTGTCACTTTATTTCTTATATCATAACTGCTTCCTCGTGAAAAGTTTCACATCAAATATCTTTCATACGGAAATTTGACTAACATATAGACTATAGAGATATAATTCAACTAGGGACAGACCCAAGGCAGGCCCAAGGGGCCCGGCCCTCCTGGTCCTAAGATTTTTTTATTTTTTTTTACTAGTTATAATTTTCATTTTTGTAGTTGGGCCCTTTTCTTTCAAATTTTTTGGCCTTCTTTTTCTCTAATTAGTCCAGCTAGTCCAGTCCATCTAATAATTACCCGGTCCAAAAACTTAACAAAAACAAAACTTGAAAAAAAAATATTAAAAATCTTAGTCAGTCCAGTATTAAGAAACAATATTATTCTGTGGGTTTTTATTTTTATTTTTTGTCTTTGTTGATAGATGATTGCATCTTAAAAAAAATACTCTTATTTATTTGTCTCGATTGATAGTTTGTTAATACTATATGAATGCCTATTTAGAGTTTTTTTTTATTATACTTTGACCCCTCCTAGCTTAAAATCCTGAGTCTGTTCATGTATTTAACCCCAAAAAATAAGTTTGTACTTTGAATACGACCATGTAACATAAAATATTCTTCAAAATTCTTTACTTTATGGTATTTCCACTCTTACATGTATACAGTATACCCAACAAAAACCCAAGGTAAGGCATATAAAAGGTCGGTTCATAGATAGAGAATCAAATTGAAATTTTGGTTTCAATTTGTATTCTTGAGAAGGTAGTGACCTTAACTGGAGGAATTAGAAACGGAAAAAAGAGGAGAACAAGCTTGGATTGATGCTTCAAGATGGAATATATCTTTATCTTAACACGACTATTTACATGCTAGCAAGTGGACCCAAAATTTGATTTTATGCATGCAGAAACTCGATGCAGTATTTACATATGGGTTCTATGCTTGAATTATGACATTATATTGCCGTGTGGAGTGTTGTGGATATTGACTTTTCCAATGCATGCGCTCTTTGAGGATATTAACCTTCTAACCCCGGCACGAAATTATTATGTAAAATATTTTTATTTAAAAAATGATATGTCCACAATATTTTTATAACAAATTCTATGTGGCAAGTTGTTACTAGTTGTTATTGGTGAGATAGAAAAGTAATTTCAGCGGTAGGTTCAAATGAGAACCAATAACAACTAACCAACTGTAATTTATTGTAAAAATGTTGTGAAAATGTTGTGGACGCAATATCTCTCTTTTTATTTAGTTCTTTAACATTTCTTTAAATACAATAATGTTAAAAGTATTCTTAAACTTACATAATGCAAGTTCACTAAACCAAAAAAATGTTTAGTAAATAAGGAAAACAATTAGCAACAATTTCCACCTTATGTTCAAAATTTGAACTTAGGGTTAAAACTACATCCACACGTGTATTAAATGACCAAAAGGGCACTGCATTCCAGATACAAATTTTTTATTTTTTTTATAACTCGAAACCCTCGCTCAATGGTAGTTCACAAGAAAGAATGACGAAGGTTGAATAATTCTTTTGCATTTTTAGGTGGATGATCACTAAACTCTTTCAAATAGTATCAAGCACTTTGATAAGGAGACAAGATTCCAAGTCTATTTTCATAACCAACCTTAGTAAGTACATGTATTGTACCTGTACAATACGTGTACGTGCATAATAATTAAATTTACTTGTGGCTTACGTATCGTGTGCAAAAATACGGAACTTGACGCATTATTTTGAGGCTAGATGTACTGCACACAATAGTTATGGACAATATAAAAGTCGGCGAATTAGAGCATTCACAGCAAGGTTGCTAGGAAAATATAGTTTTTAGCTACTTTATCTACTTTACTATCTTACTTTACAAAACACTCTACATCAATAGTTTTATTTTAGCATACAATTTATTAAAATAATATAAATAACATAATAAAATAATAAATCCAACACAGTAAACAACAACCACAAGCACCCATAACAAACACCATCATAGCCATAGAAATCACCGCACAACCACAGCCACCACCACCCACAACTGCAACACCCAACCATCACAATCCCTTCAAATTGCAAGTCGTTGATGACTTGTCATATAAAAGTGTTGTTGTCGGAGTTTTCCTGCAATGATGTCGTTATGGAGATGAGGAGAAGAGGAGAGATTAGGAAGAGAGAGAATCAGTTATTCATTTTTTTTGGTTTTGTGAGTTTATGCATTGTGAAGAAAGGCTGGGTAAGGTCGGTTAGGCATGGCAGAAGGGAAGAAAGGCTAGGCGAGGTTGGGTAATGTTGGGATTCTCAAGCTTGGAGGAGTGGGTAATAATAGAAGCAACAGAAAAGAAAGAGAGAAGGGGCACGCATGAGAGGGATTAAATTATATTATTTGGTTTATAACACTTAGCTACAGTGTACTGTTAGAGATGGCAGTTCACTGTGGCTGAGTGTCAAAATTTTTTAAGTTTGAGAGCTTTGATGTTGTGGGTTTTTTTAGTGTGTTGGGTGCCAAATTAGATTTTTAGTAGTTGTAGCAACCTTAATGTGAACGTTAGATACGGGTTTTTATAAAACATTAAGAAGCAACTTTTATTGAAACTTGCTAATAGTTAGCATAAGACAAGAGATATAAAATATTTTGAAAAATTCAATAAAACATATACATGTCAAACACTAAGAGAATGGGTCATGTCATGTTTAATATATTTCAAACATAAAAACCCAAAAATACAAAACAAAACTAACAATAAAGCACAAATGCCAAGTCTATGCCTCATGGTTCCAAAGCCCAAATAATCACGTTTAGTTTCTTTAATAAATAATAATAATAAAAAAAGTCTAGGTGTTAAGTTGGTATCAATTATAATCTCTATCCATTACTAATATCACTTTTTTACTCACCATCACCAGTAATAATTTGCCATCAAAGTTTGTTATGAAAATGTTGTGGATGTGGCATTACTCTTAATACAAAACCTTAATAACCAATGTGCCAATAAACATGATTGGAGTGCATAATAATGAGTATTTGAATTACTTTTTAATTTTTATAATTAGTGACACATTAATTTATAAGATCTATATAGTTAAATTTGTAATATCTCTAACATCATTCTTAGAAAAATTTAAATTTTATACGTTTGAGTCTGTTTTGGCTCAAGATGTATTGTTTTTATCTTCTTCTTAATGAAAGTTGCTACCTTCTTATTGTTGGGATCATCAATGGATTAAGTCACACTTAGCAAGAGTTAAAATGTTATGATATAAAGATTGTTTGTATTTACCTATAAATATATATATATATGGTAAATGTTTTTCAGTATTTTTGTTACAATGTTTTTAAAAAATAAACGTAACATACCCATACGATACACATACCGTTTTTTTTATTTATTTGTTTCCATATAATTATGCCGAATTTTTGAAACATTATTTTTTAAAGGTGACAAAATATACCTATCTAGTTGTCTGTATACTTACTGTATTATACTTTTACCGTATTTTACTTGCTATGTAACCAACACCACTAAGGTAATATTTACTTACAAATTATAAATCAAAATTTTTTTTTTTTAAATTCCAGCATAAAGCGATAGACAACTCACTAACCATACACGAAGGCTAGTTATGGAGAGGAAGTTGGGAGGGAGAGAGAGCGTGAAAGGGAGTGAGGGAGTAATAAGTATTCGGATGAGAGGGAGAGCAAATTTAAAATGTTTTACCAAAATTTTTTAAGTGTAAAATATTTTACTGCAAAACAAACACGGTAAAATAGGAAAATAATTTCTTGAAACTATCTTGCATCAAAACAAATGGAGCGTAAGCATACACTCACACAACACACTCAACTAACTTAATTTAATATCCAACCAATTTAAGGCATCACAACAATTAAAAATTTAACAATAATAATAAAAGCCTTAGTGAAAATATAAAATATATTTCTACAATTTTTTTTTACTTTATATGCCCCCATAAATAATACTTATTTATAATCCATAAGCAAATAAAATAAAATTTCAAAAAATCCAGTTTAATCTTCAAAGCTACAAATGTTTCAAAATTATAAGGTGCAAGAGAAAAGTTGTTTTTATTAAAAACTCAATGATTGGAATCAACAACCATAACTCACTAGTCAAAAGAAAAGAAAAAAACAAATACAAATGAAGAAACATGATTTTAGAATGAGTTTAAATTCTGTAAGAACCTGATGTAAAACCTATTGTTTACACCCTGCAATACCATAATGACACATCAGCAATTTTCAAATTAGTGTATACATGCTATCACATACAATACTTTCTCCCTAATACCCAGAAACATTGAAGAAAAAAAAACAGAGAGAGCTTCTCTCCGTTGCTTCCGTGGTTGCCAGCTACAAACTGGTTGGAGAGTTACCAATTATAATTAGAAAAACTAGTTGTATGTCCACTTATCTATAATCAAAGCAATGAATCCAACATAGTGCTAGCTTGGATTTGCAAAAGTAACAAATACAACATAGTGCTTGCTTGGATCCGCAAAGATGGTATTGCTTGATTATGCCTACTGCTAGAAAACAAAAAGGCTTATTCTAAAATATAGAGAAGGACATGGAGGCTTGTCGCGTTAAAGAGCAAAAAAGCCAAAAACACCTCAGTTCATCCGTGATGGAGATTCATCTATTAGACTAGGGAAAGACATTGTATTTCTCTGTGATGATCCTAGCGTCAGCTTCGTTGCCCTCTCTGTCGTCGGCATCAACATAACAACTCTATGCTTAATCTCAAACCAGTTTGTGGGCGAGTTTGATTCAGCTTTTTAAAATTTGACTTTTTGAAAAAATAAATTTTTTAAAAAGTGCGGTATGAAATTAGGCTTTTTGAAAAAGTTAGGTATTTGGTAAAAACTGTTAAAAAGTATTTTTTTTAAAACTGAATGTTTGGCTCTAGCACTTATAAAAGTAGAGGTTTGAGTTATAAATTACCAAAAAGGACAAGATATATATAAAAGAGATTTTTTTGTTTTAATTATCTCTATTAATGCAAGTTATGAATACAACATTTTTACAAAAATTTCACAATAAAGTCTATATGACAAGTTGTTAATGGTAGATAAAAATAATAATAATTTCACTAGTAAGTCCAAATGAGAACCAATAACAACTTACTGTGTAAAATTTATTATGAGAAGTGTTACGTTTACAACATTTTTCGCAATATTTTCACAACAAAATTTATGTGGAAAGTTGTTACTAGTTCTAATTTGAACCCATCACTGAAATTATTTTTTTACTTACCAATATTAACTAAAAACAATCTGTTATTTAAAATTTATTGTGAAAATATTGTAAAAATATTATGGTAGCATTTTTTATTTTCTATATCTTTTTCCCTTCTTCATTTCACTTTCATCCGGACATTTCATTTCATTTTCTTTTTATTTTCTTCTTGTTTTTCTCCTCCACACACTTCATTTCTTTTTCTTTTTCTTTTCTTCTTGTTTTTCTCCTCCACACATGTCCACTATCTCTATCCCCTGCTTCTTTTATTTTCCTTTTCTCCCTTATTCAAGAACCTTCCTGGGAGCACTCATTCTCTCTTTTTTTCTCCAGCTCTCGTCTCTCTCCCTTTTTTTTTTAAACTTGATTCTAGAACATCCACTAGCTCTCTCTACAATAAGAAAAATTTCATTTTCTCCCTCATTCAAGAACATTCTAGGGAGCTCTCATCTTCGTGCCGTCGCTCATCTACGTCCCCAACGCAGTCCAGATGGGTCAGTCGATTAGATGGCTTTTGTGTTTTGTATTTTTATTTTTTTATGGTTATGATTTGATTAATTTTAAAATTGTGTTTTTAAGTTTACATTCTGATAATCTGATTATATGCTTGAGTTTAGAAATGTTTGAGAGAAATATTGTTGTGATTGTAGCTGTTGTATTTGTTCTGTAGCAGAGAAGCACAGAGAGGACCTTTGTAGCAGCACAGTGGGAAATTTGGTAATTTAACACTGCCTCCAACGGTAATATCGATAAAACGCGCATTAGCTTTATCAAAAGGCTCCGGAGTGTTGCTTTCTGCTAAAGTCCTCTTCCTTCACAATTTCAAAACGCAGCTTTTAGCTAAAGCTACATTTAAAATCTAACCAAACGCGCATATAATTTTTTGGGTTTCAAAAAGCGCTTTTTGCCTTCTAAAAGTGCAAACAAACGGGCATTGTATCTGGCAACCAATAACGTGGCGGAAAGAACTTTGAAGTTTTTGAAATTGGGTATGGTGAGCAATTATTGTGTGTGGTATATCTTATTCACTTATTTGTACTTTATTGTGAAAAATTGACATGGCATGCTAGTATTGGAGGGGTAAAACAAGGGTTTTACACCATGTCCTTATCATATTTGAACTCTTTTAGAAATACTCTTCCCCCACTCTTTAGTTAAAAACGGACCAATTGTTTTCATTAAAAACTTTAACTTTCATTGTTTCTTTTTCTAAGAAGGCTATTTGATCAACTTTCTTGGGATTCTTAGGCTAGTTGTTTTATTTCTCTTTTGGGAGGTGAACTCTCACTTTTCGAGGGCGAACTCCTTTCTTTTCCATTTTTTTTTCCGGATCTTATACTTTAAATGTTATAATTTTTTTTTTCAATTTTTGGTAAATGACCCTAACCAAATGTGTTTTTTCCTACAAGAAATTAAAAAAAAAAAACTAAACATCGAGAAATGAACATAAGTTAATTCATGAATTTTTTAACATGAACAATATTTCACATGCAATGGGTATGATTAACATTGACATAAATATTGTATATATGTGTAAACAACATAAACATAAACATAAACATCAACCTTATAGATAAATACATAGGTACATACATACATACCTATTTACATACATTTGTTTGTATGTGTGTGTGTGTGTGTGTGTGTGATAACTAAATAATACTTTCGAAGTTCATAATGTGATATGTTTGTCTTCTTGGATTCTTTGGCCATAACATCTATAGCCATCTTTTGGATAATAACATTTTTTAGGGCTTTGGTCAGTTTTGCTTTAAGATTTGTCACACTTTTCTTTCCACTTCTTGTTTTAGAGAGTTTCACTCCCCAAAATTGAGGAACTCTTGCTAGTTTATTGTATCATAATGAGTAATGAGCAATTATGTGTCAAGGATTAATTATTATTGTTAATTGAGGTTTCATATACTAGTGTTGAGTGAGGTTCCACAATTAAGGAACTCTTATAATCAAACAGTATAGTAATTTTGAGATTAAAATAATCCCTGAACTACTTCACAGTCTGTTTGTAAGCCATATTATAAAAATAAATTTGATTTTCAAACTAATATTGAGTTAGGTATTGTCTCTCAATATTTGAAAAGTCAAACATTTTGACAAAAATGAATACAACAATAAAAAATGCGTGTCAAGAAGGACATCATGACCACAATCTCAACTATATAATGGTTGGATTACATATAATAGTGTCTTTTGTGGTAGAGCAAAGTCGAAAAGTTTCATGGAAAAATTATGTTCATATTGAGACACCTGCAAGTTAATGAGATAGGGGGCCCTCTTAGATTATTTAATTTTTCTTTATCATCCATATTTCTTATAACAAAAAAATGTATACATACATAAAATTTTGCTCATTTCAAAAAATGATACTACATTTTTAAAATAGGATTTTTATTCTAGACTTAAACATATATGTGTAGATTACATAAAACAAATATTAATATAATATAAATGTATGTAAAATTTCATGCATTGCTGAAGTTATTGTGAAACTTTTGGGTTTTTTCAAAATTGATGAAGTTATTGTGAAACTTTTGGGATGGGTTTTGTATTTTTGGTCCTAAAACATCATGCATTGCATCATATGGTCATTATAATGATGTTTCATGCATTTTAGATGTATGTTTACATTATGGAACTAATTGTGTACTGGTAGGTTTGGATTGGGCTGAGCCCATGATGTATTTCCTATTGCAAATCACATGCTCATGCATTTTCATGCATACGTACCTTCAAGTTTCTATATTTGTTATATTGTATCTTGTTGGTGCTTTCTGATTGTCTCTCTCTCCCTCTCTCTCTCTTGTTTACGTTAGTTGCGTCATGGCACCTAAGCGTAAATCCACTCCGTCCTGGAATCCTCTTCAGTTCAGGGCATCTACCTCTTTTGATCCTACCCCTTCTCATATTCGGTTCCGTGATGATAAAGCCCACAAGGACTTTTTGAAGAACTTTTCTAGACGAGGTATTCATTCAGAACGCCAAGTCATTTTGTTAGACTTCTCTGATACTGGCCTACCCACTATCATTCATAGTAGGGGTTGGGAGTCACTATGTGACGTCTCGATCACTTGTCCATCCGTGCTGATCTAGGAGTTCTACTCTAACATGCATGGATTTGATTATTCAGTACCTCTCTTTGTCACTCATGTTCGAGGTACGTGCATCGTGGTCACTCCGGATATTGTATCTGAAGTGCTCCATATCCCTAGGGTAGCGCATCCTGTCTACCTCGGTTGTGATTGTCTTAAGACAGTTTCAAAAGACGAGCTTATTTCCACTTTTTGTGAGCGACCTTCAAATTGTGGTGATCTTCAGTTCACTTCTTGTTCGACCTTTGCTAAAGGTCCTAGGTTCATTAACATGGTTATGACTTTTGTTTTGCATCCTCTTTCTCACTATAACTCTATTACAGAGCCACGTGCTCGTTTTATGTTATCCCTTATAGAGCATCTTACTATTGATTTTCCCTCTTATTTCATTCTTTCCATCATAGATGTGTATAAGGATATGGCGACCCGTGATAAGTTCATCTTCCTTTCTGCTATCACAAGGATTTTACGCCATTTTTCTGTTCCCTTTCCCGTTTCTGACCACTTCCATGTCATTTGTGCCATAGACGTCGCTACCGTTAAACGGAGCAAGGCGCAGCTATGATCGAGGCGGTCCGGATCAACGGTTCCTTTAGCTTCTACAACTTCATCCACATCCGCTCCCTCTTCTTCTACGGGCAGTGTGACACTCGAGGACATCATGACACAGCTTGTGCGCATGGATGCTCGCCTCGGCACTCTTAGTGATGAGTTGTGTCAGGTGAACACCCGTGTTGGTCGTATTGCACTACGACAGGCTGTCGTGGGTGGCTTCGTTGCTTCTCCTCCTCCTATTCTAGAAGCTTCTGAGGATGAGGGCGATGATGATGCTGGGGATGGTGATGCTAGCTTTTCCAATGATGACGAGATGTCTACTTGACACACTTACCCTTTGTCACTTATGACAAAAAGGGGGAGTAGTTTAGGATAAGAATAGTCATACTCATAGGGGGAGGGTTAGTATAGGAGGTTTCTGTTAGGGGGGTGTTCATATTTTTGAGGGATGTAGTGAGGATTTTGATGTATCTTTTTTCTTTTCATTCTATTTTAGATACATTCTTATTGTACCTTAGGTCTTGTGGCCATTTAACATACATTATACTTATATTTGCTTTATATATACGTTGATGTATGTTATTTCACCTATCTCTCCATGTGTTGTTTCTTTTCTCCCTTTATACACATGTTTCTTATTTATTTTATATGCAATCTTTTATTTTTGTTTCACACAAAGATGTCTTGATGAGTTTTCTTTAAGTGTTTCAAAAATATAAGTTGTCAAAGTCTTCCTTGCCATAAACTCTCTTCTTGCAAAATTTTTCAAGAGTTTGTGTTAGGATAGATTTTATTATACATAACAAGTGAGTATGAGTTGAGTGATTTATGACTCCTCTCATATGTTCATTTGTTTGTTGTGGTTTTGTCATAGATTGCCAAAGGAGGAGATTGTTAGGACATATATGATTGGATGTTAGGAACATATGTTAACATTTTATGTATTGGCTAAGCCTTTGATAAAACACACTTTACTTGTAATTGGGTAGATCTAGGATGTGTTTAATGCTTCGAGAAACAAGGTTTCAAGTTTAAGTGTTAAAGCCATACAAGTTTGTCCAAGAAACAAGTGAAGAAGTGTTTTTCATTAAATCTCGATAGCTAGTATCTATCGAGATTTAAAAGAGCTGTTTTAGCCTAAGGCTTGACAACTGCTCGATAACTAGGGTATCTGTTGAGATTTATGAAATTCAGATTTTCATCCAATCCATGAAGGTATGTTTGGAATTTATTTTCTCACAACCCTAAGCATATATAAAGATTATTTTAAGGGCCGTATCAGGTTGCACAGCCAAGAGCACAATTGCACAAGAGCATAATTCCTCAAGTGTGACCTGAAACCTAGTTTGCCCTAGTTCTTGAAGAAGCTGCTATGTTTGTACACCATAGGGTTTTGTGACCAAGCAACTTCGTGATCTTCATGTGTTAAAGAATAGAAGAACTTTGCAGCTAACATTCTTCTCAAGTTGGTGGTCAAGTAGCATACTGGGATTCGCGCATCTTTTGGTTAGTCACGTACTGGGAGCCGTGCATTGAAAATGAGAGATTGTCACTAAAGAATAAGTTCAATTGGATATTGGGGTAAGGGTTCAACTGCAAGTTGGTATAAAGTACTGGGATTCCTTTACTTATAACCGCTTATTTTGATAATAGTGGATTCTCAGAAGTGGTGACCTTAAAATCACGTGGTGACCTTAAAATCACGTGGTGACCTTAAAATCACTTGGTGGGGTTTTTGTCGTGTAGGTTTTTCCCATTCGTAAACAAATCACCTTATCATTTAATTTCCGATGTATATTTAGTTAATTGGTGATTTGTTTGTGCTGCCACGCTCATTGCATGTAATTGAACCTAATTAATTTACTTGACTAATTAATTGGTTAATTCATTGCAAGAGGTCAATACATTTGGCCTATAATATCTTATCCTTTTCTAGTAAAAAAGAGATAAAAATTGGGAGGAATTATACCATCTTTATGGAGGACCACGTTATTTGTCTACTATTTTACTAAAAGATTATCACTTGTTTAAACTTACTGAGTCAGTAAGAAACTAACTTCAGACATAGCAATTTTAAATCGATAAGAGTCTTTTAATAGAATGGTGGAAAAATGACGTGGTCCACAACGAGGATATTATAATTTCTCCCAAATTGGAGGGAGTAATCTCTAGTTGTTCTAAACAATGTGCAATATAGAGAAATTGAGTGAAAAATGCTTTGAAACTACGCCATGTCATTTCACTCCGTGTATATGATATAATTCTTAAAAAGTTGTTCAACATATGCTGCCGTTACTTAAAAGTGGCAATCTCACATCAAGCAGAAAAAAGTAATTGAATCTTTTCCAAAATTTTCACACAAACATCAAACAAGTGGTTCAACTTTGGCTGACGATTAACGCAGGACCACCTGAGGGGACAAAAGATTGGACAGAAACAATTTGGAAAAGGGAAGATCCAATGGCATGTTTGTAAGATAAATTTAGAGTTGCGGATCGAATAAAATAAGCATACCTCCAGCCATAGTTGTTTAAATTTTTGAAGAAAAGAATACTCACTATATGATGATAGTGTATATAAAAGGGTCTCCTAGTCTATGACCTTTAACTTACACATATCCTTTTGATGGAAACATAGGCTATATATATATAGAGGCTATACTAGGGACCCTTTTAGATGAAGATTTCCATAACTCTCCTTCCATCAAGGAGCTTAAAAGTTGTAACTTCATGGTATTTATTAACCAAATGGGTTACACCATTTGAGAGTTGCTAAAGGATGTTACATCTAACATGTAACTTTCACATAGGAAACTTAAGACATGAAATAAGAAACTTAAGACATGAGTTTCATCTTCAAATGTGAGCCACATAAAATTCTCTTAAGGAGATATAATCCTACATTCTCCCACTTGGCCCACATGAAATTTAAATAACTCAATAAGTGCTTATCACTTTGCTATAGCCACGATATTATCCATGTCACTAGATGTGAAATGCTCCCACTCAAATAAGGAATCCAATACATGAATCATGGCGGTAATCCCCTCAATTATAATGGGTATTTCATTCCATGCATTACAATGTAATGTAAACCTTACATGAGTACTTTATGGGCCATTAATTCTTTACAAATGGACTACCTATTAGCCATTCGGGTCCTTTTTTAAACATCCTCACGAATATATCATCCTTATACATCTCGATAGATATATCTAACTTAATACATAAACTTTATGTGCACAAAATAAAATTCATATATTTTATTCTCCAAAAATAACCAAATATGTGTCCAAAACATAGAATAATTATAGAGAAATTAAACACCAAATGAGCTAACAAGTTCCATATGTCCAAAAGACTTTTATATTGTTTTGCCGGCAAACCCTTAGTTATGAAATTAATATATATTAGCTCAATAATTTTAACACAATGGACACTTTCAATTTCTTAAAATTCTCTCTTAGATTGAGTTACTTTATGTCGATATGTTTATTTCAGCTTTCACATTCATTGTCCTTAGAGAAGAAAATTATAGCCGAGTTATCTTTGAAATCTTTAAAGGTCTCATCATAAAATCGACAACCTTAAGACCTATCCATAATGCCTGTCTTATAGCTTCATCAAATCACTACTTCCAAGTAGTATGTCATTCATATTTAGGCGTAAAAACAATACATTTACTCCCATTGATCTTATGTTATATACACCAAATAACAATGTGACTAGTAAAACCAAATGGCATAACAAAGTTGGTGAACCTTTATATACTATTAGTGGGATGCCTATATGCCTAACTTTTGCAAAGTATAACTTTTATCGAGAGTTAATCCTTAATGGATCTTGTAAATTAATATTAATAGCTTTCACAAAACCTTTAGCATTATAGGAATAAATTCCCAAGTTCTTACTATCACTCTCACTCTCATACTCAGTTTCTCATTTGACATATTTATTCAATGAGATGGGTGGTTCATCCACATGAGTACTAAAACAAAGATCCACAAACCCAAACAAAATAAACTTTAATGCTATGAAATTTAAACTTAATTCTAAATTAACCAATGTAAATTTAGTAGTAAATTCGACCTTCTTATGGGCAGAGGTGCATCATGCATGATTTTACTATAAAACTTTATTCATAAACTAGTAAATATAAACACTAAGAATCAAATTTTCCATACCTATGGGCCTAGGAAAAATCTCATCTTAATGCTATATTCACCAGTTTATTCCAATTAAATCATAAAAATAATAACCTCCCTATGGGGCCAAGTCATTATCTTCATAAATTAATTGCCACTTAGATGCCTTTGTACCTAATGAAGTCTTGTCAAATTTTTTTGATGTGATTATCATCATGGCTTAAGATGTTATGGCCACTCCTTAGTCATTTTGATATTCACCACTTCAAATAGCATCATAAAGATCAACCAATCCTAATATTGATCATGTCAATTAAAATAAACCATAATATGATATTTAAAGATAAGTGTAAGAAACTGTAAATACACTAAAAATATCATAAATTTTAACTATGTAATGATCAAATTTCCATATATAGTCACAAAATTTATAAAATCACTACATACTATATGTAAGTCAGACAAGATAAGTTCTTCTAAATAACAAAGAAGCATACTAAATTATATGCAAAGTTATCATGACAGATGTTCACTTTCATGAGAAGCTTAAATTTGAAAAACCAATCATAATCTCCACAGAAACATTCGGCCAATGCCAAATGCAAAAGGAATAATTTTCCATGGATAGTCGTCTATATCTGAAAACTATCCCATATTAAAGCCATCCACCCCAAATGACGGTATATGCTATTTCAGTGATAAGTTTCAACACTATATGTTATGACCCATACATGAGTTACATGGCATAAAACTTAATATTATTCCATGCCTCTTCAAACTGGGTTTGCTTACATTGGTTAAGGTCAGATTTTGATTGCATAGTTAATTTAGCTGAAATGTCCCAACACAAAAGAATATGCAATGCAAATACTGTCTTTAAGTTCATATGTGCATCGGAAATTTAGCCAAATCATAGAAAAACCTATGAATGAAAAATTACTAAACAACATAGCATGAAGGAGGCTTTGATACCAAATGTAAGATAAATTTAGGGTTTCGGATTGAATAAAATAAACATATTTCCAGCCATAGTTGTTTAACTCTTTGAAGAAAAAGAAGACTCACTATATGATAGTGTATATAAAAGGGTCTTCTAGTCTATGACCTTTAACATACATATATCCTTTTGATGGAAACACAGGCTATATATATATACTAGACTAGGGACCCTTTTAGATAAAGATTTCCATAACTCTCCTTCCATCAAGAAGCTTAAAAGTTGTAACTTCATGGTGTTTATTACACCATTTGAGAGTAACTAAAGGATGTTACATCTAACATGTAACTTATACAAATAGGAAACTTAAGACATGAAATAATAAACATAAGACATGAGTTTCATCTTCAAATGTGGGCCACATAAAATTCTCTTTAAGGAGATATAATCCTACAATGCTCTCATAATTTTTGTGTAAATATGCAAACTCATCAACATGCATATCTCACTGACAAGGAAAAAAAAAATAACAAATAAATAAAATGAAATATATATATATATACACACACATATTCCCCTGGTCAATTTTGTTCTAGTGTCCGCATTCTATCTATCCACTATTACGGTATTACCACACGCACTTGCCTTAATTTGTATTTCATTTAATTTGTATATAACAACATAGCCGGCATATATTTTTTCATAGGAATGCATTTTTCTTTGTAAATGAATATTTCCTTTAAAAAAAAAAGGATGTGTTAGAAATAATGGTTAAATTATATCGAAATTAGATGGTAGAAAATATTGATTTAGCTTCATGCCAAAACCTGTCCTGAAAAACCCAATGTCCGTTTGATCATTTGCTCTTAACTATGCCAAAAAGTTACGCAATGAAAAAGATTGGTGAAAAAAAAGTCCTTTCAATGGAAAGGGGGTCCATGAAGGTTATAGTAGAATTGATGAGGAGGATCGAGAGGGAATGATCCAGAGCATATGCCAATCTATTTCCACGGAATATCCATATCTAATGTGCGGATCACACAGAATAAAAGGCTGGCCGTGGAAGTTTTGGCAAAACGCAGAACTGAATGGTGGCAATGGATGTGTTAAGAGGGTAGAGAAGAATAACAGGCAATTCTCCTAAGGCAGTAATGTTGTGTGCATTTGCATGCATGAGTGCCAATTCCTGCCAAAGGAGAATTGCCCTGCCATTCTACTACTACTACATTTGTTCCATTTCGCTACTTAATTTCCCATGCACCAGCACTACGTTCTTTCTTGATTTGTATGGTAATCTCTCTCTCTCTCTCTCTCTCTCTCTCTCTAAAGAATGAATATGGCAATGCCCATTTTATTTTATATATTTACTTTTTGCTTTGTGTTGAAAATGATCCCTTCATTGTTCATTCTTAGTCAAAGAAGGTGTAGAAGTAGTGATAAGCTACTTGGAGAAAGTCCACTCGAGCTCCATACAAAAGACAACTGTTTGACCACTGCGCACCCTCGGTGCGGTGGTTACTCCACAAATATAAATATTTGTGGGATGTGAGAGGGGGCAAGGGGCGGGGTTTGAGTCTCTAAGAGGAAGCTTCACACACATATATACTTAGATTAGACTAGAGAAGAAATTTTATCTTTTATATATATATATATATATATATATATATATATATATATATAATCTGTTTTGATTAAATATTTCATAATGGCAAAAGTATTCTGTATTTCTGTTACTCCATCCATAATAGAAGTACTAGGAGTTGGAGGTCGCTTTATGCAAGGTTCTTTCAAGCTTAAGGCTATTATTAATTATTCAATATGGAGGGAATTGTCCTAGGTTTTTCAACCTCAAATTTGCCAACATCTCCGTATTAGGAAATGCCACAAATGCTACTAAATAGATATCATTTTCAAAACTTGTTAAAAAGTTAACATGTGATCAGAGTAGCTTTACTTCTATATAAATTTACTACCAATATCACTTATGCACTAAGCACAATATATCACTTTGAAAATTGTAAAATTCTATCTCATTAGATTTATTGTTCTTGCTAATAAGTACCCTAAATACACTTGTTAAAGTGTATTTAATATTTCATTAGATATTATTTTTATACATTTTTCAAAATAAAATAAAATAAACTTGGGTAGAAATATTAGAAAATGATATACAATCACAATGCTTATGGTTATAAATCAATGAATTATTGATAAGTTTATTTTAATATTTTTTTTAAAAATAATTATACATTATAAGACTTATGCATTCCTACTTGATCTAGACAATTCTAGACCCGCCAATAAGCTTCCCATGTTCTCAACCCTCTCTGTTTTTATTTTACCATAACAACCTGCAACGTTTTGATATATTTTTGAGTGGTTTCAATGATGTTATAAATTTTATTAAATATGTTTTATATTACAAAAGTAATTTAGATCTTTATTTATAATATTTTTCAAAAGAACAAATCACATATTTATTGTCAAACCAGTTTGTGGATTTTATTGCATAAATTTTGTAATAGCTTTAAAATTTTCTTAAATCTTTATCATCAGCAACTATTTTGGTACTTACTTGAATACAAATTGACAACATGAGTTTAGAATTTTTCTAAAAGTTCAAAATACCTCCAAGATTTTAAAAGTAAAGAAAATTTCAGTGGCAACAAGCATAAAAAAAATTAAAAATTAAAAAAAAAAAACACTCCATTGTACATCCCCATTTTAGATATAGTTTTCATTTTTTGTGTTATAAGATGAAAGATTCTAAAATATTGATGAAATTGAAGAAGAAAAAATTGACGCGGAAAGTCAATTGAGATAAGCAAGGATGAAAGGAAAGCAATTGCGTGAAATCCAACTCCTGAGAGATTGTGTGAATCTAATCTATACAAGGGTGATATTTATATATAAGGAGAATAAAAATTTAAAAACCATTTTTAAATGAATCCTCTAATTGTTACAGTAGAGCAATAACTAACAACTAATAGACCGACCAATTTAGCTAATTTAACAACTCTGATAACAATATGTAACTCTGCAACAATGTTATTTAATACACACTTGTTTCATTGAACAATTGACAATAACTTCATAAAAATTATTATTATTATTATTATTATTATTATTATTATTATTATTATTATTATTAAGTAGACAAGGCTTGCATACTCTGGTATTTAATTAGACAAATGTAGACCCACCAATAGGCTTTCCACATTCTCAACCCTATCTATATTTATTTTACCATAAAAACCAGTGATGTCATATATTTTTGAGTGGTGTTAGTGGTATTATAAATTTTATTATATATGTTTTGTATTATAAAATTAATGTGTTACCAATAAACAAAAAGTAATTTAGACATTTATTTATAATATTGTTCAAATAAACAAATCATATATTCATTGTTAAACTAGTTTGTTGATTTTATTTACATAAATTTTGTAATAACTTTAACATTTTCTTAAATCTTTATTATCTGCAACCATCTTGATACTTACTTGAATACGAATTGTCTAGAAATTTTTCAAAATTTCAAAATACTGCCAAGATTTTAAAAATATGTAAAGAAAATTTCAGTGCCAACAAGCATAAACAAAATAATCTCCATTTGTACATCAACCTTTTAGATTCAATTCCCATTTTCTATGTGTTATAAGATCAAAGATTCTCAAATATTGATGAAATTGAAGAAGAAACAAATTGACGAGGAAACTCAATTGAGATAAGCAATTGAGTGAATTAATCCAACTCAAGAGATATTGTATTACTTCAATGAATCTAATTTATACAATTAACGGTGACATTTATATCTATAAGAAGAATAAAAATTGTTTTAATTTTTTTATGAGGGGAAAAAACTGTTTTTAATTGAATCCACTGATTGTTAGAGTAAAGCTGTAACTAAAAGCTAACAAACTGACCAATTTAACGACTCTGATAACAATATGTAATTCTGCTACAATGGTATTTAATGCACCCTTGTTTCATTTCATTGAAAAATTGACAATAACTTAAGAGCTTTATTATTATTATATTATAGAATTTCAATCTATGATGTCTACTTTATGATTATTATTCTTTATCCTCATATTAAGACACCAATTAGTTTTTAGTATAGGTAAAAAAATAACTTTTTTAATGAAGCAAATGTGACAACAAAAATATAAACTATAGCTTATTTATAATAAAAGAATTATGGACCGATCAAATCATTATTGCTTGATAAGAATAACTATTTGCTTCACATCATTGACAATTTTAGTTGGGAAATATAGGTTTCTTTTTTAAAATAAAAATTTGAGGTATTTTATGCCTTTTAGAAAATGAAAACGTTTTTAGAAAAGTATAATGATGACTATGAAGCTAAGGGCTTGAGATTTTGAAAGACAAAGTGAATTTCCAACAAACGGATATATAAACCATTTTATAAAACATAAGTAATTCAACTTGCTTGAGAAGTATGAATACAAACTTTAAATAGGGACTTTTCTCTCTTAAAGATTTTCTTAAACATATTTTCAAACATATATGAAATAAGAATGAGTACAAACATTACAAATTTTGTTTTTCAACCTCAAATAAGTCTCCACCGTCATAAAATTTCCTTCCAAATAAATATCGGATTCATTCAAATATTATATTGAACATATGTCTAAACATACATAACATAACAAGATTGTTAATGCAAGTGGGTTTCAGTTAGCTCAACTAGTAAAGTCTCTGATGGTTGAATAAGAGATCTGAGGTACAATCCCCGCCTACACAAAAAACTAATTGGTGTATTGGTCTGATGATAAAGAGTTATCATCAGGAGCGGACGTCATAGGTTGAAACTTTCTATAAAAAAAAAATTGTTAATGCAAAAATTATAAAAATCTTTTCAGTGATAAAAAACATTGCCAATATATATATATATATATATATATATATATATATATATATATATATATATATATATGCAACAATAGTGAATACAAACATAACAAATTTTGTTTTTAATCTCTACTTCCTCTTGTAAAGAGAGAAAGATTCCTAAGATTAGTTCAAAATCGTATCCAAGGCATAACCCTACAATTCAAGCAAAGCGGTATAGCACAAGAAAGTATAGTGTCAGATGCAAGGAAGATACAATCTTCATTTAAATTTTTAATGACTGGCATCTGATTTTAGGACCACTCCAATGACTAGGAAGTTTCGTTTTCTATTTTCCTTTCTTTGTGGATTTGCATTGTATATAAGGGAGCAGATACCTTAATTGTATTGTACTCTAATTTCACATCATAATAAATAAAACTCTTAACATATTTTTTGAGATGGATTGTATACGAAATTTGACCAACGATTGATTTTTTGCAATTTCTTAAAAATCAGCGATTGTTTTCTAGATTTTATACCAGAATGATAACATCTCTTAGTATCATATGTGTTGTTTTTATCTAAAATAAGAGCTACATAGTGTGGAATGGGTTTCCATATTGACAGGTGCTTGATAGCAATTAAGATCAAACAAATCCCCAAAAACTCAATTATCCAATTTTGGGAAAAAAAATAAATAAATATGAAAAAATTGAGAATATAGCCATTAATTAAGACCTCAGTGAACAACTTTAGGCTAAGAAGTGAAAACCCACTATAGAAATGCAATGAAAGTCGCACTCAAACATATAGACAGCAAAAACAAAAAATTGAAAGAGAAACCAAGAAGGGTTGAGAGTAAAAGGGCTCAAAACCTAGAACTAAGATCCCAAAATTTTTACTACAAGCTCACATCCCCATAAGTTATCTTGGTTAGAATTTGGACATGACTCCATGACTGAATCTCAGTTTATTATTATTTTAGTAGCCACATAAGCTTTATGTTGACAACTGTGCACATTTTATGCCATGTAAGTATTTTCCTTTAATGAGTTAATGGTATGGACCAAATTAACTATAATTTAAAAATAATAAGGACCAAATTCACTGCTATGAAATTTATGACCAAATTGAATGTGACCCTAAAATGTAGGAACTAAAATATTATTTTTGCTTTTTTCTGGCTTTTTTTTAGGTCTCCACCATTATAAAACTTATTTCAAAATAAAAAAAAATATGATTCATTCAAAAATTATATTGAACATATGTTTAAACGTTCATAACATAACAAGAATATGAACATAAAAATAATTAAGAAAATTTTTCTTGTTTAAAAATAAGCAAAATCTAACCTTTTCTTTTGATATGGACTTTTGGTCCTTTAATTGAAAATAAACTCTCAAACAAATCTCTAATTCATACACTTAGGTCCACTAATTACATACTAAGCTTCCTTGTAACATGTAATTGGAGTAGGTTCCACGACCATATCTATTGATCTTCAGATTCTTGTTGCATAAGTAAATTAAGTATGTATTTGGATACCAATGAAAAATTAAAATTATTTTACCATTCAGCTTATTTTTTCAACTATTTATGGGCCTCACTGCACTTTTGGTACTAGTCATGGGCCCCATTGTACTATTTCAACTAAATTTTACCTTTATCTATTGTACTTTCAGTAATAAGTTTTCAGTTTTAGCAAAATAAGCGGTATTCAAACAGACTCTAAGTGTTTTTATTAAGAAATTTTGTATGATTAAATATAGAGGCTATGCAATTTTTCTTTCAAACTACTATAAAAGACCTATTACTAGATTTTTCCTAAATTTTTTATCCACTACAATAGCTTTCATTCTTTTTAGTTATTACCACTAGCTTGTAAGCCTATACATAATAATATATACATTTAAAATTTATAATTATAAACATAAATTTTCTTTAATAAAAAAAATTGATAGTTCAATTCCTATATAAGTTAAATACTATCAATGATTATTCTTATATTTTCTAAACTCTTAAAAAAAACTTTGTAAGAAACTTTTAATATATTTTTAACAAACTCCTTGATTATTACGATGAGAAGTTAAAACCTTCACCAAAATTTAAAAATTGCTAAAATTCTTATATTTAAAAAATCAGTAAACCCATGGATTTTAGAGCTCTTTAGAGCTCAATTGAAATCCAATTGGATTTTTTCTAAGTTTCAACTTTAAATAAACTAGCATGTAGCCCATGGATACATTTAAAATTAAATACAATTTTTATTATAAAAATCTAAATAAGGGTAAATTAAATACAATTTTGCATTTTTGGAGGAAAGAAACATAAAGTGAAGTAAAATCACATATTTAGCCATGTTTTTATTAGAGATGGGTTAAGAAAATCTAACTAAACCAACCTCAAGTGGGTAAAGTGTCAAATTTCAAACCACAAATAGGTAATTTAAATTTCAGCTAAACTATAGGTAGGTAAGTTGTAATTTGCCCTATAAATAATTAATAAAATTATTTTTTAAAAGAATAATATGTAACACATGCATACGTATGAATAAATTTAAAATTAAACACAATTTTTATCATAAAATATAAATAATTAGTCAAATTATTTTATAAATAAAGTAAACGAAATTAGTCACATATTAGGTTTTTTACCTAAACTTAATATGTTAGGAGTGTGGTGTGTGTGTGGTGCTGATGATGGGTGCGTGCGGTGCTGCATTTGTGTGGTGCTGACGAGTAGCATTTGGAATTAAGGAGTTTGGCAGTTGAGTTCGAGGATAGGCAAGCCTCCTAGAATAGAGAGAAAATAGGAAAGGAGAGATAGAGAGAATTGAGAGAATTGAGAGGGAAATTCTTGTAAGAATATCAATCATGTTCCCATTCTACAATCACCCTTGCAGTTTAATACCCTGGATAGCACATCAGTCCAGTAACCAACTTCCTAATTGTCCTCCCAAGTCAGCTGTATAACTACTTGCCAACTAAGCCATCCAACTCATCCTAACTAACTAACTCCATTAACTAACTCTAATACAATACAATGCTAATGTAGGTACATCTGCAATGCAAGTATATGTATACTAAAGTATAAGTACACAATGCCAGCTAGGCAATCACAACACCATCTATGGCACAGTTACATTGTACACCTTAGCAACACTGACACAGCCCACCTTATCAGCTACACACGCATGCCCCATCAGTAACACACGCACCCTTCATCAGCAACACCTCATCATCACCACACACATGCAGCACCTCACGCATGCCTCATCAGCACCACACGCACCACACGCACCCATCATCAGCACCATACGCATGCAGCACCACACACACACATACCACACTCATAACATAATACTATTTATGATAATTTTTTTCTAATTTTTAATTAGATAAAATGTGTGGTGATATTTGTTGTGTGGTAATTTTTATTGAGTATATGTGTTTTTTATTTTTTTTTATTTTATGGTTCATTAATATTAGTTTCTTAGTATTTTGTACTCATTGACTCACTTGACACAATTACATTGTACACCTTAGCAACACTGACACAGCCCACCTCATCAGCTACACACGCATGCCCCACTAGTAACACACGCACCCTTCATCAGCAACACCTCATCATCACCACACACATGCAGCACCCCACGCATGCCTCATCAACACCACACGCACCCATCATCAGCACCATACGCATGCAGCACCACACACACACACACCACACTCGTAACATAATACTATTTATGATAATTTTTTTCTAATTTTTAATTAGATAAAATGTGTGGTGATATTTGTTGTGTGGTAATTTTTATTGAGTATATGTGTTTTTTTTTTTTTTTTTTTTTTTTTAATTTTATGGTTCATTAATATTAGTTTCTTAGTATTTTGTACTCATTGACTCACTTGACACAATTATATTGTACACCTTAGCAACACTGACACAGCCCACCTCATCAGCTACACACGCATGCCCCACTAGTAACACACGCACCCTTCATCAGCAACACCTCATCATCACCACACACATGCAGCACCCCACGCATGCCTCATCAACACCACACGCACCCATCATCAGCACCATACGCATGCAGCACCACACACACACACACCACACTCGTAACATAATACTATTTATGATAATTTTTTTCTAATTTTTAATTAGATAAAATGTGTGGTGATATTTGTTGTGTGGTAATTTTTATTGAGTATATGTGTTTTTTATTTTTTTTTATTTTATGGTTCATTAATATTAGTTTCTTAGTATTTTGTACTCATTGACTCACTTGACACAATTACATTGTACACCTTAGCAACACTGACACAGCCCACCTCATCAGCTACACAAGCATGCCCCACCAGTAACACACGCACCCTTCATCAGCAACACCTCATCATCACCACACACATGCAGCACCCCACGCATGCCTCATCAACACCACACGCACCCATCATCAGCACCATACGCATGCAGCACCACACACACACACACCACACTCGTAACATAATACTATTTATGATAATTTTTTTCTAATTTTTAATTAGATAAAATGTGTGGTGATATTTGTTGTGTGGTAATTTTTATTGAGTATATATGTTTTTTTTTTTTAAATTTTATGGTTCATTAATATTAGTTTCTTAGTATTTTGTACTCATTGACTCACTTGACACAAAAATTAAAAAACTTAAGTGAACACATGGTACCAACGTAAGTGGATAATTATTGTGTGGTCACCATGTAAATTTAGACACTCAACACAAAATTAGATTATAATTTAAAATTCTAATTGAACTTTTTCTAACTTTTACCTATCAATATATATTAGCTTGTATATTGTAACTCTATGTATATGTATGGATACACTTAAAAATATACAAAAAGATGCATAGTATAATTCATATATATATATATATATATATATATATATATATATATGAATTTTAACATATTCTCACTAACCAGGAAAAAAAAAACAAAAAACAAATAAATAAATAAATAAAATATACATATTCCCGTGGTCAATTTTGTTCTAGTGTCTGCATTCTACGTATTTCCACACACACTTGCCTTAATTTGTATTTCATTTAATATGAATATGACAACATAGCCGGCATATATTTCTTCATAGGAATGCATTTTTCTTTTTAAATGAATATTTCCTTTAAAACAAAAAGGATGTGTTAGGAATAATAGTTAGATTATATCGAAATTACATGGAAGAAAATATGGATTTAGCTTCATGCCAAAACCTGTCCTGAAAAACCCAAGGTCTGTTTGACAATTTGCTCTTAACCAGGTCTAAAAGTTACGGAATGAAAAAGATTGGTGAAAGAAAAGTCCTTTCAGTGGAAAGGGGGTCCATGAAGGCTATAGTAGAATTGATGAGGAGGATCGAGAGGGAATGATCCAGAGCATATGCCAATCTATTTCCATGGAATATCCATATCTAATGTGCGGATCACACAGAATAAAAGGCTGGCCGTGGAATTTTTGGCCAAACGCAGAACTGAATGGTGGCAATGGGTGTGCTAACTGCTAAGAGGGTAGAGAAGAATAACAGGCAATTCTCCTAAGGCAGTAATGTTGTGTGCATTTGCATGCATGAGTGCCAATTCCTGCCAAAGGAGAATTGCCCTGCCATTCTACTACTACTACATTTGTTCCATTTCACTACTTAATTTCCCATGCACCAGCACTACGTTCTTTCTTGATTTGTATGGTAATCTCTGTGTGTGTGTGTGTGTGTGTGTGTGTGTGTGTGTGTGTGTGTGTGTTTAAATAATGAATATGGCAATGCCCATTTGGTTTCATATATTAACTTTTTTGCTTTGTGTTGAAAATGATCCTTTCATTGTTCATTCTCAGTCAAAGAAGGTGTAGAAGTAGCGATGAGCTACTTGGAGAAAGTCCACACAAGAGCTTCCTACAAAAGAAAACTGTTTGTAGTAAATACTTCATAATGGCAAAAGTATTCTGTTTTTCAGTTACTCCATCCATAATAGAAATACTAGGAGTTGGAGGTCCCTTTATGCAAGGTTCTTTCAAGCTTAAGGCTATTATTAATTATTATTATTATTATTTTGGTTAAAAGGAACTTGCATTAAACAACTAACAAGCCAAAGGAGGCAGAGTATTGGCAACACGCCTTAAGTACTATAGACCATTAATATCCGAATTAACAAAGCAAACAAATTCAAGGGAAGGGGGTTCATTAAAGATTACAGAATCCAGTTGTTGAGTGCATCCCTTCTTCGCAAGCCCATCAGCTCATTGATTTGCTTTCCTAAAAGCATGATCCACCTTGACTTGACGAAACTTGCTTAGGAGGCACCTGCAATCATTCAAGAGGGAGGAGTAAGCTCCTACAACATTTGAGTTAGCAAGCACAAGGTCAGCAACTATCTTAGCATCAAGTTCTACTTCAAGACAGCTAATTCCCATCTGTAATGCCATCAAAAGCCCATCCCTCAAGGCCCAGAATTCAGCTATAACGCTTGTAGGGAGACCTATAGAGGGAATTGTCCTAGGTTTTTCAACCTCAAATTTGCCAACATCGCCGTATTAGGAAGTGCCACTAATACTACTAAATAGATATCATTTTCAAAACTTGTTAACAAGTTAACATGTGATTAGAGTAGCTTTACTTTTATGTAAATTTACTACCAATATCACTTATGCACTAAGGACAATATATCACTTTGAAAATTGTGTAAAGTTCTATCCCATTAGATTTATTGTTCTTGCCAATAAGTACCCTAAATACACTTGTTAAAGTGTATTTAATATTTCATTAGATATTATTTTTATACATTTTCAAAATAAAATAAAATAAACTTGTGGAGAAATATTAGAAAATGATATACAATAATCACAATTCTTGTGGTTATAATAAATCACTGAATTATGGATAAGTGTATTTTTATTTTATTTTATATTTTTAAAAATAATTATACATTATATGACTTATGCATTCCTACTTGATCTAGACAATTCTTGACCCGCCAATAAACTTCCCATGTTCTCAAGTCTCAACCCTCTCTGTTTTTATTTTACCATAACAACCTGCAACGATTTTATATATTTTTGAGTGGTGTCAATGACGTTATAAATTTTATTAAATATGTTTTATATTACAAAAGTGATGTGCAGCTGATAACAAAAAAGTAATTCAGATCTTTATTTAGAATATTTTTCAAATGAACAAATCACATATTTATTGTCAAACCAGTTTGTGGATTTCATTGCATAAATTTTGTAATAGCTTTAAAATTTTCTTAAATCTTTATCATCAGCAACTATTTTGGTACTTACTTGAATACAAATTGACAACATGAGTTTAGAATGTTTTCTAAAAGTTCAAAATACCTCCAAGATTTTAAAAATAAAGAAAATTTCAGTTGCAACAATAGCATAAAAAAAAAAAAAAAAAAAACTCCATTGTACATCCCCATTTTAGATATACTTATTATTTTCTGTGTCATAAGATGAAAGATTCTCAAATATTGATGAAATTGAAGAAAAAAAAATTGACGCGGAAAGTGAATTGAGATAAGCAAGGATGAAAGGAAAGCAATTGAGTGAAATCCAACTCCTGAGAGATTGTGTGAATCTAATCTATACATGGGTGATATATATGTATATATATATCTATATATATATATATATATATATATATATATATATATATATAAGGAGAATAAAAATTTAAAAACCATTTTTAAATAAATCCTCTAATTGTTACAGTAGAGCAGTAACAAGCAACTAACAGACCGACCAATTTAGCTAATTTAACAACTTTGATAACAATATGTTACTCTGCAACAATCTTATCTAATACACACTTGTTTCATTGAAGAATTGACAATAACTTCATAAAAATCTTTTTTTTATTATTATTATTATTATTTAAATATAATAGAATTTCAACTTATAACATTCACTTTATGAAACTAATTTTTTTATTTTTACGTAAAGATACAAATAGATTTTTAGTATTAAAAAAATAAATTTTTTTAAAAAATGAAACTAATACAAGAATAGAAATAAAGACTATAGTTTATTCATAAAAATATTCAAAGACTGATCAATTCATCATTGATTGATAAGAATAACTATTTGCTTCACATCATTGATAATTTTAGTTGGAAAACATAGGTTTCTTTTTTAAAATAAAAATTTGAGTTATTTTAAGCCCTTAAGAAAATTAAAACATTTGTAGAAACGTATTATGACTATGAAGTTAAAGTCTTGAGATTTTGATAGAGAATGTGAATTTCCACCAAATGGATCTAAAGAATTTTATAAAGCAAAAGGAATTTATTTATTGTTTTATCAATTTTAAGGTTCTCATAATAAAATGGTGTAATTGAAAGAATTAAGAAATCAATTAATTTCTAACAGGATAAAGTTTAGTTACAAAATTGATTATAGCTTAAGACAAACCTTACTCAATAAAATATACATTACAACATATTATGAAAATCTAACAACTTAATTGTATGCACTTTATGCTTTTAATACAAATGTAAAATTGTGTATCAATTAGATATTATTTATTACATTATCTATAAGCTTATATTTTATGAATAATTTTAAACAACAAAAACTGGAAATTTAAAAAAATATTATTGATGACATAGCTAGGGGTGTCCACGGGTCGGGCTGGGTCGGTTTTCGACCCAGCCCGAACCCGACCCGTCGGCGGCGGGTGGACAGAAAAGTGACCCGAAACTGACCGCCGGCATCAATCGGTCAGGTCGGTTTTGGGTTCGGGTGAAGATCGGGTCTGTTCGGGTGGAGATCGGGTTGTCGTCGGAGCTACAAAATCATCGCCGGAATCTGCAAATCATCACCGGAATCTGCAAATCATCGCCGAAATATGTAAAAACTCACCAAATCTGCATCAAAATCGCCGAAATTTACACCAAAATCACTGAAATCTGCTGGGAATGGCTGGATCTGGCTAGATCTCACCAAATATGGTTGTGAACTCGTTGGATCTCCTCGGATTTGAGCGCGATTTCGCCGAACTTGTATAGAACCTTCTTCGGGTCGGGTGGCTCGGGTTTTGGAGAAGAAAACCCGCCACTCGACTCGCTGGCGTCGGGCTTTGGGTGCGGAAACCCGAAACCGACCTACAAGAGCGTCGGTTCGGGTTGAGCTCGGGTGGAGATCGGGCGGGTTGGTCGGTCCAGCGGGTCACGGTCGGGTCTGGACACCCCTAGACATAGCTATTGATTTTTAATTTTCTAGAAATTTTACAAGCATAGAGAATATAAGAAGAAGATATAATTTAATGGTAGATTTATCAAAATTCACCTCTAATAAAAAGATATTAAGTAAAGCATATAAGAGTTTGGATACAAAAATTTAGTAGAAGCATTTGATTATATATTATTTTTAATTGTTTAGTTGTTCAATCGTTTTCTGAGAAGGAGTTTACAAGAAAGAAGTCACAATTTCAGAGAAGAAACCTAGTATTTGTTGAATCTCCAACATCCTTTATAGCCGCAACATAATCTAATGGCCAAGAAGTTTACACCACTCGTTCACACCGCCACTCTCTCTCTCTCTCTCTCTCTCTCTCTCTCTCTCTCTCTCTCTCTCTCTCTCTCTCTCTCTCTCTCTCTCTCTCTCTCTCTCTCTCTCTCTCTCTCTCTCTCTCTCAATGGTCCCAAAGGCCTAAAATTCTTACAAATAGATTAGAGCTGAATTTGATTGTCGGCAAAATAATTTTAAACCAGAATTGTCTGGGTCGGAATTCCACCTCACATTCTGGTTTTTGGGTTATGTTTCAATTGTGGAAAAGTGGTAGAAAATTTGTTAAAACTGGTCCAATTGTTACAGGGTACATTTCTTTTAGGCAAAAATGCAAAACTGACCTTCTAACTTTCACTATTTTTCATTTGAGTCCTCTAACTTTTAGTTTTGTCAATTCAGTCATCTAACTTTCAATTTTTGTCAATTCAATGCTCCGTTATAAGTCAGTTAGTGCTGTCGTTAAATATACTTGAAACAACGCCGTTTTGCTTCTTTTTTTTTAATAAATTTCTAATTAAAAGGAAATAAGAAGAATCTAAAAAAAAAACCTCATCGTTCTCCTTCCCCTAAATCAAAACAAAGAAATCAAAGACACAGACGGCGAATTCGATCTCATTTTTCGCTCTTTGGGCCTTTCCAAGACGCACCAAAAACTGGAAAAAAAATCCAAATAGATGGGAAAAAGTAATTTCGTAAGGACTCATTTTGATCGGCTCCGGCAGGTCTGCAACCCGGTTAGATTCAGGCCTCACTGTCACATCGCTCAATTCGTAAGGCTCCAGTACCCTTCCGCTTGACTTCTTTGGCTAAGATAACCTCTTCGGATTCTCCTCCTCGCTACGAGGCCGGTTGTAGTGATTAATGGCAAAGACGACTGCGAGGCTCCTTGTTAGAGTTAAGATCCCAACACCGCAGCACGCGAGTGGTGGTGGTGGTGTGGTGTCTGGTGGTGGCAGAGGTTGGGGTGGTGGTGGTGGTGATGATGGAGTGAAAGGGGGCGATGGGTGCAAAGTGGGAATGGAGGAAAACAATGCCTTTTTTTTTTCATATTTTTCTTACTTTCTTTTAATTCTAAATTTATATATATAAACATTACAAAACTATGTAATTTCTTGGGTTCTGACGACAACCACTAACTAAGTTGTAATGGAACCCTGAATTGACAAAAATTGAAAGTTAAAGGACTAAATTAACAAAATTGAAAATTAGAGGACTGAAATGAAAAATGGTGAAAGTTAGAGGGTCACTTTTGCATTTTTACCTTTCTTTTATGTTAGAATTGTTTTATGAAAATAATTATCTAACTAAAATTAAGTTAAATGTAACTTGTTATTAGAAATTTCAGATCTATGTAATTAGAAATTGTCTTTTACATGTATATTGCTTTTATATCTCCCTATTTACATGAATGTGAAACTATATGTATTTGAAATAAGAATTTTCATGTAAAATTAAATATTAATTAAAAAAAGAAAATTTTGGAACCATTGTTATTGGGAAAAAATGAAGTTCACAATAACTCATAGCCAACCGCAATTACATTTAGTATAATTTGTTTTTGAAACAAAAATTTAACATAATACCAAACCCAATTTTTTAAGATTACAAATCAAAGATTTTTATTACCACGCATTCTTAACGTAATGGTCACTCCACGAGTACAAAGTTCTTATGAGGTGAAGGGTAAGGGTTGGAGTTCAAGTCTACAAGATGTAATTTTATACACATATACAATTAAATTGGGCTAAAGTAGAATTTCTATCTTGTATTAAAAAAAACTACAAAGTTTTCTATTTTCTCAAAAAAAAAAGGTCAAGATTTTCTACAATTTATGGTCACTAATAAGAGTGATAGTTTTATAATAAGAGTGATAATTTATATATATATATATATACACACACACACTTTGTAGTCAATTATTCACAGTTTGTCACGTCAAAGTTATGGCAAAGAAGTTTTAAATAATTTGTGATCTTAAAACTACTCATTTAGAAATCCAACCTTATAAGTAAAATATGCAAGTTTACATTTCAAACCAAGAAAAATAAAAATACTCAAGTTTTCAAAATTTCTTTCATCGGCATGATGGTTACTCCACAAGTATAAAGTTTATGTAAGGTGGGGGAGATAAGAGTCGGGGTTCAAGACTCTAAAAGAAAATTTCAAACACATGCACACTTAGATTATATCAAAGTAGAATTTATATTTTGTATAAAAATAATATAAAAAAAACCTCTTTCATTAATATGTTTAAACTTTAGGATATAGATTAATTGACTTTTTAAATCATATTATATTCGGAAATATGTCAATAGTATATCTATTGTTATTTTAAAAAATTCCTATATATTGTTTTGGAACATCCTAAAATATAATAGAAGACCAACAAATTTGGAGTACCTTTAACATTTTTCTATAGGATGATGTTAGAAACTAAGAGGAAAATAGAAGGACACCCAAAGTGGGCATGTCCCTCTGTTTACCTCACCAAGAGTAACATCCAGGAGTTACAAAGTAATGACTTGAACCGTTACTCTACCCTAGTATGTGCCCACTATCACACAATATTAATAGAGTGTTGTGTATATAAACATGACAAGTGGTACCCACTAAATAGAGAATGCAATATGTATTTCTCATAGTGTTTACGGGTTGTCATGAGGATTTTAGGTTGTGGATTATGTTTGCATCACTCTAATAGTGTGTAACACCATCGAAGAAACGTTTTATTCGTAGGTTGTACAAATTGGAATTTAAAATGAGTTTGAATTGCTGATTTGCATGGAGGTTGGCTTTGGACAGCATAGAACAATCTTAAAGCTCTTGTGTGATCATTGGTTTAGGTCAAAAAACCGATTATTAAAATTTCGCTTCAAAGTCTGTTTCTTATAGATGAAGTACAAAAATATGCATATAAAGTCAATATGAAGAGTTTCTTAAAGTTATGAAATAAATGTGAGAATTCGAAGGGTACATGCATGGTGTAGTACGTACTGCACCCATAATCGTCATTCCAAAGCAAAAAGAAGAAATACAATATAAAGAAATTCATATATTTCTCCTCTCTCTCTCCGTTCTCTCCTCTATTGTAAGTGTAATAAATTCAACTTCTAATAGCATATCCTGTGGATCAATCCCTTTTGTGTACATGAAGTTTATTTGTCAATTTATTCCATTTCTAATTTCTCCACATGGAAATTTGACTCTAACATATAGAGATACTATTTAACCCCCAAAAAATAAATTTGTAGTTTTGAATCGAACCATGTTATATAAAATATTCTTCAAATTCCTTACTTTATGGGATTTCCACTCTTACATTACATGTGACCCTAAGGGAGAAATTAAAAATAGAAAAAAGAGGAGAGCAAGCATGGATTGATGCTTCAAGATGGGATATATATTTATCTTCCATGTGTAACATGACTGTTTACATTCTAGCAAGTGGACCCAAAAGTTGATTTTATATATGTATGCAGAAACTCGATGCAGTATTTACATATGGGTTCTATGCTTGAATTATGACATGATATTGCCGTGTGGAGACTGGAGAGTGGTGGATATTGACTTTTCGAATGCATGTGTTATTTGAGGATATTTGTTTATAACCGGGCAAATGCACTAAATTTTTATGTAAAATACTTTTTATTTAGTTTTTAGCATCTCTTTAAATCTCAGAATGTTAAAAGCATTATTAAAATTACATAATGCCACTTCAATCTAGAACAAAAAATATTTATAATAAGGAAAAAAATTAGCAACAATTCCCATTCTATGTTCAAAAATTTGAACTTAGGGTGGAAATTGTTGTTGAAATTTACTTGTAATGAGTGAGAGTGGGGTGCTTGTGTAGCCATTAATCAGTGGGTGGGGTGGGGTGGCGGTGTGTGTGGCAATTAATTTTTAACTTAAAATATCTAATTAAGGAAAATAATAATAGAAATGATAAAAGGTTTAAAATTAAAATGATTTCATAAATTTGAGATTTTAATTGAGAAATTAAAAGCCTGAGTCCTAATCTAAAACAGGGAATAAAGTGGAATTGTTATTTTTTAAATGTCCTATTATATTTAATCCCCACCTCCCCTTTCCACTAACAACCAAACAATAAGGTGAATATATATTCCTCTCTTTCCTTTCATCGTTTAAAAATAGCATAGATAACTCTTGCTTTCTCACTTCATGCTTTCTCCTTATTATCATATATCCTCTTCTTATGAAGTCCCAACATATCTTATCCTCTTCCATTAAAAATAAAAGATCCAAATGGGTGGGAGTAACCCTCAGCACTTCTCAATGTGCATGTGAGAGGGGAAAAAAAAAAGCTTTTCAAATTACGCTAAGTCATTTCGCTCCGTGAACACGATATTATTCTTACTCCAGATTGACTTTTTAAGTTACGGCCGGGTTTGTGCATACCCGGCCGTTATTTAAAAGTGGCAATCTCATATCAAGCAGAGAAAAAGGTAATTGAATCCTTCTCAACATTTTCACACAAACACCAAACAAGTGGTTCAACTTTGGCTGAAGATTAATGCAGGACCACATGATGAGGGAGAAAAGATTGGACAGAAACAGCTTGGAAAAGGGAAGATCCAATGGCATGTTCTCATAATTTTGTTTGAATATGCAAATATCCTCACTGATCTGGAAAAATAAATAAAATGAAAAAAAAAAACATATTCCCGTAGTCAATTTTGTTCTAGTATCTGCATTATATCTAGCCACTATTACCACACGCACTTGCCTTAATTAGTTTGTATTTCATTTAATATGTTGTTATAACAAGATAGCCGGCATATATTTCTACATAGTAACATGTTGAGTAGGATGTGTTAGGAATGAATTTTTTTTAAATGAATGTTACCTTAAAAAGAAAATGGATGTATTAGGAATAATGGTTAAATTATATCGAAATTAGATGGAAGAAATAAATTATTGATTTAGCTTCATGACAAAACTTTTCCTGAAAATCCCCATGTCTGTTTGATCATTTGCTCTTAAACAGGTCTAAAAGGTATGGAATGAAAAAGATTGCTGAAAGAAAAGTTCTTTCCAAGGAAAGGGTCCATGATGGATACATTAGAAGTGAAGAGGAGGATCGAGAGGGAATGATCCAGAGCATATGCCAATCTATTTCCATGGAATATCCATACCTATTGTGCGGATCACACAGAATAAAAAGCGGCCATGGATGTTTTGGCAAAACACAAAACTGAATGGTGGCAATGGATGTGTTAGGAGGGTAGAGAAGAATAACAGGGCGATTCTCTTAGGGCAGAAATGTTGTGTGCATTTGCATGCATGAGTGTCGATTTCTGCCAAAGGAGAATTGCCCTGCCATTCTACTACTACATTTGTTTCATTTCAATACTTAATTACCCATACATGCACTACGTTCTTTCTTGATTTGTATGGTAATCTCTCTCTCTCTCTCTCTCTCTCTAAAGAATGAATATGGCAATGCCTTTCTTGTTTCATGTATTGACTTCTTTGCTTTGTGTCTAAAATGATCCTTTCATTATTCATTCGCAGTCAAAGATTTCCTTACAAAAGAAACCGGTTTGAAGTAAATACTTCATAATGACAGAAGTATTCTGTAACTCTTTGTAAATTGTGTACAACAATTTTGTGTATCTACCTTTCTTTGCAAAGGAGTACAACCTTTCCAATTTTTATGTATCTATAATTTAAATTTGCGTTGCAAGTATAATGTGAATATATGAAGGTCCTATTAATTTTTTTTTTTTTTATAAACAAGATAGAAATTCTACTCTTGCCTAATTTAAATATATATATGTGTGAAGTTCCTTTCTGGAAACTTGAACTTATCCGACCCTAACTTAAACTCCGACCCTTACGTTATCCCCCACACCTCGCAAGTACTTAAACTTGTGGAGCGATCATCGCGTCAAGGATGCACGGTGGTAATCCTATTAATTATTCAATATTGAGGGAGTTGTTATCTTAGGTTTATCAACCTCAAATTTGCCAACATTTCTGTTAATGCCACCTTTACATATCCTTTTTAAACTTTTTAAAGCATTAACATGTGATTGAAGGAACTTTATTTTTATATAAATTCATTATTATTATCAATAATTCTAATCACAATATATCACTTGAAGGATTATAATATTATATATGACTAGACCTATTGTCCTTGCTAACAAGTGCCTTAGGGTTCATTTGGTTGGAAGGGTGGAAAAGTAGGAGGATAGAAAAGATTTTAATTTCTCTGTATTTTGTTTTGGTAGGAGTGGAAAAATGGAGGGGTGGAAAAAGTAAGTTTGTATAAATCTACTCATTTACCCTTGTTAAAAAAAAAAAAAGTCAATCACCCATATTTATTAAAAAATAAAAATCATGTCTAGAAAAAAAAATTCATATCTAATTAAAAAAAAACAAACAAACAAACAAAGCATCATGACTAAGGCCCTAGGAAATCAAAAGAAAAAAGGAAAAAAGTAAAGAAAAAAGAGGTAGCGTCCTAGGAAAGAAAAAATCTAATAATAAAAGAAAAGAAGAGGCAAATGTCTAGGAAACAAGGGAGTCAATATCGTACCGAAGGCTGTACCAGTTTGACTAGTGGAACAATATATTTCGGTACTGGTCAATACCTGTGTACCGTTTTGGGTTTACCGTTATATATATGTGTGTGTGTGTGTGTGTGTGTGTGTGTGTGTATTATAATAAATATAAAAGTTTGCCATAAAAAATTACCTCAATTCAGAACAAATTAGTCATGATTTTAGACTTTAACATCAATTAAAGAAAAACACAATATAAAAAATAGAAAGCTTAATTGTTCATTGCATACTAAGAAAACAAATAATACTAATAAATTAATGTAAATAAGTTATCATTATGCCCTTACAAAAATTCAAAAATTACAAAACAATAAATCTATACCAACAGGTACGCCCGATACCGGCCAGTATTGCCTAAAATTGGTTGGTATGGCCGGTATCTAAACCTTTATAAAACATTGACATTTCGATACCGGTATATGTACCGGTACGGTACATATGGGCCAGTACGGCTGGTACCGATACGGTATCAACTACCTTGCTTAGAAAGCAAAAGCTTAAAAAACGAAAAAAAAAATGAGGCAACTCAACAAAACCCAAGTGCACTGCACATGGGCAATCTCGTCTTTTACCTATTAGACTTCCTCCCACCCAGTTTTCTCCCCATTTTGGAGAGAAAACTTTTTGGTCAATCAACTAATGAGTAACCTCGTTCATATGTATGGGTACAATTAAAAATAATCACAATTTTACAATTAAAATTATACCTCTTTTTAGAAGAGGTTCAAATTATACATTGTATTAGTTTATACATTTTTTAAACCATACATTTCTAAAATCTATAATGGTTTCTCATTTTATATATATATATATTTATATATATATATATATATATATATATATATATATATATATATATATATATATATATATATATTGTATTATATGAACATGTGATGCAAAATTGGACTCCAATTGAAATTCAATTTAAAATCTAATTGGATTTGGACCTTTTTATTTGTACACTCAAAAATTAACTCGGAACAAAAATTAAAAATTAGATGAGACACATGGTACAAAATTGAGAAGCCAATTAAAATCTAATTGGATTTTCTCTAAGTTTTGGTTTTAAATATATATAGATGGATTATGATAGGTGCATTTTTTTTTTTAAGATTGTATATTATAACTTGTAATTGAATATTTAATTAACTTGTTGCCATACAAATACAAATTAACACTTTAAAAATATGAAGTATGCATCCCTTCTTGAACACCATTGCAAGAGAAGTATCAACCCCAAGTAGGGATGCCAAATGGGCGGGTTGCGTCATAAATGGGTTGGGAGTGTAATTACCCATTTATCCATCTGACTCGTTTATGTATAAATTAATTATTCATTACCAACCCAACTCATATAATTAGTAACCCACCTATTTAACCCAATATGACCCACATACCTCTAAAAGCTAAAAATGACCAAAATACCCCCAGAATCTAAAAAATGACCGAAATACCCCCTAAAACTAAAAAATAATCAAAATACCCCCGAATCTTAAAAATGATCGAAATACCCCCGAAACCTAAAAGATGACCAAAATACCCCCCAAAACTTAAAAATGATCGAAATACACCCGAAACCTAAAAAATTACCAAAATTTAAACCTATAAATTACTAAAATACCCCCTAAACCTAAAAAATGACCAAAATACCTCCGAAACCTAAAAAATGACTGAAAAACCACCGAAACTTAGAAAATGACTGTGTAAATTTGTTATTTACAACTATTTTGTGTTGGCCTTAATTCCGTGCCAAATTTGATTGTAATTATGTTCAATCACGTTTACCTTGAATTTTATGTGGGATTTCATTATATGGGTTGTGTGTGAGAGAGAGTGAAGACTCAAGCGCCTATTGAAGACAAAGTGGATTTCGCAAGAAGTTTTATGAGAGGCCTTCCCACGAAGTGAGTCACGTGCAGAGCACATAACTAGAATGCGAAGAGTCATGACAAGAATGCGAAGAGTCATGACAGTTGGTTTTCACTAGATAAAACCCTTGAGAGTTAGAGACTGTTATACCCACAATCCTCTACACAATCCTTTGTGGTTTTCCTCAACTTCAACCTCTCCATATCCATATCCATGAAAGGTTGATAGCCCAAACACTTACCATACCCATTTTGAGTGTAAGGTGAGGTTTTGGTGCTGCTGGGAAGCATTGGAAGAAGCCAATTGTTTGGCGGATGCAATCGGGCTGAATTGCGTGATCCGGAGAGCTAGAGAAGACAAGGCTTCGTTAAGTCAGTTGGTAGCAGGAGCTTAGAGGGCTCAAGTACATGGGATAGACTAGGCTTGGAGGGTCTTTTGTTATTCGTGTACTCCAAGTTATCCTCTAATAGATCTATTTACTGCTTGGAGGGCGGCAGAGAGGTTTTTCGCCGAGTTCTTTGGTTTCCTCTTAAATAACACATCTCAGCATTATCTTGTGTTTGCATCCTTCTTCCCTACTCTTTTAGCTTTCATATTATTGTTGATATATGTTGAATATGGCTTAGAGTAGTTTTATTGTATGTTTGCTCACATTTACTCTATTCTGCACTTAATTTAAGTTAGAGTAAAATCAACTGAGCCGTAATTTTTAACTTAGGGGTCTAAACAGCTCTTGTGTTTTCACACATATTCGAGCTTTCTGACCGAAATGCCCCCCAAAACCTATAAAATGACCAAAATACCCCCAAAACCTAAAATTTAGTAAAATACCCCCTAAACCTAAAACACGACTTAATTACCTCTAAAACCTAAAAAATGACTGAAATACCTCCTGATGATGCACAGAAAATCAGTAGGCTGCATGCTCTGGGCTTCAATGGGCCAGTGATTGCTTAAAAGGCTTGAAAAGAAAAAAACACAAGATCAAAGGTGACCGGGGTGAACTGGCCAAGAACCCTTTGATGCTTAAGTTAGTTTTTTCTCTAGAATTCGAGAATTCCAACTTTATTAAGAGTCGTGAAAAACTTACCTCCATTTGATGTGGATGAGTCCTTATATAGTAAATTCTTGGAGTGGTTACTTGTCTAGTAACTTCTCCAATATTTGTGGAAGTTAGAAAGTTTAGACTTAACTTCCATAACCACTATAGAAGTTAGAATGTTTAATCTTATCCTTTACAACTTCCCTTGGAAGTTGAGTGCTTAGTAGCGATGAACAAGGATTCGATAACACGTGGCTCGAATTACAAGTTCACATGTTAGGGGGTTGTCCAGGCACTTTCCTGCATGGACGATTGTCTTAATATAAATGGCCTTCTTATGTTAAGAAGACCTTTCTGCTCTGGACGACTCTTGTGGATGAAATGGAGTTAGTCTCTACTTTGGACGACTCATATGGACGAATTAGAGTTGGTTTATTTTTGTCCACCATCAGTTGCCCTCTTGTCCGAAGGTCATCCAGGATAATATAGAATTCACAGTTGTCTTTAGACATGGGTCTTCATGTTAGACGAATTGGAGTTGGTTTATTTTTGTCCACCATCAATTTCCTTCTTGTCCGAAGGTCATCTAGGATAATATAGAATTCACAGTTGTCTTTAGACATGTGTCTTCATGTTAGACGAATTGGAGTTGGTTTATTTTTGTCCACCATCAGTTTCCCTCTTGTCCGAAGGTCATCCAGGATAATATAGAATTCACAGTTGTCTTTAGACATGTGTCTTCATGTGAGTAGTTAGACATTGCGCTACATGTCATTCTCTTACTGAAGACTAGTCGTGTCGATTTAATTTTTCAAGGAAGATGCCACATGGCGACCCCTGGTTGGTTACGTCGATTCAGATACCAAATTTCATCACCTATAAATAGTGGAATTCCTCTCCTACCCTTTACATTTCATAAATTTTCTCCTCTGACATTTGTCTTCTAGCACCTCGCCTAGGAGTCTTCCCGCGTCTTTAGGCCCCTTCCGTCTAGAGCAAGGTAATCTCTTAATTCTCGTCTTTAAGTTTTCCTTTCTCGTCATGTCTAGGGTTTTCGTTTCTTCGCCTAGTAATAGCGTTAATAAGGAGATAGACAAATACCATGATAGCACAAGTTATAGTGGCTCTAGTAATAGCAGTAGTAACAGTAGTAGCTGAGGGAACACCACAGATGAGCAATATATGTTTGGTGTCCCTGGGGTTACCTTAGAAGTACTTCAGGAACAACTAAGGACGAGGGCAGCCTCTGGATCAAGAGCTGGCACCTCAACGAATGTTTCCTCGTCCATTCCCTTAGATAAGGTAAAGAGAGTGTATAGTTGTGCCGTCGATATTCCTTCCAAGACAAACGAAAGGAGACTCACTTCCCTTAGGAGTTAGTACTAGATTCCAGATGACCTTAACCCTAGGTTAGCCGCCCAAGGGGAGTGGTGTTGTGACCCTCGACTTGGAATAAGGGTTTACAAAGCTAATCTTTTAGGGGAGCTTAGGTTACCCCTTAATGCCTTTGCTAGAGAGTTGCTCACCAAGTTTGGTCTAGGTGTTTGTCAGTTTAATCCTAACACATGGAGGTTGGTAGTCTCTATGCAAGTTTTATGGAGAGAAGTTTTTGAAGGGGACCGTCCTATCACTATGGGCGAGTTCCTCTATTGCTACAAATCATCTGAGATTAGCCAATCCCTTGGCTTTTACCAATTCACAACTAAGGGAAGGGACTATAAATTAATAAAATCACTCTTAACATCTGATAGAAACTGGAAGACGGAGTTTTTCTTCGTCTTTGGCTTCGAGGCTAGAAACCCTGTTGAGGTTGGCAGGGATCCATTCGCCCCCTACACTGGAGAGATAAGGAACATTCGTCTAGAAAGTATGTTTCTTCTTATTCAATATTTTCTATCTTCTTTTTATAATTGTCTAACCCCTTTTTCCCTTTGTCCTATTGCAATTGTCCTGTTGCAGCTATTAGACAGCCATCGTTGAGCAGCTTCTACCTTGGACGCGTCTAGAAGGCTTATTTACATGCTGATAGAAGCTTTCACTCATTAGTCACTCTCCAATGTCTTGCAACTTGGGGACTTGTTCTTGAACCATCTCCTGAAGCTTTAGCTCACGAGCTCACTGTCCGTAGACGTGAGTTCTTCCCTTCCTTTTTTCTCTTCTCTTTTTGTTTAAGAATTTATTTTTAATATTATTGTTTAGATGATTCTAACTTTATTCTTCTCAGGGATGGCAACCATGAAAGAAAACAAGAGAAAGGAGGTGGTGGACGAGGTGACCAGGCCAAAGGCTCAATCTTAGCCTTGTCTTGCTGTGGGAAAGAAAAGAAAAAATTTGTCCAAGACAATGGACCTGGAAAACCTCCCTAGTCGTCGAAAGAAAAAGAGGGTGAAGCATAAGTCGTCTAAGACTGGGGTCTTTAAATCAGGCTTCACTGTCCCTTCTTCCACTCAACAGCCATCCATCCAAATTCATGACGTGGATTCGTCTGAACTTGGTGGAGTCACTCCATCTATGACCGCTGCACCTGCCTTGTCTCAACCTCGTCCCAGAATTCCTATGAATCTCATTGAAAATGAGGATTTGGCTTGGGAGAGGTTTCAAAAGGCTATGATCGACGAGGACATAGCTGCATGCTATGACATGTCTTTAAAAGAGTTTGAACATTTTGATGTTCACGATCTTTTCAAGGTTTGTAAGCACTTTTACCTCGTCTTGTCAATTTACATCCCTCTCGTCCAACGTAATTTTTGACTTTTCGTGTAGGGTATGTCCAAGTTCATTGTGGGGTCCATGCAAGCTACAGAAATGGACAAGGAAAGAATCAAGCTTGAGACGAGGATCTAGCAGATTAAGGAAAAATGTAGGAGTTGTGCTAAAAAGGAAGCCAAGGGGTTGGACAAGATTAAAGAGCTTAATCTTGGGGCTACAAGCTCTCTCCTCCTAACGAGTTCTGAGGACGTGAATATCGAGGATGATGCTTCCACCCAGCCAACCTAGGACGAGCCTAAAACTGGAGATAAACCCTCGCAGTAAATGTTTGAAATTTTACCACCTTTTTTCCTTCTCTCTTTCTTTTTCTTTCTTTTTTCTTTTTTTTTTTGTTAAGTATGAGGTCTGTTGTTTTGGACCATTTAAATTAATCCAAGTACACTTTACTCATCCACAATCTTGAGGATGAGCTTTAATACATTTATGCATTTTTTTATAAGGGTTTTTAGATGGTGGTCATCTACCCTTTTAAACTTCCATGAATGAATATTTACTATTGAACATGTTATTGTATGGACAATTTTCCATGTTTACATCACCCATATTATACTAGTTTTAAGCATGGTCCGTCCACTTATGAAGGCGCTTAGCTCGTCCATGTTAGAATGATTTCATCATGTTCAGCACCCTTATTATTCTTTTTTGTTTACAAGTAAAACTCGTCTTATGAATGGCATTGCCTCCTCCAACTTTATTCGTCCGAAGATTTGACTTAGTTGGTGCTATTTTTCATCCATAGGCTAGACGATTTATACTCGTCCTTAGGAAAGACGTTTCATCCATAGGCCGGACGATTTATACTCGTCTTTAGGCAAGACGTTTTCAACTTTTACTCTTCCAAAGATTGGACTGACGTTTTCAACTTCTACTCTTCCAAAGATTGGACTGCTTTGACTGGCTATGTTTATCCATGGACTTTGAATCGTTCTTACGTGCATGTTTTTCCTCATCCGTTAGTTAGAAAAGTATACCTTAGGCTTTACCTCGTTGAGTGCTTTTAGACAAATATATCTTAGGTTTATTTTCTTCGCTTTATCCTTATTTCAAGAAAAGCCTATAGACGTTTCATCCCTACGTCCAGAGAGTTATTCGTCTTTGGACTTTAGCCTTCTTGTGGATTAGTATGAATGAAATCATAAATTAAAAATACTTATACAAACAGATAAACAAGTACATGAATTAGTCCATCACAAATTCGTCCATAGATACCACAAAGATAGAAACTAATGCACTTTTAGGGAATTAACATATTTAAAAACACGCTGTAGTAGTAATAAACATAAGCAAATATGAGGAAAACAACACATAGCTTCTGTACTTTTTAGACCCCTTAAAAACATAACCATATTAACCTAGTTATTTAGCCAAGTGATTAACTTAGGTAAATTATGCAGATCTAGGTTAACACATATAAATCATATCATTGTAAAGTGCGGAAAATAAAGAACACAACAATCTGATAACCTAGGAAAACCAAACTGGTAAAAAACCTAGGAAGGATTTAACCTAGCTATCCTCAAGGTAAAACTAAATCCACTATGAAAGGATTGAAGTTTACACAATAGCGACTTATACCACTAACATCCTATTGTTACCTCGAGTAGAAAACTTACTATCACGACCCTATGATAGCTCCAAGTCTACGGACTACTTCTTTCCTTGGCCTTTGCAAAACACAAACACCCACATTTGTGACTTTGAGATCCCACTCAAAGGTTTAGCAACACAAACTCTGCTGTTTGTAACTCTAAGACCACCCTTGAAAGTTTAGATCATCAGCACCTTTGATGACTAGAAAATGCAGCAACTTCTACAACTCCGAATCTTGAGATTCTTCAAGTAATAACGTCGGTAGAAGATATGAGAGAGCCTTTTAGGAACAAAACCCTAAATAAAAAAGAGGCACACTCTTCTCTCTCTGAAAAACCTTATAAAAACTTGCATAGGGTTTCCTTTATATACTAGGAGAAGTAGATCTGAAACCCTAATCCTTAATGGGCTTGAACTACTGTTGGGCTTAATTAAAATTCTGCAAATACGACTTTCAATCGATCGAGCCTGTTCTTTGATCGGTCGAACCAGACAAACTCTGAAATCTTCTTTCTGTAACTTGTATGTTCTTGTGTGTTCACGATTTGCCAATTGTTCTAAACTTTTAGAACCTAACAGCTTCAACTTCATCCATGATGCTCATCCATGGTGATACTCATCCAGGTAAACCCTTCATTGGTAGTATCTTCTCAGATGCTCAACGTTCCAAGGGTGTTCTAGCTTCCATCCATCTAGGGCTTCCAAGTAGTATGACCCCTGCCTTTTGCAGTTAATTACCCTATAGGGTCCTTCCCAATTAGGCCCTAGCTTTCCATGGGCTGAATTTCTAGTTGCCAAGGAAACCCTTTTTAGGACGAGATCCCCAATGTTGAAGAGCCTGGGTTTCACCATTGCATCATATTGTCTGGCCATGAGGTTTTTGTACCTTGCTGTCCTTTGCTCAGCATTCTTCCTTATTACCTCGTCTATCAGGTCAAGGTTTAGACGAAGTTGTTCTTCGTTATCCTCATCCTGATACTTCATCACCCTGTGGTTTGCCATGTGTACTTTCGCAAGTATCACAGCTTTGCTCCCATAGGCTAGTTTGAAATGAGTTTCCCCTATGGGGGTCCTCACAGTTGTCCTGTAAACCTATAGAAAACCTGGTAGCTCATCTAGCCATACTCCCTTTACCTCCTCAAGTTGAGTCTTGATGATTTTCAATAAGAATCAGTTTGCAACTTTCGCTTGTGGGTGGGAGGGTGAGGGATAATGATTCTTGATTCCAAATTGTTCACAAAATTCTCTGAAAGGTGTGTTGTCAAATTTTCGTCCATTGTTACACCAGTACTCCGAACCTACATACGATACTCTTCCAAACAAAGTTTTTGACATTCTATTTAGTGATCTTGGCTAAGGGTTCAACTTCCACCCATTTAGTAAAGTGGCCGATCCTTACTACCAGCAATTTCATTTGCTTGGTTCCAAGTAGGAATGGACCTAAGATATCCAGTCCCCATTGTGCAAAGGGCCATGGGGCCATCATAGGGGTGAGATACTCTGACAGCTGTCTAGGGATGTTGCTGAAGCATTGACATTGGTCACACACCTTAACGTAGGCCTTAGCATCTGCTTGAATAGTTGGCCAGTAGTAACCTACACAGACGATTTTATGGACTAATGCTTTCGCTCCTGAGTGGTTTCCACATGCTTTTTCATGAACCTCCCTCGACACATAGTTTTACTCAACCGGAGCTAAGCACCTTAAGTAGGGCTAAGAGAAGCCTTTTTTATATTATACCTCATCTATGAGGACATACTTAGAAGCTTTGATCCTTAATTTTCTAGCCTCGTCCTTATCCTCCAGAAGCCTTCCATCTTTGAGGTAAACTACTATTGGAGTCATCCAATTTCCTTCTCCTGCAATTTGTTGTACCTCTGAAAGGTCTATGATTGGCATGTATTGGACTTTGTCATACTCGTCCATAGCCCCCCTATTGAAGCTACCTTTGCCAAGACATCTGCTTCCACATTTTTCTCCCTTGGGACCTACAAAAAACTGGCTTCCTTAAATTTTTTGATAAGTCGCTTCACCTGACTAAGATACTTCTTCATTCGATCTTCCTTAGCTTCACACATTCCATTTACTTGATTTATGATCAACTGAGAATCTCTGTGGATGACTGCTGACTTTGCCCCTAAGGACTTGGCCAATTCCAACCCTTTAAGGAGAGTTTCATACTCAGCTTCATTATTGGTTGTCTGATACTGTAGACGAGCTACATATTTCAACTTGTCTCCCTCAGGGGATTTTAGCACAACTCCAATTCCTCTTGCATATAATGTGGATGAACCATCTACATAGAAAACCCATCTTTGAGCTTCAATCATCTCGTCTAACCCACCTTGGTTGGGAGTGAACTCTGCAATGAAGTCTGCCAAGACTTGAACCTTTATAGCGCTTCTTGGTTGGTACCTAACATCAAACTCGCTAAGTTCTATTGCCCATTGGATTAGGCATCCTACGGCTTCCAACTTGTTCATCGCCTTCTTGAGTGGATGATTTGTCAAGACATTGATGACATGAGCCTGAAAATAATTTCGTAACTTCCTGGAAGCCGTGACCAAAGCAAAAGTTAGTTTTTCCATCATGGGGTACTGTCCTTCCGCTCCCCTCAGCGCTTTCCTTCTTCTCTAATCAATGCCAAGCTCACTACATGTGGAGACACTGCCAAATACAAGTATAATTCTTCACTTGGTGTGTACGGGTTCAGCAAAGGAGCTATTGTGAGATAGGATTTGAGATCTTGGAAGGCCTTTTGACTCTCGTCCGTCAATTCGAATGCCTTCTTGAGAACCTTGAAAAATGGTAAACACTTGTCAGTAGCTTTGGAGACAAATTTGTTAAGAGCGGCAACTCGCCTAGTGAGATATTGGACTTCCTTGATGTTCCTTGGTGGTTCCATGTTCAGTATCACTTGAATTTTATCAGGATTTACTTCAATTCCCCTATGTGGAACCATGAACCCAAAAAATTTTCCTAACGAAACTTCTAAAGCACACTTGCTCGGGTTCAACTTCATGTTATATCTTTAGAGTGTTTCGAAGGTCTCTTAAAGGTCGTCCAGGTGCTTTTCCTCTTCCAAGCTCTTTACCAACATATCATCTACATAAACCTCCACATTTCGTCCAATCTGTGGACAAAACATATGGTTAACTAGCCTTTGATAAGTTGCCCTTGCGTTCTTCAAACCAAAAGGCATCGCCTCGTAGCAAAATAAACCTTGGCTGGTAATGAAAGATGTCTTCCCTCAATCCACCTCATCCATCCTTATTTGATTGTAGCTTGAGAAGGCGTTCATGAAACTTAGCAATTTATGATCTGCAATTGAGCCCACCAGCTGGTTAAAGCATGGCAATGGATAGCTATCTTTGGGGCAAGCTTTTTTCAAATTGGTGAAGTCAACACACATTCTCCACTTGCCATTTGCCTTCTAGACCATCACTATGTTTGCCAACCAATCCGAGTAATAAACTTCCTAGATAAATTTCGCCGTGGTCAACTTCTAGACTTCTTCTTTAATGGCATTATCTTGTTCAGGAGCAAAAACTCTTTTCTTTTGACGTATGGGCTTAGAGGAAGGATATACGTTTATACGATGGGTAATGACACTTAGGTCAATACCTGGCATGTCTTCATGACTCCACGCGAACACATCAATGCTCTTCTTTAAGAACTGGACAAGATCTTGCTTTGTCTTCTCTCCCATGCTTGCACCAACCTTCGTATATTTTTCAAGGTTACCCTCTTCTAGGGGGATGTCTTCTAGCACTTCTATGGACTCCGTGGTAATTCTTTTCTCATCTATACTCATCGTCTGCATGTGCTTGTCCATAGCCAACATGGCTAGATAGCATTCTCTGGCGGCTAATTGATCCTCCTGCACTTGACCTACTCCATGATCTGTTGGAAACTTAACAGATAAATGGTAGGTAGAGGTTACTGTTTTCCAACTGTTTAAGGTCGGTGTTCCAATAATAGTGTTGTATGAAGACAAACAGTCCACAACATGGAAGTTTACCTCTTTTTCTATCTGCGGTGGGTACACTTCTACCACCACAGGCAATGTAATGGTACCCACGGGTTGTACTTTCATCCCTCCAAATCTCACCAATGGCAAATGCACTAGACGAAGTTGATCTCGTCCAAGCCTCATTTGTTGGAAGGCTGGATAGTATAAAATTTCTACTGAACTCCCATTGTCTACTAACACCCTCCTAGTCGTATAATCAGCAATGAGCAATGTGATGACGATCACATCTTCATGTGGGTGGTGAACCCTTTAAGCGTCCTCATCCGTGAATGTAATCGCTTGTTCATCTGCTCCCTTCGTCCTTGGGGGTCGTCCAGAGAGTTGGACTTTTTGCACCACCTTCAGATACGTCTTCCTTGACTTAGAAGACTGACTCGTTGAGGTCCCTCCTATAATAACCCTTATTTCTCCGAGCAGGGGTCGTGATGATTCTTTTACCTTTCCCTTCAACTTCTCATCCTTGTTATCTCGTCTAAGGAAGTTTCTCAATTTTTCTTGTCTGATGAGATTCTCTATCTATTGCTTTAAGTCAAAACACTCGTCTGTGTCATGCCCATGGTCTCTATGGAAGCGGCAATACTTATTCCTATTGCGCTTGTTGGGATCTCCCTTCATTTTTTCTAACCATTTCAAGGATGGGTCATTCTTGATCTGCATAAATACTTGTTCAAGTGGCATGTTCAGGGGCGTATATTGTTGACTTCTTCCTGAAGAACTTGTCTTTTTATTATATCGATCTTTCTTCTCTCCCATTCGGGCCTTCTTTGGATGAGAACCTTGCTCTGGATAGCGCAGGATATCTGCTTCCATTCTCTCAGCCTTTTTCCTCTTCTTGGCTATGATTGCGTCTTATATATTCATGAAGTTTTGGGCTGAATGGACAAGTTCAACCATGGCTTAAGGCTCTTGCTCATAAAGCTTATGTATGAATAAATCAGAATTAACTCTGTTATGGAAGGCCACCAATAACAACTTGTCGTCTATCTCATCTACCATCAAGGCTTCCCTGTTGAAACAAGTAATGAAGGACCGCAAGCTTTCATTTTCCCTTCGTTCTATGGTTAATAGGCTAGACGAGGAACGCTTGTGCCTTTGCCCTTCAATAAAATTGTTGACAAACAGCTTACTCAATTCTTCGAAGGAACTCACAGTGTTTGGAGGTATCTTACTGAACCACACTCATGCTGGCCCTTTAAGGGTCGTAGGAAAGGCCCTACACATAACCTCGTCTGGAACCCCTTGATGATGCATTGTAGTCTTGAAAGTAGCAATATGATCAAAAGGATCATGCGTTCCATCATATGAGTCCAAGGAAGGCATCTTGAACTTGGAAGGCATGGGATGACTATTGATGGAAGGCATAAAAGGGGAATCAGTCTGATGGACTAGATCATCTACAGGATTCACCCTTCTCATGTTCTCCCTCATCTCGTCCATGGCCTTCCTTATCTGATCCATCTCCCTCTCCAAGTGTGGCACCCTTCACGAGGTGGTACCCCTTGATTGATTCTCAGGCTTAGCGTTTTCTCTTTACCTAACTTCTTAACTCTGGGCTTGCCCTTCCATGTATCTTTCATGGTGTTGCCTCCTTAAATTAATCTCCCTAGTTAACTCTTAGTTCTGACGAGTTAATTCCGCCATGGCAGCTACCATGGACTGTATGTGTTGGATGGAAGGCGGTTGCATGACAGGTGCTGACTGACGATCATGGTTATGATTACTAGAAGCATTCCTACTCTCCTTATGGCTTGGACTAGTGGCTATCGATCTTGTCCGAACCATGCAGCCTTTTGTCGAAGGAAGACAAATTGCAAAACACAAAGTCAACCTTCCCACATACGGCGCCAGCTAATGTTGCACAGAAAATCAGTAGGCTAAATGCTCCGGGTTTCATTGGGTTAGTGATTGCTTGGAAGGCCTGAAAAGAAAGAAACACAAGATCAAAGGTGACCGAGGTGAACCAGCCAAGAACCCTCCGATGCTTAAGTTAATTTTTTCTCTAGAATTTGAGAATTCCAACTTTTTTGGGAGTCGTGAAAAACTTACCCCCATTTGATGTGGATGAGTCCTTATATAGTGAATTCTTGGTGCAATTACTTGTCTAGTAACTTCCCCAATATTTATGAAAGTTCGAAGCTTCAGGCTTAACTTTCATAACCACTTTAGAAGTTAGAATGTTCAATCGTATCCTTTACAACTTCCCTTGGAAGTTGAGTGCTTAGTAGTGATAAACAAGGATTCGGTAACAAGTGGCTCGAATTACAAGTTCACGTGTTGGGGGGTCGTCTAGGCGCTTTCCTGCATGGACGACCCTCATGTCCATGGAAAATCGTCTTAATATAAATGGCCTTCTTATGTTAGGAACACCTTTCTGCTCTGGACGACTCTTGTGGACGAAATAAAGTTAGTCTTTGGTCTAGACGACTCTTGCGGACGAAATGGAGTTAGCCTCTGCTCTGGACAACTCTTACGGACGAGTTGGTTTATTTTTGTCCACCATCACCTCTAAAACCTAAAAGATAACCAAAATACCCCCTAAATCTAAAAAATGACCAAAATACCCCCAAAAACCTATAAAATGTCCAAAATACCCCCCAAAACCTAAAAAAATTACCAAAATACCCCCGAAACCTAAAAAATGACCAAAATACACCTAAAACATCTAAAATTACCAAAATAGAGGTTTGGGGGTTTTGGATTTTACGAGGGTATTTTCGACAAATTAAAGGTTCTAAAAGTATTTCAGTCATTTTATAGGTTTCGAGGGAATTTCAATAATTTTAGGTTTCAGGGGTATTTTAGTCATTTTGTTTGTTTCGGAGGTATTTCGGTCATCTCTTAGGTTTATGGGGTATTTTAGTAATTTTTAGGTTTCAAGGGTATTTTAGTCATTTTTATAGGTTTTAGGAGTATTTCGGTTATTTTTTAGGTTTTTGAGGTATTTTGGTAATTTTTAGGTTTCGGGGGGTATTTTGGTCATTTTATAGGGTTCAGAGATATTGCGGTCATATTTTACGTTTAGGAGGTGTTTTGGTAATTTTATAGGTGTCGGCGGTATTTTGATCATTTTTTTGATTTAGGAGGTATTTTGGTAATTTTTAGGTTTTGGAGGTATTTTGGTCATTTTTTAAGTTTCACGAGTATTTTTGCAATTTTAAGGTTTCGATGATATTTTATTCATTTTGGTTATTTTTTAAGTTTCAGGGGTATTTCAATCATTTTCTAGAAATTTATATTTTCTGTTGTTTATTTAAATTTTAGATGGGTTTTAGTAGGTATTAGTGGGTTTATCCATTAAGACCTATATAATGAAATAACCTAATGGGTCTTTACCCATTTAACCCAAATATTCAAATGGGTTCGGTTAAGACTTATCCAAATTAGGTAGGTAATTGGTGGGTTTATAGATATGGGTAAAAATTGCCACCCCTAACCCTAAATCAAGGCTTGCATACTCCGGTATTTCAGTAGACAAATGTAGACCCACCAATAGGCTTTCCACATTCTCAACCCTATATGTATTTATTTTACCATAAAAACCAATGATGTCATATATATATATATATATATATACATATATATATTTGTGGTATTAGTGGTATTATAAATTTTATTATATATGTTTTGTGTTATAAAATTAATGTGTTACCAATAAATAAAAAGTAATTTAGACATTTATTTATAATATTGTTCAAATAAAAAAAATTATATATTCATTGTTAAACTAGTTTGTTGATTTTATTTACATAAAATTTGTAATAACTTTAACATTTTCTTAAATCTTTATTATCTGCAACCATCTTGATACTTACTTGAATACGAATTGTCTAGAAATTTTCAAAAATTTAAAAATACTGCCAAGATTTTAAAAGAATATGTAAAGAAAATGTCAGTGGTAACAAGCAGAAACAAAATAATCTCCATTTGCACATCAACCTTTTATATTCAGTTCCCATTTTCCATGTGTTATGAGATCAAAGATTCTCAAATATTGATGAAATTGAAGAAGAAACAAATTGACGAGGAAACTCAATTGAGATAAGCATTTGAGTGAATTAATCCAACTCAAGAGATACTGTATTACTTCAATGAATCTAATTTATACAATTAATGGTGACATTTATATCTATAAGGAGAATAAAAACTGTTTTTCTTTTTTTCTTTTTTCTTTTTTACGAGGGGGAAAAAAACTATTTTTAATTGAATCCACTAATTGTTACAGTAGAGCTGTAACTAAAAGCTAACAGACTGGCCAATTTAATGACTCTTATAACAATATGTAACTCTGCTACAATCGTATTTAATGCACCCACGTTTCATTTCATTGAAAAATTGACAATAACTTAAGAGCTTTATTATTATTATATTAAAGAATTTCAATCTATGATGTTTGCTTTATGATTATTATTCTTTATCCTCATGCTAAGACACCAATTAGTTTTTAGTATAGGTGAAAAAATAGATTTTTTAATGAAGCTAACATGACAACAAATAAAATAAAGACTATAGCTTATCTATAATAAAAAAAATTATGGACCGATCAAATCATTATTGCTTGATAAGAATAACTATTTGCTTCACATCATTGACAATTTTAGTTGGGAAATATAGGTTTCTTTTTTAACATAAAAATTTGAGGTATTTTAAGCCTTTTAGAAAATGAAAACTTTTTAAGAAAAATATAATGATGACTATGAAGCTAAGGCCTTGAGATTTTGAAAGACAAAGTGAATTTCCAACAAACGGATATATAAACTTTTTTATAAAACATAAGTAATTCAACTTGCTTGAGAAGTATGAATAAAACTTTAAATAGGGACTTTTCTCTCTTAAAGATTTTCTTAAACATATTTTCAAACATATATGAAATAATAATGAGTACAAACATTACAAAATTTTTTTTCAACCTCAAATAAGTCTCCAATGTCATAAAAATTACTTCCAAATAAATATCGGATTCATTCAAATATTATATTGAACATATGTCTAAACATACATAACATAACAAGATTGTTAATGTAAGTGGGTTCCAGTTAGCTCAACTGATAAAATCTCTGATGGTTGAATAAGAGATTTGAGATTCAATTCCGGCCTATACCAAAAACTAATTAGTGTCTTGGTTTGATGATAAAGAGCTCTCATCAGAAGTGGACACCATAGGTTAAAACTTTCTCCAAAAAAAAGATTGTTAATGCAAAAATTATAAAAATCTTTTCGGTGATTAAAAAACATTGCCACTCTCTCTCTCTCTCTCTCTCTCTCTCTCTCTCTCTCTCTCTCTCTATATATATATATATATATATATATAATATATGCAACAACAGTGAATACAAACATAACAAATTTTGTTTTCAATCTCTGCTTCCTCTTGTAAAGAGAAAAATTCCTGAGATTAGTACAAAATTGTATCCTAGGCATAACCCTACAATTCGAGCAAAGAGATCTAGCACAAGAAAGCATAGTGTCGGATGCAAGGAAGATATGATCTTCATTTAAATTTTTAATGACTGGCATTTGATTTTAGAACTTCTCCAATGACTAGGAAGTTTCTTTTCTATTTTCCTTTCTTTGTGGATTTGCATTGTATATAAGGGAGCAGAGACCTTAATTGTATTGTACTCTAATTTCACATCATAATAAATAAAACTCTTAAACATATTTTTTGTAGATGGATTGTATACGAAATTTGACCAACGATTGATTTTTTGCAATTTCTTAAAAATCAGCGATTGTTTTCTGGTTTTTATACCAGAATGATAACATCTCTTAGTATAATATGTGTTGTTTGTTATCTAAAATAAAAGCTATGTAGTGTGGAATGGGTTTCCATATTGACAGATGCATGATAGCAATTAGGATCAAACAAATCCCCAAAAACTCAATGATTTAATTTTGAGAAAAAAATAAATATGAAAAATTTGAGAATATAGCCATTAATTGAGACCTTAGTGAACAACTTTAGGCTAAGAAGTGAAAACCCGCTATAGAAATGCAACGAAAGTCACACTCAAACATATAGACAGAAAAAACAACAAATTGAAAGAGAAACCAAAAAGGATCGAGAGTAAAAGGGCTCAAAACCTAGAACTAAGATCCCCAAAATTTTACTACAAGCTCACATCCCCATAAGTTATCTTGGTTAGAATTTGGACATGACTCCATGATTGAATCTCAGTTTATTATTATTTTAGTAGCCACATATGCTTTATGTTGACAACTGTGCACACATTTTATGCCATGTAAGTATTTTCCTTTAGTAAGTGAATGGTATGGACCAAATTAACTCCAATTTAAAAATAATAAGGACTAAATTCACTGCTATGAAATTTATGACCAAATTGAATGTGACCCTAAAATGTAGGAACCAAAATATTATTTTTGCTTTTTTCTAGATTTTTTTTTTCAATCTTAAATAGGCCTCCACCATTATAAAACTTATTTCAAAAAAAAAAAAACAATATGATTCATTCAAAAATTATATTGAACATATGTTTGAACGTTCGTAACATAACAAGAATATGAACATAAAAATAATTAAGAAAATTTTTCTTGTTTAAAAATAAGCAAAATTTAACCTTTTCTTTTGATATGGACTTTTGGTCCTTTAATTGAAAATAAACTCTCAAACAAATCTCTAATTGATACACTTAGGTCCAATAATTACGTACTAAGCTTCCTTGTAACATGTAATTGGAGTAAGTTCCACAACCATATCTATTGATCTTCAGATTCTTGTTGCATAAATAAATTAAGTGTGTATTTGGATAGCAATGAAAAATTAAAATTATTTTACTATTCAGCTTATTTTTGCAACTTATTATGGACCCCACTACACTTTTTGATACTATTCATAGGCCCCGTTGTACTATTTCAACTAATTTTTACCTTTATCTACAGTACTTTTAGTAATAAGTTTTCAATTTTAGCAAAATAAACGGTATCCAAACAAATCCTAAATGTTTTTATTAAGAAATTTTGTATGATTAAATGTAGAGGCTATGCAATTTTTCTTTCAAACTACTATAAAAGACATATTACTGGATTTTTCCTAACTTTTTCATCCACTACAATAGCTTTCATTCTTTTTAGTTATGTGACCCCATACATAATAATGGATACATTTAAAATGTATAATTATAAACATAAATTTTTTTAAAAAAATTAATAGTTCAATTCCTATATAAGTTAAATACTATCAATGATTATTCTTATATTTTCTAAACTCTTAAAAAAACTTTGTAAGAAACTTTTAATATATTTTTAACAAAGTCCTTGATTATTGTGATGAGAAGTTAAAACCTTCACCAAAATTTAAAAATTGCTATAACATTCTTATATTTAAAAAATCAGTAAACCCATGGATTTTAGAGCTCAATTGAAATCCAATTGGATTTTTTCTAAGTTTCAGCTTTAAATAAACTAGCATGTAACCCATGGAATTCCATGGATACATTTAAAATTAAATATAATTTTTATTATAAAAATCTGAATAAGGGCAAATTACAATTTACCCACCTGTGGTTTGATTGAAATTTAAGTTGTCTACCTGTGATTTAAAATTTGACACTTTACTCACCTGAGGTTTGATCGAAATTTAAGTTGCCTACCTGTAGTTTGATATCCCATGAAGCAAGTGTTCTGCTGGATTCTTTTTTATCTTATTTGATCTTGTATTTTTATGTTGTTTTGCATTTTTGGAGGAAAGAAACATAAAAGTGAAGTAAAATCACATATTTACCCATGTTTTTATCAGAGATGGGTTAAGGAAATCTAACTGAACCAACCTCAAGTGGGTAAAATGTCAAATTTCAAACCATAGATAGGTAATTTAAATTTCGGCCAAACCATAGGTGGGTAAGTTATAATTTGTCCTATAAATAATTATTAAAATTATTTTTTAAAAGAATAACATGTAACACATGCATACATATGAATAAATTTAAAAATCAAACACAATTTTTATCATAAAAATACAAATAATTCGTCAAATTATTTTATAAAAAAGTAAACGAAATTAGTCACATATTAAAATTTTTACCTAAACTTAATATGTTAGGATTGTGGCGTGTGTGTGTGGTGCTGCATGTGTATGGTGTTGATGATGGGTGCGTGTGGTGCTGATGAGGCATGCGTGGGGTTCTACATGTGTGTGGTGCTGACGAGTAGCATTTGGAATTAAGGAGTTTGGCAGTTGAGTTCGAGGACAACCAAGCCTCCTAGAACAGAGAGAAAATAGGAAATGAGAGATAGAGAGAATTGAGAGGGAAATTCTGGTAAGAATATCAATCATGTTCCCATTCTACAATCACCCTTTCGGTATAATACCCTGGATAACACATCAGTCCATTAACCAACTTCCTAACTGTTCTCCTAAGCTAGCTATATAACTACCTTGCCAGCTAAGCCATCCAACTCATCCTAACTAACTAACTCCATTAACTAACTCTAATACAATACAATGCTAATGTAGGTACACCTCCAATACAAGTATATGTATACTAAAGTATAAGTACACAATGCCATCTAGGCAATCACAACACCATCTATGGCATAGTTACATTGTACACCCTAGCAGCATTGACATAGCCCACCTCATCAGCTACACATGCATGCCCCATCAGCAACACACGCACCCTTCATCAGCAACACCTCATCAGCACCACACACATGCAGCACCCGCAATGCCTCATTAGCACCACATGCACCCATCATCAACACCATACACATGCAGCACCACAAACACACACCACACTTCTAACATAATACTACTTATGATAATTTTTTTTCAAATTTTTAATTAAATAAAATGTGTGGTGATCTTTGTTGTGTGGTAATTTTTATTGAGTATATGTGATTTTTTATTTTATTTTATAGTTCATTAATATTAGATTCGTAGTATTTTGCACTCATTAACTCACTTGGCACAAAGATTAAAAAACTTAAGTGAACACAGTGCACCAATGTAAGTGAATAATTATGGTGTGGTCTCCAAATAAATTTAGACACATAGCGCAAAATTGGATTATAATTTCAAATTCTAATTGAACTTTTTCTAACTTTTACCTATCAATATATATTAGCTTGTAAGTTGTAATCCTATACATATGCATGGATACACTTAAAGATATACAATAAGATGCATAGTATAATTTATATATATATATATATATATATATATATACGCGCGCGTGTGTGTTTGTGTGTGAATTTTAACATATTCTCACTGACTAGGAAAAAAAAATAACAAAAACAAATCAAATATATAAAATGAAAAAACATATACATATTCCCGTGATCAATTTTGTTCTAGTGTCTGCATTCTATCTATCAACTATTGCGGTATTACCACACGCACTTGCCTTAATTTGTATTTCATTTAACTTAATTTGTATTTCATTTAATAGTATATAACAACATAGCCGGCATATATTTCTTCATAGGAATGCATTTTTCTTTTTAAATGAATATTTCCTTTAAAACAAAAAGGGTGTGTTAGGAATAATGGTTAAATTATATCGAAATTAGATGGAAGAAATAAAATATTGATCTAGCTTATGCCAAAACCTGTCCTGAAAAGCCCAATGTCTGTTTGACAATTTGCTCTTAACCAGGTCTAAAAGTTACGGAATGAAAAAGATTGGTGAAAGAAAAGTCCTTTCAATGGAAAGGGGGTCCATGAAGGCTATAGTAGAATTGATGAGGAGGATCGAGAGGGAATGATCCAGAGCATATGCCAATCTATTTCCATGGAATATCCATATCTAATGTGCGGATCACACAGAATAAAAGGCTGGCCGTGGAAGTTTTGGCAAAACGCAGAACTGAATGGTGGCAATGGATGTGTTAAGAGGGTAGAGAAGAATAACAGGCAATTCTCCTAAGGCAGTAATGTTGTGTGCATTTGCATGCATGAGTGCCAATTCCTGCCAAAGGAGAATTGCCCTGCCATTCTACTACTACTACATTTGTTCCATTTCGCTACTTAATTTCCCATGCACCAGCACTACGTTCTTTCTTGATTTGTATGGTAATCTCTCTCTCTCTCTCTCTCTCTCTCTCTCTCTAAAGAATGAATATGGCAATGCCCATTTTGTTTCATATATTGACTTTTTTGCTTTGTGTTGAAAATGATCCTTTCATTGTTCATTCCCAGTCAAAGAGGGCGTAGAAGTAGTGATGAGCTACTTGGAGAAAGTCCACACAAGAGCTTCATACAAAAGAAAACTGTTTGTAGTAAATACTTCATAATGGCAAAAGTATTCTGTATTTCTGTTACTCCATCCATAATAGAAGGAGGTCCCTTTATGCAAGGTTCTTTCAAGCTTAAGGCTATTATTAATTATTCAATATAGACGGAATTGTCCTAGGTTTTTCAACCTCAAATTTGCCAACATTTCCGTATTAGGAAATGCTACTAATACTACTAAATAGATATCATTTTCAAAACTTGTTAAAGAGTTAACATGTGATCAGAGTAGCTTTACTTTTATATAAATTTACTACGAATATCACTTATGCACTAAGTACAATATATCACTTTGAAAATTGTAAAATTCTATCTCATTAGATTTTTTGTTCTTGCTAATAAGTACCCTAAATACACTTGCTAAAGTGTATTTAATATTTCATTAGATATTATTTTTATACATTTTTCAAAATAATATAAAATAAACTTGTGGAGAAATATTAGAAAATGGTATACAATCACAATTCTTGTGGTTATAAATCAATGAATTATTGATAAGTGTATTTTAATATTTTTTTAAAAAAATAATTATACATTATATGACTTATGCATTTCTACTTGATCTAGACAATTCTAGACCCGCCAATAATAAACTTCCCATGTTCTCAACCCTCTCTATTTTATTTTACCATAACAACCTGCAACGATTTTATATATTTTTGAGTGGTGTCAATGATGTTATAAATTTTATTAAATATGTTTTATATTACAAAAGTGATGTGCTGCTAATAACAAAAAAGTAATTTAGATCTTTATTTATAATATTTTTCAAATGAACAAATCATATATTTATTGTCAAACCAGTTTGTGGATTTTATTGCATAAATTTTGTAATAGCTTTAAAATTTTCTTAAATCTTTATCATCAGTATTTTGGTACTTACTTGAATACAAATTGACAACATGAGTTTAGATTTTTTTCTAAAAGTTCAAAATACCTCCAAGATTTTAAAAGTAAAGAAAATTTCAGTGGCAACAAGCATAAAAAATATATATAAAAAAACACTCCATTGTACATCCCCATTTTAGATATAGTTATCATTTTCTGAGTTATAAGATGAAAGATTCTCAAACATTGATGAAATTGAAGAAAAAAAAATTGACGCAGAAAGTCAATTGATATAGGCAAGGATGAAAGGAAAGCAATTGAGTGAAATCCAAATCCTGAGAGATTGTGTGAATGTAATCTATACAAGGGTGATATATATATATATATATATATATATATATATATATAAAGAGAATAAAAATTTAAAAACCATTTTTAAATAAATCCTCTAATTGTTACAGTAGAGCAGTAACTAACAACTAACAGACCGACCAATTTAGCTAATTTAACACTGAAAATTTAACCACTAAATTGCATGTTCTTTATGCTCTTAATACAAATGTCAAATTGTGTATCAATTAATTATTATTTATTACATTATCTATAAGCTTATATTTTATGAATAATTTTAAACAACAAATACTTGAAATTTAAAAAATATTATCGATGGCATAGCTATTGATTTTTAATTTTCTAGAAATTTTACAAGCATGAAGAATATAAGAAAAATTTGAATCTAATGGTAGATTTATCAAAATTCACCTATAAAAAAAATATATATTGAGTAAAGCATACAAGAGTATGGATACAAAAATTTAGTAGAAGCATTTGATTATATATAAAGTTTTATTGTTCAATCGTTATCCGATAAGGAGTGTACAAGAAAGAATTCACAATTTCGGAGAAGAAGAAACCTTGTATTTGTTGAATCTCCAACATCCTTAATAGCCGCAACATAATCTGATGGCCAAGAAGTTTACACCACTCATTCACACCGCCACTCTCTCTCTCTCTCTCTCTCTCTCTCTCTCTCTCTCTCTCTCTCTCTCTCTCTCTCTCTCTCTCTCTCTCTCTCTCTCTCTCCGGCCCCAGAGGCCTAGAATTCTTACAAATAGATTAAAGCTGAATTTGATGGTCGGCAAAATAATTGTAAACCAGAATTGTCTGGGTCGGAATTCCACCTCACATTTTGGTTTTTGGGTTGTGTTTCAATTACTGGTCCAATTGTTTTGGGAGAATTTGGGGAAATTGTTACAGGGTACATTTCTTTTATGTTAGAATTGTTTTATGAACATAATTGTCTAACTAAAATTAAGTTAAATGTAACTTGTTATTAGAAATTTCAGATCTATGTAATTAGAAATTGCCTTTTACATGTATATTGCTTTTATACCTCCCTATTTACATGTATGTGAAACTATATTTCTTTGAAATAAGAATTTCGTGTAAAATTAAATATTAATTAAAAGAAAAAAAATTTGGAACCATTGTTATTGGAAAAAAATGAAGTTCACAATAACTCATAGCCAACCGCAATTTGTAATAGTTTCTCATTATATATATATATATAGTTTTTGCTCACAATAATATACTTGCCACAAAAATTAAGAAATTAGATGAGCATGTGGTGCAAAATGGGACTCCAATTGAATCCAATTTAGAATCTAATTGGATTTGAAAATTTCTTTTTTACACTCAAAACTTCACTTGGAACAACAATTAAAAATAAAAATGGAACACGTGGCACAAAATTGAGAAGCCAATTGAAATCTATTTGGATTTTTTCTAAGTTTTGGCTTTTAATATATATAGATGGACTATGATAGGTGCATTTTAATAAAAAAAAATTTAGATTGTACATTATAACTTGTAATTGAATATTTATTTAACCTGTTTCCATACAAATTCAAATTAACACTTTAAAATTTTGAATTATGCATCCCTTCTTGAACACCACTATAATAGAAGTCTCAACCCTAAGTCAAGGCTGGCGTACTCTAGTATTTGAGTAGACAGATGTAGACCCACTAATAGGTTTCCCACGTTCTGAACCCTATCTGTATTTATTTTACCACAACAACCAACAATGTTATATATTTTTGAGTGGTGTTACTGGTATTATAAATTGTATTATATATGTTTTGTATTATAAAATTAATGTGTTATTGTGGGCGCAACGTGTGGTTTTGGGGAGTATGCCTTGGTTGAGTGGACTGGGGAGGAGAAACATGGAGTCGCCACCTAATTTTATGGTCTAAGAACCATCCATATAGCGCCCTTACATGGAATGACTAGTCTTACTACTAGAGTATGGGTTCAGAGTTTGGGTATTGTCTTGGGAAGGTGTTAGGCACCCAAAACCGCCCGACCCATGGGTAGGCTTCCACTTATTGTATCCTACATCTTAATCCTATTAAAGGCACATTCAACATTACATCTTAACACACACACACACACACTAGCATACATCCAAGCATACAACATGGCATTACATCCCAAGACCTAACATTCATCTATCATGCTCATCAACCAACCCTAACATACATCTATCATGGCATCTCACGTTATCTCATCCAAAGCAGTAAAACAAAACATGACAAAAAAGTAGGCATGGCAACAAAGTATTAATCATCAAATATATACCAAACTTTTAGACATGAAAACAAACATCAAACAAAAATATCCATCATTAAAATGCATGTTCATACCAATGCATGTCTTACTTTACTTACCTCACTGCATCACAAAACTTATGGCATTAATGCATGGACATGTGAATGCAAGTTCATGGTATCAAAGCGAGAAACAAAGAGGAAACCCTAATCTAGCATGTTAAAGTAAACAAACATACAAACAAATTAACAGAGGCTTAAAAACATACAAGAAGATCAAAACGGAGGCATACTATGTGAAAGAAACAAAGAAGCAAAAAAAAAAAAAAAAAAAACCAAATTAGGGTTTCTAGTCATGAGTATGCGTGCGCATACATAGGCTTGCATACATAGGTCAGTTGTATGTGCATGCACACTTCGAGTCTGTGCACACATGCAAAAGCATGCGCACGCAAACACTCCCAAAAGAACCCTAACCCAGAAAGCAAGAATCGAATAAGAAAGAAAAGCTAATCTAACAACCTAGCATGCTTAAAATCATAAAGCAAAGAAAACCTAGGCTAAACAAACATGTTATAGTATACTGAAACAAAGAAAACAAGGAACACCAAAAGATTAAAGCAAGGAAAGATAACGAAATGAAAAAGAAAAGCTTAGAACTCAATACCTCAAATAAGAAGCTCTTTGAGTTTGATTTTGACAGTTCCCCTTAGTTAAATTTATGCACAATCAAACAAGAATGATCAGTAAACTTCAAAACACTTAGATCAAGACAAGAAAAAGTCCCAATCAAGCTAAAATTGACATAAGGATGTTTTGTGAAAAACTCCCTCTTTGATTCACTAGTGCTAGTGAATCTTAATTTTTCCCTTAGGATTTTCTATGTGTTTTGAAAAGGTGCCATGAATGGCTTTATATAGTGAGAAAATAGGGGTTTGGAATAGCTCCCAGACAATGTGGGATTCATTCCAAACCTCAACATAAATACAGAAAACTTGTCTTTCATAGGTTTCTAAAACCTTAGCTGCGTGTGCAGGTCCATGCCTAGATACGCATGCATCAGACCTGCGTACACAAGCCTAGGGTTTTCTTGGCCTTTTGTTTTTCAAAAATGGATTTATTTGCTCATAAATAGTTATATTTTTCATTTTAACATCACTCAAGTCAATTTGTAATCTAATTAGCCCTAAACTAACCTTAAGCCTTAGAATTTTAGCATCATTGGGTAATAGAGACCCGAGTCGTAAGGGGTACAAAATGCAGTGTCTACGATTACCAATAAATAAATAAAAGTAATTTAGACATTTATTTTTAATATTGTTCAAATAAAAAAGTTACATATTCATTGTTAGACTAGTTTGTTGATTTTATTTACATAAAATTTGTAATAACTTTAATATTTTCTTAAATCTTTATCTGCAACCATCTTGATACTTACTTGAATACGAATTGTCTAGAAATTTTTCAAAATTTTCAAAATACTGCCAAGATTTTAAAGGAATATATAAAGAAAATTTCAGTGCCAACAAGCTTTAACAAAATAATCTCCATTCGTACATCAACCTTTTAGATTTAGCTCCCATTTTCTATGTGTTATAAGTTGAAAGATTCTCAAATATTGATGAAATTGAAGAAGAGACAAATTGACAAGGAAACTCAATTGAGATAAGCAATTGAGTGAATTAATCCAACTCAAGATATACTGTATTGCTTCAATGAATCTAATTTATACAATTAAGGGTGATATTTATATCTATAAGGAGAATAAAAACTTTTTTTTTCAAGGGAAAAAACCATTTTTAATTGAATCCTCTAATTGTTACAGTGGAGCTGTAAATAAAAGCTAACAGACTGACCAATTTAACAACTCTGATAACAATATGTAACTCTGCTACAATCGTATATAATGCACCCTCGTTGCATTTTATTGAAAAATTGACAATAACTTAAGAGCTTTATTATTATTATATCATAGAATTCAATCTATGGTGTCAATTTTTTTAAGATAATTATTATTTATCATCATGCTAAGAAACCAATTATTCTTTTATTTTTTTTTTTATACAAGATAGAATTCTATTATAGCCTAATCTAAGTGTATATGTGTGTGAAGCTCTATCCTGGAGACTTAAACTCCGGCACTTGCCCCCCACATCCTACAAATACTTATACTTGTGAAATGACCATCACACCAAGGGTGTGCGATGATAAGACACCAATTAGTTTTTAGTATAGGTAAAAAAAGAGTTTTTTTATAATGAAGCTAACATGACAACAAAAATAAAGACAATAGCATATTTATAAAAGAATTATAGCCCGATCAAATCATGATTGCTTGATAAGAATAACTATTTGCTTCATATCATTGACAATTTTAGTTGGAAAACATAGATTTTTGTTGAGTTTATTTAGACCCCTTAAACCACAATTGGATTAACCTAGTTAACAAGACAAGTTATTACTTAGTCCAAATTCCAGATCTAGGTTAACACAATCAAATAATTATATCAATGCAAAGTGCATAATATAAAAATACAAAGATATGATGACCCAGAAAAACCAAACCGATAAAAAACCTAGGGAGGATTTAACCTAGCTATCCTCAAGGTAAACCTAAATCCACTATGAAAGAATCGAAGTTGTACAATAGCGACTTAGACCACTAACATCCTATTGCTACCCACCAGTAGAACTTACTGACACGACCACGTGCAAACTCCGAGACCACGGACTCCTTCTTTCTTAGATTCTTCAGCAAATACAAGCACCCTCACTTGTGTATCTCTAAACTCTTATGGCAGCAACTGAACGATCATCAAGTTCTTGAAGTAATCTCCTTCTTGATAATCCTAAGCTTGTGTGAAGGCAAGCACCTCTCTGATCTCACAAGAGATTCACATAAACAGCAATATGAGCCATCAAAAAATTGACTAGGGTTTGCCTTTTATACCTAGGACAAAACATAAAACCTTACATGTCATGTGGGCTTAGGGCTGAGTTGGAAATTCTGCAGAAAATATAATCTGCACGACTTTCGATCGGTCGAGTCTAATTCTCGATTGATCAAGTCAGGCAAAAATGTACAGTAACTTCTGCAGTTAACTCGATTCCAACTTTACATAAATCACATACTTTGAGCAAGTCTAAAACATAACTAGACACCTGTTTTGATCATGGTTTGTCAACAAATACATATTAGAGTTCTAATACATTAGTTCCTAAGTACTTAGGAACTAATGTATTAGAACTTAACAATTTCCTTTTTAAAATAAATATTTGAGGTATTTTAAGTCTTTAATAAAATTAAAACATTTGTAGAAAAGTATAATGATGAATATGAAGATAAGGCCTTTACATTTTGAAAGACAAAGTAAATTTCCACCAAAAAAAATATATAAAGAATTATATAAAACAGAAGTAATTCAACTTTCTTGAGAAATATGAATACGAACTTTAAATAGGGACTTTTCTCTCTTAAATATTTTTTTAAACATATATGAAAAAATAATGAATACAAACATAACAAATTTTGTTTTCAAACTCAAATAAGTCTCCACCATCATAAAACTTCTTCCAAATAAATATATGATTCATTCAAATTATATATTGAACATATGTTTAAACATACATAACGAAACAAGATTGTTAATGTAAAAATTATAATAAAAAAAACTTTTTGGTGATTAAAAAACATTACCAAAAAAAAAACTAGATCTATGCAACAATAGTGAATACAAACATAACAAATTTTGCTTTCAATCTCTACTTCCTCTAGTAAAGAATGAAATTCCTGAGATTAGTAGAATGTCGTATCCCAGTCATATCCCTACAATTCAAGCAAAGAGGTCTAGCACAAGAGAGTTTAGTGTCAGATGCAAAGAAGATATGATCATTTTAAAACCATTCCAATGACAAGGCAGTAAGTTTCTTTTCTATTTTCATTTCTTTTTGGCTTTGCTTTGTATATAAGGGAGCAAAGACCTTAATTGTAATGTACTTTAATTTTACATTACAATAAATAAAACTCTTAACATAATTTTTTAGATAAATTATGTACAAAACTTGACCAATGATTGTTTCTTTGCAACTTCTTATGGATCAACAATTGTTTCTTGGTTTTTATACCAAAATGATAACATCTTTTAGTATCTTATCAGTAGTTTTTATGTATTTCAAGAACAACCCAAGTTGGTTTGGATTTTCATACTAACAGATGGTTGATAGCAATTAAGATCAAACAAACACCAAAAACTCAAAGATCCAATTTTGGACAAAAGAAAATGTGAAAAAATTGAGAATCTCGCTATTAATTAAGACCTCAGTGAACAACTTTTGGTTAAGATGTGAAAACCTGCTATAAAAATGCAATGAAAGTCACACTCTCACATATAGACAACAAAAACAACAAATTGAAAGAGAAACCAAGAAGAATCAAGAGTAAAAGGACTCAGAACCTAGAACTGAGATTCCCAAATTTCACAAGCTCACAATGCCACAAGTTATCTCTGTTAGAATTTGGACATGACTCCATGACTGAATCTCAATTTATCACTATTTTAGTAGTCACATAAGTTTTATGTTGACAACTGTGCACATAGTATGCCACGTAATGTTATGGATCTAATTAACTACAATTTAAAAATAATAAGGACCAAATTGACTGCCATAAAATTTAAGACCAAGTTGGATGTGACCCTAAAATATAAGAACCAAAATAATATGTTTACTTTTTTCTTGTTTTTTTCTCAATAGTAAATAGGTCCCCACCATTATAAAACTTATTTTAAAAAAAATATATATGATTCCTTCAAAAATTATATTAAACATAGGTTTAAACGTTCATAACATAACAAGATTACGAACATAAAAATAATTAAAATTTTCCATGCTTAAAAATAAGCAAAATTTAACATTCTATTTTGATATGGATTTGTGATCCTTTAATTGAAAATAACCTCTCAAACAAATCTCTAATTCATACACTCGGGACCATTAATTACATACTAAGTTTCCTTTTAACTTGTAATTGGAGTAGGTTCCACAACCACATTTATTGATCTTCAGATTCTTGTTGCATAAATAAATTAATTGTTTTTATTAAGAAATTTTATATAATTAAATACCGAGGCTATGCAATTTTTCTTTCAAATTACTTTAAAAGACATATTACCAAAATTTTCCTAACTTTTTCATCCACTACAATATCTTCCGTTCTTTTTAGTTATTACCACTAGCTTGTAATCTCATGCATAATAATAGATACATTTAAAATATAAAATTATAAACATAATTTTTCTTTTTGAAAAAATGTAATAATTGAATTCATACATAAGTTAAATACTATCGATGATTATTCTTATATTTTCTAAACTCTTTAAAAACACTTTGTAAAAAAACTTTTAATATAAATTTAACAAACTCCTTGATGATTGTGAAGAAAAGTAAATACCTTCACTGAAATTTAAAAATTTCTATAACATTCTTATATTTAAAAAATCAATAATGAATTTCTATACCTTGAATGTGATATTGCCTTTAATAGTATAAAAATTAACAAAATTCTTGATTTTTGAAAGAGAAATTTTATGTTGACAACATTTTCACAAAACTTTCACAACAAACCCTAAGTGGTAGAGTGTTATTGGTTATTATGGGTGGGAAAAAAAGTAAATTTAAGTTGTGAATTCAAATTTGAACACATAACAACTTACCACTTATAATTTATTGTGAAATTGTTATAGACGTGACACTTCTCTTTTTGAAATGAGTAGTAAATATCTTCACCAAAATTAAGAACTAGAATAGACACAAGTCACCAAATTAGAGCTCAATTGAAATCCAATTGGATTTTTTCTAAGCTTCAGCTTTAAATAAATTAGCATGTAATCCATGGATACATTTAAAATTAAATACAATTTTTATTATAAAAATCTAAATAAGGGCAAATTACAACTTACTCTCTCGTGGTTTGGTTGAAATTTAAGTTGCCTACCTGTAATTTAAAATTTGACACTTTACCCATCTGAAATCTCATGATGCAAGCGTTCCACTAGATTCTTTTTTATCTTATTTGATCTTGTTTTTTTTTGCATTTTTGGAGGAAAGAAACATAAAAGTAAAGTAAAATCACATATTTAGCCATGTTTTAAATAGAGATGAGCTTAGGAAATCTAATTGAACTAACTTCAGGTGGGTAAAGTGTCAAATTTCAAGCTATAAGTAGGTAACTTAAATTTTAGCCAAAATCATAGATGGGTAAGTTGTAATTTGCCCTAAAAATAATTAGTAAAATTATTTTTTTAAAGAAAAGCATGTAACACATGCATATGTATAAATGCTTTTAAAATTAAACACAATTTTTATCATAAGAATATAAATAACTAGCCAAATTATTTTATAAAAAAAAAAGTAAACGTAATTAGTCATATATTAAAATTCTTACTTAAATTTAGTACTACTTTTGATCATTTTTTTTCTAATTTTTAATTAGATAGAATGTGTGGTGATCTTTGTTGTATGGTGATTTTTATTAAGTATATGTGATTGGTTTAAAAAAAAAATTATAGTTCATTAATATTAGATTTTTAGTATTTTGCACTCATTATCTCACTTGGCACAAAGATTATAAAACTTAAGTAAACACACAGCACCAACGTAAGTGGATAATTATGGTGTGTGTTAGGTTCTAAGACTTTAGGTTTAAATCTATTAGAACTTTAATTTGTAATGTTAGCAAACCATGATCAAAACGTTAAGTCTTGTTTTAAACTTGATCAAAGTATGTTTAAGTTGTAAAGTTGGAATCGAGTGTACTGCAGGATTTACTGTGTAAATCTGTCTGGCTCGATCAATCGAAAATTAGACTCGATCGATCGAAGCTCGTGCAGATTGTTTTTCTACAGAATTTTTCAACTCAACTCAAGCCCGTTTTACGTATAGGGTTTTATGTTTTGCCATAGGTATAAAAGGGAAAACCCTAGCCACATTTTATGGATGCTCTTTATGCTACATGTGTGAATCTTTTGTGAGATCTAGAGGTGTTTGCCTTCGCATATACTTAGGGTTATCAAGATCTAGATTGATGTCAAGAGCTTGGTGATCAATTCAGTTGCAGATTCAAGAGCTTAAAGATATACAAGCGTAAGTGCTTCTGCTTGCTGGGAATTCAATGAAGAAGTAGTCCGTGGACTAGGAGCTATCATGTGGTCGTGGTAGTAAATCTCCTACTCAAGGTAGCAATAGGATGTTAGTGGTCTAAGTCGCTATTATGTAAACTTCAATTCTTTCATAATAGATTCCGTTTTACCTTGAGGATAGTTAGGTTAAATCCTCCCTAGGTTTTTTACCGGTTTGATTTTCTTGGATTATCATATTGTTGTGTTCTTTATTTTCCGCACTTTACAATGATATGATTTATATGTGTTAACCTAGATCTACATAATATACCTAAGTTAATCACTTAGCTAAATAACTAAGTTAAACTGGTTGTATTTAAGGGGTCTAAAACTTTTTCCTAGGAAATACACCTTATGCTCGACCTTTGCATCCCTTGTCTCACTATAATTTGGCCACACTGTAAAACAAATCCGAATTATAGTGAGAAAAAGGATGCAAAACAAATGTCATCACCATATTCAGGAACCTCAGACCTTTTGCAAAGGTCGAGCATAAGGTGTTTTGATGTCCACCCTATGATGAAGGTGTCTCACAAAATAGAGACATGACCTCGTCTTTAGACACAATCTTAAAACAACGACAGTCGGGGTAATCAGGATGCGCTACCCTCAGAACGTGAACATCTCGGATATAAGATCTGGAGTGACTACAATAAGCATACCTCTAACAAGAGTAGAGAAATGAGGTACAGTGTAACAGAATCCGTGCATATTGGAGTAAAACTGCCGTATGATCATGGAGGGACAAGTGACCAGGATGTCACAAAGGGACTCCCAACCCCTACTGTAGATGACAGTGGGAAGGTCAGTATCTGAAAAATCTGAAAGAATGACTTGGCATTCCAAATGATTGCCGCGTCGAGAAAAGTTCTCCGAAAAGTTCTTAAGGGCTTTATCATCACGAAACCGAACGTGAGAGGGGGTAGAATCAGAAGAAGATGCCTCGAAAAGAAAAAGGTTCTGGGACAGAGTAGACTTACATTTAGGTGCCATGAGCAGACTAAATGAAAGAACGAGAGAGAGAGAGAGAGAGACAAGCAGAAGAATACCAACACAATTAATATCAAAAAGATAGAAAAAAGAAGATACATATGCATGAAAAATGCATGAACATATGACATGCAACAATAAAAACATCATGGGCTCAGCCCAATCCAATCTTACCAGCACAAGTAATTTCAACATATAGAACACACATCTATAATGCATGAAACATTGTTAAAATAAAAATGTGATGCAATGCATGAGCATACATGATCATTTAAGCAAAACCCAACCCAAATTTTTGCAAGAACCTCATCAATTTTGAAAAAACTCCAAAAAATTTTCAAAAACCCCAAAAGTTAGGTCAAAAGTGATGAAATGCATGATAAATGTAAGAAGGAAGATCATACCAAAGGAAGAAATCACTCTTGAGGCCAAAGATTGAGTGGGGAAGAGGTTTAGAGTAAGAGAAGGGTGTTTGGAGAGGTGAAAAGATAGAAACAATCGAGAGAGATCAAGAAAAATGAGAGAAAAAATGCACTGAGGCTATATATAGAAAAGCACGAATCTTGATGGATCAAAAGGTATCGAAAGGTGCTGAGCTTTAATTCTCGATAGATGGAGCTGTCAAACAGCTATCAAGAGGTGTCCATAGCAAAGTGATCTCGATGGATCGAGAAGCTATCAAACAGCTATCGAGAAGACAGAAACTATCTCGATGGATCGAGATGCTATCAAGAAGCTATCGAGACAAATTCTCAAAAGCTTCGATGGATCAAAATTGCAATAACATATGTTGAGAAAGGAAGATCAGGAAGTCGATAGATAGCCTAGCTTTCGAGAAGTATTGAGAAGTTGTCGAGATTGCTTAAAAACAGTTTTTCAAAGAAAAGAAAAACACAAACATGAATGCAATCAAGTATGCTACTCAACCAAAGATCCAATCAACATTTTAAGCTCTCAAAATATCTCTCAAAAAAATGGCAAGCATTTAGATCCAAAACATACATACACACACTAAACAAGTCTAACCAATTTTATATTTCAAAAATAAGTCAAGACAATTTAGTGAGCATACATTAACACATGTATTCCTTGTGAGGGTCAAATCACATTGTACCTACACATGTATCAAAAGTAACAAAGAATATTGCATGTTGTGTGTGAAAAAACATCGCAAAATTGCATAAGTGTCTACATGTTATGACGATTTGAGATATGAGAAAATCAATTTAACTCACAAACAATCATAACTGCTTAATAGGGACTATCGCCTTCAAGGTATATCTTATAACTCCCACATCTTCTAGATGACATGCTTGCAATCATATATAAAGTGTTTTGATTCTTTTTGCTTTTATTTTTCTTTGCATATTTTCTTTTAAGCATACCATGCACATGCATATAAGAGAGAGAGGGAGAGAGAGAGAGAAAGAAGAAATACCCAATGATGTTAAGCTTTTGACATTGCACTTTTGCTATGTCGAAGCATACAGATGTCATTGACATTGTACTTTTGCTATGCCGAAGCATACAGATGTCATTTCATGATTGGCGGGCAACAGTGATGAGATGGTTATTTATGCCTTTCTCTTAGGATTTTTTAGTCCTTCCCGTCAAAAAGAATGATACGAGTATTAAGTACAAGAGATTACTTAATCTTACTCATCACAAACACGAGCCACAAAGGTCACTTGCTTAGTTGTGCATGGATATGCTCATCTAAGTTACAAAAGATACAAAACACACACTTTGTATTTTTCAATTTTTCAATTTTTTTATTTTTAAGAAAAATAAAATAAAGCAAAACTGAAAACAAACATACAAAAACATGTTGAACAAAGCATAGTATAAAACTAGACTGACTCAAAGCAAAAAAACAAAACACACAAGTAATGCACAATAAAAAAAAGAAAGGGAGAGAGAAAAGTGACTGAATCACTTAGAGTCTTTTTCCTTCCACACCTTGGAAGAACCTTTCTGTTTTGCAAACCCTTGATCAGGCGGTGAGGCGGAAGAATTGAACCCGTTCAAGTTCAAAAGGAACATGAGAGCTTTGAGAAGATCTCCAAGAGGAGTAAAAGAGGATGGAAACTGATTCTAGTTTCCCGATGAGATCATACTGTTGCTCTATTGAGTGGCTAACCACTTATAGCAATTTGGTCGAGTATGTCCAGTCATTCCACAGTGATGACAAAGACGTTGCTTCTTCTGTTTAGACTTTGAATATTGGCCTTCTTAGCCCTAGGGTTTTTAGTCTCTTTCTTATCAAGCTTAGGGGGTGCTCCTAAAATAGATTTTCCCTTGTCTATGTTCTCACTAGCTAAAACAATTTTCACATCATTATTCTTAGATTCAACATTATTAGCAGGTGAATCAAAAACAGTAGTACTAGAAAAAGAAATATTAGTAGAAGAGAAATCATACCCTAAACTGATTCGATTAAAAGTAGATTTCTAGGCGCTAAGCTCGTCAAGTTTTGCACTTGAATTCCTCTCCAACTGAGCTCTGACTTGGAACAGCTCTGCCTCAGGCTTCTTAGCCTTCTCTACCAAGAAATTGTTCTCGAATTTCAGTGCTCCAATAGTCTGATTTGCTTCATCAAATTTCATGGAGATTTCTTCTCGTTCAAACTCCACATCACTGAGCTTCTTGGTGGCCAACTTATACAATTTCTCATGCTTTTCAGAGACCTTGTACAATTTAGCATAGGCTGTATGGATGTCATCTTGTTCATCCATCTTCTCAAATTTATACTCCACCAAGTCCTCTTCTTCATCCACTTCTTCAACAATCTCCGTAGTAGGATTTACAATGGCAGTAAAGGCATTCAGGATTTCATCATTCTCGCTATCCAAATTATCATCAGGCTCAGTGTCACTCAAGGTAGTAGCAAGGACCTTGTTTTTTCCAATAGTCTTGAGATACGTTAGGCACTCTTGTTTTATGTGTCCAAAGCCTTGACCCTCAAAGCACTTAGGTCTTGAGGGAACATTGTATTGACTGTCATCCCTAGCATCCTTCTTCCCTTTATCTTAGCTCTTGAACTGTGAGGAACTAGATTGCCTACAGTCCTTGTCGAAACCTTTCACATTGGCATTCATCATGAACTTCTTGAATTGCCTAGTGATATAGGACTTTATCATGGAATCTTCATCGTCAGAAGACTCGTCGGTGTCACTGCTCTTGGTCTTCAGTGCCATGCTCTTACCTTTACTTGATTTCTCAATCCTTGTCAAACCCATCTCATAGGTTTGCAGATTGCCAACGAACTTTTTCAAAGGAATTTTGTCAATATCCTTTGATTTCTCAATTGCAATGATCTTGGCATGAAACCTCTCAAGTAGAGATCTGAGCACCTTTCTAACAATCTTGGATTCAGGAATGGTTTTTCCAAGATTAAAGGCTGAGTTCACTATGTCCTTGAGTTTAGCATAGAACTCATCGAACTACTCATCCTCCTCCATCTTAATCTCTTTGAAGCTTGTAGTAAGCCTCTAAAGTTTTGAATCCTTGATAGCCTTGGCTCCTTCATAGGTTGTCTGAAGGATGGTCTATACTTCCTTGGCAGTTTTGGTAGAGGATATCTTTTTAAACTCCTCATTAGTGATCGCACGGAATAAAGCATTCAATGGCTTGTTTTTGAAGTTAGCCGCCTTGATCTTAGCATCATCCTAATCAGCCGACGCTTCCTTTGGCATGGTCCTGCCTATCTCCACAACTTACCACACTTTTTCATCTAATGACTGCAAAAAAGCTCTCATACGTACTTTCCAGTATGCCTAGTTAGTGCCATAAAATAAAGGAGTATAATCAACGATTGTCCTCTATCCATGACAACATGGGTCAATGGATCACACAATAAAGATTAACCCTAATCAGAGTGTGTTCGCTCTGATACCACTTGATAGGCCAAGAATGTATTGACCCCTTATGATAAATTGACTAATTAATTAGCCAAGTTAATTAATTAATTCAATTAATATGCAACACGTGTGGTAGCTCAAACAAATCACCAACTCAGTTAAATGCAGCAAAATGTGATTTGTTTACGAATGGGAAAAACCTCCAAGGCAAAAACTCCCTGGGTGATTTTAAGGTCACCACTCTTGAGAATCCATTATTATCACAACAAACGGTTACAAGTAAAGGAATCCTAGTACCTTATACCAACTTACAGTTGAACCCTTACCCCAATACACAATTGAACTTGTTCTGTAGTGATAATCTCTCATTTTCAATACATGGCTCTTAGTAGGTGACTAACCAATTGATGCGCAAATCCCAGTACGTAGCTTACTCTTTTGCATGAATCCAAGTACGTGACTAACACATCAACTTGGGAAGGATGTTGGCTACCAAGTTCTTTAGTTCATCAACACGATAAAGATCACGAAGCTCCTTAGTTACAAAATTCTACGGCGCACAAACACAACAACTTCTTCAAGAGAAAGATGAACTAGGGCAAATTCTATCTCCGAACACAATATGCTTTAACAAAACCTTTGCCTCACACTTGCACAACCTTTGACGGCCCTTAAAATAATTCTTATATATGTTTAGGATTGTGAGAGAAGAAAGTCTAAACACATACACATGGATATGAATGAAATCAAATTTGAAAAATTGATTTTCATAAATCTCGATAGATAGGTTATCTATCGAGCAACTGTTAAGAATCGAGCTGAAGATCCCTTTTAAATCTCGATAGATGCCATCTGTCGAGCTAGCTGTTGAGCTTTAAAATACAATACTTCTTCACTTGATTCTTGGACAAATTTGAACGGCTTCAATACTTGGACTTGAACTCTTGTTTCTTAAAATATTAAACACGTCCTAGATCTACCCAATTACAAGCAAAGTGCGTTTTGTCATAGGATTAGCCAATTCTAAATTACATATGTTCTTAACATGATTCACATATGTCCTAACACTCTTCCCCCATTCTTTAGTTAAAAATGGACCAATTGTTTTTATTAAAAACTCTAACTTTCATTGTTCTTTTTTCTAAGAAGGCTATTTGATCAACTTTCTTGGGATTATTAAACTAGTTGGTCAATTTCTCTTTTGGGAGGTGAGCTCTCACTTTTTGGGAGGTGAACATTGACATAAATATTGTATATATGTGTAAACAACATGAACATAAACATAAACCTTGTAGATAAACAAATATGTGCATACATACATACCTATTTACATACATTTATTTGTGTGTGTGTGTGTGTGTGTGTGTGTGTGATAACCAAATAATACTTTCGAAGTTCATAATGTGATATGTTCATATTCTTGGTTCCTTTGGCCATAACATCAACAACCATCTTTTGGATAATAACATTTTTTTTGGGCTTTAGTTAGTTTTGCTTTAAGATTTGTCACACTTTTCTTTCCCCTTCTTATTTTAGAGAGTTCCACTCCCCAAAATTGAGGAACTCTTGCTAGTTTATTGTATCATAATGAGTAATGAGCGATTATGTGTCAAGGATTAATTATCAGTGTTGATTGAGGTTTCATATACTAGTGTTGAGTGAGGTTCCACAATTGAGAAACTCTTATAATCAAGTAGTAGAGTAATTCTGAGATTAAAATATAATCCCTGAACTACATCACAGTCTCTTTGTAAGCCATATTATAAAAATTTATTTGATTTTCATACTAATATTGAGTTAGGTATTGTCTCTCAATATTTGAAGAGTCAAACATTTAAAAAAAAAATGAATACGACAATAATAAATGCGTGTCAAGAAGGACATCATGACCACAATCTCAACTATGTAATGGTTGGATTACATATAATAGTGTCTTTGTGGTAGAGCAAAGTAGAAAAGTTTCATGGAAAAACTATGGTCATATTGAAACACTTGCAAGTTAATGAGATAGGGGGCCCTCTTAGATTATTTAATCTTTTTTCTTTATCATCCATATTTCTTATAACAAAAAAATATATACATACATAAAATTTTGCTCATTTCAATAAATGATACTACATTTTTAAATAGGATGTTTTATTCTAGACTTAAACATATATGTGTAGATTACATAAAATAAATATTAATATAATATAAATGTATGTAAAATTTCATAGGCACAATGAAGAAAATGAAAAAGGAAAAAGGGATGAATTAAGTTCACAAAGTTAGCAAGTTTACAAAACTAACACTATTGTTTCATTGTTTCATTATAGGCGTCAATACAAATGAAGAAAGCCTAAATATTATTTTTGGCACATATTTACAAAGCCTAAATATTATCTCAACAATTATTTCACATATACAAAATCCCTTACTCATGGGAAATATAAGTATTTATCCTCCAAGAAAATACCTCTCTTGCAAAGTTTATAACAGCCCATGAGTGTCATCCATGGCAAAATTCTTCATTTGGAGGGAACAATCAGGCCCAAAGCAGCCCAAACATGAGGCCCAGCTGGACTAGCTCAACCCAAAACCCAGGTACCATCAACAAAAGCTCACTTGAGCTAATCAGCCAAAAAACCAGCACAAGTCAACAACTGGAGCCCACTGCTGTCAATTTTCAGCTTGTCCCATCAAGTCCAAACAAGACACATGTCCATCAGGGGTCAAACCTTTCTGAAATATCATCAGTCATTGGGTGACATAAAGCTGAAGTGGACTTAACAAAAGGCTGAGAAGACCCAACAGGGAGCTGAAAGCACTTCAGCCAACCACCGCCTCTTTCTTCTCCAACGTATTCAGTCAAGCTTCCAAGGCAGCCATTATTGCCCTGAAGCAAGCTCAAATCAGCTCATTTTTCATGCTAAAAAATACGTATTTTCTGGTTCATGGACTAAGCACATGAACCCCTAATGGGGAAACTTAGGGAAATGTGGTTTAGAGGGCACCAAGGGGATCCCAACAGAGTTCCAACAAAGGCTCCAAGGCTGACACCTGGCTTGGGGTGATGCAACCTATCTTTGGAAGCTCTGAATCTAGTAAGCAGCACAACCAAGGTCATTAGCTTAATGTATGCTCTAAACCCAACAGCCAAGACCGATCAGCATTGATGCTAGGTCAAAATCCCAGCTAATATTGCATCAAAAACAACAAGAGTCTTTAAATGGTCAAGCTTACCATTCTTAGCTAACATTCTAAGAAAAGAATCCCTAAGGATTTTTTGAAGATTGGGGGAGATTTAGCAAAAGTTATTTGCCAATTGCCCCCTAAATCTCAACTATAAATGGAACCCTCTGTTAATGCCTCAAGGGGAGGAAGGAGGATCATACCAAGAAACACACTCATAGAGAAAAACCCTCACAAAAACCTTTCCATATCAGCTTCTCAAAATCCAAGCAAGATTCTAAGTCATAAAGCTCTCATTCTTAAGCATGGAAACTAAATTCCCTCACTCCTAGCTTAAAAACACCTCTCACACCTCAAGTTTAAAACATTCAGCTCCTCCCCAATAGTGAGTTCCAACAGCCCACTATACACTTTTGCCCACTGCCCACACATGTTTCTCTCTACCCATTATATGTACTACGCTCAAGAGCATGCTTTGGCAACATAATTACCTTGCTGCACTAGCTGGGATCTCTCTCTCTCCCTTCATCTCACACTAAGTCTTCTCCATTGTTTGTTATCATGGAACCCATGACATTTACTTACTCATTTATTATTGATGATTATGATGTAACTGTTACAATAGAATTTTTTCCTCATATTGTCATATTAGAAGATTCTTCTTCAGAGATAACGGATGATGAGTCCTAAAATATGAACGTTTCTCTCGATTTGTGAAAAACTTTACTGCTGAGTTATTTTTCTGCAGAAATCTTTTTACGGCTGGGTCATCTTCTGCAGAAATATTCTTAGGACTGGGTGACTCTTTTCTGCAGAAGTACTTTACAGCTGGGTTACTTTTTCCATAGAAGTATTTTACAGCTGGGTTACTCTCTTCTACAAAAGCATTTTATAGCGGGGTTACTCTTTTTCTCCAAAAACATTTTACGGCTGGGTTATTTTCGGCAAATACACTTTATTGCTGGGTTATTTTCTGCAGAAACACTTTACCGCTAGGCTATTTCTTACAGTAGACTTTTTAACCATGATGACGTGTTCGCTGTAGGGATTGTTTAAGGGTCGTTCTTGCAAGTCTCAATCTAGGCCTGAGGCATGAAAACACGGTGAATTATTTGGATCTTCACCAATAGCCTTTTGGCCGTGCATCGAGCCCATCGTAGAGTTTTGGTTTAGGGCCCCGACCCAATATAAATCTCATTTGTCGGAAATGAAACTTTTTCGCCCCCGACAACAAGTAATCAAAGGAATAAACAACAAGCAATCAACAAACAAAAAAGAATGATCTTAATATTTGAGTTTTTGTGTGAACCTGTGTGTGCATGACTAAGGTTGCGCACACAGGCTCGTGGAGGTGCATATGTAGGATTGATCATGTGCACACAAACCGACCCATAATCCAAATTTCTACACTGCTCTATCCTAAGGCATATATCTAACCCAATTAAAAGCAATTAAATTAAAACTAAACTACTAAATTAAATTAAATTTTTTTGGTTTTTAGACCCCTGTTATAACAAATATTAACCAATTTTAAGACAAAATTATTAAATAGATCAACAATGAAGTGCATATGGTTAACGCAACAATCACCAATATCAATCAAAAGAAGCGCAACAAAAATAGAACAGTAAACATCTATATAGTGACCAGTGGAAAATCAATGGAATAAAATTGCATAGTAATAACCCTAGACGGATTTAACCTAAAAATCTCAAGGTAAAACATTTCCATTAATTGACTACAAGTTTTACAGAAACCAAATAATCCTATTTCTAATAAAACTTACTAATGCTACCCAACACATCTCTAAATCCACAGACTCCTGTAATTAGCAAACTTAGTTGAACGCGAATCTCCAACAAACAAATTCAAGTACCCACTTGAAGATTTTGATTTCAACAACTATGTAAAGAGGAACTTCAACACCGGAGTTTCCTCAAAAAATATCATTAGTAGAAGCTTTGAGAATGCTTTGGGTTCTAGAACATTAGATATAGAATTAGCGGCTCTTCTGTCTCTCTGTAATCATGTCATATAAGGTCTCTTTAATAGTCTAGCATAAGTGACACAAAACCCTAGATGCTTGGACAATAGGCAAGGTTGAAATCTACAATATGTTCTGCGCCATTCAATAGATCAACTTAAGTGCTCAATTGATCGAATACTTACAATCTCAATTCATTGACTAGTTGTCGAAAGTTGGCAAACATACTGAAACTTGACTGTAAAATGCAGAATCTGGCAACTATATGGTTTTAAAAAATAAACCATTAAAATTACTAACAAGACATGTTTTGTTCATGGATTTTCAACCAAAAATAAACCCTATCAAATTTGTCACTTTAAGAAAATTTTTCTCTTTTTGAACAATTTTTTTTTCTCTATCATCTATTTAATGGTTGTCAAACTGATTTATGAATAAATTTTATGTGAATTTGGAAGTTTTATCAATGGATTCCACTTTTTTTTTTAGTCATGTTGCTCCTAGAATCAAGGAAAATAATAATTGATATGATTATATGAATTTATTTGTGACTTCAATTGACAAATTTAAAACCAGGTATAAAGTGTAAGTTTTTTTTTTTTTTTTTAAATAAAAATTTCTCCTATTATATTCAATCCCCACCTTTTCCACTAACAACCGAACAATGAGTTGAATACTCATCCCTCTGTCTTTGCTCTCATTGTTTTAAACATCCAAGCAAAAAATATAGATAACTCTTCCTTTCCCACTCCTTTGCTTTCTCCTATAATAATTTCTCCTCTTCCTACGAACTCCCTAGTCCCAACGTATATTTCTTATCCTTTTCTAGTAAAAAAAATATACAAATTGACAGAAATTATACAATATTTATGGTAGACCACGTTAATTGTCTACCATTTTGTTAAAAGATTATCACTTATTTAAAATTGTTGAGTCAAAAGTTAGTGACTCAACAATTTTACTGACTCAACAATTTTAAATCAGTAAGAGTCTTTTAATAAAATGGTGGATAAATGACATGGTTCATAATGAAGATATTATAATTTCTCCCTATTAGGACATATGTGGAAACTGATATGAACATATGTCATTTAGAATTGACTAATCCTTTGATAAAATGCATTTTACTTGTATTTGGGTAGATCTAGAATGGTTTAAGTCTTCAAGCAACATATTGTTCAAGTTAAAAGTTAAAGTCATGCAAATCTATTCAAGAAATAAGTGAAGAAGTGCTATATTTTAAAGCTCGACAAATTGTATCTATCGAGGTTTAAAAGGGAGTTTTAGCTTGATGCTCGACAACAGCTTGACAGATAACCGATCTATTGAGGTTTACGAAATTTAGATTTTCAGATCTATTTTTCACGCATATCCAAGCTATTTGTGTAGGGTTTCTTTTCTCACAACCTAAACATATATAAGGATTATTTTAAGGGTCGTCAAAGGTGATGCAAAGTGATTATTCACTTAAATTGTGACTAAAGACAATTTGCCCTAGTTCATCTTTATCTTAAAGAAGCTACTGCGTTTGTACGCCGTAGGGTTTTGTAACCAAGAAGTTTCTTGATCTTCATCATGTGGATGAACTGAAGAACTTTGCAACCAATATCCTTTTCAAGTTGGTGGAGTTAGTCACGTACTAAAATCCGTGCATCATTGATTAGTCACGTACTGAGATCTGTGCATTAGCATTTATATATTGAAGAATTCAAAGGTTCTTAGGTTTCTGCTGTAGGTTCATATACGAGGATTGTAGAGTGTAGGAACAAAGGTTTTGTACTAGTTCTAAAATTTTTCTTTACTATAGTGAATTGCTTTTTGGGAAGGTTTCTTACGATGTTTTTTACTATAAAACTAATTTGTTTCATTGATTTTCCTGTATCATCATATTTTGTCTTATTTACTATTCTGCTATACATGATATTAATGTTTGTTTGTTTTAACAAGGTTTATTTATAATAAATCTAATTAACAACTTGAGTTTAAAACTTGTTAATTCTATCAAACGGTGTCTAAATTTCTCAACACTCCCAAATTGGAGGGAGTAATCTCCAGCCGTTCTAAACAATGTGCAATATAGAGAGAGATTGAGCGAAAAATGCTTGGAAACTACGCCAAGTCATTTCGCTCCGTGTATATGATATATTTCTTAAAAAGTGGTTCAACATATGCTGCCATTACTTAAAAGTGGCAATCTCGTCAAGCAGAAAAAAGTAGTTGAATCGTTTCCAACATTTTCACACAAACATCGATCAAACAAGTGGTTCAACTTTGGCTGAAGATTAACGCAGGACCACCTGAGGGGACAAAAGATTGGACAGAAACAGCTTGAAAATGGGAAGATCCAATGGCATGTTCTCATAATTTTGTGTAAATATGCAAATTCATCAGCATGCATTTTCTTACTGATCAGGACAAAAGACAAAAACAAATAACAAATAAATAAAATGAAAAAATATATACACATTCCCGTGGTCAATTTTGTTCTAGTGTCTGCATTCTATACATCCACTATTACGGTATAACCACACGCACTTGGCTTAATTTTTATTTCATTTAATTTGTAAATAACAACATAGACGGCATATATTTCTTCATAGGAATGCATTTTTCTTTTTAAAATTTAATTGAATATTTCCTTTAAAACAAAAAGGATGTGTTAGGAATAATGGTTAAATTATATCGAAATTAGATGGAAGAAATAAAATATTGATTTAGCTTCATGCCAAAACCTGTCCTGAAAACCCCAATGTCTGTTTGATCATTTGCTCTTAACCTGGTCTAAAAGTTACGGAATGAAAAAGATTGGTGAAAGAAAAGTCCTTTCAATGGAAAGGGGGTACATGTTGGCTATAGTAGAATTGAAGAGGAGGATCGAGAGGGAATGATCCAGAGAATATGCCAATCTATTTCCATGGAATATCCATATCTAATGTGCGGATCACACACAATAAAAGGCGGCCGTGGAAGTTTTGGCAAAACGCAGAACTGAATGGTGGCCATGGGTGTGTTAAGCTTAAGAGGGTAGAGAAGAATAACAGGCAATTCTCCTAAGGCAGAAATGCTGTGTGCATTTGCATGCATGAGTGCCAATTCCTGCCAAAGGAGAATTGCCTTGCCATTCTTCTACTACATTTGTTCCATTTCACTATTTCCCATGCACCAGCACTACGTTCTTTCTTGATTTGTATAGTAATCTGTGTGTGTGTGTGTGTGTGTGTGTAAAGAATGAATATGGCAATACCCATTTTGTTTCATATATTGATGTTTTTGCTTTGTGTTGAAAATGATCCTTTCATTGTTCATTCTCAGTCAAAGAGGGTGTAGAAGTAGTAATGAGCAACTTGGAGAAAGTCCACACAAGAGCTCCATACAAAAGAAAACTGTTTGTAGTAAATACTTCATAATGACAAAAGTATTCTGTATTTCTGTTACTCCATCCATAATAGAAGTACTAGGAGTTGGAGGTCCCTTTATGCAAGGTTCTTTCAAGATTAAGGCTATTATTAGTTATTCAATATAGAGGGAATTGTCCTAGGTTTTTTATTTTTCAACCTCAAATTTGCCAACATCTCCTTATTAGGAAATGCCACTAATACTGCTAAATAAATATCATTTTCAAAACTTGTTAAGAGTTAACGTGTGATCAGAGTAGCTTTACTTTTATATAAATTTACTACCAATATCACTTATGCACTAAGCACAATATATCACATTGAAAATTGTAAAATTCTATCTCATTAGATTTGTTGTACTTGCTAATAAGTACCCTGACAAGTGTATTTAATATTTCATTAGATATTATTTTTATACATTTTTCCAAACAAAATAAAATAAACTTGTGGAGAAATATTAGAAAATGATATACAATCACAATGCTTGTGGTTATAAATCAATGAATTATTGATAAGTGTATTTTAATATTTAAAAAATAATAATTATACATTATATGACTTACGCATTCCTACTTGATCTAGACAATTCTAGACCCGCCGCTAAACTTCCCATGTTCTCAACCCTCTCTGTTTTTATTTTACCATAACAACCTGCAACGATTTTATATATTTTTGAGTGGTGTCAATGATGTTATAAATTTTATTAAATATATGTTTTATATTACAAAAGTAATTTAGATCTTTATTTATAATATTTTTCAAAAGAACAAATCACATATATATTGTCAAACCAGTTTGTGGATTTTATTGCATAAATTTTGTAATAGCTTTAAAATTTTCTTAAATCTTTATCATCAGCGACTATTTTGGTACATAGTTGAATACAAATTGACAACATGAGTTTAGAATTTTTTCTAAAAGTTCAAAATACCTCCAAGATTTTAAAAGTAAAGAAAATTTCAGTGGCAACAAGCATAAAAAAAAAACTATAAAAAAAAAATAAAAAATTCCATTGTACATCCCCATTTTAGATATAGTTATCATTTTCTGTGTTATAAGATGACAGATTCTCAAATTTTGATGAAATTGAAGAAGAAAAAAATTGATACGGAAATTCAATTGAGATGAGCAAGGATGAAAGGAAAGCAATTGAGCGAAATCCAACTCCTGAGAGATTGTGTGAATCTAATCCATACAAGGGTGATATATATATAAGGAGAATTAAAATTTAAAAACCATTTTTAAATAAATCCTCTAATTGTTGCAGTAGGGAAGAAACTAACAACTAACAGACCGACCAATTTAGCTAATTTAACAACTCTGATAACAATATGTAACTTTGCAACAATCTTATCTAATGCACACTTGTGTCATTGAAGAATTGACCATAACTTCATAAAAATCTTATTATTATTATTTTTATTATTATAATAGAATTTCAACTTCTAGCGCTTATTTTATGACACCAATTTTTTTATTATTACGTAAAGATACAAATAGATTGTTAGTATTAAAAAAATAATTCAAAAAAATGAAACTAATACAAGAACAAAAATAAAGACTATAGTTTAAATTTATAAAAATATTCACAGACCGATCAAATCATCATTGATTGATAAGAATAACTATTTGCTTCACATCATTGATAATTTTAGTTGGAAAACGTAGGTTTCTTTTTTAAAATAAAAATTTGAGTTATTTTAAGCCCTTCAGAAAATTGAAACATTTGTAGAAACCTATTATGACTATGACGTTAAGGTCTTGAGATTTTCATAGAGAATGTGAATTTCCACCAAATGAATTTAAAGAATTTTATAAAACAAAAAGAATTTTTTTTATCGATTTTAAGGTTCTCATAATAAAATGGTGCAATTGAAAGAAATAAGAAATCAATTAATTTTTAACAAGATAATTTTTAGCTATAAAATTGATTGTAGCTTAAGAAAAACCCTAGTTAATGAAATATACATTACTACATATTATGAAAATCAAACCACTGAATTGCATGTTCTTTAGACTCTTAATACAAACGTCAAATTGTGTATCAATTAAATATTATTTATTACATTATCTATAAGCTTATATTTTAAGAATAATTTTAAACAACAAAAACTTGAAATTTAAAAAATATTATTGATGGCATAGCTATTGATCTTTAATTTTTTAGAAATTTTACAAGCATAAAGAATATAAGAAGAAAATGTAATCCAACGGTGGATTTATCAAAATTTACCTCTAATAAAAAAAATATTGAGTAAAGCAAGTAAGAGTATGGATACAAAAATTTAGTAGAAGCATTTGATTAAATATAAAGTTTAATTATTCAATCATTGTCCCATAAGAAGTGTACATGAAAGAAGTCACAATTTCGGAGAAGAAACCTAGTATTTATTGAATCTCCAACATCCTTAACAGCCGCAACATAATCTAATGGCCAACAAGTTTACACCACACACTCTCTCTCTCTCTCTCTCTCTCTCTCTCTCTCTCTCTCTCTCTCTCTCTCTCTCTCTCTCTCTCAATGGTCCCAGAGGCCTAGAATTCTTACGAATAGTTTAGAGCCGAATTGGATTGTCGGCAAAATAATTGTAAACCAGAATTGTTTGGGTCAGAATTCCACCTCACATTTGGGTTTTTGGGTTATGTTTCAATTGTGGAAAAGTGGTAAAGAATTTGTTAAAACTGGTCCAATTGTTTTTGAAGAATTTGGGAAAATTGTTACAGGGTACATTTCTTTTATGTTAGAATTGTTTTATGAACATAATTATCTAACTAAAATTAAGTTAAGAGTGTGTTTGGATACCGTTTATTTTGTTGAAAATTGAAAACTGAAAACACTGTAGCAAAATAATTTTTAAATGTGTAAATAGTACCGTGAAACTCATTTTTAATAAAAATTTTGTTGAAAAAAGAGATTTGTGGTTCCCGTAAACAGTGCACAAGACTCACTGAAAAACAAACCATAGCCATAGAACACTTATCAAAAAACAAAAAAAGGAACGCAGACGCAAATGCTGGGAAATTCATCTGTACCCAAACAGGTACTAGATGTAACTTGTTATTAGAAATTGCAGATCTATGTAATTAGAAATTGCCTTTTACATGTATATTACTTTTATACCTCCCTATTTACATGTACGTGAAACTATATGTATTTGAAATAAGAATTTTCTTGCAAGATTAATATTAATTAAAAAAAGAAAATTTTGGAACCATTGTTATTGGAAAAAAATGAAGTTCACAATAACTCATGGCCAACTGCAATTACATTTAGTATAATTTTTTTTAAAACAAAAATTTAACATAATACCAAACCCAATTTTTTTAGATTACATACTAGGTGTTCGGGGGCCTTTTTCGGTTGCTCGGCCACGTGTGGTCCTTTGGAGGGGTAACCTTGCTAGGTCCGGGTTCTTTTTTGGGGATTTGCGTCCCGGAACTCAACATTGGGCCACATGGTCCAACGGCTACCGGTGTACCTTTTAAGCCTACCAAACCATTAAAGCTAAAGTCTAAGAATCATGATAATGGTTGAATAAATATGTAACATGTGCTTGATATAATAGGTTTGATTAGTAGTTGTAACAACAGTTGAGATAAAGTAGTATTTATATAGAGGTAAAGTAATCACGTACTCAATGGTTTAGATTTAAAGATATGGAAGCAACGTCACTTATCTTCGTGTGATTTGGAGCCCAGCCGTGTAGCACCAGTGAGTTGATATGATCATAACAAAATGCCAGCGGTAGACACTAGTTAAGCTTGACCCTCTTATCATGCAATTTAAATGAGTTTAAGCCTTGGTTAATGGTTTTAGCCAAATGTGGAAAAAAAAAAGTAATGCCCAGGCTGCTGGACCAGCTGTCAGCTGTTCTGAAAAAGGCTGTCCCAGCTGTCAGGAAAAGCTGTGACAGCTATCATGAGACAGTTGTCACAGCTGTCATAAGACAACTGTTACTTTGGTCAAAAGTTGGGTGATTTCAGACTGCTAGAGATGACATTTCAACATTTACTTTATGGGTTTGGCTAAAAATGGTAAAGTATCTTTCAAGAGTATCTTGCTATTTTAGGCATAACAGCTAGCAGCTGGGATTTCAGCATTAAATGGGTGCTGATGTCACACCCAGCCAGGTGTCAAGTGTTGGATACACTGCTGGGGGTCTGCTGAAAATGTTTCCCTTTTTGGATGTTTGTGTTTTTAGTGCAAGGTTCCATTACAACACATTTCTAGTAAGTAATAGAAGCATTGGTTGAAAGGTAATAAAGGTTTAGAGATTTAGTTGAGGTCCCATTGTGTTGTAACTTAATCTTGGTAAGCAAGAAGAGTTTTTAATGCTCTGCTCTGGCAACTGGCAGAGAAATATATGGTCTGATTGTGGCAGACAGCAGCTGGGCATGAGAGATATAATAAATATTTTGTACATAGTTGGAGATAAAAGATAGCCAATCAGATTAGACCATGTGTTTGAGTTGGATTTTAGCTGAAAGCAGTAATGTAGCTTGTGTAGAATAATATAATGAAGTTTCGAAATTTGTATAGCAGCAACTGGGGATTGAATGAGCAGTTATATTCCCAACAGCTAGATGGCTAGGGATATTAAATATGTGTCATGTGATGAATATTAAGCTTTATGAAAAGAGCAATGGGGAATTTTATCATTTTAAGTACTACGTGATAAGAGATGCTTACCATATGTTACCCACCACACACGGACTCGTTAGACTTTAGGGGGTTGAAGAAGACACGCCAAGCAACATGTTTCTTTTATCAACTTTAAATTGTTGGAGCTTTACTGAACATACCTCTTGGCCCTCCAAACCACGACTCCCAAAATTTCCCCGAAGAAACTTATGAGCTTGGATCAAAAGCCGAAGATGAGATGACGTACCACGAGTTTTGTTGTGATGTTGTGTAAATATGAGCTCTTGTTGAAAAAGCCGCTTGCCATGAGTGTAAGAGAGGTAATATGGGCCGTGAGTTTTGATTCATTGCTTAAGCCCGATCCATATATTGATGTTGATGATGTCGTGGGGTTATGATCCCAATTGATGAAAAGGAAATGCGGACCATGAACTCGCCTCTTGAAGTAAGGATCTTGTGGGCTATGTGAGCCTAATCTGTGAGATATAAGCTTATTTTGGGCTTTATAGAGATTTACCCAAAAAATCAATAATATTTTGATGTGGCATAGGTTACCAATGAAGTAATACCATGTGGGCCAAAAAAAGAGTATTCAACATTTAGCCCCCCGAGTGCATGGGCTTGTACTACAAGGGCATGCACTAGTAGAGGGTTTACTTGAAGACTTTTTTAGATAGGCTAGTTTGAAATTGTTGACTATTGGAGATGATGCTGCTGGGTTAAAGGTAGCAACGTAATGTTACAGCTGGGTGCGGTGTTGCTAGATTGAGGGCAGTAAAGCAATGTTGCAGCTATTCAGGATTGCAGCTGGATGTGGTGCTGCTGGGTTGAGGGCAGCAAGCAATGTTGAAGTTTATCAGGATTGCAGCTGGATATAGTGTTGCTGGGTTGAGGGCAACAAAGCAATGTTGCAGTTGGTTAGGATTGCAGCTAGGTGCGGTGCTGCTGGATTAAGGGTAACAAAGTAACGTTGCAACTTAGTCAGGATTGCAGCTGGGTGCGGTGCTGCTGGATTGAGGGCAACAAAGTAATGTTGCAACTTAGTTAGGATTGCAGCTGGATGTGGTGCTGCTGGATTGAGGGCAACAAAGTAATGTTGAAGTTTATCAGGATTGTAGCTGGATATGGTGTTGTTGGATTGAGGGCAACAAAGTAATGTTGCAACTTAGTCAGGATTGCAGCTGGGTGCGGTGCTGTTGGATTGAAGGCAACAAAGTAATGTTGCAACTTAATCAGGATTGCAGCTGGATGTGGTGCTGCTGGGGTAATAAAATAGGTGTTGCTGGACATGTAGAGATTTAATGTAGTAGAAAGTTTCATAGCTGGGGCAGTAGATTTGATTTAATTGGTAGAATGACTGCTCTTCGTGTAGATCTATATGTTGTCCTCTCAAATAGATAGTGAGAGACCAAGCCCCCAAGTGTAAGATGACATTTGCAAAGATCCCAGCGGTGTGATGCATAAGACCGCTATGATTCAAATAGTGTAGTGCCCAGGACTACCACGTCTTTGAAGAGGGTGCGTGGGACTTCCACGGCTTTGAAGAGGGTGCGTGGGATTGCCACGGGTTGACATAATAGTACTCCAATGGATAGAGCTCCATCTGTTTCTACAGAAAATAACCCAGCCGTAAAATGTTTCTGCAGAAAAGAGTAACTCAACCGTAAAGTGCTTCTGTAGAAAATAACCCAGCGGTAAAATGTTTCTGTAGAAAAGAGTAACCCAGCCGTAAAATGTTTCTTGAAAAATTCCGTAGTGAAACTGGCACTTTGCTGTTTGAAATAGTGTAGATACTCGTGGTAATGATCTTGTATGATAATTGCTTGATTGAGCATGCTAGATCAGTAAGTCTGTCTGCTGGGGGCAGCTATATAGACTGATGGATCTGCTGAAGCTCTGAACATAAGTAGCTAGAATTTGTTCTGTCTGCCCAGGCGAGCTACTGGGTGTGTGTCAGTTTACTGCTAGGCTAATCTTTTCTCGACTTGAATAAATGATTCATCATTCCGGATGACTTTGTGATTTGCTGAATGTAATGACTGTTAAGTAGATGATAATAATTGAAAATATTTGATCTTTGTGACATTGTCTATGAGGGAAATAGCATTGTCAGCTTCTAGGAAAGTATGGCTAGCATGAGTTCCAGCGATAAGATAAGAAATATCAGATTGATGGCAATGGTCCGGATCTAGCAATAGAATAGTGTGGTGGCCGCTTTCCCCTCGTGTTTAGGAAGTAAGTTCAACTGAACCTCTTGTTGCCCTTGAGTAAGAATCAAAGGTGCCACTTGACAATGTTGGTAGATGATTCTTTCTTGGACTTAGATAGTTTGGAGACTACTTCATCTTTCCCATCGGTAGGTGGATTCTTGCCAAGTCATTGGCAATTGGCTTTTTGCATTTTTCACCATTTGTTGGGTTATGATCAGAAGTAACAAGGATTGTGGAGTACTCATCTTGCTTCCCAGCGGTGCAAGGCTTTTACTGATGCAATAACTTTTCAGACCTTTGCAGCAGCTGGGTAGATTATGTAATGTGAAGATACAGCAGTAGGTAGTTTGGAATAATGCCATGGAATTGTTGGATGCATTCAAGTAAGCCTTGGATCTGATTTTTGCTTGTGGAGGGTAGCAAGAGTGATCCTTAATTCTTCATGAGAACATTTTTCAGCAAAGATTTCCCATGTAGCAATGGAAGTAGGTTGAATAGTAATGTAGCAAAGTGTTAGCATGATCCAAGATGGATTAAGGAAGTACTTCATTTCTTGAATGTAGGCCTCGAATGATAACCTATATGTTAGTGAAACATAGATAATCGTCATGGGATTTTAGTGAAATAGAGATAATTGCCATGAGATTTTCCATGGGCTTTGATAAGTAATTGCCATGGGCTTTTAGAAATAGTTGCCAAAATTGTATTTGGGCTTTTGTAAATAGTTGCCAAAATAATATTGGGCTTTTAGAAATAATTGCCAAAATATTATTTGGGTTTTATGAGTTATTACCAAAATAATATTTGGGCTTCATGGATAGTTGCCAAAATAGTTTTTGGACTTTGTAAAATATGTGCCAAAATAGTTTTTGGGCTTTGTAAGATAGGTGCCAAAATAGTTTTTGGGCTTTGTAAAATAAGTGCCAAAATGATTTTTGGGCTTTTGATAAAATATTGCCAAGGATAGTACTTGGGCTTTTGATTATTTGAAAAAAATTTCCAAATTAGTATTTGGGCTTTTGATAAAATATTGCCAAGGATAGTACTTGGGCTTTTGAGTATTTGTAAAATTTTGCCAAACTAGTATTTGGGCTTTTGATAAAATATTGCCAATGATAGTATTGGGCTTTTAGAAATAGTTGTCAAAATAGTATTTGGGCTTTTGTAAATAGTTGCCAAAACAATATTGAGCTTTTAGAGATAGTTGCCAAAATAATATTGGACTTTTCAAAATAGTGCCTAAATGATATTGGGCTTTTAGAAATAGTTGTCAAAATAGTATTGGGCTTTTAGAAATAGTTACCAAATAATTTTGGGCTTTTGGAAATAGTGCCAAAATGATATTAGGCTTTTAGAAATAGTTGTCAAAATAGTATTGGGCTTTTAGAAATAGTTGCCAAATAATATTTGGGCTTTGTGAAATAGTTGCCAAATTAGTTTTTGGACTTTGTAGGATAATTGCCAAAATAGTTTTTGAGTTTTGTAAGATAAGTGCCAAAATAGTTTTTAGGTTTTATAAAATAGGTGCCCAATTAGTATTTGGGCTTTGTAAAGTAAGTGCCAAAATAGTATTTTTGGGCTTTGTAAAGTAAGTGCCAAAATAGTTTTTGGGCTTTTGATAAAATATTGCCAAGAATAGTACTTGGGCTTTTGATTATTTGAAAATTTTTGCCAAATTAGTATTTGGGCTTTTGATAAAATATTGCCAGGGATAGTACTTGGGCTTTTGAGTATTTGTAAAATTTTGTCAAACTAGTATTTGGGCTTTTGATAAAATATTGCCAATGATAGTATTGGGCTTTGTAAACTAGATGCCAAAATAGTTTTTGGGCTTTGTAAAATAGGTGCCAAATTAGTATTTGGGCTTTGTAAAATAGGTGTCAAATTAGTATTTGGACTTCACAAAATAGGTGCCAAAATAATTTTTGGGCTTTGTAAAACGGGTGTCAAAATAGTTTTTGGGTTTTGTAAAATAGGTGCCAAAATAGTTTTTGGGCTTTGTAAAGTGAGTGCCAAAATAGTTTTTGGGCTTTGTAAGATAGGTGCCAAAATAGTTTTTGGGCTTCGTAAAATGGGTGCCAAAATAGTTTTTGGGTTTTATAAAATAGGTGCCAAATTAGTTTTTGGGCTTTGCAAAATGGGTGCCAAATTAGAATTTGGGCTTTGTAAAATAGTTTGAGATTTTGTAAAAATATTGCCGTGTAGCAGTGGACTTAGTAGAGGTGCCGTGTAGTAACGGACTTTAGAGGTGCCGTGTAGCAATGGGCTTAGAGGTGCCGTGTAGCACGGTGCCGTGTAGTAACGAGCTTTGTAAGGTACTCGGCTTAGTAAGGTGCCGTGCAGCAACGGGCTTTGTAAGGTGCCGTGCAGCAACGGGCTTAGAAAGGCGCCGTGCAACAACGGGCTTAGTAAGGTGCCGTGTAGCAACAGGCTTAGTAAAGGGTCTTGTTGGGCCTTTTTGGGTTTAGCCCACAAGGTAAATGAGTTTGAGATTTTTGTAGAGATGGTATAATTTTGTGGCTCAACATGGTAATGGCCTAGTGAGTATTTGTATAGGCCCAAAATGATTTATGGGGCTTGTATAGAGAGTATTTGGGTAATATGTGAAAAGTATATGTGGGGGTTATTTGAGTATTTTGTATTTGGTGAATGGGAAAATAGGGATTTGAGATGTAATAATTCATCCAGCTGAAGAAGTGTTTTCTGCTGGGGGCTTTTTTGATTGAACTGCTGGGGAAGAAAATAGATTGTTCAGTAAAATTGGGGCTTTCTGCTTGATGAGGCTTGCTGCTGCGGAAGTGATGGATAACAATGAATATGTCTAGTAGCATGAGGGTTTACTGTTGTTCAAGCCTCTTTTTTGTTGGACTGCTGGATAATAATAAATCTGCCCAGTTGTATGAAAGTTTGCTGATAAAGTCCCCTGATGTTGAACTGCTGGGTAATAGTGCAACCAAAGAAGGGTAATCTATTGCTAAAGCCTTCTGCGGCTGGGATGATGTAGAATAGTGAACATCATCAGCGATAAGAAGGTTTTCTACTGCTGAGGCCATCTGTGGCTAGGATGATGAATAACAGGGAATATCCCCAACGATAAGAGGGTTTTCTGCTGCCGAGGCCCTCTGTGGCTAGGATGATGTATAATAGTGAATATCCCTAGCGGTAAGAGGGGTTTTTCCTGCTGAGGCCCTCTATGGCTGGAATGATGTATAATAGTGAATATCCCCAACGGTAAGAGGGTTTTCTGATGTTGAGGCCCTCTGTGACTGGGATGATGATTAATAGTGAATATGCCCAGCGGTAAAAGGGTTTTCTGCTGTTGAGACCCTCTGTAGCTGGTATGATGTATAAGAGTGAATATGCCCAGCAGTAAGAGGGTTTTCTGCTGTTGAGGCCTTCTGTAGCTGGGATAATTGATAACAATGAATATACCCAACGGTAAGAGGGTTTCTTGCTGCTGAGACCTCTGTAGCTGGTATGAGGAATAAGAGTAAATATGCCCAGCCGTAAGAGGGTTTTCTACTGCTGAGACCCTCTGTAGCTAGTATGATGAATAAGAGTGAATATGCCCAGCAGTAAGAGGGTTTTCTGCTATTGAGACCCTCTGTGGCTGGTATGATGTATAAGAGTGAATATACCCAGTAGTAAGAGGATTTTCTGCTGTTGAGGCCCTCTGCAGCTGGGATGATTGATAACAGTGAATATACCCAGCGGTAAGAGGTTTTTCTACTGCTAAGGCCCTCTGTAGCTGGTATGATGAATAAGAGTAAATATGCCCAGCTGTGAGAGGGTTTTCTGCTGCTGAGACCCTCTGTAGCTGGTATGATGAATAATAGTGAATATGCCCAGCAATAAGATGATTTTTTGTTACTAAGGCCCTCTGTATCTGGGATGATTGATAAGAGCGAATACACCCAGCGGTAAGAGGGTTTTCTGCTGCTGAGGCCCTCTGTGTCTGGGATGATTGATAAGAGTGAATATACCTAGCGGTAAGAGGGTTTTCTGCTGCTAAGGCCCTCTCTAGCTGGTATGATGAATAAGAGTCAATATACCCAGCGATAAGAGGGCTTTCTGCTATTGAGGTCCTCTGTGCCTAAGATGATGGATAATAGTGAAAATACCCAGCAGTAAGAGGGTTTTCTGTTGCTCAGGCCCTCTCTAGCTGGTATGATGAATAAGAGTGAATATACCCAGCGGTAAGAGGGTTTTCTGCTACTAAGGCCCTCTATGGTTGGGATGATGGAAGAGCTTCTTTTATGGGGTCAATAAGCTTATAATAAGAATGTTGTAGCCATAAAGCTACTCCAATGATAGAGAGACAAGTGGAATAGCATTTGCATGAACAAATATGAGATAATATAGTTGTGACTCAGCACCGTGAGCTGCTAGGTCAAGAGATTTTGAGTATTTGGAGTCGAGTTCTCCTTTATGACATGCAATTCTAGACTTTAGGTGCGTGATACGGTGATACAAGCAACTACCCAGCTGAGTCGCCAAATGTTCGGGGGCCTTTTTCGGTTGCTCGGCCGTGTGTGGTCCTTTGGAGAGATGACCTTACTAGGCCGGGGTTCTTTTTTTGGGAGTTGCATCCCGGAACTCAACATTGGGCCACATGGTCCAACGGCTACCGGTATACCTTTTAAGCCTACAAAACCATTAAAGCCAAAGTCTAAGAATCACGATAATGGTTAAATAAATATGTAACATGTGCTTGATATAATAGGTTTGATTAGTAGTTGTAACAATAGTTGAGATAAAGTAGTATTTATTTAAAGGTAAAGTAATCATGTACTCAATGGTTTAGATTTAAAGATATGGAAGCAACGTCACTTATCTTCGTGTGATTTGGAGCCCAGCCGTGTAGCACCAGTGAGCTAATAAGATTCCAACAAAATGCCAGCAGTAGAGGCTAGTTAAGATTGCCCCTCCTTTGTATGATTTGTAGCCCAGCCGTATAGCATCAGTGAGCTGATATGATTATAACAGAATGCCAGCGGTAGAGGCTAGTTAAGCTTGACCCTCTTATCATGCCATTTAAATGAGTTTAAGCCTTGGTTAATGGTTTTAGCCAAATGTGGAAAAAAAAAAAAAGTAATGCCCACTGCTGGACCAGCTGTCAGCTGTTCTGAAAAGGCTGTCCCAACTGTCAGGAAAAGCTGTGACAGCTGTCATAAGACAACTGTTACTTTGGTCAAAAGTTGGGTAATTTCAGACTGTTGGAGATGACATTTCAGCATTTACTTTATGAGTTTAGCTGAAAATGGTAAGGTCTCTTTCAAGGGTATCTTGCTATTTTGGGCATAGCAGCTGGCAGTTGGGATTTAAGCATTAAATGGGTGCTGATGTCACTCCCAGCCAGGTGTCAAGTGCTGGATACACTGCTGGGGGTCTACTGGAAATATTTTCCCTTTTGGGTGTTTGTGTTTTTGGTGCAAGATTCCATTACAACACATTTCTAGCAAGTAATAGAAGCATTGGTTGAAAGGTAATGAAGGTTTAGAGATTTAGTTGAGGTCCCATTGTATTGTAACTTAATCTTGGTAAGCAAGAAGAGTTTTTAATGCTCTGTTCTGGCAGCTAACAGAGAAATCTATGGTCTAATTGTGGCAGACAACAGCTAGGCATGAGAGATATAATGAATATTTTGTACATAGTTGGAGATAAAAGATAGCCAATCAGATTAGGCCATGTGTTTGAGTTGGATTTTAGCTGAAAGCAGTAATGTAGTTTATGTAGAATAATATAATGAAGTTTCAAAATTTGTATAGCAGCAGCTGGGGATTGAATAAGCAGTTATATTCCCAGCAGCTAGATGGCTGGGGATATTAAATATGTGGCATGTGATGAATATTAAGCTTTAGGAAAAGAGCAATAAGGAATTTTATCATTTTAAGTGCTCCGTGATAAGAGATGCTTACCATATGTTACCCACCACACACGGACTCGTCAGAGTTTAGGAGGTTGAAGAAGACACGCCAAGCAACATGTTCCTTTTATCAACTTTAAATCGCTGGAGCTTTACTGAACATACCTTTTGACCTTCCAAACCACGACTCCCAAAGTTTCCCCGAAAAGGTTTATGAGCTTGGATCATAAGCCAAAGATGAGATGACATTCCTCGGGTTTTGTTATGATGTTGTGTAAATATGAGCTCTTGTTGAAGAAGCCGCTTGCCATGAATGTAAGAGAAGTAATATGAGCCGTGAGCTTTGATTCATTGCTTAAGCCCAATCCATATATTGATGTTGATGATGTCGTGGGGTTATGATCCCAATTGATGAAAAGGAAATGCGAACCATGAACTCGCCTCTTGAAGTAAGGATCTTGTGGGCCATGTGAGCCTAATCCGTGAGATATAAGCTTATTTTGGTCTTTATAGAGATTTACCAAAAAAATCAATAATATTTTGATGTGGCATAGGTTGTCAATGAAGTAATGCCATGTGGGCTGAAAAAAGAGTCTTCAACACTAGATACTACCATTAACATTATTAAATGCTACCTACGCATATTAACTGAAGGGGATAAAAATGGTAAATGGACGGAGACGTTGAGGACGGATCGACACCAGCAGTGACCCAGCTATGACGGTTAGGTGTTGCTGAATATCCGTCTTGTATAAATTAATTATGGATGCCACGTGGCATGTCGTTTGATATATTTCAGATAAGCCTTTGCTTTATCCCCACGCAAACGTGTACACTTGGACTTCTTGCGACACACGTTTGGGAAGACTCCTATATGGAAAGGAACTTGAGAAGGAAGTTGTATCCTTAAAGAAAGGTAATTCTACTCAATATAAATACCCCAGAAACCCTAGGTATGAAGGTACGCATAATATTCTTAACTCTAGCACTCTAGGGTTAAAGGAACAAGATTCTAACTTGACCTTCGGAGGGTATTCGGCCGACACCACACCGGTGCTCTCTTCTGGGTCCTTCGTTTCCTTTTTGCAGGTATTGCTTTCGTTTGAGGAGCGCTTGCAATTCACTGGTGATATTTTCGGCTTCATCAGTTGGCGCCGCCTGTGGGAAAAACATTAAGGAGGAGGAAGAAAAACTTAGGATTATTTCAGCCTCGCTCTATCCCTGAGACAAAGAGTTGCATGGCACTCACCCGATCGATGGCAACGAACAACAATCAAGGCGACGAACCACGCGCCACCGCTTTGGAAAGGCAGGTCCAAACGCTTGCAGCGGCGGTTGAGCGCCTCACTAAGCAGAACCATGATTTGGAAGAGCAGTTGCGGCAAATAACTGCACATCAGAGCGCACCACAGGAAGATCAGGAGGGAGCTAGTCCCGAAGGAAGGAACGCGGAAAGACCTGAGGGCAGCAACGCTCCGACTAGACCCGAGCGACAAGAAACCAATCAACCGCTTGCTTTAGACCCTGTGCCGACTCATATAGCCACCGAAATGCAGGAGATGAGGGAACGTATGGATGCAATGATGAACGCCCTTAAGGGACGAGTATCCAGCAATCTGGACGACCTAGTCCAAAGAACGGATTCACCATTCACAGCGTTGGTGAATTCATACCCCGTCCCTTCAAAGTTTAAAATGCCCCATGTGGAAAACTATGACGGATCCAAGGACCCGTTGGATCACCTGGAGTCTTTCAGAACTCTAATGCATCTTCAGGGTGTACCGGACGAAATCATGTGCAGGGCTTTCCTCACCACCTTGAAAGGGCCTGCGAGGGATTGGTACAGCAAGTTGACGCCTAATTCCATCGGCACTTTTAAGGAATTACGTGCACAGTTTGTATCACACTTCATTGGAAGTCATCGACACAAGAGGTCTATTGCATGTATACTGGGAATTAAACAACGAGAGGGTGAGACATTAAGGTCTTATATAGCCCGCTTTAATAAGGAATCTCTCTCGATAGACGAGGCAGACGACAAGACACTTGTGGCAGCATTCACAAACGGGTTACAAGAGGGTAAGTTCTTATTTTCCCTATGTAAGAATGACCCAAAGACTATGTCCGATGTATATTATAGGGCGACTAAGTATATGAACGCAGAGGATGCCTTGCTGGACAGAGAAGACTACAAAACAAAGAAAAGGTAAAGAGAGGAAGATATGAAACCAGTATAACGGACGAAAAGTGGCTAGAACCAGAGATCGACGAGAAGACCGGAGACCCAAACCGCCTTCAGGGAGGTTCACAAGTTTCACCCCCCTCACAGCCCCAATTGACCAAGTGCTTATGCAAATCAAAGATGAAGGAAGCTTGACATTCCCGGGCAAATTGAAGGGAGATCCGAACAAGAGGCCAAGAGATAGATATTGCCGCTTTCACCGTGACCACGGCCATGATACGACGGATTGTTATGATTTGAAACAACAGATTGAAGCCCTTATAAGGCAAGGAAGGTTGCAAAGGTTCGTGAGGAAGGAAAGAACTGATCATCCTCAGGAGCAGAATCCTAGACGGGAAAACGAGCGTCCCAGACCACCGGTAGTAGACATACGGATGATAATGGGGGGCAACGCTTCAGTAGGATCGTCCAAGAAGGCCAGAAAGACTTATTTACGGACGGTACAAAGTGTCCAGTCGACGGGACCTTCATTAGAAAGAATACGGCGAAACGACTCCAGTATCGAGTTTTTTAAAGACGAGGCCCGGCGCCTTCACCACCCCCATGACGACGCGCTTGTGGTTAGCATACAGGTAGGGGATTTCAACGTCCACCGAGTTCTAGTAGACAACGGGAGCTCAGCAGACATCCTTTACTATCCTGCGTTCCAGCAGATGGGGATTGCAAAGGAGCGCCTGATCCCGGCACGCGCGCCCCTCGTCGGCTTTGGGGGAACTCGGGTCCATCCTTTAGGATCCGTCATATTGGAGGTGACGGTAGGAGACTACCCACGACAGATAACTAAAAATGTCTCCTTTCTAGTGGTTGATTGTTCTTCAGCATACAACGCCATACTCGGACGTCCTACTCTCAATGCATGGAAAGCCATCACTTCAACCTACCATCTGATGATCAAGTTTCCCACTGAACATGGGGTTGGAGAACTACGCGGAAATCAGGTAACTGCACGGGAATGCTACGTGGCCATGATGGAGATGGATGACCATGTACAGACAATGAGCATCGAAGAACAGAGAACGATGGCGTAACCCGTGGAGACATTGGAAGAAGTCCAACTAGATGATTCAAGGCCCGATCGAACCACCAGGATAGGAACCTCGGTCGACCAAACGATTCGACATGCGCTCCTACTGTTCCTCAAAGAAAACCAATATGTGTTCGCATGGAGCCATGACGACATGCCGGGGATAGATCCGACAGTCATAGTCCATAAATTAAACGTATCACCTTCTTTCTCTCCAGTCCGACAAAAGAAACGCGTATTCGCCCCCGAAAGGGATCGAGCTGCAGTAGAGGAAGTGCAGAAGCTACGAGAAGCGGATTTCATACGAGAGGTGTACTACCCAGACTGGCTGGCAAATGTGGTAATGGTCAAAAAGTCAAATGGGAAGTGGAGAATGTGCGTTGATTTCACGGATCTAAATAAAGCGTGCCCTAAAGACAGCTACCCGCTCCCACGGATTGACGCCTTAGTCGACTCTACCGCAAAACATGAGTTGTTGAGCTTCATGGACGCCTTCTCGGGGTACAACCAGATTAAGTTGGAGAAGACAGATCAAGAGAAGACATCATTTGTGACGAGTCAAGGGCTTTTTTGCTACAAGGTAATGCCATTCGGGCTCAAGAATGCAGGAGCCACATACCAACGATTAATGAACAAGATGTTCGAGCACCAGATTGGCCGGAACGTCCAAGTCTACGTAGATGACATGTTGGTAAAAAGCGTAAAGGCGTCGGATTATCTGAGGGACCTCCAGGAAACTTTCGATACTCTTCGAACGTACAAAATGAAGCTGAACCCAAGTAAATGCGCATTCGGAGTAACTGCTGGAAAGTTCTTAGGGTTCATGGTGTCCCAGCGGGGCATTGAGGTCAACCCCGAAAAAGTGAAAGCAATTATGGATCTATCCCCTCCAAGGACGGTGAAGGAAGTGCAAAGCCTGACGGGAAAAATAGCAGCCTTAAATAGGTTCGTATCAAGAGCAACCGACAAGTGTCTCCCTTTCTTTAGGACGCTAAGGAAATCTTTTGAGTGGACGGACGAATGCCAAAGGGCATTTGAAGAGTTGAAGGCATATCTGTCTGCCCCACCATTACTTAGCCCGTCTACGCCGGGGGAGGAATTATTCCTGTATCTTGCTGTCTCATCGGCAGCGGTAAGTGCGGCTCTCATTAGAGAGGAAGGGAAGGTCCAGAAGCCTGTGTACTTTGTGAGCCGGGCGCTACGAGGCGCTGAGGAGAGGTATCCACGGATAGAGAAACTCGCCTTCGCACTTGTAACTGCAGCTCGAAAACTGAAGCCGTATTTTCAAGCACACACAATAACAATCCTGACGGATCAGCCATTGCGGAGAGCAATGCACAATCCTGAAACCGCCGGACGAATGGCTTTGTGGGCTATCGAGCTAAGCGAGTACGATATCCAATACCAGCCACGAACAGCTGTGAAAGGACAAATATTGGCAGACTTCATTGCGGAATTCGCTACACATGAGGAGCAGGGGGTAGAAGAGACGCCTACATGGAGAATTCACATAGACGGATCCTCCAATAAGCATGCGGGAGGAATCGGAGTCGTACTCCATACCCCGGAAGGAGATAAGATTGAATGTATGATCCGTCTGGAGTTCCCTGCTACGAATAATGAAGCGGAGTATGAGGCCCTGGTGGCGGGATTGAAGCTTGCAATAGCAGCTGGGGCCAGGAAGGCAATGGTCTACTCCGATTCCCAAATCGTAGCTAGCCAAGTTAATGGGAGTTATGATTGTAGGAATGAACGAATGAGAAGGTATCTCGAAGAAGTGAAGGGTCGGACGAGTGCCCTCCAATTCACGATAACTCAGATACCGAGAGAAGAGAATCAAGAAGCGGATCGACTCGCAAAGGCTGCTTCGGCCGAACCTATGGTCGTCCCAAAGCAGGTATTGTCCTTCGTCCAATATTCATCGTTACTAGATAATGTTCAGGTGCAGGAACTAACCACTAGAGATGATTGGACGGTTCCAATTGTGGCGTACCTCAAGGACGGCAAGCTTCCAGACAGGAAGGAAGAAGCAAGGAAATTGAAGGTTAGGGCTGCCCGATTCATACTGATCAAAGGCATCCTCTACAAAAGAGGATTCTCCCGACCTTATCTAAGATGCCTGGGCCATGACGAAGCAGACTACGTAATGAGGGAAGTTCATGAAGGGATCTGTGGAAACCACTCAGGATCAAGATCTCTGGTACACAAACTACTCCGGGCAGGGTATTACTGGCCGACAATGCAGAAGGATGCCCACATGTACGTAAGAGCCTGCGATAAGTGTCAACGATTCGGCAACCTTATCAGGCAGCCAACGGAGGAACTCACACCCATGACGGCCCCATGGCCATTCGCACAATGGGGGTTAGACATCATGGGTCCATTTCCAATAGCGGCAAGGCAACTGAAGTTCTTGGTGGTTGGTATCGACTACTTCACCAAGTGGGTGGAAGTAGAAGCTCTTGCTACTATCGCGGAGAAAAATATTCGCAACTTTGTATGGAGAAATATTGTTTGCCGATATGGGATCCCGAGAGTGCTCGTGTCAGACAACGGGAAGCAATTCGACAACGATGCATTCCGAGATTTTTGTTCTCAGCTGGAAATCAAGAATCACTACTCGTCGCCCGCTCATCCACAGGCCAACGGACAAGTTGAAGTCACGAACCGGTCCTTGTTAAAAATCATCAAGACCCGGCTCGAGGGGGCAAAGGGCATATGGCCGGACGAACTACCAAGTGTCCTATGGGCGTACAGAACAACTGCAAGGACGCCAATGGGAGAGACACCGTTTCGATTGGCGTTTGGTGTTGAAGCCCTCATACCAGCAGAAGTGGGATTGACAAGCTATCGCGTGGAAAGTTATGACGAGAGTAAGAATACTGAAGCATTACGTCTAGAGCTTGACCTTGTTGATGAAGTTAGGGCAACAGCGGCCGAAAGACTGGCGCGGTACCAGGACATGATGGCAAAACATTACAACTCTAAGGTTCGGCACCGGGACTTCAAAGTTGGAGATCTAGTGTTGCGAAAAGTGCTTGGCGCTACGAAAGATGCATCCCTGGGAAAGCTGGGTCCCAACTGGGAAGGTCCGTACCGAATCATCTCATGGCGCAGGAAAGGAACGTACTACTTGGAGACATTAGACGGAAAGAAGTTAGGCCACCCCTGGAATACGGAGCACCTGAAGAAGTACTACCAATAGTGCAGCAGTCACAACACCTACTGCTTTACTTTTCAGTCTAATTTTAGAATGTTATGGCTTTTACTTTTTAGAGCTCAGTTTTTCTTTTTCATGAACAATTTGGTTTATTGAACTTATGAGAGGAATTTTTTATACGTGCTGATGAAAGTATACAATGAAATCAAAAACAAATCCACAAAGTGGACGGATCACCCAAAGGGTGAAAAACCTACAAGTCCCCAAAGTGGACGGACACCCAAAGGGTGAAAAATCTACAAGTCCACAAAGTGGACGGATCACCCAAAGGGTGAAAAATCTACGAGTCCACAAAGAGGACGGATCACCCAAAGGGTGAAAAACCTACAAGTCCACGAAGTGGACGGATTACCCAAAGGGTGAAAAACCTTCAAGTCCACAAAGTGGACGGACCACCCAAAGGGTAAAAACCTAGTCCACAGAGTGGACGAATCATCCCATGAATGTTTGCATGGTGGACGGATAGCAAAAATACGTTTGAAAGTCCATTCACAAAGTGGACGGGTTAACTGGATACATGACGGTTAATGAGCAAGCAACATGCAATAAAAAGACTTGATAAGACAAGTTTAATAATTACTAATGACGGTTTAAAGTTCTTTTACAACGGTAAAAACTTTTACAAAAAAAAAAAGCAAGTATCCTATTCATTCTTTGGAGAGCTCTCGACCAATGGACCGTCATTTGGCTGACTAGGAGGAGGAACTTCGCCTTCATCAGCTGGAGCAGTGACGGCAAACACTTCGTCTGTACTTTCTAAACGGACGGATTGTGCAAGTGTTTGCCCTTGAGCGTCAATAGATATATGGGATACGTCCAGGTCAGGGTACGATGACTTCACCTGACGGATGGCGTCATCGAACCCGTCGGCAAAGGAGCTCCCCAGCTCCGTCAAAAGGAGTTCAGAATCACGATATTCTTGAATGGCTATCTCCTTTGCGCTGTGAAGCTTGGATGTTGCCTCCGTCAGCTGCTTCTCCTTGTCGTTTAGGATCTCACGAAGATGCCCGTTCTCTTTTTCCACCTCCTCTCTGACCTGCTCTGAGCATTTGAGCTTTCTGTCCATGTTGATCTTGTAGGTTTTCAGCTCGTGCAGCTCATCCTCCATCGTCTGGCTTTTCTTTCTCAGACGATCCATGGATGTCTCATGATTGAGACAACGGCCATGGAGCCCTTTCATCATCACCATGGCCTGGAAGCGAAGTACAATGTTATGACAGATATAAAAGAACTTAGCAACAATACCAGACGGATTCAAAATTACCTATGCAAGGGAGAAAAGACCCGTCTCACCCATTGCCTCCGTTGAATGGTTGCCTAGGTCTGCATAGTCGTCGGCTGTCAGCATAGACGACATCTTCTCGAGGGCATAGCTTGAATCCTCCCGGAAGAGAACGGGTGGTTTCTCTCCGGAGCCTGCTGGGCCTTTCATGAGGCCTTTGCCTTTTCCATGCTTGACGCCCATCTTGTCTGCCTCCAGGGCCACGACGGGTTCAGTGGAAGTCTTTAGCTTCTTGGGAGGACGGTCCGTTTTCTCAACTTGAGGCCGTTTTGACGGTACAGGTGGGACCGTCCCTTTTGTTTGACCCCCCTCTTGCTTTTTCTTCGCCGCCTGTTGCTTAATGAATGCTCTCCTCCTGGCGGCGTCCATCTCTGCAAATCAAAGACGGATGATAAAGGAAAGGTAAAAACAAGAGAAAAATGAAAGACAGGTATAGCTTTGATGAACTTACGTTTTCGAATCCTGTTATCGTATTGACGGGCAGCGGATGTAGGTTCAGGTCCGTCACAATACCAGTTTAGTGTATCGAGTGTGACGAGTTGAGCCCAAGTCCTCTCTTGCAATTTTGTTTTGTTAAAAATTTTCTCCAGAAAATTCCACTGCTCCAAATCAACCTGAGGACGGTCTCGAGCTGCGATAAAGGACGGTTAGGCATGTTAGTTAAAAAAAAAAAAAAAAAAAAAAAAAATTTCGAATGCTGGACGGAAGCAAAAGGAATACACCTACCCGACGGGGGCATTATGCCCCAAGTTGTATCGACGGGCATGTTAGTTACATCTCCTGGACGACACATCCATTCGTCCCCTTCCAAAAAAAAGTAACGACTCTTCCAGTCTCTGTTCGAGTCTGGAGTGTCACTGACGAGCCTCAATAAAGGACTTCTAGCTGCAAAGCTATACATCCCCTTGGACTTGACAATCTCTGTTGGACGGTAACAATGGAAAAATTCTTCCACCGTCAGCCTCCGGGAACCATCAGACATTGCCCCATATAAAACCTTAACCCCAATGAACACTCTCCAGGCATTGGGGGAGATTTGGGTGACGGACAGACCAAGGTATTGAAGAAGTCGACGGTGAAGAGAACTTAATGGAAATCTGAGCCCCGCCTTTAAAGCTTGCTCGTAGATTCCAACACCGTCTACTCCCTTGTAGTAGCACTTCTCGGATTTTTTGGGAAGACGTAGACGGATGTCATCTGGTATTTGGTACTTGGCCCTAAGTGTGTTGAGTTGAGATTCAGTCATGGATGACCTAAAATCATTTACCGTCCAGAGAGGCAGCATGACGAACTCCCTAAGCCCATCTGGGCCAATTATTGACTGAACGGGGGGATCCACACCGTCCAAGCCACTGCTGGACGACTCAGAACTATCCGTCTCTATACCACCGTCAAGGGAAGAAGAGGTACTTGACAGGTTCCTCTCTTCACTTGAAGTGTCAGGATCTCTTGGACCTGACGGAAACTTTTCATCGTAGCCCGCCCCCTCGCGGACAAACGACTGGTTACTTGACGCACTAGACATTACCTACATTTATGACGGTATAACCTAAGACACCGACGGTTCTAAAAAAAGTGCATATACTTAAAACAATGAAATTCAAAGAAAGACGGAGAAAGGTTTGGAATACATACCGGATTTGCTGAACGACAGGAAGGCACTGTAGTTGTGACGGTTGCGCTCTGCTCACAAGTTTTTGACAAGAAGAAGAAATGAAGGGAGGAATATTTGGCCTTTTATAGAGCAAAGGGCACGGAATACGAAGCGACGCCTCGATTTTGGGGAATAGCCAATCCACGAGGGCCACGTGCTCTTCGTCAGAAATACAGGCCACGTGTCATCCGTCGTGGTATACCAAGCCCTTTCCCATTTAATACATTGTCTTCAGTCATTCCATGGATCCGTCAGGTTATAAGGACGAATCCAAGGACTGAAGGGGGCAACTGAAGGGGATAAAAATGGTAAATGGACGGAGACGTTGAGGATGGATCGACACCAGCAGTGACCCAGTTATGACGGTTAGGTGTTGCTGAATATCCGTCTTGTATAAATTAATTATGGATGCCACGTGGCATGTCGTCTGATATATTTCAGATAAGCCTTTGCTTTATCCCCACGCAAACGTGTACACTTGGACTTCTTGCGACACACGTTTGGGAAGACTCCTATATGGAAAGGAACTTGAGAAGGAAGTTGTATCCTTAAAGAAAGGTAATTCTACTCAATATAAATACCCAGAAACCCTAGGTATGAAGGTACGCATAATATTCTTAACTCTAGCACTCTAGGGTTAAAGGAACAAGATTCTAACTTGACCTTCGGAGGGTATTTGGCCGACACCACACCGGTGCTCTCTTCTAGGTCCTTCGTTTCCTTTTTGTAGGTATTGCTTTCGTTTGAGGAGCGCTTGCAATTCACTGGTGATATTTTCGGCTTCATCATTAACCATCAATTTCAAGATTTTTACTACCGCGCATTCTAGCATAATGGTCAATCCACGAGTATAAAATTCTTGTGAAGTGGAGGATAAGGGTTAGAGTTCAAGTCTCCAGAATAGAGTTTCAAGCATCTATACACTTTTTTTTTTAGAGGTTACACATCTATATACTTAAAATTATACTAAAATAGAATTTCTATCTTATATTAGAAAAACTACAAAATTTTCTATTTTCTCAACAAAAAAAAAAAGTCAAGATTTTCTACAATTTACGATTACTAATAAGAGTGATAATTTATATATATATATATATATATATATATATATATATATATATATATATATATATGAGAATAAATTACGTACGGAGCTGGCATAAAAGATAATTTTTACGCTAGCCAATCTCGAAACACCACGTCAGCGAATCAGTGCCACGTCAATTAAAATATAAAACCTTTGACTCAAGCAAACTCAATTGTGGTTAACCATACAATTTACTCTCAGCAAACCCATCTTATCAGAAAATTTCAAAATCTCTCTCTTCTCCAGCCCATCTCCAAGCCTCGCTCTCTCAACCATGCCATCGCCTCTGCCACCAAGACCCTTGTGACAAGCCATCGTTGTCGCACGAGCCACGTCTCATAGCCCAAATTCGTCGGACTGCTCTGCTGGCTCAGCCACTGCCGTAAGTTTTTTCTCTCTCACATTTTTTATTGATAAGCTCTGTTTGGATGCTGAAAAAATGAAGGGGAAAAAAAACTTTGATACTACTATTTTTTTTATTCATTTGCTGGTGCTAAATCTGGCTTCTTTTTTGAGTGGGTATTTTTAGTTGTTGGTTTTGAGCTTTCGGGATTGACTGTAATAAGCTGGTAGCTGGTAGCTATTTCAGCTTTGTGAGATATGGGTGTTTTGATCCGAATCTGTTCTAAAAGCTATGGGATTTATGCGTTATTTTGATACCACACCCAAGTTTCTTGAGACAAGGATGAAAAGTCAGAAAGAAAAGAAAAATAAATAAAAAGGGAAAACCATAAGCAAAGCTACTGTGATGAGTGAATATTTAATTATTGAAAAATGCTTCATATGCTTGGCATAAGTTAAGAAAAAAGACATGAAAATGACAACATATAAGAAAAGCATGAGTGATTTTTTTTAAGCACCTATTATGATTTGCCTGTATCATTGGTGTTTATGCATATACTTGGGTAAAAACTCTTCCCTTTGTGTGCCTTATTTTCTAATTTGCTACGTTATCTTAACTTTTCATTTAGTTGTTTACAAACTTTCAATATGATTTTTTACAAGTCAAGGGAAAAAGAAAAAGGAAATTTTTGATAATTTTTATTTGGTAAGCATGAATAAATGCACTAATTCACCTTATAAAAGCTTAGAGCGTTGTTTGTTATTGTAAGGTTAATCATATTGGCTTGAGGATGCATAGACTCAGATGTATGATACTATGAATGTTCAATTTGGCTTTCAATGAGTTGTTAATTATTTTCCTTCTTGTACCCCCCTAAACATGGTATTGGATTGTGAGTAACCATCAAAATTCAAGATTAATGTTTTACTTGATCTGTCCAAATGCACTGCCATGGAATGGTTAAATTTTGCTCTGCTTTGCCTATTTCAAACCCTTGATGCTCATTATCGTGACAAATACAGTCTTTCATCATCAAAATCTCATTTCCTTTTACCATTTTTGCTTGTAGGCTGAATTAAACCTTATGCTTTCATTGGCAAAACATGGTTGATTTGATGCAAAAGGTTCTTCTTTAAATTTTTGTCCAATTCCTGGCCAAACCACTTGAATTCTTATGCTTTCATTGGCAAAACATGGTTGATTTGATGCAAAAGGTTTTTCTTTGAATTTCAGTCCAAATCCTAGCTGAGCCACTTAAATTCTATGCAGTAAGCAAAACTAATTTGATGCAAAAGGTTTTGTTTATGATTTGATGCAATAGGTTTTTCTTTTAAGTTTTTCATAGCTAACTAGTGCTTGAATTTGTAATTAACATATTTAAGGGGGTTAAAAACATTGAACATTTAGCTTACTGCATATAAAAGCATAAATATTTATTTTGACATATATAATGCATTTGATTTTTCTTTTTGTAGGAAATGAGTTGGAGCAACCTATCATTAAAAAGGGTTTGAAGACAAGGGTACAAGTATTGTTCATAAAATCAAGTGCAAGCTTTATGCAAAGTTTCATGTACAAATTTTTGCTTATTTGTTATGAAGAAAAGGTTTTGAAGTATTCCATGACCGATTGAAGCCGATGTATCTTAAATAGCAACATTAAATTCACTAATTTTCAATTTAAGTAAAGATTGAGATTTGATGTGTTCTGGCTTGTAGGACAACTTGGACAATTATTTGCAAATTTTTTAGCAACTTTTTGGATAGCGTTTGTAGTTGACTTATGAAAATACTCAAATATGTTGGTTTTTGTATGTGCATGTTTGAGTAGGTTTTAGTCAAACAGTGATCATATATGTGATATGTTATTAACATTATGAAAATATGTTTAATGAGTTCTCACTTCTCAGGGCATCATCAATAGTAAGGCGATTGTTTCAAGTTGAACAATTCCAATGTTGCATTACAATTAAAATTTGATTCAAGAGAGTAGTAGACAAGAAAAAAATTTGATCCAAATAAAATATGAACAAAATTTTATTAAAATGTACACTTCGATCACAGCCATAATAATAAGAGTTCTATTGAAATACACTTTGATTACAATGTCATAATAACATGATAGTTTTCCAGTGTCTCTTGCTTCTTGACAATACATTCCCTCCACAGTCTGCAATTTTCAGTCATAGCTTGATCACTTTGACTTGTCTCATGTTATACAACTTGCCCCACCCTTTCCTGGAATAATATCTCTTCATTATGTAGGTTCTTTCGTTATCGAAGCTCTAGAATCCCAAGTTTTACAACACATGAAATGCAGTCACCTGATGATGATTTAAAATGTAGAATATCTTGCACTTTGACGGTCTATCCCCTCAAGTAATTGATGATATAAAATAATACAAGATGTATACAAAAAATTGATGAAACCTATAGGAAATATCCAAAAAATTTCAATCCTGCATATATTACTCACAGTGGATTCAAAACCACTTAAACTTTCATGAAATTTCCTGCTCTAACAATACCAGGCTCTGCTGCAAGAGAATCATTACTCACAGTGTTAGTAGGATGGCTTGAAATGCCACAATACTAAATATGGATATGAGGAAAAACATGCAAGAAAGAATCATTATGAATGTCATTGGCATGAATAGACTGAGACAATGACAATGATAAGTACTAGGCTGTAACATATTTAGACAAACAGATGAAAATATGTATCATAGAAAAATGATAAATAGCTTAGTGCAGCAACTCACAGTGGAAGGTAACTTTGGAACAAAACAATTGGTGCTAACAGTTTACTAAAAATGTTTTCCCTATAATATGACTAACTAATTGTAAATAATCATTCTGATCCTTGCCCTGATTCAATGAGGTTGGATATTAATTAGGATTTTTTTAATAAAAAAATTGATAATTACACTACCATCCAATGGATATTAAACCCACAACCTCACCCTCCACCTTGCTCTTACATGGTGAGGAGATTCCTTTTAAGTTATAACTCATGGGCACCACAACTATGCTATCTTTATAGTCTTAGATCCCCTACATGAGTTAATGGTGCTGTGCCACATCTTTGGTTACTTGTTGAATTCTGTATAGTCATCTTCGTAGAGGACAGAATGTTCTCCTTTTAATGTATATCACATACAATATCTGCAAATCAAGAATTGATTTCCTCCATTTCCAAACATATGCTTTCTACTAATCAAGCCATCTACTGATCAAATAGAAGGCTAATTGCTTTAACACCTTGTAGCAAAACCATCTCCATCGTAAACATTAAATCAACCAACCAACCAAATTCAAGGTATCAACTATCCTAACTATCAAAATGGAGCTATCAATATATTAATATTGTGCTAGATACAAACAACTAAATGAAAAGCTAAGATAACATAGCAAATTAGAAAATGAGGCACACAAAGGGAAGAGTTTTTACCCAAGTATATGCATAAACACCAATGATACAGGCAAATCGTAATAGGTGCTTAAAAAAATCACTCATGCTTTTCATATATGTTGTCATTTTCATGTCTTTTTTCTTAACTTATGCAAAGCAAATGGAGCATTTTTCAATAATTAAATATTCACTCATCACAGTAGCTTTGCTTATGGTTTTCCCTTTTTTCTGATTTTTCATCCTAGTCTCAAGAAACCTGGGTGTGGTATCAAAATAACGCATAAATCCCATAGCTTTTAGAATAAATTTGGATCAAAACACCCATATCTCACAAAGCTGAAACAGTCACCAGCTTATTACAATCAACAATCCTGAAAGCTCAAAACCAACAACTAAAAATTCCCACTCAAAAAAGAAGCCAAATTTAGCACCAATAAATCAATAAAGAAATAGCAGTATCAAAGTTTTTTTTTCCCCTTCGTTTTTCCAGCAACCAAACAGAGCTTATCAATAAACAATGAGAGAAAGAAAATTTACAGCAGTGGTTGAGCCAGCAGAGCAGTCCGGCTATGTTGGGCTATGAGACGTGGCTCGTGCGACGATGGCTTGTCACGAGGGTCTTGGTGGCTACGGCGATGGCACGGTTGAGAGAGCGAGGCTTGGAGATGGGTTGGAGGAGAGAGAGATTTTGAAATTTTCTTATCGAGAAATGATATGTCCACAATATTTTTACAACATTTTTACAACAAATCTTAAGTGGCAGGTTGTTACTGGTTGTTATTGTTGGGGCAAAAAAGTAATCTTAGTGTTAAGTTCAAATTTGAACCAATAATAACTAACCACCTATGATTTGTTGTGAAAATGTTGTAAAAATGTTGTAGACGTAACACCTCTCTTTCTTATCAGATGGGTTTGCTGAGAGTAAATTGCATGGTTAACCACAGTTTTTTTTTTTTTTTTTTTGAGAAACAGGTTAACCACAGTTGAGTTTGCTTGAGTCAAGGGTTTTATATTTAAGGCTGCATTTGTTCGGCTGAAAAGCATTTTCAGGTATAAAATAATTTCAGGTGAAAATATTTTTGAAAAAGAAAAATAATTTTTAATATTTGGTTGCAATTTTAAAATTATATTAGAAAATAATTTCAAATGTTTGGTAACATTCTGAAAATGTAAATTTTCTACTAATTTCTCACATTTTCTCAACCATTTTCTCAGCTTTCAAACAAATTTTATATCAAAAAATCCACCAGCACCCACACACTAGCACCACACAACACAAAAACCACCAAAACATCACCACCCACACCACCGCAACAACAACAAAAAAATCAAAGATCAAAAGCTACCAAAACACCACCACCAAAACACCAAAAAATCAGAGATCAAAAGTCATCAAAAGCCACCAAAACACCACCACCCACACCACCACAACGGCAACAAAAAAATCACAGATCAAAGAGAGAAAGATTAAGAGATTGAGGGAAAGAGATCGGTAACAGCAGCCAGATCGGTAACGGCGGTTTGAGCTTGGGGCTTTGGGCGACGAGATCGGTGGTTCGATCTAGAGGCGATAGCGACGACGGGGGTGGGTGGTGGGTTGTAGATCGGTGACATACGATCCCGCCAACGATCTTGTGGCTCGATCTCGCGACATGAGCTCAACGACGCGTCTGGGCTTGGGGCGGTGGTCTGAGCTCGACGGCGCGAGCTCAATCTCACTCTCTCTACTCTCTCTTCGTGGTTGTTCTCTCTCTCTCTCTCTCTTCGTGCTCTCTCTCTCTCTCTTCGTTCTCTGTCTCTCTCTTTCTCTCTCTCTCTCTCTTCATGCTCTCTCTTTCTCTGTTTTCAGTCAGGAAAATGAGATTTGAAGGTAAAATAAGAACAGATTTGATTTTCCATCAAAGAAGGGCTATTTTACGGTCAAACTGTAAAATAATTTCAGTTGACCAATTTTTTTGTGCCTACCAAACACACAACATGGCATAAAACAATTTCTAGAAATGCTTTTCAGCCAAAACAAACGCAACCTAAGTTGACATGACACTTATTTGCTGACGTGGCGTTTCGGTATTGGCTGGCATAAAAGTTGTCTTTTACGCCAGCTCCGGACGCAAGTTATTCTCTATATATACACACACACTTTGTAGTCAATTACTCACAGTTTGTCACATCAAAGTTGTGGCAAAGAAGTTTTGAAATAATCTGTGGTTCTAAAACTACTCATTTAGAAATCCAACCTTATAGGTAAAATATACAAGTTTACATTTCAAAACAAGAAAAAGAAAAAAATTCAAGTTTTCAAAATTTCTTTCATTGGCGTGATGGTCACTTCACAAGTATAAAGTTTATGTAGAGTGGGAGAGATAAGGGCCGGAGTTTAAGTCTCTAGAAGAAAATTTCAAATACATGTGGACTTAAATTATATTAGAGTAGAATTTATATTTGTATATATAAAAAATAAATAAAAAATCTCTTTCATTAATATGTTTAAACTTTAGGGATATAGATTAACTGACTTTTTAAATCACATTATATTTGGAAATGTGTCAATAGTATGTCTATTGACTTTTTAAAAAATTCCTATATTTTATTTTGGAACATCCCAAAATATAATATAAGACCAACAAATTTAGAGTACCTTTAACATTTTTCTATAGGATGATGTTAGAAACTAAGAGGAAAATAGAAGGACACCTAAAGTGGGCATGTCCCTCTATATACCTCACCAAGAGTAACATCCAAGGGTTACAAAATATTGACTTGAACCGTTACTCCACCCCAATATGTGCCCACTATCACACAATATTAATAGAGTGGTGTGTATATAAACACGACAAGCAATACCCACTAAATAGAGAACATATGTATTTCTCACAGTGTTTATGGAGTGTTAATTATGAGGATTTTAGGTTGTGGGTTATCTTTGCATCACTCTAGTAATGTGTAACATCATCAAAGAAACGTTTTATTCGTGGGTGATACAAACTAGAATTTAAAACAAGTTTGAATTTGCCGATTTGCATGAAGGTTGGCTTTGGACAATGTAAAACAATCTCAGAACTTGTGTGATCATTGGTTTAAGCCAGAAAAGGTACGCCGAAATACCGATTATTAAAATTTCGCTACAAAGTCTGTTTCTTACAGATGACGTATAAAAATATGCATATAAAGTCAATATGAAGAGTTTCTTAAAGTTATGGAAAAAATGTGAGAATTCGAAGGGTACATGCATGGTGTAGTACGTACTGCACGCATAATCGTCATTCCTAAGCAAAAAGAAGAAATACAATACAAAGAAATTCATATATTTCTCCTCTCTCTCCGTTCTCTGATCTCTCCTCCATTGTAAGTGTAATAAGCTCAACTTCTAATACCGTATCCTGTGGATCAATCCCTTTTGTGTACATGAAGGTTATTTGTCACTTTATTCCATTTCTAATTTCTCCACACGGAAATTTGACTCTAACATATAGAGATACTATTTAACTCCAAAAAATAAGTTTGTAGTTTTGAATCGATTCATGTTATATAAAATATTCTTCAAATTCCTTACTTTATGGGATTTCCACTCTTACATTACATGTGACCCTAAGGGAGAAATTAAAAATGGAAAAAGAAGAGAACGAGCAAGGATTGATGCTTCAAGATGGGATATATCTTTATCTTCCATTTGTAACATGACTGTTTACATTCTAGCAAGTGGACCCAAAAGTGATTTTATATATGTATGCAGAAACTCGATGCAGTATTTACATAGGGATTCTATGCTTGAATAATGACATGGTATTGCCGTGTGGAGAGTGGTGGATATTGACTTTTCGAATGCATGTGTTATTTGAAGATTGCCTTTTTTAAGTTACGGCCGGTTTTGCACATACCCGGCCGTTACTTAAAAGTGGCAATCTCATATCAAGCAGAGAAAAAAGTAATTGAATCCTTCTCAACATTTCAAGTGGTTCAACTTTGGCTGAAGATTAACGCAGGACCACCTGATGAGGGAGAAAAGATTGGACAGAAACAGCTTGGAAAAGGGAAGATCCAATGGCATGTTCTCATAATTTTGTTTGAATATGCAAATATCCTCGCTGATCTAGAACAATAAATAAAATGAAAAAAATATACATATTCAAGTAGTCAATTTTGTTCTAGTATCTGCATTATATCTAGCCACTATTACCACGCGCACTTGCCTTAATTAGTTTGTATTTCATTTAAAATGTTGTTATAACAAGATAGCCGGCATATATTTCTACATAGTAACATGTTGAGTAGGATGTGTTAGTAATGCATTTTTTTTAAATGAATGTTTCCTTTAAAAGAAAAAGGATGTATTAGGAATAATGGTTAAATTATATCGAAATTAGATGCAAGAAATAAAATATTGATTTAGCTTCATGACAAAACTTTTCCTGAAAAACCCCATGTCTAAAAGGTATGGAATGAAAAAGATTGTTGAAAGAAAAGTTCTTTCAGAGGAAAGGGTCCATGATGGATACATTAGAAGTGAAGAGGAGGATCGAGAGGGAATGATCCAGAGCATATGCCAATCTATTTCCACGGAATATCCATACCTAGTGTGCGGATCACACAGAATAAAAAGCGGCCATGGAAGTTTTGGCGAAACGCAAAACTGAATGGTGGCAACGGATGTGTTAGGAGGGTAGAGAAGAATAACAGGGCGATTCTCTTAGGGCAGAAATGTTGTGTGCATTTGCATGCATGAGTGTCGATTTCTGCCAAAGGAGAATTGCCCTGCCATTCTACTACTACATTTGTTTCATTTCACTACTTAATTACCCATACATGCACTACGTTTTTTCTTGATTTGTATGGTAATCTCTCTCTCTCTCTCTCTCAAAAGAATGAATATGGCAATGCCTGTCTTGTTTCATGTATTGACTACTTTGCTTTGTGTCGAAAATAATCCTTTCATTATTCATTCGCAATCAAAGATTTCCTTACAAGAGAAACCGGTTTGAAGTAAATAATTCATAATGACAGAAGTGTTCTGTTACTCCATCCATAATATAAGCACATGGAGTTGGAGGTCCCTTTATGCAAGGTTCTATCAAGCTTAAGGCTATTATTAATTACGGAAATTCTTGTTTTACAAATTTACATTGTTTGTTACAATTAAATTGTGCACAATATTTCCACTCTTTGTAAATGTGCACAACATTTCCACTTTGTGTATCTACCACTCGTTGTAAATGTGCACAACATTTCCACTTTTTATATATCTATAATTTAAATTTACGTTGCAAGAATAAGGTCCTATTAATTAATCAATATTGAGGGAGTTGTTATCTTAGGTTTTTCAACCTCAAATTTGCCAAGCATCTCTGTTAATGCCACCTTTACATATCATTTTTAAAACTTGTTAAAGCATTAACATGTGATTGGAGTAACTTTACTTTTATATAAAGTCATTACTATTATCAATAATGCTAATCGCAATATATTACTTGAAAGATTATAAAATTATATATGATTAGACCTATTGTCTTTGCTAACAAGTACCTTAGGGTCCATTTGGTTGGAGGGGTGGAAAAGTGAGATAATAGAAAATATTTTAATTTCTCTCATTTTTGTTTGATTGGGAATGGAAAAGCGGAGAAATGGAAAAAGTAAGTTTGTATAAATTTACTTATATACCCTTGTTAAAAAAAATTAGTCACCCAAATTTATTAAAAACTAAAAATCATGTCTTGAAAAAAAAATGTCTAGTTAAACAAGAAAAAAAAAACGAAAACAAAACAAAGCGCCATGCCCAAGGCCCCAAGAAAAAAAAAAAAAAAAAAAAAAAAAAGAAGAAGAAGAAGAAAAGAGGCAGCATCCCAAGAAAGTGAAAAAAACAATAATAGTGAAAGAAAAGAAGAGACAAATGTCTAAGAAAGCAAAAGCCTAAAAATAAAATAAAAAAAGAGGCAACTCAATGAAACCCATATGCACTGCACAAGTGCAATCTCATCATTACTCCCCCCCCCCCCCGGCCGTCCCCGACCCAATTTTCTCTTCATTTTGGGAAGAAAACTTTTTGGTGGGCACAGGGAGAAAACACCCAAACTCCACCATCTTTTTCTCATCTCCACCTCCCAACTAAACATCCTCCAAAAAGTTTTCCCTCTTCATTTTGTTTTTTCCCATTCTCCCTAAAATTCACTCTACCAAATACACCCTTAAAGACACTCATTAATGTGTATTTAATACATCATTAGATATTATTTATATACATTTTTCAAAATTAAGTAAAATTATGGAGAAATATTAAGAAAAGGATATAGAATCGCAATGCTTGTTGTTATTGATCAGCTAGTGTGTAACCTCATGCATATACATGGGTATATTTTAAAACAATCACAATTATACTGTTAAAATTAAACATCTTTTTTAAAAGAGGTTCAAATTTTGTATTAGTTTACACATTTTTTAAACCATACATTTCTAAAATTTGTAATAGTTTCTCATTATATATATATATAGTTTTTGCACACAATAATATACTTGCCAAAAAAATTAAGAAATTAGATGAACATGTGGTGCAAAATTGGACACCAATTGAAATCCAATTTAGAATCTAATTGGATTTGAAATTTTATTTTTTTACACTCAAAAATTAACTTGGAACAAAAATTAAAAATTAAATGGGACACATGGCACAAAATTGAGAAGCCAATTGAAGTCTAATTGGATTTCCTCTAAGTTTTGGCTTTTAATATATATAGATGGATTATGATAGGTGCATTTAAATTTTTTTTTTTTTAGATTGTCCATTGTAACTTGTAATTGAATATTTAATTAACCTATTTCCATACAAATATAAATTAACACTTTAAATTTTTTAATTATGCATCCCTTCTTGAACACCACTGTAAGAGAAGTCTCAACCTAAGTCAAGGCTAGATACTCTACTATTTGAGTAGACAAATTTAGACCCACCAATAGGCTTCCCACGTTCTCAACCCTATCTGTATTTATTTTACCACAACAACCAACGATGTTATATATTTTTGAGTGGTGTTAGTGGTATTATAAATTTTATTATATATGTTTTGTATTATAAAATTAATGTGTTACTGTGGGTGCAACGTGGTGGTTTTAGGGAGTACGTCTTGCTTGATTGGACCAAGGAGGAGAAACAATGAGTCACCACCTCGTTTTATGGTCTAGAAACCATGAATATAGCGCCCTTACATGGAATGAGTAGTTTTACGATCAGAGTATGGGTTTGAAGTTTGGGTACGGTCTTGGGAAGGTGTTAGGCACCCAAAACCGCCCGACCCGTGGGTCGGCTTCCACTCATTGTGTCCTACATCTTAATCCTATTAAAGGCACATTCAACATTACATCTTAACACACACACACACACACTAGCATACATATGAGCATACAACATGGAATTTCATCCCAAGACCTAACATTCATCTATCATGCTCGTCAACCAACCCTAGCATACATCTATCATGGCATCTTGCGTTATCTCATCCAAATTAGCAAAACAAAACATGGCAAAAAAGTAGGCATGGCAACAAAGTATTAATCATCAAATATATACCAAACTTCTAGACATGAAAACAAACATCAAACAAAAATATCCATCACTAAAATGCATGCTCATACCAATGCATGTCTTACCTTACTTACCTCACTGCATCACAAAACCTATGGCATTAATGCATAGACATGTGAATGCATGTTCATGGTATCAAAGCGAGAAACAAAGAGGAAACCCTAATCTAGCATGTTAAAGCAAACAAACATACAAACAAAGAAACAAAGGCTTAAAAACATACAAGAAGATCAAAACAGAGGCATATTATGTGAAATAAACGAAGAAATAGAAGCAAAAAAAAAAAAAAAACAAAATATTAGATTAGGGTTTCTGGGCACGAGTATGCATGCGCATACATAGATCTGCGTACGTAGGTCAATTTTATGTGCACGCACACTTCAGGTCTACATACACATGTAAAAGCATGCATACGCAAACACTCCTAGAAGAACCCTAACCCAGAAAGCAACCACAGAAAAAGAAAGAAAAGCTAATCTAACAACCTAGCATGCTTAAACTTATAAAGCAAAGAAAACCTAGGCTAAACAAACATGTTATAGTATACAAAAACAAAGAAAACAAGGAACACAAAAAGATTAAAGCAAGGAAAGATAACGAAATGAAAAAGAAAAGCTTAGAACTCAATACCTCAAACATGAAGCTCTTTGACTTTGATTTTGACCATTCCCTTCAGTCAAATTAATTCACAATCAAACAAGAATGATTAATAAATTTCAAAACTCAAAGATCAAGACAAGAAAAGGTCCCAATCAAGCTAAAATTGACATAAGGATGTTTTGTGGAAAACTCCCTCTTTGATTTACTGTTGCTAGTGAATCTTAGTTTTTCCCTTTAGATTTTCTGTGTGTTTTGAAAATGTGTCATTTATGGCTTTATATAGTGAGAAAATAGGGGTTTGGAACGGCTCTTAGACGATGTAGGATTCATTCTAAACCTCAACAAAAATACAAAAAACTTGTCTTTCATAGGTTTCTAAAACCTTAGCTGTGTGCGCAAGTCCGTGCCTGGGCACGCATGTATCAGACCTACGTATGCAAGCCTAGGGTTTTCTTGGCCTTTTGTTTTCCAAAAATAGATTTATTTGCTCATAAAAAATTATATTTTCCATTTTAACACCTCTCAAGTAAATTTGTAATCTAATTGAACCCTAAATCAACCTTGAGCCTTAGAATTTCTGCATCATTGGAGAATAAAGGCCCGAGTCGTAAGGGGTACAAAATGCAGTGTACAGTTACCAATAAATAAATAAATAAGTAATTTAGACATTTATTTATAATATTTTTCAAATAAACAAATTATATATTCATTGTTAGACTAGTTTGTTGATTTTATTTACATAAAATTTGTAATAACTTTAAAATTTTCTTAAATCTTTATTATCTGCAACGATCTTGATACTTACTTGAATACGAATTGTCTAGAAATTTTTCAACATTTTCAAAATACTGCCAAGATTTTAAAGGAATATGTAAAGAAAATTTCAGTGCCAACAAGCATAAACAAAATAATCTCCATTTTTACATCAACCTTTTAGATTTAGCTCACATTTTCTATGTGTTATAAGTTGAAAGATTCTCAAATATTGATGAAATTGAAGAAGAAACAAATTGATGAGGAAACTTAATTGAGATAAGCAATTGAGTGAACTAATCCAACTCAAGATGTATTGCTTCAATGAATCTAATTTATACAATTAAGGGTGACATTTATATCTATAAGGAGAATAAAAACTGTTTTTTTTTAAGGGAAAAAAAAAACCATTTTTAATTGAATCCTATAAATGTTACAGTAGAGCTATAACTAAAAGCTAACAGACTAACGAATTTAACAACTCTGATAACAATATGTAACTCTGCTACAATCGTATATAACGCACCCTCGTTTCATTTCATTAAAAAATTGACAATAACTTAAGAGCTTTATTATTATATCATAGAATTTTAATCTATGGTGTCTACTTTATGATAATTATTCTTTATCGCCATGCTAAGACACCAATTAGTTTTTTGTATTGGTAAAAAAAGAGCTTTTATAATGAAGCTAACATGACAATAAAAATAAAGACAATAGCTTATTTATAAAAATATTTATGGCCCAATCAAATCATTATTGCTTGATAAGAATAACTATTTGATTCACATCATTGACAATTTTAGTTGGGAAACATAGATTTCTTTTAAAAAATAAAAGTTTGAGGCATTTTAAGCCTTTGAGAAAATTAAAACATTTGTAGAAAAGTATAATGATGACTATGAAGCTAAGTCCATGAGATTTTGAAAGACAAAGTGAATTTCCACCAAACAGATATATAAAGAATTATATAAAACAGAAGTAATTCAACTTGCTTGAGAAATATCAATACGAACTTTAAATAGGGACTTTTCTCTCTTAAATATTTTCTTAAACATATTTTCAAACATATATGAAAAAATAATGAATACAAACATAACAAATTTTGTTTTCAACCTCAAATAAGTCTCCACCATCATAAAAATTCTTTCCAAATAATATATGATTCATTCAAATATTATATTAAACATATGTTTAAACATACATAATGAAACAAGATTGTTAATGTAAAAATTATAAAAATCTTTTCAGTTATTTAAAAACATTACAAAAAAAAAAAAAACAGATATATGCAACAATAGTGAATAAAAACATAACAAATTTTGTTTTCAATCTCTACTTCCTCTAGTAAAGAGAGAGAAATTCCTGAGATTAGTACAAAATCGTATCCCAGGCATATCCCTACAATTCAAGCAAAGAGGTCTAGCACAAGAGAGTTTAGTGTCGAATGCAAGGAAGATATGACCTTCATTTAAATTTTTAATGACTGGCGTCTAATTTTAAAACCATTCCAATGACTAGGAAGTTCTTTTCTATTTTCCCCTATTTTTGGATTTGCTTGGTATATAAGGGAGCAGAGACCTTAATTGTAATGTACTTTAATATTACATTACAATAAATAAAACTATTAACATAATTTTTTAGATAAATTATGTACAAAATTTGACCAATGATTGTATCTTTGCAATTTCTTAAGAATCAACAATTGTTTCTTGCTTTTTATACCAAAATGATAACATTTCTTAGTATCATATCAGTAGTCCTTATCTATTTCAAGAGATATCAGGTTGGAGCAAGTTCCCATATCAACAGATGCATGATAGCAATTAAGATCAAACCAAACCCCCCAAAAACTCAAAAATCCAATTTTGAACAAAAATAATATGAAAAAAATTGAGAATCTCACCATTAATTAAGACCTCAGTGAAACACTTTTGGCTAAGAAGTGATAACCTGCTATAGAAATGCAATGAAAGTCACACTCTCACATATAGACAACAAAAACAAATTGAAAGAGAAACCAAGAAGAATCGAGAGTAAAAGAGCTCATAACCTAGAACTAAGATCCCCAAAATTTCACAAGCTCACAACCCCACAAGTTTTCTCAGTTAGAATTTGGACATGACTCCATGACTGAATCTCAGTTTATTATTATTTTAATAGTCACATAAGCTTATGTTGACAACCGTGCACATTATATGCCACGTAATTATTTTCCTTTAGTTAGTTAATGTTATGGACCTAATTAACTACAATTTAAAAATAATAAGGACCAAATTGACTGCCATAAAATTTAAGACCAAGTTGGATGTGACCCTAAAATATAAGAACCAAAATAATATGTTTTTTTTTTCTCAATAGTAAATAGGTCTCCACCATTATAAAACTTATTTTAAAAAAATGATTCCTTCAAAAATTATATTAAACATATGTTAAGCGTTCATAACATAACAAGATTACGAACATAAAAATAATTAAAAATTTTCGTGTTTAAAATAAGCAAAATTTAACATTCTATTTTGATATGGATTTTTGGTCCTTTAATTGAAAATAAACTCTCAAACAAATCTCTAATTCATACACTCGGGTCCATTAATTACATACTAAGTTTCCTTGTAACATGTAATTGGAGTAGGTTCCACGACCACATCTATTGATCTTCAGATTCTTGTTGCATAAGTAAATTAAGTGTTTTTATTAAGAAATTTTATATAATAAAATACAAAGGCTATGCAATTTTTCTTTCAAACTACTTTAAAAGACATATTACTAAATTTTTCCTAACTTTTTCATCCACTACAATGTCTTCCATTCTTTTTAGTTATTACCACTAGCTTGTAATCCCATGCATAATAATAGATACATTAAAAATATATAATTATAAACATAATTTTTCTTTTTGAAAAAAAAGTAATAGTTTTATTCCTATATAAGTAAAATACTATCGATGATTATTCTTATATTTTCTACACTCTTAAAAAAAACTTTGTAAAAAAACTTTTAATATAAATTTAACAAACTCTTTGATTATTGCGATGAGAAGTAAATACCTTCACCAAAATTAAAAAATTTCTATAACATTCATATATTTAAAAAATCAATAATGAATTTCTATACCTTGAATGTGATGTTGCCTTTTGTAAAGTTGTTATTTACAACTATTTTTTGTTGGCTTTAATTCCGTACTAAATTTTATTGTAATTTTGTTCAATCATGTTTACCCTGTATTTTATGTGGGATTTCATTGTATGGGTTGTGTATGAGAGAGAGTGTGAAGATTCAAGCTTGCATTGTAAAAGGAGTGGTTTTTGCGAGTATCTCGCGAGTAAACTTCCCATGAAGTAAGCCACGTGAAGAGCACATGACTGGAATGCGAAGAGTCATGACAATCTGGTGACAGCTGGTTTTCGCGAGTATCTCGCGGGTAAGGCCTTCCCGCGAAATACCCGCGAAACATTCTGTTTTGATATTTTGGTTTATCTGCTCCACCATGTTGTCACCCACACTATATATACCCATATTACCCACATATTGTAAGGAGTGTTTTTCAAAGAGAAAATCCTAGCATATACACTTGAGAGTTAGAAATTCTTATACCCACAATCATCTATATAATCCTTTGTGATTTTCCTCATACTCTTACCTCTCCATATCCATATCCATATCCTTGAGAGGTTGATAGTCCAAACCCTTACCACACCCAATCAGAGTGTTAAATGAGGTTTTGGTATTGCTTGAAAGTATTGAAAGAAGTCAACTTTTGGCAGATGCAATCGGGCGCATTACAGGATCGGAGAAGCTAGACAAGACACAGTTTCAAGAAGCCTTGTTGGAATAGGAGCTTGGAAGGCTTAGGTGCATTGGTAGATTAGGCTTGAAGGGTCTTGCTATTCGTATATCCCAACTTATTATCTAGTGGATCGATTTACCGCTTGAAGGGCGACGGAGAGGTTTTTCGCCGAGTTCTTCGATTTCCTCTTTGATAACACATTAGCATGTTATCTTGTGTTTACATTTCTCTTCCATACTCTTTTAGCTTTCATTTTACTACTGTTATATGATGAATATGGTTTAGAATAGTTTTATTGTTTGTTCGCTCGCATTTACTCTATTCCGCACTTAGTTTAAGTTCGAGTAAAATCAACCGAGCTGTAATATTTTAATTTAGGGTTTGAACAGCTCTTGTGTTTTTACACAAATTCGAGCTTTCACCTTTAATAGTATAAAAATTAACAAACTTCTTTAATTTTTAAAAGAGAAATGCTATGTCGACAACATTTTCACAACAAATTCTAAGTGGTCGAGTGTTATTGGTTATTATGGGTGGGCAAAAAAGTAAATTTAAGTCATGAATTCAAAAGTTGAACCCATAACAACTTACCATTTATAATTTGTTGTGAAATTGTTATGGACGTAACACTTTTCTTTTTGAAATGAGTAGTAAATATCTTCACCAAAATTAAGAACTTGAATAGACACAAGTCACAAAATTAGAGCTCAACTAAAATCCTACTGGATTTTTTCTAAGCTTCAGCTTTAAATAAATTAGCATGTAATCCATGGATACATTTAAAATTAAAAACAGTTTTTATTATAAAAATCTAAATAAGGGCAAATTACAACTTACTTACCTGTGATTTGGTGAAAATTTACTAATTAGTAAAATTATTTTTTTAAAGAATTGCATGTAACACATGCATACGTATAAATGCATTTAAAATTAACCACAATTTTTATCATAAAAATATAAATAATTAATCTAATTATTTTATAAAAAAGTAAACATAATTTGTTACATATTAAAATTCTTACCTAAATTTAATACTATTTATGATCATTTTTTTCTAATTTTTAATTAGATAGAATGCGTGGTGATCTTTGTTGTATGGTAATTTTTATTAAGTATATGTGATTGGTTTTAAAAAAAATATATTATAGTTCATTAATATTAAATTCTTAGTATTTTGCACTCATTATCTCACTTGGCACAAAGATTTAAAAAACTTAAGTAGACTCATAACATCAACATAAGTGGATAATTATGGTTTGGTTCCCACATAAATTTAGACACATGGTGCAAAATTGGATTATAATTTCAAATTCTAATTGAACTTCCTCTAAATTTTACCTATTAATATATACTAGCATGTAATCTATACAAACTCATTGATGCATTTAAAATTAAACACAATTTTTATTATAAAAATATAAATTATTAGTCAAATAAATAAATAAATAAAGCATGTAATACATGCATACATATGGATACATTTAAAATTAAACATAATTTTATCATAAAAATATAAAATAATTAGTCAAATTCTTTTTTTTGAAAAAGTAAATGTAATTAGTCACATATTAAAATTCTTACCTAAATTTAATACTACTTATAATCATTTTTTTCTTCTAATTTTTAATTAATAGAATGTGTGGTGATCTTTGTTATATAATGATTTTTATTGAGTATATGTGATTGATTTTTTTTTTTAAAAAATATAGTTCATTAATATTAGATTTTTAGTATTTTGCATTCATTAACTCACTTGACACAAAAATTAAAAAACTTTAGTAGACACAGAACACAAACTTAAGTGGATAATTATTGTGTAGTCCTTACATAAATTTAGACACAAGGCACAAAAGTAGATTCTAATTTCAAATTATAACTGAACTTTCTCTGAGTTTTACCTATTTATATATACTAATTTGTAACCTCATGCATATGTATGGATACACTTAAAGAAATACAATAAGATTCATGATATAATTCCTATATATATAATTTAAATACTACTGATATTCATTTTTATATTTTGTCAACTTTTAAAAAAAAATTTGTAAGGATATTATTTGGTATAAAATGCACATTGTCCTTTTTATTTATTTATTGTGAATCACTTTTTTTTATGATTTATTTATTCTAAACTCTTTGGTTTTTGTACTTAATAATTCACTTTGATGAATATTTATGATATAGTCTCACATTTGATTTTAAAATTAATAAATAAAAATCTTTAAGAATAAATAATTTAGGACACATGGAACAAAATTGAAACTTTAATTTGAAACTCTAATTTGAAATTCTAATATGAGTTTCGCTCAGCTTCACCTATTATTTTATATATATATATATATATATATATATAGATGACTTATAAATTTGAATTTTTTTTAGTTATACGATTATGTTATTTATGGTTTATTATATTGAACTCCTCATTTTCTATACTAAACTAACTAATTTGGCACAAAATTTAAAAATTTAGATTAAATGGGACACATGGTGCAAAATTAAACTCTAATTGTAATTCAATTTTTATACTAAATTAACTCACTTGGCACAAAATTTTAAAATTTAGATTAAATGAGACACATGACGCGATGCAAAATTAGACTCTAATTGAATTCTAATTTGAAATTTAATTGAATTTTATCTCTACTTTACCTATTATTATATATATAGACTAGCTTGTAACCTCATACATATGCATGGATGCAATTAAAAATATACAATAAGATGCATAATATAATTTAAATACTATTAATAGTCATTTTTATATTTTGTTAACTCTTTCAAAAAAATTTTAAGGATATTATTAGGTATAACATGTAAATTGTCCATTTTTGTTTTATTGTGAAGCACTTTTTTTTTTTACAATTCATTTATTCTAGACTCTTTGGTTTTTGTACTTAATAACTCACTTAGATGTATTTTTATGATGAGGTCCCACATTTGATTCTAAAATTAAAAAATAGAACTTATTAAGAATAAAAAATTCATGACACATGGCGAAAAATTGAAACTCTAACTTTGAATTCTAATTTGAGTTTCTCTCATCTTCATATATTACAACTTTTTCTAATTTTTTAGATCACCCATTTAGATCATGTATGTTTTTCATATTGTAATTTTTTTTATATATACTAAAGGATACTAGTTAAGTATGTTCAATAAAAATAAAAAACTAAACAATGTTCACAAGGAGCGAGAGATGACTATGCCAACTACCATGGAAATAAAATTACTTGCTGTAGGAGGCTTTAACCATGGGTTCAGATTTTCCTATGGTGAAGTGTTTGGACAATTATCGCATAAAATTAGAGATGTGGAATAAATCTGTGGTTGGTCACGTGGGGAATAATTTGACTAGACTTCAAAAACATTTAGAATGGTTGGAACTTCAAAGTGTCACGCCTGAAGTTATTGCTTCTATGAGGGAGACTAGGGTGGATTTGAATTGCTGGAGAGATAAGGCGGAAGCAATGTGGCACCAAAGATCTAGATTAAGTTGGATTCAAGTGATAAAAACACAGGCTTTTTCCTTCCTAAAGCGTCCACATGGTTCCAAAAAAACTATATTGAGGGAATTAGGGGCCCATATGATAGATGGGCAAAGGATTAGAAAGAAATAGAGAAGTTGGTGCTCAAATACTATTCTGAATTGTTCCATTCTTCTAATCCCATGGATTTTACTGAAATTCTATTTGCTGTTCAGCCTAAAGTTTCAACAACCATGAACCAGATGCTTACAGGGGATTTCCAGGAATCTGAGGTATGTAAAGCCCTTAAACAAATGTATCCTTTAAAAGCACCAAGCCCAGAAGGGATGCTTCCTTTATTTTTCTAGCATTTTTGGCCTACTGTTGGGTGGGTGGTTACTAAAACCGTGCTGGATTTTCTGAATTTTGGTATTTGTCCACCTAAATTTAATGATACCCAAATTGTTTTGGGCTCGAAAATGAAAAACCCAGAGCGTGTTACTAACTATCATCCTATAAGCCTTTGTAATGCTGTCTATAAACTTGCTTCCAAAACTCTGGCTAATAGGTTGAAAAAGATTTTGCCAACAATTATTAGAGATAGTCAGAGTGCTTTTGTTCATGGTAGATTACTAACTAATAATATTTTGGTAGCTTTTGATACGATGCACCACATCAACCAAAAAATTAGTGGTAATATTAGGGACATGGCCTTGAAGCTATACATGAGCAAGATTTATGACAGGGTGGAATGGGTTTTCCTAGATAAAATTAAGGAGAAGCTGGGTTTTAGCTCTAGGTGGCGTGGTCTTATGATTTGAGGCTGCTAGATTTTTAATGACAAAAATATCTAAGGATGTGATGATTGATGCATTTTTTAGTGAAATAATTTTGTATATAAATCGCATCACACCCCTAGGTAATTTTGTGATTGAAAAATGCAGCGATCCAAAAAAAAAAATTGAAAATTACCTTTTAGAAAAAAAAAATTGTAAAAGCTGAATTTGGGATAAAAAAAATGAAATCAAGTTATTGGGGCTAGCCCGTTTCTTACAAACTTATCACTTGCCTAAGGTTTTGGAGGTGTAAAAATGGTGGAAAAGAGGACTGAAATTTTTGTTTGGAGAGAGATTTATAAAGAAAAAGGGAGAAACTATTCCTGAAGAAATTCATATGAGAAAGAGAGAGAGAGAAAGAGGAGAATTTTGGGAATTTTTGTGCATGAAATTGCTAAAATGAGGTGGGTCTATTTATTATGAGGGAACTAGTGAAGGTGTTGCTGGAACACCTTCACATAGCTACTTGGCACTAGGCGGCTATGTGATGGTGTTCTTGCAACCAAAGTTTTGAATTCCGTTTCAAAGGTCATTTCAGATTGGCCATGGGAACCAAAGTATGTTTTAAACAATACATTACATGACTTGGATAATTTGGTGATTATTACAATATTATTTGTTTATTTATTTATTTATTCTTATATTATTTTCTGTAATTTTTTATTATTCTCTCTTGCATTCTCTCTTCAAAAGTGGTTTTTCTCTCTCTTCATTTTTTATTCTTTCTTGCAATTCTACTTTATATTGATGAATCATTATGATTATTAAAACTTTATTCGATCCACTTCAGCTTGATTGGGTTCATTTGGTCTACTTCGATCAATTTAGCCTAATTCAGTCTATTTGGTTAGGGGTGACAAAATCAACCCAAACCCATTTGCCCACTCAAACCCACCTACTTAAATGAGACCCAAACCCACCCAATTATTAATTGGGTCAAATGGATATTAACCCAATTAAATCCAATTAACATTAATGCTCATTGAGTTTTAATTGGGTACCCAATTAGACCCAATTATGATCCAAGTATCATTTCTACAAATTACCCAACTATAAAATACCCCAATACCACTAAAATTATCAAAATACCCTTAAACCTAAAAAATGACCAAAATAACACCTAAACCTAAAAAACAGATCCAAGGTCCATTCATTTTACTTTGGTATAATTAAGCCTATTCGGTCAATTTAGTCCACGTTGATCTATTCGTTCCAATTTTGTCCATTTGATCTATATTGGCTCATTCGGTCCGCTTCAGTCTATTCGGTCTATTTAGTCAATTTCAAATCATTTTGGTCCAATTCAGCATACTTATAGAAGAATGGCAAAATACGAGTCTGGGTTGAGAGTACTATAAATTATTTGACATATATCAATTATAATTATATGATAAGTTTTGGTTATCATAATAATCTCTTTAAGAGAATGAGAATTTGAATAATAATTTTGAAACTTAAAAATTTTAATTGTACCAAAAGAAATTAGAAAAATATAGTACATAATAAAAATAGTTAGAAGAATATGACAATTTTATAAAAGAATAATATCAATAAAAAATGATAAAATTATATGTTTGTAAAAATAGAATGATGAAAATTACTTTTTGAAATTGCTTATGAGGTGGAAGGATTATCAAAATTTGCCTAATCACATGTGTGTCAAGTCCAATTTCCCATTTTTTTCCTACAATGTAATAATTTTCATTTTTAATAATTCGAGGTTGCTAAATTTTTAGTGACCAAAATACCTAAAGATGTGATGATTTGTGCATTTTTTCGGTGAAATAATTTTGTATATAAATCGTGTCACACCTTTTAGGTAATTTTGTGATTGAAAAATGCATCAATTAAAAAAAAATGAAAATTACCTTTTAGAAAAAAGAAAAAAGAAAAAAGAAAGGTAAAAGTTGGATTTGGGATAAAAAAAAATCAGGGTGTGTGGTAGTTTTGTAAAATATAATACATAATTTTGTATATAAATGCATCACACATCCCAACAACTCTCTCATTCACTCTCCCAAATCCCCAAATTTGAAATCCCAAACTTCTCTCTATCCTTCTCTCTCACTCTCCCCAAATCCCAAAGTTCTCTCTCTCTTTCTCTCTCCCCAAAGGGTTAGGGTTTCATCCGTATTCTCCATATCATATCGCATGTTTATGTTAGGGCTTGGGTTTGAAGATTTTCTCGAGAAAGTGACTGCCAAATTTTCTGAATTTTGGTATTTGTCCACCTAAATTTAATGATACCCAAATTGTTTTGGGCTCGAAAATGAAAAACCCAAAGCGTGTTACTAACTATCATCCTATAAGCCTTTGTAATGCTGTCTATAAACTTGCTTCCAAAACTCTGGCTAATAGGTAAAAAAGATTTGACAACAATTATTAGAGATAAAGTGCTTTTGTTCATGGTAGATTAATAACTAATAATGTCTTGGTAGTTTTTGATACGATGCACCACATCAACCAAAAAATTAGTGGTAATATTAGGGACATGTCGTTGAAGCTAGGCACGAGCAAGACTTATGACAAGGTAGAATGGGTTTTCCTACATAAAATTAAGAAGAAGCTGGGTTTTAGCTCTAGGTGGCGTGGTCTTATGATTCGAGGCTGCTAGATTTTTAATTACAAAAATATCTAAGGATGTGATGATTGGTGCATTTTTCAGTGAAATAATTTTGTATATAAATCGTATCACACCCATAGGTAATTTTGTGATTGAAAAATGCAGCGATCCAAAAAAAAAAATTGAAAATTACCTTTTAGAAAAAAAATTGTAAAAGCTGAATTTGGGATAAAAAAAATGAAATCAAGTTATTGGGGCTAGCCCATTTCTTACAAACTTATCACTTGCCTAAGGTTTTGGAGGTGTAAAAATGGTGGAAAAGAGGGCTGAAATTTTTGTATGGAGAGAGATTTATAAAGAAAAAAGGGAGAAAAACTATTCCTGAAGAAATTCATATGAGTAAGAGAGAGAGAAAGAGGAGAATTTTGGGCCCACTTTCTTGCAATTCTACTTTATATTGATCAATCATTACGATTTTTAAAACTTTATTCAATCCGCTTCAATTTAATTGGGTCCATTTGGTCTACTTTGATCAATTTAGCCTAATTCAGTCTATTTAGTCAATTTCAATTAAATTTGGTTAGGGGTAACAAAATCAACCCAAACCCATTTGCCTACCCAAACCCACCCACTTAAATGAGACCCAAACTCACCCAATTATTAATTGGGTCAAATGGATATTAACCCAATTAACATTACTGTTTATTAGGTTTTAATTGGGTATCTAATTAAACCCAATTATGATCCAAGTATCATTTCTACAAATCACCAAACTCTAAAATACCACAAAACCACTAAAATTACCGAAATACTCTTAAAACTAAAAAAATGACCAAAATAACACCTAAACCTAAAAATCGGATCCAAGGTCCGTTTGTTTCACTTTGGTCCAATTAAGCCTATTCGGTCAATTTAGTCCACGTTGATCTATTTGTTCCAATTTGGTCCACATTGGTCCATTCAGTCTATATTGGCCCATTCGATCTGCTGCAATATATTCGGTCAATTTCACATCATTTTGGTCCAATTCAGCATACTTACATAAGAATGGAGGTTAAGAGTATTATAAATTATTTAAGATATATCAATTATAATTATATGATAAGTTTTGGTTATCATAATAATCTCTTTAAGAGAATGAGCAGAATAACTTTGAAATTTAAAAATTTTAATTGAACTAAAAGAAATTAGAAAAATATAGTACATAATAAAAATAGTTAGAACAATATGACCATTTCATAAAAGAATAATATCAACAAAAAAAATAAAAAATGATTAAATTATATATTTGTAAAAATAGAATGATGAAAATTACTTTTTGAAATCGTTTAAGAGGAGGAAGAACTATCAAAATTTGCCTAATCACATGTGTATTAGGTCTAATTTTTTATTTTTTTCCTACAAGGTAATAATTTTCATTTTTAATAATTCAAGATTGCTAAATTTTTAGTGACAAAAATACCTAAAGATGTGATGATTTGTGCATTTTTTCGGTGAAACAATTTTGTATATAACACTCTGTTTGTTCGATATAAAATATTTTCAAAATTTTAAGCGTAAAATATTTTATACAAATTTACTTTAGGTTAATTTGGTTGACCGAAAATATTTTACTTTTGACTAAATCTTTTATTGTAAAACAAATACCATAAAATGAGAAAAAAATTTTCTACAAATATTTTACATCAAAATAAATAGAGCGTAAATCACATCACACGTTTATGTAATTTTGTGATTGAAAAATGCATCAATTAAAAAAATGAAAATTACCTTTTAAAAAAAATGGTAAAAGTTGGATTTGCGATTAAAAAAAAAAGAAAAAAAAATCAGGGCGTGTGGCAGTTTTGTAAAATACAATACATAATTTTGTATATAAATCGTCACACATCCCAACGGCTCTCTCATTCTCTCTCCCAAATCCCCAAATTTGAAATCTTAGACTTCTCTCTATCCTTCTCTCTCTCTCTCTCCCCAAATCCCAGAGTTCTCTGTGTTTCTCTCTCTCTCCCCCCAAAGGGTTAGGGTTTCATCAGTATTCTCCATACTCGCATGTTTGTGTTAGGGTTAGGGTTTGAAGATTTTCTCGCGGAAGTGACTGCCAGATTTTGTCGGGAACAACAACAATATTTTTCCGGTGATGGGTTTTCCATGCCGCCGCTGGCACGGAAGCCGAGGCCGATAATGGGTTTTTTGTTCTTTCATATGCTTTAGACTAATGGGGTTTTTTTTGTGCTTTCGTATGGTTTAGACTAATGGGGGTTTTTTTTTTTTTGGATTCTGATTTGTTGATTTGTTTGAATTGAATTGCAAGTTCTCGTTCATTTGGTTCTTTTTTGTAATGATAAAAATTCTCTTTGGATTTTCTTTGGTCTCGTGCCTTTTGGAATTTCCTGGTTCTTGAATGTTATTGATTTTTATTAACTAGACTTTTAAATTTTGTGTAAATTTTTATCAACTGGGGATGGTCTATTTCTTGAAGGGATTCTCCTGTGCACTTTTGTGTGGTTGAGTTCCTCTTTTTTTTGCAAGAAAACTTTTTATGTATCACAAAAATATAAATCCTATTAATGATCATATGTGTCTTCTGTATTGTTCTAATTAATATTGTTATCCTCATACTTAACTGACTTACTTTTTTGAGAAAATTTTGCAGTTTGACTGTAGTTGGCAAGTAATACGGGGTTGTCTTGTGCATGAGTTACCAATTTTCAGATCAGTAACTGCAGTTGTAAGTTTTGTTTATGGAATCTTCTTTTGCATTGTCAATATAGCTGTTGTAAGTTCTCTATGTACAATCTTCTTTGTATGGTTCTATTTTGGTCATTAATTTGGGCTTTCAAAATTTTTGTGTCATCTATAAAGAAATCAACAAAAGTCAAAGACTATTCTTTTATATACAATATAGATTATATCTTATTTGGGTCATGATGATTTGTTGTTAAGAGGTTTCTTGGACATAGTTACCATGGTTTTGGTTTCAATTATAGCATTTGGTTGTGTTTTTTTCCTTGCCTCTATGTACTTTGCTAAATCAATGTAACATATTGGAGTGGAAGGATTTAATTCCTTACTGTGTATTCTACATCGCTGGAGAGAGATGGTTGGAACTTCGCTGACAAGGCCAATGGGTGCCTAAGTATGGTATGGAGTACATTTCTGAACTTAATGTGACTTTCTTTAATATGGATGCTTAATGGTGCCATTGTTAATATCTCTATATTAATGATGCCTATTTTTAATTTTATTGTTATTTGTTATGTAATGAGTTCCACGTGTTGTGTCACTTTCTGATGAATTAGAATATAATAGTTTATATAAGCCAAGTATGTACCCCAAGAAAAGGGGATTATTTTGATGTAAGTTTCTTTGAAATTGAGTCTATGGTTTGGTGCCGACTCCAGCCAGCCCTAAGAGTTGACTCTTAGTGGTTTTTTTTCCTTGCTTGGTGCTATCCAAGCAAGCCTAGGTAGTGACTGTTCTCCATGTTAGGAACCTATGAGAAGTAACATGACTTAATGCATATGATCCATCTTGTGCATCATGTATGCAGCACCAGTAAGCATGAGTAAGCATGAGTAAGTAAAGATTTGTATCAGTAAGCACCAGTAACAACAGTGAAGCATTAGCACTTGGTACTAGACACCAGCAGCTTATTATAAGAGGTAGTTCATTAGTAAAGTTTTGTATCATCTTTGTAATTGAAGGTTAGAATCACGTGCTTATTAATTGATTGTGTCATGTTAATTGTTGATTAATTAGAAGCCATGTGCTTAACAGTTAATTGTTGAAGAATTTTTTTCACATCAGATAAAGAATAGAGATCCTCTTAAAGTAGGGTTTGTCTTTAATATCATGCTTTTTGTTGGTATTAGTATTCATATTTTGTTACTCATATGCTCCTTTTTACAAATGTTATGCTTATCAGTCTTTTGTTTTTTCATAAGCCTTTGATCATGTTTGTTGTCATATTGCATTAGCAACTACTTTCTTAGTCTACAAGTAATTATGCAGAGCAGCTTCTCTTTTGTTTAATGAGTTTTGATGAAACATTTGTAATTAAATCCCCAGGTAAAATAGTATAAGAGTTCACTTGCCTGGGTCTTGTAATGCTAGGCTAATACATGTCTACAGCTAGCTGATAGAACATCACAAATTTTGCTGAAGCTTTGGACCATGCATGATTTTTGGTAACAGTATGCACATATTGGTATATAATCTTGGCTTACCTTAAAAAAATACATATATAATCTATGGACATGACTAGAAATATTCATATCATTAGTTAATTTTTGGTAAGCATACCACCTAATTTCACCAATGTGCTCTAGCTCGATTAGCACTTCTCCCTCAATAGTGGGACAGAGGTCGTGGATTTAAAACTCACATGGTGTGGCTTTCCAATAAAAAAACTAATTTAGAATGATGATGAAACGAATCTGCTTTGTCATTCCTAATTTCAGAATGGCAACATAAAAGCCCTTTTCCTTGACATTGTCTTTAATTAGCCTTCTTCCCATAAAAATTTATAATTTATGTTTCCTCTACTTATTATTGATACTACCCTCGTTAAACTTTGATTTTCTTATCATTCCTTGACTTTTATGATTCTCTTAGTTTGAAGTTTCTTTTGTAGTTTTTAATTCATATTAGTTTTGTTTTACTTGCTTTTTGTAGAGAACTAACCCCAGCTTTCTTCCCATAAAAATTTATAATTTATGTTTCCTCTACTTATTATTGATACTGCCCTCGTTAAACTTTGATTTTCTTATCATTCCTTGACTTTTATGATTCTCTTAGTTTGAAGGTTCTTTTGTAGTTTTTAATTCATATTAGTTTTGTTTTACTTGCTTTTTGGAGAGAACTAACCCCAGCTGAAATTGATGATATTTAGCTCAAGTGGAGTAGCTTGCTGCTTCCTCTTCTTGCCTGCCATATGTCTTTGAAGAGATATTATTAATCAAATATATGTTGCATTCCTTCAAATTGTAGCAAGGTGATCAATTTAGGCAGTGTTTGGATTGCACTGCTTTCTATTTATTTATATTATTTTTTTATTCCTGCTGCGCGTTTCAGGGGACAACGTGCAGTGCATGTACTGTGCGCGTACTGTGCACGCACTTTTCAGCAACTTTTTATTAAAAATGAGTTCCGCAGTACTATTCACACATTTAAAAATTAGTTTGCTACAGTATTTTCAGTTTTCAGTTGTATCCAAACGAACCCTTAATGTAGATTAATTGATAGGATTAATTTCCAACCTGTTTGAATTGGAGATGCAAACTGGTGAGCCAATTAAGCCTATTACTATATATCCTCTGTCTATGGAGTGGTTTATTTTGGGCCTATTACTATATATCCTCTGTCTATTATTCAGAGATGAAAGTAAAATTACATCTTTTCTTCTATTACTGTGGCATAACTAGCACCGACAAGAAATTAAGGTAAGCTTTGTTTTCCTTCCTCACTTAGCATGTGGATGGTCTTACATTTGATGTGAATTGGGTTTGGTTTGGGTTGATATGCCAAGTACCTTGCATAAATGTCAAATTCCTAAACTGTTTTATGTAATCCCTCTTTCTGTGTTTGATATTTTAGTTTTTGAAAACATATTTAGCATACCCGCTTCTGTCATTGCCTTTATTTGAATATTGCTCATTGCAGAAAGTCTTTATAGTTTGGCTTTGAGTTTGGAGAAGTGCTTGGCTTTCAGTGTTAATTGGAATTACCTTTATAGTGGTTGGGTAATATGCTAGTTTTTCTATTTGTTGTTTTGCAACTCCTGCCTTTCTTAGTGCATGTTATAAATCTCATTTTGAGTCATTGTTTACAGTTATTTATCATAATCTTTTTAGCATTTTGCTTTAGATTTCCTATTTTCTGTTTGTGCTTCAACCTTAACTACTTGTTTCCAATTTACTTTAGCTTTAACAATTGTTTGTTGGGGTTTTTGATTTTCTCTTTTACTTTATTAATTTATTTTTCGTTAAATGATGCTTGTGTATTTATTTTTTGTTTTGTATAATCTATTTAATTCCAGGGGTGATGCGTATGCATCCTTTTATGTTTGCATCCTTTTATGTAAGGTTGATTTGATTTTGTTTTTCTCTTTCGTATATTCTTCTATGCTGAATTTGTTTTGTTATTTTTTATTTTTTATATTCTTGGAAGTGTTTTTCTTGAACTATGTAGCTGGTATGTCTTTCTAGTTTGCAACATGTGGTGGATTCAAAGCTTGCACCACTAAGGGTTTGCACTTTCCTCTTGTACATTTGTCTGCTAAGTGTTGGGTAATATGCTAGTTTTTCTATTTGTTGTTTTGCAACTCCTGCCATTCTTAGTGCATGTTATATATATCATTTTGAGTCTCTGTTTTCTGTTATTTATCCTTTTTAGCATTTTGCCTTAGGTTACCTAAGTTTTGATTGTGCTTCTACCCTGACCACTTGTTTCCAATCTACTTTAGCTTTAACAATTGTTCTTTAGGGTTTTTGATTTTCTCTTTTACTTATTAATTTATTTTTCGTTAAATTCTGCTTGAATTATGTTGCTGGGTATGTGTATTTTCAGTTTGCTACATGTGGTGGATTCAAAGCTTGCATCACTAAGGGTTTGCACTCTCCTCTTGTAAATTTGTCTACTTGTATTGTTTCTATTAACGTTTTCTTTGTACAGGACACGGGAAACTTGTTACTACATGTAGGATCTCTTACTTAACTTTAGTTATCTGTCAAAGCCATCCCCACCCCCTTTCTTTTCCCCAATTTTGTTTTTGTTAAGATTTTCCAATTCTTCATATTGACTAAGTTCCCCTTCCCATTTAGTTACACTGATGATATGGAGCTTGATGATGACGTGCAGACAACTATTTTGATGCTGAAGGAGGGGTAAATGAATGTTAAGCTTTTTTTTTTTTTTTTGAAGAAATATATTTTTATTTGAAAAGCTGTGGTGGGGTGCAGCTAGAAAGGTAAAAGCTTGGGCATTGGTGGAGCTTGATGGAAATATATATATAAGTCAATGATAGTACTTTTTATCATTGAGTTTTTTATTCATTATACTTTTTTCGTCTCTAAAAAAATCAGGTTTTCTTCATGTTTATATATTTTCTATTTTGAGAACTATTTTTTGTTTGGCAATTATTCTTTTGATATGCAGTATAGGCTTTACCTTTTGGTGCTTCTCTTACATGCATCCATGTTCTAGGAATACTGTATTGCACCTTTTATTGAAAATGTTTTACCTATGAAAATACAAAGCATCATACAATGTATACTTCTTTTGGGAGGGGGGGGGGGGATATGTTAATTTTCATTTGTTGCCCAGTTATATCAATTATTGATGGCTTGAAGAGATTGTACATTGAAAAGCCAAAGGCACTGGAAGTTGCATATCTTTTGTTTGCAAAATGGAGATATTCTGATCTTTCTAGCTTTGTTGTCAAGTTTCAACTCTAGTTTCTAATACCTCTGTAACAGAGGATTGATTTTTATTTGTATTTTTGCAGACAAACGGTGATTTTATTGCTGAACCCATGGTCTTTTGGGTCAATATTCAACTGGAATGACAAATTTTATGAACATTTGCTAAAATGCAACTGTCCAGGTTCGTTAAGTTTTATTTCTGTTTGTGATTTGTTAGTATGACAGGATCTCAAAGATGACCATCCCTTACAATATGTTTGAACAGGTGCTCACATTGGACCAGAGCCTACAAAAGACAGAATTTTTGTTGTTATGGTATCACTAGTCACCCTCACTTTCCTGCTTTGTCATTACTAATTTCAGAATGGCAACATAAAGCCCTTATCCTTGATATCGTCTTTAACTAGCCTCCTACCCATAAAAATCTATCATTTATGTTTCCTCTACTTATTATTGATACTTTCCTCGTTAAACTTCGGTTTTCTTGTCATTCCTAGACTTTTATGATTCTCTTACAACATCACACTTCCACTCCTGCAACAAATTCTTTACCACAAGGCGTTTCCGAGGATCATTTAAACCTCTAACATTCCACGAAATCATCTTTATCTTCATAAACACTGAATTATCCCCAACTTCTAACACCAGCACAAGACCATCCTCTATCTTCTGTCATAATTCACCGAGGAGATCAAGTTTTGCAGCTCTCTACGTCCCCTTTTGTAGTTTTTAATTTATATTAGTTTTGTTGTAATTGCTTTTTGCAGAGAACTAACCCCAGTTGAAATTGATGATATTTAGCTCAAGTGGAGTAGCTTGCTGCTTGCTCTTCTTACCTGCCATATGTCTTTGAAGAGATATTTTTAATCAAATATATGTTGCATTCCTTCACATTGTAGCAGGGTGATCAATTTAATGTAGATTAATTGATGGGATTAAATTTCCAACCTGTCTGAATTGGAGCAGCAAACTGGTGAGCCAATTGAGCCTATTACTATATATGCTCTGTCTATGGAGTGGTTTATTTTGGGCCTATTACTGTATATCCTCTGTTTATTATTCAGAGATGAAAGTAAAATTACATCTTTTCTTCTATTACTTGCATAACTAGCACTGACAAGAAATTCAGGTAAGCTTTGTTTTCCTTCCTCACTAAGTATGTGGATGGTCTTACATTTGATGTGAATTGGTCTTGGTTTTGGTTGATATTCCAAGTGCCTTGCATAAATGTCACATTTATAAACTGTTTTATATAATCCCTCTTTTTGTGTTTGATTTTTTGTCTTTTTCATGCGTCTTGCACTCTCTTTTTGACTGAGTATCTGTTTAATTTGTACATTTAGGGTATCTTTGAGTTTTATGAATCTTTGACCGAGTATCTGACAAATTCACAATTTATAATTTTTAGTTATTATAGAATATAATCATGAGACTTTTGGTTTCCTAGTCGTTTTTGGCTCTTTCTCTACTTCCAACCAGTTATATTGGCTTATTCTTATTTTTCTTCCTTCTCATCGTTGTCCACTTGTCTTGCAAGAATGGGTTAAAAAAAAAATTGGCACAGTTCGTAATGTTTGTTATTGGGGTTGGGGGAGTTATTTTCTTGTGCGAAAATGTTATTTCTAATAGATGCTTCATAACACTTCTATTGTGTATGTACTTAAATCTATGTATCCAACTACACTACAAGCATTGGCTTATTATAAAGGTATTCTCTTGGTTCCTTTTATAAAGTTTCCTTTATATAAAATCCCCACATTTGTATATCTTAAAATCTGTTACATAAATAATTATTTTACTCATTGCATCATTAATAACTGATGGTTATTGCATCATCACATGTTTGTTTGAAGACTGACTTTAAAGTCAAAGAAGTACGAAAGAATTTGGGGATTGATTGGATCAGTTTTTTCATGTGTTACCCAATTAGAAATTACATATTAATTTTTTTTCCTGCCTGAATAATAACTAAAGACTTGAGGATACCATCATTTTCTTTCTTTTTTTTTTTTTTTTGGTCCAAATAATGTTAATTTTAAAGCAAGACTGTGCTCAAAAGTATAAGAACTTTTAGCTATGTGGTTGATATTTTGGTTCTTTCTCTACCTCCTAAGCCTTAGCCTTTGCTTCTTTTGACTGTGGAGTCCCCTGTGAACTTGAGGCAGTATTACACATGTTCTTTTTTAAACATACAATTTGGAATCTGATGGCATATTTAACCACTTCAGGTGTTTCACTTTTTATTCAGAACCAAACACCAATAATCTGTTCTTTTTTGTTGAGGTTTTGTTATTTTGGAGAACTTATCAGTTATTTGATGTCTCACACATTATGGATTAAGGCAAGGAACAAACGTAACCTAAAATTCAGACATTGTTCAAATTCTGCCAAATTTGTAAACTCAGTGGAAATCATTTTTTCTTTTCTTGTTTTTCATTTAGGAATTCTCTTTATATTCTGTTTTCTTATTGTATTTCCAAAGGAGTTTAGATGAGCGTATGATTTGTTCACATAGATGTAGAAGGAAAGGATGTAACTTAGATTTTCTACTATTAATAAGTTACATTTTTGTACCTAAAAATTAGTTTAGAAGGTGATGTATATGGTTGCTTTGCTGATAATTATAGAAATGTAGAAAATATTTTTAACACTTGAGGGAGTAGCATACCAACCTGTTTTATATAATCCCTCTTTCTGTGTTCGATTTTTTGTCTTTTGCATGCATCTTTCCCTCTCTTTTTGACTAAGTACATCTGTTTAATTTGTACATGTAGGGTATCTTTGAGCTTTATGAATCTTTGACTGAGTACATGTAGGGTATCTTTGAATTTTATGCATACGGCTATTTTGATGCTGAAAAAGGGGTAAATGAATGGTAGGCATTTTTTTTTAAAGAAATATATTTTCATTTAAAAAACTGTGGTGGGGTGCAGCTAGAATGGTGAAAACTAGGGCATTAGTGGAGCTTGATGGAAATATATATATATATATATATATATATATATATATATATATATATATGTAAGTCAGTGATAGTACTTTTTATCGTTGAGTTTTTTATTCATTATTCTTAATTTTCATTTGTTGCCTAATGTGTCTCCTCTCTTATCATCTCTTGCTCAGCTTCCTCCCAATGCAGTTGCATCAATTATTGATGGCTTGTAGAGATTGTACATTGAAAAGCCAAAGCCACTAGAAGTTGCATATCTTTCGTTTGCAAAATGGAGATATTCTGATCTTTCTAGCTTTGTTGTCAAGTTTCAACTCTAGTTTTTAAGACGTAATAGAGGATTGATTTTTATTTGTATTTTTGCAGACGAACGGTGATTTGGTTGCTAAACCCGTGGTCTTTTGGGTCAATATTCAACTGGAAAGACAAATTGAATAAACATTTGCTAAAATGCAACTATCCAGGTTAGTTAAGTTTTATTTCTGTTTGTCCCTTCTAATTTGTTAGTATGACTGGATCTCAAAGATGAATGTCCCTTTTGATTTGTTGTTGCCTGGTATACAGATTTATAAAATTGATTACTAGTAGCTAATTATGATGTCATGTATTTATGAGATTCAAATTTTCTTTATGCTTTTGATCCCTTGAAACTTTTTGTAAAAAGCATGAATCCATAAGCTATTGGACTTATCTTTGTAATTGCATCTGGCACTATTGGAGTCCATGGGGGCTAATGGGTCTACTGGATCTGAAGCTGTTGCTGTTGCAGAAAAGAATGCGGCTTTATTGACTGCAAGAGCTGGTTCCTTGAATCTATTTGCAATTCCCTCAATATCCTGTCTTTCAGCTGCCCTTCAATATCCTGCTGGTGAGTCATGGCTTCTTTGTTTATACCCGACATAAGTATAAATACTAGGAAGCACCGTTGTGGAACGTGGATAGGTATGAGTCATGGCTTCTTTCTTTATACACAACATAAGTATAAAATATAGGAAGCACCGTTATGGAACAGGGATAGGTATGCATTTACAGCTTATACAATGACACTGCCATAACAACAGTTAACTAATCAACCTTTTAATTTTGGTGGTTACATTCTAGAATTATTGTATTGGACCTTTGTTAACATTGTGATGTACATTGTTAGTTGTAGCCTTTTGTTCTTTCTCAATCACTTATATCTTGGGGGAATTTTGCATCGGGAGTTGCGTGACAATTCTGTGCCATACCTGGAGAGGGCAGATGACAGAACTAGTTTAGTTAATTTGCAGAGTTGTACCTTTAGGTTTAATGTAGGCCACATGGAGAACGGAACAATAGAGCATTGGAAGGGTTAGAATGGTCCACTATGGGTTTGAAGATGCTTTTATTGTATTCCTCATGTGAATGGATGACTGTTTTATCATTCTATTCATGTTCTAATACGTTCATGTTTCTTGATGATTGTAATTTCCCTTGATTTGACCGCTTGCGTGTAATTCTTGTGTACAGGGTGATGTTCATATTTTCCTGTTCTATAATCTCCTGTTACAAAGTTTTGGTTTTTCCTGTGTCATCATGATTAAAAGTTCTCCGATATCCCAGGAATTTTCTTTTTGTGCCTTGTTTTGGAGTTTGGTAATACACCTTATTTATTGACATGGTTTTTGCTTTATCATGAGGTGGGCTTTCAGGTGTGTGTAAGAGATATTGTCCATAATCTTCCTTCCCTTTTACTGTCAAAATTGTTAGATATTGATTTGTTTCTTTGTAAATGTACTCAAAACAGTGTTAACTGTGTTGATCACTGTAGTTGAGGACATCGAATGCTCCGATATAGCTGATGTTATTGTTGAACTGAATCTTCCGAGTGCTTCAAAAGAAGGTAATGTAATTCTTTCATTCCTTTGGTTTGTTTCTAGCAACTGTAATATGTAAATGTCATTAATAGTATATCAATAGTATATCAGGATTAATACGCTTTTGTATAATAGTGAGCTTATCTACTGTTGTTGCAAAGTTGTTTTTTTTATAAGAATTTTTGTCAACCAAGTATTGCAATTCTTTTCCTTTTTGTCTTTGGTGTGAGATTGAGAAAATATTGCAGGTTCGCTGGTTTTTTGATTTCCAGATGGATGAAGAAGTCGACTTCGGCGTCAAGAACGAAAAAGATTCCCCTCAAATAACGCGTCCTATGGGGTTCTTATTCTATCTCTGACTTTTATTTTCACAGATTTAAAAGGTAAATTAGATCTTCCATACGTTTTTAACTTTTACAATTTCAATTGGGTTTGGTTCTAAATTTAAATTAAGGGAAAACTTTTTTTATTAAATATTTTCGGTAATGGTTTTTTATTTTTTATTTTTTGAAACATGTCTATTGGATTTAAATCATTCAATTTCTTTCTCTGCAAGGATGAAGTGGAATCTTTCTACATTCTAGAGTTTCTAATTTCATTAAAGTAGTGGTACTAATTTCTTTTCCTAATATTCTCTTCAATTATAGTTTGCTGTCAATTTAAGAATTTTGATTCATAACCCTTTTCCTCTCAATTTGTTGAAGTCAGGGAAAACCCTACAAGATGAAATCCTACCTAATGAGATCAAATTGGATGACATTTTCAGGTTTCTTTACATTCTATTTGCTTGATTTGGTTTTTTTTTTTTTCCTGCCATGTCTTACAAAGGTATAATCCTATTCTCTGGGGGTTCCTATAGGAAGTCTTGCAAGTAAAACTATTTAGGTATGGATTGTTAAAACTATTTGTTACATTAGCATTTTAGCTTTTGAAAACATATTTAGCCTACCCGCTTCTGTTACTGCCGTTATTTGAATATATCTCATTGCGGAGAGTCTATATAGTTTGGCTTTCAGTTTAGAGAAGAGCTTGGCTTTCAGTGTTAATTGGATTTACCTTTATAGTTGTTGGGTAATATAAGGCAGCAAAGGAGAACTGTACTATTGAAGGAAAATTGATTTATCTTATATTTTTTGGATTTTTGGATTCGAATGACATGATAGTTCTTCTAATTCTTGTTTCCCAACTTTTGCAGTCCTTAGTTTGATCTTGATGTCTATGAGAATGGAAGCTGCTTAAGTGATTTGGTGATATGCTCTCTTTTCCTTCTGTTTTTGTTCTCTCTCTTGCAATCCTAAGTACTTAAGTTCTTGTTTTCCATTTTCCCCAATATTCACAAAAGATATGCTTCCTTATAAGCTGCTGGATGCTGATGTTTGTTTTGTAAGGAAAATCTTTGATTGTTTTATTGTTGATATACTTACTAGAGGGGAATTTGGGATTTGGAATTCGCAACACAGTTTCCGTTGTGTTGACTGCAACAATAAGAAAAATCTTCCCCTTCTCTTGATTTCACTTTCTGATTTTGAATTTTTCTTTCAACGCACTGTTCAATTTTACAAGGCTGTTTCTTGTTCAGATAATTTTTATAGATCAAAGGCTGTTATTAAAGGCATTTGTTGCAGCAATGTTGGCGTCTATAAATCAGTTTGATTTTGTTCTTTAGGACCACAAAGTCATAAACTTTCCTTTGTCTTTTTTGTCAAATGTGATTATGAGTTTAAAATTTTAAGTTCACTTAGTAAATTAAATTTGTGCTTCTATTTTGTTTATTTTAGGCTGCATTTGAACTAATTCCAACCCTCTTAGTGTGTATTTAACTAGCTAATTTTAAAGTAGTACGATGCAGAAAACATAGTTTATTATGATTTGTGTGTAAGTTTTTAATATTATCTACTGTTCCCTCAATCATGATTGTATCCTTTGTCAATTTATTTTGTGGATTTTGGTGTGTAATATAGGCCGCATTTGCCCAACTTTTAATAAACCCCTGCAGTGCGCGTCATGATGTGTCATAGTATGCATTCTTTTGCAAAATTGTTGTTGAGTTGGGGGATTGCCATTCTTCGTCACTTGGATTTTTAAATATGGTTAGTGATGTTTATACTTTGATTTTGTGATTTTCGCCCACACCAGCTTATTTATTTTACACATCCATTTTTAAACTCAAAACCTACTTTTTCTATTTTACACATTCATTTTTACAAAACATTTACATCAGTTCATCTATTCTACCACCTCTTTTAATTAAATAATCAACTTTCTCAAATTTTTTATTATTTCTCTTAACTAACACTATACATACGCGCGCTCTCTCTTTCTTTCTCTCTACCCATTTTTTCTGAAATTGCTCCCTCTCTCTCTCTCTCTCCCCCCATTTTCCAGATCAACTCTCTTGATAGCTTCGATCCACAGCATCGAAACACACTCCGATCCACAGCTTCGAGCCACGAGCTCCGATCCAAGCTCCGACCCACGATCCACACTCCGAGCCACGAGCTTCGATCCACAGCCTTGATCCACAGCTCCGAGCCACGAGCTCCGATCCACCATCCACAACTGTGATCCACAGCTCCGATCCACCATCCACAGCCTTGATCCACAGCTCCGAGCCACGAGCTCTGGACCGAGCTCCGATCCGCGATCCACACTTCGATCCACAGCTCCGAGCCATGAGCTCCGATCCACCATCCACATCTCCGATCCGAGCTCCAATCCACGATCCACGAGCTCCGTGTTTGTGTATCTCTTTTTTTTTTTTTTTTTTTTTGAGTAAGTGTATCTGTGTTGATTTCTGTGTGGATGTGTTTGTGTGTGGGTGTGTTTTTGTGCATATGAGGAAAAAGAAGAAGACGAGTAGTTAACTGGGATTGTTGAGCACGGAGAAGAGAGAAAAAAACGAGCGGACGGGAAATTATAAAAAAATGGGATAAATGAGCTACAGTAACCGTGTTTATTTACACGGTTACTGTAGCTCATGGATAGATTTCCACAATTTTAAACATTTTTACACCCACTGATGTGGGTGTTTTTTTGCTCAAAATGTGTAAAATTGGTAGTTTTTTCTGTTTTAGAAGTTTTTACATGAGCTGGTGTGGATGTTCTTACCTGTTCTCTTTATTTGTTAGCGGGAATAAAATTGGGTCTTTGTGTCCAGTCTGGCCCCTTGGTTTACTAATCTATTTAAATTTTGTTCCCTTTTCAAGGTTTCTGAGCAAGGTTTGATCTTATAAAATTAAAAAAGATTCTGAGGAAGATATGCTTCTTCAGGTTTAGATATTAACTTCTGGGTTTCAATGTCATTTAATTACTGTTTTATTTTATATCTAGCTGCAATTGTTTCTTTTTTTTCTTTCTATTTTTTTAGTTTTCTTTGTTGCATGTAATATTATTTATTTGGAATCTTATATTTGAATTCATGTTTTTTTATTATGAAATTTTAACTTTATATTAGCATTTTTTATTTCTGGAGCCTAATTGGTTTATTTTTGCATATTATTTTACACATAAAAGTGTTTAGCAAAACCTGCTCCACTCGACCCAACTCGCACATCCTCTGCTGGGTCTCTCTCTCTCTCTCTCTCTCTATTCTTATTCATCCTCAAACTGAGGAATATAGCAGCAAGGTATGATTTCGAATTCTGGGTTCTATAATTTATTTTGAGAATCGGAAGGTTTCATCTCAATTAAGACATATCAACTGCTTTCTTATTTCTCAAAAAAAAAAAAAAAAAATCATGTGCTTTCTTTTGATATAAAGGCCATGGAAGGGTTGGGTTTTTGGCTCTCCACTATTCATGGATTCATTTGCTTAGTTATTCTTTTGTTTGTTTGTTATTATTTTCTTAAAGTGGAAATTAAAAAGTTTTGATTTTGCTGAGTTGAATATTAAATTTAACTGACTAATGAATATTTTTCAAAATATGACTAATGAGTTGAATATTTTGTTGAAACCCAGAAAACCGATGTGGCTGTGGCTGCGGCGCCGAAGCACCCAAACCGATGGGTTTGTCTATTTGTAATGGGTTATTGAGTTCTTGTATTGGGTTTTTGTTTTTGACTTTGTATGGATATTGGGTTCATGATCTGCACCTTCTGTTTGTAAAAGGGTTACTTAGATTTTTAGGGTATTGGCTTTTTTAATCTCTGAGAATATAGATGTTGAAAACTTGAGAATGTTTGAATTGGTTTTTTTTTTTTTTTTTTTGTGGGGTTTCTAATGCTGTTTCCTTTATTATTGTCTTATGAAACAGGTTGCAATCTGAATTGATGGCCTTAATGGTAAGAACATTGTGACTTACTTTTTTTTTTGGGGGGGTGGGGGGGGGGGGATTGTTGGTTTTACACTTCACTGCGTTAGTAAAATTTCCTAGCAAATTTTGGAAATTTGACTTTTTGTTATATTATGGTCGATCTGTTTGATTTTCAAATACTGTATTTGTTTGGGTTTGTGACCAAGAAATAGGTCCCCCTCTCTCTCCTTTAATTTGATTTGCCCACTCTTATACCTCTTCACATTCTCTCTCCACATATTTTCATAATTTCTTTTTCTCTTTTTGAGTTTTGGGTTGCAGGGAATAATGAGGACTCCAATTCCTCAAAGTTACTTTTCTGGTGGTGATTTCTTAAGCCACCCTCATGGACCATTATAGCAATTGGAACTTCATAAATATTTTCTGTAGGAATTGTCACTTTACACATAATCGATTGCTTTGGTAAAAAATTTCATTTTTTTAACTGTGCTTTTGTTAATTGTAGGAAATAATGTAGTTATTGCAGATCATTAACTGATTAAGCATACATTAAAAAGCAAAGTCCAAATTTTGCTTTCGCCTCTTTGGAGTTGACACCCTACATTTGTAATTAATTGAATTTGGATTACAAAGTTTGGGATTGTTGGTTTTACATTGCAATCCTAAAAAGCTTTTTTGCGTCGGTAAATTTTGCCATCAAATTTCATTGTATTGTGGTCCATTTGTTTGATTTTCAAATTGTCTTTTTGTTTGTGTTTGTGACTGATTTGACACTGCATACTTTTTTTTTTTTTACCTACTCCATGTTTCTTTGGTCTACATATGGGCATCTATTGTTCAATCCATGCGTTACCAGAATTGGGTCAATGGTTCATGAGCCATAGCCCCAACCTCTCCAAGCATCAACAATAGCTACAATGGCAATGACACCAAGGTATTCCTAAGTCTCTATTTCTCATGGCTTTGCATGGCAATGTTTTAAATATACTGTTGCAGCCACTTTGGTCCTAAACAAATACTTCTCTATTTGGAAGCCAAATTTGATTCAATTTGTGGAGCTAAATTTCAGTTTCAATTGATTATTAGTAATATATACGTATATATTACATCTTGATGTTGTTTAGTCCTTTAATAGATTGCCTACAATTTGTTAGATTACAGTTGTCTACAAGTTTGCTGTGAGTCCTAAACTCTTCAGTGTTTTCTATTTTTTGTTATTGCTCATATCATGATTTCAGTGAAATTTGTTTTAGAAACAAACAGAATTTTAGCATGCTATTGTGCCTAATGGCAGTTAGAACTTCTTGATAAAATCATGTATGCATGCACTAATTTCATTTGGCTTTTTTTCATTGATGAAGTGGGCTGCTTCTACCATTACATCTACATCTTGTTATTTTTCCTAAGAACAATTATTATATATATATATTTTTTAAATGAGTATCTATTTGTTTCAAGTAAAAATTATTCTTAGGATCAACAAAAACTAATTTTTCTTGGTAGATTAAATTACTTACTTTCAACCAAAAAAAAAAAAAAATTGTTAATAACTTTCTTTGTTGGGTTAATTACTTTGTTGTTCTAATTGGCTTTTTATTTATTTATTTACTTATTTTTAGTGAGCAAATTGGTCTCTACTATTGTTGTTGTAGTTGGTTGCATACACTTTCATTCATAAAAGGGCTTATTTTGTTTAAAATTAATGTTTCCTTTTCTTTATTACTTGGAAATTTTATATTTGGTTCTGTAATGAAGGTGTTTCCTTCTTTACTAACTTGCTGAGCTAGCTTATCTTCCGGACCTTACAGAGGTCAGTGTTTTAATATTTTAAAATCCCTCTCTTTGTAATTTTCTCTTTTCAATCTATGCTTGGAAGAACGAGTCAAAGTCAATAACCTTTGCAATGAGACCCCCAAAAAAGTTTGACAAAATGCTTAAGTATGTCCAGCACATCATGCAGCCCCTTTTCTATTGGTTTAAAAATCTGCTTAGTATATTGTAGTATTAAGTGCTTTTTGCTGATGTCTCTTGTACTATAGATTGCTGCCAAGCAAAGTGGTTCATGGGTAGATGTTCTCAATCTTAGTCAGGTCTATGTTTCCATGTGTTTGATGAAATGCCTATGAGAAAGATTAAAAAGAAAAAGTATGGCCATGTTTATACATAGAACAAGAAGTGGAAAATGATGATTCAAGAATCCTTACTATTATGTTCCTAAATCTTTATTGAATTTATTGCAACAATGAAGGTAGTAAAAGGATTGATTCTGGGTATGGTTATCAAGTCATCTCAATGAAATATTGTAGCCTCACTATAGATTACATGCTTTGAACATGGCTGTTCTATCAAATGCTAGAAAGTGTGACCTGTATATGGTTGTAGTGGCAAAACAACACCATTTTTGCTTTCTCTTCTCCTAGCATGAGTTTAGCTTTTGGATTTAACATATTTGTCTTGATTTGCATCATAATTTGTTAGGTTAGCACTTTTGTATTTCTGTTTTTGTGCTTTGCTCTATTTATACCACCTGTGTCCTGGGTAGCTTCCTTTCTTCTTCTGATAATGAAATATTGTCAAAAAAAATAAAATTGTAAACTTGGATTCTTGCTGATTGATTTCCTATATAAGGCAGCAAAGGAGAACTGTGCTATTGAAGGAAAATTGATTTATCTTATATTTGTTGGGTTGTTGGATTCAAATGACATGATAGTTCTTCTAATTCTTGTTTCCCCACTTTTGCAATTCTTAGTTTGATCTTGATGTCTATGAGAATGGAAGCTGCTTAAGTGATTTGGTGATATACTCTCTTTTCCTTCTGTTTTTGTACTCTCTCTTGCAATCATAAGAGTACTTAAGTTCATTTTTTTTTCCTGATATTCACAAAAGATATGCTTCGTTATAAGCTGCTGGGTGCCGATGTTTGTTTTGTAAGGAAAATCTTTGATTGTTTTATTTTGGATATACTTACAAGAGGGGAATTTGTGATTTGTGTTGACTGTAACAATAAGAAAAATCTTCCCCGTGTCTTGATTTCACTTTTTACTTTTGAATTTTTTCTTTCAACACTGTTTAGTTTGACAGGACTGTTTCTTGTTCAAATAATTTTTATAGATCAAAGGCTGTTATTCAAGGCATTTGTTGCAGCAATGTTGGCTTCTCTAAATCAGTTTGATTTTGTTCTCTGTGACCACAAAGTTGTAAACTTTCCTTTGTCTTTTTTGTCAAGTGGCTCATGATTATGAGTTTAAAATTTTAAGTTTACTTAGTAAATTAAATTTGTGCTTCTATTTTGTTTATTTTAGGCTGCATTTGAACGAATTCCAACCTTCTTAGCGTGTTTTTAACTAGCTAATTTCAAAGGAGTACAATGCAGAAAACATGGCTTATCATGATTTGCATGTAAGTTTTTAATATTATTTACTGTTCCCTTAAACATGATAGTATTCTTTGTTCAATTTATTTTATGGATTTTGGTGCTCGTCAGTTTTTTTTTTTTTTTTTTTTTTAAGGTATCTATGTTGTTGCAAAGTTGATGTTTCTAAATCAATTTGGTTCTCACTTGCTAGTTATTCTGTGTTCAAGAATTTTAAAGTTCACTTTGTATACGAAAATTAGTGCTTGCGTTGTGTGTAAGTTAGGCTGCATTTGCCCAACTTTTAATAAACTCCTGCAGTGCGCGTCATGATGTGGTATGCATTCTTTGGCAAAATTGTTGTTGAGTTGGGGGGTTGACATTCTTCGTCACATGGATTTTTAAAAATGGTTAGTGATGTTTATACTTTGATTTTGTGATTTTTGCCCTTACCTAATCTCTTTGTTTGTTAGTGGGAATGAAATTGGGTTTTTGCGTCTAGTCCGGCCCTTTTACTAATCTATTTAAATTTTGTTCCTTTTTCAAGGTTTCTGAGCAAGGTTTGATCTTATCAAATTAAAAAATTTCTGAGGAAGGTATGTTTCTTCAGCTTTAGATATTAATTTCTGGGTTTCAATGTCATTTTATTACTGTTTTATTTTATATCTAGGTGCTATTGTTTCTTTTTTTTCTTTCTCTTTTTTAGTTTGTTGCATGTTATATTATTTATTTGGAGTCTGATATTTGAATTCATGTTTGTTTTATGAAGATTTAACTTTATATTAGCATTTTTTTTAAAAATTTCTGGAGCCTAATTGGTTTATTTTTGCATATAATTTTACACAAAAGCATTTAGCAAAACCTGCTCCACTTGACCCAACTCGCACATCCTCTGCTGGCCGCTGGGTCTCTCTCTCTCTCTCTCTCTCTCTCTCTATTCTTATTTATCCTCAAACTGAGGAATATAGCAGCAAGGTATGATTTTGAATTCTGGGTTCTATAATTTATTTTGAGGATTGGAAGGTTTCATCTCAATTGAGACATCAACTGCTTTCTTATTTCTCAAAAAAAAAAAAAAAATCATGTGCTTTTTTATGATAATAAAAGCCATGGAAGGGTTGGGTTTTTGGCTTCCCACTATTCACGGATTCATTTGCTTAGTTATACTCTTTTGTTTGTTTGTTATTATTATTATTTTTAAAGTGGAAAGTAAAAAGTTTTGATTTTGCTGAGTTGAATATTAAATATAGCTGACTAATGAATCAATTAATATTTTTCTTTGTTTAAACGTGACAAAAGTTTTCATTAAAAATGTCATCAATTTTTGACAATTTCTAAGTTATTCTTTATGGTGGTGCTATTTTATCAACTGTTTGTAGTTATAGTCGTTGAGATTGCGCGGAATGAAAGATTAGGGCTGAGAAAGCTGGGTACTTTTAACCCAATTTTGTTGGGTAAACAATTGTGGAGACTTGGGGAGGAAAGAAATCACCTTTGGAAGTGAGTTACTTGGATAAAGTATGGGGAGGTTAGGGACAATTCACATTTGATTTAGCAACAATTACTTTTTGTTGCAACCTTTGGAGAAACAAAAAGGTAGGATGGGATAGATTTGCAGGGCATTTGACTTTTGCTTTTATGGATTGTAGAAGAATAATATTGTGAAAATTGATTGGGAGACTATATGCAACTAGAGCATGATTTCATATCAGTAGGTTACCTATTTGGATGAGCTCACATTTTTCTGATTCTTTTACTTCTTGCAGATTGATGTTGGCAATGACACTTTTGGTATTTTGCTCATTAAATTTGATGCCCAATATCAACCCATCTTAGTAATTCTATTCATGATTCTCATGGTGTTAAAAGTAGGAAAGTGAGATACTTTTGTTATTTTTATTCTCCCAATAGGACAGAACATTCAAAGTCTTTTTAGAATTATGATGAATGAATTATATATTTAGAATGCGAGGAGAGACCTCTGTGTGGTTTGTTGATGATAGAGACAGTTATGTAAGTCAGCAAGGAGTATAGTTGGCCATTTGGTTGGTGATGAAATCTAGGGAATGTTTGGTTGTATGACTATGACATTGATTCTGCTATCAATTCATCATAGCTTTGATGATGTTCGATAATTTTATCTTATCTTATATTATTTGGGTTCCTTTGTGAATTGGTATTTGGTAGTTGATTTCATGCTTTAATTTTCTGATTTGTTAAAGCTCTCTTTGAAAAAAAGTGTTCAGTTATGCCTTTGCTGTTTCTATCTATTTGTAAATCTTGATGACATTTTGTAGTTGAAACCTTCATTAGAGAATGTCATTCATGCTGTTGATTTTGTTTTCTTTTTAAAGGAAGAGGGATGCAAATAAGGTGCTTCATGAAGTGCTAAACAGGAAGTGCACAGGTGTGTTTTTCACTAATCAAACCAACCACACTGAATTTATATAAGAAATGGGAAAATGCTGCAATTGTTTTGGGGTTTCTTTAGCTGCAAAAGCTCTTGAGCATTTGGAGCGAGCAACTACTAATAAAGAGGTTGAACATGACCCAGATTCTCCAGGTGTGCCTAATTGTGCTTTCCTTATTCTTGAAGAGGTTTATATTCTAGACACCTGGAGGTTTTAAGAGCATGATTTGTTTCCAATATAATTTCTAGGCCAAAAGGATTCTAATCATTTTGTCAAAGTACTGCCTCCTTTGGTCCTTTACCTACCTTTTTTGAAAATGTTTTTTGGTGAGAAAAATTTACTCACTTGTCACTTCTATGAAGTTCAAGCTCTAACTTGGAAAATATACTCACCTAATCTCTTATATGAAAAATACAAGCTTGAACTTTCCATTTGTTTGTTTACACAACTATATATGCAATTCTCTCCCCTCTTCCGCAATTAGGTGAAGACCAGGGGGCACTGGAATTCCCAACGGGAAACCTTCCACTGTGGCACACAAATCTTTTGTGAAGCGCCCTCTTAGACGTTTCCACTCCCAACCCCTCAAGCAAAGAAATTTCAAGATAACAGCTGACCAAGTTAAAGTGAACAAACCTAGGACTAGTTTCCCTGCTATATGCCAAAATAATTGACTCCCTACCTCTTATTTGATCTTTTGATTGGCATGTCCATTGGAATATTAAAAATGCTGACAGTATGCTACTGTATACATAAGTTTTTTATTTTTTATTTTTTTATAACTATTATTCTAATTTAGAAAGCTGTCATGTTTATGACTCGGAATTAAGGTCATATAATTTTCAACTAGTCCAAACTGTTGGGGCTCGGCTCTATCCTATCATATAATTTTTATTCATCCTCCTTTAGACTCTCTTCAACATGTGTTGAAGGACTAAGACATGCTCATTTATTGTTCTGCATGAAAACAAAATAATGAAATCAGTAATAATGTTAAAGCTTTTTTCTTGATTCCTGCATTTTCCCCCCGGTAGGGTTTAATATAGTGGTTGTATGTGGATGCTTTTTGTTGGGATTATTGCATGTTAAATTATCATGCTAAGACTTACAGCTGACTTTTGTTGAGCTGGTTTTCCATTTCCTTAAAACTTATTCTATTGTAGTTGATATATGCTCCTTCACTCTTGATGAATTTGCTCAATCATTTCATGACAAGGTTAAATCTCATTTCTGATCCACCTTTACATATTCAATTTTTGTGTCTTACCTTATTATTTGAATAGCATTTAAATTACCTTTTGTTGGTTTCTTCTTTTAATTGGAAAAATTCACGTGGCCCTTCTCAAGCTTCTTATATCTGACGTTGAAGCAGAACTTTGTAATGGATATTTTCCCCCACATTTGAGCATATCCTGCAATTTTCTTGCTAGACTACACCCGGTGAGTATAAAACGACGCAGGTTGTTGTGGTCAGCAATTAACTGATCAACAATAACTTTACTTTATGTTTGTAACTGTTTTGTACAGTTGTATCATCTTGGGACAAGAAACAAATGATAATAGTGAAATGGACATGACTGTAAGCAATGGATGGAAATGATTTGGGCCTACCTTTCCACTATTAGAATGTGAAAATGATTGAGCATCTATTACCTTTCAATGGTTAGATTTTATATAGGTCGTACATAATTAGACATAGCTGTTGTGAGTGAGGATTTTAATATATTGTAAGAAAGAAAACCACTCTTTAGAATTTTTTCACACATTCTTACTTGATGACACTTTTCTTGTTTGGTTCAAAGATGAACTTGCGGTTGAAGTTGTTTTCAAAATCATTATTGTGGATAAGTGCAAACCATTGTTGTAAACTTATAGGGTATATTACATAAAAGCCTCACACTCTAAAAACATGATAAAGGGCCTAATGTTTCCACCTTTCTAAGAATATTCTTTATAAATATGTATCTTGACTATTAGTAGCCCCTTCAAACTCTTTTTGAAGATCCATGTGCTCTTATTTTTTGATAGTTACAATTGGGGAAAGGGGGGGGGGGGGGGAATTTGAACTTTAGACATCTCTATTAGAAACGCTAGGAGGTGCCAGTTGAGTCACAAGACTCTTGGCAAATCTATATGCTCTTTGTAGGACATTGGTTTCTAAATGGATTATAACGATGCTTATAACTCTTTCCCAAAGTTCTACAGGGACAAGTGATTTTTTTAATGAATTTCTCTATGATGTTGATTTTGCAGATTTTGGAAGGTGGAGGTATTTTATGATAGTACAATGTGGTGTTTTGCTCAATTCTCTAGGGATTCTTTCTTAATTCTTTTATTAAAATAAAATTAAATGGAAGGTCTTCATACTTGTGTACTTTTATTGATGATTTTGGCAGGCTGAAAACCAAAAGGTTACTCTGGAGTTTTGGAAGAGAGCTCTAAACCCTCTAACCTGAACAGAAATACTGCGTCAATTATTGGTTACTGCTGGTTTTGGTTCGAAGCAAGGTGCAATGCGGAGGGAAGCCCTTAACAAGGTATTCAAATTATTATTTTTTTGATAGGAAACTGGAACTTTGAACATTAATTGAAAAAGAATACATAGTTTGAGAGAGTGTGTTCTAGAAAACAAGGGCCCTCTTCAATCCAGGTATAACATAATGCTCAACACCTTTGGCATGTTTTGCTAACAAGTGAGCAAGCCTACTGCCATTCCTACAAACATGAGATACTTCAAACCTACTAGAAAGAGACAATTCCATACACAACAGAAGCAATCGATGATGGAGGAGATTTCCCTGAAATGGCATTAGAAACCACCATGGAATCCCCCTCTAAAATGATTTCATGAATCCCAATGTCCTCAGTAAATAAGACACCCTCTTCAAAAGCTCTAGCCTCTGCTTCCAATGAACCCAGGGGAAAGTTCAACCTTTTACTAAGAGCACCAACCACCAATCCCATCTCATCCCTTATCACAACACCTACCCCACACATACGTTGAGAAGAGAAAATTGCAGCAGGCACATTGACTTTGAACACAGCATCAGTAGGCGGCTTCCAAGCTTGTGACCACTTTGCAGATTTAAGAGGGGACTTCACATTTACAGCCATGAATTCACTGATAAACTGCCTAACCCACTGCACTAGCAAAGAATTAGTTATGAATTTCTTACCATTCCTTTTCTGGTTCCTTCTTGTCCACATGGCCCAAGCAGTGGAAATAGCAAGAGATAAGGCATCATCACTGCATTGTTGGGTGACCAAAGAATTAGTAAACTTCCACACTACCGCAGCATCTGTACAATCCCAAAACAAATGACCTGTAGTACCCCCTCTACACCACAAAGCACACGCTTATCATCCGCCATAATACCCTTCCTTTTCAGATTAGATAGACAAGGCAGAATATTCTTACAAGCGCTCCAAGCAAAGTGCTTCACCTTATTAGGAATTTGTAGACTCCAAATCTTCCTCCAAAAATTCCTAATCGGCCCATCATTTGAACAGCTGCCTATTTCCGAGCGGTCACGCAGATTCATAGCCACCCTATATGCACTTCTAATAGAGAATTTACCATTTGACATTGCATTCCAGACAACCGAATCCTCAGGAAGAGCAGCACTAATAGTAATCCCCAATATAGTCTCAGCTTCATAGGGAAGGTAAACAGATTTCACTGACTCAGCTTTCCACACACCATTTTTACAGTCAATCAACTCAGAAACTTGAGCATGATCTTCCAGCAAATTCTTAGGAGAAGAAACTTTGAAGGTCAATGGAGTTGGCAGCCATTTATCCGATCAAATCTGAATCTTCTGACCATTCCCCACCCTCCAACTCAAACCACTCCTAACATTATGTTGAGCAGCCATAATACTCCTCCATAAATAGGAAGGTCTTCTCCCCAACGAAGCATTCACAAAGTCACACTCCAGAAAGTATTTAGCTTTGAGAACCTGATAAGCTAAAGAATTAGGTTCTATCTGAAGTTTCCACCCTTGTTTAGCTTGCAAAGCAAGATTGAACTCCCTCAAGCTTGAAACCCAAACCACCCTGACTTTTTGGAATGCATAATTTCCCCCAACTAACCCAGGCCATCTTTCTTTCCTTATTTTTCTGATCCCACCAGAAATCCCTCACCATGCTAGTCAATTCATCACAAATGGAATCATGAAGCTTAAAACAACTCATTGTGTAATTTGGAACAGCTTAAGCAACTGCCTTAATTAAAATTTTCTTACCAGCTTTTGAAAGCTATATTTCTTTCCACCCCACCTACCCACCAATGAAGGAAGGCCAAGGTACTTTTCATGTTGGTGAATCACTTGTGCATCAAATCTAGATTTGAACTCCTCCCTAACATCATCTGGGGTATTTTTGCTGAGAAATAAAGATGTCTTTGCTCTATTTAATTGTTGATCAAAAGCTTTTTCATGCAAGCCAATCAATCCTTGCAAAGAATCACATTCCTCCAAAGATGCTTCGTAGAAGATCAAACTATCATCTGTAAAAAATAAATGAGAAATACTAGGGCCTCTTTTACGTGCCTCTACACCATGTAACACACCATCATCAACAGATTTTTTAATCAAAGAAGAAAGACCCTCTGCACAAAGGAGAAACAAATAAGGAGATAACAGGTCACCTTTCCTTAACCTTTAAGTAGGTATTCTACAGCCAGTGGGCACCCCATTAATCTTTAGGGAGTAAGTGACAAAGGTTATACATTGCATTATACTAAGCTTCTCCACCTACCACTAAACCCCAATTTCTCCATAATTTTCTTTAGCCAAACCCATTCTACCCTATCATAGGCTTTACTTATATCTAGCTTCAATGATACTTCCCCCACTTTACCCTCTCTTTTTTGACTAATATGATGCATTGTTTCAAAAGCAACCAGCACATTATCAGTGATCAACTTACCATGCACAAAAGCACTTTGTGTCTCACTAATAATAGGAGGCAAAATTTTTCTTAACCTATTGGCAAGAATTTTTGAAGCCAACTTATACACCACATTGCACAAACTAATAGGGTGGTATTCATTGACCTTGGTGGGATTTTTGACATTGGGAATAAGAACTATATGAGTTAAATTTGGGAGGAGTTAACCCATGGTTAAGAAAATCCAACACAGTCTTAATAACACAATTACCAATAGTAGGCCAAAAATGCTAGTAAAAGAGAGGGGGCATACCATCAGGCCCTGGAGCTTTAGTTGCATACATCTGTTTCAATGCTTGAGAAACTTCAGCAGCTTGGAATTCAGATGTCAACATTCTGTTCATAACCTCAGAAAGCTTCGGTTGTACAACCTTCAACACTTCATCAAACTCTGTAGGCTGTGATGATGTCAAGAGATCTGAATAATACTTTACAAATGCATCTGCAATTTTTGCCTCATCCTCCTGCCAACAATTGTTTTCATCAACAATACCATCAATATGGTTACGTTGGAATCTGCTTGAAGCTTTTGAAGGGAAAAAGGAAGTATTCCTATCACCCATTTGAAGCCAAGTAATATGAGACCTCTGATTCCACATTGCTTCCCCGTCAAACCGTTCAATTAGTTCCCTCTTAGTGTCCCCAACAGCTCTAATAATATCTGGAGAAGATTGTTGTCTTTCAAGCCATTGAAGATTCTTCATAATTCTAGCAATGGACCTCTGTACATGGCCAAATTCTGCTTTATTCCAAACTTCCAGTCTTGTTTGGCACAGCTCCGCACTCTTTAGAAACGGAAATTCCCCACCAGCCATTAAACCTTCCTCCCAAGCCTATGTCACCACTTTTTCACAACCTTCATCCTTCAACCACATTGCTTCAAAAATTTGAATAATTTACTTCTCTTCCTTCGCTGCATAGATTTCAAATCCATATGAATGGATAGCTGGGAATGGTTAGAAGTTGAATTATCTAGATGGAAAACTCTTGCGTTGGGAAACATAGTCCCATCTCTCTTTGTATACCTCCATGTGAACTTTGAACCAACATAGCTCAATCTCTCAGGCCACATACATCAATTGCCTCTCTAAAATTTTTTTTATTTGTTTTTCCGGTCTAATTCAACCCCCTTCTCTTACTCATACCAATAATTTCATTAAGATCACCTATAACCATCCATGGAAGCTGACTTCTTTGGTGAAGGAACTTGAGAAGTTTCCATGATTCTTCTCTTTTTGAGGCTTCTGGATTACCATAAAATCCTGTGATGCACCACCAGCCACTCCGACCAACATTCACATGGGCGTCAATATACCACTTGGAATAGCTTTGGATATGCACTATGACTCAATCTTCCACAACATTGCTGTCCTACCACTCTGACCTTCACTTGGAATCAACAAACCATGTTTGTAGTTGATTTTAGTCTGCACATACTTAATACCATCTACATCAGTCTTAGTCTCCATCAAGAAGACCATATCAGGAGCTTCTTTTTGAATAACCTTTTGCAAGGCTTTAATTGTCTGAGGGTTCCCAAGCCCTCAGCAGTTCCAGCTCAGAATACTCATTGCTCCTGATGGGGTTGCTCTGCAACTTCTGTTGATCCAACATGATTATCCAAGACACGACCAAGACCTGTCATGGTCTCCTCCAATCTCAGTTTTTTGCTCCCATCACCAAGGCTTGCTTTCCCCTTTTCAAGCATTGGTATTTAATGCTTCAACTCCATAATCATAGGATTTTCCTTTTTTTAAACCTCTGCCTTCTCTTTTTTAACCCTAAGCCACAAGCCTTTTAATTCTTCACATGCCGCCTTAGATGGCTTACTAAAGGAGTCATGCTGAGTCACAACTACACGGTTAGCCCTAGACTTCCCACTTAACTTCAAATTCTTCCCAAACTTACGTGGTTTATATGATCCCGTAGGGTTAGAAATTTTACCCACATAAAATTTTCCCCCATCCGCATCTATTCAATGAGAAGGAAGTTGGGTTGAAATAAAACCCTGAGGAGGCAGAATATTAGCACTAGTTTTTTCCTTTACATTTGGTTGAGTTATGCTCTCACTACCCACCAAAACCGAAGGATTCAATACCATACTACCATCTCCACTCCCTAACTGTATGCTACCCTCAATCACCTTGTCAATATCCACTAGAACCTCCTCAAAGTTAGGAGGTAGTGGGTTTTGAACTTTCAAATCTAAAGAAATTTCCACATCCAAAGAAACTGCCACATCCAAAGACTGATCAACAATGGGAAGAGAAACCAGCCCATCCATCACCTGAGATGGACTCATCCCTGAACCAAAACCATCCCTAGCAACTGAACTAAGAGGGACCTTCTCCAAGATAACCATCTGACGACTAGATTCAACCACAGGCATCTTAATGTTAACCGTATGCATCCTAGGTGGTGGAACAGCCCCAACATCTTCAAGAGGTTGCCTCCTATCATATTCCTCAACCACCACCATAGCTTTACGTGATGGGTTAAATTGGACAACTCTAATCCAATGACCAAACTGTTGTTGATCTAAGGGGAGAGAACCCTTGCTATGGATCCAAAGAGGATAGTCCCTATCCAAGTGAGAAAGACGACCACACGTACCCTTTGTTAAGGGATCAAGTTGCGCGTTGTTCTCTATCATTTCATCAATTAGCTTGTCCTACGCATCCCAGGTACAATTTCTCTTTTGGTTTAAGCAATTTTACCCTCGTTTTACACCCCCCCTGCCACTTATGACATTTCTAGCGCAACGGCTTTCAAAAATAATGCACTACCTAGATTTTGCAATTGGTCTAGCAGCAGGCTGAGGTCATCTTGAGTTACTATATCCCCAGAGCAGACCTCTTGAGTGAGGCTTTGTGCTATATCTAGCCATGTGTATTTATCATGAGGAATGGTGGAATCCTTGAAAAAGGACTCCAGGATGATAGAAGCCTTTAAGTGCAAAGTATCCGCGGAATCAATAAAATATATTTGGGAGACATTCATATTTAAACGACACCCAACCTTCCTCCCCACAAGGCAAGATGAGTTTCCTCCCCACAAGGCAAGGTTGAGTCGTATCAACAACAACTCTCACCCGCATAAAATTACTTCCCCTCATCTTTGATTTATCCCGTAGTTTCACCACCAAACCTGTCATCTTGCCTAGCTCCTCTACTAACTCAAATGACATATTTAGGAAGGGTAAGTTATGAATTTGCACCCAAAACTTGGTCTTGGTGAGATCAATATTTTCCAACTTTGAAACATGATCATACCAATTGAAAAGAACCAAGTGTTTGTCAATGGACCAAGGTTCACACCATAAAACCTTCTCAGCATCACTTTTCTCTTCGAAAACAAAGAGGAGAAAATGATCACCAGCATCCTGAATGTGAAAGCCAATCTTTGTCTTCCATAGAGGCTGGAAAGTCCTTGCCACAGCTTCAACATTAAACACTCTCTTAGTAAAAAACTTGGCTACCCAAATAAATCCTTGTGGTATAACTTTTTTTCCCATGTCAAAACATTGCTCCTCCTTCACAGGTAAGGAGAGCTTATTCCAGCCCTCTGTAATAGCGTCCATACCTAAGCAAAACAAAGCCCCTAAGCCACAAATCACCAAAGTAGCAAATTCTCCAACGAAAGAAAATACCCTATCCCTAATAAAAGGAGAACAACATTCTACCACCCACGATACTTAGAAACCTAGTACTCGAGAGCAAGAAAACTTTGAGGTATTCAAATTATCAACTCTTAGTTTTGCACCTGATTTTAGTGTTCGTTTGGAAACATTTTATCTAGATTTTTACTGGAACCTTTTTGTTGAAAGTACTGTAGATAAACAGTAAAAGTTAAATAAAATAAATTGGTAACTCATGTGGAACCCACAAATAGTAGGAAAAATAAGCAATAAGTTAGGTTATAACCCAAATGGGCACCTATAGGAAGTGTTTTAATGGCAACAAGAAGAAATTTTTTATTGAACTTTTATTTGGTTCAACTCAAACTCTACTTTGGGACCTTGGGTTTATAAAGTCATAGAATCTTGGCATTATACTCATGTAACTCCATAGGTTTGTGATGGGGAGTCGGTGGACCATCTTCTTTTTCATTTTCTTGTTACATATACCTTATGGACTTCTATGCCTCAGGCTTTTAGTATTCATTGGGTTATGCCAGGATCGGCGGTGGGATTGTTATTTTGTTGGCATCAATGGCTTGGGAATCATACTTCGAATATTTGGAATTTGATTCCAAGTTGCTTGATGTGGATTGCTTGCTTGGAACAAAATTGTCGTTCCTTTGAGGACACTGAGAATACGTTGGAAGAGTTAAAGGTTTTATGTTAGTGTAGTCTTTTTTAGTGGTCTCGTTGTTGGGGTTTTACTGATTGTTCTTCTCTTTCTGAATTTATGTTTTCAATTAGATTAGTTTTCTGATTTTCCTCTTTTTTGTTGTATGTTTTATCCTTTTCTTGTTGTTTATCATCATGAACAACTTGTATTCTTCCTTACTATTTTCATTGATAATATTTCTTTGATTACCTATCAAAAAAGGAAAAAAAAAAAAAAAAAAAACTCCATAGGGTGGATCTACTGGTTCCTTGAACTCATGATTTCTCACCAAAAAGTCCTGAGTTCATCTTTATCCATTAGTGCATGAGAGATTGTACATATCTGGGAATTGGTTATGGGCTCAAGAGTGTTGGACACGTTGTTAGTCAAAAAAAGAAAAGACTTTATACCCACACACAAATTCATAGGTTTATTAAGTAAATGGGTTAAATACTTAATCTCTAAAAAATTATGTTTTAAAAATCAATATCGGTTTTTGACATCGATTAAACCCCAAACTATGTTGAACATCTTTCCATGCAATTATAGAGACAAAATTATTGCCCTTAGGTTTGATGAATAAAGTTCTTGTCCCTCAATCCTAGCAGGGGAAAAAAATGTGTTACACATGACAAGAAAATTTGGTTAAGTAGATGTTTCCTCCTTCATAAGCCATGGCTGATGCCCTTGTAAAAAAGAGGCTTCAAGAATTATGGATATAAAGCCCTTCAAATTGAGTAGCTCTTTTCTCTCCATTAATTTTATTTTAAAAAAAAATCCATGTACCAGTGGTTTAATTTTTTTATCATTGCACGCACATCCCTCTAAACATTTAGAATGAAATTGCAAGAACAGGCATCATGATAAGGGTATGAACTCTCAATAGATTAGGGAGGGAGATTGTTGAATTTAGAATATAATCTTCTTTCAGTATGACTTACTAAATATGAGTTCGTTGAATATGTGAGTGCATGTGCTGACTCTTCTTACATATGAGATTTGTTGCTTTAGTTCTCATAGAAGCTACAGGATGAGGGTTTTTGTTTTTTTTTTTAAAAAAATAAAAAAATTTATTTCAATTAGTTATTCTACTTTCTACCCTAAATAAAAATATTTTGTTGTTCAGTAGACCTTCTGAAATGTGTAATATTTAATTTCTGAATTTTAGTCTTCCATGTTTTTGTAGTCAAAGAAATGAGTCTCATGGTGAAGTATGGTCCACCCCCTTATGAGCACAAGCGTCCTTGCTTGTGGGACCCACACTTCTAGCCATTGCCATGCAATTGAAAGCTTAGCTATACTATTTAATGTTATTTTGTATCATAAATTGCTCAAGTGCCCATGCATTTCACATGTCATCTAATAGGGTAGACTATATGTGCTCCAGGTGCTAACATATCTATGTATTCATTTGTCATTACATAGTAAAAATTATATTCTATTATCACATGTTCAAGCACCTCACATGTTCATGCATTCATAAATCATACCTTCTTCCTTGCCCCTATGTTTATGCATTCTACATGTTAGCCCTTAGGTTGATTGTCCATGTTCAAATAAAAAGGATTTCCCACAAGACAATAAATTTGTCAAATGAAATTCTTCACGCATGTTATAAACATTTAACCATTGTATAACTTTTTTGTCTCTTTGTTTCGTTTTGCTTGAGAAAAATATGAAGGGAAAAAGTGCAAACCGAACTTGTTATGCTATGGTTTGAATGAGGTTGGTTGTATTTAATTCAAGAATGCAATTTACTTTCCTTGCCAATGCCACGCAATCACATGCATAGTCATATGTTATCTCCTTGGGGTAGACTTATGTGCACACATTCTCACATATTCATGCATTCATTTGTCATCACTTGAGATAGATTATATTCTATGCTCACATGTTTATGCACCTCACATGCTCATGCATTCATATATCATAAGTTTTTCCTTGTCCCTATCTCTATGCATTCTCTATATGTCAGCACTTGGGTTTATTGTACACGGTCAATAAAAAGGATTTACTATAAGGACAAATAAAATTGTCAAATGACATTCTTCTCTCACTTTATAATAACCATTGTATGATTGTATCCCTTTGTTGTCTTTGTGTCTTTTTACATGAGAAAAATACGTTGAAGGGAAAAGTGCATACCAAACTTTTTAAGCTATACTTTGGAATGAGGTTGGTTGTATTTAATTCAAGAATGCAATTTACTTTCCTTGCCAGTGCCATGCAATCGCATGCATCTATAGTGTTATTTTCTAGCATAAATTGCTTAAATGCCTATGCATTTCACATGTCATCTCATAGGGTAGACTATATGTGGTCACATGCTGACATATCCATGCATTCATTCTATTATCACTTAGGATAGACTATATTCTATGCTCACGTGTTCTTGCACCTCACATGTTCTTGCATTCATATATCATATGTTCTTCTTTGCCCCTATGTTTATGTATTCTACATGTCAGCACTTAGTACATGTTTAAATAAGAAGGGTTTCCTACAAGGACAATAAAATTGTCAAATGACATTCTTCTCATACTTATATAAACATTTAACCATTGTTTCTGTTTGTTGTCTCTTTTTGTCTTTTAATTTGCATGAAAAAAATAAGTTGTTAAAAAAATGGAAACTGAACTTGTTATGCAATACTTTGGAATGAGGTTGGTTGTATTTAATTCAAGAATGCAATTTGCTTTCCTAGCCAGTGCCATGCAATTGCATGCATAGTTATACTCTTTAATTTTATTTTCTAGCATAAATTGCTAACATGTCCATGCATTTCACATTTCTGACTTCACATTTCTCTTTTTCGAAACTATTAGAATTATGATTAAGTAATTAAAGTCACAATTTCCTAACAGCTTAAACTTTAGAGACAGTCTGTAATTTATTAGAGCATTAGTTTGATTTTGGTCTCTATCTTGCCTCCCATTTAAAATGTTAAAAATTCCCATGTGTTGGGGCTCATTTATTAAGGAGTTTGGGCCCATATGTGAGAACTTAAGCTTTTGGAATAATTGATAATTTATCATAAATTCAGGGCAAGTTTGTATAAGCTGTTGGAAAATTGTATTTTGAGTTTAAAATGAGCATTTGTAAAAGAGTTATGAGTTGTGGTTACAAATTAGAGCTTTTTTAAAATCGCTCCTTTAATCTTCTATTAATCAAACGGACCCTAAAACTTTACTTGTATAATTCTTAAACAATGAATAACCATTCATTATTTATTTGTTTCACTACCTATAGATTTAGTAAATTGATATTCTTCTCACACTTTATAAGCATTTAACAATTGCATCCGTTTGTGTCTTTTTGCATTAAAAAAATGCATTTGAAGGGAAAAAGTGCAAACCAAATTGTCATCTCCTTTATTTGTGTCTTTTTGCATTAACAAAGTCAATTGATCTTGATTTCCATCAATTTGCATATGAAAGAAAGCCTTAGTTTACAATTCTACCAAATTACTTTCAGATCTTGGTCTGCAAAAGTTTGCATCTTCCTAACTCATTTTTAAGGGCTTTCATCATTCCCTATAATGCTGTGAAATAGACATCATTGTTCATTAAATTTAAGGTAGTAGTTGTGAATAAGATGATATGTTGTCCTGTTGATTGAGGATGAATTTTCAATTTGTTCATTTTGATAATATTTAATATCATTTTCATTGTCCTCACATGTGTTCGGTTCTGTTTTTAGGTTCAATTTCAAAGAAATAAAAACTAATTGTGCCTTTTTGTTAGGCCATTAAAGGATTTTTAAATTTTTTTTTTTATTGTATTTCTTTTCATATTATTTTTGCAGTTGTTGGTGTGTCCTGCACAACACGCAATTGACTTTATCATGGTCAGACCAGTCTTTCTCCAAAAGCATTACCGGCAAAGGTCTTAATTTTGTTTTTAAACTCTATCGATTGTTTCCCCCAGCATTCTGTCTCTGTAACTCTGCCCATATTGTGAACGCTCTGCTGCAAGCATCATTTAAAATAGAAAACAACAAACATTAGGGGTAGAGAGAAATCCAAGAGACTTTACCACCATCATACCTTTGGAAACATTACCGGTAAAGTTTTTAATTTTTTTTTTATAAAAAATTTGCTTATCAAATATGATCTAGGTTTTGGTATTTCAATTTAGGCTTAGTCACTTAGGTTTGGATATGGGATTCTTTTTGTAGATTAGCCGGGAGCATTTATTTATAATGATCGTTTAAGGTTTTGGAAATTCCCATTTGTTTTTGGATTCTAAATCTGCATATATTTATTTTATTTTATTTTTTTAACTAATTACTCCCCAAAAGCTTTAAAATCCCAACTCCTCTGTTTTGTCTCTAAAAAATCTATAAATTGAGAACCCTATACCCCCACATGCGCAAATCTTCAATTGCTTATGATTTTGATTGACACTCTTTATTTTTGAATGATTTTTACTTATGCTATGCGATTTTTGAATGTAGTTTTGTTAATCAAACTAGATGTATGGTTGTTTTAAGTGGAATTTTATAGTGGCTTGTATCTGAAATTATGATTTGCAGATGGGATTGTTTGATTTTGATTGGCCCTTGATATGATTGTAATAGTTCTTACTAACACCGTTTGAATGTTTAGCTTTTTTAATTACCGGTTGTGATAGTTCTTACACTGTTTGAATGTATAGCTTTGTTAATTAATTGGTCAGACACGTCTATAGTGAATAATTGTAATAGTTCTTACTTACACTGTTTGAATGTATAGTGGCATAAGAACTTAGATTAAAAGACTGCATCACCTACCTTTGTATGGTGAGCCAAGTTATGTGTTTAATTAGATGAGATCTACTTCTATATTTTGGATTATTTCTCCCATCGCTGTTCCATTTTATAATTTGAGTTTATTACCATGGCTAGTAGGCTATTATATTTTTTGTTTCAAAATTGTTGTGCCCTATCATAACAGTGGAGAAAGGAATTGGGAAGTCGCTTCACTACAAAGGGAGAACATAGAATTACTCCCAATTTTATGATCCATGTAGGTGATTTTACTCTTGGTGATGGCAGAGGTGGAGTTTCAATATTTTGTGTTTTGCTGATGAGAATTTTAAACTAAGGCACACAGGTTAGGCATGTTAAATTCCAGTTACCACAATTGTTTTTTCATTGCGAAACATCTTTCAAAAAATTTATAGGAATCAAATGTGTTTGATTGGGTTTTAAACTGAGGCACACTAGGTCATTGCTTGATGAAGCTGTTTTTATTTTTTATTTTTACCAACCTTCTATAATGAATGATTAACATTGAGGAGAGAATGGGAAGTAGGAACCAGTTGGCCACTCTTCATCTCATTTAACACATTATTTTTGGGAGAATCATCTCATTTAACACCTAATTTATCCCTAGGATACATTAAATAAAATTATCTTAAATGGGTTTTAAATTGAAGAGCGGTGGTAGTTATATACTGTTTATAGCAAGCTTGAAATCGTGTTTTAAAAACATGATTTCTAGAATGTGTACAATAGTTTATAATCAGCTTAAATTAAATGAAATAACTAAGGGGTTTAATTTGCGATTTTAATTTTATTATTAAAAAGAAAAAATGCTTCTTGTCCAACAAGAAAGAATGGTCATAGAACAAAAAAGAAATCTCTCACTGGCATTCTTTGGGTCTCTCTCTCTCTCTCTCTCAGAAAGACAGCATGGGTGATAGTTAGTACTCATTATCTCTCACCGCTCTCAGGTTACTATGCCATACTTTCAATGTGTTTTGTTTTCACTATTCATGTTTTTGTATACCTCTTCTTCTTATTGTTGTTATTATTGAGGCGTCCTTCATGGAAGCTAGTGTAAATTGAACATGCCTTGACTTCCGTTGGATCAGGCCAAACCTCTCTTGGGATTATAGGTACTTTCTTTTATCATTGTTTTTTGATTACCCATTTGAAAATTTCATGTATCTTCAATTTCATTGTAATGGGCCAAACCTCTCTTGGAATTAAAGGTACTTTCTTTTATCATTGTTTTTTGATTACCCATTTGAAAATTTTCATGTAACTTCAACTTCATTGTAATGGGTCTTCTTGGTTTGCATTCATACACAAGTCTGACATGCTTTCTTGGAAAAATGTCAGATTTTGGACCGGAACCATGAATGATTAATCCAATTGCTGCAAATTTTGATTTTTCAAATAAATTAATTCTTCCTCATTAATTAAGATATTGTGTGTGATAACTACAAATTTGTGTTGTGGGTTTCTATATTGTGCTGCAAAATTGGGAGAAAAGTACACATATTTTCTTCTTTATGAAGGAAAATGCTAAAGATATCACCATTACCGCTAAAAAGTGCTTACAAACTGACATGGCAAACAAATGTGATTGGTATTTGGTGCCACTTCAACAACACAATAAATAGTGTTTGAATTATTTTTTTGTGATTTGGGACACATTAGTTTGTAAGAATTATGTAGCAAAATTTGTAGTATTCCTAGCATCATGCCTCTATGAATATGAAGCTTAAAAATCATGGATGTGCAGTAGTTTCCACATAATAGTCCTTGGTGTAGGCGAAATAATTTGATTTAATCCTTTAGCTAGTGATTATTTGTGTGTTATCTGCATGTATACCTGTAGATATTGATTAATGTGGTATGTGGATATTTTTATCTTAAATTTGTTTACTGATGATATATTTGTGTATTGCCATTGCTAATGGTGTTGTTATTGCTACTGAGAAGAAACATCCTTCTATCTTGGTTGATGAAGAATCTGTGAGTAACTCCTTAAGTTTATAATCACTGGATTGAGGTTTTGTTGCTCCATATTTTTATTATTAGCTCTCTTGTATTGGTTCATGATAGGTACATATAGTGATGTAGTATTTAGAGGCACTGGCTTGTAGACATTTAACATGATATGTGAAATCTAATTCTAAAGTTTATTTGTCACTTCACAGGTTTAAACATCTCTTCTCTCTAAATATGTGAATTGTCTCTAATTTTCTAGAATGTTGTGGCTGCTTTGTTTCAAAGCCATTTCTCCTTCTCTCAATGTTTTCAATATTCAAATCACCTAACATTTTGGCTGCCAGTTAATATGTGATTTTATTTTATCTCAGGTTCAAAAGACAGTGTCTCACATCAAATATTGGAATTGTTTGCAGGTTTGTCTTCTGTGTGTTCATAAAGTAAAGTTTTACTTATATGATTTGTTAAAGGGTATTGTTGCATTTAATCTTCTGGAAGTAGTTATAAATATAATGTCTGATGGCTTTCATATAACCCTTACTTCTCATGTTTTTTGAGCAACAAATCATATAGCCTTTGATCTCTTGACATGGGCTTTGATTTAATAGCTTCAAATCAGAGTGCTAGTTGGTAATATTACCATTTGTTTCATGATATGGGAGCAGTGTAGAATGTGCCTTTGATGATGAGCTAAAACTTCATTTTTCAACTTTGTTAATCCAATCGCCTGTATTTTTTATATTTGTTGCGAGACTTATTGTTATTAAAAAGGGTAATTTGTCTTGCCACAATATCGAATTTGTTAACAGATTAGAGCTAGGTGATTAGTGAAAAGAGATATAAACACCTAGCTAAAAAATGGTTGTACCTAGTGCCTAGTGCACAAAACTCTCACTTTGTGGGTTTTGGGTGAGGCTATGGTAGGCAGCCTTACCTCCAATTGTTTTGGAGAGGCTGATTCCCGGACTCAAATCTACAACTTGTCACTTTTGGTGAAAGACACTATCATCACACCAACTACTTAGGAGTATTCTGGTGTGGTTTTGACTTTATAATTCCTTCCTATAAATCAGCAAACAATTTGATATGGCTTGTTCTTGTAACATGGACACGTGAAAAGGGTGAAGCACCTTTGTCAGCCAACCAACTAGACTTTTGCAGAAAAATATCCACCATCTGGTTTGGTAAACAAAAATGGTAACATGCATTTAGTCAATAAGCAGATCTGTAACTTTAGGTTTTATGTAGGCTATACAGAGAGTGGAACAATAGAGCATTTGAAGGGTTAGAATGGCCCACGACGGGTTTTGAGATGCTTTTACTGTATTCCTTAGTCAGTAACCTATGCAATGCACGAGAAAATTCAGCAAATACGATATTATTTATTTATTTATAAATATGTAGTATCTTATAATTATTGCACTTATTATGATTGTGTTTGCATATAGAAATATTTATTCTACTATTTATAGAAAATATGCTGTGGCAATATCTTAATGGAGGGTGTAAATATATGTGGTTTATAAGGAATCTTTATAGAATTCAAACTCATTTAAAAAAATATATATATTTAGAAGAATGACAGATAAAATATCTGGGCTTTCAAAACTTATGTGTCATAGAAGAAATCAACAAAAGTCAAAGACTATGCTTTTATATACATTATATATTATATTTGTTGTTTAGATAGCACCTCAGGACTTAAATCAATAATAGTAAATAAGTGAAAATTAAATAACAAGTACACACAAAGAACACAAGAATTTATGTGATTTGGCAAACTGCCTACCTCCACAGCGATGAAGAAATTTCACTTTAAAAATAGGGAGATACAATGGTGCACAAGAACGCTTTCAAGAAACTCAAATCCCAATACACCCTAACTCTCTCTCACCCACAAGACAAGAAAACACTATTCTTCTTCTTATGCGGTTTCTGCTAGGTTTTTAGGAATCATCTCAAACCTAATATATATATATATATGTGTGTGTGTGTGTGTGTGTGTGTTATAGGTTGGCTATTACTAGGAATTATATTCCCAGTTGTATTCGGTCATACTTGACCAACATACAAATAGTGGGCTTGGGCTTCAGTGGCAATTCAAGCCACCCACGTCAACAAATCTCCATCTTGGCTTGAATTGATCAAGCAACATGAGCAAACTCCTCCATCGCCTCCACCTTAGCCCTTAAGGGCTCACAAACTGCAAACACCAATCAAGTCCAAGCAGTGCTTGAACTTATTTGTTGGAACTGGCTTTGTCAATGTATCAGAGGCATTCTCACTAGTGAGAATCTTCGACAAAGAAATATCACGAGACGAAACTCATTCTCTGATCATGTGATACCGCACAATAATATACTTTGTTCTTGCACGATATACCTGATTTTTCGCCAAATGAATTACACTCTAACTATCACAATGTAACACCATGCTATCCTGCTTGAAACCAAGCTCATTAACCAGTCCACTAAGCCAAACAACTTCTTTTCCTGCCTCTGTCATCGCCATATATTCTGCTTCTGTAGTGGATAAAGCAACTACATCTTGTAGTGTAGACTTCCAGCAAATTGGGCCAATGGCAAGCCTAAACACATAGCTTGTCATGGACTTTCTAGAATCAAGGTCCCTTGCATAGTCGGAATCCTCATAACCCACGACTTTTGTACTAGCTCTTTGATAAAATAGGATACTGAAATCCTATAAGATATCTAAAGATCCACTTTACCGCATTCCAATGCTCTTTGCCTGGATCTGTCATATACCTACTAACCACATTGACTACATGAGAAATATCAAGCCTAGTGCACACCATCAAATACATGAGACACTTAACTGCATACGCATATGGCACTTTAGACATATACTCTTGACTCCTCATATGAACTTGGACACAATTGTGAGGACAATTTAAAATGGGCAAAAAGCGCTGTACTAACAGGTTTTGCATCAAGCATACTAAACCTCTCTAACACCTTCTTAAGATATCCCTTCTGAGATAACCATAATTTACCAGCTCTTCTATCTTGCTAAATTTCTATTCCAAGGATCTTCTTGGCAGCTCCAAGATCCTTCATGTCAAATTCACTACTCAACAAAGACTTCAACTTCACAATTTCTTGCTAACTCTTTGCTGCTACTAACATGTCATCAACATATAGAGCAAGAAATATATAAGCGCCATCAGCAAGTACTCTAAAATAAACACAACAGTCATACTCACAGCACATGTACACATGTGTGACCATGAATGAATCAAACCGTTTGTACCATTGCCTAGGAGACTGCTTCAAGCCATATAATGATCTCTTCAATAGACAAACATAATCTTCCTTGCTAGGTTCTTTGAAGCCTTCGGGCTGTTGCATGTAAATCTCTTCTTCTAAATCTCCATGGAGGAATGCGGTCTTCACTTCTAGTTGCTCTAACTCCATGTCATGTATTGTCGTAAATCCTAGGATTACTCGAATTGAGGTGTGCTTCGCAACTGGTGAACAAATCTCATTATAATCAATTCCTTCTCTCTATGAGTAACTCTCAGCCACTAACCGTGCCTTGAATTTTTCACCTTCCTTTTTTGACAATGCTTCTTTCTTGTGGAATATCCACTTGCAACCAATAGCCTTCTTTCCCTTGGACAATTTCACTAATTCCTAAGTCTTATTCTTTAATAGTGACTCCATCTCTTTTGACATTTCTACAAGCCATTTATAATTGTCTTTCCTATTTGTAGCCTCCTTGAAAGTGAATGGATCTCCACCACTGGTTACGAGAGCAAAACTAACCATGTCTTTAAAGCCATATCTCTGTGGTGCTTTGTGAATTGGCTTCTCTCTACCTTTAGCAATTGAATAAGGCTTTTCTTGTTGCTGCTGTGGATTAATCTCAACGTCACCCTTATCATTGGGTGAACTATTCTCGTCAAACTCCACCTCAACAGTTAATTTCTCCTGTGGACTATCATCTTATGTCTCTCTGCTTCATTCTATTTCAACATAAAAGCTTCATCAAATATGACATCTCTACTAGTCATCGTTTTCTATGAGATTGGATCCCAAAGCCTGTAGCCTTTAACACCTTTTTCAAAACCAAGAAATATACATTTTCTTGACTTCGAATTCAATTTATAACGCTCTCTACTCTACACATGCACATAAGTTGGACAACCAAAGATTTTTAGACTCGAATAATCAATTGATCTGCCTGACCAAACTTCTTTTGGAATCTTGAAATCAATGGCTGATGATGGAGATCTATTAATAATGAAGCTTGCTGCGTTAACTGTCTCTGCCTAGAACACCTTAGGCAACCTTGCATTCAATTTCATGCATCTGGCTCTTTCTACTAAGATTTTGTTCATTCTCTCTGCAACCCCATTCTGTTGTGGAGTTCCTTTAACTGTGAAGTGATGAGTAATGCCTTTTAATTTACAAAATCTTATGAATTTTTTATCTCTATGCTCTAGTCCATTATTTGTTTTAAGATATTTTATTTTCTTGCCAGTCTGATTCTCAATCTGTGCTTTCCACTTTTTAAATATGCCAAATACATCAAACTTATGCTTCATAAAATAAATCCATACATTTCTAGAGTAATCATCAATGAAACTGACAAAATACTGAGCACAGCTATGAGAAGAAATTGATACTGGATCCCAAAAATCTGAATGAATGTAGTAAAAAATACCCTTACTTGTATGAGAGCCTATCATGAAACTGATTTTATGTTGCTTCCTATACACATAATACTTGCAGAAGTCTAGCTTGCACGTTTTCACCCCCTTCAATAAATTTCTTTTGTACAACTCTAACATACCACGTTCACCAATATGGCCAAGTTGCATATGCCATAATTTTGTGTCGCCAGTGTTGGATTCTACCGGAGTGGTGACTGCAACTCTTCCTGCAATTGTGTTCCCAATCAATCTGTAAAGCGTGCTTACTTTCTATCCCTTCATCACCATCAAAACACCTTTGGTAATCTTCATGATTCCACCATTTCATGAGTATTAATAGCCCAAATCATCCAATACTCCTAAAGAAATTAAATTCTTTGTAAGATCTGGAACATGTTTGACAATACTAAGAACTCTCACAAATCCATCAAACATCTTGATCTTCATGGTACCAATCCCAATAACCGGGCATGTAGCATCATTACCCATTTGGACCATACCACCATTGTAAGGCTTATACGTGTCAAACCAATCTTTCTTTGGAGTCATATGATATGAGCATGCTAAATCTAAAACCCAAGATTCCAATAGAATATTGTTACCTAATGAAACTGAAAGTAAATCTGCACCAACTTCACTGTCATCTAATGTTTCTTCAGCAACACTAGTTGATTCTAGGGGCTTCTTTCCATTCTTCTTCTCCTCTAAATGCTCTTCCAACTCTTTACACTGATTCTTGTAGTGCCCTTTCTTGTGACAATAAAAGCACTCTACATCTTTCTTTGCATGTGATTTAGACTGTGATCTATTCCTGTTAGAGTTCCGTCCTCTTGACCTGCTTCTACCCCCATTGCTTGACTTGGACTTTACAATAAGTCCATCAGCTTGAGAACCATCAGCTTGAGAATCATCACCATCTTGCTTCATCTTTATGTGTGACAAGATAGCACTAGTCACTTCTTTGAGTACTATAGTCTCTTTCCCGTACATCAACATAGTCACTAGATGATCAAAAGAAGTAGAAAGCGACGCTAATAAGAGTAACGCTTTATCTTCATCCTCATAATTCACCCCAAAACTTGACAGTTGGGTGTTCAACATGTTAAATGTGTTGAGATGCTCCAACATATTACAACCCTCCTTTATATGCAAACTATACAATTGTTTCTTCACGTACAACTTGTTTGTTAGATTCTTTCTCCTATAAAGACCTTCTAGTTTTTCCCAAACCTCCTTTGTGGGCTTTGCTTCTAGGATGTTGTGAATGACCTCATCACCTAGGTTGAGATGAATAACGCTAGTTGCTTTCTCATCCATCTTTACCCATTCTACATCCTTCATTGTTTCTGGTTTCTTCTCCTTCTCAAGCAAAGCCTTATGAACTCCTTGTTGAACTAGGAGATCTGTCATCCGCCTTTGCCAAAGAGAAAAATTTCCCTTACCACAAAACTTCTCTACATCATACTTTGTGCTTGATATTTTTATTGTGTTCAAAGGATTGAATCCTAATCTGGCTTTGATACCACTTGTTGTGCAGATAGCACCTCAAGACTCAAATCAATAACAGAAAACAAGCAGAAATTAAATAATAAGCACACACAAAGAACACAAGAATTTATGTGGTTTGGCAAACTGCTTACCTCTATGACGATGACAGAGAAATTTCACTCTAAAAATAGGGAGATACAATAGTACACAAGAACACTCTCAAGAAACCCAAATCCCAAAACACCCTAACTCTCTCTCACCCACAAGATAAGAAAACGCTATTCTTCTTCTTATGCGGCTGCTACTAGGTTTTTAGGAATTTTCTAATTCTCTCTTTTTTTTTTTTCTTTTTTTTTGCTGTTCATCTCAAACCTAATATATATATATATATATATATATATATATATATATATATATATATGTTATAGGTTGGCTATTACTAGGAATTATATTCCTAGTTGTATTCGGTCATACTTGACCAACATACAAATAGTGGGCTTGGGCTTCAGTGGCAATTCAAGCCACCCACGTCAACAATATCTTATTTGGGTCATGATGATTTGTCATTAAGAGGTTTCTTGGACATAGTTACCATGGTTTTGGTTGCAATTATCCATTTGGTTGTATTTTTTTTCCTTGCCTCTATATACTTTGCCAAATCAATGTAACGGATTGGAGTGGTGGATGGATTGAATTACTTAACATGTATTCTATACTACAAAGATTATAACTTGTGTGAAAATGGCATGCTTGGAGGAACCAATTCCTATTATGCAACTTGTAAGGGAAACTGCATAGTTGTTATGCTGAAGATCACTCAGTTTAGGTAATCAAAATATCTTTAATATGATATCAACTGTGTTACAATCATTATTTGATTAGGTGTCTAGAAAAATTATTTGACCCCTATTAGGTCACTTAGACTCTTCATGGTCAATGTTGATGCAACAGGTAGGCCTAGTGGTGGTTGGTAGCCGATGGTTGGCAATGGGCAAGCAATGATGGCCTACCAAGCAATGGTGGCCTACCAAGAATCAGGTAGACCTTGTGACAGTTAGTGGCATTGATGGTTGGCAAGTGGTGGCCAATTGATGGTGGTAGGGGGAAGTGATCAGTCATTGTCTCGCAGGGTGGGGGTGGGGCTGGGGGCGGGGGGGGAGGAGGTTGCGGCATAGAGGTGTTAAAAGGGATAAGGATGGTAAGGATAAACACAAGAATGTTTTCGATTTATAAATATATTAAAAAAAAGTGTAAATATTTGCTTTAACTTTCCGTTGAGTAAAATTTTTAGATGCACCTAATACCTGAAAATTCAAAAACAGTTTATGCCAAAAACAAATGAAACCTTAGAGTTTTGTTGTTTTTTGTAGTTATACTTGCACTCGATGATTCTTGAATTATGACCTCACACTCCTTGCCATTATTGTTGGAAGCAGAAGTGTCATTTAAGCTAGAGCTCATTGGCTAGGACCTTAAAGATTTTATGACACTTTGTTTGCTTAAAATAGAGCAAGTGTCCCTGGTAAAGCATAATGTTGGGGACTGGATTTTTTGTTGTGCGATTTATAAATTTAGCTTTTTCCAACCCAAAATATTTTGCATGTAGGTCAGAATTACCTATTTGGAAAGGGAAAAAAAGGATGCAAGCTCTGTGAATATAAATGCAAGCTTTATTTCAATTTGAGAAATGCTCCCATAACCTGCATTTTTAATGTCATAATTAAATTTGAGAAATTTAGTTATTTGACTGTCCTGTCCCTGACTTTTTCTTTATTTTATTTCAAGGCAACAACCAGCCTTGCTTTTGTTAGGGGGATGGAACCATGGTTAATAAGCTTGACCATATTTTTCTGAGCATCAGAAAATTAGGGAAGCATGCTTATTAGTTATCTATTTGTTTACAAGTTCAATACAATTGACTATTTCCTTTTCTTGCGAGTGGTGTAAGGCCCTTTGGAGTATCTCTGCTGGTTGCTAGGTTTGATGACTATGGACCACAATTATACCAGGTATTTGTTTTTCTGATATGCTAATTATAGTTACTAACTGGCACCTTTGAACATGTTGGCATACAAAAACCTTCTTTTACACTAAATTTATAAAATTATTTTGTCTCTGTCTTTTTCTTGTCTCAATTGCAATCAACTTGCAAATATTTTCACTAAGTCACATCTTAAGGGACGCCTTAGTGATTAGGTTGACAACCTCATACTGGTCTCACATCTACCTTGAGTTTGAGGGGGGCTATTAACGTGTATAGTGTTGTGGGCTTGAGGCCCAACTAAATTACTTGTATAGCACACATTCTTGTACTAGACTCAGTGGCGGAGCCAGGAATTTAGGTTAGGGGGGGCAAGATTAAAAGACAAGATTGGAAGTAAAAAATTAATCTAAAAAGATTAATCAATATTAATAACAAAATAAGTAAACAACTATATGATAATGTAATTGTCATACAGAATCTAACATAAAATGTAAACTTTAATTTATTTTTTCACACCTAGCTTATTTTACTCAATTGCCCTCGACGATTTTTCATATTTTGAAACCCAACTTGAATGCTTTTAAAAACTGCACAGCAACTCTAAGATCCAAAGAAAGAAACTGGATTGAAAAGAAATTTTTTCGTTGTGATGGGAGGCGTGCCTTGTTTGCATTATATATACTTTTTTTTTTTTTTTTTCAGAGTTCTATTGACTTCTAATCCGGGTAGGTGTAGCAAAGTTGTTATAGAGATCATTAGAATTGTGATCAGGGGGGGCACCAAGAAAATTGAGAGAGTTGTTCTTATGGATTTGAACTGTGTAAAGCAATGATCCATCTTTTGATATGCACGGCACTAGCTCTGCTGCAAGTCTAGTCTTGTCTTTGTAGTTGGGTGGCATGAAGGGACCCCTATGAAAACAATTGAAATTTCAGGGGGGGCACCTGCCCCCCCTCGCCCCCCCTCCCTCCGCCCCTGACTAGACTCTTACTTGTATTGCACTCATATGCCTCCTACATAGATGCACTTATGTATATTCCTTCGCTATGAAATACAATATTATTCAATTCAGTATTTCTAACCGTCTCCTCATTGACACGTGGTCTTGTTATTCTCTTCCACTTAATTCTGCATGTTGAGAGTGGGGCTGGGTGTGCACGTGGTTCATAGTGCGTGCTTCACTGTCTATCGTACTTGCGGGCTCAGCATGCGTGGTTTCATGTTCATCTCGTACCTCAGTATTGTCGTGCATTGAATTCTTGGTTTTGTCTCCAAAACGTCTGCTTGTTTCTTTTTCAGTGCATGCAAAATCATTGTTTTGTTTCAGGTCAACTCCCATTATGGGCCCACTCAGATCCTCATCCCCAGATTGTGTGGAATGGAGTTTATTTTCATCCAAGAAATCCGCTACATGTGCCTGCCTTGTGTCAGTCCTAGTCAGACTCCTAAGGTTTACGTGGAACAATGAAGCCCCAGCACGAGCACCGCTGCCGTCGTTCTGCTGCTGTGTGGTGTTTCTGTCGTGAAACCATTGGGATATTTAAATTTATTAATTGGGATAAAATTTGTGATAAGTAAAAAAAAATTGGGATTTGAACGAAAGAAAGATGATATACGTTACTGTGGATGGATAGAGATTTGTGATAATTAAATAGAATTTAGATAACAAAAATTTTGGAATGTTTTAAAGAATTAAAAAAAAAAAAACATAGAAATTTTTAGATAAGAATGAGTAGTTTTTACATTTTACGCGAGTTAGGTATTTTTTGGAAGTATTAAATTTTTTTTTAAAGATAATTGAAGTATTTGAATTCAAATAGATAACAAATATAAATAAGAATTAGACATTTGAATACAAATTGGTGGTGAGAATTACGTTTTTTTTTTTTTTCTTTTTGTATGTGAGATGGTATTACTATTTTAATTTTTTTTTTGCTTTTTTGTAGGAAAAAAAATAAACTAAAGGGTATGTTATTTTAGAATTTGTATGAGAATATTTTGTTAGGCCAAAAATTGAAGATGAAACAAAGGAATTCTCTTATTAATAGTACACACACTATAAAACCAAAACTTCTGACATTTTGTTGACCTAATGAGAATTTGCCACAATGAAGTTTGCGTCTCTCACAATTATCCATGTTGCCAATATTTTTTTAATTTTAATTTAAAAAAAAATCAATTATTGATTAATTTCAACAATTACATCCCGATAAGTGTCTTCTCAAAAATAAAATCCCGATAAGTGAAACCTCCCAATAACCCATACCTCTCTCTCTCTCTCTCTCTCTCTCTCTCCCCCATTATCGAGTCTCACTATCAACAGCTTTGCCACTGCCATAGTTACCATAAACCACCATAGCCATCACAAGAACTTAGCCCAACTCACCAATGCATTGAGCTTCAGCCCCATTTCAAATAGATGAGTTCTCTAATCATATTGTAACTTCTTTATTTCTACAATTTAAAACTATTGGGTTTTGATTCGTAAGAACCATTTGGCTATTGATTTTGAATGGTGGTTGTGCTTTTGATTGTGGCAATTTGAGGTTAAAATTTCAGTGCGTGGGGGTTTTTTTTTTTTTTTTTTTTCATCTTGGTTTGTAAGCAAAATTGGGATTGTAAGGACTGGATTTAACTCCAGAGCCCAAACAACTGAAGGACCTAGGCCCAAATAGCCAAACACAATGAATTTTATAGAGAGTGAGCTCCAAAACTAGTTTTATGGGTGAGATAGCGCTTACCATGGACCAATAACAACAAAGATACAAGGAAAAATGGAAGGCAATTACAGTATTGAGAAGGATAATTCTCCTCGGATAAGTCCGAGGAGACTTGTTCTTGGATATACCACTGTTGGGTTTTTATATAGTTTCAGTTCTTGGTTCTACAGTGTTTTTTTCTGCTATTTCTCCGATCTCTTCTCTCCGGGGGGCCTTCTATCTTATGTAGACCCTTTTAGAGATGATCCTAGTCTTCCATTTGTTGATCACACAGGCCACCACTTAAGTGCTAGTCCCATCAAGTACTTCTTCTGAACTCCTGTGAGATACGACAACCAAGACAGTACCGTTCAAGAGTCTTCTCTATATAAATGTAGCCAGGAGGTTAGGTGCAATGCATTAAATGGGGTGGCAGCCACCAGTTTCTCAATTACTTCAGCACTAGTCCCCCTTCCTAAAGCCCTTTCTGTACTGTAAGGTTTCTTCTGATGACGTATTGATGACGTGACCATAGAATTTGAGGACGCAGACTCCTCGGCATAGCAACTGCCCTTCTCGACCGTGTTATGACACGTGGCGTAATTGCCTTACTCGGAACTCTAGTACCCCACAGGGAGCTATAGGGTTAGGGTTGTTGTATTTGAGCGTTTCAATAGTTATAGAAATATTTCTTCTTATTTGGATCCCATATGATTGTTTAGTTACCAAGTTGCTAGTGGTTGGAATGGAAGTTTTTCTACACATCTAAATTCAATTTTTTTTTTTTGTATTTTAAAAACATGTATAAAAAGATAAGTTATAATCAAATTGTAGAGTAATAATCTTATTTTTAACAAATTTAGAATATGTATTAAGAACATAGAAAACATGAAATCCAACCATAGGATTTTCAAAACATTAATCCAATAAAAAAATTAAATAATATAGGATTCCTTAAAATTATTCCGTTATCTTGGTTCTTGCATGTAGCTCTCTCTCTCTCTCTCTCTCTCTCTCTCTCTCTCTCTCTCTCTCTCTCTATATATATATATATATATAAATTTTATTTTATGGAATATATGCTGTACATTGATAAACTTGTTTAGATTATTTTAGAATAACTTATATAGATTTTAGAGTAGGCTAAGTCAGTCTTATATATATAAGCTCACGTAATTAATTTCTCTCTCTTTCTCTCTCTCTCATGAATTTTTCTACCATAATCAACTACTGGACAAAAATTTGGTTTACAATAATACTTGGAAGATGGCGTGATGGCTAAATTTAAATGCACAAGAAAACTGATTTGTAAATTTTATAAATAGAAAATGTTAAAACTATTTTCAATTTTATTTAACAAACTTACAAGCTAACATAATAATAATGGATTCTCAAAAAAAAAAAAAAAAAAAAATAATGAAAAATTGATTTGTGCATTCGTCATATTAATAACATAAAAAATAAATTTCTTTATTATGTCTTTGTTGTGTTTTTCAAAATTTTACATATCAATTTTGTAAAACCCATATCACTCTTCTCGGATTGAGATCTGAACTGAAGAAAGTGGATTTATTTTTTTCTCCTGCATTAGCACCTGGAAGGCTTGAAGTGACTGATGAGTACCTGGTGTGATGTTTATGTCTTGGCATAACACGTTCATGCCTAGCAGTTCATTTTTAAAATTTAAGAATACTTTTTATATTCTTATTTGGACTTGCAAAGTTAATAATAATTTTATTTTTCATATCATATCTTCTTCTTTTTTCATAATCAGATCATATCTTCAGTTGGCTGGCTTTAGCTTCACCTTGAAATTATAATTCACATCAGTTGTGGATTAGCTTCAATGGATCCATAAAATGTCAGCTAGCTCTATTTAGGGCACATTCAAAATTCCATTAATTAGTAAAAGATCAAATCATGAAATTCTAATGCCACATATAGTAGGTTGTTCTCACTCCGAATTGCATCATGGGAAGATAGTAGAATTTACTGCAAGAATCAAAAAAATATAGAGGCTACGGTAGGATTAGTATTAGTAGTTTTAGTGCTTAAGGAAGTTTAAAGAAGAAAAGTTGTTGATAAGAATAAGAACTATATATGGATTAATTATTGGAGCAATTACACTTAATTTTTTTTTTTTGAAAAGGAATATAAAAACCTTGGTGCACTTCGCGAGTTTGAGTTTATTCATAAAGCTTGCATGTTAGAAGATACTTTGAAAAAAAAAAAAAAAAAAAAAAAGGAAAAGACTGGCAACTGTCAAATTTGAAATGGTGAGTATTAACTGCATGTGAAATTACAATTTTGATCTAGTTTCTTACTGAAACGTCCTAATTTGTTGATTTGTTATAAATTGGATACGTGTCAATTTTGTATCCAATCTTTTTTTTTTTTTTTGAGTGCAAAGTACGCCACCCTGAACTTAAACAACATTAACCTTATATAAAATTACCTTAAAACACATTTCAATGTAGTTCTTAATTTTTTCTGAAAACTCATCTGCCTATTTGCTAAAAGTTGATTAATGTGTATGACTTGCATCGATCCGGACACAATACAGAAAGGATATGTATATATATATATCCAAAATTGGACACTTATAATCTCGTATCCCATCTAATACTCTAGTGCAATGACAATAACCTAGTACAAAGTATTTTTGTGCTTAAGGGGGAGGTTATACATAAGTAAATAAAGTTAAAAATAAAAGGTGTTACCAAACCGAGAAGATGTGCTTGTGTGAAATTGTCCATGCAATTTCCTACTAAAAGAAGTGCTCAACAAATCCCTGCTTTGTTGCATATTTCATGCACGTTAAACATAAATAATACTGCATGTTCTAGTTGAGTAAAGCACTAATGCATTTGACTCAATAAGTACGAGAATAATTTCATCTGTGAATGTCGGCACACATTGTTGAACAATCTACGTTGGTTATTTTAATTTTTTGTGTAAGGCAGAAGAATTGCCTGGCAAATCACCTTTGGCAGAGGGCACACTAAAGCAATGAATGGGTCGCGCGCTTAGTGGCTGCCTGCCAATGGAGATTCTGCCCTGTAATGCGACCGCACTTTCAAGGAGTGTTCGCATCCAAACTTGTTATTTATGCATGGTAGCCTAGAAGAGGCATATCCCATGGAACAATGCCTTTTTTTTTTTTGGTTTTTTATGTGGTTAAAGGCTTTCTATCACTTTATTCTGTATTCCCTACCTCTCCAAATCATAATCACATATTTGAATTCCATTCGTAGAATTTGACTTTATTTAGACTCCGTGGGTCAAAACAAAACAAGTATTACTACGACTTTGTGATGTGTGTTGTCTTGTCAATATATTAGCATGGCAGTATAAATCACACTAATGTGGGTATCTTTCAGAACAAAATCCTCACATGATTCTTATATATATATGTATATATATATATATATATATATATATATATATATATCAACTTTGTTCAGTCAATGCATGATTAGAAACCCCTCAAATTTTTTTTTTTTTTAATGTCCCAACCTGATGAGGTTGAAAATATCACCAGTAAGTTGCAAGCACCCTCCATAACTGATGAAACCTGCAAACAGAAAACAAATAGACCTCAAAGAGAGCACCGGTGTGGTGCCGGCCGAAAACCCTCCGAAGGTCAAGTTAGAATTTCTTTTCAACCCTAAAGTGATAGAGTTGAGTCAGATATGCGTACCTTTAGTCAAGGGGGTTTTGGATGTATTTATAGGGGTGTAGAGTCGGCCTTTTTTCCTTGATTACCAAGCTCTTTCCTTTCATGATCAAAACTCTTTCCTTATAAAATTCCTTTGATTAAGGCTAATGTGTAGCGCAAGAATTATTCGTATTTACGTTTGCGTGAATCACACTCAAGGCCATGTCAGTCCTAATCTCATAGCATGGTTTGAGGTAGCCTGGAGAGCGATGCATAAATTCTTTCCGTCCGTCTACCACAGATCCGTCCTCTTTAAGCCATATTGCCCGTCACCTTAATTTAATCATACCAGCAAGACCGTCATGTTAGTTTTACTCTCATCAGATGCCCCCTCATTCCGTGATACCGTCATCTCTACGAAGCGGTTTCACGGAATGACAGTTATAGTTTCTGACGGACAGGCTGGAAGCTGTCATAAATGCTCAGGGACACGTGGGGAGATTTCAATGGTCGTTTGCTCGAATCGAGGCGTCGCTTCGTTTACCGCGCCGTTCCCCCTATATATATATATCACCCACCGTATTCATTTTTACACTTTTTAGAGAATTTTCTGATCAGAGCGCAACCGTCATCCCTTTTCAGAGAGCAACCGTCTCCTTTGGAAGCCGGGAAACAACGTGGTGATAACTTTCTCCGTCGTGAGCGTCTCGCCATCTACTTGTAAGTTTCTCTCACCGTCTGCTTGTAAGCTATCCTTATACAACGTTTCATTCTTTATTTCCCTTGTTGGTCCCGTCGTCGGTATAAATCTAGAGCCTTAGGCTTCCTTTACCCGTCATATGTAGGTGTCAGATGTCTAGTGAGGCATCAAGTAGTCAATCTTGTGCCCGCGAAGGAGCGGGTTATGAAGAGGTGTTCCCGTCAGGTCAAGCAGACCAAGACACCTCCAGCGGGGAGAGGGAACCGTCGTCTAGCTCTCCTTCCCATGGGGAAGATGAAGGGCAAGATATGGACGGGTCAGAGTATGACTCGATTGACAGCCTGGACGGTGTCGACCCCCCGGTCCAATCCGTCATTGGTCCTGACGGCTTCAGGGAGTTCGTCCTGCTCCCTTTGTGGACGGTGAATGACTTTGTGTCAACCATCAAACCAGCGCACTTCAACACGTTGAGGCAAAAATACCAAATACCCGACACCATATCCATCCGTCTACCATTCAAATCAGAAAAATGCTATTACTACGGTCTTGAAGACGTCGGTGTCTACGAGCAGATGCTAAAGGCGGGTCTTCGATTTCCCCTAAGTGCATTGCACCGTCGTCTCCTCCAGTAGCTGGGTCTGGCCGTCACCCAGATATCTCCGAACGCATGGAGGGTTTTCCTAAGCGTTGAGGTATTGTATGGCGTTATGTCTGACGGAGCTAGACGGTTAACAGTGGAAGAATTTTTTCATTGTTACCGTCCGTCGGAAATTACCAAGTCAAGGGGAATGTACAGCTTTGTGCCAAGGAGTCCGGTACTTAGGCTTGTATCCGAGACCCCAGATTCTAATCGTAACTGGAAGGGTCGTTATTTCTTCCTTCGCGGAGATAACTGGATGTGTCGTCCAGGCGACGACAACTACATGCCGGTTGATAAAACGTGGGGTATAATGCCCCCGTCTGGTACGAGTCCGTCTACTCATTAATCGTCACTAATTTTCATTTTCATGGATTTTGTCTTAACCCTTTTTTTTATTTATTTTTTTATTTATTTTTTTTTTTTTACAGCGAGGGGCCGTCCACCTATCTCAACCGAACAGTTTGGTTTTCTGGAGAGAATCTTCCAAAAGACAAAGTTGTCTGAGCGGACCTGGTCGAAGCTCGTCACATTGGACACGTTACATTGGTATTGTGACAGTCCTGAACCTACACCCATCGCCAGAAGATACGACACAGGTGTTCGCAAACGTAAGTTCTGGAATCTTTCCGTCAATAGTCTAGCTTTATGTTTTTCCTTTGTTGACCGTCTTCTTTTGCAGAAATGGATGACGCCAGGAGACGGGCTATTATCAAACAACAAGCAGCAAAAAAGAAGCAGGGGGGCGATGCTTCAAGGGTGGATCCGTCACAGACGGCCCCTAAAAGGCCGTCTTCTGAGAGGTTGGACCGTCACTCCAAGAAGCAAAAACTTGTGACGGGCCTACCTGCCGGTCAGGGGTCCGGCACGGCAAAACCAGCGCCCAAGCTAGGAATTGGCAAGGGTAAGGGTTTGATGACCAACCCGGACCCCGTCAAGGAGAAGCCCCCCGTCCTGCTTCGTGAAGACCCCCAATACGCTCTCCGTCGTATTGGGTCCATCATAACCGACGAAGATTATGAAGATCTGGGGAACCATGCCACCGAGGCCATGGGGGAGACTTGTCTGTACAGCTTAGCTCAGGTTAGTTCCCGTCATAGGCCCATTCCGTCCTTTTCACTTCGTTTCGTTCTTATCCGTCTTGAAGTTATTTTTATGCGGACTGTTGCAGGGTGTATTAATGGCCAAGGGCCTGTCAGACTGTTGCTTGGCCCAGGAAAGAGCCCTTGAACGGGTACGTGCTAAGGCAAAGGTGACGGCGGAAGAACTAGACGACCTGAAGCTATGGAGGGTCCGTCATGAGAAAAAGCTGGCGCTCTCCGAGCAGACTCGCGAAAACTTAGAGAAGGAGGTTGAGCTGCTCAGGAAGACGGTGAAAGCCCATGACGACAATATCCTTCAAGCAAAAATCGATGCCGTCAGGGAGTACCGAGATTCCGACGCCCTTCTGACGGAGCTTGGTTCCTCTTTTAGCGACGGGTTCGATGACTGCATCCGTCAGGTTAAGGCGTCCTTCCCTGACTTGGACTTAGCTCACATAACCATAGATGCTGAGGCCCGAACCCCTGCTCACCCCGTCGACTCTGAAGGGACAGAGGAACTCTTTGGTGAGGTTCCGGATGATGACGGGGCCGCTAAAGCTACAGAGGAAACAACCGTCACTGACCTTCTCCAGCCGTTGCCTGAAGGCCCTGAGGAACCCGTCACGATTAAAGATTAATGTAATTTGTAGCGATAGGGAACAATTTCACTTTCTGTATTTGTTCAACTTTTTGTCATCGAACTGCACTGTCTTTGGTAATCCGTTTATATTTTGAACCGTCGTTTGCATGATATCTTCAATATGTCTTGGGCTATCCGTTCATTTTGATTGAATTTCGCTCTTTTGCTTATTTATTCAGCTCTTCATTTTAATTATCCGTCCGCTGTAGGCTTTTCATCCATTGGATGATCCGTCCACTTTGTGGACTCGTAGGTTTTTCATCCTTTGGATGATTCGTCCACTCTGTGGACTCGTAGGACTTTTCATCCTTTGGATAGTCCGTCCACTTTTTGGACTTGTAGATTTTTCATCCTTTGGATGATCCGTCCACTTGGTGTTCTTACAGGTTCTTCATCCTTTGGATGATCCGTCCACTTGTTGGACTCGTGGGTTTCTCATCTTTTGGATGATCCGTCCACTTTGCGGACTTGTAGGTTTTTCATCCTTTGGATGATCCGTCCACTTTGTGGACTCATAGGTTTCTCATCTTTTGGATGATCCGTCCACTTTGCGGACTTACAGGTTCTTCATCCTTTGGATGATCCGTCCACTTGTTGGACTCGTGGGTTTCTCATCCTTTGGATGATCCGTCCACTTTGCAAACTTGTAGGTTTTTCATCCTTTGGATGATCCGTCCACTTTGTGGACTCGTAGGATTTTTCACCCGCATACGTTTCTCATTTTCTTAAACAAAAACTCCATTCTCATAAGTTCAATAGAACAAATTGTCAATGGAAAAGAAAACATATTGTCAATGAAAAAGGAAACTTGAGTTTAAAGTAGAAACGATGACTGTCTAAAAATGAACTAAAAATAAGGTAATAGGTTTCCGTCTGATGACTGCTGCATTACTGGTAGTATTTCTTCAGGTGCTCCGCATTCCAGGGGTGGCCCAATCTCCTTCCGTCTAAAGCCTCCAGGTAGTACGTTCCTTTCCTGTGCCATGAGATGATTCTGTATGGGCCTTCCCAGTTAGGACCCAGCTTTCCTAGGGATGCATCCTTCGTAGAGCCAAGCACTTTTCGTAACACTAGATCTCCAACCTTGAAGTCTCGGTGCCGGACCTTGGAGTTGTAGCATTTTGCCATCATGTCTTGATACCGCGCCATTCTCTGGGCAGCCGCTGCCCTGACTTCGTCTAGAAGGTCAAGCTCTAGACGTAATGCTTCGGTATTCTTGCTTTCGTCATAGCTCTCCACGCGGTAGCTTGTTAATCCCACTTCTGCCGGTATGATGGCCTCAGCGCCAAATGCCAATCGAAACGGTGTCTCTCCTGTTGGCATCCTTGCCGTTGTTCTGTACGCCCATAGCACACTTGGTAGTTCATCTGGCCATATGCCTTTTGCCCCCTCGAGTCGGGTCTTGATAATTCTTAGCAAGGACCGGTTCGTGACTTCAACTTGTCCGTTGGCCTGTGGGTGCGCGGGCGACAAGTAGTGGTTCTTGAATCCCAGCTGAGAGCAGAAGTCTCGGAATGCATCGTTGTCGAATTGCTTCCCATTGTCGGAAACGAGCACTCTCGGGATCCCATATCGGCAAATGATACTTCTCCATACAAAGCCGCGAATGTTTTTCTCCGTGATAGTTGCAAGGGCTTCGGCTTCCACCCACTTGGTGAAGTAGTCGATGCCAACCACCAAGAACTTCAGTTGTCTTGCTGCTATTGGAAATGGGCCCATGATATCTAACCCCCATTGTGCAAACGGCCATGGGGCCGTCATGGGTGTGAGTTCCTCAGTTGGCTGTCTAATGAGATTGCCAAACTGTTGACACTTGTCGCAGGCTCTGACGTACGTATGGGCATCCTTCTGCATGGTCGGCCAGTAGTACCCCGCTCGGAGTAGCTTGTGCACTAGAGACCTTGATCCCGAGTGGTTTCCACTCCTTCGTGAACTTCCCTCATCACGTAGTCGGCTTTGTCATGGCCGAGGCACCTTAGATACGGTCGGGAGAATCCTCTTTTGTAGAGGATGCCTTTAATCAGTACAAATCGGGCAGCCTTAACCTTCAATTTTCTTGCGTCTTCCCTGCTGTCTGGCAGCTTCCCGTCCTTGAGGTACGCCACGATCGGAGCTGTCCAATCGTCCTTAGTGCTTAATTCCTGTACACGAACGTTATCTAGTAGCGATGAATGTTGGACGAAGGACAATACCTGTTCTGGAGCGATCATGGGTTCGGCCGAAGCAGCCTTGGCGAGTCGGTCCGCCTCTTGATTCTCTTCTCTTGGGACCTGAGCTATCGTGAATTGGAGGTTACTCGCTAGTTCCTTCACTTCTCCGAGGTACCTTCTCATTCGTTCATTCCTGCAATCATAGCTCCCATTAACTTGGCTGGCTACGACTTGAGAGTCGGAGTAGACTACTGCCTTCCTTGCCCTGCCGCTATCGCAAGTTCCAATCCCGGCCACCAGGCCTCATACTCGCTTCGTTGTTCGTAGTGGGGAACTCTAGACGCGATCATGCATTCAATCTTATCTCCTTCCGGGGTGTGGAGTACGACTCCGACTCCTCCCGCATGCTTATTGGAGGACCCGTCTATGTGAATTCTCCACGTGGGCGTCTCTTCTTCCCCCGCTCCTCGCTGTAGTGAATTCGCGATGAAGTCTCGCCAATATTTGCCCTTTCATTGCGTCGTTCGTGGCCGGTATCGGATATCGTACTCACTTAACTCAATCGCCCATAAAGCCATCCGTCCGAAGTTTCGTGATTATTCATTGCCCTTCGCAGTGGCCGGTCCGTTAGGACTATTATGGGATGTGCTTGAAAATAGGGCTTCGGCTTTCGTGCCAGTTATAAGAGCGAAGGCAAGTTTCTCCATCCGTGGATATCTCTCCTCTCGCACCCCTGGGCTCGGCTTACAAAGTACACGGGCTTCTCGCATCTTTCCTTCCTCCCCGATGAGAGCCGCACTTACGGCCGCCGACGAGACGGCAAGGTATAGGAACAATTCCTCTCCCGGTGTGGACGGACTAAGCAATGGGCGGGCGAGAGATATGCTTTTAACTCCTCAAATGCCTTTTGGCATTCGTCCGTCCATTCGAAAGATCTTCTTAGTGTTTTGAAGAAAGGCAGACATTTGTCCGTTGCTCTTGATACAAACATGTTTAGAGCTGCTATCTTTCCTGTCAAACTTTGCACTTCCTTCACCGTCCTTGGAGGAGATAGCCCCATAATTGCTTTCACTTTCTCGGGGTTGACCTCAATGCCCCGCTGGGACACCATGAATCCTAGGAACTTTCCAGCGGTCCACTCCGAATGCGCATTTGCTTGGGTTCCGCTCATTTTATACGTTCGAAGAGTGTTGAAAGTCTCCCGTAGGTCCCTCGTATGATCCGACACCTTTACGCTCTTCACCAAAGATGTCATCCACGTAGACCTGGACGTTCCGGCCAATCTGGTGCGCGAACATTTTGTTCATCAATCGCTGGTACGTGGCTCCTGCATTCTTCAGTCCGAACGGCATCACTTTGTAGTAGAAAAGCCCTTGGCTTGTCACAAACGATGTTTTCTCTTGATCCGTTTCCTCTAACTTGATCTGATTGTACCCTGAGAAGGCGTCCATGAAACTCAACAACTCATGTCTAGCGGTGGAGTCCACTAAGGCGTCAATGCGTGGGAGCGGGTAACCGTCTTTAGTGGCACGCTCATTCGCATCCGTGAAGTCGACGCACATTCTCCACTTCCCATTTGACTTTTCGACCATCACCACGTTTCGCGCCCGGAGGCCGGGTAGTATACTTCCCGTATGAAGTTTGCTTCCCGTAGCTTCTGCACTTCCTCTGCTGCGGCACGATCCCGTTCGGGGGCAAATACGCGCTTCTTTTGTCGAACTGGAGAGAACGAAGGTGACACGTTCAATTTGTGGACAATGACTGCCGGATCTATTCTTGGCATGTCGTCATGGCTCCATGCGAATACGTCTTGGTTCTCTTTAAGGAACAGTAGAAGCGCATGTCGAACCGTTTGGTCGACCGAGGTTCCTATCCTGGTGGTCCGGTCGATCCTTGAATCGTCCAGTTGCACCTCTTCCAATCTCTCCACGGGTTCTGCCGCTGTTCTCTGTTCTTCGATGTTCATTGCTTGTACATGGTCATCCATCTCCATCATGGCCACATAACATTCCCGTGCGGCCACCTGATTTCCGCGCAGTTCTCCAACTCCATGTTCGGTGGGGAACTTGATCATCAGATGGTAGGTAGAAGTGACGGCCTTCCATGCGTTGAGAGTGGGTCGTCCGAGTATGGCATTATACGCTGAGGAGCAATCAACCACTAGGAAGGAAACATCCTTGGTTATTTGCTGTGGGTAGTCTCCTACCGTCGCCGCCAATGTGACGGATCCTAAAGGATGGACCCGGGTTCCCCCGAAGCCGACGAGGGGTGTGCATGCCGGGACCAGTCACTCTTTTGCAATCCCCATCTGTTGGAACGCGGGGTAGTAAAGGATGTCCGCCGAGCTCCCGTTGTCCACTAGAACTCGGTGGACGTTGAAGTCTCCGACCTGTATACTAACCACAAGCGCGTCGTCATGAGGGTGGTGAAGGCGCCGGGCCTCTTCTTCAGAAAACTCGATACTGGAGCCGTTCCGCCGTATTCTTTCAAGTGAAGAGCCCGTCGACTGGACACTTTGCACTGCCCGTAAATAGGTCTTTCTGGCCCTTTTAGACAACCCCGTTGGAGTACTGCCCCTTATTATCATCCGTATGTCCGCAACCGGTGGTCTGGGACGTTCGTTTTCCTGTCTTTGACCCTGCTCCTGGGGTTGATCCGTTCTCTCTTTCCTCTCGAACCTCTGCAATCTTCCTTGCCTGATAAGGGCTTCGATCTGTTGCTTCAGGTCGTAACAGTCCGTCGTATCATGGCCGTGGTCACGATGAAAGCGGCAGTATCTATCTCGTGGCCTTTTGTTCAGATCTCCCTTCAATTTGCCCAGGAACGTCAAGGTTCCTTCATCTTTGATTTGCATTAACACCTGGTCAATCGGGGCTGTGAGGGGGGTGAAACTTGTAAACCTCCCCGAAGGTGGTTTGGATCTCCGATCTTCTCGTCGATCTCTGGTTCTTGCTGTTTTTCGTCCATTATCTGGTTTCGTGTCTTCCTGTCTTTCCCTTTTTCTTGGTTTATAGTCGTCCCTGGCCAGCAAGGCATCCTCTGCGTTCATATACTTTGTCGCCCTGTAGTATACATCGGACATAGTTTTTGGGTCATTTTTACATAGAGAGAACAAGAACTTACCCTCTTGTAACCCGTTCGTGAACGCCGCCACCAATATCTTGTCATCTGCTTCGTCTATCAAGAGGGACTCCTTATTGAAGCGGGCTATATAGGACCTTAGTGTCTCGTCTTCTCGTTGCTTAATACCCAGTATGCAGGCAATAGACTTCTTGTGACGATGGCTTCCAATAAAGTGTGACACGAACTGTGCGCCTAGCTCCTTAAAAGTGCCGATGGAATTTGGCGTCAGCCTTCTGTACCAATCCCTTGCAGGTCCTTTCAAAGTGGTGAGAAAAGCCCTGCACATTATCTCATCCGGTACACCCTGAAGATGCATCAGGGTTCGGAAGGACTCCAAGTGATCCACCGGGTCTTTAGATCCGTCGTAGTTTTCCACATGGGGCATACGAAATTTCGGAGGAACGGGGCACGAGTTCACCAAAGCCGTGAAGGGCGAATCCGTTCTGTGGACTAAGTCGTCCAGGTTGCTGGATACCCGTCCTTTAAGGGCGTTCATCATCGCATCCATGCGTTCCCTCATCTCCTGCATCTCAGCGGTGATATGAGGTGGCATGGAGTCCAAGGCAGATGGCGGGTTTGTCTCCTACCGCTCCGGTCTTGTCGGTGCGGTGCTACCTTCAGGCCTGACGGCATGCCTCCCCTCCGGGCTCGCGACTTCCTGGTCCTCCTGTGGTGCACTTTGGCGCGCAGTCATCTGCCGTAGTTGCTCTTCCAAGTCGTTATTCCGCTTAGTGAGGCGCTCGACAGCAGCAGCAAGCGTCTGAACTTGTCTTTCTAGCGCTGTAGCATGCGGTTCTTCACCCTGATTGTTGACTGTCGCCATTGATCTGGTGAGTACCATGCAACTTTTTGTCTTTGGAATAGAGCAAAGGCTGAATCAGTTTTCCTTTCACTCTCGGTTCCCCACAGACGGCGCCAACTGATGAGGTTGAAAATATCACCAGTAAGTTGCAAGCACCCTCCACAACTGATGAAACCTGCAAACAGAAAACAAATAGACCTCAAAGAGAGCACCGGTGTGGTGCCGGCCGAAAACCTTCCGAAGGTCAAGTTACAATTTCTTTTCAACCCTAAAGTGATAGAGTTGAGTCAGATATGCGTACCTTTAGTCAAGGGGGTTTTGGATGTATTTATAGGGGTGTAGAGTCGGCCTTTTTTCCTTGATTACCAAGCTCTTTCCTTTCATGATCAAAACTCTTTCCTTATAAAATTCCTTTGATTAAGGCTAATGTGTAGCGCAAGAATTCTTCGTATTTATGTTTGCGTGAATCACACTCAAGGCCATGTCAGTCCTAATCTCATAGCGTGGTTTGAGGTAGCCTGGAGAGCGATGCATAAATTCTTTCCGTCCGTCTACCACAGATCCGTCCTCTTTAAGCCATATTGCCCGTCACCTTAATTTAATCATACCAGCAAGACCGTCATGTTAGTTTTACCCTCATCACAACCTAAACCTCTAAAGGTCATTCAAAGCGTGACTTTCACAAAGAATCCACTTGAAGCTCTTAGCTCTCTGGTTTCACAGAAACATGCTTGATAAGTTAAAAGACAGTTTAAAAAAAAAAAAAATTCGAAAAAAGAGAAAAGAATAGGCCATGGTAGATGCTTCAAGACGGAAGATCCAGAAGCATGTTCTCGATGTCTTTATGCCATACAAGTAAAGCTCCTGCTTGTGGCTGTCAAGAGCCATCAAAATGGTCCCCGCAAGTACTTTGTATATGCAGAAACTTGAGGCAGCAATTGGTATAGGACCTTGTGGATTTAATAAGCAACTTGTGAGAATCCCAGTTTTAAGACTAAACCTAAGGTCTTGGAAATCCTTGAGGGACATGTTGTGTTTATATTTGTGGGGTTTAACTTACTTTTAATACGTTTTTATTTGAATTTTTTTTTAATAAGAAATTACCACGTTACTCACTAACTAGGAAATGTGAATGTGTTATGCACTTATTTTGCCCAATCCATACATTAGTCTTTAGGAGATTGATGGTAATGCTCTTGTTATGCTCTGGACTCGCTCAACAATTATGCATTGCATGCTTGGATGCTATATCATGATATTACAAATGTTTAAATAAACTTGAGAGAGAGAGAGAGAGAGAGAGAGAGAGAGAGAGAACAATATTGATCAACCCATCTTATTATCAATCAACATATTTCTCATATTAAAAATAATGGAGTTGGTTCTCTTACCTGCACGCACTACGTACTTCAATTCCCTGATGTCGAATTTTTAAATGAATATGATATATTCTTCAATTTGCTAGATATCTCAATTCATGATCTTCTATTTGTGGATGCTAATGAACAAAGGATGTTGTAATGCATGTTCTAGCTTGCTTGATGTTGAGATTTGATGTAGATGAGTGAAATGTTTGAGTTTTTATAAATGATGATGCACAAAATCTTTAGTGAGTTAATTGTCCACACGTGCGACGGTTGAGGTACTTGAAGAACAAAAAAGGTGAAGAACCTAAAGAGAGTACTAGTGGGGTGTCGGTCAAAGACCCTTCGAATGTTAAGTCACTGGTAAAAGAATTTCCGATAACTCAAAAGTGCAAGAATTAGGAAATCACACTTATCTTGGAGAAGAGGAGGCCTGATGCTTATATAGTGGTATAGGGCTGACCGAGATCCCATAGACATAGGATTTTACTTGTAGGGAAGATACATAGTTGATGTTTTGAGATCGTATGGTTTAACTTCCCATATTTGGAAAACACGAATATGTGAAAATATCTTAGGATGTGATGTGCAAATTCTTTCCATATAAGGATGCATGAGTGGAAAACACACAAAAAGGGTGTGAATTAAGTGGTGTTCTTACCTGACGGATACTTCCTTACCCGTTGGTATTGGGTAACCTGACATGGCCTTTCCTAACTGATGATAAATTCGAGTGAAGCACATGGCCTTACGCCGCGTTATAATCAACCCGAAGAGAACATAGTACCCAACGGATAAAAAGGAGACCAAATGGCAATTCACACCCGAAGAGTAAAAGGAGTTAGAAAAATTCTCATCCAAAATATTCCTTATCAATAAACAAGATTTGTTTTTATAGATCTAAGAAGAGTAGTATTGCATGTTCAACCTAATGTCTCTTAATTTTTTTCCCCTCAAAATTTCTGCAACACCTCACTACTTAATTTTTAATAAGCCATCAAGATGTAGAAAGTTAGATGTCCTCTCAAATTTTGAAGGAAAAGATCCATTGATTTGATGATAGGGGTAAATTTATAGAGGGAAATGGATTAAGGGTTTAAAGTTCCCTCATTTCTATCTCCTTTAGGATTTTTTTAAAATTTTTTTTTATAGAGTTTTAACCTATGGTGTTTGTTTATGATAATTACATTTTTTCTCATCAAACTAAGACACTAATCGGTTTTTGGTGTAAGCAGGAATTAAACCCTAGATTTCTTATTCAATCATCAGAGATTTTACCAGTTGAGCTAACTAGAACTTACAACTTGTTTTTATCTTCATATACATTTAAACTACATTTCGAGTTGATAAGATGTAAGTCAAAACCCATATTTAGTGGCCATACGAACATGAGATGTGTTAGACTTCCACAACATCAAGCATTAAGTTATTTTGGTCATATCTAAGGGCCTTGCTAAGAACAATACCCTCAATAATTTGAGCTATGGGTTGGTTCTATGGCTTGTGGTGAGAAAACACACTTGTAGCTATTTAGTCTCTTCTCTTGGGAAAAGGTTTCTTACCAAATTAGTTTGGAAAAAAACCTTTCAAATATTTCCTATATTGTTTATTGAATGTGAATTTTGAAAATTTAACCATTAGAATGCATGTTCTTATTAATCCTCCATGCTTGCAAAATTTCAATAAGATCAAATATCAATAGCTATTTCATTAATCAAATATTTAAATTTAAATTTTTTATGATATAGAATTATGCATAAATATGAGTTTATTGATCGAATAGTGAATAACATCCAATTTAAATGAAATTTGATATGATTATTAAGAACATAAAGAAATTCTAGTCTAACAGTTAGATTTCTAAAATTCACATCCATTAAAAAGATATGGGAGAAGTTTAAAGGGTTTCTTTCTAAATTTGGAAAGAAACCCTTCAAACTTCTCTTGGGTCAGCGTTGAATTCTGGACTAAACTCCCAAATCTATTCCAATTAGAAAACCCTAACAATACATTAATAAATATAGTACTTAATTCTCCATATGGGTGTCATTTATTACATAGAAATCATGATCAGCACTATTAATTCCTACTAGCATGTAACTCATGCAAACACATGGTTTCATTTAAAATTAATCACAATTTTTTATTATAAAAATATAAATAATTAATCAAATTATTAAAAAAACTATAGCATGTAACATATGCATACATATAGATACATTTAAAATTAAATACAATTTTTATCATAAAAATATAAATAATTAATCAAATTATTTTGTTAAAAAATTAAACGTAATTAGTCACATATTAAATTTTTTATCTAAATTTAATACTACTTACGATAATTTTTTTTTCTAATTTTTAATAAGTTAGAATGTGTGGTGATCTTTGTTGTGGGGTAATTTTTACTGAGTATATGTGATTGGTTTATTATTATTATTATTTTTATAGTTCATTAATATTAAATTCTTAGTATTTTGTACTCATTAACTCACTTGGCATAAAGATCAAAAAATTTAGGTGAACACATGACACAAACTTAAGTTGATAATTATAGTGTGGTTCCCACATTAATTTTGACATATGACACAAAATTGAATTCTAATTTCAAATCCTAATTGAAATTTCTCTAAACTTTACCCCTCTCTCTCTCTCTCTCTCTCTCTCTCTCTCTCTCTCTCTCTCTATATATATATATATATATATATATTGATGAATTCATAAATTTGATTTTTCATTTGAGAAACTGCTCAATAACTATATATTTTTTTTGTAAATATCATAATTCTAACTTCCACCTTTTAAGTATGATATATCAATACTCACATAAAAGTAACTGCATTGAATAAAATCTTAAGTATATATGATATATCAATTTTTTAAGAATTACTAAGCGCTTATTAAATTCAAATTCTCTTCTTTTTTTTCCTTCATAAAACTAACTACATTGAATAATTTTTTTAGAAAACGAAATATTTATCTTTCATCCACTAAATGTATCAATGTCATTGTCTGCTGATATTTTTTTAACTAAAAAAATTATCCAAAATGGTTAAAATATAGTTATTTGATTACTAAATGAGTTTTTCTATGATTGATCTTAAAATAATTAAAGTTTTAACTTTGAAAAATATAATAATATCTAAAATGTAATATAAATTCAAATTCTAAAGAATCTAAACATATCCAAATAACATAAATATCAATTTTCATGAATTCCAATTTTCATGATCTTTATGATCCCTCTATAAGTTCAGGAATTATATTTGAAATCCTCAACAATTGAATAAATATGAGCATTTGGGTTTATTTTTCTACTTCTTACCCATGATGAGACACCACAAAAATCTCATGAATTGATGCTATAGTAAATTAAACTTTGTACCTTCAGGTTTATATCATGTCCCACATGAATAAGCAGTCCACCACCCAGATACCCCTTGGGGGTGGATTACTTATTTATAAGCATTTTGGTGAAGTGAAACTGCGTGCTGTAGAATTGCCGGGCAAATCGCCCTTGGCAGAAGGCACACTAGAAGAATGCATGGCTGAGCTACATGCCATAGTTGCTGCCTGCCAAAGGTGATTTTGCCCTGTAATGTAACTGCACCTAAACTTGCAGAGTTATGACCAATAGACCGATTATTTATAGCAGACTATAAGAAGAATATCCTGTGGCACAATGCCTCTACTCTGTAATTAAAGGGCTTTCCATCACTTTATAGAATAAAGCTTTACTACTTTAAGGTACACATTCAAATTTAAAGAATTCTTTCTGAAGATGTTATTCTTAAACACCATTTATCCGGAATAATAATTACTATAGCTAATTTTATATAACTGGCAATAGCTAATTTTTTTTTCTTTTCCATTTCAATTTTTTTTTTAGCTTTTTTTGGGGGTGGGTGGGAGATTTGTCAAGGAAATCATGTACTGTAGAAGACTAGAAGTTGGAATAAATATTTGTACAAATACAAATGTTTTTTTTTTTCTCTTTAAAGAAAAGCATGCTATTTTTGAGAAAAAAAATATATGGTTTTTTAAGAACTAAATGAGATAAATATTAAAAGTTTATACAAAATAAAATTCATTTTTTTCATCAAGTGTCACTTATGGATGGTTTTGACATTTGTATCTACTAATTTAATTAAGATAAATGGACAGGAATTATTTTTAGAAAATACTAAATAAATTAAAGCATTCTAAATAATATTTTGAAGATATCTATATATATAATAATAGGTGAAGTTAAAAGAAATTTAAATTAAAATTTCAAAGTAATGTTCCAATTTTGCAACATGTGTCTTAAATTATTTATTCTTGAAGAGTTTTATTTTTTAATTTTAGAATCAAACGTGGGACCACATCATAAATATTCATCTAAGTAAGTTATTAAGTATAAAAGCCAAAGAGTCTAAAATACATAAATCGTAAAAAAAAAAAAAAATCACAATAAAAAAAAGACAATTTTCATTTTATACCTAATAATATCCTTACAATTTTTTTTGAAGAATTAAAAAAATATTAAAATGACTATCAATGGTATTTAAATTATATATATATGAATTATATTTTGCATCTTATTGTATATCTTTAATTGTGCACTCATTTGGGTTAATACCTTTTAATATTTTCAATAGAGACATTTATGGAATGTTCAAATTTTCTCACCCCCAACTATATATATATTGCATTCATTATTCCTTCCTAATGTTTAGTTATTTTTTTATTCCTTTGGTAAGTTCCATCATTACTCATATAAAGAGAGAAATGAAGAATTAAGTAAAATTTCTTCAGTTGGCCACAAAAAAGAAAACTTGTGCTTGATTAATAAGAAATATAACCTATATTTCTTAAAGAATAAACACACAAAATTTAAGTGATTGTATCTAGAGGGCCAAACTGTATGTTGTCTGGGTAGGTTTTTCCATACCAGGAAATGTAGAAGGGGAATATTAACAATTTTTTTATTAAAAAATAATTGTGGGACATGATCTTTTTTACCTCAACCTAGCTCCGTGACTGCAGATAATTGGTTATTAATTTATTATGGCAGAGACATATATATATATTCTTACTGGGAAGAATTCTCGATCTATAAATATGGAGATTCGACAAATCTATTTAAACCAACTTTGGCAGTTCAATGCTAACTATTTTATCCACCTTTGTACCTCAACTAGTTTAATCTTTAACTGAGGAAGAGTGGAAGAAATCAACTAAAATAGAGTAGGACTGAGAAAATGTGAAAAGACTCCATTTGCTTAAGACAAATATGTGTTACAGCTGCTTAGAAAATGGAAGATCCTGTAGCATGTTCTCACTACATCTCTTCCTCCTAGAAATGTCGCTTGACTCGCTTTCCAAATGGACCTATTAAAGTTGTTTTTGTGTACTCGAGGCTGCATTATCATAGGCTAGTGGTCCAATATGCTTGTATCATATCCAAGTGAGGTACATATATTCTTTGGCTACCAATATATATGTTCCTTCTTTTTTCTGTAAAAGGATTTTGGAAAGCAAATTCGCAAATCGCAATACATATTCTGATCCTGTAGCCACTGCGGGATATCAAACCTAATTCTTTCTCTTTCCTCATGCATGTAGTACTTCAATATGTACGGAAATGGAGAGGGGAGCAATATAAATATGTATATTCACTATAACATCTGATAAATGAAAGTAGTCCAGTAAACCAAGAAAGACAACAAAAAAAGAATAAAGAAGTAATGACGGGTGCTTAAAGATGGAAGATCCAGAGCTGTTCTTAAATTTCTTTTTCTTCTACACATCCTCTTTCGGTATATGCCTATCGTCATTGGCAAACAGCTTAAGAGTTGTTTTGTGCCTGCCAAAACTCGAGTCTGCATTTTCATAATGGTCCAACATGTGATTTATTTTCATTATTCTATGTTCTGCATAGCACGCAAGGTATCTTGACCATTCGCACTCTCAAAATTCATCAACGATATGTGACACATTGACGAAGGACATGCACAAAATGTGGCTTCAAGCAATAGAGTGTGCGCATCCATCGAGAATTCATTCTGTTAGGTCCATATATTAACAAATGTGTCAGATTGTGAGTCTAGTCATAAGTTTTGATATGTCTTAAAGTGACAATTGAAGATCTAGTTGAAGATTCAAAGATTGCTCAAGAATAACTCAAGAAAAGTAGAGTTTCTATAGGCTCGACTCTAACCTCGATTCCTCTCGAGTCTCGATTGAATGAGCCTCAAAAGTGAAGTTCTTATTTCTTCGACTCCTGCCGGATTCATGCTCAATCTATCAAGATCAAGATTTCATAAATATCAGCAATACGGAAAAAAACTCCCAACTTGTCCATTTGATTAAATCCTTATACAAAATAAAAAATTGTGGTGCAAAAGAATAAACCTCCACTCACCATATTGATTTAAAATATAAGGAATTATCAAGATAGAAGGTTGGTTTCCTTTAAATCGTAAAGGAACACAAAAGACAAAAAGAAAAGTGAGAGTAAATAAAAAGGAACGAGAATGAATTCCATTCATAGAATTTGACTATTAGACTCCATGGGGTCAAAACAAGTATTACTACGGCTTTGTGATGTGTGTTGTCTTGTCAATATATTAGCATGGCAGTATATATCACACTAATGTGGGCATCTCTCAGAACAAAATCCTCACATGATTCTTATATATATCAACTTTGTTCCGTCAATGCATGATTAGCAACCCTCATTTTTTTTTTATTTTAAAAATGTCCCAACCTAAACCTCTAAGGTCATTCAAAGCGTGACTTTCACAAAGAATCCATTTGAAGCTCTTAGCTCTTTGGTTTCATAATGATAAGCTAAAAACGTATTGACTCTTTGTAATGGATTAATTAATTAATTAGTCAAGTTTAATTAATTAATCAAATCAACATACAAAATACATGGCAGCACAAACAAATTACTAAATATCTAAATATGCAGCAAAAATTAAATGATACGGTAATTTGTTTACGAATGGGGAAAACCTACACGGCAAAAACCTCACCTGGTGATTTTAAGGTCACCACTTCTGAGAATCTATTATTATCAAAACAAGCGGTTACAAGTAAAGGAATCTTAGTATCTTATACCAACCTACAGTTGAATCCTTACCCTAATACCCAACTGGACTTGTTCTGTAGTAACAATCTCTCCTTGTATTGCACAGTTCTCAGTACATGACTAACCAATAGATACGCGAATCCCAGTACGCGATTTGATTACCAACTTGAGAAAGGTGTTGGCTGAAAAGTTCTTCAGTTCATTAATTGATGAAGATCATGAAGTTGCTTGGTCACAAAACCCTATGGTGTACAAACAGAGTAGCTTCTTCAAGATGAACTAGGGCAACTAGGTTTCCGGTCACACTTTTCTTCACACTTGTGGAATTGTGTTCTTGTGCAACTGTGTCACCTCTGACGGCATTTAAAATAATCCTTATATATATTTAGGGTTGTGAGAAAAGAAAGCCTAAATACATACTCACGGATTGGATGAAAAACAACTTTGAAAAATTGAGTTTCATAAACCTCGATAGATAACCATCTATCAAGATTGTTGTTGAGCCATGGCTTCAGCAACTTTTAAACCTCGATATATACTAGCTATCGAGTTTTAATGAACAACACTTCTTTACTTGCTTCTTGGAAAGACTTGCATGGCTTTAACACTTGAACTTGAAATTTTATTTCTTGAAGCATTAAACACATCCTAGATCTACCCAATTACAAGTAAAGTACATTTTGTCAAAGGATTAGCCAATACATAAAATGTTGACATATGTTCCTAACATCAAAGGACATATGTGATTGATGTTAGGAACATATGTCCTAACACACAGAAACATGCTTGATAAGTTAAAACACAGTTAAAAAAAAAAAGAATCGAAAAAAGAGAAAAGAATAGGCCATGGTAGATGCTTCAAGACGGAAGATCCTAAAGCATGTTCTCAATGTCTCTATGTCATACAAGCAAAGCTCCTGCTTGTGGTTGTCAAGAGCCATCAAAATTAGCCCGCAAGTACTTTGTATATGCAGAAACTTGAGGTAGCAATTGGTATAGGACCTTGTGGATTTAATAAGCAACTTGTGAGAATCCCAGTTTTAAGACTAAACCTAAAGTCTTGGAAATCCTTGAGGGATGTATTGTGTGTATATTTGTAGGGTTTGACTTACCTCCAGTACTATTTCAATTGGAATCTCTTTTTGTTTTAATAAGAAACTACCATGATAGGCCAAAAACGTATTGACCCTTTGTGATGGATTAATTGATTAATTAGCCAAGTTTAATTAATTAATCAATTTAACATGCAAACGTGTGGTAGCACAAACAAATCATCAATAAACTAAAGTGTAGCAGAAAAGAAATTGACATGGTGATTTGTTTACGAATGGGGAAAACCACCGAGGCAAAACCCCATTGGGTGATTTTAAGGTCACCACTCCCGAGAATCCACTATTATCACAACAAGCGGTTACAAGTAAAGGAATCTCAGTACCTTATACCAACCTATAGTTGAACTCTTACCCCAATACCCAATTGGACTTGTTTAGTAGTGACAATCTATCCTTTTGATGCATGTCTTCCAGTACGTGACTAACCAATTTGATGCGCAGATCCTAGTACGCAGCTTACTCCTTTGCACGAATCCCAGTATGTGACTAACTCCACAACAACCCTTTGATTGTTGTAGTTGATTTGCAATAGTTTCACAAAGAAACACCAATAAGATCTTCAATGTTGGTGCAAGAGACTTTGCTTGGATACAAAACCCAAAGGCGTACAAGAAACGCAGCAAGAACTCTTTCTTCTGTAGGAGGAGGCTAAGGTTTCAAAAAGAAAAAACCTTATGAAGCTCTCTAGGGTTAGGTTTTTCTTTTTCTACCTCCTTTTAAATAGGGGCTTAATGGGCTCTTCTATTCCAAATAGGTTTACACAAATCTTGGGCTTTCCTAGTCCAAAAAGAATTATACAAACCCATAAACAAATAGCCTTTTAGAGTAAAAACATTGCTGGCTATAATTTGAAACCCGTAAGCTCGATTGATCGAGACATCTGTCGAGCTTTAATGAATCTCGACAAATCGAGCTTCTGTCGAGGAGGTATTGAGACCTGCAGTTTGCATTTTTTTTAAGCAGTTCTTGAGTAATCTTCATGTCTTTAATTTAACTACTTGTAATGATCATTTTGAACTTACTTAGATATACTCAAATATAAGTAAAGTGCGTTTTGTCAAAGGATATGTCAATTACATAAAAATATATCCCTAACATACCACATTACCCACTAACTAAATAAAATGTGGAAATTAAAACTCACTACCACTTGCTATTATTGGATGTTTAAAGTAAAAGAACATGTCCAGTTGAAAAAGTACTGGAGATATATAAGGATTATTTTAAGAGCCGTCATAAGGTTGTTGCACTTGTTATTGCACTTGTTGTTGCAAGCATATTGTGACTGGAGACATATGCCCTAGTTCATCTTTCTCTTGAAGAAGCTGCTGCGTTTGTACGTCGTAGGGTTTTGTGACCAAAGAGCTTCTTGATCTTCATCGTGTGAATGAACTGAAGAACTTTGCAGCCAACATCCTTCTCAACTTGGTGTGTTAGTCATGTACTTGGATCCGTACATCGATTGGTTAGTCATGTACTTGGAGCAATGCATTGAAATGAGAGATTGTCATTACATTACAAGTCCAATTGTGTATTGGGGTAAGGATTCAACTGTAGGTTGGTATAAGATACTGGGATTCCTTTACTTATAACTGTTTGTTTTGATAATGGTGGATTCTCGGGAGTGTTGACCTTAAATTCACTAGGTGTGGTTTTTGCTTTAGAGGTTTTCCCCATTCATAAACAAATTACCGTGTCAAATTTATTTTCTGCTACATTTAGTTATTTGGTGATTTGTTTGTGCTGCTATGCATATTGCATGTTAATTGACTTAATTAATTAATTTGGCTAATTAATTAGTTAATTTACCATAAAGGGTCAATGCATTCTTCGTCTATTAAGTGATCCATTAACCCCTGTTGTCATGGCGACAATGGGCATGAAAAGATCTTTTGTTTCAAATACATCTTGTTTATCTAATTTTTATTTGATTGAGTGTCTTAGAAAATACAAGTCTAAAAGTTATTTGAAATCTATCATGATGATTATTGAAAAAGATCTTAGCATGAAAAAGAAGAAACTAGATTGTCTCAGAATGAAAATGTGCTGAGGAGTTCGTTTGAGAAGAGTGAAAGTTAAAATCTTTGTTCGTAAATGGAAAATGAGAGAAAACACCATTCCTACTAATTTGTCATCTAAGCATGAGGTGTGCTTCATCAAGGTAATGGATACTTGTTTGTGGTACCTTGACAGTGGATGCTCATGACACATGATCGGAGACCGTTCTCTCTTTAAGGTTTTCGAGTCTAAGAAAGGTGGAAATGTAACCTTTGGTGATGAGAGCAAATCACAGATAAAAGGAAAGGGAATTATCTCTCTACCTGGACTACCAGACATTGCAAATGTGCTATATGTAGAAGGTCTGAGGGTGAACTTGTTGAGAATAAGCCAGTTATGAGATCAAGACTTTATGGTGCTATTTTCAAAGGGAAAATGCCTTGTGTTGAATGAGTCTGGGAAGAAACTCATTAGTGGTGTTCACACTCTAGATAACTGATATGGACTGGTACCTGATGCTGATATTGTGTGCAATAACATTCATCTACCAAATGAAGACCAATGGCACCAAAGGATGGGACATGCTAGTTACAAACATCTCTCAACTGTATCTAAGCAGGAATCAGTTTTGGGGATACCTAAGCTTAGCATAGTGAACAATGTTGTGTATGGACCATGTTAGGTTGGGAAATAGAAAAAAGCTTAACATCCATGCACTCAAACATCAGCTACATCTAGACCTTTGGAGCTACTGCATCTGGATCTCATGGGTCCAACTAGAACCGAGTCTCTTGGAGGAAAGAGATACATCGTGGTTGTAGTAGATGACTTCACTAGATACACTTGGGTTATTCTTCTGAGATCCAAGTCAGATGCTCCTAAGCACATTGAAGCCTTGTGCACAAGACTACAAAATGAGAAGAGCTTAAAGATTTATCGAATTTGAAGTGATCATGGTAAAGAATTTGAGAACTCTTACATGGAATCATTTTGCACTAGATCAGGTATATCTTAAAAAAATTTTGCTCCTATTACTCCTCAGCAGAATGGTGTAGTTGCAAGAAAGAACAGAGTTATTCAGGAGATGGATAGAGCCATGTTGCACAACAAGGATGTGGCTAGATATTTGTGGGGAGAAGCTGTCAACATTGCATGTCATATGGTTAACAGGGTGTATTTCAGACCCAGTACCAAGAAAACTCCCTATGAGTTATGGAAGGGAAGGAAGCTAGATGTGAAGTATTTCAGAATCTTTGGAAGTACTTGTTTCATTCTTAAGGATAGAGAGAATGTGGAAAAATTTGACGCCCGAAGCGATGAAGGAATATTTTTGGGATACTTCTCTACTAGAAAGGCTTATTAGGTATACAACAAGAGAACCAAGAAGGTGATGGAAACTGTCAATGTTGTTATCGATGAAGTTTCAAAGTCCAGTTCTGAGAAAATTAGTGAGGAAATCCCCAAATAAATTCTTCCTCCCAAGCTTAAGGATGTTCAAGAAATTGTTGATTAAGAGCCTGCATCTCCAAGTTCTCTCGGTACTCCAAGTGTTGGAGAAGGTTCAGCAGACATACCTACCTCAGCTGATTTTGAATCTCACGAAGCAAAAGGACCTTCCTCAAGGATCAAGTTGAATCATCCTCCTGAAGTTATTGTGAGAAATATGAATGAACTTACACTAAAGAAGCATATAGTTGCTAAATGTGTTGCTAACTTTGTGTCTTATTCTTGTTATTTGTTGCAGGTTGAACCTACCAAGGTTGAGGAAGCTCTTCAAGATGAAAGTTGGGTTGAGGCAATGCACGATTAATCACTTCAGTTTTAAAGGAATGATTTCTGGACTCTAGTACCTAGACTAGAAGGTGAGCATATCATTGGCACAAAGTGGATATTCCTTAATAAGATTGATGAGGAGGGAAATGTGATTTGCAAAAAGGCTCGTCTTGTGGCTTAAGGATACTTTCAAATGGAAGGAGTAGATTATGATGAGACATTTGCTCTTGTAGCTCGCATGGAGTCCATTAAGATTCTCCTAGCCCTGGCGTGTCACTTGAAGTTCAAGCTTTACCAAATGGATGTAAAGACTGCATTCTTGAATGGATTCCTTAAAGAAGATGTCTATGTGGCTCAACCTAAAGGATTCATTGATCCACACTTTCTGGATCATGTATTGTACCTCAAGAAGGCACTTTATGGTTTAAAGCAAGCACCTAGAGCTTGGTATGATCGGCTGACACAATACTTGGTCTCACATGGTTTCATAAGAGGAAAAGCTAATCAAACTCTCCTCATCAAGAGGGAAAATGAAGAATTGATAGTTGCTCAAGTCTATGTTGATGACATCATCTTTGGTTCTACAAAAGATGAACTTGCTCATAATTTCTCCAAACTCATGCAAGCCGAGTTCAAGATGAGCATGATTGGAGAGTTGAATCACTTCCTTGGGTTGCAGATCTGTCAGCAAGAGTCAAGTATATTCATATCTCAATCTAAATATGCTAAAAATCTTGTGAAAAAATTTGGTTTGGAATCTGCTAGTTTTGTTAGAACCCCCTTGAGCCCTAATGTTAAACTCACTATTGATTCGTTGGGAAAAATTGTTGATTCTTTTCTTTATAGAAGCATTATAGCTAGTATTCTTTACCTTACTGCTAATAGACCTGACATTAGTTACAGTGTGGGAGTGTGTGCTAGATATTAGGCCAATCCCAAAGTGTCTCATATGATTGCTTTGAAAAGAATCATAAAGTATGTCAAAACCATTGCCGATTTCGGTGTGTGGTATAGCAAGGACACCAATGATGTCTTAGCTTGGTATTCTGATGTAGATTAGGTTGGGAATGCTGATGATAGAAAGAGTACTTTGGGAGGTTGTTTTTATGTGGGTAATAATCTTGTCTCCTAAATGAGCAAAAAACAGAATTCCATCTCATTATCTACTGCTGAGGCTGAATACATCGCTGCTGGTAGCTACTGCACCCAACTTCTTTGGATGCAAAAACTTCTCCTTGATTATGGTATTCATCATGAACATCTTACCATCTATTGTGACAATACCAGTGTCTTTAACATCTCTAAGAATCTTGTTCAACATTCTTGAACCAAACACATAGAGATTCGACACCACTTCATTTGGGAGCTTGTCGAAGATGGTACTCTCACTCTTGAATTCATTCACACTGATGATTAGAAGGTAGATTTGTTCACCAAACCTCTTGATAGTAAACAGTTTGAATTCTTTCGCCAAAACATTTGTGTTATCTCCATGGATTGATCTCATCTCCTCCTCCTTCCTCATGCATTTGCATCTAGTTTTTATGCTATGCTTTGTTTAACATGTTTCTGTTTGCTTGTTTTCAGTTTTGCTTTATTTTGTTTTTCATAAAAATAAATAATAATTTGAAAAATAAAAAAAATACAAAATAGTGTGTGTTTTGTGTACATTGGTACTTGTGTACCTTGGATGGCCATTGAAATAAAGTTTTTTAAACTTTGTATCTTTTGTAGCTTAGATGAGCATCTCTATGCATAATTAAGCAAGTGAACTTTGTGGCTCATGTTTGTGATGACTAAGGTTAGGTAATCTCTTGTACTTAACACTCATATCACTCTTTTTGACGGGTAGGACTAAAAAATTCTAAGAAAATGGCATAAATAACCATCTCACCACTGTTGCCTACCAATCATAAAATGACATCTGTATGCTTCGGCATAGCAAAAGTGCAATGTCAAAAGCTTAACGTAATTGGGTATTTCTTTTCTCTCTCTTATATGCCCATGCATGATATGCATAACAAAAGAAAAATATGCAAAGAAAAATAAAAGTAAGAAGAATCAAAATGCTTTATCTATGATTGCAAATGTGTCTTCTAGGAGATGTGGGAGTTATAGGATGTACCTCGAAGGTGATAGTCCCGATCAAGCAGTTATGATTGTGTGTAAGCTAAATTGATTTTCTCATATCTCAAATTGTCATAACATGTAGACACTTATGCAATCTTGTGATATTTTTCACAAATAACACGCAAATTCTTTGCTACTTTCGATACATGTGCAAGTACAATGTGATTTGGCCATCACAAGGAATACATATGTTAATGTATGCTCACTAAACTGTCTTGACTTGCTTTTGAAATATAAAATTGGTTAGACTTGTTTAATGTCTGTGTGTGTGAGTGTGTTTTTGGATCTAAATGCTTGATATTTTTTTTCTTGTTGAGAGATGATTTTGAAAGCTTAAAATGTTGTTTGGATCTTTGGTTGGGTAGTATGCTTGATTGCATTTATGTCTATGTTTTTCTCAATCTCGACAGCTTCTTAACAGCTCTTGACAGATAGCTATCTATTGAGACCCTTGGACTACTTTTCTCGACAGATCTTATCGCATTTTTGATCCATCGAAGCTTTCTATAATTTGTATCGATAGGTTCTTGACACATTCTCGATCCATTGAGAAATTTTCTATCTGCTCAATAGCTTCACGATAGCTGTTTGATCCATTGATGTTCTTTTGCCATCGATAGATTCTAAACAGCACCTTGACGAATTAATCTTTCGAGAATTAGTGCTTGACAGATTCTCAATAGCTCTTGATTCATTGGGCTGCATTTTTCTATATATAGCTTCAATGTGATTTTTTTTCCCTTTCTCTCCGATTTCTCTCAATAGAAACTCTTTTTTCTCTCCCAAACACTTTTCCCTTAACCCTTTCATCTTCCCCACTTGTTTTTCGGCCCAAATCTTGTTGTCTCTCTCTAGATGATCTCTTTTCTCTCATTTCTTCATGCATTTCATACGTTTAGACCTATGTTTTTGGGTTTTGGAAAATTTTTGGGGTTTTTCGAAATTGTTGAGTTATTTATGAATTTTTTGGGTTGGGTTATGTGATCCTATATGCTTATGCATTGCATCCCATTTGTATTTTCACAATGTTTCATGAAATTTAGATGTGTGTTTTATATGTTGAAACCTTGTGTGCTGATAGGTTTGAATTGGGCTGAGCCCATGATGTTTTTATTGTTGCATGTCACATGTTCATGCATACGTACCATTCTTTTCTTCCTTTTTGATATCATTTTTGGTTGGTACTTTTTGTGCTTCTCTCTCTCTCTCTCGGATAGTCTGCGCATCTCACCCAAGCGCAAATCTACTCTGTCTCGGAACCCTTTTCATTCCAGGGCATCTTCTTCTTCTGATCCTATACCCTCTCATGTCAGGATCCATGATGATAAAGCATGTCAGGACTTTTCGGAGAACTTTTCTAGATGTGGCATTCATTTGGAACACCAGGTCGTCCTTTTGAATTTCTCCAATATTGACCTACCCACTGTCATTAACAGTAGGGGTTGGGAATCACTTTGTGAGATCCTGGTCAGCTGTCCATTTGTGATCATACAGGAGTTTCACTCCAATATGCACAGTTTTGATTACTCAATACCTTGTTTCATCACTTCTGTTCGAGGTATCCATATTGTAGTCACTCCAGAGCTTATCTTTGATGTGCTATATGCCCTGAGGGTATCGCATCCTAATTACACCAGCTGTCCACGTCTGAGGACTGTGTCCAAAGATGAACTTCTGTCTCTCTTCTGTGAGACACCTTCATCTTGGGATGAACATCAAAACACTCCTTGCTCGGGCTTTGCAAAAGGTTTGAGGTTTCTAAATATGGTGATGACATTTGTTTTACATCCCTCGTCTCACTATAATTCTATTATTCAGCCTCGTGCTCACTTTTTGTTATCCCTCCTTGAGGGGCTTATCATTGACTTTCCCTCTCATTTCATACTCTCCCTAATAGATGTCTATAAGGATACGACGACCCGTGATAAGGTTATTTTTCCTTTTGCCGTCATGAGGATCATTCTCCATGCTTCTGCCTCCTATCCAGAGTCTGCTCATTTCACCATCATGGGTGCCATAAGCGGCACGTTTGTTAGACGGAGTAAGGCCCAGCTTCGACCGAAGCAGCCACGGATTGAGACGGTGACTCCTCCAGCCTCTTCCGCTCCATCCACCTTCACTCCTTCTTCTTTCGTGGGTTGTGTGACTCTCGAGGGCATTATGGCATAGCTTGAGTGCATGGATGCTCGCCTTGACACTTTTAGTGATGAGTTGTGTTAGGTGAACACCCGTGTTAGTCGTATTGCATGACTTCAGGCTGTCATGGGTGGTTTCACCGCATCTCCATCTCCATCTCCACAGGCTTTAGAGGATAAAGGCGATGATGATGGATCCAGTGATGATGATGCTGATGAGGATGATGGTGCTAGCTCTTCCTGTGATGAGGAGATGACGGCTTCTTAGTGACTTGCCCTTTGTCATTCGTGACAAAAAGGGGGAGTAGTTTTGGGTATGAGAGTAGTCATACACTTAGGGGGAGAGTTAGCATTGGATTTTCTGTTAGGGGGAGTGTTTATCTTTTTGAGGGATGTAGTGAGGACTTTTGTATCTTTTCTTTTCTTTATCTTTTAGATACTTTGTTCTTGTACATTGGTCTTGTGACCACTTAGTGATAGCAAACCTTGTATTCATTTGATCTATATATATTTGATGAGGTTGTTATTACTTTTTCACCTAACTCTCCATGTGTTGTTTTTTTTCTCTCTTTATACACATGCCTCTTATTGATTGTATGCAATCTTCTATTTCTATTTCCTTGATGAGTTTTGTTTAAAGTATTTCAGAAATACAGGTAGTCAAAGTCTTCTATGCCAAGAACTCTCTTCTTGCAAAGTTTTTCAAGAGTTTGTGTTAGGGTAGATTTTATTGTATTCAACAAGTAAGTATGAGTTGAGTGATTTATGACTTCTCTCATATTTCATTTGTTTGTTGTAGTTTTGTCACAGATGCCAAAGGAAGAGATAGTTAGGACATATGTGGATCATGTTAAAAACATATGTCATTTAGAATTGGCTAATCCTTTGACAAAATGCACTTTAATTGTAATTGGGCAGATCTAGGATGTGTTTAATTCTTCAAGAACAAGAGTTCAAGTTTAAGTATTGAAGCCATGAAAATCTGTCCAAGAATCAAGTGAAGAAGTGTTGTTCTTTAAAGCTCGACAAATGTATCTATCGAGATTTAAAATGTGAAGCTCAACAGTTGTATCTATCAAGAATTACGAAAATCAATTTTTCATAACTATTTCTCACACATATCCAACCTATGTGTTTAGGTTTTCTTTTCTTACAACCCCAGACATATATAAGGATTATTTTAAGGGTCGTCATAAGATTGTTGCACTTGTTGTTGCAAGCATATTGTGACTGGAGACAAATGCCCTAGTTCATCTTTCTTTTGAAGAAGCTGCCATGTTTGTACGTCGTAGGGTTTTGTGACCAAGGAGCTTCCGGATCTTCATCGTGTGGATGATCTAAAGAACTTTGCAGCCAACATCCTTCTCAAGTTGGTGTGTTAATCATGTATTTGGATCCGTGCATCGATTGGTTAGTCATGTACTTGGAGCCGTGCATTGAAAGGAGAGATTGTCACTACATTACAAGTCTAATTGTATATTGGGGTAAGGGTTCAACTATAAGTTGGTATAAGGTATTGAGATTCCTTTACTTATAACCACTTGTTTTGATAATAGTAAATTCTCGGGAGTGGTGACCTTAAATTCACCCGGTGGGGTTTTTGCCTTGAAGGTTTTCACCATTCATAGACAAATCATCGTGTCAAATTTATTTTTCGTTGCATTTAGTTATTTGGTGATTTTTTTGTGCTACCACGCGTATTTCATGTTAATTGACTTAATTAATTAACTTGACTAATTAATTGGTTAATTTACCATAAGGGGTCAATACATTCTTGGCTTATCACTCTTCCTCCTAGAAATTTTGCTTGACTCGCTTTCCATGGCTGAGAGGCCAGGCTAGCCAAATGGACCTATTAAAGTTTTTTTTTTTTTGATGGACCTATTAAAGTTGTTTTTGTGTACGCAAAAACTCGAGGCTTCATTATCATAGGCTAGTGGTCCAATATGGAATATGCTTGTATCATATCCAACTGAGGCACATACATTATTTCTACTTTTTTTACTTTGGCTACCAATATATATTTTCCTGCTTCTTTTTTCTGGAAAAGGATTTTGGAAAACAAATTCGCAAATCGCAATACATATTCTTATCCTGTAGCCACTGCGTGATATCAAACCTAATTCTTTCTCTTTCCTCATGCATGTAGTACTTCAATATGTACGGAAATGTAGAGGGGAGCAACATAAATATGTATTTTCATTGTAACATTTGAAAAATGAAAGTGGTTCAATAAACCAAGAAAGACAACAAAAAAAGAATAAAGAAGTAGTGATGGGTGCTTAAAGATGGAAGATCCAGAGCATGTTCTTAAATGTCTTTTTCTTCTACCCATCCTCTTTCGGTATATGCCTATCGACATTGGCAAACAGCTAACCAGTTGTTTTGTGCTAGCCAAAACTCGAGTCTACATTTATATAATAACTAATAGTCAAAACATTTAACTTTTTGTTGGTCATTTCTTATTGTGCCACGTGGCTATATAAATTTGTGACATGTTTGCATTTTAAAACACCGAAAAATTGTGTCTTTTCATTTGATGGATTAAACAAACCATTTCAATACAATTTTACTACCGTTAGTATATCTTTTAACTGTCTCTTTGTGTATTTACATTCACTTCTTATTTCTCTTAGTTTCTTTTCTGACAGAGGAGTATAGAATTTAGAAAACAACATTATTGGCGCTATGTACCCTTGATGAAAAGGTCAGAAAATAATTCAATCAATCGTGATTGAGAAATTGCTCTAAGTATTGATCATGGTGTTATACTATTCTTTTTTTTTTTTTTTAGAAGATGGTGTTATACCATTTAGTTACATACTTTTTGCCTTAAAGTTTGTGTGCTAAAGTTACGTAACATATTGTTATTTGGGCACCATTTGACTCTGTAAAATGAGTTTAAATTTGCATTTTTTTTGGGCTTAATGGCTATGATTATTTGTTTAAACATATTTGGTTATTGTAGTTATTGTTTTGTATTTCCTCATCTCCATTCGAATTTTAACATTTGGGTTTGAATCTGGTAGTTGCAATGGAGATTTGCTTTAAAGCAATATTACTGGTTGTTTTAACATTTTCTTATGGCCATAAAATAGAGGAAGATTGTATTATAATTTATGAAATGGCCATGACTTTGACACTATAATCAAGAAGTAGATACCTCTTTATATTGATACATTAATTGTCGGTCATTGTCAAAAATTGAATCCTGCACATTTGCTTTATGTTAATATTTTCCTCTAAGAATGGTATTGTGTATTGTTATTGGTTGAAACATTGTCTTCATTATTTATATATACCCTGTTAACTATTCTGTTTTGTTGGCAAGTTTATTACTTGTGCTCTAATTTGTATAAGATTGTATTACCATGCTTGGAATGGACAGACTTTAGTGGTAAAATCAAAGCATAACGGTAATTAAAATCAAACATGTGGCATTCAATTTGTGTTATGGCATATTTGCACTTCACAATTTATTCTTCTTATTGTTTCATTGTTGACTATTGCAATAAAAATATTTTATTTATTAGATGAAATTTATTTTGAGTTTGAATGAGATTTTTGCACCATATAAATTTACAGTTTTATATATAACTGGTTCTTAGTCCAATTATATTTTTTGGCTTTTTATGTGCAATAGTGTATGGGCACAAAATTTTCCCCATGGCACAACCAAGTTTATTGAGTTCTTTAAATAGCAATTTCGGAGAAAACTCACAGGTTTCTTCTGTTTCTAAGAATGATGAAAAAGAAGAAGTTGAGAAGAAGTTACCAAATGAAGATGAACCACTATTCATACCCAAATGATTATGACTCTTCAGTATGCACATTTTTAGTCAATAAGCACATTTTTATTCAATATGCACATTTTCGTTAAATAAGCACATTTTCATTCAATAGGCAACTTTTCGGTTAATAGGTACATTTTCATTCAATAGACACCTTTAACATATATCCAATATAAAGAGTTATGACTTTTCAATAGACACATTTCGGTATATCTAATATGAAGTGTTATGACTTTTTTTTTTCCCCTAAATTCATCCGGTAGTTCTTGTGCATCACATGGGTTAACGACTAGTTTTCACAATGGTCCAACATGTGATTTATTTTCATTATTCCATGTTCTGCATAGCACGCAAGGTATCTTGACCATTCGCACTCTGAAAATTCATCATCGATATGTGACACATTGATGAAGGACATGTACAAGAATGGTGGTGCAAAAGAATAAACCTCCACTCACCATATTGATTTAAAATATAAGGAATAATCAAGATAGAAGGTTGGTTTCCTTTAAATCGTAAAGTAACACAACCTTCAAAGACAAAAAAGAAAGTGAGAAAGTAAATAAAAAGGAAATTAAATGACAAGTAATGTAAAGAATAAGAATGTAAAAGGTATAAAGTAAGTGTGAGTTTGGATGTTGTTGAATGATTTTCTTAGTGCGTTTGGCGTTTTTTAGTGGGTCTCATGTACTGTTCACAAGACCCGTAAGTAGTTTTTTCAACAAAAACAACTTTAAAACTGGGTCCCACGACACTATTTACACATTTAAAAATTATTTTGCTATGGTATTTTCAGTTTTTAGTTTCAGTAATAAACGGTATTCAAACAGACCTTAAAAAGTATGAAACTATATACAAAAATTTTAAGAGCAAAGAAATAAAAGAACATTGAAAGCTCGGATTTGTGCAAAAACACGGTATTTTTAGTTTTTAGTTTTAGTAATAAATGGTATTCAAACAGACCTTAAAAAGTATGAAACTATATACAAAAATTTTAAGAGCAAAGAAATAAAAGAACATTGAAAGCCCGGATTTGTGCAAAAACACAAGACCCTCAATTAAAAATTACGGCTAGATAGCTTTTACTCTAACTTATACTAGGTGCGGAACAAGAGTAAATAAGCGCTAAGAACCATTATCACTACCCTAAGCCATATTCATCCATTATCAACAATAAAAAGAAAGCTTAAAGAGTAGGGAAGAGATATGCAAATATAAGATAACACCGAGACGTGTTATCGAAGAGAAAACCGAAAAACTCGGCCGAAAACCTTTCCGCGACTCTTCAAGTCAAAATTGATCCACTAGAGAATAAAGTTATAAACAAATAAAAAAAAACCTTCCAAGCCTAGTCTACCCCATGTACTTGAGCCTTCCAAGATCCTGCTACCAACTGACTTCTCGGAGCCTTATCTTCTCTAGCTTTTTGGATCTCGTAATTCAGCCCGATTGCATCTGCCAATGAATGGTTCCTTCTAACGCTTCCCAGTAGTACCAAAATCTCACTTTACACCCAGAATGAGTGTGGTAAGTATTTGGCTATCAACCTTTCAAAGATATAGAGATGGAGATGTAGAAATTGAGGAAAACTACAAGGAAATGTGTAGATGATTGTAGGTATAACAATATCTAACTCTCAAATCTATTTTCTAGGGTGTTCTCTCTGAAAAACACTCCTTACAATTTGTGGGTAATGAGGGTATATATAGTGTGGGTAAATACATGGTAAAGCAAAACATAACTTTTTGCCAAAAAAAAACTTTCGCAAGTCCTTCGCAGGTTGGCCTACCCGTGATACACTTGTGTAAAATCCAGCCTAGCATGACTCTTTATCTTCCAGTCATGTGCTCTACACGTGGATCTTTTTGCGGGTAAGCTTCTCGCGAGATAAACGCGAGCTAGTCGCAAAATCCACTCGTTCATCATTTGAAGCTTGAATCTTTATAGATCTCTCACACTTATCTCTTACAATTAAACCCACATACATACAGGGAAAATGATTGAAGAAATTAAAATCAAATTTGACATGGAATTAAAGCCAACACAATTGTAAAGTTATTATTTACAACTATTTTGTGTTGGCTTTAATTTCATGCCAAATTTGATTTTAATTATGTTCAATCTTGTTTACCCTGTATTCTATGTAAGATTTCATTGTATGGGTTGTGTTTGAGAGAGAGTGTGAAGACTCAAGCTTTTATTGAAGACCAAGTGAATTTCGGGAGAAGTTTCACGAGAAGACTTCCCGTGAAGTGAGCCACATGCAGAGCACATGACTGGAATGTGAAGAGTCATGACAACTGGTTTTCATGAGTAATTTGCAGGTAAGGCCTTCTCGCGAAATACCCGCGAAACATTCTATTTTGCTATTTTGGCATATCTGCTACACCACGTCTTCACCCACACTATATATACCCTCATTACCCATATAGTATGGAGTGCTTTTCAGAGAGAAAACCTTAGCATACACAGTTAGGAGTTAGAGATTGTTATACTCACAATCCTCTACACAATCCTTTATGGTTTTCCTCAAACTCCTACCTCTTCATGTCCATATCCTTGAAAGGTTGATAGCCTAAACACTTACCACAACCATTCTGAGTGTAAAGTGAGGTTTTGGTGCTAGTGGGAAGCATTGGAAGTAGCTAAGCGTTGGTGGATGCAATCGGGCTGAATCGCGAGATCCAGAAAGCTAGACAAGACACAGTTCTGAGAAGTGTTGTTGGAGTAGGAGCTTGGAGGGCTTAGGTGCATTAGGTAGATTAGGCTTGGAGGGTCTATTGCTATTCGTGTATCCCAACTTATTGTCTAGTGAATCAATTTACCACTTGGAAGGCGACGGAGAAGTTTTTCGCCTAGTTTTTTGGTTTCCTCTTAAATAACACATCTCAGTGTTATCCTGTGTTTGCATCTTTCTTCCCTACTCTTTTAGCTTTCATTTTATTGTTGATATATGATGAATATGGCTTAGAGTAGTTTTTTTATTTGACCACTCGCATTTACTCTATTCTGCACTTAGTTAAGTTATGGTAAAATCAACCAAGCTATAATTTTTTAATTTGGGGGTCTAAACATCTCTTATGTTTTCGCTCATATTTTAGCTTTCAATTGGTATTAGAGCGGGTTTACTTGTTGCGGTTTCATTACCTTAGTGTGATCCTAGACCCCTTTAGTGATGTATCGATCATAATCACTTAGTGCTTCACCATTCTTTGATGGGAGCAATTATGCGTTTTGGAAAGTCCGTATGAGGGCATTCCATTGTGCTATTGATGAGACGATATGGGATTCTGTTGAGAATAGGTATGTTAAACCCACGACAGCTAAATCCGAATGGGATAAGGCAGCTCTTGCTTTGGCAAATGACAGTAGCAATGCAATTAATGCTATTTTTTATGGTGTGTCTACAAATGAATTTCACAGGATATCTCATGTGAAGACCGCCAAGGAAGCTTGGACAATTCTTGAGACTACCTATGAAGGTAATAAGAAAGTCAAAGACACAAAGCTCCAAATGCTTACTACCCGATTTGAGGAGCTCAAGATGAGTGATGATGAGTCATTTGATTCATTCTATGGGGAAGCTCAATGAGATAGTGATCGCTAAGCTCAATCTTGGTGAGAAGATTGACGATGCTAAGGTGGTGAGAAAGATTTTAAAGTCCTTACCGGAGAGCTTCTGTGCAAAATTCACAGTTATAGAAGAGAGCAAAGATTTGGATGAGATCAAGATTCAAGAACTCATTGGATCTCTCCAAACATATGAGCTCGGACTGCCAACCCACAAGCCAAACAAATCACTTGCTCTCAAAACCTTCAATGAGAGAATGGATGACTCCTCTGAAGAAGATGATGTGGAGAAGGAGGTAGTGTTCCTTGCAAAGAACTTCTGGAAGTTTCTTAAGATGAAAAACAATGGGAAGTCTTTTAGCAAAGGAAAGTTCTCATCCTCCAAAGGTGATAGGAAGGAGTTCAAGAAGAAAGATGGGAAGGATTCTCAATCCCCTCAAGGAATCGTGTGCTATGAATGCAACGGTCATGAACATCTTAAGAAGGAATGTCCCAACTATTTGAGAGGGAAGGGTAAAATGTTTACCACTACCCTTACTGATTCTGAAAGCTCAAATTTTGATGTGAAAGGAGAGTGTGATAGTAACAGAAATTATATGGCCTTCATGGTAATTACCTCTATTGACTCTAAGGATGATTTGAGCAATTTGGTTGACGATCTTGGTGTGCATTCGGATAGTGAAGAAGTTGAAGGTTCGGATGATGAGGATGTGTGCCTCGATGAAGATGAGAAGAACCTTCAAGAAGTCTATGATTCTTTGCTAGAAGATTGTGGAAAATATGCCAAGGTGGCGAATAATGCCGTGAAAAAAGATGAAGAAAATTGAAGAAGATCATAGGTGCACCCTTGTGCAACTGAAGGAAGCGAAATGTGAAGTAAAAGGGCTTAAGGGAGAATTGGTGGAAACCTACTCTAAAATCAAGTTTCTTGAACTTGAAATTATTTAAGCAAATGTCAAGGCTAAGCACATTTCCACCAAGAAACTTGATAGTGTGCTATCTTTACAAAAATCTTCACATGATAAGATAGGTTTAGGCTATATCGGTGAAGCATGCTTAAGCAGTGAACCCAAGAAGGAAGTGAGGTTCATATCGGCCAAGAATGTAGAGAAACTCAAAGAGGTGAAGCCTAAGATTGAGACCCTTGTTGTTGCAAAGAGAACCATTGGTGCAAAACCAAAGGATAAAGGAAAGTCATTACCCAAAAATCAAAAGGGACCTCAAGTGAAGCATTGTTGTCATCATTGTGGCATGCAAGGGCACATAAGGCCAAATTGTTTTAAGCTTCATGCACTCAAGAAGGCTAATTCTATGCGTGGCCAAGAAAGTTCAAGAAGAATACCAAAGGGAGCACAAGCTAAGGGAGAAAGTAAGCGACAACTCATTGGAGATGTTATGGAAATGTTGAAGAACATCTCACTATGCCTTGCTGGCTTCATCCCGAGGTTTGAAAGTTATGTTGGTCATACCCTTCCATCTAAGGATCTCACCGAAAACACTCGTAAAGTGTGGATGAAGAAGGGTACTCATGCATAATCACTAACTATGCCCATGCATCAATACTTCCAACGTATTAGGGTTTTAGTTTCATGCATCATAACATATGCAATCTTCTTGTGTCATTGCTTTCAGTTATAGCATGTTTCTTTTACAAGTTTGTTTTTGTACTTGTTGTGTTTGTTAATCTTACTTTACATTATCTATTTTTGAGTGTGTTGAAAAATTCAAAAACCCATAAAAATTGAAAAATCTCTAAAAATTTTGATCGCTTGTGTTGTGTTTATCACATGTGAATTTGGCCTAATACCTTCGTACTAATGGCGTAGTGCATTTACAAGCTTAGCTTGTTATGTATGCACATTTATCTTTGTGGGGAAAATATTAACATCTATGTGTGATTGTTGTAAATCGATCTTCAAGCTTGTCATGAATGATTAGTCAATAGTTTTGATGATTTTGATACATGCATGGACTTGTGCCTATATACCTTTCCACTTTTTATGTTTTTGCTTTATAGCTCAACCAATGTCTAATCTCGAAAAGAGATAATGAGTTGCAAAAGCTGTCACACATACTAGTATTTGACTATGAAAAAGGGAAAGTGACTTGTATTGAAATGTATGGTGCCCAAAAAGCCGAAGGCTTACTCTCAAAATTGAAATATCAAAAATTTTAGGCATCGATCTGAAAATGAAATGTATTGTTCGTAAATGATCAAAAGTTTTGAGTTGATAGAAGCCAAAAAGAAAAGTTTCAAAGATTTGTAATCATTTTCTTATGGGAGATCATATATGTCCATTTCTATAATTGAGATAGACCACTTGACTTAGTACTAGTTATGTATGACTTGATTGAATTGATCATTGAAGCTTCACTCTAGACCTAGGACTTTCCCACATTTGATACACACACACAACACACAAGTCTATTGTTCAATGAATTCTTATTTCATTTGTGTGATTGTACATGTTCAAATGTGATGTGTATACTCAATTGCTTGTCGATCAAATCCAAAAAGATTTTTGAGTATTTTATATGTTTTTGAAAATGTTTTTATGCTTTCGTGTTTTGAGTTTTTGTTCATATTGCATTTTTCATGTTTTTCATCAAAAACTCCTTTAGAGGCATTTTCGCTAGAAGCTCGCGAGTATGCTCTTCCTGTGAAAATGAGATAGGCAAAACATGAAAACACAAAATTTCAGACAAAAACTTTTGCGACTGTCTTGTAAGAAAATCTTATCCATGAAAATTTTGGTGCTTCAGTGGCATTTTCGCAAGTAACTTTGCAAGAAGCTAACCCGCAAAAAATGCGTGTTTTTAGTTTTTAAGGGCTAATCATGATAGTTTTTCAAACATAAAAACTTTGCCTCCCTCGAGCCTCTCTCAACCTTAAACCTAATTTCTCTAAAAAGCTTAACCAAAACTTAAGAGAAATCTTCTCAAAGTCATTGCTAAGGTATGACTCTTTTCTCTTTATTTCCTTAGATTAAGCATTAGATTCTAGGTTTTGCTTGAGTTGGGTGTATTTTGAAAAAGGGTTGGGAAACTTAATGTTTGTGCAAAAAAATTTCAATTTCTTGATTGGGCTCTATCCCATTTGCTTTGTTTGTGTTTGTGTTGGCCCCTTGTGGCATTTTAACATGTATTTAGGCAAGATTTCCATATGTTGATGCATTGTTTACATGTTAGTTGTGTTGGTGCATACCAATTGTTTGGTAAAATGCCCAAATGACATTTTGATGTTGTTTTGGACTTTGATGAGTACCAAACTTTGGGGATTACCACGATTATACATCTTTATAATGTTGTGATCATTGGTTATGTGCTTTACACACTTTGACCCAACTGTGCTTAGTTATGCCTTGACCATGCATCACATATGCACACCACATGCACACTTGTTCACTTATCATGTTTTGCAAATCACTCATGCTAGAGAAATGTTGTTACATGTTTAGCACTCATAATCTTGTGAAATTTTTTATGTTCTATTTAGGACTTTGTATTAATTTTATGAACTAACTTGGTACTAATCAAGTTTGTGTTCTTGTTTTGTGTTTTTGCACTTGTGTCTTTGTGTTTTGTGACTATTTTTGCAGATGTCTCCCTTCAAGAAATCAGCTGTGAAAAGGGGTAGTAGCAAAGGGAAAGAACTCGTGATTGATCTTGATAGTCTCACTCCAAAGACAAAGAAGACTCGCTCATCAACAGGGTTCTATGATACTAAAAAGTTCAGATCATACGCTGCATTTCATGCCTATGAGAGCTATTTCAAAGATGCCCCTTTGTTGGTTGAAAGGGCGGTTGAGCAAGTGTCTCTCCTTGAAACAAACATTCCAAAATGGTTTGCTTCTAAGGATTGGAACTACCTTCAAACCAATTTTGATGAAACATACGAAAAAATGGTGAAGGAATTCTATGCAAATGCCATTTCTGAAGGGGATGAATTGAAATGTTAGGTTAGAGGAAAGAACTTTGCAGTGACACCTTCCTATCTTGCTAACATTTTGTGCATCAACTGGCCCTTGTTTCCAAAGCCACCGGTGTATGATGACTTGAATCCGAAGGAGTATGTGCTTCTGGAAACTTTAGGAGAAAACTTGGAATTCTCTTCCAATGGAAAATCAGTAAGTGTTGCATCCCTATCTCCCAAACTGAGGCTACTCACAACAATCATGTTCCACAACCTCTATCCTCTCTTAAGCACAAGGTACATGAATCTTGGTCAAGCTTTATTCCTTCACGATTTGATCAATGGTGAAGAGTTCGACATTTGCTTTCATATCTTCCAAATCTTAAGCAAAACTGCTAAGAGAACTACCTCAAGGAACTACCTTCCCTTCTGTTGCCTTATCTTAAAAATTTTGAAGCTCAAAGGCGTTCATCCATTGGAAGATGAGTACCCGTACCCACAGCAAAGTCCAACCAACATCCGCACTTTCAATGCTAGCATTGGTCATACCCAAAAGGGAGCCAAGCAAAAGAGTCATGCTTCTCATGGTAGTTCAAGCTCTAGCTCACATCTCTATGATGAGGAGTTAGACAACATTATGTCATCTATCCAAGACATTAGCACTAAGCTATTCGGACTTGCAATTATCGTGCACTCCTAATATATCTGTTTTGACACAAAGTTCACGTCTCTCGAAACTCAATTGGACCAAATTCTAAGGAAGCTAGAGGAAGATGAGGACTAGCTATTCCATGACAAAAAGGGGGAGATGGTTCATGATAGGGGGAGAAAGAGCTAGATTGAAGGGGGAGCATTGGATGTCAAGATCAAAAAAGCAAGAAAAGCCTACATTTGATTTTTTTTATTTTATATGTTTATATTTACATTGCTTTCTTTTAAAGCTTTAAAGTACTCTAGTTTAACATTTCAATTTATTTGTTAGTACTTTGTTTTTGTATCCTTGCTTTGTAGCTTTTAAAGTACTTTTAGACTATCTATGCATTATCTTTAGTACTACACACTTGTGCCCTTGTTGGATCTTGTAGCCTTGATGCAAATACCTTTTGTGTTTTGCATTGGTTGTGTGTTGGACATGCGATTTTTGCATTGCTCTTAATTGCATTGCGTGTCTGGATGATCATTTACTAGTTAAATGTTCATTGTAGTCATTCTTTAATGACTGTTCATGTTTGATCAAGTTATGCTTCATATTTTATATCTTGTTTAATTCCTTAATCAAATTTTACTTGTTCCTATACGTACTGTGTAGTCAACTTGTCATAAGCTTAATGAAAGTTTTCTTTCTGTGCGAGCGTTTCAAGATACATGTATATACGTGCAAGTGCTTCACAGCTTCTGGATTAGGTATGAGTGAGTTTTACCACTGTTTCCAAACTCACGTTTAAGTCTAGAGTCTGTTTCAGCGGTTTTGTCACGGAATAGCCAAAGGGGGAGATTGTAAAGTTGTTATTTACAACTATTTTGTGTTGGCTTTAACTCCATGCCAAATTTGATTGTAATTATGTTTAATCATGTTTACCCTATATTCTATGTGGGATTTCATGGTATGGGTTGTGTGTGAGAGAGAGTGTGAAGACTCAAGCTTTTATTGAAGACCAAGTGGATTTTGTGAGAAGTTTCACGAGAAGCCTTCCCGTGAAATGAGCCACGTGCAGAGCACATGACTAGAATACGAAGAGTCATGACAGCTAGTTTTCGCAAGTAATTTGTAGGTTAGGCCTTCCCGCGAAATACTCGCTCCTTACTTGCGAAACATTTTGTTTTGCTATTTTGGCATATCTGCTACACCATGTCTTCACCCGCACTATATATACCCTCATTATCCACATATTGTATGAAGTGCTTTTTAGAGAGAAAACCCTAGCATACAGTTGAGAGTTAGAGATTGTTATATCCATAATCCTCAACACAATCCTTTGTGGTTTTTGTTAAGACATATGTGATTCATGTTAGGAATATATGTCATTTAGAATTGGCTAATCATTTGACAAAATACACTTTACTTATAATTGGGTAAACCTAAGATGTGTTTAATACCTCAAGGAATAAAGTTTCAAGATCAAGTGTTAAAGCCATGCAAATCGGTCCAAGAAACAAGTGAAGAAGTGCTGACTTTTAAATCTCGACAACTAGTATCTATCGAGGTTTAAAAAGCTGTTTTAGCTCGATGCTCGACGACTTCTCAATAGATACCCAATCTATTGAGATTTATGAAAAACGGATTTTCAGTTCTGATTTTCATTCAATTCGTGAATAGATGTTTGGGCTTTCTTTTCTCACAACCCTAAACATATATAAGGATTATTTTAAGGGGTGTAAAAGGTTGCACAGTTGCATGAGTGTGAAGCAAAGTTGTGTTTATGCAAATTGTGACCGAAAACCTAATTTGCCCTAGTTCATCTTTCTTTTGAAGAAGCTACGGCGTTCGTACGCCGTTGGGTTTTGTGACCAAGCAGCTTTGTGATTTTCATCATGTTGATGAACTGAAGAACTTTGCAGCCAACATCTATCTCAAGTTGGCGATTAAGTCACGTATTGGGATTCGTGCATCTATTGGTTAGTCATGTACTGAGAGCCGTGCATTAAAAGGAGAGATTGTCACTACAAAACAAGTCCAATTGTGTATTGGGGTAAGGGTTCAACTGTAGGTTGGTATAAGGTACTAGGATTCCTTTACTTTTAACCACTTGTTGTGATAATAGTGGATTTTTAGGAGTGGTGATCTTAAAATCACCCGGTGGGGTTTTTGCCTTAGAGGTTTTCTCCATTCGTAAACAAATCACTGTGTTAACTTTATTTTCCACTGCATTTTATTTTAGTTGGTGATTTTTTTGTGCTGCCACGCATATTGTATGTTAATTTGATTAATTAATCAACTTGGCTAATTAATTAGTTAATTCATCACAAGGGGTCAATAAATTTTTGGCCTATCAAGTGGTATCAGAGCAAGATGCATCGGAATGAAGAGGATTTTGGGACGGGGTGGATTTACTCTTAGGTGCCATGGTGTAGACTGAAAGAAAGAGAGAAAGGGAGACAAGCAAAAGAGCACCAAACAATTCAATATTAGAATATAAAGAAATGAAGGTACGTATGCATGAAAAATGCATGAACTTGTGACATGCAAACTTAAAAGTATCATGGGCTTAGCCTAATCCAAACTTACCAGCACACAAGTTTGCAACAAAGTAAACACACGTCTAAAATACATGAATCATTGTTAAAATGCAAATGTGATGCAATACATGATCATTTGGGATCATTTATACAAAACCCATCCCAAAATTTTGCAAAAACCTCATCAATTTTGAAAAACCCCAAATTTTTTTCAAAAACCCAAAAACCTAGGTCTAATGCATGAAATGCATGAAGAATGAAGGATTAAAGACCCTTACCAGAGAAGAAAAGCTTAATCTAGGCCGAAAATCTACTAGGAAAGAAGTTTGGAATGAGAGAGAGGTGTTTAGGAAGGTGAGAAGTCAGAGAGGATCGAGAAAAATGAAGGAGAAATTGCGCCCTTTATTTAGAAATCCATAATTCTTGACAGATCAAGAAGTATCGAGAGGTGTCGAGGTTTAAACTTCAACAGAAACATCTATCAAGAAACTATCTAGAGGTGTCCATAGCAAAAAGGTTTCGATGGATTGAGAAGCTATCGAGCACCTATCGAGAAGACAGAAACTTTCTTGATGGATCGAGAAGCTGTCAAGAAGCTATCGAGACAAATTCTCAAAAGCTTCGATGGATCGAAATTGTGATAGCAGTTGTCGAGAAAAGAAGCTGAAGAGTTCGATAGATAGCCTAGCTATCGAAAGGTATCGAGAAGCGGTCAAGATTCTTAAAATAGTTTTCAAAGTGGAGAAAAATACAGACATGAATGCAATCAAGCTTACTACTCAATCAAAGATCCAAACAACATTTTAAGCTCTCAAAAACATCTCTCAATCAAGAAAAATGTCAAGCATTTAGATCCAAAACACACACACACACACACACACACACGCACACTAAACAAGTCTAACCAATTTTATATTTCAAAAAACAAGTCAAGACAGTTTAGTGGCTATACATTAACACGTGTATACCTTGTGATGGCCAAATCACATTGTACTTGCACATGTATCAAAAGTAGCAAAGAATATTGCGTGTTATGTATGAAAAACGTTGCAAGATTGCATAAGTGTCTACATGTTATGACGATTTGAGATATGAGCAAATCAATTGAACTCACACATGATCAAAACTACTTGATGGGGACTATCACCTTCGAGGTACATCCTATAACTCCCACATCTCCTAGAAGACACACTTGCAATCATTTACAAAGCATTTTGATTCTTTTTGCTTTTAATTTTCTTTGCATATTTTTTTTTAAGCATATCATGCATTGGCATATAAGAGAGAGAAAATAAATACCCAATTATGTTAAGCTTTTAACATTGCACTTTTGCTATGCTGAAGCATATAGATGTCATTTCATGATTGGTGGGCAACAGTGGTGAGATGGTTATTTATGCCTTTCTCTTAGGATTTTCTAGTCCTTCCAGTCAAAAAGAGTGATTTGAGTGTTAAGTACAAGAGATTACTTAATCTTACTCATCACAAATACAAGCCACAAAGCCTGCTTGCTTAGTTGTGCATAGAGATGCTCATCTAAGCTACAAGAGATACTAAGTTTAGAAAACTTTGTTTCAATAGCCATCCAAGGTACACAAGTACCAATGTACACAAACACACACTATTTTTGCATTTTCTGATTTTTCAATTTTTTTTTTTATGAAAAAAACAAAATAAGTCAAAACTAAAAAAAACGAACAAAAACATGTTAAGAAAAACAATGTATAAAAACTAGACTGACTCAAAACAATAAAGCAAAACACACAAGTAATGAAAACACAAAAGTAGAGGGAGAGAGAGAAAAGTGACTAAATCACTTAGAGCCTTTTTCCTTCAACACCTTGGAAGAACCTTTCTTTTTAGCGAACCCTTGAATTGGCGGAGAGGGGGAAGAATTGCAACCGTTCAAGTTCGAAAGGAACATGAGGGCCTTGAGTAGATCTCCAAGAGGAGCAACAGAAGATGGAAATTAATTCTAGTTTCCCGATGAGATCATACTGTTACTCTGTTGAGTGGCTAACCACTTATTGCAATTAGGCTGAGTATGCTTGGTTGCTCCACGATGACAGAGATGCTGTTTCTTCTATTTAGACTTTTGAGTATTACCCTTCTTAGCCCTAGGGTCTTTAGTTTCTTTCTTAGCAAGCTTAGGGGGTGCTCCTAAGATAGATTTACCATTGTCTATGTTCTCACCAGCTAACACTATTTTGACATCATTGTATTCAGATTCAACATTATTAGCAGTAGAAACAAAAACAATAGTATTAGAGGAAGCAATATTAGGAGAAGAGAAATCATACCCTAAACCAGTTCGATTAGAAGTAGATTTCAGAAGGCTGAGCATCTCATCAAGCTTTGCACTTGAAGTCCTCTCCAGCTGAGCTCTGACTTGGAACAACTCTGCTTCAAGCTTCTTGGTCTTTTCAGCCAAGAAATTATTCTCAAATCTCAGTGCTCCAATAGTCTGATTGGCTTCATCAAACTTTGTGGATGTTAGGACATATGTGATTTGATGTTAGGAACATATGTCAAAATTTTATGTAATTGGCTAATCCTTCGACAAAACACACTTTACTTGTAATTGGGTAGATCTAGATTTGTTTAATACTTCAATAAACAAGGTTTCAAGTAAGGAAGTGTTAAAGTCATGCAAGTCTGTCCTAGAATCAAGTAAGGAAGTGCTGGATTTTAAATTTTGGCAGCTAGCTCAACAGCTAGTCTCTATCAAGGTTTAAAAGCTGCTGAAGCCCGTGGCTCGACAGCTGGCTATCTATCGAGGTTAGGTTTATGAAACTTAGTTTTTTAGAGATGTTTTTCATCCAATCCGTGAGTATGTGTTTGGGCTTTTTTTTTCTCACAATCCTACACATATATAAGGATTATTTTAAGGGCCATCTAGGGTTGTTCAAGTATTGAGCAAAGTCTTGCTCATGCAAATTGTGACCGGAGACAATATTTGCCTTAGTTCATCTTGAAGAAGCTGTTGTGTTTGTATACCGTAGGGTTTTATGACCAAGCAACTCCATGATCTTCATCATGTGATGAACTGAAGAACCTTGTAGCCAACATCTTTCTCAAGTTGGTGATCAAGTCGCGTACTGGGATCTGCGCATCTTTTGATTAGTCACGTATTGGGAGCCGTGTAATACAAGGAAAGATTGTCACTACAGAATAAGTCCAATTTGGTATTGGGGTAAGGGTTCAACTGTAGGTTGGTATAAGGTATTGAGATTCTTTTACTTGTAACCGCTTGTATTGATAATAAAGGATTCTCGGGAGTGGTGTCCTTAAAATCACCCTGTGAGGTTTTTGTCGTGTAAGTTTTTCCCATTCATAAACAAATCACCGTGTCATTTAATTTTCATTGCATATTTAGTTATTTGGTGATTTGTTTGTGCTACCACGCTCATTGCATATAATTGAACCTAATTAATTCACTTGGCTAATTAATTGATTAATTCACTTGGCTAATTAATTGGTTAATTCATCACAAGGGGTCAATAAATTTTTGGCCTGTCAAGTGGTATTAGAGCAGGCACACTCTGATTAGGGTTCAATCTTTGTTGTGAGATTCATTGACCCCAATTATCATGGCTGCCATTGGCAAGAAAAGATCTCTTATTTCAAATACATCTTGTTTTTCTAATCTCTATTTAATTGAGTGTTTTAGAAAATACAAGTCTAAAAGTTATTTGAAAGCCATCATGATGATGATTGAAAAAGATCTTAACATGACAAGGAAGAAACTAGACTGCCTTAGAATGAGAATGTGCAGAGGAGTTCATTTGAGAAGGGTGAAGGTTAAAGGCCTTGGTTGTAAATGGCAAATGAAAGAGAACACTTTCCTACAGATCTGTCATCAAAGCATGAAGTGAACTTTATGATGAAGTCTGCGTTCAAGGTAATGGATACATGCTTGTGGTACCTTGATATTACATGCTCACAACACATGACTGGAGATCACTCTCTCTTTAAGGTCTTCGAGTCTAAGAAATGTGGTAATGCCACTTTCGATGATAGGAGCAAATCACAGATTAAAGGAAAGGGAATCATTTCTTTACCTGGATTGTTAGATATTGCAAATGTGCTATACGTAGAAGGTCTAAGAGTGAACATGTTGAGCATAAGTCGAACATGTTGAGCATATGTCAAATAAGTGATCAAGACTTTATAGTGCTGTTTTCTAAAGGAAAATGTCTTGTGCTGGATGAATCTGTAAAGAAGCTTATAAGTGGTGTCCGCACTTTAGACAATTGTTACAGTTTGGTACCTGATGCTAATATTGTGTGCAATAATATTCGTATCCCAAATGAAGATTTATGGCACCGAAGGATGGGACATGCTAGTTACAAACATCTCTCAATTGTATCTAAGCATGAATTAGTGTTGGGGATGCCAAAACTTAATAGAGTAGACAATGTTGTGTGTGGACCGAGCCAGCTTAGGAAATAGACAAAAGCTAAACATCCAAGTACTTAGACATTTGTTACATCTAGACCATTGGAGCTACTACATGTGGATCTCATGGGTCCAACTTAAACCGAGTCACTTGGGGGGAAGAGATTTATCGTGGTTGTGGTAGATGACTTCACTAGGTACTCTTGGGTCATTCTTCTAAGATCCAAGTCAGATGCTCCTGAGCACATCGAAGCCTTGTGCATAAGATTGCAAAATAAGAAAAGTTTAAAGGTTGATTGAATTCAAAGTGATCATGGCAAAGAATTAGAAAACTCATACATGGAGTCCTTTTGCACTAGATTCGGTATATCTAAAAAATTATCTGCTTCTATTACTCCTCAACAGAAGGGTGTAATAGAAAGGAAGAATAGGGTTATTTAGGAGATGGCTAGGGCCATGTTGCACAACAAGGGTATGGCTAGAAACTTGTGGGGAAAAGCCATCAACACTGCATGCCATATGGTTAACAGGGTATATTTCAAACCCGATACCAAAAAGACTCCTTATGAGCTGTGGAAGGGAAGGAAGCCGAATGTCAAGTTTTTCAAAATCTTTGGAAGTACTTGCTTCATTCTCAAGGATAGAGAGAATGTGGGAAAATTTGACTGCTGAAGCAATGAAGGAATATTTTTGGGATACTCCTCCACAAGCAAGGCTTATTGGGTATACAACAAGAGAACCAAGAAAGTGATGGAAACTGCAAATGTTGTAATCGATGAAGCTTCGAAGTCCTGTTCTAAGAATGTTAGTGAGGAAATCCCCAAAGAAATTCTTCCTCCCGAGCCCAAGGACATTCAAGAACCTGTTGATTAAGAACCTGCCTCTTCAAGTACTCCTAGTACTCCAAGTGTTGTAGAAGGTTCAGAAGACAAATCTGCCTCACCCGATTCTGAATCTCGTAAAGAGAAAGGACCTTCCTCCAGAATTCAGTTGAATCATCCTCTTGAAACCATTGTGGGAAATATGAATGAACTTACACTAAGGAAGCGCACAGTTGATAAATGTGTTGCTAACTTTGTGTCTTATTCTTGCTATTTGTCAAAAGTTGAACCTATCAAGGTTGAGGAAGCACTTTAGGATGAAATCTGGGTGGAGGCTATGCATGATGAACTGCTTCAATTTCAAAGGAATGATGTCTGGACACTAGTGCCTAGACCAAAGGGTGAGCACATCATTGGCACAAAGTGGATTTTTCGCAATAAGACTGATGAGGAGGGCAATGTGAACCGCAATAAGGCTTGTCTTATGGCTCAAGGATACTTACAAATGGAAGGAGTGGACTATGTTGAGACATTTACTCCACTAGCCCGCATGGAGTCCATCAGGATTCTTCTAGCCCTAACATGCCATTTGAGGTTCAAGCTTTACCAAATGGATGTCAAGACTGCCTTCTTAAATGGGTTCCTTAAAGAAGATGTCTATGTGGCTCAACCAAAAGGATTCATTGATCCTCATTTTCCGTATCATGTGTTGTACCTTAAAAAGGCACTCTATGGTTTGAAGCAAGCCCCTAGAGCTTAGTATGATCGGCTCACACAATACTTGGTGTCACATGGGTTCACAAGAGGAAAGGTTGATCAAACTCTCTTCATCAAAAGGGAAGACGACGAGTTAATAGTTGCTTAAGTCTGTGTTGATGATATCATCTTTGGGTCAACAAAGGATGAACTTGCTCATGGTTTCTCTAAACTTATGCAGGCTGAGTTCGAGATAAGCATGATTGGAGAGTTAAATCACTTCCTTGGATTGCAGATCCACCAGCAAGAGATAGGTATATTCATATCTCAATCTAAATATCCCAGAAATGTTGTGAAAAATTTTGGTTTGGAATCTGCTAGTTCTATTAGAACCCTTATGAGTCTTAATGTAAAACTCATTGTTGATGTCTTCGGAAAGAATGTTGATCCGTCTTTCTATAGAAGCATGATAGGTAGTCTTCTGTACCTTACTGCTAGTAGACCTGACATTAGTTACAGTGTGGGAGTGTGTGCCAGATATCAGGCTAATCCCAAAGAGTCCCATATGACTGCTTTCAAGAGAATCATAAAATATGTCAAAACCACTGCCGACTTTGGTGTGTGGTACAATAAAGACACAAATGATGTCTTGGCTGGGAATTCGAATGCTGATTGGGTTGGGAATGCTGATGATAGGAAGAGTACTTCTGGGGGTTGTTTTTATATGGGTAATAATCTTGCCTCCTAGATGAGCAAACAGCAGAATTTCATCTCTTTATCCACTACAGAGGCTGAATACATTGCTACCGGTAGCTGTTGCACCCAACTTCTATGGATGCAAAAACTTCTCCATGACTATGGTATTTGTCAAGAATGCCTCACTATCTATTGTGACAATACCAATGCCATCAATCTCTCTAAAAATTCGGTTCAACAATCTCGAACCAAACACATAAAGATTCGACATCACTTCGTTCGTGAACTTGTTGAAGATGGTACACTTACTCTTGCATTCATTCACATTGATGATCAGAAGGTTGATTTGTTCACCAAACCTTTTGATAGCAAACGGTTTGAATTCCTTCGTCAAAACATCGGTGTTATCTCCATGGAATGATCTCCTTTTCTCCTCCTCCTTTCTCTTGCATTTGCATCTAGTTTTTATGCATTGCTTTATTTGACATGTTTTGTTTGGTTGTTTTTCAGTTTTGTTTTTATTTTATTTTTCTTTCATAAAAAAAAATTTGAAAAATACAAAAAAAAATACAAAAACAGTGTGTGTTTGTGTACATTGCTGTCGGTAGCTGTTGCACCCAACTTCTATGAATGCAAAAACTTCTCCATGACTATGGTATTTGTCAAGAACACCTCACTATCTATTGTGACAATACCAGTGCCATCAACCTCTCTAAGAATCCGGTTCAACAATCTCGAACCAAACACATAGAGATTCGATATCACTTTGTTCGTGAACTTGTTAAAGATGGTACACTTACTCTTCCGTTCATTCACATTGATGATCAGAAGGTTGATTTGTTCACCAAACTTTTTGATAGCAAACATTTTGAATTCCTTCATCAAAACATCGATGTTATCTCCATGGAATGATCTCCTTTTCTCCTCCTCCTTCCTCTTGCATTTGCATCTAGTTTTTATGCATTGCTTTATTTGACATGTTTTGTTTGGTTGTTTTTCAGTTTTGTTTTTATTTTGTTTTTCTTTCATAAAAAAAAATTGAAAAAAAAAATACAAAAACAGTGTGTGTTTGTGTACATTAGTACTTGTGTACCTTGAATGGCCAATGAAACAGAGTTTTCTAAACTTTGTATCTTTTGTAGCTTAGATGAGCATCTCTATGCACAACTAAGCAAGTGAGCTTTATGGCTTGTATTTGTGATGAGTAAGGTTAAGTGATCTTTTGTACTTAACACTCGTATCACTCTTTTTGATGGGAAGGATAAGAAAATTCTAAGAGAAAGGCATAAATAACCATCTCACCACTGTTGCCTGCCAATCTGAAATGACATCTGTATGCTTCGGCATAACAAAAGTGCAATGTCAAAAAGCTTAACATAATTGGGTATTTCTTTTCTGTCTCTTCTATGCCTATGCATGATATTCTTAATAAAAGAAAAATAAAAGCAAAAAGATCAAATTGCTTTATATATGATTGCAAGCATGTATTCTAGGAGATGTGGGAGTTATAGGATGTACCTCGAAAGTGATAGTCCCCATCAAATAGTTATGATCGTGTGTGAGTTAAATTGATATACTTATATCTCAAATCATCATAACATAGAGACACTTATGCAATCTTGCGATTTTCTCACACACAACACACAATATTCTTTGCTACTTTTGATGCATGTGTAGGTATAATGTAATTTGGTCATCACAAGGTTTACTTGTGTTAATGTATACTCACTAAACTATCTTAACTTGTTTTTGAAATATAAAATTGGTTAGACTTGTTTATTGTGTGTGTGTGTGTGTTTTGGATCTAAATGCATGACATCTATCTTGGTTGTGAGATGATTTTGAGAGCTCAAAATGTTGTTTGGATTTTTGGTTGAGTAGCATGCTTGATTGCATTCATATTTGTGTTTTTCTTCTCCTTGAAAATTTGTTTTTAAGAAATCTTGATAGCTTCTCGATAGCTCTCGATAGCTAGGCTATCTGTCAGACCCTTCAGCATTTCTCTATCACAATCTCAATAGTTCTCAATAGCAAGCTCGATCAATTGAGAAACTTTCTGTCTCTTCGATAGCTGCTCGATAGCTACCTCTATCCATCGAGCTTCTTCATTAAGGAAACCTCTCGTTAGATCCTTGATAGCTGGTTCAACAGTTGAAAAAGCCTCTTTAAAGCTCGATAGCTCTCGATTGATCGAGCTTTATGAAGTTTATATATAAAGAGGCATCGTGATTTTAGATCTCATTCCCTCGATCTCTCTTGATACTTTCAGCCTCTTCACCTCCCAAAACACTTCTCAAGCACTCCAAACTTCTTCCTCGCTTCATTTTCGGTCTCAAGATCTTTGTTCCTCATCTAGTATGATACTTTCTTCATCTTTATCATGAATTTTCATGATCTTTGACGTAACTTTTGGGGTTTTTGAAATTGTTTGAGATTTTTCAAAACTTTTGAGTTTTTGTTAAATTTTTGGGATGGGTTTTTGTTAAAATGATCTTTAAACTTCATGCATTGCATCACATGTGTATTATAACAATGTTTCATGCATTTTAGATGTGTGTTTATCTTGTTGTTTTGTGTGTTGCTAGGTTTGGATTAGGTTGAGCCCATGATGAATTTATATGAGCATGTCACATGTTCATGCATTCTCATACATACGTACCTTTAATTTTATATATCTTGATATATTTGTTGATTGGTACTTTTCTAATTGTCTCCCTATCTTTCTCTCTCTCTCTCTCTCTCTCTCTCTCTCTCTCTCTCTCTCTCGCTCTCTCCCTTTTACGTTAGTTGCATCATGGCACCTAAACGTAAATCCACTCCATCTCAGAACCCTCATCATCTCGGGGCATCTTCTTCTTCTTCTCCTTCTGACCCCACTCCTTTTCGCTTTCAGTTCCGTGATGAGAAGGTCAAATCTGATTTCTTTGAGAACTTTTCACGATGAGGCAGTCATCTTGTTAGGACATATGTGGTTCACTTGTTAAGAACATACAAAATGCACTTTGCTATTATTTGGGTAGATCTAGGATGTTTTTAATACTTCAAGAAATAAAGTTTGAAGATCAAGTGTTAAAGCCATGCAAGTCTGTCCAAGATTCAAGCTGAAGAAGTGTCAGTCATTAAAGCTCGACAGCTACCATCTATTGAGCTTAAGAAGCTGTTCTAGCCCCGTGGCTCGACAGCTTCTCGACACTAACTATCTGTCGAAGTTTAAGAAAAACAGAATTTCAAATCTGTTTTAATTCCAATCCATGGATATGTCTTTGGGCCTTCTTTTCTCATAACCCTAGACATATAAAAGGATTATTTTAAGGGCCATATCTGGTTGCACAGCTGAGAGCACAAGTTGCAAAAGCAATGAGCAAAGTTTGTTCAAGCAATTTGTGAATGGAGACAAAGTTTGCCCTAGTTCATCTCTAATGTGAAGAAGGTGTTGTGTTTGTGCACCATAGGGTTTTGTAACCAAGCATCTTCTTGATCTTTATCGTGTGGATGAAATGAAGAATTTTGCTGCCAACATCTTTCTCAAGTTGGTGATTGAAGTCATGTATTGACATTTGTACAATTGGTTAGTCACGTACTGGGAGTCGTGCATCAAAAGGAGAGATTGTCACTACAGAACAAGTCCAATTGAGTATTAGGGTAAGGGTTCAACTGTAGGTTGGTAGAAAGTACTAGGATTCCTTTACTTGCAACTGCTGAAGGAAAAAATCTGGTTTTGCATCTCATGCAAAACCCACAGCGGAAGCGACGAACAAGGGTCTATTTCATTCATGATTGATAACATGCACAATGTAAATTTCAGAATTTAAGAACAAGATAGCGTACCTTGGTGTGGAGAAATTCAAAACAAAGATTAGAAGCACTTGGGAACACTTTTAATCTTCACTCCAATTCCACTTTACGCCCAAGATGTGTGGTCTCTCAATCAGTTTTTCAAAGGGAGAATGAAAGTGTGTCTCACACTCTCTCACACACAGTTTCTTTTTCTTTTCTAAACTCCTCTAATAAAAATTCTGTATGTTTCTCCCTTTATAACTAACTGATTATCTAATTGGGTTGGCCTATTGGGCCTTTCCAATTGGGCTTTAGTGTGTGGCTTGGAGTGGGACCAAAAGGGACCAATAAGACACTAGCTCCAATGGGCCTTGGGCTTTTCCGTCAACTCTTGACAAGTCCAAAGTTACCATTAATTATATTTAATACCACTATATAAATATAATTGCACTCTAGGCCTTATTAATAAATTATATCCCAAAATTTTATTATACACGTAACCCCTTCATAAAATATTCGTAGTAACACAAAGTCATAAATGTCAGCTGCCACTTTGTAAATTACTACATCTTATCCTTGAGTACCCGGTTTAATTCTTTAAAGTTATTCATTATATATTTATGAAATCCAAGTTCATAAATAGATACTTTAGTAATTTCTTACTAAAGTGGTTAGGCCTAACTCTCGAATAAGGCTGAACCATTAAACTTATCTCAAGGGAATATTTTATATCTCCATCAAGAGACTATGAATTCCATCTTGAGAATATATGTTACATCAACACTAAATGTGGCTGCCCAACATACTGAGGTTTTGACCGTCACTTCAGGTCTCACTCCTGATATATCAAAGCAACCTACACTTCATGATCAGGTCCACTGTTCTCTCAGGATTAAGAGTTCATGCAAATAGAAGTCGTGAGATTTATTATTCATTTGACAGTCGTTAGGAGAATAATAAATCTCACGGCAAGTCCAAGTTCAATATGTTTTAACTCTTAAAACATATCAACATATCAACTAGAAGTTTCCACTTCCATGATCAAGACAAATCATCTTAGTTGACACGTTATAGTCTTCGCAGATGAAATGCCCAATTTCATCACCGACTACGAACTATTAATTCTGAGTTTACAAAGAACTTGTGATTTACATCTTCTGTGACTTTTCACATAAATCACATACAATGCATATCATGGACTATATGATAATGTCCCATATTCATGTTACCATTATTTTAGATAATAATAAAATAACTTTACCAATCACAATATTAAGTCATACATCATGTCATACATAATGTCATACATAATATCACACATAGCATCATACAATAGGATTTAAGGGCACTAATCCTAACAATCTCCCACTTGCCCTAAAGACTATTGTGCATTAATCTAACTCCCATTCCCTCCAAATGTGACTCGAAAGTCCTTTGAGGTAAGGCTTTGGTAAAAGGATCTGCTAGATTATTTGCACTTTCAATCTTTGCTACCACAACATCTCCACGAGCAACAATATCTCGAATGATGTGGTACTTCCTCTCAATGTGCTTTCCTTTCTTGTGATTTCTTGGATCTTTGGATTGTGCAACCGCTCCACTATTGTCGCAAAACAATGTGATGGAAACTTGCTCCATTCTCACTACACCAAGATCAGAAAGGAATTTCTTAAGCCAAACAGCCTCCTGCTTCACAGCAACATACTCGGCTTCCATGGTGGAGTCCGCAATACAAGATTGCTTGACACTCCTCCAACTTATGGCTCCACCTCCCAAGGTGAAAACACATCCTGAAGTGGATTTTCTAAATCTAGATTAGACTGAAAGCCTAAATCGGAATAGCCAATGGGAATCAAATCCTCGCTATGGTAAACAAGCATATAATCTCTCGTTCTCCTAAGATACTTGAGAATATGCTTTAGCTTGCCAATATTTTGGTCCTGGATTTGATTGATATCGGCTGACCATGCCACTGAATAACAAATATGGTCTGGTCTAGTACAAAGCATGGCATACATGAGACTTCCCACTCAGAAGCATAAGGAACTTGTCTCGTCATATTTTCTTCCTCTTTGAGTCTTAGGCCTTTGGTCATCGGACGAGGAACTCCATGTCTAAAAGGAAGCAATCCTTTCTTGGAGTTTTGCATGCTAAACCGTTCTAGAACCTTATCTATATATCCAGCTTGTGATAAGCCTAACATCTTATTCTTGCGATCTCGCCAAAGCTTGATCCCTAGAATAAAGTTAGCCTAACCCAAGTCCTTCATATCAAATTGGCTTGACAACCAAACTTTAATGATGACATTACCCCTACATCATTCCCAATGAGGTAGAATATCATCAACATAAAGCACTAGGAACATTACTACTTTGTCTCGATGTCTTTTGTACACACATGGTTCATCAAGATTTTGTTCAAAACCAAATGACTTGATTGCTTGATCAAATCTGATGTTCCATGACCTAGATGCTTGTTTAAGTCCATAAATGGACCTATTCAACTTGCATACCATATGCTCTTGGTTCTTTGCTATGAAACCTTCTGGTTGCAACATGTATATTTCTTCTTCAAGATTGCCATTAAGAAATGCAGTCTTGACATCCATTTGCCAAATCTCATAATCATAATGAGCAGGCGATGGATAAGAGACGATAGATTTAAAAAGCTACTTGGCGAAAAAGTTTCATCATAATCAATACCTTCTTTTTGTGTATACCCTTTCGCCACTAGTCTTGCTTTAAAGGTTTCAACCTTTCCATCTATCCCTCTCTTTCTCTTGTAAACCCATTTGCAACCAACAGGTTTAATGCCGTTAGGCGCCTTTACAAGATCCCATACATGATTTGAATTCATAGAATCCAATTTCAGATTTCATAGCTTGGACCCAATGATGTGCATCTATATCATTCATTGCTTCATCATAAGTGTAAGGATCCGATTCAACCTCTTCGAGATAGCCTAATAAGTTTCTCCCAAACCTATGAATCTTATAGGAGGCCGAACAATTCTCCCACTACGACGAGGCACCTGTGTACTAGACATCTCATAAGTAGTATCTTGTGGTGTATCTAATACAGCTACATCATCCCTAGTTTCATCCATTGGTTGTTCAACTACAGGTTCATTCATTTCAGCCAAGACAACTCTACTTCTAGGAGTAAAATTATTCATATAGTCATTTTCCAAGAATTTGGCATTTGTGCTAACAAACACTTTATTATCCTTATGACTATAGAATAAACCTCCAAGTGTTCCTTTTGGATACCCTACAAAAATACCACTTCTGTTTTAGACTTGTAACTTGTCAGACTTTCCTTTCAACACATGTCTTGGACAACCCCAAATGTGGAGATGTCTCATACTAGGCTTACGCCCATTCCACAACTCTCCAGGTGTTTTAGGAATAGACTTCGAAGGTACTAAATTCAGAAGATACATTGCGGTATTCAAGGCATATCCCCAAAAAGAAATTGGTAGAGTCGAATAACTCAACATGGACCTAACCATATCTAAAAAGAGTCCTATTCCTTCTTTGCTACACCATTTTGTTGTGGAGTTAAGTCCTAAAGTCAATTGGGATATAATCCCATTTTCGTCAAGTAATCCTTAAAGTCACCAAGAAGGTATTCGCCACCTCGATCAGATCGAATGGCCTTTATGTGTTTACCCGATTGATTCTCGACTTCAGCCCTAAACTCTTTGAACTTTTCAAAGGCTTCGGACTTCCGTTTCATTAGGTACACATAACCAAATCTAGAGTAATCATCGGTGAAAGTAATGAAATACTCATAGCCACCTCTTGCTTGGATTGACATAGGACCACATACATTCGAATATACTAGTTCTAGCAAATCTTGGACTCTTCTACCCTTTGCATTAAAAGGTCGTTTGGTCATCTTACCTTCCAAACAAGATTCGCAAAATTGGAAAATTATCAAAGTCCATGGTGTAAAAGTCCATCTTTGATTAGTCTTTGAATCCTACTTGAATTGATATGACCTAAACGCAAGTACCATAGATATGCATCACTAGTAGAAGGAAACTTTCTCTTTAATGATTTCACATGAGAGTTACTATCTAATTTAGAATTGTATAATTCATGCTTATTAGGAGTTAAAATATAAAGACCATCCACAATATTGCCAGAACAGATAAACACTTTATCCTTCTTTATTACAATATTGTCTTTCAAGATAATACAATATCCATGTTTACCTAAATAAGTTGCAGAAATTAAATTCCTACGAACATTAGGTACATACAAACAGTCTTCCAATATTAAAACTCTAGACTTAAAACACAAATTAAACACTCCAACAGCTTCAACCGGAATCTTGCTCCCATCAGCCAAAGTAAGAAATAGTTCTCCCTCATTCAACTTTACGTCTCCTGGAACCCCTCCAAAGAATTGCAGATATGATTAGTACAAGCATCGAATCCACACACCAGGGAATACTGTTGGAATTCTACCAAACATATTTCAAGAAGAAATGAACTTTTCATACCTTTATTCTTGGCAGCCTTGAATGTTGGACAATTCCTCTTCCAATGTCCTTTCTCACCACAATGGAAACACTTTCCTTTGGTTTTCTTTCCTTTGTTGGCAACCCTAAGGCAATTTGTTTACCATCTTGCTTAGTGAAATTCTTCTTCTTCTTCTTCTTACCCTTGCCTTTCGACTTAGGTTGAGAAGTAGAAGCTTCACCAACATTGGTTTCAACACTAGAAGTACCAAGGATGCCTTCCGCCGCTACCAATTCATTCATTAATTCAGACAGAATAAATATTTTTGTTCATATTATAATTGAGTCTGAATTCCTTGAATGAATCCAGTAGTGACTGGAGTATCATATCCACTTGGGATTCTCCATCAATGTCGGCACCTAAAACTTCTAATGTGTTCAGATTAGAGATCATCCTAAGAAAATGCTCCCTCACTGAACTTCCTTCAGCCATTTTGGTACTATAAATTTGCCTCATAGGTTCTTGCCTTGCAGAACAGCCTTGCTCACCAAAAATTTCCTTTAGACTATGCATTATGTACGAAGCAAATTCTACATCCTGCATTTGATCCTTGTAGAACATTTGAGATAGATGCTAGGATGTAGCACTTGGCCATCTCATTAGATTTACCAACGATCATATCGCTGTTTTTCCTCAAGAGGAGCATCTAATGAAGGAAAGTTAGGACATGGTTGAGTAAGCACATATTTGTGCTCTTCGCCAGTAAGAACGATGTCCAAATTTCTTTTCCAGTCAACATAGTTGGATCCGGTCGGTTGTTTTGGTTAAGAATAGAAACAAGTGGGCTAAATGATGCCATGACAAAATCTGAAAATAATAAACATGAATATAATAATTAAATTGGACATTATCAATTTTGCATAAAAACATATAATATGGAACCTTAATAAAACCATAAAATAATATATGCAACGACAACCCAATCTCATATTCAATGTCCCTCAGCATAGAGTGAACATAAAATATTATGATTGATTGAGAACTATTCTCATTATTAGCACTATCATGATAACTCTTATCAAATACTAATAATATGCCGTTTTATATTTAGCCTCTAAGTAATAATAGTAAGAACTCAGCATAGAGGATACTAAAATACTTAGTCTAGTGTATACCATTGTCTAGAATCATGTGTAACCACATCTCATCCCTTTAACAGGCTTATTTTTTAGTACCATGATAAAACACCCTCCGCGTGGAATGCAAAGCTCGAAGCTAAGACAAGGTGTTTATCAAACCACTATAAACCAAGAAATTCAATCTTGTTGGGCCATGAAATAAATACTCTCCGCATGGAATGCTAAGCTCGAGGCAAAGACAAAGTATATATTTCACACTACTATGAACCAACAATGGAGGCCGTGAGATCCAACCCTTGAATCTCTCTCCCACTAGATATTTTAAATTAAGGTTTTTAAAATCAAGAATGATAATAATGCTAGACACGTTGAAAAAAATAATCCTAATCTAATCAGGAATAAATTTCATTAAACTAGCATTGACGTATATAAATATATATATAACGTAATAAAAATCTTTATTATATATAAAAATCTATATTATATTATATTATATATAATATAATATACCAATTAATATATATAATATTTATTTAATTACATTATATTATATATATACATATTTATTGGACATCAAGACAACGTCCAACAAGACAATTGCCATGGAATTGTCTTATTATTTATCATGGTGGGCCATCAAGGAATTGTATTTTAAGACAAGCCATGAAGTTAAGTTTTGTCTCATGCAAAGAACAACTTTATATGTAAAAGTTCATGCATGAACCGTGGGCCATCAAGGAATGGATCCCTTATATGATTAATATATAATATTCGGCCATCACCTTTTCTAAGGTATTCAAAATGACCAAGCCATGTGTGAAGTCAACCCGTGCAACAAATTCAAACAATGCAAATTGAATTCAAAGTCGGGTCCAACAACTGAAGCAGTTATCCTTTTTCAAGCGGTTACTTCATCAATTAATAACTACCACAAGGCATGCAATCCGTACATCAACTATGAAATAACAATCAATGCATCAACACTCAATTGTATTCATATTCATTAAAATCAAAAGCATGACACAACATCATAATTTGATGCAGAAAATTGAAACACAATGATAACAGTTTTTCTTAAATTCTAAAATTTAATCACACACTATACAATCATGATATGAAAACCTAGCTCTGATACCAATTGAAGGAAAAAATCTGGTTTTGCATCTCATGCAAAACCCACAGCGGAAGCGACGAACAAGGGTCTATTTCATTCATGATTGATAACATGCACAATGTAAATTTCAGAATTTAAGAACAAGATAGCGTACCTTGGTGTGGAGAAATTCAAAACAAAGATTAGAAGCACTTGGGAACACTTTTAATCTTCACTCCAATTCCACTTTACGCCCAAGATGTGTGGTCTCTCAATCAGTTTTTCAAAGGGAGAATGAAAGTGTGTTACACTCTCTCACCTGATTTCTTTTTCTTTTCTAAACTCCTCTAATAAAAAATTCTGTATTTTTCTCCTTTTATAACTACTTGATTATCTAATTGGGTTGGCCTATTGGGCCTTTCCAATTGAGCTCTAGTGCGTGGCTTAGAGTGGGACCAAAAGGGACCAATAAGACACTATCTCCAATGGGCCTTGGGCTTTTCCGTCAACTCTTGACAAGTTCAAAGTTACCATTAATTATATTCAATACCACTATATAAATATAATTGTACTCTAGGCCTTATTAATAAATTATATCCCAAAACTTTATTATACACGTAACCCCTTCATAAAATATTCGTAGTAACACAAAGTCATAAATGTAGACTGCCACTTTGTAAATTACTACATCTTATCCTTGAATACCCGGTTTAATTCTTTAAAGTTATTCATTATATATTTATGAAATCCAATTTCATAAATATATACTTTAGTAATTTCTTACTAAAGTGGTTAGGCCTAACTCTCTGAATAACTGAACCATTAAACTTATCTCAAGGGAATATTTTATATCTCCATCAAGATACTATGAATTCCATCTTGAGAATATATGTTCCATCAACACTAAATGTGGCTGCCCAACATACTGAGGTTTTGACCGTCACTTCAGGTCTCACTCCTGATATATCAAAGCAACCTACACTTCATGATCAGGTCCATTATTCTCTCAGGATTAAGAGTTCATGCAAATAGAAGTCGTGAGATTTATTATTCATTTGACAGTCGTTAGGAGAATAATAAATCTCACAGCGGTCCAGTTCAATATGTTTTAACTCTTAGAACATATCAACATATCAACTAGAAGTTTCCACTTCCATGATCAAGACAAATCATCTTAGTTGACACGTTATAGTCTTCGCAGATGAAATGCCTAATTTCATCACCGACTACGAACTATTAATTCTGAGTTTACAAAGAACTTGTGATTTACATCTTCTGTGACTTTTCACATAAATCACATACAATGCATATCATGGACTATATGATAATGTCCCATATTCATGTTACCATTATTTTAGATAATAATAAAATAACTTTACCAATCACAATATTAAGTCATACATCATGTCATACATAATGTCATACATAATATCACACATAGCATCATACAATAGGATTTAAGGGCACTAATCCTAACAACTGCTTGTTTTGATAATAGTGGATTCTCAAGAGTGGTGACCTTAAAATCACCCGATGGAGTTTTTGCCTTGGAGGTTTTCCCCATTCGTAAACAAATCACCGTGTCAATTTATTTTCCGTTACAATTTAGTTTATTGGTGATTTGCTTGTGCTACTACGCGTTTGCATGTTAAATTGATTAATCAATTAAACTTGGCTAATTAATCAATTAATCCATCACAAGGGGTCAATACATTTTTTTCCTATCAAGTGGTATCAGAGCAGGCACACTCTGATTAGGGTTTAATCTTTGTGTGTGATCCAGTGATCCCTGTTTGTCATGGAGAGAGGACAATCTCTTATTATTCCTCCTTTATTTGATCGAACTAACTATGCATACTAGAAAGTATGCGTGAGAGCATTTTTGCAGTCTCTAGATGAGAAGGTGTGGCAAGCTGTGGAGATTGGCTGGACCAAGCCAAAGGAAGCGCTGGCTGATTAGGATGAGGCTACGATCAAGGCGGCAAACTTCAACAGCAGGGCATTGAATGCTTTGTTCAGTGCAGTCATGAATGAGGAGTTCAAGAAGATATCCTCCATTGAAACTACAAAGGAAGCATGAACCATCCTCCAGACTACCTATGAGGAACAAAAGCTGTCAATGATTTGAAACTACAAAGGCTCACTACAAGCTTCGAAAAGATAAAGATGGAGGAGGATGAGTTGTTTGATGAGTTCTATGCCAAACTCAAAGACATAGTGAAATCTGCTTTTAATCTTAGAGAAACTATTCCAGAACCCAAGATTGTGAGAAAGGTGCTCAGATCTCTACCTAAAAGATTCCATACCAAGATCACTGCGATTGAGGAATCAAAGGATATTGATAAAATTCCCTTGATAGAGCTGGTTGGAAATCTACAAACGTATGAGTTGGGTTTGTTTAGAATCGAAAAGTCTAGCAAGAGCAAGAGTGTGGCACTGAAGGCCAAGAGCAATGAAATGGAAGAGTCTTCGATGAAGATTCTAAGATGAAGTCCTACACCACCAAGCAATTCAAGAAGTTTATGAAGAATGCCAATGGGAAGGGCTTTGACAAGAACTATAGGCAATCCAGTTCTTCTCAATTCAAGGGCCAAGACAAAGGGAAGAAGGATGCTAGGAATGGCGGTCAGTACACTGTTCCTACAGGACCTAAGTGCTTTGGGTGCCAAGGCTTCCAATACATGAAACAAGAGTGCCCAACATATCTCAAGACAATTGGGAAAAGCAAGGCACTTGCTGTTATGCTAAGCGACACCGAGCCTGAAGATGATTCTGATAATGAGGATGACGGAATCTTGAATGCCTTCATTGCCACAATCAATCCTACTAAAGGGATAGTTGAAGATGTGGATGAAGAATAGAAATTGGTAGAATCCAAGTTTGAGAAGATGGATGATCAAGATGACATTCATAAAGCCTATGCTCAGTTATACAAGGTCTAAGAAAAGCACGAGAAGCTGTAAAGGTTGACCACCAAGAAGCTTAGTGATGTGGAGCTTGAACATGAAAAGCTTTTCACAAAGTTTGATGAAGTTAATCAAACCATTGGAGCACTGAGGTTTGAGAATAACTTCTTGGCTAAGAAGACTAAGAAGCTTGAGGTAGAACTATTCCAAGTCCGGGCTCAGTTGGAAAAGACTTCAAGCGCTAAGCTTAATGAGATGCTCAATTTTCATAAATCTACTTCAGATCGAACAGGTTTAGGGTATGATTTTTCTTCTTCTAATACTACTTCTTCTAGTACTACTATTTTTGTTCCTCCTAGCAATAATGTTGAAATTGAGAACACTAATGTTAAAATTGAATTAGCTAGTGAGAACATAGACAAGTATAAATTTATTTTAGGAGCACCCCCTAAGCAAGATAAGAAAGAAGTTACAAACCCTAGGGCTAAGAAGGCTAACTCTCAAAGGCCTAAACAAAGGAAGCAACATCTCTGTCATCACTTTGGAGCAACTGGTCATACTCGACCGAATTGCTATAAGTGGTTAGCCATTCAAAATAGCAACAACATGATTGTATCTAGAAACCAGAATCAGTTTCCATCCTCCTTTACTCCTCTTGGAAATCTTCTCAAAGCCCTCATGTTCCTTTCAAACTTGAACGGTCTTAATTCTTCCCCCTCACCGCTGGCTCAAGGGTTTGTGAAAAGGAAAGATTCTTCCAAGGTGTGGAAGGAAAAGGGTTTCAAGTGATTTAATCACTTTCTCTCTCTCTCTCTCCCTCTCTCCCTCTCTCTCTCTCTATTTGTTTTTGGTTTTGCATTACTTGTGTGTTTTGCTTTAATGTTTTGAGTCAGTCTAGTTTTATGCATTGCTTTGTTTTGTTTTACATGTTTTTGGTTGTTAGTTTTTCAGTTTTAATTATTTTGTTTTGTTTCAAAAATTTTAAAAAAATTGAAAAATTCAGAAAAATACAAAAATAGTGTGTGTATGTGTACATTGGTTCTTGTGAACCTTAAAATGGCCATTGAAACAGAGTTTTCTAAACTTTGTATCGTTTGTAGCTTAGATGAGCATCTCTATGCACAACTAAGCAAGTGAGTTTTGTGGCTCTATGTTTGTAATGAGTAAGGTTAAGTAATCTCTTGTACTTAATATTCGTATCACTCCTTTTGACAGGAAGAACTAGAAAATCTTAAGAGAAAGGCATAAATAACCATCTCACCACTGTTACCCGCCAATCATGACATGACATCTGTATGCTTCGGCATAGCAAAAGTGCAATGCCAAAAAGCTTAACATAATTAGGTATTTCTTTTTTCTCTTTTATATACCCATGCATGATTTGCTTAATAAATATATATATATATATATATATATATATATATATATATATACACGCAAAGAAAATAAAATCAAAAAGAACAAAATGCTTTAAAATATAATTGCAAGCATGTTTCCTAGGAGATGCGGGAGTTATAAGATGTACCTCAAAGGTGATAGTCCCTATCAAATAGTTATGATTGTGTGTGCGTTAAAGTGATTTTCTCATATCTCAAATCGTTATAACATTGAGACACTTATGCAATCTTGCGATATTCTTCACACTTAAAACGCAATATTCTTTGTGACTCTTGATACATGTGCAGGTACATTGTGATTTGGCCATCACAAGGTTTACATGTGTTAATGTATGCTCACTTAACTGTCTTAACTTGTTTTTGAAATATAAAATTGGTTAGACGTGTTTAGTGTGTGTGCGTGTTTTGGGATCTAAATGCTTATCATTTTTATTATTGAGAGATGATTCTAAGAGTTCAAAATGTTGTTTGGATCATCAGTTGAGTTGCATGTGTGATTGCATTCATTTATGTGTTTTTTCCTTCTTGAAAAACTGTTTTTAAGCAATCTTGACACCTCCTCGTCACCTGGCTTATCTGTCGAGTTCTTCTGTTGCATCTTATTGCAATCTCGACACCTCTTGATAGCTAGGTGGATTGATTGAGAAATCTCCTATCCCCTCGAGAACTCCTTGATACCTCTTCGATCCATCAAGCTTTTGTTGTGGACATCTCTAGACACCTCTTGATAGCTGCATCTGTCTAAGCCTTTTTATCTTGACACCTGTGTCAATACCTCTCGATACCTCTATCTGTCAAGATTTACTAAGGTTCTATATATATATGTTCAAATGCGATTCGGACTTCATTCTCTCGATCTGTCTCGATCTGTTCGGGTCTGTTCACCTCTCATATCAGTCTCTCTCACCCCAACCTCTTTCCTAAGGATCTTTCAAGCTTTCTCAAGTTTTTCTTCACTTGGTAAGTTTCTAATCTTTCATTTACATGCATTTCATGTTTTGAAACCTAAGTGTTGGGGATTTTGGAAAATTTTTGGGGATTTTTCAAAGTGTTGAGTTTTTGTGATTTTTTTTGGGATGGGTTTTTGCCTAAATAAGTTTCAAATCTCATACATTGCATCACATAAGCATAATAACTGTATTATCATGCATGTAGATGTGTGCAATTTGATTGTGTGCTAGTAGGATTGGATTGGGCTGAACCCATGATGTCTTTTATATTGCATGTCACATGTTCATGCATTTCTCATGCACATGTTCTATCCTTTCAATATACTTGTTATATTTGAAATGTGCTGGGACTTTTCTGAGTGTTTTCTTTCTTCTTTCTCTTTCTCTCTCTAGTTCACGTTAGTGCATCAATGGCACCGAAACGTAAGTGTGCTTCGTCCTAGTACCCTCTTCATTCTAGGGCCTCTTCGTCCTCTGATCCTACTCCCTCTTCTGTTCGGTTCCGTGATGAGAAAGCCCAAAAGGACTTCTTGGAGAACTTCTCTAAATGAGGTGTTCATTTGGAACGCCGAGTTATTTTGTCGTATTTCGTTGATATTGACCTTCCCAATGTCATTCACAGTCGGGAATGGGAGTCACTATGTGACGTCCCGATCACTTGTCCTTCCGTGCTAATCAAGGAGTTCTACTCAAACATGCATGGAACTGATACTTCAGTACCTCTCTTTCATACTCGCGTTCGAGGTACGCACATAATGGTCACACTAGAGATGGTATCCGATGTGCTCCGTGTTCCAAGGGTTGCGTATCCTGACTACCCCGGTTGTGAGCGTCTGCAGACTGTGTCTAAAGAAGAGATAATCTCTACTTTCTGTAAGCGCCAGCTGATTAGGGTGATCGTTAGTTTACATCATGTCAGCCTTTTGCTAAAGGTCCTAGATTCTTGAACATGGTGATGACTTTTGTTTTGTATCCTCTCTCTCACTACAATTCTATCACAGAGTCTCGTGCTCGTTTCTATTATCCCTTCTTGAGGATCTTTCTATAGATTTTCCTTCACATTTCATTATTTCTATCATAGATGTGTATAGGGATACGACGACCCGTGATAAGATCATCTTTCCTTTAGCTATCACTTGGATTTTATGCCATTTTTTTGTTCCTTTTCCCTCATCCGACCACTTCTCCATTATGTGTGCAATTGACTACGCTACCGTTAAACGGAGCCTTTATACACATGTTTCTTATTTTTTATGCAATCTATTATTTCTGCTTCACACAAAGATGTCTTGATGTGTTTTGTTTAAAGTGTTTTAGAAATACAGGTTATCAAAGTCTACTTGTCATGAACTCTCTTCTTGTTAGGATAGATTTTATGTATTCAACAAGTGAGCATGAGTTGAGTGCTTTATAACTTCTCTCATATGTTAATTTGTTTGTTGTGGTTTTGTCACGGATTGCCAAAGGGGGAGATTGTTAGGACATATGTGGTTCACTTGTTAAGAACATATGTCATTCTTTTATGTAATTGGGCAATCCTTTGACAAAACGCACTTTGCTTGTATTTGGGTAGATCTAGGATGTTTTTAATACTTCAAGAAACAAAGTTTCAAGATCAAGTGTTAAAGCCATGCAAGTCCGTCCAAGATTCAAGCTGAAGAAGTGTCTGTCATTAAAGCTCGACAGCTAGCATCCATCGAGCTTAAGAAGCTGTTCTAATCCTATGGCTCAACAGCTGCTTGACAACTTCTCGACACGTGCTATCTGTCGAGGTTTAAGAAAAACAGAATTTCAGATCTTTTTCGATTCCAATCTGTAGATATGTCTTTGAGCCTTCTTTTCTTATAACCCTAGACATATAAAAGGATTATTTTAAAGGCTGCATCTGGTTACACAGCTAAGAGCACAAGTTGCAAAAGCATTGAGCAAAGTTTGTTCAAGCAATTTGTGACCGGAGACAAAGTTTGCCCTAGTTCATCTTTGTTGTGAAGAAGCTGCTGTGTTTATGCACCGTAAGTTTTTGTTACCAAGCATCTTCTTATTCCTCATCGTGTGGATGAACTAAAGAACTTTGCAGCCAACATCTTTTTCAACTGTTGGTGATTGAAGTCACGTATTGTGATCCGCGCAATCAGTTAGTCACGTATTGAGAGCCGTGCATCAAAAGGAGAGATTGTCACTACAGAACAAGTCCAATTGAGTATTAGGGTAAAGGTTCAACTGTAGGTTGGTAGAAGGTATTGGGATTCCTTTACTTGTAACCACTTGTTTTGATAATAGTGGATTCTCGGGAGTGGTGACCTTAAAATCACTCGGTGGGGTTTTTGCCTTAGAGATTTTCTCCATTCATAAACAAATCACCATGTCAATTTATTTTCCTCTGCACTTTAGTTTATTGGTGATTTGTTTGTGCTACCACGCATTTGCATGTTAAATTGATTAATTAATTAAACTTGGCTAATGAATCAATTAATCCATCACAAGGGGTCAATACGTTTTCGGCCTATCACATTTGGAATGCCAAGTCATTTTGTCAGACTTTTCTGACGTTGACCTACCCACTGTCATCTACAGTAGGGGTTGGGAGTCACTATGTGGCATCCCGATCACGTGCCCTTCTGTGATCATATAGGAGTTCTACTCCAATATGCACGGATTTGACTATTCTATACCCTAGTTTGTCACTCGTGTTTGAGGTATACGCATGTTAGTTACTCCGGGTATTGTATCCGAGGTTCTACACATTCCTAGGGTAGCGCATCTTGACTACCCTGGCTGTGAGCGTCTACGGATAGTGTCTAAAGACGAACTCTCATCTCAATTCTGTGAGACATCTTCTTCTTGGGGTGACCGTTAGTGCACCCGTTGCTTGGCCTTTGCTAAAGATCTAAGGTTCATTAACATGGTGATAACCTTTGTTCTCCATCCTTTGTCTCACTATAACACTATCATTGAGCCTCCTGCTCGATTTTTGCTTTCCCTCATTGAGGATCTTACCGTACATTTCCCTTCTCACTTCATACTCTCCTTTATAGATGTATATAGGGATACGAGGACCTGTGATAAGTTCATCTTCCCTTCAGCTATCACATGGCTCCTTTGCCAGTATTTTATCTCCTATCCTGAGTCTCCCCACTTCATGTTCATGTGTGCCATTGATGCCACTACCATTAAGCGGAGTTTTGCACAACTTTGCTCGAGGCGGACTCAGACCGAGATGGCTGCTCCTCCAACTTCTACAACTCCATCCACCTCCGTTCCTTCATCTTCAGTGGGTGGAGTGACACTTGAGGCTATCATGGCATAGCTTGTGCACATGGATGCTCGCCTTGACACACTTAGTGGTGAGTTGTGTCAGGTGAACACCCGTGTTGGTCGTATCGCATGAAGGTTGTCTGTCATAGGTGGTTTCACGGTTGCTTCTTCTCCATCTCCACCAGCGTCTAAGGATGAGAGTGACGATGGCTCCGGCAGTGATGATGCTGATGAGGATGATGATGCTAGCTCGCCTAGTGATGATGCAATGTCTACTTTATGTACTTACCCTTTTGTCACCCGTGACAAAAAGGGAGAGTAGTTTTGAGATGAGAGTAGTCATACTTATAAAGGGAGGGATAGTTTAGGAGATATGGGGTGTGTTCATATTTTTGAGGGATGTTGTGAGGATTTTATGTATCTATTTCTTTTCTTTCTATTTTAAATACATTAGCTCTTGTACATGAGTCTTGTGACCATTTGACATACATGGTACTTATATTTGGTTATATATATTTTGATGTATGTTATTTCACCTATCTCTCCATGTATTGTTTCTTTTCTCTCTTTATACACATGTTTCTTATATTTTGTATGAAATCTTTTATTTCTGTCTCAAATACCTTAATGAGTTTTGTTTAAAGTGTTTCAGAAATACAAGTTGCCAAAGTCTATTTGCCATGAACTCTCTTCTTGCAAAGTTTTTCAAGAGTTTGTGTTAGGATAGATTTTATTGTACTTAACAAGTGAATATGAGTTGAGTGATTTATGACTTCTCTCATATTTTCATTTGTTTGTTGTGGTTTTGTCATAGATTGCCAAAGGGGGAGATTGTTAGGACATATGTGATTTATGTTATGAACATATGTCAACATTTTATGTAATTGGCTAAGCCTTTGACAAAACGCACTTCACTTATTGGGTAGATCTAGGATGTGTTTAATACTTCAAGAAACAAGGTTTCAAGTTCAAGTATTAAAGCCATGCAAGTCTGTCCAAGAATCAAGTAAGGAAGTGTTGGATTTTAAATCTCTATAGCTAGCTCGACAGCTAGTATCTATCGAGGTTTAAAAAGCTATTTTAGCTCGATGCTCGACAGCTGCTCGATAGATACTCTATCTATCAATATTTATGACAAACAAATTTTCCGCTATGCTTTTCATCCAATTTGTGAATAGATGTTTGGACTTTCTTTTCTTATAACCCTAAACATATATAAGGATTATTTTAAGGGCCGTAAAAGGTTGCACATTTTTATGAGTGTGAAGCAAAGTTGTGTTCATGCAAATTGTGACCGGAAAACTAATTTGTCCTAGTTCATCTTTCTCTTGAAGAAGCTACTGCATTTGCATGGCATTGGGTTTTGTGACCAAGCAGCTTCATGATCTTCATCGTGTTAATGAGCTGAAGAACTTTGCAGCCAACATCTATCTTAAGTTGGTGAATAAGTTGGGTACTGGGATCCGCACATCTATTGGTTAGTCACGTTTTGGGAGTCGTGCATTAAAAGGAAAGATTGTCACTACAAAACAAGTTCAATTGTGTATTAGGGTATGGGTTTAATTGTAAGTTGGTATAAGGTACTAGGATTCCTTTACTTGTAACCGCTTGTTGTGATAATAGTGGATTTTCGATAGTGGGGACCTTAAAATTACCTGTTGGGGTTTTTGACTTGGAGGTTTTCACCATTTGTAAACAAATCACCGTGTCAACTTTATTTTCTGCTACATTTTATTTTAGTTGGTGATTTATTTGTGTTGCCATGCATATTATATGTTAATTTGATTAATTAATTAACTTAGTTAATTAATTGGTTAATTCATCACAATGGGTCAATACATTATTGGCCTATCAATTTTCCTTAAACTCCTACCTCTCCATATCCATATCCTTGAGAGGTTGATAGTCCAAACACTTACCACACCCATTCTGAGTGTACAGTGAGGTTTGGTGTTGCTGGGAAGTATTGGAAGAAGCCAAGCGTTAGAGGATGTAATCGGGCTGAATTGTGGGATTCGAAAAGCTAGACAAGACACGGTTTCGAGAAGCTTTATTGGAGTAGGAGTTTGGAGGGCTTAGGTGCAGTGGGTAGATTAGGCTTGGAGGGTCTCTTACTATTTGTGTATCCTAACTTATTGTTTAGTGGATTGATTTACCGCTTGGAGGGCGGCGGAGAGGTTTTTCGCCCAGTTCTTTGGTTTCCTCTTCGATAACACGTCTTGGTGTTATCTTGTGTTTTCATCTTTCTTCCCTACTCTTTTAGCTTTCATTTTATTGTTTCTATATGATGAATATGGCGTAGAGTAGTTTTATTGTTTGTCCGCTCGCATTTACTCCATTCGCACTTAGTTAAGTTAGAGTAAAATCAACTGAGCTGTAATTTTTTAATTTAGGGATCTAAACAGCTCTTGTGTTTTCACACATATTCGAGCTTTCAACAACCTAGTTGGAAATCACAAATTTACTCCCTCTTTGTCTATTCCGTGAAAAAACCCTTAAACAGACTCTAGACTTAAACGTGAATTTAGGAACATAGGCAAAAACCACTCACACCTAATTCTAGAAGCTGTGAAGCACTTGTACCATATACACCTGTATCCTAAAAAACTTGCACATAACAACAAAACTTCATTAAGCTCAAGACAAGTAGAACACAAGGCACGTATAAGGAAAAAATAAAACGTGATCAAGATACCAAATGAAATATATAACATGAAGCATAACTTGATCAAACATAACTAGTCATCAGGAAATGATTACAATGAACATTTATCGAGTAATGATCATCCGAACATGCATTGCAATTAAGAGCAATGCTTAAATCAATTGCATGTCCAACAAACACATGATGCATTTAAGAAACTAAAACTAGGAGCATTAGAAAGCAATAAGAATCAAAATGGCTATAAAAGCCAAGATACAAAACAGTACTAAAGAAAACTAAGTTTTGAACTAAAGTACTTGAAAGCTTTAAACGAAAGCATTGTGGATATCCAAAAGTTATAAAAAATTAAATTAAATTTGAATCCACTAAAATAAACCAATCTATACTAAAATTTACTACTTTGCTACTTCCCCTCAAGCTGTACTCCCCCTTAATCTACTCCCCATTTTTGACCAGAATGGCTAAAGAGACTAAAATGCATCGGACTCCGAATTTGACTCCGGCTCCAATTTCCTTATCATGTCATCAATTTGAGACTAGAGGGCAATGATTTGGCCTTCAAGGTATGTGAATTGAGATGTGGAATGGTTGATATGTGAAGCTAGCATTACATCCAACTCTTTAACCCTTCCGATTAGATGATCACGGAGATCGAGTGCTCTTGCGTGTGCTGGGGAAGAAGGTTATGCAGTGTCCTCCAAAACTGAAGTGAAATGCTCGATTTCCTCTTCAGTGTCTCCTTCTTCTTCATTAGCATAATCTCTTGGAATTTGAGATACACCAACAGTTGGTCCGAGGATATAAGCTTTTGCTTCGGATGATGGTTTGCTTACTAATAGGATCTTCTCTTTGCATCACTTGAAGTCCACATGGAATCTTCACCCTTGCCTTTAAAATAAGAGACATGACAAGGCTTGAGAATGGTAGTGTTAGCCTTGAATTCCTTTTTGTGATGCTTTTAATGAAAAGGTAATACATGTGATTGCATATGTTGATCTCCTTGTGAGTGAAGAGATCAAATAGGAATATGGTCCTTGGTCTTGACAAATTCATCAAGTTCTTCACTGGGTAGAGGTTGAAGATCATGATGTAGGCCAAAGCTCGCATTTCCGGGGTGAATATAATGGTGTGAAAGGCCTTCTTCTTAAGTTGTCCACCAAGGATTTCCATCATATTGTAGAAATGTGTGCGGAGTCGTTGGACGAATCTCCAAAATCTCTTGAATCAATTCCCTTGAGATTGAGAACTATCTCCCTCTTAGCTAACAATTGATGTGATCACCTTCCACAATGGCATTGGCGAAGAATTCTCGAATGATATCTTCATATACATTGCCCATTGGATTCAGTAGCTTTGTCCATGTCCTTTCTTTGAACACATCCGGAATGAAAGTGCCCTCTAGGGACTCGAAGTCCACAATCTTCACTATAATGATTGGGGCCCATTTCTAGTGATTAGTGAAGGCCACATCAGCATCATTGTTTCGGAATGAATCCGAGGAGGTTTGGGGACACTTTGAAGGCTTCTTTGTGGCCTTTTTCTTAATAGGAGACATCTGCAAAACAAACACAAACACAAAGAAAACAAAGACAAATACAAACAAGGAAATAGACTTGATTAGGCACAAGATAGTCCATAAAAACGAACAAAAAAAATCCTAAAAAGCATAAAGACAAACAAGCAAATTTACAAGATCATGTTTCAAGCGCTAAAAGTCTAACAAGACTTACCTAGCATGAGTGAAATGCAAAACATGTCAAGTGATCAAGTGTGTGCATGTGGTGTGCATGACAAAGCACTCATGGGGCAAAGTGTGTGAAACACACAACCAATGTTCAAAATATGTTCATGTAAAAATATAGAAATTCCCAAAATTTGGTACTCATCAGAGTCCAAAACGAGGAAATGTCATTTGGGCATTTCATCAAACACTTAGAGTGCATACAAACCACTAACATGTAAAACAATGTATGAACATGTTGAAATCTTGCCTAAATACATGTTAAAAATTCACTTGGGGCCAACACAAACACAAACAAACACAATGGGACACAGCCCAATCAAGAAAATTAAAAAAAAAAAAAATTTGCAAGAAAAATAAGTTTTTCCCAACCCCTTTCAAAAATAACTCAACCCTAGAAATCCAAGAATCTAAAACTTAATCTAAGGAATCAAGAGTGAAAAAATGTTAAAACATACCTTAGATTTGTTTTAGGAATGATTGTTCTTGAGTTTTGGGTGAGATTTGATGAAAGAGTGTTTTGGGTTGAGAGAAGCACGGAGGAGGAAAAAGAGAGTGATTTGAAAAACTATTACTATTTGGCTTTTAAAAATTGATAAAAAAAAAAAAAAAAGCTCATTTCACGGGTAAACTTCTTGCAAAGTTACTCGTGAAAAGGCCTTTGTAGCACCTTAACAGATTTCGAGGGAAGCTTCTTCTTGCGAAACTCTCTATGTAAATTTCAGGAAATACTAAAATTGGTTTCCTCATTTTTGTGTGTAGGTTCTTACTCGTGACTTACTCGCGAAAATGCCTCTAAAAGAGTTTTTCAACAAAAATAAAATGGTCTGTTTGGAAAAACTCTAAGCACACAAAATACATAAAAACACTTTCAAAAAAAAAAAAAAACTCAAAAATCTCTTTGTGTTTGATCATCAATCAATTAAGTATACACATTACATTTGAATTCGTACAATCACACAAAATGGAATAGCCATTTATTGAACATTAGACTTGTGTGTGGATCAAGTATGAACAAGTCCATAGTCTAGTATGAAGCTTCAATAATCAATTCAATCAATTTATACATAACTAGTACGAAGTGAAGTGACCTATCTCACTTATAGAAATGAACATATATGACCCTTCACCAATGTGTTTACATTTGATTGAAAGCTTTTCATTTGGCTTCCATTTTTCATACTTTTGATCAAATACGACTCAAATTCTTGAGAAATGATACCAGGAACTTTTTGATATATCTTTGATAAATAAGCCTTTGGCTTTGACACCATACATTTTAATACAAATTTGCTCCACCTTTTCCTACTCAAACTAGTTTTCGAAGTAAAGCTTTTTTCAGCTCTTTCTCTTTTAAAAGATTTACCTTTGAAGAGCTCTTTTGAAAAAGAAAAAAAAAATGTGAGGAGATATATAGGCACAAATCTACGCATGTATCAAGATCAAGCAAGACTATTGACCAATCATTCATGACAAGCTTGAAGATCTATTTACAACAATCAAAGGTAGATTTCTAGATGTCACTCACACTTAAAGAATGTGCATTCATAACAAGCTAAGCTCATAAATTCACTACACCATTAGTATGGAGGTATTAGGCCAAACTCACATGTGATATACATAACACAAGTGATCAAACTTTCCGAGATTTTTCACTTTTTATGAGTTTTTGAATTTTTCAACACACTCAAAAACAAAACAAATAAAGTAAAATCAACAAAAACAAGAAAAACAAACAAAGACTTGAAAAAGAAACATGCATAAAACAGAAGCAATGACACAAGAAAATTGCATATGTCATGATGCATGAAACTATAACCCTAATACATTGGTAGAATTAATGCATGGGCATAGTAAGTGATCATGGATAAGTATCCTTCTTTACGCACACTATATGAGTGTTTTTGGTGAAATCCTTGGAAGGAGGGGTATGACTGACATAACTCTCAAACCTTAGGGTGAAGCTAGCAAGACATGATGAATTGTTCTTTAACATCTCCATAACATCTTCAATGAGTTTTCCATCATTTTCTCATTTAGCTTGAACTCCCTTTGGCATTCTTCTTGAGTTGTCTTGGCCACACAAAGAATCAACCCTCTTGAGTGCCTGAAGCTTGAAGCAATTTGGCCTTATGTGCCCTCACACTCCACAATGATAACAAAAATGCTTCACTTGAGGTCCCTTTTGACTTTTGGATAATGACTTCCCTTCTTCCTTTGGTTTTGGACTAATGGTTCTCTTTGCAAGAACAGGGGTCTCAATCTCAAGCTTCTCCACTTTAGGTTTCTCTACATTCTTTGCCAAGACAAACTTCACTTCCTTTGTAGGCCCGCTGCTTGTGCTTCCTTCACAAGTATAGCCTAAACCAGTCTTATCATTTGAAGATTTTTGAGAAGAGAGCACACTGTCAAGCTTCTTGGTAGAAATGCACTCCCCTTTGACATTTGCTTGGATTATTTCAAGTTCAAGGAACTTGATTTTAGAATACGCATTCAACAACTCTTCCTTTAGCTCTTCAACTTCACATTTAGCCTCCTTAAGTTCCACAAGTGTGGATTTATACTTTTCTTCAATTTTCTTCATCTTTCTAACCGCATTCTTTGCAACTTTTGCATATTTGCCACAATCTATAAGTAGCGCATCATACACTTCTTTGAAGGTTCTTCTCACCTTTGTTGAGGTACACATCCTCATCTTTCGAATCATCAACTTCTTCACCTTCGGAATGTACACCTAGCTCATCGACCAAGTTGCTTAACTCATCTCTAGAGTCAACTGTAGTAATTTTCATGAAAGCTGAATAGTTTCCCTCACTATCATATTCTCCTTCTGCGTCGGAATTTGAGCTTTCTAAATCGCTAAGGGTGGTTGCAAACACTTTACCCTTTCCTCTTAAATAGTTTGGACATTCTTTCTTGAGATGTCCATGCCCATTACATTCATAGCACATGATTCATTGAGTTGGTGACGAGTCTTTCCCATCCTTCTTCTTGAACTCCCTCTTGTCAATTTTTGAGGATGAGAACTTTCCTTTGCAAAATGACTTCCCATTATTCTTCAACTTTAGAAATTTTTGGAAGTTCTTCGCAAGAAATACCACCTCCTTTTCTACATCTTCTTCATCGGAGGAATCACCCATTCTCTCATTTATAGTTTTAGGAGCAAGTGATTTGCTGGACTTGTGAGAGGGTAGTCTGAGCTCATAGGTTTGGAGAGATCCAATGAGTTCTTGAATCTTTATTTCATCCAAATCTTTAATCTCTTCTATGGATGTAGCCTTAGCCCAGAAGTTTTTGGGTAAGGATCTCAAGATCTTCCTCACCACTTTGGCATCTTCAATCTTCTCCCCAAGATTGAGCTTGGCAATCACTAACTCGTTGAGTCTCCCATAAAAGGAATCAAACGACTCATCATTGCTGATATTTACTTCTTCAAACTGAGTAGTGAGCATTTGAAGCTTGGTGTCCTTAACCTTTTTGGTACCTTTGTAGGTTGTCTTAAGAATGGTTTACGACTCTTTGGCGGTCTTCACGTGCAAAATTTTGTGAAACTCGTTAGTAGAAACACCATAGAAAATAGCGTTAATTGCTTTGCTATTAGTGTTTGCCAAAGCAAGAGTAGTCTTATCCCATTCAGATTTGGCAGTAGTGGGTCTTACATATTCATTCTCAATAAAATCCCAAACCATCTCATCAATGACACAAAGATTGCACGCATACGTGCTTTCCAAAAAGCATAGTTACTCCCATCAAAATAGGGAGGAGCATTAAGGGATTGAGATCTATCCATCTCACTTGGGGCCTAGGATCACACTAGGATAATGAAATCTGATAAATTTACCCACTCTAATACCAATTGAAAGCTTGGATTTGTGCAAAACCACAAGAGCTTGTTTAGACTTCCAATTAAAAATTACAACTAGATAGCTTTTACTCTAACTTACACTATGTGCTGAATAAGAGTAAATAAGCATAAAGAATTATTATCACTACCCTAAGCCATATTCATCCATTATCAACAATAAAAAGAAAGCTTAAAGAGTAAGGAAGAGAGATGCAAACACAAAATAACATCGAGACGTGTTATCGAAGAGAAAATTGAAGAAATTAGCAAAAAACCTCTTCGCGGCCCTCCATGTCAAAATTGATCCAATAGAGAATAAACTTGGAGTACATGAATAACAAAAGATCCTCCAAGCCTAGTCTACCCCCATGTACATGAGCCATCCAAGCTCCTGCTACCAACCAACTTCTCGACGCCTTGTCTTCTCCAGCTTTCCGAATCCCACAATTCAGCTTGATTGCATCCACAATTTAGCCCATGAATGGCTCCTTTCAATGCTTCCTAGTAACACCAAAATCTCACTTTACACTCAGAATGGGTGTGGTAAGTATTTGGGGTAGTAACCTCTCAAAGATATAGGGATAGAGAGGTAGGAATTAAGGAAAATCACAAGGAAATGTGTAGATAATTGTGGGTATAAAAATCTCTAACTCTCAAGTGTATTTTCTAGGTTTTCTCTCAGAAAAGTACTCTTTACAATTTGTAGGTAATAAGGGTATATATAGTGTGGGTAAAGACATGGTAAAGCAAAACATAACTTTTTGCCAAATAGAAACTTTCGCAAGTCCTTCGCAAGTTGGCCTTACCTGCGAGACACTTGCGAAAAATCCAACCTGACATGACTCTTCATCTTTTAGTCATGTGCTCTACACGTGGCTCTTTTCACGGGTAGTCACGAGCTAGTCGCGAAATCCATTGGTTCATCCTTTGAAGCTTAAATCTTCACCAACCTCTCATACTCATCCCTTAAAATTAAACTCACATACATACAGGGAAAATGGTTGAAGAAATTACAATCAAATTTGGCACGGAATTAAAGTCAACACAACATAGTTGGAAATCACAAAATTACAAACATGAAAAATAAATGAACTTTGTTGTAGATTTAAAATGTATATACAAAGAAAAATAAAAAGGAAGAGGTAGTTAGGGTAGTAGCTACACTCATAGTTATTAGTATTGTATGATACATGATATGTATATCATGCGAAACGTATCATATCATATACAAAAAGTTCTGTATCAAAATGACATATCGTAATTGCTTATGAATTGTCTGATATATAGGTGTGTACCGTATGAATCGTATGTATTGTACGATACATAAACATGTGGCCTTAAAATTAGTTTTTTTTTTTGTTGTTAAAATTTGTGGTTTTATATTATTTAATTAAGTCCAATAAAATATCCATGATTTTTCCCCCTTTCTCTCTCCTTCAAAGTTTGCTACAAACTTAACACTTCACTTTCATATTTGTAAATTTATTTTCTATGCCATGAATAATGTATTAAATGAAAATATAATTATTTTTATTTTGTTATTATTGTAATAAGTCTAAGAAGCTAGAATGCCAAGAAGAAATATAAAGGAAAAAAAGTATAAGAATAAAAGAACAAGAAAAGAGATAGTAAATGTTGATGAAGATGAAGAAATAATTTTGCAAAGATGATGAACATAATGACAAAATTAACTTAGATGGAGTTGATTAAGTAAGATAATAACATATGTTTATAACATACACATTCAAAATGATTAAATTCAAAAGTTATATACAAGAAATATGAGCTAAAATAACTTTTGGGTTTTATCAATTTCAATGTTTATGTTATAAACATATGGTAATTTGATTTATTTAATTAGGTCTACTAAATATTATTGCATAAGTAATGACTAAATTGGTCTTTAGTTGAATATATTCCAAATTTATAACAAATATAACTTTTATATATGTATATTTGTAATATATTCTAATTCATGATACTATTTACGTTTTGACAACTATGGCTACACTACCCAACCTCTAGCAATGAAATTAGAAGCTTACCTATGAGGCTTTAGAGGTGGAAATGAAGAAAAGGGGCTGCTGAATTTTCCGGGTTTGAGGGGTTTTAGATCTATCATAGAGAGAGGCAAAGAAAGTAGTGAGATCTAGAGAGAATCCTAAAGTGGTTGGGTAGAGATGATGATTTTTTTTTTTTTTGGGTGTACAACTATGTAGGAGAGTCAGTGTTTATACAAAATTTTTGGGCATCCCCATGAGGGGGGATGCCTACGGGGCAGCCACCTCATTGTTTCTTCTAGAATGCCCTCTGTTCTTCTTTTCTCAGTTTCACCACTTTTTTATCGTATTTTTGTGCTGTTGCTTGGAGGTTTTTGGCAGCTTGTATTTTTTCAATCTAGAAATCGTTAGAGAGGTTTGGATCTCTAGTTTCCATAATTTTCCGGAATCATGCAATTTGGAGTTATAGTTGCTAAGATATTGTGCTTAGAATGGAGATGATGTAGTGTAGAAACTTGTGTAGCTTGCACCTTTTTTGGAAAATTAATTCCTCCTAATTCGAAGGGGATATCATCAAGCCTTTATTTTTGTAGCATATCTAATCCATCATACTTTAATGTGATTTAGGCCTTTCACACCCATTATGGTTGAATTTGTACAATTTATTGAGCGAAAACACCCCAAAAAAACTTTTTAGCCTGAAAAATAATTATATAGTATTTTTAATTAGGATTTTGATATTTTTATGATATCCTATCCATTTTAAATCTAATTTTAGCTTGTGAACTATCACTTTAAAGGTAATTTCATGATGTTTAAGATGGAAAAAAATTTATCTTGTATGAGTGGTCAGAGTTTTGGTCAATATTTTTTTCTAGTCCTAATTAGGGTTAGTTAACGTTGCTCATGCATAATGCCATAGGTGCTGAGTTCCTACAAGGTAAGTGAGGTAAGGCATGCATTGGTATGAACATACATTTTAATGATGTAATGTGCTTGTTTGGTGTTTGATTTCGTGCTTAAGATTTTGGAATACATGTGATGATTTATGTTTGTTTGTCATGCCTATCTTTTTGCCTTGTTTTTTTGCTACCTTGGATGATGTAATATGTTAAGAGATGCCATGATTAGATGTATGCTAGGGTTTGTGATGTGATGATGTGCCATGCTAGATGAATTTTAGGTTGTTTGTTAGATGTATGTTAGGGTATACCATGACTAGATGAATTTTAAGTGTTGTTTAATTGCCATGATAGATGTGTGGTTAGGGATGATTGATGTCATGCTGTGTGCTTATATGTATGCTAGTGTGTGTGTGTGTGTGAGTATAGATACAATGTTGAGTATGTCTTTAATAGGCTTGAAAAAAAAAAAAGACACAATGAACAGAAGCCAACCTTAGGGTTGGGCGGTTTTGAGTGCTTAACACTTACCTAGGACCGTACCTTAACTTTAAACCTATATCTCTGATAGTAAGATCAAAAGGTCCTTCCACGAGAGGACGCTATATACATGGTTCCTAGACCATAGCAAAAACTAGGTGGAGACTCCCCGTTGTGTCCATAGGTCCAACATAAATTTCAACACATGGTGCAAAATTGGATTCTAATTTCAAATTTTAATTGAACTTTCTCTAAACTTTACCTATTGTTATATACTAGTGTATAATCCATGCATATGCACGGTACAATTAAAAACAACACAATTACACATATATGGATTCAAATTATACCTTGCTTAAGTCATAAATATATACATGAGTTTTTTACTCTTTCTTTCTTCTTTATTATTTTATTTTATTTTTTGGATATACACATGAGTTTACACTTTTTATTGAGTTTTTTTTCTTGGTTTATGTATATTAGACTCTTCGTCTTTTACACAACACTAGCTTGTACTCTATGCATATGCATTGATACACTTAAAGATATACAATAAGATGCATAATATAATTCTTATATATATAATTTAAATACTATTGATAGTCATTTTTATATTTTGTTAACTCTTTAATAAAATTTGTAAGGATATTGTTAGGTATAAAATGTAAATTGTCCTTTTTTTAATTATTGTAAAGCACTTTTTTTTTTTTACGATTCTTTTATTCTAGACTCTTTGGTTTTTGTAGTAAATAACTCATTTGAATGAATATTTATGATGTGTTCCACATTTGATTCTAAAATTAAGAAATAAAACTCTTTAAGAATAAATAATTTCGAATACATAGTGTAAAATTGGAATTCTAATTTGGAATTCTGGTTTGAGTTTCTCTCAGTTTTAATTATTATTATATATATAGATTAACTCACCTATAAATTAAAAAATATATATAGATAGGATACATGATGCAAAATTAGACTACAATTTTAATACAATTTGAAATCAAATTGGATTTCTCTTAGCTTTACCTATATATATATGAATCAGCTTGTAACCCCATGCATATGCATGGATACACTTAAAGATATACAATAAGATGCATAATATAATTTCTATATATATAATTTAAATACTGTTGATAGTCATTTTTATATTTTGTCAACTCTTTAAAAAAATTTGTAAGGATATTATTAGGTATAAAATGTAAATTGTCCATTTAAAAAAAAAAATTATTATGAATAACTTTTTTTTTTTTTACGATTCATTTATACTAAACTCTTTGGTGGATATTCTTAATAACTCACTTAGATGAATATTTATAATGTGGTCCCACATTTGATTCTAAAATTAAGAAATAAAACTCTTTAAGAGTAAATAATTTATGACACATGGCACAAAATTGGAACTCTAATTTGAAATTCTAATTTAAGTTTCTCTCAGTCTCACCTATTATTTTATATATAGATTCGTGAATTTGATTATTAATTTGAGAAATTGCTCAATAACTATAATTTTTGTAAATATCACAATTCTAACTTCCACCTTTTATGATATATCAATACTCACATAAAAGTAACTGCATTGAAAAGATACTCAATGTGTGTGTGTGTGTTTCTCAAAAAAAAAAAAATACTCAATGTTGTTGAGTCGTCCCACATTGGTAAGGTGTGATATTGTGAAGGGGTTTATCGCTGGCTTCATGACACTAACTGCCACATGTAGTTTTGGTGTTGGCGTGTGAGTGTGTTCCCTTATCTCATCCCCCTTCTCCTATGTGTGTGTGTGTGTGTGTGTGTGTTTTGTCAACAAAAAAAAAAAGAGTAACTGCATTGAATAAATCTTAAGTATATGTGATATATCAATTTTTGTAAGAATTATTAAGCGCTTATTAAATTCGAATCCTCATTTTTTTTTCTTCATAAAACAAACTACATTGAATAAAAGTTTTTAGAAAACAAATTATATATCTTTCATCCATCAATGTCATTGTCCGCTGATATTTTGTTAACTAAGAAAATTATCCAAAATGGTTAAACTATAGTTATTTGTTACTAAATGAGTTTGTCTATGATTGAATCTTAAAATAATTAAAATTTCAATTCTGAAAAATATATTAATATCTAAAATATAATATAAGTTCAAATTATAAAGATTCTAAACACATCCAAATAACATAAATATCATATTTCATGAATTCCAATTTTCATGATCTTTAAAATCTCTCTATAAGATCAGGAATTGTAATTGAAATCCTCAACAACTGAATAAATTTGAGCGTTTGGATTTATTTTTCCACTTCTTACCCATGATGAGAAACCACAAAAATCTCATAGACTGATAGTATAGTAAATTAAACTTGGTACTTCCGAGTTTATATCACGTCTCATATCGATAAGTGGTCCACCACCCAGGTACGCCTTGGGGGTAGATTACTTATTTATAATCATTTTTTTTTTATGAATACTTATTAATAAGTATTTTAATAAACTAGCTGACCTTTTAGCCTTTTGCAATTGCATTCTATCATTTATATATAAATGCTAAAAGCCAAATCTAGAGGCTAGTTGTGTGTTATCTATACTTTAGCCTGCAAAAAAAGCCCTATCTTGACTTACCTGTTTCATTGACTTGTAATTATATCTGCGCCAAGTTTGAAAATATGATTTGAAAAGTATTAATAATTTAGTGGTATCAGAAATAGAAAATATATATTGATTGCGCTCCAGTGCATTATACAATTTTTCACATAGCATGTACACCTCACATGCAGGTTCTGTACATGGGACATAGATTTATGTGAGAGAAAAATATAATATATACCAATTATACAAAATATGTTAAGACTCTTCCTCAAGACTGTGCATTGAGATTTAGCGTCATTAAAGTCCTCCATACTAGCCATGGATCCAATTCAAAAGTCTAAGTATATATTATTTTACATCAATTTTTTAATAACTATTCATAGGTTTATTGCGATTATCAGTCACATAATCTAATTTGAAATTCTAGAAACAAATATTTTTCACAACTTTCTATAACAATTGATATGACTTATTGTGATTGGTGTAAATAAATGGTATAATGGTGGACTAAGACAAAAATAACGTTACTCTAATTACAACAGGTTATATCAACAGTTGCCAAAAATGTTTTATCATTAGCCCTACTCAATGGAATTACAACAGTATTCCTCTTAGAATAGCAAAATAGATTCCTTTTTATGGGACCGACATTGTGAATACAATTTTCATTACTATTAAGGGTATCTGCGTTGTAGCATTTTCAATGTGATCCGGCAATAACAACCCAATGCATCCATCGGCTAAAACAGCACAGCAAAACCAAACAGTCAATTAAAAGTGACAGATTACTTTGGCTAGATAATCAGTACATTAATAGCGTTGTTGTAATATTGAAATGGAATTGAATAAACAACCACATGATTTACTTCAAGTCATTACTTTTTTGTCGTGGGTCAGGAATAGAGAGCAAATAAACCTTGTAGAAGAACGAAAGATAATTTGAAGGGCATTCATAGCAGCATAAAAGGTCAATATATATTGGATACATGGGCCTTTGTCTCTAAAGGGAGCTCGTTAGTAACCTTTGCTTCATAAGTTTTGGTTGCTAGCCAATTGAGCTATCCCCTAGTATTAAAGCTGCAAATGGAAGTATAATTATTGAAAAACATACACATAAACCATTGAAAATAATAAAGGAAACTGTTAATCGAGTTACTACAAATACCTTCTGTGAATCGCTTAATAACTTCGGGTCATGCATTGCTGCATGAAAGTTCTCATGCATATTTGTGATAGAAACTACTAAATTTACATGTGCAGAGACTCTGTGCAACTATATATCCTGCAGCAGATCGTGAACTAAAAGAAACATAATTGAAATTTAAACTTTTGCTAATGCATGTGTTGCCAATTAATATCGATCCCTCTGAACAATGAACAAGAGGTTATTTCTTGGTGAAGTGAAACTGCGTGCTGTAGAATTGCCGGGCAAATCGCCCTTGGCAGAAGGCACACTAGAAGAATGCATGGCTGAGCTACATGTCTTAGTTGCTGCCTGCCAATGGTGATTTTGCCCTGTAATGCAACTGCACCTAAACTTGCAAAGTTATGACCAATAGACCGATTATTTATAGCAAACTATAAGAAGAATATCCTGTGGCACAATGCCTCTTCTGTGTAATTAAAGGCTTTCCATCACTTTATAGAATAAAGCTTTACTACTTTACACATTGAAATTTAAAGAATTCCATCTGAAGATTTTATTCTTAAACACCAATGATCTGGAATAACAATTACCATTACTTTGTGAACGGCCCTCTGTTATATATATAACGGGCAATTGCTATTTCTTTTTGTTTTTGTTTTTTCCTTTTCCTTTTTTTTTTTTTAGCTTTTTTGGGGGGTGGGTGGGAGATTTGTAAAGGAGATCATGTACTATAGAAGACTAGAAGTTGGAATAAATATTTGTACAAATCTATATTTTTTTTTCTTTAAAGAAAAGCATGCTATTTGAGAAAGAAATATGGTTTTTTTTAAGAACTAAATGATAAATATTAAAAGTTCATACAAATACACACACACACACACATATATACACACACATATATATATATATATTGTTGGGAAATTTAGACCCTGATTGATAGAATTAATAAGTTTTAAATTCAAGTTGTTAATTAGATTTATTATGAATAAACCTTGTTAAAAAAAATTAATATCAATATCATGTCAATATCATGCACAGCGGAAAAGTAAATAAGACAAGATATGATGACCTAGGAAAACCAATGAAATGAACTAGTTTCACAGTAAAAAACCTGAGGGGAAACCTTCCCGAAAAACAATTCACTATAATAAAGAGAAGTTTCAGATCTAATACAAATCCTTTCTCCCTAAACTCTAAAATCCCCATAGATGAACTTACAGTAGAAACCTTCTACCACTTTAAAGCCTTTGAACTCTTCAATATATGAACACCACCCTTTGGCACGGATCCCAGTACGTGACTAACCAATAATGCACGGCTCTTAGTACTTGACTAACTCACCAACTTGAAGAAGATTGTTGGCTGCAAAGTTTTTCACTTCATCAACAATGAAAATCAAGAAGCACTTGGTTACAAACCCCTAAGGCGCAAAAACGTAGTAGCTTCCTTCAAAGAGAATACGGTACTCAATCACTTTTTGCACGTGTTCTCCTTGTATTCTCTTATGTGACGGCCTTTAAAATAAGTTTTATATATGTCTAGGGTTGTGAGAAAATAAACCTTACACATACATGTCAGCATAGGCCAAAAATCAGATCTAGAAATTTTGATTTCGTAGATCTCGATAGATATTTATTTCGAGTAGCTGTTGAGACCTCGATAGATATATATGTCGAGATATCTGCCGAGTTTTAATGAACAATACTTCTTCACTTGTTTCTTGGACAGATTTGCATGATTTCAATAATAGACTTGAACTTTTGTTCCTTGAAGTACTAAACACATCCTAGATCTACCCAATTACAAGTAAAGTGCATTTTGTCAAAGGATTAATCAATTCTACATGACATATGTTCTAACAAGTTCCACATATGTCCTAACAATCTCCCCCTTTGGCAATCCGAGACAAAACCACAACAAACAAATGAAATATGAGAGAAGTCATGAATCACTAAACTCATAATCACTTGTTGAGTACAATAAAATCTAATCCTAACACAAACTCTTGAAAAACTTTGCAAGAAGAGAGTTCATAACATGATAGATTTTGACAACTTGTCTTTCTAAAACACTTTAAACAAAACTCATTAAGGTATCTTAGTGTGAAATAAAAATAAAAGATTGTATACATAAAGAAACATGTGTATAAAGAGAGAAAAGAAACAACACATGTAGAGGAAGATGAAGAAGACATACATCAATATATATATATATATATATATATATATATATATATATATATATATATATATATATATATCAAAGATAAGCACAATGTATGTAAAAATGGTCACAAGACCGGTGTACAAGAAGCTAAAAGAAGCTCCTAAAACAACAAGGAGGTAAACACTCCCCCTAACAAGATGAAACACAACTCCCCCTTACAAAGACATGTATTTCTCCCCCTAACATGTAGAAATTTAAAAAGAAATCACATTTTCTCCCCCTTATTGTCATGATTGACAAAGGGTACAAGAAGTTATAAAACCCCACTCGAGAAACATAAAGATGATCAAGGAGGCGTAAGGAATCCAAATAAATGCATGAATGTAATGAAAAAAGATGTTATGGAAGATAAGATAATAGAAATATGCAAAACATGTGAAAAAAAATGCATGCAAGAAGGTCTTTGACAGATCGAGAAGATGTCGAGCTACTATTGAGCAGAAGCCAACCTCAATGGATCGAGAAATTGACGAGGATCTATCGGCCAAACAGAAAATTTCTCAATGGATCAAGAAGCTATCGAGAAGAACTCCAGATATCTCGATGAATCAAAATTGCGTTAACTTTTGTCAAGAGAAGAAGAAAAAAGGGCTCGATAGATGCGAATCTGCCCAGAAGCTGTCGAGCTTGATAAAAACAATTTTTCAAAAAGAGGAAAAAACACACAAAAATGAATACAATCAAGCAAGCTACTTAACCAAAGATCCAAACAATATGTTAAGCTCTCAAAAACGTCTTTCAACAAGATAATGCAAAGCATTCATAGATCCAAAGTGCACACACACACGAAACAAGTCTAACCAATTTTATATTTTAAAAACAAGTCAAGAAAGTTTAGTGAGCATATATTAACACATGTATTCCTTGTGATTGTCATATCACATTATACCTACACATGTATCAAAAGTAGCAAAAAATTTGCGTGTTGTGTGTGAAAACATCACAAAATTGCATGAGTGTCTCATGTTATGATGATTTGAGATATGAGAAAATCAATTTAACTCACACACAATCATAACTGCATGATGGGGACTATTACCTTCAAAGTACATCCTATAACTCCTACATCTCCTAGAAATACGTTTGTAACCATATTTAAAAGCATTTTGATTTTTTTTGCTTTTATTTTCTTTGCATAATTTTTTCTTTTGAGCATATCATGCATGAGCATATTAGAGAGAGAAGAAATACCCAATTATGTTAAGCTTAAACATCACAATTTTGCTATGCCGAAGCATACAAATGTTATTCATGATTGACAGGCTTTAGTGGTGAGATGGTTATTTATGCCTTTCTTTTAGGATTTTTTAGTCATTCCCATAAAAAAGAGTGATATGAGTGTTAAGTACAAGAGATTATTTAATTGTACTCATCACAAGCATGAGTCACAAAGCTCACTTGCTTAGTTGTACATTGAGATACTCATCTAAGCTACAAAAGATGCAAAGTTTTAGAAAACTTTGTTTCAATGGATCGAAGGTACGCAAGTACCAATGTACACAAAACATACACTTTTTTTGTATTTTTGTGTTTTTTTTTTATCCTTGAAAAACAAAATAAAGCAAAATTGAAAACAAAAAAACAAAAATGTGTTAAACAAATAAAGAGAAAGCATAAATCAAGATGCATATGCATGAAAGCATGATTCCAAAAGCTAATAAGTAATCAAGCGAAGAGATTCCTACTTTAGATAGATTTAATTAAAGTAGAGGACAAACAGAAAAGACAATTAAGTTTTAGGCTCATTTCTCACCCACACAACACAAGTCTTTGGCCGTGAAGATGAAAAGGCACGTATCCTAGTATGTCTTCTAAAAGACATAGAAGAATTGGAATTCTCCTAAAATTAAGTTAAAAAGCTCAAAGCTTTTAATAACTCTCCAAACAAAGGAGTAGGTCCTTGAGAGGAAACCTATGACCGTTTGGATACTTGCTTGTGAGGATACAATTTAAAGCAATTACAACGAATGTGTCCAGAAACACCACAATGGTGACAAACATGAGGTCTAGCAAAGGATTTAGAATTAGCCAAATCAGTTTTGGATTTCATACCTTTATCACCTTTCTTCGATTGGGGCACAAAGATAGTCTTTGATCTAGAAGCTATGGAAGAGGAAGGGCCGAAGGAAACAACATATTTTAAGTTAGTTTTATTAGAACTAGGCTTTTAAGCACTCAAGACTTCATCAAGCTTTGCACTAGACATCATCTCTATTTAAGTTCTAGCTTGACTAAGCTCAACCTTGAGATTCTTGACCTTCTCTTCTAATAAGGTGTTCTCCACAACAAGAGTCTTAACTAACCTTGTAGTCTCATCTAATTTGACTAACAATTCAGCTTTTTCAGTTTTTACCTTATTAAGCTCTTTTCTACAAAGATAAAACGTCTTTTCAAATTTTATAAATTCAGTACATAGCTTATTATAGACTTCCTGAATGGTCATCTTCTTGGGTACTTCATCATCAAAAGAATCCTCACTGTCGCTAGCACTTTTCACAATCACCCTATCGGTTGTGAGAGCAAAAGCCATAAAGTGATCACATTCATCCACATACTCATCAGAAGAGTCATTCTCAATATCACTTCAGGTAGCAACCAACCTTTTATCTTTTGACTTTTCATTCTTTTCCTTCATAAGGTAGTTTGGGCACGCTATTCTCATATGACCAAAACCTTTACACTCATGGCACTTGATAAGGGGTTTCTCACTCTTACCCTTCCTAGAGGATTTAGATTTCCTAGGAGGTTTTTCCTTATCATTTTTGCTATATTGAAGAAGCTTGATAATCTCATTAGCTATGAAGGTTAGATCATCATCCTCATCATCATCATCATCTTCATCTTCATCTTCATCTTCGCTTTCATCTTCATATTCAGAGTCATCAATCTCTTCCTCTATACCCTTAAGAGCCAAGTTTCTACTCTTTCCACCTTTTCCCATTAAACCTAATCACATCTCATAGGTTTGAAGGTTTCCTACAAGCTCAGTTAAAGGAATTTGATCAATGTCCTTTACTTCTTCAATGGCATGGAATCTTTCAAGTAAGGACCTAAGGATTTTCCTAACAAGTTTGAATTCTGCTATAGATTCTCCAAGGTTGAAGGCAAAATTCACAATATCCTTGAGTTTAGCATAGAACTCATCAAAGGTCTCATCCTTCTCCATCTTTATTTCTTCAAAACTACTAGTGAGTCTTTGAAGCTTCACAGTCTTTGCTGCCTCGTTACCTTCATAGGTGATCTCAAGAATGGTCCACGCTTCCTTGGCAACTTCCGTGGATGATATTTTCTTGAATTCCTCATTAGTCACCCCATTAAACAAAGCATTCAAGGCCCTAGTGTTGAAATGTGCTGCTTTGATTATTGCTTTATCCCAATCTACTGGCGCTTCATTTGGCTTAGTCCAGCCAACTTCAACAACTTGCTATACTTTTTCACTTAGAGCCTACAAAAAAACTTTCATACAAACTTTCCAGTACTCATAATTAGTGCTATTAAATAAAGGAGGAATCAAAAGAGATTGTCCATGATCCATAACAACGGGGGTCAAGGATCACACTCAAGAAATTAATCCAATCGGAGTGTACCCGCTCTAATACCACTTGTTGGAAAATTTAGACCCCGGTTGATAGAATTAACAAGTTTAAATTCAAGTTGTTAATTAGATTTATTATGAATAAACCTTGTTAAAACAAACTAACATAAAAATCACGTATAGTGGAAAAGTAAATAAGATAAGATATGATGACCTAAGAAAACCAATGAAATGAACTAATTTCACAGTAAAAACCTAGGGGGAAACTTTCCTAAAAAGCAATTCACTATAATAAAGAGAAGTTTTAGATCTAGCATAAAACATTTATCCCTAGACTCTACAATCCCCGTAGATGAACTTACAGTAAAAACCTTCTACCGCTTCAAAACCTCTGAACTCTTCAATATATGAATGCCACACTTTTACATGGATCCCAATTCTTCACCTTTTTTGTTCTTTAGGTACTTCAATTGTCACGCTTGTGGACAATCAACTCATTGAAGATTTTGTGCATTACCATTTATAAAAACTCAAACACTTCACTCATCTACATCAAATCTCAACATCAAGCAAGCTAGAACATGCATTACAACATCCTTTGTTCATTAGCATCCACAAATCCCTCTATCAATCAAGTGGAAGATCATGAATTGAGATATCTAACAAATTGAAGAATATATCATATTCATTTAAAAATCCGACATCAAGGCTTTGAAGTACGTAGTGCATGTAGGTAAAAGAACCAACTCCATTAGTTTTAATATGAGAAATATGTTGGTTGATAAAAGATGGATTGATCAATATTGTTCTCTCTCTCTCTCTCTCTCTCTCTCTCTCTCTCTCTCTCTCTCTCTCTCATGCTTAGGTTTATTTTAATATTTGTAAATATCATGATATAGCATCCAAGCATGCAATGCACTATTGTTGAGCGAGTCTAGAGCATAACAAGAGCATTACCATTAATCTCCTAAAGACTAATATATGGATTGAGTAAAATAGGTGCATAACACATTCTCATTTCTATAATCTAGCATTCAAATTTGAATCTCTAGTTTGAAGAATATTTCCCTATATATATATATTTATATAAAGTTTTAGACCCCTTAACACAATATGATTAACCTTATTATTAAGCCAAGTTGATTAACAAGTTTGTTAATCAACACAAGGTTAAACCAATATGTGTAAAACAAATATAAAGCGGAAAATATAAAGAACACAAAGATCTAATGACCCAGGAAAACCAAACCGATAAAAAACCAGGAGAGGATTTAAGTTAGTTATCCTCAAGGTAAAACAGATTCACGATGAAAGAATTGAAGTTTATACAATAGAACTTAGATCACTAACATCCTATTGCTACCTCGAGTAGAAAACTTACTACCACGATCACGTGACAGCTCTGAGTCCACGGACTACTTATTTCCTTTGATCCGCTGCAACCATAAGTTCTCCTACTTGTGAATCTCCATCTTCTTGAATATTCTTTATGCAGCAACTGAAACGATCATCAAGCTCTTGACATTAATTTTGATCTTGATAGCCCTAAATGTGTATAAAGGTAAATACCTCTAGATCTCACAAGAGATTCAAACACACAGCATATCAAAAGCTTCTAAAACATAGCTAGGGTTTTTCTTTTTATATGAGAAGTAAAACATAAAACCTTACACATCAAATGGACTTGGGTTGAGTTGGAAATTTTGTAGAAAAAAAAACAATTTGCACGATTCTTGATCAATTGAATCTAATTTTTGATCGATCGAGCCTTGCAAAATTTGCCCACTAATTTTTGCAATCACTTGATTCCAACTATACAATAAAACATACTTTGAGCAAGCCTAAACCTAGACTCTATGTTTTGATCATGGTTTGCCAACACTATACACATTGAAGTTCTAATACATTAGTTCCTAAGGTCTTAGAACCTAACAATCTCCCCCTTTGACAATCCATGACAAAACACATCACAAACATGAAATGCTCAAAGTTACGAAACAGCCCATTTAAAATTAAGATGTCTTAAACACAATTCAACCTAACTACTATCTATCAGTTGCCAATGTAGACAGCATCCATGACTGAATTAACCTGTATATTCTTGAAACACTTTAACAAACACATAAACGCATGTATGGAAAATACAAGTAAACCAAAATAAATTCTTGATTTTACAAAAGATAAAATAAAAGATATATACCATGAATAACTTCATAATATAAATCAATAACCAATGTAGCATATATGAAACAAGAAACAATAAAATAAACAAAGCATAAAGCATAAAACATAATGTCTCCCCCTAACATATACAACTCATAAAAAACAAATACATCATGAGCTAAAAAAGGAAAATACATCATGAAGCTCCTAGATACAATCTAAAAAAAAAAAACTCCCCCTTATCGTCATACATATGTACTCTCCCTTTTTGTGACGAATTGCCAAAGGGCAATCAGGACTTATCATCAAAAGAAGGTGATGAAGAAGACCGTCGAGCACTAGCCAAATCCACACGCAAAGGTTGAAGCTTCGTGAGCACATCCAACAAAATCTATCCATGTGTCGCCTGAACGTTCATGACAGTATCCAACATACTCTGAATGGATGAATCACTCGACAAAAATGGTGGAGGATCAACAGCTGCGGTGGGATCGACAAACTCCTCAACAGAAGGATCGCCTAAAGAAGGAGGCCGAGATGCATCACCTATAGAAGACTCTACTCTAGGCCGTTTTGAGCTAGCTTTCATTTGAGCCGCTCTTTGCCTAAGAAATGTGGCACCTATGGGAGCAATAATATGGACAGACTTGGATGCAGAAAAATCCTCTAAAACTAAGTCTAACAAAATCCTATGAATGAAAACAGGAAAGAAAAGACCATGAGATTTAGCACCACTCCTATGTACCTCAACCAAAGATCGAATGAAAAGAGTAGAAAAACCCATAGGAGCATCGATGACAAGAGCATACAAAAACACAAATCTTTCAAAAGGTATAGTGTGTAAGTGAGAGATAGATCAAATGGAATGACAAGAAATCCAGAAAAACAGATAATTGAGCTCAGTAATCTCATGAAAGGTGATCCGAGAATCAATACCCCATCTAATGGTAGTACCGTTGAGTAATGACATGATATCATCAAGATGAGGGGTCTCAATGTAAGGATATATAGGTTGCCGTACCAAAGGTGAACCAAGAGTAGAGGCCACTACTTGGGGTGTAATGACATACTCCTCACCCCTTATCCAACTCCTCACAATCTGAGCGTTGGAATCATCGGAGTCGACAGAGAGGTTCAAATAGAACTCTCTAATCAAGGCAGCTGGATGAGGATGCTCCACATCTAAGAGAGGTAACCAACCCCAACTCTCAAAGTTCCTCCTAATCTTCGGATCTAACTCATCTAGAATCACCATACGCTTAGCCGAAACCGACCTATAGATGTTAAGCTTCTCATAGGTTTCTTGGTTTTTCACGGTTCTAAACCTATCACTCTCAAAAACAGGGGTAGAGGTGGTGTAGGTTTTCTTGTTTGCTTTAGTTTTCCTAACCATGATGCTAAGAGAGTAGAAAAAAGGGAAAACAAAAACAAAAAGGACACACAAGGGCAGACTGCATTAGACAAGATTAGAGCACAAAAATCTCAATAAATAACAATCTATATGATGCATGTGATGAATGCACATTTGATGCATGCTTTAATGCAGTGACATTGTTCAATTTTACTTCAGAAACCACCAATTGACTTGAGCATAGAGTTTTATTCTAAAAACCCCAAATTTTGAAAAACTCAATTTCAAAAATTAAACCCAATTGATCAATTAACCATTATACTAGTTAGGAAACATCATATAATGACATAATTAATCAATAAAACAAGTCAATTTCATCAATTTTAGCTCAATTAAACAAAATCCCCAATTTCACAAAGTTTCAAGCCCTAGAAATTTCAATTGATCTCAAATCACCAAATTAATCAAATTAATGAATGGGAAACATGTTTACAACATCTAAGAACAAAAACTCATTGATCAATATTGATTAAAAACAACCCTAAAATCAAAAATCCCAAAGAATGCATGGTTCGAAATTTTTGAAAAAAATGCATGAGAATTGATGAAAAATGTGATTTTATTGAAAAATAAAGGGTAAAAGAGACTTACATATGCTTGAAGACAAAAACCCTTGAGAAATTTGAGGAAGAAAATGACAAAAAAAGGCTTAGATTGGATCAGTCGAAGAGGAATAGTGAGAAAGTGTTTGAAAAGTTTGAAAAAGTATGAAGAACACATGGGAAAAGACTTTTTGAAACACCTTCTAACCGAATTTCGATCAGTCAAAAATAAACTTCGATCGATCAAAAAACAAATTCGATCGATCGAGCATTAATTGAGCACCGATCGAGCTAGGCAGATTCAAACCAACATTTATTGCATTTTCGATCGGTCGAATAATAGCTTCAATCGGTCGAAAATCTTGAAAAATCAAATTTTTTAAAAACAAGGCATTTTTATGTAGAACCTTCTCAAAACACAATATTTCATGAATGAAATGCATGAGAATGAAATAAAAAGTTTTTCAAAAAAACTTGAATTTAACCAAGATTTTCCCAAAAACATTTCACACAACATGTCCCCAAAACTCAAACATTAAACACATTTTGCATTAACATCAGGGAAAAAATAATCTTGGATGGCCAAAACACATTCACACACACTATTATGTACTAAATTTAGCAAGGAATAACTTGTGTAGTGTGTTAAACTAGCAAAAGTATGAGATACATGTAAAGTGATAAGTAGATAGTAATCAATCACATTTTCTACAAAATTCATCCCATAAGTTTGAAAGTGACTATCACCTAAGGAGTTACATCATCTCTCACATCTCCTAGAAAACAAGTTTGCAATTATTGAAGTTTCTTATAATGCCTCATAATGTACACACCAGTTTTATTTCAGTTGGATTTATTGTAGCCCAATAATGTACACACCAATTTCATTTTATTTGAATTTATTATATCCGAGGCTACACCTTATGTTCTTTTTGTGCATGTACTACACTTTCTCAGCATAAAATCTTATGATATACATTAAGGTGTTCATGATTGGCTAGTAAACAGTAGTGAGATAGTTATTTATGCTTTTCTCTTAGGAATTTTTAGTCCTACAATCAAAAGCATGTGACTTCAAAATTAGGATCATGTGATCAAAAACTATAAACAATTCCCACACAACATGCACTACATAGCCAAAACTAGCAAAGTGCAATAAAATTAAGCTCATCTAGGCTAAACAAGGTACACAAGCATGTTATGTAAAAATATTATGGCCAACCTTGATTACAAAATCCAGAATATATAATGCAAGACTCATTTTTCCCTTTCTTCCTTTTTTTTTAATACATGGAAAAACAAAAAACAATCTATCATGAAATGCATGAATGTAATGTAATGCAATTCCTAAAAGCGAAAAGGAAAACAAAACAGCAAACGAAAATGGTCACAAGGAACATAGAGAAAAAGCACAAGGACCATGTTAGAAGGACTCAATTAGATTGAGCCTTTTGCATCCAAAACTTTTTAGATGCAACTCTAGCATTGGAGTTATTATTCACATGAGAATTCTGAGCAACTCCAGGATTGGTATAAAGGTTTAAATCATTTATCAATTCACCAATAAGTACCATAGAATCTTGTGCTTGAGACACAGGTACTTTTGGCTTATTTGCTCGTTTTGTAGGTTACAACTTGAAACAATTTGGACAAATATGTCCAGTCTTTCCACAAAAATGACAAACCCACAAGTCTATCATGCAACTTATCCTTAGGGAGGTTAGGATTTTTAGACTTAGTCTCTTTAAGATCAACCCTAATCTTCCTAGGAGATGGTGTAATTTCTAGTGGTTTGACAATCTCACTCTTGGGAGGCTCAGAAGAAGAAACAAAATTTGTGGAATGATTTTCAAACATAGAGATGCTTTCTACAAAACTTAGACCAGTTTTGTCTAAAGTAGACTTTTAAACACTCAACATGTGATCAAGTTTAGAACTAGCAGACCTATTAGTTTGTTCTCTAGAAACATATAATTCTAGTTCTAATTTCTTAATCTTATCATGCAATATCATGTTCTCAGTCTTCACTTTATCAATTAAAGTACTAGCATCAAGCAATTTTAACAACAAATCTTTCTTATCAAGTTCAAGAGAAGCAATTTTCTTTAAACCTAAATCAACATTCATAGCATCTTTTGCAGAAACTTTGCATAGCTTATTGTAAGCTTCTTGCAAATCAGTACATTTAGAGAGTTCCCCATCAGAAGGGTTCTCTTCCACCACAACATTTTCATTAACTGCAGTTGTAATTGTGAAAGCAATGAAGTTTATATCTTCATCACTAGCAGACTCGTGATTAGAAACTTCATCATCACTAAGGATTACAACTATAGTTTTACCCTTTGATCTCAAGAATGCAGGACATTCTGATTTCACATGACCATACCCTTGACAACCAAAACATTGTTGACCTAAAGAGTTACTAGAGGTTTGACCAGCTTTTTCTTTTGATTTTTCATTATTGTTATTAAGCTTAGATGGTTCATTCCTCTTAAAGTTTCTAAGTTCAACATTGTTTTTACCTCTTGCCCTTCTGTTATTATTCCTAAGAAAATTTCTAAAATTCTTGGCAAGATAGGCAATCTCTGTAGAAAAGAGTTCACCATCAAATCTATTCCCATCAACATCATCAACTGACTTAAGAGCCATTGATTTAGATTTGTTTGTCTTGGGTAGGTCTAGCTAATAGGGATGGAGTGATCCTACAAGCTCATCAATAGGGATGGAGTCTACATCTTTGCTTTCAGTGATGGCAGTCACTTTAGGTCTATAGTCCTCAGTCAAGGATCTAAGAATCTTCCTAAAAATCTTAGGTTGATCATAAATTTCACCCAAATTATAAGCAAAGTTAACAATATCATTCAGTTTAGCATAGAATTCATCAAAATATTCATCTTCAGACATTCTAATACTTTCAAATCTAGTAGTTAACTGCTGTAATTTATTTTATCTTATCTGCCTTTGTGCCTTCATGCACACTTTGGAGAATGTTCCATGCAGTATGAGCAACCTCAACATTAGATATTCTCTTGAATTCCTCCATAGAAACAGCATTAAAAATAGCATTCATGGTTTTGCTATTAAAAGCGGTTGCTTCTTTTTGAGAAGTTGACCACTCGCTCGCAGGAGTAGTCGGTTTCTCCCATCCGTATTCCACGAAATTCCAAACTCTCTCATCAATAGATTTCAGGAATGCTTTCATTCTTACTTTCCAGTAGGCATAATTGTTCCCATCAAAGTGTGGTGGGATCACTAGAGAATAACCGTGTTCCATGACAGCAAGGGTCAAGAATCAACTCTTAGATCAAAAGTCAACTCTTAGATCAAAAGATCTAAACACTAGAGCTAACCCGCTCTGATACCACTTGTAAAGTTTTAGACCCCTTAACACAATATGATTAACCTAATTATTAAGCCAAGTTGATTAACAAGTTTGTTAATTAACACAAGGTTAAACCAATATTTGTAAAACAAATATAAAGCGAAAAATATAAAAAACACAAAGATCTGATAACTTAGGAAAACCAAACCGATAAAAAATCAGGGGAGGATTTAATTTAGCTATCCTCAAGGTAAAACAGATCCACTATGAAAGAATTGAAATTTATACAATGGAACTTAGACCATTAACATCTTATTGCTACCTCGAGTAGAAAACTTACTACCATAACAATGTGACAACTCCGAGTCCACGGACTACTTCTTTCCTTTGATCCACTACAACCACAAGTTCTCCTACTTGTGAATCTCGATCTTCTTGAATGTTCTTTATGCAGCAACTGAAACGATCACCAAGCTCTTGACATCAATGTTGATCTTAATAACTCTAAGTGTTTATGAAGGTAAACACCTTTAGATCTCATAAGAGATTCAAACACAGAACATATCAAAAGCTTCTAAAACATAGCTATGGTTTTGCTTTTTATATGAGAAGTAAAATATAAAACCCTACACGTCAAATAGGCTTGGGCTGAGTTGGAAATTTTGCACAAAAAAAAAATGTACACGATTCTCGATCGATCGAGCCTTGCAGAATATACCCACTAATTTCTGCAATCACTCGCTTCCAACTATATAATAAAACGTACTTTGGGCAAGCCTAAATCTAGACTCTATATTTTGATTATGGTTGGCCAACATAATACACATTGAAGTTCTAATAAATTAGTCTCTAAGGTCTTAGAACCTAACAATTTATTTTCGAGATTGTAACTAGGAAACAAATTAAACAATGTATTTTTTTTTTTCATAGGATGTATCTAGAATCAAAAGCATTGCAATTATTTAGCCAAAAAAAAAAAAACTTGCAATTTTCAATTTCATTATATTGTACATAAGACCAAAGCCATGAAATTTATTCATTCTTGATCCATCAATATAGTTTATTCAATCATTAATAAAGAGGTATATTCATAAATGGTTTTCTATTCTTTTTTTTATAAAAAATTTTCCCTTAATAAAGTAAATGTTGACTCTACATAAATATGAGTTTGGCTTACCTCCCAGTATTTTTTCAGCTGGATAAGTTCCTTTATTTTAAATATTCAATAATAGCAAGTAGTAATAAGTTTTAATTTCCACCTTTTATTTAGCTAGAAGATAATGTGGTAGTTTCTCATTAAAACAAAAGGAAATTTTAATTAAAAAAGTACTAGAAGTAAGTCAAGCCCCACAAATACACACACAATACATCTCTCAAGGATTTCCAAGACTTTAGGTTTAGTCTTAAAACTGGGATTCTCACAAGTTGCTTATTAAATCCACAAGGTCCTATACTAATTGCTGCCTCAAGTCTCTGCATATACAAAGTACTTGCGGGGCGAATTTTGATGGCTCTTGACAGCCACAAGCAGGAGCTTTCCTTGTGTGACATAAAGACATCGAGAACATGCTTCAGGATCTTCCGTCTTGAAGCATCTACCATGGCCTATTCTTTTCTCTTTTTTCGATTCTTTTTTTTTTTTTAACTGTCTTTTAACTTATCAAGCATGTTTCTGTGAAACCAGAAAGCTAAGAGCTTCAAGTGGATTCTTTGTGAAAGTCACGCTTTGAATGACCTTAGAGGTTTTGGTTGGGACATTTAAAAAAAAATTGAGGGGTTTCTAATCATGCATTGACTGAACAAAGCTGATATATATAAGAATCATGTGAGGATTTTATTCTGAATGATAACCACATTAGTGTGATATATACTGCCATGCTAATATATGGACATGACAGCACACATCACAAAGTCGTAGTAATACTTGTTTTGACCCCATGGAGTCTAATACAGTCAAATTCTATGAATGGAATTCATTCTCATTCCTTCTTATCTACTTTCTCACTTATCTTTTTTGTCTTTTTTGTTCCTTTACGAAATAAAGGAAACCAACCTTCTATCTTGATAACTCCTTATATTTTAAATCAATATGGTGAGTGGAGGTTTATTCTTTTGCACCATAATTTTTTATTTTGTATAAGGATTTAAACAAATGGACAAGTTGGGAGTTTTTTTCGTATTGCTGATATTTATGAAATCTTCATCTTGATAGATTGAGCATGAATCCAGCAGGAGTCGAAGAAATAAAAACTTCACTTCTGAGGCTCATTCAATCGAGACTCGAGAGGAATCGAGGTTAGAGTCGAGCCTATAGAAACTCTACTTTTCTTGAGTTATTCTTGAGCAATCTTTGGATCTTCAACTAGATCTTCAATTGTCACTTTAAGACATATCAAAACTTATGACTAGACTCACAATCTGACACATTTGTTAATATATGGACCTAACAGAATGAATTCTCGATGGGTGCGCACACTATATTGTTTGAAGCCACATTTTGTGCATGTCCTTCATCAATGTGTTACATATCGCTGATGAATTTTGAGAGTGCGAATGGTCAATATACCTTGCGTGCTATGCAGAACATAGTATAATGAAAATAAATCACATGTTGGACCATTATGAAAATGCAGACTCGAGTTTTGGCAGGCACAAAACAACTCTTAAGCTGTTTTGCGAATGTCGATAGGTATATACCGAAAGAGGATGTGTAGAAGAAGAAGACATTTAAGAACATGCTCTGGATCTTCCATCTTTAAGCACCCATCATTACTTCTTTATTCTTTTTCTGTTGCCTTTCTTGGTTTACTGAACCACTTTCATTTTTCAAATGTTATAGTGAATATACATATTTATATTGCTCCCCTCTCCATTTCCGTACATATTGAAGTACTACACGCATGAGGAAAGAGAAAGAATTAGGTTCGATATCCCGCAGTGGCTACAGGATCAGAATATGTATTGCGATTTGCGAATTTGCTTTCCAAAATCCTTTTACAGAAAAAAGAAGAAGGAACATATATATTGGTAGCCAAAGAATATATGTACCTCACTTGGATATGATACAAGCATATTGGACCACTAGCCTATGATAATGCAGCCTCGAGTACACAAAAACAACTTTAATAGGTCCATTTGGAAAGCGAGTCAAGCGACATTTCTAGGAGGAAGGGATGTAGTGAGAACATGCTACAGGATCTTCCATTTTCTAAGCAGCTGTAATACATATTTGTCTTAAGCAAATGGAGTCTTTTCACATTTTTTCAGTCCTACTCTATTTTAGTTGATTTCTTCCACTCTTCCTCAGTTAAAGATTAAACTAGTTGAGGTACAAAGGTGGATAAAAGCGTTAGCATTGAACTGCCAAAGTTGATTTAAATAGATTTGTCGAATCTCCATATTTATAGATCAAGCATTCTTCCCAGTAAGAAAACATAAACATGCATTAATATATATATATATATATATATATATATATATATATATATATATATATATATATATATATATATGTTTCTGCCATTATAAATTATTAACCAATTATCTGCAGTCACGGAGCTAGGTTGAGGTAAAAAAGATCATGTCCCACAGTTTTTTTTTAATAAAAAAATTGTTAATATTCCCCTTCTACATTTCCTGGTATTGAAAAACATACCCAGACAACATACAATTTGGCCCTCTAGATACAATCACTTAAATTGGGTGTGTTTATTCTTTAAGAAATATAGGTTATATTTCTTATTAATCAAGCACAAGTTCTTTTCTTTTTCTTTTTTTCTTTTTTCTTTTTTTTGTGGCCAACTGAAGGAATAGAGGTTATATTTCTCTTATTTATGAGTAATGATGGAACTTACCAAAGGAATAAAAAAAACAACTAACACTAGGAAGGAATAATGAATGCAATATATATATATATATATATATACACTTTATACATATAGTTGGAAATTTGAACATTCTATAAATGTCTTTATTGAAAATATTAAAAGGTATTAACCCAAATGAGTGCACAATTAAAAATATACAATAAAATGCATAATATAATTCCTATATATATAATTTAAATACCATTTATAGTTATTTTTATATTTTTTTAACGTTTTAAAAATTTTGTAAGGATACGATTAGGTATAAAATGTAAATTGTCCATTTTTTTAATTGTGATTTTTTTATTTATGATTCATTTATTCTAGATTTTTTGGTTTTGATACTTAATATCTTCCTTAGATGAATATTTATGATGTGATCCTACATTTGATTCTAAAATTAAGAAATAAAACTCTTTAAGAATAAATAATTTAGGACACATGCAAAATTAAAACATTAATTTGAAATTCTAATTTGAGTTTCTTTAAGCTACACTTATTATTATTATTATTATTATTATTATTATTATTATTATCTTCAAAATATTATTTAGAATGCTTTAATTTATTTAGTATTTTCTAAAAATAATTCCTATCCATTTATCTTAACTAAGTGAGTAGATAAAAATGTCAAAACCATCCAAACGTGACACTTGATGAAAAAAATGAATTTTATTGTGTATGAACTTTTAATATTTATCTCATTTAGTTCTAAATAAAACCATATTTCTTTCTCAAATATAGCATGCTTTTTTTTAAAGAAAAAAAACATTTGTATTTCTACAAATATTTATTCCAACTTCTAGTCTTCTATAGTACATGATTTCCTTGACAAATCTCCCACCTACCCCCAAAAAAAGCTAAAAACAAAATGGAAATGGAAAAGAAAAAAAAATTAGCTATTGCCAGTTATATAAAATTAGCTATAGTAATTATTATTCCAGATAAATGGTGTTTAAGAATAACATCTTCAGAAAGAATTCTTTAAATTTGAATGTGTACCTTAAAGTAGTAAAGCTTTATTCTATAAAGTGATGGAAAGCCCTTTAATTACACAGAAGAGGCATTGTGCCACAGGATATTCTTCTTATAGTTTGCTATAAATAATCGGCCGATTGGTCATAACTCTGCAAGTTTAGGTGCAGTTGCATTACAGGGCAAAATCACCTTTGGCAGGCAGCAACTAAGACATGTAGTTCAGCCATGCATTCTTCTAGTGTGCCTTCTGCCAAGGGCGATTTGCCCGGCAATTCTACAGCACGCAGTTTCACTTCACCAAAATGCTTATAAATAAGTAATATACCCCCAAGGGGTACCTGAGTGGTGGACTGCTTATTGGTGTGGTAAACCTGAAGGTACCAAGTTTAATTTACTATAGCATCAGTTCATGAGATTTTTGTGGTGTCTCATCATGGGTAAGAAGTGGAAAAATAAACCCAAATGCTCATTTTTATTCAATTGTTGAGGATTTCAATTACAATTCCTGACCTTGTAGAGAGATTTTAAAGATCATGAAAATTGGAATTCATGAAAATTGATATTTATGTTATTTGGATATGTTTAGATTCTTTAGAATTTGAATTTATATTGCATTTTAGATATTATTATATTTTTCAAAATTAAAACTTTAATTATTTTAAGATTCAATCATAGAAAAACTCATTTAGTAATCAAATAACTATAGTTTAACCATTTTGGATAATTTTTTTAGTTAAAAAAATATCAGCGGACAATGACATTGATACATTTAGTGGATGAAAGATAAATATTTCGTTTTCTAAAAAAAATTATTCAATGTAGTTAGTTTTATGAAGAAAAAAAAAAGAGCATTTGAATTTAATAAGCGCTTAGTAATTCTTAATATCATATATACTTAAAATTTTATTCTATGCAATTACTTTTATGTGAGTATTGATATATCATACTTAAAAGGTGGAAGTTAGAATTGTGATATTTACAAAAAATTATAGTTATTGAGCAGTTTCTCAAATGAACAATCAAATTCATGAATTCATCTACAAACGCTTGAAGAAGATTGTTGGCTGCAAAGTTCTTCACTTCATCAATAATGAAGATCAAGAAGCACTTAGTTACAAAACCCTAAGACGCAAAGATGCAGTAGCTTCCTTCAGAGAGAATAAGGCACTTAGTCACTTTTTGCACATGTTCTCCTTGTATTTTTGTCACTTTTTGCACATGTTCTCCTTGTATTTTTTTTATGTAACGGCCTTTAAAATAAGCTTTATATATATCTAGGATTGTGAGAAAAGAAACCTTACACATATATGTCAACATGGCCCGAAAATCAGATCTGAAAATTCTGATTTGGCAGATCTCAATAGATATTTCTGTCTAGCAGTTGTTGAGACTTCGATAGATATATCTGTCGAGATTTAATGAACAGCACTTCTTCACTTATTTCATGGATAGATTTGCATAGCTTCAATACTAGACTTGAACTCTTATTTCTTGAAGTATTAAACACATTCTAAATCTACCCAATTACAAGTAAAATGCGTTTTGTCAAAGGATTAGCCAATTATACATGACATATGTTCTAACAAGTTCCACATATATCCTAACATATATATATTGCATTCATTATTCCTTCTTAATGTTTAGTTATTTTTTTATTCCTTTGGTAAGTTCCATCATTACTCATAAATAAGAGAAAAATGAATAATTAAGTAAAATTTCTTCAGTTGGCCACCAAAAAAAAAGATCTTGTGCTAGATTAATAAGAAAAATAAACTATATTTTTTTAAAGAATAAACCCACACAATTTAAGTGATTGTATCTAGAGGGCCAAATTGTATGTTGTCTGGGTAGATTTTTCAATACCATGAAATGTAGAAGGGGAATATTAACAATTGTTTTATTAAAAAATTGTGGGACATGGTCATTTTTACTACAACCTAGCTCCGTGGCTGCAGATAATTGGTTATTGATTTATTATCGCATAAACATATATATTAATGCATGTTTATTTTTTCTTACTGGGAAGAATGCTCGATCTATAAATATGGAGATTTGACAAATCTACTTAAATCAACCTTGGCAGTTCAATGCTAACGCTTTTATCCACCTTTGTACCTCAACTAGTTTAATGTTTAACTGAGGAAATCAACTAAAATAGAGTAGGACTGAGACAATGTAAAAACACTCCATTTGCTTAGGACAAATAAATGTTACAGCTGCTTAGAAAATGGAAGATCCTGTAGCATGTTCTCACCACATCTCTTTCTCCTAGAAATGTCGCTTGACTCGCTTTCCATGGCTGAGAGGCCAGGCCAACGAAATGGACCTATTAAAGTTTTTTTTTTTTTTTTTTGGATGGACCTATTAAAGTTGTTTTTGTGTACGCAAAACGTCGAGGCTGATACTCCTGCCTGATTCATTCTCAATCTATCGAGATCAAGATTTCAGAAATATCAGCAATATGAAAAAAACTCACTTGTCCATTTGATTAAATCCTTATACCAAATCAAAAATTGTGGTGCAAAAGAATAAACCTCCACTCACCATATTGATTTATAATATAAGGAATAATCAAGATAGAAGGTGAAATTAAATGACAAGTAATGTAAAGAATAAGAATGTAAAAGGCTTAAAGTAAAAAGCATGAAACTAAATACATAAATTTAAAAAGCAAAGAAATAAAAGAACATGAAAAATAAATTAACTTTATTATAGATTTAAAATGTATATACAAAGAAAAATAGAAAGGAAGAGGTAGGTAGGATACACTCATAGTTATTAGTATTGTACAATACATGATATGTATATCATACAAAACGTAGTGTATCATATACAAAAAGTTCTGTATCAAAGAGACATATCATAATTGCTCGTGAATCGTTTGATATATCGGTGTGTACGGTATGAATCGTACGTATTATACAATACATAAACATGTGGCCTTAAAATTAGTTTTATTTTTGTTAAAATTTATGGTCTTATTTTATTTAATTAAGTCCAATAAAATATCCATGATTTTTTTCCCCTCTTCTCTTTCTCCTTCAAAATTTGCTACACACTTAAAACTTCACTTTCATATTAGCAAATTTATTTTCTATGCCATGAATAATGCATTAAATGAAAATATAATTATTTTTTATTTTCTTATTATTGTTATAAGTCTAAGAAGCTAGAATGCCAATAAGAAACATAAAGAAAAAAAATATTATAATAAAAGAACAAAAAAAAAAGAGTAAATGTTGATGAAGATGAAGACATAATTTTGCAAGATGATGAACATAATGATAAAATTAACTTATATGGAGTTGATTAAGTAAGATAATGAAATACATACATACATACATATATATATATATATATATATAATTTATTTTAGCTCATATTTCTTGTATATAAATTTTGAGTTTAATCAATTTGAATGTGTATGTTATAAACGTATGTTAATTTGATTTATTTAGTTAGTTTTGTTAAATTTTATTACATAAGTACTGTCTATATTGGTCTTTAGTTGAATATACTCCAATTGTATAACAAATATAACTTTTATAGATGTATATCTGTAATACATTCTAATTCATGATACTATATATGTTTTGACAACTATGGCTACACTACCCAGGCTCTAGCAAAGAAATTAGATGCTTACCTTTGAGGTTTTAGAGGTGGAAATGAAGAAAAGGGGCTATTGAATTTTTGGGTTTGAGGGGTTTTAGATCTATCCTAGAGAGAGGGAAGGAAAGAAGTGAGATCTAGAGAGAATCCTAAAGAGGTTGGCTAGAGATGATAATTTTTTTGTGTACAACTATGAAGGAGAGTGAGTGTTTATACAAAATTGTGGGGCATCCTCATGAGGGGGGATGCCTACGGGGGTGGATGGCTCCCTCAGCGGGATCCTGTAGCCACCTCATCGTTTCTTCTAGAATGCCCCCTGTTCTTCCTTTCTCGGTTTCGCCATTTTCTGATCATATTTTTGTGCTGCTGTTTGGAGGTTATTGGAAGCTTGTATTTTTTCAATCTAGACATTGTTAGAGAGGTCTATATCTATAGTTTCCATATTTTCTAGAATCATGTAATTTGGAGTTATGCTTGCTAAGATATTATGCTCAAAATGGAGATAACGTAGTGTAGAAACTTATGTAGCACCTTTTTTGGAAAATTAATTCCTCCTAATTCAAAGGGGATATCTTCAAGCCTTTATTTTTGTAGCGTAGCTAATCCAACATACTTTAATGTGATTTAGGCCTTTCACACCCATTATGGCTGAATTTGTAAAATTTATTGCATGAAAACACCCCAAACATACCTTTTAGCTTGAAAAATAATTAAATAGTATTTTTAATTAGGATTTTGTTCTTTTTATGATATCCTATACATTTTAACTCTGATTTTATCCTATGAACTATCATTTTAAATGTAATTTCATGATATTTAAGATGGAAAAAAATTATCTCGATTGAGTGGTCAAAGTTTTGGTCAATATTTTTACTAGTCCTAATTAGGGTTAGTCGACGTTGGTCAAACTTTGCCGAAATAGGCAAATTTGAGATTTTCAAATTGATAATTTTTCAAAAGCAACACTTCTATTTTTCATAAGATAAACATATGAATATTTTGAAAAATCATCTATAAAATTTATAAAATACCAACACTATATACACCGCATTTTGTACCCGTTAATAAATTTTCAACCCTGGCCCCAATGATGAGCTTGACATATGTCAACCAAGGATAATTAAAGAGTTCACGATAGTTTGGAAGTAATCACAGCTCAAAAGTGCTCAAATCGCTTTGAAATCAATACTAAATAATGACATTTGCTCACTGTTTTAACCATACCTTTTGACCTACAAAGTTTTTTTTAGTGAAGTTTATTTCATTGGAAATTAGACATCCTAAGCTTTAATTTGAACACAAATTTTGCCTAATTTGGACTTATATTGAGTAGCTATGACCATTTGAAGTTGCACCAACTAGGCAGTCCGATTTTCATGGTTTTAAATCTATTTTTGGAAAATAAAGGCTACAAAAAAGGCAAATTTTCTGCATTAAAAACTAAGATCTGGAATGAATCCCACATCATTTGAGAGCCATTCCAAACCTCCATTTTCACAATATAAATAGCCATACATGGTACCTTTCAAAAACAAAAACAAAAAAAATTCACGGAAAAATACTAAGATTTACTAGAAATAGTAAATCAAAGAGAGAGTTTTTCACAAAACATCCACAAGTCAATTTTATTTGATTAGGGCATTTTCAGGCCTTAATCTTTGAATTTTAAGATTACTAATCGCATTCTTATTAATTTGTGATAGATTTGACTAAGGAGAACAGTCAAGAATCAAGCCTAGGACCCTTTGCCTTGAGGTATCCATTTTTAAACTTTTCTTTTATTTTCTGCTTTTAATTATGTTTTCGTTTTGTTTCTTTACTTGGTTTATGCTTTGATATGTTTGTATAGCCTAGGTTTGTGTGTTTGTATGTTTTAAAAGCATGTTAGGTTGCTAGAAATTATGTGTTGAAACCTTGCTTTGTTTGCTGTGTTTCGAGGGTTTCTAGGCAGAAACCCACGTGCACATGATCAAGGTTGCATATGCAGGTTTGATTATGTACACGCAGGGTTGTTCATGCGTACACATGAACCAACCCAAAAACCCTTATTTTATTTCCTTTGTTTTTGCTTCTGCTTTCACATGTATACTTCTATTTTAGATCCTTTTTCATGGTTTTAAATCTCTGTTTCACATGTTTGTTTGTTGGTTTGTCTCTCACATGTTAGAATTAGGGTTTATCTTATGTTGTTTTATTTTGATGCCCTGGCCACGTATTCACATGCTCATGCATAAGGTCATAGGTGTTAAGTTGTTGTAAGGTAAGTAAAGTAAGCCATGCATTGGAATGAACATACATTTTAATGATGTAATGTGTTTTTTTTATGTTTGATTTCATGCTTAAGATTTTGGAATACATGTGATGGTTTTGTTTGTTTGTCATGTCTATCTTTCTGCATTGTTTTGTTACTGCCTCGGATGATGTAATATGTTAAGAGATGCCATGATTAGATGTATGTTAGGGTTTGTGATGTGATGATATGCATGATTAGATGTATGCTAGGGTTTGTGATGTGATGATGTGTCATGCTAGATGAATGCTAGGTTGTTTGTAAGATGTATGTTAGGGTATGCCATGACTAGATGAATGTTAAGACTTGTTTGATTGCCATGATAGATGTATCGTTAGGGATGATTGATGTCATGTTGTGTGCTTAAACGTATACTAGTGTGTGTGTGAGTACAGATACAATGTTGAGTATGTCTTTAATAGGCTTAACACATAAGACACAATGAAGGGAAGTAAACCTTAAGGTTGGGCGGTTTTGGGTACCTAACACCTTCTCAAGACCGTTACCTTAACTCTGAACCAATATCTCTAATAGTAAGATCAAAAGGTCCTTCCTCAAGAGGACGCTATATATATGGTTTCTAGACCATTGCAAAAAATTAGGTGGCGACTCCCCTTGTGTCCATAGGTCCTCACATAAATTTCAACACATGACACGAAATTGGATTCTAATTTCAAATTTTAATTGAACTTTCTCGAAGTTTTACCTATTAATATATACTATTGTATAATTGGTGCATATGCATAATACAATAAATAACAACACAATTACACATATATATAGATTCAAATTATACCTTGTTTAAGGCATAGATATATACATGAGTTTTTCACTCTTTCTTTCTTCTTTATCATTTTATTTTATTTTATTTTATTTTATTTTATTTTATTTTTTGGAAATATACATGAGTTTACTCTTTTATATTGAGTTTTTTTTTTTTATGGTTTATTTATATTAGACTTTACATCTTTCGCACAACATTAACTCACCTAAAAATTTTAAAATATATATATATAGATAGGACATATGGTGCAAAATTAGACTACAATTAGAATTCAATTTAAAATTTAATTGGATTTTCTCTCAACTATATAAATATATATATATATATATATATATGTATGTATGTATGTATGTATGTATGTATGTATATGTATATATATATATATATGTATATGTATATGTGTATATAAATATATATTAAACTCTTCATCTTTTGCACAATATTAACTCACCTATAAATTATATATATATATATATATATATATATATATATATATATATATATATATATATATATATATATATATAGATAAGACACGTGACGCAAATTAGACTACAATTAGAATTCAATTTGAAATCTAATTAAATTTTCTCTTAGCTTTACCTATTAATATATACTAGCTTGTAACTCTCCACGCATATTCATGAATACACTTAAAGATATACAATAAGATGTATAATATAAGTAGATGTTTTTATATTTTGTTAACTCTTTAAAAATTTGTAAGGATATTATTAAGTATAAAATGTAAATTGTCCATTTTTTTTATATTATTGTGAGAGACATTTTTTTTTTTACAATTCATTTATTCTAGACTCTTTAGTTTTTGTACTTAATAACTCACTTGGATGAATATTTATGAGGCGGTCTCACATTTGATTCTAAAATTAAGAAATAAAACTCTTTAAGAATAAATAATTTAGGACACGGCACAAAATTGGAACTCTAATTTGGAAATTTAATTTGAGTTTCTCTTAACTTCACCTATTATTATTATTATTATTATTATTATTATTATTATTATTATTATTATTATTATTATTATTATTATTATTATTATTATTATAGACTAGTATGTAACACATGTTTACACACGGACATGATAAATTGCAGTGGTATTATTGATGTTAGTATGGATTATAAAACATATAAGATATTAGTTCGACCAGGATATTTGGAGGTACTAAAATAGTTTTTTCTTTTAATTTTCATAATATTGATTATGCCAAGTTTCTTATTACACCACTATTATGTACATAATTTTGAAAATCACTATTAAATACTGCATATGCAGTATTAATTCACAATCAATGTCCATGAAATTCTACTATATACAACATAAAATAAAAAGAATAAATTGGTTCAATAATATCTCCTAAATTGAATGGAAATACGTGCATAGAATCATTTAGCTTAATTACAATTTGTTATGTTCAAGATCCTGGCATGCAAAATATCTGAATAGAAACAGTATAAAAAAAAATATGCTCATTAGTTCAAAGAAAAAATAACAGCAAAATATAAACAATTTAATTTGTACGGATACCTAACAAAAGAAAAATTCAATTTTGAATCTAATTAAATTTTCTCTAAGCATTAATTATATATATATATATATATTTATGTTTTTATAGTTTACTTATATTGAACTCTTCATTTTCTACATTAAATTAACTCAGTTGGCACAAAAATTGAAAAACACGTGGCGCAAAATTAACTCTAATTGAATTCTAATTTTTTACACTAAATTAACTAACTTGGGACAAAATTTTAAGAACTTCGATTAGATAGGACATGTGGTACAAAATTAGACTCTAATTGAATTCCAATTTGAAAAATATAAATAATTAGTCAAATTGATTTTTTTTTAAAGCATGTAACACATGTATTCATGCATACATGTGGATACATTTAAAATTAAACACAATTTTTATCATAAAGTATAGATAATTAGTCAAATTATTTTTTTAAAGTAAACGTAATTAGTCACATATTAAAATTCTTACTTAAATTTAATATTACTTATGATCATTTTTTTCTAATTTTTAATAAAATAGAACGTGTGATGATTTTTGTTATGTGGTGATTTTTAATTTATTCATTTTTTGAGAAACATATGGTGATTTTTACTGAGTATATGTGATTTTTTTTTTTTTATAGTCCATTAATATTAGATTCTTAGTATTTTGCATTCATTAACTCACTTGACACAAAGATTAAAAAACTTAAGTAGACACATGGCACAAAATTGGATTATAATTTCAAATTCTAATTCTAATTTCTCTAAGTTTTACCTATTAATATATAGATATAAAGATGACTTATAAATTTGAAATTTTTTTTAGTTATATGATTATGTGTTTTATGGTATATTATATTGGACTCCTCATTTTCTACACTATATTATATAATTTTGCACAAAAATTTAAAATTTGAAATTAGATGGGACATGTGGTGCAAAATTAAACTCTAATTGAAATTCAATTTTTACACTAAATTAACTCACCTAGCACAAAATTCTAAAATTTAGATTAGATGAGACACATGGTACAAAATCAGACTCTAATTGAATTCCAATTTGAAATTTAATTGAATTTTATTTCTACTTTACCTATTATTATTATTATTATTATTATTATTATTATTATTATTATTATATACACTAGCTTGTAACTCCATGCATATGCATGGATACACTTAAAGATATACAATAAAATGCATAATATAATTCATATATATATAATTTAAATACTACTGATAGTCATTTTTATATTTTGATGACTCTTTAAAAAAATTTGTTAGGATAAAATGTAAATTATCCATGTTTTTAAAAAAATTATTGTGAAGCACTTTATTTTTTACAATTCATTTATTCAAACTCTTTGATTTTTGTACTTAATAACTCACTTGGATGAATATTTATAATGTGGTCTTACATTTGATTCTAAAATTAAGAAATAAAATTCTTTAAAAATAAATAATTTAGGACACATAGCGCAAAATTAGAACTTTAATTTGGAATTCTAATTTGAGTTTTTTTTAGTTTCACCTATTATTATATACTAGCTTGTAACCCCATGCATTTGCATGGATACACTTAAAGATATACAATAAGATGCATAATATAATTTCTATATATAATTTAAATATTATTAATAGTCATTTTTATATTTTGTTAACTCTTTAAAAAAATTTGTAAGGATATTATTAGGTATAAAATGTATATTGTCCATTTTTTAAAAAATTATTTTGATTTTATGATTTATTTATTCTAAACTCTTTGGTTTTTGTACTTAATAACTCACTTGAATGAATATTTATGATATTGTCCCACATTTGATTCTAAAATTAAGAAATAAAACTCTTTAAGAATAAATAATTTAGAACACATGGTGCAAAATTGCAACTCTAATTTGGAATTCTAATTTGAGTTTTTCTCTGCTTCACCGATTATTATTATTATTATTATTATTATTATTATTATTATTATTATTATTATTATTATTATAATATATAAACTTTACTTATTAATATATATATATAGATAATTTATGAATTTGAATTGTTTTTATTTATACAAAAAAAAGGCTCATGAATATAAAATCATTCAAACTCTCTCTTCCTCTAATCTATATATATAGGTGAAGCAGAGAGAAACTCAAATTGCAATTTCAAATTAGAATTCTAATTTTGTGCCATGTGTCTAGATTCATGTGGAAACCGCATCATAATTATCCTCCTAATTGTTCAATTTAAATATGAAATTGGAGTCTAATTTTGCTCCACTTGTCTAAATTTAAGTGGAACCAGTTGTAGTTATGCTCACTTTCATTTTAAAAAAAAGCTGTGCTCTTTTTTTTTTTTTTTGGGCTGAATAAAACATTTTGCTCTTCCACAATAGTCACACCCCCCCCGCCCCCTATTTTCAAGTTCACTCCCCTTCTACAGTAATCAAAACCCAAAATCATTCCTCTCCTACTTAGCTAACGGTGCATCTTCCCAGTTACCATACCGGTTTAGGCACCTTAATATATAGCTCCCCTCTTTTTCAATGAATGTTATGGAATTTCAAAAGGATCTTTTGGGGTCAATGATGCATGTCTTTGGGCATTTCTGTATCTTATATAGGAAGAGGTTCTCCATCTATTCCAATTTTATTTTCCTTCACAATTTTAATTGACCTAGTTTCTGCTCTGCAAAACGAATTTCAACCATTCCTAAGGTTTGATTACTCATTTCTTTCATCTGCCTATGCTTTCTTTCCTTTTTGTGAATAATTTTTATTCTTTAATTATATATGTTTTTTTTTCCTATGATTGATGTTGCATGTTTACTTTCTGTTTCATAACAAGTTGCAAGGAAAGTAGGGAATTGTTTGAATTGAAAATAAGAGTTTTGATAATGCATTAATATTTCATTAATATTTCAACAAACCTGTTTATGTTGCACACACAAGGTTGTCTGCCCATGCTTTAGAAATCTAATTTCGAAACACATTTGGTTCTACTTCTTCTTCTACGTCTACTTCTGCTACACTCTCATTTCATCTTTCTGCGACTTTATATCAATAATAACTCAATTGCTAGAGATCCATTAACCAAACCTTAATCTCTTCCTAATTCTCTTAATACTTCTTCTTTTTTATGATTCTATGTTTATGTTACAATCCGAAGATTGCAACTCTTTAGTTTAATTTCCATTATAGATTAGATTATACTACTGTTTGTGTTGGAGTATTAGTAGAGAATAAAGGGTCATTTTTCACTATGATTTTCCCCTAATTGCGTAATAGTATATTCTTATATGCCATAAAAAATTGTTGGTAACTTATATGATATGATATGATACATCAATACAAAAAAAAAATGGGGCTATCCTAGCATTTGCAAAGCCATTGGGATAGCCCCAGAAAGCGCCGAAATAGGGTAAAAAAATGACCCTATTCCTGTGGATGTGATGGTAGAAGAGGTGGCAACTGATTTTGTTAAGGACATATTTTATGTAGTTAGCTAATCCTATGACAAAACACATTTTACTTGTATTTGGGTAGATCTAGGATGTGTTTAATACTTTAAAGAACATGTTGTTCAAGTCTAGTATTAAAGCCATGAAGATTGGACCAAGAAACAAGTGAAGAAAAGGTGTTCATTAAAGCTGGACAGATAGCTCGACACCTGTGGACACCTGTGGACACGTGCGGACACCTGCGGACAGTTGCTCGACAGCTGCTTGACAGATAGCTATCTATCGAGGTTTGATGAGGCTCGACACCTGCTATCTATCGAGGCATCTATCGAGGTTACAGAAATTCAGATTTCTAGATCTGATTTTTAGCCCATGCTTATGTTTTTGTGTAGGGTTTCTTTTCTCACAACCCTAGACATATATAAGGCTTATTTTAGAGGCCGTCACATAAGGGAATACAATGAGAACATATATAAAAGATGACCGAAGCCTTATTCTCTCTGAAAGAAGCTACTTCGTCTTTGCGCCTAAGGGTTTTGTAACCAAGTGCTTCTTGATCTTCATTGTTGATGAAGTGAAGAACTTTGCAACCAACATTCTTCTTTCTCAAGTTGGTGAGTGAGTCACCTACTAGGATTCATGCAAAGGAGTGAGTCACATACTAGGATCCGTGCATCAAAAGGGTGGCGTTCATATATCGAAGAGTTTAAAGGTTCTGAAACAGTAGAAGATTTCTGCTGTGAGTTCATCTACGGGGATTGTAGAGTCTAGGGACAAATGTTTTGTACTAGATCTAAAACTTCTCTTTACTATAATGGATTGCTTTTCGAGAAGGTTTCCCCCCAGGCTTTTTACTGTGAAACTAGTTGGTTTCATTGGTTTTCCTGAGTCATCATATCTTGTCTTATTTATTTTTCCGCTGCATATTATTTGAGACATGATATTGATGTTTGTTTGTTTTAACAAATTTTATGCATAATAAATCTAATTAACAACTTGGGTATAAAACTTGTTAATTCTATCAACCGGGGTCTAAATTTCCCAACAAGTGGTATCAGAGTGGGTTTACTCTAATTAGATTAATTGAGTGTGATCCTTGACCCTTGTTGTCATGGAAACATTTGGTGAGTTATTAAAAGTTTTGAGCTTTTTAACTCAATTGCAGGGGAATTCTAATTCATCTATGTCCTTTAGTAAACATACTAGGACACGTGCATTTTCATCTTCACGGCCAAAGATTTATACTGTGTGGGTGAGAAATGAGCCTAAGACTTAATTGTCTTTTCTGTTTGTCCTTTGCTTTAATTCTTTCTATCTAAAGTGGGACTCTCATTGCTTGTTTTCTTATCCGCTTTTGGAATCATGCTTTCATGCATCTGCATTTTCTATCATGCCTTCATGCATTTGCATATTTCTTTCATGCTTTCATGTTGTTTGTCTGTTTTTTTTTTGTTGTCTAGTTTTTATTTTGTTTGTTTTCAAAATAAAAATAAAAAAGAAAAATCAGAAAAATACAAAAATAGTGTGTTTGTGTACATCGGTTCTTGTGAACCTTAAAATGGCCATTGAAACAGAATTTTCTAAACTGTGTATCTTTTGTAGCTTAGATGAGCATCTCTATGCACAACTAAGCAAGCGAGTTTTGTGGCTCTTTGTTTGTGATGAGTAAGGTTAAGTGATCTCTTGTACTTAACACTCGTATCACTCTTTTTAATGGGAAGGACTAGAAAATCCTAGGAGAAAGGCATAAATAACCATCTTACCACTGTTACCCGCCAATCATGATATGACATTTGTATGCTTCAGCATAGCGAAAGTGCAATGTCAAAAAACTTAACATAATTAGATATTTCTTTTCTCTCATTTGTATACCCATGCATGGTTTGCTTAATAATAAGAAAATATGCAAAGAAAATAAAAGCAAAAATAACAAAATGCTTTAAATATAATTGCAAGCGTGCTTTCTAGGAGATGTAGGAGTTATAAGATGTACCTCGAAAGTGATAGTCCCCATCAAACAGTTACGATTGTGTGTGAGTTAAAGTGATTTTCTCATATCTCAAATCGTCATAACATTGAGACATTTGTGCAATCTTGCGATGTTTTTCACACACAACACATAATATTCTTTGCTACTCTTGATACATGTGCAGATACAATGTGATTTGGCCATCACAAGGTTTACATGTGTTGATGCATGCTTACTAAACTGTCTTAACTTTTTTTTGAAATATAAAATTGGTTAGACTTGTTTAGTGTGTGTGTGTGTGTGAGTTTTTGGGAGCTAATTGTTTAACTCTTTGTTTTTTGAGAGGTTAAAATGTTGGTTGGATCATCGGCTGATTTGCATGTTTGATTGCATTCATATTTTTGTTTTTCTCCTCTTTGAAAAACTGGTTTTAAGCCATCTCGACACCTCTTGATACCTGGCTCATCTGTCGAGATTTTCAGTTGATTTTTTATCACAATCTTGACACCTCTCGATAACTAAGTGAATTGATCAAGAAATTTCTTGTCCTCTCGATAGCTACTCGATAGTTGTTTGATCCATCGAGGTATGCTTGATAGCTTCTTGACACCTCTCGATCCATCGAGATTCTGTTGCATGCATTTTTTTCACATGTTTTGCATGTTTCTCTTATCTTATCATCCATAGCATCTTATTTCATTACATTCATGCGTTTATATGGATTCTTTATGCCCTCTTGATCATTTTTTATCATCTTGATGTTTCTCGGGTGAAGTGTTCTAGCTGCTTGTACTCTTTGTCAATCATGACAAAAAGGGGAAGAAATTGGAGAATTTGTGGTTTCTTTCTTTAAGATTCTACAAGTTAGGGGGAGAAATACATGTCTTTGTAAGGGGGAGATGTGTTTCATCTTGTTAGGGGAGTGTTTACCTCTTTGTTGTTGTAGAAGCTACTTTTAGCTTATTGTTCTTGTACCTAAGTCTTGTGACCATTTTTACATACATGATACTTATCACCTATCCTTACATGTGTTGTTCCTTTTCTTTCTTTATACACATGTTTCTTATTTTGTATGCAATCTTTTAATTTTTGTTTTCACACTAAGATGCCTTGATGAGTTTTGTTTAAAGTGTTTCAAAAATACAGGTTGTCAAAGTGTTCCATGCCATGAACTCTCTTCTTGCAAAATTTTTCAAGAGTTTGTGTTAGGGTAGATTTTATTGTATTTAACAAATAAGTATAAGTTGAGTGATTTATGACTTCTCTCATATGTTCATTTGTTTATTGTGGTTTTGTTACGAATTACCAAAGGAGGAGATTGTTAAGAACATATTTTATGTGGTTGGCTAATCCTATGATAAAACACACTTTACTTGTATTTGGGTAGATCTAGGATGTATTTAATACTTCAAAGAACATGTTGTTCAGGTCTAGTATTAAAGCCATGAAGATTGGACCAAGAAACAAGTGAAGAAAAGGTGTTCACCAAAGCTGGACAGATAGCTCGACACCTGTGGACACCTGCGAACAGCTGCTCGACAGCTGCTCAATAGATAGCTATCTATCGAGATTTAATGAGGCTCGACACCTGCTATTGGTCGAGATATCTATCAAGGTTACGGAAATTCAGATTTTTAGATCTGATTTTCGGCCCATGCTTATATATTTGTGTAGGGTTTCTTTTCTCACAACCCTAGACATATATAAGGCTTATTTTAGAGGCCGTCACATAAGAGAATACAAGGAGAACATATGAAAAAGGTGACCAAAGTTTATTCTCTCTGAAAGAAGCTACTGCGTCTTTGCACCTTATGGTTTTGTAACTAAGTGCTTCTTGATCTTCATTGTTGATGAAGTGAAGAACTTTGCAGCCAACATTCTTCTTTCTCAAGTTGGTGAGTGTGTTTGGGATTCGTGCAAAGGAGTGAGTCACGTACTGGGATCCGTGCATCAAAAGGGTGGCATTCATATATTGAAGAGTTTAGAGGTTCTGAAGCAGTAGAAGGTTTTTGTTGTGAGTTCATCTACGAGGATTGTAGAGTTTAGGGACAAAGGTTTTGTACTAGATCTGAAACTTCTCTTTACTATAGTGGATTGCTTTTCGGAAAGGTTTCCCCCAGGTTTTTTACTATGAAACTAGTTGGTTTCATGGGTTTTCCTGGGTCATCATATCTTGTCTTATTTATTTTTTCGATGCATATTATTTGTGACATGATATTGATGTTTGTTTGTTTTAACAAGTTTAATGCATAATAAATCTAATTAACAACTTGGGTATAAAACTTATTAATTCTATCAACTAGGGTCTAAATTTCCCAACAGATTTTATTCCAAATTATGCGAATACTATCTTTTGGAGCACTTCACATGAATCCAATACTATATTAGGTTAGATTTTTTGTTATACTAATAATGTGCAATGGTTGTTTGGAATCTATCTTTGCACTACTAATAGTGCTAAATTCAATTAATGATCTTCCTAATGAGCACTTGATCCACGTGATTAGGCCTGCCAAAGTTGCTGCCCTACAAGTAATGAATGGAATAGAACTTAATTTTTTCCTTTTAATTTTAATTTTTTTTTTGTGCACATGCCTTTTCAAACTATATGTATGGACATCCAAATTAAAATACATGCATATGAATGCTTGGAAAAACACTCAAAATCCAGTTTGTTTTGAATTAGTAATTGTTCCAAATAGATTCAATAAAGGTTTGAAAATAAGAATGTTGTCATTTTTCCATGTGCATACGTACCATTACTCCATCATTAAACCCAACTACCTAACTAGCTGAAATAAATAAATGGCTGACTGTTTTCTTTCTCTTGCCCGCTAGCATTAAAATCAACAACAAGACTCTCTCCATTAACCCCTCTCTATTGTAAGTTACCAATTACCTCTTCACCTCTTCTTTGTTTTTGTTAATGACACTTTTACCTTCTTTTCCCTTACCAAAGATAAATGAGTTTCATACTTCTATTCATGGTTTCACAAACAAAACCAGCTCAGCCCTCTAATTAGCCGGCTTGCTTTAAAACACTGAATCTTGTGTCAATACCTCTTTGACTCTGTTTTAGTCTCTCTTTCTATTTGTTATTTGTTTCAATCACATACTTAAAGTAACTAAGAGTCGTCAATATCTTAAGCTTTCATCAAGTTCAAGCCAGCTGGTGCCTGGTCTTCTGCAATATTTGCGCATAATATTTGTCTGTTCCTCTTAGATGTATTGAAATCCTTTTAGAAACTCCAAAAGGGTACTCTCAAGTTGGTTTAAATACCTACCAATTAAATATTTGACATTCTAACTAGAGCTTCATTTTGTTTTAGACTCTTTATATTTAAATAAAACCTGTGAAAGAAAATATTTATGCTCTTCTTAAAAATTTCTTTCTCTCACTATATGTATGGACATCCAAATTAAAATACATGCATATGAATGTTTGAAAAAACAATCAAAATCTAGTCTGTTTTGAATTAGCAATTGTTCAAATTTAAATTCTAGAGCTAAACATGTTGGTTCCAATAGCTACCAATTATATATTTGACATTCTAACTAAAACTTAAAATTGTTCTAGATTCTTTCAATTTAAATAAAGCCTGCAAAAGAAATTATTTATGCTCTTTTTAAAAATTACTCCTCTCATTAGTTGGTAATTACTTTAGTTGTGCTCACTATTGGTTCTGTACCCTTTTCTTTTAACTAGCCTCCTTCTCATGCCACATCTCTTGATTGATAGATTTATTGACTCAACAAGATACACAAACTGAAGTTCCTACTTCGAATGTCCCCTTGAAGTGTAAGTTCCATTTTATTGATTATTTCCAAATCCATTGAAATTTATATTTGACATCGTTGTTCATGCTATTTAACTCCCATTCAATATTGTTGCTTCTAATAGGTCAATTTACTGAACCATGGAATTTTGGCAAGCCAACACAAACTTGTGAGAGCTGTGGGGCTATTCTATGGTATGAAGAGAGGAATGTGAAGTCAAGAAGACCGTCACAACCAAAGTTTTCATTGTGTTGTTCAGAAGGACTAATTTATTTACCTTTATTAAAACACGCACCTCCAGTTCTTGAAGAATTGTTGAATTATGATGGCCCTTCATTTGTGCATTTCCATGACAGCCGTCGGTGATATAATGCAATGTTTGCAATAACATCAGTGGGTGGAAAAGTTGACAGAACTGTAAATGATGGAAATGGTCCTTATGTCTTCAAGTTAAATGGACAGAATCATCATCTGATTGTCTCTTTGTTACCAATTGAAGGATAGGAACCAAAATCTGCTCAACTTTACATATTTGATACGGAGAATGAAGTGCAGCATAGGATAAGGTCGATTTCATCTGATAAAGAAAATGATGGAATTGATCCCGAAATTGTTAACTCTCTAATACATATGCTTGATGACAACAATGCTTTGGTTAAGGTTTTCAGAATAGCCAGGGATCACTACACTGAATGTAATACTACAGATGTGAGATTGCGTCTCACTAATTGTCGTACCAATCATTCCTCACAGTATAATCTACCTACTGCCTCTAAAGTTGCTGGTCTTATTGTGGGTGATTTTGACCCTAATAATGGGTATCATGGTATTATTGTTGAGGATTGTGATCATGGGCTTTGGCATATAAGTGAAATCCATCCAACTTTTATGGCTATGCAATATCCTCTGCTTTTCCCTTATGGTGAGGATGGCTTCTCTCTTGGTATACCAAAAAGATTAAGAGGCTCAATGCATGAAACCGAAAATTCAGCTGTCACGATGAAAGAATATTATGCATTCCGTATTCGACAACGACTTAGTGAAGGCAACACTTTAATTTATGGTGGTAGACTTTTCCAGCAATTCATTGTTGACGCTTACTATTGCATTGAAGGATTCGTTTAAGGTGGTTACAAAAAAAAACTAGACTACCTAAGAGCTGAGATATACAGTAGCCTTAAAGATGCAGTACTACAAGGAGACACAACTCGAGCATCTATTGGTAAACGGATAGTTTTACCATCTTCTTTCACTGGTGGCCCAAGATACATGATTCAGAACTATCAAGATGCCATGGCAATATGTCGGTGGGCAGGCTATCCAAACCTCTTCCTTACTTTTACATGCAATCCTAAATGGCTAGAGATCATTTCTTTCCTAGAATTGATTCCTGGTCAAAAGTCGAAAGACCGACCAGACATTCTTGCAAGAGCTTTTAAAGTAAAATTGGATGCACTTTTGCAAGACATAAAGAAAGGACAGCATTTTGGTAAAGTAGTTGCAGGTAATACAAACTGAAGACACATTTTTCTTTGAATAATTATCATGATTTTCTAAAACATGCATGCTTGTGCATTATTTATTTTAATTTCTTCCCTCATTTATGTTTTATGTAGTTGTATACACGATTGAGTTCCAAAAAAGAGGTCTTCCACATGCACATATATTGGTATTTTTGCATCCTGATGATAAATATTCAGTTCCTAAAGATATTGATAGCATAATTAGTGCTGAAATTCCAGATTCTTTGGAAGATTCGATTGGACATGAAGTTGTTAAGCAATCTATGATGCATGGGCCATGTGGTGCAACTAGGCCAAACTCTCCTTGCATGGTTGATAACAGTTGTACCAAGCATTTCCCTAAACATTTGTTCGTGAAACCATCATTGATGACCAAGGCTTTCCGACTTATAGAAGACGAGAAGTTGGTCGTTTTGTGCTGAAAAATAGTGTGGAATTATATTTGGAAATTTAGACCCTAGTTGATAGAATTAAAAAGTTTTAAACACAAGTTGTTAATTTGATTTATTATGCATAAAAATTATATGTAGCGGAAAAGTAAATAAGACAAAATATGATGACCCAGGAAAACCAATGAAACCAACTAGTTTCACAGTAAAACAAAACCTCGGGGGAAACTTTCCCGAAAAGCAATTCACTATAGTAAAGAGAAGTTTCAAATCTAGTACAAAACCTTTGTCCCTAGATTCTACAATCCCCGTAGATAAACTCATAGCAGAAACCTTCTACTGCTTCAGAACTTCTGAACTCTTCAATATATGAACGCCACCCTTTGATGCACGGATCCCAGTATGTGACTAACTCCTTTGCACGAATCTCAGTACGTGACTCACTCACCAACTTGAGGAAGAAGAATATTGGCTGCAAAGTTCTTCACTTTATCAACAATGAAAATCAAGAAGCACTTGAGTACAAAACCCTAAGGTGCAAAGACGCAGTAGCTTCTTTCTGAAAGAATAAGGCTTCGGTAACCTTTTGCATATGTTATCATTATATTCTCTTATGTGACAGCCTCTAAAATAGCCTTATATATGTCTAGGGTTATGATAAAAGAAACCCTACACAAATACATAAACATGGGCCAAAAATTAGATTTGGAAATCTGAATTCCCGTAACCTTGATAGATACCTCGATCGATCGAGAAGCTGTCGAACTTCATTCATTAAATTTCGATAGATAGCTATCTGTCGAGCAGCTCTTGAGAAGCTGTCTACAGGTGTCCAACTATCTGTTCGCAGGTGTCCAGCTATTTGTCCAGTTTTAGTAAACACATTTTCTTCTCTTGTTTCTTGGTCCAATCTTCATGTCTTTAATACTAGACTTGAACAACATGTTCTTTGAAGTATTAAACACATCCTAGATCTACCCAAATACAAGTAAAGTGCGTTTTGTCAAAGGATTAGCCAACTACATAAAATATGTCCTTAACAAATTAGACAATCGACATGTAGTCCCATTCAATATTGATTTCTTGGTGAAGTATCAGTTGCACTTAAATGTTGAATGGTGTAATCTGTCAAAGGCCATCAAATATCTTTTTAAGTACATTAATAAAGGCACAGATCATGTTACTGTTGTTTTGGAAGAAAATGTGGCCTACAATATAGATGATGGAATAAAATCTATATTAGAAAAAGATGAAATAAAAAATTTCTTGACAGCAAATATATATCAGCATTAGAAGCATCATAGAGAATTTTCCAGTTTGAGATTGATTACCATGAACCAGCTGTTCAAAGATTGAACTTTCATATGAAAAATTAAAATCAAGTCACTTTTTTTAATTTTGAATATTTGGATAATGTGGTGAATAGACCAAGAATTGACAAAACTGTATTTACATAGTGGATGACAGAAAATCGATTGTATGAAGATGCTAGGCAGCTAACCTTCCAAGACTTTCCAACAAAATGGGTTTGGGACAAGAAAAAAAAAAGGATGGAGGAGAAGAAAGTCAGGTCGGTCCATTGGTAGAATCTATTATGCACACCTTTCAAGTGGAGAACAGTTCTATCTTAGAATGCTATTAAATGTTGTAAAAGGTGCTACAAGTTTTGATGAAATCAAAACTGTTAATGGCCAATTGTGTCCTTTTAAAGCTGCATGTTTTGCTCTTGGGCTACTGGATGGAGATAGAGAGTGGAATGTTACTATAAAAGAAGCATCAAATTGGGCTACTGGACAACAGATTTAAGAATTTTTTGTGACTATACTTCTTTTTTGTGAGGTTTCACAGCTAGAACAGATATGGGAATTGAATTGGAAAGATTTTTCAGAGGATATTTTATTTAGGCAGAGGTGAATCTTACAGTTTGATCAACTTCAGCTTTTTGAAAATCAATTGAGAAGTTATGCCTTATATGAAATTGAAAAGCTTTTGATTAAAGCTGGAAAGTCATTGAAAGACTATCCAGCTATGCCTTTACCTAATATGTCTCTTATTAGGGAAAGGAATAACAGACTGCTTGAAGAAGAAATGAGTTATGACAAGGAAGCATTGGCTGCTGAGTATGCCTTATCATGTACAAAATTGAACATTCTACAAAAATAGGTATTTGATTGGGTAGTCCAAGTTGTTATGAAAGGTGAAGGAAAGATGTTCTTTTTGTATGGCCATGGTGGAACTGGCAAAACTTTTGTGTATAAAACAATAATGTCTTTCCTCTGATCCCATGGTGAAATTGTTCTAGCTGTGGCATCTTTAGGAATTGCATCACTCCTTTTGCCAGGTGGATGTACAGCTCACTCAAGATTTCATATCCCATTATGTGTGAATGAAGATTCAATGTGTGACATTAAACAAAAAACACAATTGGCAAAATTGCTTTGTGCTACAAAATTGATAATTTGGGATGAAGCTCCTATGGCACGTCGTAATTGTTTTGAGGCTCTTGATAGAACATTGAGAGACATATTGCACTTCTCCAGTAACTTTGATCCTAATAAAGTTTTTGGTGGTATCATAGTTATTTTTGGGGGAGATTTTAGACAGATCTTGCTAGTAATACCAAAGGGTAGAAGAGAAGATATTGTTGCATCAGCCATAAACAAATCTGTCATTTGGAATCATTGTGAGATATTTATGCTTACAGAAAATATGAGGCTCAATCAAATTTTCAATGATTGGGAAGATAGTCAATCTATTGTTGACTTTGGGAATTGGATTTTAAGGATTGAAAATGGTGAATTTGAGAATGTAGATGGAGAAAGCTGGATTGAGATTCCAGAGGATTTAATAATAAAACCAACCAGAGATCCAAGTGATATCATTAATGTCACATATCTTGATATGCATGATAAGATGAAAGGCTCACAATACCTGCAAGAGAGAGCAATTTTAGCACCAACAAATGAAATTGTTAACAAAATAAATGATCAGATTCTTTCTTTAGTTGATGAAGAAGAACTTGTCTATCTTAGGTCAGATACAGTATACAAAAGTTCTAATAGCATTACTAATTTAGACATGTTGTATCTAGTTGAGTTTCTAAATTCACTTGAGTTTCCTGGAATTCCCAAACACAAGTTGAAGCTAAAAGTTGGAATCCCTATAATGTTATTGAGAAACCTTAATCAAATTGCAGGTTTATGGAATGGAACACGGTTGATTGTCACCTAACTTGTTGATTCGGTTATTGAGGCAAAGATTATAACTGGGACAAATATTGGCTCCAAAGTCTTTATTCTAAGAATTATTTTGCCCCCTACAGCATCGAAGTGGCCATTCATTCTGAAGCGAAGACAATTCCCAATTTCTGTTTCATTTGCAATGATAATAAACAAAAGCCAGGGCCAATCTTTGAATAGAGTAAGCCTATTTTTACCACAACCAATTTTCACTCATGGCCAGTTATATGTTGTAATATCTAGGGTCACTAATAGAAATGGTCTTAAAATCTAGATAGTAAATGACAAGAACCGAACACAGTTCCTTGCTAAAAACATAGTGTACAAAGAAATATTTTCCAATTTACCAAGAGGTATATGATATCCAATTTGTAAACTTTTACTAATCTACAAAGACATGCTGGTTTTATTTTACAGTGTTTTTAAAGTAAAACTTCCATTATCATTTGTAATAGTATCTCTAATACATTTACATTTTATTGCAGCTATCCGATATAACAATGTCCAAAGGATACAGCTTTCTTGATCAAATATCTAATGCTAAGGAGACATGGAGACTTAGAGTCAGAATATGCAAAATGTGGAAAGCAGTGAATAAGAGAAGTAGAAATAACTTCATCAATCTTGACATGATCTTTATCGATGAAAATGCTAGTATACTTCACAACAATAAAATGTTTTAATCTTTCAACTATTCGTTGTATTTGTTATATAATATGTAAACTAACTTTTGACTTCCATTTTTCTTTTTACAAAAAAACTTAACGCATACAATTGTAAGAAAGAATGTGTTTCAAAAATTCAGTTCCATCCTACGTGGAGGTACCTTTATCATTTCAAACTTTAAAGTAATCGTGACAAATAAAGGTTATAGACCGGTTTCAAATGACCTGAACATCATTTTCTTGTTAACAACTTCAATTAAGGAGTGCAATGAAGAAAGTGAACTCATACCTATGCCTGCCTTTGAATTTGCAACATATAATTGTATCAAAAGTCGTTTGAATGACAATTCTTACCTAATAGGTACATCATGTTTTACTTCACATCTTTTCCATTTTAATTAATCAAAATTCATCCTTCAAAAATATTTTTTTAAGTGTACAAACTCTTGCAGATATCATTGGAAAACTTACTACTGTTGGACCCATTGAACAAGTTCACTTTGACAACAGCTCTACAAATATAAGAAATCTTGAAATTCTACTACCTCAGTAAGGAACATTTCATTTTACTGCCATTGATTACAAACAATGAAGACTTTATATTAACCTTTTAATCTCTTTTGAATGTTGTAATGTACCATTAGGGACAAAGAGCTTAAAATTTCATCATGGGATGAAAGTGCTGAAACAATTACTAAAAATGACTTCAAAGAAGATGAAGGTCCTTATGTAATTATTGTCACTTCAACAACTGTAAAAGCATTCCAAGGTACAGAAAGATAAGTAGTATATGTCTATATTACACTTTTTATATAATAAAAAATATATAAAAAATGTGTATAGCAAATTCTTCAATGTGTTATATGGTTTTTTTTAAAAGGAAAACTGAATCTTAACACCACAAGTGCAAGTAAAGTATATGTCAATTTGGACATTACAGAGGTTTCTGAGCTCATTGACAAGTTCATAAACATTTACTTTACTAATTCTTTATGATAGATTATGAATGCATTTTTTTTATTTTAAATGATCTCTTGCTTTCTTCAGATATAAAGTTGTTGAGGATGAATACGATAATGTTGTTCGATCTATTCCAACACATGACAAAAAATCAAAACCTGAATCAGAATTGATATTGCAAACTACGACGTCATTGGCAAAAATTAAAGCATTGCAATGGGTGGAAGGAGTCAAGGTTTTCTTTATCTTGGACTATTTCAAATCTAAATCTTTATTATTCAATTAAAACTAACTAGAATGACTGATTTTGCAGGAAAGGTTTTTTACCGATTATGCTGATATTGTAAACATAGAAACAGAATTTGTGTGGAATTATATCTCATGTCAACTTTGCAAACGAAAGTAAAACAACAAAATAATATGTTTTGGTGTAATACTTGCAATTCTAAATCTCAGTTCCCTATGCCTAGGTGACCAAATTCTTCATTGCTTATACTATATAACTGTTCAAATGACTGCATAGGAAAACCAAATGATAATTGCTTTAATTATAAATGTACAAATGACCTTATTACACTTTCTAACTTCTCTCATTATTACTTACAGTTACAAAGTACAAATCCAAGTGAAAGATCATACTGGGACGACTTCTTTTGTTCTTTTTGATAAAGATGCAGAAAAAATAATTCAAAAAACTACTATGGAACTTTCTTCAAAAGTGTCTAATCTAAATTCTTAACCATTTCCAATTTTATGCTTAAGTCTAATGTTTTTATTATACTAACAATTTATGGGCTTTACATCATATTGGGCAGAATCAAGAGCAAAATAAAGTACCTCAAGAAATTCAAAACCTGCTTGGAAAATCTTATACATTCCAAATAAAAGTTGATGATTACAACGTCAAAGAGGGATGGGAAGTTTACACTGTCACAAGTGTCTTTAAATCTGAGTCTAACAAACACTCAGGCAATGTTGTTGCTGACAACATTCAGATTAAACAATTAGAAACACCGTTTGGCCATGGCCAAACTATTGCAAACGGTCCTATTGGTACTTCAGATATTAAATTACTTACAAGCTTGAAGGATGTAACTAATGACAACATAATAGAGGATGTCTTTGGAAATACAGAATTGGTAAGAAGACAAAAACTCATTATTAATTGCTTCATCATAACTTCTTTCTCATAATGTTTTTTTTTGTTACCCTTATTAGAATTTTAAATATTTATGCACAATGAAAAATCAATTTGAAAATGTATTCTCCCCTTACTGTGCAGAAAGATCTAACAAAAAAAAGAACCTCCAAGCAAACTTCAAACAACAACACAGGCAACTCCCAGAATAAGAAGAAGAAGTAATTGCATATCATATGTCCTAATAATTTTACTTCTATTATGTAATACATATGGAAAAAATAAACTTGTGGATTAAGTTGTGGGTTTGTATCAACTAAGTTACTATAACTTAACAATGTATTCTTTGGTTTGCATTTTATGTTAGCTTCTCTGTTGAGATTTGGTGCTAAGTATTTTTGTCTTTTGGGTGTTTCTTTTGTTTTGATTTTGATTTGGAGAGACTTGTAATGGTGCACTAGTTGTTTGGCACTGCATGTGTTTGTGTCATTCATCTATTTGCTATGTATTGGACAGCTTCTTATAAGTTGTTTGAAGTGCACAGAATTTTAGTTGTACCATTTCATGATGCACTATGATCGTTTACATTTCAGTTGATTTTATATCACATAGAGGAGAAACTTTTTACTATAATTAATCTCTACTTTGTTTTAATTGGAATTCTTACAATACAAATATGTAAGTACATATATGTAATTGCAGGTACAAAACTACAGCCGCGCTTAGCATGCCATCAATCTCATTGAAATTTATGTTGAATAAAGGATATAAGAAAGTTGTGTTGTTTTCACCTTGCAATGGCAAAGACAAGATTTAGTTTAATTATTCAAATTTCTTAATATTCTTCATTTAATGATAGTATATGTTGAAGCAGTCGTTGTATTTTTCTTTTGTAAACCATTATTACTATCTTAAATCAGTATCTAGCCATAAACCCAGCAACCCCAGTAGGCATGACTGCAGCCTTAGTCCCACCAGCTACCATGGTTTCTGCCTCACCTTTTCTAATGTGATTAGCAGTTGAAAATAAGCAGTAAAACTTACAAGAGACCACATATCAAATTGTCTTAAATAAAATATCATCCATAACAATTAGAATTAGCACATCTGTTAAAGGATGTCTAGAAATCTCCATAAAAGATATATGTCAAAATCATCAGCCGAAAGGTCATCTTTCTAGACCACCCCAGTAGTAGAAGGCAATTCAAAGCAATAGTTCAGAAAATCAGCTTCACTCTGAGGCAGCAAGAACTAGAGCCAAAGGTATAATAATACATGTACCCATTTGATTATAATTAACCACACCGGTTTGCTCTCTTTCATAATTCTATTGATAATTAACTATACCCATTTGCCCTTTTCAATGCAAAACCATTATTAGGATAGATTTTGTCATAGTTTATCTCATCTTTGATAATTGAGTGTTTCCCAGATGATTGTTTGGCCAGTTGAATTAGAACAGTGACTTAGTATATCATATAGACAATATATAAAATCTCTCATTAGATAGTAATAGTATTGAAATTCTGACCACATGAATTGCTCTATGAATCTTCAAAAATAATTTTATTATAAATAGTAAATGAAATATTAGAACACTATTTCAAACAAACAAAAAATATGAATACTTTAAAAAATCTTCCTAATGACATGTTGGTGGAAATATTTTCGAAGGTCGGAAATGATTTGGCAACACTACTAGGAAACATTAAGTTAAGGTATAACAATACAACTTTTTCAATTTGTATATACTAATTTATTTCCCTGTGCAATCTATTAATTCAATTTTTTCCTTTTTCTTAATTAGTTGCAAAATCTTCAACAAGTTAACAGAAAACAAATTGGTCCTCCAAAATTCGACTCACTCCATATTTCAGTCACCCTGCTCTACTAGATGACAAAACAAAAAAACTAATTTTTTCATGTTATCAAGCAGAGAATCCCCATGCACTACTCATAGTGGGAACCTACAAATACTTCTTGAATGAAGAAGTTGTTGAAGGAAAAAAATTGATTGAAAAAACCCTTGCATGTGGCGATTTTATTGCAGCTTATATTCATGTAATCATGCTACTTTGTGAATCAAATCCTAAAGGCATTGGTAACCTTTTGGAAATTTTAAATGATGAACATGGAAAGCATTGGCTTCCAAAATGCCGAAAAATGCTTCAACTACTTACTGCGGGAACCGCCCTGTATCAAATTCCAAACTTTCAAGCATGCCAAAAAATTGGAATGGGACATTGGAACCGAGATGAACTTTATCCTTACAGTTATGAAGAATTTGTGGTTATGTGCAAAAGATGCTCAATTGACCTCGAAATGTTTAAGTTGGTGAATAGGTTTTTTTAATTCTCTTTTTTTTTTTTTTTCATTGTAGCATGACTCAAATAATAAAATACAATATTTTTATTTTTATTTTTTATTATTAATTGTTTTATCTTATACCATCCTCCGTGTGATAAACCAAAAAACAAATCAATAGCATCACTTAAATAATAAAATGCAATATTTTTTCAATGTTTTGTTTTTTTATTCATTGTTTTATCTAATGCCATCCTCCGTGTGATAAACCAAAAAAAAAAAACCAATAGCATCACTTAAATAATAAAATACAATATTTTTTTCATTGTTTTATTTAATTATATTCATTCTCATGCAGTAGCACGGGTTACATACTAGTTTTATATATAGTGTTAGATATATGATTTTTTTTTTATGATTTACTTATATTGGATTTCTCATTTTCTACACTAAATTAACTTATTTGACACAAAAATTAAAAAAAAAATCGATTAGATGGGACATATATATATATATAGATGACTTATGAACTTGAATTATTTTTGGTTCTATAAAAAAAAGGTTCATAAATATAAATCATTCAAAATTATGCTTTTTATGGTTTACTTTTATTGGACTCATCGTTTTTTACACTAAATTAACTCATTTGGAACAAAAATTAAAAAAATTAGATTAAATGGGACACATGTCGCAAAATTAAACTTTAATTAAAATATAATTTTTATATTGAATTAACTTACTTGGCACAAAAATATAAAAACTTATATTAATTAAATGGGACACGTGGTGAAAAATTAGATTCTAATTGAATTTCAATTTGAAACCTAATTGAATTTTCTCTCAGGTTTACCTATAATTTTATATATAGATGTGTGTGTGTGTGTGTGTGAATTTGTGAATTTGATTGTTCATTTGAGAAACTGCTCAATAACTATAATCTTTGTAAATATCACAATTCTAACTTCCACCGTTTATGATATTTCAATTCTCACATAAAAGTAACTGCATTGAATAAATCTTAAGTATATATGATATATCAATTTTTGTAAGAATTACTAAGCGCTTATTATATTCAAATTCTCTTCTTCTTTTTTTTCTTCATAAAACTAACTGCATTGAATAAAATTTTCTAGAAAACGAAATATTTATCTTTCATCTACTAGATGTATCAATGTTATTGTCCGCTGAAATTTTTTTAACTAACAAAAATTATCGAAAATGGTTAAACTATAGTTATCTGATTACTAAATGAGTTTGTCTATGATTGAATCTTAAAATAATTAAAATTTCAATTTTGAAAAATATAATAATATCTAAAATACAATATAAATTCAAATTCTAAAGAATCTAAACATATCCAAATAACATAAATACCAATTCTCATGAATTTCAATTTTTATGATCTTTAAAATCTCTCTATAAGATCGGGAATTGTAATTGAAATCCTCAACAACTGGATAAATTTGAGTGTTTCAATTTACTTTTCCACTTCTTACCTATGATGAGAAACCACAAAAATCTCATGGATTAATATTATTGTTAGAAATACTGAATTCAATAGTATTGTATTTCTCACTGAAAGAATATACATGAGTGCCTTTATATAGGAGGCATATGAGTGCAGTACAAGCAAATATGAGTATAATACAAGTAAGAGTGCTAAACAAGTAAACTAGTTTGGGCCTAAAGCCCACAACACTATACATGTTAACAGCCCCCCTCAAACTCAAGGTGGATGTGAGACCGACTTGAGGTTGTCAACCAAAGTACAAAGGCATCCCTTAGGATGTGACTTGGTGAAGATATCTGCAAGTTGATCTGTAGAGGAGACTGAGATTAGCTTGAGAGCACCATGGACAAGATGATAACGGATAAAATGACAATCGATCTCGATGTGTTTAGTCCGTTCATGGAAGACATCATTGTGAGCAATATGAATAGCACTCTTGTTGTCACAATAAAGAGGAGTAGCAGAGGATGTAGACACACCTAAGTCTTTGAGAAGCCATCGTAGCCAAAGAAGCTCGGATGTGGTATCAGCAAGAGCACGATATTCTACTTCAGTACTAGAACGGGCCACATGAGTTTGTTTCTTACTTCGCCAAGAAATCAGAGAAGAACTAAGAAGAAAGCAATAACTAGTGGTGGACTTGCGATCAGTGGGATCTCCTGCCCAATCGGCATCAGAAAATGCACGGAGAACAAGAGGAGACCGAGCAGAGTAGAAAAGACCATGGAAGAGAGTGTCCTTTAGGTACCGAAGAATGCGCAGAACAGCAGCATAGTGAGTCGATCGTGGAGCAGACAGATACTGGCTCACTTGGTGAACAGCATAGGAAATGTCTGGACGACTAACAGTAAGATAAACTAGGCTGCCAACTAAGCGTCTGTAAAGAGAGGGATTAGACAATGGTTTCCCCCCTGAGGGATTCAGATGCGCATTAAGCTCGACTGGAGTGTCAACAGTCTTGCTATCAGTGAGTCCAGCTCTAGAGAAGAGTTCAGAGGCATACTTGGCTTGAGTAATGTAAAGTCCATCTGTAGAATGAGTGATTTCAAGACCCAAGAAGTAGCTGAGATGTCCAAGATCTTTTATCTCAAGCTGGATCGAGAAAATTCTTGAGTTCTTGAATGCCACCGAGGTCATCACCGGTTATGATCATATCATCCACATACGGAGAAGTAAAATAGTGCCTTTGTCAGTGCGACGAAGAAATAAGGCAGAATCATAATGACTGGCCATGTAACCCAAACGAGAGATGGTAGAGCTGAACTTGGCAAACCAAGCATGTGGAGCTTGTTTAAGGCCATAAAGTGCACGTCGAAGGTGACAAACCTTGTTTGATTCAACAGAGAGACCAGGAGGAGGTTGCATATAAACATCTTCACTCAAATCCCCATTAACGAATGCATTTTTGACATCCATGCGGAAAAGATCCATTCTGCGGCAAAGACAACAGCTAAGAGGGCACGAACAGATGAGATACGAGCAACCGGAGCAAAGGTCTCTTCATAATCAATCCCATACTCCTATGTAAAACCTTTTGCAACAAGACGAGCTTTGTAGCGCTCAATGGACCCATCAGAGCGAGTCTTAATCTTGTAGATCCACCTACAACCAACCACAGATTTCCCGGAGGGGAGAGTGACCAAGTCCCAAGTATGGTTTTTAGATAATGCATCAAGTTCCTCTTTCATTGCAATCTGCCATAAAGGGTCAGTGGAAGCCTCACGATAGGTGTGAGGCTCGTGCAATGTAGCAAGGGCAGTGTAACAATGATAGTCAAGTAAATGTGCAGGAATGGACCTTACCCGAGTTGAGTGACGACGTGGAATGTCTTGTACATGATCTTCAGGCGGAGCAGGAGCAGGGGAACCAAGATCAAGGTTGGGTAGCTCGTCTTCGACCTGTTCATCTTCCACCTGTTCATTAAAGGGGGAACTAGGAAAGGGATCAAGGATTTCTGGTGGTTGGACAGAGAAGTTAATAGGAGAATCAGGAGTAGCTACAGGAGGATCAGGATCAGCTATAGGAGGGTCGGGGAGCGACTACGAGAAGGAATTTGCATCTCATCTGGAAATAGATCTAAGACAGAAGAGGAAGATAAAGAAGCACGGAAGTGAGAGAGCTCGACAAAGAGGCGATGTTCCCAAAAGACAACATTGCGGGAGACACGAAGACGATGAGAAATAGGATTATAACACCGATAACCCTTTTGAGTTTCGCCATAACCAAGAAAACAACAAAGTCTTGACCTAGGCTCAAGTTTGTTATGCTCATGTGGCTGAAGAAGAACGAAACAAGCAGAGCCGAATGAGCGTAGGTGGTGATAGTTTGGAGGTGACCCAAAAAGGCGCTCATATGGAGTTTGATTTTGGATGACAGGACTGGGAATGCGATTAATAGTATGAACAGCATGAAGAGCAGCTTCGCCCCAAAAAGAAGCAGGAACTTTGGCAGAGAGAAGAAGAGCACGAACAGTGTCAAGAATATGACGAAGTTTTCGTTCGGCTCTACCATTTTGCTGAGAGGTACCTAGACAAGTTAGTTGATGAACAGTGCCATAGGAATGCAAAACAGCTTGGAAAGCATATTGAGTGTACTCAAGAGCATTATCGAGATCGAAAAATTTTGATACGTTTAGAAAATTGAGTTTCAACCATTTTTGCAAAATTAGAATACACTTGCAATAATTCGTAACGATGTTTCATATTAAAGATCCAGCTATAGCGAGAGTAATCATCAACAAAGACAACAAAATATCGAGATCCACCAATACTAGAGACAGAGGAAGGTCCCCAAACATCAGAATGAATAAGGTCAAAGATATCAGTGGATATAGATTCACTAGAATTGAAAGGCAAAGCTGGTTGTTTTCCTAATTGACATGAAACACAATCAAAATTTTCTGTAGACACTAAACCTAGCAAACCTCTAGAAGCCAATTGTTGTACACGGGAAGAAGATGCGTGACCAAGTCGAGCATGCCAAAGAGCAAGAGAAGGAATAGAAGAAGCTGCAGCAGCTGCGGCAATAGAAACAGGAGCAACAAGTGGAAGACGAAGGTTGTCCACGGGAAACATACGCCCAACTCTGGGACCGGTCCCTAGCTCCTGTCCCGTCCTTGGATCCTGCACAATACACCCAGAATAATCAAATATGATTCGATAACCCAACTCAGCTAATTGTCCCACAGAAAACAAATTGTAAGAAAGGTCAGGAACATGAAAGACCCCAGAAACGGAGAGGTTGGAGGTTGAAACGGAACCTATATTATGACCAGACATTGTGAAACCATTTGCTGTGTGAATAGTAAGAGGGTGTGGTGCAGATTTAAGTTTAGAAAATAAGGACAAGTGAGGTGTCATGTGATTGCAACAAGCAGAATCCATAAGCCAAGAGGAAGGAGACATACCGGACAAAGCTGAGAGAGAAGAGGAATAAGAGGCATTACCAACCATACGAATAACATTGGCGATGATGTTTTTAAGGTCATCTGTGGTCATGGTGAAAGTGCGACCTGAAGACTTAGACTGTGCAAAGACGGGAGCCATTAGTTGGACACTCTCAATGTTAGCAATAGTGGCAAAAGAAACTGAAACAGCTGATTTATTGCGCTGAAAACAAGTCTCAATATTATGGCCAAAACGTTTGCAAAAATTGCAAAAGCGTTTGCTAGATTGTCGGCGACAATTGTTGCAAAAGGAAGAAGACTTGTCCTTATTCTTCATGTAGAAGCAAAATATGTAAAAATGAAATCTACGCAAAAAACTGGGTAAGAAGCACCTAGGCTGCAAAAAGTCAACTCTGCGAAAAAGTCAACGGTCAACGGCTGGTCAACGGTCAACAGAAGTCAACGGTCAGCGGTCAACAGTCAACTGTCAGTCAACGATGACATGGCGGATGGCGTCAGCAGCGCGCTAGAAGGTGACGACAGGGATGACGTGGCATGCTAACGTGACAGGATGACGTGGTAGCTGACGTGGCTAGGGCTGACATGGCAGGAGGGCGCGTGAGGGGGCGTGGAGGCTCTGATGACTATGAGGTTTTCACGAAAAGGTAGATCGGAGCAAGACGATCTTCGTGGTACCTTCGGAAAGTTTTTCGGAGCAAAATTCACGGCGGTGCCGAAAAAGGCAGTGGTCTTTGCAGTGTTCGAACTCCCCAACGGCGGCTGCTACAGGTCCAGAACCTAAGGACGATGTCTGGAAGACTCGAAGGTTCAACGGCGAAAGGCTGTGGCAGTTGTTGTGACAGCGGAAGCAATATTGAGAATGGAGTTACACCAATAAAGACAAGATCGAAGAAAAAGTCGAAGGGTTTGGCACGATGCCATGTTAGAAATACTGAATTCAATAGTATTGTATTTCTCACTGAAAGAATATACATGAGTGCTTTTATATAGGAGGCATATGAGTGCAGTACAAATAAATATGAGTATAGTACAAGTAAAAGTGCTATACAAGTAAGAGTGCTAAACAAGTAAACTAGTTTGGACCTAAAGCCCACAACACTATACATGTTAACAATTATAATAAATTAAACTTAGTACCTCCAAGTTTATATCACGTCTCATACCAATAAGCAATCTACCGCCCACGTACCCCTTGGAGATAAATTACTTATTTATAAGCATTTTTTTATGTATAATTATTAATAAGTATTTTAATAAACCAACTGTCCTTTTAGCCTTTGGCAATTGCATTCTATCATTTATATATAAATGCTAAAAGCCAAATTAAGAGGCTCGTTTTTTTAGAAACAGCCAAATTAAGAGGCTAGTTGTGAATTATCTATACTTTCACCTGTAAAAAAAGCCCCATCTTGACTTATCTGTTTCATTGACTTATCTGTAAATAAATAAAATTAAATTAAATTAAAACCAAGTTTGAAAATATGATTTGAAAAAGTATAATAATTTACTGGTATTAGATATAGAAAATATATATTGATTGCGCTTCAATGCATTATACAATTTTTTACATAGCATGTACTCATATGTAGGCTTTGTAGTGGCAGTTCCAAGGATTTTTTCAAGGTGTTCTTCAAGAAGTATAAATTACACAATCTAATAAAAAGAAAATTTTATATATTGACAACAACAGCAACAATAAAAAAAATACTCAAATATATAAAGTTTTACAACATAAAACTTGTAGAGTTCAGTTGTGATTGTTGTTAGTATTGTTGAACAGGGATAGACGGCGATGGCTGAGGAGAGTAAGTGAGTTTCTTATTTCTTTTTAGTCTTTAGGTTTGATTCAGTTTTAGTTTAAATTGTTTAATGACTTGTGAATCCGCGAGGCAATAAGGCAGTGGGGATTTTTTTTTTTTTTTAATATTTGTTGAATTAAAAACATAATCGTCTTGGTGTTGAAGTAGTGATAGTCTTAGTCTAAGAAGAGATTGATCTTGTACTGGGCTTTTCTATTGGCATTTAATTTGGGCCTTTCTAGTGGTTTTATTTTTACCAGAAATTTGTTCAAGTTTTTTCTTTGGGTTTTTTCCATGGTTTTATAAACCAGTACGGTGAAAGAACCGGAAAATAGACAGGTTACTGGTTTTTTGGTCGAACCGAGATTCGATCAATGGTTGAATCGGTGGCATCATAAATAATATAATTAATAAAATTTTAAATTATATAAATAAAAATATAATAAGTTTATTACTAATAATATGATAGCAAAATGTAAAAACATAATATTTAGTGACACTTTTCTGGTAAGTTTAATCAAATTTCCTTAGAATGGACAATCACATGTTTAATTATAATCATAAAAATAAAAAGTTTATTTTATATATATATATAATGAATTAATTGATGTTATATAAAAATTAAGTAACTTTTTAAGTTTATTCACTTAATTAACTAAAACTACTATTTTTTTTCTAATCAAAATTATCGGAAAAAGAAAAAAGAAAAGTAGTTGTACAATGAGAAAAGCTAAATTTAGACTTTGACCAATTAATTGTATAATATATATTATAATATTTTTGAGGAAAAGTAGTCGTACAATAACAATGTTTCAGGTAAAGCAAAAACTATAAGTAAAGTCGTAGTATAAGCTTAAAAGAATATAAAAGCATGCAGTTCTTTTTGCTTGAAAGACCCTAATAAGTTGCCCAAATTATAATTTTATTCGCATAAAGAAAATTCACAATGTTTCCAAAAAAAATTTTAAAGGTAGATAAATATAAAATTTTAAATTATTATGTATAAAAAATATTTTTAGGTCAGGGTGGTCCTAGGTGACGCTGCCCCGTTTGTACGTGGGACTTAGATTTATATGAGAGAGAAATGTAATATATGCCAATTATAAGGAATAAGTTAGACTCTTCCTCTAGACTGTACGTTGAGATTTAACATCATTAAAGTTCTCCATGCTAGCCATGGATCCAATTCAAAAGTCTAAGTATATAATATTTTATATAATATTTTTCATAATTATTCACAAGTTTATTGTAATTGTCAGTCACGTAATCCAATTTGAAATTATAGGAACAAATATTTTTCACAACTTTTCTATAACAGTTGATGACTTATCGTGATTGGTATAAATATATGGTATAGTGGTAAACTAAGGCAAAAATAATATTAGTCTAATTACAACTGGTCGTATCAAAATGTTTTATCATTAACCCTAATGGAATTACAACATGTACAGTATTCCTCTTAGAATGGCAAAATAGATTCCTTTTTAGGTGACTGGATTTGTGAATACAATTTTCATTACTATTAAGGGTATCTGCATTGTAGCATTTTCAAATGTGATCTGGCAATAACAACCCAATGTTTCCATCAGCTAAAACAGCACAGCAAAACTAAACAATCAATTAAAAGTGAGAGATTAACATCAGTACATTGATAGGGTTGTTGTAATATTGAAATGAAATTGAATAAACGACCACATTATTTATTTCAAGTCATCACTTTTCTGTCGTGGGTCAGGAATAGAGAACAAATAAACCTTGTAGAAGAACAAAAGATAATTAAAAGGGCATTCATAGCGGCATAAAAGTTACAATATATATTGGATACATGGGTCTTTGTCTCTAAAGGGAGCTTGTGAGTAACCTCTGCTTCATAAGTTTTGGTTGCCAGCCAATTGAGCTATCCCCTAGTATTAAAGCTGCAAATGGAAGTATAATTATTGAAAAACACACCATAAGCCATTGAAAATAAGAAAGGAAATTGTAAAACGAGTTACCACAGATACCTTCTGGCAGCTTATTAACTTCGGGTCATGCATTGCTGCATGAAAGTTCTCATGCGTATTTGTGATACAAACTACTTTACATGTGCAGAGACTGTGCAATTATATTTACTACAGCAGATCATGAACTAAAACAAACATAATTGAAATTTAAACTTTTGTGAATGCATGTGTTGCCAATTTGCATTGATCCCTCTGAACAACGAACAATGGGATCTTGGTGAAGTGAAACTGCGCGCAGTAGAATTGCCGGGCAAATCGCCCTTGGCAGAAGGCACACTAGAAGAATGCATGGCTGAGCTACATATCTTAGTTGCTGCCTGCCAATGGTGATTTTTCCCTGCGATGCAACTGCACCTAACCTTGCAGAGTTATGACTAATAGACCGATTATTTATAGAAAATATAAGAAGCATATCCTATGGCACAATGCCTGTTCTGTGTAATTGAAGGCTTTCTATCACCTAATAGAATAAAGCATTACTACTTTAAGGTACTCATTCAAATTTTGAAGAATTCCTTCTGAAGATTTTTTTCTTTTTTTTCTTTTTTTTTTATAGGAAAAGATTTTATTCTTAAACACCAATGATCTGGAATTATAATTAACATTAGTTTGTGAACGATTCTTTGTGATGCATATAACTGGCCTTAGCTATTGCCATGGCAATAGCTATTTTTTTCTTTTCCTTTTCCCTTTTTGTTTTTAGCTTTTTTGGGGGAGATTTGTAAAGGAGATCATGTACTATAGAAGACTAGAAGTTGGAATAAATATTTTACAAATATAAATGTTTTTTTTTTCCTTTAAAGAAAAGCATGCTATTTGAGAAAGAAATATGGTTTTTTAAGAACTAAATATTTAAAGTTCATACAAAATAAAATTCATTTTTTTGATCAAGTGTCACTTATGGATGGTTTTGACATTTGTATCTGATCATTTAATTAAGATAAATATACGGGAATTATTTATAGAAAATACTAAATAAATTAAAACATCCTAAATAATATTTTGAAGATATTATCTATATTGTAAGACTATTAATTTAATTGTGCACACATTTGAGTTGATAAATTTTAATACTTTCAATAGAGACATCTATGGATGGTTGAAATTTCCTCACCCTCAACTATGTGTATCAAAAACAAAAATTTGCATTCATTATTCCTTCCTATTGTTTTGTTATTTTTTTATTCCTTTGGTAAGTTCCATCATTCCTCATAAAAAAGAGAAAATAAATAATCAAGTAAAATTTCTTAGGGCCAAAAGAAAGTAAGAAAAAAAAAAACTTATGAGTAAGGACCAAGAAATCTATCAGCCCAAGCCCACTTAAAACAGTGAGTTTGTACAGTTCAACTTAGGCTCATATTAATAAATTTGTAAGAGAGAGAAACAAACAACAAGAGGGAGCTCAGCCCAAGGACGAGAATAAGGAAGGAAGACTTCGTATTATAGAATATGTAGGTAAATGTCTTAATAGAAGCTTGCCTAAGGAGGCCAATATTACACAGAAAAGTACACTGTTCACGATCTTCTCTCAATGTTCTTGTTTTTACTCTTCTCTTTCTTTTCTTTTTCTTTTTTTATACTTTTCTTTGGATCCTTTTCTCTAGAAACTTTCTTTTTCTTATATACTCTCCCCTACTTCACATCTTGACCCCCCATTTTTACCTAACCAAATTCTCATTGTGACACATGCCCTTTTAAACATCTAATGAAGGTAGTGCAAGGAGCTGCTTAGTTATGAATCGCACTATTCAGGTCACTTCCTCATCAATGCAACTGATAAAATTGTTGCCCACCATTTAATGTGGAGGCAACAGGCTACTCCAAACTAGAAACTTCCCCTATGATCTCTGATTCTCTCTCATTATATCCCTCCTCCCACTTGGAATGCCTCGGAGTCCTTTTGACTCATCCCTTCCTTTCTCTTGGCAACCTTCCTCCTCAAGCCCGTGGCCCATGGCATCGCCCCACCAATAGCCCCCTAAAACTCTTCAACTTCATCCTCAGTCCTCGGGCACCCACAATAGCCCCCTAAAACTTTTGCTATTAACCCTAAGGTAAAAGTGAAGTTTTATTTATACAAGCAAAGTATATATGTGCCACGCGCATTCCCATGTGGCAACGTCCTTTCACCTGTCTCCAGCACGCTCCTAACGCTTCGAAATCCACGATCTCACATTTATGGCATCAGGCAGCTGCCTGTCTCCCCACGTTCTACAACTCGATCGAGATCCTACGGTCCTTGTTTTCCCTCATTTATGGGCAGGAAAATTACCACCCACTTTTTACTCCTATATAAGGAGAATTTGGGGCTGGCTGAAGTTCATTTACGCATTCTGGCAATTTGAGTTGAAGCAACCTCCCGAGGAGAATTTTTTTTCTTTGCTCATAGGTGTGTTCATTCTCCTGTTTCTATGTTTGAACAAGTTGATTCTTTCATACCACAGAACTTTATGAGTAAATATACTAAGTTAGTAGATACTCCTGAGGTTAGGGTTGTCTTTAAGGCTCAATATAGTATTCCCAACGGTGTTGAAATCAGACATTATGTATACGGTGAATGGCTAGTCTTGAATAGACCTCCTGAATCCATGGTTTTTCCAATGATCGCCTTCATTGAAGGCGGGATGGAACTTACCATGAGAAGGATTACCAGGGACTATCTGATAAACTATAGGTTAACCCCCACCCAATGCTCTCCAAATGTTTTTAGGGTCCTCAGGTATGTAGATATGTTGAATAGGAAAATGGGGACCAACCTCACCTAGCATGACGTGAACTGGGTATATAACTGGCAAAAAGGGGAAAAAAAACTAAATATTACATCAAATGTAAAGTCTCCTCTGTCAGATTAATCTCCTGCCAACCTGACTCAAGCAAGGGTATGGATAAGGACTTCCTCATCATCTTGGGAGATTGGCACGATGGATTGCATTGTTCCACCCAAGAAAGGGAACTAAGTAGAGTTCTCGAGGACCATAGATGCACATAGGATGTTATTTAATTTCATTAGTATGAAAGTCTTCTTCCCCCCCTTTTTTTAATGCCTATTGTTTTCTTTGGCAGACGAATACCACACCGCCCCAGCCAAACATCTAGTGAACTTCACAAACCTGAACCGGATCCTCAGATCAGAGATTTTCCTACACAAGGACGGTCAACTCTAAGCTGCTCGCATGATCCTTGGATACAAGCCATCCACCAAACGCCTCCAAAGCCTGAAGAACTTCATAAAGCCAAGGACTCTCGGTTGGCTTTAATAGACATAGCCGTTCCAGGATTTCCACTAACCGAGCCTTCTTCCGCTGGAACTTAGGATGCCCAACTTCAAGCCCCACTAGCTACCAGGCTCTTCTACTCACAAGAACCCCCCATCCCCTTTGACGACGAAGACAAGGAGCCCACACCAGAACCTACCCAGTCAGAAGTCACAGATAAGGACTTTAAGGTCTTCTATCAACAAGAGAACCCCGAAGACACTCCTAGTACTTCACGCCCACACTTGCGGCCCGCACAAGTCAACTCCAACCAGGAGGCAACCAACATCCCAAATTTGAAGAGAAGACCCCTGATTTACTCGCCCTGCTTACAGCCCACACTAGGGGCTCTTCCCCAGCCGTGAACAAGAAAAGGAAGAGGGCCCAAGGAGGCAAGGGCACCGAAGGCACCGAGGAGGGAGAAGTCACCCACTCCTCGCACCAGCCCCCAGCCAAGGAGGCCCAAATAAGCAAAAGGAAGAAAAGCACCTCTATTGGAACCTCCAAAGAGGTGGAGGGAGACTGCCCACCCAAGCCTTCTGTTTAGAGGCCTATATTCACCCTGAGCTTAGGCAGTCCCGTGCTGAGTGATGCCAACTTGACGGACCACTAAAAAGGCAACTCAACCCTGGTAGCAGAGTGTTTAGAGAAAGCTCGCTGCCTACCTAAGGACATGCTGAAGGAAATATGCATATATGTATCGCATACAAAACATACGCAGCGAAAAAAATAACGGATCTACTTCATTCATAAATGTTAACATGCACTACATAAGTTCCAGAATTTAAGAACAAGAGAGTGTACCTTGGAGCGGTGAATTTCAAAACTGAAAATCAGAAACACTTGGGAACACTTTCAATCTTTGCTCCAATTTCATTAATGCCCAAGATATGTGGTCTCTCAATTAGTTTCCAAAGGAAGAATGTCAAAGTGTCTAACACTTCTTACACCACTTCACAATAGTGTTCTTACAATTCCCTACAGAAAATTCTGTATGTTTCTCCCTTTGTATCTAACTGATTATCTAATTGAGCTAGCCTTTTGGGCTTTTCCAATTGGGCTTAAGTGTGTAGCTTGGAGTGGGACCAAAAGGGACCAATAAGACACTAGCTCTAATGGGCCTTGGACTTTTCTGTCAACTCTTGACAAGTTCAAAGTTACCATTAACTATATTTAATACCACTATATAAATATAGTTACACTCTACGCCTTATTTATAAATTATATCCCAAGACTTTATTGTACATGCAACCCCTTCATAAAATATTCGTAGTAATACAAAGTCATGAATGTAAACTGCCACTTTGTAAATTACTACATCTTATTGTTGAGTACCTGATTTAATCCTTTAAGTTATTCATCATATATTTATAAAATCTAATTTCATAAATATATACTCTAGTAACCATTTACTAAAGTAGTTAGGCCTAACATTCTGAATAACAAACCCATTAAACTTATCTCAATGGAACATTTTGTATCACTAGTAAGAGACTATGAATTTCATCTTGAGAATATATGTTCCATCAACACTAAATGTGATTGCCCAACATACTGAGGTTTTGATCGTTTCTTTAGACCTCACTCTTGATATATCAAATCAACCTACACCTTATAATCAGGTCCATTATTCTTTCAGGATTAAGAGTTCATGTAAATATAAATCGTGAGTTTATTATTTATTTGACAGTTGTTAGTAAAATAATAAATCTCACAGCGGTCCAATTCAATATGTTTTAACTCTTAAAACATATCAACATATCAACTAGAAATCTCTATTTCCATGATCAAGACAAATCATCTAAGTTGATATGTTATAGTCTTCACAGATAAAATGTCCAATTTCATCACCGACTACGAACTACAATTCTGAGTTTACAAAGAACTTGTGATTTATATCTTTTGTGACTTTTCACATAAATCACATACTATGCATCTCATAGGCTATATGATAATGTCTCAATATTCATGTTACCATTATTTTTAGATAATAATAAAACAACTTTATTAATCACAACATTAAATCATACATAATGTCATACATCATAATATACATAGCATCATACAATAGGATTTAAGGGCACTAATCCTAACACATGCAGGAGCTTAGGTTTTTGAGGAAACGTGAAGTCTTCTTGTCTTTGAAACAGGACCTAGCAAAAGTACGTAACTGTCCCTCATTCCTTATTCATTTAAACCATACATGCAAGAAAGATAATTGGTACCAATCTTGCAATCCGTCCAAGCCGCCTTCATGGTCGAGGAGTGGGTGGACCATGCCCTGGACCAAGCCAGGCAGGCTAAAGGAAAGCTGACAGTAGTTGAAAGAGCCCACGCGGAGGTGGACAAGAAGCTAAAAGATTCTCTTACCCACCTAACCAACGCTGAAAGGGCTAAGAAGAACATTGAATTTGCCCTAGCCAACTATGAGAAACAGGCCACTAAGTGCCTAAAGGCCCAACTCAGGGATGTCGCTTGGGCCTTCTACCTAGAGGTATGGGGCCAAGCCCTAACAGTGGCTGGGGTTAGTGATGAGTCAAAGCTTAGGGCTCCTAACAGGGTGTACTACCCTTCTGCCCTGTGCCTAGCCCCCAGCTCCACCTAGCCTTCCTCGGACCCCAACTCCACCCCCGCCCCCTCTTTAGCCCAACCTGCATCTATTCTGCCTGCTACCCCAGCTGAGGATAAAGAAAAAGATCAACCCCTACAACCAAAGTGGTAGAGGTGGAGATGAGTGAGATAATAGAAGCGGCCCCACAGAAGAAGAAGAAGAAGAAGAAGAAGAAGAAGAAGGAGTAGGAGAAAAATAGGGGGAAAAGAAAAAGAGGCCTCGGCTTAGCTCAGCTTTAGACTAAGAAATAGCTAGCCAATTTTGTAATTAGGCTCAAGTATTGCTAGTGCATTCTTTCTCTTTCTATTGCACTCTAGTTTATACTTAACTCCATACTCTTTTCCAGGTAACGAATACAACAAATTGGCCTTTGACTCACTTATTAAACACTTCTTACCACCTCATTAAATCTAGAGTGACTTGTAATAAAATTAATAGATTGACTCATAGAACTTAGGAGAAATTCCAACCAACACTTAACTTAAATTGGACTTAGAATCTTAAAGCAGATCCATTGGCATTGATCTTGAAACCTGAGAAAACACTCAAGGCCCTAGGCCCTTAGCTCTACTACTCAATTTAGACAACCATTTGCACGGATCAACTTTTTCCTCCTTTGTGACCCGCGGAACCACATCAGGCCCTAATTCTAGCCAATACTTAGAATTTTTTAAGTAATATCAATTTACCATAGGCTTGTGACCCGAGGAGTCTAACAAGGCCTAGGTTTTGTTTAACACTTAGAATATTTCATGCAATGTTAATTTACCCTAAGGCCTAAGCTTGTGACCCGAGGAGCCTAACAAGGCCTAGGTTCTGTTTAACACTTAGAATATTTCATACAATGTTAATTTACCCTAGGCTTGTGACCCGATGAGTCTAACAAGGCCTAGGTTCTGTTTTAACACTTAGAATATCTTATGCAATGTTAATTTACCCAAGACTTATGACCCGAGAAGTCTAACAAGGCCTAGGTTTCGTTTAACACTTAAAATATTTCACAAACTGATTACTTCAGCAAATACATCCATAATAAGATGCAACTAATCAAGATATGAGTGGCAAAGGAATTCATAACATTAATAATAATAACGTCGTAGATTGTTTACATTCCAAGGATGAAGAACTACATTTTCATCTAGATCTTCTAAGTAATAAGCCCCAATGCCAGCAATTGAAGTGATCCTATATGGCCCTTCCCAATTGGGATCCAGTTTTCCCTAAGCAGGGTTCTTTGCTGTCCCTACCACTTTCCTCAGGACCAGGTCTCCCGAAACTAATGGCCTCAACTTAATCCCCTTATCATAGCCTTGCTTAAGTTTCTGTTGGTAATGTGCCATCTTTACCATTGCCACCTCTCTTCTTTCCTCAGCCACATCCAGGCTGTCTAGGAGTGAACAGTTGTTCTCTTCAACATTGAACTAATCTATTCTTAAAGTTGGGAATCTAGACTCAAGGGGGATTACTGCCTCTGCCCCATAAGTCATTGAAAGAGGAGTCTCCCCTGTTGATCTTTAGGGTGTGGTATGATAAGTCCACAGTACATGGGGCAATTCATTCACCCATTTTCCTTTAGCGTTGTCCAACCTTTTCTTCAGCCCAGATACTATAACTTTATTGGTGGCCTCAGCCTATCCATTCCCCTGAGGATAGGAAAATGTAGAGTATCTATGCCAAATCCCTAACTCCCCACAATATCTCTGAAAGGCTTTACTGTCAAATTGAAGTCCATTATCCGAGATCAGTGTGTGAAGGACTCCAAACCTTGTGACAATATTCTTCCAAATGAACCTCTTAGCATCCACCCTGATATTAGCAAGTGGCTCAACCTCCACCCATTTGGTGAAATATTCCATGCCGACGAGAATCCATCTTTAATTTCTTATAGCTCAGGGAAATGGTTCCACATGTCTAAGCCCCACTAAACAAACAGCAAAGGGTTAGATACTAGATTTAGGACTCCCCCTAGCTAATGAATATTTGGGGCACACCTCTGACATTTGTCACACTTCTTCACATAATCCTGGGAGTTTCTTCGAATGCTGGGCCACCAGTACCCTTGGGTGAGGGCCCTATGCGCCAAAGACCTACCTCTTGTATGACTCCCACATATGCCTTCATGTAACTCTTCCAACAAAGGCTCCATTGCTTCTAGATATACACACAATAGATATGGTCCTAAGTGAGAACACTTATACAACTTCTACTCTCCAGATAGACAATAGTGAGGAGCACTTCTACGCACCTTCTCTGCTTCACGCTTGTCCTCAAGCAACAATCCCTGCTTCAAAAAGGTTACTCTGGGGTCCATCCAACTCGTCCCCACATAGAGGCTATAAACCCCGACCAATGATACCTTTATGAGACTTGAGCTATTCATCTCCTCAACAACCACAACCCAAGGAAGACCTGACCCTAGAGAAGTGGCTAACATGGCCAAAGAATCTGCATGAGAGTTTTGCCACCTAGGGATTTGCTTCAATACAAAACTCTTAAACTGAGCCCGAGCATGCTATACCTTAGCAAGATACCATTGCATTCTCTCATCTCGAGTTTCAAACTCTCCATTAACCTAGCCCACCACCAACCTAGAATCAAAATACAACTCCACTACATCTCCACCTAACTGTCTAACCATTGCTACTCCTACTAACAAAGCCTCGTACTCGGCCTCATTGTTAGTAACTTGGAAACCCAACCATAATGATTTTTCTATTACCAGCTTCTCAGGAGTGATTAACACAATCCCTATCCCAGCTCCCTTTCAGTTAGATGCCCCGTCCATATAAACCTCCCATGGGAGGACAACAATGGCCGTTGTGACCCTTATCCCCAATCCTTTTTCTTCCTTCTCTATTGTACCTTCAGTGAACTCTGCCACAAAGTCTACTAGAATTTGCCCTTTTATGGCAATCTAAGGCATGCATTTGACATCATAGGCTCTGAGCATGGTTCCCTACTTAGCAATTTTGCCCGGATAGTCTAATTTCCTTAGAAGAGCTTACAAAGGGAATTGGGTGAGCACGACCATAATGTAAGCCTGAAAGTAATGGGAAAGCTTCCACGTGGCATGCACTATAGCCAAAACTACCTTCTCCAAAGGTAGATCGCATGTCTCAGCCTCCTGTAAGGACTTATTGATATAGTAGATAGGCCTCTGGACCCTATCCTCATTTCTGACTAAGACGAGGCTAACAGCATAGTCCGTGACTACTAGGTATGCATATAACACTTCTTCCTTCTCGGGCCTGGAGAGTATTGGAGGACTTGAAAAACACTGCTTAAGATCCTCAAAAGTCTTTATACACTCCTCCGTCCACTAAAAGTCCTTTCACTTGTGAAGAAGCTAGAAAAAAGGACGACACCTGTCCACAGACCAAGAGATAAACCTATTTAAGGCAACTGCCATTCCAGTCAATATCTACACCTCTTTAGGATTCCAAGGAGGATGTAAATTGTTAATAGCCTCAATCTGCTCGGGGTTGACCTCAATCCCACGGTGAGTAATCAAGTAGCCCAAAAACTTGTCCGAGCTGACCCCAAAAGAACACTTAGAGGCGTTCAGGCGTAACTTATGCTTTCTCAAAACCGAGAATGTCTCCCTCAAATTGACCAAATGCTATCCTATTTGCCTACTTTTTACTACCATGTCATTAATGTATGCCTCCACATTCCTTCCAAGCTATGACTCAAACATTCACATCACCATTTTCTGATAAGTGGATCCTGCATTCTTGAGGCCAAACGGCATCACCCGATAATGGTAATTCCCATTAGGAGCACGAAAGCTCGTCTTCTTTTGATCAGGTAATGATAAGGGTATCTAATGGTAACTTTGGAAGGCGTCCAAGAAACTCATCCGAGGGTGTCTCACCGTGGCATCCACCAACTGGTCAATTTTAGTAATAGGGAAGGGGTCTTTTGGACAAACTTTATTCAAATCAGTGAACTCCACTTAGACTCACCACTTCCCATTCTTCTTCTTAACCACCACAGTGTTGGCCAACCACTTAGGATAGAAGATCTCTTTAATGGTTCCAACTTGCTTTAACTTGTTCACCTCTATCTTTACTGCTTCGGCGTAATCTTTGGATGATCGCCGATGAGGCTATTTACGTGGCATAGCCTTGGTATTAACGTTCAGTTGATGAAAAATAAACTCAAGGTCAATCCATGGGACATCATAAGCACTCCATGCAAAGACATCAACGTTGGCCTCCAAAAACTTCACCAACTTTGCTTTTTCCAAGGGTGGCAACTGGGATCTCACCTAGAAATATTGTTCTTAATCCTATCCTATTACCACTCTCTCCAGATCCTCGAATGACTCTCTAGATGTCCCAATCTATTGGCCCCTGTAGGGTCCTTTAGTTGTTATAGGACTGGATTTTTAGTCACCACAGCAGGATCTAAGGGTTGTTGTGTCATTGTTGATACCAAGCACTGCCTAACCATGGTCTGGCTACCCACCAACTCTCCTACTCTCCCCTGAGTATGATACTTAACATTCAGATGCAAGGTTGAGGACACAGCACCCATAGCATAAAACCAAGGTCTGGCCAGGATAGCTATGTAGGGGAAAATGCCTCTACTTCAATGAAGTTAACCTGCACCTCCTCATCGCTGGCTTGTACAGGTAACCTTATCATTCCTTGGTGGACCACCATCCTACCATCAAAGCCCACCAACGGTGAATCATACATTTTCAAGTCTTTGGGCTTCAAGTTTAGCCCCTTGTACAAATCAAGGTACATGATCTCTGCTCCATTTCCCTGGTCAACCAGCACCTTTCTTACATCATAACCCCTAATCCTAATAGTAACCACCAGAGCATCATCATATGGTTGGAGAGTTCTTTTCTTATCCTCCCCAGAGAAACCCAAGGTAGGGGTAACCATCACTCTGGCTCTCTTAGGAGACAGACCACCGTACCTCAGGTCACAACCTTCACCCATGGACATAACCCGAATACTTGAGCCCCCACTATTCCTTGGCTTAGCAAAGATCACATTGATAGTACCCAAAGCTGGCCGAGGAGCATTATCCCTATGAAACTCAGTCCCTAAGTGACTGAACTACTCTGTAGGCTGATGCAAAAACTGATTGAGCTTCCTTGCCTTCACCAATTAGCTCAAGTGATCTCGCAGGGTTCTACAATTCTCAATAGTATGTCGTCTATCCTTATGGTAGTGGTAGTAGAGGCTTTGGTTTCTCCTAGATGGGTCACCGCCCATCTTATTGGTCCACTTAAAATAAGACTCATTCTTAATTTTCTCCAATATTTGATACACTGGCTCCTTAAACAAGAAGTTGGCCAATTGAGCTCCCGCGAATGACAGTTGATTAGAAAACTCCCTTCGAGGGCGATTACCCTAGTATCCCCTTCCCCCCAAGAGTCCCTCTTCTCCGAGAACATCTTAGCCTTACCCTTTCCCTGTATCTAGTCCTCCTCCACCCGCTTATATTTATTTATGCGCTCCATAAGTTGGCTCATGTTCAAGGTGGACTTCATCGTCAATGACTTCCTCAACTCGTGCTCGGCAGGGAGCCCAACCTTAAAAGTTCTCACGGCCACATCCTCAAAGTTTCCATCTATCTCATTATATGTTTCCCAATACCTGTCCGAGTAGGTCTTGAGGGTTTCTCATTCCCTCATCGCCATAGACAGCAAAGAGTCTAATGGCTTAGGGACCCTGCTACAAGTTATCAATCTAGCCCCGAATGCCCTCGTTAGCTCCTCGAAAGGCCCCACTAATCCTTCCTTCAAGGCATCAAACCATCACATAGCCACGGGCCCAAGACTAAAGGGGAACACTTTGCACATAAGGGCCTCATTGTTGGCATGGACCACCATCTTCTAATTAAAGTGGCTGACGTGCTCCATGGGATCAGTTCTCCCATTATAAACAGCAAACATCGACTAAGAAAACCAGTGAGAAAGCTTGGCCTTGTTAATCTTCTTGACGAATGGTGACTTAGAAATCTGTTGTAGGGCCTTACTCATTGCATCATCCCCATGCCACAATGGGAAGGCTTTTTCTGACACTTATCACCGCTTTTCTCCCACCTATCTTGGCATGAAGAGGCTGAAAAGGACTCATTAGATGGATTTCTAGACCTGCAATGATATGAACGGTCTCTGCTTCCCCTAGAACCATCGCTTGGTAGGGAGGATGGACTTCTCCTATCACGTTCCTTACACCTCAACCTGCTACATAGGCGATCTATTTCCTGCTGCAACTTCCGTGTCTTCCGTGTGTCCTAAACATGTGATGCATGACTCCTAGTCCCTGAGTGGCTCCACTCAATACGCTCAATATAGTAAGACTCCACCATAACGCTTGGAGTGTGTTGCATATCCCTCTTTCGCTCCAAGTTAACAAACTAGTTCTCCCTTTGCAAGCCAACTGATTCCTCCCTATCCTGGCCTATGTTAGCCATAAATATTCAAGACAAATCCACAACACCTTGTTGTTTCCCACAAACAACACCAATTGTAAGGACCAAGAAAACTATCAGCCCAAACCCACTTAGAACAGTAAGTTTACACAGTTCAACTTAGGCCCAAATCAATAAGTTTGTAAGGGAAGGAAACAAACAACAAGAGGGGACTCAGCCTGATGATGAGAATATGGAAGGAAGACTTCGTATTATAGAATATGTAGGTAAATGTCTTAATACAAGCTTGCCCTAGGAGGCCAATATTACACACAAAAAATACATTGTTCACAATCTTCTCTCAATGTTCTTGCTTTTACTCCTCTTTTTTTCTTTTTCTTTTATACTTCTCTCTAGATCCTTTTATCTGGAAACTCTCTTTTTCTTATATACTCTCCCCTACTTCACATCTTGACCCCCTATTTTTACCTAACCAAATTCTCATCGTGACACTTGCCCCTTTAAACATCTGATGAAAGTGGTAGAATGAGCTGCTTAGCTATAAATTGCACTATTCAGGTCACTTCCTTATTAATGCAGCTAATAAAGCTGCTACCCATCATTTAATGCGAAGGCAACAGGCTACTCCAAACTAGAAATTTTCCCTATGATCTCTGATTCTCTCTCATCAGATCCCTCCTCCCACTTGGAACACCTCGAAGTCCTTTTGACTCATCCCTTCCTCTCTCCTGGCAACCTTCCTCCTCAGGCCCGTGGCCCGTGGCCCGTGGCATCCCCCTACCAATACTGCAACTCTTCAACTTCGTCATCGGTTCTCAAGCACCCACATTATGTATAATTAAAAAAAAAAAAACTATATTTCTTAAAGAATAAACACACACAATTTAAGTGATTGTATCTAGAGGGCCAAACTGTATGTTGTCTGGGTAGATTTTTCAATACCATGAAATGTAGAAGGGGAATATTAATAATTGTTTTATTAAAAAAAAAATTGTGAGACATGGTCTTTTTTACCTCAACCTAGCTCCGTGAGTGCAGATAATTGGTTATTAATTTATTATGGCAGAAACACATATATTAATACATGTTTATTTGTTCTTACTGGGAAGAATGCTTTATAAATGGAGATTCGACAAATCTATTTAAATCAACTTTGGTTGTTCAATGCTTTTATCCACCTTTGTACCTCAACTAGTTTAATATTTAACTGAGGAAATGTGGAAGAAATCAACTAAAATATCTACTTTCACTCCAACATTAAGAAAAATAGAGTAGGACTGAGGAAATGTGAAAAGACTCCATTTGCTTAAGACAAATAAATGTTACAGCTGCTTAGAAAATGGAAGATCCTGTAGCATTTTCTCACTACATCTCTTCCTCCTAGAAATGTCGCTTGACTCGCTTTCCATGGCTGAGAGGCCAGGCCAGCCATTGGACCTATTAAATTGTTTTTTTTACTTTGATGGACCTATTAAAGTTGTTTTTTGTGTATTTGCAAAAACTCGAGGCTGCATTATCATAGGCTAGTGGTGCAATATGCTTGTATCATATCCAAGTGAGGCACATATATTATTTCTACTTTTTACTTTGGCTACCAATATATATGTTCCTTCTTCTTTTTTCTGTAAAAGAATTTCGGAAAGCAAATTCGCAAATTGCAATACATATTCTAATCCTGTAGCCACAATGTGATATCAAACCTAAATTCTTTATCTTTCCTCATGCATGTAGTACTTCAATATGTACGGAAATGGAGAGGGGAGCAATATAAATATGTATTTTCACTATAACATTTGACAAATGAAAGTGGTTCAGTAAACCAAGAAAGACAACAAGAAAAGAATAAAGAAGTAATGATGACTGCTTAAAGATGGAAGATCCAGAGCATGTTCTTAAATGTCTTTTTCATCTACACATCCTCTTTCGATATATGCCTATCGACATTGGCCAACAGCTTAAAAGTTGTTTTGTGCCTGCCAAAACTCGAGGCTGCATCTTCATAGTGGTTCAACATATGATTTATTTTCATTATCCTATGTTCTGCGTTGCACACAAGGTATCTTGACCATTCGCACTCTCAAAATTCATCAACGATATGCGACACATAGATGAAGGACATGCACTAAATATGGCTTCAAGCGATAGAGTGTGCGCACCCATCGAGAATTCATTCTGTTAGGTCCATATATTAACAAATGTGTCAGATTGTGAGTTTATTCATGAGTTTTGATGTCTTAAAGTGGCAATTGAAGACCCAAAGATTGGTCATGAATAACTCAAGAAAAGTAGAATTTTTATAAGCTCAACTCTAACCTCAATTCCTCTCGAGTCTCAATCGAATGAGCCTCAAAAGTGAAGTTTTTATTTTTTCAACTCCTGCCCAATTCATGTTCAATCTATCGAGATCAAGATTTCAGAAATATCAGCAATACGACGAAAAAAATAAAACTCACAACTTGTCCATTTGATTAAATCCTTATACCAAATCAAAAATTGTGGTGCAAAAGAATAAACCTCCACTCGCCATATTGATTTAAAATATAAGGAATAATCAAGATGGAAGGTTGGTTTCCTTTAAATAACAAAAGAACACAACCTTCAAAGACAAAAAAAGAAAAGTGAGAAAATAAATAAAAACGAAAATTAAATCACAAGTAATCTAAAGAATAAGAATGTAAAAGGCTTAAAGTAAAAAGCATGAAACTATATACATAAATTTAAAGAGCAAAGAAATAAATGAATATGAAAAATTAATGAACTTTATAGATTTAAAATGTATATACAAAGAAAAAAAGAGAGGAAGAGGTAGTTAGGGTAATAGCTACACTCATAGTTATCAGTATTGTACGATACACGATACGTATATCATATGAAATATATCGTATCATATACAAAAAGTTCTGTATCAAAAGGACATATCATAATTGCTCGTGAATCGTCTAATATATAGGTGTGTACTGTTTGAATTATGCGTATTATACGATATATAGACATATGGCTTTAAAATTAGTTTTTTTTTTTTTAATTTGCGGTTTTATTTGATTTAATTAAGGCCAATAAAATATCCAAGGCTTTTTTTTCCCTTCTTCTCTTTCTTTTATAAAATTTGGACTACACACTTAATACTTCACTTTCATATTTGCAAATTTATTTTCTATATATACCATGAATAATGTATTAAATGAAAATATAATTCTTTTTTATTTCGTTATTAATTATTGTTATAAGTCTAAGATGCCAGAATGCCAAGATGAAATATAAAGAATAAAAATATTAGAATAAAAGAACAAGAAAATGAAGAAATAATTTTGCAAGATGATGAACATAATGATAAAATTAACTTAGATGGAGTTAATTAAGTAAGATAATGAAAAATATATATATCATTTTATCTCATATGTCTTGTATTATCACTTTTGAGTTTAATCAATTTTGTTAAGGTCATATTTTATTGTAATTGGCTAATCCTTTGACAAAATACACTTTACTTGTAATTAGATAGATCTAAAATGAGTTTAGTACTTCAAGAAACATATTATTCAAGTCAAGTATTAAAAAGTTGTTCATTAAGTCTCAAAAGATAGCTCAACAGATGCCTACTATCAAGACTTAATGTGAAACTCAATAGATAGCTCAACAGTAGCCCGATCTATCGAGAATTACGATTTCATAATTTCCAAATTTAAAATTCAGTCCAGTTTTGAGTATTTTTTTAGGTTTTATTTGAAGGAAAAATTTTGGTTTTGCATCTCATGCAAAACCCATAGCATAAGCAACAAACAAGGATCTATTTCATTCATGATTGATAACATGCACTATATAAATTTCAGAATTTAAGAACAAGATAGCGTACCTTGGTATGGAGAAATTCAAAACAAATATTAGAAGCACTTGGGAACACTTTTAATCTTCACTCCAATTCCACTTTATGCCCAAGATGTGTGGTCTCTCAATCAGTTTTCAAAGGGAGAATGAAAGTGTGTCTCACACTCTCTCACACACCGTTTCTTATTTCACTAATAAAAATTCTGTATGTTTTTCCCTTTATAATTAACTGATTATCTAATTGGGCTGGCCTATTAGGCCTTTCCAATTGGGCTTTAGTGTGTGGCTTGGAGTGGGACCAAAAGGGACCAATAAGACACTAGCTCCAATGGGCCTTGGGCTTTTCCGTCAACTCTTGACAAGCCCAAAGTTACCATTAATTATATTTAATACCACTATATAAATATAATTGCACTCTATGCCTTATTAATAAATTATATCCCAAGACTTTATTATGCATGCAACCCCTTCATTAAAATATTCGTAATAATCCAAAGTCATGAATATAGACTGCCACTTTGAAGATTACTACATCTTAATCCTTGAGTACCCGGTTTAATCCTTTATGTTATTCGTCATATATTTATAAAATCCAATTTCATAAATATATACTTTAGTAACTCCTTACTAAAGTGGTTGGACCCAACACTCTGAATAACTAAATCCATTAAACTTATCTCAAGGGAATATTTTGTATCTCCATTAAGAGACTATGAATTCCATCTTGAGAATATATGTTCCATCAACACTAAATGCGGATGTCCAACATACTGAGGTTTTGACCGTAACTAATAGATCTCACTCCTGATATATCAAAGCAACATACATCTCATAATCAGGTCCATTATTCTCTCAGGATTTAGAGTTGATGTAAATAGAAGTCGTGAGATTTATTATTCATTTGACAGTCGTTATGAGAATAATAAATCTCACAGCGGTCCAGTTCAATATGTCTTAACTCTTAAAACATATCAACATACCAACTAGAAGTCTCCACTTCTATGATCAAGACAAATCATCTTAGTTGATATGTTATAGTCTTTGCAGATGAAACGCCCAATTTCATCACCGACTACGAACTAAACTTCTGAGTTTACAAAGAACTTGTGATTTATATCTTCTGTGACTTTTCACATAAATCACATACAATGCATCTCATGGACTATGATAATGTCTTAGTTCATTTATAGATAGTCTCATATAATTAAACAATTTAATTATTAAATACATGCCAATAAATTGGGTTTTAGGGCATAAACCCCAACATTATTTTCTCACAACCTTAGACATATATAAGGTTTATTTTAAGAACCATCACACACGGATACAGAGACCAAGAGACTTATTTTCTCTATGTGAAGTTATTGCATTTGTACACCATAGGGTTTCATAACCAATTGCTTCCTGATCTTCATTATTTATGAAGTGAAGAAATTTGCAGCCAACAACATCTATTCAAGTTATTAAAGTTAGTCACGTATTGGAATCCATGCAAATGGTTAGTCACAAATTGGAGGATTGTGCATCAAAGAAAAGAAGGCTACTATAAGATCGAGTCCAATTGGGTATTGGAGTAAAGGTTCAACTGTAGGTTAGTATTTTGTGATAGGCCAGGGTAATTGGTAAGATTCTTTATACTTATAACCACTTGATTGTTGATTACTGGATTCTTGGGAGTTGTGACCTTAAAATCACTCATTGGGGTTTTTGCTTTGCGAGGTTTTCCCCATTTGTCAACAAATCACCATGTCAAATTTATTTTCCGTTGCATTTAGTATTTTTGGTGATTTATTGGTGTCTCCACGATTTGCATGCAATTAAACCTAATTAATCAACTTCGGTAGTTGAATTAATTAACCAGGGTCAAGCTATCTTAACCCAACAAATTTGAATGTGTATGTCATAAACATATGTTAATTTGATTTATTTAATTAGTTTTGTTTAGTATTATTACATAAGTAATGACTAAATTAGTCTTTAGTTGAATATATTCCAAATTTATAATAAATATAACTTTATATATGTATATTTATAATATATATTCTGATTTATGATATTATTTACGTTTTGACAACTATGGTTACACTACCCCAGCTCTAGCAAAGAAATTAGAAGCTTACCTATGAGGTTTTGGAGGTGGAAATGAAGAAAAGGGGCTGCTGAATTTTCCAGGTGTGAGGGATTTTAGATCTATCCTAGAGAGAGAGGAAGAGATAAGCGAGATTTAGAGAGAATCCTAGAGAGGTTGGGTAGAGATGATAATTTTTCGTGTGTACAACTATGAAGGAGGGGGAGTGTTTATACAAAATTGTGGGGCATCCCCATGAGGGGGGGTGTCTATGGGGGTGGATGGCTCCCTTAGTGGGATCCTGCAGCCACCTCATCGTTTCTTCTAGAATGCCCTCTGATTTTCCTTTCTCGGTTTCGCCCTTTTTTTATCATATTTTTGTGCTGCTATTTGGAGGTTTTTGGAAGCTTGTATTTTTTCAATCTAGACATCGTTAGAGTGGTCTGGATCTCTAGTTTATATAATTTCTTGAATAATGCAACTTGGAGTTACGGTTGCTAAGATATTGTGCTCAGAATGGAGATGACGCAGTGTAGAAACTTGTGTAGCACCTTTTTTGGAAAATTAATTCCTCCTAATTCAAAAGGGATATCATCAAGCCTTTATTTCTGTAGCGTAGCTAATCCATCATAATTTAATGCAATTTAGGCCTTTCGCACCCATTATGGCTGAATTTGTACGATTTATTGTGCGAAAGCACCCCAAAAAAACCTTTTAGCCTAAAAAATAATTAAATAATATTTTTAATTAGGATTTTGATATTTTTATGATACCCTATCCATTTTAACTTCGATTTTAGCCTATGAACTATCATTATAAAGGTAATTTCATGATATTTAAGATGGAAAAAAAATTTATCTCAGTTTACCAATCAAAGTTTTGGTCAATATTTTTACTAGTCCTAATTAGGGTTAGAAACTTTGCCAAAATTGGCAAATTTGGGATTTTGAACTTTTAAATCATTAAAATTATTTATCCAACATCCAATTAGGATAAATAGAAAATTTTCATGTCATTCCTTTCTATTTTACGTTTAAAAGTGTAGTCTTTGGCGTTTTAGGGCTTAAACAGATATTTTGTCATGCTAATCTAGACCAAACAAAATATAGTATCAAGAGGTATCCTTCCTATGTTTATATTCCTAGTAAAGACAGAAAAAAGCCTAATTCAAAATTTTAAAAAAAAAGTATTTTTCTTGAGTTTGAGAAAGGGATAAAAGGCTACAAGATTTGCAATCCAATAGCATAGTAGGTAGTAATTAGCATGGATGGGGTCTTTGATGAGAAGTCCATAACAAGAGCCTTTAGAAAGGAAGAGAAATCTCAAGCAAAGGGAAGCAATAGTGAAAATAGTAGCTTTGCTATTGTCGAATTGGTGCATGTCGCAATATTGAGAGAGAGGCAGCCTCTTGTAGGGAAAAAAAAAAAAAAACTAAATTTTTGGTATTGTCTTTGTAAGAAAAAGCTATTTGGATGTATTTGAAATTTGGGTTTTTTTAAAATTGCCCTTGTACTACCGTTGTAATCTCCATAGTTTATAATGAAACTTTATCCCTATCGTCGCCTTGTGAACATATAAGTACTACTGAACCGTGTAAATTTTCTGTGTTGATTACTCTCTCTTTATTTTAATCTTCTGTAATTAGATTATTGCACAATAGTGAAGCTGTCCAACCACAAAATTCAACTACTTGCACAACCCATAGAATTAGATTATCACTATTAAAAAAAGATTTCTCAAGCTTGGAGTGTTCAATTTATATTTCCCCAACTACAATATATCATGTGTTTGAACTTTTCTTTTTGTTATTTAATTTTTAAAAAAAATGACGTGTCACACTGTGGTTTATCTGAGCGTAAAGCATTTTGAACACCCACAGAGAATTTTTATACATTCAATAGTTGTCAGTTGTGCAGTTGGAAGCTCTTGATGTCCATTCGAAAGAAAAGAGCTTATTATAGTATAATCTAGTCATTGGGCTGGGTAACAAATAAATGAGAATATGATTCCCAAATAATGAAGCATATGAATTTCTGCTTTCTCTTGACCTTCTTTCATTATTAAATTTCGTTAGTGCTATGTCACTTGTCGTAATGACATGATACTTCTTTGCAAAAGAGGCCATATGTATCAATTCATTGTGAAAGCTCCAGGTTCTCGGCTTTCTCATTGATTTTTATCCCAACACCATAGACTTTCATTGTAAAATTTGGCTCCCATACTCGTATATTCGCATGTATTCCCTGAGGCGCACCAAAATGAAAATTTCCTAGTCCTTCGTTACGCTTTGATCTACCCTCAGCGTCCAAATGAAGCTAGCTGGGAGATCTTGAAATCCATCATTGATAGACTGTAAGGTTGAATTTATTCCACCATGTGTTGGTTTTATTTCGTGCCAAATTTGCTTGTATTTCAACAATTAGATGCCCTGTATTTAGGTGAGAATTATGTAAGACTTGTGTGTAAGAGAGTGTGAAGAATTCAAGTGTGTGAGCATTCAGAGAGGTTCTCGCGACTAGATCTTGCGAGTGACTCGCGACTAACGACTCGCCAAAATGCCACACGTGTGAAGCATACAGGAAGCTAAAAGGTCACGAAAATTGAAACACTACAGGACAAAAAATGACAGTTTGGCCTTGCAGTTATCTCGCAATTGAAACTCACAACTCATCCCAGTCACGAGTGAATCAACAGAATACCCTGTTTTGCAGAAAAATGACTTTTTATATTCTCCACGTACCCTACTATAAATACCCTTATACCCACAAAATGTAGAGAGCTTCCAAAGAAAATTTTGAGAGAGAAACTCTAGAGAAAACCAAGATTGACTCATCTACAATCTTAGACGTTTGATTCTCCAAATTCTTCTACTCTCACCCTCTCTATCAACATATCATAGAGAGGTTCATTAGCCAAATCATTATCTCACCATATCCATGTCAGTGAAAAGGTAATTTGGTACTTGGGAAGTAGTTCAGAGATGACCAATTTATTTAGTTGATGCAATGAGCTTATTGCGGGATCTGGAAAACTAAAGAAGACACGGTTAGGCTTAACCTTGTTAGAGCAAGAAGCTTGGGAGGCTTAGGTACATTGGGTAGATTAAGCTTGGAGTGTCTATTGTTATTCGTGTATCCCAACTTTATTCTTTAGTAGACCGTTTCACAGCTTGGAGGGCGGCGGAGAGGTTTTTCGCCGAGTTCTTCGATTTTCTCTTCAATAACACATGCCGGTGTTATTTTTGTATTTGCATCTCTCTAACCCTTACTCTTGCCTTTTAATTGCTGTTGTGTTGTGATTAAATATGGTTTAGGGTTGTTTATTTATTTGGGTATTGCTTATACTTATCATTCCGCACATCTATTGTTTGAGTATAAGCTTGTGTTGGTTAATTTGAAATTGGAGATCTAAACATTCATTAGTGTTTTACACACTAAGTGAGCTTTCATAGACTATTCTATATTGCTAGTAAGCATTGCAGGATTGAAACTAACACTTCAAGATTGATAACGTGAGAATTAGGATCTTCTAGAGTTCCTAGGATAATTCCACTGTATAATTCTTAAAATTCTATTACTTTATTTTGAAATAAGTGTATTTTACCACATCATTAATAATTTAAATAAATTCCAAAAAGATGATAGTCAACATTTTGATGACATGTTAAAATCCAAATATATCTACTTATTTTAAAATGGATTGATAAAATTTTAAAAATTTCATGGTAAAATTACTCTAAGAACTTTAGAAAATTTTAATCCAAAAGGTTAAAGAGAAAAATAAACTAAATACAACATGAATCCATATTGTAAAATGAAATTTATATATACTAGTCGAAAAAAAAAAAATGAAGTATCTAATTTTATTGCATAGTTTGTACAATATATTAAAGCAACAAGCTAGAATTTAATTCGATGGGCCTTGTTTCACAAATAAAAAATTTAATGGGCCTTGTGCCTTGAGTCTATTAGAAAATAGGCTTTCTATAATGCCATTCATAAATTATACATATTGGTTTTGTTCTTTCTTTCAATGAAGGAGTCAACATATATAAGTAATGCCAATAAAAACAAATAATTGGAAAGAAGAAGTTGGCATTAAGAGATGTAATTAATTGGTTTTGTGAGCATGCACACATAAAGTTGAGTCTTGCATAAATAGATGAAAATTTAGGAGCACGTTAGTTACCAGTATATGTGCTTACCCTGCTATTCCAAGTGCCCAAATCATGTTCCTAGCAGAAAAAAAGATACTCCTCAATCTTGTAAAAAATGGAAGATTAGACCTTGATAAATGAGGCATATTGGCTTTGTTCTTTCTTTGAATGAGTTACGGAGGTGACAAGTGATACCAATAAAAATAAAAAATAAAAAAATGAAAAGAAGTTGACAGTAAGCGATGTAATCAATTGGTTATGTAAGCAAACACGAGGTTGAGTCATGCATGGATAGATGAAGATTTAGGAGCACGTTACTTACTAGTATATGTGCTTACCCTGCTATTCCAAGTGCCCAAATCATGTTCCTAGCAGACAAAAGATACACCTCAATCATACAAATCCGGAACATTAATTAACAGTTCGGCATTATAGACGAGTTACAGATGAATTGAGGGGTAAATCGCCTTGGCGATGTGGCATGAACACAATAGAGAGAATGTTGCTTGATCTCACATGAGAATGCAACAAAAATGGCCGCATGCCAACTCGCCGAAGAGATGTACCCCGTAATACACCTACAACGGAAGCTCATGGGGGAAATGGTTTATGTTTCTATGTATATATATTTCCTAGAAAATGGATATGCTTTCTCAACAGAAGTATCTCCACTTAGAAAAATGCTTTCTCTCTGTGGGGTTGAAGGCTTACCCTAGCTTTATTCTCTCAATCTTGACCACTTGTGTGTCTATATGTATATATATATATCCCACCATTAAAACATTAAGTGATTCCTTCACTATATACATCTTAGCATCACATTCTCGAATGATATATGAACCTAGCTCTTTCTATTTCTGAAAACCTAGTTCGTTCTCTTTAATCAACAATATGTTCACATACCTTGCACTAATAATCTTGACATTGATTAAGATGAATTGGAAAGCATGCACCCAATCCTATACTTGGAGAGCAATAATTTTTCCTCATATCATCGAAAAAGTGGATTTCATTATGATTTAATCAATGAAGCTTTCTATTATGCATGAGAAAGGAATACTACTTTTAAAATAGTGAATATTATTATTCAAACTTATCCTCAGTTAGCGTCTCCATTGAGAGACGAGGAGAAAACTCAAATTGCCAGAGCAAATGTTCTCAATGTCTCTTCTCAGCTTCCTATATTCTTATTCTATCGAAGATATATTTTTTCCATGGAAAGTAGGATCCTTAAAAGTAGTAATAGACCCGAAAAATATGATTAAATTTATGCGGAAGCTCAAGATAGCAACTCTTTTACGTATATTTTGGTGTTTTTTTCTATTTGTATATTCATGGTATATCACTATGCATCTCTTTAATGTGATTGTTACTTTACAATTATAAGTAATTTTTGTGAGATGCGAGGACAAAATTTAAGATTCAAGTCTTTAAAATTGAGATTTACACATATACAATTAAATTAAAATAGAGTAGTATTTCTATCTCATATTAAAAATAAATAATAAATAAATAAAACCTTAGCACAATTATATGTTGACATATTTCGACAATTATAGTATATTGTCAATTAATAAACCAATTGGCATATTTCACGAAGTCAATTGGACATTAATTAAAGTTTTTCCCACTTAATTGAGCGATACCGTTGCTATGGGTAGGGGTGGCAAAATTTGACACGACCCGCGAACCCGACACGATACGACACGAAATTAGCAGGTTATGGGTTGAGGCTTAACGGGTTCGTGTCATATTCGGGTTGACACGACTAACCCGTTTAATAAATGGGTTGGGTTAGTGTTGAACACATAGAACCTGTTTGACCCATCTGACCCGTTTAATTAAATGATATTTTACCAATATACCCTTCAAACTCTAGGTATATAAACTTATTAGTTGTTGTGATTTATTTTCTTTGACATATTGTGATTGATTATTTGTGATATTGGGATATGCTTTAATTTTGAATGATTATTTGTGATGCAGTTACTCGTTAGTTCTGAATTTTATATTAAAAATATTTATTTGTTTGTTTTTTCATTAATTTTTATTTTTCATTTTGATAAAATCTGATAAACAGGTCGACACGACTGACCCGTTTAATAAATGGGTCGTGTTAGGGTTGAGAAATCTTGACCCGTTTAATAAACAGGTCGGGTTAGTGTTGACCTATGTAGTCGAATACTCATGACTTGACACGACACGAACCCGACACACGAACACGAATTGCCACCCCTAGCTATGGGCACAGTCCGAGCTCAATTGTCAGTAGACCGAATATCAAACCATTGTTCCATATTAATACATGCACTGATGCACATGTGGCACGTGTTCCACTTCATTTAATGTTCAGTGGTGGGGGAAGATTTAAGTTTGTAAGGTAGAAATTTATCAACCATTTTGTTAGTTTTATTCCATATCAATTTGCTTGTAATTTAGCACTTAGAAACCCTGTATTTAGGTGGGATTCATATAAGAGTAGTATATGAGAGAGTGTGAAGAAATGCTCAAGACTGTACAGTGAAGTATGAACTCGCGGCTGGATCTCGCGAGTGGCTCGCGACTTGCAAACTACCAGACGATGCACACGAGTGAAGCATGCAGAGTAGACGAATAGTCATGCCAGCTGGAGCACTACAGGACAAAAAGTCCAGTCTAGCCATTCTGTTTGCTCGCGGCTTGAACTCGCGACTTAGTCAAGTCGCGAGTTCAAGTCGCCAATCAGCTCTGTTTTGAAAAACTGACTCTTCGCATTTTTTCTCTCTCCAATATAAATACCCCTTATACCCACAAAATGTAGAAAGCTTCCAGAGAGAATTTTGAGAGAGAAACCCTAGAGAAAAACAGAATTGTCTCATCCACAATCTTCACATAAAGACTCTTCAAATTCCTCTACTCTCTTCCTCTCCATTGTTACATCCTTGAGAGGTTCATTATCAAAACATTTTCTCACCATACCCATATCTGTGAGAAGGCTGTTTGGTGCTTTGGGAAGCAGTTAAGATGGGACTAATTTCATATTGGTTGATGCTATGAGCTTTAGCAAAATCCGGTATGTTAAAGAAGAAATAGATTCGGCGCAACCTCATTGAAGTAGGAGCTTGGAGAGCTTAGGTACACTGGGTAGATTAGGCTTAGAGGGTCCTCTGTTGTCCATGTATCCCAACTACATTCTTTAGTGGATTATTGACCGCTTGGAGGGCGGTGGAGAGATTTTACACCGAGGGCTTCGGTTTCCTCTTCGATAACACATCGTTGTGTTATCCTCGTGTTTGCATCTCTCTTCTCTTAATCTTTGTCATTTAATTTCTGTTGTGGATGTGATTTTATCTGGTTTAGATTGTTTATGAATTCTGTTATAAGCTTATGTTCATCTTCCGCACATACTTTGTTTGATATTAAGCTTGAATTGGTAATTTGTTAATTGGGGGTCTAAACGTTCAAAGGTGTTTTACACGCTCTTTGAACTTTCAAAGTTATATATAGAGTTGTCGTATTTGTTGATTCTCAAATAATATTATCAACAATATTAACCACTCAAAATAACAATCACATACAAAAATATAAAATTTACGTGGAAAATCTTTTTTCTTTAAAGGAAAAAACCACGGGATAAATTCCGAATAATTTTACTAATATCAAATCAATTATAATAATTCTACTATTCTAGTGTATATCTCACGATTAAAGAAAAAATCTCTCTTGTTTTCTTTGCTGTCACACACACTAATTATCTTCCTCAAAGGCGGCAACACTTTGCTCTCTCTCTTCTATTTTCTTCTCCTCCCACAACTTTCTTTCTTGGTTGTCTTCTTTCTTTAAGCGGCTCCCTCTTGGCTGCTCTCTCTTTTTCTCTTGTGCGGCACCTTTTTCTTTTCTTCTTCACTATCTAGCACTATTTTTCAGTTTGTGGGTATTCTTCTTTTTAGCACACACATGCCTTACACTCATAGTAGCACATAAACTCTAATTCTTTTCCTAAGAACACTTGGATTACTTAATCAACTTCAACTAGAATTCTTGTCATGCATTAATTATTCAACACACTAACACCCAAATACAATAGGAGTAGCTTAGCTCACTAAAGAGCTTTCTCGTTGGCTGGACCTTGGTGCCAGCTTGCACCCAACAATCTTTCCCTTCCAGCCCACCGATAGGAGAAAATTTTCAATCTATTTCTTCAATTCAATTCCATGTCAGTCAAGCCAACTCCAAGCTTGACCTTCTTAATAATCTTCACCAACACTGAAAACACCTCATCAATGTTAATACCTTTCATTCTCAAAGAATTCATCTCATCTTGGATTTCCTAAATCCAATCCATTGGCTCCCCCTCATTAGAAGCCCAATTATTCTTGAAGCTAACAGTATAATGTTCTCCATTAGTCCTCTTCTCACGAGGTTCAACAATCTCTAGTAGAGGATATTGCTCCCCCTGCTCAAGACCTCTAAGATCTTTCACTTCATCATCATCCCATGTAGCCTTATCATGTTCATATTCTTCATCACCTACCACTTCCTCTTCTGAAGCACTATCAAGCAGTGAGAATTTCACCCTTTTAGTATCAACATCATTAATCCCAACTCTCAATTGTGGAGTCTTCTCAAAAGTTTTAATCTCATTGAACTTTTTCTTATAGGTCTTCACATGAGTCATGTACATACCGCAACATGCTTGTCCTCTTGCAACAACCAATGGCCCCTTAATAAGTTTCCATCTTCCATTACCAAGGTAGTTACAATAACCAGCTCAATCCATAACTAATGTAGAAAACAGATTCATCCTTAAATCTAGAACATGTCACACATCCTTCAATATCATAATGCTACAAACATTAGTTTCAATGCACATATCACCAATTTCCACAATTTTTGAGTAACTAGAATTACTCATCTTCACTGTACCAAAGTCTTCTGCTCTATACGTGGTAAACAACCCCTTCGTAGGGATAACATGGTGGGAGGATACAGAATCAACAACCCCCTCAACTTCATTATTAGCAACATGCTCACACTTTTACTCTTCAATAGAGAGCACCACAACATCCTTAGCAATCACAGCAGCTGTAGTATTTTTCTCACTATCATTCTTTTCATATTTTTCTTTATTTTGTTCTTTATTCCGATGCCAAAAATCTCTTATTAAGTGACCCATTTTCCCACAATGAAAGAATTCTCTAGTTTCCTTGAACTAAAATCTATTTCTTGATTGTGACCTACAATTAAATTTTCAATCATTAGGTCCCCTGTTTCTACCTCTGCTCTAATTCTTTGTGACAAAAGCTTGATCTTGTGCTTTGTCTATATTCGCATATTTCCTACGAACCTCTTCACTTAAAATAAAATCTCAAATATCATCATATTTTAGTTTTCTTTTCTCCGCAAAATTACTCATCGCCATTCTCATGGCTTCCCAACTGTTTGGTAAAGAAGCCAAAAGAATCAATACTTGAACCTCATCAGCAAATTCAATTTCCACCGTGGATAATTGATTTGTGATTGTATTGAACTCATTCAAATGCTACGCTACAAAAGCGCCTTTTGCCTTCTTTAGATTAAATAACTTCTTCATCAAATACACCTTGTTGTTAGCTGACAACTTTTCATACATGCTAGACAAAGCCTTCATCAAATCCACTGTGGTCTTTTCTTTCACGACATTGTACACAACTGATCTTGACAGAGTTAATCGAATAACTCCCAATACATATCTATCAAGAAGGTTCCAATATTCATCCTTCATAGTTTCAGGTTTCATCCCCAAAAGAGTCAGATGCAATTTCTTCCCATAGAGATAATCTTCAATCTACATCCTCCAATACCCAAAGTCTGTTCCATCAAAATTTTCAATTCCTGAAACCTTGCCTTCTTCTCCGGCCATCGCTTCCACTCTAACCTTAGCTCTGATACCGCTTGTTGGTTCTCAAATAATATAATCAACAATATTAGCAATCTAAAATAACAATCACACACAGGAACACAAAAGTTATGTGGAAAACCCTTTCTCTTTGAAGGGAAAAACCACGGGACAAATTTCGAATAATTTCACTATTATCAAATCAATTACAATAATTCTAGTGTATGTCTCACAACTAAAGAAAAAATTTCTCTTATTTTCTTTGCTCTCACACACACTAATTATCTTTCTCAAATGCAACAACACTTTTCTCTCTACCTTCTATTTTCTTCTTCATGCACAGCTCTCTTTCTTGGCTGTCTTCTTTATCTAAGCGGTTCCCTCTTGGTTGCTCTCTTTTTTTCTCTTGTACGGCACCTTTTTCTATTTTTTCTTCACTATCCGGCACTCTTTTTCAATCAACTTGTGTGTATTCTTCTTTTTAGCACACGCATGCCTTTTATATACAAAAGAAACTTTAGTTGCCTTACACTCTTAGTAGCACATAAACTCTAATTCTTTTCCTAGAAACACTTGGATTCCTTAATCAACTTCAACTAAAATTCTTGCCGTACATTAATTTTTCAACACACTAACTCCTAAATACAATAAGAGTAGCTTAGCTCATTTAAAAGCTTTCACGTAGGCTGGACCTTGGTGCCAACTTGCACCCAACACTATTGTGAGTTGTGAGGCAAGAAGAAATCATGGAATCTATCTTAAGATAATAGCCCTTCAATTCACAAAGAGAATTTCAGAATTCACCAAAAAATAAGGGAGAGAATTTTCTAAAATTTTATTAATCTGAAAAATAAAATGTCTTGAAGGCTAGCTATAATGCTCTTAACTAGATAAATAACCCTAAAGCTACCAATTGCATTCCTAAGGAGGATAGGAAACACCTATGAAAGCTCGAATTTGTGTTAAAAACACAAGAGCTGTTTAGACCCCAAACTAATAAATTACAGCTCAGTTGATTTTACTCTAACTTAAACTAAGTGAGGAATAGTGTAAATGCGAGTGATCAAAGAGTACAACTGCTCTAAGCCATATTCATCAAATCACAACAGTAAAATGAAAACTAAAAGAGTAGGGAAGAGAAATGCAAACACAAGATAACACGTCAATGTGTTATCAAAGATGAAACCAGAGAACTCGACGAAAAACCTCTCCACCGCCCTCCAAGCGATAAATCGATCCACTAGACAATAAACTAGGATACACGAATAGCAAGAGACCCTTCAAGTGTAATCTACCCAGTGTACCTAAGCCCTTCAAACTCCTACTCCAACAAGGCTTTTCGAAACCGTGTCTTGTCTAGCTTTCCAGATCCCGCAATGCGCCCAATTGCATCCGCCAAAACTTGGCTTCTTCCAATACTTTCCAGTAGCACCAAAACCTCACCTCACACTCAGTATGGGTGTGGTAAGTGTTTGGGCTATCAACCTCTCAAGGATTTAGATATGGAGAGATAGGAGTTAAGGAAAACCACAATGGATGGTGTAGAGGATTGTGGGTATAACAATCTCTAACTCTCAAGAGTTTGTGGCTAGGGTCTTCTCTCTAAAAAACACTCCTTTCAATATATGGGTAATGATGGTATATATAGTGTGTATGAGGATGTAGTGGAGCAGATTTGATAAAATAGTAGAACAGACTGTTTCGTGGATATCTCGTGGGAATGCCTTACCGCAAGGCACTCACGAAAACCAGCTATCACCATCTGTCCTAACTCTTTGCATTCTAGGCATGTGCTGATCACATGCTTCACTTCGCGAGAAGGCTACCCACGAAAACTTCTCTAGTCTTCAATGTTGTCTTGAGTCTTCACACTCTCTGTAGAGTTTGTTTAGACCCCTTAAACCATAATTGGATTAACCTAGTTAACAAGCCAAGTTATTACTTAGTCCAAATTTCAGATCTAGGTTAACACAATCATATAATCATATTAATGCAAAGTGCGAAATATAAAAACACAAAGATATGATAACCCAGGAAAACCAAACCGGTAAAAAACCTGGGGAGGATTTAACCTAGCTATCCTCGAGGTAAACTTGAATCCACTATGAAAGAATCGAAATGTACAATAGCGATTTAGACCACTAACATCTCATTACTACCCACCAGTAGAACTTACTGACACGACTACGTGCAAGCTCCGAAACCACGGACTCCTTCTTTCTTGGATTCTCCAGCAAGTACAAGCACCCCCGCTTGCGTATTTTTAAGCTCTTATGACAACAACTGAACGATCATTAAGCTCTCGAAGAAATCTCCTTCTTGATAATCCCAAGCTTGTGTGAAGGCAAGCACCTCTTTGATCTCACAAGAGATTCACATAAACAGCAATATGAGCAACCTCAAAAACATGACTAGGGTTTGCCTTTTATACCTAGGGCAAAACATAAAACCCTACACATTATATGGGCTTAGCGCTGAATTGGAAAATCTGCAGAAAAACAATCTGCACGACTTTCAATCGGTCGAGTCTAATTCACGATCGATCGAGTCAGGCAGAAATGCACAGTAACTTCTGTAGTTAACTCGATTCCAACTTTACATAAATACATACTTTGAGCAAGTCTAAAACACAACTAGACACCTGTTTTTATCATGGTTTACTAACAATGCATATTAGAGTTCTAATACATTAGTTCCTAAGTACTTAGAACCTAACAAACTCCCTCTTTGGCAATCCGTGACAAAACACAACTAAAAACTCAAAGTTTACAAAGAAAAGCCCTTTACAAAAAATATGCCCATCAAAACAAATCCAATCCTAACTACTATCCATAAGTTGCAAGTGTAGACAGCAGCTTAATTGAATTAACTTGTATATTTCCTGAAACACTAAGCAAAATGCATAAACATATGTGTGGAAAATACAAGTAGATAAACATAACATTCTTGATTTCACAAAACACAAAATATAGACAAAGAGCAATGATATCAATGAATAACTCATAATCATAAGTCTATAAGCAGTGAAACAAGGAACTAAAATAACTAAAATAACTCCCCCTATCTAGAATACATCAAGAGCCAAAAACAACAAATACACAGTGACGCACCTAGATACAATCTAACCTCCATAGGCTCTCAAAGAACAAGAACAAAGTAAATAAAAACTCCAATAACCAAAACTCCCCCTAAGATATACAATCCACTCTACTTCCCCTTTTTGTGATGGAATGCCAAACAACAAATCAAAAACCATCACCAAAAGGAGGCGGCGAAGGCAAACGTCTAAGAAGCACCAAATCTGCTTGCAAAGCACGGATCTCGTCCAGAATGTCCACCAAAATCTGACCATGAGCCGCCTGAACGGTCACGACAGACTCCAACGTACAACGAATGTCAAAGTCATCTGAAGTCGATGGCGGAGGAACATTAGCAGTAGCATCGCCAACAGGATCAGCAGACTCCTCACCAGAAGGAACACCTGTAGAAGAAGAGGGGGAAATAGTACCAGAAGACTCAGCTCGAGGGCGTTTAGAGCGCTCTCTCATCTAAGCAGCCCTCTGCCTAAGGAAAGTGGCACCTATGGGAGCAATAACATGAACAGGCTTAGACATCCGAAAGTTGGACAACCTTAAAAACAACAAAATCCTATGAATGAAAATAGGATGAAAAAAAGCATGAGCAGTAGATGAACTCCTATACACTTCGTTCAAAGAACGAAGAAACAAATGAGGAAAACTAATAGGAGCATCCGTAACCAAAAGCATACAAAAATACACATCGCTCCAAAGGAATGGTGTGCAGATGCAAAATAGGCCACAGGGAATGACATGTTATCCTAAAGATAAGATAGGTAGACTCAATAAGCTCAGCAAAAGTGATCCAAGGATCAAAACCCCACCGGATAGAAGTACTGGTGATGTAGGACATGATGTCGTCTAGGAGAGGAGACACATCATAGGGGTAAACAGGATGCTGAACAAGAGGCACCCTAAGAGCATTAGCCACTACCAAAGGAGTAATGGTATACTCATCACCACGAATCCAACTCCTCACAAGAGTGTCGAAATCATAAGAGTGAACAGAGAGGTTCGAGTAGAACTCTCTAATCAAGATGGCAGGAGGAGCATCAAAATCCAGAAAAGGCAACCAGCCTCGATGCTCAAAGTTTGCCCTAATGGCAGGATCAAGCTCATCTAACAGAACCCTACGCTCAGCCCAAATTTTCCGCTTAGTGTTAAGGGTCTCAAAAGTCTCTTGATACTTCTCACTTAAGAACCTATCACTCTCAAAAGAAGGATTAGAAGTGGAGGTGGGTGACCTATTGGCTCTAGTTTTCCTAGGCATGGTGCTAGAGAGATAAACAAAGACACAAGAGAAAACAAAAAACACAAGGGCAGACTGCAAGTTAGCACAAAAAAACCTAAATTATGCATGAACAAATAAATGTCATGATGCATGCTCTAATGCAATTAAAATAAGTTCTAATTTAAGTTTAGAATCACAAAATTGGCTTGAGCATAGAGTTTTAAACAAAACAACTCTAAAATTTTCAAAAAACACTTGTAGAAATTTTACTCAATTGACCAATTGATTATTACACAAGATAGAAAACAGTTTATAATGATCAATTACATCAAATCAACAAGCCAATTTCATCAATCCAACCTAAATTGAACAAAATCCCCAAATCGAAACAAAACAAGTCCTAGAAATTTCAATTCTCCATAAAACACCAAATTGACCAAATTAAACATTATGGATCATGATTATAGCATTATAGGACAAAAACCCATCAATCAATTTCAGAAAATAAGATTTGAATCATCAAAAATCCCAAAATTTGCTTAGTCCGAAAATATCCCTCAAAATGCATGAATTTATGCATGAAACTTGAAATAAAATGCAAAAGGAAGGGTATAAAGGTCTTACTGGCCTTTGGAGAGGAAAACCTTGCAAAAATAATGGAGGAAAATGACAAAAATTTGAATGGTTGGCTTGACCGGTTCGTATGGAGAGAGAAAAGTTGAAAACTTTTTGAAAAAGTGGATGAACATGTGAAAAGAAAACTCCTTTTAAAAAGACTCCATATGATTTTCGATCGATCGAAAAGCAAATTCGATCGGTCGAAATGCTTCGATTGATCAAAGACCAATCGAGCATCGATCGAAACAGACAGTGGCTGACCAAAAAATTAATCGCAATTTTGATTGATCGAAAAACATATTCGACCGGTCAAAATTCTGGAAAAACTCAGTTTTTGAAAAATAGAACAAATATGTGCAAAAACTCCTCAAAGCATTGAATTTAAATAATAGAATGCATGAGTATGAGATGAAATGCTTTTCAAAAAACATAAGTTTTGAACCCAGTTTCCCAAATATATAGATTTTCCAAACATTTTCCTTGAATTCTTAAACATCAAAATGAGTTTGCAAAATTCTCAAGGCACTTTCAAACTTGGTTGGTCAGACCAAAAACACACACAATAACATATACAAAATTTAACAAATAATAACTTGTGTAGTGTGTGCAACTAGCAAAAGCTTGAGAAACATGTGAGGTGATATGTAAGTAAAATTCAACCACAAAGTCTTCAAAATTCATCACAAAGAATGTAAAAGAGACTATCACCTAAAGAGTTACATCATATAATTCTCACATCTCCTAGATCATAAGCTTACAATCAAGTAAGTTTCTTAAGTTTGCCTCATAATATACTCACAGATTTTAAGATTTTCAAAAACTTATTAAATAAAAGCCGGGATAATGTACACACCAATTTTATGTATATAATTTTTGCATTAAGTCCAATAATGTACACACCAATTTTAATCAATTAACCCGAGGCTACACCTTATGTTCTTTTTGTGCATGTGCTACACTTTCTCGAGCACAAAATCTTACGATATGCACTAAGGTGTTCATGATTGACTAGTGAACAGTGGTAAGATAGTTATTTATGCCTTTTTCAAAAGGATCAAGTCCGTCAGTCAAAGACTTGTGACTTCAAGATCACGACAAAGTAGTCAAAAACTATAAACATCTTCCCACACAACATGCACTACAAAGCTTTAACTAGTAAAGTACAAGAAATAAGCTCATCCAAGCTAAACAGAGTACATGTACATGGTATATGAAAATAAATTGACCAACCTTGTTTTCAAAAACCATGAAAATAAATGCAAAAACATATCTGCTTTCCCTTTTTTTTTTAATGAAAATTAACAAAAATATCCTAGAATGAAATGCATGAATGTTATGCAATGCAAATCCTAGAAAACAAAGAGAACAAAAAAAATGGTCACAAAGAGTATAGCAATGAAGCACAAGGACCATATCAGAAAGACTCACTTAGATTGAGTCTTTTGCATCCACAGTCTTTTAGATGCAGCTTGAGCATTGGAGTTCTTATTCATATTAAAATGATTTCCAACTCTAGAATTGGAGTAAAGGTTTAGAGTTTTTACCAACTCACCAATAAGTACCATAGGATCATATGCTTGAGGCACAGGTACTTTTGGTTTATTTGCTCTCTTATTAGCTTGAAGCTTGTAACAATTTGAACGAATGTGTCCAGATTTTCCATAAAAATGACACACCCAAGCAGACTTCTCATGTGTCCTGTTCCTAGAAAGGGTAGACTCTTTAGGTTTAGACTCTTTCAGATCAACCCTAATCTTCTTGGGAGGAGAAACTTCTATGGGTCTGACAACCTCACGCACAGGGGGTTCAGAAGAAGATGAAGGAACAAAGATTGTGGAATTTGGTGCAGACACATTGATGCTCTCAACGAAACCTAACCCAGTTTTGTCGGAATGAGACTTTTGAACACTCAACATCTGATCAAGCTTGGAATTAGCAGACCTATTCGTTTTTTCTCTAGCAACAGATAGTTCATGTTCCAAAAATTTAACTTTATCAAGCAAAAGCATGTTCTCAGTCTTTACATTATTCAAAAGTTCAGTAGCATCAAATAAATTCACAAGAAAATTTTTCTTTTCAAGCTCAAGAGATACAATTTTCTTTAAGCCTAATTCAACATTCATAACATCCTTTGCAGCAACTTTGCTAAGTTTATTGTAGGCTTCTTGAAGATCTACATCCTCAGAGAGTTCTCCATCAGAAGGGTTCTCGTCAACAGTCACGCTTTCATTGACTACAGCAGTAGCAGTGAAAACAATGAAGTTTCCATCCGCGTCATAGCCAAACTTATCATCAGAAACTTCATCATCACTAAGGGTTACAGCCATAGCCTTACCCTTAGACCTTAAGAATGTTGGACATTCAGATTTCACATGACCATACCCTTGACATCCAAAACATTGAGTACCCATAGAATTATTTGAAGATTGACCAACTTTTTCTCTAGGTTTTCAATTTTGTTAACCTTAGTGGGATCATTCTTCCTAAAGTTTCTAGGTTCATCAGTGTTTTTACCTCTTGCCCTTGTGTTGCTATTTCTAAGGAAATTCCTAAAATTCTTGGCAAGGTAAACAATTTCTGTAGTAGAGAGATCATCATCAAATCCACCAACATCAACATCATCAACTGATTTAAGAGCCATTGATTTGGATTTGTTTGTTTTGGGTAGGTCCAACTCATAGGACTGAAGAGATCCTACAAGTTCATCTACAGAGATGGAGTCCACATCCTTACTTTCAGTGATGGCAGTCACTTTGGGTCTAAAATCTTCAGTCAAAGATCTAAGAATTTTCCTAACAATTTTAGGTTGATCATAAATTTCACCCAAGTTGTAAGCAGAATTAACAATGTCATTTAATTTAGCATAGAATTCATCAAAAGATTCATCATCAGACATCCTAATGCTTTCAAATCTAGTTGTTAATTGTTGCAACCTATTGATCTTAACTGCCTTTGTGCCTTCATGCACAGTCTGGAGGATATTCCAAGCAGTGTGAGCAATCTCAACATTAGAGATTCTCAACATTAGAGATTCTCTTAAATTCCTCCATAGAAATAGCACTAAAGATAGCATTCATAGCTTTACTATTGAAGGCTGCTGCTTCTTTCTGAGAAGTTTGCCACTCACTCACAAGAGTAGTGGACTTCTCCCATCCATATTCAACAGAGTTCCAGACTCTCTCATCAATGAATTTCAGGAAAGCTTTCATCCTTACTTTCTAGTAATCATAATTATTCCCACCAAAGTGAGGAGGAATAACAAGAGAGTGTCTATGTTCCATGACAACAAGGGTCAAGGATCAGCGCAGAGATCAAAAGATCTAAACACAAGAGCTACCCGCTCTGATACCACTTGTAGAGTTTGTTTAAACCCCTTAAACCACAATTGGATTAACCTAGTTAACAAGCCAAGTTATTACTTAGTCCAAATTCCAGATCTAGATTAACACAATCATATAATCATATCAATGCAAAGTGCGGAATATAAAAACACAAAGATATGATGACTAAGGAAAACCAAACCGGTAAAAAACCTAGAGAGGATTTAACCTAGCTATCCTCAAGGTAAACTTGAATCCACTATGAAAGAATCGAAGTGTACAATAGCGATTTAGACCATTAACATCCTATTGCTACCCACCAGTAGAACTTACTAACACGACCACGTGCAAGCTCCGAGACCACGGACTCCTTCTTTCTTAGATTCTCCAGCAAGTACAAGCACCCCCGCTTGTGTATCTTTAAGCTCTTATGGCAACAACTGAACGATCATCAAGCTCTCGAAGAAATCTCCTTCTTAATAATCCCAAGCTTGTGTGAAGGCAAGCACCTCTCTGATCTCACAAGAGATTCACACAAACAGCAATATGAGCAACCTCAAAAATGTGGCTAGGGTTTGCCTTTTATACCTAGGGCAAAACATAAAACCCTACACGTTATATGGGCTTAGGGCTGAGTTGGAAAATCTGCAGAAAAACAATCTGCACAACTTTCGATCGGTCAAGTCTAATTCTCGATCAATCGAGTCAGGCAGAAATGCACAATAACTTCTGCAGTTAACTCGATTCCAACTTTACATAAATACATACTTTGAGCAAGTCTAAAACACAACTAGACACCTGTTTTGATCATGGTTTACCAATAATACATATTAGAGTTCTAATACATTAGTTCCTAAGTACTTAGAACCTAACACTCTCTCCCTCACACAACCCTTAATTATAAATAAATCCCACGTAAAATACAAGGTACAAAAGATTAAACAAAATTACAATCAAATTTGGCACAAAATTAAAGCTAACACAAAATAGTTGTAAATCACAACTTTACAACCTAAAAACCCTAACTTAGATTAAGCATGAAATTAAGTTAGAAAATAGGAAAAATTACCCAAAAATACAAATTTGAGAAAATTGTAAAATCAAACTCTAAGATCACTAGTTTGACTTTTAAATTAAAAATTTTAACAAGAAGAAAGCGTGCTATAAATAGCAAAAGAGATTATTCAAAGGCCTAGACGATGGAATTTTCCTAAAAAGCAAAGTGGGTCGTAGGCAAAAGGCAATGACTTTAATTTGATCCTTGCAACAATTCCCTTCAAGTCACCGAGTTTCACACAATTTCCTCGTTGGTTCCCATAATTTCTATTAGTACTTTTAAACTTCCTAAATTTCTTGCATGTTAACTTCTAACGGTCTCTTTACTCTGGAAAAGTTTATGTTATCCATTCTACATCATATTGTCCCAATAGAGATCATGTGTCCAATATGATCAAAATAAATTTTTTTCAAGTTTTTAATCTTAATTGTAATTTATATTCATGAATAAATTGGTGAAATTAAATTACTTGAAAATATATAGTTATAATTGAAACAAAAATCATATTGTCAAGAGTTCAACAAATAAAGAGATACTATAAAATTTTCTTGCTTATATATATGCAGTGTCGGTCTTGTATTAGATGCAGTTGATGCAGTCGCCTAAAGCCCCAAATTTTAACCAATAGGGTTATTTTTTTTAATTAATTATGCCCAAATATTAGCTAACAAATAAAATAATTTTTTTATCAAATGAAAAACAAGAAAAAAAGAGAGACTTCCACAACATCTTTCAAAACATTTTTATAAAAAAAAATTATAAGTATCAAGTTGTTACAGGCCGTTATTAATTGCAAAAAAATAATTCTAGTAGTAGGTTAAAATTAGAATCAATAACAATTTAACACCTAAGATTTGTTATGAAAATATTGCAAATGTAGCACTTTTCAAAAAAAAAAAAAATTCACAAGATTTTTCACAATAGTTGAGTTGGAAAATTTTTACTAATTCTCACTTAGGTCCACCGCTAACATCATTCTTTTACTTGCCACTATTAATCTATAACATCTATAGATATAAAAAGTTTTGTCAAATTTTTTGTCTATAGACTTTCTTAAAAAAAATTACGTGATTCATGTTAATTAGTAATAATTTTGCATATAAAACAAAGTAATAGAGTTCAAGTATTATTTAATTTTTTGAAGTCATATATATATATATATGGCCTCAATGTTAGTTTTCGCCTTAAGTCCCCATATGCATCAAGTTGCCCCTACCTATATGAAGAGTAATGAAGTTTGAGGATGAATAGTTTAGATTTCAAATCACCTAATTATATGATTTATGTAATATTCACACACAAAATAAAAGAAAAATAATAATATGACAAAGTAAGTAAATGAATTAAGTTAAACCTAATATATATCCCAATTAACATATTTAATATTTTCCCCTATAACCCTACTTATACCTTAAAGGATACATAAACCTGTAATTTTTTCTTGCTAGCATAAAATCGTAGACCCATCACTCTCCCAGCCGTGTTGTTGCAGAGAATTGTTGAAAAACAACAAAGTTCCATTCAAAATATTTAGTAACATTCAAAATATCATAATTGATTTATATTTTTGCAATATGGTGTGTGATTGTTTAACTACAACTGCAACATTAAGCATTTAATTAATCAAGTCGGTTTTAAAAGTGGTAAATTGGCAACAACCGAGATCTAAGTCTGTCCCAGAAAGATTAATTAACAAGTTATTCTTTGAATTTGAAGTTTACCGATTTCTTTTCCTTGGAAAAGAAGATTCTTGATATATTTATCCTTCCAAAAAAAAAATGGGATTAACTTGATCCCACTTGAAAATAAAACTGGCTGTGCCATTTAAATATATATAATCTTCGTTATCAAGCTCAAACTCCAATAAATCCATTCCTACGACATGGTCTTTTTTAAAAGAGAAAATCTTTTTCAATATAACTCAGAGAGATTCTCTTCAGGTGCGAGTTTACTCATGTGAATGCGGATTCCGTGGACGAGCAAATGGTAAACAAAAAACCTTTAACAATCAGCCAAAACTTTAGATAGAAAGTTGAGCCACCACTCAGGCACTCCCCATTCGAAAGAGAGAGATATGTCACACACAAGTAGACAAAGAAAACAGAATGAAGGACAATCCAGAAAAAGTCACCCCTAAATGGCTCTCAAAAGACAGTCTAGCTATATATATATATACAACAAAGAAAGCTGGTAAGAGTAATTTAAGGCATGCATGCAACTATTAAAATACAAAATGTCTTTGCCTTTTTATGCTAGTGCTTGCCTGTGACGAATGATAAATTATTGGAACTTGTCTGGTACTAAGGCGTGCCACATTATTGGCATTTTCTAGATTTTTAAGAGAGTTTATAATGAAAGAGAACAAAAGGCAAAGGATGAAATAATTCATGTGGAATAGAATAACATGAAATGGATATGGTTATATCCCTCAGTTTTGTTTAGAAGTTTAAGATAAGGAAAAAGATTGAAAAGAAACTATTGTTCCATATCTTTCTCTCTCTTTTTTGCTTTTCTTTTTTTTCTTTTTTTGTTCAAGTGAAAAAAGATGTTTCATGTTCGTTTTGGCAAAATAATTCCGTAATTTTCAGCGTTTGATATAATTTTCATAGTTAAAAAAATTAAGATCAAATTGAACAGAAAATGATTTTCATTTTTAACATACAAAAATGTTTTTCTAAATACTGCATACTCTTGAACAGACTAACACAAATAAATTCCCCATTCCAATACTTTTTCCAATAAAAAAAAAAATCTCTCACCTTCTCTCTTATGAGTTCTACTAAAAATGCATATAGGAGAAATTTATTTCTTATGAGTTCTTTTTTTTTTAAATCTCCATAAAAAAGAATCCTTATTTCACATTAAATCAATTCATAATCCTTTAGCTTCATAATGAAATCCTAATGATGAACTAAAGCCCCGTGATAATGGATTCTATTATTATGTTTTCAGTTTTTAATATGTTGTTTCAATTTGATATTTTTGTTTTTTTCCGAGTTTTATGTAACTTTATTTGGGGTTCAATTTAAAAAGACTCCTTTTAGTATGGGTCATTATCAAACACACCAATAGGTAAAAATATATTAATACTCACTCATTACTGCTTACGTTAAAATAAATGTTGAAATCACTAGTCATAGAAAACCCATGAAATTTTAAGAGAGCAGAGCACTTTGCAGCACAAGGAGTGGACTAAGCTGAGACCCTTTTTCTTTTGGTTTAGAATCTAATTTTGGACGAGCAGTCAAAGTTACGTCGTAAATAGTAGTTGCCATGAAAATGTATTTATGCTTGCTCGTTACAACTTACATTAAAATGAGCATTGAAATCACAATATTCATAGAATGAATAATTAGATCTATTTTGAATTGCTTTGATTGTAGTATAGGAGGGCTCCATCCACCAAATATAAGTTTTAGAACTCTATAATATTTAGAATAATGCAATTAATATTACTATTACACTTCCATCACTTTCTTTTCTTTTTTTTATGGAAATGATCACGTGAACATATGTGTTAGACGAAAATCTATTACTTTACACTTGTTTTGACTCATGTGAAGGCCACAGTCATTTTGAGTACAATAAAAGTGAAGGGAAATGATGAATTGCATTATTTTAAACTCCACAAGGTTTAAAAATACGATTTTGTAACAGAAGGATTTGTTTAATACTAACTCATACCAAGAGGTCTCTATCTGTTAATTAACGCTGAATTCAGTGAACAAACTATCTGCTTCTTGTAAGTTCTAGTTAGATTAATTAATAAAATCTCATTTTGTTGAATAATTAGGTTAAAATAATTTCCAAAAAAATAAAATTTACATGCTTCCTTTTTGGTGTGTATATATTTTTTCTTTTCTTTTCTTATTTTTCATTTTCTTTATTTTGGGTGACCTTAGCTTTTAAGATGAATATCTATAGAATTATCCCAAGGAAAGTGAACAAAGAATGGAAGAAAATGAGCTCATATGGTATCAAAAGTCTATCCTGAAGTTGGGTGGAAAAGGATTATCTAATATCTTCAATTGAGCTGTCCACAACAAAAAGAATACCCCCACTTTCCCTGAATTCGGACACGTACATCGAGAATAAACATAAATGGATAGATTGTATTATTATTTTATCATTCCCTGGTACTTTTCTGCTTGTTGCATATTCCCTGATGCGGATCTCTTTTTTGCCTAAATATCAGCACTTTTGGTAGAGAACTGAGAATGGAATGAAACCGTATACAGCAATATTAGGGACATATAAAAATACATAATTTTATATTATAATTTGTTACTAAGTGAGCTGTGAGTTGTGGAGGTGTGTCTCCACATGACCTATCATTACACATTTACTAATCACAACTCACCATATAACAAATTGTAGCACAAAATAGTGTATTTTTATGTGTCCATAGCGTTACTCATCAACATAACATGGCATGTCAATTTTAGAGAGAGGGTAGAAAGCCTTTTTTTTTTCTTTTGTAAATGTGAGGATACTTCCCCAATTAATCGGATTTATCCGCTTTGGGGAGCCAGTCCCTCACGGTTTATCAGCTCGTCCCCGAGTGCAGGCAGGATTTTCACCTGGACCAAGGGCTAGACCTTGTAATCGCAGGCTTGACACCAAGTCCCACATCGGTTAGAGTTCCCTCCCACACATGGTTTATAAGCTTCTGGAGCGACCATGTGTGTCGGATTTATCCGCTTTGGGGAGCCAGTCCCTCACGGTTTATCGGCTCGTCCCCGAGTGCAGGCAGGATTTTCACCTGGACCAAGGGCTAGACCTTGTAATCGCAGGCTTGACACCAAGTCCCACATCAGTTAGAGTTCCCTTCCACACATGGTTTATAAGTTTCTGGAGCGACCATGTGTGTACCACTACTACACCTGGACCAAGGGCTAGACCTTGTAATCGCAGGCTTGACACCAAGTCCCACATCAATTAGAGTTCTCTTCCACACATGGTTTATAAGCTTCTGGAGCGACCATGTGTGTACCACTACTACACATGACACCAAGTCCCACATCAGTTAGAGTTCCCTTCCACACATGGTCGCTCCAGAAGCTTATAAACCATGTGTGGAAGGGAACTCTAACTGATGTGGGACTTGGTGTCAAGCCTGCGATTACAAGGTCTAGCCCTTGGTCCAGGTGAAAATCCTGCCTGCACTCGGGGACGAGCCGATAAACCGTGAGGGACTGGCTCCCCAAAGCGGATAAATCCGATTAATTGGGAAAGTATCCTCACAGTAAACATGTACAATACATTTTTCTTTTTATTGGAAAATTTAGACCCCGATTAATAGAATTAACAAGTTTTAAACAAATTATTAATTAAATTTATTATGAATAAATTTTGTTAAAACAAACAAATATCAATATTATGTCAATATCATGCACAGCAAAATAGTAAATAAGACAAGATATGATGACCTAGAAAAACCAATGAAACAAACTAGTTCACAATAAATAAATAAAACCTGAAGGGAAACTTTCCCGAAAAGTAATTCACTATAGTAAAGAGAAGTTTCAGATCTAGTACAAAACTTTTGTCCCTAGACTCTACAATCCCCGTAGATGAACTTACAGCAGAAACCTTCTACTGCTTCAAAACCTCTGAACTCTTCAATATATGAACACCACCATTTTGCACGAATCCAGCATGTGACTAACCAATGATGCATGGCTCCCAATACGTGACTAACTCCAGCAACTTAAAGATGTTAGTTGCAAAGTTTTTCACTTCATCAACAATGAAGATCAATAAGTACTTGGTTACAAAACCCTAAGATGCAAAATACACAATAACTTTTTACAAAGAGAATAAGGCACTCGATCACTTTTTCATATGTTCTCTATGTGCATACGCACTATGATGGCCTTTAAAAAAAAGTCTTATATATGTTTAGGGTTGTGAGAAAAGAAACCCTACACAAATATTTCACCATGGGCCGAAAATCAGATCTGAAAATTCTAATTTCGTAAGTCTTGATAGATTCTCAATCTGTCGAGCTTCTGTTGAGCTTCATTCATTAAATCTCGATAGATACTGTTTTTGTCGAGTTTCTATCCAGTTTTAATGAACAGCTTTTCTTTACTTGTTTCTTGGTACAATCTTCATGGTTTTAACACTTGACTTGAACAACATGTTCATTGAAGTTTTAAACCATCCTAGATCTAACCAAATACAAGTAAAGTGCATTTTGTCAAAGGATTAGCCAATTACATAAAATATGTCCTTAACACTTTTGATCATGAAATGTGGAGACTAAAATTAAAGCGAACAGGTCAGGTTAATCAATATCGATCAAAATGTGTTGCAAACTCTATGAATCTTATTCAGTCTTTTTAAGGGTACATTCAATTCAATATAACTCATATTTTTTACACATCAAAAAATAATTATATATATATAAGGAACTTTATCCTACATTCTTTATCTTCCTTTCAATACAAATAAGGGAATGAATAGATAAAAACACTTAAAAATAAATTTAAATAATATATACATTCTTAAATTTACATGGTACAAGGTTCATTAATCTTGTAGGTAAAGTGTCTTGTTGTCAAATAAAAATCTGGAGATTAATCCTATACCAAAAACTAATTAGCGTCTTCGCCTAATAATAAAAGACAATCATCATGGAACAAACCCCATAGGTTTGCAAATATACAATTATATTCTATAAATAGAATTTAAAAAAGAAAGAGTTCATTAATCTTATTATTGCCACACACACACACAAAAATGACATAGATCATATTTATCAACCTCATAGGTGCATCTCTAGCATATAAAATATTAAATAAATGTTTTTTTTAGTTGGAAATACAGTAACTTTATTAAGAAGAAGATAAATACATAGTATCTTGAATCACTAAGAATTAAATTATGGATGGATTTTCCTCAATCCAAATTACAAAAGAGTCAATTCATTTAGCATATTTTGCTAAAGTATGTACTGGTTTATTTCCTAGGTGTTTTACATGCGCGATCTGAAGAGATCTAAACTCCTGCATCCCTTGGTGGGTATTTGAGATGATGTTGACAATAAAGCTCGCTGGGGAGGCAGAGCCAAGGAGAGCATAGGAGACAATGCATGAATTATCTTCAAATATAGCATCGCGGACCCCCATATCCCATGCAAAAAGCACTGCTTCATCCATAGCTTTGGCCTCTACTTCCAATGGACCCAGGGGCAACGGCAGGTGCTTACTCATAGCTGCTATCACCAAGCCTTCATGATCACGGATCACTACACCAATACCCACTGATTTTGACTGAGAGAATATAGCAGCATCAGTGTTCACCTTGTACCTTGAAGAGGTTGGGGGCACCCAGCGGTTGTCTGATGCATCGTTGCGTGTGGACGATTTGAGGTGTGCGAGCTGGAATTCCTCAAGCAGGAAACTGGCTTTTTAATGAAATAAATGTTAAATTGCCTACAATGATAAATAAATAAATATATAAAACTTTAAGAACAAAAAATAACATGGTATGTAAAGAAAAAACATGTAAATAACTAAATATGAATTGCACCTCAATGTTAGTACGTAGTAGAGCGAACCTGGGAAATGTTCATACTTGAGAATTGTATTTTGTCAATAATATAGAATTTTAATATAACTTTAGTATACAATGAAAATTTTGTAATTAAGAAAAAAAATATTGTAAATATGACTATTTATAAATGGATTAAATACTACCTTCATATTCATATAAACAACTACTTCCAAGTGCAAATCAAAACTTCCACATTCTCTAAAAAATGACAGGCTCAATAATAAGTAAGAATTTTACCTCCAATGCTTAAAGTTGATTAAGAAGCAAAACCATAGTTATACAAATGCTTAAGAGATAGGTTGCCATTAAAGAGAGCTTTGAAAATCGCCTGTAATTTTCTTTTCACTAGGAGAGAACATCAAATGTTGTATGCTATTTTCGGTTAAGTCTAGGCTCTAATACATTTCCATTTTTTTTTTTTTTTTTGGTGGCTCTATGTGAACTTTCATAATAGCCTATCTCCTAAGACAATTACACAAAAACAAAAGGCCCAAAAAAATAATAATAATAATAATGAGTCAAATATGGGATGACCCCTTTTGTTCATGAGTCCACAAATCACCATCCATACCTATATTTTTCCTACTGAATTGGACAAGTTAACGAGTTTAGGTCCAATTTTAATAAGTCTATATTAAAATTGAAGTGTATTAAGCATTAATAGTTTTAAAATTCTTCTCTTCTATATATGATAACTAAGTAAGAATATTGTTGGTAAGGACACTCAAACTAGAAAAGTCACAAATATTGCTTTTAGAGATAGAGAAGTTTAATAAACCAAAAAAAAAATCCAAAGTTAGTGCATCTGTAGTGAAGTTTCAACTAAGTCCTGATAGATGCATGTTACATGGAAAAAAAATTATACCAGGAAGTCAAAAATCAAAGTATGGATCAACGAAGGATATCAATCATGAAGTTAAAAATAATGTTTTAAACCTATAAAAAAATTATGTTTTAAAAAAGTTTGATAATCAAAAGTCAGAGTAAGTCAGACAGAGCCGTGTTGTAGCAAATAGCCAAATTGTAAGGCTAATGATGGTGTTGATGTTCTTATTGTTACAAAAGGTACGGATTTGAGATAAAATAAAATAAAATAAAATATTTTAAAAATAATAGATAGTAGATTTTTAATATTCCTCATTTGTGTTGAAATAGAGATTAGTTTAACAAATATAAAACTAGATATAAAGATTATGTTCTGTTTTTTTTTTTAAATAAAAATTAGTACGTAGGATGTGACTTATGTTGGCATCTCCTACTTAAACGTGATCATAGGAACATTTTACCTGTTGAAATAGAACACCTAATCTAACTTATGAAAATATCTTTTAATTAAGATACGTTTTCCTCTAAACATGTGTGAGGAGTACAGTTTTTGTGGGTAATAAGTGAGTTGAAAAGACAAAACTTTTATCCTTGTATGAGTACTTTTTGCTCTGTAGTGAGATTTTGAGTGAATGAATGATAATTTAAGTTCATGATCCTTTCCATTGATCATGGATTTGATACGTAGATCAAAGACAAAATTACGTTAAATTTTATATTTTGTAAAGCATCCTATTTTATTTTATTGTTTTATGTTTACAATAAACAAATCTAGAGTGAATAGTAATGAATGGAAGTTTTCAAAATCACATCTAGAAAGAAAAGAAAGAACGATTACGAATAAAACAATAGGTTTTAGTTTCAGAGCATGTGACTCTGGGGGCCAGTAGAACTGTAGAAAGCAGTAGCCAGCGGGGTTTGGTACAGGAGACAAAGGGAAACCAAACAAGAGGCCCGTGAAAGACTGCGAATGCCGTCTTGACTGCCTCACTTCACTGATGTGTATCTGACTGACAGTGATACCATGCCTCACTGATTCGTTTCCCACATCCCTTCCTATGTAAATTTTTTAACAGACTTGCGAATATATATATGTGACAAGTATATCATCCCCCCTTTTCATCTCAATTACATGCTTTTGTCTTTTGGCATGGCTTGTTTATCCCCACCTGCCTCGTACAATGTACAACCCTCCTTTCGATTCCATGAGAGACACCTTTGTCTATTCATGTCCTACTTTTGTTTCATTACCAATGTTCATCTTTGTAAAAAGCCTACTACATTAAATATTAGTTTTTACTTTCAAATAAAGTTAAGTAGTGAACCAACATTCGAGCGGCCTAGTTGGTAAAATATCAAGCCAAAAAGTCTCAGAATTTAGATTCGAGCACCAATAAAACTTCAACAACTAGTTATGTGTTAGTACTTCTTATATCACATCTTCATTCTAAACGGTTGACTTAAAAAATAAGTGAGTTCCTCACACAGACTGGGAGTATGGGTCCCACATGAGAGCTATGGTCACGCTCAATTAAGAAAACCACACTAATCACCCTCCTCCATCCATTTTTTTCTACCAAAAAAAAATGGTTAAGTAGTGATTACAACATCAAAATATTCATCATGATCATGAATCCAAATTAGGGAGAGATAGTTTTGAAGTAACGTTTATAACCTCCAAGTTTTATTGAAACTCTAAATTTTACAAAAATGTTAAAAATACTACAAATTTTATCATATAACCTTTACTAACTAATGTGATAATGAATATAAATAATAAGCTTCAAAATATTATAAATAAATATCAGAATTATTTTTTTGTTATTAGTGATACATCGGTCTATAAAAGTAGTATAGTAACATAGTAGTGACCCCACCAATCCTATTGCTTTAGCCATTATGAAAAAATGCATGCTGCAAAATATATAAGACGCTAACTCTTTTCGGCACATGAGGGCTTACTGGAAATCCTTATTGTTAATTTATCAATAATGTCACTCATTATATGCAAGATTCCTTTGAAATGCATTGATGCAAGAAAATCTAAAGCAATTGCTAAATTTGAAAATTTCCCTCTACTTTCAATTTTTCACCTCAATTGTGGTTGATGAAAATAGCTCCTATTTTCATGTAACATTCCCGTGGACAAGCACCTCTGCAGTGATGTTTTCTATCACTACATGAAAAAAAGTGACTATTGTACTTCAGTTGTACAGTTTTTAACAAGAATACTGAGCGAAACCATTCAATTTTAATAAGAGCAAATGTACACAATGAAGCATTAATTTTAAAATGAGCATGGGGACCCCCAACTCTGAAAGGGTTAGGACTAGAGTTATTTTTTGGTTGCATAGCTTTTAGGCAACTTTATAGAAATATTCATTTTTTAAAAATTAGCAAGAGTCATGGAATTGATATATAAAATTCTTACACTTTTTTATTTTCAAATTCCAAATATCTTATTAAGGGATAGAAATCTTTTGAGTTTTACTCCAATCATATTTGCTACATGTCCTACTTAATTAGTACCATTACAATAGTAAATAATAATTAAGGGATATGTTAGAAATTATTTATTATGATAACAGTCATTTTACTACAATGCTTCACTTTTCATTTCCTTTTTATATCATTTTAAAAAAGAGTAATATTATATATATAAATTATTTTATAATATCTTTACAAAATATTAATGTGACAAACATTTTATTGATTTTATCTAAACTCATCATTAATATCACTTTTTTATTTACCAATAATCACTCATTATTATAAAATATTTTGTAAAATAATTTTTATTTTTAGCATTATTTTTTTAAAAATACAGAAAATAAATAAGGAATGAAGTGGGTATATATGATACATCTGGTTTTCCCAGTTTCCAATTTCAGAAAAGACAAATGGATAGTAGCTTGGCAATCTGAGATCCCAAGACAAATATACTTCATCAATACCCTCTCTTTTCACGCTATAAAAGCCAGGACACGATAATCAACCTTTGCTTTAAACATTCGAGAGAGAGAGAAGAGAGAGAGAGAGAGATAGAGAGAGAGAGAGAGAGAGATATGGCTTCCAAGCTGCAAAAGAGGATAGCTATGCGCAGAAAGATTCATATCCTTCGAGCCCAAACCAAGTGCTCCAAATCTGTAATGTGCAACTAGAGATTACGTTATCTGCTTTTACTTTATTACTAGCAAAAAGGGATAGCATTGCACAGAACGATTCACATCTTTTAAAATTGTAACTCTTTCTTTCACAAACTTTTCGAGAACACATACTATTACTGACCATTTTCTTGTTTGTTTACTAAGGTTAAAAGGAGCTTCATCAACACGGCTGCTCTTTTACACATTTACAAGCTAATACTCAAGTTGGAGGCTATCAAAAGAGAGTACTTGAACCTAATGGCTACTAAAAGAGAATACCTAAAGCTAATGAAGAATATGCAGGTGCCCGAGGTCTCTCTCTCTCTCTCTCTCTCTCTCTCTCTCTTAAACTCATAATTTGCTCAAAACAAGATTATTATATCAAACTATTGTGCGTGTAATGAACAGGATGTAGAAGTGCAGAAGCTAAGGGAGGGATTTCTAGTAAAGGTGAACTGTGAGAAAGGAGAAGATAGGCTAGTTAGAATCTTGGAGGCCCTTGATGAGATGGGTCTCAATGTTCAGCAAGCTAGAGTTTCATGCAACAAACGTTTTGAAATGGAAGCCATTGTTGTAGAACAAGACCAAGCTCTAGATGTAAAAGAAGTAACTGAAGCTCTCTTAGGAGCATTGAAAAGAAAGTTGGAGATGCGACACTAGACTCAAGAAGCTTAGAAGATCCCGTAGCTAATGAGTCAAAGTAATCTAATAGTTGAACATGGTATTTTATCTCACAAGTTCCCAGCTCAAACTTTCTGTTTTGTGATGTTCTTCAGAGACATTGTCACAATCGTTTTAGATGTAGCAGAAATTGGTTTGGAATCGGTACAAGTAATTAAAATGAATTTCTTGTACGTGAGAATATTGCCTAGCTAACTTGTATCTTTTATATCCGGAAAAGTCTGTCAAACACAGAAAGCTTTACCGATTTTTACATACCCTCTTTGTGTTTTTGTGTTGTGGTAAATCCAGTTGAGTGCTATCTTGAATTCAATGGAAAAACTTGTTGAACATCAGTGTTTACGGACACATAAGGTGTGCAACAAACACTACCCTAAATACAATGTGAAAATAATCAAAATATCAGTAAAAAATTTGATGTCTCTTAACAAAGTGGTTTAAATTTTTCACAAACTTTCTTATAGGAAAATGTTATTTCCACTAATAAAATTTACAACACTACAATTTTTTACCAAAAATATACAGTTGATTTTGATGTAAAATTAACAATATAATATTTGAATATGATATTATAGGCATGCCCTTTTTTCTTTTCATTTTTTGGCTGAGTACTAATCATGCCGATCAGAGAATAAGCAAAAGAATAAACACATAAGTTAATCAATTTATATATATATACACACACACTTAAAGCGAACCGAAAAAAAAAATTCATACATAACTCTATCAAAGTTAATTATATTGATTTGAAGAGTTTCAAGCCATAATCATATTACCAAATGTGCCAGACCTCTCATGGATGGCCTCCTCCCCATCGATATTGTGACATTGGACTGAGTCTTCAAAATCTCTTACATCGCCATAATAAAGATAAAGAAGAGGGCCATTACGTTAATAATATTGCCCCATGAAATCCAACAAATTGACGGACTTTCTGTAGTCAGTCCATAATACCCGTCTCCCTCTTTCAAAAATCCAAAACAATAAACAAAAATGTAAAGAGTTTCTCAACATGCCATATCTGTGGATGTAATATTCTTTGATTGACCTTTTTTGTGCACGACCATATGTTAATTGAAAAATAACTGATGTTATTAGATTTGGGTTTGTTTCTGGGAGTCAAGCTCGAAACTCAATATGGGTACAAAGAAAATTAATGACTTTTAAGGAATATTTAGAAATTAAAAAAAATTTAAAAGAAAAAAAAAAAAAGCAAAGACTAAAATCTAAGATAGAAAGTATGGACAATAAAGTAAGAGCAAAATATAGACCTTACATTGAAATGAAAACAGAATAATATATGCCCAACGGTAAGTTAAAACAGTATAATGCATGTTCAGCGATGAGATAAAATGGAATAATAATATGTCCACTAGTGAAAAAAAAAAAAAAAAAAAAAATGTTGCAGCGCAGTTAGCATAGTTCTATAGAAAATTAATAAAATGTAAAGTTTTAGACCCCTTAACACAATATATTTAACCTAATATTAAGCTAAGTTGATTAACAAATTTGTTAATTAAAACTAGGTTAAAAAAATATGTGTAAAATAAATATAATGCAGAAAGTAAAGAATACAAAGATCTGATGACTCAGGAAAACCTAACCGGTAAAAAACTTAGCGAAGAAAACTTGCTACCTTAACCACGTGACAGCTTCGAGTCCACGGACTACTTCTTCCTTGATCTGCTGCAACTACAAGCTCTCCTACTTGTGACTTTGAGACTTCACTCAAAGATTTCAAATTTTCTTTAAGTTCTTTAAGCAACAACTGAAGCGATCATCAAGCTCTTGACATGAATTTTGATCTTGATAACTCTATGTGTGTGTATAAAGGTAAACATCTCTAGATCTTACAAAAGATTCACCACACAACACTCAAAAGACTTTTAAAACGTAGTTAGGGTTTTTCCTTTTATACTTGAAGTAAAACATAAAACCCTACACGTCAAACGGGCTTGGGCTGAATTGGAAAATCTGCACGAGATTCGATCGATCAAGTCTAATTTTCGATCGATCAAGCCTTGCAAATTTTGTCCAATAATTTCTGCAATCACTCGATTCCAATTTAACATTTAAATATACTTTGAGCAAGCCTAAACTTAAACTCTATGTTTTGATCATAGTTTACCAACACAATATATATTAAAGTACTAATACATTAGTCCCTAAGGTCTTAAAACATAACATAAAGTATGCCTCTAGTGATAAAGTATTAATGAAGCAATACACGTAGCAATAAAATATAATTAAATAAAGAAATTTGCATCCAACTGTAAAATAATAGTAAATTAGTCAGCATTAATTTATCGGTTAAACATTTGCAAATTTTGAGGTAGAAGAACAATGACTCATCATGAATTCAAAGGTAAAACAGTTCATAAGTCTAGCATATGATATCAATAAAATAATACAAGTCCATCAATAACGAAAGCTATGGATAAAGCAGTAGAGAATCAATAAAGTAAAATAGTTTCTTCCAAAATGATTCTAAATTAAAGGAAAAATTTGTATTGCGTGTCCAATACAGTGGGTACATGTTCAGTTTAATTTGGACATATGTCCGTATCTTAATGCATGTGTTTAGTGAATCTAGACATTACACATAAGCCGTGTCATTAAATTAAAAGACTAACTGAATGTAATTGAAGGGAGAAAGTGTAACCACCTGTGCACGAAGATTAATTGACCAAGTCCCGTTTGATGATCATTAGCTTGGAAAGAAATAGATTTCCTTACTAAGATCTATTTTTCTTCCTTGAAAAGGGTTTTTGATGAAGTGAAGTGTTTAAATTATTTCTTTGTGATGTGTTTAGGCTACAGGCAGCATATACTGGCATCTATTTTTCTAAGTATAGTTGGTGATGATGATAAGAGTTGGTTCTTAGTGCTTAATTTGTTCTATTGCTTCTCTTGATCCACTTAAATAGAACTAATTTTTTGAAAGTGAAAGCAAGAAAGTAGGAAGGAAAGTCTAGAGTTTATGAGTTTTTTTTCTTCTCCTTGGGTAGTGGGTTTTGATAGCCGACTTGGTCTATGCAAAAAAAAAAAAAAAAAAGGCATGTGAGAAAATTTAAACCATTTAGTCTAAGTTCCACTACAACAAAATGTAACTACAGTGACGAATTTTAGTGAGGAAAATTTTTTCGTCGCAAAAAAGTACCATATAGCAACGAAATTTATATTTCGTTGCTATTTATAAAAAAAATGGGTGACCTTTAGCGACGAAATATTGATTTCGTCGCTATAGGGATGCTGAATTAGAGGCGCGGAGCAAAAGGACAGGCGCGAAACCAAAATGGATCTACAGCGATGACTTTGTTCGTCGCTAAAAGTTCTAGTCTTTTGCGACGAAACAATTTCGTCGCTAATGGTGCTGGTAATTATGCTTTTAGTGACGAAACATTTTTCGTCGCTGAAGGTGACAATTAGCGACGAAATATTTCCATCGCTGAAAAGAAAAACACAAGATTTGTGTGAAGCAATAGCGACGAAACTAAATTCGTCACTAAAGGCGATGAATAGCGACGAAACATAGATTTCGTCGTTATAGAGGTTGCTGAATTAGGGGTGCCAATTGAAAGTGTAGGTGCGAAATCAAGTGGAGCTACAGCGACGAATATATTTCGTCGCTAAAAGTTCTAGTTTTTGCGACGAAAAAATTTCGTCGCTAAAGGTGCTGCTGTCATGCTTTTAGTGACGAAACCATTTTCGTCGCTGAAGAAGACAATTAGCGACAAAAAGTCTTCGCCGCTGGAAAAAAAAAACACATGATTTTGGGGAAAATTTGCGACGAACTTGGATTCATCGCTAAAGCTAATATATAGTGACGAAACGGAATTCATCGCTATAGATATCCTATATATACTTCTTTAACTCTCTTTTTTTTCCTCACTCATTCAGCAATACCCAACTCCTTCACACTGATACCCACTCCCTCACACCAATACCTATACCCAAATCGCACCTTCAGCGACACTTCAGCACCGGCGACTTTCGGCGACGCTTCAGCACCGGCGACCTTCGGCAACGCTCCAGCACCGGCGACCTTTGGGGATGCCCATACTGCGACGGTTCGTGTCGCGACGCTCCAGCACCGTGACAGTTCGTGTCGTGACCATCCAGCACCGCGACGGTTCGCGTCGCAACGATTCGCAACGATCCAGCGACTCACTGCGACGCTTCAGCGACTCACTATGATGCTTCAACGACTCACCGGCGACGCTTCAACGACTCATAGGCGACGCTTCGGCTTCCGTCTCCATAGGTAATTTCCTTTTCTTTTTTATTTTCTTTTTTGGATTTTTGTCATTTATTTTTTATTTTCTTTTCTGGGTTTCTTTTTTGGGTTTTGTAGGTGGAGGAGAACATATACAAATTTGCCGGAAGGGTTTTTCACTGGAAGCAAGATCCTCCGTGTTCTCAAGGCTCACGGTGCGTTTTTTTCCTTCTATTTTTGGTGTAATATTTGAGCTGTCCTGAGAAATTTTCATTTGGTTTAGGTGAGAAATTTGATTGAGAAATGATAGATAGGCAGTTGTCATTGTGAATAAGAGGAGAAATTATATGGCTTCTGAGAAAAAAATTGTTTGCTATGATGCTTGTGTTAGAATTGTGAGAAAATTTTGTTTGGTTTAGAAGAGAAAATGTAGTGTGACACCATTATTTATGCCTTGTTGAAGTGAGAATATTTTTCATGACTTGTTGAAGTTTGTAACTTAGTTTTATGTCACCTTATTTCATCTTTGTACAATGCTTCATCTTTGACTGAAATTTTGATTAATTGAGTTGGATGGAAATAGAGATGTTTTGGAAGTGCCTATGTTGTTAGGGGAATTATTGCGTCAAAATGTTTTGTCTTATAGGTTGAGTTTTAAGTAGTTTAGCTAATTTAATTACTTTTTGCACCTATGATTTCAATCAACTGAACTACTTCTCATTCTTTTCCTTCAATCTTACTATTTAACTCTAAATTCTAATGGTAATGAAATTGGGCTGAATGTTCCATTGTCTAATAATTTGAAGTTTTCTCTTGTTTGATTGCTTCTTTATATTCTACCAACAAACTCAATGACATGCCACTTGTATGTGATTCAGAGAAGCTTCAACTGGTATGTTGACCAGTTTAATAATGAGTCAAAACTTTGGTGGAAATATGTTTTATTTTGACATTTCATGGTACCATGAAGATTTTGCATAAATGTGAAGAGATTTGTTAAGTTTGGGTTTTAATCATTGTAAAAGACGTGCTATGCATCATGAGTTCAATTTATTGTTTTCACCAAAGAGAAGTTATCATTAGGGACTCAATTTTGTTATGTCTTCCAGTTATAACATTTTTTTTTTTTCTCCTTTGCAGGCTAAATATACATTGTTTGCAATAATTTTGAATTTTTTCTGAAAGTTGTAAGCTTAGCTTGAGCAAAGTAAGTAAATTTTAGTTAAAAACTTATAAAACTCTATACTTATGATGTTGGAAATTGAATTTGTGGTGGTATGTTGTGATGGAGCAAGCAGGTGGCTTGCATGGTGTTATAAGGTAGTTTAAATACATATTGGGAGTGTTTTTTCAATTCTTGCAAATGTAAATGAGCATTGTTAATTAGATGCGATGAAAGAGAAATTTATTAGATTTCAATACTTGTAAACTCTATACTTGTGATGTTGGAAATTGGATTTGTGGTGGGTTTTTGTGTTGGAGCAAGCGGGTGGCTTGCATGGTGTGATAAGGTGGTTTAAATTCATATTGGGAGTGTTTTTTCAATTATTGCAAATGTAAATGAGTATTGTTAATTAGATGTAATGAATATTACTTTATTAGATTTCAATACTTATAAACTCTATACTTGTGATGTTGGAAATTGAATTTGTGGTGGGTTTTTGTGTTGAAGCAAGCGGGTGGCTTGCATGGTGTGATAAGGTGGTTTAAATTCACATTGGGAGTGTTTTTAGTTTCTTACAAATGTGAATGGAATTTGTTGATTAGATGTGATGAATAATACTTTAATTGATTTCAATACTTGTAAACACTCTATACTTGTGATGTTTGTGATTGGTTTTGTGGTGGGTTGTTGCGTTGGAGTAAACGGGTGGCTTGCATGGTGTTATAAGGTGGTTTAAATTCATATTAGGGGTGATTTTAGTTTCTTGCAAATATAAATAGAATTTGTTGATTAGATGTGATGAATAGTACTTTAATTTATTTCAATACTTGTAAACACTATACTTGTGACGTTTGTGATTGGTTTTGTGATGGGTTGTTGTATTGGAGCAAGTGGGTGGCTTGCATGGTGTTATAAGGTGGGTTATACTAATATTGGGAGTGTTTTCATTTCTTACAAATGTTAATGAATATTGTTACTAGATGTAATAAATAGTATTTTATTTAATTTAAATACTTATAAAACTCTATACTTTTGATGTTTGTGATTGGTTTTGTGGTGGGTTATTGTGTTGGAGCAAGTAGATGGCTTGCATGGTGTTATAAGGTGGTTTAAACTAATATTGAGAGTATTTAAGTATTAATATAGATTTATGCATTCATGAATGAGATAGAATTTTATCTAAGTAGCTTATAGACTTAGATGTTAGAATACATTATGCATGAGTTGTCCTTATTTTACTAAAGTAGCATTCACTTTGCAATTGTAGTCGAACATGAATAAAAGTTGGATGACAATTGGTAAGACACCGGATGGCAGATTAAGTCGTCCATATATTGAAGGGGTTAATGCATTTCTTAATTTTGCAAGAGCGGTTGTGGACTATAGTGGTAATATTCCGTGCCCATGTATTCACTGTGTGAATTGCTATCGACAATCTCTTCAAACTGTGCGTATACATTTACTTCATCATGGGATTATGCAATCTTACATCAATTGGTATAATCATGGAGAACCACGTGTATTAAACGAGAACATTCATGATAATGAAATGTCGGATGGTGATCATATGGATGGTATCGATGCCTTGGTAGGTGACCGAATTAGAGGGGAACCAAGAAATGCAACTGAAGATGAGGAAGTGTGTAATTTTGACAAACTTGAGGAAGATACAAAGCGTGAGTTATATCCGGGTTGCACTAATTATAGTATCTTGAAGTTTGTTATTGAGATGTTGAATGTAAAGATAATAACCAACTTGAGTAATAAAGGACTTGATATGATGCTAGAATTGCTGACAAAAGTTTTACCAAAAGGTAACTTGGTTCCAAGGTCAACTTATGAAGCAAAGAAAATATTACGTGACTTGGGCATGTCATACGAGCATATAGATGCATGCAAAAATGATTGTGCACTATTTTGGAAGGAAAATGAAAACCTTGATAAATGTCCGGTGTGTGAGGCGCCTAGGTACAAGGATACACGTGCCCAAGGTAAGAAGATTCCTCATAAGGTATTGCGTTACTTCCCGTTGACACCGAGACTAAGGAAGTTGTACATGTCAGGCCAAAAAGCTAAGGACATGAGATGGTATATAGACAAACGCGTGGACGATGGGATAATGAGGCATCCGGCTGATAGTGAGGAGTGGAAGGAGTTTGATTTGCAACATCCTGATTTTGCCCTCAAACCTCGCAATGTAAGGTTAGGGTTGGCTACAGATGGATTTAACCATTTTGGGAATATGAACAACAACTATAGTATGTGGCCTGTCATACTTATCCCCTATAACCTACTGCCTTGGTTGGTTATGAAGGAGCCATATTTTATGTTGTCATTGCTTATTCCTGGTCCTCATTAACCAGGAAATAAGATTGATATTTACTTGAAACCATTGGTTGACGAGTTGAAGGAGTTATGGGAAGAAGGTGTAGAAACTTATGATGCTTATAGAAAAGAGCATTTTCAGATGCGTGCAACTTTGTTGTGGACAATACATGACTATCCTGGATTTGGTAATGTGTCTGGGTGGAGGACAAAGAGTTATCATTCTTGTTACACTTGCAACGATGAACCATATTCAGAAGCTTTGGAAAGTAAAATTAGATTCATTAACCATCGAGCTTATTTGCCTATGGAACATCGTTGGAGACATAGTCGGTTGCATAATGGTTTATCAGAGAAACAGAAGAGATCTTTAGAGTTACAAGTGGGAAAGATACAAGAACAGCTAGATAAAATGCCCAATATAATTTTAGAAAAACATCCAAGTAACAAGAAGGGACAACTCATTCGGGAGCCAAATTGGTCAAAGGTAAGTATTTTGTACAAGCTTCCATACTGGAAAAATAAGAAGCTTAAGCACAACATTGATGTCATGCATGTGGAGAAGAACATTAGTGAGAGTACTTATGGTACTTTGTTGGGCATTGAGGGGAAAAGCAAGGACACAGACAAGGCACGAATAGACTTGCAAAATATGAACTTTAGGCACATGTTGCATTTGAAACAACGTCCTAATGGATCATATGACAAGTCTTAAGCTTTCTTTTCATTAAGCCTAAATGAAAGGGATGGTTTTTATGACTTTTTGAAATCAATCAAGTATCCAGATGGTTATGCAGCCAACATATCAAGGTCAGTGAATGCAAAAAATGGTAGATTATCCGGTTTGAAAAGCCACGATTGTCATATGCTATTACAACGAATTCTTCCAATTGGGTTGCGAGGATTTGCACATAAAGACATAAGTCTTGTATTGTTTGAGTTAAGCAACTTCTTCCAAGACTTATGCTCAAGGACCCTAAAGCAAAGTGAATTGGAAAAACTAGAAGAACGTATAGTTCTTATACTATGCAAGCGTGAGAGGTTCTTTCCTCCAGTATTCTTTGATGTTATGGTCCACCTTGCTATTCACTTGCCTCGAGAAGCAATTCTAGGAGGCCCGGTACAATATCGGTAGATGTACCCAATTTAAAGGTAATTAGATCATTTGATACATCGATCAATTACATCTTTCCCATGTGGTATAAAATCACATAATGTGCGTATTTTTTCCTCGTAGGTACCTTGGAAAATTGAAAAGATACGTTTCCAACCGAGCTTGACCAGAAGGTTCGATTACAGAGGCTTACATTCTCAAAGAATGTACTAACAATTGATCTTTGTATATTGATGGGATCGAAACTGTGCATAATCAAAGAGAAAGAAATGAAGATTTTGGTGAATCTAGCGAAGGATTGATAGTTTTTTCACAAACTGCCCGACCTACAGGTGGTAGGCGGAATGATGGCAACTTGTCTCGTGCATTGCTTGATACTGCTCATCGGTACTTGTTGTACAATAGTCCTGAGTTAGAGCCTTATTTTAAGTATGTGATTTCATATGCATGTATTGTTTGATTAAGTTTTGAATATTATCTGCAATGCTTAGCTGAAAATAAATCACCTTATTTTTAATAGTGAACACAAAAGCACATTGCATAATCCTACTGGTGAAGCCATAACTCAAATCCAACGACAAGAGTTTCCCAAGTGGTTCAGAGAACATGTAAGACATTTGAAACTTAATCACACAAATAGAAATTAAACATTTAAATAGTTTCTTCATTGCTTATTACTAATTAATATCACTTGTTGTATATCATTATAGATGAATAGATTGAAAGTTAGCAAGTCACCAGAAGCAACTAAACAGTTATGGTCATTAGCAAATGGTCCTAAGCCGCATGTGAAGAAGTACACAGTTTGTATGGTCAATGGTGTAAAGTTTCATACAAGGGACCTAGACAATCGTCGTGTAACCCAAAACAATGGTGTATGTACCGAAGGGGACCATGAAGGAGAAATGCACGACTTCTATGGTCATGTGTGTAAAATTTGGGAATTGGAGTATGTGTTTTGCCATAAAATTGTTTTGTTCTAGTGTGAATGGTACAATACCGGTACCAATGGTCGAACGAGAACGATAAAAACTGATGCACACTGCACAAGCATTGATGTTACAAGTCGGTGGTATGAAAATGACCATTTTATACTTCCTAGTCAAGCGAGACAAGTTTTCTACCTTCAAGATATCAAATTGGGTGAACCTTGAAAAATTGTGCAATCCATTCAACATAGGGGAGTGTTTGATGTCCCGGAAGTCGAGGGTGGAGAATCCAATTATAATACAGAAGATAGTGATGCATTTCAACAAGAAGCGATTGTTGATGTTGTCTCTGTCAATGTTGAGGACAATATTATTGAGTATTGTATGGGTGATGTTGAAACTGAGGTTGTTCTTGAAGGTGGAACTTCAGGAGATGCTAATCAAAATGAAATGCATGACATACCTGATGTTCATCTTGATATAGATTATGATATATAGAGTTCATAATAATTGTCTTAAATGTTGTGTGTTTGTCTTAAAGTTTTATGCTTGTCTAAGTAGCAATTGTTTTAAAGTTTTGTACTTATCTTGAACTTGATATGGATATTGATGTGGCCATTTTTTGTGTTGAGGTTTTAGCAATTGTGTTCAAATTTAGCACTTGTGAATTGCTTGATATGGATAATGGTATGGACTATGATATGTAAAGTTAGTAGTAATTGTTATTGAGATGGTTTGTACTTATCTTGAACTTGATATGGATATTGATGTGGTCTGTACTTATCTTGAACTTGATATGGATATTGATGTGGTCATTTGTTGTGTTGAATTAGCAGCAATTGTATTCAAATTTTGCACTTGTGAATTGCTTGATATGGATAATGGTGTAGACTATGATGTTAAGTTAGTAGCAATTGTACTTATCTTTCATGTCAATACATAATTTCAAAAAATGCCCAAAAATGCCAAATACGCTCATAATATACCAAGGTATGAGATGGCAAGATTGGATAGAATGAGGCAAAACCAAGAAAGAATTGATGTTTTGGGATTGAAGCACATCTCAACTTCTCTAAAGGATTCTGCTCAGTCCAATTGTGCAAAATGGAAAAGAAGTAGAGCTAGTGTTATGGTAGATGATGATTATGTACCACCTATTGGTGACGATGACAATGATGATGAGTCATCTAATTCTATAATCCATAAGGTACAATAGATGTTGCATAGGGTACAATAGATGATAATAATTTTGTGCCATTATTTGTAATGACTTTGTTGTTCCATTAAACGTATGTTTATTAGTTACAGATGGCACCAGGACGGCTTACACGCTCGCGAGGTGAGGCATCTATTCCGGTGGTCCAATCTACGGTTCAATCTACGGAAACACCTCCTGAGGCAAATCCTCTTGCCCAAAGTTCTTCTAGTGCAGAGGCGCAGGCTACTGATGCATTAACTAGCACGACTGGTAATTACATAGAGATTATACTTCACTTAATTTACTATTGAAATTATACTTTACTTAATTTAACATTGATAATGTTTAAATAGGATCGGCTAGTAGAAATACCCGTGGAACAACATGAGGTATAGCAGTACGGGCACTTGTTGAAAAAAGTGGTAAGCTGCCAGTACGTATAGCTGCAGAGTACGATGCTCCTGTTGGGAAGAATGCGTGCAAGCTTGTCAATCAAATTGGCGTACAAGTGCGAAGTAATTTTTCTAATTACAATGTGAAAAATTGGAAAAGTGTTGATGTTGCTACTAGAGATGTGGTGCTTCAAAATATAGCGGTAAATTTACATTGATAACGTCTAACTTGTCTTTGTTTTCATTAAGCATATTAAATTTATATAATAATATTTTTATAATACATATACACTTCATTTTACAAGATCATTTTAAGCTACACGGAGATTCCAACTTGGTAACAAAAGCATTAAATACAAAATGTGGAAGATTATTGAGTTGCAACTCCAACAAGTTGCATCAAACTTATAAAAAGCTTGTAGAATCTCATGGTGTTGACTATGCAAGAAGCCACCTGCCAAAGAATGCCACACTTGAGCAGTGGACTGGACTCATTGATGGGAAATGGACTAATAAGGATTGGCTGGTAAATTATTTATGCATATATTTTTATTATCCAATATTTACTATATTATGTTGTCAAATGATTAACTTAATACTTAGATGAAGTAAATGTATACTGTTTTATTAATGATTTAATAAGTATCTTGAATGTTCTGTATTAGGAAAAATCAAGAAAGAACTCTGAAAATAGGAAGAAAACTTCAGGCAAACATAGATGCGGAACAAAAGCACTTGCTGTTAGGGTTGATGAGGAGGTGAATGTTTTTTTCATTTTCTTAAACCTCAATATAGTACATGTTGTGATTAATTAACTATATCTATCTAACTCTCGAATGTTAATTAATCAGACAAATAATAATAGCGGTCAAGTTCCTGAATTGGCAAAAATCTTCAAAGATGTTCATTTCAATCCAAATACAAATATGTGGATACACCATGAGGATGAAGTGACATATGTATGTGTAGCATTCCATCTCTATCATTCAATTTCTATCATGTTTGTAAAGCTATAACATATGTAGTATTAATGTTGTGATTGTTTGTTTCTTTCTCTCTTTCAAATGATAGGAAACTATTCTCAAAGTGCAAGAGGATCATTGTCAAGATCCTAATGCAATTCCCCTTACACAAGAGGAGATCTCAAACTTGGTTTTTAAGAAGAAGTCCGGTATTGTAAAAAGACGTGGCATGAGACATTCTTCTTCTCTAGTAACCACCCCTTCATCTAATTCCTCGGTAGAGTATATCCAACGGCTAGAAAATGAGATAATTGAGCTCAAAGAGGCAAGAGCTAGGGACCAAGAGGAGCGAGTTAGGGACCAAGAGGAGCGAGCTAGGGACCAAGAGGCACGAGCTAAGGAGCAATAGGCACGAGCTAAGCAAGAAGAGGTCCAACAGAATATTCTTAACTTTTTGAGGAGCAAGGGTTATGATGACGCTCTTACCTATGGGGGTAGTTTATCTTCAAGTTAAAAAACTTATTGGTTAGTACTTTATATTACACTTGAAAATCTATATTTACTTTCTACAACTTATACATTAGGAGTTCTAATTTTAATTTATTGGTGTGGCTACTCTTAATGCATTGTTAGAAATGTTTCTTATAACATAGTTAATGTTTGTACTTTATGATTTTAATGTAGTATTGTTTTTATATTTGTGCAGATTTCTTATTGGTGGCTTTTAGGAGATTTACTTTTGGCATTACTTGAAGACATATGAAGACATCTTTCATTAGTTCTAATTATATTATGCTACACTTTTTGTATTGTTATAAAACATCTTAAGTTATTGTATGTATTGCAAACTTTTATTGTATGGAAGGAGTTTGAATTGGATGCTTCTTTTATTTTTTACTTGTGGAATGTATAGATCTTTTTTTATAAATGTGTTGTTCAAATTTGAGGTTTTAATAATGTAATGACAGGTTACAGGTTAATATCAAAGCTATGAAAAAAATAAAAACACAAAATATGTTTTAGCGACGAATTTTTTCATCACAAATATTGCAACAAAAAATTGTTTTAGTGACAAAATATTTCATCGCTAAATGTAGCAAAATTTTGTAAGAAATGGTTTTAGTGACGAAAATTTTCGTCACTATATGTGCCTGGATTTTCTTAAAAATAGTTTTAGTGACGAATTTTTTCATCGCTATATGTACCCGAAAATAGTTTTAGTGACAAAATTTTTCGTCACTAAATATGATTTAATAAACTGAAGTGTTTTTAGTGATGAAATATTTTCGTCACTGAATAGTGTTTTTAGCGAGGAAAACATTTAGCGACGAAATATTTTCGCCGTTAAAAGTTTTTTCTTTTTAAAACAAATCGGACTTTTAGTGACGAAAATTTTCTTCGCTAGGACTTTTAGCGACGGAGTTGCAGCGACGAAATGAGTTTCGTCACTAAAAGTCCGATTTCGTCGCTAAAGGTTCTTAGTGACGAAAAACTGGACTTTTAGTGACGAATTTTTTCCTCACTAAAAATACATTTTGTTATAGTGTTCCCAAATGTGTATTTTATGCCAATTGAAAAGGAAAATGTGTATACTCTCAATTTTGAATCAAATGTTGATTAAACTAGAAAGAAAGATTGAAGATCTATATTTCGGCCAAAATGGGCTTTTGCCCTTTTCGCAAAAAAGAATCAGCATGTTGCCCTCTTTCCCAAACTAATTAGGGAAATGCCCCTCTTTTGATACTCGATTTCCTCAAAATCGAGTTAAGCCCTATAGCGACGTTTTAAGGAACCTATAGTGACGTTTTTAAGGACCTATAGTAGCGTTTTGTAACTCGAGCTCCATGAAGTCAAGTTATAGGTAAAAAAAAAAACTTGCATGTAACTCGATTTCATGGAGGTCGAGTTATAAAACGCCGCTATAGGTCCTTAAAACGTCACTATAGACTTCTTAAAACGTCGTTATAGGACTGCAGAAATTTTTTTTTTTAAACTCAATTTGAAAAAAAATCAAGTTTAAAAAAAGGGGTATTTCCCTAATTAGTTTAGAAGATTGGGCATTTGCCCTTTTTTTTGTACGAAATGGGCATTTGCCCATTTTCACCTCTATATTTCTAAGATCTAGTTGAGTGATTGGGGTATATTGGTTAATGAAACCCCATTGTGCACTAATTGTTTCAAAGCCCAGAAAGCTGCTAGCTAGTTGCATGCCAAGTCTCATGCACAATCAATTTTTAGGACTACTAGAGCTTCTTTTCCCTCTAATTAAAGCACAAATTCTCAAGTTTTTCCCATGGAAACTCATGGGCTAGGACTATGAATCAAAGAGCTAGTGGAGTGAGGAATTTTGTTTATTTGTTATGGGTGAAGAGATTTCTTTAAATATCTACTACCATGGAGATGCTATTGTCTTTGATTGAAATTAAATTGCTCTTCCTTTACTACAACCTCACTATCTCTTTCAGAAATATGTCATGGGTGATGAGAAGTCTTCTTCTTCCATGACTTTCAGTCATGATTTTCTGAGGTTGATGTGGCAAAGGGGGAAGTCGCACGTAGTTAGGTAATTAAATATGAGATTATGGCAATGTTGGTCATTAGGTGTTCACTACACGTACATTTGATGTCAATAACATTACATCAATGGCTGACTTAGTGAGTTAGCCGTGAAGTTAGAGTGAAAATGAGAGTTAGATATACATGAGCACGATGGTTTACGTAAAAATAAAAATAACCCATAAAATATGGGTTTTTTTTTTTACGTAAACAATCGTTTTTTTTTTTTTTTTATGTTCAAAAAAACACCCCATAAAATAAGGTGAAAAAACTACAATTGAAGCAAAGAAATTCTCTACTCCCAGATATTATATATATATTAGACAAATTTTAGCTAAAAAATTTATCGTAGTCTAAGACTACAACCTTACTTAAAACATTTCAACATATTTTAAAAATCTAACCAATGAATTGTATGTTCTTTATGCTCTTAATATGCATATCAAATTTTGTGTCAATTAAATATTATTTACTATATAATCTATAAGCTTGTACTTTATATATAGTTTTAAACTACAAAAACTTGAAATTTTAACAATTTATCAATGACATGGCTATTAATATTCAATTTTCTAGAAATTTTATAAGCATGAAAGATATAAAAAGTAGATGTAATCCAATAGTGGATTTGTCAAAATTAACCTCCATTACAAAGATATTAAGCAAGATTGTAACTTTAAACTACAACTAATTTTGTAACTAAATTTTGTCCTACTACATCTAATATTTAATTAAAATCTTTTGGAAACTAAGTATCCGTTTGGATACAAATTATAATTGCTGCATTTTGCTTTTTACGTTTTCTCCTTCTTCTTTTTTTTTTTTCATTTCTGCTGCGGAGGACAAAACGCGCAATGCGCACTGTGCGCGTACTGTTCACGCACTTTTTCAGCAACTTTTTATTAAAAATGGATCCCGCAGTACTATTCACACATTTAAAAATTATTTTGCTACAGTATTTTCAGTTTTCAGCAATAAGTTCTATCCAAACGGACCCCAAATGCACACTTGCTTTCCTTCTCTCTCACTACCCACTTCCTCCTTTCTAGTGTCTTACCTCCGTACCCTTGGAAAAGACTAGTCCTTCTTTTATAGGCCAAGGGAGGTGCTGGTCCTTGGTTCCTTGCACGGGTGCTAAATGCCCATTGGTTGCTACTAATATATATTACAAAAATTAGGTACAACATTCTGTGTGTGTATGTAGAGAAGGGAGGATTATTTTTTCTCTCCAAAAGGGTGAGTTATAATTAACCAGTACTTTTCAAAACACCAACAGCAAATTCCCTAGTCTATACTCTATTCATTAAAATACCATTTATTTTTATTATTTCTCGGACATTTCAAAACACTAATTTCTCTTTATACAGTTACCAAGACCAAAAAAAAACAAATAAATAAATAAATAAAAATTTGGGAAATGAATATTGCTTCCCCAAATATAGGGAAGCACTATATTATTGTCTTATTTTAAGGTATGGGTTGGAGCCCAATGTGGGGCTTTATTCACCTTTCTTCCCTAAATTGGGGAGCAGACTGGCCCAAGATCATTTGAGACCTAAGGCGAAAATTTTAAAAGGATATTTTTACATCTAAATATCATTTGAATAAAATTTAGTTTATTTTTTATTATACTTTTTAATTTCAAATCTATTATAAATTCTTTTTTGTTTTTTCTAAGAAACCAAATCTATTATAAATTCTTACTTATTAATATGACTAATTCACTCAAAGTGAGTTAATAATACTTACTATATAGGTTTTACAAATTTTCATATCACCAATAAAATAAAATAAAATAAGTTTTCAAACATTTATTTATTATATTGTTTAAGTAGCACCAATCATATTTGATAGGCCAAAAATGTATTGACCCCTTGACAAATTAATTATTTAATTATCTAAGTTAATTAATTAAGTCAATTTAACATGCAATAGCATGGTAGCACAAACAAATCATCAATTAAACTAAATGCAGTACAAAATAAATTTGACACGGTGATTTGTTAACGAATGGAAAAAACCTCTGAGGCAAAACCCCACCGAGTAAATTTAAGGTCACTACTCTTGAGAATCCATTATTATCAAAACAAGTGGTTACAAGTAAAAGGAATACCTAATACCAACCTAAAGTTGAACCCTTACCCCCAATACCCAATTAGACTTGCATTGTAGCGGCAATCTCTCATTTCAACGCACGAATCCCAGTACGTGAGTAACCAATGATACACAAATCTCAATACGTGACTAACATACGAACTTTAGTAAGATGTTGGCTGCAAAGTTCTTCAGTTCATCAACATGAAGATCAAGAAACTCTTTGGTCACAAAACCCTTGGTGTAAAGACACAGTAGCTTCTGTAGAGAGAAAGATGAACTAAAGTAATTTCTATCTTCGGTCACAATATGCGTGTATGGATTCCCTAAAGACCTTTTAGACAGCTCTTAAAATAATCATTATATATGTGTAGGGTTGTGAGAAAAGAAACCCTACACAAATACACTTGGATATGAGTGTAATCAGATCTGGATATTCTGATTTCGTAATTCTCGACATATACAGTATGTATCGAGCTTCTGTCGAGCTTCAATATTAAATCTCGATAGATAGGCTTCTGTCGAGACATCTGTTGAGCTTTAATGAACAACACTTCTTCACTTGTATTTTGTACAAATTTGCATGACTTTAACACTTGACTTGAACATGTTTCTTGAAGTCTTAAACCATCCTAAATCTACCCAATTAGAAGTAAAGTGTGTTTTGTTAAAGGATTAGCCAATTACATCAGTAATGTCACTAACAATCTCCTCATTTGGCAATCCGTGACAAAACCACAACAAACAAATGAATCATGAGAGAAGTCTTAAATCACTAAACTCATAATCACTTGTTGAATTACAAAACAAATCTAACCCTAACATAAACTCTTGAAAAACTTTTCAAGAAGAGAGTTCATGGCAAGATAGATTTTCACAACCTGTTTTTCTAAAACACTTAAACAAAATTTATCAGGGCATCTTGTGTAAAACAGAAATAAAAGATTGCATACATAAAGAAACATGTGTATAAAGTAGACATGGCAAAACGGGTCAAAATTTTCTGATCCAACCCCAAAAATACCTAACCTGAATCTAATTTTTTTTACCCGAAGCAAAAACGGGTTGACCCGTGTCTCAACCTGATTTTTTTACGAGTCAACCCGACCCAACCCAAATAACCCGTAACCCGACCCATTAAAAAAATTTGCTAAAAAAATATTAAAACTACGTCCTGATATTAGGTGCATAAAGCACAAAGCACCAAAACCAAAACAATAGTCAATAAATTACAAGACAAGACAATAGCTTCAGCCTTCACATGCAATTTAACTATTTGAGGGCTCCACGAATCACAACCAATAAAGCTTCAGCTCCACTGCCTCCACAGACATGACTTGAGAGAATGAGACAACTAGAAAAGACAACACAAGTTACACAACACAACCATTAAAAAAAAGAAAAAATCTAATTCAATTGACTAGCTCAGCTATAGTCCAAACTACCAAAGCCAAAGGCACAATTCATTCACAAACATGAAAGAGTGAAACACTAAAATGTGACAACCATATCCACAAGGGCCAAAGTGTCAAAGCTTCCTCAGTGACAGTGAGTCAATTTCTCACTTCCTCTACTCATCTCTTGCGCTGCACCTATGACCCTTTGCCTTTCTTTTCACACTTCCACACTTTTTCAGTTTCAAGCTTACGCCTCTTTGCCTCTACACTTTCAGCTTTTCTCCACCTCTGCCCTCTACTCTTTTCTCTCTGTGACTGTCCCTCTACTCTTTTCTTCTTAGTTCTTCCAATCCTTAAATCTTCAGACCAATCTATCTCTTTCTCGTCATATATGCTCAGATGCTCCACACTCCACTGCTCTGCTTTCTCACTTCTCTGTCTCTCGCCACCCACAGGCCACACAGCCTAGATCTCGCCACTTGCTGACCCATTTAAGAGGAGCACAACCCCAAATCATCAACTATGGTGAAGGTAAGTTAAATCCTTTTCATCATTCTCTTAAATCCCTAAACGTTTTTAGTTTTTGGATTGATTTTTTAATATCATGATTTAGCAATAGTAATATGGTATATTGCTCTGTTAACATTATATTTAAGTGTTTCTGTGTTTGATTGTTAAAAAAATTGAAAATGTCATTGACTCATTGTCATTTGGATGAATGTCTTATGTAGTTATGTTCACAGTTTCTTTAGATGTTTTAAATAGACTAGAATTTTAATTATATATTTTGCTTTGATAATTAGAGTACAGCGGTTTCTCCGGCTGTAAATTTGGAAAGTGATGATGATGCTGTAATTATGGATACTACTACTAATCCTTCACCATCCTTAAGAGTTAATAAAAAATCAAAGGTTAACAAAACCAAAAAGAGTTTCAGGGGAAAAAAAAAAAGGAAAAACAACACATTTCTTCAGTTTGGACTGAATTTGTGAAATTGCCTATTGATGAAGAAGGGTTAAGTAAGGCTATTTGTCAATGGTGTGGGAAAAAAAATTTGGCGGATAGTCATAATGGAACATCAAACTTGCATCACCATCTTCTCAAATGCTTAAAACAAAATGAAGTAAAAGAAGATGGTGAAGAAAAGGGTAGGGTGTTACAAAACAAGATAACTTAAGAAGAGTTTTGTGAGATGTTAGCGGAGACTATTATTAAACATAATTTACCATTTAGCTTTGTTGAGTATGAGGGCATTAGAAAAGTTTTCAGCCATCTAAATTCAGATGTTAAAAATATATCTAGGAATACCTCAAAAGCTGATGTTCTAAAACTTTACAAGAAAGAGAATGATGACGTTAAAAATAAGTTGAAATCAATTCCTGGTAAAATATGTTTGACTTTAGATTTATGGACCTCTGTTACAAGTGAGAGATATATTTGTCTTACGGGGCATTATGTGGATGAGAATTAGGAATTGAAAAACATCATCTAGAATTTTTGTCATATGCCACCTCCACACACGGGAACTCTTTTATCGGGGAAAATTTTAAGTTTCTTGGAAGAATAGGGTATTGAGAAGAAAATATTTTCCACTACTTTAGATAATGTATCTAATAATGATAATTTCCAAGATTTCATAAAGAAAAAGCTTAATGAGGGGGATTTATTGCTATGTGATGGTATCTTTTTTCATGTGCGTTGTGGTGCTCATATATTGAATCTTATTGTTCAAGAATAATTGAAAGTAATAGATGACTCGATGATTAAGATCCGAGAAACTATGAAATATCTTAAAGGATCAGAGAGTAGAATGTGCAGATTTGATAAATGTGCCAAGATAGTTGGTATGAAGAGAACAAAGGGTTTATGTTTAGATGTGTGTACAAGATGGAATGCCACATATGACATGATTGACAGTGCTACGAGATATCGTTGTGTTGAACTGTTTAGAAGAGGAAAATGCTAATTTCAAGCATTGTCCATCAAGGGATGAATGGAATAGAGTTGAAAGTATAACTCGGTTTTTGAAACCTTTCAATGACATTACAACTCTATTTTCTGGAATTGATTACCCTACAGCAAATCTATATTTTCAAGGAGTGTCTCAAATTGAATTGCTCTTATTTGAAGAAATGGAGAGCCAAGATTCATTTATCAGTAATATGGTAGAACAAATGAAAGGTAAATTTGACAAATATTGGGATTGTTATAGTGTGGTGCTAGCTTGTGCCATTGTTCTTGATCCAATGTATAAGTTGGATTATGTGGACTTTACTTTCAAGAAAATAGAGCCAATTGAACACATTGCTAAAATGAAGGTGGAGGAAGTTGAAACTACATTGTATAAGCTTTTTTCAGAATATGAATGCCCTAAACCTAAGGCCACTACAAATGTTTCATCTTGTGTTGAGAGTTCTAGTCATACTAGCGGTGATGTGGATGATCCTAATGGTGATGAAGATGTGGAAAATGATGTAAGTGAATTGCATTTTGTTTGGTATATGTTGTGCTATGTTTTTTAATAATAAAGATTGTAATGTTGTGTGGTATTATTTTTCATTGCAATTTTTTTTTTTAATGATTAGGAATTTGAGCATTATGGAAGTGGTCGTGGTGCCAAAACAAAAAAATCTCAATTGGACTTGCATTTGGAAGAGCCTAGACTTAGAAAGAAGAAAAATTCAAAGTTGGAAGTTCTCTCTTGGTGGAAAGAGAATTACAATTAGTTTCAGAGCTCTCTTTAATGGCATGGGATCTCACGAGCGTTCCAATAACCCCTGTTGATTCTAAATCAAGTTTTAGCACTGGGGAAAAAAATTTACTCCATATCAATCACGTCTTTTACCTGAGAATGTGGAAGCTACGTTGTGTACTAAAAGTTGGCTATATGGATTTGAAGGTAATTTAATTTATTTATAGTCATAATTATACAATTTTAATTCTTTATTGATTTGCTTACATGGTACCTTAAGTTATTTTAAAATATTGTATTGTAAATGAAGATGTTGACAAAATTGGCCAACTTGAGCTACAATTTGCAAGTATGAATATTTGTAGTGCTGAATCTACTACCAACTTTAAGTAGATTGAGATTGAGGTGTAATTCTTATAAAATATTTACTTATTCTTCTTTACTTAATATGTTATGTTTATTTTTAAATATTTTTGTGTTTAGTTTGTCTTTCTAAGTAATATAACTTTACTATTATTTTAAATGCAACAAAAAAATGTGCATTTAAGAAGGCCAATAACTTGATATGGTCCATGACATGTAGTTTTTTTTTCTTTTTTTCTTTTGTGGGAATGATATTATTAGTAATGTAAACTTAAAATATACTTTTTACAAATTTACAAGTTTGCTATCATTTGTGTGAATGTAGAAGCAAGCTCTGGCTTACTAGCAAACTCTAGCTTGCTATCATGTGTGTGAATGAATTATACAACCGTAAATCAAAATGAATGAATAAAGGATCTAGAGACTAAGCGCACAAATTGTGCTTTTGATGAGTTCACATCAGCACCGTAGTGTCCTTTGGCTTTGGTGAGGAGCAAAGGAAATCCCAATTCTTTAATATTAGTGTACAATGCATGTGCATGTTATACGTGTTGGTAAATTACTAAATTGGATGTATACATCAGCTAGTTGTACTCCATTATAGTTTGTCATTCTTTATTTACCACCTTCATTTTCTCTTCATACTTAAGAAGGCCGATAACTTGATATGGTCTATGACATGTTTTTTTTTCTTTTTTCATTTTGTGGGAATGATATTATTAGTAATGTAAACTTAAAATATACTTTTTACAAATTTACAAGTTTGCTATCATTTGTGTGAATGTAGAAGCAAGCTCTGGCTTGCTATCATGTGTGTGAATGAATTGTACAGCCATAAATCAAAATGAATGAATGGAGGATCTAGAGACTAAGCACACGAATTGTGCTTTTGATGAGTTCACATCAGCACCGTAGTGTCCTTTGGCTTTGGTGAGGAGCAAGGGAAATCCCAATTCTTTAATATTAGTGTACAATGCATGTGCATGTTATACGTGTTGGTAAATTACTAAATTGAATGTATACATCAGCTGATTGTACTCCATTATAGTTTGTCATTCTTTACTTGCCACCTTCATTTTACTCTTCCTAGTTTAAACAAATCGAAGATTATACCAAGATTAGCTTCTAAAAAGCTGGAACAAGAGTTGCACCAAATTTAGGTATCAAGTGTTTAGTGGTAATTGGCAACAGTATCACCAGTGAGAATCTAATCATAGTTGAGGAAATCATAAACGATTGACAGATTGCATCTATTTCCACACACACACACAAAAAAACTTGTTTGAAAAATACGGGTGAACCCGACCCGACCCGCAACCCGATTGTCCTATTTAAAAATGACCCTTTTTGACTCACGACCTGATTGACCCGACCTAACCCACTCATTTTGCCACGTCTAGTATAAAGAGAGAAAATAAACAACATATAAAGAGGTAGGTGAAGAACAACATACATCATCATCATCATCATCATCATATATATATATATATATAAAGATAAGTACAATGTATGTCATAAATGGTCATAAAACCAGTATACATGAGATAAAGGTAAAGAAAAGAAAAACATAATAACCTCACTACATCCCTCAAAAAGAAATGTATAGACACTCCCCTAGCAAAAATGTCCTATACTAACTCTCCCCCTAAGTACAAGACTACTTTCAACCAAAAGTACTCCCCCTTTTTGTCATGAATGACAAAGGGCAAGTCATTGAGAGGACGTCATCTCATCATCACTGGAAGAGCTAGCATCCTCATCACCATCATCACTATCCTCATCTGCCGAAACCTCTGGAGAATGCGAAGCAGTAAAGCCACCAAGGCAAGCCTGTCGTCATGCTATACGACCGACACGGGTGTTCACCTGACACAACTCATCAGAGAGAGTGTCAAGGTGAGCATCCATGCGCTGAAGTACGCCATGATAGCCTTCAGGGTCACATCACCAGTCAATGAGGAAGGAGAAGAGGTGGAAGGAACAACAGAAGCTGCAAAACCTATAGACTCCACACGTGGTCGCTTCAGTCGAAGCTAAGCCTTGCTCCACCGAACAGAACCGGCGTCAATAGCACCCATGGTGGTGAAGGAGAATTAGGAATGGGAATGGAAAAGTGGCGAAGGATCCGCGTGATAGCCGAAGGAAAAATGAGCTTATCACGGGTCATATCCTAATAAACATTAAGGATAGAAGTGATGAAATAGGAGGGGAAGTCTGTAGAGAGGTCCTCGAGAAGAGATAAGAGAAAACAAGCATGAGACTTTGTGATAGAGTTATAGTGAGACAACGAAGTAAGAATGAATGTCATCACCATGTTAAGGAACCTCGGGCCTTTGGCAAAACCCGATCATAGGGTGTTTAGCTTACCACCCCAAATGGAAGGTGTCTCACAAAAGTGAGACGTTCATAACTAGGGTAGTCAGGATGCGCTACCCTAGGTATGTGTAGTACCTGGGATATAAGATCCAGGATAACTACGATATGTGTACCTCAAATGAACATAGCAAACTGAGGTACAAAGGTATCGATGCCGTGTATATTGAAGTAAAACTCCTGTATAATCACGACAGGACACCTCAGCAGACTCTCACAAAGAGAAGCCCAACCTCGGGTCAGAATGACTGTGGGGAGAGGAGTGTCGAAAAAGTCCAAGAAAATGACTTGGTGTTCCAAATGAACACCATGTCGCTACAAGTTCTCCGAAAAGTCCTTTCAGGCCTTCTCATCACGGAACCAAACGTGAAGAGGGGGAAGATCAGAGGAAGAAGAACACCTAGAACCTCGAAGTGGGTTCTAAGCCGGAGTAGATTTGTGTCCTTTGGGTGCCATGATGCAGTCTATCCGTCAGAGAGAGAGAGAGAGAGAGAGAGACAATATCACAACCAGAAAAATAAGGGAAAGAAAAGGTACGGATGCATGAAATATGCATGGACATGTGAAGTGCAAAAGTAAATGCATCATGGGCAAAACCCAATCTAAACCTATCAGCACACAAACCACATTTAATCAAACACACACCTAAAATGCATGAAACATGGTTATAATGCAATGCATGATCATATAGCATCAAAACAACAACACCCAACCCAAAAATTTTACAAAAATCTCAAAAACCTCAAAAATTTTGAAAAACCCCAAAACCTAAGTCTAAATGCGTGAAATGCATGAGAAAGAGATGATTTATAACACATACCATAGGATTAAGGCTTGATCTAGGCAAAAAATCACACAGATAGAGAGATTTGAGTGAGGGAGAAAGTGTTTGGGAAAGGAAAAAGTGTTTTTTTATCGAGAGAGAGAGAGAGAGAGAGAGAGAGAGAGAGAAAATGAACTCCGATACACACCTCAGCTATATAAGGAAATCGCATCTCAGTGGATCGAAATATCTGTCAAGATCTGTAGAGCACTAAATCTCAAAAAAAAGGAATCCGTTGAGGTGCTGTCGACGGAAAATATACCTTGATGGATTGAGAAGCTGTCGAGTATCTATCAGCCAGACAGAAGGTTGCTCGATGGATCGAAGAAGCTGTCGAGAATCTATCGAAAAGAAACTCAAAAACCTCGATGGATCAAGATTGCGTTAAGATCTGTCGAGACAAGAAGAAAAAGGGCTCGATAGAAGAGAATCTGTCAAGGTTCTGTCGAGAAGCTGTCGAGCTTGAAGAAATGAGTTTTTCAAAGAGAGTAAAAACACATGAAGATGAATGCAACAAACAAGCTACTCAAACATAAATCCAATCAACACATTAAGCTCTCAAAACTTTATCACAACATATATGCAAAGCATTTAGAGATCCAAAAACACACACACACTAAACAAGTCTAACCAATTTTATATCTCAAAAATAAGTTAAGACAGTTCAGTGAGCATATATTAACACATGTATTCCTTGTGATGGCCAAATCACATTGTACCTACATATATCAAAAGTAGCAAAAAAAATTTGCGTGTTGTGTGTGAAGAACATAACAAGTTTGCACAAGTTTCTCATATTACGATGATTTGAGATATGAGAGAATTAAAAACACTCACACACAATCATAACTGTTTGATGGGGACTATCACTTTTGAGGTACATCCAATAACTCCCACATCTCCTGGAAACATGCTTGCAACCATATTTAAAAGCATTTTGATTATTTTTGCTTTTATATTCTTTGCATATTTTCTTTTTGAACATATCATGCATGGGTGTATATATATATATAGAGAGAGAGAGAGAGAGAGAGAGAGAGAGAGAGAGAGAGAGAGAGAGAGAAGAAGAAGAAGAAGAAGAAGAAGAAATACCCAATTATTAAGCCAAAAACATCACAATTTTGCTATGCCGAGGCACACAGATGTTATACATGATTGGCGGGTTTTAGTGATGAGATGGCTATTTATGCCTTTCTCTTAGAATTTTTTTAGTCCTTCCTATTAAAAAGAGTGATATGAGTATTAAGTATAAAAGAGACAAACTTAATCGTACTCATCACAAACACGAGCCACAAAACTCACTTGCTCAGTTGTGCATTAAATTGCTCATCTAAGCTACAAGAGATACAAAGTTTAGAAAACATTGTTTCAATAGCCATCCAAGTTACACAAGTACCAATATACACAAGCACACACTATTTTTGTATTTTTCTAATTTTTCAATTTTTATTATTTTGAAAAAAAAAATAAAGCAAAATTGAAAACAATCAAACAAAAATATGTTAAAAAAAACAAAGCATAAAACTAGACTGACTCAAAAACAAGAAAGCAAAACAAACAAGTAATGCATAACCATAGAGAGAGAGAGAGAGAGAGAGACTAAATCACTTTGAGCATTTTTCCTTCCACACCTTGGAAGAACCTTTCCTATGAGCGAACCTGTGATCCGATGTTGCGGGGGAAGAATTGAAACCGTTCAAGTTCGAAAGGAACACGAAGGCCTTGAGAAGATCTCCAAGAGGGGCTAGAGAGGATGGGAACTAATTCTGGTTTCTGGACGAGAGCATACTATTGCTTTGTTGAGTGGCTAACCACTTGTAACAATTTAGACTAGTATGCCCTAAAGCTCCATAGTGATTACAGAAATGTGGCTTCTTAGGTTGAGACTTCTTGTTTTTAGCCTTATTTTCTTTCTTAGTCTCTTTCTTCTCTATCTTAGGGGGTGCTCTTAGAATAGATTTACCATTGTATATGTTCTCACTAGCTATATCAGTTTTAGATTCATTGTTCTTAGAATTAACATTATTAGTAGGTGAGACAAAAACAGTTCTACTAGAAGAGGCAATATTAGAAGAGTTAGAAAGTTCATACCCCAAGCCGGTTCTATCAGAAGCTGATTTTTGGAGGTTCAGTATTTCATCCAGCTTTGCACTAGAAGTTCTCTCCAATTGAGCTCGAACTTGGAATAACTCTGCTTCAAGCTTCTTGGTTCTTTCAGCCAAGAAATTGTTCTCAAAACTCAGTGCTCCAATGACTTGGTTGGCTTCATCAACCTTGTTAGAGAGCTCCTCTTGTTCCAACTCCACTTCACTAAGCTTCTTAGTGGATAGCCAATACAATTTCTCGTGCTTTTCAAACACCTTATATAGCTTTGTATAGGCTGTATGGATGTCATCCTGATCATCTATCTTCTCAAACTTGGATTCCACCAAGTCCTCTTCTTCATCCACTTCTTCTATGATCCCCTCAATAGAACCAACTGTAGCAGTGAAGGAATTTAAAATTCCCTTGTCATCACTATCATCTGACTCAGTATCAGGTTTTGTGTCACTCAAGGTAGCAATAAGAGCCTTAATTTTCCCAACTGACTTGAGATATGTTGGACATTCTTGTTTCATGTATCCAAAACCTTGACATCCGAAGCACTTTGGTCCAGAGGGAATATTATACTGACTGTCATCCTTATCATCCTTCTTTCCTCTGCCTTGGCTCTTGAACTGAGAAGAATTAGGTTACTTACGGTCCTTATCAAATCCTTTTGCATTGGCATTCTTCATGAACTACCTAGTGATGTAGGATTTTATCTTGGAATCTTCATCATCTAAAGACTCATCAATCTCATTACTCTTACCATTGAGTGCCATGCTTTTGCCTTTGCTTCCTTTCTCAAGTCTAGTCAAGCTCAATTCATAGGTTTGTAAGTTTCCAACCAACTCTGTTAAAGGAATAGAATCAATATCCTTTTGTTCAATGACAGTAATCTAGGCATGAAATCTCTCAGGCAGAAACCTTAGCACCTTTCTTACAACCTTGAATTCGGGAATGGTTTCCCCAAAATTAAAGACTGAGTTGACTGTCCTTTAGCTTAGCAAAGAACTCATCAAACGACTCATCCTCCTCCTCCATTTTTATCTCCTCAAGGCTAGTAGTGAGCCTTTGGAGCTTTGAATCCTTGATAGCCTTAGTCCCTTTATAGGTTGTCTAGAGGATGGTCCATACTTCCTCAGCAGTTTCAGTTGAAGATATCTTCTTGAACTCCTCATTGGTCACCGCACTGAATAATGCATTCAATGTTCTGTTGTTGAAGTTTGCTACTTTGATCTTGGCATCATCCTAATCAGTCGGCGCTTCCTTTGGCTTAGTCCAGCCAATCTCCACAGCTTGCCACAAATTTTCATCTAAATACTGCAAGAAAGCTCTCATGCGTACTTTCCAGTATGCATACTTAATGCCATCAAATAAATGAAGTATAATAAGAGATTGTCCTCTATCCATGACAAACAGGGATCAATGAATCACACAGCAAATATTAACCCTAATCAGAGTGTGCCCACTCGATACCACTTGATAGGCCAAAAACGTATTGACTCCTTGGCAAATTAATTAATTAATTATCCAAGTTAATTAATTAAGTCAATTTAACATGCAATAGCGTGGTAGCACACAAAAAATCACCAATTAAACTAAATGCAACGGAAAATAAATTTGACACGGTGATTTGTTTACGAATGGGGAAAACCTCCATAGCAAAACCCCCACGGGTAAATTTAAGGTCACCACTCCCGAAAATTCACTATTATAGCGGCAATCTCTTCTTTCAATGTACGAATCCCAGTACGTGACTAAGCAATGATGCACGAATCCCAGAATGTGACTAACACATCAACTTAAGTAAGATGTTGGCTGCAAAATTCTTCAGTTTATCAAAATGAAGATCAAGAAGCTCTTTGGTTACAAAACCCTTGGTGTAAAGACGTAGTAGCTTCTACAGGAATAAATAAATAAATAAATAAATAATAAATAAATAAATAAACTAGAGCAATTTCTGTCTCCGTTCACAATATGTGTGTATAGATTCCCAAAAGACCTTTTAGACGGCTTTTAAAATAATCCTTATATATGTCTAGGGTTGTGAGAAAAGAAACCCTATACAAATACACTTGGATATGCATGTAATCAGATCTGAAAATTCTGATTTCGTAATTCTCGACAGATACAGCATGTGTCGAGCTTCAACATTAAATCTCAATAGATAGGCTTCTGTCGAGACATCTGTCGAGTTTTAATAAACAGCACTTCTTCACTTATTTCTTGTACAGATTTGCATAGTTTTAACGCTTGACTTGAACAATATGTTTCTTGAAGTCTTAAACCATCCTAAATCTACCAAATTACAAGTAAAGTGCGTTTTGTCAAAAGATTAGCCAATTACATCAATAATGTCCCTAACAATATTCATGTCAAATTAGTTTATAAGTTTTTTGTCATAAAAATTGTATTATCTTTAGCATTTTTCATTCACTTAATGGTGATTGGGTTGTATTTTTATTAATTCTTTTTTTTTTTTTTGAGAAAATGCTAAACTTACTACAAATCGCTTACAAACTGAAGTGGCAAATGAGGTGACTTCAACAAAAGAATAAATGAATATTGGATTATTTTTTGTGATTAGTGAAATATCAATTTATAGAACCTATATAATAAAACTTATAATATGCTAGTATAACTCTAATATTTTACACCTTCTTAAGATTGGGAAAAAATGTACACCTAACTCACATTTTTTTTTCTTTAATTATAAAAATAAAATAAATAAATAAATAACTTACCACCCTATTTAGGGGGGCCTTTTTATGTTAGGAGGGCCTTAGGCCATGGCCTAGGGCCGGCCCTGTTAGGGAGTCCAATGTGATTGCTCCTCACCGAGCAAACTATACCCACTATCAAAACTCCCTACTCCCTCTTTAAACTTAAATATGGATACGGTGGTGCGGTTTTGTGTAATTTTTTTAACATAGAACTGCACATCACACTGCACCGTGCGGTGCAATGTGATTGCTCAATTTTACAAGTGGTTTTGCTCTGTTTAAGTGTGTATTGAATACCCCTAGTTTCAGCCATGTCATCTTCGTTCAAACATGGACGTGCACACACACATATATAGGTGTGTGTATTTATGCATGCATGATGTATTAGATATATATTTTACATATGTAAATTACCCGAGAAAATAAACGGTCACTTTTTGGACTCGTTTTAAGGTCTTTGTTTAGGTTGTGACCTATTCTGCCAGGTGTAGCAAAGGAACTACTTGGGGCACCTCATCCACTAGGCTTTATCTTCTTAGCCCATTACCCATGTCCATTGGGCTCATGGGCCAAGAATGTTAAATAAATGCTTGGATTTAACTATGTTTTTTTGTGTCTATTTTGCATGTTTGCTGAGAAAGAAATGGCATTGGTATTTATCACTAATTGTTCCACTTTGGAATTCCCGTTCAAATTAACCTTATTAGTCTTGTTAAATTCATGTATTTGATTTTCTCAAAAAACAGATCGTGTGTGTGTGTGTGTGTATATATATATATATATATATGTCTGTATTTAAATTCTAGCACATGTCAGGTTTAAATTTCTTATACATTATATAATCCAGTGGTGTGGAGCATGCTTTAATCTCATAGTTTTAATTCGGTTCCCAAAAATATTTTTTTTTTTAACCTAATGGGTATCATATCTACTCATCAGTACTTATTATACCTAATATACAAAAAAGAATGAAAAAAACAAAGATTTAGTCATATGGTTTTAATTTGGTTTCCAAAAATAAAATTTTAAAAAACCATTAATCTCATTAACTAATGAAAAAGTCTGGTATCACACCCTTGGCCACAACATTCGCCACAACTCGCCAAAAGAGCGAGTTGTGGCCAAAAGATGTGGTACTAGAAGTGCTCTTAACTAACTGATCTCTTATCTACTCTTATATTTTGTCTAGTTATTTTAGTAAGAATTACATTAGACATCGATATTATCTGACCGTCCACTACTAGTTTAACGCAGAGATGTGACCCATCCAATGACGAAATGCTTGAGTGTCTTTCTTTTTTCTTTCTCCCTTTTTTTTTTTTTATTATATATTTTTGGAGTAAACTTTGAGGAGTTTTCTATCAGAAACAGAAACAGTACCATGTCAAGTTTTCATCGGCGTCATCATCATTCATTGTAAATCAACTCTTAATTGATGATTTTGTAAATCATTGGTTTTTTCTTAAACTTCCAAAGAACCCCATCTGTCACTTTCAACAAGCGGTGGAAATTAGGTAAATTCCATTTTTAGTTCCTTTTAACCAAACAATCACTGCCCAAAATCTGCTCCATATTGATCTGACTTCTATCATTTACACTTTGTTTGTTTCAGTATTAACATTTTTGGAAAAACTAGTTATTTTTCAGAAAACATTTTCTAAAAAATTATCTCATTTTCCAGTATTTGATAACGATCTTAAAAATGAGCTTGATAACATTTTTTAGTGTTTGGTATGCACACTTTTTTTTATTATAAAATTTCTTGTTTAATTTAAAATATGTATAACATGTGTATTGTGTAAATTCAACTAATGTACGTAGTCAATATATATATAACAAAGTATGAATTTAGTTTTCAAACTAAAATTAGTTGTCCAATTTTCATGATTTCTACCACAAATTTGCTCATATATATAGATACAGTGCTCACAATTAGTTGTTCAATTATCTCTATTTGCACCACTAATACATGCTATTAAATTCCAAATATTTGGGTAGACTGATACGAAAGTACTAGATGAAGCATTAATTCAATTCAAAATAAAGTCACTAATAAATCTAAAAGATAATGTGAAAAATATGATGATACATTGTCAATCACACTTCATTATAATGTTGTTCAAACGGGTTTTCTTCCAGTATTGGAACTATAATCTATGCAATTATACAAGTAATTAATTCTCATATAGTTTGCCAACTCCCTACAATCTATAATGACTCTTTCTTTCTTTCTTTTCTTTTTTTTTTTCTTTTTTTTTTTCAGAAACAATAATGACTCTTCCTTATATAAACATATTCATATGATTACTAGTATTGGATCGGCATTCATAGATAAAGCTAGAAGAAAGCCCCTATACTTGAAAGTTTTAATAATTTTAAAAGCTTCCTCTATGAGTTTTAATAATTTTCACATGTAAATAAATATTGTTTCAAGGATCAGGTTAAGGAATGTTACCTTCTTTTTTTTTATTTTATAGCTAGGAGTTTTGTACCTTGTTAAAATCATCTCCACAAACATTTCCCACAATTCCCTCTAACGATGTTTAAAACCCAAGCTCCAAATCAGTGGAGCTTGCTGCTATGATTGTAAGCGCAACTTAAAAGTATGAAGACAAAGAGCGAAATTGATGACCAGAAAGAGTGACAGTGAGGGCCTAGGAAGAGAGAAAAAGCAAAAAGATCGAAGAGAAGAAGAGAGATTACCATAGAAATACTTTGAAGGCACGAAAGAAAATATTGTTCCAGCGGCCAAAAGAAGATAATATTTATAAGAGTAATTATGGGCGGCGTTAAAGAGAGTTTGTTTTCCGACTTTTTTTTTTTTTTTGGAAAACAACTTATAGAAAATGAGCCTTAATTTTGTTAGGCTTTTCCATTGACTAAAGATATTTTGCCGTTGGCCAAATTTTTTTTATTCTACCAAACACCGGAAAATGTGGAAAACTATCTTTATAGAAGGTTTTCCAGTAAAATAATAGAGCATTACTAGCAAGTCATTTACAATTTTAGCAGATATATCCCAAAAAAATAAACATAAACAAAAACAAAATAAACCTATCATTACGTTTAAACCCCAGATCTCTCTTCTTCTTTTTCTTCTTTTTTGGATTCCAGTTAGTTCAACTAGTAAAGTCTCTGATAGTTGATTAAAAGATCTAGGGTTCAATCCCCACCTACACCAAAAACTAATTGGTGTCTTGCTTTGATGATAAGAGGTATCATCAAGAGCGAACGTCATAAGTTGAAACTCTCTAAAAAAAACTCTTTTTTTTAATCATTATAAGTGCCTGCATAGACATCTGGTGATGGGCTGAATGGATTTGAAGAACGGACAGCCTAGAAATCAAAAGTTTAGCTGTTAAAAAATTGAGAATTTAATAATTTAATCCAACATGTCTCCTGGATAGATAATGAAATAATCTGGCCAAAAGAGTAAGACACCACTTTTTTATATAAATAGTAGGGGAAAATGAGAAGATGACTAATATAAAACACCAAAAAATATCATTTTGTTTTAATGGAAAATTTTATGTTAAAATAGTTTTTCATATTTTCTTGTATTTGTAAGTATAGAAAAAAATGATAAATTTTAGCTACAAAATTTGCTGTAGTTTAAGACTACAACTTCACTCAATATCTTTTTATTGGAGGTGAATTTTGATAAATCTACCTTAGGATTATATCTTCTTTTTATATATACCATGCTTGCAAAATTTCTAGAAAATTAAAGATCAATAACTATGTCATCAATAAATTGTTTAAATGGCAAGTTTTTTAAATTTAAAATTATGCATAAAATATAAACTTATAGATCATATGATAAATAATATCCGATTGACACAAAATTTGATACGTGTATTAAGAACGTAAAAAATATGTAATTCAACGGTTAAATTTTCAAAATATGTAATAATATTTATTTTGTAACCTTAGCCTATAACCTTTCTATATTTAACATAGCAATAGAGAGTTTTTTACCATTAAATTTTTCTAAAACAACTCTATCTCATGTGAAACTAAACTAGAAAAATAGTTTTATTTTACGCAAAACTAAATAAAGAAAATCAAGAGATAGTTCATTTTAAAGTTACTACTAAATATATAAAAAGTGAGATAGATTTCTATAAAATAGTTTTTGAAACACAATTCATTTTCTAAAAAATATTAATGTAGAAACAAACAAAGTGTAATTTGTTTGTTAATTTGGTAGTAACAAGTGAGTTTTTTCTATTTCCCACATCATAAATATTTGGTACTTTGGTAGTAACTAGTGAGTTTTTTCTATTTCTGGAACAATATATTGGCTAGAAGCTCAAAATTTCAACGGAAAAGTTGGAACGCTAGGCCCAAGGGAATTGACACAGCCGAAGTTGGGAGTACTAGGAATGAGAAATTGAGAAGGGCCTGGTCCCGGTTCGACCCCTCTAACCATTAATGTGATTGAGATTGTTTTTCACTATTCTAAATTAAAATTGGGATCAAGGATTTAAATCATCGTCCAAAAAAATCAAAGATAATGAGAAGGGGGGACAAAATTCAAACCAATGGGACTGTGTATTGAGTATTGACAGCAACCTTCGTTTGCTCAACTTCTATTTTAAATTAAAATAATAATAATTTATTTTTAAAAAATAAATAATAAATAATAATATGAAAAACCTTCTAACCCCATATAACACGGATCGGGACAACATGTGAAATACATTCCATTGGTTAATGGTGAGCGTTGGGATCATAAAGCTCTCTAATGTTGATGCTACTAACACCATTAGATAGTGTTTGATTTTGATACTTCAATTTTTATTTTTATTTTAGGATAACTATTTTAAGATTTAAAGTTATTGTGCTTGCCCTATAATATTGTTATTTGTAGTATGTACTAAGATAACAATGGATTTCTATTTTCATGAAGGCTATATTTGAACCCAAGTTCCTTAATGAGATTTCACACCAATTGAATCAACTAAAGTTCATTCTTAATTTATGAAGTATATTTGTTAAGATTGGGATTAAGTTACATCTGATATAATTTTTTTGCGATCTTACACTAATTCATAATTTTTTTATTGAAATATTTTAAAAATCTCACTATTGATTTTTTTTTTAATTATTCCTAATATGCACAACAAAATTTTATTTTAACCAAATATTCTTTATTATTTGATCCACAAACTCATGTTATGATTTTAAAGTTCAAAACAATTGAAAATTAAATTTTTTATGATAAGTGAGTTCCAGTTAACGCAATTAATAAAGTCTATGATGATTAAATAAGAGATCTGGGATTTAATCTCCGCCTACACTAGAGACCAATTGATGTCTTAGTCTGATGATAAAAAGTTATCATTAGGAACAAACGTCATAGGCTGAAACTCTCTATAAAAAAGATTATAATAAAATAGTTATTCTTTGATTATATGTTGAAATTTTACTGTGTATAGAAAGTGTGGGGAGTAAAAGGACCCAAGTGGGCATATGGGCCTTTGGGCTGTAACATGGAGGGCCGACCTGCTCCAGGATTAAACTCTATGGGTTGGCCCATACGCCGAGGGTCCGAGGATACAGCCGAGGGAGAGTTTCACCTCGGACAGATCCAAGAGAACTCAAGATTTCATTATAAAGGCCAAGGCACAACTCTGGAAAGACTAGTGGTTAAAAGGGGACATCCTGAATCTTTTAGATGCACCAGTATTAAAGAAAATATCAAGAGTAAAGGCTGCCACCTCCGCATTAAAGGCTCTGCACCTACCTCCCTAGCCGCATTAATGGGGAGGTGACCCCTGAACAGTGAGGTGGAAACTTCTAGTCGCTGTTCAAAAAGTATCAGGGAATGAAGTATAAAAGGGAGGTAAAGGCCAAAGAAAGAAGGGGAGGGAGAACAAAAAAAAAGAACTTAAGAAATTGTAATCTTGAAGGAAGAAAGAGAAATAATAAAGAAGTAGTCCTCGGCTCGAGTCCGAGGAGATCCATTTGCCATTATCGTTCGTTATTTACTTGTATTTGTTTATAAAAGCCTGTTATCAAGCTCCCAGTACTTCTAACCTAAGTTTCAAGCCCACACTCTACAAATTTTATTATTTAAGGCTCATTGGGCCTGAGCCCGTGATTGTCTTTGGGTCCAGGTGCAATTGTGCACTTACAAAAAGATAATATAATATAACGTTATTCATTTTAAAAGAAGAAAAGTTATCAAGGAAATAAAAGGTATTAAGCATGTCGTATTGCAAAAGTATATGTTGGGAGTTCCAAGAGATATTAAAATGTGATTATCAAAAAAGAGATATTAAAATGTATTCAGAAGAAATATTTATATATTAAATGTGAAAGGGGAAACCATTAGGAAGTTTCTGTTCCTTGAAAACGTAGTTTGTGACTTTGTGAGAGTCTGAGAGAATTGACTAAACAAACACTAAAAAGAACAAAAATAAAAGATGAAAACAAGGGAGTCTAGCGCACCAAAGATGCCGTGGGTTAAGGAAGTCAGAGATGGAAACAATAAAATAATTTAACATTAGAAGTAATTCAAAAATACTCAGAATAAAATATTTGCCTTGTAGGAAAAATATATATATATATATATTATAGTGACATTGCTTCACGCATTCGCCAAACTCTAGAAGCTTATTTTGTTGATATTTTTTAGGGTGAGCAAATTGCCCAATTGGCTCTTTCCATCCTTCTCCTACTAGAGAAGGACATAGAGCAATGACTGACATAGTCAAGGTTTCAAGTATTTCACTATCAATGGTTAGTCACTCCAATTATGAATTGTGGAATGGGTTGAGGTCGGGTGCACTTGATGCAATAGCTCTCAATGGTTGAGATGGAGATTTGAAAAATATATATATTTAATCTCAATTATTGAGTAAATAATGTAATTAAAAGTTAAAAAGTGAAAGCTATACAAAAAAAATATTCTTTGAATAAAGATGGAGGGAATTGCTCTGGTGCAATGCCTTAGGGAATTGCTCTGGTGCAATGCCTTAGGCAATTGCACCTGATCTAAATCCTTGTAAAACAAAACACTGATTCTCAATAATTTAATATCAACCCCCAGGGTTTACCTTATCATTTAGTTTCTTAGGTAATAATTTTATCATAAATATATGAAGCCTAAATTATTGTTAGCGCAAAGTTATTTTTTTAGTGATTATTTTCCTAATGGTGTTATTTTATGTTACCCTATCAATAAGGATAAGCAAAAAAGTGGAAGTTATATGAGAGTTCATAACATTGCTCTAAGACTATGTAAAAATTGCCCTACATAAACTATAAAGGCCTAGATTTCCTTAGGCGGCATGGCATAGTGGACCACTATCAAGGTGAACTTAGTGGAAGTTATATAAAGAGAAAAAATTTAGATAGACCATCCCTTATATAAGAGCTTGGAGCATTACCCTAAGACTGTGTAAGAATTGCACTATAGGCCTAGATTTTCTTAGACAGCATAGTGGACCAATATCAAGGTGAACTTAGCCACTTATAGGGTTACCTTTATCTATTTTTCATCCATTTATATATGCATCCCTCTGCTTCTTTAATTAATCAGTGAAGCAAAAAGAGTAGCATATATCACCTATAGTAAACTTCATGTGCTAGTGTGACATATTGTTGGAATGGAAAAGTAACCGGCAGAGCAATAATATTTGAACTGAAAAGAAAAAGGGCTTCCTATCAAAAAAAAAAAGGGGGCTAAAGTTGGTCGTAGGTTTTAGGCAGTTTCGTGAGCGATATATACAATACAGCACTTTTGAGTCTTGACCCGTAAAAAAATATGAAGAATAGTAACTCTTGGTGCTTAAATCATAGTTGCTTATTTAAATAGCACTAAACACTATTTGACTTTTCTTAATAATTAAGAATATGAATTTTAAAGATAAGATCAGTTGGGATGGCAATTGGCAAGTTCTATTGAATTATGGAAAGGAATAAGGACGTAGTTGATGATATCATCAACTATAGAAAATTGCCATAAAACAAATAATTGAGTACATTATTAAAATTGTGATGTACCTTAATTGAAAGGACCATGTGAATGTGAGCGAGATTAAAGTGGACTCGGCCCTTCATTGAAGTGAAGAGATAACATTTTAGTTTGGTTTGGCCTCCGGGGAACATATTGTTTTCCAGCACTCTTAATTGTAGCTTAATGGTCTAATTGGATGGAGGAAGAGAAAGAAAGCAAAAGGCTAGTTTTGCATAGAATTTCAAACAATTAGGACAAGTGACATTTGAACCCAAGTTAGTACCAGTGACCCACAATACTCATAAGAAAATAACATTTTGAGACTTAATTTTAGTTGAATTAAATGGATATAGGACATGACTTAGCTCTAGTATTTCAGTATATTAGAGCCGACACGATATAGACACGTATTTAATTTTTACCACTTGTCTATATCGAGGTCCAACTCAATAATTCTCCAAACTAAACTTCATTATTATCCAATCATTTAAAGATAAAATGGCCCAAATTTCATAGAAATTAGATTATCTTAATCAAACGATTCCCAAGGATTAAAGCCCCACTTAATCAAGTAGGATACATCAAAGCCTTTTTTTTTATTGACTTTCTCTTGCTTTATATATGCTAGGCCAATTGGATTTTGGGTCTATTTGGAGTACACAATATTGAACAACTTTTCTCATCTTTTGAATCCGTCTCCCCTTCCAACAACTTCTCTTTTATCCATAAGAAAGTGAGAGGAAAAAACCCTCTTTATTTAAAATAAAAGAAAACCAAATAAATATACTTTTCTCCTAATAATTGTATGGGACAAATAAAATATACACATTCACACACATTATCTGTGCTTGCCTAAAGGAGTGCCCAAAGAAAAAAAAAATCTGGGAGCATCAAAATCAATGGGCTTCTAGGATAATAGAAAAATCAATAGAGTAGGACGTTGCTTTCAAATTGCAAATAGAAATATAAGTTTTGGGGGATTATGTCACATTTGTTTGCACGTTCTATACTAAACTAATAGACTAATACCAAAGGCTACCGTGACGGTTCATTTTTAAAGGACCACCTCTTCTCTCTTCACCTTCCCCACTTTTCTTTTCTTCCCATCTCTCTCTCTCTCTCTCTCTCTCTCTCTGCGGCAGCCACTTTCTATGTCTTAAATTAAAACAACCACCTCAGCTTCAACGGTAAAGTAACAAAAACCATATATAGATAGATATAGTTTTATTTTTTATCTAGCTAGCAAAACATCTCAAGGTTTTAGCCATGGAGGCTAGGTTCATCAACAACCCATTTATGAGTAGTGAGCAAGAAGAGAATGACGGCATCCCAGAAAACGCTGCTGAATCCCCTCCTTCTACTTACTTCAACGACATGATGAAGATCACCAATTCCTCTTCTTCCTCGTCCCCCAGAAAAAGGTCAGTCTCTCTTATTGATTATTAATTGTTGCTTTCTATAAACCTTCAATTCTCTATCACTACTTAGTTTGGATTCAGAAACTCTAGTGCACCGAACCCAACACAATATAAATATGTGTTCAAAGTGGGTCGTATCACAGCCAAATACGCATATACTAGAGCATATGCTAAAGTTTCTTAGGTAGAAATGGATTTTGTATTCTTAAAATCTGAGGACAACGTAATGGGATTTGTTACAGTAAGCGAGCAATTCAGAAAAGAGTGGTGTCAGTGCCAATCAAAGACGTTGAAGGGTCCCGCCAGAAAAGTGAGAGCAATACTCCACCGTCTGATTCCTGGGCTTGGAGGAAGTACGGTCAGAAACCCATCAAAGGTTCTCCATATCCTAGGTAACTAAATACATTATTCCTCTTCAATTCCACCAATGTAATGTTTCACGATTTTCAAGGTGGGCCGTGAAATTAGAGATTAATCAAACAGAATAATGAGCGTTTTGATTTTGCAGGGGTTACTATAGGTGCAGTAGTTCAAAGGGCTGCCCAGCAAGAAAACAAGTAGAGAGAAGTCGGGCGGACCCCACTATGCTAGTAGTCACATACTCTTGCGAACACAACCACCCTTGGCCAGCTCCTAGAAACCATCATAACAATCATAGCAACAACCACCCAACGGTTAAGACCGAAAAGCGCGAAATTGTAACGAGTCAGCCCGACCCGGAACCCGTACACGAAGAAAGATTCGCGGATCTAGGCAACGACGACACGTCGTCGTTAATCACAACGAGCGACGAGTTCAGGTGGTTCAGCGACATGGAAACGACGTCGTCTACAATACTCGAGAGCCCAATTTTCGCGGAGAGAAGTGCGGGAGATTCTGACGTGGCGATGTTTTTCCCGATGGGAGAGGAGGACGAGTCGCTATACGCTGACCTCGGCGAGTTGCCGGAGTGCTCCGTTGTTTTCCGCGGCATGGGACCTAGAGTCGAGATTTGTTGACTTGTCCTCTTCGGCGGCTCGGATAGTTTGTCAACTGTATGTGCGTATCGTGCGCATCAAGATAACATTTTTTTTTTTTCTCTCTCTCTTTACCTCTTTTTTTATTTTATTTTTTTTGTTTAAAAAAAATTGCCTTGAATTCAGCGTAGTAAATGAATAAAGTCTAGTTTTGGTTCTGTCCTGATCTTGATGTATTTAGCAATTAGCATCATTGCCGTCCGTTTCCAAACTAGTGGCTGAATAGATTATGGATATTTAAGACCCACGAATCATGAACCATTCAATTTGAATAGGACAATACGAAGTTATTGTAAGGCCAAAATGCAACCCAAAAAAATAAAAATAAAAATTCCTTGGAGTTTTAGTCCGTTGCAAACCGATCCCTTGTATTATTGATTGATGATGTTTTAGGATTGTCTAAATTGTCTCTGTCGTCTCCATTTTATTAAGAACGATGCTAAAGATATAAATTATTTTATAAATTGTTGATGTTGTGAGTAATTATTGATAAATGAAAAAATGATATTAATAGTAAGTTTAGATGAAAACCAATAAAAAGTTGGTCACATCAGCAGTTTGTAAAAATTTTATAAAATAATTTATGACTGTAATATTACTCTTTTATTAATTATAATTGACATTAAATGGTCATATATATATTATGCACAAATTATTATTAAATATATTTTTTAAAGTGGTCATTTACATAATATATGTCCACTTAATATTAGTTATAATTTTTTTTTAATCTGATATAAAGATTTACTATAATCTAATCTAATGGATAGTTTGGATTGAAAGAGAGAGGGAAGGAGTAGAGTAGATTTAGTCCAAAATTAGCCTATTTTTAGTCAATTTTATTCTACTCCTCTCCACTTCCCCTTCTTCCCCCCGTCCATCCAAACAAGCCTTAAGTGTATATGTGTATATGACTCTTTCCAAAATACTTGAATTTTGACCATTATCCTCCACCCACAAAAATTTGTACTTGTAGAGTAATCATCATCCCAACGATGCGTAGTAGTCAAATTAGTTATAGTTAACGGAATTAAAAGAGAATAACTAATTAGACAATCTTTAAACTAATTTTTTGAGGGGAAGACAATCCTTAAATTTTAGTGCTCAAGAATACCAAAAAAATGAAATTACAATGGTTAATTTGCAGTTGATTCAAACCTTTAGTGGGTCTTTTTGCATCTTTAGCCAATTATTAACCCAAAAAAAAGATACCAAAGCTATGCTATTTAGGTATCCCTTCACTAGATAAGATTTGATGCAATTGTTGCCAAATGCCAAGCTTCCGGTTTTGAATCAAAATATAAAGATTTAGGAAAAGACAATAGAACAATTTACCTCATGATAACTACAAGAAATGTGGATTTGTATAGTTTTAATTTATAGGACCGCCTTTTGTTTTCTTTGACCATGATTGCTAAGGTTAAAAATCAATAGAATAGTACCAAACCACACAAAAATAAAATTGAATATCAAAACTAACTGATGTTTTTTGTTGTTTTTTTGAATGATGAATACTATTTTGTAATGATTGTTGAATAGTGAAACCAACTTTTTTGTCCATCAAAAAAAGTGAAACCAACTTTGATTGGCGAGTTCATATCTATAAAGCCTGTACGTACTCTCTACAATTGTATACAGCCCACCAAGACAACTTGGGTATTCGGGAACCAGAGAAGATTTTGGTAGTTTGATTAGTTGTAAAAATTGAATTTCTGTAGCTGTCCAAACCTTAAAGTCTTAACATGTAAAAAGTTGACTTTTAGGTGGTATAATAGTAGGCTATATAGCTGGATTGGATATTCCTTTGAGTTGCACCAACAATTGGGTTGTTTATCTAGAATACAGCTTTAAATTATGCCATAGTCACGCTCGCACATGTTAGATAAAACCTGTTTAGCAGGGTTAGCTTGTTTGACCAGCAAAGAGAAACTCAACGAGAGAAAGAGAGAGATCCAAATTATATATATATATATATATATATATAGAGAGAGAGAGAGAGAGAGGGAGAGAGAGGTCAGATTCAATTTACACATGTTAACTAATATTACACTAATATCTGAATTTTGATAAATCTACCATTGGGTTACATTATCTTTATATATTCTTTATACTTATAAAATTAAAAAATGATCAAAGATCAATAACAATGTCATCAAACAATTGTTTAAATTCAAGTTTTTGTAATTTAAAATAATGCATAAAAGATGAGTTTATGGATTGAATAATAAATTATATCCAATTGACATGAAAATTGACATGCATGTTAAGAACATAAAATTTAATAACAAATTCTTGGTGGTATAACATATTTTTTCAAAATATGAATTCAATAACAAATTCTTGGTGGTATAATATTACTTAGAGTTATACTAGGTGTAGCTTAAATCTAACCCTCTATATATATATATATATAGAGAGAGAGAGAGAGAGAGAGAGAGAGAGAGAGAGAGAGAGAGAGAGAGAGAGAGAGAGAGATCCAAATTATGTATATATTTTTATTATATGGGGGGAGTGGTTGAGGAGGATAAGGGATCCATCACCTAATTGTATATTATAGTTCGATACCCCCAAAATTTATATAATAACAACCCTTGTCTTGTACCATAATGACAGCAAGAAGTCAGCCAATTAATGGAACCCTTTAAACCATATGCGATAGTTTAGTTTACATTTTGCATAAATATCAAACGGGGTTTTGCTGTACTTGATGGCAAAGTGTCATATGACGAGTTGAGATAACGTCACCCAAGATTTTCTTGCTCTTTCTTATGATCTTCTTCCCTATCCATTTTGGCACAGAAATACATTAATTAACACATAATGACAGCTTAACCATTTGGGTTTACCGTTAATCAAAGCAAATAGTCGTCTGCCGCGTATAACATGGTTTAGTTTAATGGTTTTGTCTATATCCATAGACATTGGGTTCATAACTTAGATTTGCATGAGTTTAAAGATAACATTAACAACAATTTAGCTTGAAATCTGTGAAGAGATTTTCATTTCACACTCTGTTTACACTTAGATTTGATCTCACTCAAACAAAACATAGTTTAATCGGATGCATTTGATGGAAAGCAGCCAAATCCAATGAATCAGATGCAAAACAATCCCTAGGAAAGGGCACATAAACGTCTAGTAAATTTGATAACACGGTAACCTTGACCTCCACAGTTGAGAGAAGGATGAAAAAGACACTAGCATTGAGTGAGCAAGTAAATTGAGTTGAAGCCATTTCCTATTTACTTCACAGGAACTGACAAAGGGCATGGCTTGCCAGATAGAGAAATTTTGATTATGGGTCTTAACTCTTAACTCTGAGCAAGAATGTCAACATACAAACATTGGGTGCAAATTTTGGGCCAATTGAGCACCTTTGAAAGCGATAAATCCCGATTCCTAAACAAGTTCTTAGCTACAAATTTCAGACTTCAACCAAAAAAAAAAAGTAAAAACGAAACACATCTGGCCTATCTCCTACTGTAGGCATCTGAAAAAATTTTACACAAATCATAGTGTACATAGAAACAGATGCAGCAAAACAAACCAACCGCATCCCACGCAGATTAAAACCCTAGGTGGAACAGCATCCAGCTCTCTTCACAGCAGAAACATCTTTACTGACATCTATTTTCTCTCCTTTGGAAGGAACAGCCGAAGCAGCTGCATCATCTCCAGTCTCCATGGCCTTCTTGCTCACTATATGGTAGATCTGAGTAAGAACTTCTGCAAAAGCATTGTCCACATTAGTTGCTTCCAGAGCAGAAGTTTCCATGAAGAAAAGGGACTCCCTCTCGGCAAAGGATTTCCCATCCTCAGTTGAGACTGCCACAAGGTGACGAAGATCCGATTTGTTACCAATGAGCATGACCACGATGTTTGGATCTGTGTGATCCCTCAACTCCCTTAACCACCTTTCAACATTTTCAAATGTGGAATGCCGAGTGACATCATAAACAAGCAGTGCACCAACGGCCCCACGGTAGTAAGCACTAGTTATGGCCCGGTACCTACAAACTCAACAAACAAGGTCAAATGATGAAAAAGTCCTGGACAGACAAAGGGTCCGTTTGGATAGAACTTATTGCTGAAAACTGAAAACTGAAAACTGAAAATACTATAGCAAAATAATTTTTTAATGTGTAAAAAAACACTGTTCACTCTTTTTTACTGTTCATATGCCTTAGTGCACTGTTCATGTCCCATGAACAGTGCACTAAGCGCTGGTCTTAAAAAAAAAAAAAAAAAAAAAAAAAACGTGGAGGGCCGGACGCAGACTCGCTATCTAAACCCTCTCAAAAAGGCAATATCTAATAGGTATAAAAACCTCAAAGCTTAGGAATATAACTTAATTGCACTAAAACAAAGAAATATCCAAAGAACAATGCTTTAAACACAAAGAGAATCATCATATATCTAATTAACTGATAAATTAATTCACCATCCAACTTTCATTTTAAAGCATTCACTATCATCCTGATAGAAGCACAGGAATTTAAATTTGCCAACACACTATCTAGAGTTGTGTAGTGAATTTAGACATAAAAAATCCAATTCCATAAAGAAAATAAATTGATTGGATCTATTTCATAATGTTACCATCCAAAACACAAGTCTAGGGACAACATTTTTCACAACATTTTTCATACCCCCATACATGGCCTGTTGTGATGCATGACAAAAGTGGTGTCAGTGGTGGACCTAGGTAAAAGTAATATCCCTTTGATACATGCGAGAAGCTTTCTTAACTGCCTCACTGTCACAAACATATATGGTACCTAGCCAGCTATATGTCCAACTTCTTCAAAAATGCATGACCAGGGGCCTTTTTTTCCCTTTCCTCTTGCAGTGCAGAACAGAAACCTAGTGTATTGCAGTGCAGAACACAACAGACACTGAACAGTTTTTGTTGTTTGTTTAGCTAAACACCAAATTCTTTGATTCAATTCTTGATTTTTGAGGTTTGTGTTCATCGGTTTTTGTTGTAGCAATTTTTGTTGAGGTAGTCTTTGGAGCTAAGTAAGGAAATGTTAGCATACTATACTGTCTTTGATAGTGCTAATTAGGCTTTAATGTGAGGTTTTCACATGTAAAATATATTTTTCAATCACTTCTTCCGTTGTCCCGCTAGTATGCTGAAATATGCAAAAATTATGGTACTCAACTACATCACTCTGCCACAATAAGGCAGAAACAATACAGAAGTCCATAGTACCGTCCTTTTGTGGCACTATGCATACAGGCTCGAATCCAAAAGCCCAACCCAGCAAGCTAACATTACACCTCTATCAAGCACACGACCACTGATTTTCTATCAAATTTCACATTATCCACAATGTAATAGTATACTACTTTTTCTTTTTTTGCTAACTGTCATAATTAACTTCTCCCTCCTCTCAGAGGTCTGTGGGGGCAAAACCAATTGAAATGAGACTCCAATCTGCCCACAGACACTTTCTTAGAACAAATTGACAGACACTTGATGTAATAACTAATAACTATATGGACAGATATAGCAAGCATGCAATATATATGAACATTTCAACCGAGAAATTTGCATGCATCCCAACAGGTACCAGCTAAAGTTAATGCTCTATTATATCTCATTCTTTCTCATGTAGGATTTATATGCAGGTGATACTCTTTCCTATGTTATCAACATCAAATAGGCCTGATACCAACAAGCTGCAACAAAGTAATCCAGAGAACACATTAGAGATTGTCCATCTAATATAAGACCCAGGTAGTTCTTATTCGTAAATTGCACACACCCAATGGGTTTTCAATCCATCACGTCACCCTCCACCAATTCTTGTAGGAGGAAGAAGTGCCATTTGAACTAGAGATCATTGGCCATAGAAGGTATTTAAAGTACTGAAAATTTTAGTTCAAATTTTTCCCAAATATAGATTTGGCTTCGTAGACTCCTAGTTTATTTATTACTTGAATTTTCAATAGTGTCTGAAGGAAGCATAACAAGGAGGAGAGAAAGAAGGACTTACACTTATTGAACTAAACTACAGAAGGCTTATGCCTAAAGACCAAGCTTGTTATACTTATCAAAAAAAAAAAAACAAGCTTGTCATACATGCATACCAGGATATGAACCACAAGGGCAATGGAGTTCTCAAGATTGAACATTTTTCTCTAGGTTTATGAAAGCTAGAGTTTAGAAGCATGGGTTAGGATCTACTTCCCACTTAAAGGTCCCTCCCAATGATTTTAAGGTAGCATGAGATGTAGCTAAAAACCTATACATGCCTGTATCAAACTGAGATCGCAACCTAATCACCAAGTGGAAAGTGCAAGTTTTCAGCAGAAAGTTGAAATCAAAAATTGAAGATTACGCCACCGAGGACCTCATTTTGGATAGAGCATTCATGAAAGATATATAGCATAGATTCAGGTAGATACAAGTTATCATAGGATGATGGTAAATTCTAATTCTAATAGTAAGGAAACTTTTTTTTTCAAATAAGTTTGTTTTGGTCCCAAGGGGAAGGGGGGAGAGAGATTCAAACTAGTAACCTCCACTTCATGAGGCGCAGTCCCCAACTGATTTTACTACCTCTTGAAGTTGGTCACAAGAAGGAAAAGACAAGATTCGAACAAGTTACCTCCACTTCATAAAGATGTGGTCCCCAAATGATTGCGCTACCTAGGGGTGTGTATGGGTCTGGTTGGGTCGGGTTGAGGGAATTTTTCAACCCAACCCGCCATGGTGGGTTAAAAAAAATTCAACCCAACCTAACCCATCACAGGGGTCCAACCCAACCCACATGGATCGGTTGGGTCAAATTGAGCCCATGGGATGGACAGTTTTTTTATTTATTTCATTACTATTATTATTAAATTAAGCATAAAAATATATATATCTCACCTAAGTTGATAAACAAAATATACATGAACTAGTATCCCAACTCAATTATAAACATATAGGAGTGGAGTGGGAGAGTGGGAGTGGGAGGCAGCGGAGAGAGAAATAATATTGTTAGGGTTTGTGAGATAATTGAGTTTTATATAGGAAGAGCCGAATAGGAAAAATAAATTTAATAAAAAATTTATTAAATATAATATATTTTTAAATATATAATTTAAAATTTAAATGTATAGATGAGTCAGGTCGGGTCGGGTTAGGCAGGTTTGTGATTGTTATAACTCAAATCCAACTCAACCCACTATAAAAAAATATTTCATAACCCAACCCAACCCACCAACCCCAAAAAACCGACCCACCCTAGCGGGTTGGATTGGGTTGGTTTTGGCGGGTTGGCTGCACACCGCCAATACCCCTTGAAGTTTACCAGTTAGGATACTTATTCTATCCTGTTAATTTTTACCAACAAAAAATTGCTACATATTTAGTATGAAAATTGTTGTTTCTACCAATCAATTCTATTTGGAATAGAATGACAGAGAACAGGCCAGTTCCACACAATCTAGCTCAAATAACCAACACTATATTTTTTTTTTTTTATAAGTAATAACCAACACTGTATTGTTTAAATATAAATAAAATAAAAACACCTTAAACCTGATTTTGAAGACAAGAACAGTCATACAGTTCATTTGATTATACATCATAGTAGAATAAGCATATCACAGAGCCCAATTAAACAACCCGTGCTGACTGGATTTCCAAACAACCCCTCATTATATAAGTGTGTTTATTCAAGAGCAAGCATGACAATACAACTATACTCACATGCACTGGCGGAGCCAGGGGGGGGCGAGGGGGGACACCTGCCCCCCCTGACTCCTAAAATTTTTTAGCATCAGTACTCAAGTACTTACTGACATGGAGGAAAAAAAAAAGAAAAAAAATGACTTCTTGGTTGAACATGACTCTCAAGAAAAAGAAAGGAAAAAAAAGTTCACAAACACCAAACTTTTGTCTTGTCCTACATCACCTATTTCACTATTTTTTTTTAATTTTAATTTTATATTATTATTTACACAATTTTTACTATTTATGATACTTTTTATAGCATTTTATTCTTGAATGATGCTAGGATACTACATATTTTACTACTTATATCTTACAAATTAGCATGTCACCAATCAAAAATAATAATTTCAAACATTTATTCATTATGTTTTTTTAAGTAACACTAATCACATTTTTACTTCATCAATTTGTAAATTTTTTAGTAGCAATGAATTTGTTATTTTTGTTTATTTATTTTAATAATATGAAATATATTCATATTTGCTTATAATTTTTTATTTATTCTGTTATTATTTTTTATTAGTATTTTTTAGATTAATTTCACTTTTAATATTGCCCCCTCTAGACTAAAATCCTGGCTCCGCCACTGCTCACATGCATAGTACATAAAATGCTTTGCGTACTGATACTTTTAGTGTACAAAGAACATACAATGAAAGGCCAGTATTGACAATGGCATTAAAGATGCGGATGTAGTAGGTAGTGGTGGTAATATTTATGCTGCATTCAAGATCGCTATAATGCTATGCTACAGTAATATTTTTAATTGATTCCTGTTACATTTTAAGTCAGAAGAATTTACTGAAAACTCTCAAGTACTGATCTATAGAAGTTGGTATCATTAATGACAAGGATCATAAGACCAATAATTATCAAAATTGCTGCCAACGGTGGTATGCAGGAAGCGAGGTAAAATTTTTTTTTTTTTTTACCCGTAAGAGTGTCCTGTTGAAATAACTCGTGGGAACATCCATATTTCAGACTTGAACAACTAGAAATGATGTACTTTTCAAGATCATGGACACCACCATATTGAAACAAAGATATATGCACATACAGAAACATGTAACATATAATTCTAAAAGGAAGGAGCCTTGAATCTATAGTTCATACTTTCTTTCCAACAGTGCCCATATCCAAAATTAGACATTCCAAACTTCAAATGTGTCTCAACAATGATGACATAATACCAACTCTAATAATTCTAACCAACATATGCAACTTCACACGAGAAATCAACAAAACCTAACTTATGCTAGTGTTACTGACCCTCAATCACCACCACTCCTTAAAAGTACAACCACTACACCCCAAGTGAAGTAAACATTGCCATCACAATCTTTCTGTAAATAAAACCAAATAAGTGCTACATGCACAATGCCACTGCATATACGCTGCTATAACCCCACCCTCAAATGTCACCACAACTGCCATGTGTAACATATGGACTGCATGTCACTTCCCACAACTTACTAAAGGAATTATGCATGCTCAGAATCATAGTGCATTGCAATGACAAGAAAAAATACATTAGAACATAGTAACAGTGACATAGCACTAAATCAGACAGCTTATAAAAACAAAAACAAATAAAAAACAAATAAATTTTAGCAACCTCTTCTAAGGTTCATACTTAGTTCAATTTCGTATGCATATCATTGGTGAGATTTAAAATATATAAAAACTAATAAAAACAACAACAACAACAACAAAGCCTCAGTTCCAAATTTTTGGGGTCAGCTACGGATCTTTAACAAATTAGTTAGGGTAAGCCACATGCATTCTTTGCCCTCATTCTATTCTATCTGAAATCATACTCTCTATTACCTAATTGAAAAAAAAAAAAATATATATATATATATATATATAACATGATGTCTATATGACACAATGAGGTAATGAGGAGACCACCAGGGACAGACCTACATGTAGGCTTGGGGGGGGGGGGGATTTTGAAAAACTTTACTAGTATGTACATCTACACAAGTTTAGAATTTTGTCCTGAAATTTATATTCCCCCCCCCCCCCCCCTCCCTCAAAATACTTTTCAAATTGACCCAAGAAATCAAAACATAAAACTTATCTGTTATTGATTTCCTGCATTCCATTTGCCCAAGAAAAACAAAAACCTTTAGACAATTCATTGGACAATTCACAAAACCGGATAACAAAAGAACCTTTAGACAAGGTTTGGTCTCACAGATCTCTCTTCCTTCCTTGATCCGATCTTTTCTCCTCTCTCTTTCTCTCTGCATTGTGGTGTGTCACTTGTGAGGCTGGGCTGCTGCTTTGCCTTTCTAACTTTAAGTGATAAAGGTGGAAAGCGGAAACTTTCATTCTAAAACTATTAGTGAAAGTGATTACAAGTAGCCATGCTATCATGGGGCTACTGACAGTCCAATAATAGGGGTACACCATACAATTATAGCTTCTTTTTTATAAAGAGTACACCTATTGTTATGTATTAGAACTTAGAACAAGGGGAAATGTTAACATGTACTGAAGTTATTAATATAGATTAATGGAAAACGTTGCTATAATTAGTATTAAAAAAAAAAGGGAAATGTTAACCTTTAGTTATTAATATATCATTATAAAGATATTACGTATAGAATAATGTAAAAATATTAAATAAATTTATTTTTAAACAAAAATTGTAATGTGAAAAGATTAAAGAATCAGTCCAACTCGAATCAAACCAAAGAACCTACAAGTTTAGAACCACTCATTTTTTTCGGTTCTCTTTGCAATCGTATTTTTAAAACCATGATAAATTCCTATGATTTTTTATATTTAATAATTTGATGTCTTCGTTGGGCACACTAAGAAGTATCAGTTAAGCTAAAAAACTATTGATTATAAATCCCTATGATTAATATGACTTTTATTTTATTCAACTACAATGTTTGATTTTTTTTTATAAGAAAAAAAACAAATAATTCAAGAACCAATACTGATGATGCACCTTTGCCAACCTCTAGTATTGACAGACCAATTTCTAAAACTTTTTTCAATTAAAGAATTGTGGCCTTCCTTAAGTTCAAATCTTGGTTCCGTCCCTAGTGACCACCCAGGTAACCCATAAATCCAGACATCCTGAAGATAGTCCACTTAATTACAAGAGTGTGCCACTCAAAAACAAGCTTGTGCCTAGTAATCTTTATTGGGACAAGAACAGGTAGAAAAGACAACTAGTGTTTTTGTTTGATTCTTTCGTTTGCTTGTTAGTGGTTTAGTAAGGTTGATGGTTTGCAAGCTCCTAAGAAGTCTCAAATCTTGGTTCCATCCCTAGTGACCACCCAGGGAACCCATAAATCCAAACATCCTGAAGATAGTCCACTTAATTACAACAGTGTGCCACTCATAAAAACAAGCTTGTGCCTAGTAATCTTTATTGGGACAAGAACAGGTAGAAGAGACAACTAGTGTTTTTGTTTGATTCTTTCGTTTGCCTGTTAGTGGTTTAGTAAGCTTGATGGTATGCAAGCTCCTAAGAAGTCTCAACCCTAGGTCTGGCATATCCACTAAACTTTACCAACAGACTAGTTGTCATCTTCGAAGGCAGATCAATAGGAAGGAACAACATTTTCTATGGAAATTATCGACATACTTAAGTATACATACTGGTGACAAACCATACCATAGATGGGCCCTAAATCATATTTGAAGCAACAAGAATTTCAGGAAGCTTATACCTTTACGCTTATAGGTCTTCACGCAGGCATTTAAAACACTCAACTATATAATTAAATCAAACAAATAAAAAAAGACCAGATATAAATAATAATAATAATTTTTTTTCTCCTGTATAAAAATAATAATAACAGGGGATATTTATCTGCCATATCCCAATGCTGCAACTAAAAAACTACATAATAATTGACTTCCAATTCACAACACAACCATGCCAGAATATAGACAAACAGGTATCTACACTATTAGCATGCAAACTTTGCTCCATGCTGGAAACAAAGGGTATAACAAAACTTGAATTAACATGGAAACTCTAAATACACAACACAAGCAACCAAGCAAAGGGTAGTACACTTGAACCTTCATGTTTTAGTGGTAAGTTACACATATGCCTGGTGGGACTTGAACCCACAACCTCACCCTCCACCTTGCTCTAACAAGGGGAATTAGTGTCATTTGAGCTAGACCTCATTGGCATAGTATTCTTAAACATTAAATGCTATTAAGAAGAATGCTCTCAAATAAGAAAATAGTAGCACAGCTTGATGCCACATTATTAGCTTATTATGTTAATAAGAATGACAATATAATACAATTAATCTATTCAAGTACATTTCTAATTCTTGGAGTGGGTTATTACATGGGAGATGCAACTTCCAAAGAACAATAGGAATAAAAATTGATACCATCCCAACCAAAACAAGGGATTATCATAATAGATGTTTAATGCATGTTGTCAAGAAGACCATATATAATTGGAGTAAGATGCAGTAGAGTATAGACAAGGAATGAGTTCAACTAATGGACATGAGGCAACTGGATTACACGCACAGTAACATGCATGTGCATGTGTGTACTAATATGATAGATAACATCAAGAGAACATAAATGGTCCAATTGTTATGCCCACACACAGAGATGAGCAAGTGGACCACAAAATTAGGGCAATAATGATATAGAGCAGTGCTTCAAGAGTACCATGTCATTGACACATTTGATAAAATGATACAATTGATGAGGAATTTTAAGATACTATAAGCCTAGCCTTGGTTAGCAAATTAGGATCAGGTACACAAAATCAGCATTCTTATACCAAACACCAATCCTCGGATTGTTAGAGGGAGAAGAAAACAAAGAAATTGACAATAAATTAGGGACAACATCAATAGAGACAATATGGGTAAAGACAACAGATATTGTTTATTTTTATATAAAGAAGTCCAATGGTTACACTATTAAAACTGTTTAGCATCAGGCAAATTGAACAAAACAAACCGCCAAGAAAACAAAAGGAAACAGAATAAAAACAACCCAAAAACAAAAAAGATTGCAAAACAAGATAAAAAGATATTATAATCATTTAAACTTTTCATTCCATGACAATTTAAATAAATTATTGACTACAAATCATATCTAACATATGACCAGCCTGCACAATGGAAAATACAAAAGCTTCAACAAATGCAATCCAGCTTTTACATTAATTGAACCACATCTAATTCAAACTTCAAAGCGAAATCACACCAACCCAATTACAAGCCAGAACATTTTGCCTCATTTCTAACTCATTCTCATGTTTCAGATGCATATTGCATAATTCAGACGTAAATTCAGATAACAAGCAGCAGAATATCAAGATCTACTATTCCAAACCAAAAATCTAACTTTGATCTGCCATGCAGCCTGATTACTAGGAAAGAAAACTTTTTTTTCCTGTTATTGGTTAAGTAAAATTAAATAGGATATATTTTAGACTCAGATCTAGTGAAAACAGACCCGTCTTAGTATCCAATTAAACCACCATATCAATGCTAGAACTCAAATAAACTAAACCCATTACTCAACCAAGCTTGATATAGTAGTTTTCAGATTGGCATGATAATTCACGTCCTAAGAATCAAAACAACAAAAACCAGGAGACATTAAACTAGAATTTCCTTTCTTTTCCCGCGTTTTCTCAGCAACCAAACACCCAAAAACACACAATAACTTTGAAAAACGAGAAATGCCCAGATCATAAAAAACAAGAATTACAGACCCAAAAACGCAAAAAACACAAAAAAGAAGGCGCACCTTTCTTGACCAGCGGTGTCCCAAATCTGGGCCTTGATGACCTTGCTATCGACATTCAAGCTCCGAGTGGCGAACTCGACCCCGATGGTGGACTTGGACTCTAGGCTGAACTCGTTGCGAGTGAACCTGGACAGCAAGTTGGACTTGCCCACACCCGAGTCACCGATCAGCACCACCTTGAACAGGTAGTCATAGTCATCTTCAGCTCTGTAACCAGCCATTTTTTTTTTCCAAAACAAAATACCAAAACTTTCGCTCCCAAAATAAGCAGTGGGAGTTTTCAGTTTAGTTTAGAGAGAGAGAGAATTGTGTGTGTTTTTACTTTTTTTGAGATCTCTCTCACTCTACTCTCTCTCTCTCTCTCTCTAAATTTTAGTACTTTTGTTTGTGTGTGTGTTTTTTTTTTTTTTTTTTTGGGTGACTTTTTTGGGTTTGTGAGTTGGAAATGTTCGAGAGACCAGAGGCAGAGAGTCTGGTTGGGCTGGAGTCCAAAGCAAGGCAGAGGGATGTGTCTGTTTTTGAATGCTGAGCTTTGTTTGTTTAGTTTGGTTCGACGAGGAATAAATGGAATGGCATTGATGTCACTTCAGTTCCCAAACTCGACTAGTCTAGTCTTAAGTCCACTTCATTCTTCAACGATTTCAATCAGGTTTTTTAGTACTTTGCTTGTTGTGAGGATATTCTTGTCCAACAAATTCTAGTAGCACAAAATAAAAATGCACAAATTTTGCCACAATTTTTATCGCGACTTACAGTAATTAGTAAAAAAACGGTTGTAGATTTATGTAAAAGCGACAGATAACTAATCATAATCTGCGTAAGTTGTGGGAAAATGTAATTAATTTGCACATTTTGTATGCTCTTTGGGAGTTGAAGGAAGGTTGATCATGGGGAAGTTATGTTGGACAATACTGTATTCTTAAACAAACACTAAATTTAGAGAGGTCTGTTAATAGAAATATATAGTCATAGGGCCTTAATATACATATTTTATGTTGTCATAGTGAATCATTCACCAACATGCCTAAGGATAGGGGCTCAGAATAGTTATATAAAAAAAAAAGAGTAAAAACAAAGGAAATTAGACAATTGAACCTGGCTGCATGAATAATGCAATGGAAGGTTCCTTGAGGCAATAACAATTAACAAATTATGTTGCCTCATTGTGTTGCATGACTACAAGAGTTGGCTTAGAGGCAATATGTCAATGGCTTTGCAAAGTTGATGAACTTGTGGTCATAGTTTTGCAGGTTGGCAAGTCATACATGCCCCCTAGCTTTTGAAAATTTCCATTAATCTTCTTTTACATTTGGTAATAAATCTAAAACTTACACAAAAATGTATTTACTAGCATCGCGAGAAAATTTCTTGACTCCACCACTAGGCGACATGGCAACCTTGTGTGGGCTTGACCATGGGAAAAATGTGGCGAGCAAGCTAAATGAGGATAAGGTAGGCGAGGCTGCTTGATCGTGTTGGCATGTTGGTGTAGTGCAAGTAGTCTCGAATTGGTTATGACTTGCATGGTCAACTGGGACTAGTTGCATATGGATGGTGATGTGTTGTGTGGATTGTGCGGCCATACTTGAAACTAGCATTGGTACGGGGCAAGCCCTCCAAATGGTAATGCATGGTCCAAACAGTTTGCATGATGTTGGACAATGCGTTTGGATTAACATCATTAAACAATAAGATTCTTGGGAAGTCAAGTAACTTTTTTTTTTTTTTTACAAGATAGAATTCTACTCTAGCCTAATCTAAATATATATGTGTGTGAAACTTCCTCCTGGAGACTTGAACTCCAGCCCTTGCTCCCAACACTCCACAAGTACTTATACTTGTGGAGTGACCATCGCATCAAGGGTATACGGTTAAAACCCTTGTTATTAAGCATTCACATTAGCTCATATAGAAATTCATGTCTATTTTAGCATAAGAAGCTACTTTTTCTATTTTACATAATCACTTTTAAAAAACACTCACATCAAATTATCTATTCTACATTTTTTTTTGTTAGAAACTATCTATTATGCACTTTGTTTAATTTAAATAATTATTTTTATTATTTTTAATTCTTTATGGGAATATAAAAAGTTGAATAAAAAAAATCAATTATTTTTTTCCCATTAAAAATTTCTAGAAATATTTCTTAAATCAATACCTTTAGGCATCTATTAACTTTTCTCTTATTATTATCATTTCATCTTCTTCTTGTTTTGTTCTCTCTCTCATATTTCATCCTCTCTCTCTCTCTCTCTCTCTCTCTCTCTCTCTCTCTCAATTTGACCTACCATCAAACCCACCATCATCCTCTACCCTCTTTTTCAATCTGACCTAGCTAGCTAAGATCTACATCTTTCTTTTGATCTAATAGGCAACGACTCTAAGGACTCAAACGTTGTAGCCCTGTATGTCTCTCATCTCAAACATTCCATCACCAGTGGGCTGTCATGTTACGAACTAGGTTCAAGTTTGGGTTTTGGGTTTTGATTTTGATTTTATATGGGTATTTGGTTGATTTTTTGCTTGGAGGTTAGTTTTTGTGGTGAAAAAGTAAAATTTGGGGAGGTTTTCTCTTGTTAATTTCATTTGGATTTTAGTTAATTTTGGATTTGCGCTCTGTTTGTTTCATTAGAAAACCTTCTATAAAGATAGTTGGGGATATTGGGCTTTTGCCCTTATTTTGCAAAAATAATAACAATATATCCCTGTTTTGAAGCTATTTAGGTCTGTGTCCCTATTTTGAAACTCGATTTTATTAAAATTGAGTTACAAGTGAAACTCAACATTAGCAATGTCGAGTTCTATGCATATTTTGTCACTTAATTTTTTTAAAAAAAATTAAGTGAAACTCGACTTTGGTAAAGTCGAGTTTCAATTAAAAATTTACATATAACTCGATTTTGAGGATATCAAGTTTTATACCGAACTCGATTTTGTTAAAATCGAGTTTCAAAAACAGGGATACAGACTTTAATAGTTTCAAAATAAGGACATATTGCTGTTATTTTTGCAAAATAAGGGCACAAGTCCAATTTTTCCAAAGATAGTTTTTCACATTTTCCAGTGTTTGGTAGCATATAAAAAATTGGTCAACTGAAAACTATCTTTTAGTTAACAGAAAAACCCTAAAAATGATAAGGCTTATTTTCTATAGGTTGTTTTCCAAAAAAAAAAATATTGGAAAACAATCTCTCTCTTTCTCACCACCCCTTTGCTTCTTTCTTCTCACACCCTCACTGTCACTCCCTCTGCCTCTTCTCTTCCTGTAGATTTATCTGTCTATTTGTCTCTCTTCTCTCTTTTCTCTTTGTATCTCTACCCCTCTGTAAAACCGTTTGCTGATAAGGTTTTTTTTTTCTTTTCTCACAAATCAGTCAACAATTCCTCCTTGCAAAGATGAACAGATCTGTAGCAGTAATTATTTCATTCATTTCTACCAAAATCCCAATTTTATTAGATAATCAGTGTTCTTGTTTAGTGGTTTTTGCTTCAACAAATTAATATGTTGTATGCAGACTGTTGAGGTTCTATCAGTGATTTTTGATTGTTTGGTTGTGTTCAACTCTTCTAGTGTTTATTTGATTTCTATTTGTACATGTTGGCTATGTATGGGCTGTGTTTGCAGATACATTATACAAAATATTTTTTGAATTATATTTGCTACTGTATTATATTAATATTTGGCTGTGTAAGGGCTAGTATTTCTGTAACAAAAAATTAGTATCGTCAAAATATATTGATTAAGAGTTATTAACATATATGTTTAGGATGTTGCTATACGTGAGAAGCTGCCACCAAAATATTAGGATTAGCTTATACTGATTGTAAAGATACAAATAAGAATTGATTTGAGTTTTCAGCCTAACCATAATGCGGTGAAAGCTCCGCATTTATATATGAATGTACAAATGGTCAGATACAAAGTATTTGAGATACAATGAGATTGATATACGGAGAAGTTTGAAATACAAATAAATCTTCTTGTTTATCACAATCTACAAATTTGGTTGAGTTTGTATTTTGTATTGTAGTAATCGCTTAATCACAAATATTTGAAATCACAAATATTTGAAATCTTGGACTCTATGAGTTGACTCTTATAATCTTATCCTTAACATTGATTAGGACCAGCTAGTATTTTGAATTATGAGAAGTATGGATATTTTGAATTATAAGCTTATTGCTTATATGTATAAGAAATATATAAATATATATATTGTACGTAACTGCTTATATCTATTGTGAAAATTTTAGTTTGATTACAAGAGCTGGGTGTACATAAATTTCATATTATACATGTTTTAAATTATACAAGAAATGTTTAAGCTCGAGCTTGGCTTGACTAATTAATCAAGCTAAGCCAAGCCGAGCCAAGCTCAAGCTTTTTGGCATTCTCACAAACTCGAGTTCAAACATTGTTTTTAGGCTTGTCTCAAGCTCAAGCCAAGCTTGAGCATTTGATTTTTAATGACGAGCTAAACTCAAACACACACTACTTAGCAAAGCTTGACTCGTTTATAGCCCTACCTAAATCAATCACCCAAAAAAAATTTAGAGTTTTCATTTTTTATTTATGATTGACAAAAGAAAAATATTTAAAAAACAATATATATAAATTTGTTTATTTTTCAAAGTCATATCTTGGTGCTTTCATTGCTTAGCTTCAAGGGAGAGAGAGAGAGAGAGAGTCAAATTTAGAACCAAAAAAATTGCATTTGTGTCGTGACTTTTTTTTCTAGCCTTTTATTTATGAGAAATGCGATATTCACAACAATTTCATAATGCTTTCACAACAAATCCTAAGGGTCCATTTTATTGGGAGGAAAGAAAATGAGGAGAGGATGAAAAGTGGTAGGATAGAAAAAATTTTAGTTTCCCTTATTTGTGATTAGTTGGAAGGGTGGAAAAGTGGAGAGATGAAATTTTTTTTTGTTTGGTTAAGATGAAAAATGAGAGGATTGAAAATAGAGTTTGTATAAATTTACCATAATGTCCCTATTATATAAAACATAAAATAACACATTATATACTTTTAAAAAATTGTGTATAAATAAACACTTCATTAAAATGAAAAAATAAATTAAAAAAGCTTAAGAAACTAATCCACAAAATTTTTCTAAAAAGAAAAACAAACAAAAATCAACAAAATTAAGGAGAAAAGAAACAAAGAAGGAGGAGGAAGAAGAAGAAGAAGAAAAAGAAGATATGACCGCAAAAAAAAAAAAGGCCAAAAGGCCCAAATGTTCGAAACGTATCTGCTTAGGTATATTTGTCCGAAAGCAACAAGGAGCAGATCCTTGTTCTCTCTTCTATAATCTCCCCAATTTGAGGAGATTGATTTTTGGTGGGCCCGAGAAGAAAACCCCCGGCCCTACCATTTTTCTCTTCCTCCTCCTCTCCTAACCAAATAGCCAGTTCAACCATTTTCTCCCCACTTTTTCTCACCTTTATTTTCCATCCACCCACTTTTCACTCCAACCAAACATACCCTAAGTGGTAAATTATAATTAGTTGTTATTGGTAGACAAAAAAAGTAATTTCAGTGATAGGTTTAAATTATATATATATTTTTTAAAATGTGTATAGATAGGCACTTCATTAAAATGAAAAAATAAAATAAAAAAGCTTAAAAAACTAATCCAAATTTTTGTTCTAAAAAAAAACAAACAAAAATCAAGAAAACTAAGGAGAAAAGAAAGAAGAAGAAGAAGAAGATGAAGGCAATGTCCAGAAAAATGGCTACCAAGACAAAAAGAAGAAGCCAAAAGGTCCAAAAGTTCGGAACGTATCTGCTCAGGTATATTTGTCCAAAAGCAACAAGGAGCTTTGCTCATTGTTTTCTCTCCTATAATCTCCTCAATTTTGGGAGATTGATTTTGGGCGAGTTTAAGAAAAAACACCTGGCCCCACTAGTTTTCACTCTCCTTCCCCTTTCAACCAAACAACCACTCCTACCATTTTCTCCTCACTTTTCTCATATTTATTTTCCATCTACCCACATTTCACTCCAACCAAATATACCTTAAGTGGTAGATTGCAACTAGTTGTTATTGGTAGATAAAAAAATAATTTCAGTAGTCGATTTAAACTAAAAGTAATAACAACTTATCAATTATAATTTATTATAAAAACATTATGAACTTGGTCTTCTCCTTATTTATATTGCTTTTCTTCTTCTTATATTAAAATAGGCCCATCTTATAAATAAATAAAAAAATGACCCATTTTGTTATATTTGTACCCAAACTACAGCCCAACGATCCTAAAAGCTGAGAAAGTTAGGCCCAACCCACTCAGTACCTGACTAAACCCACAATATCTCATCACACACACGCGTTGATTAACCATTAGCCAAGCCTGGTAACGAAGTGGTCACCTCACCTAGCCGCACGCTTGGCCGGCCCGACCCAGCCAAGCATACTTTTATTGACGTTTTCTCGTTTTCGCACACGACTCCGTCTCCTATTTCTATACAACAAACACGCATTGCGCTTCTCTATCTATCTTTCTCTCTCTCTCTCTGGTTTCAGATCTGGAGCTCTCTCTTTAGCCGTAAGCCTCTCTCTCTTTCTCTCCCCCTCTCTCTCTCTCTCAATTTCCACATTTCGATCTATGTATTATACTCGTTGTCACATTGCACGATTTACTTTCCTTCTCCTTCGATCATTGATCTGCCAGAATTTACGATTTTCCAATTCCTCGATTAATTTGTTTTCCATGGAAAAAATATTTCGCGTAATTTGAATTTTACTGTTATATTGTATTTGATCTATAAAATTTCATAATTAAAAAAAAAATCCTGAATTTTGAATTAATGTCGTGCTCTTTTTTTTTCTTTTTTTTCAGATCCAATGCATTAGCAATTATTATGCATGGTTCGTTTTTGTTAAGAATCGCTTTAGGTTATAGATCCTGTGATTTTTTGTTTGTTTGTTAAATTATTTCTTTGATATTAACGTTAAAACGGTGCGTTTTTGCCTGCAATATGAATTTGTAGGTTTTTTCTACCAGATTCAATTTAATTCGTGCACTGAATTCACAGTTGACTCTGTTTGATTTGGTGTGAAACAAATTTTTGGTTCAGGAAAATACTTTTTACTGTTAGATCAGTGTTTAAATTTAAGTACTCTAAAAAAAAAAAAAATTATTATCTATTTTATTTTCCTTGCGTTGTGAGCTATAGCCTTAATTAATAATGTATGAATTGTATAGCATTCTCTGAAATTAATGTGATCTCATTTGTGGCTGATGTGGGATAGCAACATATTGCATTTTGAATATGTTGAGATATTAGTTGGTTTGATTGATTTTGAATTACTCTCGGGCTTCGCTAATGTATTGCATGGTTGTATGGTTTTGTGCTGATGATGCGTTGACTCAAATGGGGTCTCAAAGTTCATAGAGGTTTTATGGTGTAGGACTGGATAAAATGTTAGGTGATGGATTGCGAACATGACAATCAGGAAGTATATTAACTAAATTAGTGTCATTGTCCACGAGTGCTTTGTTGATAATCCTAAGAGATGTAACAGAATTGGTGTCACTGTTTGAGATTGTTTGGGACCGTTGAGTTCCAATTATTATGCCGTGTGTTCTTGGGCATGAGTATAAACTGCTTAGCCTGTCAAGGGTGAATGCCCATGGATTACCCGGCAACTGATTTTGACAAGTGGGGTCAGTTGCTCATAGCTAGAGGCAATTTCAAAGGGCTCTTCTTTAGAAAGACTCCCTACATTATCAAAAAAAAAAATCCAATTGTTATGCCCATATTCCCATTTCGGTCGCCTGTAATTGGCATTGTAGTATTTCTTTATTTTCCCTTTGTTGTGTGTGACATCACTTTGTCTCTCATTAATCTGATCATGCTTATTCTCTCCTTGTGGAAGCCGACCCAGTATGAGTGTAGGATAAATCTGCATCTATAAAACCATTTGACATTAATTATTGAGCATAATCTCATTGTTTTGATGCTTATAGGGTGTCTGATAATCAATTCATATGATGAACCACTATTATGCAATGCACATGGATTACAAGATATAGACTGGAATGTTATAGGCATTCTTATATAGATGATTTCTTGGTAGTGATCAATAAGCATTCTGCATGCTTTAGTAAGATTTTTTTTTTTTTTAATGTTCCTTCCCCATTTAATTTGATAAACTTTATTCAACAGTTTCACCTTATACTCCATGAAATCCTTTTATAGTTACTAATAAACTTGAATCTTATCTTTAATTGTTCTTAAACAATTTACTTGGCATGTATATTGTTGATCTACTGATGATAAAAGTGTAAACTTTGGAAGCAGGTGCTTGGTTTAGTTTTTGCCGTTAAAAATGGGAGGAGGATTTAGAGTGTTGCATCTGGTCAGACCGTTTCTCTCATTTTTGCCAGAAGTTCAGAGTGCTGACAGGAAAATTCCCTTCAGAGAGAAGGTCATTTACACTGTCATTTCGCTTTTCATCTTTCTCGTTTGCAGTCAGCTTCCTCTTTATGGAATTCACTCAACAACGGGTGCCGATCCATTCTATTGGATGCGTGTTATTCTTGCATCAAACCGTGGGACTGTGATGGAGCTTGGAATTACACCTATTGTGACTTCTGGGCTAGTGATGCAACTCTTGGCTGGGTCCAAGATCATTGAAGTGGACAACAGTGTCCGCGAGGATCGTGCCCTCTTGTAAGTTTTGAGAAGTTTTTGTGAGATATTTACATGAAAACCCCCGAAGTTTGACCTTGCTGTTTAAACCTTAAATTTTCAATTGCACCAATTCCTACCTTATGCTATTAAATTATTGCAATCTGGACCATTAGTATGTCTCATTAAACTAAGAATAAAAGAAATTCATGTAATCTGTGTTTACTACCTATTTAGACTTCAAGTTTTCTTCATATGAATATGTGACTGTATTCTACGACCAAAATATGTATCAAAACAACTTAAAAACCCTTAATAAAGAGACACATTTTAATGAAGAAACCATTTTCTTGTGAGTGGTTTTGTGGCACTAAAATACTTTCGCCTTTCAATGTTTATGTTTCAGATTTTTTAGTGTCCTGATAAGTTTCAAGGCGTTCACTTGAGTTTCCATTACTTTTAGTTAATAGTGACTCACTGAGGAGGCAAAGTGAAACAATTTAGAAAGATTTGGGTTGTAATTAAAATTTTTTAAAATTCAGTATTTAATTGGAATCCAACCCTAAACTATGAGGGACCCCCCCTCTCCCTCCCCTCTTTCTCTCTCATTGTAAGCTGTTTCTTCTGCATGAAGTTGTAGCAGTCAATGAAAACTTTGCTCTAAGAGCTTTATGTTTCCCTATTTTTTGAGGATTACTATATTAAATATAAATTGGAACCCTTTACTAATCCACCATACTTAGTTTCAATGTATCTGAAACAATTGTAAAAATTTAGTTGCTTCATTGTCAATTTAAAAGCCTGAGGGGGCCAATTAAAACTTGGGTTAACTTACAAGAGGGCTAATATGTTTCTTTATGCCAATTACTACTTCAACATTTTAGTATCCACCATTAATGGGCAAGTCTTAAAGTCTAATGATGTGCCCTAGCAAAAAAAAAATTATTGCAGATTAGGGCTGATTCTGTCCAGTCTTTGTTTAATTTTTGGATTTACTGGAAGATCAGTGACATCAGTCAAAATGCTTGTGGTCTTGTGTTTCCTTGATTCTTTTGGGACCTATGTCTTCTTAGTTAAAGAAATAATGGATCTTTGCTCTTCTCAAGGAAAATGAGATTTGTATTCAGATTTAGATGCTGTATCCACCAAGAAATTAATGTCGTAAATTTCAACTCTTGGTGGATTCTGTATTTGAAATGTAAATGTACGTACATAAAATTATAAGCTGCACATCCTTGCCTTGTTGCTTTTTAAAAGTCAACTATCTTTCAATCGTGATTTGGCTCTGTAGCTTCTAGTGTAATGAATCCTGCTTTCTTTGGCACGTGTTTTTGCAGAAATGGGGCACAAAAGTTGTTAGGCATCCTGATTGCTGTTGGTGAAGCAGTTGCCTATGTCCTATCTGGGATGTATGGCAGTGTTGGTCAACTCGGTGTGGGCAATGCTATTCTTATAATTATTCAACTTTGCTTTGCCGGAATTATTGTTATATGCCTAGATGAACTTCTCCAGAAGGGATATGGTCTGGGGTCTGGGATCTCTCTCTTCATAGCAACCAACATCTGGTAGGCTACAAATTTGATTTTCATCATGGTGTTTAGAATGGTACGATCTATGGTGTTTTAATCCTCAATTTTCGGTTGACTGTGCAGTGAAAACATTATTTGGAAAGCCTTTAGCCCCACAACCATTAACAGTGGCCGGGGGGCTGAATTTGAAGGCGCTGTTATTGCTTTGTTCCATCTACTGATTACTAGGAGTGACAAAGTTCGTGCTCTACGAGAGGCTTTTTACCGGCAAAACCTGCCAAATGTTACTAATTTGCTTGCTACAGTCTTGATCTTCCTTATTGTCATCTACTTCCAAGGTTTCCGTGTAGTTCTGCCAGTCAGATCAAAGAACGCTCGTGGACAACAGGGCTCATATCCAATTAAGCTTTTCTACACCTCCAACATGCCTATCATTCTCCAATCTGCCCTTGTGTCAAATCTGTATTTCATCTCCCAGGTACTAAAGTTAATTATGCAGTGGTGAATATCAAACACCTTGCTTTACATTGTAATTGAAATGACACCATTTTTTTTTTAAATAAAAAAAAAAATCCATCCAGTTGCTATACAGGAAGTACAGTGGAAATTTCATCGTAAATCTGTTGGGAAAGTGGAAGGAATCTGAATATTCAGGTGGCCAGTATATTCCAGTTGGTGGTCTTGCTTACTATGTCACTGCACCAGCGAGGTGATGCAGTAGTTTCCTTTATCATATATTATCGTATTATCATATTAAAGTGCAAAAGCGTGTGCCACCAGGAGTAGCTAGTCATTGTGTTTTTGTCCATTGCTCTGATGCCTTTTTTTTTTTTTTTCCTGTTGATGTTATGATTTTGCAGTTTGGCAGATATGGCAGCCAATCCATTCCATGCTCTATTCTATTTGGTGTTTATGCTTTCAGCTTGTGCCCTATTCTCTAAAACCTGGATTGAAGTATCTGGGTCTTCTGCCCGAGATGTTGCTAAACAGCTCAAGGTATACCAAGATGAAACTTACATCACACTTCAAAAAAGACACAAATATTTATTTTTACTTTTTCCTATTTGAAGAGCAATCTCTTTGATCAATAATGTAGCTATTGACCAGCAATGGCGCCTCATGTAACATTAATTAAGTAGGCATGAGATGCCTCTAGTTTTCTTAGTTTTGTGATCATATGAAGACACCTATGCTCTGTTTTTTGCAGTAACTTCATAAAATGTTTGTATATCTACAGAGTTCCTTGTTTGATTTTCCATGCTTATAGACAATATGCCTTTTGCACTGCTGCTGCTGCTTTATGATCATGAGCTTTACATTGTAGACGAGATATGTAGGATTAAGATATGGTGCTCCAAAAATGTTACAATTATGAATGCATTCGGATGATGTTAAACACTCCATGCTGGTTCTGCAGGAACAACAAATGGTGATGCCTGGACATCGTGATTCAAACTTACAGAAGGAGCTGAATCGCTACATACCTACTGCAGCCGCATTTGGTGGAATATGCATTGGTGCACTTACAGTGCTGGCAGATTTCATGGGGGCAATTGGCTCAGGAACTGGAATATTACTTGCTGTTACAATCATCTATCAGTACTTTGAGACATTTGAGAAGGAAAGAGCCAGTGAACTCGGCTTCTTTGGCTTTTAAGTGCTAGACGTCTGTTTTAGGGAAATCTTAGGTGGTGCTAATGTGCTTCCTGACAGTTTTGGTGAAGTTATAGATGCAACTAGGCTCCACCCTTGTTGACACACACCATGGATAGAGATTGAAATCAATATGTAGTTTGGTAATGGTTAGTGACTTGCTTTTTTTATTTGTATGGTAATCATGTTAGCATGCTGAGGCACAGACAAAACAACTACCCGTGAAAACAGAGATCTTAAACTTTTCCTTTATTGGTGTTACCTTTCTCTATGTTGCATGCATTTATTTGTATCTTGTTCTATGATATTCTTGGTTGCATGCCACTTGACCCATGATTTGGGTGTTATGATTGGAGGCACACAGATACGTCCATTGAATAAAGTTGCCTTCAAATATGCTCTAGTGCTTAGGTGATTTTTATTTTTTATTTTTTAGTTAGGAAAGAAGGGGGTTTAAACTAAGGAAGTCAATACCGTACCGGAGGCTGTACCGGTACGATATATTTCGGATACCGGTCAATACTGGTGTATTGTTTCGGGATTACCGCTATTTTATATATATATATATATATATATATATATATATATATTATATACACACCAAAATCTCTAGAATCATGTTTATAAGCATATAATATTTCACTTATATTATAGTAAATATAAAAGTTTATTATAAAACATTACCTCAATTCAAAATAAATTATTCATAGGTTTAGACTTTAGTATCAATTAAAAGAAAAAAAAAAACACAATATAAAAAATAGAAAGTTTAGTTGTTCATTGCATACTAAGAAAACAAATAATAATAATAAGTTAATGTAAATAAGTTATCATTATGCTATTACAAAAATTCAAAAATTACAAAACTAAAAAAAAAAAAAAAAAAAAAAGCTTTTTTCTGTACCGGCCGGTATTGCCCAAAATTGGCCGGTACGTGGCCGGTATTTTTTTCGGTACAAAATAGAAGTGTACTGGTACTGGTACGGTATTGACCACCCTGGTTTAAACTAAATTCGCAATATGCAATATACAATGAATTGAGCCGGATGGCATCTCTAATGCATGGAGAATGCTGGGGCCTCGGTTTGCACCCTGGGGTGGGATATTTATGTAAGTGACATCTCTAATTCTAACCATACAATGGCAATAGGCACTCACCAAAACCCTAAAATGGGCAGGGGCCTTGTAAGGAAGAGAAACACAACAACGACCTTACTATGAGAAGGGCCCAGTTACCCTGAGAATTAACAGCACTATATGCTTTCCTATTAACCTAACAACGTGAAACACAAAAAGAATCCTTCTTTTACTAAATTTTGTTTAGGATGATAAACTAGCAGCCTTTATCTTATAAAGTTTCCGAATGATATGGACTGGTTTGTTTATAAATATAGTTAGCAATGATGGTGCATACGTGCAGCTGATGACTGCTAACCTCAGTCTGATTCCATTATTTGGAACTTTAGTAGCTTTTAGCTTTCTTTTTTGCGTATTAGCTGAAAAGATTGACTCAGAGATGCCATGCGTACTGTCCTAAAGTCTAAAGAATTAGACTAGATAAGACTGAATTCGGCAAATTTGATTTTAGCCGAAAAAGCAGCTTGACGAACACACACGTTTCATATATACCTTGCCACATTCAAGGGCAAGGAATGAGCTTTATTTGGAGGTCTTTAAGTCTATAAAAGCAAAGTAAACTAGTAAAAAAAAAAAAAAAGCAAAGTAAACTAGTAAAAAAAAGCTCGAGGGCAAATAATGATTTAGAGAATAAAATCTGTCTCCTCGAGCGTCAAAGCATTGCAACATCTAATAAGAAGAACCATGCTTGCTCAATTGCTCCAAGCAAACACATGGACCTTAGACACAGTTCATCTTCTTCTTCTTCTTTCTTCTTTTTTTTGGGGGGGGGGGGATCATGACCTTTTAATCCTTTTTTTTTTTTTAATGCATGGCAGCTTACGTTCAGAGTATAGAGCTGTAACAGCTACATTTGTACTACATGTTCGATCAATTCCGGTTTACAATGAACCTAGTAATTAATATATTATATACATATATATTTATATATAATGTATATATTCAAGCTAATAGGTGCGCAGACATGTTGGCTAGGATGGGTGCTGAATAGGACTTAGAATTTCCTATGTTTAATAGTCCGCCTATAGACGTATTTTCTGCTTTGAGGATGACTATACTGGAATATTTTTTAACGGGCTTCTTCCTGAACTTGATGTAAGAGCAACCGCGTAAAAGGATGTAAAATTTTTGTCTATATTGCACAAAAAAAAAAAAAAAATTTTGTTTATCTTACATCCTTATTTTTACAAAATACCCACATCAATTTATCTATTTTAAACATTCATTCAATAAAATATTCATTTTTTTACATTTTTTTTATTATTTCCTTCAATGATGCAAAAGAGAGAGTGAGGCGAAGAAGAGAGAAACAAATAATAAAATATTAAATGTAAAACTACAGTAGCCGTGTGTATATGCACAATTTTGCAAGCTCTAATGTGGGTGTTTTTTGTTTGTTAAAATTTGTAAGATTAACTATTTTTTGTATTATGCACAATTTTGCAATCTTTGATGCGGTTATAATATTCTATTTTTTTTAATACATTGTCTTTTAACCAATATATATATATATATATATATATATATATATATATATATGTATGTATGTATGTATGTATGTATATGTAGCTTATATAGTGTAGGGTTAACTGTACATGGATTTCACAAATACAATTGGTCTTTTGGACTAATTAATACATAATTAACTCATAAACCTAATAGTCTAATACCTTTAACTACTCAGCAAAAAAGAAAAAAACCTTTAACTAATCCTTCCACGATAAAAAAGAAAAAAAAAGGGGGGGTAAATGATCCAAGCCTACTGCCTATAACGTAGAAGGGTTTTTTTATTTGGGTGCTGCTCGATAAATTTGGATGACTTTTTCAACTGGCTTGCTCACCTCCATATCAAAACAAAACAGAAGGGACTTCACTGCACTAACGGTAAGTAGATTTAAAACTTTTAGCAAACATTCTCGGCACTTTTTATGGTTATTTCAAATCTTGCCTAATCTATTTTGTTTTTTTCTTTAGCTGTAGTGCTGTCCAACATTGCCATTGATCTCCAGACCAACTTATTAATATTTTAGGCTGAAAAATAGGCAAACTCATACGTGTTTTTCTCGTGCTACAGACTTGGTTAAGAGAATTAGATCGAGGAGTTAGGTTTGAGTTGTAGATTGCTGACTCATTGGTAGCTTATATTATCCATGAACACGTTTGATTCTTTTTTCAATATCAATATAGTACATGAATTTCAGCTCATTTATCAAAATTTTTTGGCCACTCGAGGGACAACACAGCCACCCAATGGGGTCTACAAACTCCTCTCCATCATAGCCGTTGGATTCCAAACCCTTTAGGTGATTAGACCTTCGTGCATTGCCAAGCCAGAAAAGCTGGCAATACCACCAAAAGTAGTACTAGATGGTCCTCTTGGTCCTCAGTTGCAAAACTGAGAGGCTTCATTTAGAGCAATAGTTGTGCTTGTGTCCCATTTTATGGCTGTTGGTGTTGGACCCTTTGGAAGGCCCTACAGTATAAGGTCCCACTTGAGTCTTGGATACTGTCCTTTTTATCTTCTTTTCTGAATATGGTTAATGAGAATGCTACACTGCTTGAGTTCATAGCTCCACTTTGAGAATTTTGGCAGGGCTCAGTGTGATTAGATGGTACATTTATGTCATACACTCGGGGGAAGAAAGTGAAAGGGTTACAGCTCACCCAGAGAATGATTTTTTTTTTTTTTTTTTAAATCCTGCTAAAAGGTTCTCTATTTATTCCTCATCCCAAAAGATAAAAATTTTCAAATTTTTCTTTAGGATCTATGCATATTCCATTCCACATAAAGATTTGATGCTGATCATGGTGGAAAATGTTGAAATCAAAAAGTGAAATAGGAACCGTGAGTAGAAAGGGAGAATGAAGAAAAATACATGGAGAATTGTGCATTTCGACTTAATGGTATGCGTACAGTTGTTCACATAAAAACCTTTAAAAGGCTACATTACTATTATTATTATTATTATTATTATTATTCTGTTACAAAGAATATATATATATATATATATATATATATATATATATATATATTTTTTTTTTTATACCAGATAGAATTTTACTCTAACTTAATCTAAGTGTATATGTGTGAAACTTCTTTCTAGAGACTTGAACCCCGACCCTTGCCCCCTACATTCCACAAGCATTTATACTTATGAAGTGATCATCACACCAAAAATGTGCTGTGGTAAAAAATCTAAAATACATAGATACTACAAAGTTTTGAATTAGGTGTAAATGTACTTTATGCTAAACTAGGCCAATTGGGTTATTACTCATAATAATAATGCTAGACATAAATTCAATATCAATGTGACCTTTAACAGAAGATAATTACAAAATTTTCTTACAACCTTTTTTTTTTGGAATACTTGATTATTTTTTTCTGAGCATGTTTAATATTTTATCCCATGCATGCTGAATAATTATAAAGAAAAATGACTATGATTAGCAGTTTCGAACTTAACCTTCGTAAATTTTATTTTTATGAGCTCCTAACAATTAGAGTTATAATATAACGTTTGTTTTTCTATTTTGAGTAGAGTTGTATAATGCGGAATTTGGGTAATAGAACGTTGCCATTTGTCAATGTTATTTATGAGCAGAAGACAAGAGCGTGAATAGAAATAAACAAATGCTTCTATAGTCTCAGTTATCGAGATGCCACTGATTGCCAATAAAATATGGAAGGAGGGAAACTATGTCATGTCAAATAATCAATGTGGGCAATGATGGTAATTCAAACTTCAAAGACCGATTTCCTCAAAAACAAAAAAATTCAAAGACCGATAAAGCTAGTTTCTCATGCTTGTTTTGTTTTGTTTTTGTTTTTGTTTTTTTTGTTTTTCCCTACAATGCTCTATGGCCTATGCAATTTCAAAAAAAGAAGAAGATAGTCCTACACAAAGTTACAGACTCACATGACATCATTTTTCATTCATAATTTAATCAAAGAACTCTATCTTATCCAAATTTCATGGCCAACTTGTGGGATTTTTCGTATGTGAAGTACTGAAGTTTTTTCCTCATATTTTGATTATTGTTCATTTTGTGCTTAATTCTTCTCAAACACAACTCTTGGGCCATCGCTGGCAACGAATATTTTTTAAATTGTTTAAAACATCAAATATTTTTCACCAGAAATTTATATATAGTTTTCAATTTTTTTTTTTAAAATTGTATTTCATATTTTATATTTATAAAATAAACCAATAAAAAATCAATTCAGCCAAACAAAATTGAAGGCCCATTATGTTTTTTATTTTCCTCTTGCACACAAAGAAAAATCATTTTAAATGTGGTATGTATTGCACACAAATTGTTTTACATGAACGATTTTAGTTGTTTTTTTTGAGTTGTGTATAGAATCGTGTAAAACAATTTTCGTATAATAAATACAATCCTAATATGGGTGGCATTGGATATGAGACATGATTCACCTGTAAGATCTGTTCCCCTCCCCTCTTTTCACCAACAAAAAGAAGAGAAAATCATTTTGTGGGTGTTTGGGTATTTTAGTTATAGGACATACCCTATACGTCAAATTTTAATAAGTCAACAGTTAAACTTGGATTTTTTTGGGATAGTTGAGTCTGAAATTCATGTCAATGGATCATCCGTTAATTTCTATGGTTGAACTTCTCTTTATGTACTTAAGTAATATAATAAAGGGAAATATTAATAGATATCCTAAGAAAATTTATTTAGGAATTATTTTTAGAAATATTTTATAGGAATATAATAAAGTAATTAATTTTTTTGACTACTTTTATGTTTTCCATAAAAGTATTGTCAAAACTTTTTTAATATGATTTATTAACATTTGCCCTAAGGATGCTTGTTAACATGATTCTATAATAAATGAGAAAAATAGAAAAATAATGGAAATAATATATATTATTCTTTCTTGAAAATAATTAGACCATAAAACATATAAATTAAATTAAACAAATACGAGAGCGTATATTAATAAGGCCAAAAATATATATTTAAGAGTGCATGAATATGAGGAAAGTAGAAAAATAATGGGAATAATATATAATATTCTTTCTTGAAAATAATTAGACCATAAAACATATAAATAAAATTGAACAAAATACGTGAGCCTATATTAATAAGGCCAAACAAATATATTTAACACTAGTCGAAAACTCATGCGATGCATGGAATAGTTTTAAATCAAATGTTAACATGTTCAGGTTAAACATCTCTCTAATTTCAATTATTGAAAGCTACGTTGGCTCTAATATAAGATGAAACATGTAATATTATGAAGTAATATTAAAAATGAGATAAATACAAATATTATTGTAAGGACACAATTCAAATTCCCAAACTATGACTGGAAGGAAATGGGCTTGAAAGACCTTTTTTACAATAAAATTTGTAGAGGATGGGTTTGTAATCTAGATTTCAATGATGATTTAGATGACAAGGAAAAGAACGGGCTTTGGGCCCAATGGCACAAAATAAAGAGTTGTTTACAAGAGTAAGACTGAAAGTTCCTCTTCGGACACAATCCGAGGATAATTTATAATAGTATTTCCTCAAGTTTGGATACAATTCTTGATTATCATATACTATTGGCCCTTTTTCTTACTGAAAAAGCCTCCATTTTCTTCGTATGTCTTCCCCTTTATTTATACTTCTTCTTCTCCTCTTCATCATCTTCCACCTCATGGTTACAATGCTGATTTTGGATACTTGTCCCATCAATTCTTCCCTAAAGCCCGCTGCGGTTAGGGACCAAGTTCCAAACTCCATGCTGGGGTCTCATCCTTCCATCTATGCAGTCAGCGTATCAATTACAGAGCTTTTAATGTATGGGCGGTGGTAGCAGCTTTACCTTAGATATTTCCACCGCTCCTTCTATTGTCCTCCACGTGTACTGTGTATTCCCGTAGTCGTAGGATTCTTTATAATATAGCCCGGGGATGCTAAACCTCTCTTCCTATGTCCTCGGCTTAACAATCCGAGGACACATCTTCTCCTCGGACCTAACTTGGTCATTTTTATCATATCTTTACTTGGCATTTCTTTATGAGATACATTCAGATACGCCAAGATCATTTTGACGTCTTCGGATTTGGGTTTTTAGCCCAAAAGACTTCGTTGGGCCATCCTTGGTAAATTACTGGGCCCAATGCCCCTACAATTATGAAGTAATATATTGCAATAATCATAATGTGTTCTTACATTTGGTTTAATAAGTATTACAAAAGAACCTGCGCGATGCATGAGAATGCTACTAATTTTTTTAAATAAAAATAAATAAAAATTATATCCATAATAGAAGGACATGAAATATGATTACTGTCCCAAAAGATGACACATACTCCACATAATCATTTGGTTGCTTGTTTAGCCAATCAAACAGCAAACCATTCTTGGACAAGTTACCTAATTGTGTTACTATTGGACCAACTGGGTACACTGGTCTTTTTAATACATAACCAAATAGTTTATCATCTCTCAAAGCCGCAATTGTTTTAGGCTAAACCTCCTCCCAATAGTTTTTAATTTGCACATATTGGGCAAATGTCCCAATACCATGTATTTTTGCTATTGCTTTTTTTATTTTTCAATTTCATTTATTTCATGAATTGCACTAAATATTCAATGTACCCTTAAATAACTAAATATAAGAATTTAATTCCTCTCTATTTCAATTTAAAACCAAATTGTGCATAAAAGCAACAAAATTTCCTTTGTTCCAATATGTCTTTAGTACCAAAATCACAAATCCATTAAAACCAAATTGTGCATAGAAAATCTTAGAGATTGAAAGACAACTTTAAAGTGTTTTTTTGTATCTTCTTCCTTTGTTGCTTTGTAGTAGTCCCTGAATATGCCCTTTTGTTTTTCCTTTAGTACAAATGTTGGTGTGAGTTGCACATTGCTTTAAACATCAAGTTTTTGAAATTTTGTACAATCACCATCTTCTTCAGTTGATAAGTTATTGCTACATTCATTTGAAATATCACTAATGTAAGCCTGGCAATAGAACAAGTTGAGAAATGTATTACAGCATATACATCTAAAATGTCATAGTTGTAATTTTGTTAAATTAAAGAATACGTACTTTTGTCATTTTATCAAGCTAAATTTCTTTGTCAGTTTCTTCAAAAGAGTCAAAAAGTTTCTTGACGGTGTAGAATTCTCATCCATACTTGAGATTATAGTCATTTAGTTGTATTTGGAAAACAAATTGTTTTCCTTTTAGATTTTCTATTTGCATAGGAATGATGACTTCATCGGGCTCCTAACAAAAGTAACATTTTTCAAATTGTATACTCAAGTAAAGTTTAGTAAATATTAAATACTAATTTTTTCTTCCATATTCTCACCTCTAAAGATTTATTCAAAAGGTCTTTCGCTGATATGTTGAGTATTTTTTCTACTTCCGAATCAAATAAAATGAATGTGGTCATTCTTGAGCTATCTTCAACCTTTAATTAAATTCTATACCTAATAAAAGAAATGACATATATAATGTTAATATCATATTAATTATTGTGTATATAAAAAGTAAACATTTTCATTTTGTGTACCTTGGGATTGGAAAGCATGTCTTTTTGTTGCAATTGTTGCACTATAAAAATTTATCTCTTGACTTTACCTTTTTACGATATACTTCGCAAGAGATAAAGTACCAACCAGAATTATCTATGTCAATGTTTATAATATTTCCTTGACAGGTAAAGATATTTTCTTAGAAATTGAATTTAATATCAATCAATTCATAATTTTATAGTTAAATTTTGTAAAAGCAGCTCTATGGTACATAAAGAAATGTTAAGGACACAATGTTATTGTTGAAAGTATTTTTTTTCTTACCTCATTATCAAAGTCCTACATAATTTTTGTTATTTCACTTATGGTTCTTCTGTTGATGTTCATCTCTTCTTGAATTGTCACTTGTGGTTTGAATTGCTTTGACATTTGTACTATTGGTTGGTTATTTTCCACCAGCTTGTTATATTATATAAAGATATTAGACATAGTATTGTAGAGACTGTAAATATATATAAAAAATGTGAATCCAAAACAAAACACTTACTGATCTTTGAATTCAGCAGTCTCAGGAATGTCCAAATCAATATAAACTCTTGTTCCACTTGTTGATGATAAGTTATACTCTCATACAATGCACGAGATTCATTAGAAAAAAAGTACATTGAAGATTCAATGAAATCTTCACAGTAACAAAGAGAGGTCTAGATCAGAGGGCATAGTATCTTGTAGACATGAACAATACAGAGGTAAATAATCCAACTTTGCTGTGCTAGATATTGATGTTAAAGATAATGACATTTGAGTAAGGGTTTGTCTGGTTTAATCTTGACCTGATCATGAGCTGTAAACATCAGTGTATTTGTATGCTATACTATATGTACCAAAAAGAAAACTATAATTTATTAATGAGATATTTATAATTTATTGTACAATACATAATTGGAGAAGTCCTCCAATTACTGCGCAAATTGCATAATGCAATGTGTGTGTATATCACAAGAGAGTAGTTTTATGATTGGTCCTCTATATATTGAACTCCCTTTAAACAATATTTTTTAATTTGGAGAACTTTGAGACTTTATAAGTTATGGACTAAACAAATTGATGTATAAAAGGGATACAAATCACCCATTCACTCTTGCTTAGGTGGTAAATTGAATGATATCATTAGAAAGTCAGAATTGGTAGAGATTTATTGGAAATTTAAAATTTAATTTAGAAAAATCACCTGAGAAGCAACATGAAAAACATTTAACTACTTCTCAATAGAGCACTAATTGGAAATGTAGCATTCTAATTCGTAAGCATCTGAAACAAAATCAGTCTCTAAGCCATTGATTCCAATCAGATAGCAAAATCTCTAAAAAATGACATGAAGTTCTGGAGAAGTATTGGCCTTCTTTAAGTTTTGGTTCACCATAAACTTGCCATGGTGGAAAAGGGTCTTTCTGGGCACATGAGGTCCTCATCTTATGTTCACTTATTTTTTTTAAGCAAGGCAATATGGAATACTTCATAATAATTCTTGCCCTTAAATGTCTTGTAATGCGAAAATTTCACCATTATCCTCCCAAGGTGCAACAATAGTATAGAAGGTATTTTATGCAGTTTTTATATGCATCTAGTCTCTCACATGTTGCACTGAACATCGTAGGTTGTGAGAGGCCTTATATAGTTTTCCACAACATAGGTGCCTTCCTAAGCAGTTGGTGCATAGCTGGTCGCAGAAATGTTATGAATTAGAGATATGGCATTGGAGATGACATCCTTTTTCTATGCGACTCTTACAGAGGGTGGTATGTGAAATTTGGATAAGTGTCACCTATGGTATTTGTGACAGATTTTCTGTAAATTGTACTCACTGTCATATCATAAATGCAAGTTAAGCGAGATATAAAACAATGCAACAATCAACAAACAATCTTCTTGCATACCAATTACTTGCAAGTTGTTGGTCTATTGTTGTGCATTGTTATATGATCACAAAACCATGCAAAATCTTTAAGCATGAAATTTCCAAGTAAAGTTTCAGGCTTTGAGTGTAAGCAGCTGTTATTTTCTCAGACTCCTTATGACTCCTAATAATAATGAAAAAAGAAGTTGAATCTTCTAGTACATGTTCTTCCTATGGATAAAGATTAGTAGATATTGTTGCCAAACAGGTAACTAAGAATTTGGTGACCATAATGCAATTTTAAATGAGTTAACAATCATCATCAGCATCTCATTGTTATTGTAAGGAAATTGTGATTGGTGTTGTGCTAGTAAAACAATCATCATCAGTTTCTATTTCTCCCGAGAAAAACAGATGGAATACATCTGTCACTTACTGAATCTAAGGATATTTAATAAACCATGTCACATAACATAAGCATACAAATTTCATATACCATATTTTGTTCTTTTTCCTTTCATTAATTTTTTAAAATAGGAAGATTTTGGATAGGCGACCACCTGCATCGTATTTTCCTCCGAAATTTTTTTTTGGTTTAGATATGATTGAAGAAACAATATGATTATCGCTTCCAAAGAAGTCACTTGCTAAAAGTGGAGTTCTTTTTTGAGTTTTTGTGTTCAATTATTTTAAATGATCTCCATGGAAAAGGAATTGCCCCATACTAGCTCCCACTCCAAAATTTTCAAATTCACAAATAATAATAAAAATTTCCAACCAAATTAAAAAAAAAAAAACGGCCTTTCATCACTTTAATCTGTCCTTGACCATTCTAAAATATTTAACCAATTGATTGCACTGGTCTAACATTTCCATCAACTCGGTAACAATATCTGGATCCACATGATTTCTATCATCTTCATGTATAACTGCATCAATTCTATTTTTAACTTCATTATCAGTTTCATAAATATAAAGCTGTGCATACTTAGGTTTTTGGCCATGGACAAGAAGAAGTGATCCAATTCTATGATGAGTTTGACCATTTATATGAAACACCTATGGACCAGAACCATTATTCACTGATCTATCAACATTACCTCCTAAAGAAGTGAAAGCAAAGAGAGAGTTGTAGATTCTTATCCCTAGTTGAAAGTTTATTGATCTCTGATCACTATTAATATTGAGTAAGCTTCGAAGAAAGGGTGGAGGTTCTTTCAATAGAGGAAGATCAACTCTTCCTTTAGAACAACACAAACTAAACTTCGGTTTTGTAGGCGTTTTTGACTTTATAGTTCTCTCTTCATACCAAAGTTGAGCTCCACAATGTTCACACACTATTGTTGGAGGTCCTAAATCCAGTGGTTCTGTAAATTTTCCTATGACAACAAAAACAAAAATTCACTTTTTCTTCCTAATTTTAGAACTTTTTTAGGAGAACTAAAAAATATAGCACTTACGCTGTTTTCTGCTTTCATCATTGGTGCTATATTGTCTATGTTGAATACTCCTTTCAAATGACTCATCATCTCTTGTTCTTGTTTGGCCTAGGTTACATACTAATTATTAGGTTACATACTAATTATGAGTTTTTTAAAGAAATTTTTTTTTAATATCTCAATATCATACCCCTTCTATTTCTCTTTTCAGATAAAATTAATCTTCATCTCAATCTTACATAAAAAGCAGACTACATGCTTGGGGAATAAACTAAAAGCAAAGCATTCACAAAATTTTAATTCATAAATATAACTATATAGCAAAAATGTATATTCCAAATTAATAGTTATATGTTATAGAAAGGGGAAAAATTGAAGAAAAATATAGCATTCACATACTAACTTTAGAATAAAAAAAAAAATCATAAAAGCATGATTATTTGATAAAATACAAATTGTACATAGAAGTAATTAAAACAATGGAAATCTTGAGATGAAACAATTAAACCAAACATAAAACCAAGTTTGAGATAACCAAGAAATCTTAAATATGCAATCATATTCCAATTTCAAATTCTTCCTACAAACATATTACCAATTAATATGCAATAAACAGTTCAAAATAAAGAAAAGACTGGTAAATACTTGACTTTTCTCGTCTTGTAGTTGTATTACCAAATAAGACTGATATCAAAATGCTAAATCCCTACTTGCAAAACAGTAAGAATCCAATTTTCAGCCAAGAAACATTAATAGAAGAGAAATAGTGTAGTGCAGAAAGTTTGAAACAGTGCAGTGTAGTGTAGATTTTAATGAAACAGTGCAGTATAGTGCAAATTTTTCTTTTTTAATCTCCTTCATATCATCAAACAATTTGATTGTGAGAGCAGGCAGCTTACCCTCATAAAAAAAAAAAAAATGAGAACTCTTCGCTAGTTGCTACTGTTAAATAAATTAGCATAAAAATTTCAATGATTCTATCCAATGAAAAAACAATCACCTGCATCACCATAGTTGTTACTATTAGCTAACTTTAACTCATGTTTTCCATAGTGATCAGTAATTTATAGAGCCAAAGGAACCCAAATATTAAAAGCAAAAGCCTAAACTAAATCCTCTAATTGATTTAAGAATTCCATTTTGTTTTATGCAATTACTTTCAGTTATAGTCTTACAGCCTTGCAAGTATTTGAATGTATCTTATCTAATCAATGTGACAGCTGCATCATACCTTGCATGTCCATACGTTCATGTGTTTGAAGACAAAAACAATGTTGTTGAGCAATACAATATTCAAATATGAAAAACTTAACAACACTGAAAAACTAATCTCAACGTACTCCACACCAATTTCGCTAAGATTATCATGAATGTTGTGTGATGAAAGCAAGTCCTTGATTCGCCGTACTCCACACCAAACTGATCCTCTTTGATATGCCGCCCCACTAACATATACAAACCCATAGCTCAGTTTCCACACAAAAAAAATTCAAATTGATTATCACCATTTTAATATCCATTTAAAATATTGTAAAAATCCAATTTTTAACCAAGAAACATTAATAGAAGAGAAATAGTGCAGTGTAGTGCATATTTTACTTTTTAAATCTCCTTTATATCATCAAACAATTTGATTGTGATAGTAGGCAGCTTACCCTCATAAAAAAAATGAGAACTCTTCACTAATCAAATAATACAACTAAATGGAGAAGACCCAAACATAACATAAAATCTTCACTAATTCAAATATTAAACATTGTCAAACTTGGTACATAATGTGCTTGAGCCCAATAAAAAATTATAAAGACAAATAAGGGACAAGAGCCAATCCTACCAAGAGCAGCGAAAATGACATTAATCGTTCCTAAGAGAGGCCTGGATGAGTTGTTCTTTTGATTAACCGAACCTGAATGGCTTCCTTGTCCATTGGGATGATACAAAAATTGCTTCAACCTTCCTTTACTAACCAACTGCTCCAAATGGTTCCATAGTGTCTGACAATTCTCGATGGTATGACCTACGTCCTGATGATAGTGGCAAATGAGATTCTGATTCCGCTTTGTATAATCCCCAGCCATCTTGTTGGGCCATTTGAAGTATGGTTCCTTTCGGATTTTCTCCAACAACTGATGCACCGGTTCTCCGAATACGGTGTTGACTACCTGAGGAGTGGCTAAACCAGATTGCCGAGCGAAATCTCTCCTCGACCTATTGTTATTGTATCTTTCCAACTTGAAATCCTTCATCTCCTGAGGGATAACCTTTGCCTTTGCCTTCCCCTTACCTTGTTGCTGATCTTCTTCAACATAATGTGCTTGAGCCCAATAAAAAATTATAAAGACAAATAAGGGACAAAGAAATCTTGTATATTAGATCCATAAAAGTACATACATGCCAAAAGGATTAATACCACTACCATAGGTCCATTGACAATGAAATTATTTTCATAGTTACATATATGCTATGAATAAACAAATAAACAAATAAACAAATTGCAATAATGATCGCAACCTTATTACTTTCATAATAAATAAATAGAATATAGTTACGAATGTCAAATTCTTTTGCTATGACTCAAAAAGAGTAGAGAACATAATACAACACATCTGCATTATATAGAAGAGTACATCATATATTTATTCAACATAAAACATTGAGTTCTATAAATTGTTATTAATCTGTATTTCAAATCTCTTGTTAAATAAATCTCTTGTAGCTGAATTAACACCTCCCCATGTACAAAGTACTTAGGGGTCTAGATGGGAAAGGGTTTGAGCTGTGGGATTAGTAATATATTATAATTATTTCTCAAAAAAAAAAAATTAAAGACAACCATTAAGTCCATCAACACATATTTGGCAGCTATGTAAATGCAATAACAAAACTCAAAACAATAGAAGAGACATCTTCATGGGCAGTGTCCTACACAGCCCCTTATTAAGTGCATCCCTTTTCAGAGGATCCAAAAGTCTCGTTAAAAAAATGAGAACTCTTCCTATATATGTTATACGTGAGCCTATATTAATAAGGTCAAACAAATATATTTAACATGAGTACATGAATATGTTTGACAATGTCCAAATTAGTATGTATTAATTTAGGGGTAGATTCAAGCAAAGGAAAAAAAAAAAGCAATATCATACAAAGCTCCGGGGCCAGTCAGTATGCCCCTCCTTGCCAAATAAAATTTAGCAAAATTAATGGCCATGGGAAATAAGTGTTTGAATTTAATTTGAGAACGCCTAAGGTATTATATTTAAATTTTGCCATTTCTCAAAACTCTTACAATATCCTTCCACTATATAGCCATCAAAAAGAGTCTCCTCATCATTGGATGCTTTCTTTTAGATTTTCTCTTCATGAACTCTTCCTTACGATACTCTCACGCAGTCGCATTTTCATTAGTTTCTTCCTCTTCCTTAATAAATAGTTTTCTTATTTAAATAGCTAAGGGAATCTTGAGAGGCACAATTTTTTTATTACTATTTTAGTTCAATTTCAATTTATTTATCTTATGATTTATGATTTTTCTGCTTTAGTTCAATTCTATTTATTAGATGAGAGGTACAAAAGTGATTTTGAATTTATATTTGGCCATATTAGTTTAATTTAATTTAATTTAATTTATGGTTGCTTATAATATTTTTTGTATTTAATTTCTATGAATATTGTTTCTTGTGAATGCAATAATATATTGTTATATATTTATATTTAATTTATATGAATGTTATGGACTAACAATTATTAAAAAAGAAAAAGGAGAAACTTTGGGGGGGGGGGGGGTCTTAAGATGCCCAATTGGTCGTTAAGTTTTTAGTATTTTCAATTTAAAGTGCAAATAAGAATTACATTAATAGAAAATTTCTAAAATTATTCTTGCACTAGTGTGTGTATATATATATATGAGTTATATACTTTGGATCGAAGTTTTTTTGTTTTTTTTTTTTGAAACTAATACACGAAGACATGTATGTATGTATGTATTTATTTATGTCACACATTAAGTTTTGCTTGAATTGCAAATCAATATGGTAGTTTTACCTCTATTTCCAAACCAAAATTCTTGGTTCTACCCTTGCTTATGGTCCATGTGTTTGAGTTTCGAATATATATATATATATATATATATATATATATAGAGAGAGAGAGAGAGAGAGAGAGAGAGAGAGAGAGAGGAAATATTGTAATAGATCCATGTAATATAAAGCATTAAAAAGTGTCGTTTACACCACTCAATCGGTATTTTTTGGTATTTCCAACTTAGACCTTTAGGATTCAAATCCCTCCACTTCCATATGTGTGTGTGTGTGTGAGTGAGAAACAAGAAAGAATGATAAATGACATTATGTGCCTAGTAGAAGTCATGAACTTGTATAGGTCAAGGCAATATAATGTTAATTGGAAAGCGTAATGATTTTGCAAGCAATGATATTTTCTAATTTGCTTGACACAAGCAAAATTATTCCCTACGGCAAATAATTTCTACGTACCTAATCCATACAATATATATATATATATATATATATATATATATATATATATATATATATATACATATAGAATAAAATTCATCATGTAAAGCAACCATATCAATTTGAAAATCTTTTATTTCAAAATCCATATCCATCAAATTTATCACTCTTAATTGATTATATTGAACAGGACGTTCAATAAGTGGAAAATCAGATCCGGAAGGAGCATTAGATTTAGCATCATCTTCTTCTTGATTAGTTTTAATTGAGCAATAAGCATTGATAACTTGGGAATTGTCGCTAGCAACTCCTTTTAGCCTTAAATCAGGTTTTCCAAAATTCTTTTTTAAAAACTCATCAATATCGGAATCTCTTTTAACAAAACTTATATATATATATATATATATATATATATATATATATATATATATATTCACATATTGAATTTCTGGCCCCTAAATCTCCTAGTACTTTGTGCATGAAAATGTGTCAATTTAGCTATAACTCTCTTGACTCCACACAACGTAATTAAACTGGCTTTAATTCCTTCAAGTGGACGTTGAATTTATGCCACTGTAATGACTAATATTAATGATAGTGTCTTAATGTCTTCATTATCTCTTGAAGGAAGCTTATTGCAAGCTCTTCTTTGCTAAATGAAGCTTATTGCATTTTTTTTTTTTATCATGAAGATTATTGCACGTTATGAGTACCTGTTTCAAATCATTATCACACAAAGACGTAAAGATACAAGGTGATGCATCATTTTTTTGGCTACATATAATGCATGCAAAGCAAATGATTTTTAATTTCTTGACTTTCTTCATCCGGAGAAAGAATATTTTGTGGTCATATATAATTCTTAATCTAGAGTATTTTTAGCAGAAGACAGAAGTGCTTGTATACCATTATAATGTCCCTATGACTGTTGAATATTAATTATATAATACAAACATCAAAATCTATAATGGAGTTCAACAAATTGTCTATGTAATGTTGGGTCCTCGAGAGATTACATCTTTAAGTTATTGCATGCCTAAAAAGAAAGCAAGCATAGGTTTAGTTTATAGATATAGGAATAAGTTTCTTGGTGTATAATATATGTTAATCTATGATGTATATTCAAAAAACAAGCAACATTGTCCGCCTTGCAAGATAGAGCTACAAATCCTAATCAATTTCGCTGTCATTTAGGTTGGAAATTACTTGGAGTATATGTGATTGTGGTCCCAATAAATTCAATAAGTAGCGGAGACAGGGCCCTTAATGAAGCTTCGTCATACACTCATTTAAATACATTGCCATAATTTTGATAGTGCACATTATCTTATAGCTAATACATTATCATAATTTTATGTCGGACGTGACAAAGAGCTCCTTATCCACAAACAGTGAAAGTAACTAATATAGATTAAAAATAATCTCATTAGCTCAAGGGTTTAATATCACCGCGCACTCTTGGTATGGTGGTCAATAGTCATTCCATAAGTTTAAGTTCTTGTGGGGGTGAGAGAGTTTCACACACACATACACTTAAATTAGGTTAGAGTAGAATTTTATTTAAAAGCAAAAAGTTCAAGTGTTTAGTTAACAGAGGTGCTCTTATGACATTTAATAATAGACTATTTTTAGAAAGTTTTAATACCACTTTTAATGAAATATAAAAACGCCACAAATGTTAATTATTTTTTTCACATAAAAATTTTCTAAACCAATATATTTAAGGCATCCGTTAACTTTTCTCTTAATTCAATGTGACACCATGTTTGTTTTATTTGGATGTTCCTAAGAAAATAGTAAGAGAGATTGCCCTACATGCAACATATAGATGCCATTAACTGATCAACAGATAGAAGCTTCTCGGTTGATCAACAAACGTTTCGATAACCATGAACGCAATAATGCATTCTTGGGCATGTGAATGTGAAAGTGCAACGTCTATATATGCCTTATCCCCACAATAATAGACCATGATTTTCACATGCCAAAACCATGCATGAATTTTAGAAGCTTGATGAAATTACAACTACCATTCAAGAACCTGTTTGTTAGGGACTGGAAGACGAAGGTAAGGTATTATAGACAGAAGAAATACAAATTTTTATGGAGGGAATTGGAGGATAGAGATAGAAGAAATCATAGAAAATCTTTGTGACGTCTCCGGCTGTTGTACAAATAAATAACTAGGGTAACATATTACTATGCTGGCATGCAATTTCTTTGCTAGGTTTATAGATATATGGCAAATACTAATAATATTACCAATTTTACTATATAAAATTTACAAATGGATGTAATATTGATTGTGATTGGTTGGTTTCAGCAACTTTTTCACTAATTAATGAATGATTGAATTGTTTTGTTGTAATTGATAACACATCAGTTTCAATTTTCTCACTAATATATATATATATATATTGCCATTGAAATATTTTTCAATAAATAATAGAATCTCAAAAATTTCAGGCTTGGCAGGAACACAATATGCTACAATCTTTAGGAACTAACCAAAATAATTTCATCCTTAAATGTATTTTATTGATTAATTTGCTTATAGGTCACATCTTCTGATTTCAATAATTAATCTGCTTTTAAGACTGGTGTGACCAGGGTTTTAAACTAACATTGATTACAAACTTTTCTGTGTCTCTTATTGTCTGCTAGTGATGCCCTAGAGGATTTATTTTAATATGATTTTTTTTTTTACTGGCAGGGTTAATCAATAAATAATAGTGAAACAAATATACCACTTATTTTTGGTCCATACTTGGCCCCCTTATTTTTTAAAATTGGGTGCTATTCAATCAAGGTTTGTGGGGCATGGTCAAGGTTAACTTCTACTAGAATGGACCTCATAATTAAAAGGATTATTTGTTTCAAAAGTTGTAACCTTATTGGTCCCGCTTGCGATTGCAGGGGAAACGCATGCAATGTTGATCGAATGACAACCTTCTATTGAGTCCTTTTTTTTTTTCTTGATAATTTAATGAAGCCTAATTCTTACTTTTCGAAATGTTTCATGAACTTCTTAACTTAGTTTTAAGCATATATACCAAAGTAGTCGATATCGTACTAATCGTACCGGTACATATACTGGTATCGAAATGCCAACATTTCATACTGGTTTAAATACTGGTTGATTTCAGGCAATACTAGCTAGTATAGATTTTTTTTTTTATATATTATTTTTTTTATAGTTTTGTAATTTTTGAAAGGACAAAATGGTAACTTATTTACATTAACTTATTAGTATTATTTGTTTTCTTACTTTGCAATGAACAATATAAGCTTTCTATTTTTTATATTGTGTTTTTTTTTAATCTTTTTAATTGATGCTAAAGTCTAAAATCATAAATAATTTTTTCTGAATTGAGGTAATGTTTTATGGTAAACTTTTATATTTATTATAATACACACACACATTTATAAATATATAAAATAACAGTAAACCTGAAACGGTACACCGATATTGACCGATACCGAATATATTATTATGTATGAGCTGGGCTTGTTTAATAGTCGAACTTAAACCTAAGCTCAAGTTTGATTTGTTTGCTAAACAAACAAACATAAGAGCAAGCTTTTCCATGAGTCAATTTCAAGCTATTCATAAACAACTTAATTCATTTATAACCCTACTATTGAGTTTTTATTAACAAGAATAAAAAGGATTTGCTTCAATTAAAAAGCATTGCCATTTCAGCACCAAGTGACTCTAAAATTTCAATCTTTTTTTATTAACCTTTTTCCATTTTTTGGCAAGTTAAAATACGTTCTTGATTCAATTTCAAAATAGATTTGAAAAGTCTTTCTTTCAAATAAAAGTTATCTTGTTGATGCAGTACAAATCTAATTATCTTGTAGGGCATACCTTTATGGCATGTGTCCAACCAAACAATAAATTGCAATAATTCTATAAACATAATTTTTTTTTCACAATTATTGATATAGTAAATTGTTATTAGTCAATTAAAAAGTGACATTAATAATGGACTCAAATGAAAATCAATAAATATTTGTTAACTTAATTCTTGTAAGAATTATTGTCAATACTCTGCATTGTAGTATTACTAAAAAAAATGTTTATTCTTTACCACCATATTTTTTTCCTATAAATTGGGGGAGAAATTCTTGTAACTTTTTAAATTTAAAAAGACTAAAATCACTATCAAGTTTACTAAAAAGTTTTACAAAGTAAAATAATAATATTTAGTACAACTACAACATCAACAATATAATATATAAATTCTAATAAACAATGCTAATTAAACCTATTATTTATATCCTTTTTGTGCTTTTAAATTTTTTATCAATTAAGACGAATGTTGTCCATGCATGCTTTTACTTACAAACGTAGTTGTTAAGAAAAATGTGGACTCCCTGCCTAATGAGACTTTAATTGGTTTGAATTCTATATCGTTCCAAACAAAAATAGTTCTATTGTTGAATAATTTCTGTATATTTCTACTCCATATTTCAATTCACATGTGGGAAAGTTTGTGTTCCTATATTTTACCAACCCCACCCAAAAAAAAAAAAAAAGTGCGGGTGACACGGAGTAGTGCTAAATGCTGCAAAAGGAAAAAACAAATGTCAGAAAAAAATAATTTGTTTAATTAGTAAATTCAAGTATCAAATATATATCCCTAGTTTTTTCTATTTTTTCCCCTAGACTCTCTATTATTTTTGCTTGGGGTATACCTAGATAACTGTGGTGTCCTACATGTATGAAATCTAGAACTGTGTTTCAGTCACCATCTTCTTTCGGTTATGTATATATGCAACCCCTTTCTGAGATTTCTTTCCCATGTCCCATCTCATCTTCTATTCCTGAGATTCGTTACAGTGCAATGAAGAGATTCTTGTATAAAACAGCCAAAACTGAGGGAATATATAAATAAATTGACACACACTTTCATATTTAAGAAATATATATATACAATTAATAGTTACTCCATTATTAGATGCAAGTGATCATATCGTGCAGTCAAAGAAAACGAAGGACGAGGAGTGTACTCTTCTTGTTTAAGAAATTTCCTAGCAGGGGAAAAATAATAATGATAAACCTTTTTTCAATGAATATTCAGTCCTAACTCCTAACTAACTTCTTGGAAGCTTCTCTTCAAAAGATTTTTTTTTTAAGTACGAGAAAAATTCCAGCTAATCGATGCCTTTGAAAGCATATAAATTTTTGGTAACGAGTTAAGAGAATTATGATTATTATAAAATAAAAATGCTTAATCAATATTTTGAAGGCCAAAATAGGAAAAAAAAATCTATATAGTTCTCCTCAGAAAATTATTCATAATTAAAACTTATAATCACTTTAATATAACTATTTAAGGTCATCTAATATGTCAAGATCTAATCCTAGGATTGGTCACCTTCAATTTGCAAGCGATTTCCTCATTTATGGGAGAACAAACCCATAAGAAACTAGACAAATAAAGGAGTGCATTCAAAAGTTGCAATTAACACCATTTAATATGACAACAATGTCAATGTGGCTCTTTTGTTAGAGTCTGTCACATTTTGTTGTTGCCCACTCTCTACTTGTAAAAAACTTTATATTGTGTGGCCATGGGGGTGCTATTCGGAGACCCGTTTATATAGATCTATTGGTTTGTAACAAGGGCAACATTGATATATATATATCCCAACCAGTTGATGATAACTATATTTAGGGTTGTAAGCGAGTTGAATTTTGTCGAGTAATGAATGTTTGAGCTTAGTTCAATAACAAAAATAAAATGTTTAAGCTTGGCTTAGGCTCAAACCAAACTTACAAATAATGTCGAGCTCAAGCTCGTAAAAATAAAAATTTTAAAAAATTAAAAGCTTGACCTTAGCTTCGTTTTATTTGATTCATTAATTAAATCAAACTCAAGCTTAATATTAAGATCAAACTTGTGCTCAATATCAAGTTTTTAAGTATGATATCCAACATAATACATTATCAAGTTCATATTAAGCTTATTTTCAAGGTTATTTGGTTTGGACGAGTGGTTCCAACTCCCAAATAATTGAAGTCTTAAGAAGATGTGAGTTTATTTGTCAAGCTCATATCAAGCTTATAAATGAGTCTAAGCTGAACTTGTTTTGTATCAAAGTCTAATGTTCACGAACCTTTTCACAAACAAATTTTTTAGCTTTAACTTGGTTTGTTTATTAAACAAACCTTAAATTAAAGCTCAAGTTTGGCTCGTTCATAAATATATATATAAACAAACCTTCTATCTAATCAAGTTTAAGTTGTTTATTTACAACCCTAATTACATTAATAACTCTTATTAGCAATTCCCAACCTAGCTAACACGTACCCGATAGTTATTTACAGGTGGTTATACTTGACATGTTCATTGGAAACAAGTGAGGTCATCATACGTACACACAACAAGATCGGTTCAAGTGATTGGTTGACCCTAACCTGAATCCAACCAAACTTGTGATTACTCATTAATATATTGGAGCCAATCGTTTAATAACTCCATTATTTTCTTGAATTACGTTGTTTCAACTGTTTAGGTTACTGGCATAGCCAAACCCGTGGTCAATTTTTTTATTTTTCTTTTGCCCGTAGAGCCAAACCAGTGGTTAATTCTAGTAGGGAAAATTGATTGCAATCTAGCCAAATAGTTTTTTTTTTTTTTTTTAATTTTTTATATGTAATTCTATGAACAGAAATATGTAAGGCATAGATTTAGTACGTGGAGCCTAAAATCACGGGAAGCCATGATGTTAGAGCCCACAGCCAAATTCCAAACAGTAGTATGAACGAAGAATGGTTTTAAGTTTTATTGTGGCCCACCCACAATGAAATTCACTGACCATTTTTCTTTCAAGATTCATGCTATCTGATTTTTGGGGATACATAGATTATAGCTGTCTTCACTCTTTTAGATGCCCCTATTCATCCAACAAGTTTATTTGTTTTATTATATAGTTATTAATACTATATTATTTAGGTTTCTTGGACAGAAAAATACATTTTTAGCTGGGTCAATATATTTTTCACACATCATTGAGAACAATAATATTCAACATCATTGAAGTTTTTTACCTTTTATAATATCAGCTCATAAATTTTTGAAAACCTACATTTTTCTAGGTTATTATTCTCACTAGTTAGTAACTCATGCAATGCAACTAAAATGTCAACAAAATAATGTGATCTTTTGTCATTGTTTTATTTTCTTTTATTAGATATAAAATTTGATGATTATAATAATTATTAATATGCATTTATTATGATTTAGTTTATATATATACACCAAATGGTGTAACTTTGAGTAATGTTATACTACCCAATAACTTGTTAATGAATTTATATTTTGAAAATTTCACTGTTGGATTATATATTCTATATGTTCTAAACATGCACGCCAATTTTCATACCAATTAGATATTATTTACCATTCGATCCATAAACTCATTTTTTATGCATTATTTTAAACTACAAAAACTTGAATTTATACAATTGATAGATGACATGACTATTGATCTTTGATGACCTTGAAATTTTGCAAGTATGGAGAATATACAAAGATAATATAATCTAACGGTCGATTTGTCAAAATTTATATCCAATTAAACAATATTGATTGGTGGAACATTACTTTTATATATATATATATATGTTGATTAAATTGAGTTTCAATCCTATAAAGATTCTATATAAATTAAACCTTTTTTCTTAAAAAAAAAATTCTATAAAACCTCCTATATCTCAAAAGTAGATGCTTCATTTTTGTATATCAATATATTTTAATTAAGGATTCTAATATTTACACCAACAATTAGAATACTACCATGTATAAATGATTTTATATACAATTGCAATCCTAATAATATTTAGTATTAAATTAGCATAATTTTCAAATTATATATTTTGAAAAAAATAAAATAGAAAAAATATTTTGTTAAATTTTACTTGTATTGTACGTATTATGAATTAAGTTTTTATTATGAAATTTTACTTGTATTGTACGTACTATGAATCAAGTTTTTTTATCATGAAATTTTACTTGGATTGTACGTATTATTTATATGTAAAAACAAAAGATTTTCAAAAGGGTACAAAAATAGAGGGTGTGGGTATTTATAATTTGAAAGAATTTTTATGCAGCAACTTTAAAATTATTTGGTACGCGCAAGTAAATTGCTGCACCGACCCTGTCCCACCAGAGTTATTTAGATTCCTAGTTATTGCATCTGGGTCGTTAATCATGTAGTCCAACAGTCAAAGTGTCAAACACTGATCTCTCTGGCATGCCATATGGCCGTGTTGTAGCCAGAAACGTAGGCCCCACGATTAGATGATAGCTATCAATCACCCTACGGAGTAGGTCCCACATCTCATCATCTCTCTGTATACCAATATCAATAGCTATAACATGACATTATTTATATCGAAAATGTTAAATTACCTACTCTTCGTTTAAACTATAGGAAGATACGGTGAATTTATTTATTTAATTTAAGAGTTCCCCTTTCTATACATAGACACTTGAGCTACTATTGAGTAAGCTTGTACTACATTAAAATTCAAATAAAAGGTGGGTAGTGATAAGAGGGGAAAAAAAAATATAGGATCACACCCTCCTCACAATTACAGTGTGATAGGGTATGAGTAGTGGAAAAAAATTATTTTAGTAAACAATAATACTTATTAAAATACGTATAAAAATAATATTATTATTTTAAACTGATTTTATAATACATTATATAACTATTAAAAATAATTCATATAAAATTAATAAAAAAACAATCACAATTTACCATTAAAAATAATTATAAAAAATAGTATTCGATCATATCATGGAACAACATTTTATAGTAAATTCCTTTTTAAAAAATAGTTATTGTGGCAAATTGTGGTTGTACAATTATTGTTATTTGGCGACTGTAAATTCAATTAATTAGTTGTACAATAAAGTGAATAAACATTAAATTTTGCCATGGTTTTTTCAACCTTCATGTGCTTTCTACCAGTACTTTTCTTCAGTGACTTCAACAATTCACACTTTTTAATCTTTTTTTGTTTTTTCTTTTTTGCTAATTAATAATAATTTTTTTTATCGTTCCTTCCCGCGCTTTAAATCCCACTTTACACACCTCCATCTCCGGCTTCAATTCTGATAGTCAAAGTTTTGTGCCTCCCTTTTTCAACTCAAAATCTCTATCTTTCAAGCACTTTACCTCCCAAAACCAAAAGGGCCAAAACCCTTTTCTTCAGACTTCAATTTCCTTGGTATTGAAGCTCACTAATATTCTTCACTACAATTCCTCCAAATTTTCATGCCCCAAACCACACTTCCCATTCCTCTCTTCTATTTCTTTTAATTAAAAACATGGATACAATGAAACCCAAATCAGCCCTCAACAACAAGAGCAAACTAGCTAGGACTTTCCAAAAGGTCATTAACCTCAGAACAGCCACAAAAATTGCCTCAAACAATGGCATTTGCTTACTCACTTCACAACCCAAAGTCAAGGAAGATTATTTCACAGATAGTAATAATAAGAAGAAGTCCCAGCAATTCGATAAGCATAATGAAGAAACCAAAGCTAAACAGAGAGCAGTGTTTGAAGCTTTGGTGGCTAAGCTTTTCGCTGGCATTACTTCGATCAAAGCTGCTTATGCTGAACTACAAATGGCTCAGAGTCCTTACAACAGTGAAGGCATTCAGGCCGCGGACCAGGCCGTGGTTCATGAGCTGAAAGCGATTTCTGAGCTCAAGAGAAGCTTTTTCAAGAAAGAACTTGATCTTTCACCCCAAGTCACTCTCATGCTCGCTGAGATTCAAGAGCAACAGAGCTTGATGAGAACTTACCAAATCACCATCAAGAAGCTCCAGAATGAGGCAGACCACAAAGACTCTGACATTTCTTCGCTTCAAAACCAGCTCGACGACTCGGTTTTATTCAACAAGTCCTTAGAGAAGAGGCTAAACGCAACTGGGCCTCTGTCAATGTTCGATAATCTTAAGCTTGACAAGCTCAATGTCACGCATTTTGTTCAGTTCCTCCACCACACGCTAAGATCCACTCGTAGTTTCGTGAAGCTAATGATTCGTGAAATGGAATCAGCCAACTGGGATCTCGACGAAGCTGTGAAATTCATCGAGCCAGACGCTGTTTTCACAAACCCAAATCACCGATCCTTCGTTTTCGAATCCTTCGTTTGCAAAACCATGCTCGAAGGTTTCAACTTCCCTCACTTTTCACCAAGCGACACTCACAATCATCATCATCATCAACAACAACAACAGCAGCAACAAGAACAACAAGACAATCATCGCAACCGCCTCTGTTTCGACAAGTTTAAGAAGCTCACAAACGTTAATCCGCGGCGCTATCTCTTCGAGAACCCAAACTCTTCCTTCGGGAAGTTCTGTCGGGCCAAGTACCTAAACCTCGTACACGCGAAAATGGAATGCTCTCTGTTCGGTAACTTGAACCAGCGAAAGCTCATAACCTCTGGGGGTGTTCCCGATTCAACTTTCTTCGTAGCGTTTGCTGAAATGGCAAAGCGTGTGTGGCTTTTGCACTGCTTGGCTTTCTCGTTTGGTGAAGAGGTAACCATTTTTCAGGTAAGGAAGAATTGTAGATTCTCTGAGGTCTACATGGAATGTGTGGCTGAGGATTCTATGTTCTTGTCCGGTGAAATTGATAGTGGTGGTGAAGGTAGTTGCAGTAACAATGGCGAGCTTCGAGTGTGTTTCACAGTTGTGCCAGGGTTTAAGCTCGGAAAAACTGTGATACAAAGTCAGGTTTATATGTTTCCGGCTATTACTAGCAACTAGCTAGTGGTCTTAGTATTTCCGGCGAGCGAGTTGCTAAAAGTTTTGTATAATGTCAAAGTTATTACAGTGATCACGCGCTTAATCACACGCTGCAATATCAGATTGGGGTAAAACATCTAAAAATGTTTTAGTGGCCAATTATGGGTCGTATTAGATGCATAATATCATATAGTAATGTGTATATTGTTTTTTTTTTTTCGAGGGCCCATGTAACGAAAATTGAACAAAGTGGGTTGCTTGCTTTTGGACTTTTGGTGTGCATAAAATCTTTAGATAGTGTTACATTTTTTGTGCAAGATGTATAATTGTTGTTTTTTATTCGAAGTTAAAAAAACAGAGATAAATGTATGCATAAGAGATATATGCAGCAAATGAATGTACAAATAAACATTTTCTTTATGTTTGCATGTAATCTAAAGGATACTCTTCAAATACAAGATGTGATGGGTGGCGCGTGGGTTTTTTAACTTTTAAGCATATGACATGTTTGGTTAATAGTGGCTGGTTGAGTGGGAACAGTCATGGCAATGGCATATGGACCCAGACGTGAAAGTGATTCAGAGAGCATATGATCTACATTTGGATCATAGTGAGAGAGAGCTGAGACTTGAGAGTGGGGTGATCAGGTTGAGGGGACCCGAACTTTTGTTATGTTTTGTGAAAGTAAATTTCTTTCTTTACATTGCAGTACGGAACATTTGCACAAAAGTATACAATGTTATACACATTTGTTTTGTACACAACGTAAATTTGACGCTGACAGTATAACGTAAAGATACAATTGTCCGGAAGGAAACACTAAAGGCCGGCTGGTTTGGTTAGAGAGTTGAAACATCATTAAATACTGAATATTGTGACCTCAAAAATGTTAATGTTTTGTGCAGTTCTACGATTCTGTATTTGTTAATATTGATTGTGAAAGAGAAGATAGCAAAGTGCAAGTTGCACTGATTATAAATGCATTATAGTTATACATAATAATTGCAAGAACTGCTAAGTGCCAACTGCTCTGCATCTAGCTTTCTTAGTATTTGTATAATTGGACTCATTATGTTGCAGATTTAACATTTCGACTTGTCTCTATTAGCAAACTGAGAAGGCCAGTTTCAATTCTAGCCGTGCGTAGTAGTAATCCGTGGTCATTAATTGAACTTACTATGGCCAGATAATGTCATATTTGGTTCAGTGATGCTTGGACTTCAAGTGGAACCATGAGTCAGTGTTCACGGGCACTTGTCTGAGCCAATTACCCTTTAGTGTCTGTACTCTGTTCGCCCACCAAGCAAATTGCAAGAAATTTCTCTACCATTTACTTCTTACCCCCTTGGGAGTTGGGACAAGCCAATGTTTTAACATAATGACTAAAATAATGGTCTTGTTTTAATACTAGGAATTATAGATTAAGGAATATTAAACGTTCAATTATCAGCTATGATTTACATCTGTTTTAAAAAACTATCAATGATTTAGTGGTTGCGGACCTTCTATTCATATATAAATCCAAGGTCGATGCATGTGTTTTTACTATTTATATATATATATATATTTGTTTTTTGCATTTAAAGAGATAAAATATTAAATAATCAAATGTCAAGTACTCCTACATCTTAACAAATTATTTGATTGAGAGTTTAATTTCATCTTAAACAACCTTTTAAAAGCATTATTTTTTTGAAGTACAACTTTACTTTTGATAGGAATGATCCCTTCACACAATTACGACTAAGACTCCATCAAAGCCACATAGTTGTCATTTAACACAGACCCCCTTAATCCGATGTTCACATCACCGGTTTCATGATGAATCCTCTAGCCCATACTCACCACTCATCCAATTTAAGTGTTCAATTGTCAAAAGTTTCATCGCCCAGCATCGAAGGCCCTTCCAATTGAGCCATACCACCTGTACAACGAAGATGTTATGTTGTCCGATAAGTATTGTGGGCAACCTTGAACATAAGTTGCCTAAACCTCCATCCACTCGTCTAACCATTTGGAAATATAAACTCCGATTAAAGTACTCATTGAAACCTTTGATAACCATTGTTATTATATATATAACAATGGTTATCAAAGGTATGAGTGAAAAACCTTGACTCTTCCATTGTTAGTTCATTTAGGTTTCTTAAGAGTTTATGACTTAAGCATTAGAGGAGTTTCGGATTGCTCTATTCCATTGCTCTCCAATAATGTGATTCTTTTTGCAGGCTTTATGGTGCCCTTTGTTTGGACGATTGGCTCATTGATTCTTCGTTCATCATCAACTTTTCCATACTAATTAAACAAAACGAACAAATAAAAATAAGTTCATCCAAAGCATATACTTAGAATACTTGTTAATAAAGTACTTAAAGAAAAATAAAACTATTAATTTAATCATTTTTACTGCTTCGTTTACTACAAATTTCTTAGTCATTTTATATATATATGGTGTCCATGTTGTTATTGTTTTAAAGTTGTATTGTATTTGAGGGAAAAGAAAAAGAGCAATGGTATATACACAAACTTTTCACAATTTTTTTCACACTTTGTTAAATTGGCCAAATATAATTGATAATATTGTTATCATCTGATATCACTACTATTATTACTTTACTATCACTTTACGACACATGAAAGTCACATCAACTGATGTGAAATATATTTGTTAAATTCCCCGCAAATGTTATACTTTTTGTATGCTTTTTCAAAGAAAAATTAATAAAAAAAACATCATTTTCCCAGCTTTCGGCGGTGTGCAGTGGCATTTAGAAAGAGTTTAGGAATGAGGCAGAGTCTCAGTCCGAGGGAGTCCTGATACGCGTGTAGTGAAACTAAACCAGTAGTGATGGTGTCTAATCTAACTAACATCAAGGAATTATAGGCGCTACATAATAAGAAGTAAACGATCTTTTGAGACTAAACATGACAAGCAGTTTTAATCACTCACATGTAGTGCACATGGGAGAATAAATATAAGGGAGCTAGGTGTAGATGAATGAGACAAGGTTGAGTGATTATTTAGTGTGGAACAAATACAAAATTGATCTATGTAAAGGCAGAGATATCTAATTTAGACACTACCTGTCGTTTTAAAGACAAGGGTATCACCTATCAAAAAAAAAAAAAAAAAAGACAAGGGTATCAGGATTCTCAAAAAAGAAAAAAGAAAAAAAGACAAGGGTATCTATCAAATAGACAAGAAAAGCTGTGGTCACACCCTGCGAGATTGAGAAATAAATGGGTTGGGACTTGGCTCTGTCAAAAAGGCCGGCATATAACCAAAAACCACATAGGCTTGTTTCGGCACTTCCAATGTGACTTCTTTTATTTATTTATTGGGAAGTGGCCCGGCTGTTATTTTTAGCTGGCCCGGTTGGCCCAGTTTTCCACCCCCTAATTCTCTCTCTCTCTCTCTCCATGAGGTGGATGGATATTGTGAACAAATTAATTACCAGATTTTTTTTAATTTTAAAAAAAAAAGAAAAATAAAGTTTGGAGTGGGAGGTATTTTACTTATTTGGAGGCAAAATGGCTTGAATTGTGGGATTATGAGGTTATTGAAAGTTGTAATTATTTCAAAAAAATAATAATAATTGAGATTGAGATCTGATGCAATTGCTATGAATGACTGAGATTTAAATCTCAACTATTGAACCAAAAAAAAAAAGAGAAAAGTAAAAAAAAAATAGTAAAAAAATTTTGTGAGAGGCCAATTGCATATTACACTGAATCTCAATTTTAATAATTGAATTACAAGGTTATTAACATTAATTACGAATTTAAGAGGCCACTTTCTTGCGCCAATTTTTTTTTTTTTTGTTTTTGTTTTAATTATCTACTTTTTCAAAAACATTATCTAAACAAGTTTTTTATTATTTTTATTTTATTTAAATAATTTTCATTCTTATTTTTAACTTTTTATTTTATTATTCTATTTTTGCTGATGCTAAATGACTATCTTATCTGGCTTATTATTAAATTTGTTATTATAAAATAGCTAGCTGAAGGAGAGTTTTGGCAAAAGACTTGTTATATGCTATAAAAATTAGTAAGAAGAGCATTTATCACTAGCACATTTGGAGTCTAGTTACCAATTCTTTTGATTTTGTGAGTTAAACCTCTATCCTCAAATTGGGACATCTATTAATGACATTGTGCTAAGAGTCTTGTAATTTAATAATATTACCTATTCTCTTTTATGATGAGAACTAAGGTAGAATTCCCCCTTCTCCAGTAATTATCGAATTATAAAATAATAATAATGAGCAATTTATTATTGTTATAATTAGGTCAAGGACATACCCTCTTTGTTTTTTTGCACATAATGTTTTTTTCCTCCCTTTCCACTTTTCCCTTTCTTATAAAATAAAAGCCATATGGGTGCCATTCCTCATGAAATAATACTTGTCAGAATTTTTCATTTAAGTTGGGTTCCATTAATTATATTTTTAATTTATTAAAAAAAGTTAAATTGAAATATAATTGATATACCTTTAGACTTCAACAGAGGTTTGGTCATATTGTGTCAACTGTCTTGGATGTTAAAGCTTGGAAAAAAAGATCCGTCCATGTCGTCTGTCGACTGTGTGCAAGCAACATTTTTTTTTTTTTTTTCCTGCAGAAAATTTATCAAAGTTTAATTAATGACTACTGGTGAGGAAGAGATCATCATCTAACTAGATGTTCACTGAGAAGGTTTGGTTTGGACAAGTTTATTATGAATGAATGATCTCCTCATTTTTGAACACTAGACTCGTTGGATGTGTACGACTATGATCGATGATTTGTGTCTTAAAAAGAAAGTGTGACATTTGGGACATAGGAGCAAAATTCATAGAGAATAACTAGAAACCATGATTATTTTTTTCCAAGACCATAGTGATTCCCCCCAATCCCATCCATGACTATCAACTCCCATTTTTGCCATGAAAAATATAATAACGACAATTAAGAGAGAATTTTGTTTTAATTATAAGGTCGCTAACTTAAGCATCAAAGATCGCAAGGCTAACACCATATCAGTGTTTCCAAGAATGTCTTTCTCGTGTCTTGTAGGTATTCAGTCATGTGTATTGTTGTTAGGTCAACCATGTGATCACTTATTCATTGTCAACTATTTAAAAAAAAAAATTGCACTAACAATAACAAGTAATCACTTTCTTTTTCTTTTTTTCACTGGTGTCATCAAAAAGTAACATGGTTATTTTTAAAGGAATTTGTTAAAGAGTACTATAAGTGTAGTGGATAAGGTACATTTTAAAGCTCTATTAAATAATGTTTTTATACAATTTTTTTTAAATAAAATAAAAAATTATATATATATATATATATATATATATATATATATATATATATATATATATATATATATATATCCAAAAGAAGCTCACACAAACATAATGAATTTGTGCGTGTAAACTAATAAATCATTAATAAGTGTATAATCTTCTATAAACTATATGTGCTATAGTTTATAATGGAGTATTTATTAATCATTAATTCGTTGCTCTTACTTACGTAGCCTATAAACCAACTATTTTGCAGCACTGGCTGCAAATATTTCCTTCCAAGCCAACCCAACTTTATAATCATGGGTCACACACGGGCTGAACTCTTCATTGGCACCTAAATGGAAAGAACAAATACTCTGATTAGAATAAATTGATAGCGGAGTCCACATATCTACCAAAATTTCTTTAATTATAAGCACTAAGCAGTTTACCTATCCTATGCTATCCTGCTAAAGTGGCTCTTTGAGGCTCTTTGAGTTGAGGTGAAATGATTTCATTTGCATGGCATGGCCTATATCTTTTTTTTCCTTTCCCTGGTTGAACTTGGTCCATACAAATTTATTACTAATGAGTAATAAGTAATGATTACTATTATTATTACTTTTTTGTGTCCAGAATCTAGATAATATATTTAATTTTCTGTCTTTGTTTGTGGTCTTTTAATATATCAATTTTCAGAAAGAATCTTTTATAATAAAAAAAAAATCGAATCATAAGTGCTTTCTAACATGGGCTGGCCTTTAATTCTTTGGTGGGCTTGATTGGGCTCCAACATCAAATCCTCTAAATGCACGGGAAGGTATCAGTTGGACTCAGGTGATAGCTTCTACCACTTCTAGCTAGCAAGCCTACATGCCATTGCATTTACTTAGATGATGGAGAATCAAGCTTGGGTTGGGCCTGCGCAACTATGACCCAAGCTCCAAATCCAGCCGCTTCTCCAATATCTGTTGTTTCCTCTGAAATTCAAAGGCATCATCGCCGTTGGCCATTGCATTCATTCCCATAGCATTGCTCAGAGAACTCTTAAATCTAAAAAAACAGAGCACACACAGAATAATGATAATGATGATGATGAGATCTTCAGTGACTTCTTCTCCAGTCCCTCCGTTTCTTCTCCGCTCTTTATTAGTCCCTAAATCTCTCTGCTCACACCCACAATTTCTCAATAAACCTCAATTTCCCGAGAATCCCAACCCCGAGAAAATGACTTCAGAATTTGAATCCGAACCCAAAAACGCAGATTTCACCGAACCCATTTCTCAAAACTCAGTCTTGACTCAAACCCATGTCATAAACACCCTCCTCACCCACAAGAACGACCCAAGGTCGGCTTTGAATCACTTCAAACAGGTTGAGAGAAAGCGAGGCTTTGTTAAAACCGTGGATGCTTTCTGTGTTTTGCTTCACATTTTGGTGGGCTTCCCGGAGACTCAAAAACTTGCTAAAAGCTTGCTTGCTGAGTGTGTTTTTGGGGATTCAGCTCCGGCTCCGGCTGTTTTTGTCGATCACTTAGTCGAATGCGCCAACAGGTTTGGTTTCGTGTTGGATTCGCGGGTTTTTAATTATCTGTTGAGTAGTTATGTTAGAGCTAATAAAATTGAAGATGCTGTGCTTTGTTATAATAGAATGATTGAGAGTGATATAGTTCCTTGGGTACCATTTATCAATATTCTTTTGGCTGCATTGGTTAGGAGAAACATGTTTGGTGAAATACATGAATTGCACAATAAGATGGTATGTAGAGGAATTAGTGGCGATTGCTATACTGTACATGTGATGATGCGTGCGTGTTTGAAGGACGAGAAGCCTGAGAAGGCAGAGGAGTATTTTAGAGAGGCCAAGGCTAAAGGGATAGAACTTGATGCAGAAGTGTATAGTATTGTTATTCAGGCTGTTTGTAGGAAACCCAATTTGAGTTTGGCTTTTGTGTTATTGAAGGAGATGAGAGAAATGGGATGGGTTCCTTCAGAGGGTACTTATACTTGTGTTATAGGAACTTGTGTGAAGCATGGGAATATGGTAGAGGCATTGAGGCTTAAGGATGAGATGGTTAGTTGTGGGAAGTCAATGAATTTGGTTGTGGCGACGAATTTGATGAAGGGGTATTGCGTGCAAGGGAATTTGGATAGTGCTTTGGATTTGTTCAATAAGATTGGTGAGGATGGACTTTCACCAAACAAGGTTACTTACTCAGTTTTGATTGAATGGTGCAGTAAGAATGGGAACATGGAAAAGGCCTATGAACTTTACACCCAAATGAAAGAAAAGGGTATCCAGCCTAGTGTCTTCAATGTGAATTCCTTAATACTTGGGTTCTTGAAATCTCGGTCACTGGAAAATGCATTCAAGCTGTTTGATGAGGCAGTCGAATGTGGAATTGTGAATGTTTTTACATATAATAATCTTTTGTCATGGCTCTCTGAAAAAGGTAAGGTAAATGAGGCTCAAGGTATATGGAAAAAAATGATTAGCAAGGGTGTGGAACCTAATGTAGTGTCTTACAACAACCTGATACTTGGCCACTGCAGAAAGGGGGATATGGATGTTGCAAATAGTTTATTTTTGGAGATGATAGAAAAGGGCTTAAAACCTAATGTGATAACGTATTCTGTTTTAATGGATGGATATTTTAAGAAAGGTGACACTGAACGTGGCTTTGATGTGTTTGACCAAATGGTGGGTGTAAATATTGTTCCCACAGACTTCACATTTAACACTGTTATCAATGGTTTGTGCAAAGTTGGCCGCACATCTGAGGCAAAGGAGATGCTGAAGAGCTTTGTTGAGAGGGGTTTCATTCCCATCTGTTTGACTTACAATAGCATTATAGATGGATTCGTCAAGGAGGGTGCCATCAATTCTGCATTGTCTGTTTATAGAGAGATGTGTGAAAGTGGAATTTCCCCCAATGTGGTCACTTACACCAGCTTGATTAATGGGTTTTGCAAAAGCAATAATATTGATCTTGCTCTGAAAATGCTGAATGAGATGAAAAGCAAGGGTCTTGAATTGGATGTCATGGCATATTGCACTCTAATTGATGGGTTTTGCAAAAGGCGAGACATGGAAAGTGCACGTGAACTTTTTTCTGAACTTCGTGAAGTCGGTTTGTCTCCAAATATAGTTGTGTACAATAGCATGATTAGTGGCTTTAGGAATCTAGATAACATGGAAGCAGCCCTTGACTTGCACAAGAAAATGATAAATGAGGGAATTCCGTGTGATTTGCAAACGTACACTACATTGATCGATGGATTGTTAAAAGATGGGAAATTACCACTTGCATCAGATCTTTACTCGGAGATGCTTTCCAAGGGTATCGTGCCAGACATCATTACATATACTGTTCTAATAAATGGCTTATGTAACAAAGGACAGCTAGAAAATGCACGCAAGATTTTGGAAGACATGGATGGAAAGAGCATGACTCCTAGTGTTCTTATTTATAATACCTTGATTGCTGGACACTTCAAGGATGGGAATCTGCAAGAAGCTTTTAGACTACATGATGAGATGCTTGACAGAGGTCTTGTACCTGATGAGATCACTTATGATATTCTTGTAAATGGGAAAGCAAAGGCAGTAAATACTCTTGCTGGAGTCTCATGAGTGTAAATAACTGATTGGAACCTCAACTGGAATTGTTGGGGCAACTCAGGAATCTTAAATTTTATTTTTCACTGAAAGGAACCCACTCTTTTGGTCCTGGAAGCTCAACATGTGCCTTGGGTGCTTCTTCAGCTCCTGCGTTTGGAGGCTCTTCTTCATCTTCTTCTGGTTAGAGTTCAAGTCTGAGATTTTTTTTTTCCCTTTTCTTATTTGCATTACTTATAATTATGCCCTGTTCTATGATCCCTATTTTACGGGGAGCCAGTTATTAGCTGCAAGCTTCACTAATTCCATATATAAGTGGGCTCAAGCATGAGGCTTTACAAATAGTAATTCCATTGCATGGTTCATAGAGTTGTTGTCTTTTTGTATATAATTCCTTTTGATGTGATTCTATATGCTTCCTCGTTTTCTTTATACATAAAGTAGAATTTTAAAAAAAAAATATTTCTTACCTATCAAAAGATGTCCTTTTTTTTATTGTTGGTGCTGAAATGATCCATTAGTTTAGATGGGCAAAGATGTTTTGCACATGAATATAATTGGTTTTCATTTCTACTTTAGTTTTCTATTCCAAAATGCATATCCACTGGCTTCCTTCTTGTAAGATGAAAAAGACTGCTGCATTTAAGTACATTCTTTTGTTTATTCTATGAAACAAGGTTGTAAACCTTGGAACAACCTTTTAGTAAAATCATTTGCAATTAGGGCTATTATTTTAATCATCAAATGTATTTTTACTCTCTTCAATTATCAATCAATCCGAAGTGTTGCTGTTTATCCTCTTCCATGTTCTAATTTTCTAGATATGCTTGAGCATTGTAATTTGAATAGTCTGCTTATTTTGTTTGTTCTGCTCCCTGAGTACACCCCTGGTGTACACAGGTACTTCCTTTTTTGACCGATAAAATTTTCGTTACTTATAAAAAATTATCAATGAATGTGATTTAAGAATGCATGTTTGATTGTGTTTTTAGAGCACATGGACTGTAAATGTATGTAATTAATACTGGTTGTTTCTACTTATCAAAAAATACCGATTATTTCTTTTCTTTTGGAGCCTATAGGGCATGTGCATACATTAACTGTTCAAGGGTGCCTTGTTATGTGTATCACTATGTGTATGAGTATGTATGTATCACATGCATTTGTGTGAGTTTTGATTTTTTCATTATGACAGTGATCTTTGCTTCACAAATTCAATTCATTTATGCATGTAACTGAAGGTTGTTAATGACCTCCTCATTCACTACATCTATCTGATAATCTTTTCAGTATGATTTTATCTTCTGCTAATTGAGTTATTCATGCTTAAAATGTCCTCGTTATGATATATTTTTTTTTTTTTGTGGTGGTTGTAGTGTATTGCCTCTAATAAGTTCACAACTGTTTTTAACCTTAAAAAAGAAAAATAACTTTAATGGTAGCTTGATAAGCAACTGCTAACTGGTTCCGACATTTTAGCCCAATACTCAAGTTTTTATTTTGGAAGCTTGCATTGGTTGAATTCAATGGGTTCTGTTTAGATATCATGTATTCATTAGCAGTGGTTATGCAAGAAGTGACAACAAAATGGACATTCAGTGCGATCAATTGTGTTCACTCTAATCTTTACGACTCTCTTGTGGTCTGGGACCTTTTTGTTCCCCCCTTTTTTTGGCTCGAAACTTTGTTGTGTCTAAACTGATAATTGAGAAAGGCATTGTCTTTTTCTTCTACATTAGTCATTGAATGAATTGGTGGGTGATTTTGGCACAAGAAACTGATAACTTTTACATTTTTTTTTAATAAAAAATTTGGTAGAAAATGCATGTTCATTGTTATATGACATGGCTGTCTTCTTTCCTTCTCCTTTTCTTTTTCTGTGTATGTGGAGCTTCAGTGATTAAATACAGATTCAGTGATTCACTTATTTTTATTCTTCCTCCCCCCCTCCCCTCCCTTCTGAGTCATAATATATATTTTTCATTAAAAAAAATTTTCATGTTGAAATTTTTTACTATCTTTGTAGGATCCCTTCTACATGTGAAACAGTACTTTCCACCAAAAGTGACTGGTTGCAGGATTGCTTAGCAATCACCTCTCTCAAGTCCATCAAAGGCGTGTGTTTAGTGCACTGATTACAACCTTTTTTTATGTGAGAAAAGTGTGCTTTGGGTTCATCTGCCTTCTTTGACTCATAAGCCAGCCTGGTGATGCTAGTACCCAGACTTTTGGCACTACAGCTGCTTCAGATGTTGCCAATTCAAAGACGTCAATTTTTTGTTCCAAAATGACTTCAACATTAGTTAACCCTAGTGCTACATTTGGTCTGTCCGCTGCATCAACCTTAGGATCTTTACAGCTTCTCAGGCTTTAAATAACTAGCTTTTCATTTTGGGCTTCAAGTGCCCCAGCATATTCTGCTTTGAGTCCAGTTGGGATGCTTTACAGACTGCCAGCAGCTCTTCATCTTTCTTTTGGTGCTCCTGCTACCCCAGCGTTTGGCGTTGGCTCCATTCCGGATTTGTGTCAATCTACTTGTTGTGTCATTTGGGACCAACCTTTTTGGAACTTTTAGTCTTTTATGTCTATTTCTGGAACCCAGATGTCCTCACTTAGTGAGTATTTTCGTAACTCTGTAATTATGCAACATGTAATGTGAAGGATTTTATTTTATTCTATTTTTTTTCTAAAGCATTGCAAATCTGAGTTTTAGAAGCTATTGTAGTTCTACTCTGGCCTTCTGTTTTGCTGATTATCTGACAAACTACAGTGTAGGGATCCAGAATATGACTGCAGCATCTGGGGGCACTGTTTGGATTGTGAGTTTTTGTTGGACAACATGGAGTAAGTAGAATAGCAGCTTATACCGCAACACTCATGGTAAATAACTTTGTGCACAACCTGGAAACTTTGTCTATATATCAGCTATGCCTGTCTACTTGAAGAAATTCCCAGAAAAGTTAAGATGGGAGGACTAATAGTTGGGGGGATAAAGTTGTATATATAAGTGCTTGAAGTTGCCCATACCAGCAATAGCATCACACATGACATTCTCACCCCAAAAAAAAAAAAATTGCTATAAAATTTTGACATTAACTTTTAGTTGTGGCTTTGAACAGAAAATGGAATTGATTCTTTCAGCCATGTTTGTGACTAGTTTGACTTTCGGGTGGCAGTTGCCTGTCCAATCTGCTTGTGGGATTTGGTTTGATGCATCAACCTACTGCTTCACTCTGGGACTATATCTCATCAGGAAACTACTTTTTGACAACATCACTTACCACACCATGTCATATATATTTGGAGTGTCACCATGCCCTGCATCAAGAACCAATTCCCAACTCCTTATAACACATTGAGCTCGCCTGCCTTTGGTTCGGTCCCTTACATCTATGCTCATGCTTTGGCTCCTGGAGCACCTCATGCACCTAGTACTGGCCTGAATTTTGCACCCTTGGCTGGGCAGATGAATTCTACCCGTAGAGAGACTGCTTCATTTGGACAGATCTCTACCCCATCCTTTGGTTAATTGAGCACATTTAATGTCATCAATTGAATATGTAGATTATCTTATTAATTTACAGATCTTGTTCACAAGCACAACATTACTGCATTATCCGAGCAATGTTGGCTTGTTTTGGCCAGGCAAATGTTAGTCCTGAAACTCAAAGAAGCTCTATTATTAGATGTTACAAGTCTTGCAATGCTGTTTTTTACTTCTTATTTACATAATGCTAATCCTCATCTGCTCTTTAGATATCCTGTCCTTCAGTTTTAGTCTTTGCGTTTTTGGTTTTAGTATCTGACTGAAGGTTTATTATTATATGTCCTTTTATCTTTGCAGCCCTGTTTGCCCTGTTTTTGCACTCTTCTTCTGCCAGTAAGCAATGTTGCGCGTGCACCACAGGAAACTTGGAACTCCATTCATTTTTCTTTTACTTTTTGTTGTTTTCATTGTCCTCTAGAAGCTATTTATTGTGGCTTTTATTTCATGTTTTTTTAATAAAATTTTGGCAGTGTCAAACATCATTGGAGGCGTGGAAATTTTTTTTGCTCAAGCTGCCCCATCAATCAACTACATAATTGATTACCATCTTTCAAGGATAACTCTCTTTTTTTAGTGATGTTGATTTAGGAAGAGGATAAGAATTTGGTTCACATGTGCTCTTGTCAATACATCCTTGGACAAGTTTTATAATCAATGCCATTGTTCGAAAGATTTTGCAAATTGATTTTACAGCTTGTAATGATGATTATCAGCAAAACTTCCATTTGAAAGCGACCCATTTTTTCATGCACATTGTACGATTCTTATATTCATGTCTGCTTAATTTATTCTGTTTTCTAAAGTGTACTTGATGGTTAGTGCTTGTTTGGGAGAACTTATCTTCATTGGTTTTGTGTATTTGGATTCACTTTTTGTTGAAAACTTGTTTAATTATTACCTGGAAAAAAATAAGGCCTTAAAACTAAGTTAATGAGTGCTTTCCTTATTATTTGGATTCCTGCCATCCTTCATTTCAATCATCTTCCAAAATAGTTTGCACCAAACAAACCTCTAACCTAGCTTCCACTAATTCTACAATGATAAATGACTACTTAATAACGAGATCAAGTTAGATCAATTGGTGGTTTTTTTAATCAAATAAGAGACTTAGGTTTAAGTTTTGCTTACATAATAAACTAATTTGTATTGACTTAATAGTAAAGAACAATCATTATGGAGTGGACATCATAAATTCAAATCTTATTGTATCTATAAATGATAATAATAATAATAACTACACAGCATTAAACCAAGGCTTCATTATCTAGCTTGCTCAAATAAGATAAAAGTATTATAATGGTTAAGTATTAAAAAATTGTTAGTATATCCTTTTAAATGGTTTTTTTTTTTATTAACATATCCTTTTAAATGGTGGTAGTTAAATAGTGGTAGCTTATCAATAACTAATTTGAATAGTATTTATTGTTTATAGCACACAATTATTATTCTTTGTAATAAAATAGTCATTATATTCAAAAGCAAACAACACAAATATCTTAGAAGTAGCATGATTTCTAAAAAAGTGGGGACTATCTGCCACCCAAATTTGATAGCAATGATGGAAAACTGCATAATTTGCCAAAACAAGTCTAGATTTGTTGCCATGACTGTTGCACACAAACTAACTAATGCTAGACCTAAAAGCACTCAGTTTCTCATAAACCCAACACAATCCCTGCATTGGTCTATCAATACTATCATTACTGAAACATTATCTGATATGATATTGTCTTTTTGTCCTTTTGTCTTCTACTATTTTGTGTTGTGTAAAAAGAAAGAAGGGTTATTTTGTTCTTAATTAACAGTCTTCACTTTGAATGTCTTTATGGTAGATTTTTATTGCTAGAGGACAAAAATTATTTTAAATTCCATTTTGGTAACCAGTTTTTTATTGGAATGAAATTTTTTTTTTTTTGTTGTATTTTTATATGCCATTTTAAAATCATAGAAATATAAAATAAGTTCAAGTGTGTACACTTCATGAAAATTACACATTTTTTTAATAATAGACTTTCATTAAATCTAATGGTGAAAAATTGATGAGCTACCTCATGCTACTTTATTAATCATTTTCCAAAAATCTCACACCTCTCTCTAATCCCGAAGATCAAGATCACCAGCTTCTCTTTCTACAGTCACCTCCTCCAACTGGGTTTATGGTGAGGTTTGCAAACAATTTTAGCTAGGAGAAGAAGATGCCTGCATTTGTGCAGAGTTTCAGTTTGGGGTGGAGGATCCAAAAGCCAATGATTTTGTTTTGTTTTTTGTTTTTTTGAAAAACCAACTTTATAGAAAAATGCTTTGCATGCCAACAAAAAAAGAGAAAAGAAAAACGTTAGGAATTCCAATTCCGGAGACAAGAAAACGGATTTTATCATACATACATACAACTGTACCAGCATTGCAAAAACAGGCATACATCTCATCAACAAAGAAAAACAGGCATTCACAACTCTTTTTATCTTGTCTCATTCCAACTAGTCCAGATACTTCCGACTCGGGTGCTTGGATTAACACCATCCCTAGGAATATAGGAATCCCCACACCATCAGCTTCTTAGCTAAACTTTGGGCCCTTAGAGATGGACAAATCATGTGTTTAAATCTAAGGATTAATGCTCTGAACATAGTAGAATTAGATGCTAAAGTAGTTGTTGAGTTAATGAATAGTACCAGTACCAGTACCAGTACCAGTACCAGTACGTCGAATGCTCCTAATTCCTCCCTTATGTAACAACCAAGAATGCAACCGTGAATAAGAAAGCAAAACTCTCTGGAGATCTTTTCCTAATAAAAGCATTTTATTTTTTGAAATCATTTTAAGGGTGAGCTCAAAATTTCAGAAAAATGATTATTGTATTGATGAAAGTAAGGAACAGTGGTTGATTATTAGGGGTACCTTAGTAATCGTACAAAGAATTAAGCAACAGGGATAAGCTATGACAGCTAAAAACTATTTAACTTGACAAGCTATTGATTCATAACCACCATGTATTATATAAATAAAGCTGCTTGACCTGAAATATGATGCATATTTTTATTATCTTTGAAAAGAATCAATGAACCGCTGACATTTACAGAAATGTAAACTCCTACATTATAATGGGGGCAGAAGGAGGTGGGATTCAATCTACATACACAAAGCACCACAAAAGATACTATTACCGCTAGGCTTTTATTAACGCCTACATTGTACTAAAATCTGCTACAAGGAGATTCTCTTAAGCATCATCTTAATCCAGCCGGGGAAGATATGTATACTGTATACATTTCACCATTTCAGGCCCCAAAACACGTGTAAACTATTTTTGAGGTCGTCCATGTCAAACACATGACCAAAAGAAGAAAGCATATAATACTAAAATGAAAATTTTTGCTATAGAATTTACAGAATAAGCAAAAGAAATTATCCAAGTAACAATGGCAAGACAAATTCACTCAAAAATTCAAAGAGAAAGGTAAGAAAAAATAATAATAATAATAAAAGACAACAATGTACTGTTCATCTATCTAACCGAGTGTTTACTTCAGTAGAAACCTGTCTTGCTACCCCCCTGAACATCTTTCACAACATTAAAGTTACTTGTCCCTGCTAATGCAAGTGAGAGATACATGGGCTACTTTGATCAGTTGACAATTGTATTACACAGGCTGGGAAGAGAATTTATGTGTATGTGATGCAATGATTATTCATGCATTTCTTGCAATTCCAAGTCAGTTCTCCATGAACAAATATGGTAGGTCCTGTTGACCCTTGAGTCGTCTGAGTTTATGCAAAAAAAAAATTATTAATAAAAAAAAAAAATCTGCTTTCCAAAGTAAAACCCACATTATGCACACTTCTCCTTCATTGTTTATGTCACAGAAAAAATCCAGGCTGTTGATGTTTTCAAAATGGCCACCAACTGATCAGAAAGAAGGCCATATAAAGTTTCTCCCACCAAGTTACTTTAAACACAGGAAAATTATAATCACCTTTAATCACAGGCCGGCATGTTATTTCTTCCCGATTGGCATAAAGGAGAAGACATTGAAGTTAGAAAAGCCGTGGAGGAAGATTTCAAGGGGAAAATCCTTCTTCAATTCTTGGGGAGGGTGACGGGTCTGAAGCATCAGCAAGAGCCTCAAGCATGTTTATGACCTCAATTGTGTCATCCAAATAGTACTTGGCTTTACTTGGCTTCTGTCCAACAGTGCAGGCAAAAACGGATGAATTTGAGGATAAAACACCACTTGTCGTTGCATCTCCAATGATTTCAAACATGTCCTCGTCAGATCGGTCATCACCAATACACAGTACAAAATCAGCCTGCTTGCCACCCTCTGCCATTGCTGCAAAGATCTTTTCCGCAACCAGGCCTTTACTCACTCCCTAAAAGCCAAAGTATATGTTAGATTCCAATATCATGTTTACTAAGCAATAGAAGTTCCAATATTTGACTGGAAGGGAGTATAATCAAGGCACAAAAAGTGGCACAAGTAGTCTCTGGTGAACTTATTATTAAAAAACATAGGTCTAAAACACCATATTAATAAATAATGGACAATTAGAAATGCAATTAATTGTATTAATTAGGAACGTTTTGAGATAAAAACTTATTTATGTCTCTTTCTATTTTAAAAAAGAGAAATGATATGTCCACAACATTTTTACAACATTTTTACAACAAATCCTAAGTGGCAGGATGTTACTGGTTGTTATTGTTGGGGCAAAAAAGTAATCTTAGTGTTAGGATCAAATTTGAACCAATAACAACTAACCACCTATGATTTGTTGTAAAAATGTTGTAAAAATGTTGTGGACGTAGCACCTCTCTTTAAAAAATAGTTTGCTTCTAAGAACCCTGAATCAAGGGAGGTTGACATTAAAGATCCAGGCGGATATTTGTTGCATTCTCATAGCATGGTATAAATGATCCAGGGAAGCATATTTTTCTTACTGATGTGTAACCAAAAAAATAATACATGATTAAACTTATATTTGCATAGATAAGACTAACAATTTGCTCACTTATGGGATTTTTTCTTTTGCTAGGTAATTTACTCACTCACCCCAAGGGGAATATGGATATTGACAAGAAGCTAGATAACTGTGCCACCGGTGCTTTACTTTTGTGTTCTCTCTCTCTCTGGAATACTTATAAAAATACAGAACACAAAAAAACCTCTTTACCAAAAAAAAAAATGTTGCGCTGTTCCAAGAAGTGGGAGAGGGGGATATCAATGCCAGGAGCTACAAGGCTCTTAGCCTATGCAATGTATTGATCACGTAGAAGGAGCTACAATTTCAATCTTCTGCATGAAGTGTTACTTTTACATAAACCCTTAGTTGAGTCAAATTAGAACACTTAAATCTGCATTAAGGTTGATCCCACTTCAATAATACTTGTGTCACATTATTGAATTGGCAATGAATCTAATTGTTTCTTGCTTTTTTTTCATCATTACGTTTGCATAACACAATAAGTGTAAAAGAGAATCAGATGGAGAAATGATGGCTATAGTCCATGACCGAATCTGCCATATGAGTGGAACAACATTTTTTGTTTGGGTCCTTCCCTCTTTTGTTTTTTAATTTAATTTTTGCCTAACAGGATGAACATGGTTTAATGCGTATTCTACTAGCAGTCATAAAAGAGGGTCAGATGTGGGCTCTAAGGCAGGAACTTAGCAAAACTTAGTATACAAAAATTTCTAACATTTTAGTCATTTGATGGAATAAAAAGTCAATATTAAAGTTAAGATATCTACCTGCGGCTTCACTTCAACAATGGATTGACCTCTTTTGACAGCAACTGGTTCATTCGCTAGAACACTTTCTAGATGGTCCAACATCTCCTTAGCCTGAGTAGATCCAAAACCAGGGTCCGCATCCCGATGGTGCCAAACCAAAGCACTCTCCTTGGTTTCAATGTGAGAACCATCAGTGGATTCAGTATATAATTTCATAACAGGCTCAGCCATCTGTACCCACCCAAAGTCATTACTCTGCCCAATGGTCTTCCACGGCTCTTCAGCATGCCACCTAACAAATCATACAATTAGGCACATAGAAAACAGCAAACAAGTGTTGACATAACGGAGAAATTTAAAAAAAAAATAGAATACCTCATGAAGTAACCATGTTCAGCAGCAATTCCAAGTTTCTTGCAAGGAGAAAACCACTTTCCCAAAGAATCTTTTCCTCTTCCACTAACAACAAACACTGTGTTTTTATCATCACTGCAAAGCATGTTGATAATTGATATAACCTCATCACTTGGGGACTTGTTGATGGAAGTTTGGGGCATTACTGTGCCATCATAATCCAAAAGAATGGCCCTATGTTTGGACTTTATATATGCAGATTCGATGGCATCAATAGACAACTTTCTGAAATTAGGATCCAGTGCCACAACCCTGAAACCAAAGCTCAAACCAATTCCCCAACAGCGTCTTCTGAAATGGTCCTTGCAAGTCCTTTCCATATCTTGGAAAAAGCTCCTTGACCAATATGCCACATCGTGCGTGCTAACATACCTATAATGCTTCTCATGGCGCAATTGCTTCTCGGAATCATTCATTGAAATTGCCTCATTCATTGCCTCAGCAGTTGCTTCGACATTCCATGGGTTGACCCGAATTGCACCACTCAATGAAGGCGAACACCCAATGAACTCTGATACTACTAGCATGCTCTTCTTAGGACCACTCAATTCTGAACTCGACTCTGACCCAGAATCGCCCTGCCTGGACACAATGTACTCATAAGGTGTGAGATTCATCCCATCCCTCACAGCTGTGACCACAACACACTCAGCAATTGTGTAGTACGCTGTCCGTTCACTAAGAGATATTGGTCTATCAATGAAGACGATTGGTTCATAACCTGGTCGCCCAAAAGTTTTGTTAATTCTCTCGCAGCTTGCACTTATTTCATCCTGAATTTCCTCAAGATCCCTCCCTCGTCCCCTAGCAGGGTTTGCAATTTGTACCAGAACTGCCCTTCCTTGCCACTTTGGATGCTGCTTCAACAACTGTTCCATTGCCAACAGTTTCAAATTGACGCCTTTAAATATATCCATATCATCAACCCCCAGTAACACAGTTTTTCCTTCAAACTGTTGTCTGAGCTCCCCCACTCTCCACTCCTTATCTGCTAGTCTCAAAACAGATTCAATCTGGCCCATGTGAATCCCAACCGGCATGATCTTTATCCCCACCGTCCTTCCATAATATTCCAATCCAATATAACCCCTCTTTGATTGATACTCCAGGCCCAACATTCGACTACAACAAGACAGGAAATGCCGAGCATAATCAAAAGTGTGGAAACCAATTAGATCAGAATTCAAAAGTGCCTTAAGGATCTCTTCCCTCACGGGCAATGTCCTATATATCTCTGACGAAGGAAACGGACTGTGAAGAAAAAATCCCATTCTCAGTCTGTTAAACCTTCTCCTCAAGAAAGTAGGCAGCACCATCAAATGGTAATCATGAATCCAAACATAATCATCTTCCGGGTTTAAAATCTCAATCACCCTTTGCGAGAAAATCTTATTAGCAGCCACATAGGCCTCCCACAAAGACCGATCAAACCGCCCGCCATGGTTCGCCGAGAAGGGAAGCATGTAATGAAAGAGTGGCCACAAATGCTGTTTACAAAACCCATGATAAAACTTATTCAAAATGTCGTTGGGTAAAAAAGCCGGGACACACTTAAACCTATCCAACAAAAGCTGTGACACATCATCTTGTTCTGTCAAATCAATTTCAACCCTCAAAGACCCTACATACAAAACCTCCATTTCTTCAGGTAAACCATCCTTCAGCTGTAATAACAAAGAGTCCTCATCCCAACTAAAACTCCACCCCTTATTATCCGGCCTTCGCTTAGCTTTCACAGGAAGCTGATTAGCAACAATTATGACACGGTCTTGAATCACCGAAGACGGAACATCTGACGACACACTGTTGGCCTGATCATCATCAAGCTCGGAAATAACTCCGGGAACCGTCATTACACGCGGAAGCCGCTTCTTTTCTCGGCCCATTACCGGAAAGTTCCCCGAAGCTAGATCTAATAGATTGGTATACGATCTGGACATCATCTTTAACCACTTTTAATGGTATAAGTATGACCCCCCAATCCAAACAAAAAAAAAAAACTTCACAAGATCTCAAATTTCTAAACCAAACCCACAATTGCTTTTGTCCCGAACTCACTATAACTGACCACGATCTGAAATGGGTATCAATGAAAAACACATCATTACAATTAATTTCACAAAAACAACTATTTTTCAAAAAACAAACCAGCTCCTAAAAATCAAAAGCTTTAACACGCGTAACTACTATCTGACACCGAAAAATAGCAAAAGATCTACGAACACAACACTCCCTAGATAATAACAATCTGAATGATGGAAAATTCAAAACCAAAACAGAAGCAGACAAAATAGCCCTAATTAATTTGCAAACTATACCATCAAAAAACAAAGAAAAAAAAAAACACACTTAGAATACTCACCAAAGCTTATTGAAACAAGAAAAATTTCAATCTTGAGGCAAAGTTGGATCTGAAAACCATAGAAAAAAAAAATAGAAAGCAAATTTAACGTTTTTGAGCCGCAAAGAATTCTAGGGTTTCTTTTGGTTTTTCCTGGTCCTCTCTCTCTCTCTCTCTCTCTGTGTTCCAATAGTCACATTCCAATCTCTCTCTCTCTCTCTCTCTCTCCTTCTTTACAATCAGCTTCTTATGGAGGAAAAGGAAATAGTAGTTAAAAAAATATATATATTTAGTTTTTTTTTTTTAAAAGGAAAAAAATAAAAAAGCAAAGAGGATAAGGTCGGCCAGCAGATTGCCCAGTAATGCCAGCTGGCGTTGATGAGTCTTCCTCTCACGCGCTCTTTACTCAGGCATATGCTGACGTGTCGGTTTGTCGTGGCGCCACGTTTTCAGATTTCACGGGAACTGAGTCCACTCACCGTGTGTACGCTCCCCCACCCTGGCCCCACACGCTCATCGTATATCCGAAAGTTTATTTAAGCTTCGGATAATCACGTGCGGTACGTTCCACATTTACTTCTTCACGCTGTCCAATAGGGAGTTGCCACGAGTTTTTTGGGCACGAGGGGAAATTTAAAAAAAAAAAAAAAAACAAACACAAAACGTAGAGTACGTGAGAAAACAATAAATAATAAGGATTTTGCTAATGTGTGGGGGGTTTTGGGTGGTGTGAGCCCAAGTTGTCGTGATCTTGCCACGTGGCAGGACTTGATATGAAAGTTTTGGATAAGGGTTCTTCTTTCTGGGTTGATGACGTCATCGTCTGCGTCACATTCAGGCACCACGTGTTTTTTTTATTTTTTTGGACTTTGTGTCTTTGTTGTACGATAAATACTATTTACCAAACACCCTTCTTTTGCCAACCAATCCCATTATTATTGATGTGGTTTCCATACTTGGATAAGAGTTAAAGAGAAGGGATAGATACACAACGCCTTTATAAAAGTTTTTTTTTTTTTTTCTTTTTTGGTTGGAACTTTTATAAAAGTTTGAATTTGGTAAAAATTATGTGTAAAATTCATATTTTACTTTATTTAATAAGTAGTTATTACATTAAACTTTTATTTAAAATTTAATATATTATTAGCATTGATTAAGCGTGATTGTATATATTATTTAATATGTAATATGATGAAGTGATGCGTTGGGATTGAAATGGTAAAACTATATATCTAGGCCTGATCAAGATTCTATCAGCACCGACGAAACCGGTCAGTGCCGAACTGATCCGACCGATACAAAGCTCCACTGCAGGTGTTCGAAGAGGTGGTTGGCAGCGATCTAGGCATATTGAAGGCGGCCGGTGCGACAATCGGCAGCCATTTGACACTTTAACGAGAAACCGCACTGCACCAGTATGTATTTATATTTATATGCTATAATTTATATGTATAGTTAATATAGGCTTCAATATACAGAATGTGTGAAGGTTAGAGTTTGAGAGAGGCAAGGAATGAAGAATGAGAAATGGCGTTGGAGATTGGAGAGAAATAAGAGAGTGTAATAGGAAACATTGTAGGGTTTGAAAATTTTAACTAGAGAATAGCAAAACGACGTCGTTTTGGTATCAGATTAAAAAAAAAAAAAAAAAAAACTTGAAACGATGTCATTTCAATTCAAACCCTAAATATATTAGTCCACATCCCCAGTTCAATTCAGTTCCCCACTTCTCTCTCTCTCTCTCTCTCCCTCTCTCTCTCTCTTCTCGTTAGTTTTCCTCACCCAAGCGTCTCCGCCTCTCCTCTCTCTCTCCCCTCACTCCTTAGCCTATAGCCCTCTACCACTTGCTATCACTGTACTCTGCCGCTTGATGCTATTGTTCTTGGAGTTTCACCCTCTCCCCTCCCCTTTTTTATCCTAGCTATTTAGAGAAGGTTTCGACTTTTAATGCTCCTCCTTGCAATGCTTTTTGCCCGGTTTGTTTATTTTGTTTTCGATAGTTTTGTTTCATCTTCTATGACTTAGGTTTAGTTTAGTTTAGTTTTTCTTTGTGATTTGAAGTGGGATATTTTTTAGAAAGATTGTGAATTTGTTTGTATTTTGTTTGTTTTCTTTCATGTTTGTTTTTTCTTTGGATTATTTGGGTTCTTTTGTGTTTATTTTCTTTCATGATTATGTTGTATTTAGATCCTGAGAAAATTGAGAAATTCACCGAACTAACCGCACCTCGTGTAGACCGGTTTTACCCCTCCACTGGTGAGGTGCAGTCAAGCACAAGGGAAAACCGCACCCTATAAGTGTGGTGCAAAAAACACTCTCATAACCGGCCGCACCACACTGTGTACAGGCCTACACTATATCTCTATTGAATTTAATTTCTTTTTATAATAAATTCTATATTGTAAATTATTACTAGTTCTAATTTGAACTCATTATTTAAATTATTTTTTGTCCACCAATAATACTAAGTAATAATTAGTCACTTGAAAGTTGTTGTGAAAATATTATGAACATTACACTTCTATTTTTTTCACCATAATTTCTTCAATAATTGTGAATCAAAGTGCATACGACCACACTTGAACTCATACTTAGAGTGTGTTTAGCACCAGATTTTAGCGCTAGCTTTTAGTTTCTATGTAGAGTTTTTTAAAACCTCATTTTTTCGCATTTTCTCATTTTTTTAAATTTTGTCAAGGTACAAGTATATTTTAGTACACTTTTAGCAAAATATTTTTAGCAAAAAGCTAAAAAAGTTATTCCCAAACAAACACTTAGGGGGTGTTTGGTTTGTGTTTTCAAATAACAATTTTCAGTTTTTAAACAACATTACACATATTTTCAAACACTTTTTCACCCACACGTATTTCCTCAAATGTTTTCAAACAACAATTTTTAGTTTTTAAATACATGTACCAAACAGACTCTTAATTTCACAACTTCCTTGAATGTTATTTTGTGATTGGATTTCAGCTCTTACACTAAACTATCGTAGAAATTTAATGAAAAAAAAAAGTTAGGTACATTAATTGACACTAAAACATGTTAAACATGTTTGTAGAGTTGGTGTGTAGTAGCATTTTTTCATAATGAATAAAGAAACTTGTTGAAGAAGGAAATGGTGTTAATAGGTATAATTGTTTGTTGTGGGCTAAGTTTAATTGAAAAGTTGTGGGTGGTAGAGCAGACTAGACCAGAGGATACATAAAAGCATATGCTATTACTAGTACTAGTATTGATTTGGTTTGGTTGGGGCATTTGGGGCTTGGTTGGTGGAGTGGGTTTTTAATGACACTGATCTCTTGGTTGGGGACTTTGTGGGGTATAGTAGGGAAACCATGAAATGTCATTTTCATCATTTGTGGGGGGTTTTGTTTTTATACCTACATATAAGTTATTGTTGGGTTGCCCTAAGAATAATCCAAAACAGAGAGAGAGAGAGAGAGAGGGGGTATGACATTTAATTATTATCTCCTTAACTAAATACAAGTCAGAGCCTCTTGGTGTGCGGTTTTTGACTAATTTGCTGTCTCTAGTCTCTACCTAATTTCCAGTGTACGGGCAAAGATGGTGGTGGTATTGGTGAGCTTTGGGGACACGTTGTTTAGAAGAATTAAAAAAAAAAACTCTACTTTCTATCTGTTTTTATATTTTAAGCTGAGGGCTTTATCTTTAAGATTTTTTTTTTTTTGGCTGAATAAGGCAATATCTTTAAGAACTTTAATCCCAAAACCCAAAACCCAATTCCAACTCAGAAAGATTGGTCTTCCACTTAATATTTTATATATCATTAACTTTGATATAAGATATTGGTACATTAATGTTGCTTTATTATTAACTTTAATCTTTTTTTTTTAAAATCATGCAATAATCGGACTCTTAATGCGATAATGTAAAATAGGCCAAAGCAAATAGGTGAATCAATACAAAACAAGGACATAAAGATAATATGATGCTTATCTCTAGGAGTTACTCAAAAATAGCCAATAGCTTGCTATTAATTTCTTCTCTCAGCAAACTTGAATAAGCTTCTAGCTAGTTATTAAAAAAAGGGACATTTTTTTTAGAGGAGAAAAAATAGTGTCATGTTAATAGGTGCTTAATAAAATATATTTTTTAAAATTTTAAAATATTACTTTTATGACAAATAGAAAAAATTATCAAAATATTAATTATTTTTTTCTCTTTTCCCATTAAAAGTTTCTTAAAATGGTTTGTTAATATATCTTCTTAGTGCATTCTTTAACTTGTAAATACCAGCCCAAGAGAGGGAGTATAAAGTTAATTATAAAGTTAATATTTTATACATAATTAACTTTGATATAAAGTATTGGTACATTAATATTGCTTTATTATTAACTTTAATCTTCTTTTTTTTTAAACAAAAAACATGCAATAATCGGACTCTTAATGCGACAATGTAAAGGAGGCCAAAGCAAATGGGTGAATCAGTACAAAACAAGGACATAAAGATAATATGATGTTTATCTCTAGGAGTTACTCAAAAATAGCCAATAGCTTGCTATTACTTGAATAAGCTTTTAGCTAGTTATTAAAATGGGGTCATGGTAATTGGTGCTCTTAGGGCAATTGTTAGTAAATTATTTTTAAAAAATTTTAATACTACTGTTATGGCAAATAGAAAAAGTTGTCAAAATATTAATTAATTTTTTTCTTTTCTCATAAAAACTTTCTTAAAATGGTTAATTAACACATACCTAAGGTTTCGTTTAGGAGTTCATAAGGAAATGGAATAGAATGATCATAAGGGAATGGAAAAAAAATGAATGGAATGTATTTCAGTAAGGGAAATGAATAGAAAGAAATGAAATTGAATAAAATTAAGTAATCTTGATTGGATGTTTTAAAGTCAATGAATGGAATGCAAGTAATCTTGTTTGGAAGTAACATAGAGATAATAAAATGTAATCATTTAATGAAAATATTATTATTGGACTCATATTTTATAATAAAGGTTGAATATATGGGGGCATTTTGAGTTTTAGTAAAAAAAATTCATTAAGTCTAATTTCATTCCCAATTTCAGAAGAATGAAAATTTGAGATTTTAAGAGAATAGAGAGGTATAAGTGTTCTCTCCTAGCCATTCAATTTTAATTCTCTCACACTTAAACTCCCAAACAACTCAAACAAGAGAATGAATTTTTTATTCCCTCCATTAAAACTCCTAAACAAAGAAAGATAGAATATTCTAAAATTATTTTTTTCATTCATTTCTATTCCTTTCTCCCAAACAAGGGCTTAGAGCTTCCGTAAACTTATAAATACCAGCAAAATAAAGGGAGTATAAACTTAATTGCAAGTTGTTTTCTCTACTTGTTTAGAGAAACCCCTTCTAAAAAATTTCCAAATAAGTCCTCTAACCCTTGGACAAAAACATTTATTAAATGAGAAAAAGGAGAATAGGGTTTCCTTAACACTAAAATCAATAGACGGACTGTTAATATTAATCTAATGATCTCCATTATGTTCTAAACTGATCTATACCATAAGAAGTCTAAAAATAATTTTGTGCATGAATAAAAATAAAAACATGCTTCACTTGGAGAAATTATTGACTTTTATAGCGCCATGACATTGACTTTTCAAAAATCCTCCATCTCCCTTCTATTTTTGGTATAAAAATAATAATTTCGGACGTAAATTTTAATAATAGCCCACCTAAATTTTTACTAAAAACATCTAATGCACTTTTAAAGTTGACTCATACATTTTTTATTCCCTCTAATTACTCTTATGTTATATATAGCTCATTAATTTAAGTATATTTAATATATACTATATTTAATTTAATTATATTATATTTTTATTAAATTGACTTGTATATTTTTAGACATGTCAAGACTTACTATTTTGCTTTTTTTCCAAAGATGTAAAGACTTATTTAATGTAAATTTACGTAAAAAAAAAAATCATATACTAGACTTATTTAAGTGTGATAAGGTTTTTTTTTTTTTTTTTTGTCTAGTGTCGTAATTTTCTTTTTTTAAGAAAAATTGTTGGATGAGTTTGTTTTTGAAAATATGGATTAATAGGAAATTGTTTTATTTTTAGGTATTTTAAGTGGAGTTGAATATATTTTTACTGAATTATCCTTAAGTTTTTTCCCTCTAAAGTTGATGGGTATTTCTGAACCACATAAAAGTCTAATCCAAAAAAAGGAATCTTCTTATAAATATTATTGATAGATTAAATCAAAATTACAAATGTAGGGGTATTGGGCCCAATAGCATATGAAGGATGGCCCAACGAAGTATTTTGGGCTGGAAACCCAAAATCCGAAGACATCAAAATGGTCGTGGACTATTTACATATCCAAACACGTCCGAGGAGTAGATTTGTCCTCGGATTTCAAGGCCGAGGACATAGAAAGAGAAGTTTGGTATCCCTGGGTTATATTATAATGAGTCCTACAATTATGGGGATGCACGGTATACGTGGAGGGCGAGAGAAAGAACGGTGGAATGTCTAAAAATAAAGCTGCTACCACCGCCCATACATTAAAAGCTCGTAGAATTGATACACCGATCGTATAGATGGAAGGATGGGACTCGAACATCGAGCTTGGAACTTGGTCCCTAATCCTGCCAGTGGCTTTAGGGAAGAATGGATGGGACAAGTATCCAAAAAGGGGGATTGCAACCAGAAAAGTGGAAGGTGATGAAGGGAAAGGAAAGGATATAAATAGGAGGAAAGGCATACGAAGAAAAAGGGGGAACTTTTCTGAGTAAAAGAGATAGAGCCAATAGTAAATGATAATCAACACTTGTATCCAAACTTGAGAAATATCATTAGAAACCATCCTCGGACACAATCCGAGGACGATTTCTCAGTCTTACTCTTTGCAAACGATTCTTTGTTCTGTTCTATTGGGCCCAAAGCCCGTTCTTTTTGTAATTGTCTAAACCATCCTTGAAATCTAAATTACAAGCCCATCCTCTACAAATTCATTGTAAAGAAAGGTCTTTCAAGCCCATTTTTCTCCCAGTCGTAGTTTGGGAACTTGAATTGTGTCCTTACAATTGGCGCCTGTACGTGGGGATTTAGTCTTTAAGGAAGTTTAGGACATCATGGTAGGATCGGGACCACAACGCAAAGGCGGAGTCCGTGGGCTCTCGGCCGTGAGGATCTCTCCTTGCATCCTCGATCACGGAGAGAACCGAGAGGAAGTGTACATACTACACATACCATCGAAGTGCAAGTCATTCGCAAGGAGGAAGCAGCTCCTTATGAAAGAAATGCCGGGGCCATGCGAAGGAGATTGACGGCCTAAAGAGGAGATTGCGCCACGAGAGGCGAAGGAGAACTCCTCCGACCTCGACCCTCTTCGGAAGGATCCGAGGATGACAATTACGGCAAAGATCCGTAACTCCCAGGTGAATATGCCTCTTCCGAAGAAGACAATCTGCATGGGAGACGTGGCAGAGACTACCCCTGGGGCTTAGGAAATGACGCAATGGGAAGAGCATTGCACCAAATCTCCGAGTCACCCTTCGCGCGCAGATTGGAAGAAGGAAGGTTGCCTCGGCGCTTCACACAACCGGCCTTCACTCTTACAATGGTCGGACGGATCCCGTAGAGCACGTAAGCCACTTCGCAGAATGGCATGCATTCCAGAATGAAACTTTGTTATGCAAGATTTTTCCTTCTAGCCTAGGGCCCGTAGCCATGAGATGGTTTGACGGCTTAAGGGCGAGCTCCATTGATTCTTTCAAAGAGCTTACTAGGGCATTTGGTTCTCGCTTTATCACGTGCAAGAGAGTTCCTCGTCCATTGGATTCTTTACTATCCATGGCCATGAGGGAAGGGGAAACCCTGAAAACATATTCGGACCGGCATCGGGAAATGTTCAACGAAATTGACGGAGACTTCGACGATGTAGCAATAAGGACCTTCAAGGTCGGCCTACCAACAGAAAGCATGACTGAGGAAATCCTTAACGAAGAAACACGTCGAAGCGTACGTCGATCGATGGATCGCATCGACGAGTACAAAAGGGTTGAGGAAGATCGGCGAAGCGGGAAAGGGCAAGGCGAAGGTTATCCCACAAGAAATGAGGGATTTCGTCGGATCGATACAACAACAATAGGCCTACGCGGGATTTTTCCAAAGGGTGCGTCCACATACCCCCACAGTGGTCAACACCGTCTTCAGTGGAGCCGGCAGAAGAATGTTGGAGAAAATAAGGCATGAGCCTTTTTTCAAATGGCCAAATAAAATGGCAGGGGACCCTTCGAGACGCAACCAAAATCTCCACCGCCATTATCACTGGGAGAGAGGTCATACCACCGAGGACCTGTCGCACTTTGTGGAATCATCCGGAACAATTGGTTAAAGAGGGAAAGCGAAGCTTCGTACCAACCCAACGGGCGAGGAAACCAATCGGGAGTGGCAAACCACGACGGTCCTTCATCCAGACCTCCTCAGGCACTATCAACGTCATTTTTACTGGCACTGCAGTAGGGCTAGCTCGGCTTTCGTGGTAATGTCGCTTGCTCGAACATTGGCCGAGGAGTCACGGGATCAGCCAAGAGGATCAAGGCAAGTATCCTGCCGATCCTAAGTTTCTCGAAGAGGACAAGATGGGGACCATCCAGCCATGATGATGCCTTAGTGGTAACCCTCGAGTGGGAACTATGATGTAAAGAGGGTAATGGTTGATCAAGGTAGTGGTGCGGATATCATGTACCTCGACCTATTTAGAGGCTTGAAGTTAAGAGTTGAAGATCTTATGCCATATGACTCACCCTTGATAAGCTTCGAAGGGAGAGCCTGTCGTTCCAAAGGGGACAGGGGCGCTCGTGCAATCGGAGTCGGAGGTAGTAGACGTAGATTTCATCGTGGTCGATGCCTACTCTCCCTATGCGGCTATTGTGGCGAGACCTTGGGCGCATGCGTTAGGGGCTGTTTCCTCAACCTTGCATGTCAAAATCAAATTTCATTCTCGAGATCGGGTGGTGGAGTTACTGGGAGTCGGGCCTGTGGCTCGACGGTGTGTCACGGCTGCATTCTCCGCGTCGACCGACCAGGACTCCCGTCCTCGGCTAACGGTGAAGCATAGCAATCAAAGTCTCTTCCCATAGCCGAGGTAGATGAAGCAACGTGTGAAGAATTGGAGAAAATTATCATAGACAATGATCCACGAAAAGTTCTTCCGTTGGAGTTCAATTGCGCGGAAGAAGACAGAGCCGATTTTATTTTTAAAGAAAAATATGGATGTATTTGCTTGGAACGCGTATGAGGCCCCGGGGTTGATCCGAACTTCATATGTCATCATTTAAGGGTCAATCCAAATGTAGTGCCGAGGAGGCAACCACCTCGGAGGTCCTCAAAGGAACATTCGGAAGCCGTCAAAGAGGAAGTGCTCAAACTCAAAGCGGCGGGGGCTATCAAAGAAGAGTGTTTTATCCCGAATGGTTAGCCCATACCGTGGTGGTGAAAAAGAAGAATGGGAAGTGGAGAGTATGTGTAGATTTCAGAGATTTAAACAAGGCTTGCCCAAAGGACTCATTCCCGATGCCTCGGATTGATCAACTGGTTGACGCCATCTTGTTGGACATCCTCGGATGAGTTTTCTTGATGCTTTCCAAGGTTATCACGAGATACCTTTAGCCGTCGAGGACCGGGAGAAGACAAGCATTCGTCACTCCTACGGAAATTATCATTATAAGGTAATGCCTTTTGGCTTGAAAAACGCAGGGCTACCTACCAAAGGATGATGACGAGGATGTTCGAGGCACGGCTAGGAAAAAATATTGAGGTATACGTGGACGATATGGTAGTAAAGAGTAAAGAAGTTTCGCACATACGGAAGATCTCGAGCAACACTTTTCGAAGCTAAGAGAGTATAAATTGCGGCTCAATGCCTCTAAATGCTCTTTCGGTGTGGGGTCGGGCAAGTTTCTAGGATATATGGTGACTCACCGAGGAATTGAAGTGAATCCCGCTCGGTGTTAAGGCAATAAGCAGCTTACACCCACCTCGGAATCCTAAAGAGGTGCAAAGACTAACGAGTATGTTGCTCTCAACCGATTTATATCTCGGTCCGCGGACGGATGCGGTGCCTTTCTTTCGGTTATTAAATAAATGGAAGGGTTTTGAATGGACCGAGGAGTGTGCAAATGCCTTTCCAACGACTAAAGAATATCTCTCGCGACCACAGTTATGTCTCGACCGAGAGGTTGATGAGATTCCGTTTGCATATATTGCGGTGGCTAAACATGCGTTAGTCCGGTTCTTATCCGAGATGACAATAACATCCGAGACCGGTGTACTTATGTAAGCAAATCTCGCATGAGGCCGAGCCGAGTTATTTGCCACCGGAAAAAGCTATCTTGGCGTGGTACATGCTACACGAAGACTTCCCCATTACTTCCTCATACGGTTGTTGTTCTTACACAACTCCCTCTCAAATCAATTTTGCGAAGTTGCGGATTATATGGGAAGAATTGCCAAAATGGGGAACTGTCCCTAGAGCTTTCGATATCAAGTATATGCCTCGCACCTACGCAAAGGCAGGTCATCGCGGACCTTGTGGCGAGTTTGCCGAGCCTTCGTTAGAAGACTATCAAGAAGGCATGGGTAAAAAATCGCAGGCATGATTTCGTGTGAAGTGGCCTCCGTTATGGAAAGTCCATGTTGATGGAGCAAGCAAATCGAGAGGGGATCGAGGTATCGGATTAGTTTTGATATCCCTGTAGGGTATTACTTTTGAGAAATCCCCGAGATTAGGATTCTCGGCCACCAACAACGAGTATGAAGCGGTCCTCGCAGGGGATGAACATGGTTCATAAAATGGGAGGAAAGGCGGCAAATGTTCTCGGACTCACTATTGGTGGTAGGCCAAGTAGAAGGGAAGCTAGAAGCAAGGGATTCCGGAATGCGAGAATACCTAACCCGAGTCGGTTTATGCAATCTAAATTTGAGTCTTTTCTACTATTGCATGTATCCAGATGTGGCAATACCCATGCCGACTCATTAGCCACGCTCGCGACGTCCTCGGCACAAAGTCTACCACGAGTTATCCTCGTTGAAGATCCGTGAAGCCCACCGGGACGGATGGTAACTCCACTCAAATTCTTCAAATTAGGACGGGACCTAGTTGGATGGATCAAATAGTAACATTTCTCGAAATGACATCCTACCTGGAGAAAAAGTCAAGCGGATAAGGTTCAGAAAAGCCACTCGTTCGGTTATCCGAGGACCAAAAATTGTACAAACGTTCCTTTTCGGGACCATATTTGCTATGCATACACCCCGAGGCAACAGAGCTACTTTTGGAAGAGCTACACGAAGGGATTTGCGGAAGTCACGGGAGGAAGGTCTTTAGCTCACGGGGCCCTTACTCGGGGCTATTGGTGGCCAAATATGCGAGAGAGAAGCGCAAGATTATGCAAAGAAATGTGACCAATGTCAAAGGTTCGCTCCAAACATACATCAACCGAGTGGAGTCCTAAATCCTCTATCTAGCCCATGGCCTTTTGCCCAAATGGGGCTTGGACATTATTGGACCCTTCCCCAAAGCAACGGGAAACCGACGGTGGCTTCTCGTGGGAACGATTACTTTACCAAATGGGTTGAAGCCGAGCCATTATCAAACATCGAGACACGGAAGCAAAAAAGTTTGTATGGAAGAATATCGTTACCAGTGTCGGCATCCCTCATACTCTCATTTCGGATAACGGTTTACAATTTGATAGCAAAGCCTTTCGGAAATACTGGCTGTGATCTGGCATTACGAATAGATATTCCACTCCGGCTTATCCCCAAGGAAATGGGCAAGCCGAAGTCAGCTCAACAAAGTAATAAGTGAGCGGACTCAAAAAGAGGTTGGGTAACGCCAAGGGGAGGTGGGTGGAAGAAGCTGCCACATGTCTTGTGGACGTATAGAACTACACCACGAAGATCCACAGTGAAACACCCTTCGCCATGACTTATGGAGCCGAGGCAAGAATCCCCTTAGAACCGGGTTCCCAACTCGAAGAAAAGCTCCTTTATTTCGGATAGCAATGATGATCTATTAATGAGAAACTTAGACTTAGTTGAGGAACAGCGAGAAAGCGCCATGGTTCAACTAGCTTATTATCAACATAAGCTCAAGCAGTGGATATGATTCTCATGTGAAACTTCGACCTCTTGGACTGTGTGACTTAGTATTAAGGAAAGTTTCGGGCACGATGAAGAATCCTCATGGGGAAAATTGGGGCCCAACCGGGAAGGACCTTATCGTATTACTTCGGTCGTAGAATAGGGGCCTACAATCCGGAAGATTTGGACGAGAATGTTGTACAACGTCCCCGGAATGTAAATAATCTACGAAGGTACTATTACTAAATAAGTGGCACTTCGGCCGTTCTTTGTTGTAAACTACATTATATTCGTTATCTTCATTCGTCTAAGTATCAAGCTGAAACTTGGTATGCCCTGGATCCTCGGACCACATACCTCGTCTAAATTGATATTCTTTACTAAGTGTTAAACAGAACCTAAGTTACGTCCGGTCCTCGGATCATCTACTTTGGGAAAATTAACACTTTAAATTTATTCATCTAAGTATCAAGCTGAAACTTGGTATCTGGATCCTCGGACCACATACCTCGTCTAAATTGATATTCTTTACTAAGTGTTAAACGAACTCCAAGTTACGTCCGTCCCCTGATCATCTACTTTGGGAAAATTAACATTTTAAATTTATTCAACTAAGTGTCAAGTCTGAAACTTGGTATGCCTGGATCCTCGGACCACATACCTCGTCCTAAATTGATATTCTTTACTAAGTGTTAAACAGAACCTAAGTTACGTCTGGTCCTCGGATCATCTACTTTGGGAAAATTAACATTTTTAAATTTATTCATGTAAGTATCAAGTTTAAACTTGGTATGCCGGATCCTCGGACCACATACCTCGTCTAAATTGATATTCTTTACTAAGTGTTAAACAGAACCTAAGTTACGTCTGGTCCTCGGATCATCTACTTTGGGAAAATTAACACTTTAAATTTATTCATCTAAGTATCAAACTGAAACTTGGTATGCCTGGATCCTCGGACCACATACCTCGTCTAAATTGATATTCTTTACTAAGTGTTAAATAACCTAAGTTACGTCCGGTCCTCGGATCATCTACTTTGGGAAAATTAACACTTTAAATTTATTCATCTAAGTATCAAGCTGAAACTTGGTATGCCTTCGGATCCTCGGACCACATACCTCGTCTAAATTGATATTCTTTACTAAGTGTTAAACAACCTAAGTTACGTCTGGTCCTCGATCATCTACTTTGGGAAAATTAACATTTTTAAATTTATTCATCTAAGTGTCAAGCTGAAACTTGGTATGCTGGATCCTCGGACCACATACCTCGTCTAAATTGATATTCTTTACTAAGTGTTAAAAGGTAACCTAAGTTACGTCGGTCCTCTGATCATCTACTTTGGGAAAATTAACATTTTTAAATTTATTCATCTAAGTGTCAAGCCGAAACTTGGTATGCCTGGATCCTCGACCACATACCTCGTCTAAATTGATATTCTTTACTAAGTGTTAAAACGTAACCTAAGTTACGTCCGGTCCTGGATCATCTACTTTGGGAAAATTAACATTTTTAAATTTATTCATCTAAGTGTCAAGCTGAAACTTGGTATGCCTCGATCCTCGGATCAATTACTCGATCCTCCTGGAGTATCAAATTTCAATTCAAGTTGTTGCTAGTAACTTTGGTAAAAGACAAGAAGATGATATTTATGGAATGATATGATCAGCATAAAAACAAAAAAAATATATGTATAAGAATCATCTAAAAAAAAACATTCATTCTTGTATTAAATTCCAAAAAAGTACTTTTGCACCTATACTTAGGTATTACACTTGGAGACAAAATAAAAATAAAGAAAGGAAAGACAACAAGCAAGTCACTGTTTCAGCTTAATCTTCAGAGGGCCTTTGGAGTCTTGAGGAGATGGAAGCTGAGCCGAGGACTCAACGGCAATTCCTTTGCCTTTGGGATCATCTATCAAGGTTATTGGGTTAGCTTGATCACCCAACTCATCCTTTGAAGATTCCGAAGATCACTTGAAGGCTGTACGTCTTCAATTGCCTTTTCTTGTGCAGGGGTCAAGTTGTTCGGGGCATCTTCGGGAAGAGTTCGAGTCTTCGCCAAATCACCCCCCTTATCCTCGGATGATCCCCGGGCAGCTTCTTGTGCAAAGTGTCGGGAATGGAAGAAGCGCGAATTGCGGGAGGATAGTAGACACTCTCTCGCTTTCCAAAGAGTGGAAGAGGCATCAACCCCAGCCTTGGGGAAAGTGCCTCATTCCACACTTGGAGGCGAGGTGCCTACATACCTCGGGAACTCCGAGCCTTGAAGGTTTCGGTGACCTCCTTCACGCCTATATCATAACCGTCTTGTTCGGCTTGGTCCCTCGAGTTCTCGGCCTCTTCCCTTGCTTTCTCGGCCTTTTTCTTCTCCTCAATGGCTTCTTCTTTGCCCTTGATGGCTTCTTCTTTGGCCTCTCGTACTCGTGCATCTTTCTTAAGATCCTCTACGAGCCTTCGTGCTACTCAAGAGGTTATCCTCCGCCTTGGCGAAGCATTAGCAATCGATCCTCGGCCGTTTAGTCGTCGTTTTCAGATCAGCCTCTAAGCCCGCCTTGGCACTCTCAACCTTAGCCAATTTTGCTGTGACCTCCTGCAGTTTCTTCCAGAAGGTCCGAGATCTTTTGAGCGCTTCACGCCCGGACTCCTCGGCCCTCAGAGACTTATAGGAATTAATGGCAATCTCTTCCGCCATATGGGCAGATTGAACGGCCTACAAACAAAACATATAAACCTTAGACGTATAAATATATATAGGAAATAAAAACAAAAGTCAAGGTTTTAGAGAAAACTCACCATTGCAAGCTCCTTCTTCAAAGTCATGAAGACGGTGTGGTCCCTTTCTCTCGGCTCAATCATATCCTCGGGGAGTAACAAAGTGCTTGCTCCAAAGCACCGCGACGCATGCCGCTGTCCCTTCATCGGAATTTCTAATGGACGCATCCACGGTAATGACCTCATCGTCCATAGAAAGGTCGGGAAGCCATACGGGGGCGCGTACGACCGCCCGTTGGTCGGTTCTTCTTCCGACCTATTCCCGTATGGTGCGGGCTTGCTTTGCACCCTTTCAACCTCGGGCTCCTTGGATACGAACCCTTTCCTACCTCCACAACTTCCTTCCCTTTCGGCTGATCCCTTTTTCTTTGAGATCAGCTATGTTGGCACGTTGAGTTTGGGAGGATGGAGGGAGGAGGAGGAAGCCTAGCTTCGGGGCGTTTGTCAGCACTTTTCTTGAGTCCGAGGGCGCACCTCTTTGGAGGTTCTTGGACTCTAGTGGTCCTTGCCGCCCTCAAGGACATCTTTCAGCTGGGTTTAATCTTTCGTTGAATGCCCATAACGTCAAGTTCTTCGAGTAAACCTTTGAGATTCGGGTAGAAGTGCCGAGGATGGAAGCCGAGTCTTCGTGAGAGAGTTGATTAAAAACCTCGAACTCGTCCTCTCGGAATCTCGGTACGTCAACTTCTTCTTCTTCTTCTTCTTCCTTTACAAGAAGGTAGGAAGATGCTTCACCGAGAGGTTAAAATTGTGGAGAAAGGAACCGTGGGAATCCCAACCGGAACAAATGGTGGCGGTTGGATTGGTTGGGTGACCAAGGTACCTTGAGGAATGGTAGTCCCCCCGGTAGCAAAAACCCTCCACAAAGAACGCTAATCCGAGGAAGACGAGGATCGCGGGCTTTAATCACGCACTTCGGCGCCTGAAAGGCTTTTGATATTGGAGTGTAGCCGAGGATCGATGAGCCGCACGGAGTTGACCGTCTGTGCACGAAGATCTCGGCTTGTAGGATCCTATCCAATCGCCCGAAATCCACAAGGTTAGGATGACGATCCGCGTGTGGATCCGGGGGAGAGTTGTCCAAGTAAAAGTGGGTAAGAGTAAGTAAAAAGACGAAAGATAAAAGTATGTAAAAGAAACTTCACCCGGAGTCCCTTCCCTTGTCGGACAGGGGAGGCCGTCGTGCCAATTTCCCGATATGATCGGGAAGTCATTTTTAGGCCCTTATTTGATTCAGCAGACATTGAATTAGCGACTTCGGGTGTCTAGACTTTAGGTAATATTCATCTTTTTTGCTTAGGTGATGGAGGTTATAAACCCAGCTTCACGTCGTGGTGAGTGAGCCCTAGGTTCATCTTCTCATTTAAAGCGTCATGGAACCTAAGATCCTAAAGACATTTGGGGCACACCGGGTGGGAGCCAACCTAAAAGCCCTAAGATAATCCCTAGTCACCAGTTCCCATGGGGATTTTCATTCCCCCTTCGATGAACGCAATCATCGGGGATTACAACTTCCCCCGTTTTTCTTTTTGTATAAAACTCTTCCTCGTTACGGTACCTAATGGATACATCCGAGGGAATTTTGTACTTAACCTTAAAGCTGTTCTATTTTTTCGTTTGAATCCACCAGGTGGACGCAAATCTACCCATTCTTTTTGAAAAAGGCGGGGTGTGGAGAAAAAATAACTATGCCGAGGATGAAAGACACGGTGAAAAAGAGAAGATGGGAAAGAAAAGAAACAAAAGAAACAAAAAAGGCGATAAGGAGGGGCAGAGTATTGAAGAACTTACTTTTAAAAAGGAAGAAAGCACGGTCACCTCTGACAGTGGTACTTGATAGACAGAGAGAGTACGGGGAGATGAAAAGTGTGGCAGTACGTTATGAGGTTTCGTAGTGTGAAGAATTTTGAAGAAAATTAGTATTTATATGTCGAAGATGTTTTAAAGCGGGCGAATTCCCGCCTCAACCCAAGAATCGCTCTCGACCGTTGGATATGTGTCATATTAATGAAACGTGGGGGACATAGAAGCGCCAACAATCAATTCGGGGGCGTTTCGCATACCGAAGCATTGGGAACACGCGATGGGTGATTCGAAGTTATCTCGTCAACAATGTTGCCAAAAGTCTCAGGTAACAAAATGTCTTTTAAGTCGAGATTCTATTTTTCTCCCGAGGTGAAAAAATAAAGAAACTCGAGGGGCTATTGTAGGGGTATTGGGCCCAATAGCATATGAAGGATGGCCCAACGAAGTATTTTTGGGCTGGAAACCCAATTCCAAAGACATCAAAATTATCGTGGACTATTTACATATCCAAACACGTCCGAGGAGTAGATTTGTCCTCGGATTTCAAGGCCGAGGACATAGAAAGAGAAGTTTGGTATCCCTGGGTTATATTATAATGAGTCCTACAATTATGGGGATGCACGGTATACGTGGAGGGCGAGAGAAAGAACGGTGGAATGTCTAAAAATAAAGCTGCTACCACCGCCCATACATTAAAAGCTCTGTAAATTGATACATCGATCGTATAGACGGAAGGATGGGACCTGAACATCGAGCTTGGAACTTGGTCCCTAATCCCAGCGGGCTTTAGGGAAGAATGGATGGGACAAGTATCCAAAAAGGGGGATTGCAACCAGAAAAGTGGAAGGTGATGAAGGGAAAGGAAAGGATATAAATAGGAGGAAAGGCATACGAAGAAAAAGGGGGAACTTTTCTGAGTAAAAGAGATAGAGCCAATAGTAAATGATAATCAACACTTGTATCCAAACTTGAGAAATATCATTAGAAACCATCCTCGGACACAATCCGAGGACGATTTCTCAGTCTTACTCTTTGCAAACGATTCTTTGTTTCGTTTCTATTGGGCCCAAAGCCCGTTCTTTTTGTAATTGTCTAAACCATCCTTGAAATCTAAATTACAAGCCCATCCTCTACAAATTCATTGTAAAGAAAGGTCTTTCAAGCCCATTTTTCTCCCAGTCGTAGTTTGGGAACTTGAATTGTGTCCTTACAACAAACATTTCATGTATAAGCAATAAATAGATATTATATATGTGCGTGCGTGTGTGCATTATTATTTTTTATTATATATTTAGCTTGGGCCTTGAAATTTTTTTTTAAGCTCCACCACTGCCTCTGATCTTTCTATAGGAGTAAATAATTACTCTTTGATACTAAAATCAAGGACGCGAAAATAGTACAACGTTCAACAAAAAGAGCCAGTAAATTGCTATTTTCTCTCACGGGAAGCTTCAATCGGTTTCTAGCGTATTAAAAATAACAACAATTAAGGCAGAATCTCAGTTTTCCTTGTAAAACAAAATGAAAGAAAGGAAGTGGAAATTACAAAGAAGGTTCCCTAGCTAACCTATATCATATCATACGCGTTGGAAAGTGGAAGCGAATAACAGAGAGAACAAGAATTCTTTATTGGCATAAATGCACTTTTAGTCTATATATTTGACCTTTTTTTTATTTTAGTTCCTATATTTTATTTTTATCACTTTAAGTCCCTAAACTAATTAATGCGTGTTATTTTTGTCATTTTCATCAGTCAACTGACGAAAATTGCTGAGCTGGCTGCCGGAGGAATTGAAAAATTATAAAAATGCCATGTCACCATGACACATCAGCATATAAATTTAAAAAATTAATTTATTAATTTTAACTAAATAATAAAAATAGAATTAAAAACTAAAATTCACATTAATTAAGATTGTTTTTCAGATTGTTCTTCATTTTACAACTTGTTCTTCATATTCTTCCTAAATCAAACCCAGCAACTAAGAACTCAAACCCAGCACAAGAACACAAACCCAGCAACCCAAGAACTCAAATCCAGATCACTAGGACATAAATGAAAACAAGAAGAAAAAACCCAACCCACCATTGCAACCTAACCACCACCACCTCTGAAATTCCATTTATACATCAAATCAAACCCCAAAATCCAAACTGAAATTCAAAAACCAAACCCAACCAAATCCAAACCCATAGAACAAATCACAGCCAAATACCCATCACCTGCAACCAACAACAGCAACAGCAAGCCACAACAGGAACCCCACATCCACCAATAGTAACAACAACCCACCAACACCAACACCAACCCACAACACACACAAGACCCACAACCCCACGACTACCTACGCCCATGGTGAGCAAAACCACCCACCCATGGCTACCCACGACCCCACAGTGTGCAAAACCACCCACCTATGGCTACCCCCGCCCCACAAACCCATGCCTACCCACAGCCACCCACAACCCCAACGACCCCACACCGATCTGAGACCCACCCACCCAAAGCTTCACCGAGGAAGAGAGTAGAGAGCGTGAGGGAAAGAGATGAGAAAAAAGGAAAAAAAAGAAAGAAGAAGAAGTAGAACCCAGCCACCCATAACCACGAACCATGAACCATGAACCCACGCCTACCCACAACCCCAACGACCCTAGCTAGCTCACAACCCACCCACCTCAACCCAACCTCAAACCCAGCCACCCCGAACTCAACCCCAGCCACCTCGATCTCAACCCACCCACCCCAGACCCAATCTCAACCCACCCCACCCCGATCTCAGATCTCAACCCGTCCACCCCAAACCCGATCTCAACCCACCCCACCTCGATCTCAACCCGTCCACCTCACTCCGATCTCAACCCATCCAGCCTGATCTCCACCCACCACAACCACTGCACCACCAGTTTCCATGAGTGAGAAACACGAATGAGAGAGAGAGAGAGAGAGACAGAGACAGAGTAAAGATACTTTTTGATCTTAATTTTAGTGATTTTTTTGTTTTATTTCTTTTTTTATTTAATTAAAATTGACAATTTTTTTTTAAAAATAGATGCTGATGTGTCATGGTGACGTGACATTTTTTAATTCCTCCGGCAGCCAGCTCAGCAATTTCCGTCAGTTAACTGACAGAAAGGACGAAAATAACACACGTTAATTGATTTAGAGACTAAAAGTGGTAAAAATAAAATGTAGAAACTAAAATGAAAAAACGTCAAAATATAGGGACTAAAAGTACATTTACGCCTTCTTTATTTGCATACATTTTCATTGAATCAATTTTACAAATTAGTAGCATCTACAACAAAATATATATGAGACATGGGTGGTGTAATCTGTAACAACAATAAGACACACAATAGTCGCATTCTAAATGCATGAGAGAGAGAGAGAGAGAGAGTATATAGACACATATCCACCCCTTCAGAAAATGTCACATCCTCATGACAAAAATGCAACATTGTCGAAGGTTGTCACCCTTCACGAAGAGTCAAACCTATTCACCAAGGGTTTCACTCTGATCACCAAGGGTCACACTCTTTCGCAGAGACTTACAACTCTTAGTTCTGAACAAGACCTAGTCCACCAAGTGCACACTCAATGGGTCTAGCTAAGCCCAATTGTTCTAACATTTTCCACTTGCTAGTGGGCACAGGACAAATAAAAATCTCTCATATAGTCATATCAATTTATGATATCACTCATATACTTGGCAAACATGCGACCAATGAGTTCTCCTACAGGAAAATTATTTGGAGCACTACGCTAAAGTCTTGTTAGATATTAGCATAGCAACTATACTAAGTCTTGTTAGATATTAGCATAGCAACATCCTCATCAGCAATGAAAATTTTTGGGAGAACATAGGTTTTATCCAAATTCTACAATTTGGTTTGGAAGCACCAACTTCTACAGGGAAGTTGCATGAAACGAATGTCCTATGTTCTCGATAATAAGGTAACAATTTTGGCTAAATTATATAAAAACTCACCTAAGACTAGTTTGCATCAGACTCAACAATTTGTTAGACCAAACTATAATTTGTGAACATTTTTCATCAATAAAGCACCAAAAAGTATAGTTTCTATTTGACTCTCTCACTCTCTCAAACACTAATCCACACAAATTGGCAAAGGACTCCAAACAAAGATGAGAGTGGGAGTGGTGGTAGAAGGAGAAGGTGAAGGAGCCAAAGAGGTTTGATTTATTTGAGCCCTGTCGATGGTTGTGTAAAGAACCTCGCACATTAATCACTGATCAAAACGGTGTCGCAGCTTCTCGTTAGTGGTGTAGTTAGAATTCTTAGTATGACCTATACGACACCATTTGCCTGCCTCTCTCTCTCTCTCTCTCTCTCTCATAGATTTATTGAAGATAGATCTCTACAATAATGAGATTTATGATTTGTGGGCAAATCTCTAAAATTGGTGGATCTACGAAATAGGGAAGAGTTAAAATGGCGGATATGAAAAAGGGGAAGAAATATATATATATATATATATATATATATATATATATATATATATATATATATATATTTTAAATTGTTGGAGAGAGAAAAAATAATATATAGATTGAATAGAGAAATAAAATAAAATGTTTGATGCACGTACATACGAATAACAAGTTAGCTAAAAACAATTTGTGTTTTTTTATAATCAATTTAGCTAAACCCCTATTGAGGTTGGTGTGAATACTCTTAATTATAAGGGTTGAGGTGAAATGTTGAACCAACTTCAGCAATGGTAAAGGTAATGATATCACAAGATATGAATTTTTCCCCCTTTCTCGTAAGGTTAAAATCCATCCTTTGGACCCACTTCATAAGGGTCAAGAAACACCCACTTCTACGAGGAAGGCATATGAATTTATTATATTTTTTGTTTAGCTTGTATTATAATTGATCAGTTATTTGGTTCAATCAAATTTCATAGGAGTGGTTAATATTTTCCTTGTTCAACTTCCCCTCTCTCAATGCACCAAATTTATTTATTTAATTACCAAAATTTGAAGAAAAATATATAAAAATGATTGTGTGTATGTTTGAACCCAGAAATCAGCCTTTTTAAAAAAAAAAAAAAAAATAGTAGTAAAACTTTCTACCAATTACTTTTCCCATACCCTACAAAAAAGAGCTTTTTGCACTCGTTACGACATTTTTAATTAAAATGTTAAAATAATGGCCGAATGATTAAATTAACAATTTTTAATAATATAAATTTTGGAGCAATGAGTAGTTTATCATTATATCAGCGTGTATTTTGCGTTTGTGATAGTATTTTTATAAAAATTGAAGTCATACCAAATATCATAAAATACCTACAAGTGAGTGGTAACTCATTATTTCAACCTACGTGTTGGTTGGCTTAGTGGTAAGGGCTTAGACCAATAAGCCTTAGGGCATGGGTTTGAGTTCTCCCACTAACTGCGTGTTATGGATCTTATAGGCTACTCACCTGCAACTGTGGTGTGGGGTCTTAGCCCAGAGGTGGTTAGGGTACTATTATAGTTATACTTAGGTAGAGAAACTACACTGATTCCTCTTAACTATTTTTTTTTAATAAAAAAACTCATTATTGTAACGGATGTCATAAACACCTACAAGATAGACAATGATCAATGACTAGGGGTGTTCATGATGCAGTGCAATTTTGGACCATTTTTAGAACCTGCAGTGTGGTTTGGCTAAGGGAGTTTCTGTATTTTCTCACACAAACTCTTTGTACAAGAAATGGTTCATAACAAAAATCAATTAGATACACCTTTCTAGCTCTTCTTAGGGCTAGATGGCTATGAAAGATTCAATAAGAAAGGATTAAGGTATTTATTTTTTATTTTTTATTTTTTATAATTCAATAATTGGGGGAGAGGGATTTAAACTGTTGATGTTTTTAATGAAAAAACAGAGGTGCCAACTATGTGATCTAGAAGAATTTTGGGTTCTGTTAAAAATTGAACTTCAACACAAGCAGGCATAACCAAATATGCCTCAACACCCCTCCCACTTTGGAGCTAAATTTAGGCCCAAAAGCAACTTTGTCTAACCGGAAAGACCAAACCAAGAGGCTAGGGAACCCAAGTAAAGAAAAACCCAACCAAGACAACCGAAACGAAACTAGTATAATTAGGAGTTGGACCTAGTGTGCTCAAGAACAGGCCCACAATAAAACTTAGAAGGGCAACCATATGTGAATTCGTTGAAGCAGATTTTGAAGTTTGAATCCCAAGGTAACCAAGCATTGCCGTGTCAAATTTGATTTCAAACTTGAAGAGATGGCTTATAAATTTGATTTCAAACTTGAAGAGATGGCTCATAAATTTGATTTCAAACTGACCAGCCTTCACCTTTTTTTTTTCCAAGAATACATACTAAATGGACCACTTTTTATATTCTTTTAAGACATTAAAATTTTTCTTGTCAAATTCTTAAGACACTAATTTCAAAGCCAAGAATGGGGGAAAGTATAAAATTCCATAGGCTAAGGTGAGTCAAAGTGTTAAATCTATGAGATACCAATCGTAGGCAGCCCACGTGAATACATAGACTAGTGAGCTTCAACTATTGACATTTTTACATATAAATTTGATTGAGACAGGAGGAAGATGAAGAAGAAGAATAACTTGGTGCATCGATTCACGGTTCTATAGTCTATAATTCATAATCCGTATTGCTTTTAAAATTGGTCGACCATATATAATTTCTAAATTCTAATATAAATTATGAATCAGTTTTTCAAGATTTTTTTTTTTTCCTTTTTCTCAAGGTGTTAAATATATGAGGTTGTACAAGGAGTTGAGCTAAATCTTATCTTCATGGGAAGAAATTAAAGTTCTTTTGTTTTTACTTTTGTTTATATTTATGTTTTATTCTTTTTCTTTTTCCCGGCATACTTTTCATAATCCCTTTTTATTTCATTTGTTTTCCTTTTTACTTTTCTTTCCAAGCAAATCCTTATCTCCTTGATTCATCGACCATTCACCGGAAATCCACAAACTCTTAGCTATTAAGCACATGCTTTGTACTCTTGTGACTTTTTTCCTTTTTCTATATATATATATATACACACACACACAAAAGAAAGTAGAGTTCTTGTTTTTGACCAAATTATAATTCCACTCATTGAGACACTTCAAAAACTTCATGCACAGATATTATGGTAGATTGAACCTTAAACCTAGAACCTCCGAATTTTTGTCACGTCCCAGAATAATGGGTCACCACCCGGATATCTCGTGGGGGCTATTCTCGTGACTTATTAACTAATGAAGATTGACTAAATGGCAAATAATTAAATTGGTTTCTTTTAAGTATATCTTGGATCCATAGTCATATTTTTCCAGTGAGGGGCGGTTTGTGGAGCCCTTGTGTTGGTTCAAAAAAGGCAAAGTTGCATTTAGTACTTTGATTTTTTGTAGCCAATATGTTAATTTCTTGCTTTTTCGTGATCTGATTACCCCTTAAAAGTAAGTTTTTGGCTACAAACAGGATTAAGAGGGAGCCTAATGGACAAAATCAGGGTTTGTCGTGCATATTTATTGGTTCGTTGTTTGAATAGTGTTAAATGATTCAAGTTTGAGAGTAATCTTTGCAGAGGCGACTAATTTGAAACAGTATAATGGTTAAATGATTAAATTTATCGTTTCTTAATAGTTTAAATTTTTTAGACAATTAATAACTTATCATGGAGGTTTGTCTTTTTTTTTTTTTTCTTCTTTAGCACTATATCAGTATATCTATGCATGTTAACTTTAGTATCTACATTTCCATAATTGCAATTTTATAAACTTAAGTGTTGGGAAAAACTACCCACTTCTTGATGAGCAAAGTTTCAACCATTATTGTTAATCAAGTGTGAATTTTGCAACACATGGATAATGGGGGTTAGTCACAACAAATATGAAGGTTAGCCAGATATATAATATTGTAAAAAGATAAATCCTAAAAATACACACATAAAAAGCATATACAATGCACACAAGGAATACGTGGTTTAACACTTCTAAGCTGATACTAAAAAGAGCCGATATAGCCCAATTGAACTTATTGCACTGATTTATAGGTCCATTTTTTTGTAGTATACATCCACAAAACTTGAGTTTACACAATAAAATTTGATAAATACAAGATAACCTCAAAGGGCTTTAAAAATCCAAGTTCATTACGATGAAATCTTTCAAACAACTTGTTGAAAAAGAAATCTCAAACACGTTTGGGACAATTGCTTTCAAGTCTCCACTAAATATATCATAAGATCTAAAAACAGTCTATTATTAGTCTTTCTTGGAATAATGTTTTAGAAGAGAATTCAGGTAAATATCCTTGTTAGAATTTTATTTGACAAAGAGATATTGTGACATGGAAGCCTCCAAAGTCATTCTTTGACAAATGTTTTAGAAGGGAATTTCAGGCAAATCTTTAATAAAAGATTATTGTACAATGACATATGATAGCCTCCAAGGGTTTTAATTTGGTCAAATTCGAATCCTCGTTAGTCCACAGGATGACTAAGAGAAGACGTAAACAATTTGATCTTAGAATTAAACAATACAACGACTTGGAAGGATCTGGGAAGAAATATAGAACCAGCCGACTCTGTGGCATTCATGCATTCAATCCCTTGACTCATAGTCATTGGATTAAGTGATTTATGTATTTCAAACCACCCTTAGTGTGGTGATCACTCCACATGTATAAATGCTTATGGGGTATGGAGCAAAGGTTGGGGTTCAAGTCTCCAAGAGGGAGTTTTACACACATATACATTTAGATTAGGCTAGAGTAGAAATTCTATCTCATATAAAAAAATAATAATTTATGTATGGATTAAGTGTGATATTTGGTATGTAGAAAATTTGAAAGGTCACTCTCAGATATTTACAATTATATTTATATAGACTTGTAGACCCTTTTTTTTTTAATTTTTTTTTATACCCAATTGAATTAATCAACCTCTTCTTTTTTTAATAGTAAATCCATCTCCAACTTCATATTTATATTTAGAGTAAATTGTAAAGTAAACCCTTAAAGTTTGAAGTTGTTTGGATTTTACAATTTGAAGTTAAAAAAAAAAAAGATTATACATCTTGAAGTTTACCTTAGTTAGCAAAAGCCGCTCCAGTGGACTCACCTACATGGCTATCAAGTGACATGATGGTGTTTGATGTGCAATATTTTTTCCACGTAGGTGGGTTCTTTAGGGTGTAAAATTTAAAATTTTCAAACTTCAATGTATAAAATCTAAACAATCTCAAACTTTAGGAATGTACTTTGCAATTTATCCTTTAAAATACAAAAACTTGAAATTTAAAATTTTTATACATGAGATAATTATTGATATTTTATAGTTTTGAAATTTTGCATGCATGAATGGTATATGGAGAGCATGTAATTCTATGGTAGATCTGATAAATAAAAAATTATTGAGTTCTGCAACGTTGTAAAAAATTACCCCAGGTGTAACTTAAATCTCACCTCATAAATTTCATATTAATTGGATATTATTTATTATCTAATCCATAAACTCATGTTTTACCTATCATTTATAAATTAAAAATACTTGAAATTTAAATTTTTTAATGATAAAATAGTTATTAATCTCTGATCATCTTGATATTTATAAGTATGAAAAGTATAACAAAATAATGTAATTCAAAAGTTGATTTGTTGAAATATACCTTAAAAATAAAAGGAATGATGTTACATCATAAAAAGAAAGATCAAATGACATGTATCAATGCTAAACAATTAGAAGAATTTTTTTTCCTTTAGACACCACTTTTATTATATACAAATCAACAAAATATAACATATCTCACACGCACATATATATGTGTGTGTGTGTGTATATATATATATAATTAGAAAAAAATTGGATGACTAGATTTGTTGTAAAATTAGAGGTGTGAATGCCTCTCATATAAAAATTCTTTTTTATTGAAAGAAAAAACCATTTCAATGAGAACCTTTTCTTGCATACACGAGCTTTCTAAATCACTTCGAGTAATGCTATTGTAGAGAGTTCTACAATCATTGTTACAAATATTAGTGTGGGTGTGTTGCAAACACTTTGAAGTTTGATCACTTTTATTGTGAGTCCCACATTAGTTTGGAGTAAACTCCTTATTCTTTTTTTTCTTTTTTTTTTTTGAGGATCTTAAACTCCTTATTCTTATAAGCCCTTGTAAGCCTTCTTTGATGTCATAAGATATAAGGTTTAGTATGGACTAGGGCATTATCTACATCACGTGAGCTCCATCCTGTCGCGTGCGTGTAAGTTCAAATTAGTTTTTCCTCTGGACTTTATTTATTTTTAATATTTTCTAGATATTTTGAGCTTTAAGAGCCGCTTGTGATTGTTTCTTTAAGCCCGTTGGAGATTAACTTCCTTCATAAGCTAAGTTATTATTTAATTGTTATTTGAACAACTCAATGGCTTATTTAACATACCACCAAAACACTTTCCCTTCAAATTATTATTTCTCTTTCAAAACGAGAATACTATTTGTAGGGATGAAAGACCCAGGGGCGTATATTGGGTCGTGGGTCTTGTTTGAGGACGTTCAGCAGTCCGAGAATAGTTAGATATTAGCTAAGACATACAAATTAGTAGGGTATGGAGGGATTTTGGCCATGAAGGTTCGAGAAGGTAGTCCGGGGAGAAATGCCTCATCGGCTAAGTAAGGCAGAGGTCAGAAGGTTTGGTCTGCCATCAAGAGCAACACTCCAGACGATTCTACTTGTAAGGATAAACATTAGGAGGGAATATGACAAGGGAAAACTAAGAAATATATAAGGGAAAGCTATTAGCATCGTATTAAATGTTATGTAACTAACTCTTTGGCAGCATTAATGTGGAGGTGATGCTTGAACAGTGATATACTGCCTTACAACTACCTTTAAAGACTTCCGGAAGGTGCTGATGAGACAGTGATCAAAGCAAGTAACTTGACCTACACATGGAGGGTGGAAATGAAGCAAAAGAAGGGGATATAAGGAAGAAAGACACCATTATACGAGGATCATCTGGAAATTTGTAGAAAAACACTGTAGCACTGAGAACTGTAATTGTAATCGAGTCTAAAAGAAATATATTCAGGAACTACTCTCCTTGTACTTTGCTAAGGAAGGATTTCTTTGCATAAAGCTTGTTTTTCTTTGCTTTCTTACCATATTTAATCCATTGTGAGCATTATACAATTCATTGAAGCCTAGTTTTTAGCCAACTCTCTACAAATTCTTTGTATTGGGCTTTTTTGGCCTTAATCCTTTCACTTGTTGGGCTTGGGATCCCAAAACCTGCCCTTACAATTGGCGCCGTCTGTGGGAAGAATTGAGCTTTAGTGAGATGAACGTTCAGTTATGGTAGGTTCAGGGCCTAACCGAGAAAAGTTTGTTGGTTCCCAATGCCAAGATCAGTTTCTTAATCTTGAGCGAAGAAGGGACCAGGAGGTTAGTGTGCATACCACACATACTAGTAGGAGCTAATCTCGAAGTGGGAGTCACGTCTCTCATGAAGAGAATACTAGAAGCATGCAACTGGAGATTGACCGTTTGCGAAGGAGGTTATGTTGTGAGCGACGTAGAGGAACTCCTTCAAGTTTTGGCCTTTCTTCTGATGATGACGGTGATAATAGCTACCGGCCCAAGTCAAGGACTCTTCTCAGCGAATCTTTTTCGTGCAATGAGGATCACCATTACAAGCGGAGAAGAGAGTGTTCGTCTCACAAAGGTCTGGGCAACGATGCTATGAGTAGGGCTCTGAATTAGATTTCTAAGTCACCTTTTACGTGTAGAATCAAAGGAGGAAAACTTCATCGGCGGTTTACTCAGCCAACATTCACCATGTACAATGGTAGAATAGTCCTAGTGGAGCATGTTAGCCACTTCAACCAGAGAATGGTTGTTCATTCAAAGAATGAAACCTTGATGTACAAGGTGTTCCCATCCAGCTTGCGGCCCGTGGCAATGAGATGGTTCGACGGTCTGGGGGAATGTTCCATTAACTTCTTTAAGAAGCTTACTCGGGAATTTGGGGCTTGTTTTGTTACTTGCAATAGGGTTCCTCGGCCTTTGGAGTCCCTGTTGTCTATGACCATGCGGGAGGCGGAGACCCTCTAAACATATTCGGACAGATACTAGGAGATGTTCAATGAGATAGATGAAAATTTTGATGACGTGGCTATAAGGACTTTCAAGGTCGGCCTGCCCGCCGAGCAAGATTTAAGAAAGTCTTTGATAAGGAAGCCTATTAGAAGTGTGTGTCAGCTCATGGATCGTATTGACGAGTATAAACGGGTCGGGGAGAACCAGTAACAAGGAAAGGGAACGACTAAGGTGGTCCCTCAAGATCGAAGGGATTTCAGGTCGGATAGGTACAACAACAACCAACCTTGAAGGGATTTTGTTGGGCATTTTGGTTTGGCTGCTACTCAGATGGTTAACACCGTATTCCGAGAACCCGTGCACCAGATCTTGGAAAAAATTAAGAACGAGCCATATTTTAAATGGCCAAATAAGATAGGAGGAGACCCCATAAAGCGCAACCAAAGCCTTCATTGCCAATACCACCAGGAGTAAGGGTAAACTACCGAGGATTGTAAGACTTTATGGAGTCATTTGGAGCAATTGGTTAAGATAGGAAGGTTGAAACAATTCCTGTATTAGCCCAACAGGCAGGGCAGTCAGGCTGGGTTAGGAGCACATACAGATGCTTCTTCAAGGCCTCCACTAGGTACAATTAGTGTTATTCTTGCTTCCCCAAAGAGAATTGGTTCTTTTCCATCTAGAGTGATGTCCATAGATCGATCATTTGCAGAGGACTTGACCCCTGATTTGAAGATGAGAAAAATGGAGGTTCGACCAGTTTTGAGCTTCTCCGATGAGGATAAGGTTGGAACCTCGCAACCACATAATGATGCCTTAGCAGTTACCCTTAGGATAGGGGGATATGATGTGAAAATGGTGTTAGTAGATCAGAGCAACGGTGCAGAGATCATGTACCCTGATTTATATAATGGGCTTAAATTGAGATCTGAGGGCCTGGCCTACTATAACTCCCCTTTGGTGGGTTTTGATGGGAAACCATTATCCCAAAGGGCCAGATCAGACTGCTCATGCAAGTAGGATTAGAAGTGGTGGAGGTAGATTTTATTGTGGTGGATGCTTACTCCTCATACACTACCATTGTAGCAAGACTCTGGCTTCATGCCATGAGGGCCGTTTCTTCTACCCTAAACTTGAAGGTGAAATATCCGTTCGGGGACCAGGTTGAGGAGCTGATTGGGAGCCAATCTATGGCTAGGCAGTGCTTGGTGGCTGCAATTAGTTATCAGGTTGGAGGTGAGCCCTCGGCCTCTGCTGGGCAGGGTTTATAGCAATCAAGGAGTCCAGTGTTATCTACGGATGCGGTGGTAGAAGGGGCAAAGTGTGAGGAATTAGAAAAAATTATTGGTGATGATGAGGAGAAGTTTATCCTGGTCGGAGTTCAGTTGCCTCCTCAAGAAAAGGAAAAGCTGATAGTTTTTCTTAGGAAAAATATTGACGTGTTTGCATGGAGTGCTTACGAGGCTCTTGGGGTTGATCCAAGTTTTATTTGCCATCATTTAAACGTCAATCCATCTGTCATCCCTAAAAAGCAACCACCTCGGCGCTTATCTAAGGAATATTCTAATGCTGTCAAAGAGGAGGTGCTCAAGCTTAAATAGGTTGGGGCCATAAAAGAAGTGTTTTATCTTGAGTGGTTGGCCAATGTAGTGGTGGTGAAGAAGAAATATGGGAAGTGGCGAGTATGTGTAGACTTCACAGATTTAAACAAAGCTTGCCCAAAGGACCCCTTTCCCATGCCTCAGATAGATCAATTAATGGATGCAACTGTAGGCCATCCTCGGATAAGCATTTTAGATTTTATCCAAGGATATCATCAAATACCATTAGCTCTAGATGATCAAGAGAAAACTGCTTTCGTTACACCTACTGGGAATTATCATTACAAAGTTATGCCCTTTGGATTGAAAAATGCAGGGGCTACTTATCAGAGGCTGATGACCAGGATGTTTGTACCTCAACTAGGAGAAAGTATTGAGGTCTACATAGATGATATAGTGGTAAAGAGTAAAGTAGAGTCCGAGCACGTAGATGAAATCAGAAATATTTTTAGGATACTGAGGAAACACAAGTTGCGCCTTAATGCTTCTAAGTGTTCCTTTGGCATCGGCTCTGGAAAATTTTTGGGTTATATGGTCACCCATCGTGGAATTGAAGTTGACTCTAATCAGATTAGAGTAATTAACAATCTACAGCCTCCTTGAAATCCCAAAGAGGTCTAAAAGTTTATAGGAATGACTGTTGCTTTAAATCAATTCATTTCTCAGTCAACAGACAAGGGTAGGCCCTTCTTCCAATTGTTGCATAAGTGGAAGGGATTTGAGTGGACCGAGGAATGTGCCTTGGTCTTCTAGCAATTGAAAGAGTATCCTCCTTGGCCACCCATTATGTCCAAACTCCAGAAGGAGGAGGTACTATTTGCTTACATTGATGTAGCCTCTCATGCAGTAAGCCTGGTGTTGATATGGGTTGATGATGGGGTACAAAGACTAGTTTATTATGTAAGCAAATCGTTGCATGAAGCAGAGGTTCGTTATCTACCATTGGAGAAAGCCATTTTGGCAGTGGTGCATGCTACATAAAAGCTCCCTCACTACTTCCAGGCTCACATCGTTGTGGTTCTCATCCAACTTCCTCTTCAATCACTGCTTCAGAAAGCTGACTACACAGGGAGGATTGCAAAATGGGGAACAATCTTGGGAGCTTTTGATATCAAGTATATGCCTTACACCTCCATTAAGGGATAGGTCCTTGCAGATTTGGTGGCCAAGTTTACTGAGTTTCCAATAGAGGAGGACAGGGAAAAGTAGTGCATGGGTGGAAAATCAGATGGTGTGGTCTCCCTGCAAGATCCCTTTTAGAGGGTATACATCGATGGTGCTAGAAATCAAAGGGGATTTAGAGTGGGGCTAGTTGTAGTATCCTCTAAAAAGATCATCATTGAGAAATCTCTAAGGTTGGGCTTTTCAGCCACAAACAATGAGGTTGAGTATGAGACTCTGTTGATGGCAATGACTATGGTTCAAAAAATGGAAGGAAAAATAGTGGAGGTATTTTCAAATTCAAGATTGGTTGCAAGCCAAGTAAAGGGAGAGTTGGAATCTAGGGATTTGAGAATGCAAGAGTATTTGAATCAAGTTAGGCGCTTGCAATTAAGGTTTGAGTCTTTCACCTTATAACAAATCCCTACACATGCTGACTCTCTTGCCACTCTTACAACCTCCTCGGCACAGAGTCTACCTCAAATTATCCTGGTTGAGTATTTATCTAAGCCTACTGAGATAAAAAGGGAGAAGGCCCAGATTTACCAAATTAGGATGAGGCCTAGTTGGATGGATCCTATTGTGCTGTTCCTTAAGGATAACATCTTGCCCGAGGAGAAGGGGGAGGCTGATAAAGTGTGAAGAAAAGCTCATCGGTTCTGGTTGTCAAAGGATCAAAAGTTATACAAGCGCTCTTTTTCTGGGCCATATTTGCTGTGTGTCCATTCTGAGACAGTGGAACCACTCTTGGAAGAGCTACACGAAGGAATTTATGGAAGTCATACACGAGGTAGATCACTGTCTCACAGGGCTCTCACTCAAGGGTATTGGTGGCCAAATATGCAAAAGAAAGCACATGAATATGTGAAGAAGTGTGACCAATGTCAGAGATTTGCTCTAAACATTCATTAGCCAGGGGGTGTCCTTAATCCTTTGTCTAGTCCCTGGCCTTTTGCTCAATGGGGCTTGGACATTATAGAGCCATTCCCTAAAGCAGCAGGGAAAAGGAGATGACTTTTGGTCGGCATTGATTACTTTACCAAATGGGTTGAAGCCGAACCACTGGAAAATATTAGGGATGTGGATGCCATGAGATTTGTATGGAAGAATATAGTCACTCAATTTGGGATTCCTCATACCCTCATCTCGGATAATGGGCTTTAGTTTCATAGCAAGACTTTCAGGAAGTATTGTTGTGAATTGGGTATCAAGAATAGGTACTCAACTCCGGCTTATCCACAAGGGAATGGGCAGACCAAGGTTGTTAATAAGGTCATAGTAAATGGGCTCAAGAAGAGGTTGGATGATGCAAAAGGTAAATAGGTGGAAGACCACATGTTCTCTGGACGTATCAGACTACCCCTCGTAGGTTAACAGGGGAAACATCCTTCTCGATGACTTATGGGGCTGAGGCTGTGATTCCTCTAGAGACTAGATTCCTAACGCTGAGAACAAACTTGTTCACTCTAGACAGCAATGACAACCTACTAGAAAAGAGCCTAGATTTAATTGAAGAATAGAGAGAAAATGCCATGGTTAGCATATTATCAAAAGAAATTCAAATAGGGATATGACTCAAGTGTGAGGTTAAAGCCATTAGCCCCTGGGGACTTGGTATTAAAAAAGGTTGTAGGTACTTCAAAAAACCCAGCGTGGGGAAAGTTATGGCCCAATTGGGAAGGGTCATACTGTATCACCTCGGTACCTGGTATAGAGGCTTATTTCCTAGAAGATTTAGACGAGAATGTCATACCACGTCCTTGGAATGTAAATAACCTACAAATGTATTATTAATAATGAAAGGCAACTTTGCCATGTTTTTATTTCTGACATTATGTGTTGTGTTTATTATTTGTGTGAATATTAAACAGAACCTCGGTCATCTCTGGTTCCTCGGATCACATACCTTTGGTAAATTAGTATTCTTGTTTATTTGTTCAAGAATCAAACAAAACATTGGTCATGCCTGGCTCCTTGGACCACATATCTTTGGTAAATTGATATTTCTTATTATTTATTTAAATATTAAACAGAACCTCGATCATGTCTGGTTCCTCAGACCACATACCTTAGGTAAATTAATATTCTTGATTATTTGTTTAAGTATCAAACAGAACCTTGGACATGCCTGGGTTCTCGAACCACATACCTTGGGTAAATTGATATTTCTTATTATTTGTTTGAATATTAAACAGAACTTTAGTCATGTCTGGTTCCTCAGACCACATACTTTGGGTAAATTAGTACCCTTGATTATTTGTTTAAGTATCAAACAGAATCTAGGTTATGTTTGGTTCTTTGGACCACATATCTTGGATAAATTAGTATTCTTGATTATTCGTTTAAGTATCAAATAGAACATTGGTCATGCCTGGGTCCTCGGACCACATACCTTGGGTAAATTGATATTTCTTATTATTTTTTTGAATATTAAACAGAACCTCGGTCATGTCTGGTTCCTCGGACCACATACCCTGGGTAAATTAGTACTCTTGATTATTTTTTTAAGTATTAAACAAAAATTTGGTTATGCCTGGTTTCTCAGACCACATACCTTGAATAAATTAGTATTTTTGATTATTTGTTTAAGTATCAAACAGAACCTTGGTCATGCTTGGATCCTCAGATCACATACCTTGGGTAAATTGATATTTTTTATTATTTGTTTGAATATTAAACAGAACATCGGTCATGTTTGGTTCCTCAGACCACATACCTTGGGTAAATTAGTATTCTTGATTATTTGTTTAAGTGTCAAACAGAACATTGGTCATGCCTGGATCCTCGGACCACATACCTTGGGTAAATTGATATTTCTTACCATTTGTTTAAATATTAAACAGAACCTCGGTCATGTCTGGTTCCTCGGACCACATACTTTGAGTAAATTAATACTCTTGATTATTTGTTTAAGTATCAAACAGAATATTAGTCATGCTTGGTTCCTCGGATCACATACCTTGAGTAAATTGATATTTCTTATTATTTGTTTGAATATTAAACAGAACCATGGTCATGCTTGGCTTCTTGGACCACATACCTTGTGTAAATTAATGCTCTCTAAGCAAATGTTTATGTGTTAAACAGAACCATAGTCATGTTTGATTCCTCAGACCATATGCTGTGAGTAAATTAACATCTACCACTGTTATGATATACTGTTAAGTGGCTGAGCAGGTAAAACTGTAAGTAAGTATATGTTTTACCATTAGTTAAGGTTAAAAAGAGAAACCTAAAGCACATGTTGTTAAATCAATTACTTGTTCCAAGCATGTAAGGTATGAATTTGAAGTCAAAATTGCTTTTCATTGAAGATTGTAGACTTGGAAGGCTTAGCTTGTTCTGTGACTGATTATGTAAGTTGTAGCAGTTATACTATCACTTGTACAAAAGAGTGTTAAGATCAAGGATATAGGCATGTTTTAAATCTGATGAAATTGTATCTCATTCTTATATCAATTAAGTGTAAGGTAAAGCGAAGGTTACATTAGAATTTACACAAGCACCACATGTAAAGGAGAAAATTCATAACTGTCATTAAATTAGGCCTTGGGAAAGGAAAAATAAGTACAAGCTTTGAAGATATAAACTACATTTACATGAAAACAAAAGTCTATAGATTTTTAGCCTAAGCCCTATTTGATCTGAGGGTTGTCCTTCCCTATGGTCTTGGTGGACTTGGCAGTTTTTAGCAGCTGTGGAGGCTGTACCTTTGCCCTTGGGGTCCTCCTTGACAGGCATGGGAAGGGTAGCTAGAACAATCTCAAGGTTTTTAGAGGCCTCTTTACCCTTAGAAGGGTCTTGGAGCGCAGCTGGAGGCTTGGTAGCTTTAGGAACCACTCCTTTGGTTATATCTTTTTCTTTCTCAATGGTCTTAACTTGTTTTGCTTCCTTAGGAGGACTGCTGGAAGAGGGGAGGACCTTGGCAGGGCTGTTCTTGTCAATATCTGTCTTTTTGGAGGCAGTGTCAGAATTGGAGCTTGAGGAGCTTGATGCATGGATGGCTGGGAGGTAGTAGACATTCTCTGCTCTCCTAAGGGTAGAGGAGGCCTTAACCCCAACTTGGTTGAAGGCCTTATTTCACACTTGGAGGCAGTAAATCCTACATACCTCAAAGACTTCAGCCGTGAGAGCCTCCTTAGTCTCTAATACCCCAACGTCATAGCCATCTTGCTCTGGCTTCTCCACAACCTTCTTTGCCTCATCTAGCTTTGTCTTCAAGGTTTTTAATTGATCATTAGCAGCAGCTAGTTGGTCCTCGATCTGGCGGAGCTGTTTGCATTGACTCTTTGCCTGCCTTTCAACTCCTTCTAAGGTAGCCTTGACGCTCTTTTTGTCTCGGTCGGCCTCTGTTAACTTGGTATTCAGCTCTTGAATCCTCTTCTCTGCCACATTAAAGGCATCCGCAGCAGTGATACGCCTGCCCTCCTCGTCCTTCATCTGCCTATGGAAGCTGTTCACCAACTCCTTAGCTCTGTGTGCAGCTTGAACAGCCTTTCAAGGAAAGAAGTATAACTGTTAGAGAAAATAGTTATAATTTTGAATATAAGAAAGCTAGTTAATAAACTTACCAGGGCAAGGTCCCTCTTCAAGCTGAGGAACACTTTATGTTTCCTCATTGACCTCAGGTCGGCCATATCCCTAGGCAGTAGTAAAGCCTGTTCCACGGCGTTGGCCAAGTATCCAAACTTCCCATGCTGGAAGTCCCTGACAGAAGCATTGGTGGGTATGGGAGCTCCGTCCAACATTATAGAAGGAGTCCAAGTTGGAACTTTGGCTTGATGGTCACTCTTCTTGTCCACAATGGCCCCTTCGTTGGAGGACCTTGTCTGTGTTATCTTGGCTTGTTTGGCCCCCTTTTGGGCCTCAGTTCCCTTGGAGGGATGAATTTTTCCTTTCTTCCACCACCTCATTGCCTTTCTGATCCCTCTTCCTCTTCTTGTCAGCAGGATCGAGTTGGAGAGCTTGAGTGGATGAAGGAGTGGGAGGCTTGGTCTGGGTTGCCTTTTTTGGCGCATTGCCCCCAGCATGGGGCTTTAGTAGGTCATAAAGGCTTGATCTTGCCTTGCGTTGTAGCACTATGGCATCAGGAATGGTGAAAGCTTCCTGGGTATAGCTTACTTGAGACGAGGGAGGTTGGCCAAGATCACCAGCTGGGATTTCTAAGGACTGGGGCTAGTTGAAGACCTCGAAGTCGTCCTCGGAGTTTGAGACATCGATTACTTCTTCTTCTTCTTATTCTTCTTCTTTGATTACTTGTAGGGAAGGAGTTACTTCTTCCTTGACTGCGAATTGGAAGGTAGCTCTACTTGCTGTACACCTTGGGCACTTGGAAGTTGGTTGATATTAGATCATAGCCGAGGATGAGATGGGTTGCTCTTAATTGCCCGTCCCTGTAGACAAAGACCTTGGCCTTGAGTACTTTGTTCAGATTTACCTCGTTGACAAGGTTGAAGTTCGGGATAGCAGAGTACTTGTCTACAAACCCATCAAAAACAGAAAACACTGTTAGAAAATAGCGCAAATCAAACAAAAGCTAAATTACAAGTACAAATAGGAAGAGTGAGTACAAAAAATGTTAGTGAGAAAAAAGGGGCGTTGTTAGAATAATAAACCTAGACTTAAGAACCCCACCAGGTGTCCCTTCTCTCGTCGGATAGTGAAGGCCATCGTGCCACTCCCCTGAGACGATTAGATAATCCTTACTTATACCTTTGTTGGACTCAGGGAGGCATGATTTGAGCTTGACCTCAAGAACCCTAGTTTTTAGATAGTACCCCTGGCCTGTTAATTTGTGACGATTGTAAACCCAATTGACGTCATGGCGGGTGAGGTTCATGCCCATCTTCTCATTGATGGTGTTTTCACTACCTAAAATCCTAAACATATTGGAGGCACACCAGGTGGGGGAAAGCCTATGAGCCATTAGATAATCCCTAGTAACTCTGCCTATAGGGATTCTCATCCCTCTCTCGATAAAAGGTGATCATAGGGATTACTACTTCTCCCTCCTACCTCATGGTATGCTACTCCCCCTGTTTGCAATACCTAATAGAGATCCTTAGTGAGATTCGATATCGAGCTTTAAAACTCTCTATACCTTCTGGGGTGTCTACTAGGTAAGCAAATCTACCCATAACAGAGAAAAGGTGAAGATAATAAATGAACGGGGTGAAATTAGATGGGCCGAGGAAGAAAGGGCGCTAAATAAAAAGAAAGACAGAAGAGACCGAAGAGAAAAAAGGAGGAAGATATTGCTAGAGACAACTTACAGGCGAGAAGAAAGGCTCCTCGGACTAGCTCTTAAGTTTTGAGAGTGCCAAAAGTGAAATAGTTGAAGCTTGTGAGCGATATATATATGACAGGGAAAAGCAAGCGGGAAAACTCCTGCTCAAGTTCCCAAAAAATCTCTAGCTGTTGGATCTCCATCGTACCACAGACCGTAGGGAACATGGAGTCGCATAAATTAATTGCAGGTGCGTTCCGGATGCCGAAACTATTGTAGGGATGGAAGGCTCAGGGGCGTATATTGGGCCGTGGGCCTTGTCCGAGGATGTTTAGCAGTCTAAGGATAATTAGATATTGGCTAAGACATACAAATTAGTAGGGTATGGAGGGATTCTAGCCATGAAGGTTTGGGAAGGTAGTCTAAGGAGAAATACCTCATCGGCTAAGCAAAGCAAAGGTCAAAAGGTTTGGTCTACCATCAAAAGCCATACTCCGGACGATTCTAATGGTAAGGATAAACATTAGGAGGGAATATGATAAGGGAAAGTTAAAAAATATCTAAGGAAAAAATGCTACCACCGCATTAAAAGCTATGTAACTAATTCTCTGGCCGCATTAATGTGGAGGTGATACCTAAACAGTGATATACAGGCTTACAGCTACCTCCAAAGATTTCAGGAAGGTGCTGATAAGACAAGGATCAAAGCAAGCAACTTGACCTACATGTGGAGGGTGGAGAAGAAGCAAAAGAAGGAGATATAAGGAAGAAAGACACCATTATACAGGGATCATCTAGAAATCTGTAGGAAAAACACTGTAGCATTGAGAACTGTAATTGTAATGAAGTCTAAAAGAAATATATTCAAGAACTACTCTCCTCGGACTTTGGCGAGGAAGGATTTCTTTGCATAAAGCTTGTTTTTCTTTACTTTCTTACCATCTTTAATCCATTGTGAGCATTATTCAATTCATTGAAGCCTAGTTTTTAGCCCACTCTCTAAAAATTCTTTGTATTGGGCTCTTTGGGCTTTAATCCTTTCACCTGTTGGGTTTGGGATCCCAAAACCTGCCCTTACACTATTCTTTTCTTCTCGTGAAATTGTTCTTTTTCTCTCCTATATATATTTCCTTTTGTGAGATTGGCATCCTTACTCGATAGATTGTAAATGAATGTATATTAGAAGGTTGTTCTTGAACCTTTGTGCAAGGAAGTGTGTCCGACACAAAGAAGACACTATAGTCTCATCTTAGGGGTATTTCAACTTAAAAATCAGTCGCATTGAGTCCTTCTTCAAATGGAATGAATCTACTTTTAAAAACAACATATTTACCTAATTTTATAGCATTATGAGATTGTACCAAACTTCTTTTTATTTTCTTCTTTTGATGATTATTCGGGATATATACGTGTCTGGTCAAAAACTTGCTTATCCACTATGATATATCCAAGAACAAATTCACATAACCTCCTCTCTCTTAAAAAAAAAAAGGACAAGGCCATGTCCAATAGCGACCTATGTAAATTAATGACCCAATCTACATAGAAACATTTTTCCAGATCTTTTTAAGTTTTAACCTCACCCTCAATTCTATTATTAAACCGATAGGTGTGGCATCAACCATAGACTTTGGAGTTTCAACTGGGTCCCTAGTCCCTAGCATATAGGATCTGAGTTTGGGTAAATTGAATTTTATAAATAGAGGAGGATGACTATCTTTTTTACCATGAGGATGACCATCTTTATAAAAAGTAAACGGTTGGCTTATGATGGGATAAGCTTCTTAGACGCGTTTTCCGCCTTTTTGGTGCTTCTATTCCACCAAATTAGAGCCCAAGTGGCAGACCATTACGTGACATGTAGTTCTCAACAATACCTTGTCCAAGCTGGACTGCCTTCTTTATTTCTTTTCCGTTTCCCTTGTAGCCTTTTTTTATTTTTCAATGCAAATCACTATCTGATTTGAATTGAAAGGCTCACCTATCCTACTATAGCATATTTTCCATGTAATAATAAAACACACGCATCGGAGAAATGTCCTATCAAATTCAGTTGCCAAACATTGACGGGGCTACCCAATTAAAGTTAAGTATAGGGTACCCACAATCCAATATTAAGGGTGTAACCCAACAATTTCAGATCAACTTACATCTTTATGAAAAACGTCACCTCCATGTAAAATCATTTGATTATATGATTAAAGTTAAATATTAGAGAGAACATTTTTCCCATTTAATTAAATGAATTTAAATATTATAAATCACCAACATGCTCACCCTACCTAAAACTCAACAGCTAGTTTGGACTATATTTGGACTGTTTTTAATCTTTGGTCAAGAAGCAGGCACTCAGATCAATTAGAAATAATACATTCAGAATCATAAAATATAAAAAGTCAGCTAGATAACAGGTGCTCTTTGAAAATTTGTACTTTTATTTTGGGAATTTGATATGATATATTGTTGTACCCTAGCTAATACAAAAATAAATAAATAAATAAAGATGAGCACAATGACTCATGTTGCTGATCATGCTCTCTAATTTTAGTAGAGACAAGAAATCTAAATTGATCTAAAGGGATTTATGTAGCAATATAAATCCCTAGAGAGAAAGGAAATGAAAGAAAGAAAATAAACAAATTAAACAAAACATATACTATCTATACATGTCATCAACTATTACAAAAATCTCTCTATTCTAAAGCTCACCTAAGCCAAAAGAATTAGAGAAAACCCAAAATTTTAGAGACAAAAATAAACTCTGAGAACTATGTTTCAAAGAGAAAATGAAAGCAGCTAATCTTGAAGAGATCAATGATCAATGGCCAACACCAGGGCTGGGGACAGAGCCTAGAATCCGATCAATGCTAATGAGGTGGCGCGAGATGAGCTTTTCATCAACCTCCACACCATGACCCTTCTTGCTAGGGGCTGAAGATGGCACTGTACCCTTAGGAAGGGCACTGAGAAACAAACCGTCACTCAAAGAATAGACTCTCTTCTTGCTTTCCTTCACATCTAGGAGCCTTCTGCCCTCTAAACATGAAACAAGTGCACCAAACACAACTAGGAAAATAAGGAGCGCACTGCTGAATTTAGCCATATTTTGAGAGAGAAAGAAAGAGTTGAGTGAGTGAATGAATGAAAATGTGGGTATTAATTGTTGTTTGTGAGGAAAGAAATGCAAGGAATTGAAAAAAGGTATGGTGGGGAGAGTTTTCTAAAGGGTAGGCCTTGTATATATAGTGTGATTGATAGAGAGAAAGAGAAAGAGAGAGACAGTGTGTTTGTTCATGCACTAACGCGTGTGTGTGTGTGTGAGAGAGAGAGAGAGAGAGAGAGAGAGAGAGAGAGAGAACGTGCGGCTCAAGTCATCAGTGGTGGACAAGTCAAGAGTAAAAGGTTTGAAATTTCGAAGGAATGGGGTTTGTTTGTGTATATATGTTTAAGCCTTGAGATTTCATACTACATATAAAACTTAAAACAATGTTAGAACGCCGCGTGGATGCAGATGGATTAGGTAGGTGAGAAGAGTGTGTTGAATTGAATTAGCTAAGACAGCATACTATACACTCGCCGGCCAAAGACCCCAGTTTAATTTCTACTTTCTTTGTAATTTCATTTCATGCACCGTCAAAGTTCCCACACCCTTTGTATCTCGACTCGATCGGCTAAGCTGCAGCTCGAGTCGCATCTTGTACTGAATAGTGGTCAAGTGGGGTTTACCTAATCGTAAAAGGAGAATGATTGTTTCACACTTTCTACGCCTAATATACACACTTTTATCTGGTCTGTAACTATTTCGTTTGAAGTGTTTGGTTTGTAAACTCCGTTTTAAGTTATCTAATATTGCCTTTCTTATGCCAAAAAAAAAACACTTTTACGTTAAATCCTCATTAAAAAAAAAAAAAAATCATAATAAACACATGATGTGTATAAAGGGAGTGTGAGACTATCAAAATTCTTGGCCAAAATGGTGTTTTATCCCTTTTAGCAAAAACAAGTAGCAAAATGTCCATGTTCTGAAATTATTTAAGCATATGTTCCTGTTTTAAATTTAATGAAAAACTCGATTTTTAGAAAATTGAGTTATGAGAAAAAAATTACATGGAACTCAAGTTCCATGTAACATTTTGTAAGTAACTCGATTTTCATTAAATCGAGTTTTTTTTATTGAAACTCGATTTTTAGAAAATTGAGTTTCAAGACAAGGACATATGGTTAAATAGTTTCAAAACATTAGTATTTTGCTACTTGTTTTTGCTGTAAGGGGCAAAACCCCATTTTAAAATTATATCAAAGCAGCAAAGGAAACTGAAATTCAAAACATTGTCATTGATTGATTATTCAATTATCGCTATCATAAACTAGGTTTGTTTAGCCGTCGCTTTAAAATAGCATGATAAACACGGGCCAATGAAAGGGAAACTAAAGTAAACTGATCAACGAAACCAATTTAGTACTAATTGATCCTACTTTGACTACCAATATAATAATCTTTCAACATGTATACCATTTACTGATTGATCCTACGTACTTTGACAGCGAATATAATAATTTTTCAACATATATACCAATATACCATTTAAAAGCTTTACGAAACCTCCCAAAATAATTTCCTTCTAATATTTATAAGATATATAGTAGTCAATAAACCATTCAATACACAAAAAGGTAAAAAAAAATTTTGTTGTTTTTTCTTTTATCTTTTGTCTAAATTAAATTTGATAATTATGGTAATTAATAATGAGTATTTTATTATTAATGTTTTGAGATTTGGCTTAGTTCCAGTACTTTTTTAATTGGACACTCATTTTGTTTTAAATATATAATAAAAAGTGGTAGTAGGTATTAATCTCCACCTTTTATTTAGTTAATTAGTGATATGATAATTTTTCATTAAAATAAAAAGAAATTTCAATTAAAAAAGTACTAATAGTAAGTAAAACCGTTATTTTGTATATAAAATTATCTTATCTAATATGATGCGGTAAGATTCTTATTGAAGGTTTATTGACTACTATCTAATAAATAGTAGAAGTAAGTTTATTTTGAGAGGTCTCATGAGCTTTTAAATAATGTGTTGGAAGATTATTTATTATATTATTATATCAAATAAATATTACATGGAAATTTATCACGGCATCTAATGTGACGGCCAAACTAATCTAGTTTATGATAATGATAATATAACAATCAATCAACGTTTTGAATTTTACTTCCCTTTGCTTTGACATATATATAATCTTCCAACTTATTACTTAAAAAGCTTATGAATGCGACCTCTCAAAATAAGTTTCCTTTTAATATTTATTAGATAAATTTCCTTATAATATTGATATTAGGTTTAAAGTTAAGAAAACTAGTACCATTACAAGATAAATTAAAGACAAAGTTTGACAATAAACTCACAGAATTGTAGTTTAAAATTATAACACTACTCAATATTTTTTTTATTGGATATGAATTTTAACAAATATTCATCACTGCTCTAATATTTTACATTTGTGGATAAAATAATAGATTGAGATTATAAGGTTAATGATATTCTTACATGAAGTGATAGCGTAAGTATGAAATTATGTATATTCTTATTAGACACTATTTTGTTTCTTAGACTTAGGCTTCGAGGATCTTTGTGACAAACCTTGTGCAAGGTGATTTTGCTTATTGGGTTTGTGCAGTTAAGGTGAGTAGAACTCCACGTATACTTACCTCGCTATTTCCGTATTTGTATAGCTTTTGAGTTATATGATGTGTGTCCTTTCTTGTATACTTGTGACTGATACAGATATTGTATACTTTTTTCTTTTTTTTTTTGATGGGAAATCTGCAATTTCATTTACTGAGAAAAGAAGTACAACGGGGAGCTAAAACAGGGGAAAGGAGACTTAAATACATTCCTGCCTGAGCAGATTTTGAATACATGGAGGATTCATCCCTTTCCAAATCTGAGATTCCCCACTAGCTCTAGCCAGCTGAGCAAGCTCATGAGCTGCCCTATTAGACTCCCTTTTCAAGTGCTGAATTTTCCAAGAGCGAAAGTCAGAATGAGCAGAAATAACTCCCTGAAGAATATGACCGATATTGCCATTTAGCTCCTTCTTTTGGACAGATTGCACGATGGATAAGGCGTCTGACTCAACTATGATGTCCGTGAGGTTTAACTCCTGAGCCAAGAGCACTCCACATTATTATTATTATTATTATTATTATTATTATTATTATTATTACTATGTTACATTTTTTAATCATGAGTGACTTGGTTTTGTTTGATCCTCATGAAATTCACAACATTTTTACAATAAATCATGCATATATGATAAGTTGTTACTTATTATTATTATTGATGAGTAATAACATGTCATCACTACAAAATGTTTGAGCTATAACGACGTTTCTAAACCACTGTCACAAGTCTTTAAAGTGCTAGTATAGATCCGATTGGGTTATGTCGGGAATGCATCTAAAATTTATTATGAAAATATTATAGACATGGCACTTCTCATTAGTGATTTCAATTACCCATTTATGGAGGTAATACTTGGGCCATAATATGTGATGTTTGGAGGATGTGGTGATTATTGAGGTTCTAAGTAGCCTTTTCAATGAGGCCATCACCTAGGACGTTGCTCTTGCGTGTGGATACACGGGACTTTGCGTTATTAATCTATTTTGGTTACAATTCTCATTGGATTCTTATTTCAATTATCTGTAAGTGAATTAATATATATTCTTCTTTTCTTTTTTTCCCTCATAGTTGATTGCTTCAATTGTTGAAAATCTGTCACTTTGACAACTAAATAGTTGCACCTTTATCCATTAATGCATTACCCATACAACTTTCACTCGTGTTTTTTCTAAATTATTTTATAGCTCTCTCATCGTGTTGATGTGCCATTTTTCTACTTACTGGGGGCCATGTAATTCATTTTATATCATTTTTATATTTTTATATTAATTTATCGGATTGAAAATTAATAACCACTAATATTTTCTAAATTTAATAGTCAATTCCCAGTAGATTAAGGTTTCACACCTTTCTAGTGACTTCATACCAGAACCTTTTGGCGAACATATAAGAAATGATGCACTGCATTATGGATCATAACAATAGACAAGAGGATTCAAAAGGATGCATAGGTCACAATTAGTGTTTCTAGTTTGTTCCAATTCTTTTTTTTTTTTTTTGATAATTGTCCCAATTCATTTGATCTGAACATTTTTAGAATTTGAATCCAATCAAGAACTTTGATGGTGGGGTAACTTCTTCTTAAAAAAAAAAAAAGCACTTTTAATAGATATAATTTATCAGAAACAACAAAATCCTACAGTCCACTAAAGAAAATCTCTTTCAAGAATATTATAAACATAATATAGTTCTGCTATTATACACCTCTTAGTTCCAAAAACCCTAATAATTAATGAGAAGTAATGACCGTACCAATTAAGATAATTTATTAAATATATTTTGACAAATGACCATTAATTAAAACCCCTAAATATCTAGATTAAGAAAAAAGTGAAAACTACAAATATATTGATAGAAATCAGCGTATGGGTATGATTGACGAGTAATTCTTAGGTACTCCCGAATCACAGAGAATGGTGCTCCCTCCTCTCATATTTATGGTGGAGTCTGCTCATTAAATTCATGGTGGGGTTTACCATGAATGTGAGAGAAGGGAGCACCATTTTACTATACTCCGGGACTACCTAAGAATTTTTCATGATTGACCCTATATATATGTTGTCTACATCAAATACACATTATTCGAAAAATAATATTGTGACAAATGTGGGTCCCCAAATCAAAATTAGTGCATGTATCAACAAAATTTGATGGGCTGCTCTAAGTTAGGGGGTCTTGACCACTGGCCCTCTCACCTAATTAATAGGATGGATGGGGTAAACCTTAAGGAACTCTAGCTAGATTAGAGGCAAAGAATTTAGGGTTCTAGCTAGTCAGTGTCCAAACATGTATGATATGTATTGATACAATTTTGAAAAAAAAAAAAATGTCATGTTCTTGTTATGGTACCATGCAACATTCTCAAATTTATTGTCCCCAAATTAATGTTTTTTCTTTGACATGGATGGTTTTTTGTTATCACTTAATTTCATACAAGTATTGGAAAATTTATTGTAAACAACATAACTTATAATGAATTGTTATATTCATATAAGTTTAGTAACAATTACGTCATATTAACAATATATATTTTTCTCAAAAAAAAATATTAACAATATATATACAAGCCAAGAGTCTAGTAATAATTTAACGTACATATTCTTATGTGTTTTCGACAAAAAAAAATTAAGGTTTAAATCTCTCATTCTCTAACTATCAATGTTAAAGGTTATGCATATACACACATTTCCATCTCTAACATTATTATTTTTTATTTCTTATTCTCCATCGATTGTAATCCCATTGAAGTTATATCATCAAGGTAGATTCATTAATAGGTAGGTGTAGCGTAGGATTGAAAAAAAAAAATGCTATCAAACTATAGTGGCAAAGATTTGAGCTATGAACGACACATCTGATATCAAAAACATTCCAGCAATTAAGTCCAAATGCTCCAATTAGTACTTATAATACTTTTACCACTACCTAATTTGTCAAGTTTGAGCTGGAAATTCTCTGAATTTCCAAGCTCAGCTAGCTGTATCGTTTGAAGCCAAAGTTATGAGTCTGTGGTTGGCAAGGCATTACAAAGTCAAAATCGTAAGGCACAAGTATCAGATACACATGGTCCCCGTTGTTAAAAATGACAATGCCCATATCTCAAACGTGAATCAAGCTTTTATTTCAAGTAATTAAAATTGTTAACAAATTTTGGATTAAAAGAAACAAGGAAGTGTTTTGAATTTTCAGCATTTTCCACTCCATAAAAAGCAAAAACACATTCATCTCAAAAAATTGTTCACTTTTACGTCAAGAGTCCACATGGACCTGCTGTAAAGGCTTCTCTCGTAGGAGTAAATAATTTCGCGTCAATTTCATGGCCACCGTTAGGTTCCAAAAACTTGTCCACTCTGTTTGAGCTTTTATTATTTACCAGTTTTTTCTGGTGACAGTGGTAGGATTTAATTCTTTCGGTTGGTTCAGTATTGAATATATTCTTGTTTTGGGAAATGTCGTTCTTGCCAGAAACTGGTACGGCCAATGGTGATAGATAGGAACATGACCAAATTACAAGCTAGAACAAAATTGAAATTAGTACCACCTTTGTGGAAACTGAAAACCAAAACAAATTCTTCAAGGACTCCACCTGGCTTGGTTTTTCTACCAACTGTTTGCCTCATTTATTAACATGAATGATACAGGAAAATGTATTGTGTGCTGTGCTTCCTCATGATATCGTACGTAGAGTAATATAATGTAATTAATGTATGCTCCAATTAATTAACTGGACTAATATTATAATTATTATTATTATTATTATTATTTTTTGAATAAAGGATCTAAAATTGAATATAGGCTTCAAAAAATATTATTTAATATCTTGATACGATATTAAAAAACAATCATAATAAAATGAAAAGTTCAAATCTTATCATATTCATAGATAATAATACATATTAATAAAATGTACCATGCATGGTTCTTGTTTAGCTAAGAAAAAAGAAAAAGAAGTGATTCTACATCCTTTGGATTTTGTTGTTTCTTTTTTCGGATGAATTGGGCGATCATGACTTTTTCTTTATTTTCATAACAAAGTGATTGTTTTGATCGATGACATTAATTTAATAGTTTGAAGAACTATCATCCCAAACATTTCGACCAACCAAGACAAAGACTCAGGACAATCCAGCTACTAATTAAAAAGGCCGTCTCTGATTATCAAGTATCAACAAAAGCTTATAACTTATAAGAGCATACAGAATGTTTTTTTTCTTTCTCCCCCTTTGATTTTTAATTTGTTTCAACTCCTTAAACTTGTTCTAAAAGACATGAAAAACAAAATGTCCAACAAAGATATTACTCGGATAAACAATTTTTTAGTCCCATTCCTTCTTGCTAGTTGCTGACATGTAGTCCTCCAAAGAATATACTATAATTAACTAGCCAATTCTCAGACTATGGGCAATACAATTAACAAATAAGCACTCTCTCAAGGTGTTCTTAATTTATAATCTCATATTCTCATAAATGTATAATAATGATATTGGTTGGAAAGATCACAATTTTATAACATTTGCACAAGCTTGTCCATGGAATCTTGATGTCATTTTATGATTTTAAAAAATAAAAAAAATTGTTAGATACTTCTTTTAGTTTTCCTCCTATCCCATGTATGCACAAATTGTCCTACCCTTCTCTTAGACTCTCAGTTTGGACATGCAATTTAGTGTTAGCACAAGATATATATATTAGTCTTTAGTGGGATTTCATGTAAGATTGAGAATCCCTTAAGATTGTTCTAACACTGATCTAAGAAAATCTAATTACATCCAACTAAGATAGATGCTAAGACTCTTTTATGACAAGTAGTTCTGTATAATAAATTCATGGACTTTCTTAGAGCATTTTCATCCGAAAATTCTATCCTATTTTATTTTATCATCTCAAAAAGCTACTGTACGGGCCCTACCTCCCTGTCAAGTCCAATCGCCCTAAGGCCCATAAGGACCAACTCTTATAGGAGCCCCCGCGCTAATCACACATTGTAACGCACGTGCTATCCGAGAGTTGTGAGCTCGGAGTGCTCAAAGCAACCTGTGACGTACTCTTGCCGAGCACATAACTTACATGCGGGGCTAGTCCCAACGCCACTATCATTATCTCCTTCTCGCCACCAAACATCAGCTTAGATGAAATGGCATTGGACCTCCCTTTCATTGCCTAGGGAATGCACCCGCCGAGAATCAAACCCAGTGTTGGAGCCAGTTCCAATGCCACTCTCATTTCCTCCCACTCCCAACTAAACCCCCATTTATGGGTAATAGTATTGGACCCCTCCTTCCACCCACCAGGGAAGACTCAGTTAAAGTGGTTGGCAATTTGAGAGAGAAAAGACGAGAGAGAGAGAGAAAGCGATATCAATTTGCCCCAAGGGAGAGAGGGAAGAGATAGAGAGGAAAGGGAGGAAGCCCAGCATACGGGCCTGCCGAGCATAACACCACTCGTGGTAGGAAATCCAAAAGCCCACTATACAAATAGATTGTGAGCCCAAATTTCTTCGAGGCCCAGCAGCCTTATTTTGGGACGCACAATTGGCGTCGTCTGTGGGAATCTCCTACGTAGCTGTGGTGCTATCTTGGCGTGCGCGTAAGGATGTCTGGAAGCAGACAGAGAAGCCATGCAGAGAACGGCACTGAAGGGTCGTCGCGGGGATCTACATGGTGAGAAAGGAGGCAAAAAAGGCAGGAGGACAGAAGGCATGAGGAGGTAGAAGAGTATGGGCCCGGAGAAGGGTCGTACCAAACCCTCCGGACAATGTCTGACGCTTCAGGCCGCAGCCGCCTTGACAGAAGAGATCAGGAGCTTAAACGGAGGGACTAAGAGCTCGAACGCCTGCGCAGGGCGGTCAAGGATTTGGAGTTGCAAGCACGGGGCCGACGCATGAGAAGGGACCAGGGAGAACGAAGGGAAAGGTCAGTAAGTGTGGGGAATCGCCATGAGGCAGGATCTCATCAATCCGGGTCTCGTAGGCACCGCGACCGCTCGCAAGAGTATGCGAACCGTGAATCGACTTCCCCCAACGTGGAGCGACCACGTAACGCGACCATGGATACCATGAGCCGAGCATTGCAACAAGCCGCCCGATCTCCGTTCTCTAGAGATATCGAGAGCACACCTACGCCGAGCAAGTTCGCACGGCCACCGTTCAATTCCTACACTGGGAAGACAGACCCGGTGGAACATGTAAGTCACTATATTCAGATGATGTCCTTACACTCCCATAATGATGCATTGATATGTAAGGTTTTCCCCTCGAGCCTTGGGCCCACCGCTTTAAGGTGGTTTAACGGGTTGAAGAAGGGCTTGATCCATAGTTTCTGGGAACTGATCCAGGAGTTCGGAGTGCGGTTCATGACTTGCAGCCGGGTGCCGCAGCCCGTAGATGCGTTGCTATCAAGGAAGATGGGGGCTGGAGAGACCCTTCGCAACTACTCCAATCGGTACTGGGAGTTGTACAACGAGATTGGCGGGGGGAATGAAAAGATCGCGGCGAGCACCTTTCGGATAGGCCTACCCGAAGAATCCGGGCTGAGAGAATCGTTGACCTTAAAGCCGCCCGAGGATATGAGACAATTGATGAGGCGTATCGAAGAGTACAAGCGCTTAGAAGATGATCGGCTGTAGTCCAAAGGGAAGGAGCCGATAATCAGTTATCCTCGAAACAAGGGCTTCAACCCCAGACATAGGAAGGATTTGAGAATTCAAGAGCCTGGCCCGGTCCGGCGGTTGGGGGAGTCAACGCGACGTTCAAAAAGCCTGTACACCACATCATTGATAGGATAAAAAATGAGTCGTATTTTAAGCGGCCGAACAGGATGATGGGCGACCCGTCAAGGAGAAACTAGAATTTGCATTGCTCCTATCACAGGGATAAAGGGCACACCACCGAGCAGTGTAGAGTGTTGAAAGATCACCTTGAACAGTTGGTGAAGGCGGGGCATTTGAAAGAGTTTCTGGTGGAGACAGGGAATCAGGCGACCGGACAGGCTGACCGGCTGCGTCGAAACTCTCTCCCACCCCCTTTGGGAGTGATAGAGGTCATCCACGCCGCACCCAGGGCGATTAGAGCACCCACAGCAAAGGGGTATTGACCGTGGTGTTAGCAGAAGGAAGCACGAGCGAACAACCCCCGGGGAAGAAGCTAAGGTACAGTAGACAACCCATTGCGTTGGACGACGACGACCTGGAAGGTACTGCTCAGCCCCACCACGATGCTTTAATAGTCACGGCCCGAATAAGGGGATTTATAGTGAAGAGAATAATGATAGATCAGGGGGCTCGGCCTGAAAAAGGGAGACTTGTCCAAGTATGATACACCTTTAATGGGATTCGACGAGAACGTGGTGATTCTAGAGGGGCAGATTTCGCTCCCAGTTATCATGGGAGGCCGGGAGGTGATGGTGATGTTCATAGTGGTCGCCTCTTTCTCACCATACACGGCAATATTCGGAAGGCCGTGGATACACGACATGGGGGCTGTGCCGTCCACCTTGCACGTAAAAGTCAAGTTCCGAACTGATGAGGGGATTACAGTAATAAGGGGCGATCAGCAGGCGGCCAAACAATGTTTGGTAGCCGCAACAGTCAAACAAACAGAGCAGAAGGAATCAACCGAGAAGGCGACCCTATAGCAATTATAGCATCCCCAAGTGGAGGGGACTAGCGTTGCCGAGGATTTCGTAAGCGTAAAGATCTTACCAGGAAGTGAAAGGAGTTTTCAGATAGGGGCAGGATTGAGTGATGGGGAGAGGGTACAGCTACTATTATTCCTCATATGAAACGTGGATGTATTTGCATGGAATCCATATGAGGTGCCCGGCGTCGACCCCGAGTTCATAGTTCACAAGTTGAATGTGGATCCTTTGTGACCCCCCAAGAAGCAGAGGCCGAGAAGGTCTGCTAAGAAGCATGTGAAAGCCATCAGACAGGAAGTTGGGAGGCTGAGAGAAGCGGGGGCCATAAAGGAGACATTCTTTCCGGAATGGCTCGCAAACACGGTGGTTGTGAAAAAGAAGAGCGGCAAGTGAAGAGTTTGTGTTGATTTTACCAATTTGAACCGAGCATGTTTGAAAGATCCGTTTCCGATGCTGAAAATCGACCAATTAGTGGACGCTACGTGCGGGCACCCTAGAATGAGTTTTCTCGATGCTTTCCAGGGCTATCACCAAATTGCCCTAGCCGTCAAAGACCAGGAGAAGACGGCATTCTTAACGCCCAATGCTAACTACCACTATACCGTGATGCCGTTCGGTTTGAAAAACGTGGGAGCCACTTATCAACGAATGATGACGAGGATGTTTGGGGATAAGATTGGACTGACGATGGAAGTATACATTGACGACATGGTGATAAAAAGCAAGCAAGAAGGACAGCACATTGGTGACCTAAAAGAAGTGTTCGAAATACTCCGACGACACCGGCTGCGCCTCAATGCCGATAAGTGTGCATTCGGGGTTGGATCCAGCAGGTTCTTGGGTTATTTGATTACCAAACGGGGAATAGAGGTCAGTCTCGATCAAATTGAAGCCGTGAAACGTCTCAGACCGCCGGGCAATCCGAAAGAGGTTCAAAAGCTGACTGGTATGCTGGCTGCTCTTAACCGATTTATTTCCAAGTTCGCTAATCGATGCCAGCCTTTTTACCAACTTCTGAAGAAGTGAAAGGGGTTCCAGTGGGACGAGGAGTGTGACAGGGCCTTCCAAGATCTAAAGGATTACCTTGTCCGGGCACCGACGTTGTCAGCCCCAGAACCGGGAGAAGACTTGTACATGTACCTCTCCGTATCCGAGCATGCAGCAAGCGCCGTACTTCTAAGGGATAACGGTGCACAGCTCTCGGTTTATTACATTAGCAAGACGCTAGTCGACGTGGAGACCAGGTACTTACCACTGGAAAAGCTGGTGCTGGTGCTAGCACTCGTGCACTCCACCCGAAAATTACCCCATTATTTTCAGGCCCACACAGTCCACATCTTGACCGAGTACTCACTCTAGTCACTATTGAGGAGATCTGACTTTACGAGGAGGATAGCCAAGTGGGGTACTCGGCTGGGCTCTTCCGACATCAGGTACAAGTTGTGGAACTCTGTGAAGGGACAAGTGCTTGCGAATTTTATTGCCGAGTTCTCGCCGAGAGCTACGAGCATAACCGGCGTGGTAGAAGTCAAGCCATGGAGGGTGTTTGTGGACGGAGCGTCCAATGCGGCTGGAGCGGGGGTAGGGATCGTGGTCATCACCCCGGAAGATCTGAAGCTAGAACACTCATTCAGATTAGGTTTCAGGGCTTCTAACAATGAGGCCGAATACGAGGCTCTGCTGGCAAGACTAAGGGTTGTCATGGATCTGGGGGCAAGGGAGGTAGAGGTGTACTCGGACTCCCTCCTTGTGGTAAGTTAGGTCCAAGGGAACTTCGAGGCCAAGGATCCCCAGATGATAGAATACCTGCGGCTAGCAAAGCAAATAATGGGTAACTTTGAGACAGTCAAGATCGAGCGAATAGCCCGGGGACAAAACCAGCACGCCGATTCTTTAGCAACTTTAGCATCATCGATAGCTGACGAGGTACCTCGGCTGATCAGGGTGGAGTTGGTGCCCGAGCCAAGTATTGCCGCCAGGGCACTGATTGTACAGGTCACTGAAGCCGAGAAGTGCTGGATGGATCCGATCATCGACTTCCTTTCAGAGGATCGAGCCCCGAAAGATGAGAAGGAGGCAGCCAGAGTACGGCGAACTTCCACTCGGTACTGGTTATCTGTCGATCGGAAGCTATATCGCAGATCATTCGAAGGGCCATACCTGCAGTGCCTTCGCCTCAGCCAGGCTAAAGAGCTGTTAGCCGAACTGCATGAGGGAGTCTGTGGTAGCCACGTGGGGGGATGCTCGCTGGCGTACTGAGCAATGACCCAGGGTTTCTGGTGGCCGCGGATGAGGAAGGAAACCACCGAGTATGCTCAGAGATGTGAACAGTGTCAGGTTCACACGCCGATGATCTTCCAGCCGGCCGGGAACTTGAACCCAGTTTGCAGCCCGTGGCCATTTGTCCGCTGGAGGCTGGATATAGTTAGGCCTTTTCCCCGAGCAACGGGCAACCGAAGGTTCGTGTTGGTGGCAATAGACTACTTCACAAAGTGGGCAGAGGCTGAGGTGCTGGCCAACATCCGAGACGTTGATGTTTAGAGATTTGTATGGAGGAACATTATAACAAGGTTCGGCGTGCTGGAGTCTTTAATATCGGACAACGGCCTGCAGTTCGACAGCAGAGCTTTCCGGGAGTTCTGCGAGGGCTTTGGTATCCCGAACCGATACTCCACTCCGGCTTACCCGTAGAGTAATGGCCAGGCAGAAGCGATAAACAAGGCTATCGTGAGTGGCCTGAAGAAAAGATTGGAGGGTACCAAGGGTAGATGGGCCGAGGAGTTGCCAAGCGTCCTATGGGCATACAGAACCACTCCGAGGAGATCCACTGGAGAAACGCCGTTCTCTCTAACTTACGGGGCGGAGGCAGTCATCCCTGCTGAAGTAAACCCGTGTAGCTCCTGAGTTGCGGGATTCAATTCTAACGAGAATGAGGAGTTGATGGCTAGGGAGCTGAACTTGCTGGAGGAGCACCGAGATATGGCCACCATCAGGCTGGTAGAGTATCAACAGAAGCTTGCCCGAAGGTACAATAGAGCTGTCAGAAGGAAGTAGTTTACCACGGGAGATCTGGTACTCCAAAATGTAATGGGGAATACGCGAGACACGAGCGCGGGAAAGCTAGCTCCGACCTGGGAGGGGCCCTACCATGTGACTGCTATTATCGGCGCAAGGGCATACTATCTAGAGGATTTGGAGGAAAAACCGCTTCCCCGGCCATGGAATGTTCGCAATTTGAAAAAATATTATCAGTAACCGGACACCCTCCAAAGTTATAAACCTGATGTAACCGGGCATCACTGCATGTTTAATATGAAGACCTTGATTTAGCGCCCCCCTTTTTCTTATTTCAAGTTATTATCACCAGGCAAGAATTATAAAGAGAATCGCAAGGTTAAAGGCAACTCATTCACGGTAAGGACAGAAGCCTGTCCTTAGTTCGAGCCCTATCACCGAGCAGGTGAAAACCTTACGCTATCTTTATCTAAGGACAAAAACCTACCCTCGATTCGAGCCCTATCACTGAGCAGGTGAAAGCCTTATGCTATCTTTATCTAAGGACAGAAACCTGCCCTCGGTTTGAGCCCTATCACCAAGCAGGTGAAAACCTTACGCTATTTTTATCTAAGGACTGAAACCTGCCCTTGGTTCGAGCCCTATCACCGAGCAGGTGAAAACCTTACGCTATTTTTATCTAAGGACTGAAACCTACCCTCGGTTCGAGCCCTATCACCGAGCAGGTAAAAACCTTACGCTATTCCTATCTAAGGACATAAACCTGCCCTCGGTGCGAGCCCTATCACCGAGCAGGTGAAAACCTTATGCTATTTCTATCTAAGGACATAAACCTGCCCTCGGGTCGAGCCCTATCACCGAGCAGGTGAAAACCTTACGCTATTTCTATCTAAGGACAGAAACTTGCCCTCGATTTGAGCCCTATCACCGAGTAGGTGAAAACCTTACTCTATTTCTATTTAATGGCAGAAACCTGCCCTCGGTTTGAGCACTATCACCGAGCAGGTGAAAACCTTACGCTAGTCTCACGTAGGTGTAGGGACCCGTTCACTAAAGCGAGAAAGTAAGCTATGATGGCATTTACCAACAACATTAACATTAAGAAAGTAATCGCATACAGAATCAGCGGTTATCAAGCAAGCAATAAAGAAGCACAAGCGGCACACAAACGACATAAATCGAAACAACGACGTCTAAAAAACATAAATTATAACTGTCTGGCAGACAGGGAAATTGTTCTATCGCCACAGCCCGGCGATTTAAGCTCTTCGAACGTCAAAGAAAAAATAATAACAGCAATAAAACAAAAAGAAAAAGCAGAGAGACAAAGAAGGACTGGATTATCAAACGGCAGGGTCGGCTGGTAAGGGCGGAGGCACAGGCTGCTTGGTTTCGCTCACAGTTGTCAGTGAAACCTGGTCTGGTGCAGTTTCGGCCCCCATACGGATATTGCTTGTGACCTTCGGGTCGGCTGCCTCCATATGAGTATTAATGTCCCGCACGAGGTCTATCATGGTCGGAATCTCCTCCTCACCTGATGCCTCGGTCCGTCTCTGAACGGCAGGTGGAGGAGGGGCCGGGTAGGGGATCTGATCGGGGTTCCATAGCGGAGAGTCCGCGGCCACCCCTATCGCCTAAAGGGCAGCTAGCCATCCCTCCCTGAAGCCATGGTGCCGAGCTTGGTGAATGATCAGCTCCGCGGAGTTTTTAGCATCCAAGAAGCTAACATTGTACCATTTTTCGTCACAGGCTTCGAGGGACTCCCTCAGGCTGGCAATCTCATTAGCTTGGGCTAGGCTCAAGCTGTCCACCGTTGCTAACTTAAGCTCAGTCTCCCTGAGCTTCATTTCCAGGAAGGTTAGCTTCCCCTTGGCAGCCTGCTGGGCTTTCTCGGCATCTACCGCTTTTCTCTCCGATACCGCGGCAGCCTCCTCCTTTTCCCTGGCCGTGGCCTCAGCAACAGCCTTTAGCGCCTTCTCCTCCTCCAGGGCCTCGGCCGCGTCCTTCAACCGCCCGGTCACAACGCTGGTCATTTGCGCGGCCTGGAGACTGGAAAGTAGCCAAATGATTAAATTGGAAAAGAAAAGAGAGGACCACTCAGTGCAATGCACACAGTCAAGGGGAGTAGAGTGTTACCGCGATGAAGTGCCATTGTAGTCACGTGGCGAGTGTCTCGTCATCGCCCTGCGCATAGTAATGCACATCCTCAGGCAGTATGAGGCCCTGCGCCAAACTTTGGGCCACTCGCCCCCTTGCACCCGTGTCCCATAGCCGGACGCTGGCGGTTTTTGGAAAACACTCGTCACCTAACTGGAAGGTGTGCTGCCAACCGACTACTTGTCGGGAAGAGGATGCCACGTTCGTTCCGACCTGAACCGCAGAGGGTGTCACTACTGGCCCCTCAGGAAGCCTGGAACCTCTCGCTACATGGGGAGGGGTCTTCGGCAAAGCGTCACCCGGTATAAGAGGGTTATTCTCGGCAACCCTTTTTCTCTTCCTACCCTCGCCCCCAAGAGGAGTTTGACTCGTTCCTTTCGGGGACTGGGTTTGAGCCGCAAGACCGGCGTCGGGGATGAATCGGGAAAGGGTCATCTCCCTATGCTTCACCATTCTCTCTGCTTGGGCGGCAGCGGGTTCCTTGGCTACGGGGGCACCGTCCTCTGGCTATCCGATCGCTTCGTGCCTTCGTTGACTCTGTGACACTCGCTCGACAAAGCCATCCCTCACCGGCGCGATGTCTTCGGCAGTGGTATAGCGCGGGCCACTTCCTCGAGCCTCGCTTGTGGTAAGCTCGGGGGGAAGGAAGGTCTTGTACCGCACGTCAATATACGACAGGAGTGGGCTGTCTACCAAGAGCACCTGGCCAAAGTTTTGACAAGTGGTGTACACAGGGTTGACGTCAAGGATCAAATGAGATGCCCTAAGCTGCCCGTCGTCGTGCATGAAGATCTCCGACCTAAGAACGAAGTTGAGGTCTCGTGCGTGTATAACTCAACTGTCCGGGAAGAACCTTCTGGATTCTGCAATAAGTCCGGGAACAAACCGATCAGCTAAAAACAAAAATAATAATATAGTATATATATATAAAGGATGCAAGAGCAAGTCAAAGGGAGATTGTCAGTACCGACCAACTTCACGTGGTGAGAGCGGGCAAAGAAGCTCACTGGCATGCCAGTTACCACGCACCCGAACGAACTCTCCGGCCGAGTTCCTATTAGAGTCGGGCAGGCAAGATATGAGACGGACTCGAGTATCTCTAGTTTTCAAGTAATAACCACGGGCGAAGTTGCCGCACAGCTTATACATGAAATTTATGTTGTGTTGGTTCAACTGCAGCCCGAACATGTGGTTTAACCGGACGACACAGCTAACAACCCTATAAAAGTTAGAGGGAAACTGGTCGGGGCACTGGCCATAAAACCCTAGGGTACCTATGACGAGAGGGTCTACAAGGAACCTAACTCCACCCTCGAGTATCGACATCGGTGGGAAGAACGCTGCGTTCGAATCAGCAGCCCTCTGAAGTTCGAGGTCGCCCACGTTGCAATACGCAACGTTGACATCCCCTGGGATGCCAAAGGTCTTTCTAAAACTAGCCAAGGCAGCCCTAGGGGTAAGTAGGTGAGAAAATCCCATTACTATAGTATGAAATGGAAGAATCGAAAAGGAAAGAGAGGTAGAAGGAACTTACTTGGGGCTCTAGACAGTGGAGAACTGAGGAGGTTTTTGTGCAGAAGAAGAATGCTCGGCAAAGGAGGGGTTGAGAGCAAGAAAAACACGAAAAGTGGAGAGGGAGTCCAGAATGGGCTACTTATAGGGCCTTGAAGCGTTTAATGAGGCAAGGGGCGGGAAAAACAACCTTCTCAAATCCTTTTCTTGGATAACCCCCCACACACGTGGGCACGATTCACGAACCGTCGGGCCATTCGCCAACTACCCAATATTAATTGCTAACGTGACAACCTGATACAGCGCCATTCTCGAGAAATCCGCCGAGACGATCGCCCTGGACACGTGCCGAGAGTATATGTCCGCGGGAAGCCATCACTACAACTTGCCCGGGATCCTTGATTCATCGCCTGAAGCAGAACATGAATCAAGGGGGGGCTATTGTACGGGCCCTACCTCCCTGTCAAGCCCAATCGCCCTAAGGCCCATGAGGACCAACTCTTATAGGAGCTCCCGCACTGATCACACATTGTAAAGCACGTGCCGTCAGAGAGTTGTGAGCTCAGAGTGCTCAAAGCAACCTGTGACGTGCTCCTGCCGAGCACATAACTTACATGCGGGGCTAGTCCCAACGCCACTATCATTATCTCTTTCTAACCACCAAACATTAACTTAGATGAAACGACATTGGACCTCCCTTTTATTGCCTAGGGAACGCACCCGCCGAGAATCAAACCCAGCGTTCGAGCCAGTTCCAATGCCACTCTTATTTCCTCCCACTCCCAACTAAACCCCCACTTATGGGTAATAGTATTGAACCCCTTCTTCCACCCACTAGGGGAACAATCATGACCATTCCACTAAGTTTGGCTATAAATAGGCAGGGAAGACTCAGTTAATGTGGTTGGCAATTTGAGAGAGAAAGGATGAGAAAGAGAGAGCGATATTAATTCGCCCCAAGGAAGAGAGGGAAGAGATAGAGAGGAAAGGGAGGAAGCCCAGCATACAGGCCTGCCGAGCATAACACCACCCGTGGTAGGAAATCCAAAAGCCCATTATACAAATAGATTGTGAGCCCAAATTCCTTCGAAGCCCAACAGCCTTATTTTGGGACGCACAACTACTTTATCAATTATACCATACCATTTTACAATACACCCAACATCCCAATTTTTATTTTACAATATAACACATTAAAATTATATATCTACACAATAAAATAATATATTTCAAAATATAAATAAAAGCCAGAAATGAGACACGCAGAGAGAGAGACAGAGATTGAGACGTGAAACAAAGAGTGGGAGGAGAGAGGAATGAATAAAAAAATATTATTTCCTTTTACGATTGTGCTATAGTACTGTGGTGGGCCTTTTTGTGATTTTGGGCTGGACTGCCTCCTGCTATACCAAGGCCTAAGTGTTCTGGATAGGAGAGTTGAGACCGGTCCAATTGCAACCCACCTTGAACCGGCTTGTGCACAACCTATGCCCCTCTTTGCTGAAACTTGGGTCACATGTCACTAGCAGGCGAAACTGTTACAGAGGGGTTATGGCAAACAAGTATAGTATGACAATAATAAAGGCAATATGTTTCTTGTTAGATGATATAAATAAGGAATCCTCAAAAAAAGATATAGTAATAAGAAATACATTGTAGGTGAAATCACAAAGACAAGAAAGGAAATGATTATGATAAACAATAATATCAAAAGGTTAGTCTGCCGTGTTTAGTGGTATTACGGGATTAAGACCAAGAAGGTAACCACTTCCTCAATATTAGTAACCTCACAGGACGATCTTGCCATTAGAAATTACCCACTTTGAGGGAACGGGCCTGAATGGCTTATACCCAAGTAAATCATTCATCTTCAACAAAGGATAGACTTTTAGAATGAGAGAAAGGACTAGCCTATTGGTGCATGTATGCCACTCTACACTCCATATTTCTCTTCTTGATTCTCTTTTTCTTTTCTTTTTCTCCTTTTTGTCACTTTGATTCTTTTCGGCTCTTTTCTTTCTTTCTTAGTGCTTACTCGTGTAATGTTATGGTGATGGTGATGCTGTGATTCTCTCATAGTGGTTGCAACTGTTTCGATGATGAATTTGTGCATGGCGAAAGCCTTTTATATATTGCTTGCCATGACTGTTTTTTATTATTTTTCCCTTTAATAATTTTTGTCTGGGTGTGGGTGTACTTCTAGACTACTTATTGGTTTGTTAGCTACCTGGCTACCACCACTTACCTACGCTGGCCGTGTCATACCCTATTACTTGACAAAGAGTTCTTCTTTGTTTGCTTGCACACCGTGGCATTCTTATTCACCACAGTATGGGTATTCTCTCTCTCACTATCCCTCATGACATGCACCTAATGGTTCCAACTCATCCTCCCTCTTTTGGGTAGTATGTCATCCTAGCAAGACATTTCCTCCAAAAGAGTTTGAGCGGGAACTTCAAAATAGGCCTTCCCTTCTCCCCACTGTCAGATCATACCCTCTCTTACCTCTGACCCATAACCCACCACTCCTGTATTGGCTGTGTACAGGTTGGTGGTGCCTGGGCCTTGTGCGTTCTCCACATTCCGTGTATGTCCAAGACTTGTCTGCTGCTCATGCATTTGCTGTGGACTGGAGGCTTGCTTGTGCATTCTGCCACCCATTCTTGACCTCTTGTGGCATGAACTGTTTTTTGACCCTCCATCCTTCATGGCTTGCTTCCCCCAAGGGTTGGGCATTGCTTGATAATAGGCTTTTCTCTCTTTCAGCCTTCCATTTGTTGTTTCCGTTGGTGTGCCAGTGTTACTGCCATGTCATTCTATTATTCCTGCTGCGATGCTATTTGATCCCTGCCTGCTGAGCCTTTTTCGGGCCTACTGCACATTCTTCCCTCAATTAGTTACAATGCCCCAATATTGTCATTGGGTTTGTAGTTATGTTGCTTTGGGCTTCCTTGACCCATTACATTGCTTGTGGAATCCTTTGGCCCATTTCTTCCTTATTGGGCATTCTCGGCCCATTTTCCTTCCTTAGGCGTCCTCAACACATTTCCAACTCTACATTCCTATGAACTTTTACTAACTCTTTTTGGGGCTTTCCTGACTCAATTACTATATTCTTCATCCTTAGGGTTCATGAGCTTTCCATAAACCCCTTACTTTCTTGCTTCATTACTTCGGGCCTGCTGTGGCCAATTCTCACTTTTCTACATCACATAATGTCCATGAGTTTACTGCTTCTTCCTTTGGGCTCCTGTTGGCCCATTTGCTTTTCCAAGGCCCATTTGTTTACTTTATGGGCCTAAGACTCATCATTCCTGCCATTCGGACTTGATGAGTTTCTTTCTCTCAATCCATTAACTCTCTTCCTACCAGTATAGTTGAGCTTCTTCTTGCTGCTGAGTTTTCCCAAAATGAGCATCAACAAGTAACATCACAAATTTGTGATGATATTGTAGCACAATTCTAAATTTTTTTAGGATACCAGACCAATACAAGGCCAAATGTTAGGTCATTTTAGTACTTTAATGCTAAAATTTGCTTACATATGTCATTTGCAGGGCCAATTGTGAATGCTCTTAGAGCATTCTCATTGGCAATTGTAAATGGTATATATAGGAAAAATTTAGCATAAAGGCACAAAAACAACCCAACAGGTGAAATTGTAAAATCTTACAATTGTAAATTTTTTTGCAATTGTGCTATAGTGACATCCTAAATGTAGGAAGACACTGTAGCACTTTAGTAAAAATAATAATATATTTTAATTGATAAAGTGGAAGAGAGATGGGGAGAAGAAAGAAACAGAGTTGCATTGGAATATATTTTATTATTTTAGTGGGTAATATATATATTATTTTAATGAGTAGAATAGAAAAATAAAAGTTGGGATGTTGAGTGTATTGTAAAATAGTATGTTATAATTGATAAAATAACTTTTTAAGATGGTAAAATAGGATAGGATGACATTTTTCATTGTAAATGCTCTTAGATATGGTAATAGGTACAGCCTATCCAGGTTTTTTTGTTTTTGTTTTTTTTGGTCATAGACTTTTCTATATCATTCCGGACTGCTATGTGAGCCACATCAATATGACGGTAGCATGACAAAATTTACATGAAAATTAACTTCAATATTAAAGTTGCAAAAAAAAAAAAACCTTTAGTACTCCAAAACCTACCATGCATTTTTTCCTCCAAGCCGGCAAGAAAGGACAAAATTTGGTTTGATCATCGGGTTCATTAGGGTATTAGTATTAAGTAAACATATGAAAAAAAGTGCCCCCTAAATTAAGTTGATGAAGCTTTGTGGTGAAGGAAAAAGCCTGGTTAAATAAGAATATAGTTTTAGACTTTCCTCACTAACAAAGGTAATTTGATTTGGTATGACCCTACCGTTAGATTGGAAGGTGATAGGTGTTGTGATGGCTATATTCACTGAACCGACTATAATTATTAGTACTTAATTAATCATCTTTAAAACAGACATTTTTACTAGAAAAAAAAAAAAAAACAAATAAACGCGTTAGCCGAGCTCTCTGCAGAGAGATATAACTCACATAAAAACAATGGTCCACAACTCTTTACCAATAGACTGTTAAATTATCGATTCTCTTAAAAGTTTGAGTTTTTAGAATATAATAAATTTAACCATTTAACTATAATTCTAACACGCCCTTACGCATGTGAGCCTAAGTAGGCTAGATAGCCAATTTCAACTCATAAAGAAGAAAAGAATAACAAAGACTATTGAAGATGAAGACGGTTAATAAAGAGGTTAAACGATATCTTTTATTTAATTGTTTCCTCTTACATATGATACACTGTGGATTGTGTAGCCAACTCACCAACCTGTCAAAACTAATCCAACTCAACCCAACCCGTCAGGTTGGGTCGGTTTTTAGGGATGGGTAGGTTGGGTTGAGTTATGAATTTTTTTTTTTAATAGTGGGTTAAGTTGGGTTTGGGTCATAATAATCACAATCTGTCTAACCCGACCTGACCCGACTCACTTATATATTTAAATTTTAAAATTTAAATTATATATATTTAAAACTATATTATATAATTAATAATTTTTTTATTTAATTTTTCCCCTATTCAGCTATTCCTATATAAAACCCAATTACCTTGCAAACCCTCATAATCGTATTTCTCTCTCTGCCACCTCTCACTCCCACTCTCTCACTCCACTTTTATTTATTTATAATTGAATTGGGATACTAGTTCATGTATATTTTGTTTATTAATTGGATATATTTTGTTTATAACTGAGCTTGAATACTAATTTATGTATATTTTGTTTATCAACTTAGATGGCAAGTGAGATATTTTTTTTGCTCAATTTAATAATAATAAAAAATTATCCAACCCATGGGTTCAACCCAACCCAACCCAACCCAATCCATGTGGGTTAGGTTGAACCCCTGTGATGGATTGGGTAGAGTTGGATTTTTTTTAAAACCTAGCATAGTGAATTGGGTCGAAAAATCCCCTCAAATCAATCCAACTAACTCGTGCACACCCCTAGATACACCTCCCATATTCTCTTAAACTTTTGGTCTAAATCCCCCATTTTTACATTTGTATAAAGTTCATTCTTGGCTTTGAAGTTGGTAGAGTTATTTATGTAACTATATTAACCACTTTTTAATTTCTTTGGCAATAATAACGATCACAATAGAGAAAAGAACAATTTATTAATTCTAGACTTTAAGCATGAAATGGTCAATGAAACACGCTGACGTAGATTATAATATATTTTACTGAATATCCTCAGATATCCTCAGCAGCTAAACACTTCATTATATATATATATTTCCTTTTACAAGTAACAAGTCCATAATATCACCCTATAAAAAGTTTGGATTAAACTATCATGCACATTATTAAATGATATTGTTAACAAATCATAAAAAATCGTCATCTTTTAGGTAGTTGAAGAATTGTGGCTTGACTTCTCAGCTACCTAACAATCAGGGCCGCTCTACATAGAAGCTAGAATGTTCCTGCCAAAAAAAAAAAAAAATTATACTTGCAGAAAAATTATATATATAATTATTCTTATTTTTTCTACCTTAAAAGAATTTTGAAAACACTAACTTAAAAATCACAAAAATTTGACCACATGTCTTAAAATTGTTATATCCTAACATTAATCACAAAAATAATCTTAACCCGTTGAACAAAAAATTAAAAGCCCAAATGGTAACAAAAATTGGCTGTGAGTTCTCCTCAACAGCACCAACACCTTTGATCTCCTCGACAACTCGGTTTGCAGTTGTAACATGTACTTTTTGTTGCTCTCTCTCTCTCTCTCTCTCTCTCTCTCTCTTATTTTATTACTCTTATCTCAGTATTTTCAGTTATCATTTTATCTCTCATCAATTCCTTTTCACCATTTAATTTTGTTAGTAGAAAGAAATTGTAAAACTTTATATATATGAATGGTTTTCTTTGTGATATTGATAAATTCAAGTAATTTTTTATTAGATCTCGTATAATATAAGTTTCTTAATGATTACCCCAAAAAGAATTCCTAGGGTCACAACTGCTTCTTTAATTTATCAATTGTTTCCCTCTCAATCAATGTAAATTTAAAGGGCCGGGGTTCAAGTTTCCAGGAGGGAGTTTCACACACATTTACATTTAGATTAAGTTAGAGTAGAAATTCTATCTTGTATAAAAAAAAAAAAAGTAAATTTAAAGGGAAAATATTGTTATTAGCTTGTGCTTGAGTACTTGCCATATTATATATGTTGTTTCTCTATTATAAAATCAACGATTCCATTCGACACATTTATGGTCACGAATTGCACGATTGGCTTATTATTATTATTTTGGAGAGCTTTTAATGGGAAAATTATTGTGTACTCCCGGAGTATCATAAATGCGTACTTCTTTCTCTTACATGAATGGTAGGTTCCACTGATTAAATTTATGATGAAACCTACCATTTATGTGAGAGGAGGAAGTACGTATTTATAGTACTCCGAGAATACCTAATAGTTTTCCCTTTTAATAGGTTTGTTTGTAATGAACAAAGTCAACAACAACTCTCTCCAATCATACCACATCAAGGAGACAAACCACCATTTTAATATGCTTCCTTCCATTAGTAAAGGTAACAAAGATCACTATATTATCCTTTTGATGACAATCCCCTCATGGGCCTTCTCCTTTTCTTTTCAGTAGTATCATACAGTCCAAAGACCTTTTAGTTGGTTTTTGTAGGACCCTTTGCCTTTTTTATGAGGGCTTTACTTTCTTCTTCCATAGTTAGAAGGGCATAGGCATGCAAGCCTCATCACCTTGACTTAAAAGTTCTATGGAAGTGATTGATGAAATGGGCAACAATTTTATAAAAGTGCTAAACGAGCTAATCGTGGCACCTCATCGTCATCGATCCGTTTACTTCGACTTTTATCAAAGAAATTGCATTAAGAATTCCTCGAGATCTGCAATATAGCTCCAATAGTCCAACAAAAACAATTGGTGCCTTGAGGAACAAAATATCAAGGTCGACATTGTTGACTTATTATTACATGCTATGTTGCTAACACAACAGTAATGTAATTATAGAAATATTTGCCAACACGAACAATATGTAGAAAAATGAACCCCATCACAATAGTGATTTGAATTGGGCACACCACAGTGTCGGCAAATAATGTGTGTAAAATAATAAACAAGAAGTTTGCTGACCAGATTGCCTACAAAGACCACAAAAGGCCCTTGAATCATTCTCCCTTGTCAACAGCTCTGGTGTTTGCCTAACAACAAGAATTATCTGTTGCTGTGGCCGAAAGTGCTCTCCTTGTCTTGTTACACAACGGAGACAATGACACTACAATACATACGAGTAGACAATGTGTGTGAGACAAGCAATTTTCGTTGTGCATGACTTTAAGAACATGTTGAAAGCATGTTATTTTATCTTTGCCGAATGCAAATATGTGATAGTTGAGTAGGATGGGTGCCAACTTAAATCAATTTGAGCTTCCTCTCTTTGGGAATTCACGGACTCCAAAACACGCGGGTCTATGGCCCGTGACTGTAAGTCTGCAACCATGGCTTCCATTAACTATTTGCATGGTTTACCTTCGTATGAATTACCGAGTGTTGCCAATGCTATTAAGAAATAGTAAATTTAATTTTATAATTTAACATTCTCCCATCACATGTGGACATAAACCACTCTTATATGTCCACTCTTATTAAGTGAGGTTTAACATGTGAAAATTTATTAAATTAAAGGTAAGGTGGAGACAAAATTTGAATTTAAATTTTCCAACTCTAATAGTATGATAACTAACCAATTGTCTCAAAAACTTAATCATCTATATAATAATAAAATATAAAAATAGAAGTTTTGATGAATTTTTGTGTTCTTTAGAATTCATCTCCCTCTGACTCTTTTTTTCTTTTTTTGGATCCACTGTTCTAACTTCGGATGTCTCAAAATATTACCCATTTTGAAAATTCAATAAAAATATATTTTTTTTCATAATTAATTTTCTTATCTTACCCTATACTTAATTTGAAAAGTCAATACACCGACAATCTTGTGGCTTGTTGGCATTGTCTAATCTTCCTAGGTAGAGCCTATGTTCAAATCCCTTCATTTTACTCATTATAAGAAAAAGAAAAAAAAAATCAAAGGTCTTTTTCTTATTTACGTTAAATTAAAGAGGATAATTTTTTTGGCAAAAAAAAAAAGAGGATAATTTTAAAAACCGACCACTTTATTATTTCAAAGAGAATGACAGGTATGCTATAATTATTTTTCCTAATCTTAGATGGAGGATAATAGATTTTTTTTTCCTTTTTTTAAGTGAATAAGGAGTTGATATATATAGGTGTAAGGTGTTAATCCAAGCCCAACTCGAAACAAATATTATGGGGGAAGATAACTACGAAAAGTCTTACCATTTTCCATTTGATTGAAGACTTTTACAGTAAAATTTTGGGGTTTTTTTTTGTTGTTGGTGTTTGTGTCAATTATAAAAAAGGAAAAGCTAGATAAAATAATTTCATACTTTCTTTGTGAAACACCGTACATTTCCAGCATCAAATTCCGCTCGGCTACAAATAGATCAAGGTCATATGTTCATTTCAACTCAATTGGACAAACTTTCTCTAAAAAAAAAAAAAAACTCAATTGGACAAATGTTTTAGAGATGAGCGAGCCGAGTTGCAACACATTGGCCCAGAATTGCCTATTGGTTACTTGGTTTCAATGTAGCAACCATAGCGGCCCAAATTGGTTCAACTACGATTGGCCCGCATAGGCTACATGTGGACCTTCCATTGATAATAATCCAAAAGATGTAATCAGCTCAGGTGCCAATACAGTGCCAAATTGCCAATGACCAATTAAGAATAATAAAACCGCAGAAATCATAACCATAGCTTAAATTGAAAAAGTAGTAGACACATGCAACTCCACCGCACGTAGAATAGGAAGATGACCATGCAGCATATATGATTTCATGGTTTCAGTCACCTCTGAAGGTGGTGCCTTAAACTTAGTCCAAAATACTCAGTTTGTTGAAAACATGAAAGAAATCTCGAGTGAATATAGTGTCAATGAAATTCTAGATGTTAGTCATACACATGGTTAAATAATACCAAAAAAAGCATGACCTTATTGGCAATAATGTGATGAGCCGAAAAAAAAGAAGCAATATATGCATGTGAAAATCTGAGGGGAAAAATGATATTATGAAAAATTGAAGTATGATATATATGAGCTCAAAAACTTCAGACATTAGAGATGATGGTTAGGATAAAACTTGCCATCTTTTTCTTTTTTAACAACAACAATAATTAAGTTTTAATTCAAAAGATTTAGGTCAGCTATAGATCTTTAACAAATTAATTAGATTGTTTACGCTAATATATATATTTATTAAGATAGTAATTGGAGAGGCCAAAATTGTTGTTGTGTTTTGGACACTGAAAATGAGAATCAAACCAGGTTCTTACTAAGGATTTTGGGTCAAAAGAACCTATCTATATAGATTTTGGAGTCGCATATAGTTTGGTTGGACGAATGAGTTTGTCACCTCCTAGCCTAGAGTGGTAACGTTCTTATCTCAAAGTATATAAAAGAAGCTTCTCTGAAATGCTACAATGGCTTATTTGCCAAGTCACATGGTATTTAATAAACTCGATCGATCCACTGTCGAATATTAGCATTGAATGCTACGAGACAATGGAAGTTCCAACTCACCACATTAGGGAGACACACCCTGCCTCAACGTCTCTTCAGCCGACCTGAAGGGAGAAGAAGTTGTGTGGACAACTCCATCCTTATGGTAAATGCATCCACCAACCATTACCTATAATTAAATACCCCCTCAAAACTCTATTTTCGCTACATCTTTGGATCTTCTTGGGAGTGTCAGTACAATCTATTCAGAAGTATATGTAACGTTGGGCCGTTGTCCAAAGGCCTAGGGCCCAATGGACAATAAAAGAAAGGCTTAACATGAATAGTCATGTTAAGGAAACTCCTCCCGCCCACACTATCTCTCTCGAGGAAAGATAATTGTGCCGAGGAGAACTAGTCAGGGTGTTCGGCCGAGAAGATATAGGGCCTTGAGGAAGTCCCCCATCCAAGCACAAGCCTCAATGCGTGACACTAATTATGAGGAAATTGCCACATTGATGGTGTCAGGAAAACCCACGTCTTGATTATGAATATGATACGTTGGAATAATGAGCTAGACTCAAACTTCCATTATGATTTTAAAAGATGGTGTAACCTATGTAAAAGCGGAAGATTCTCATCATTACAAACTCATTGACTCCTTGAGTATCAATGGGGCAAGATCTTAAAGAAAAGTGGTTGGACATTGTCTGAGGGGAGATATTGATCTATGGGAGAGAGAGAAAGAGTCAGAGGGATTAAGGAATTAGAAAATCCTCCTCCATTGTTACATGCATATCTGGTAACAAGAAAACCACCTCCGGTAACCTAATAACTAGGTTTTTCGAGCTTTAAGTTAGTTCTATCATTCGTCTTACATGTCTTTTCCCTTTTGAAACTCCTGTTGTGAGTTATTCCCTCATTTTTACATACAAATTAGTTTTGGTGACTATGGGGAGTAAAAAGACCCTGATGGGGATGTGGGCCATTGGGCCATGCTAAGGAAGGCCGACCTGCTCTTGGGTTTAGAATTTGTTAGTACTACGGGTCGGCCTATACGCCGAGGATCCGAGGATCCAGCCGAGGGTGAATTTCCCTTCGGACGGACACCGGAGAACCCGGGACTTCATGGTAAAGGTTAGAGAATGACACGGTCAAGACCAATGGTTAAAGGGGGTGAACCCTTGAATGTCCTAGAAGCACCGATGTTAGAGGAATACCAAAGATAAAGGCTGCCACCTCCACATTAAAGACCCTGCACCTACCACCCTGGCCGCATTAATGGGGAAGTGACACCTGAACAGTGGAAGGGAAACTTTTGGTTACTATTCAAAGGCACTGAGAAAAGAAATATCTAGGCTAAGGGGGAGTTAGGGCAACACGTGTACAAAGTATCAAAAAGAGGGGTATTTAAGGAGCAACCTAGAACAGGAATAAGGGTTCCCCTTTTTTGGTAATCTAAAAGAAAAAGAAAAAAGAGAAAGAGATAATATAAGAACAGCTCTCGGCTTACGTCCGAGCAGGTTGATTTACAATATTCCTTGTTGTTTTCAAGTGTTTGCAATCTTTGGCTTGCCATTTAATCCTCAGAAACTTCTAACCTGGGTTTCAAGCCCACACTCTACAGATTCATATTGTTTAAGGCTCATTGGGCCTGAGCCCGTAACTGTTCTTGGGGCCAGGTGCAATTGTGCACTTACAGTGACTATCCGAACCAAGTGGATTCTATCATCCACAGTTTATTATCTTTTTGTTACATGCATAATATAGCATAACACTCAAAAGATCAATAACAAAAAATAGAAACAACATTTTTAAAATATTTTTGGAATTTCATTTTTTTTTTCTATCCATCAATGTAACAACTCTAGAGTGACAAAAATTAACCCCCAAAAATCACAAAATATGTTAAAATTGTTGAGTTGATAAAAGATAAAGTCATATAAGATGAAAACTAGTAACAATATCAATTCTATTGTTGTGAAAAATGTTTTTTGGTACGTAACGTTACTTTTGCCCTAAAATAGAAATAGTAAATGCTAGTGTACACTGCTTGTTGCACACAATCGTACACATACTTGGACTCAAATAATGACTTCATACACTTTCATTTTGCACTTAAATAATGACTTAAATTCAAGTCATTATTTTAGTGCAAAACGAAAATGTGTGTAAGTTATGTGCAATAATCAGTATAATCAAATAGAAATACACTATAGTTAAATTTTTTTTTTTTTATAACAAACTGAAACTTCATTAATTAGTAAAAGCCATAGAAACATCATGGAGAAGAGCTTGTTCAATAAAACAAGGACTCTCTTCAATCCAAGCACAATAATCAACAATGTCAAAAGCATGTTTAGCTAACAAATGAGCAGGAATATTTCCATTGTGACAGACATGAGAGAATTTCACACTCTTAAAATCATGAGCAGCTATTGTAATACCATAAACCAGAGGAGCCACTGAAGATGGTGCTGGGGTAGAATCACACAAAGCTTGTATCATAATAAGAGAGTCACCTTCCAAAACAAAATCTCGAATCCCAATCTCACTAGCAAAAGCAAGTCCAATTTCAAAAGCCTTAGCCTCAGTGTCAATCGCTCCTAAAGGAAGATTAAGCTTCTTACTGAGTCTAGCAATAAAATGACCTTTATTGTCTCTGATTACAACACCTACTCCAACTGATTTTTGGGCAAAAAACACAACACCATCTACATTTACCTTATAGTTTAAACCCGTAGGAGGCACCTAATTCTTCTTTGCTGCACTATTCTTCTTCACAAGTAGAGTACAAGCTAACCAATATTCATCTGAGTATTGGATGCACCACTGAAAAATTTGGTTTGCAAATTTCCTCGGCCCACCATGATGTGTTTCATTTCTGTTTGTCCATAAAGCCCATACAATATTAACAGCTAAGGCCACATCCTTATTTGACCATTTAGCCACCATTACAATATACCACAGAAAGTCCATAAAACTTTGAAAATTCATTGATGAAAGTAAGTGAGAAAATTGAGTAAAGCCCCAAGTTTCCCAAGCTTTAGGACATTCCATAGACACATTAAATAGAGACTCAATTCTACCGGGAAGCACCATAAATGCATTACCCCATAGAAAACAAAATCAAACCACACTGAGAAAGAAAAGGTAGAACTCTTAGATTAGATATGACCACTGAAGGCAAGAGAAAAACAAGGAAATTAACGCAATTTTTGTAAACAACCCATCTTTCCTTGGGGAGAAAAGAAACTTACTACTACAATGTGGAGAGAGTTGAGAGAAATCAACTTTAACCAATCGATAACTTTTTCACACTATAATCAATTGATCACTTCGTTCAACCCATATAAATTTATATAATACCTAAAAACTAAAATTTATTATTGTTATGCTTCTGTTGGAGCTACATCAATATAACATTTCGGTCTATTTTTATCTATTTCCATCAATTTTGGTCAATTTGCTCAATTTTAGTCTAGTTAAGTCCTTTCGATCTAATTTAGTTCACTTCAGTCCAGTTAAGTCCTTTCGATTTAATTTGATTCACTTCAGTCCAATTTGGTGCTTTCCATTCAATTTGGTCTACTTCTTTTTATTTTATAGATTTTTAATCACAGTTTAAAGAAATTATTTAAATATAGTGAATATCGCATTAATGCAAAACTAAGGACTAAATAAAGAGGAAAATGACACGTTGCCGCGCTTTCAGCCTCCGATTCCAGAACTAGAATCAAAAGCGACTGTTACTATTATTGTGTGTGGTCTATATTACTACACTTCAAATATCAACAACAACAACAAACATAGATCAGTCTCCAAACAACACCGCTAACTCTCTGTGTCTCACTCTGTGTCTGTGTTGAAAACACAATATGGATTGCTTGTCTATGCAGATATCACCGTCTCCTCTGTCTTCCTCTATTCCCAACCTTCAGGTAACCCCACACACCCATTATCTAAAAACCCAAAAAAAAAAAAAAATTTATTCTAGTGTAGTGCTTAAATATCTAGTTAATATCAGTACAAGATTCAAAGTTGTAGTCTTTGTTGTGTGAACTACTCGGTTACTGAAAGTTTTTTATATACCAATAGAGAAAAAACCAGAGCAAAAAAGTATATGAAAACGTAATTATTATATATAAAAAAAGGGCTTGCGTGTTAAGAACATAGTTTTTTCCATTTCTGTCTAATCGGATTCTGTCAGTATTAGTTAGAAAAAGTGAATTAAATGGTGGGTTTTAGAATTTGAAGGGTCTCTATGTGTAAATTGTATTATATGAGCCTGCAAAGTTAATGAATGTTTAGTAAAGTATGATAAAGTGTTTGATGTAAATGTGATCATCATGCAATGTTTAAAATATGGAAGGATAATGGGTGCAATTTTTTTGGCCAAGTTCCTCAGAATCACTGGAAAAGATTCAACATTTTTTTAATCACTAAACTAAAAGTTTACATCATGTATAGTTGGTGAACTTTTAGCATGTCATCATCCTCAAATTGATGATTATTTTAATTTGCATGGCTCGATCAATTGACACTGCAGGGATCTGCATCACATTTTGGTAGAAAATTTTCGAACAGATCTTTGAATCGTCAGTTGCTGTCCTCTCCATTTCCTAAACCGTTTCTTCAACTTGATGACAGACCACAGTCTTTTGTTTACCGACAAAGTTTAGCTTCTCTCTCGTCAAGAACTAAAAGAGGGCCAATCTCAGCAGAAGCTGGAAAGCAGAGTTGGGACTTTGGCAGATTTTTTAAAACTATATATTTTTTCAATGGACCCCCATCTCCTGCTAAGGTCAGACATGGTTTATAAGCGAATGTTATTCAAATCTGACACTGGAACCTTATTATGCCCTTTACTAACAATAATTCAATATTTGGGAATTGTGAAGTTCTTTGAATCTCTGATTGAGAAATTATTCAGTCCATCACCTAGTAAACCAGTAAACACCATGGATTCCTCTGGTATTGTCCTGGTAGCTGGAGCTACTGGTGGTGTGGGTAGAAGAGTGGTCGACATCTTACGGAAGAAGGGATTGCCAGTCCGAGTATTGGTATTTCTGCTTACCTTCCTGATTAATTTTAATGCATGCTTAGGTTCTGCAAGCCGGTTGTAATATTCAAGAAAAGTAAATTACAGTTTGCTCTTTAATATATTTTTGGCTTACAATAGCTGCCTATTTTCTTATTCCCCGTATATTGTTGTTGACATATGACAATTTTTCAGGTCAGAAATGAAGAGAAGGCAAGAAAGATGTTGGGCCCAGATATTGACTTGGTGAGCAAGCGACCCATTTAATGGAAATTGCTGCATTAACTTTTTATTCCTTACTGATTACATTAATGCTGTCATCAAAAAATGGCTTTAAGTTGTTTTGTTTGGGTGCGTTCCACACATTCAATCATATGATCTGAAGTTTAGTTGTCTGGCTATCATTTATTGACAATCAGGACCTCACACAATGGTTTCTCTGAAGGATATAAGTTTTATGTGCATCTATGGTGGGAACTGACTTCTTAGTAAAGTTATTAATGTCATTCCACTTTATTTTGTGTATCTTAAGTTATTAATCATCAGAAGCTTCTGAATTCGTGTCTGGTACCATTGTACCTTTTGATAAATTTGACTCAATGATACTTCTAACTGTTTTGGCAGAATTTCCCATTTTATAGTAGTCAATCAGAACACTGTGAAGAAGCCAGATGCTTCATAGGTATAATAGCTATAGTGAGTTATCAAACTGATTTTGAGTCTGTGGATTTTGTCTGGGACTTCAATTATTTTATTTGAAGTACCTGGTATATGATATAGTCACCACTATTTTGTGGTGGAAGATAATCAGATTCATTCATGCAGAACTTATGGCACACCAAGATATTTCTAGTATATGATTATGTATAATGAGCATTTTATAAGAAAAATTGATTCTGTTTTCATTCCTTACCTTGCATGCTTCCAACTGTGCCTTTCTCTGCAATATCTCAGATTGTTGGAGACGTCACTAAGGAGAGCACTTTGGTTCCTGAATATTTCAGAGGAGTGAGGAAAGTTATTAATGCTGTTTCTGTCATTGTTGGGCCAAAGGAAGGGGACACTCCTGATAGGGCAAAATATAGCCAAGTATGTGTTTGAAAATTGTTAAGATGGTGAAAAGTCATAGTTTCATGTATAGATGCAGTATATTTTGCAATTAGAATGTCAGCCCACTTTCCATCAATTTGTTTGGCTTCTTAAATATAATCTGTATGCTTGCTACCCCATATTTTCCTACTCTAACACTAAAAAAATGTTGTGGTACAGGGGATCAAGTTCTTTGAACCAGAGGTGGCGAACTGATGCCTATTCTCTTTTTTTTTTCTCCCCTCAAATTGAAATTTCAAATTATAGCTTCACTTTTTCCATTTAGCAAATCTGTGGTTTTTGATGACTATGGTGCCTTATTTGATTGATGAGAACAGATAAAAGGTGATTCACCTGAAAAGGTGGAATACATTGGGATGAAAAATTTAATCAATGCTATAAAAGGAAGTGTTGGACTTCGAAATGGAAAACTACTATTTGGATTTGAAGGTACACTATTTTCTAGATGAAAATTATATATATGGAACCATGCTGCTGCATTTGAGCAAGTCTTTTAGCATACAGATAAGAGCAAAATAAAACAAAAGCTTCAAAATAAATTGGAATGGACAAAAGGGGTGAGGGGTGGGGGCAATGCATAGCATTCAAGAAAGAAGCAAAATGAGAACAAATGTTCATAAATTATAGATGCCATAAAACATGAATGTTGAAATGCCATTTATAACATCATCTTTTGTGTATAGAATTTACAAATTTATTGTGTTCATATCTTATTCTACAAGTCATTTTCAGCAGATTGCTGGATTTGCCATTAGTTGTTAACAATTCAACCTAGAATTTTGATACTCTGCTACATTAGGGGAAAAATATGTTCACCATGGGTTGGCTGACCTTAAGTGACCAATTAGTATAGGCATTGGTGCCTTGCAATTTAGCCAAAATCCTAAATAGCATTTTTCATTTTGATTTGAAACATGAATATGATCTGTGACTGATTGTTTCTTCTTTTGTTTCCTCTTACTCCTGTTTTTGCAGATAATAATTCTAGAGAGCTTGCTTGGGGTGCTTTGGATGATGTTGTTATGGGAGGAGTTAGTGAAAGCACATTTCAAATTGACCGAAGAGGCAGTGAAATTGGTGGCCCAACTGGGGTTTTCAAAGGTTGTTCCTGTCAGACTGTTCCACCTTTATCTTTCCATTATCTAGTTTCTTGTATGCAATCCCATAAGAACTATGGTGATTAGCTTTAAACATCCAAATTCTTTGATTTTTTTATTTCTTTATATATTATTTGGTGCACCTCCTCCAGGTGTTGTTTCCACTGCAAACAATGGTGGCTTTACTAGTATCAGAACAAAGGTAAAATGCAATGATTTTTCTTGACTTCTTACTTCTGTGTGATATATGCCTTTCTAATCCTTGTTCTGGACTATTTCACTCAACATATGCTGACAAATGATCTTATTTAGAATCTTAATAAGCCTAAATCATGCTACTATATGAAGTGTTTGTAGCATTTGTCCAGATGATAAGACAGTGAAATTTCTTTAGTTTTTATGCCCCAAGTTCTTTAAGAAATGGAACAAAACGATTTCATTAAAAGGTTCTTCAACCAATTTGTTGTGTGACAACCTTTCTATCGATTGCTGACATGAACTTTTGACATTTCTTTGGACTACTTAGATAATATAGTGTTTCAGTTATCCATCTGGCATGGTTAGTAAATACAGTACTATAAGATAATATTGGTTAATTGCCACATCTCTACTTTGCGTATCAATATGTGAGGGCCATATTATTATTGATGAAAGTGCACCTCTTGCTAAACAAGGAATGAGGTTAACAATAAGCTTTCTTTTCCAAAAAAGTTATTAGTGAGCTGTCCTCTCTCTGTCAAAGGAGTTCTCTGGTATTTTCTTGCTGCCTGTGGCAACAATTTGTCATCTTCTCTCTCTCTCTCTCCTTTTTTTTTCCCTCTGTTACGAGTTGGAAAAAAAATATTAAGTTGCTCCATTTTTCATTGATAGTTAATCTCATTATTAAAAGTTACTTTTTTTGGGCAATAATTTTTTCCTCAAAAGTGTGGCTGTGCCTGACTTTCCTGCATTTTATACTAATTGATATTTTTCAATTCTTCTTATTCTCCTCTCTTTTCTTGGTGTGTGTTCTAGGCCTTTTTGGATGAGTTACTTTAATTTATGAGTTTACTTTTTCTTGTTTTTCTTTCAGAATTTTTCAGTTCCAGAGGATCTTTCTGCGTATGACGGTTTGGAGCTTCGCCTTAAAGGTGATGGTCGCAGGTATAAACTTATCGTTCGCACTAGCAGTGATTGGGACACTGTCGGTTATACAGCAGGCTTTGACACTGTAGCAGGCCAATGGCAGTCAGTGAGTGACATTTAACCCCTTAATCAAATGGCTGTGTCAATTAATCACAATTTTCAAGCTATGGTGCTCTTTTCCCATCCAGATACGCTTGCCATTTTCTTCTTTGAGGCCTATATTTCGAGCACGAACAGTATCAGATGCCCCACCTTTCGACCCTACAAATGTTATATCATTGCAGGCATGCTTCCAATAACACTATTGGCTATTTTCTGCTTCATGGTTTTCTACCTTGGTTCTTGATGATGTATCCAAATCACTGCAGCTCATGTTCAGCAAGTTTGAATATGATGGGAAATTGAATCCTACTTTTGTGGAAGGTGCATTTGAGCTTCCATTATCAAGCATCCGAACATACATAAAGGATCCTATATGTCCAAGGTTTAACAATTCTTTCCCTTTGGATCTTGTTTATTATTATTTTTATTATTATATGAATGCTTCAATAATTTGTCTGTTAGGCGGACTTTCTACTTTAGATTCTCTCTTTCTGTTGTGTACTTTGTAGGTTTGTACACGTTGGCTCGGCCGGAGTTACCCGCCCTGACAGGCCTGGACTTGATCTAAGCAAACAGCCACCTGCTGTTCGCTTGAACAAGGAATTGGGTTTTATTCTCACATTCAAGCTAAAGGTTTTTAATTAATATCTGCAATCTTTTTAGTTACAGATTATTTGTGTTGCAGCCTACTGTGTTAATACATTTTCAGAGAAAGCTATGCTGCTGCTAACAAATTGCAAGCAGACTCTTAAATTTGGACTATTTATTTGAAATACAAGAAATTACTATACATGGATTGATGAGTTGAGCCTTTTATGGTTTTACCCAATGCTTTATGAGTTGAGCCTTTTACAGTTTTACCCAATAACATGTCTTGTAATCATAAACATTAGTATAAGACGACCTAAAATAATTTTAGTAGAAGTAGTAAAAAAGTACATATTAATTAAGGTGCAGAGATTATGATTTTGGATAGGATATAATGGTGGAGAAGAAAACATGGGCTAATCTTGATTAGTCTATTAAGGATCCATAGCCAACCATAAACTTTTTGGACCAGTGCTTTGTTGTGATTATTGTTATTGTAGAATTCCTTGTTAGAGTAGATATTATGCAAACCAATATAAATATGACATATTGACTAGAGAAGGTCCACAGTAAATAAAAAGAAAATTACATCTAACCTACAACTATAATAACTCAAAACTTGGTACAAATATTGACCAATACAATTAAAATGGAAAAGAACTTTTACTACAATTGATTAGTTACAAAAATAATTGAGTTAGGAGTAAAGAGGAAAAGAGAAGATTTTCAATTTCAAATTGCTTGTTATTGATCGTCTTATGCTGGTACCTCAAGCCTATCCATCTACAAGTCTGCTCTTCATAGTCTGACACTGGCCAATTCTTCAATAGGGCGAGGATTTATTACGGGAAAGCAGAATACCATATGCAGTTGTTAGGCCATGTGCATTAACTGAGGAGCCTGCCGGAGCAGATCTCATTTTCGAGCAGGGAGACAATATAACGGTACAACATTTTTTCTTTAATCATATCTCAGTTTGTACTATTTAATGGTAATGTTCAAATACCCCGCTGGTCGGTTCTGTTAGCATTACCTTGCTCTTGAATTAAGTTTCTTGGGTTCTTGGTTAAGCCTTCAAGGCTAAAATTACTTTATGCGATGATTTTTTACTATATGATACATACAGGGTAAGATATCAAGGGAAGAGATTGCTCGTATATGTGTTGCTGCTTTGGAAAGCACATATGCTTGTGACAAGACATTTGAGGTAATACTCTTGCTCCCCTTATTTTTGTCATATAATTGTATTATATGCACTTCATTTCTCTTTTTATTAATATGCTTGGTTTGTGTCGTATGGGATAATAACTGATCGTAGCATTTGCATGTATCATATCTGATCGTAGCATTTGCATGTATCATATCGATAGAAGTGCAAGTTTTACTTCAAATGCTTGTAGTTTAATGTGCCACACAAAATCACCTTGTAATAATGTAAACTGAGTTTATGACTTACTTTTAACTTCTTTCATTTCTCATTTTCCCCCTCTTTTCCCCAATTAATTAAAGGAAAAATTTTATATACTTGCTATAATTAAGATCAGCTATGCTCTATGCCGTTGAATGTTGGGTTGTTAAGAAATAACATATTATAAAATGAGTGTAGTTAAACAAGAGTGTTGAGATGTATAAAGGGAAATACACAGAAAAATAGGATCCAAAATAAAGAAATCTGTTTAAAGATAGGGTGGCTCCTGTTGATGAAAAGATGAGAGAGATTTGCTCGAGATGGTTTGGTCTTGTTCAAAGGAGAGTGATTTTAATGCAATGGTAAGAAATTGATTCAAGTTGAGGGAACAAAAAAAATGATATAAAAAGACCAAAAATAACATGTAAGTAATAAAGAGTATGACTTTGGATAGAAAAGGAAAAAAAAAAAAAAGTATTTGTGGCTGACCTTGATTAATCAAAGATCCATAGCCAACCCCAAAAAATTTGCGACTAAAGCTTTGTTATTTGTTTGGAGTAAAAACTAGTTTTTAGTTTTTCTGTAAAGGACTGTGGATGGTTGTAGTGGTAACATTTTGTCTGAATATCATAGAAAATAAATATAACTTTGAGGGTATGCAATTTATAAATTATTATGCTTGCTTGTTCTTAAGCCACTTCAAAGATAGGGGTGAACTGCTCTGTCTATTTTATTACTACTTTAAGCAACATTTATAATCGTAGTCGCTGACTTTTTACATGGTCAGACTTCAGGCTCTAAGTTTCTGGTTATCCATCCTATATAATGCCACAGAACATGGTGCCGAAGTCTTTGCAAAATTGTAATTCAGGCTCAAAGGTTCTTGTTATCCATCCTATAATAATCTTCCTCTATGGCTTATAGTTTAGTCATTTGAAATTTTTTGGGGAAGATTAAGTACAATACTATTTTGAAATTGAGGAAACAGGACCGAAAAAGTTTAAAAATGAAATGCAGTTCCTTCTCTCAATTAGAAAAGCTGTAAATCCTTTTTCAATAACAGGATTACTTTAGCTTTGTCAGTACCAGTAAAAAGTACAAGTGCTGTCCGGTCTAACTTGTATGATTTACCATGGAACTTCTTGACTATAAATGTTTGGATGAGCTGAAAGCATGAAAGTGGGAGAATGCTTTTGTGATACTTATTTACTCTTGAGCTTAATCAAGTTTCATTTATTGTAGTTTTGGGCATCATCACTTTCTTCTTTGTCTTCTGCAGGTTAAAAGTGTGATTCCATTTAGTGAGCCTTTTACAGTGGACCCCGAAAACCCACCTCCAGAGAAGGACTATGACATTTACTTTAAAACTCTAAAGGATGGAATTACGGGGAAAGAAATTCTAGAACAAAGTCCTGTTCCAGTCTGATGCCAATTTAAGCTTGTCCAATTTTAAAAATAGCCACGTAAGTAATGTGGAGGTGGTCATATAATTATTTCATGTAAACCAGATTTAAGAAGAAAGTCTGAGACTGTGCACTTATATTTATTACCTATTTCACACACAGTTTATCATTTCCCAATGCATATTTTGATAAAACTGTGTTAAATTATGCACAATAATTCTTTGTTCTTGCTAATGTTATTAATCAGCTCAGTGAAGCAGACTGAGGAATTCTTTGACTGCTTCACATATACTCTTGTTGATCGATGCAGGTGTATTCATCCTTGGAAAGCACAGAGTAGAGGCTTCAAAAGAAACATACAAGCATGGAAGAAAGGAAATATAACATAATTCAGCTCTGCGTTCAAACAATGTCTCAGTATATATTTTTTATATGAGATAGTTGAAAATACCAATTCACATTTGAAGGGTTTACTTCATAACTGTACATTCTCATGTCATGTGTGTATGAATACTTATGCTAATTAAGAAGACAATTAAATGAAAGAGAACATATTTTCATTTATTCTTTTAATAGCAATATATCAAGACTTTTTCCATGTTATGTTCCTTTCTGGGCGTTTCAAGCTGCCCTGCAACTTTCTTGTTCCTTCTGTGCATTTTCACTATGGGAAGGCGAAAATAGCAAAATAGCACTTTTTTGCAAACTATGTTGCAATCTTTTACTGTTTTGAAAATATATAAAAATCTACCACTTTTTGGACACTCGAGTTTCATAAACTCGAGTTTAAAATAAGTAATAGATCTTTGCATATTTCTAAATCAGCGGTAAATTGCTAATTTTTTTGTTAAATAGTAGTAGTGGGCCATTTTTGGCCTATGAGAAAGTTTTTGCCATTCATTTCCCTTTACCTTTAGCAGCTCGTTTTCCAATAAATTGAGAATTAATCAAAATTTTAAAATATTTCTATAGGACACAGTTTTACTCCATTCATTGGATTGACCAGGAGATTCTGTTATGATAAACTGGTCTTTGTTCAATGGTTAGGCCACATATAACGTGTGGAATGCTGCATACTTCTTTAAATGGACACAATGATAGTTGACTATTAATGTCACCTCAGTAGTTTCAGTTTGTACTAATAAATCATGGCTTTGTGATTGGAAATCGACATTGGTTTTTACAATGTCATAAATAAATTGGGAGCACTGTTTTCAATAAATAAATTTTCTTGAATTTCTTTCCCTGTTATTATCAATAATATAAAATGAACATACCCTCTTTCTTTCACAAAGTGCCATCCCAAATTTGAAATTTTTGTGCTCCACAAAGATGACAATTTTATTGCAAAGCCACCATAATTTTGACTTTGTGATCAAAATGACATATTGTTTTCTTTTTATTATACTGTATTATTGTATATAAAGATTATTTGAGAAAAAAGAGGGAATCAAGTGAGATGGATTTGTCACCGACCATCCTAAGCATTGGAATATTTTCGTGTCATTGACAAAAGATTTTGGTTAAAATAAATTGTGAAATGCTTGAGGTACTTATGCTATAAATTGACCAATCAATATGTGCTACGGGTAACACAGTGGGCTCGACCTTATGCAAATCTTGGGTAGAGTGCTATTCTGGAAGGGACTGTGAGCATGCTGTTTGGTGACTTTAACGAATATGGGAGCATCCATGCTTACATATTGGTAAATGGTAAAAACTAAAAAGAGAGAAGCAAAAACAAAAACAGAACAGAAAAATAAGAAAACGAAAACGAAATAACAAGGTACAACTGGAACAAATTATGCCTTACCATTACTTTTTACCACCCCAAACTTCGAAAAACAAAGAACAAAAAATCGACACCAAATTTCCATAGTTGGACTTGGACAGGTCTAGAATGGGACAAAGTTATAAACTCACGCTATAGACTATAGGTGAGCTTTTCCATTCTCCTCAATTTGGCATCCCATTGTGTTTGTGTAAGTTGCAGTACATTGCATAGTCGAGGAACCTGTGAAAATTGACAGGCTATTCAGCTTTCTCTGATTCCAGTAAATATGTCAAGGGAAAATGCATTAACTCTCTCCCTCTCTCTCTCTCAAAATTAGGCAGTAAAAAAAAAAAAAAAGGAAAATATTATCCTGTCATATATTTACCCTTTTCATGGAGATGGTTTTTACCGTTGTGGAGTCCACTCCAGATGAGAGAGTGGATACATGTTTCAAATATATATAATAACTACTCATAAAAAGAAATCTCTAATTTTCTCTTTTTATGATAACGCTAACATTGTAAATTATAAGTAGTAGTTTATTATTTTCACATAAACTTACTATATTTTTTCTAACAATTACTTATTTTACTTACTGTTTGTCACATTATAGCCAACTTGTAGTAAAAAAAATGTGTGGTGTTAGATTTTCTCATTAAAACTAGGCATTTTGGTATCAAGGTACAAGAACAAGTGTGGACTGTAAAAAAAGCTTATATCAGGCAGAACTGCTGCAGCAGATGATGTTTTTTTTTTTTTTTTGATAAGTTGCAGCAGGCAGTGATGTTAGAACTTAGAAGTTTGTGATGCGCTGTTTCTATATGCAAGACAAAATGACAAACCACGGGATCTGCATGCAGATTTGTCAGGATGTTGCTCCCTTATCATTTTGCATGCAAGCATTGCCCTAGTAGATATTGCAAGTAATATATCCTGAAATTTGCATATGCATTGGTGCTCAAAGTTTGGCAGTTTCAAATGTTTTCAATCTAAGAGATGTGCATTGTAGGTAGTAGTAAGAGAAGTGGGGAAACTAGCTAGTAAGACTTTGATGCATTCTACGCTATGCACTTTTTTTTTTTGCATATTTTAGTTGTGTGAAAAACAATCTTTGGCATATTAACTAGGACCATATTAAAAAATCAAGATATATATAGTGGATTTGTAAGCAGTAACTTTTGAAATGAATAGAGCTTTGAAAATCAAATTTAGTAGGGTGGTTTCCTCCTATCTGTATATATCACTGTCAGTGGCAGTCTGGTCTGGTTTGGACTTTGGCGCCATACTGGCATTTTGGATTCAATTCTTGAAAACTTGCTGCCAAGTGCCAAGTGCCAACTTTGCCAGCCAGCAATTGTCGTTTCTTACAAGCGTTTAAAATATGCTCATGAATGAATATCATTTATAAATTTGAAAATGTTGTATCCAAGCCCTATATGTAGAACACCTAGACTGCCTTCCCAATATATTTGTTATCCCAGAAATAAAAATCTTATGTGACATTTTTTTGTATCTTACTTTTTATTTCAAAGATCACAACTTTAGTTGTTTTTTAAAAAAATAAAAATAAAAATAAAAGGAATATACGACAAGTTGTGAACATTTTAAATGCTCATTGTTTAGAAGGTTATATACTAACTCTTTGTATCTACTCACAAAAATGCAATGAACAAAATAAAAATCATATGCTCCATTAATTATGTGTCTGATTTTTTTTTTAACTTTGATTGCTTTATAAAGATTAAAAAAAAGAGAAGAAACATGTGATAGATTTCAACTGATGAATTAATATAAAGATAGTGTTCATTGCGTACACTATGTGCAACAACTTTTTCCCTTAATATAAAATAGAATACTTAGAAAGTGACTTGATGATTTTTATTCCAATGGATGCTATAAAATTATAAGGGTATAAAATACAAAAACCAATCTTGAGATTTGTGCTAATACCATGAATTATCAAGACTTCTAAAAATTTTCTAATTTGCTCCTTAAACACAAGCAACAATTAACACTGTTTGAAAGTTCTCTACTCCTCCAAATCCTCTACTTCCTTCCAACACTAAGATGGTGAAGGAAACAAGAGGAGCATGGAAATTTTCAAACGATATTAAGTTACGTTTGTACTTTGTGATAGAATCTAAAATTAGCTTAAATTTTAGGGGTAATTTTCATATTTTACCATATACAAATATGGCTCGAAACATGGTTGAAAGAAGTCAAAGAACTTAATAACTTATTAACATTCAACAAATAAATAAAAAAATTAATTAATAACTTATTAACAAGACGGATGAATGATGATATTAAATAAGTCATAGTGGCCCAATGATAAAAATACATATATATCATATCATATATTACGATCTCAAGTGGCTGTCAAAGCCAACCTATACCTCCTAAGATCTTGACTTTTAACAGCTAGCTAGCGTTCTTGAATACTATTTTATTTTTTAGATAGCGTATTATTAACAAAATTGATGCATGCTGGCAGCTGAGTATTTTACGGAGTTCACATAAAGCTATAATAGAACAGGTACAGTTCAATCCAGCTGCAGTGTGGTTTTAGATCACTTCTATTCAATGAATCAATACTTGCCTGAAGCAATAAGCAAAGCCACTAGCATTTAAAAAGCCAACCAAAGGCCTTGGCTTTTCAAACATATAGCATAATGATTAGAGCGGAAAATAGATAGGCATGAACAATATATTTCTCTGTGTTTCTTCCAGACAATGTAACATTTACATCACCAAGTAAAAGAATCTTGAGAAAACTACAATAATAGTTATAAATCGGGGTCATTTTGTATTGAGCTTTGACCTGCTAAATAGCCTAAATTAGATCCATTTCTAAAAAAAAAAAAGATTGTCTTCGACATCTTCTTCAGAAGCAGCAAACTAATACCTGCAAAACAAGCTAATATATGTATCAAAAACTTTCAAAATATAGCTCAAAAGAATGAACAAAAAAGAGAGGGGAAGAGTATAGCTCCATACATTGAAACAAAATTTGTGTTTTCTTGGAGGACGAGTATGCATGACTTTTCTAAGTCTTGCAAGCATTTCTTCCTCGGTGAATATTCTTCCTGGGGAGCTCATGAACACCCTTCTTTGGATTGGAGGAGACCACAGTCCACTTTGCTCATAATTAAAGTTGAATTCAGACACATCAGAAAATTTTTGAACAAGCCGTTCAGACACGGACTTGGAAACTAGTTGAACTCTTCGTGATGATGGTGAGGATGGGATTTCTGAGATGGACATTGATAAAAATAAGCCAATGGTGCATTAAGATAATGAAAAATAGAGAGCAGCTTGGTGATTGGTGTGAGAGATTGTGAAAGAGACAACATATAATTTTAGAAAGAAGCTTATAATGTTAAGGTGGGAACTAGGATGAGGACGTGTATGGCTGTATGCAATTATAATCATGTACAGACGTGGGAAGCATTGCTGAAGATTCCTATATTGGCGTTTCATTATCAGATTCGAAATTCATAGGAAGATTCACTATTTGTAGCTAAACAGTGCTTGGAACTTTGAAAAGTTTTTTTTAATTATTTGGACTTGGTTATATTGTGTGGGATCGATGTAACATGTACCTAAATTATTTTATCCATATGCAATACTGTTTTTGTGGACGTGGAGACACACATGTTTATTTGTGGTGTTGTGGACCCTAGTTCATGGTCCTCTTGAAGATTTTTATTCCATGGTTGGTAAGCATGATCTGTATATGCATACAGGCATGATTATTTATGGTGCATGTGATTTATTGTTATTTTTCTATATACATGTGCCTAACTTTCCCAAGAAAAAAAAAATTGAAAGGTATGTGTGTGATCAGAATGTTGAAAATTATCATGTGTGTTTGTTTCTAATAAAAATAAAAATAAAAAATGTTGAAAATTATCATTTACATTATAAGCATGATTGTCACTTAGAAAGACCTTTTTAATTAGATCGCAATAAATCATGAACCGGTTTCTGGAATACCAATAGTAACATTGGTTGGGAATAAGTTTCCATATATGTATTATTTTCTTAACAACATAATTTTTAAAGTAAGAATTAGGTACAGTACTTAAGTGCTGTTTTTAAGATTCTACTATGTAAATTTTTTCTCATGGGATGGAAGTATATATTTTAGTTAAGTAGCCACGTGGCTGAATCTTAAGAAAGAAACCTAAAAAACAACGTCTAAGATATTGTACCTAAGTTTTCTCTTAATTTTTAATGAATAAAAGGTATACAAAAGAGGACTATAAAAATGCACGTAAGTTTTCATATGTATTAATCAATGAAAATGTAGTCCTACGGTATATCTCTTCATCCTAACATAAATATAAAATTTGAAAGGTTAATAAAATTACGTGTTTAGGAACATTTCTATCATTAAAATAAAGGTTCTATTATTTGTATTAAAAAAAATGAAAATTAAAGTTTGAGTGTGCTGGAGATGTCAGATGAGCTTTCGATATTAGTCATTGAACTAACGCACATGTTTTTTTTTTTTTTGCTGAGAACTAACGCACATGTTCTTTTCAAAAATAATTGAGTTCTATGAATTCCTTCTGAGTTCGAATTATCAATCCCTCATATTGCCATGTTGCTTGCAAGGCAGAGTAACATTGAATCGCCATGCATTGATTAGCAGAGTAACATTGGATCAACATGCATTGCAAGCCCATTTCTCCAATGTTGGATTGTATAATTCTCTTACTTACCTACAAGTTGTAGGTGCGAGAATTATAATATCCAACATTGGAGAAATACTATTTTAAGCAACATATGTTAGAGGTTTGGATTTAATGACAAGAACAAATAAAGCCTATTGAAGCAACTTCCTTTCAGACCAACCCTATTCAGAATCAGATATGAGGTGGATACTCGAACATATAAGGAACAATCGAGTCACCAATTCGAAAACTAAGACCATCAGAAAGTAAAAAACATGTTAATTTAATATATGGCAATACAAATAAAAAGAATAACTATATCTGCACTAAACATCCATATGATACTAGCCAACTACGCAATTTTGTCCTCCCAGTAAATCTTTAAGACAAGACACTCAAGAAACCATCACCACATAAGAACATGGTGTGTTTAATCTGATATACAATTGCCTATAAGACGTGGGTTTTTCCGCCCAAACCCACTAAATTTTTCCCCCATTGATATGGGGTAAAATTCAAAACTATGAAACTTGTATCCCTTCCTCTTGCACGCTACAAAGTCAATTTACTAATGGTTCTGTGCAAAAGGAGTACCAAACAACAACTTGACTGAACAAGCTTCAAATTTTCAAAAATCCATGCTTGGCTCAAGCAGGCAGCTTTAGCTTTGCATTGTTTTTCCAGCTGCAAAACAAAATGGTTCTTAATGATATTTATCAAAATATAAAAGCGCATTAGAGATCATCATCAACTATGTGCCAGATTTCATTACCTAAGAAAGTAGTAGTAAAAGAAATCTGCATATAAAGCTGTCTGAACAAGACCAGAGATGCAAGCTGCAAATTAAGAAAGAATGATTAAATATATCTACAAGCGGCAATACTCATGACAAACAGTTGTTCTCAATGATTCTAGGCATAACTTACCTATCCATCGACTGAAATGCTGCTCTGTGAAATAGCGGTATATCCAGTTGAGGATGTAGAATCCACGATATGCCCTAATGATAGTATGTAAATCCAACCATAAGTTCAATCAACACGTGTCCAATAATTTTCTTGCTTATGTGAACCATGAGGCTAACCTAAAACTGTTATATGCAAGAGACAACAAGATAAAGACCAGTATATAGACCATGTACACTTCAATGGAAAACAATAACAGGGAGAAGCAAAATGTTATGCTGTTACACTAAGTGCATCTAAATCTATGTTACACCAACTTAGGTTTGAGACTAGAGAGTTAGATTTAGGTATGTATCCAAGTTTCAAAAGTCATGTCTTCCTAGGCTTTGATAAACCCATACACTTCTCCTGCCTTTCCCAATATAAAATCTTATTAATTGGAAGCTAGTAAACCATCAAAATGAAGGTTAAATAAAAAGGCAGTATCATGAGCGGTTTAGTAAGTACTTAAACATATACGGCACCCAAGTTATGGAAGAAAAAAAATAAAACAGAAAAGAGAAAAAGAAAAACAGAAGGTCAGAAACAATATCCAAACTCAGAAATATAGACTTTTGAAAGTAAGCTCTGAAAAATTATGATTGTATATGCATGTGTTTATGGAGAGAGAGAGAGAGAGAGAGAGTAGGTTTCAAATCACTCTGAAGGGCTTCAGAATTTTTTTTAATAAATAAAGGGTTTAAGTATTTGTATTAATGAAGTACCTATTTCTGTTCTACAAACACAGCTAATGGCATTATACCATTTTAAGATGCAGGGACACACACACATGTAAACATTTTATAGAATTACAGTAAAATAGCCATGGAGGACCTTTTTAAGATGTATTCCGATCTCTTAAACTTATTTTACCAAGAGAACATACATGAACACACACACACACACTAAAACAATCAAAACAAAAACACATACATTAATATAAGCACATGCATATCCATTCATATGTACCACATGCCATATTGATTGGTGAAATTCTATATCTTATCCCGCTCCATTCACAAAATTTTTTTTTTTTTTTAATGAATGAGATTTCAATTTATTGAACCAAAACAACAAGATACATGCAGCAAGCTGCGAACTACAGAGCACCAACCTTAACTCAAAAAACCAAAGTTTTTTTTTTTCCCTAATAAAATTTTTCGTTACCTATCAAAAAAAAAAGATAAAATACAGAAACTACTCGACCAGCACATCCAAAGGGATTCTCCAAATGCAGCAAAGAATTCTATTCTGAGATGAGAAATATCTTCCTTGCATCCTGCACAATTGATCTAATCATTTCCACTTCAGTTCTAACTCTCTCGTTATGAATTCTCACATTCCTCTCTCTCAAAATATGATAAACAGATGCAGCCCAAGTCAATTTGCTAATTAGAGTTTGCAGACCATCACCCTTAAGGATGGACAACCAATTTAGCTCACAACTCCAACTCTCAACCTGCCAATCACAACATTATCAAAACTTCCCTCCATATTCTCCAGGTAACAGGCCAGTCAAAATAGATATGATCTCTCAATTCTATCCTACTTCTACAAAAAAATAAATAAATAAATAAAGCATATCACCCTCCTAACCCCATTAGCCAATTCTCTCCCTTGTGACTAATCAATCTTTGAAGGATTAACCATGACATAAAAGCATGCTTTGGAATGTGGCCAATGTTAAGAATTTGTGAGGTGATTAAATTCACAATTTCCTAACTTAAGTTTTTGGGACAATCAGTAATTTATCATGGTATCAAAACAAGAGGTCATGAGGTCAATCCTTAACTTTACTCTACCTCCTATTTAAAATGCTAAAAATCCCATGTGTTGGGCCCCACTTATTATGGGGGAGTTTGGACCCACTTGTGCGGGAGAGTGTTAAAGTTATGGTTAAGTGATTGAATTCACCATTTCTAACAGCTTAAACTTTTGGGATAATTGGCAATTTATCAGCCAAAAAACCAGATCCTCTTCCACCACTTAACAAAAGGGCAATTCATTCTAATAGCTTCCCATGTATCAGAACATATTTAGTATGAACTTTCCATTAGCAGTACACTTAACAAGGGGGCTCTTCATTCTAATAGCTTCCCATGTATCCGAACATATGAACTTTCCATTAGCAGTACAGTAGGTAGAACACCACCTGAATAATTGCACTTTTCATTCTAATGGCTTCCCATGTATCAAAACACGTTGCTTGGTTTCCCCATAGTTTACTACTTGCTAGAGTTTCTCCTATATTGCTTTGATTACTAAGTCAGAAGATATATAGACATACTAAGTAATCCAATATAGAAATGCTTATTTCTCAAGTATTGACAAAATATTATAAATGCAGTCCCGGACATATTTTCCAAAGAAAGATTTAAAATATAAACAAGAAAAATGCCACTGTGAAAACTGTCAAGCATTTCAGAATCATGCAGCAAATGTAACAGACACTTCTTGTCAATAATTGAACTCAACTTAAAAAGTATATGGTCTTTCATGCACAACATGGATTTTCAAATTAGATCATTTCATTATTGATCTGACACTGAAGTGACTCAAACAATTAATTAAAGATGGCAACAAAAATGCTGTAGATATATGGTGTTTGTGGGTGTGAACAATAAATATGGTTTGTTTTCCATATACTTTTGCTGAAGAATTGTAGGAAAATTGTATGACAAAAGACGTTTGGGAAGAAAAATTTTAAAGGAGAAGTGCATTCAATAACAAAAATATTAATAATAATAAGCAGATTTAAAAGAATTAAAATCTAGCTAACCATGTTATAAAGAGAATTCTTAAGAGAAATGCTGGTATGAAAAATAGACATACCCAAGAAAGAAAACATATTGCCCAGTTAAATTGTCAACGTTTCCACTTCGTTGTAGCAAAACTAACTGGGGAAGAATTGCAACTGCCTCCAAATATATTGAAAATGCCCACAAGATCTGTGATAGTTACATCAAAAGTTAGTAGGAGATCGTCCTTCACCTTTATAACTTGACAATACATGAGGGAACAACTACAAAGCTAGCATGCATTGAACTAACTTTTGGTTAAACAAGTAGGATTCACAGAATTCAATTAGAGAAGAGAACAATATGTGAATGTGATAGGTCTTCACTCTTCAGTAAGAATTCTAATATTAACTTGCATGTGACAGGGACTGAGAATTGACCAGCCAATTAAAATAGCTATAACCATAAAGAAACATATTTACATCATAATAAAATATGATCTGTTATGCTATATTAAACCTTTTTAATGGAAGTCACAATCATTTCTTTACAATTACATCTTCTAATCAAACTTCAACAATAAACTGTAGGCATCAAAAGGGCACAGAAGACAGCTCAAGGCCCCCTCACCCTGAAAGAGGATGCAAATCTTTAAAACACACATGCGTGCGTGTTGGCATCGCAGTTTCTTTGAGAATGCACCAAAAACTATAGGCAGCCAATGACAGGAAAGAAATACCATGAAAGCCTCCAAGCAGGTAGGGGGACTTCACAAAAGTTAAAGCATTAAACACTGCACACAATGACCACTTAAACTATAAAACTCATCAACCTAGGCCTATAGAATGGTAGCAAAACAGTTGAACTGGTAACAACTTTCACGCTTCAATCTGCTAAGTCCAAGTTAATAGAAAACTAGCCCCACACCATATACTGTGGTTATTTTTTTAGGATGAAGGACCTCCACACCATGTACTACTCAATCAATGATGAAAAATAGGTGCTAAATCTAATACTTCAAAAATCTCATGCACACAAGCCTTAATTCCTCCAATTTACTTGCCAAAAAAATAATTCATCCTCCTTACCACTCCAGGAAACCTTAGTGATGTCTCAATGTAATCAATAAAAGAAGTTACGGCAAATATTACCAAAGTTAAATGTGAACAATCTATTTTATTTTTTCACAACAATTCATTAGAAGCACAAAAGTGAACTACTTATTGACAAGGAACGTACTACAAGAGAAATTCCAACAAGAGAAGGAAAATCCCGAAACTAGTTGACAAGTTGAAATTTTGACTGTGCAGCCCCTTTAGTAAAAGAGCCATACCCAAATCTTTTTACTTAAGCTAATTTCATTACTCATTATGTCAATTTGTTCAAAACTTAATAATCATCACAACGAAATGTTTAGTACTACTAATATTGACCTTTAATTCATTTTCCATAGACTTTTTATTTTATTTTATATATATTAGATAATTAAAACTGGGGAGGGGGATTTGATCTCTGAATGTCATAGAAACACCCGTAGATGCCAACTAATTGAGCTATAAGGCTCTTGGCATGATTTATTTTTCGTAGATTTTGAAGATCTAAATTTGTTTGGCTCAAGCTTGTATCTAAATTGAACAAAGCAGACTAAAGTGCAACTCCAGCACTACAGCAATTTATACCTTTCTTGGCACAAGTAATACAATAAACCTCATTCCATTGGGTTAACAAACAAAAAATGGAATTAACGAATACGAGGTGTCAAAACAATACATTGATGATGGGGGTGGGAGCGGAAAACAATTTAGAAGTAATAATTACTATGGAACCAAAACTCAAGAATCATAGGGAATATCCAGCCGCTCAACAATGCAAGCACAAAACTATAAAATATACCTGAATACCATAAGCATAAAACTCAAATCTTTTTTCCAGAAACTTCAAATAGGCATTCATACTTATAATCATGAACATAATTAAAAACCCGTTACGCAAACAATGTCCCAAAATGAGTAGTTAACAGTGAAGTACCTCTAGAAACGTAAACTTCTCATGCAGAAGGAGTGCCAAAACAAGGCTGGCAGCAATAAGAAAATAATGGCGGAACGTGTCGAGGTCTTTATCATACGAACGCCTAACCACCCGGTGACCCCTCATGCACCACACAATCGCGAGCGTGCTCGCTATGAACACGATCTTCATTATGGTGTTATAGACGGAGATAAACTCCGTGAAAATGTCCATGTACCGCGCCAGGAACACCAGCGCGTAAAGCTCCTGAGTCTTTCGAGAAATCCCTAACAAATCAACCAAAATCACCATATTTATCAAGTCATTGCACTCGATCAAAACCTTAAAAAAATCACACTTTGCTTAAAAATAAAAGTAAATAGAAATCTTCAATCAGCTCACTTCAAAACCTTATTCTAACTACAAATCTTTACGCTAATTGTTCAGAAAGCCCAAAATTAACAAAAATTAGTAAATAAAAAAGGCAGATCACAGAATATATCAACATTTGAGTGAGAGAAAAGGAAATGAGATTACAAAAATTCGTTTGCATTTCGATTTTTTTTTCTCGGGAACCAATCGGTGGGGTTAGGTTACTGAGCAAGATTTGGTAGCGTAGATTTTGAGAAGAAGGACGAGAATACTGATCAAGTGCGTCATATCACCGGCGAACCTGAAGATATTCATGGTTGCTACGCTAGTAGTGTCGTAGAGAGCTAGATTTTTGTGCCCTAGATTTCAGAGAGAGAGAAATGTTGAAGAAGGAAAATGGAAAACGGAGTTTATGCGCGCGTGTGTGTGTGTGTGTGCGCGTTTGAGGGTTTAAACGGGATTTGGTAAAATGGAAGAGGTGTGTGTGTGGGGATATAATGACGTGGCGGTCGGAAACGGGTTTTGGTTGGAGGCTTTTGGGTGTTGGCGAACAATGTGTGTAACGGAATACGGGGTTCTTCTCTTACGTGGAAGCTGGGGATTTAGCGCCCACCACGCGTTGGCTTTACGTTAACCGTTCAGTTGTTCAGATGGGCGGTCCTTGTACACATGGTGTCGGGTCAAACATGGGTTATACGTTTCTTAACTGTTCTTTTTTTTTTTTCTTTTTGGGAAAGTGACAGGTTTTCTATTAATAGTTGGATTTTAAAAGAAGTAAAATGTTAACAACAACCTTGTGTTGCTTGTTAAGAATTAAATAATATGGGTCTGTCTTAATAAAAAAATTTGAATCAATAGAAGAAATTGTATAATGCTGACCTCAAAATATTGACATAAAATTGAGTGATTTGACAAAAATTTTGACATAAAGTTGGGTGTTAACGGACAAATACAAACACAATCTTTTAAAGATGATCGAATCTTAACCACTCCCTCCTCACACTCTAACAAGTACCATTGCATCAAAGGTGAAAGGAAAAAGTTTAATTATAAACCAATTTGGAGCTATCTCTTCTAAATGGTTAGTTGCAACTTAAAAATAAAATTTAGTTCCTTTTCGATTTGGATAACTTCTTTATGTATATATTAGTATAAAATGTATTGTTAATTAATATTTTATAACTAATACGTGCATTAGAAATATAATATAGCATTTTTACTTCAAAATTAAATTATGTAAGGATGTAGTGTAAAACTCATGTTTTATCCTCCAATCCAAACATGTCATATCATCTAATCACATATTTAAGAATAAACACAACTACACTCAATCGATTTTAATACTAATATATAAATCTAGCCAAATTGGGAATTTATAAGATGTTATTAGATATAATGGGATGTATTAAATTTTAAGTAAAATACTGATGTGGCAATCACTTATTGACTAGTGTAAAACATAGGTTTTACACCTCATCCATACCAAATTTGGACTCTTTTACATAATTTAATATGTTAATTGAACTATTTTTATCTATTTATACAACTTTTTTTTTTTTTTAAATTAATTCTAAAAAAAAATCTAAATAATTAGTATCAGAATAAATATCATGTTTAAATAGTTACAGTCTAATTCCATATTTTCATGAGAGCATTCCTACCCAATAAGTTGTAGGTTCAAGGGGTTTAAACAATTACCCCAATTGTGAAATTCATGGTAATCAATTATCCACATCTTGAGTACAAATCATGGTTGTTCAACATCCTAGCTTGAGTGTTAAATGATTAAGCTCAAATGTAATAATATGTTCTTAAACAAGCTCATGAATATAACACTTAGTGTAAGTATATATAATATTATTTATCTATATATATTAATAGTCAAAACTCAGAGAAAATCCAATTAGATTTTAATTGAATTCTCAATTTTGCACCACGTTTCCCATTTAATTTAGATCTTGTACCAAGTGAATTATTGAGAGTAAAAATCAAAAGTCCGAATCCAATTAGATTCCAGATTGGATTTCAATTGGAGTCTTATTTTCCACCACATGTCCATCTAAGTTTTAAATTTTTATGGCAAGTGAATTATGAAGTGCAAAAATTGAAGAGTCTAAAACCAATTAAATTCTAAATTATATATATATATATATATATATATATAGAGAGAGAGAGAGAGAGAGAGAGAGAGAGAGAGAGAGAGAGATAAGTTCAAGTTACACCTGGTATAACTTCACAAGACTTACATATTTTTATAACCATAGATCCTCATAAGATCTAAGGGTGAAAAACACACAAATGCCATATCATTAATATTCTATCTAATTTTAAAAATTAATGAGTTACTTGCCCCTACATTAATTTCCCTAATTAAATCCATCGCATCTCTCTCTAAAGACTAAACCTAAATAGCTTCTCTCTCCAAACTCACATTCTTTTCCACAACGCTAGACTCTCCCTTGCCCTACTAACAACGGATAGAATTTTCTTTGTAGTTAAAGTCCAAGTTTTGTATTTTGATGAACCAACAATTGCTAAAAACGGGTTTCAATTTCCCTTGTAGAAGAGAGAGGTTTTTTTTTTTTTTTTTTTTTGTGGAGAGTAAAGTAAAAGAAATAATTTGGTTTTTTTATTGTCACATTGTAAATTTGGTGTATTGATTGATAAAGAATGTTTGTTCATTTAGACCCCTAAAACCAGATTGTTTAACCTAATTTATTAACCAAGTGATTACTTAGATTAATTTTTAGATTTAGATTAAGAACAAATAAATCATGTCATGCAGAGATGAGGCAAAGTAAATAACACCATGATATGATGACCTAGGAAAACCAAAGAAAATAACCGTTTCAAGGTAAAAACCTAGGGAGGATTTGACCTAGCTATTCTCAAGATAAAGTAAATCCACTATAAGAGAATTGAAATTTTTACAATCAGATTTAACCCTAAATCTATTGCTACCTCATGTAGTAACTTACTGAGAGGGCGTTTGGATGCAGCTTAAAGTTGTTGCGTCCACGTTTTGCTTTTTTTTTTTTCGCTGCTGTGGGGGACAAGCGCGCAGTGCGCGCACTGTGCTTGTACTTTTTTAGCAATTTTTTATTAAAAGTGGATCCCGCAGCACTATTTATATATTTAAAAATTATTTTGCTACAATGTTTTCAGTTTTCAGCAATAAGTTTTATCCAAACGGACCCTGACAAGACCATGTGTGAGCTCCAAATCCACGGCCTCCTTCTCTTCTTGGATTTACACCAACACAAGCCACCTTGTTTATGACATTGAGATCTCACTCAAAGGTTTCAAATCACCTTCAGTAATGATCTTGATGCAGCAACTATGTTCTACCAACACTTGATTGTAGTTTTGGCTTCGGTAGATTCTTGTGTAGTTAGAATGTACAAAACCTCTCAGATCTCACAAAGAATAACACACAAATCTTATCAAAAACTTCAAAATGTGGCTAGTGTTTCCCTTTTATATGTGGAGAAGTTTAGATGAAACCTTAAACGTTTTTGCGGGCTTGAGCCTGTTTAAAATTCTGCAGAAAAAACTGGACCTGCAGTTTTCGATCGGTCGAGCCTAATTCTTGATCGACATAGCAAGACAGAACCACACTTCCTTTTTTTGCAATCAGCTAGACTTGAACCTTGAAACAACCACATTTAAGCATTGCCTAAAAACCTAATCTAAACATGTTTTGTTCTCGGTTTGCAACACAACACAAAAGTGATTCTAAATATTTAATTTTAAATCTTTAAAACTTAACAATCTCCCCCTTTGGCAATTCATGACAAAACACACATAAAAAATGAAATGCTTAAACTTGAATACCAACCCAATTACAAAATATAGCCCTAATACAATCCTTAATCAACTACTAACTATTGCTAGTATAGACAGCAACTGTAGAAAGAATTAACCTGTAAATTCCTGAAACACTAAAAACATACCATAAACGCATGTATGGAAGATACAGTATAATATTCTAAGTAAATATCTAAACTTTAATTCACAAGACATATAAAAAAACAATGAATTCATCATCATCAATAATGAATAACCTCATCATCAATAACTATCATAACCAACAAAACATATCAATGTTTGTGAATCAAGAACATAAACACTAAACAGATATAAACAAAGAAAATATAAACCAAAAAAAAAAAACATCAAACTCCCCCTAAATATAATAAATCTACTCCCCCTACATACAAAAAGTCCTTACACTCTACTCCCCATTTTTGTTACAAATTGCCAAAGGCAAAATCAGTCTTCAAAGGGTGGAGGAAATGGAAAGGCACTCCTATACTCCGCAAAGATGAAACCTCTATCAACAACTCATCTAAAAGCTATCCATGAGCAACCTGTGTAATCATGAAGGACTGCATCATAGCATGGAGTGATAAAGGAGGAGTAACCATAGGATGAACATTCTCAGCACCACCAGAAGGATCCACAGCAGCAGTCGGATCCACAAACGTCTCCTCAGCAGCAGGCATAGCACCAAAGGCAAGAGCTGTAGTGGAAGCTTCTCCTCGTGATCTCTTAGACGTCTCAGTGCTTGGCTCAGCACTCTTCATCTATGCCTGTCTCTGTCTAAGATAGGTGATTCCTATGGGAGCAATGATATGTACTAACTCTAAAGGAGAAAACACTAACAACCCTAAAAATCTCAAAATCCTAAATATAAATATAGGGAAGAACAACTTCTGACTTTTACTCTTACTCCTATAGATATCAACAATGGTTTGAATAAACATGGAAGGAAAACACATGGAACCATCAGTAACAAAAGCATAAAGAAAAGCACATCTATCTATAGGAACAGTATGAACATATGAAATGGGATAGATGTTATGACAAGTAATCCTAAAATATAAAGAATTTAGCTCAGTGAATTCACAAGAATTGATTCTTGGTTCGATACCACAAGAAACAAGACGACCACAAAAAAGTGGCATCATGCCATCAACAACAAGAAACTCAGTGTATGGATATGTGGGTTTACGAACTAAGGATACACTTAAAGCTTCAGAGACTGTTTGTTTAGAAATTGTAAAATCTGGACCTCTAATCTAGGAAGTCAAGTAATGACCACCTGTGACCTAAGAATACACAGAAAGGTTAGAGTAAAACTTTCTAATCAAAGCTGCAGGAGGAGGATCAAACAACTCACATAAAGAAACCCAGTTCCTAGACATGAAGTTCCTACAAATGGAAGGATCTAGCTCACTCAAAACTATTACCCTTTCAACCCAGATGGACCTATACTTAGTTAAGGTCTCACATGTTTCCTCAGATTTAGTAAACAGAAAACGCTCTCTATCACCTAGGGATGGCAAAAAATATCCGACCTACGGGTATCCGGCCTGACTCGACCCTATTGAGGGGGGGGGGGGTTTACCCGACCCCCAAAATAGTAGGGTTGGGTTTGGGTTTTTAAAATAAAACATGAAGGGGGTTCGGTTCGGGTTTGGGTTTTAATAATACCCGACCCAAACCAACCCGTATATATAATATTAAAAAAAAAAATCTAAAAAACCCCAAGTGTAAATACACACTTTTCCAACCCTAAATCCCTTAGACCTATTCACTCTCACCCTCTCTCTATCTTGCCAAGCCGCCTCCCATTCTCTCCCTCACTCTCACTCTCACTCTCACTCTCACTTGAACAAGACCGTTGCTGCTCACTTTGCCAACGCCGCTGCTCCCAACATACCTCACCTAGCCGGCGACACTCCATTCTCCACCTTGCCAGTCTCTCCTCCTCACCTGTCTCTCCTCCTTGCCCCCCTCACCTTGCCGCAGCCTACAGATGCCGCTCCTCCTCCCTTACCTCGTCTGGCCCTCCTCCACCTCACAAGGCTGGAACTCTCTCATCTCCCTCACCTCGTTGTGAACTCAAGCTTTTGCAATGAAAATCGTTCTTTTTGTTCAAAGAATCAAATTTTTATTTTCTAGTTTAAGTGCTATTTTTTTTGAATAGGATCAACTTGTTTGATTTGATTTTGTAGGGTCTTCTTGTTTAGACCTAGGGTTTATATGTTAATTCTTATTTTTACTTTTGATGTGGGAAAATATTTTAATGAAAAAAAAGGGTTTCCGATCTGTTGGTTGTTGAGAAAATAATGGGTTTTGTGGGTTTCCGATCTGTTTAGATCTGGATTTTCTTGAGTGTTCATTTTCCCCTACTGTTTGGTTGCAGAGAAAATTAGTATTAGGGAAACAATTTTTTTTATTGGGCCACAGAATGGGCCCTAAAGTACCATGGGCCAACGAGGCTTTTGGGGCCTGACAAGGTGGGTTTGTGGTTTTAAAAAAAAGCTCGTTTATTAAATGGGGCCGAGTTCGGGTCATGGGTGCGGGCCCACGGGTCGAGTTCGGGAATAAAAAAACCCGCCCCAAACCTGACCCGTTGTCATTCCTACTATCACCTAGGGCTGAACCAGAAGAGGAAGACCCAAGGTTCCTATTTGTTCTAGTTTTGAACTTCTTACCAACCTTAGGAGCCATGACTAAGGACAGAAAAAGAAAAAACACAACAAAAACCAAGGGCAGACTGCATTAAGAAGGGTTAGATACAACATAACATGCAATTTGAAAAACTAGATGATGCATGACATTTAAACTCATAAGATGCATGCTTTAATGCTCTAAAATATCTCAATTTTATCACAATCTTGAAAATTGACAAAGGAAATTAAGAATTTTAGAAAATCCCCAATTTTGAAAAACCTAATTCTAAAAAAAATCCCTATATTGATCAATTGAACAACACAACAAATATAAAAAAAGTTATAATCACTTAATCTATCAATAACAAAAGCCAATATCAGTCAATTTTTCCCAATTTAACAATACCCCCAATTTCTCAAGAACTTAGAACCCTAATTTCAAATTTTTTAATCAACCACAAAAATTTTGAAATTAAAGCATGTGAATCATGTTTGTATGATGTGTGAACAAAAACCCATGATTTAGATTTGATCTAAAATCCCATACACATAAAACATAAATAAATGAATAAATAAAAACCCCAAATTTTGAGAAATGTGAAAATCCATAAAAAAAACAATGAAAAATGCATGAAAACATGTAATATGATGAAAAAGAAAGGTCAAAAGAGTCTTACCTTAAGTGTATGAAGAAAAACCTTTGAATCTTTGACCAAGAAAACGATAAAAAAAAAAATTTTAAAAATTTAGAGAAGGGATCGAAAGAGGAATCAAAGAGAAAGACAAAAAGAGTGTTTGAAAAAGTCAGATTTGATTCCTATATATTTTTAAAAATCAAAATCCGATCGGTCGAAAGGAATTAGGCAGGAATCGAATTTCACATAAAAACAGGCTCAACTAATCGAAAGGAATCGGGCAGGAATTGAAGGAACCCGAGACTTTGAATTAAAAAACCTGTTTTTCTTCTTCACATTTCGATCGGTCGAAAAATAGACTTGATCAGTCGAATATTAAAGGAACAAAAATTTGAAAAATTATGCAAAAAATTTTCTATAGAATCATTTGAAAAAACTGTTTTTATGATATGACATGTATGTTCATAACTTCAAATAATGTTCAAAACCAAACTTTTCAAAGAAAAATTCAAACTTTATCAAATTTCCTTAATCTTTTCTTTCCTCACTCCCCAAAATGCATTAACATATCAAGAAGTTTAATTTGGAAGGCCACAAAACTTAACACACAATCACATGTACCAAATTTAACAAAGTTCTACTTGTGGTGTGTGCAACTAGTAAGTGTATGAGATACTCACAAGGTGATATGTAAACACTAAATAAACACACTTGCTACATTATTCATCACATAAGTTTGAAAGTGACTATCACCTAGAGAGTTACGTCATATAGCTTCCACATCTCCTAGAAAACACGCTTGCAATCATGCAAATTTTTATTTTTATTTTGAAGCATATAATTTTTTTTTTTTTTGCTTTTTGCTTCTTTTAACTAATGTACAATAACGCCTTAAGTATTTTGTTGTGCAAGTGCTACACTTTACCGAGCACGGCTTTTATGATTTGTGTTAGGGACATATTTTTATGTAATTGGCATATCTTTTGACAAAACGCACTTTACTTCTATTTGGATAAATCTAAGTAGGTTTAAGATGATCATTACAAGTGGTTACATTGAAGACATGAAGATTACTCAAGAACTGCTCAAGAAGAATGCAATTTGCAGGTCTCGATACTTCCTTGACAGAAGTTCGATCTATCGAGATTTATTAAAGCACAACACATGTCTTGATCTATCAAGCTTACGGGATTCAAACTATAGCCAGCAACATTTTAATTCTAAAAGACTATTTGTTTATGGGTTTATATAATCCTTATAGGATTAGAAAAACCCAAAAGGATTATATAAACCCAAGGTTTGTGGGTTTGTATAATTCTTATTGGATTAGGAAAGCCCATGGTTTGTGTAAACCTATTTGGAATAGGAGAGCCCATTAAGCTCCTATTTAAAGGAGGTGGAAAAAGAAAAACCTAACCCTAGAGAGTTTCATAAGGTTTTCTTTTTGAAACCCTAGTCTCCTTCTACAGGAGAAAGATTTCTTGCTACGTTTCTTGTACGCCTTTGGGTTCTGTAACCAAGCAAAATCTCTCACACCATCATTAAAGATCTTATTGGTGTTTCTATGAGAAGCTGCTGCAAATCAACTACAACAATCAAAGGGTTGCTGTGTATTAGTCACGTACTTGAATCGATGCATTAATCGGTTAGTCACGTACTAGAAGCCGTGCATTGAAAGGAGAGATTGTCACTGCATTGCAAGTCCAATTGGATATTAGGGTAAGGGTTCAATTGTAGGTGAATATTAGGTACTAGGATTCCATTTACTTGTAACCGCTTGTTTTGATAATAATGGATTCTTGAGAGTGGTGACCTTAAATTCACCCGGTGGAGTTTTGTCTCGGTAGTTTTCCCCATTCGTAAGCAAATCACTTGTGTCAAATTTATTTTTCGCTGCATTGAACTTAGTTGGTGATTTGTTTGTGCTATCACGCTTATTGCATGTAATTGAATCTAATTAATTAACTTGGCTAATAAATTGATTAATTTACCAAATGAGTCAATACATTCTTGGCCTATCAATTTGCACACAAGTGTTCATGATTGGCGAATAACAGTAGTGAGATGGTTATTTATGCATTTCTCCTAGGATTTTTTATTCCTTACAATCAAAATAATGTGACTTCAAAATCAAGAGCATGTGATTAAAAACCATAAACAACTCACACAATATAAGCACTACAGAGTACAAACTAGCAACGTGCAAAAAAATAAAGCTCATCAATACTAAACAAGGTACACAGTCATGAAATGCAAATTTCATAGGCCAACCTCAATTACACATCTTGAAAATGTATAATACAAAAACCTTTTTTTTCCTATTAAAAAAAAACTGAAGAACAACAAAAACAAACCTAGAATGCAATGTATGAATGTTATGCCAATGCAAACCTAAAAAAAAAAATGGTCACAAGAGATAGAAAGAATTAACTCATGGAACATGTCAGATAGACTCATTGAGGTTGGGTCTTTTGCATCTAGACCTTTTAGATGCAAACTTGGAGTTGGGATTCCTATTTGAATTGACCCTAATTTTAGCTCCAGTATTGGTATAAAGGTTAAGAACCTTTATCAACTCATGAATAAGTGCCACAAGATATTGTGCTTTTGACACAGACACTTTTTGTTTGGAAGCTTGCTTTAAAGTTTGCAACTTAAAGCAATTTGGTCTAGTATATCCAGCTCCACCACAAAGTGACAAAACCACTGAGGTTTGTGGTTTTTCTTACTTCTAGATTGATTTCAGTTCTTAGGTTTAGACTTACTCAAATCTACCATAGTTTTTCTAGAAGCTGGAACTACATCCTTATGTACCTTAACTTCAAAAGAGTTGGATGAACAACTGAAGATAATGTAGCAGGTACAAACTTAGGAGTATTTACTACAGTAGTAGATCCATTGTCAACAAACCCTAAACCTATCACAAACTTTTGGACATGTAACATCTGATCTAGTTTAGAGGTAGAAGTTCTATCTATTTGTTCTCTAGCAACAGATAATTCTAATTCTAAACTTTTAACTTTTTCGAGCAAAATCATGTTCTCAATCTTAACAGAGTTCATTAGCATCAAACAACTTTAGCAGCAAATTCTTCTTTTCTTGTTCAAGAGTGATTATCTTTTTCAACCCAAACTCAACACTCATAGCATCTTTAGCTGCTATCTTACAAAGCTTGTTGTAAGTTTCTTGCAAATTTGCATTCTCAGAGAGTTCTCCATTAGAAGAGTTCTCATCAGTAGTCTTTATTTCACTTACTACAGCAGTAGCGGTGAAAGCCTTGAAGTTTCCTTCTTGATCACTTTTAGACTCATGATCAGAAACTTCATCATCACTCAAAGTAACAGTCATGGATGTTCGCGTAGAATAATGTGCAAGCGCACAGAATTGTAACAAGTAGTAAAGTGTTTTTAGAAAATGAATGTCGAACCCACAGGGATTAACTATGTTATTGAATACCGAAATTCACTAAATTAATTACTATTTGGAAAATTGAAAATAAATGGAACGTTCTACTATCTAAATTAAATTAAACTATTTAATAAAAACAAATCTATGAATAAAAGATTAACAAAATGCAAAAATCTAAAAGTGTAAAAATATGATAAGAATGGATCTAGAGCGGTTGATTTCACCTAACAAATCCCACACAATTTATTCTTCCTAATTATTAAATTCTAATAATCTCCCGTTGATGATTAAAAATTCCTTAAGTATTCAATATCTTCTCTCGAATAATATCAAAAATATCTTCAACTAACAATTCCATATTTCTATGTGAATTTAATTAATTGGAGACTTATTACATACTTTGAATTTTCTGAAAAATCACACTAATCGCGGTAAAGCATCTCTACTTTCACTCAACTAATGATGTTTAATTCTAGAACTAAAATAACAAATCACCTCTCGGTCTCATTGTAATTCAATTGATCAAACAATTATTCGTAAAAAAATTAGTAAGCATTAAGCATAAGAATTAAACACTCAATCATGGAAATATTAAAAATAAAATAACTCAGAATATAAATTGTGTGTTCATTGCTAAACTACATCAACGCTCTAGAAAATAAATTTAGTTCATAATAAAATTGAAAAGAAAACAAATAAAACTTATGTCTTTCATCTGAATTTGTTGACCAACATGAAGCTCTCGCCTTTGTTCTCAGATCCTCCTCTTCATAATGTCTCCCAAAACAAGTTCTTCTATGCGGCACCCTCTTTTCCTCTCTGGTATTTTTTTCTTTTTTCCCTAAAGAGCCTTTAAATAGGTCAAGGAATCCTATTCCCGTTTGGAAAAAATCCCAGATTTTTAGGCTTCACTTAACCGACAATTTTGGCCCATTTAACGTCAGAATTTGGATTTTTGGTTAACTAAAAAGTTGTAGCCCTTTAAGTTAACTTTCCATCCCAACTTGAATCATCTTGATTGGATATCTGAGCCGAAAGTTATGCCAAAAATACTACTGATGTGCAGGCTGGAATCCTAATCCGAATTGGACTTGGATTTGGTGCAAATTTCCTTTGATTCTTTGCTCCACTTGGACTTGAATTTAATTGGGTTGGTCTTCTCTTGAATTCATGCCTGGCTGGATGAAAGTTGGCTTGATTTAATTGGCTTAGCCCCACTTTGCATGTAAAGCTCTTGTTACCTACAATACAAAGATATTATATAATCAGTAACAAAATAACATAAAATTAAGGCTAAATATGTAGATATGTGAGTACTTTATTATATATATTTCATGCACATCAATGGCTTTACCTTTTGATCTCAAGAAAGTTGACCACTCAGATTTCAGATGACCATAACCCTGACAACCATAACACTGTTGTCCTAAAGAACTACTGGAAGATTGACTGACTTTATCTTTTGATTTTTTAGCATTGTTGTTTTTAGCAGTGTCATTCTTCTTCACATTCTTAGTAACAACATTGTTTCTATTTCTTGCATTCCTATTATTATTTTTCAGAAAATTTTTAAAGTTCTTAGCAAGATAAGCAATCTCAATAAATGAGAGTTCATCATCAAATCCACAATCATCAACATCATCAACAAATTTTAAGGCCATAGATTTGGATTTATTAATTTTTGATAAGTTAGATTCATAGGACTGAAGAGATCTTACAAGTTCATCTACAGGGATAGAATCAACATCTTTACTTTCAGTTATGACCGTCACTTTAGGTTTAAAATTTTCTATCAATGATCTAAGAATTTTCCTCACAATTTTTGGTTAATCATATACTTCACCCAAATTAAAAGCAGAATTGACAATATTATTCAACTTAGCATAGAATTCATCAAAAGAATCATCATCAGACATTCTAATACTTTCAAATCTAGAGATCAACTGCTACAATTTAATGATTTTTGTTGCCTTAGTACCTTCATGCACTGTTTGCAAGATGTTCCAACAGTGTGAGCAATCTCCACATTTAAGATCCTCTTAAATTCTTTCATGGAAACAACATTGAATATCGCATTCATAGCCTTACTATTAAAGCTTGCTACTTCCTTTTGGGCAGTAGTCCATTCACCAATAGCGGTGGTTGGTCTTTCCCAACCGTTCCCAACAGACAGCCACACTCTCATAAATGGATTTCAAAAAGGTTTTCATCCTAACCTTCCGGTAAGTACAGTTATTTCCATCAAAGTATGGGGGAATCACAAGAGAGTGACCGTATTCCATGACAGCAGGGGTCAAGGATCAACTCTAGGTTAAGAAATCTAAGAACAAGAGCTAACCCGCTCTGATACCACTTATTTGTTCGTTTAGACCCCTAAAATCAGATTTTTTTTTTTTAACCTAATTTATTGACCAAGTGATTACTTAGATTAAGTTTCAGATCTAGATTAAACACAAATAAATTATATCATGCAAAGATGCGGAAAAGTAAATAACACTATGATATGATGACCTAGGAAACTAATCGTTTCAATGTAAAAACTTGGGGAGAATTTGACATAACTATTCTCAAGGTAAAGTAAATCCACTATAAGATAATTGAAGTTTTTACAATCAGATTTAACCCTAAATCTATTGTACCTCATGTAGTAACTTACTGACATGACCACGTGCAAACTCCAAATCTATGGATTCTTTCTCTTATTGGATTTACACCAACACAAGCCGTCTTGCTTGTGACTTTGAGATCCTACTCAAAGGTTTCAGATCACCTTCAATAATGATCTTGATGCAGAAATTATGTTCTACCAACACTTGATTGTAGTTTTGGCTCTGGTAGATTCTTGTGTAGTTAGAAGGTACAAAACATTTCAGATCTCACAAAGAGTAACACACAAATTTTCTTAAAAACTTCAAAATGTGGCTAGGGTTTCCCTTTTGTATGTGGAGAAGTTTAGATGAAACCCTAAATGTTTTCGCGGGCTTGGGCCTATTTAAAATTCTGCAAAAAATATGGACTTGCGATTTTTGATCGGTCGACCTAATTCTCAATCGGTCGAGTAAGGCAAAACCACACTCCCTTTTTCTGCAATCAGTTGGACTTAAACCTTGAAACAACCACATTTAAGCATTGCCTAAAAACCTAGTCTAGACAAGTTTTGTTCTCGGTTTGCCAACACAACACAAATTTGATTCTAAACATTTGATTCTAAATCTTTAGAACCTAACAAATAATGATGCTACAAAACGAGAGTAATAATTTTCATTTCCTCAAATCTATTCTTCCCTTTCCCTTGTAAATGTTGATCATGAATCCCAAATATACCATCATTTTAAGAGAGAAGAAAGGAAAAGTAAGTACTAGTCAATAGCAAATAGTTAACCTGTCTGTGTTTGTGATTTTCATCTCTTATTCAAGGCTTCTCCTTATACAGTGACCTGACTCGTGGAGAGTGTGTAGTTGTGGAGAAGAAGGTGAATTTAGAAGGAGAAGCTATTTAGGTTTAGTCTTTAGTGATAATGGCATTAGATCTTGCGAAGATGTATAGTTATAAAAAGGTGTCATCTTGTGAAGTTACACCAGGTATAACTCAAGGAAGTCAATACCGTACCGAAAGCTATACCGGTTTGGCCAGCGGTACGATATATTTCGGATACCGGTTAATACCGGTGTACCGTTTCGGATTTAACGCTATTTTATATATTTAATATATATATATATATATATATTTTCGGCTGAGAATCCAAATGCTAATACTAAAAATAATAGTTAAAATAATAATATAAATATATAAATAAATTTCTTTTGAGGCAATAGCATATCAATGACATCACGTCACTAACAAATAGTACTCAATAGCCATGACAAATGGTACTAAAATTTGATATTGAAAGTAACCTTCACGTGGGCTTGGCAGAAGACACAAAAAACAAAGAGGAAAAATGAAAAAGTATTGGAAAAGTTAATATAAAGTTGACTAGTAGACAGAAAGCATTCGGGTGAGAGAGCCAAGAAAAAAGAAAATGAAGAAGAAGAAGAAGAAGAAGAAGCAGAGAGGACGAGCTCGCCGAAACCTGAGCTAACTGGCAACATGAAGGCGAAATGGAGGTGGCAAGGTCAACGTGAGCAACAGCAAGTTACTGTGGGAGGAGAGAGAGTAATTTTTAGTTTTTATATTTAAATCTAATTCTGTAATTTTGGTTTTGTTCCGGTCCGGTATATCTTTTTCGGTCGGAATCCAATATTTTGTCCGGAATAAACGAAACAACCTGGTATGTCCGGTATTCAAACCGGTACGAAACAAAGGTGTTTCTGTACCGGCAAAGGTGGTGGAACGGAAAATTTCGGCCGTACCGGCCGGTACGGTACGGTATCAACTCCCATGGTATAACTTGAACCTATCTCATAAATATATAATATATATATATATATATATATATATATATATTACATATTTTGGAAATGCATGATTTAAAAAAAGTGTAAGTTAATTCCATATATATATAATTTGAACCGTATAATTGTAATTGTTTTTAATTGTAATCGTGCATATATACAGAGTTACACACTAGTTTATACAATTCATGTATGAAAATTATAGTTATATATATATATACACACACACTTGAAATCAGATTTTTTCAATTTGTAAATAAGTTCATAACATAGGATATTAAATTATTATTGTTTTCAATTTATTGATTGTATAAATAGTACATTTTGTAACATAAATTGTGTGTGTATATATACACATATTAATAATATTGCATTAGTGAATCTATTTTTATCAGCTCATACGTGAAAAGAATTCAACCTAACTAACTCACATAATATAGTTTCAAGTTTTCAACTCTAAATTAGTTAATATTTGAATACATATATATTAGCATAGATTTATCAGGTAGCTTTATGAGCAAACTTGAATTTGTTCGATAATGAAAGAAACCAAGCATATAATCTAACCTAGTGAGGAGCTTAGCTGGGCTTGTATTTGAAGAATTTTGGAAAGAAAGAGTGAGAATTACACTTGATGTTGTTGGAGGGATTCTCTATTTGCATCGTGAAGAGTGTGAAGTTCATAATATCCACTGCAATATAAAGCCCCAAAACATCCTCTGTAGAATTTTTAGTTATCTTTCAAATGGCACCAATTTCAACTCATTTCAACTCATTCAAAATTTTGAGCAAAAAGTTATGGCCAAAATACTTACAAGTGTTCAGCTTTGGAATTCATATATTTACTCTTGATTCTCCCTCCAATTTCAACTTCATTTTAGATTTGAATTCAAATTTGATCCAATTCATATCCAGAAGTTTTACCCTCTTTAGAGCCTTCAAACCCCTCTATAAATAGAGGCAGGCACCCCCCATCCAAAGCACCACATCCCCAAGCTAACTTATTAGAGGGATTAGAAGTGCTTACTCACCCCAATCTTCCTTAGATTCAAAGTGTGATTAAGCAACCTTTTTATTGCTTTTTTGGGATTCTAGAATAGCTCCTTTAGGGATCAAAAGGAAGCAACAAGGGTTTGAATGCGTGATCATCTTCTTAGTTGATCAACATCTCCAATCACTCTCTTGCCTCACTCCTCTTGGTTTCTAAAGGAACTCCCCCCTCTTATTTGTATAATTATATGCAAGTAATTATTGTCTCTATATATTAAGATAATTAAGAAAGTTAGTTATTATATTTTTGACTTACAAAAATACTAATAATTTAATTAAGTTATCCTTATTTCTAAAAAATAAGAAATGGGGTTAAAATCATAAATTGACAAAAATTAATAACAAAAAAGTGAAAGTAAAAACTCTCCACAATCCCCACCTTCACCTTAAAAAAAAACCATCCCACCTTCTATCAAACAAAAAAAAAACTACCCCACCTTCTTAAAAAAAAAAAAAAAAAAAAACCACCCACGGTTTCCAATTAAAAAAAAAAAAAAAACTCACTCATAAATCAATTGCAACTTCATAAGTAAAAAAAAAAAAAATCTTTCATTTGTTCCTCTCTTCCCCCTTTATAATGTTGTGGTCCCTCCAACTATAAACCCACAATATTCTTTCAGTTTCTTCTTTGTTCTTTCTGTTTCATATACTAAATTCTTCTCAATGGTCAAGCACTTTCCTGTCAAAATTAGTAAGCCTCTAAACAAAATTTATATTCTACTTTCTCAACTACATATATTTTGAATGGGTAATTCTATGATTTTAGTAAAAAATTTGGTTATGAATATAAAAAATGTCACGCGTGTGATGAGGCTAGTTTAGTTTATAGAAATTTAATTATTATTATTTTTGTTGATTTAAAAATCTGTCTGAGTTGTGAGTGAGGACTGATCTTGGGCTTTTTTTCTAAGGTTTTTATTGGGCTTCCTATTATTTTAAAAAAAAAATTGGGCTTTTTCTTTTTGCTTGAAAGACCATAATATATTGTTAAGTGAACCAAATTATGGACTGAAGTTTAATTTTATTGGGCATAAAAAAACTAATGGTCTAATAAAAAATATAAAAAAAAACTAAGGGTGGTCACAAGATTTTTTTAAGGATGGACCAATATAAATTTAAATTATCTATACTACTATTTAAGGGGTTTCTACTGTTTAGACTAAACATTTTTTGGGTTCCAAGATACCCCAACCCCATACATTTAAGTAGGGGCAAAACTTGGTAAAAATATTTCTTTAACTTCCACATACAATATTACCTACAAAATAGGACCACTTTTGTAGGTTTTCAAAATTCAATCTGAATTACAAATTTATTTTGTCAACAATTTAATTTATTAACATTTACCAAAAAAATAGAAAAGCCTCTGAGCATGTGCGTGAGAGCGTGCTTCAAGGCTAGTTTATATTATTTTTGTTGTTAAAACACTTGTTTGTTTACTCATGTTTTGATGTTTTAATTATATGTTAGTTGGATGAAATTTCTAGAATTCTTCATGTTCATATGCTTCTTAGATGTTTGATTCTAATTAACTATTGATCATATGCTTGGATTTCTTTTTCCCTCTATATTCTACATGTCAATATGTTCATGCAATCATTTGTTTATCATGCTAGATCTTATGTTCACAAAATGTCATGCTTGTAATCATGTTTAATTTTTTTTTTATCTTGTTAGATCTTTGATCCATGATAAATCATTATCAAAACATGTTTTCCTTTAAGTGTGTTTCTATGTATATATGCATGCTAATTGTTGTTCCTCTTGTCACTCTTGTAAAACACATCCTTTCCAAAACATAAGCACAGCACACCCAACAACGACAAAGCATAATAACTAACACATACAAAGTTCAATGAAGCAATTAAAGACATCCAAGAAGTAAGAACTAAGAGACAAGTGTGGCTTAGAATAAACTTACCTAGAGCTTTGTTTCTGTGTTTCACTCACAGGGAAAGAGGCAATGAATAATGAGAATAGAATGTGACCATAGGCACAGAGCCTTTGGAAAATATTATTTATGTATATATTTTTAATTTTTTTGAAATTTTTCTATAGGTACAACATAAACTGAAGGGTTTTTGGGTAAATGCAGAGTCAATGATATATATTTAAAAAATAAATAAAAAGAAAGAGAGACTATTGCGATTTGGTTAGGGCATGAAATTATTGGGTAGTCCCTCTCAGTTAACACCATTAGGTTCCGTCCTAGACCAATATTCAAAATTTACCTAAATTCTTCTATATTTTGGAAAAATTAAATACATTAATCATGCTTAAATTTATATTACTCAACTCATTTATAACCATACCAAAAAGATAAAGAACTAAGAGTTCTATGAAGGTCCAAAACATAAACTCTCTAATGGGGGAGATCAAATCTAGCTTGAAGATGGCTTCTATGATGCTTGGCTACCTCCTTCAAGTATCACAGAATTTTAGATCAGACTCTTTCACCAAATGATAGGCATGAAGACATGCTTTGCTAGTTTCGTTTTACTGTACCACAAGATGAGTACAATAAAATTTCATTTTATGATGCTTAGTTTCTTTTCTTTTTTTTTTAAATCAATTAAGTTTTGATGAATTTGCAAATGTCTATCATTTTCATTCCAAAATCCAAATCAATTTCGAAATCATTCAAAGAGTTTAATTCAATTTTAGTAAGTTATATAATATACTAGAGTTACCATTTTCTAGTCAAGAGCCTTGTAACTCAATTGACCGGTATCTTCTTGTATTTCCAATAGAGGCATTCAAAGTTTAAATCTCTCACCTCCAATTATTGAATTGTAAAAAAAAAAATCACCACTTAGTAATTAAATTTTACAAATTTAATTTACACATAATGTGTGTTAAATGCTCAATAATAATATTTCATTATAGAAATTTTTTGAAATGATAACCTTTTAAAATGTATAAAGATTTTTTTTTTTAAATTTTAGAATCACGTAAAGAATCTAATTTAAATGAATTTTACATGACTCTTGTTATTCCACAAACAAGTTGGACAATAATTAAATTAGAGAGAAGAAACAATGCAAAAAATTATAGTACAAATATATACAGTTATAGTTTTGTTCTAAGAAACCTCTCAAGTGTAGATTGTTCTTTGTTTCAATAGAAAACTTTATGTGAAAATAGTTTTTCATATTTTCTTATATTTGGTAATATTATTAAAAAAAAAAATAGGTTGAAAGAAAACTATCTTTTAACTTCCCTTATTTGACTTGGTGTAAGTTAGAGTTGTTTTCTACTAAAATCTTCTGGAAAACAATTATATTTCACATGAAACTAAATAAGAGAAGTCAATAAATACTTTTTCAACTCATTTTAAGATTATTACCAAACATAGGAAAATGATATACTTTTCTAGAAAATATTTTTTGAAAAGTGATTAATTTTCTAGAAAATGTTCATGTCAAAACAAATAGAGTGTAATTTTGTAATTCTCAACCAACATATTTATTTCAACTCTACCAATATTTAATAAAAAAAAAAATTAATGTTCATAACAAAATTAAAGTGAAATATAGTGCCATAATGTTTAGATTAGGTAAGAATAAATTTCTATCTTGTATTTTTTTTTTTAAAAAGCACGCAAAACCAAAATGTTAGACATGTTAAATTGATGTGAGAGAAGCTCGTGTTCGACTAAATTTTCTAAAAAACAACTATATATCACACAAAGTTAAATAAAAAAAGCCAATAAATACTTTTTCAATTCATTTTAAGGTTAATACAAAATATAAGAAAATGGTATAGTCTTCTAGAAAATGTATTTTTTGGAAAATAATTAATTTTTTAGAAAAATGTTAATGTCAAAACAGAGTGTAACTCTCAACCAACATTTTTTTTTTTAATTCTACCAATATTTCATAAAAATAAATAAATAAATTTGATGGTTGCATAAATAAAAAAAAAAAATTTATAGTGCAATCTAGTGTGCTGTGATGCTTATTAAAAAACAAAGCCGGCAAAAACAAAATGCTATACATGTTTAATTGAAAAGTAATTGCTTAACAATTTATTGCAAATATAAATATTGATATCTATTATTATACAAATTAAATGAAGTGTTTATTTTATTAATTATTTTGTAAAATTTCGTTCATATATTTTTTCCATGGTTCTTTAATATTTTATATATGCTCTTAAAGAGAGATATAACTAAAGCAAATTTATCGTACCATTAAAAAAATTGCAAAGTTTGTAAATTAAAATGATTTATGTGGTGTTGGTACCTCTTTATACACAAATTGATTAGAGGTTAGCAGCACATAGTTTGAGCGTTAACAGCACATTGTAACTATTTTGACACACAAAAAATGTCACCCTTTTTTTGAGTTAAAAACATATCATAGTACATGTGAGGATACTTCCCCAATTAATCGGATTTATCCGCTTTGGGGAGCCAGTCCCTCACGGTTTATCGGCTCGTCCCCGAGTGCAGGCAGGATTTTCACCAGGAGCAAGGGCTAGACCTTGGACTCGCAGGCTTGACACCAAGTCCCACATCGTTTAGAGTTCCCTCCCACACATGGTTTATAAGCTTCTGGAGCGACCATGTGTGTACCATTACTAACACTCAGAGTGGTAGTAATGGTACACACATGGTCGCTCAAGCTTATAAACCATGTGTGGAGGAACTCTAACCGATGTGGGACTGGTGTCAAGCTGCGCGAGTCCAAGGTCTAGCCCTTGCTCCTGGTGAAAATCCTGCCTGCACTCGGGGACGAGCCGATAAACCGTGAGGGACTGGCTCCCCAAAGCGGATAAATCCGATTAATTGGGGAAGTATCCTCACAGTACAAGTATTCATTAATAAAATACATATATTATCAAACTAAAACACACACACAATATAAGTATTCATAAAAATATTTAAATTCTATAATCTAAGTTTCAAAAGACTAAAACTTCTATATGTCTTATCTTATTTTTATGATAGTTTAATTTAGGTAAAACTCAATTGCCTAAGTTGAAGGAATTTAAAATTCTACTCAAACTAATATTCTATTACCAAAAATTTCAAGAAAGTTAAAATAAAATTTATCATTTACTTTAATTTTAAATTATCTATCATAATATTAATACCTTTTTTTAATGTATAGATCCCAATAAAAATATAAATAATTTTTTACTTTAAAAAAATTATATAAAAACTTAAAATTTTATTTTTAAAAAAAACTAAAATTTTATGTTAGTAAGTGATTTTCCACCAAACAAATATATAAGACAAAAAAGAAAAAAAGAAATAGAAATAGAAATAGAAATAGAAATAGAGGATAAGTCCACGGACGTGGACCCCAAGCTGGAACTTCAAAGCAGCCGAAAAAGCATGGAAAGAGTCTCTGATTTGTATTAAATATTAAATTTAGCCTATCAATACATATATATAGTAATAATATATATAATAACAGCTGTGGAGATTCTCAAAAAAAAAAATAATAATAATAATAACAGCTGTGGCATACAAAATAGTAAAATCGAAGCAAGGAAGAGCTGCTAGATTCAAGTAACAAAGAAAGAAAAAGAAACCCATTAGGCCATTACTCTGTTTTTTATCAACCCACTAGGCCATTACTTTTTCTTTTTCTTTTTTTTTGAGAATCTATTAGGCCATTACTACTACATACATACGTACATACATACAAACATATATTTTATTACTACTATACTTTTGCCATAAGCTTTGCTTTCTTGTTTCTTCTCGTTTTTCAACAAGAAGGTTCAAGTAACCAACAAAAAATAAACAAGGCAAATATATTCTGGTTTGTTTGAAGACTCCTTTGGAACTTGCTACCATGGGTTGTTCTGGATCTTCTCAGGCCAAAGCCGATGGTAATACTAAAACTGCTTCTTTTTCTATCTGGGATTTGTTCAAAGTTTTGGTATTACTTGAAGAAAAATGTTTCTGAGTTGTACTGTAAAAAATAATAACGTGTGTGCCATTGTTTATTATTGTTATGCATAGTTTAGTTCTTGGTTGTGTGTGTAATGTTAGAATCACTGACAATGGTGCATCTCAAGTTTTTTTTTTCTTCTTGTTTGTTGCATGTGCTGTAGCTCACAGACAATATTTTAAGATTTTTTTTGTTTTTGTTTTTTGAGTGACAAAATCTTGACTTTGTTGTTGTGTATCTGTAATGGGATTCTTTTGTTATAACATAATGTTGGCGTATGCGGCGTGATGATGACGAGGAAGGATAGCAATTGTGAGAACTCAGATGTGTTGTTGTTGTTGTTATTGGTGAGATCAAAGATTTCATAGACTGAAAAGCACAATTTCTAAATTGGTTTCCTAGATTTGAAACAAAGGAGGAAGACCTCTTATGAGCCTTTTGAGGGAAAGATCTATGTGATGGACATGCGTCCTCCTCAAAAGAAAAGAAGGGAAAGCACTAATCTGTTACAAATCTTGAGAAATGAACAGATTATTAAGGGTATAGCATAGGTTTCAATAAATAAGGGCCGAAAGTGCAGTAGACGCTTGACTCACTGCTTCATTTTTTTTAACAATGGTAGCAATGTAGGCATGCAAATTCTTCCATGTTTGTTCGTCAATGTCATGGTTGGAATATTGTTAGTTAGATCATACCAAGCTTGCCTCCTTTTTCTTATGTGACATAGGTGATTGCTTTATGAAAGTTCAACCTTTAAGTAGAAGCAGTAGCACACGCTTCCCTAGTAGCAGGAAAGGAGGATAGAATTAGTGCCCTACCTTCTCCCCAAGGCCTCCTCAGTCTTCTTGGACTTGGTTTTTATTTAATCGGAATGCAGATGAGATTAGAAAGGGGGGGGGGGGGGGTTGTAGGGGTTGTGTTTGCAAGAATGGATTCTTTGTAAGTAAGTTTAATCAATGACATTTGTCAACCAACAAGTGTCCTCTGCACTATTTTTGTCAATATGTTATAATTTAACCACTCCCACATGATGAGCAAGAATCACGATTGTGAGATTGGTTTGATCACAGTGTCATTAGGTTTTCGATTCAACAAATTTTTTTTTGATTCTTCTTCTGTCCAATTGATTGTGTCTATTTGAGCCACTGCCAGATATGGTACAGTATAGGCTGCAAATCTTCGACTTGCCTAGTGAAGAGGAAAGATAGACTGGATACACATACCACTAAGTGTGTGTTTGAACGAGCTTATTTCTTTATTAGTTTACTTTGTTTATTGTGCAAAAGTATAGATGTACCTGGAAAAAGATGAAATTTTAAAAAGCTGTACATTTTCTTTTAGGATGCAAATAAGCTCATCCATACGAATGCAAGCAACACACAACTCAGTTGCCTTATGTCACTATGAGATATATATCTTCTACTAGCTTCCCTAACACTCCATTTGAGTGTAAAGGACAAGCTATTGATATATGAAGGATCTTCTCAACTGTGCCATTCTAAGTTATTGGCATAAATGCTGTGCACGCCTATTTCCTTCTACCCTTGGTCCCCTTAGGAATGACCAGCTATTTGAATGCTGGGAAAGAAATAGAGGGAAGCCTCCAATAGGCAATAGAGTAGTCATAGCTCCCCAATATTTGATTATATCCTAAAATAATTCCTATGAACTGTGACCTAAACAATATTTAATGGCACAACTGTGACACAAAAACCAAAGTTAATGTTGTTGCTGCCACCACTTCACCGACACACGATATATCCACTTATCTTTTTAGGTCCTCCTCATCCTCATCATATGTCTCCCCCTCTTCCATAAACACGCCAAATCCACATATATGCGTTTATGCGTATGTATCAAATTATCCATGTGCTTATGTATTTGCTTCTTCGCTGCTACTTTTATTTAATAGTTGGATTCCTAGCTAATTCAATTTATTTGATGGTGATAACAATACATTTATATGATCTCAGGGGATTTTAAGAAAATTCAGAAGCCAAAACCTTGGAAGCATACCGAACCAATTACAAGGACACAACTAATGCAGATGCGTGATGAATTTTGGGATACCGCTCCACACTATGGTGGCCAGAAAGGTACTCTTTCGATGGGACTTGTGTATGCTCTCAAAGAATGCATGCTGTATGCACATATATTGTTTACATATTAACTTTATAGTTTTGTCAAATTCTGTTATTCCCATGTTTCAAAATTATTTGGGTATCTGGTAACAACCCTACTCCAGACCCTCCGAAAACATGAGTAACTAAAAATTAAGGCCATGAGATAGCATATCTGTTGTATAGTTGGGACAAAAAAGATTTGACGTTTTCATTTCTTGTTTGCTTTTGCATCAGTATGATTTAGGTGAAAGTTCCATTTGATGGCCCATGACTTTTTATGCTTCGGGCATATTTGTAGCCCAAGGCAGTAAATATAGCTAGAGTATTGTTGAAGATTCTATGGAAAGCATCTATGGTAGATATTGCAATGAAACTCTAGCAATTTTTTTGTCTCTGCTATTCTAGCTGAAGATGCACAAGAAAAGCCTTTACTTCAAGAGATCTGCAATGAGTGATTGCAAAGAGCACATATGAGCCCAACTTATTTTTTTACATTATGATTGTTTTGTGGTTCAGCCTATTATGTTTTGAAGAATGAAGACTTGGATTAAGTTTGTTGATCTATATGGAATTTGTGCTATATGGTTGTTGACACGAATGGGAGACATATGGACTGTTAATGATTATTCAAAATAAATGATACTCTTAGAGAGAATTTATGTTCGACATTGTGCCTATCTGCATCATGATGATATTTCTAGTTTCTGACATTGGCATATGGATGCACTGGGATGGATGCCAATAGTTGTACAATAGTTTATCACGTGTGGTTAACTTGCAAAAGCATGAATAATGATATGAAAAATTGCACGCTTATCCTGATTCTCGAGTTCCCTTGTTGGGGCCCATCTTGTCTCTTTATGTTAAGATATTTAATCTGTGAAAGTATACTTAAAGAGTTGCTTTTATTCATATATGCGATAGTTACTATACTTGTGTCTCTTCATTCTGGAAGCAAATGTTTAACTAAGCTCAGTCCTGCTCAGTAAACTGAAAGAGTTCACTGTTCTGGCTATCAGCTGATACGAACTATTAGTTTTTACTTAAAGGTCTGCAAGAAGGACACTTACTTCTTTAAGTTGAAATGTTTGTTACCACATCAGCCATTAAGCATATTGGTGAATTTCTTCCGGCATATTGAGCATGTTCCCCCTCCTACTGGACCAGAATGGTCCAAAATTCTGTTATTAAGTGTTTGGTAAAAGATGTACCGCAAGAACTTGATATGATATGTTTGATATTGCTGATTATGACCAAAATTAGTTTCATTATAAATCTTATAATTTTGAGAATGACATTCATAGAAAGTACAAACCTCTGCATGAAGTTTTGCATTGACATTTATGGATACTGTTTTAAACTTACTTATCATTCATTGCTGTGAAAATGAATTTAGCGTATTCATATTGTTGGACCTCTCTTATATGTGATAGCATATTGTATTTTGATTACTGTGGTGGCACTTATAGTTGAAGAGGGGGAAAAGGCACGTTTAAAATATGAGATTGTAAATCAAAAGTTTGCTTCTCACAGTTATGGGCACTAGGAATAAACATTATTTAACTGGGACAAAGTACTCTTGGTTCACCAAAACAAGTCTGGACCCTATCAAGTGCATGTCTTCTAAATATATTCTTCTACAAAACGGTTTCTTTTCATAGCTGCATATTTTATGGTTATTTAATTAGCTTTAGCTGTCTTAGTTCAGTAAGCCAAGTGCATACACAACTTGCCCAATCAAGGCTTGTGTCTTATCCCTATATACATTAGTTTTGACATCCAGAGATTGTCTCGATCAGTAGGAGCTTGCCTTTCTTTGACACTAAATGGGTTCTGCCCATTTAGAAGGTAGTCATTTGCATTTGGTTTCTAGTTCACACATACACGCACATATTATATTTTAGTAGTAACTGTGATGAAACATGTTCAGTACAATCGGCACTTTGGAGGAAGTTGTGGTAATTGCTAATCAAGCCCATCCTATTAAGTATCATAGTTCAGGTTTAAAGATGAACTTTGTTTGCTTGCCACTTCCTCATACCATCTACTTTTCTCATCTGTCTGTCTACCTGTATTTAATGGTACAGTTTGAGATAAAAACTATATCACTTCTTTTTTTAATCCAAACCATGTCATTTTTGCTGTTGACATTGTCATATTTTATCAGTTGTTATTGCTATATATTCTTGTTTTACTGTTTAAGAAGTAAAATGAAATTATTGTTAAAAAAATGTTGTGATGTAGTTAATGTCTAAAGTTCATATCAAACATTTGCTTAATTCTTGACCCATATTTTTTATAAAAATAAACTTATATGTTGCACTATGATTGCTAAAACTAAGTTGCATGAAGGTTCTAAAACTATTATATTTTAGTCTGGATGTTTTGCTCCCTTCTACTGTTCTATGTTGTTTATAGTCATCAACATGATGGTAATGTATATTCTGCTGTATATGTGCGTGTATATTTTGCTGTAAACATGTTTTTTGTTATATTTGATGTGCAATCCACATGTACTGTTTGTTTAGTGTTAAGAGAAGTTGAAGAACTAATTTTTTAGTGTTAAGCGAATAAAGAAGATATCTGAATATGAATGTTGTTTTTCTTTCCAGAGATATGGGATGCACTTCGAGCAGCTGCTGAAGCAGACTTAACCCTTGCACAAACAATCGTGGAAAGTGCAGGTGTGATCGTTCAGAGTGCTGACTTGACAATCTGTTATGATGAGAGAGGTCCTTCGTTTCCTTCCTCCCTCCCCCTTTTTCCCCTTTCATTTACCTCTCTTCTTTTCTTTCCCTTAAATTATTCAAAAATTTCTTTCATCCAGCTTACAGAATTTCCATTACAGGTGCAAGGTATGAACTACCCAAGTATGTTTTGAGTGAGCCAACCAATTTGATATGAGAGTTGACAATAGGGTAAAGAATACAGTGTTTCATTAAGACTGTAAATTTTGTATATTGATCTCATGGCCCCTAGAGTTCTGAATCTTGATAGTGTTGGATGGGAATTAAGAATTCATGTCGCAGCTCCCAAGTATTTGGAGTAAAGGATTTTCAAATCGATTATCCTTATAGATCTTCTTTTCATTTATATATCTGTTTTTTCAAAGAATATTTTTTTTATTCTCTTTTGATCCAAATATTATTCTATATTAGGTGAAAATAAGATACCAACTAATTAAAAATAAGAGTTTCTTATTTTGTTTTTCTTATAAAAAAAGAGTTTCTCCTTAATCTTAAGGTATACATAGAGCGAGAGAGAGAGAGAGAGAGTCATGCATTAACAATTTAACTCAATTCCCTCCCCCCCATTTTCTGGTAGAACAGTTTTTAAGCTAGTGTTACAACTTGCAAGCTACTAGTTTCAAGAATGTAAATCGTTAAAGAACAATACTACTGGCACAATCTTTTTAACAATAGGTAACATATTGTGATAAATGGTGCAACATTACTTTCACTAAGATCATCATTTACATCACTCTTATTGTACTTTAGGTGAAATAAACTTTGTGAAATTTATTTGTTTCAATGGAAAACTTTATGTAAAAATAGCATTTTACATTTTCCTATATTTGGTAGTATTAGAAAAAAAAAAATGGTTGAAGGAAAACTCTATCTTAACTTCCCTTATTTACTTGGCATAAGATGAAGTTTTTTGCTCAAGTTTTCTGGAAAACAACTTTATCTCATACGAAGCTAAATAAAAAAAAACAACTCTATTTCAAGTGAAACTAAATAAAGAAAATCAAAAGATAGTTTTTCAAGTCATTTTAAAGTTGCTACCAAATATAGAAAAATGAGATAATTTTTTAGAAAATTCTTTTCGGAAAAATATTAATTTTTTAAAAAACGTTAATGTTGAAACAAACATAGCAACATTCAAATGTTGAAGAGGGCTTGGTAATTTAGTGTTCACTTGAGTGCCGAAATTGATGTCTAACTTTAGTAGGTCCAACCCACACAATTTGTGCTCACTATTAGGGTCCATTTGGTTACAAGTGAAAAAGTGAAGTGATAGAAAATAGAAAATAGATGGAAAAGTGGAGAATAGAAAATGTTTAATTTTCTCTCATGGCATTTGGTTGGGGTGGTGGAAAAATAATGGAATAGAAAACTTTTTTGTTTGATTGAGAACAAAAATGATATGATAAAAAATGAAGATTATATAAATTTACTACTATGCCCCTACTACAAAGAAGAAGAAAAATTATATAAGAGATAAAAATTAAATGTAACATAGGGTTTAAAAAAACTAACATTAAGTAGAAAACCATTTTACCCCCAAATGATGTGCCCGGAGAGAAAACTCCTAGACACCATCATTTTCACCCCTCTCCCCTCTCCAACCAAACACACTTTTCTCCCCAACTAAATGTGACCCTTAGTTTTGTATTTTTCACTTTTCAAAATGAAGCCATTCTAGTGGATTTGAGGTTGTGGATTTTAGGGGTGGATGTGGATCTAAATCCTAAAATGAGCTGGTTCTAGAATCATGGCACCAACTCCACTTTGCCATGACTAATGCCTCTCTAATTTCCATACAATAGGCCACCAGTTCTTGTATCCTCCAGGGCTCCACCTAAAGCAGCCTGACCATCCCATATCCTCACTTCGCAAACTCCCAGTCACAAGGATAATAGCACAGTCGGGGAAAATTAGAGAACCACCATCTAGTCTGCTCTCTACATTATTCCTTTACTTCACTCCGTATGCTTCCTTTTGCCAACACCCCATAAGAGTCTCCTTTACATAGATACTTCGAAAACAAGTTCTGTTTCTAAATGTCCAAGTTGATCACACAACTCACAAAGTTAGCAGCCATCACAAGTTCACAACCATGAACTCCTCCAACCCTTCAGGAGACTATGCCTGAGGTTCAAGTATTACATCCCGTAGCTTGCCCATTAGGCAACAACAATGAAACCTCACACGTGAACCCAGGAAAAGGCTCAAGTGGCATAGGCCAGGCGTGCAATTGCTCCATCTGACATGTGCTACCAATAACTTCAACCTTGTACGAGCATTTAGCCTAAAGGAGGTCATGAACTGATGAAATTTAATAAAGAACACACACACACAAATTAAAAATAAAATAAAAAAGGTTTAGCATCTCACATTATAATGTGGATGCACATTATAATTATTCCAATACCAGACCTCTATGCTTTGAACTTGTGCTCTTAACCAAGTCACAGATTATTGTAAGGGGAAAGTGTTGTGAATGTTTAGGTTATACTTATTCCGGGGTATGCAAATATCTGTTGGTGAGTAAATGTTATCGATGACCATTGAGAAATGCAGCCTTCACCAATTTTTAAATGATCTTTCACAACTACTGCCTAATCAAGATTATTAGTGTATTGAACAAAACCAAAAAAATCCAAAAAAATTTATGATAATTACAAAACTTCCACACACAAAATTTAACCACTTGAACTCTGGGAAAAGTGTAAATCCCCTCAATATTCTGCTTATTTATAACTACTCCAGTTTGCAGAGACCTAGTTAACCAATCTAATCATCCACACTCCCAGCTTCAATGGATGAGGTTTTAACAACGATAAAAATTTAGTAGAAATGTGTATTGGTGCGAAACATAACAAGGTCAACATAACCTGCATTCCTACAAGAAAGATGAAATATAAATTCCAACTACTACATGCAAGCTTGTTGAAACTGAAAATTTAAAATTCTAGTAGTCCACCAAGGTTTGATACTTCGCATCTCAGAACTTGATTATCTGGATGAATCATTTTGCTCACCGACACCTTCCCTCTTTCCACTGCAACAGTAGAAGTGTGGCAGCTTGACCCGACCACAGCTCCTGTGACAGAAAATAGTAAAGTGTTAGGTATACAATAAAGTAAACATAATTTGCTCTGTAATTTGTCAATCTAAGTATAAATTAACTTTTTAAGTGGCCATCACAAGTGTTGGTCCAACACGAGAATGAGGTGGTGAATTTACAAAAAAGCACACATGAAACTTTGAGTTTTTAATATGTAAGTATGGTTGTTATATTTGATCTATTGTTTTAGTGAATAAACACATAATGGGATGCACTATGCTCTCTTTCCAATAAATTTATTCACAATCACAGTTTCATTTAAGGCTTTCAAGAAAATACTTAGTTTCAGTTCATGTCATTATTATTAATGATCCTTCTCTTTCTTTTGCAAACCCCTGAAGCCCTGCCTATTTATTCTAAAATTCAGCAAAAACCACCCTAATCAAATGCTTTGTCACCTCACTAACTGCTGATAAAGAACTTAGTCTGGGTGAAAAAAATAATTTATCTGCTCACTTAAAGGCTTCTCATGTTTGAAGACAGTGAACCAAATGACACTAAAAAATGGAACAGAGAAACCAAGAATGTTTCTTAGTTACAGAAAAACAGGACTTTATCCAAAGAATTTTGTCATATGAAGATTCATTTATTTGTCTGATATCTGAAAAGGCAAGCCAATTTTCCAAAGGTGATGAAAACATTTGGCTAATTTCATCATGAATTCAAAGTAAATATGTTGTGCGTGTGTGTGTGTGTGAGTGTGTGTGAGAGAGAGAGAGAGAGAGGCATATATGAATCCAGAAAAAACACGAAACATATGCAGATATCAGTATCGGCAAAACAAACTTATCAAAAGAACAGTAATGGAAAAATACTTACAAGCACCGTACAATCACAGGGGTAGGTTTTAAAGCCCTTGGCCCATTTCTTATGCCTCTCTTATGGGGAGAAACCTGCATGGTAGACATTCTTTTAAAATCACTTTTATACAAAAAAAGGCATTGTTTACCCAGAACCTACACACACACACACACCCCAACACCCCCCCCCCCCCAAAAAAAAAAAATTACCCTAGGCTAGCACAAAGTCAAAAAACCTACCAACCTTTATGACCGAAACAGATGAAGGATAAAATGACATGTCCAACAGGAAAGCTAGAATCAGATGATCATTTAAAGAGAAAACCGTATCAAGAGAGAGATCATTGCTTCCAAGAAAACTGTGATAATCCCTAATGTGTGTGTGTGTAGAGAGAAATGATAAAGCCACACCATAATTATAAACTGCATATGTTCCTAATCATAATTGTACATACTATACCACTTTTTTGCTACTGAACGTACAATCTTTTTGATAATTACCAGTACCTCATCAATGTCAAGTAAGATATGTTCATGGACATGCACAATATTTGAAACTAAAAGAAAGAATCATAGCTCATGCATACCTATTTTATCAAGACTAAAGGGCAGAAGGTAACATTTGAATTACATTCTATTTGTACCCTCTGCCAATAACAGTAGATTGGTGAGAAGAGTGTTGCTCAAACCAGTATTAGTCAGTTTGATGTCTAAGCCAAAGTTATGTATTGGTTTTACCAATATATTGGACACCTTGCATCATTGTAGAAAATAAAGCATTCACATAATGGGAAAGAAAAAGGAGGGGAGAGAGTGACTGAAAGTCAATTACAAGGAGTCAATGCTCAACCACAAGACAGAAAATCAAAAATCCCTAGCACAAACATTGCAGCAATGAAATCAGATTGTCACCCAAAAATATTGCCAAGAGCTTTATTTAGCAAACATCAATATATATATATAAAAGCAGAGACCTCATTGTGTGAGGGTCTAAGCTTTTGCCAAGTGGCACCTCTTATGAAGTTTCTCTACAATCATCCAACTTCCCATTAATTGACTGACTTTACACCACAACTCTCTCTCTTCTTCATGTCTTTTAGTATACAAAATGTTTCAGTTTTTTTTTAATAAAAAGGGATACTAATAACTAATGAGATCGAGATAGATAATCTTCTAGCATTTCTGTTGCCTAAATTACACAAATCCATATCTTTTATTTACTATAATCATTATTATTTTATTTTATTCTATGGGAATCCTTATTATTTTATGGTCATGAATTTACATACAAACATCTCATAAACAAAGTCTCCCTCCTCTGTTAGTCTTTTTTTTTGGTATGGCAAGTTTTTACATTAGTTATATAAAAAGTTTCTGCCTTTATGATTGTGTAGATGCATTAATCACAACTTGCCTCCAAAATGAAATTTTGGTTTTTGCCTTTTTGTTTTCACATTATGTACATTATCAATATTCTACTATAATGATTAATATAGGATTTTCTAAACCTTTGACTCCCCAACCTCTATCTCATGCTTTGCCTTCCCCTCTCAACTTTGACCATATGCCTCCATTCTCTTTCTTTCTCTCTTAAAAAAACTTTCTTTCTCTTCCAAAAAAAAAAAAACCTTTAATAGTTAAATTTCCAAAACTACTGCTACTCTCAAATTTTATTTCCATACTCACAATTTTTTAAAACACCAGGCCAATGGAAGAAACCTATTGCTCTTGTGATCTTTTGTTGTAGCCAATGGCTATCCATCACACATTAAGTGGCCTTGACATGTATGAGTTCAAGCTATCTTTTGTTAATTTCAAAAATTCATTTCTTCACTTACAATCGGTAGGGTTAAGATCGTGAGATTCTGTGTTTTGCTATTTTCTTTTATAGGTTGTGTTATTGTGTATATCAATTTTCAAAAGATGCTTGAAGTCTAGAATTGAGAAGTCGATAATTGTTTATTTAGTGTAAAAGTCTCATTGTCATTGTCCTTTCAAGATTGTTTAATCTTAGCATATGACTTAAGTAGACTGGTCTTTTCAAAATAAACAAAAGCTAAACATGTTTTAAATCATAAATTGGATTATAGGGATCAAGCAGTTATCATCTAGGGTGGAGGGTTTTTTTTATTTTATACAAAATAGAAATTCTACTCTAGCCAAATCTAAGCGTATATGTGTGTGAAGCTTTCTTTTGGAGACTTGAACCTCGGCCCTTACCTCCCATACCCCACAAGCACTTATACTTGTGGAGTGATCATCATACTAAGGGTGTGCGGAGGTAGGGTGGAGGGAATTTAGTCAATGACAATTGAATTTGCAAAGAAAAAACAACATGACTATTCAATCCGCATTTTTTAGACTCCGAAGCTTCTTTCTTGAGTAAGTCTCTTGATATTTCAATAAAGAAATACATATTGACTTTTTTCCTACAATAAATTGAGTTTTCGGTTAATGATTTTTTTTTTTTTTGAGTTTTGGTTTAATGATGATTGTATAATGATCTATATGTTGTGTGCGCTTTCTTTTCTATGAATTTCAATAATGTATGAATCGAGGATTTTAGCATTTGGTTCATTAAGATTTTTTTTTTTAAATTCTAAATTTCATCTTTATTTCATTATTTTGTATAGCTTTTGTTACTTTTTATAATGAACTCATTACTAACAAAGTTCTATGATAATTATGGTATAATATATGTACAACATTTTCTAAACTTATCTTACAAAAAACATTACAATATTATTCGCGCATCGCATGAGGCAACTTACTAGTTACAGTCCAAAAACAGGAACTTAAGTTTTTAAAAACCAACACTTGCCTAAAACCTCGCCATTGGGGGAGGGTCGGAACTTAAGTTTTCAAACACCATTACTTGCCTAAACAGTCATTAGACATGATTACCTATCGTGAGCCAACATTTTTTAACATACTGAAATCATATAACAGCACTACATAATACAATTGTTGCAGTTAGGACACAAAGAAGTGTGAACTGTGAAGTCATACAACAGCACTCCATAACAAAATTGTGGCTCTTAAAACACAAAGAAGTGGATGGGACAGCCAACAGGAAAATGAACCTCCTGACCAATGTTATGGAAAAAAAACTATACCCTGGTCCATAAAAGCTTCTCAAAATCACACACAGCAATAACAATTCAAAGACTAATAATTTCAGAACACAGAAAGTAATCCCAGTTCATAGATTCAAAAAAAAAAAAAAACCCTCAAGCTTCTTTTTCTTTTGGAGGAACAACCCTCAAACTATTAGTAATGAGCAATATTAGCACAAAACAAGCAATACCCAGAACCCTAAAACTTCAATTCTAAAACCCAAAATCCCAAACACAACTGTACTCAACTCAACCTAAATCCAAACCAACAAACCCAGATTGATATATTACTCATTGAAATGAAAATGAATTGAGAAGTGAGAAGGTACCTTCCTCTTGGGGACAGCCATAAGCTCCATAGATCCACCAAAGGAGAAACTTGGGAACTCAAATCCAAATCCTATGTTGTGGTTGTCGCTGCTGTCTGACTCAGGCAAAACGGGCGGCGGAGATGTGAGCTCACGGTGGATGGGAGCATCCAATGGTGGAGGGAGAGCCATAACGTGACTCAACCTCCGAACAAGCAACGTGGTGAACCCCACGTTCCCCCAGGTGGTGCTCCTCAGCATCGTCGCCATTTGCTCCCAACTGCTGTGCTAGTTAGTGTGTACTGTCGAAGAAGAATGAAGGCTTCAAGTGCGTGTCATCACATCATTTCACAAATAATGTCCAATGGGCTTTTTATTTTGGGCCCGAAGAACCTAACAACTTCAACAACTTTGGTTTTCTTTTAAGGTAAATCACAAGGCCCAATGTTTCTTTTGTTTAGCCCCAACAAACATTTCCATTACATGTGCAAAATATGAAATTGCTAAAAGTATGTTGAGATGAACTTTTGAGTGAGTTGAACCAAGTTGATTTGAGCTGATATTTTCTTTTTCTTTTTTATAGTTTGATTTTTGGGATGGAGGATTTAAACTTTGGATATCTTTATGGACAAAATTTAGTTACAAAATTAGTTGCAGTCTAAGACTACAATCTTATTCAATAAAATAAATATTACTACATATTTTGAAAATCTAACAGTCATTACGTTTTTAATACACATGTCAAATTTTGTATCAATTTGATATTATTTACTATATGATTTATAAGTTTATATTTTATGCATAACTTTAAACTACAAAAACTTGCAATTTAAAAAATTTATTGATGATATAGTTATTGATCTTTAATTTTCTAGAAGTTTTGCAAGCACAGAGGAAATATATGAAGATGTAATCCAAATTATCCAATGGTGGAGCTATCAAAATTCACCTCCAATGAAAAGATATTAATCATAAGGTTGTAATTTACTTTAATTAGTTGTAACTAAACTTTGTCTTATCTTTATTGAAAATACTAAAGGTGGTAATCAAACTACAAATACCTTTGGCAAGAATATACTGCCTCATTGAGACAGTTTTGAATATTGATATCTTAAATCTTAATCACTATTGTTTTGAATCTTGATAGAGGTGGATATTAAGAATACATGTGGCAGCTCCCTTTTTGTCAAATTGATTGTCCTTATAAAATGTCTTCTACATATTTCAAGGTGATTTTATAAAATCTTATTATTTTCTCTTTTGACCCAAAAATTGAATGGCAGGGAGAACGGGAGATTCGAAGTCAATGGGAAAAAAAAAAGAACAAAAACACCGAATCCAATGTTAAAATTTGTGGAAAATGTGTAATTGACTAGCATCGTTGGTTGATTGAGTAAGAAGTACCCAATACTTTAACCTACGTTTGATTTGAGTTTGGTGATAAACTTATATAATATAGGCCCAAGCCCACTATATTGTTGTTGCCTTGTTGGGAATGAACTATCTATCTTAGGCGGTCACACTTTCCCAATCAACAAAGGTAGTCAAAAGACTAAACCTCAAAGCATAGCAAAACAATGTATGATAATGAGTGATAATAGGGGGTGCAGAGTAGCAATAATTATCTCATCTTTCTTTTCAAAATGTGTAGGATCCACAACTGCAAAGGACACATACATTGTGACTTGTTAGAACTTAGAAGGAAGGTGCATGCATAAGATAACCTCTCGTAGGCAGCTAGGCTAGCTGGATATACAATTGGACAAATCTCATATATTCTACTATTACTTCATTTGATTGCATTTTTTCTTTACTTTCTCTTATTTTCCAATGAAAAATTATGTTATACACCGTGACATAATGCAAAAGTTTGTGCAGGATCCACTATGGACTCCTTGTCGTAAAATGGAAGGGCTATGAAGTTGACAAAAGTTTACCATCTCACTTAAGCTCCATTTCTAACCTTAACTCCACCCAACCCACTCAGATAAACACACCAAGGAAAGATAATGTTGCACACAGCTTATTACAGTACTGACACTAGAATAATGTGATAGCAAATAAGGGCATTATTTTAAATAAATTTCCCAACAATTTCAAAAAATATATGAAGATAAATAGGTATTTTGTCCAAGAAATCAAATAGCATATAATTGGGTTCTTCTAAGGAATATTTAACTTTAATATTTTAGTTCTTCTAGGCAAACAAGTCATTTATTTTGTTTATAGTTCCTATGAGTTAAGGTCTTAAAAATGTAATATTTTTAACTGCTGATTTTGTTCTCCCATGCTTAGAGGGCTATTCTAAGCATTATATAAGTCATTTGGCTGAATTGAATAAAAACAGATTATAGTGTATTTTTAGATTAAAAATTTTTGTGCTTCAGAAAAAGGATTTCTTCTTTTAAACTCTTATCCCATTGGTGGATTCCTTAGGTGGCGAGTCTTGGTTCTGTATCTCTTCAGGTGGTGTTTCTGTATCCCATAGAGAAGTGAGTCATTTATCCCTTTTATTTATTAAGTGTTTTGTTCAAACCATCGTACTATATTACATTCCAGTCATCTTTCACTCTTTTATCGGATCTGTACAGGCCAAAAGTGAAGTAGATGGGCCGACTCTCACTTGGGCTCACAACCTATTTATAATGTGGCCTTTCAATTTCCTACTTTGGGTAGTTCGAGGAATGGAAACTCAATATAGGTACTTCTCCCTCCCAGGTATGCTCTCTTTGCTTCTACTACCCCTCTTACAATTCTCTTTAACTCTCTTTTCACTTTCTCTCCCCCCCCCCCCCCCTTTTCCAAAAGTCCCCACCTTTCTCCAAGTTTCTCATATTTATAGCCTCATAGTTAGTGGTCTGTTATGATTACTCTGGCCGTTAGTGGCATTGGAGGTCCAATGTTATTGTTGCAAAATGGGTGTTTTAGTTGGAAGTGGAGTGTGGTGAGAGTGGCATTGGGAATTGCTTCCCACTTCTGGATGAATGTGCGGCAGCGATACTACCAAGGTAACGTTAGGTACCCGGGATATTACGTTCTCGGTCAGTCATGTTCTTGTCCGAGACGTCTTTTGTCGGGCACCTCCATGGCTATGAACGATGATGTGTGCATATGTCTAAGGCCTGCTCAACAGGTTGTGGGCTTAACAAGACGGTATGAGGCTTGCTCCCCGTGGTTTTCACCCTGTTCGGGACCAAGCCCCCAGATCGGAAGGCTAGGTCCGTGGGTCGTGCACCAGGCTGGAGATCTAGGCCAAAGGCCCAAGTAGGTTGGGGGAGGTTCGTGCCATACAGGATCAATTTGGTTTTTACCTTACAAATCCGGTATTACTTACACGCTCTCCTGAAATCATATTTTCAAAACACAATTGTACTCCATGCGATAGAATATGTACAACAATATTGAAATAACAAATACCTGATAATCATTATCACACTGTACATGATACAAATGCCTAAATTTCTATGCTTCACTCTCAAAAGATTGTTCTACTGTTGTCCTAATCAAGGAATTGCAAATTGCAATGCACATAATTGGATTACTAGTGAAACTGAATTCTAAATACCATTCTTGGGTAAGGTAATCAGTGAACACAATCAACTTGGGCTTTGTTTAACCAAACTTGCTAGATTCCACTCCTAGTCGTAGCCCCTCTAGGATAATAGCAAATGAGCGTGAAGCCGCCAACCTTGTGCACGTTTGCACGTGATTAACTAATCACTAAAAACAAAATGCTGAGAACTCAACTTCTCATCTCAAGATTAGAGATCCCATTAACCCAGAAAGTTTTTTGAGAAATAATAATTAGGATTGGAACACATAACTATATTATTGTCTCTGCGGAACTAGACAAAAAAGTAGCTTTTCCAATGAATAAAAATGATTAACTCCACAAACCATAGAGAGGCCCCAAAATATAGATGAGGAATCTTAAACAAGCCGGCTGAAGTAAATATTATATTCTACTTCATTAAGAGTCGGCGTGATGCTAATCGAGGATTTGGTCAATTCTGCAATTTTTATTCTTTTCCTTTCTTCGCTTTTCCTTTGTTTTAAGTTTTAACGATACCCAATGTAAAGGCACTATATGCTCAGCTTACTCCTCTTACTCTTAGCCTTAGAAATATTCTTTTTTTTTTTTTGGGAACTCTGTTCTATCATAGAAGATTCGAACCGATGCTTTGTTCTATAAGAGAATTAAACAGTAATTGAATCGTAAAGCAATTTAACGAATGTCCTTCATTTAAGACGTGTCACTTTTAAGAAATGAAAGTAAAGGAGAATCCGCAAGAGATTTCGTTTATGAATATGAAAATTGTAGGTACACAAGACAAGAGTATCATATTTATATTACAGGAGAGTTGTAGTTTAATTTATTGGGTGTACATGTGTGATAAAATCCCACGTTGAGTAACTTTTTTTTGAAATCCCACTTTGAGTAACTGAGGTCCTATACATTGAATTTATGCATTTTGGGTTATAATGTCTCTGTATTTTATATCAAGTTATTGTGGAAATGTTTGGCCTAAGTTTTATATATATAGTTCAAACTTCTTTGAGTATCTGATTATTCTCTCAAGCTATTTAAGGGTAAATATATAAACAATAAATATAATAAATATTCTAGCAAAAAGAAATTAATTTTCCTCACGAAAATTTTCAAAAAGTCAATTTTTTTAATGTCAATTTTTTTTCCCAAATGGAAAAAATGGGATAAAAGTTACCAATTGAATTACAATATTCTTGAATTAGTTTTGAGCTACAAAATAATTGATACCCTTGGCAATAATGTGCCCATTTAGTCCTAAAGAAGCAGTGAGCAGTGGAAGACTTGTTTTAGTCAATGGGCATCAGCCTAATCATCTTCTGAATTCTGATGTTTATTCCTTAACAATGTTCCTTTCAGTTGTAATAGCATTGGCTTCACGGGATGTTTTAGTTGTCTAGCTAGTTGGCTAGCTTGAACGGTTGAACCAACGAACCAGAAACCGACCTCTTTAATCTTTGAGCATTTTAATCCTCTAGTTGGTTTTCAAATAAAACCTCAAAAAAGACATGAACTTCATGTTGCCTTACAATTGCTTGAAGCATGATTACCACAATTTTTTTTTTCTTTTGTTTTTCCAAATAAAAGGAGAACAAATTTTAAGGGATAAAATAAAAAAATAAAAAAATTAACCCTAAAGTTTAGGATAATATTGGGTATTACCAAGATTTTTTTAAAAACATTTAATTTGCTTCCTAAACACAAGCAACACTGCACACTGTTTAAAAGTCGACTCTTAGTGATCGCATTATAACAATTATATGCATAATGAGTAACTAGATTTTTTTTTTTGTTTTTTTTTTTGAAAAAAAGTGACTAGATAGTTGATGGAAGATGAATAGCATCTAGAGACAGAGAAAAAAAAAGTAAGAGGAGAAGGTTAATATTTAAACGGCAATAAATGATGTTTGTGCTTAAAGAATAAATTGAATATTAAAAAAAATGGTAGTAGGTGATATATATTTAGTATTTACCCAAGTCTCATAGGTAATGTTTATATTTTTATCCAATTTTGATCAAATCTCTTGGTGTATTCTTTATTTGCTTTTATTCTAAGGGAAATGCTAATCAATACGTTAAGAGTCTGTTTGGATAGAACTTATTGCTGAAAACTGAAAACACTGTAGCAAAATAATTTTTAAAGGTGTAAAAAATACTGTTCATGCCAAAAAAGTACTGTTCATTGGCCTAAAATCACTGTTCATGGCCAATGAACAGTGACAGACACGCTGAAAAAAAAAAAAAAAAAAAAAAAAACCAAAACGTAAATGCAGGACGTGGACGTTGAAACCAAACGCCCTTTAAGTGCATCAGTTTAGAAGGTATTTTTAAAAACATTTTATTGGAACAATAATAAAACAATAAATGTTGTTAACAACTTTTTATATTTCCTATGAAAATAATATCAAAACTTTCCTATTATAATTTATTAACAAGAGTTCAATTAATGTATGCTCTTAAGATACACATTAAGGAGAAAATAGGCTACCACCGCGCACCCTTAATGCGGTGGTCACTCCACGAGTATAAATGCTTGTGGGGTGTGGGGGGTAAGGGTCGGGGTTCAAGTCTCCAGGAGGGAGTTTCACACACATATACACTTAAATTAGGCTAGAGTAGAAATTATATCTTGTATTAAAATAAAAAAAAATAAAAAAGACTTTTGCCCTTTTTAAAAAAACTTTCCAGAATTTTGCCCCATTTCTCAAGCTATTTAGGGAAATGCCACTGTTTTGAAACTCGATTTTCTAAAAATCGAGTTCCAATTTAAAACTCAATTTTTGGTCAATCAAATTATACAACACTAAAAATTTAAAATAAAAAAAAATTCTGAAACTCGAGTTCCTTGAAATTTTTTTCTGGAACTCAAGTTCTTTTTTTCTGGAACTCAAATTCCATGAACTCAAGTTCTTTGTATGGAACTCGAGTTCATGAAACTTGAGTTCCAAAAAAAAAAAATATTTAAGTCTACATTCGCTATAACTCGATTGTTCAAAAATTGAGTTTTATATTTGGAACTCGATTTTAAAAATCGAGTTTCAAAACAGAGATATTTCCTTAAATAGTTTGAGAAATTAAGCAACATACTAAAAAAAAAAAAAAAAAAAGATAAAAGCTTATTTTGGCCCCCACATTAATCATCTATTTTTAAAAACATTTTATAAAATATTATAAAAGAATTAGTAATTTTTTCATTTTTCCATAAATATTTTAATCATTCCATCATTTTCCTGGCTTGACCCTTACGTGTATAATTCTCTGTATCTATAATGTATGGTGGGAAGTTGAGGAAATTCCATAGGTTTGGTACAGTGATGTAACCTCCACTAGAGAGCTACCTTTATGCATCAATCAAGGACTAGACTAATAGCCCAAAACCAAAGTGACAAGCCACAGCCTATTCTACAACGATTTTAATTTCTCGAAACTCAGCAAACAATGCAACTTCATTACTATATACAAGTTTCAACAATTATTCAGAATCTTCAAGGTTCATTTTTCTTGTACTCAATAAATTTCTCTATCCAACTTTTTCGATATGGGTCACACAGTTAGCACTTGGCAGTCACTATAATGACCACCCACCATGTGAAAAGAAAAAATTTAAGCGAAACCCTTTAGAAACATGTAGGCCAAACAAATTTAAGAAAGTGAAAATGGTCACGAAACCTAAAACGGTGTGTGTCATTTAATGTCGTTGTGCACGGATATGGTCCTCCAACCTGTTGAGTTGAGCTTTTCGGTCTCCTAAATTTAGTTCATATATACCAATGATTTGAACCAAATTCTTAGGTTCCAACTTATACGTACTTTATTTAGCAAAAAAAAAAAAACCTTATACGTAATTTTTTCTTTCGGTGTTTCAGCTCTATGGTACTTAAATTTATTTTTGCATTATAGTTGGCCCATGCCCCATGGTACTTTACAATACAAGATACACTTGACTTTTTCGGATATGCTTGATTTTTTTTATTTTTTTTTATTAATTTTAAACTTTGTTAAGTGTTATTTAACTTATTTTACAAGAAAAAAGAGAAGAAAAAAAAATTGAGTATAGTTGTGGTTGAAGAAACATAAAGTAAAATACAAATACTCAAAAATCAAAATATAATATAAAGATTTTTATTCTTTGGTGTTATTAGGTAAGTCGTGAGTTGAAATCCATTAAGGCGATGGTGTAAAAGTTAATTCAAATCAAATTTCATGCACGGTCACCTTTCCTAATTCTTTTTACTTTTTATTGAATAAAGAAAGTTAATTACCCCATTTGAGAAACACTGGTTTAGGACCCCCTAATTACTGCTAATTACAAGTTTTAAGCAAATTTCACAATTATCATGCATTGACAACAACATAACAACAATAGCAAATCCCCCCCAATACTTACACCCTCAAATACTTACACCCTCAAACATCGCGAAGCATTTACGGAGAGAAAAACCCAAACCGGGTAAAAATAAATAAATTTTTTTTGGAGCTTATAGCACCAAATCAATTCACTAGTAAGAATAGGTGTGATACATTTACACTTACAACCCCCTTGAGCTAAGTAAATATAGATGTATTTGAGCTACCCGCTCTTGCTAGAAACCAATTACACCAATCCTTTTTTCTTTCCTTAGTAGCAACTGGTTCTGCAAGTTGTGCCACCAACCACAAGTCCAAGCTTCTTTGGACACTTCAAGGTCTTTTAAAGATTTTGTGGGGATTGCTCCTGTGATTTCCAAGTCCCAACACCAAGCTAAAACAAAGATCACACAAAGTATCTATGGTGTAAGGCTTGGATCTTCTCTCTAATGATATGGCGATTTGAGAGGCTGAAGGTGTGAAACTACAATGGATATTTTGTTCTAAGGAAGTGGGTAGCTCTCTCACTCTTCTTCCAGCATATGCACCCCTCATCTCAATTACAATTACTGTTAAGTTGTGGATTTTCATAGTGTGTTTTGTTGGCTTTATTTTGTGTCAAATTTGTTGTAATTCTATGCATTTATTTCTATGCATTTTGTGGGATTTAATGTACTTGGGTTGGGGTTGGACACTTAAACTTGATGAAGAATTGCTACTTTGCTAGATTAGTGGAACTCAAGAGTAACTCGCAAAGTGCTTCAAGAAAATGAGTACATGCAAGTTGGCATGTGAGGAGCATGTGATGATTTTAAATGTTAGTTAGAGTAGGGTAACTCGTGATTGCCTCTACATTGTAGAGAAATCAGTTGCTTAGTTCACCTACTATGCCTCCTTTTCTCCTACTATATATACCCTATTTTCCTACGAATTTAAATGTAGAGATTCAAAGAGAAAACTCTAGAGAAACCTCTTGAGAGTTAGGAGATTTGAGCCTATTAATTCCTAGCCAAACACATTAGCTTTCTCTACTCTCTTCCCTCTCATCATTGTCATATCTTGAGAGGAGATTTACTGCCCTTTACATTATTGTTTTGTTCAATTACGGTTATCTATGCTATTGTTGAGTGGTTTGGTTAATTATTTGGCTAATTACCTCAATGCTTTAATTGTGTTTAGTCTAAAATTGATTGAGAAATATTATACCTATAACATTTTCACAATAATTTCACAACAAATTTTACGTGGCAGATTGTTATTAGCTGTTACTAATGGAAAAAATAATAATTTCATTGGTGAGTCTTTGGATTTATTGTAAAAGTGTTTTAAATTATGAACATAACACTTCTAAAACAACACCTAGTACATAGGCTAGTGCACTTCCACTTACAACTCAAAAGTGTACAAATTACATCAAATGAATTGAAATACAATACAATAAAATTGACACAAAATTTTGTCAACACACTAAGAAAATCCTAACACCATTTGTTTATGAAATTGATATAAACCGTCAATATAAGGCTCTCAAAGATAGATAGATAGATATAAATATATATATATATATATATATATATATATATATATAATGTTTTATTAATATAACTTTAACTACGAAATCAATTGGATTACGCAGCCAAAAAGGGGAAATCAATTCGATAATGACTTGATAGAAGGGTTTTATTTTTATAATTTTTATTTGACGAGGACTTTCATGGATTACACGCAACATTTTTAGCATGGCCGAATCAGACACCGAAATATTGTGGTCCACCTTGAGTTTATTAATTTATTCCATTACCCATTGAGAATCCAAGAACATCCGGTCCAATGGTCAAGCACCTCATTCGCCTCGAGGAGTAATTCTTAGGTACTCTCGAAACACAGAGAATGGTGATCCCTCCTCTCACATTCATGGTGGGGTCCGCTCATGAAATTTATGATGGAGTCCACAATGAATGTAAGAGGAGGGAGCATCATTTCACTATACTCCGGAACTACCTAAGAATTTTTCCGTCTCGAGTTTAGTGGTCAAGCATCTTGTCCATCTCGAAAATTCCACCTTTTTTTATTCAACAAAAAGAAAAAGGAAAAAAAAAATCCAAGAAGATCCATGGATTGACATTTGGGTCTAGTGATCAAGCATCTTGTTCGTCTCAACTCTTGAGTCTAGTGATTAAGCATTGTGTTCTGAATTTCACCTTTTTTTTATTCAACAAAAGAAAAGGAAGAAAAAAATAATCCAGGAAGATCCACGGATTGACGTTGGGTAAGATCTGCCTTTTATTAATCAAATTCTAATACCATGCCTTTTCATAACCTTGTAGCACCTTGTTTGGGGCATAATGTCGCATTGAGACAAGTAGTTATGAGAGTGACCCGGCCACAAAGTACAAATCTATTGGATTTCATGATATATACGTGGGTCATGACTCATGATAACATTAAAAAAATTATACGACTATATGTGTGTTTGTTTCTTAAAAAAAAAAAAAAAAGGAAAATGATTACTTTGCTTTGCTGCTTTGTGAAATAATTAATAATTATCTAATCAATAGATATTATACAAGCATAATTTGGTTCAAGCTTAATAAAAGGAAAACCTCTACCAATATACATTTTAGAATTTTGTTACTTGAATATGAATTGTATTAGTGTAGTTAGATAAATAATTTATAAACTATGTAAATGAAAACTTTTATTCATTCACCACCAAAAAAAAACAGACGACTCATTTTACAGTGTGTTTTTGTATTAAAATCTCATTCGCTCTCTTTTATTTGTGTTTGTTTATTTCTCAAAAAAAAAAAAAAGTATTTTTTATCGACATGGGTCTCTGGGTCAGCTTGGCTGTGCCAAACACATGCAAGTGGTTTGGAATGTTTTCTTGTGCATGGGTTTCCCTTTGCTTCTTAAGTATGACCCATGTAATAATTTTGGTAGGCCATATTCTATTAGATTTTCCTGTCTTCTCTCTAATAAAATTGGTCCCAATTCAATCTGCCATACTTTCGTGATACGTACATTGCTTTACAAGCTTGGACAAGCAAAAATTGGATGGCAAGTTGGCAACACTGCCAAATTTCATCTCAAAAAATGAATGGTTATAATATATGCTTCACTAGGAAAACATTTTTCTCAACCACCGACTATATATAACCGAGTAGAATTTGTCCCTTTCAAAAGGGAATTCCTAAATAAATTTCATGTAACCTGTTTAATTTTGATGATTCGACATTTGGAGTGTTTCTGACAAGAAAATAGTTTACCTATTCAGAGAAAGAATTGCGCCCTAGAATACAATTCTCAATATCTTATATAGTTTCATTCGCCATAAAGAATACAATTCTCAACTGAGTAAGCATACCTGGCTTGAAATCACTCGTTCCTCAGATGGTCTTTATATTACTCAAGCCAAGTATGCTTCTAATCTTTTGTCTCGTGCTGGACTCACTGATAGCAAAACTGTTGAGACCCCAGTTGAGCTTAATGCGCATCTGACTCCCTCGGGGAGGAAACCATTGTCTAATCCTTCTCTTTACAGACGATTAGTTGGCAGCCTAGTTTATCTCACAGTTACTCGTCCAGACATTTCTTATGCTGTTCATCAGTCGCCCGATGTTGTCCGCTCCACGGTCAACTCACTATCTTGTTCCGCGCATTCTTCGTTACTTGAAGGGCACTCTCTTCCATGGCCTTTTCTACTCAGCTCAATCTCCTCTTGTACTTCGTGCATTCTCTGATGCTGATTGGGCAGGAGATCCCACTGATCGTAGGTCCACCACTGGCTATTGTTTTCTACTTGGCTCTTCCTTGATTTCTTGGCGAAGTAAGAAACAAACTTTGTGGCCCGCTCCAGTACTGAAGCAGAATATCGTGCTCTTGCTGATACCACATCTGAGCTTCTTTGGTTACGATGGCTTCTTACAGACTTAGGTGTGTCTACATCCTCTGCTACACCTCTTTATTGTGATAATCAGAGTGCCATTCACATTGCTCATAATGATGTCTTCCATGAACGGACTACACATATTGAGATTGATTGTCATTTTATCCGTTATCATCTTGTTCATGGTGCTCTCAAGCTCTTCTCCGTCTCCTCCAAAGATCAACTTGCAGACATCTTCACCAAGTCCCATCCTAAGGGACGCCTTCGTGATTTGGTTGACAACCTCAAGTTGGTCTCACATCCACCTTGAGTTTGAGGGGGGCTGTTAACATATACTCATATGTGGGCTTGGCCCATTTAAATCACTTACTTGTACTGCACACTGTACTACTTGTACCGCACTCATATTTACTTGTATAGCACGCATATGCCTCCTATATAAAGGCACTCATGTATATTATTTTACTCAAGAAATACAATACTATTCAATTCAGTATTTCTAACATTAACCATAACTAGTAGTATTCTTTTCCATACCAATTTGTAACTTCCAAATTCTGAATGGCTGTAGTTTTCAATCGCTGGGAATTTACCTATATATGTCCCATTAAAGAGTTTTTAACTTTTTAGAGGATGAAAGTTAGAACACTTAACGGGGATCGGGGTTTAATTGATAGTCCAAAAATAATGATATTTTTTATGATGTTTCATATTTTTGAATTGAATCTAATTTTTTTCTCTCTAGCTATATACCTAAAAATAAAAAGGATAAGAGTACCAATCAATTCAAATTGAGTTCAAGTTGAAGGATTGAGGTCACCTACATGGATTTAAACGGTCTCTATTTTCAGTATTTTGACAAATCAGCGTTGATTTCGGCCAACCCATAAGTCCTCTCTCTCTCTCTCTCTCTCTCTCTCTCTCAATACGTTGTATGAGTATTCAAATAAAATAATTTCAACAAATTCCAACCAAAATGATGATGAAATATTTTAATATTCACAAAATCATTGTTTCAAAACATTAGTCGTATGGTGAACTGGTTTCTTTTTTCGTTATGATATATCATATAATATCATTTTTCATGCAATACATGAAAACTTTATAACATTTATAATAATAAAAATTATGCATTTATATTAAGTATATTTCTTACTAGTAAAATTTCTGATGGTTGAATAAAAGATCTGGGATTCAATCCCTGTCTACACCAAAACTGATTGGTGTCTTAGTCTAATGATAAAGAGCTATCATCAGGGGCGGATGACATATGTTGGGATTATCTATAAAAAAAAAAAACTATATTTCTTACAAGATTGGGATACATTCTAAAATAAATTAAATATATATATATATGTGTGTGTGTGTGTGTTATTTTATAATCGCAAGTGTAATAATGTTTTATAAAATTAATTAATTATGTCAATTAAAAGTATATGTAAAATATCTAAAATCATATTGACCACGCTAAAAATTTATTTTTTGGTTGTACTCTCATGATTCCTATATGTTGGTGCAAACACAATAATAATGAAAATAACACAAAGAGAAACTGAATAATACTTCTGAATATTATACCCTTCCTTACCAAGAACCTCCACCATTCACCTCCCCCTTACGCACGTATTTAGCCTAATATCTGAGTCAATTCATATTAGCCCATTAATCACCACAATTAAAAAAAATAAAATAGTCTCTCTCATTTTCAATGTGGGATTAAATATTTTCATCAACTCCTTATCTTCCATATTCACTCCCACATTTTTACATTTATGTTGTTATATTTATTCATTTTAATTAATTAATATTAAAATGCTCCAACACTATATATTGAAATTGTGAAAATAATAGAAGAGTAAAAGGTGATGCAAGTGCAACGAGCACCAAAATTAATTTAAATTTTATTTTTGAATTTGGTCTTTAATTTTTTGAGGATTTTATAAGAATTAATTGCGACATGATTAGAAATTTCCATAATGATGGAATCGTGGAAACCCTATAATCCCTATTAATATAGTGGTTCTTATAAGTTATAATTGTGAAGGCGCGACAATTTAGATAATATTTTTAAGATTAGGTAATGTTTTTTGTTGTTTAATGGAGATGCGCACCTAAGTTTTTTAAGCTGATTTTAGTTGTTGGAGTTTAGGATTTGTCTTGTTTTATCTTTCTTTTCCCTTATCTTATTTCCTAACACTATCATGCATCAAATTTGGTATTAAATCAAACTTTAATCTCAAGAGAAAAACCTACTATTGCCCTCTTGAAGCTCATTCCTATCTCTGTGCCAAACAAGGATGAAGCTATTCATAGACTAGGGGGCAATGGCACCCCCAATTTTTTTTTAAAGAAAATCATAGTAGTATATATATTTTGAATTTTTTAACATTTAGGTCCAAGATAATTAATCTTGGCCCCTCTCTCCCCAAAAATTTACAAATTGGCCCATAGAACCCAACCAAATAAAAAAAATGAAAAAAAAAAATTCATATCTAAGTTTTATCTTCAATATATATTTAGAGTGAGTTACAAATTTTAGTAGATAAATATGTAATTGATGTGTCATCATTCACAAAAGAAAAAAAAAATGAACATTTGTTTATTATGTGTTGAAGTGGACCTAATCACATGCTTTTAATACATGAGTTTGTAAGTTTTTTTTAGTAGCCTATGAATTTTTCTATAAATATATATGGGCTTTTCTTATCTTCTTTTTGTTTATATATTCTTTTTAATTATCAATCAATAGAGTTGTAAGGTTTGAAATTGATGAAACATCTGAAAATTAATTAAATAAATAACAAAAGAACTGTTGGAAACGTTAGTTTTTATAAGATTGTCTCATTTAGTAACAAGTCAATAAATTTTTTAGTGTATGTTTTGCCCCTAAGTCTAAAGTCTAGCTCCGTCCCTAGGAAAAATACACCTTGTTTCGGGTGTATATTTCCTCACACTCAAAACTGGTAGAACCCACTCAATTATGGGTAAGAGGAAGTATACACTCGAAATAAAGTATACTTCCTCCCATCCTTGGTGCCAAATTATTAGCTAACAAAATAAATACCTCTATGAGGTACTGGAAATAATATGTTTAGGGAAAAAAAAGAAAAGAAATAAAGAGTTGGTCAGATTGTATTTTCCTTTTTGGAGATTAAAGGAATTGTTAGTCAGATTGTACTAGTTTTTTCCAATATATATTTTTTTAATTTATCTTAATTTGTATTTATAGTTGCTGATTTATTTCCCATCATTTTATTTTTTTAGATAATAGACAATGAGGGAGGGAGAGGGGGGTTCCAATCACTTTTAAACACAAATATGGAACATCAAAGGATATCATTACGGCTAGACTATCAGCCCTCTTTGTCTTGTTACTTGTAGTCCACATATTTTTTTTCCTCTTTTGCTTGTGTAGTCCGCATTCATTCCATATTATAGCTTGAGATATCATCAAATAAAGTGTGATTGTGTTATATCATCAAATAAAAGGTGACTGCAATAGGATAATATCACATGTAGGGCAACGGTAGGATGATAACAACTAAAAACAGCATAATTAAGACTCTGAAATTTCTCGTACTCTTCAATATACAATCATCTATGAAAACTACTCCATAATTCTTGAGTTCTAAATCAAGAGTTTTATAACTAAATTGACACTATTTGGCGTTTCCAATGAAAACACCTAAAGTTCAAATTTCTTCTCCTTCAAATATCGAATAATAATAATAATTGACTTTCTCAGTCCATGTGTTTGTTTGGGAAGATCTCTTTAAGAAAAAGTATAAAAAATAAAATTTTAAAAAATATATTTAAGTCAGCTAAACCGAATAGGTTGATATATATGTATGTATGTATGTATGTAAGGACATAACGAACTGGCGGCCCAAGCCCACCTAGAAGGGTGAGTTGTACAGTTCAACCTCAGCCCAAAACAATAAATTTGTAAGAGAAGAAAATAAACAACAAGAGGGGGCTCTGCCCGAAGATGAAAATAAGGAAGAAATGACTAATATTATAGAATAGATGGGCTCATGTATCAATAGCCCGAGGAAGCCAAAATTATACAAAAATAGTACTATTCACTCTTTTCTCTCAATGTTCTTCTTGTTTCTTTTCTATTTTTTGATACTTGTCTTTGGATCCTACTCTCTGAAAACCCTATTTTTCTTATATCCTCCACCCTTTCTTCACATCTTGACCTTTCATCTTTTCATCATAAATCTGTTCTCCTGACACTTGTCCCTTTTTACGTCTGAAGAAGGTGGTAGAAGCAATCTGCTTAGCGGTGACTTATACTATTCAAGTCACTTCCTCATTAATGCAGTTGATAAAACTGTTACCCACCATTTAATGCAGAGGCAACATGCTACTCCAAACTAAAAACTTCCTCTATTATCATTGATTTTCTCTCTTCAGATCCTTCTTCCCATTTGGAATGCCTTAGAGTCCTTTGTCTCATCTCTTCCTCTCCTCAGGTGACTTTCCTTCTCGGGCCCATGATATCCCCACACCACAACTCTTCAACTTCATCCTCGATCCTCGGGCACCCACAATATATATATATATATAGTGTCAAGTCTCAATCTAGTATTGTGCGAATTAAGAAAATCAACTAACAATTTTAATCAATTTTTTTTAAAAAAAAACTTATTACCAAAATTACTAAGCTAGGAAATCTATCACACATATATAAGTTCACAAATATTTATGTGGAAATCCCTTTTTCCTTTAAGGTAAAAACCACGGGACAAATTTTAAATAAATCTACTATTATAAAATCAATCACATTATCTCTTCTCAAATTTATACAAAACTTGAGATCTACTCTAAATACAATAATATATTATCTCTAGGGACTTCATCTGAGATTGTCACTAACTTTGAATACAACAACTCTTCGTGGTTGTACGTAGTACCCAAAAACCTCTCCCAAGAGAAAAACCTCAAATTTATTTTCTCATGTATGTCTCGTAGTTAAAGAAGATTTCTTTGTTTTCTTTCTTCTCACACACAAAGATTCCACCATGTTTTTTTTCGCACCAAATTTGCATTACAATTTGTAGAACTATCTTTTCCTTTTTACTCACACATGACATTTTTTTTTCTCGCTTCGCAACATTAATACAAGCTTCACAAATTCTTCTTCATTTGTGTGCTTAACAAAAATCGTTATACAAAACCCCCAAAATTTGTTGTCCCTCTCCTTGTATTATCTTCTAAGCAAAAATCTTTAATTCGTTATCAATACTTTTTCATACTAGTTCACTCTCATTATTATGATTTATTCCTTCTCCCTATAGGGAAGGTCTCTAGGTCAAAAACATCGAATCCTTTGTAACACGGTATATTTATACACCCAATTCTTATTTCTTAGTGGATAAGAAATACATTACTTCTTTAAGAAGGAATATGATGTCCATCCACTCATTAACCTATTTTTCAACGCCAAGAAAATTCAAAAGATAACTAAATTAATTTTCTTATTTCAAAAAAAAAAATCCCAATTTTTCATTCCAAGTCACAATTTGAATTCCCCCCCCCCCCCCCTCAAAAAAAAGTCAAAATTTGAATTTAAGGTAATTTTCTAACACATAGCATACAAATCCTAAGTACACTGGCCATTGTGTCATTGTTTTCTACCCCAAAAAAAAAATTGTAATAATGTTGTACAAGCATGATGACAATCAAGAAGTCTAATCAATACAAAGTATCATACTATAGCCTAATTAGGTCTTCCTTTTATTCAATTTCTTAAGCTGAGATGAGAACTAGTACAAATTCTTTCTATTTTCCATAGAATGTGAGTATCCTATATCTACATTATATGAGGAACCTCATGGATATGAATATGGAAATATAATGAAAACTCTTTTTGTACACTTAAGCATTAGACAATCACTGCACATTTTTGCTAACATTAAGCATCTAAATAATAAAAAAAAAGAAGAAAGAAAAAGAAGATCAAGTTTATACACAAAAAAAGAGAGATAATTATTAATGTGATAAATTATTAGTAACAAATAAAAAAATAATACAAAAAGTGAGTCAAGATAAAAATCAATAAAACTTATTACTAGCTTAGTACCCATTTGGATGCAGTTGATAAAGGCCAGTGTTTGCGTTTTGGCCTTTTTTTTATTTTTTTTTATTTTAAAGAAGATTGTTTCACGTGGAATTATGTTTTTTCAGTGAATCCGTGCATTGTTCATAGGACCCATAAATACTTTATTTAGAAAAAAAAAACTTTAAAATTGGGTTCTATAATACTGTTCACACATTTAAAAATTATTTTGCTACAATATTTTCAATTTTTAGTAAAATAAGCAGTATTCAAATAGATCCTTATTGTGAAAAACTGAAAAATAATTATGAAATTTTCTATATATATATACACGCACGAACATGCTTATCATGGTAATTATAAAGAAATAATAATAATAATAATAATAATGATGAGAATTAGAAACATCTATCGTTAAACACATGTACATCAGCCATCGCTCAACACGACGCGACTGTGATTGTGATTGTGATTGTGACTGTGACATTGATAGTTGATTTGTTTACGGAGGCACCGCATGGTTCCTGAGATTACCCGCTGGGGACCACGGCTATGTCACAGTACAGTGGACTGAATTTAATTGGACAATGGCTTCTCTACGCTACGAAAAAAAAAATTTTTCCTTTCTCAAAAAAAAAAAAAAAAAAAATTTCCTTTCTTGATGATGGGTCAAACTGTAATTTTCTCAGACAGGGAAAAACATATTTTTAAAATAGCTTAATTTTCTCAGTGGTCCTTATTTTGATTATTTAAAAAAAAAAATCATTTTGTATTTGCCCTTATATTTCTGTTAAGAAAAATGAGAGAACTAAAAATGAGAAAAATATGAATGGTTTGATTGATAAATAACTTTATTTTTGCTGAATAAAATAACTAAATAGTGAATAGTGTGTGGTAAAGTAGTTTGAGATGTGATTTTTGTAGTTTTTTGAAATTTGGATAGGTGAAAAAGTGTGTAAAATTGTTTAAAATGTAAAAATGTGAGTTTAAGATTGTAGACCAAACAGGCCCAAAGTATCAAAGATTTGTGTGATAGTTTCCTCCTCATCAAATTTTGATAATTCTCTCTCTTTGAAAATATATGTTTTAAATTCAACTCATGTTTGATGTAATCATTTTTGGTACTAAAAAGCTATTCTATTTTACCATTGCACCAAAGAGTCACTCTACAAATATAAGTGCTTGTGGGGCGTGGGGAGTACAATGGTCGGGGTTTAAGATTTCAGGAGAGAGCTTTATACACATATACACTTACATTAAGGTAGAGTAAAATTTCTATTTATATATATATATATATATATATATATGTATAAAGCTATTCTATTTTATGTATTAATTATAAGACTACAATTTCTTTTGCAAGTTATACAGATATCTTACCACCCAAAGTAGTAAAGAACCAACATTTTTACTTAATTAATCAAATATAAAGTTCCATTGATCAATGCCATTAGTTGAAGAGTCCAAATGATGCTCACTTTATGTTCGAGCAATTTGTTAGAGATAACTATTCCATAGTCACATATTGTGAGTATGTGCTATTTTTTGCTGGATCTATGTGTGTATGTTGGAATATAGAAAAACTATATGCTGATTTGGGGATTTGAATCTTCTTTTTTGCTTTGCAGTCTCATTTTGTGTTAGATTGTCAAGAATCTTGTAGCTTAATTGGCATCTCTCTATATATAAAATGCTTGAGGGTTTAGGAGGGGAAATGACGTTCGAATTGTGAAATTAGCCGTACATTGAAATAATCTTTGTTTTTTTTTGAAAAGAAAGAAAATATTGTTTATTAATCAAAAGTTGGTAAATTAGAAATTACAAGGGAAATTAAATCTGGAGGAACAGACTCCATCTAGGCTGTGAGAGGAAAAGAAAGTCAGCTCTTTGGACTAAGTCAAGCGCAATTGCATTATCTTGTTGAACAATATGAGAGAAATAATAATTCTGTAAAGAGCTAACATAAGTTATATACAGTTGAATTAAATATAATAGAACTTGATATTTAATATTTCAATGTAGTAAGTAGATAGAACTGTCAAATTGTGTGTAAAATTATTTACTGCACCAAACAGATGCAGCATGTCATAAATAGATATAATGCATGCTTATTTCCGATTCCTGAGTTGGATGATAGTTGATAACCATATCATAAGCTAGTATTGTTTTTTGAGAAGGATATCATAAGCTAGTAGAGAAATATACCACCTGGAACAAATAAATATATATAAATTCCAAATCAAACAGTAGAAGAAGACATTAAATATAACAAGGCCACACGCCACAAAAAGATTTATAAGCTCAACCGGTTTTGTTAAGTCAACAACAATTTTTTTTTGGTCACTAGTCACATCTCTTAAATAGTAATATTTGGTCCCATCAAAAAAAAGAAGTTAGTTTTGGGGTTTGGTTTTTTATAGAAAACATTTGAAACATGAGAAACTATCTTCTGATCGAGGGTTAATAGTTGTGACCAATAAAAACAAAATGTAATGTAATAGCTTTGGAGATTTTCGGAAATCAGTTTTATTATGTCGGTAAAGCAAAATCAAAGATCAAATAAATGATGGATTTTTGCCTCTTTTTCTTTCACTATACACTTGGGTTTTTTTTTTTTTTTTTTCCCCTTTGCCAGGTCTACTTGGGTCCTTTCTTTTGGCATATTTTTGACCACCAATTCAGCGTATCTTTCTAATTTAATGCCAATTACATTAGAAATAAAGTACCAATTTTGATTCTAAGATCTCTTTTCTATATGAGGTGCACTCATCAATATTGAACAATATTTCTTTTCAAACTAATTTGAAGAGAAATTCTACAAAATTCTTGTACGTATCTTTATATTGAGTGTGAATTTTGAAAATCTAACAGTTAGATTGCATGTTCTTATTATATCCGTCGTGCTTATAAAATTTAAAGAAGATCAAAACTCAATTGCTATGTCATTAAGCAAATAGTATTAAAATTTCAAATTTTTATGATCTAAATTTGTGTATAAAAAATAGATTTATTGATCGAATAGTAAAAAATATCTGATTTGAACGAAATTTGATGTGAATATTAAGAACATAAGGAACATGAAATTTAAACATTTATATTTTCAAAATTCACACATAAAACAGAGATATATGAGAAATTTGTAAAGTTTCTCAGAAACTTTGTTCGCACATACTAACAGCTCACATAACATTATTAGGCTCTATATGAATATCACTTTTCTAATTACCAATAATCATTCATCATGTTAGCAGTTTGAAAAAAAGTTTGTATGTCTAATATTATTAAAAAAATACTTATATGAGCACTGCACTAAATTGATAAAATAATAATAATAATAATAAAAGGTACAATTCACACCTAAAAGCAGAAACTGTTATTTGCTCAAAAAGGAAAAAGAAAAAGCAGAAACTGTTAAAAACTATACATAAATTTGACCATAAAAAAGTAAAATATAAAATTTAAACTCATCCAAATTCCAAACACAGGATCAAATTATTATTTTATTATTATTTTGTTTTAATGTCACATTTGGTTAAACAAAAGTGAAAAAATCAAAAGCCACCGAAATTTCTTTATCTTCTCTTAATAAATGTTTTGTTATTGATTTGGGGAGAAGTGAAAAGAAAGTCTAAATTGTTTGCTTATATATATATATATAGGCTACCAAAAAAGTCCACCCTATACTAACAAGAACCCGGCAAATTCAACGGAACGGACCTAATTGGTCCCCCCAAAATTCAAAATCTTTTAAATAACATTTCCATTTCTAAAATTTTAAATCAAATTATTTCCCAAAATTCAAAAATTTTAAGATTGAAAAATAAAAATAGTCCTAGAAAGACAGTACATGCAATGGGCTAAAATCCAAAACAAAAAATAGTGTTAGGAATTGCATGCTCAAACAAACGGACACATTACATGTGTTGTGTTATGTCCCCCCACTCTCTCTCTCTCTCTCTCTATGTCAGTCTCCAACGGATCTCACCCACTCTCTCTCTCTCTTACAGCATACGGCAAAATATACAAACTCTCTGAGATTCTCTCACTCACTCACTTGCTTCTCTCACTTTTTGATAAATACTTGCTTCTCTCCCTTGCTCTTTCTCTTTCATACAAGCTTACAAAACTCTTTTTTTTTGGTGTTTAATATTCTAGTATTGGTCTATTTCTCTCTCTCTCTCTTGACTATCGTTTTCTATGAAAGAAGCCCTCGTGAAGTGCATGTGAAGCTTGCTGGGAGATCCAGGACTTAATGATCCAAATGGGTTTGCTTGCCTTTTTCTGATTCAGGTGATAGGGGTGTTTCCCTTCTTGCTTTTTCTGATTCTTCTTCTACTTCCTTCTTTTTCTTTTTGTTTTCTTATTGTGTTGTTACATTAAGTTCTTTTTTGTTTTCTTTTTGTTTCCTCATGGCCTTATCTGATTCTCTCTGGTTTGTCGAAATCCATAATCTTTTTCAAGGTTTTTGAAGTAAAGGGGCTTGAGATTTTGATTGCTGCCGAGATTTCAAAAGATGGGTTGCTTTTAGTTTGTTCTGGTTCTGGGGTTTTTGCATGTTGAAGTTCAGAGGGTGGTGGTTTTTGTTGAGGTTGGGGTTTTTGGTTGTAATCTCATGCATTGGAGTTCAGGTGGTGGCTAATGCTGCTTCTTTTGGAGTGGCATTTGAGTTTCGCGCTTTAAAGCTTGAATCTTTTTGAGCTTTGATTTCATGGGTTAAAAGGGATTGCCCTGCTTACTTTATATTATAGGTGGATTTTATGCCTTTGAGTAGCTTTGTTGTACTTGAGGGTGTTATTATTGGAAATGGGGTTTTGCTAATGGGTGGTTTTGTTATTGATGGAGGATCTTTAATTGCTTGAATCTTGGCATTGTTTTGGGCTTTGCTATGCCTTCATTGAGATATCATTGGTGGGTGATAAGGAACTAATGCCATAATTGCCAAGAGTTTGTGACAGTTATACAATAAGAAATGCTATATACATTAATTTCTTTCCTAAATTTTAAAGAGATTCTTCTATTGGAGGCTTTAGTGTTCTGATCATGACCAGAGCTGTCCGCGATAGGATTCTTAAGGATGCGAATGGTGATATCGGTGATCATCTACGCAACCACATACATTTGACGAATTGTATTCACTTGAAGAATCATATGCACAAGAATAGCCCCATATTAGCAGATAGGTCTCTTATGAGGGACCTTGTGGTCCTACAGAGGTCAAGATCTCTCAGGGACCCTTCTGCAAGTCCTCCCTCATGGCATTCACCTTCCATTGTTGATCTACTTCCAAAGAAGGGTGAAAATGATGCAAGGATTCGGGAGGGGAGAAGGTCTATTGGCATTGAGCGTCGGAGGGAAGCTAGGAGGATGTCAGGAAGCTCACCTACATTACCCAATTTATCCACATCAAAAGTTGCTCCTGGTGAGGTCAGTGGGGGTAATGATGGGGTAGCGGCAATAAGTGAACGTAGTAGCAAGAGTGGAGTTGGAAATGGTAGAAGAGTTAGGAGAGAGGAGTCTAGTCGGAAGAGTAATAGGACTGATATTTTGGGTGGCAATGAGGAGCCTCCACTCAATCAAGATGGAAATGTCTTGACTCATGATGTTGTTTCTAGAAACTCTGAATCTAAAGATAGAAAGAGTAAACAAAAGGGGAAGCAAATTGGAGATGTTCAACATAAGACCCTGTCCGAGCAGTTGAATGATGGTCTAACTGATGATGTAGCATCTTCTAACATCCACCTTCGTGGAAGTCATTCTCGATGGGAGAAAACTGTTGATGAACCACAAGCCAGCATTCATGCGTACTCCAGTGGGTTAAATAGAGTTAAAAGGCGCAAGTTTCGAGGCACAAGAAGAACTCGAGCTTCAAGAGACGTTGGAGCTCAGAATGAATTGTCTGTGGCATCTAACACATTAGCTCAGGGTTCAGCCTGTGCCAAGTATTTGATGGAGGAGGGGGAAGAAGAGTATGGCAACGCAAATGTCACAAGGGCTCCAAGAAATGGGTGTGGGATTCCTTGGAATTGGTCAAGAATTCACCACAGAGGTAAAACTATTCTTGACATGGCTGGAAGAAGTTTGTCTTGTGGTTTATCAGACTCAAGGTTAAAGAAAGGTGGTTCAACTGCCCATGGGAGAGAAATGTCTGACATGCCAATGGCATCTGATTACACAAGCTCATCTACAAGATCTGATGCAGAGGCACTGCCTCTGCTGGTTGAGGCATCTGGATCTCAGGAAACGACTGACAATGCTGGTTGGGTCCATAACTATTCCGGTGAACTTGGAATTTTTGCTGATAATTTATACAAGCATGATGTTGATTCAGACCTTGCTTCTGAAGCTAGATCTGGTGATCAACGCAAGTTGAGAGGCTACCGCAAAAATAGACACCAGAGCCTCACACAAAAGTACATGCCACGAACCTTCAGGGATCTGGTGGGACAGAATTTGGTAGCACAAGCTCTTTTAAATGCTGTCATGAAAAGGAAGGTTGGATTGCTGTATGTGTTTTATGGACCCCATGGCACAGGTAAAACTTCCTGCGCCCGCATATTTGCCCGAGCTTTAAATTGTCAGTCTTCGGAACATCCTAAACCTTGTGGCTTTTGCAATTCTTGCATTGCACATGATATGGGTAAGAGTAGAAACATAAGGGAAGTTGGTCCAGTCAGTAATTTTGACTTTGAGAGCATTATGGATTTACTTGACAATATGATTGTTTCCCAGCTGCCATCACATCATAGAGTGTTTATCTTTGATGATTGTGATACTTTGTCCTCTGATTGCTGGAGTGCCATATCAAAGGTCATTGATCGAGCTCCCAGACGTGTGGTTTTTGTCCTTGTCAGTTCGAGTCTTGATGTTTTGCCTCACATAATCATATCCAGGTGCCAGAAGTTCTTTTTTCCAAAGCTGAAGGATGCAGATATTATCTATACTTTGCAGTGGATTGCGACCAAAGAAGATTTAGAAATTGATAAGGAAGCACTAAAACTTATTGCATCAAGATCAGATGGATCATTGAGAGATGCTGAGATGACTCTTGAGCAACTGAGTTTGCTTGGCCAGAGGATCTCTGTCCCTCTGGTTCAGGAACTGGTAAGTTTATCTTCACTTTTGCTATCAGAATTAGAATTTTATATTTTTCATATCCTCTTATGTTTGCTTTATGCCTATCATCTTGAAAATATATGTTTTAATCTTGAACCAAATAATGTAAATATGCTTGAGATTTTGCAACTAGATATGCATGGTGACATACCCGCAAAATATTAATTCTGGAGCTGCTTCCTATGCCAATTGTCCTTTAGGAGAGTTAATTATCAAAGTTTCACTGTCACTCTTTAAGTTAATGTTTTTGATGTATTATTTGATGAAATATGATGATTTTTCCAATATGTTGGAATAAGATTTTGGATGAAGTACTTAGTTTTTATTTTTGGGCCTGCAGGGGGGGGGGGGGGGGAGGGGTCTCTACTTGCTTGAGTTTTTGTGTGTGAAAGATGAATATTAATGGGCGGACACTTTTCTCTGAGCCACCAAAAATGATGAGAATTCTCATCTTTTCTCTTGGGAGATTACAAGGCTAAATGATAATAATTGGTATCAGTGTGTAATAATATCTGGAATTTCAGATTCTTTATCATGCCATTCTCATAAAGGTATTAAAAAAAATGTTTTGAGGCCCGAAATTTAACTTTTTGTGGGCATAATAATTTAATTTTTAATGACAGGATCATGGATTCTTTTGGTAAATTTTAAATTTTGATCTTTTTGATTTGGAGGATGATCAATAGAGGCTGAAGTGATACAACAATGGGAATGGAGTTATTGTAGCATTACAAGTGTTTGGTAGGATAAGTAATTGAGTACATTTATGATGTATTTATTAGTCTAAGATTAATTGATTAGGTTTTTATATCTATAATAGTTGATGTTTGGGTTTCTATTTTATACTATGTTGCTTTTGAACTTATTATATTTCAGTTGCATATTTTTAAAACTTTATATGTCCATGTTTATTGCATTTCTAAGTTGAACATGAGAAGGGTAATGACATGAACAAATTTTTTGACTTATCAGCCGATGGGAATGTATGGTGCATGTTAGGCTTATGATTTTACTTATTTAGTGTTTCTGCTGCATCTGATGGTTATTTGCATCCTCTATGAATGTTTTCCCGTAGATGTAAAGAAGTTGTTGTCATTATTTCAAATTTGAATTTTTGTTAGCTCCTTTGGTTGCGTTTTATTGTCTTATCATCTGCAAGTGTGGCCTCATTTTCTTGCCTTCTGATGTACTCTAATTCAATGTTTTTTTTATTAAATCTTTTTGTTTTATTTATAATGCACGTCCATACAAATTTTTTCGCTGCATTTTTTGTCTTTAGAGAAAATTCCCTTCTATGTACTTTCTTTCCAACACTTGTTATTAGTAACAGATGTCATTGATAACTGTTGTATCCATAGTATATAGGAATGCTTTTCTACCTTCACAACAACTGAAAGTTATAAATCCTTTTTTCAGGTTGGGCTTATCTCAGATGAAAAATTAGTAGATCTTCTTGATTTAGCACTATCTGCAGACACAGTTAACACCGTGAAGAACTTGAGAATAATAATGGAAACTGGTGTAGAGCCATTGGCTTTGATGTCACAGCTTGCTACAGTCATTACCGATATACTTGCTGGTAGTTATGACTTTACAAAAGACAGGCATAGAAGGAAGTTCTTTCGACGACAACCACGTGAGTAACTGTTACCAGCTATATTAAAAAAAAAACTAATTCATTTATTTATTCACAAGTTTTGGTGATGTTGATCATATTATCTCTCTGAAGATATGTGCATCTGAATATCTGTAATTGCGTCATTCCTTGTTCTTTTCTTCATCTCATTGTATACCAATTTCATGTTGTGCAACTCTCTTTCAGCCTTCCTCTTTAAATAATAAATGGAGCTAGTTTGTGCCAACTTTTCCTTTGTGGCTTTTCTGATTACAGCTCAATCTTTGTTCTTATTGGTTGCAGTATCCAAAGAAGATATGGAAAAACTGCGTCAAGCTCTGAAAACTTTATCAGAGGCTGAAAAACAACTGAGGATGTCAAATGATAAATTAACGTGGCTAACAGCTGCGTTGCTTCAACTAGCTCCTGATCAGCAGTACATGCTGCCCACTTCTGCGGACACTAGTTTTAGTCACAGTCCCTTAGCCCTAAATAATGCGGGCGGAAGAGATTTAGCCAGGAGAGTAAGTGAGCATTCTGAGATGTCCAATAAGGAGAGACGCTTGTCAACAAATGTCAGAATAGAAAATCTTCGTGCTGGAAGTTCTGCTGATTTCCGAGAAAATGGCACGCTTAAGGGTATTAGTTTAGAGAAAAAAAGACATGCTGGGACTAGTATGGTTCATCAACAGACATCCACACATTCTACTGACAATAACAGGGTAAGTGGCCGGCATATTCCTGGTAAAAGCCATAGAGGAATTGCAGATATCTGGTTGGAGGTGCTTGAGAAAATTCAAATTAATGGTTTGAAGGAGTTTTTGTATCAAGAAGGGAAGCTGATCTCAGTCAGTTTTGGTGCAGGTACACCCCAATATGCATTCGTCATTTTCAAGTGCCATGATTATTGCCCCAATATCTCTCTGTTAGAAAGCTTTTTCATTATTGTCCTGTTTTATGTTAATTTCATATGTGAAAACTCTTGGTGCATGGGAATTTGAAAAATTTTGGGGATCAATTGGTTTGTGGAGGCATAAAATCTGGGGCCAAAATTGGAAACTCAAAAATTGAAGTAACTTATATTGCTTTTTCCATAATGTGCCAACAACACTAAATTTAATTAAAGTGCCCTAACTTCTCAATTTTCAAGATACTTCGGTTTCAATTTGTTGCCAAAACATCCATCTGATCTTACCAATGTATTTACATCATTCTTCATCTATGTTGTTTACGGAATCTGGTTCTTTTTCAATTCCATCTCACTTTTCAAGATGTTAAGAAGCAGACTAGCCTTGAAAGACTTATGACCAAAAGTGTTTTTTTTTAAGGCTACAAGTTAGGTACAAATTTCAGATAAGGGATTCCTTGCTCTGGATGTACTCAGAAAATGAATTAGATTGTGTATTAATGTGACTCTTCATATAATTTACCCTTAAAATGTTCTATTCATTGGAAATCAAAGAACTAAAATCTTTTTAGGGGTTTCTATATTTGTCCCCCTTGGACTTTCCCCTTGTGTCTATTATGCCCTAACCTTTCATTTGTCGCAATACCTGTGCCGCTTTTGCAACCTGTGTCCTGTCAATAGATTTTTGTAACATAGTCATGAAGGGGATAGGGTGTTGTGCATGAGAGATTGGCTTTGCTGGTCATCAAACAAAAATATACATCAATCATCTTATTCTCAATTGCTTGGTTTGTTATTGGGTAAAACTATCAATAACTATCTTGGAGTGATGATTGAAAACTCAATTTTCATATAATTGAATAGTCACATATGGGTCAAATGGCCACTTTGGAAGTTTCTTGAGATCCCCTATTAGTAGATGACATAAAACTGTTTACTGAAGGAGCTAATTGGCACAGGCAAATTCCAGGGAGGGCATTGCTTCTAAGGAAAATTTGACAAACAGGAGAAAATTTCCAGGGTTTAACTATACAGACGACTATATTTTATGCAGTGAAATGACAATTACCTCACCCCAGCTCATATAGCCAAGGGGTATCCCTCCCTTAAATAAAGGGGAGGTCTTGGGTTTTAGCACATGGGAGATGAGATTTAGGACTACTATTTCACGTGTAGACTACTATTGTTGTGTGCTTGGAGGGGGAGGGGGGGGTGGGGGAGAAAAAGATGACCATTATTGCCTTCTTGTTTGTCTTTGTAGTCCATTGGTATTTATCCAATCCACAGGAAGGGAGCAATTTTCGAGTTTTAAGACTATTACGCATTGTGTGACCTAAGAATATCACTTGATTAGGCTCATTGGTTGCGTCTCACCTTGAATCTCTTGGTGTTTGTAAAGTGTACTTACCCAAAATACCTTCACCTCCTATAGCCAGTTTCACCCAGATTCCCTCAAATATCAAAAGATGTAATGAACTTACCTCTTTTTGCCACTTAGGAAATATGAATACATGTTCTCATTATCATAGCAAAGATTTATTTGTAAGGTTTTACGATTAGGTGAGGCTGATTCCAAAAATTCTGTTTTGGTTTTAAAGGCAAACTGGCAAACTGGCAAATTCCGAATTCCATTTTTGAATTTCGAATTAGATTTTAATTTAATGTTATAATTTTGAATTTGGGCTTTAATGTTGTGGAGGGTTTCATGAGATATAATCCCTAAAGCCTAATTAAAAGAGGCTCCTGGAATAGTTTGAAGTGGAGTGCAATTTGAATAAATATTCTGATTAGAGATGTTTCTCTAGGCTTGGTGGTGAAGGTGAAGACTAGGATATGTCCTATTCTTTCTTTCTTTTCTATTTTTCATCCATTCCAATCTGCATCAGTCTAGCTGCCAGTACTGATGCCTCTTCACTTTAAGTAATGCTTATCTAAATTTATTTCTTGACTTCCTGTGCAGTAACTAATGGTTTGTCCAATTAAATTTCTTTTTCTTGCAGCCCCTACTGTGCAGTTGATCTTCACTTCACAACAGACTAAATCAAAAGCTGAGAAGCTGAGGGAGCATATTTTAGGAGCATTTGAGGCCGTTCTGTGTTCCCCAGTGATAATTGAAATTAGATGTGAACCAAAGAAAGTTTCAGGATCAGGTGTACATGTGCCACTTATCTTATCAGCTTCTAGGGACAGTTCATCTCAAATTAGAGATAAAAATGGAGTTGGCAGTCAAGCCCAGCTCTTGCAAACTGACAATCTTGAAATGGGAAGAAGTGAAATTGTAGAAGTAGCAGCTTCTCCGAGGGAACCCGAGGGTAATGAGCACGGTGATAATCATGCAGCAGCTGATAAAAGAGGCTTAGGAGGATCTGGTGTGGGAGAAGGAACAGCTTCTTATAAGAAATCAACCATGGCTTCACTCCCAGAAAGACGAAAACTTGGTGAACAAAGTCAGAGCCTTGTTAAAAGCAAGGTGTCCCTTGCCCACGTAATTCAGCAAGCTGAAGGATGTTCACAGCGAAATGCATGGTCAAAACGCAAAGCAGTTTCTATTGCCGAAAAGCTTGAACAGGAGAATTTGTATGTAATGCAATCCCATTGTCCTTTTTCAAAATTAATCTTCTTTCTAATTACACTTTTACAGCATTTGATGGTTGACAAGGAGCAACCGAACCTCTTATCACAATTACATTAAACTTTAAAATTTTAATACCTTCAAATGACTGGAAAATTTTATATTAGCACCTCCTCCCCCCATAAGAATGGAGTGGAGTGTACGGTCATGGGCTCAAAACTTACAGGGTGCGTTTTTTACTTATCAAGAAAAAAAGGTTGTTAGTGATATAAAATTATTTGGTCAGGTGTAATAGACATGGATTTTGAGTATGTGGAATTTCTTGTCAAAGTTCAATTCCATCTTCTCAATTCAGTAGTTGCATCATCATATGGCTATAATTGTTCTCTCCTCTGGTCAAATTATGGGATTGGATAATTAACAAGAAAGGACATATTCAATGTTAAAAATCATAATATTAATGGAAAAATGGCCAAAAGCTTAGAAAAATTATAAGAAAATTAGATGAAAGTATCGTGCGAAAAGAAGCAAGAGAAGTAATGAATTGAAATTTGAACCAGTTTACGAGTAGAAAAATAGAAAAGGTTTGCATAGAAGAGGTCTTCTTAACTTCGTTGAAGTTGTTTGAGAATGCATTATGGTGAAAATATTTCTTTTCCTGATGTTAAATATTTAAATAAGACAAATTGGTGACGGTTACTTGGTCTAAATTGCTCATTTCTGGGAAGATAACAAAGAGAAGCACCTTAGGACATATTCCTTTTATAGATAAAAGCTTAGACATATAAGTTTGAACAAATTTAACTTCTTTAGTTATGTGACAGCTTGATTTTCAGCAATGTGTCCTCCCTAAGGAGAGAAAACAGAGGAACTTTTCTTCTATATTTCATGTTTAATTTAGTATGAGTACACTTATACTGCGAACAGAATAATGGTTGGATAAGTTTCTTAGAATAACAATTAGGATCCATTTTTCCCCAATTCAAATTGGAACTCTTTGGTATTTAAGACAGTGATTAGAATATTTTGCATGCTTAAACATAATCTTGTTTCATTTTAAATCGGTTCTAAAATTTCTTAAATTTACAGGAGACTGGAACCTAGATCAAGAAGCCTACTTTGCTGGAAAGCAACTAGAGTAACTCGTCGGAAGGTAACTCATAGTGATCATGACGGTCTTATGATGAATTCTTTAAATTCCATTCTTTTGAGTTGTGGACTTTTATTTATATATATATAAAAAAAGAGTTTTGATATTCTCCTCTCATGCACATTACCATGTTGTGCTTTCTTGCAATTAGTTAAGTCCAGTATTAAAGGAGGCATTCTTTTTTTTTTTGTTGGTAATTGAGTAAAGGTAATATAAATTTAGTGTTTCCTGGTTGTGTTAATGGAGAGGCATGCCAAGGATCAGTCTGTTAGGGGCCAGAAATGGGAGAAACCTCTGTGTGTTTATTTTCAATTCTGTTGTACATGGTTGAGGCCTGATTGATGTGGAATGAGGCTTTATAAGGGCTTCATTAATATTTCTTACATAGTTAACCTCATAACCTAGTACCTAATACTAATTTTTCTTGGAAAATTTACCTCTGCATGAACATATGTGGTGCTAAATGTTTCAATTGAAAACAACAGAATAGCAAAAATGGGATAGATCAAAGAAGCAAGGCAATAGATGTGGATTGATCAAAGGGATATTGGGAATAAATTACATGATGGATATGCTTAAGTTCATGTGTTCATGCTCAGATTTATTTATAAATTAAAATCAGGCGGGCTTGAGGAATAGCAAAAAGCCAACCGACAATAGATCACTAGTTTTCAACCCATCCCTCTTATCCATGTGAGACAGTCATTAAAATAAGCTTGAGTGGGGGCAAACTATTGGTTAACCCACCTCATTTTCTTACCAGAGCCTCATTAGCCTATCATAGTACTTCAACCAATTCCATTTTTTTTTTTTTGGATAGGTAATAGCAGCTTTATTGATTAGAAAAGTACAATTTGTTGACGATAGTAAACCCACTACACTTGAAACGAATACAAACAAATCAAAAAGAAGAGCTAATAGAAATTAATAAATCAGATATGGAAATACAATGTGTAAAACCCCATATATGAGACCTCTCAAATAAAGTCCCAGCTAGCAAAGACATCGAAAGATCCACAGGTCTCTCAATATCTTCAAATGTATGTGAATTGCCAGATTAACCACATAAGAAAAAGAAAATTAATAGTACTTCAACCAATTCAACTGCTTTCTTCTCTGAATAATTATGTCTATTCTCATCATTTCTTCTTTTCATCTTCATTCAAAAGTTATTTAACTCTTAGGTGTCATTTTCTTTCCAGAGTTATTGTTCATGTTTTTCAAGGCCATATTACATTATATTTTTCCTTAAGTGTAAGCTTAGTCAAATTAAATAAATAAATAAAAGAAAAAAATGAAATGATATTAGTGTAGAAGAAAGTTCTAGCCATGCATAGTTCTTTCTATACTTGATTGGACCTACCGCCAGTCATTGCCAAGACCATCTTGTTAAAACTTCCCAACTTGTCTTTATAAGATTTTCCAGCATTTAAATTTTAAGTTGCTAAATTATTCAGTAAGATCCATTTATTTTTACCCCATTTTTATTTCTAATCTCATTTTAATTAATAGCTATGTAATGATTATTTTATTGTGATCTGTTTGAGGATGTTGCTTATGAGTGTGGCCATCTGCAGCTTTCACGGTTGAAAATTAGGACGCGGAAACCACATTCATTGCTGAAGCTTGTTTCCTGTGGAAAGTGTCTCTCAGCTAAATCTCCAAGGTAATGCAAGAAAAGGATTTAGGATGGCTTAGAAGGGTAGATTGTGCAACATCATTTGTATTATTTGTATTTAGCGATTTTCCTGCCATTTCTAGGTTAATTTATCTTTCAAATATTTTTTCATTGAATAAAGGTATGATTTATATCTGAATTAGAAAATGTAGGAAAGAAATTAGATAGTGCAGCCTCTATTAATGATATTAATTTTTTATGAGCAACTGTTCTGTTTTTAGGCCTTCTTGTATTCCGTCAAATGCAGGCTTTAATTAGTTGTGGTATTAATTTTGGGTGATACTGGGGATACTACAAATGTGACATAAGGCTTACAAACTGATGTATCAAATTTTCAAATGCAAAACAAAAAATATTTAAGAAATTTATTTCTTATGTTGTTTATGTGCCAGTCATCACATTCATCCTCATGTCAGTTTGTAAGCCATTTGTTGTAAAATTGGTGGTAGCTTCCACATTTTCCATTAATCTTTTACACTTTGTGCCTATCAATAATTAGCCCGTGCAAGGCATTGGCACAGTACGTGCATTACAAGAAGTGCCTTGTGTAACTGTTTGTAGCTAGAACTCTTCCCACTTGTCTACCTTGCTTTACTTCTAAAGATGGGTAGGGAAATGTGTATCTAATCAGTGTTAAGGAATAGTGAGTCGAGAAATTGTAGAATCAGAATGTCTCCCACTGAAAGTTGGTGTGCTCCTCAAAAGGTGCCTACATAACTTTTTGTAGTTAATTCTCTTTCTAAGTTCCAACTTGTGTACCTTGCTTTACTTCTAGAGACGCATAGAGAGATGTGTATCTAATCAGTGTTGAGGAATTGTAAGACAAGAAATTATGGAATGACAATGTCTCCTTCAGAAAGTGGCTGGGCTTCTCTCTAAATGTCATTACCTAAAGTAGATGTAGAAGACTGCCTCACTGTTACATAATTCTCTCGACACTGTAATGTTCCCTCGGGCCTGACTTGTTACAAAGATTTGAAAAACAATCCTTTCTTAATCCTTGGCAAAAACATGTCCCTGCTTATCACATGACTTAATAGAAGATGTTATTGTTGTTGACTTATGTAAAGCAAGCAACGTAGCAAACTAAAATTGTCTTCGGACTTCAGCTTAATCCAAATCAATAGTTAAACCTTTGTAGGGGTGATCTCCTGTAAATAAAAATATATTACTATCCTTAGTCGTGTTTGCTTGTATATTAGGTCAAACCTCTTGAGTGGAAAAACTGGCTAGTGTTACATGAACAGATAACAGGGTTTTCAAGCTCTCAATATCTAGAAATCACTTATTTTTCTTCATTTTCATTGACAATATTGAATTGTGTTGCCTCTTTTCCTTATGTGAAGAATTTGAGGCAGATATACGTGATCTTTTGCTGATATTCCACTTCCATCCCGGACCACTGATCTTTCTGCCAGCTGTGTTTCATCAGTAAATTTGAATCCCTTTACCAAAATGGCAAAGAAAAAATAAAAAGCTTTTGACATGTAGTCATGAAAAAATTTATAACCTTTCTTGACCAACTTTTAGTTTTGAGTGGTTTTTTTTTCTTTGTACCCCATAGTCTGGGCTACATGATGGGATCCCCTTACCCATAATTGCCCTTATCTTGGGTGAAGGCCAGATCAATCCAAGTCTCAAGTATGAGTCCAAGAGACTTTACTAGTTGAAATAGATGTTATTCGGTTATTCCCATAGCCATTGGTTCCGTGGTGCAAGACAGTCTTTGAGTTCTTAAAAATTCTACATGTTGTAGTACAATTTTGTCTAGCCTAAAAGTTGTTATTTCAGCTTGGCTTGGATTAGTTCATCAATTTCCTGCATTGTGGATTGGGCTGTTAAATAGCTAATGTTTTCTCATTCTCTGTTTAGTGTTGTAAGTAGTGGTGAAGTAAGAATTATTAATAGCCATTAAACAAAAGATTTCCGTCCTTATTCCCGTAAAATAACTATTGATAGTCATTAGATTTTTGGTCTGTCTCCACTAAATTCCCAATTCAGAACACAATGTTGTAGAGTTGAAGTGCTCAGATTGGGCTGCAAAGAGAATTTACTTTAGCTAGTCATATGTTTTCTGAACTTTTTACTATAGCTAGTCAATAAAAATGATTATATATGAGCACATATTATTCAAACCACATTGGTCTTTTTTATCATAATTTTATAGTTTCTGGTAGAACAGTATCCTTTGTGTGAGAGTTGTGTTTCTGGCAAGAACCATGATTTCAATATGGTTTTTGAATGAGATGACTATACTTGTTAAACAGGGTCTTTAATGCCACCTCTTTGCACCTAAATGGACCGTCTGAATTTCAGCTTTAAGAGCCAATTCATCTAAAGTATGACTATAAAAATATGAATTTCTAATGCGTTTCGTGTATTCTATTCAACAGTGATGCATACGCAATTGTTTAATAAGCTGGTCTCACACTCCATGATTGACCCAACACTTGTGGTAGGCACAAGATGCTTCCTTTTTCTATTATACCCTTTCATACGGACAGTCTTATTATCTGGGTGTTTCTGAATAAATTTCTTGTAGATTGTGTTATAGAGCATGTGGGATTTGATTATCAAACTTAGCAATGCTATTCATCGCTTCCCCTCATCCCCTAAAACACTCAAGCTCGGTCATAAATAGTCATTGACTCCCTCTATGAACTAAGTTCACCACTAAATAAAGGGACTAACATTGCTACCTATGTGTTAGAATTCCAAACTCGATAGAATTTCAAAATTACCTGTCTAGAAGCAAACTCAAATCATCTATTTGGTTTTGAAGTTAAAACCAACTAACAAGGCACAAGAACGATATTGCGGTTTTAAATTGAGTGATTATGATGGAAATTCTTGTTTAGGGGAAACTCTGTAACAATATTCCCATCATCATTGATTTTAGGCATCCCTGAATTCTAACTTCTAAGCTAACTTTGTGAAATCTGCACTCTTTTTCTTTTTTTTTTCTTTTTGTTGCTAATATCTGCACTCTTATTTTGTACAGGTTTATATATTGTGTTTCATGTTTATTTATTTTAGAGTCAATTTACAGCCTGGCTCACATAAAAAATAAATAAAAATATTGCCCCAGCCATTATTTAGAGAAGTAAAAAATTCGGTGCTTAACATGTTAAAAATACAATTTAGAAGTATGGTTTTAACTATTTAGTTCAAGCTACAGCTACAGCTACAAGCCCAAGTATTCTTAATTCTATATCATTGTGTCAGTGTCTTTGTCAAAAGGATATAGTAAGTTGTTTTGAAATGTTATCCAAGGCATAAACAAAACATTTGATCTTCGTTGTTGGTACTTTGTGTAATATCACCATCAATAATAGTAATAAATAAAATAAATTAAATTAATTAATGTTCCTTGGTTGAACCTGGACTCACTAAACACCCTAGTATAAATATAGCATTCAAAAGCTATTGTCAAAATGCGGTGGGAAGTAATATATGAACACCCAGAAATGTGAACTCGTTGTCATTTTCAGTGACACAGGTTTTGAATAAACTAATACTAAAATGTTGACTTGTTCATCATGAAGAAAGTGCAAACTAAAAGATTAGTCACGATTTGAAGCTGCGTGTGAATCCGTGGTCGGCCCGTTTGAACTCCGAAAGCGACCAGAAAAGCTGAATGTTCCGCTTACTTTGCTGAAAGGCAAAGCCTTTTCTTTCTTTTCTTTTTTGTTGTTGCAAGAACAAGTGTGAAAGTGTTTTACTGGAAACCGTGTTCTTGCTTTTCTTGAAAAGCATGTTTGCACACTCTCAGTCACTGGTAAGGAGGGAGGCAGTTTCTAAGCAATGTGCATGGTACCATTTTCTTATAAAGACAGTTGAAAGAGTAAACACTTAAACAAAAGAAGAGGTTGTGAATGTGTTATATGCTGATTGCTGACCCTACCAATCTTCCACCTTGAGTGATTGTGTAATCATGTTGTGTAATTCAGAGGTCCCTCTTGAGCATTCCATAAACCTGTGGAGCAAATAGGGGCTTTCTTTGTTTTTTTGAGGGCAGACTTTTTTCTTTCTTTCTTTCTTTTTTTTTTTTTTTAAAGAAATTTTTATTTAACATTGTTAGAATTTGTCAGCATAAGCCAGTTTAATATACTTTCAATATGACAAAATGTTGTTTCTGATCAAAAACAAATTAATTATATGATTTTGATGGTACTAAAAAAAACCTTGAAATCATACAATTATTATTATTTTTTTAATCAGAGAAAACGTTTTGAATTTGGATTTGAATATTTTGATTATTTTCAAATCCAAATTCAAGTTATTCAACCATATTTATTGATTCTCCAAAAAAAAAAAAAAATTCAACTATATTTATTAGAGTTATGTAATTATTACCCACCTAAGCTGTCCACATTGCACGGATCTTGACTTGAATATTTTGGCTTGTGAGAAAACCTTGCAGAGAATGGGAAAATCTGTCGATCGTCGGATGAAATTGTTTAACTGTACGTCATAATGTTGGTTGTTCAAACTTTAATGGCCTGTGTTTTTTCTGTTCGTTAAAAATTCAAATGGTTTATGCTCCACACGATTTTAAGAGTCACCCTTTGACCATCCTTTTGGTTAGCCTAAAAATGTTTTTTAATTTTTTGGAAAAGAAACTTAGGTTATATTTGATAACATTTTTGTTTTCTATTTTTAAAAACTTGTTTTTGGAAAGGAAATATAAAAAATAAAAAAAACAATTTTCTATATTTTTGAAATAAAAAACATGTTTGGTTAGTCGAAATTAAAAAAATAGTTTGTTAAAGAAAAAAAATACTAAAATATGTTGTTATTAGGATTTGAACTCTAATGTTAACTCATTAAATGAAACAAATTTATTAAATCAAGTGCGTGTTTTATTTGATTTTTGTAAACTAGAAACTGAAAATAACTTTTTGCATGTTTTTAGTTTCTTTCACCAATTGAGTTTTGTAAATAGTTTTTGTTTTCTGTCTATTTTGAGTTGCCAAACAAGTTTTAGTTTCAAAAATAGAAAATTATTTTTAAAAACAGAAAATAAGGAGAAAAAAAGTTACCAAACATACCCTTACTTTTTGGAAAATATTTAAAAAGAAATTAACTTATTTTCTTATGTTTGTTGCAATTTTAAAAATTACTATATAAAAAAAAATTATATTGTTTGATTCAGTGATTCATACATAAATCATTGATATTTCTTATAGTTTTAAATAAATATATGAAAAAAAATTATTCACATACAAATTACTTTAATAAACTTATTAGAAAACTTATTTTTCAAATTTTTTTTGTTTGTTAATTGTTTGATTTAAAAAATACAAATTACTTTTACTAAGGGTCCGTTTGGATAGAGCTTATTGCTGAAAACTGAAAACTGAAAACACTGTAGCAAAATAATTTTTAAATGTGTAAATAGTGTTGTGGGACCTATTTTTAATATTTTTTTCTGAATAAAGTGTTTGTGGGCCCTATGAACAGTGCGTGAACAGTGAAATTTGTCTATCGCACAGTAAAATACCGTGCATGAACAGTACCTGTTACTGTTCATGCACGTTGAAAAAAAAAAAAACGCAGAATCGCTGGACGTGGCCACAAAACTCTGTATCCAAACTCAGCCTAAACTTATAAAAAAAATGGCTTATTGGATGAATATCAATCTTCAGTCTTAAATACCGTTGTCAGAGTTGTTATTTGAATATTTTCACATACAAATGTTTAAATGACTTAATTTTATTTAACTTTAAATAGCAACAAATGAAAAATGAATTACATATCCCGTTTAGAAATAGGATTTTAAACCTATCTCAAATAAATAAATAAATAAATTGTTATGATGCTTAAATATAGGATTTTAAGTCGATAAACAAATGTAGCTAAAAAAAATGTTGATTAAAAAAAAATCATAATAGATTTCTATATAATGCGCGCTAATTATATGATAGCTAAAATTTACTGTAAAAAATGAAGAAGAACTATGTCAAACCGTGGAGTGATTTTGGTAAAAAACTGAAAATTCGACAACCATTTATAAGAGTGTAGTTTTAACTTTTGAGGTAAAATTTTGATTTAAAGTCACAATTTTAAGTTTAAGTTAGCAAGTGCTATTTCACAAGGATAGCTCAAAACCACAGGTTAAAGTTTAAACTCACGATTTTACTCAAGGTAGAGATTAAAAATGATTGATGGTCCAAAAGTTCCCTTACTCGTCTATAATCTATATGTGTTGCTCACAAAACTCCTTCAACCCCACTCTTCCTCTGTCCTTCGACATTCTTTATAGGCAAAACACGTTTCCCCCACCCTCTTTCTCTCTCATGAGTCATGGGAGACATACTTCTCGCCCAAAACAATGTGAAACCTAATCTTTGTTATGGGTTCACCTTTCACAGTAGCTAAAGAACCAAAAATAATGTTTGAACTTTGAACCCATGTTACTCAACTCAAATAGTTAAGAGTCCAACTCCTAAGTATTAGCAAAAGAATATGATTTTTGTCCGATTAATATACATATATATATATATATATATGTATATATGTATGTATGTATGTATGTATGTATATCTTTATGAGTGAACAATCTTTCAAAATCAATATTTAAAAGATCGACTCATAACAAATCATTTCTTAGCTTTTTTTTATTATTATCAATAAGTCAATGGATCCAAAATGAGGTCACTTGTAATGATTTGTGGAATATGTTGATGAGTGAGATATAACTGTAACAAGGAGTTTGACAATCATGTAGTCGAACCCCTGATTATTCATTAGGTATGTCTGCAAAAAGGCAAGGAATCACGTATTAGGTTAGATACCAACAAGAGGACTAGTCAATACCACACCAATATGGTCGGTAAGAATATTTAAAATGTGTGCTCAAATAATTCAAAATGTGGAGAAGATGAAGAGTTTGCCATTCTCTCTAGCTGAGTGATGTATTTATAGGGCTCTTGTGGTGGAGGTTGATAGGTACTTTCCAAAATGATAAGGAATGGATCTCGACAACATGCCATCCCCACATGATGCATGAGGGGACCTCTTTCTCTCTCATGAGTCATGGGAGACATACTTCTCACCCAAAACAATGCGAAACCTAATCTTTGTTATGGGTTCACCTTTCACAATAGCTAGAGAACCAAAAATAATGTTTGAACTTTGAACCCATGTTACTAAACTCAAATAGTTTGAGTCCAACTCCTAAGTGTTAGCAAAAGAATATGATTTTTGTTTGATTAATATATATATATATATATATATATTTATATATATATATCTTTATGAGTGAACAATCTTTCAGAATCAATATTTAAAAGATTGACTCATAACAAATCATTTCTTAGCTTTTTTATTTTATCAATAAGTCAATGGATCCAAAAGGAGGTCACTTGTAATGATTTGTGGAATATGTTGATGAGTGAGAAGTAATCGTAACAAGGAGTTTGACAAGCATGTAGTCGAACCCCTGATTATTCATTAGGTATGTCTGCAAAAAGGCAAGGAATCGCGTATTAGGTTAGATACCAACGAGAGGGTTAGTTAGTACCGCACCAATATGGTCGGTAAGAATATTTGAAACGTGTGCTCAAATAATATTTTCAAAATGTGGAGAAGATGAAGAGTTTGCCTTTCTCTCTAGTTGAGTGATGTATTTATAAGGCTTTTGTGGTGGAGGTTGATAGGTACTTTCCAATAAGATAAGGAATGGATCTTGACAACATGCAATCCCCACATGATGCATGAGGGGACCTTGCTAGCACCTCCCCATGGTTGTAGGGAGAATGCCTTGTCATTAAATGTTGATTGGGGTTAGTGAGCCTTAATTAATTTTGGATGTAAGGGGGATATCCTTCCATAGACTCTCCTTTTTAGGCAAATGTAGTTAGCAGCTAATCTTTATGTAGGCCTACTTAAACTTGGCTTGACTTAGATCACGTCAAATTGGAGGCTAGTCGATTAGTGGTGCAATTCATTCGTACTTGGCTATTTCAACTAAAAGACCAAGCTCGAGTGACCTAATCGGTCAATTGGCCTTGATCTACCCTTGATTTTGCATCCTTTGCCTCTAATCCATCCACCCTAACCATCTTTGTGATGACTTTCTCAAGGCTAAAAATGCCATTGTTAACTGTGTGAACTACGTTAAGGTTGACAAGAATTCTCTAACAATGCAACTTCTTGTGGTGGAGGTTGATAGGTACTTTTCAATATGATAAGGAATGGATCTCAACAACATGCCATCCCTACATGATGCATGAGGGGACCTTGCTAGCACCTCCCCATGGTTGTAGGGAGAAGGCCTTGTCATTAAATGTTAATTGGGGTTAGTGAGCCTTAATTAATTTTGGATGTAAGGGGGATATCCTTCCATAGACTCTCCTTTTTAGGCAAATGCAATTAGCAGCTAATCTTTATGTAGGCCTACTCAAACTTGGCTCAACTTAGATCGTATCAAATTGGAGGCTAGTCGATTATGTCATGCAATTCATTTGTACTTGGCTATTTCAGGTAAAAGACCAAGCTCGGGTGACCTAATAAGTCAATTGGCCTTAATCTGCCCCTGATTTTACATCCTTTGCCTCTAATACATCCACCCTAACCATCTTTGTGATGACTTTCTCAATGCTAAAAATGTCATTGTTAACCGTGTGAACTACGTTAAGGTTAACAAGAATTCTCTAACAATGCAACTTCTTGTGGTGGAGGTTGATAGGTACTTTTCAATATGATAAGGAATGGATCTCAACAACATGTCATCCCTACATGATGCATGAGGAGACCTTGCTAGCACCTCCCCATGGTTGTAGGGAGAAGGCCTTGTCATTAAACGTTGATTGGGGTTAGTGAGCCTTAATTAATTTTGGATGTAAATGGGATATCCTTCCATAGACTCTCCTTTTTAGGCAAATGCAATTAGCAACTAATCTTTGCATAGGCCTACTTAAACTTGGCTTGACTTAGATCACATCAAATTGGAGGCTAGTCGATTATGTGGTGCAATTCATTCGTACTTGGCTATTTCAACTAAAAGACCAAGCTCGAGTGACCTAATCGGTCAATTGGCCTTGATCTGCCCTTGATTTTGCATCCTTTGCCTTTAATCCATCCACCCTAACCATCTTTGTGATGACTTTCTCAAGGCTAAAAATGCTGTTGTTAACCGTGTGAATTAGGTTAAGGTTGGCAAGAATTCTCTAACAATGCAACTTATTGGCGTAGCTGATGGAGCTACTGAACTTGTCTATGATTGATAGGGTTTGAAAATAGAAATATGAGAAAGAGAGGTAGGACTTAGGAGGACAAATCAAGAGAAAATAAATTTTAAAATACATTTCATTAAATGACAAGCTTCCCAATGACAAACTACTTATTATAAAAGTTTAGTCACAGTATTTTTTTTTTTAATGAATCATATAACTTATTTAAATAATAATTTTATAGATCTCAACATAATAAATTAACGAAAATAAATTTAAATCGGTTTAAAACTCAACTTTGTTTATAAAATATTTTTGGTGATAAAGATTTAATTAAGTCTGCCGTGTCAAAGGGGTTCCATATCACACACCCCACGTGCCGGTTAACAGATATATGTAGACAAAATCACCGGCATGACCGCAATGAATCACAGCCAGATTCTTAACATACAACCATGAATACTCTCAAATAGAATAAAGGCATGTCGACTCAAACATGTCAATGATAATATTACCGAGAGGATAAAAGAAAAAATAGAAAAGTCCACGCTGACATCATTGTTTAATTTCATAATTCATACTATACCATAGTATAGAATATAGTTACATTATAAGTTTTTTTTTTTTAATATACATAGTTTAATACCGAGTTGAAAAACAGCATGAATCACGGTTGAAGCACGAGTCTTGGCCGTCGCATTCTGTGACTTTTCCTTCATTTGTGAAAATTCTAAGATCATATTAAATGCTACAATTTGTGTCATGAATAGATAGACCGTAAGTAATGAGAAAAAAAAAAGTGGTTGATCTGAAAGCGATAAACAACCGGTCACCGTCTAATATCTAAAATATTAATATAAAAAATTGTGGCATTCTATTACTTAATTTGTGAGGAGATGGTAAAGGTGAAAGTGTTGACCGCATGCTACGTGGCATGATTGTAACGGACCAGAAGTACCAACGACGTGTTACTAAAGGCACGGTGGTGGTGAATGCAAAGCAAAAACCCACAGGTGGAGGCGTTTTCCTTGTTCTGCTCGCCTTACCTCTGCTCTACACGTGGCTTTTATCCCTTAAATTCTGCATTTTCAAAGTTGTAGGTGTTAATTAAATCCAAATCTTCTATTACAATATTTTTTCTCTACCATATACTTTACAAATAAAAAATATATCATATGTCCATCTAATTTATTAAATACTAAATTTATGCATTCTATTATTTTAACTAGTATGTAACCTACACTACCACACGGGAATTAATATAATTTAATAAAATAATGAAAATAAATATATTACATTTTCTTATTTAAGTGATACTATTGGTTTTGTTTTTTTATTTTTTATTTATTAATCATGAGTTTAGTCATGTTTAAAAGACTTAATTTATTCATGTTTGATAAAACTTAGCATTATGTAATTTTTAACAAATTTTTTTATCATACAAAATTTTAATGAAACAATGCTACATAGACATATATATTTAAGGTTGATTCATACACAGTACATATAACTATGATTTAGTTACTTTATCACAAACTATTTTTAACAAAATATTTTAATCAATTAAATGTGAATCTCATAACGTACATCTCATAACAATATATAACAATAGAATAATGTGAATCTCATAATTTTTTTTAATCAATTAAAAATCTCTAAAATTATGAGCATAAAACGTAAAGACAAACAAATAGGATAAGTACTAATTCTTTAAAAGAAAATTTACAGTGAGTTGAGAAAACTACACAAATAATCTTTAATGTTTGAAAAATAATGGGATTACAACTTCATTTCGAAATTAGGTAGAGACTCGTGCTGATAACGTATTATGAAAAATAAAAGAAACATGCACTATCAATGATAGGAAAACAAAAAAAATTTATAATTAAACAATAAAAAATTATTGACAAAAAGGAAATAAAGTACAGACAAATGAAAGAAAATAAACATGCAACATCAATCATAGAAAAACCACAAAATTATATAATTAAACAATAAAAAATTTACACAAAAAAGAACGACAGTATAGACAGATGAAAGAAAGCAGTAATTAAACCTTAGGAATGGTTGGTATTCGTTTTGCAAAGCATAAACCAGGACCATGAAAATTGTAAAGACAAATACAATCGGAATATCTAGAAAACCTTTTCTTATATAAGATACAGAAATACCCAAATACATGCATCACTGATACCGAGAGATTCTTTTGAAATTCTATAGTATTGATTGAAGAAGAGGGGAACTGTATATTAAGGTGCTTGAATCGATGTGGAAAAGGGAGGTGAACCTGAAAATACATAAGTGTGGAAAAGAGAGGTGAACCTGAAAATACACGGGTGTGAGGAAAAAAAAAACACACATCGAAATTACAACAGATAGAGGAAAATTAGACTCCAATTTCATATTTACAATGACACGTGGCACAATATAGATTAGAATTCTAATTTGGAATTGCAATTGGAGTTTCTCTCTGCTTCACCTATTATATATATATATATATATATATATATATAGATTTCCTAAAATAAATTAATAAATAACTCATCTTGTTAATTCCTCATATCACCTTGATTAAAAAATTTATAAAAAAATAAATAAAAACCTACCATTACCATACACAAACAACAAATTATAAATAATGCATATTTAAACACACATAAATTTGCTAAAAAAAATGTGAAAGCTAATTTGTGGGGGGCAAAAAGATCCTGATGGGAATGTGGGCCTTATGGGCCGTGTTAAGGAATGCCGACCTGCTTCTCGGTTTGGAATTTGTTGGTACTATGGGTCGGCCCATACGCCGAGGATCCGAGGATCCAGTCGAGGGTGAGCTTACCCTCGGATGGACACCGAAGAACTCGGGATTTCATGGTAAAGATTAGGGGATGACACGGTTAAGGTCAATGGCTAAAAGGGGGTGAACCCTAGAACGCCCCAGAAGCACCAGTGTTGAAGAAATGTCAAAGATAAAGGCTGCTACCTCCACATTAAAGACCCTGCACCTACCACCCTGGCCGCATTTATGGGGAAGTGACACCTGAACAGTGGAAGAGAAACTTCTGGTTACTATTCAAAGGCAATCGAGAAAAGAAATATCTAGGCTAAGGGGAGGTGAGCAACACGTGTACAAAGTATTCAAAAGAGTAGTATTTAAAGAGCAATCTAAGACGAGAAAGGGGGACGGACTTTTTGTAACCTAAAAAGAAAAAGAAACAAAGAGAAAGATATAATATAAGAACAACTCCGGTTTACATCCGAGGAAGCCGATTTACAATATTCCTTGTTGTTTCCAAGTACTTGCAATCTTTAGTTTGTCATTTAATCCTCACACGCTTCTAACACGGGTTTCAAGCCCACACTCTATAAATTCATATTGTTTAAGGCTCCGAGCCCATAACCCATGTATTCTTGGGACCAGGGTGCAATTGTGCACTTACAATTGGCGCCGTCACGTGGGAAATCTAGTCTAGAAGAGGTAGGAATATTATGGCAGGCTTAGGCTCTCACCATGCGAGTCACAAGGATCACAGCCGGAAGATCATTTTCGAACGTCTTTAACATCGTAGGGATCGTGAGGGAAGCGTCCATACAGAATACCCAGGGGCTAGCCATACTCATGGTGGGGGTAGCACTACCCACGATGAGGGTTCTAAATCCATGCAGAAGGAAATCAATCGTTTGAAGATGAAGTTGCGCCGTGCTAAACGTAAGGTTTCCCCGTCCTCGTCTAGTTCTTCTTCGGAGAAGGATAGGGGAGTTGGCTACAGTTCAAGGTCGTGTTCCCCCACCAGCGCAACATCCTCCGGTGAGGAGGACGACCAGCCAACCCGCAGACGTAAGAAGCTTCGTTCTAGGGGCTTAGGCAACGATACCATGAGTAGGGCGTTACACCAACTCTCTAAATCTCCGTTTTCACGGAGGATTGAGAGGGGGAGGCTTCCTAGGAGGTTCACCCAGCCCACCTTTACCATCTATAATGGCCGGACTGATCCGATGGAGCACGTGAGTCACTTCAACCAGAGGATGGCAGTGCACTCTCACAACGAGACTCTGATGTGTAAAGTCTTCCCCTCCAGCTTGGGACCTGTGGCTATGAGATGGTTTAACGGTCTCAAATCGGGGTCTGTAGGCTCATTTGGGGAGCTAGCTAGGGCATTTGCTTCGCGGTTCATTACGTGTAGCAGAGTCCCTCGGCCATTGGACTCGTTGCTATCCATGGCCATGAAGGAAGGAGACAACCGAAAGCATACTCCGACCGATGCGGGAGATGTTTAATGAAATAGATGGCGACTTTGATAAGGTGGCGCTTAATACCTTTAAGGTAGGTCTCCCTACTGATCACGACCTAAGAAAGTCTTTGACGAAAAAGCCAGTCCGCAGTGTACGCAACCTGATGGATAGTATTGATGAGTACAAAAGGGTAGAGGAAGACCGAAAGCGGGGAAAGGAAAGGAGAAGGTTATCCCGCGGGGAGAGAAGGGATTTCGGGTCGGACAGATATCACAACAACAAGCCGAGGAGGGATTACTTCGGGCAATCCGGCTCGGCAAAGCACCAGTTGTAATATGCGTGTTCCGAGAACCGGTGCATCGGTTACTAGAGAAAGTTCGTAAAGAGCCTTTCTTCGAGATGGCCGGAGCAAGATGGCGGGGGACCTGCGAAAAGAAACCAAAATCTCTTTTGTCCAGTTACCATCGGGATGTAGGCCATACTACCGAGAAGCTGTCGGACCATGTGGAACCATCCCAGAGCGGCTCGTCGGTGAGGGAAAGTTGAAGGCGACACTTATGTCGGCCAACGGGCGGTCGGTCAAGTTGGTTCAAACAACTAGAGGAACAATTCATCTCGGCCCGCGTTGGGAACAATTAATGTTATCTTCGCTGCACTGGTAGGACCGGCTCGGTCCCACTAGAGTGGCGGTTTCCCATCCTCGGGTCGAGGATGTGGGTAGCAGCCGAAGAGGTTGAAGGGCACCTTGCCCGTCCTAGGTTTCTCCGAGGAGGATAAGGTAGGGACTATTCGGCCCCCATGACGATGCTCTTGTGGTCACCCCTCGGGATGGGGAACTATGATGTGAGAAGAGTGATGATAGACCGGGCGGCGGTGCGTATATCATGTACCCCGATCTATTCAAGGGGTTAAGGTTGAAGTTGGAAGATCTTACTCCTTATGATTCGCCGCTCATAAGTTTTGAGGGGAGAGCCGTAGTGCCGAAGGGACGGATTCGTTTGCCGTTCAATCCGGCTCGAAACGGTTGAGGTGGACTTTATTGTGGTTGATGCGTACTCTCCGTATACGGCCATCCTCGCCAGGCCATGGCTGCACGCTCTTGGAGTGTCTCCTCTACCTTACATGTTAAAGTTAAATTTCCCTCGGGGGAATGTGTTGAAGAGGTCCTCGGCGACCAATCGGTGGCCGGGCAAAGGTGCATATCGGCCGCCGTCCCGCATCGGACGGAGGCCGAATCTTCGGCCCCGATTACTAAGGAATTATAGAAAGTCGCCTTGCTCCCGGTCCATCCGGGATGGTGACGGGGAGGAGACACATTGTGAGGGGTTGGAGAAGTTTCCGGTAGCCGATGACCCGAGAGGTTCTTCCAAGTCGGTGTACTTTTGCCACATCAAGAGAAGAGGGAATTGTTAGAATTTTTGAAGGACAATGTTGATGTTTTTGCGTGGGATCCTTATGCGAAGCTCCGGGCGTTGATCCGAGCTTCATTTTTCATCACTTAAATGTCAATCCAGTTTGTCGTTCCGAGAAGCCACCTCGGCGGTCCTCCATGGAACATTCCGAGGCTGTGAAGGAAGAGGTTCTTAAGCTTAAAAGGGCTGGTGCTATCAAAGAGGTTTTTTACCCCGAGTGGTTGGCCCCTACGGTTGTTGTGAAAAAGAAGAATGGAACGTGGAGGGTATGTGTGGACTTCAGATCCGAACAAGGTCCGTCCTAAAGATTCGTTCCCAATGCCACGTATTGATCAGCGGTGGATGCCACCGTCGGACATCCTCGGATGAGTTTTTGGACGCCTTCCAGGGTTACCACCGATTCCCTTAGCATTGGAGGACCGGGAGAAAAGCTGCAGCCATTACACGACGGGAAATTATCATTACAAAGTTATGTCATTCGGCTTAAAGAATCTTTGGGGCTACCTATCAAAGAATGATGACCAGAATGTTCGAACAACAAATGGGGAAAACCGTTGAGGTATATGTTGACGATATGGTGGTGAAGAGCAAAGCAATAGCCTTACACGTGAGAGATGCTCGACACTTTTCGGAATGCGAGAAAGTACAAATTACGCCTCAATGCCTCGAAGTGCTCTTTCGGCGTGGGGTACGGAAAGTTCTTGGGATATATGATTACTCATAGAGGCATAGAGGTAAATCCGGTGCAGTGAAGGCTATTTAGGGCTTCCGATCTCCTCGGAACCCAAAAGAAATCCAGAGGTTAACGGGAATGATTGTTGCCTTGAATAGATTCATATCTCGGTGAATTGGCCGTGTCGCCCTTTCTTCCAAGCTTGTTGAATAAGTGGAAAGGGTTTCAATGGACCGAGGACTGTGAGTTAGCTTTTCAACGGCTCAAGCAATATCTTTCTCGGCCACCCATTCTGTCTCGTCCGGAGGCACATGAGATTTTGTTTGCTTATCTGGCCGTGGCCGTCCACGCGGTCAACCTGGTCCTGATAAGAGATCATGACGGGGTGCAAAGACCGGTATATTATGTTAGCAAGTCTTTAGGTGATGCCGAAGTGCGTTATCAACCTTTAGAAAAAGCACTCTTGGCCGTGGTTCATGCCACGAGAAAGCTTCCCCACTATTTTCAGTCTCACGCGGTGGTTGTTCTGACTCAGTTGCCCCTCAAGGCAGTGCTGCGTAGCGCCGACTACACAGGAAGGGTAGCGAAGTGGGGGACTATCCTGGGGGCTTTTGATGTTAAATACAAGCCTCGCACTCGGTGAAGGGCCAAGTCCTCGGCCGACTGGTAGCGGAATTTGCCGAGCCATTCTTGGAAGAAACTGCGAAAGAGGCCCGCATGGATGAAAAATCAGCCGGGGGCAATCGTAGCTGCGGTGTCTCCGATTTGGGGAAGTGTATGTGGATGGGGCTGCTAATCGAGAGGATGCGATATTGGACTCGTTCTAATGTCCCCGAAGGAATTGTCTTTGAAAAATCTTTGAGATTGGCCTTCTCGGCTACTAACAACGAGGCCGAATATGAAGCAGTCTTGGTAGGCATGTAGATGGTACTTAAGATGGGTGGTAAGGAAATCCATGTATTCTCGGACTCTCAACTGGTGGTCGGCCGGTGTCACGGGAACCATGGAGGCTAGAGACCCCGAGAATGCAAGAATATTTGGCCCGAGATCAAACGCCAAGCGAGGTTTGGTTCCTTCGCCTTAACCCGTATCTCTCGGAGCGGAAACACCCATGCAGCACTCCTTAGCCACGGCGGCAACTACCTCGGCTCAAGGTTTACCTAGGGTTATCCTCGTTCGGGATTTACTAAAACCCTCTTGTTGTCATTGCCGACGCACCTCGCATCCATCTAATAAGGCCTGGACCTAGCTGGATGGACTCGATCATATCCTTTCTTAAGAATGACATCCTTCCAGGACAGGCTGAAGCGAAAAAATACGTCGAAAGGCGCCGCGTTTCGGTTGTCCGAGGACCGAAGCTATACAAACGATCATTTTCGGACCGTATTTGTTGTGTGTGCACCCCGAATCGACGGACTCATTCTTGGAGGAGCTGCATGAGGGAATTTGTGGGAGCCACACGGGGGAAGGTCCTTAGCCCATGCAGCCACGACTCGGGGTTATTGGTGGCCCAATATGCGAGAGAGAGGCTCGGGACTATGCCGGAAAATGTGATCAATGTCGAGGTTTGCCCCTAATATTCACCAACCCTGGAGGGGTTCTCAACCCTCTCTCCGGTCCTTAGCCTTTCGCACAATGGGGCTTGGACATTGTAGGGCCATTTCGAGGGCTGGCTTGGAAACAAAAGATGGCTTCTCGTGGGAACAGACTATTTCACTAAGTGGGTTGAGGCCGAGCCCTTGGCAAATATTAGAGATGTTGACTCCAAGAAGTTTGTCTGGAAAAACATCGTCACTAGATTCGGAATACCACACACACTCATCTCTGACAATGGTGTCCAGTTTGATAGTAAGGCTTTTAGGAAGTATTGTGGTGACATGGGAATCATAAATAGATATTCCACCCCAGTTTATCCTCAAGGAAATGGAAAAGCCGAGGCCGTTAACAAGGTCATAGTCAACGGGCTCAAGAAGAGGTTGGACGATGCGAAAGGCAGATGGGTAGAAGAGCTCCCTCATGTCCTATGGACGTATCGGACCACACCGCGCAGGTCCACTGGAGAAACGCCATTCTCTATGACTTATGGTGCCGAGGCAGTGATACCACTGGAATCTGGTTTTCCTACTTTAAAGACGAGTTCTTTTAGCCCAAAGAATAATAAAAGACTCCTAGAAAAGGATCTTGATTTACTTGAGGAACGGCGTGAGGTAGCTATGGTCCGAATGGCTTATTATCAACAGAAGCTAAAACGAGGGTATGATGCCCACGTGAAACTAAGACCACTCGCGCCAGGTGATCTTGTACTAAGAAAAGTTGTAGGCACTTCTAAGAACCCAGCTTGGGGTAAGTTGGGACCCAACTCAGGAAGGCCACTATCGCATTGTTTCGGGTGGCATAGGGTCGTATAGGTTAGTTGACCTAGACGAAAGAGTTGTACCACGTCCATGGAATGTAAATAATCTTAGAAAGTATTATTATTAATGAAATGAGCTTTTGTCAATTAATATTTCAAAGTTATGAGTAGCTCTGATGCTCACAGTTATCATTTCTAAAGAATCAAACAGAAATTTGGTTAAGTGCAGTCCTCGGACCACAAACCTTGTGAAAATTGATGTCTTATCATTTGTTAAACAGAACCTTAGTTATGTCGGGTCTTCGGACCTCCTGCTTTGGGAAAATTAACATTTGAAGTTACTGTTCTAAAGAATCAAACAGAAACTTGGTTAAGTGTCGCCCTCGGACCACCAACCTTGTGGAAATTGATGTCTTATCATTTGTTAAACAGAACCTTAGTTATGTCGGGTCCTCGGACCTCCTACTTTGGGAAAATTAACATTTGAACTTACAACTTTGATCAAAGTTATCTCCTTATTATGTCTGGATGTTAATGCGTTACTGTTTAGTAAACTCGGATCTTAAGTTTTATATCTTTAAGTGTTAAGCAACTTTGTGTAAGGAATGGTCCTCGGATCTTACATCCTACTAGAAACAGTGTTGTGCCTTATAAGGGTTTAATTGTTATATGAGGTCCTCTCTTCTTTTTAATCGAGGCATTGTTCAAATATATTAACCATGTCACCTTTTATTAAATCTTTAATAATATGCGCATGATTATGTGAAATTTATGATTGTGCAATCCTTGGAGTTAGATTTATTTACTCTGAGAAACTTCTGTAATAAGTACAAAAAGAATAAAGTAAAAACAGATACAACCCAAGTGAAAATCAAATAAAATTGTTCTTCATTAATCAGTCAAATATACATTACATATATAATTCAAATATGGAAAAAGAGAAGTCCTAAAGATAGGTCCTAAGCTTTTGTAGGGGGGTCTTGCTGAGAGGTACTGGTGCCCTCGGTCTGTCTCAACTCCAGCTCAAAGGGAGTCAAGACTTGCATTCCCTTATCTGCTGTCTTCGTTGGAAGGACGTTGGGTTCCACTGTCTGGCTCAAGTCCTTCTCTGCATCCCCTCCTCCTTCCTTCTCTTTGTTGGAACTAGAAGGTTACGTAGGATCGGGGAATTTGCTGTGGGACCACGGAGGTAGAGCAGAGGAGAGTTGTCTCGGGGGTAGGAGTGGCGGCGGCAAGGAGCCTCTTCAATCTCCTGTATTTCAGAGGGAAGCCAAACGTTCTCGGACTTCCTCGGATCCGAAGATAGAGGAACTCTTTGCTACGTTTAAAGCTTCCCCCATACTTTTTGACAGTATTCCCCGCATAAAGCCGCGAACTCCTCTCGGTGCTCGCTCCTCTGTGGTTGCTACCCCTTCTTCGAAACTCGCCTGCTTGGCAGCTTGAAGAGAGAGTTGGAAGGAGCTGGCTTCTTCCTTCATCAACGCTAGTTCCTTTTTCAGATCCGAGCACTCCCTTTGAGCTTGGGAGAGCTCTTCATCTCTTTCGCGAAGGAGCTTGCGCTGTCCTTATATCTAGGTCTTCATGGTCTTCAAGTTTGACTCGACCCCATTTTTATCTCTCCTCAGATCAACCACCTCTGAGGTTAACTTCTCATTCTCAGCAAGGGCTGTGCCCAAGGACTTCTCAGTCTCCATCCTGATTTCGAGCTCGGTTCTGGCTATCTTCCGAGTGTCTTCTATAAACTTCTCGGCTACAAAGACCTCCTGAATGGCCTGCAACAAAGTGTGATAGAATTAGGAATAGTAAACAAACTTATAAATATTGTTAAAGGTGGAATCTTCCTAAAAAAAGGGAAAAAACTTACCAGCGCTAAGTCTCTTTTTAGTGAGAGGAATAGTTGTGGCTGGCCCATTTTTTCCAAGGTCTCCATGTCCTTGGGCAGCAGGAGAGGGCGTTCCAACACTTCGGCCAAGTGGTGGGCATGGCCTTGTTGAACCGCCCTTATACCGGACTCGGGAGATGGGTGCGCCGTCCAGTCTTAGATCGGGGGACCAGGTGGTCGGTGCTCGGCGCACTTCAGCCTCGTCCCTGATTTCCCCGATTTCAACCGAGCGGGCCCTACCCTTGCCTTTGTCCAGCTTCTGCTGCTGAACCGGTGGGAGTTGTTGTCGTGGTTTCTTGGGGTCCTTGTTGATCGTCCCCTCGGTATCCCCCTTTCTCTTCTTCTTGGGATCCTCGGCTGGAAATTTTGGTTCCAATTTGGAGGAGGGGGAGGTGGTAAAGATGGGGGAACTTGGGACGTCCCCGTCTTTTTCTCTACAACCTTAGCGGCTCTATTGGTGAGGAGACCCTGCATTCTTCCCATATCTTCTTCAGATTCGTCCTCGGGTAGGGCAACCACAAAACCTACAATTCCAGAGGCCTCGGTGGCTTCTTCCTCCTCGTCGGAAAGTACAACAAACTGATTCCCGCGAGGTCTCTCGGTGTCTTCGAAATGGAATTTATCTATCTCGTCGTCAAGTGTATGCGAAGAAGACACTCGCTCTCTCGGAACGAGCAGGTTGCTTGTGAGTGCACGGCGAGGGGAATGGCTGCTATAGGCCGGTGGTACAAAACGGTGTTAGGAGCGTCGGGAGGTCGCGGTCGTCCGAAAAGTGGGGCCAAGCTACGTTTATCTTCCTTCGTCTTCGGTCACCCGCAACTATGGCGTTTTCTATCTCCTGGAAGTCCGAGGAAAGGGGAGTGTACCCCAGAATGAGATAAGCAGCCCGGAGTTGTAAGTCTTCGCTAACGAACACCTCGGAGCGAAGTACTCGGTTTAGATCCGCGACGTTACAGTGACTCAGACGAGGACGCACGTGTTGTTTATCTGTAAAAAAGACATCAAAAACAAACAAACCTGGTCAGATTCACACAGATATTTAACAAGTTCAAGTAAGTATAAATATGCATTTCTGTGTGTGTTAGAAGAAGTTGTGTTGTGGGGAGATTAATCCTACGGCATCGCACCTGGATCCCCCCACTCAACTGGGTAGTGGAAGCCGTCGTGCCAGTTCCCAGAGACAATCAGGTGGTCGTCCTTCATGCCTTTGTTGGATTTGGGCAGGCAGGAGATTAACCTAACGACACTAGAACGGGACTTAATGTAGTAACCTACTTTGGAAAGTTTATGGGACTCATATAGAAACACGACATCGTTCCATGTGAGGTTTAAACCCATCTGCTCGTTCAGAGCATCTACATTACCCAAAACTCTAAAAACGTTGGGGAGGCACTGATCGGGACGCAACCGGTGGTTGCGAAGGTACTCCCTAGTTACAGGTCTCATTGGGAGGGTCATCCCACCTTCTATAAAGGCTATCATTGGGATGATAACCTCTCCCTCTTTCCTAGAACCGGCCACGGCTTCTGCCGGGCAATATTTTAACCCTACGTCGCTGGGAATACGGTACTTGGCCCTAAAGCCTTCCATCCCAGCGGCGGTATCAACTAGACACTTGAATTTTCCCATTACAGAAGAACGAGAGACTAAACTCTAAAAGGGAGAATGTTTGTAGTGATAGCCGAGGACAAATATCGAGGAGAAAAGGTTAAGAATAGAAGGAGCAAAAACTTACAAGGTCGAAGGTGTGCAAATTTCCACGGTTTTCTGCAATTAAGGTATGATGGCTGATGTCTTGATGGGATTAGCCCCTGAGGAATTAAATGAAGGTGCAGGTTCCCGAAGCGTCACGACGTGCGAAAAGGCGGCCTCGAAATTATATTTGTCCCGCCTAAAATTTCGTGGAGTAACGAGGGCCGTTGGATGCCCATCTCACCGTTGAACGTGAGGGACAAAGTGTAACTGGCAGTAATAAATACGCGCGTTGTTGAAAATAAAACCGCCAAGTGGCATCTTCTGGGACGCGAAACGATTTCCACACGTGCCATCACTCACGAACTGAGTGGAGTAGGTTCTCGTCGGATCAAAACCCTATTTTTCTCCTCGGACGTTGAAAATTAGAGTTTTGAGGGGCTATTGTGGGGGGCAAAAAGATCCTGATGGGAATGTGGGCCTTATGGGCCGTGTTAAGGAAGGCCGACCTGCTTCTCGGTTTGGAATTTGTTGGTACTATGGGTCGGCCCATACGCCGAGGATCTGAGGATCCAGCCGAGGGTGAACTTACCCTCGGTTGGACACCGAAGAACTCGGGATTTCATGGTAAAGATTAGGGGATGACACGGTTAAGGCCAATGGCTAAAAGGGGTGAACCCTAGAACGCCCCAGAAGCACCGGTGTTGAAGAAATGTCAAAGATAAAGGCTGCTACCTCCACATTAAAGACCACTGCACCTACCACCCCAGCCGCATTTATGGGGAAGTGACACCGAGCAGTGGAAGAGAAACTTCGGTTACTATTCAAAGGCACTGAGAAAAGAAATATCTAGGCTAAGGGGGAGGTGAGGCAACACGTGTACAAAGTATTCAAAAGAGTAGTATTTAAAGAGCAATCTAAGACAGAAAAGGGGGACGGACTTTTTGTAACCTAAAAAGAAAAAGAAACAAAGAGAAAGATATAATATAAGAACAACTCCCGGTTTACATCCGAGGAAGCTGATTTACAATATTCCTTGTTGTTTCCAAGTACTTGCAATCTTTAGTTTGTCATTTAATCCTCACACGCTTCTAACCTGGGTTTCAAGCCCACACTCTATAAATTCATATTGTTTAAGGCTCATTGGGCCTGAGCCCATAATTGTTCTTGGGACCAGGTGCAATTGTGCACTTACATAATTCAGTTATTAATATTGGTTTAATCATAATTGTTTGAAATACTCTTTATGTTCTATCTTATTTGTCCCAATATTACAATTTTTTTTGTAGTTATACCTTTTTTCTTTTATTTAAAAAACCCCACTTTTGCAAGATATAAGAGAGATTTATTGGTAGACTATACTAACCTCATTTTTTTAGAGAGGTTGACTCTTATACTCAAACTGCAATACATCAATTAAGTGACATGTACTTACTATCGAATCAACGCGTGCAAAAAAATAAAAATAAAAGGACCTAACTTCTCTAGTATTTTATTTTTTAATGTCCTAAGATGCATGTCAACTTCAAAATAATAATCATGGATTTAATAACTCCTCATATGTCCTTGTTCCTTATTTTTATTCAAATCAGATTCTTAAAAGTTTATAGGGTTAATTGTCAAATCTTATATTATATTTTTTTTCCTCTGAGTGATAAAGCATTCAATAATTTGTTCTAAAAAAAAAGCTAAATGTTTTAAAACTACACCACCAAAATGAGAGGGGAAGGATTATTAATCAGAAAAGGAGAATTAGAAAGAAAGCAAAAGGTAGAAACAACATAAATGACCAAAAAAAAGGATAAGCTGAATTTTAGCATTAGAAATTAGAAAAGATAAAATCGTTGGCTCCAAAAAAGATTCAAAAGAGCATTCAAATTTACTTGTACAAAATAGTATTTAGGACCAAATGTGCCTACAAATCCCAATAATCTCCCATATTAAATTATCAATCAATTAGCCAAAATGCCATTTGGCTATAGAGCTTTTCATCTTAGATCACTAAATGTAATGTTGAAGAAATCAGCTCGATTCTTCGTTGGATCTTGAGTGTTGTTTGGATCTCACCACTAGGATGGTGATTTGGGCATGAAAGGGTTAAATTAAAATTGGGGATATAAAAATTGAGAAAAATGTTGTAAGTTGAGGAAGGTGAAATTGGATATGGAGAAGAGAGAGGAGAAATTTTTGAGTAATTAAAAAACATAATAGAAAATACTAGTTTATCAGAATAAAGAAAAAAAAAATAGTAATAGTAGGATGTGAGGTGTTTTTAAAAGTAATTAGATAAAATAAGAAAAGTAGTAACTTCTTATACTAATTTAATAATTTTGTCAAAAATTTTGCTTACTTAGATGTGAATGCTCTAATTGCATAGCATTTACCCATTTTTTGAAGTCCTCAGTAAATATGTGTATTATTATGTTTTTAATACAAGATAGAATTTTTACTCTAACCTAATCTAAGTGTATATGTGTGTGAAGTTCTCTCCTGGAGACTTGAACATCGGCTTTTGCCCCCCACACCTCACAAACACTTATACTTGTGGAGTGACCACCACACCAAGGGTGCGTGCTGGTGTAAATATGTGTATTATGAATAAGAGAATTTTGTTGCATTTTTATTAGTGTTGTTTGATTACATTGCTGACAAAATTCAGTGGATAATAAATATAGTCACCCAGCTCAATAATATGTCTTTGAGTTAGAATTTTATCTTCTCTTTATTGTGTGTGTGAGACTTATTAGTTATTACCATCAGATTTTCATTTTATTAATGGGTGTCATTTTTTTTATATGTTTCAAGAAATAAAATGAAACTATATACACACGCACACAATTATTTGGAATTTGCGACCTTGAAGTACGCGCAGTCTGTGAATTATTGCCAAGTTTTCATTTACCTCATATACCTTTTAACAAGAAAAGAAAGTTTCTTTAAAAAAAGAAAAAAAAAATAAAGTGCTTTAAGAACAAGAACAACATTGGTTTCTAGTTAATTTTGTTATATTATTTCTGAAAGGGTATTTGAAATTTCCAATCGCAATCTTGGCTTTGCTGTTGGGACATGCAATTTCTTAAAAAAAAAAAAAGGCTCATGGCCGTATCCAATATATTGTATTAATTGAGTTTTATTTTTAAGAAACAAGACACCTTTTAACAAAAGGTATATTGTATATGGAGAATAAGACCCCCCAAAAAAAAAAAATTCTTAAATGAAGAACAACATTGGTTTGTAGTTTCTTCTCAAAAAAACATTGGTTTCTAGTTTTGTTCAATCATCGCTTGGGTATTTAAAATTTTCGATACCAATTTTGGCCTTCGGTTTTGTTTTGTTTTCTCTTAGAATCTCTTGGCCTTCAGTTAGGACATGTAATATAATTTCTTTATAAAAAAAATGGCTAATGGCCCTTTTCAATTGATATTAGTAATGAGTGCTCGAAATATACAGGTTAATGTGTATTTGATAGTCTTTTTATTCTTGTTTTTTTTTTTAATTTAATTTTTAAATATTTTTACTAAAAATAATTGAAATATATTACACACAAATATCAATAAAAAAAATTACACAAATAGTTTAGGTTTGTTCTCAGTTCTCACAGTGCACGTGCAATTGGTGAATAATGGACATGGACTTTTTTTTTAAAAGAAAATGCATTAAAATTTAATATTTTTTAATATATATTGTTAGCAGAACTTTTGACTAAATTTTTTCTATTGTTTTTTGGGTTTTTGAATTCTCAATTGCAACGACCTCTAGCCTTTTTGGCTGGTGTATAAGTATGTATTATAAAAGAAATGCTTAAATTTACACATTTTTTTTTATCAAAAACAGCCCACATCAGTTAGTGCATAAGTGTGTATATTTTACATTTTCGTTCAAATTGCTACAATACCGTATAAATATACACGATTACTATAGCGGTGTAAAATATTATTTTATATTTTTTTTCTCTCACCTCTCTTCTTTCTCCATTTGACTTCTCTCTCTCTCTCTCTCCCTCTCCCTCTTCCTCTGAACGGGGCAAAACCCTTCAACCACCAAGCATCGACCATTGTCCAACCACCACCACAACAACACCACCCACCACCGCAACAGCACCACCCACCTCCGCAAGCTAGCAACACCCACCATCACCACCACAGCCAATCACAACACCTTATAACACAAAATTGACCCAAAAATCAACAGAAAATTAAACTAAAATCAACAAAAAAAATCAACCCAAAAAAAAAAAAAAAACAGAAACCAAATTCAAATGAAACTCAGAAAACCCGCTTTGCCTCAACCTAGAAACAGAGGACGGAGCTCGGATCAGATCGGATTGAGAAATAGAGGACGGAGATGGATCGGATCGAGAAACAGAGGACGGAGATGGATCGGATCGGAGCTGGATCGGGTTGAGAAACAGAGGATCGGAGCTCGGTCAGATTGAGAAATAGAGGACGGAGCTCGTGGATCGGAGAGTTGATCGAGAGGGAGGGTTGATCTGAAATGGGTAGAGAGAGAGAGAGAGAGAGAGAGAGATGAATCAGAAATGAACAGAAGGAGAAGAGAGTGCGTGTGTATAAGATCAGGCAGTTGAGATAAATAATAAAAAATGGTGAAAAAATTGATTATTTAATTAATAGATGTAGTAGAATAGATGAACTGATGTAGGTGATTTGTAAAAATGAATGTGTAAAATCTTAAAAGTAGGTTTTTTGTTTAAAATAGACGGAATTTTTACATGAGCTGATGTGGTTGCTTTAAGTAACTTCAGAGTAAGGTAATAACCTAACTGACGGTTATTCTAACCTTTCGTAATATTTTATTAAAAAAAAAAAGTAGAGAACAATTAGAATAACATTTTATTCAAAATTGAAATATAATTAGAATTTAATATAATTTATTTAGCTTTCACTTTAATATATTATATAAGATTGGTGATTTCTAGTAAGAAATTGGATTTGAACTCGAAGTTCTTTTATACAAGTTTCCTTTATGGCTACTGAAGTGTTCTTATCAATGGCTAAAAGAAAATATTGAAGACAAAGAGAATCAAGAGATAGGATTAAAATTATGCATGTAAATGTGAACCATTGTTATTAAATTGTTTTTGGTTTGAATTACGTAAGTAATATGCATTGCTTCTAAATTATCGAAAAACACAAAACACGGACAATGAAAATTAATGAATTACTTAAAATGAAATTTTGTTTTTTTAATTTTTGAATTTGATAATTATGACAATGGATTGTGGGTGGGATTCAAACCAAGTTTCTCCTTATAAAAAGAAAAAAAAAACAATATTACTAAAGTACAAAGCTCTTAGCTAAAATGGCTATATACCTGTGTGTGGAGGGGGGGGGGGATTAGAGTATCAAATAAGGGTATTGGGCCATGGGCCACACCCGAGGATGCCAAAGAGTCCGAGAACAATTAAGTATTAATAAGGACAAGTAGGTTATTGGGCCGAGGGCGAGGGCCGGTAACAACAAACAGGTGATGTTGTCTGAGGAGCCAAACTTCCTCGAAAAATAGAACGCAAGTCTGAAGCCCGACCACCCAACAAATATTGGGCAAGGGGCAACCATGCTTGGGAGGATAAGCTTTAGAGAAGTGAGTAAACAGAGAACTGAAAAATATCTAGGAAGAAGACGGCTACCATCACATTAAATGCTTTGCACCTAACCAACTGGCTGCATTACAGCTACACACAGAGATTTCAAGAAGGTTCTAATGGGATAAGCATCTAGAAGATTAGTTGTTTGATCAACAAATAGAAGGCTAAGATGGGAGGAGAGGAAGGAGTATAAAAGGGAAGGAATCCCTTTACATGGAAGGACATCTGAGAAAGAACAAGGAGAAGAAAAAGAACTGAATGTAACTAAGAACTCTGAATATATGTACAAGTCCAAAATATATATAAGAACATACATTCCTTGGATTTGACTGAGGAACGTTTTTCCCTTCAAATTGTACTTCTCAATCATTACAACACTAAGTAAGCTCATTGTAATTCATATTTGATTCACTGAGTCTTCATCTTTTAAACCCATTCTCTAAAAACTCTATTACTGTGGGCTTGTTGGGCCATTGTTCATATCTGTTGGGCTTTAGGTCAATTTGAGTCCTTACAATTGGCGTCGTTTGCGGGAAAGGTGAGCACCTATGATCTCATTTAGTCATGGTGGGTTCAAGGCCAAATTGAGAAGAGTCAGTGGGGTCTCAACGCCAAGACCATTTTCTTAACTTGGAACGAAGAAGAGATTGTGAAGTGAGCGTGCATACGACTCACACCAGTAGAAGCCATTTTAGAACTGGGAGTCTTGTTTCACATGGAGAAGATACTAAAAACTTGTAACTAGAGATAGATCATTTACGTAGGAAATTACATCGCAAACAAAGAAGAGTCTCTTATAAACCAATTTGATGATGATGATAGTTATAGACCAAGATCAAAAACTCCTCCTAGTGAATCTTTCTTTTATAGGTAATAACGTCACCATAGGCAAGGGAATAGAAGTTCGGCCCATAGGGGCTTTGGAAATGATGCTATGATCAATGTTTTGTACTAAATCTCAAAGTCACTATTTACATGAAGGATTGAAAGGGCAAAACTTCCTCGCCAATTCACACAACCAACCTTTACCGTGTATAATGGTAGGACGGACCTGGTGGAGCATGTCAGCCACTTCAATCAAAGGATGGCTATTCATTCAAGGAATAAGGCCCTGATGTGCAAAGTATTTCCATCTAGTTTGGGGCCTATGGCAATGAGATGGATTGATGGGTTGAAGGAGGGCTCTATCAGCTCCTTTCAAGAACTTACCAGGGCCTTTGGGGCTCGATTTGTTACACGTAGTAGGGTTCCTCGTCCCTTGGAAATTAATATTTTTTATTCATCTAAGTGTTAAACAGAACCTCGGTCATGCTTGGTTCATCGAACCACATATCTTGGGTAAATTAATATTTTTTATTCATCTAAGTGTTAAACAGAACCTCGGTCATGCCTGATTCCTCGAACCACATACCTTGGGTAAATTAATGCCTTTTATTCATTTAAGTGTTAAACAGAATCTCGGTCATGCCTAATTCCTCGAACCACATACCTTGGATAAATTAATACTTTTAACTCTTCTAAGTGTTAAACAGAACTTCGGTCATGCATGGTTCCTTGGACCATATATCTTGGGTAAATTAACGTTTTTATTATTTATTTTTCTAAGTGTTAAATAAAACCTCGGTCATACCTGGTTGCTCGGACCACATATCTTGGGTAAATTAATGCTTTTTATATGGCTAAGCGTTGAACAAAGCCCTGGCCATGTCTGTTTTCTTGGATCATATGCCTTGGGCAAACCAATGCCTTACATTTGTTTGAAATTGTGAATGGAGCCTTAATCATACATGGCCTCTTGAACTAAACACCTAAGGTACACTAATTCTATTTGTGAGTTAAGTTATTAGATTACTAATTACATAGGTGTATGTTAATGTTGGGAGCAATGTTGTGCTTTAATTGGTAAAGCCAACAATTTGTGTTTATAGTTAAATAATTTGGCCACGTTTAATAGTAAGCAAATTTTATCATAAGTCATATATAAACAATGGTAACGTAAAGGTAAATGACATTTTTCATTAAGTAAAGCCTTGGAAAGGCAAAGGAAATACATGTAAAAAAAAACAATAAAAGAAATACATTTTAAAAGGGTAAAGCCCTAATTGGTAACGAATGGAGGGAGGTCAATTTTAGTTGTTGGTTGGGCAGAAGATTCAGACACCTTGCTTGGAGCTGCTCCTTTCTCTTTGGGAACCTCCTTGGTCGTTGAAGGAAGTTTGGCTTGTTCGAGCATTTTGCCCTAGGTTGCCTCCTTCTCCTTAGAAGTTTCCTTAGGCAGTGGTAGAAGTTTATCTGGCTCAAGCACTTTTTCTTTGGTTGCCTCCTTCTCTTTACCCTTGGTGCCTGCTCGATTGGGTTCTTTAGAAGTCTCTAAAGTGGCTGGAAGAGTGTCAGCATGGGCAGCCTGGCCAGACTCAGGCACTTTAGGAGTGGTGCCTTCTCGAGAGCTAGAAGGAGCTGCTATGCGCAGGGCTGGGGGGTAGAAGATGTATTCTGTCTTTCTTAACTCTGAAGAAGCACCTACCTCGGCCAAGTTTAATGCCTCATTCCATACCTAGAGGCAGTAACCTCAGTACACTCTAGTGACTTAGGCTTTTAGGGCTTCTTCAGTTTCTTTTACCCAGTTGTCATAGCCATCCTGCTCAACCTGAGCTGCAGCCTTCTCTGCTTTCTCCAGCTCTTTCTTCTGAGCCTCTATTTGCACCTTAGTAATTGAAAGCTGGTCCTCGGCTCTACATAGTTGTTGGCATTGATCCTCGATCGGTTTCTCAGCACCAATGAATGCAGCTTCGGTACTCTTCCTTTCTCTATTTGCCTCAGTCAATTTGGTGTTGAGGTCTTTGATTCTTTTTTCGGCCACGACAAGGGTTTGGACAGTAGTTATGTGTCGCGGCTCCTCATCCTTAAATTAGAAGTGGGCATCGTCTACCTATTCCTCGGCAATGTTGGTTGTCTAGATTGCCTGTAAGAAGACATTAAGGTAAGTTCTCCAAATGAAAGAGCAATGGGTATGTTTAGTACAAGTAAGAGATTGAGGGGCTTACCATGGCTAGATCTCTTTTCAAGGTTAGAAAAACTTCGTGCTTCTTCAGGGTCCTCAAGTCAGCTAGGTCTTGAGGCAGGAGCAGAGGCTGTTCTAGGGCACTGGCCACGTAGCCCGCTTTGCCTTTTTGAAAGTCCTTGATAGAGGAATCTAAAGTGAGTGGGGCTCTGTCTAATTCAAGCGGAGCCCTAGGGCGACGTTCAGACACCCTCTCCACGACCACACCCTCAGTTGTGGTCTTCCTTTGTGTTCCTTTAGCAATTTTTGCTCCTTTCTGGGGTTTGAGCTCTTTGGTGGGCACTATTTCGCCCTCTTCGGACACCTCCTTACCTTTTTTGTCATGTTTCCTCTTCTTATCCACTGGCTCAGAAGGGGAAGTATGGGAAGGGAGGGGAGTTAGAGGCCGAGTTTGAATGGCCACCTCGGGGGTTGACCCTCTAGCATGTGATTCGAGGAGCTTTAGCAGGCTAGTGTTCTGTTTTCTTTGGAGCACCATAGCTACGGGAACGTCAGAGGATTCTCGGATGCTGCTGAGTTGAGCAGAGGGTAAGTAATTGGAGGAAGTGTGGGGAGATTTGATGGGAGATGATCGGTCGAAAACTTCAAAATCCTCTTCGGAATCTACAACCTTTATGATTTTTGTCATCTCTTCCTCAGGAATTGGATGTGAGGAAGTAGCTTCTTCTCTAGAAGCTCGTTGGAAGGGCATTTCAACTGGTTGAGTGCCTGTGAAGGGTGGACCACCGAGGAAGCCAGGTATTGCAATGTTGATTTGTTGCAGCCGAGGATCTTTTGTCTTTATGACGTACTTGGGATATTGGAAGCTTGTGGATATTGGCTTGTATCTAAGGATGACATGGGCAGCCTGTAACTGTTTGTCTGTGTGGAGAAAGATCTCAAAAATGCAAATCCTCGTCAGATCCGGTTCGTTGACGAAATTGAAATTAGGGCTGTGAAGTTCTTATCTGCAAAAATCCCAAAAACAAAAGTGTCGTTAGAAAGGAAGTTTGTTAAATAGAGAAAAATAAGTTTTCGGATTACAAGAAGAAGAATAAAAGACTATGAGCTTAAAGTGTACAGTGTTAATACAGGGAGTCTAAGCCTAAAGTACCCCACCTAGTTTCCCTTCTCGTGTTGGGCAATGAAGTCCATCATGCCATTCACTCGAGATAATTAGAAAATCTTGGTCCATGCCCTTGTTAGATATGAGTTTGACTTCAGGGACCCTAGTTTTAAGATAGTATCTTATACTCTTAAGGAGCTAGCAGTTATAAACTCAGTTAATATCGTGATAGGTGAGATTTACACCCATCTTTTCATTGAGGGCGACCACACTACCTAGTATCCTAAATACGTTCGGGGAACACTAGGTTAGGCAAAGTCTATGGGCAATCAAGAAATCTCCAGTCACTCTACCCATGGGGATTCTCTTCCTTCCGTCTATGAAAGAAATCATAGGGATCAATACTTCTCCCTTTGATCTTAAAGCATGCCATTCTCCTTGAAGGCAATGCCGAATAGAAACCCTAGGTGATATATTATATCGTGCCTTAAAGCTTTCTATGCCTTCAGGGGTATCTACCAAGCTAGCAAACCTACCCATTTGGGAAGTAAGCAAGGGGTGTTGGACGAATGAAGTGAAAAATAGAGAGTCGAGGAAGAAAGGGTCCTAATGATCAGTATGTGGGCTAAAGGGTACTAACAAAAATATAGGAAAAGAGCACCTTGGACCGTTTCTTGAGAGTTTGAAGATTCAGAAAATGGAGGATCTAGATTCTTCGAGCATTTTATATAGGACGAGAGAGTGAGCGAGAAAGTTCCCGCTCGAATCCTTATGAAAAACCTCTACTGTAGGATTTTCATCACACCGTAGAACGTAAGGGACAAGGCGCCATGCGAAGTAATTAATGAAGCATCCAAGATGCCGAAGCGTCAAGAGCGTGTACATTATAGGTGAAAAGATGCTCACACGTAGGGAGGTTCCATAAGCGTGGGATACACAACAACAAAAATTTGAAACCCCATTTTTCTTAGAGGAGAGAGAGACTGGAGTTTTGAGGGGCTATTATGAGAAAAAGATGATCGGATAAGGGTATTAGGCCATGGGCCACACCCGAGGATGCCAAAGAGCTCGAGGACAACCAAGTATTAATAAGGGCAAGTAGGTTATTGGGCCAAGGACGAAGGATGGTAACAATAAACAAATGATGTTGTCTGAGGAGCCAAACTTCCTCGAAAAATAGAACAGAAGTTTGAAGCCCGACCACCCAACAAATACTAGGCAAGAGGCAACCATGCTTGGGAGGATAAGGTTCAGAGAGGTGAGTCAACAGAGAACTGAAAAATATTTAAGGAGAGGGCTGCTACCACCACATTAAATGCTTTGCACCTAACCAACTGGCCGCATTAATGTGGAGATGATACCTGAACAATAACTTTTAGCCTTATAGCTACGCACAGAGACTTCAAGAAGGTTTTGATGGGATAAGCATCCAAAAGATTAGTTGTTTGATCAATAAGTGGAAGGTTAAGATGGGAGGAGAGGAAGGAGTATAAAAGGGAAATAATTCCTTTACATGGAGGGGCATCTGAAAAAGAACTGAATGTAACTAAGAACTTTGAATATTTGTACAAGTCCGAAAGATATATAAAAACTTACCTTCCTCTGATTTGATCGAGGAGTGTTTTTCTCTTAAAATTGTACTTCTCAATCATTAAAACACTAAGCCAACATACTGTGATTCATATTTGATTCACTAAGTCTTCATCTTTTAAACTCATTCTCTAACAAATCTATTATTGTGGGCTTGTTGGGCCATTGTTCATATCCGTTTGGCTTTGGGTCAATTTGAGTCCTTACAATATATATATATATATATATATATATATATATATATATATATATATATATATGTGTGTGTGTGTGTGTGTGTATGTATGTATGTATATGAATTTCTCTACCACTTATAAAGGCTCAAGGTTGATTAACTATCAAAAATATTAATTTATTAAATTCCTTACCAACTTATACAAAATATATATGACTTCCAACATTCAATAAGGATATCTCTAATTGGAAGAATTTAAATAATAATTTATTTTAATGCTATTTAAAAAAAATAAAGAAAATGAAAAAAAAAAAAAACTATAGCTAACTTTGAAGTACGGGTAGCAATTCGTGTTCGTGTGTCATGTTTGTGTCGTGTCAATTCATGAGTATCTGACTATATAGGTCAACACTAACCCGACATGTTTATTAAACGGGTCAAGATTCCTCAACCCTAACATGACACATTTATTAAACGGGTCAGTCATGTCAATCTGTTTATTGGATATTATCCAAATGAAAAGAAAAAAAATTATGGAAAAAAAAATATATTTAATATAAGATTTAGAACTAGTGAGTAATTGCATCACAAATAGTCATTCAAAACTAAAGCATATCTCAATATCACAAATAATCAATTACAATATGTCAAAGAAAATAAACCACAACAACTAATAAGTTTATATATCTAGGGTTTGAAGGGTATATTGGTAAAATGTCATTTAATTAAATGAGTCAAATAGGTCAAACGGGTTCCATATGTTAAACACTAACCCAACTCATTTATTGAACGGGTCAGTTGTGTCAATCCAAATATGACATGAACCCATTGAGACTCAACTCATAACCTACTAATTTCGTGTCGTGTCGGATTCGCGGGTCGTGTCCAATTTTGCTAACCCCACTTTGAAGTGTAGCACAAAATAGAAATATAGAAAGAAAATGTGAGGAAAAGAAAAACAAGTTACAATATTGTTATAATTTTTAAAAATAAAGTAAAGAAGAAGGAAACTAGCCTGATATTTTAATATTGTGAACAAGATGTGTTAAGTATAATAGGCTTAAAGAGTGTTTGGCACTTAAAAAAAATAAATCTTATTGATCTAAGCTTCAAAGATAAAAATAATAAAATTATTAAAAATGAGAGTAATATTTAATTTTTTTTTCTATTAAATACTATTAAGGGAGCTTTTGAAGCACTTTTAACTATAAAATATTACCACCGCGCACTCTTAATGCGATGGTCACTCCACAAGTATAATTGCATATTGGTGTGAGGGGCAATGGCCTAGGGTTCAAGTTTTCAAGAGGGAGCTTCACACACATATACACTTAGATTAGGCTAGAATATAATTTTTATCTTGTATAAAAAAAACTATAAAATATTAGAATAATAAATATTTTTTTTAAAACAAAATAATTACTTAAACAATGTGGAAAAAGTTTCTATATTATAAAATTATTAATTGTAAGAATTAAGGATAAAATTATTAATCGTAAGAATTAAGGATAAAATTATTAATCGTAAGAATTAAGGATAAAAGAGGTTAAAAAAAAAAACAGACTTTAAAGCTTTGTTTGGATTGCGTCTGCGTTTTCACGTAGACACGTTTTTTGCTGTTTTTATTTTATTTTATTTTTTATTCCAGCGCCTGGTGCACTGTTCATGTGACATGAACAGTGCATTTAGGTTTATGAATAGTAATTTTAAAAGTAAATAGTAATTGAAAAATAATTTTTTATTGTTTTCAATTTTCAGTTTTCAGCAAAATAAGTAGTATCTAAACGTAGACTAAGTCAAAGAGGGTCAATTCTAATTGTTGTAAAAATGCAATAGTTAAATTCTGCTATAAAGTTAATCTTTTGAAAATTTTTCCCTAAAATACTGGAAAAGAAATAAGGTTAAATATGAAGAATTGAAGCCAGTACGTCATGACCAGATTTGCATAGATTTGATTTGGTTGTAGTAAGGGATGACATCATGACATCATTAGGGTTTGGAATGTTTAAATTAGGTTTGAGGTGGGTTTGTGTTCACATGTTTACACCCAAGGGTATGGGATTTACACCATAGATAATAAAATAATAATTTAGAATGTTTTGTGTTGTATTATATTTTTTAGCTTTTTTTTTTGGGGTGGTTTGAACATAATGAATAATTATCATAATTGAATAGCTATATTGTTTAATTATGCTTGGATCATTCTATATGTACTAGCTTGTAACTTCATGCATATGTAGGGGTATACTTAAAAGATATACATTAAGATATATAGTTTAATAATCTTACATATATAATTTAAATATTATTGATAGTCATTCTTATATATTTTTTAACTATTTAAAAAGTCTTGTAACAATGTTATTAGGTAAAAAATGTAAATTGTCAATTTTTAAAATATTTTTATATTCATTAACTCTAGACTTTTTGGTTTTTGTACACAATAACTCACTTGAATGAATATTTATGATATGGTCCCACATTTGATTCCAAAATTAAGAAATAAAATTCTCACTAAAAATAAATAATTTAGGACACATGGCGCAAAATTGGACTTCAATTGTAAAATCTAATTGAATTTTCTCTAAATTTTATCTATTAATATATATATATATATATAATTTTTGTGCCAAATGAATTGTTATTCGTTATAAAAAAAAGACTCATAAATATAAAATCATTCAAACTCTCTCTTCCTCTAATTTTATATATAGTGTTAGATATATGATTATGTTTTTTTATGATTTATTTATATTGAACTCATTTTTTTTTACTCTAAATTAACTCATTCGGCACAAAAATTTAAAAATTTCGTTTAGATAGAACACGTGCTGTAAAATTAAACTCTAAATTCAATGAAAGTCTAATTTTGCGCCACGTGTCCCATCTAATATAAGTTTTTAAATTTTTATACCAAGTGAATTAATTCAATGTAAAAATTAGAGTTTAATTTTGCGACATGTGTCCTATTTAATCTAAGTTTATCAATTTTTGTGCCAAATGAGTTAATTTAGTGTAAAAAATGATAAGTCAAAAAAGGTAAACCATAAAAAATATAATTTTTGAATGATTTTATATTTATGAGCCCTTTTTTTTATAGAACTAAAAATAATTCAAGTTTATAAGTCATCTCTCTCTCTCTCTCTCTACTCTCTCACACACACACGCACACACACACGTGTGTGTGTGTATCCCATCTAATCGAAATTTTTAAATTTTTGTGTCAAATGAGTTACTTTAGTGTAGAAAACGAGGAATCCAATATAAAAAAATCATAAAAAAACATAATCATATACCTAACACTATATATAAAATTTGAAAAAGAGAGAGTTTGAATGATTTTATATTTATGAGCCTTTTTTTTGTATAACTAAAAACAATTCAAATTTATAAGTCATCTATATATATATATATATGTTAGATATATGATTATGTTTTTTTATGATTTATTTATATTGGACTGGTTGTTTTTACTCTAAATTAACTCATTTGGCATAAAAATTTAAAAATTTCAATTAGATGGAACACGTGCCGTAAAATTAAACTCTAATTGAAATTTAATTTTTACACCAAACAAACTAGCTTGGTTCAAAATTTTAAAATTTTTTATTAGATATGATACGTGACACAAAATTAGACTTGTAAGGTCACAATTTGCACCCAAACTCACAGTGAGAAGGGGATATGCCCAAAAAACCCAATACAATGAAATTTATAGAGAGTGCGCTTGAAATCTAGGTTTTAGTGAGGTTAGATAACTAAGATAATAGACTCGATCACAACATTACACGCAAGGAACTGTTTATATGAAAGAATTTTATCCTCGAATACAAGCCGATGATGATTTGTAATAACTCTTTTAATGATAGTTTACAAATAAGGATGGTGATATATACAGTATTTTCTTCTTCCTTCTCCTGAGCGTCCTCCTTTCCTTTTATATCCTCCACCCTCTTCTAACTCTCTTCCACGTATGGATCGGACTTCTGATTTGGATACTTGTCTCATCCACCGCCCTTCAAATCTTTAGAGGCAGTTATAAGGCTGAACTCTGATGCTCAGGCATCACTTCTCCATTAATGCGGCCAGAGAAGCAGTTGTAGTGCATTTAATGCGGTGGCGGTGGTAACAGCTTTATCTTAGATATTTTTTACCGCCCTTCTTCTTATCCTCCATATCTACCATGTATACCCTTATCTATAGGATCTTCTAGAATATTACCTGTGGATGCTAACAAGCCCTTCTCTTACCTCGGCTTTACGTAGCCGAGGACATACTCTTGCTTGGATCACCTTCTTGGATATATCTGATCAGATATCACTTCTTTACCTATTAGTATTACTTAGTGGCTGATATTTTCACATCCTCGGACCATTTAGTATCCTCAGATTGGGCCTTTAGCCCAACAAACACTCTTGGGCCAACCTAACACATATTCCTAGGCCCATTGACCCTACAAGACTCTAATTGAATTCTAATTTAAAATTTAATTGGATTTTCTCTCAGTTTTACTTGATGGGTTGGGTTCAAGTTACACCTGATGTAATTCTAAGTAATATTACACCACTCAATAACTTGTTATTGAATTAATATTTTGAAAATCCAACCGTTGAATTACATGTTCTATATGGTCTTAACATGCATGTGAATTTTCATATCAATCGGATGCTATTTACCATTTGATCTATAAATTCATCTTTTATGTATTATTTTGAACTACAAAAATTTGAATTTTAACAATTGATTGATGACATGACTATTAATCTTTAATCACCTTGAAATTTTGCAAGCATAAATAATATACAGAGATAATGTAATCTAACAGTGGATTTGTCAATATTTGCATCCAATTAAAAAATATTGAGTGGTGTAATATTGCTTAGAGTTACACTAGGTGTAACTTGAACCCAACCCTATATATATATATATATATATATATATATATATATATATATATATCTTATAAACTTGAATTATTTTTAGTTCTACAAGAAAAAAAAAAAACTCATAAATATAAAATCATTAAAAAATTATGTTTTATTTTTATTTATTTATTTATGGTTTACTTATATAGGACTTCTCATTTTTAACCTGAAATTAACTCCTTTGGTACAAAAATTAAAAAACTTAGATTAGATGGGACACATGTCGCAAAATTAAATTCTAATTAAAATCCAATTTTTACATTGAATTAACTCACTTGGTACAAAAATTTAAAAACTTAGATTAGATGGGACACGAGGCGCAAAATTAGACTCTAATTGAATTCCAATTTGAAATCTAATTGGATTTTCTCTTGGCTATATCTATTATTATATATATAGATTACTAAATTTCATGTAAAAATATTAATTAATGATTAAATTTAGTCAAATAATATTTTATATGTTCAAATTTAATAAATTCAACTCAACTCATTGTAAGATAAATAGATGGGTTTAAATTTTCTTGATATAAATGGGATGAGTATGAGATAAAATTCCAAAATTTTAATTGAGTTTAGGTATGTAAAGTATTCAAAGAGTTTGGGTTTGGAATCTTTTTTTCTCCAAACCTAACCAATTGCCATTCATGATTTTAGTCTAAATTCTAATTTTTTTTTTCCCCTATGATGCATAAGTTAACAAAAAAGTAAAAAAAAAAAAAAAATCTTCATAGTTTGGTTGAAAAATATATTTAAGGACAAAAATCTCATGATTTAGTAGTACTATCCCTCCCATATCTGATTGGTTGAACTTGGGTTGGGGCCAAACCGTCACTTGACTCAGTCCCTTCGGGTGAGGAAGTGTTTCAATTGTTATTGATTGAGGAATCCCATGGAAGCATTCACACACCACTTTTCAAGTGAATGATCAAACCTCATTCAAGTAATTGGGTGTAATAATTTAAACAAGAGGAAAAAATAACAAAAATTTCAAAGAAAAAAACTGTCAATTTTTTTTTAAAGAAATCAAACACAAATAAATCTCAAAGAGGAACACAAAGAACAATAAAAATTAAATTCCAAAACTTCAATTGAAATTCTCCACATCTACACAAGAAATTCTAACAAAAAAAAAAAAAAAATGCTCACCACAAAAATTTCCTTAATGTTTCTAGCTAGGTTTTTGAAGTGTCTTTATGTTAAAACCATATTTCCTCTCCTTGCGTGTGTGTGTTTTTTTATAAAAAAAAAAAAGGCTTTTCAATAGATCAACCTCAGTTAAAATTCAATAAAAATGAAAATAAAATATTGCTCATGGTAGTCCAGAAAACTTTAGGTAACAAAAAAAATTTACCTTAATTTCAACATAGTTTTGCTTTCTACCATTAGCTTTGTGGCTTAACTAGTTGGTACGTTTTGGTATTTCCAAAAAAGATATCTAGGGTTCAAATCTTACATTTTCCAATTATCTAATAAAGATGAAGAATTGGGTTCAATTTACATTGGGAGTAACTTTAAGTAATGTTACATCACCTTTTATCGAATTTATAATTTGAAAATCTTATAGTTAAATGACATGTTCTTTATGTTTTTAATACTCATGTCAAATTTCATGTTAATCAGATATTATTTACTATTTAACTCATACACTTATATTTTATGCGTAGTTTTAAAATACAAAACTCTATTTGATTAACACAAAATTTGGAATACATATTATAAACATAGAGAATATTTGATTTAACGGTGTGTTTTTTATAATATTAATCTAGTAAGTTATTTTGAGGTGTACTATTACTTAAAGTTACACTTAATGTAACTTGAACTAAACTAAAAAATGAATGGAAAAAAAAAAAGATTTGCAACTAATCAACACACAACCACATTATCAATAAAAATGCCATGTGTATAAAGTCTTCAATTTGGTTAAATTAATTCTTCTAAAATAAAATTTGGTTAGATTAATCAAGTAAAAATTTCATAAACCCATCACCGTATTGAATCTCGATTTTTCGAGGAAATATAAGACCAATTGTTGCTTGCATTTATGATCGAAACTGTCCAAATCACTATGGGTTGTATCGGCCTATTGAGCACTTACATCCATATGTATCGAAAGGAACTTAGATTCAAATTCTCTCCTTTTCAACTTCTTGTAAGAATTAAAAAAAAAAAAAATCAAGCAAGACCTAGTAAAAACAAAATCACAAAAAGGAAATAGATGAAAAAGTAAGAGGAAAAAAAAAAAAAAAACTCATGAGCATTTTGAACCTCGGGGGCAAGATTCCTCAACTTACTATGGGAAAAAAAAAATCTCAGTCATCCAAAGAAAAGAAAAAAGAAAAAGAAAAAGAGAAAGAGTTGATAATGTATAAAGTATAAACCGTTTAATTTGTGGTGTATGGTGGGTGGGGGCTTCCAGAACTTTCTTCTCAGTTCTGAGAAAACTTTCACCAAAAACATTTTCATTTTCTGAATTTCTTCGTATTAGCTTTATGTAGAATAGTACTCCTCCTCCACATCATCTCCACATGTTTTGGTCATTTTACTTTTCAGTTTCCACCACAAAACAAAACATAAAAAGAGGTGTGGTGGGTTTTAATTAGGAGGTCGGTCAACTTGTGTTTTGGCCGTTTTTAACGTTTTAGTCAAAGTGGGAAAATTTTGGCAGAAAGGACAATTTACTCTCGAAACCCAGCTAATACGTCCCTGATAATCACCACGCGACTAATAAAAAGTTGAGTGGGTCCCCCCATTCCCTTTGGTTTTTGGTCAACCCTTGAAAACAAAATAATCCTATTCCTACGCCTACTTTATTTATTTATTTATTTACTATTACAGGTTAAAGGGAAAAGTAATCATGTTCCTCTCTAATCCTATTAGACATAAACAGAGAGCCCCGTTGATAATAGGGTACAAATTAAATAGACCTCATCTATATTGGAATCTAGAAGTTTATGGATTTGTTAAGATTGTTCATTTAATACGTAAAGTATGCCCAATAAAAGAAAAAAGAAAGAAACAAAGGAAAGAAGAAAGAAAGAAAAAAAAAAAAAAAATCTAAAACCATGTTATTTGTGGGTATAATACAAGAATTTATCACTTTAGAAGAAAGGAACAAAAATAGATAGCCATATATGAGCTAGGGGCAAAGGGATATTTTGGAAACATTATTATTATTATTTAATATTATTAAATAACTTATTTATTTAATATTTGATAATAGCACTCATTCTTCTCACATGAATGATAACATTACACCCTTAGTATTGAATAACTACTACACCCTACTTAAAAATATTATTGTACCATTTTTATATTATCTTGGTTCACAAAAATTTGACCTTTTATATAAACACTAGGAAAAAATAAAAATAAAAAATAAAAAATTCGAACTCATCACATCTATGATAAGATGATGATAAATTATTATAAGTTTAGAACCAAAAATATTATAAATTATTTTTGTGTTGACCCAAATTATTCATTTAACTTGGATTATGCATCAACGTATAAAATTTTGCTACATAAATATTATAAATTGATGTATAATTATTTGTAAAAAAGTAATTTCATATTTATATACTATATTGCTGAAGTAACATCAATTACAATTATTGACACGTCAGTTAGTAAGCCTTGTAAATTTGTAACATCTCTAAGCCTTGTAAATTTGTAACATCTCTACTATTTTATAATTTTTTAGATTGTTAGTTCAAATCCTCAATAGGTGGCATGATGATCATTGCTCTAAATAATATTTAATATATATATACATTACCCTACTCAATTTCTTATCAATTCAATCAAAGCATTAATGGTGGAGGGAATATATTTTGATATATCTATACATTACCTTACTCAGAATGTTATCAATTATCAATTCAATCAAAGCATTAGAGGAAATGTGAGTTATTTTCATTGATTTATTTTATTTTAAAATTATATAAATAGTAATAAAAATAAAGAAAGAGTTATCTTCTAAGAAAATTGGCTTAAGAAATATTTTTTAAAAACTTTTTATGGGAAAAAAATATTTCTAAAAAAAATTTATTAAGGAATACTATAAATGTGCTTGGATCCTATAAAAAAGAAAGAAAAGAAAAAAAACTGAATTTTCGAACAAATTAAAAAATCAAAGATGCTACCGGATCCAAAGAAGGAAATAAAAAACTAACAGAGTTGTTGGTTGAGCAACGTACATGCTGTAAATAGTAGAAAAAAAAACTGTGGGCTTATTAAAGTCAAAGTATGACAAGACTCAATTACACATCCATCCATCCTCAAAACCAAAGCAGAGAGAGAGAAAAAAAAAGTTATTGTCTGACTGACACTATGACAAGCTGACCTCACGCCATGTCTCTTACCAAAATCACACAAAAAAAAAAAAAAAATCCCATTTTTGTAATTTAAACCAACAAAGCCTACCCTTTTTGGACAGCCAAAAAAAAAGTATTGTAGAAGAAATGAATGGACAGGAATCTGGATAATTATCCGTCAAACCCAATATTGAAAGTCGTTTTCATCCAAGGCTGCTATTTTGCATTGAAAATAAAATTCCTTACACACAAACGAAACCCCCCCCAAAAAAAAAAAAAAAAAAAAAAAGGTAAAGCCTTGGAAATTCAGACCCTTTTTCCTCTCCAAAAACGCGGATTCCCCAAAATTAAAAAGACCCGGAATTCCTTTTCCTTTTTCCAAACCTTTGAAGTATGAAGATTCAGCTTCAACCACAATAACAAAACAGCAATAACAGCAACAACAACAATAACAGCAACAAAAAGACTGTTTCATAAATTGTTTGTTGTCTTTTCGGTTTTCCATTACCAAATTTGCAATATTTGGTACAACAAACAATCTTCTAGATCTCTTCTTATTTTTTTTTTCATTACACAATTTCTCTTCTACTTCTTGTTCTTAGAAATGGCAACGGCGGCGATATTTTCGTCGCTACGGAGGCGGAGATCGCCGTCGTTGGAAGCGTTCCTAGCTCCGGTTGATTTAACGGACGTTGCTTTGGTACAAACCCTAGCGACGATCTCCAACGACCTCGTATCGAAATTCTCCGACAAGTGTTTCAATTTCCAGCGCAAGAACGCGCGCTCTCTCATCAGAAAAATCGAGGTGTTCCTCGTCCTCTTAGATTATCTCAAGGACTCGACCTCGACGACAAAAGCGACCTCAGCTTCATCTTCATCTTCATCTTCAGCCTCATCGACCTTGCCTTCAACAGCTTTGCTCTGTTTCAAAGAGCTTTACTTGCTTCTCTACCGCTCGAAGATACTCCTCCATTACTGCGCCAAATCGAGTAAGTTGTGGCTCTTGCTTCAAAACCATTCGATTTCAGGCCATTTCCATGATCTGAATCAAGAAATTTCCACCCTTTTGGATGTTTTTCCATTGAAAGATGTTGTCGAATTGAGTGACGATGTTAGGGAACAGGTTGAGTTGTTGCAGAGACAAGCGAGGAGGTCTAGGTTGTTCATTGACAAGAGCGACGATTCCCTTAGGATTCGGTTTTTTAATTTCCTCGACGTGTTTGAGAAAGGGGAGGTTCCGAATTCGGAGGAGTTAAGGTCTTTTTTTGTGGGGAGTTTGGGGATCAGAGATGCTAAGAGTTGTAGAGTTGAGGTTGAGTTCTTGGAAGAACAGATTGTGAATCACGAAGGAGATGTGGAGCCTACTGTGTCTGTGCTTAATGGGTTTGTTGCCCTTACCAGGTATTGTAGGTTTTTGTTATTTGGGTTTGAGGAAGATGAGGTGGGATTGGGGTTTGGGTGTTTAAGGAGGCCTAGGAAAGGTTTGATTACTCAGGAGATTGCTGACACGTTTATAACGGTACCCAAGGACTTTTGTTGTCCAATTTCCTTGGATTTGATGCGAGACCCTGTCATTATTTCAACAGGACAGACGTATGAGAGGAGTTCTATAGCTAGGTGGATGGAAGAAGGGCATTGTAATTGCCCAAAAACGGGGCAAATGCTTGTACATAATCGGCTTGTTCCTAATCGGGCTTTGAGGAGTTTGATCATGCAGTGGTGTATTGCTCATGGAGTTACTCTTGATCCGCCGGAGACTATGGATGTGTCCACTGAAGGCTTTGCTGCGGCTGCTCCTACCCGGGCTGCACTTGAAGCCAATAGAGCCACTGCGGCGATTCTCATCCAACAGCTAGCAAATGGGCCTGAGGGCGGGATGACTGTTGCTGCTCGTGAGATACGTTTGTTGGCGAAGACAGGGAAGGAGAACAGGGCTTTTATTGCGGAAGCTGGGGCGATTCCCCATCTTCGGAAGCTACTTTTGTCTGTGAACCCTGTTGCACAGGAGAATTCTGTGACTGCAATGCTTAATTTATCAATATATGATAAGAATAAGAGTCGAATTATGGATGAGGAAGGGTGTTTGGGATCTATTGTTGAAGTTTTGAGATTTGGGCACACAACAGAGGCAAGGGAAAATGCTGCAGCAACATTGTTCAGCCTCTCTGCGGTTCACGACTATAAGAAGAGAATAGCAGATGAGGGAGGGGCAGTTGAAGCCTTGGCAGGGCTGTTGAGAGATGGGACTCCAAGAGGAAAGAAGGATGCTGTAACGGCTTTATTTAATCTGTCAACACACACAGATAATTGTGTGAGAATGATAGAGGCAGGGGCTGTAACGGCATTGGTAGGGGCATTGGGAAATGAAGGGGTTGCTGAGGAAGCAGCTGGTGCATTGGCCTTGATTGTTCGGCAGCCAGTTGGGGCAGAAGCAGTTGGGAAAGAGGAAATGGCAGTGGCGGGGTTGATAGCGATGATGCGTTGTGGAACGCCAAGGGGAAAAGAAAATGCAGTGGCAGCATTACTTGAGTTATGCCGTAGTGGTGGAACAGCTGCCACTGAGAGGGTCGTTAAGTCCCCAATGTTGGCTGGGTTGCTTCAGACTCTGCTATTTACAGGTACAAAGCGGGCAAGAAGAAAGGCAGCTTCACTTGCTAGAGTGTTTCAGAGATGTGAGAATGCAGCCTTACATTTTGGTGGATTGGGAGTAGGATATGCATTTGCAAGCAACTCAGCAGCTGCAAACAGGGATTCAAGTTTTGCTGGTGATGTATCAGTGCCAATGTCCATTTCAGTGCCTGTCTTGTAGTGGTAACATCCACGTCATGTTGTTGTCTTCCCTTCTTATATATGTTCCCATTTTTTTTGGAAACATTTACAAATTCTTTCATTGAAATTTACAGATGAAAAAATTATAGTAATACCATATCTTATGTGTTTTGAAAGGATGATGAATGGTGGTGAGCAGTTAGCTTAAGTTTGATATATGTATTTCCCTATGATTTAGAAAAACAGATTAGAGAATGTTCACAAAAATAATACAATTTGCTCTGGAAAAACCAATAAGCACTTATAGGGCATTTTTCATACGGTTGAATGTTTTATGTATACACCAAACATGAAACATGAAACGACATTCTGATTGATTCTCAGTGAAGAAGGGTTTGAACTGTACTTGTTTTTGGTGCCCTATATGTTCCTCCAATGTGTAGAAGTATCATGTACCTTTTTTTTTTCTTTTTTTTTTTCAATGAATTCGTTATTGCATTTGGTATGAAAATAAAAGCAATTTGTTGGATTTATCTTGAATGTTGCCATCTGAATCTCTCGCAATGAGGGTAAAATCTGCGAAGTACACCATGCAAAACTCATAATTTGCGATATAATTGGAGACATCTCAGATAAAAAGATGTGGATTTTGATTGTGATGATAAATGGTTAGTGGCAATGACGGATAACAGTAAATTCCATGCGGTTCTTGGGTTAATGTTGCTTCTGGTTAAAGATTATGGATTTACGCTTGTCCTAAATGCACCATCTTCCAAGACTTGCTCTGATTCTAGTTGTTCTTCTTTTAGCTTAGATCTTCTAAGAAGAATCTAGGACAACAGAGATGATATTACCTGTGGTGAAGTGAGAACGCAGATTCTCAATTTTTTAACTTACATGTGAAAAAGTATATTCTATTAAATGGGGAAAAAATGCTAAAGAAGGAAGCATCTAGAGATTCAAAATGTGTCATTTCCTAATCAGTGTCTTTGTAGTAAAACCATAAAGATAACGTATCCTACTGTGAAGAATTAGCTTTCAAATATTCTGAGGATTGGCTAGAATATACTTGAAACAATGGGAATTTTTTGGAGTTCAGAATAATGGCTGTGCCTGTCTCTGTATGTGATGGAGGGTTGGACTAAATTATCTGCTTTCACATGATAGCTTATTTCACCAACTACAAGTTCAATATGCAAACCCAATAAGTATGTGCAAACAGGTTCTTATCAGTCAAGCATGTCGGCCCACATCAACCTAGTGATGTTGCATCTGTGTTTTTTAAGCTAGAAGCAAAGGAAAAATGGTTTTGCTGCTTCTATCATTTTCTGTGATTTGATTGGAGCAACCAGAAGTGCACCGGTTAGCAAGAACTCGTTGCGTCCTTTTTAACATTACGTAAAGAAGAATTTGTGGTGTCTATAGTTGTTAGGGGAATTCCACTATAAGCATAAACTTCCCTGTAGCTGAGTGTTTTGGCATTGAAAGTGTGGTTGGTGGGGCATGCCTTCATTGGCCATGTACTTATGAATCAGATTGAAAGGATAAACGAAGTGGATGCACCAAGTAGGCCATTTACTAGAAATATAATTGGACACTACTCCCTGGAAACCTAAAGATCTGAAGCATGGTGGTAGTTGAGCTTATCTATAATGGAAATCTAGCACTGGGAGATATCATTGTCGCTAATGATGATAATAGGACATTTATAATTCTTATATCAGATATTAGCTACTTTGTCTGTTCTACTTGATACCTTCCTTGATTTTCACTTGAGTACCTTGGCCAACCCACAAAAGTAGTGGGGGAGAAGATAAATTTGAAGTCCAAAAAAAAAAAAAAAAAATCTGTATGACCAAATAAAGGAAAATTTCTACTGGGTCTAAAGTTCAGCTAATACAAACTGCTCATTAAATGTTGGGATTTTGTTTTGGGAGACTAATAACTGGCTGATAGTTTCCTTCTATCTTTAATTTCTTTCTTCATGGCATAGGTAACTTGTGTGTGTGACATAACATTGAGCAGGGGCTCTTCAACACATGAAACATGTACCCGATTCTGGTCATTAGAATTTAGAACTCCTTGGTCGGCAATGAAGCATTTGCAACAACATTCAATGTCTTAATTTTGTTCCTCTTTTTTCTTGATTTTGTTGCGGTCATTGGTTGGTCAAGACTGTCCAGTCACCATCTAATTCTGATGCTTAGTAATCTAAGTTGCTGCACTTGCTTAGTACCCCTTTGCGATCAACTTGGACTTTTCCTATTAGGATGGTCACTTTTTTCATTGACCCATGCGTCTTGGAGTGTAGTCTATGGATGTCATGCACCAAAGGACCACCTCTGCCGTCCTGCCTAACAAACAAGAGATGAACAAGAAGTTCCTAAAACCTTTGCATCCTTCTCTTTACTTATTCATGAATTAGGTTTGATATTCCACAATTCAAATGAGGTTGGGTATTTTTATGTTGCATCATAGGCCTGCTTGTATCATTTCAGCCAATGAAAATAATTCTAGAATGGCGACACTTTCTGATGAATGAGCAAACTTTAGCATTATTAGATTCTTATTCGATTTTACTAAGTGATTTACTATTGAAGAAGCATACGGACATAGAATTATTTTATATAATGAAATCAAAGCGACTATTACTACGTAAAAGGCTAATTTGAGAAGTTTTAGCTCCTTCCTTTTCCCACTAGAGTACCAATATTCTTCCAAATTCTGAGATCTTAAAATAAAATTTAATCTTGGTTTAGTTGGAAGGATGAAAAAATGAGAGGATGGAAAATGTTGAGATGATTGAAAAGGTAGTTTTACATCATACGTGTTTGGCACAAAAGATGAAAAAGTGAAAAGAATATTGATAGGGAATATATTATAATTTGTTTAAATTACTATTTTGCACATATTATATAATAATGTTGTTAGTAATACTCATAAAATATTCTATTAACAAATTAATATTAGTTACTAAACTTATATATATATATATATATATAAATTAATATTATTTCAACTTTTTTTTAAGTACCAAATTAATAATTCGCCATAAATATTACTCATAATATATACCAAAGGCAAACTAGGTTAATGGTTTGTGGTCGACAATTATGCAAAATCTAGCTGCGAGATTGGCGTCTATGGAGGTGGCGACCAAGGAAATGTATGAATGATTTGATGACAACTTGATTTGACCAAATCATCATGAACATTGGCCCTTTGTAGAGTCGTTGGATTGCAAGTGTGGACGATGACGCGAGTGGTTGAAGAACTCGATCCACCTTGGTAGTGACTCAAATGGGTACAAATGGGAAAAGTTGTAATTGCGTCTTTATCCCAAGTTTTCTCTATTTTCCCCCGATTTGGAGAAATTGAGATTTGTGGGCCCAAGTGAAACCCACTCTATTTTCTTTCCCCTCTTATTTCTCTTCTCAACCAAATAGTGAAAAACACCCATTTCCCTTATCCTTTCATTTTCACCCCAATCAAACGTAATGTCAATAGTTTAGTGTATGTAGCTGTTAGCTTATAACAATTGATGTATGACACAAAAATTAACCTTGATTCAGACATACTCTAATGGCTCTTAGGTTGGTAGTTATAAATGCTCTAGGAATACAATAATATTGTGCTCCATTCTTTTACATAATAGTTGGTCTCTTTAATTAAGTTTATAATAGGACTCATTATTTATAGGAGAGAAAGAAGCACTGCATTATTGTACTCTGGAAGTATTATATAATTTTATAATACTTTAGTGAAAAATCTTAGTTCTATTATTTTATGTTTTTAATTTTCATGATATGATAGTCATGTTCTTGTTTATTTTTTTGAAGCAAAATGGAAACATTCCTCATTGTTCTTGCCCTCTCACCTCCGAACATAATGAATGTGCATAACGCAAACACTACAATATCTTAAATGTTCTCTAGGACTCTCATATGTACCTTTCTTTACTAAACGGTTTTGGGGTGAGGCTTCCCTTTACTACTTGTCTACTTTTTGTTGATAAACTTTACTACTTGTCTACTTGTTACACAATTTATCATGCTCCCTTTACCACCATTCACAGCAAAACACAATGCAAACTTCTCTATGACACCGTCTCTTTTCTTGGTTATGTTGCTTGCTTGGTTATGAACCCAAAAAGACTATGGTTACTACAACCTCATATTCAAATATCTTTGCATCTCCCATCATGTGGAATTTTGGGAATCACCAACCTGTCTATTGTCTATGGAGTTCCAACCAATTTTCCCTAATCCCCTATATTCATTAATCCTTCTATCACCCTCTATTGCAAGTCCTCAGAAGAACCTAGTAGGGATGCCAGCTCAAGGAATACTCCTTTTTAGGTCATTCTCAATGTATTTGATGTGTTTAATTTTGATCTTGCTGATTTACACAATTCTGAGCCTTCCTAAGCTCTTGATATTCGTCGCTCTGGTTGAGTAAGAGCTTCTTCTTATCACCATAATGATTATTATTGTTTCTTTCTGTACTTTGAACATGATTGATTTACCTTATGGTAAGTCTCCAATTGGGTGTAAGTGAATCTACAAGATCAAGACACAACGATGGATCAAAATTCTCAACTTTGTACAAATCCAAATCATAGAAGAATTATATAACAGTACAACACAAAATGAAATTGAAACCAATATAAAACTATAACAAAGACAAACAAATTATGAAATAACTGATATTCCATTGAGAACATATAGATAAAAATTGCACCTTGAATCATTTCCTAAATTAAGCATCTCCTATACATTTCGAAAATCAAAACCAAAATCACAATAAGAACAAGATTTCTCATACAATAAGATCCAAGTACCTACAAGCACAACTACAATACTGTGCAATCTATAATTTGAAATGCACACAGTAAATTTCTCTTTCAATTTGAAGCGAAGTATTCAAAAACACAAATATAACCTCCACACTTTCTGAGCAACCAAACAAAGACAAAAGCTAACATAATCAAAACTTACAAAAGGCGAATGAAACAAAGATTGAGCAAAATTTTCATTGAGGTTGTAAAATACATAGAGCAAGATGCAATCCTTGTTTTCGAAATCATTTTCTCAAGAAACAAACAGATTGTAAGGAGAGAGATAGCAGTTACCTGATGGATGAGAGAGGAGAGATCGGATTGGACTAGTAAAAGGCAGTCAAGCAATCCATCTTCTTCTTCTTCTTCTTCCACTTCCTTCCACCTATCCTCCTCTTTTCTCTGAAAAACTAAGATTCTTCATATCCAAGGGTTTCGAGAACCTTCCACCATTATTGTACTTCTTGTTGGATGCGTCTCTCAATGGCTTCGTTACCATGTATGACCTCTCTCTCTCTCTCTCTCTCTCTGTTTGAATTTATTGTGAAAGGCGGGCTATTTTTATTTTGTGTGATTTTTCATTGTTCGGAGTAGTGAGTCATGACTCGAAGTTGCACTCAATCGAGTTTGTTGAGGCAAAATTGGGTGGGCTCAAATGCTCGGCAGCATAATTAGTAAAATACGTTATGAGTATAATATGACAAGTATACGGATGGATATAATTCGGCATCTTTTTAATAAGTACTTTTTGAAAATTTGGTAGAAAAATATGTAAATGGGAAAATAACAATATATGTATCTTTCGTGTATATTATGTTTATATTTTGAAACTTCGTAAAAAAATGGAAATATTTGTCATATTAATTTTTTTTGACATAACTAAAATAATCCAACAAATTACAATCATATAGAAATAATCTACTTAACAAAGAAAATTATTTCAATAACCATATAGAACTTTCTTAACAATCTAACACATTACAGGACAAATACAAATATATTGTATAAATAAAAACAATAAATTCAATAAAATAATACTAAATGATATACCGGTACATGAGAATGGATGCATATATAATATTAGATGAAAGAGATTTAGCAAATAATAATAATAATAATAGAATTTAGAAACAATAAAATATGACAATAAAAGAATATTTTATTGAAAATATTTTCTCGAAAATTGAAAAAGCTGTCAATACTTTTTCAATTCACAAGAAAATATTTTCAAAAGTGATTTATTATTGTGTGCCCTTAGGGCACACATTAAAAAATCCTTATTACAATACTAAAGTTATGACAAGGGATGTGTGCGGTTCAGTTAAATTGGTTTTTTTTTTTTTTTTAAAAAAAATTTGTAACTTAATCGATAACTGATACGCACCACCAAGGGTCAGTTTTTGACCTACGGTGGTGTGATTTTATGAGGTCGGTTCAATTGGTTTGAAAATTTATAAAAAATTATTTTAAAAAAAAAACTTGGGCTTTCAAGTTCAATATCCATACATCAACCTGATCATAAAAACTTCTATTTATTTAGCAAGCTGTCCAATTACATGGACAAGCTTAAACTCTAATTATTTAGCTAGCAACTTGTCAAATGTCCAGTTGTCCATCTATCAAGTATTCATAAAAGAAAAAGTCCAATCATCCGTACAATAACAATACATCATACATAAAAAAATCGTGTTCATACATGGTGAATGAAATAAGTTCCAAATATTTCATAAACTTTTTTATGTCATAAACTTGTTCATACATAAACGGATAAAACTTGTTCAAGTATTTATACACAAAACAATTCAAATCTGTTCATACTTAATAAATTTCATCATTTCATTCACCATGTAAAAAAAGTTTTGGAATTGCATCAACAAGAATTAAACTCCAAAACATCATGTAGCATATAATATTATAATATCATTAAGTAACAATTCCATTTGTCGTTGTTCACAAATGCGAATAAAAAGATATATAAATTAAATTAGCATTTAAAATATAATAATTTAGCTCAAGGAAATCAAAATAAATGGGTAGAGAATCTAAACTCTAAACTCCATACACAATGTAAAAGCTACTCAAATATCATATATATCAAAGTAAATAAAAACACTTAATTTACGCCCCCAATAGTCTAAGCTAACTCTTTCTTTAGGTTTCTCAAAAAAAAGAAAAAAAAAAACCTATCTTTAGCTATATATATCAACAAAAAAAAAAGTATTTATGTCTGCAATATCCTACTCTTCCTACACTTACTCTTTTTTGTCATGATGGACAAAGGGTAATCACTAAATATCATCAACAATTTGGAAGTGAAAACCTATAACAAAAATTGACTTATTAATTTATTTATGGGAAACAAAAATCAACTTTTATTTTAATTCAAACACAAGTGATTTAAAAAAAAAAAAAATATATATATATATATATATATACACACGCTAATAAATTCAGTTTTTTTTTTAGTGGGCTAGAAAATACCATAGTTTATATCAGTTTTAACATTTTAATAATAATGGCCCAATTAAATAAGCATAGGCCCATATAGTTTAGCAGTGATCCAAGTCCAACTACAAAATTCTTTTGAATTTCAAAACATGTTACCGTTGAGTTGAGCAACATTCAAAAATCCCAGGCCAAGCGATCCCCATATAGTTCTAAATAAGACCTTGTTTTAGATTTTGAAATCACAGAGAGAGAGAGTATCGGCAATGGAGGGTTATTTTGATACGAAGAGTGATGGAGCAAAAGATTGAGGAGTGCAGAGAGTGCTGTCTCCGTTTGCTTCTCATCAAAAACAGACAAAATCTCGACCCATTCGCAGCACAGGTTTCTTCTCTCTCTCTAAAATTTGTTTCTATGCTTTGATCAAACTCAATTACTTTCTCTATTAATTCATTCTCTTTTGGACTGGGCATCACTGCTTTCTTTTCCCTTTTATCAGTTGGAAAAAAAAAAAAAAAACACTATAGAGTTTTTTTTTTTTCATATTATTCTCTGTATCTGTGACTATTCTTATGTATTCCTTTGTTCAAAACTCAAAAGACCACTTTGTTTTTTGGATGGGGCAAAAGGGTTTTGCTTTTTGCCACGGTCATGGGTTCTTGCACAGGTATTTCTTAATTCAGAATTTGGACGTTGATTTTCAATTTTTCATGAACGAAAGTCTTCTATGATATTTTGAGCAACTGTTAGATTAATAATTGACAACATAGATTTTTATTTTTAAAAATTGAAACAATTGCATGTTAATAGATTATTATCCCCAAGCTATATTCAAATGTTAAAATGAGATTGTATCAAATTAATTTTCTGTAAACAAAATTCTCAAGAATAAACCAAACTCAGTAAATAATATTTCTAAGGATCTTGTCAAATTCCTAGTTTGTCTCTGTAATCGTGATGATTCTGCTAAACAAAACTATAAACCTTGCACAAAAATATGCATTTTTTTTTTTGGTGTGCATATGGTTTACACAAGAACAGGTTTATCGCACGTGGTCTACACAAGAACAGTGCAGTGTTGGTTTGAACATTCACTAGGGAATTATTGGTTGGTATCTTTAAAACTTATCAAGTGAGAACATGTCCTTATGCTGTATTTTCATTTTGGATGCTATTAATGAGATTATTAGTAATTTCATTCAATGAGATTATGGTAGCTGCTGCTGGTGCTGGGGCTGCCACTTCCATCACAACAAATCCATTGTGGGATGTTAAGACCAACTCCAGATTATGAATAATATTCTATTTTGATTTTCATTTTCTCCTCCGAATTTCGTTCTCATCCCCTTACTCTGGCCTCTGCATCACCACACTACCACTGGTCCACCCCCCAACAGCCAGACCTGCCCCCCTCCCGTGAGTTCAATGGTGAGAGGAGCTAGAGACCCTCAAGGTTTGGTGCCAATACAATAATTAAGGTAATCTCCAAATTTTCTTAATCTAAATGCTTCGTTCATGTTTGTACACAGTTTCATGTTTGTGACTTGAAAAATAAAAATAAAAATTTGATGGGTATGTTGGACTAAAATTTTGTATTTGTTATGTTGTGGCAGTTTTGTTGAGTTATTTGGTTTAGAATGATATACACGGCGATTGACAATTTCTACTTAACTGATGAGCATCTAAAGAACTCACCTTCTAGGAAAGTTGGTATTGATGAAGATACGAATCTATGGCTGTGATCTCATCCAAGAAAGTGGCATCTTGCTTAAACTGTATCCTTTTTTTTTTTTTTTTTTCTTTATATGTTGGGTTTATGAAATTGTTTACTTTTCTTAATTTTGTTGGTTCAGTATGTTACCTTAATCTTTGTACCTGAAGCTGTGGCGACCGGGCAGTTTCTATTGCAAGAAATTGTTTGACCGCTTCAATGTTAAGGTTAAGTTATGTCTCTTATCATTCTCTCTTTATATTGAGAATAAATGTAGGAAAGAAAGTGTTCTTTGAAATGTATCCATGATGTTCTAATTGTAAGAATTATGTTTAAATTCACCATTTCCTAATAATTGAAGTTTTTGGGACAATTAGTTATTTATCAGGTATCAATGCAGGTGGTCATGAGTTGGAACCCTACCTTCACTCCAACTTTCTTTAAAAATGTTAAAAATCCCATGTGTTGGGCCTCACTTCTTAAGGTAGAGTTTGAGATTATACATAAAGGGAGTGTTAGAATTATTGTTAGATGATTAAATACACTGTTTTCTATTAGTTATTCCTTTGGGATAATTGATAATTTACCACTAGTTTTGTATCCGTAATTCACCACTACCAAGTCCAACAGTTGCCTTGAGCTTCATTGAATTAAGGTCCTTGTTTTCCAGAATGTATTTTTATTCTTACATTTTCTTAGCAACAAATGAATAATAGTTGTGTTACTAACTTGGAACAGCATAAAACTTCTATTCCCATGTAACTCATCCCTTAATTTTCTGGGATATGATAATTTTTTGCAGAAAGTTGCTGCAAGCTGCTTGTGGCTTGCGTCAAAGCTGGAGGAAAGCCCAAGGAAAGCAAGACAAGTCCTTGTTGTTTTCCACAGAATAGAGTGTAGGATGGAGAACTTACCTGTTTATCATTTTCTTCTTTGGCACAAGAATTTAATTTTTCTTCTTTTTTTCCTTTTGGCAACCACCGAGTATAATGGCTTTGTCTGAATAGGCGGTTAATTTTAGCACTTCAGGTTCCTCTGCACTTATATAGTCCTCCTATTTTTCTCTAAAAATGCAATAAATTCTCATGGTTTCCTTGTTTATCCTATTACTTTTCTAACAGAAATATCATGACCTCAAGACTGACTTGAACAGAACAGAAAGACATGTATTGAAAGAGATGGGATTTGTTTGTCATGTTGAACATCCTCATAAATTCATATCTAACTACCTTGCCATTCTCGAAACACCTCCAGAACTGAGGCAGGAAGCTTGGAATCTAGCAAATGATAGGTACTTTTTTCAAATTGACTACCATAGTATGTTTGAGTGTACGCTAAATACTCTTTGGACAATGTATTGTGCTTTTATTTTTGGTGGGCTACATAAATCCTTCTTCTCCAATCAGCCCTCTCTTTAATGCCTTTAGCTCCTTGAATCTATAAATTGCCTTTTTAAGTTGCACTGGCCATGCATATAATTTGATGCAGAAGACATCTTGACAGTTATTTGTTTAGTTGGTAGTCACACTGTAGTATGTAAGAAAATTGCATTCTTATGCTTCAGAATAACAGGTCAAACTCCAAAGCACTCAATTTTTTTTTTGGTGGTGATTTATGTCTGCTGATTATTGTGGTGTGCTTCTGTTTGTAATGCCTTGTCTCTTATTCATACTTACATAATTATTAATACTTATATATATGTGCTTCTGTTTGTAATGCCTATAAATATGTGAAACTGTGGTAGCAGTGTTTGAGTCTATTATTTTATGTTGCACTGGCCATGCATATAATTTGATGCAGAAGACATCTTGACAGTTATTTGTTTAGTTGGTAGTCACACTGTAGTATGTAAGAAAATTGCATTCTTATGCTTCAGAATAACAGGTCGAACTCCAAAGCACTCAATTTTTTTTTTGGTGGTGATTTATGTCTGCTGATTATTGTGGTGTGCTTCTGTTTGTAATGCCTTGTCTCTTATTCATACTTACATAATTATTAATACTTATATATATGTGCTTCTGTTTGTAATGCCTTTAAATATGTGAAACTATGGTAGCAGTGTTTGAGTCTATTATTTTACCTGGTTTCATGCTCAATTTTCTCTTCAACCTTTTTTTCCCCTTTAAACAGTCAACTAACATTTGAAGATACATTTTATAGCTGTGTTTAGTACTAGGTATTATTTTTTCCAGTTGAAACAATATCTATCTCTTTTCAATTTTGAAATTGGGAAAACAAAACTTTTTCTCAGACATTAGAAAGAGAAGCATTTGCCTACCTGAAGAGCTGATAAGTTTGATTATTATGTGAATGTCAGAAGAAAGTTTTGCCTAGTAAGAAAAAAAAAAAAAACTATTGACTGTCAGAATATATTATTAGTCAGAATGATTAAGCTTTGCTGTGACATGGCATTCAGAGATGTGCAGGAATGTCTAAGCTAAAACTGTCTTCTTTGAGTTCTATACCCCTATTTTAACAGGAAAGTTTCTTTAGAATTGATCAAGTGGAGATTCTGTGGAAGACTGCTAGAAATGTTAATTCAAAAGCAGCCCCTGGTGGTTTATGCTTAATCACTTTTAAGCTGGCAAGTTGTTTCTAAGATAATACCCCACTTTTCTGTTAACTGTCATACAACATGATTTGGTCCCTCCCTTCTCTCTCTCTCTCTTCCATTAAGATAAGTTTAACTTTATCTTCAATCCTTGTAATTTGCAACCTGCCATATGAGATGAAGGGCTGTATAAGCCTGACATGGTAATGTGATATCAATGGACAAATTGATTTTGGGAAAAGTGGTTGACTTAGATAAGGGTATTAAAGAAAAAATTATAGAAAGGTGCCAAATTAAGGTAAGGGGAGAAATTAGAAGAATATCATCAACAAATTAACATATATAAACTCAGTTTTATATATATTCACTTTTTTATATAATTATAGTAGATGGTAGTATTATATTTATTGGTCAGTAAGATTTCCACTTATGACCTATCCTGTCCCACCATTTTTACGACCTAAACCAGGGGCCTTAAAAATGGTTAGTAGCGTTGTGGTTTATTGTCTTTAGTAGTCTTAAAATCTAAGGCATGAGTTGATGATACTGTGCTTGAAAGCTGGTCAGAATATGTGTTTTCTTTCATAAAATGATATTGTAATGTAATAATATGATATGGCTGGTAATACCCAAGTTTCCCAATATATCACATTTTGTTTATGTTTCATTGAGGTGTTTTGTGGATATTCATTTCTTTTTCATCTTCATTCAGAGATAGGGAATGAGGCAGCATGTAATTCCTTACAAAGATATGCTTTCTGCATTGACAAGGATAGCACATGAGGAAGGCATTCGAGGATTGTACATGTAAGTTCTTCCTTAGTTTGATGTGTATCGTGTGAGTTTGCAAATAAACTACTTATATTATAAAATAAAAAAAAATTGTTAGAATAATTGAGACCCATTCTGCTCAAAGCGATTACTAAAACGTGCTTTCCACATCATTTAATTCAACAAAGAAAATCTTCATGATTCTTATTTCCTTCATTGGCCGGATAGGTCATGTTGCCATTCAATTTCCTACATATGAAAAGATCAAGTCTTATACATAAAGTTTGATGAGGGTCCCTAGCCAACCTCAATAAATATACACAGGTTGGTTATAATGTGACCTCTCAACTCTTTGCAAGTTTACTATATTTGACTTTTTATTATAAAGTTTATATACTTGATGATGCATTCTGTCCTATGTTTATACTTAGGTTGTTCGACTTCTATATGCAAATTCTGGCATTGGGGTTTTGGCACTTGGGTCAAATGGTGTTCAGAAGCTGTGGAAATGGGCATGGAACGAACAAAATCCAAGTGGAAAGGTAATTGCTAGCTTAAAGCAGGTTCACTTAGTTTTTTTTCCTTAATAATTTGTGTATGCCTGCTTGAGATTTTTCTTTGTTGGGGGAGAATTCTGAAGTCTGTGTGTGTTTAAAGGCCGCAGCCAATATTGTTCCTCAGCACTGGCAACCAAACAGTGGTCTTCTTATGGCTAATGATGTCTCAGGCGTCCACCTTGAAGAATCAGTACCATGTATAGCACTATCAAAAATGATTCATATGTGATATCAGCCTGTGGTGGAAAGGTTTCATTATTTAATATGATGACATTCAAGGTAAGTCATTCCATACATGTCTTGCAAACTTCATCAATATTGGAATTATTAATGGATTGCCATCAATTGCTCTAATTTGTAGGTAATGACAACATTCATGCCAGCTGCTTCTACCTTCCTAGCATTTCATCCTCAAGACAATAACATCATAGCTATTGGAATGGAGGATTCAACTATACACATATAAAGTTAGAGTTGATAAGGTAATTACTTGCTACATAGGTTTAATCACACCCCCACCCCCCCAAAAAAAAAGTGATTTCTTTTTCTCTCTTAATATAAAGTGGTGTGAATTATAGCTGTTTTAAGGTAAAATCAAAACTGAAGGGACACGAGAAGCGAATAACTGGTAATATCCTGGTTTCGTCGGTGGCTGATGCTCAAGTAAGTGGCATATGTGGTTCTTTTGCTATTTAATACCACTAGTAAGTTGCCCGTACGATGCACAGATAATGTCGTAATAGTTTATGCAATTTTTTATGAAGAATATTGTACATATATTATAACATATTTGTTATAAAACTTTGTTAGTACTGAGTTTATCATAAAAAGTAACAATTATAATTTGCAAACACATATACTATATATAATAACAGAAGCTGAGAGAAAGTTAATTCCTACGTTTAAGGAGGTATTGACAAATAGGAAAAAAAAAACCTCTTAAAATGCTGCCACGTATACAGTTTTAAAGTGAAACAGCTGCACGTTACAATGTTTGGGCTTTAAAAACTCTGCCACGCTTGCAAAAAAAACGGTTAAAATAAAAAATAAAAAAATGTTGCAATTAAAAAAAACCCTAGCCATCTATTTTCATAAAAAAGAATCAACTTTAGAGTAATATTGTATAATAAAAGTTGATAAAAGCATGGTAACATTCCATATTATTAATATTTATTTTGTGATGTAATAAAGAGCTTTATAAAAGTTGATAAAAACTTGGTAATTCATTCCATATTATTGTTATTTATTTTTTGATGTAATAAAGAGCTTTATTGCGAAATTTTGTTTTTTTGTTTCTTGAATGCTTTGTTTTTTTGAAGTATGTCGACGCTTGTAGAGCATATTGAGGGGTATGTTATTATAATCTGTTTCTTCATCTTCAACGTTTGAAATTTGGTCTGTCCTTATTTGTTCAATTTGTGAGCTTTTATCATTTTCTCCTTTTGTTGCATCATTTATGTTGATCATTGATGAAATGGCACTGGAAGATTTTTGGCTGGATCTTATAAAGTTTGTGCTGGCAGATTTGTCGTCGCTAAGATTTTGCATAGGTATTTGCATTCATATTAAGTTTGAGCACATTATTTACATCAATATAATGTAGAGAAAGAAACAATATAGCATACTGGCTTGTGCTATTTTATTTTATTTTATTTTTTTTTTTTGTTCCATACCTTTTTCTCATTTAAAGGTGCATCAAAAATCTTAACAACTGTGTAATTTTCAACAGACTTTTAGGCAAGTGACAACCAAAGAAATACTCCAACCAAGCTAATTACTATATCATTACAATCATTCCAAATTATGAAATTAGTACCTATAAGCTCAGTTATAGGCAGATGCTTATCCAAGGCACTGGCATTTGTAGGCAGATGTATCCCGAATTCTTTCACAGTAGTTGTTGTAGCAACATTACCATTAAGCCCAACCACAGAGTGAGAAAAAACATTTATAACTAAAGGGGTTGATTGCCGCAAGCATTGAGCATTTGAACTACTTTCCCGAGTACAGTTAAGGTTGAGTACCATTCGCTTGTTAAGTCTTGCTCGCTTACAACTATCTGTATCATGGATCATTGCTATGTCTTTATGCTTTTTACTCCTATGGCTTCCACCTCCAAATTTCTTTGATGACACTATGTTTGTAGAATGCATCTTGGCCATCCTTTTCTTGTACATGATCATACGCCTTCTATGGCATGCAAATCTTGCAGCCTCCATTTCCCCCAATAAATTCTTCTACTCAAAACTGTTAAGGGACCTCGTGGTTTTTGAAAAAGAATTTGAAATTAATTGTAAATACTTCCTTTGTTTTGTTTTATTTTTATTTTTTTTGGTTCAACAAACAAATCAATATTGTTTCTGTGGATTAACAACTATTGAATTATAAATATTTTTCAAAGATGGCTAAACTAAATAAACAACAAATGAGAAGTAAGATTATAGTGGCATAACAACGAACTTAGATTTTGGGCTTCAAAAATAAATTAATAAACAAACTATTTAAGAGGAACATAAAATTAAGAAAGTAAACATACCACTCTGAAATGAATTGTGATAAATTATAGTGGCATAAGTTTTGAGACATAAGGAGACGGAGATATATAAAAGAATAGATTTTACAACATGCAAAAAAAACATTAAATGAAACTAACTCTTCAATTTCATAAATCAGGTGGCATTTACCTGGTGTTAATGCATTGTATAATTGGTTGGAAGAGGCTACATTGAAGCCCAAAATACTAAACGCTGAAATCTTTTAAGCTCTTGCATTTATGTCTTCAAATAATCACTGAGTCGGAATGAAAACCGTTGTTTGTTTTAGAAGTTGAAGAGTGTTTGTACAGATAATCACTGAGTTGGAATGGAAACCATTGTTTTCTTAGAAGTTTAAGAGTTTTTGTATAGAGAAACAGAGGTTCGCTGTGATTGAAATTCTTGGCTAGGAAGGAAGAAGAGGGTTTGTGTGTAAATATTTAAGCTTTCATCTGCTGAACTATGGGGTGGGTCAGCCTTGGCGTGGGTTAGCCTTTGAGCTACACGTTGGTGGGGAATTCAGATGGTAGCCTTTGAGCTACATGTTGGTGGGGTGTTTAGCATGGGTTATCTTTTGAGGTACATGTTGGCAAGGGTTGAAAGTTGGGGTGGGTCAAAGGTTGTAGCCTTTCAGCTACATGTTGGTGGAAAATTCATATTTGGGTCAATATTTATGGGCTTGGTCTTTTTATCTACTTTGACAACATGGTTATTTTTTTTAGAAGGTTACAATTGTTTGGTCATTGTCAACTTTAGGCCATATATGTGATAGTAAAAATAAGTTACTATAAATTATTGGGTTACAATTAAAAATTTTAATTTAAAAAAGGTTAAAAAGACTAAATGGAAGCTTAGAGTGCCACATGGCAAGACCTCATGCATTTTCGCACGAGGTCTCTGCTTTTATATATATATATTGATTGATTACAATACAATAATAATTGTCAAAAAATTGTAAAGATGTTACTTCTTTAAAATCTACTTAAAATTAGTAGGATTTCTTAAGGTGTTGAATGTCCTCAGCATGTTATTAAACAGTCTTTTGTGGGATCTTTGTATGACTGAGTTACTATTATATGCGGTATAGCTTCCTCATCTTATTTTAGACCTTTTGAATTTCAGGTTGTAATTCTGTAGGAGTCTTTTGTATATTGGAACTATCTTCTCTTTTGAATAAAGATTCTTTTACTTATGTTAGGAAAAAATCATCATAGGCTTTTTACATATCTTGAGACTTAGATACCAAAAATTGATATTTTATTATAAACCTTAGAGCTTGACTTTCAGTGCTTTTTGGGTCTTAGAATGTAACACTAAAATATATATATATATATATATATATATATATATATATTATGTCAAAATATTTCTATAATATGAACATCTGTTATGTTGTCTTTGTTTCTATGTTGTAGAAAATAATAAACTTTAATTCTGTTTAAAACTGAATGCGATAAGGCTTAGATGTTAAGCCAATGAGCTCTAGTTCAATTGGCACCTTCTCCCTTATAAGTTCTTGGTGAAATGCTAAGACTAGATTTTAAATAGGATTGATCCTTACATTATGTTTCTGCAAGGCATGTTGAAAGCAAAGGAGCCTTGCACTGACAAATTGATATGGAATTTTGAGCTTATTTAGACTAAAAGTAACTTGTTTTATTCTCTTGTGAATTTTAAGTAACAAAAGGATAAACAAACATGAAATCATGAGTGTTCTTTGGAAATTTGATAGATAACGGTTTTAACTAGAAAACTATAAATTCTTGAATTTGAATTGCAGTTAAGGACAAAGTTATATAGATGATCAGTTTCAATTGCAAGTGTGTTTTTCTTGAATTTGTTTATTACACAACTAGTGGTATTGAGCTCTTTTATCGCATTCAATATGGTTGTGTTTATAGTGGACTGATATAGATATGACATCTAGCTGTTAGATATGCATAGCTTACAATTTGTCTTCCCTTTCTGATTGACAGCCTTGTTCAATGGGATTTGCTACTGGTGGAAAAACATTCGTAATGTGTGGTGGGTTTTGCTTTTTGCCATGGTCATGGAATCTTGCACAGGTAATTTTCCTTTAAAACTACTTGTCTTTTTTCTATTTCTTATGATGATTGATTGTCCTTCAAGCAAGGGCAGCTTATGGCCTAGGCTACTTAAGCCTTGGCCTAACGGCTGGTAGAAGTGAATGTGTCTTAATAGATATCACACAACTTATATATGCTTTGCCTTCCTCTGTTTTGTTTTTTGTCTTCTCTATTTTCTTCTTGTGTTTATTAATATGTTGTGCGATAATACAAGTAATTTCATTTCCATGGTAGTTAGCATAGTCATCTACCGCTCCCAGTGAACATTGTTTTTTATTTTTATTGACCATACTTGACAAGTGTCCTCTAGTATATATAAAAACATTATAATATGAAAAACATACATGAATTAAATGGATGATCTAAAAATTTAGAAAAAAACTGTTCTCCACTAAACATAGCCTAATTAGCGAAAACTACTCAAAAATATTGTGTGTCAAAATTAGTAAAATTGAGTACAAGAAGAAAAATAGAGTACATTGGGTAAAATTGGGTTCATTGTTTAGTGTTTTTTTTTTTAAAACTAATCTTTCTTTTCGCTTCCTTGCAATAATGTAGTAGACTCACTTTTTAGGTGGTCATATGCCAATCAACTAGTTTGTTGTTGTTGCTAATAATTCATTATTGTAGGTATGGATCCTCTTGCCAGACGATTCATGTGGGAAGTGATATCTCGTTTATCTACCAGGCTTGGAAAGATAGCAGTAATTCTTACAACTCACTACATGAATGAAGCTCAAGCTCTGTGCACAAGGATTGGATAATGGTATAGATTATGTGCTCCTTACTAAACTGAAGTACTTGTTAATGTCACTTAAAAAATATTTTGATTCTTTTGTGTTTGATTTGAAGGTTGGAGGCTGACTAAGATGCATTGGGAGTCCACAGCATCTGAAAACACGATTTGGAAATCACCTTGAGCCAGAGGTATGTATGATGACTTACGAACATTTGGAGCTTTTTTGGGAAATTAAATTTTTGTTCCCTGTCCTCAGGTAGAACCTACTGAGGTCAGTTCTATGGACTCGGAAAACCTTTGCCGGATCATTCCAGAGATTAGCTTGTCAAGGGAAATGATAATTACAATTGGACGCTGGCTTGGTAACGAAGAACAAACAAAGACACTTCTATATATCTTCAACAAGATTTTCCGATGGGACTTTTGGTGATCAGTTATTTGAGCAGTTGGTTCGACATGGTAGGTATATGCTGATATATATTCTTTATTTTACTGTTGATAATTTTTTTCTATTAATTTATATTTTTTCCTTAGGAGTTTGAATGGGAAGCCTTTAAAAGCTTCTGGCTTGTCATTTCCACAAAGCTAATGATACTGCATTACTTTAATTATCAGTATCGTCACCACCACTACTACTACTTCCAGATTTCATATATTTTTCTTTCCAAACCTTTGATTCTTTTGTTTCAATGCAAACTATGCTTTGATCCTTTTCTTTCCAGATTTCACACTGTATCTGTATGGTTCTTCTATCTTTTAAGACCAAATAGTTGATGTCCCGTGCGATACACGGGCACAATATAAATTTCTTATATAAGAAATTATCTTTATGACCATGCAACATAAGCATCTCCTTTATTGATTATTTCCTTACATGGTTAAGATAAATAAAAAGCTAATATGAAACGTTGCAACAAATTTTCGAAAGTAAAATAAATCCAATCAGTGCTCTTATGTCTATCAAATATTGATATGCCTGTCGAAAAAAAAGTCATATAGTTGACAGGGCTTCAAAATTGCGAATCCTAGTCATTTTGTTGAGTTTGCAAAAACCATAAGTGTTAATGTAACTTTGACAAAACACCAAAAAGAAAGACACATATGGGTAATTTTAAGAATTTATTTTGTTTAACCTCTGTCAAAGAAAATATTTCTTTTTAATCACTATTGTAGGGGTATTGGGCCCTGTAATTTATAATGGACGGCCCAACAAGGTCTTTTGGGCTAGAAACCCAAATCCGAAAACATCAAAATGATCGTGGAGTATTTAAGTGTCCCATACCGTCCGAGGAGTAGATTTGTCCTCGGAATGTTAAGCCGAGGATACACAGTATACGTGGAGGACAGTAGAAAGAGCGGTGGAATGTCTAAAGTAAAGCTGCTACCACCGCTCATATATTAAAGACCCCGTAATTGATACGCTGACAATATAGATGGAAGGATGGGACATGAGCATAGAGCTTGGAACTTGGTCCCAAATCCCAGCGGGCTTTAGGGAAGAATGGATGGGACAAGTATCCAAAAATGAGGGTCGCGGCCATAAAGTGGAAGATGATGAAGAGAAGAGGAGGAGTATAAATAGGAGGGAAGGCATACGAAGAAAGGGGAGGCCTTTTAAGAAAGAAAAAGTGTATGATAATCAATATTTGTATCCACACTTGAGAAATACTATTAGAAACTATCCTCGGAAACAGTCCGAGGAGGAATTTTCAATCTTACTCTTTGCAAACGATTCTTTGTTTTGTTCTATTGGGCCCAAAGCCCGTTCTTTTTGTGATTGTCTAAAGCCATCCTTGAAATCTAAATTATAAACCCATCCTCTACAAATTCATTGTGAAGAAAGGCCTTTCAAGCCCATCTTCCTCCTAGTCGTGGTTTGAGAACTTGAATTGTGTCCTTACAATTGGCGCCGTCTATGGGAATTTAGTTTTTAAGGAAGTTTAGGGCATCATGGTAGGATCGGAACCACCACGCAGTGCAGAGTCCGTCGGCTCCCAGCGTGAGGATCACTCCTTACATCCTGATCATGGAGAGAACCGAGAAGGAAGTGTACATACTACACACACCATCAGAAGTGCTAGTCATTCGCAAGGAGGAAGTAGAGTTCCTTATGAGAGGAATGCCAGGGCCATGCAGAAAGAGATTGACGGCCTAAGGAGGAGACTGCGTCACGAGAGGAGAAGAAGAACTCCTCCGGTCTCTGACCCCTCTTCGGAAGGATCCAAGGATGACAATTACGAGCGGAGATCCGTAACTCCCCTGTGTGAATATGTCTCTTCCGAGGAAGACAATCTGCATGAAAGGCGTGGCAGAGACTACCCCCTAGGGGCTTGGGAAATGACGCAATGGGAAGAGCGTTACACCAAATCTCCAGATCACCCTTCGCGCGCAGATTGGAGGAAGGGAGGTTACCTCGGCGCTTCACACAACCGGCCTTCACTCTTTACAATGGTCGGACGGATCAAGTGGAGCACGTAAGTCATTTCACCGCAGAATGGCAGTGCATTCCAGGAATGAAACTTTGTTATGCAAGATTTTTCCTTCTAGCCTAGGTCCCGTAGCCATGAGATGGTTTGACGGCTTAAGGGCAGGCTCCATTGATTCTTTCAAAGAGCTTACTAGAGCATTCGGTTCTCGCTTTATCACGTGCAGTAGAGTTCCTCGTCCATTGGATTCTTTACTATCCATGGCCATGAGGGAAGGGGAAACCTTGAAAACGTATTCGGACCGATATTGGGAAATGTTCAACGAAATCGACGGAGACTTTGACGATGTAGCCATAAGGACCTTCAAGGTCGGCCTACCAACGGAGCATGACTTGAGGAAATCCTTGACGAAGAAGCCTGTAAGAAGCGTACGTCGACTGATGGATCGCATCGACGAGTACAAAAGGGTTGAGGAAGATCGCCAAGAAATAGGAAAAGGCAAGGCGAAGGTTATCCCACAAGAAATGAGGGATTTCAGGTCGGACCGATACAACAACAATAGGCCTACGCGGGATTTTTCCAGGTAGGCTGGTCACATACCCCCACAAGTGGTCAACACCGTCTTCAGGGAGCCGGTGCAGCAGCTGTTGGAGAAAATAAGGCATGAGCCTTTTTTCAAATGGCCGAATAAAATGGCAGGAGACCCTTTGAGACGCAACCAAAATCTCCACTGCCATTATCACCAGGAGAGAGGTCATACCACCGAGGACTGTCGCACTTTGTGGAATCATCTGGAACAATTGGTTAAAGAGGGAAAGCTAAAACAGTTTCTGTACCAACCCAACGGGCGAGGAAACCAATCAGGAGTGGCAAACCACGACGGTCCTTCATCCAGACCTCCTCTAGGTACTATCAATGTCATTTTTGCAGCACTTGGTAGGACTGGCTCAGCTCCTTTCAGGGTAATGTCAGTTGCTCGAACATTTGCCGAGGAGTCACGGGATCAGCCGAAGAGGATTAAGGCAAGTATCCTGCCAGTCCTAAGTTTCTCTGAAGAGGACAAGATGGGGACCATCCAGCCTCATGATGATGCCTTAGTGGTAACCCTCAGAATAGGGAACTATGATGTAAAGAGGGTAATGGTTGATCAAGGTAGTGGTGCAGATATCATGTACCCTGACCTATTTAGAGGCTTGAAGTTAAGAGTTGAAGATCTTACTCACCCTTGATAAGCTTCGAAGGGAGAGCTGTCGTTCCAAAGGGACAGATTAGACTGCCTGTGCAATCAGGTCCGGAGGTGGTAGACGTAGATTTCATCGTGGTCGATGCTTATTCTCCCTATACGGCTATTGTGGCAAGACCTTGGCTGCATGCGTTAGGGGCTGTTTCCTCAACCTTGAATGTCAAAATCAAATTTCATTCTGGAGACCAGGTGGTGGAGTTACTTGGGAGTCAGTCTGTGGCTCGACAGTGTGTCACGGCTGCAATTCTGCGTCGACCAGAACCAGACTCCCCGTCCTCGGCTAACGGTGAAGCATAGCAATCAAAGTCTCTTCCCATAGCCGAGGTAGATGAGGCAGTATGTGAAGAATTGGAGAAAATTATCATAGACAATGATCCTGAAAAGTTCTTCCAGGTTGGAGTTCAATTGCCACAGGAAGAGAAGACAGAGCTGATTTTATTTTTAAAGAAAAATATGGATGTGTTCGCTTGGAACGCGTATGAGGCCCCTGGGGTTGATCCGAACTTCATATGTCATCATTTAAGGGTCAATCCAACTGTAGTGACGAGGAGGCAACCACCTCGGAGGTCCTCAAAAGAACATTCCGAAGCCGTAAAGGAGGAAGTGCTCAAACTCAAAGCGGCAGGGGCTATCAAAGAAGTGTTTTATCCTGAATGGTTAGCCCATACGGTGGTGGTGAAAAAGAAGAATGGGAAGTGGAGAGTTTGTGTAGACTTCACAGATTTAAACAAAGCTTGCCCAAAGGACTCATTCCCGATGCCTCGAATTGATCAATTGGTTGACGCTACTGTTGGACATCCTCGGATGAGTTTTCTTGATGCTTTCCAAGGTTATCACCAGATACCTTTAGCCGTTGAGGACCAGGAGAAGACTGCATTCGTCACTCCTACGGGAAATTATCATTATAAGGTAATGCCTTTTGGTTTGAAAAACGCAGGGGCTACCTACCAAAGGATGATGACGAGGATGTTTGAGGCACAGCTAGGAAAAACTATTGAGGTATACGTGGACGATATGGTGGTAAAGAGTAAAGAAGTTTCTGCACATCTGGAAGATCTGAGCAACACTTTTCAGAAGCTAAGAGAGTATAAATTGCGGCTCAATGCCTCTAAATGCTCTTTCGGTGTGGGGTTGGGCAAGTTTCTAGGATATATGGTGACTCACCGGGGAATTGAAGTGAATCCTGCTCAGGTTAAGGCAATAAACAACTTACACCCACCTCGGAATCCTAAAGAAGTGCAAAAGGCTAACAGGTATGACTGCTACTCTCAACCGATTTATATCTCGGTCCGCGGACAGATGCAGGCCTTTCTTTCAATTATTAAATAAATGGAAGGGTTTTGAATGGACCGAGGAGTACGCAGTAGCTTTCCAACAGCTAAAAGAATATCTCTCGCGACCACCAGTTATGTCTCGACCAGAGGTTGATGAGATTCTGTTTGCATATATTGCGGTGGCTAACCATGCTGTTAGTTTGGTTCTTATCCGAGATGACAATAACATCCAGAGACCGGTTTATTATGTAAGCAAATCTCTGCATGAGGCCGAGCTGAGTTATTTGCCACTGGAGAAAGCTATCTTGGCGGTGGTACATGCTACACGAAGACTTCCCCATTACTTCCAGTCTCATACGGTTGTTGTTCTTACACAACTCCCTCTTAAATCAATTCTGCGAAGTGCAGATTATATGGGAAGAATTGCCAAATGGGGAACTGTCCTAGGAGCTTTCGATATCAAGTATATGCCCCGCACCTCTATAAAGGGACAGGTCATCGCGGACCTTGTGGCGGAATTTGCTGAGCCTTCGTTGGAAGACTATCAAGAAGGCATGGGTAAAAAATCAGTAGGCATGATTTCGTGTGAAGGGCCTCCATTATGGAAAGTCCATGTTGATGGAGCAGCAAATCAGAGGGGATCGGGTATCAGACTAGTTTTGATATCCCCAGAGGGAATTACTTTTGAGAAATCTTTGAGATTGGGATTCTCGGCCACCAACAACGAAGCAGAGTATGAAGCCGTCCTCGCAGGGATGAACATGGTTCATAAAATGGGAGGAAAGACGGTGCAGATGTTTTCGGATTCACTATTGGTGGTAGGCCAAGTAGAAGGCAAGCTAGAAGCAAGGGATTCCAGAATGCGAGAATACCTAACCCAGGTCAGGTATATGCAATCTAAATTTGAGTCATTTCTACTATTGCATGTATCCAGATGTGGCAACACCCATGCCGACTCATTAGCCACGCTCGCGACGTCCTCGGCACAAAGTCTACCACGAGTTATACTCGTTGAAGATCTGTTGACAGGGCCTAGTAACTCCACTCAAATTCTTCAAATTAGGACAGGGCCTAGTTGGATGGATCAAATAGTAACATTTCTCAGAAATGACATCCTGCCTGGAGAAAAGGCTGAAGCAGATAAAGTTCGCAGGAAAGCCACTCGTTTCTGGTTATCCGAGGACCAAAAATTGTACAAACGTTCCTTTTCGGGACCATATTTGCTATGCATACACCCCGAGGCAACGGAGCTACTTTTGGAAGAGTTACACGAAGGGATTTGCGGAAGTCACACAGGAGGAAGGTCTTTAGCTCACAGGGCCCTTACTCAGGGCTATTGGTGGCCAAATATGCAGAGAGAAGCGCAAGATTATGCAAAGAAATGTGACCAATGTCAAAGGTTCGCTCCAAATATACATCAACCAGGTGGAGTCCTGAATCCTCTATCTAGCCCATGGCCTTTTGCCCAATGGGGCTTGGACATTGTTGGACCCTTCCCCAAAGCAACGGGAAACAGACGGTGGCTTCTCGTGGGAACAGATTACTTCACCAAATGGGTTGAAGCTGAGCCATTATCAAACATCAGAGACACGGAAGCAAAAAAGTTTGTATGGAAGAATATCGTTACTGTGTTTGGCATTCCTCATACTCTCATTTCGTATAACGGTTTACAATTTGATAGCAAAGCCTTTCGGAAATACCGCCGTGATCTTGGCATTACGAATAGATATTCCACTCCGGCTTATCCCCAAGGAAATGGGCAAGCCGAGGCTGTCAACAAAGTAATAGTGAGCGGACTCAAAAAGAGGTTGGGTGACGCCAAGGGGAGGTGGGTGGAAGAACTGCCACATGTCTTGTGGACGTATAGAACTACACCACGAAGATCCACAGGAGAAACACCCTTCGCCATGACTTATGGGGCCGAGGCAGTAATCCCCTTAGAAACTGGGTTCCCAACCCTGAAGAAAAGCTCCTTTATTCCAGATAGCAATGATGATCTGTTAATGAGAAACTTAGACTTAGTTGAGGAACGACGAGAAAGCGCCATGGTTCAACTAGATTATTATCAACATAAGCTCAAGCAGGGGTATGATTCTCATGTGAAACTTCGACCTCTTGGACCAGGTGACTTAGTACTAAGGAAAGTTTTGGGCACGATGAAGAATCCTGCGTGGGGAAAATTAGGGCCCAACTGGGAAGGACCTTATCGTATTATTTCGGTAGCAGGAATAGGGGCCTACAATCTGGAGGATTTGGACGAAAATGTTGTACAACGTCCCTGGAATGTAAATAATCTACGAAGGTACTATTACTAAATAAAAGGCACTTCGGCCGTTCTTTGTTGTAAACTACATTATATTCGTTATCTTCATTCGTCGAAGTATCAAGCTGAAACTTGGTATGCCTGGATCCTTGGACCACATACCTCGTCTAAATTGATATTCTTTACTAAGTTTTAAACATAACCAAAGTTACGTCCGGTCCTCGGATCACCTACTTTGGGAAAATTAACATTTTAAATTTATTCGTCTAAGTATCAAGCTGAAACTTGGTATGCCTGGATCCTCGGACCACATACCTCGTCTAAATTGATATTCTTTACTAAGTGTTAAACAGAACCTAAGTTACGTCTGGTCCTCGGATCACCTACTTTGGGAAAATTAACATTTTAAATTTATTCGTCTAAGTATCAAGCTGAAACTTGGTATGCCTGGATCCTCGGACCACATACCTCGTCTAAATTGATATTCTTTACTAAGTGTTAAACAGAACCTAAGTTACGTCTGGTCCTCGGATCACCTACTTTGGGAAAATTAACATTTTTAAATTTATTCGTCTAAGTATCAAGTTGAAACTTGGTATGCCTGGATCCTCGGACCACATACCTCGTCTAAATTGATATTCTTTACTAAGTGTTAAACAGAACCTAAGTTACGTCTGGTCCTCGGATCACCTACTTTGGAAAAATTAACATTTTTTAAATTTATTCGTCTAAGTATCAAGTTGAAACTTGGTATGCCTGGATCCTCGGACCACATATCTCGCCTAAATTGATATTCTTTACTAAGTGTTAAACAGAACCTAAGTTACGTCTGGTCCTCGGATCACCTACTTTGGGAAAATTAACATTTTAAATTTATTCGTCTAAGTATCAAGCTGAAACTTGGTATGCCTGGATCCTCGGACCACATACCTCGTCTAAATTGATATTCTTTACTAAGTGTTAAACAGAACCTAAGTTACGTCTGGTCCTCGGATCACCTACTTTGGGAAAATTAACATTTTAAATTTATTCGTCTAAGTATCAAGCTGAAGCTTGGTATTGTTGGATCCTCGGATCATTTACTTGGGAAAAATTAATACCTCAGATATTTGCATAGACCATATGCCTTATCTTTACATAGTTCAAACTAGAGATCCAAAACGAAGAAACAAATACTCAAAACGCATCACTTAATGCAGTTCTCGGCATAATTAAGCCTTCCTAGGAGTATCAATTTCAATTCAAGCTGTTGTTAATAACTTTGGTAAAAGACAAAGAGATGATATTTATGGAATGATATGATCAGAACAGAGCAAAAAGTAAGAATCATCCAAACAAGTAAAACAAACATTCGTGCTTATATTAAATTCAAAGTAAGTACTTTTTCAATCACATTTAGAAATTACACTTAGAGATAAAACAAAATAAAAAAAAAAAGGGGGAAGGAAGAAAGCAGGCATTCATTGTTTCAACTTGATCTTTAGAGGGCCTTTGGGGTCTTTAGGAGATGGAAGTTGGACCGAGGACTCAACGGCAATTCCTTTGCCTTTGGGATCATCTGTCAAGGGTATTGGATTAGCTTGATCACCCAACTCATCCTTCGAAGATACCTGAAGGTCACTTGAGGGCTGTACGTCTTCAAGCGCCTTTTCTTGTACTGGATCAGCTTGCTTAGAAGCATCTTCAGGAAGAGTTGAATCCTCAACTAAATCAGCCGCCTTATCCTCAGATGATCCCTGGGCAGCTTCTTGGGCAACTTCAGGAATGGAAGAAGCGCGAATTGCGGGAGGATAGTAGACACTCTCTGCTTTCCAAAGAGTGGAAGAGGCATCAACCCCAGCTTGGGAAAGTGCCTCATTCCACACTTGGAGGCAGTAATGCCTACATACCTCGGGAACCTGAGCCTTGAAGGTTTCAGTGACCTCCTTCACGCCTATATCATAACCGTCTTGTTCGGCTTGGTCCCTTGAGATCTCGGCCTCTTCTTTTGCTTTCTCGGCCTTTTTCTTCTCCTCAATGGCTTCCTCTTTGCCCTTGATGGCTTCCTCTTTGGCCTTCTCACACTCGTCCAGATCTCTCTTGAGATCCTCTACGAGCCTGCGTGCTGTTAAGAGGTTGTTGTCGGCTTCGCGGAGCTTTAGGCGCTGATCCTCGGCTTGATTAGACGTGGTCTTCAGATCAGCCTCCAAGCCTGCCTTATCACTCTCTGCCTTGGCCAACTTTGCTGTGACCTCCTGCAGCTTTCTTCTTATGAAGGTCCGAGATCTTTTGGGCGGTTTCACGCCCGGATTCCTCGGCCCTCAAAGATTTATAGGAGTTGATGGCAATCTCCTCTCGCCCTACGGGCGATTGAATGGCCTACAAACAAAACATATAAAAATCAGACATATATATATAGGAAATAAAAACAAAGGCCAAGATTTTAGAGAAAGAAAACTTACCATTGCAAGCTCCTTCTTCAAAGTCATGAAGACGGTATGGTCCCTTTTCTTTCTCACCAACCATATCCTCGGGGAGTAACGGCGCCGCTCCAAAGCATCCGCGACGCATGCCTGTCCCTTCATCGGAATTCCTAATGGACGCATCCACGAATGGCCTCGTCATCCATAGACATATCGTGGAGCCATAAAGGGGCGCGCACGGCCACCCGTTGGTCGGTTCTTCTCTCCGACCTAGTCCGTATAGTGCGGGCCTCGCTTTGCACCCTTTTCCACCTCGGGCTCCTTGGAAACAGAGCCCTTCCCTGCCTCCACCACTTCCTTTCCTTTCGGCTGATCTCTTTTTCTTTTGAGATCAGCTATGTTGGTGCGTTGGGTTTGGGAGGATGGGGGAGGAGGAGGAAGCCTAGCTTCGTGGCCTTTGTCGCACCCTTTTCGAGTCCGAGGGCGCACCTCTTTTGGTGGTTCTTGGACTCGGGGGCCTTATCGGTGCCCTCAAGGACATCCTTTAGGCCGGGCTTAGTCTTTCGTTGAATGCCCATAGTGTCAAGTTCTTCGCAGTAGCCTTTAAGATATGGGTAGAGGTGCCGAGGATGGAAGTTGAATCTTCAGGAGAGTAGGGTTGATTAAAAACCTCAAAATCGTCCTCGGAATCTGATACCTCAACTATTTCTTCTTCTTCTTCCTTTACAGTGGAGTGAGAAGGCGCGACTTCACCAAATGTTAATTTTTTGGAGAAAGGAACTGTGGGAATCCCAACCGGAACGAATTGTGGTGGTTGGATTGGTTGGGTGACCAAGGTGCCTTGAGGAATGGCAGTCCCCTCCGGTAGCAAAAAACCCTCAACAAAGAACACCGATCCGAGGAAGACGAGGATCGTGGGCTTTGATCACGCACTTCGGCGCCCGAAAGGCTTTGGATATTGGATTGTAGCCGAGGATCGATGAGCCGCTCGGAGTTGACCGTCAGTATGCACAAAAACCTCAGCTTGTAGGATCCTATCCAACCGTCCGAAGTCAACGAGATTGGGATGACGATCCGCGGCGTGTGGATCTGTAGAGTTGTCCAAGTAAGAGAGGGTAAGAATAAGTAAAAAGACAGAGGATAATAGTATGTAAAAGAAATTTCACCTGGAGTCCCTTCCCTTGTCGGACAGGGGAGGCCGTCGTGCCAATTTCCTGATATGATCAGGAAGTCGTTTTTTAGGCCCTTATTTGATTTAGGCAGACATTGAATTAGCCTAACCTCTGGGTATCTAGATTTTAGGTAATACTCATCTTTTTTGCTTAGGTAATGGAGGTTGTAAACCCATTTCACGTCGTGGTGAGTGAGCCCTAAGTTCATCTTCTCATTTAAGGCATCTATGGAACCTAGGATCCTAAAGACATTTGGGGCGCACTGGGTGGGAGCTAATCTAAAGGCCCTAAAATAATCCCTAGTCACGGTTCCCATGGGGATTTTCATTCCCCCTTCGATGAACGCAATCATTGGGATTACGACTTCCCCCGTTTTTCTTTTTGTATAATACTCTTCCTCGTTACAGTACGTAATGGATACATCCGAGGGAATTTTGTACTTAGCCTTAAACTGCTCTATTTTTTCGTTCGAATCTACCAGGGACGCGAACCTACCCATTCTTTTTTGAAAAAAGGGGGGGTGGGAAGAAAACTAACTACGCCGAGGATGAAAGACACAGTGAAAAGGGGAAGACGAGAAGGAAAAGAAACAAAAGAAACAAAAAGCTGATAAGGAGGGGAAAGAGTATTGAAGAACTTACTTTTAAAAGAAGAAAGCACGTCACCTCGGACAGAGTACTTGATAGAAAGAGAGAGTACGGGGAGATGGAAAGTGTGGCAGGTACGTTATTAGGTTTCTGTTGTGTGAGGAAGTTTGAAGAAAATTAGTATTTATATGTCAAAAGGTGTTTTGAAGCGGGCGAATTCCCGCCTCAACACAGGAATCGCTCTCGACCATTGGATATGTGTCATATCAATGAAACGTGGGGGACATAGAAGCACCAATAATAAATTCGGGGGCGTTTCGCATACCGAAGCATCGGGAACACGCGATGGGTAATTCAGAAGTTATTTCCGTTAGTAATATTCCAGGATCCTGCAGGGTGAAAAGGTCTTTTAAATCGAGATCCTATTTTTCTCCCGAGGAGAAAGAAAAATAAAGAATCTCGAGGGGCTATTGTAGGGGTATTGGGCCCTGTAATTTATAATGGACGGCCCAACAAGGTCTTTTGGGCTAGAAACCCAAATCCGAAAACATCAAAATGATCGTGGAGTATTTAAGTGTCCCATACCGTCCGAGGAGTAGATTTGTCCTCGGAATGTTAAGCCGAGGATACACAGTATACGTGGAGGACAGTAGAAAGAGCGGTGGAATGTCTAAAGTAAAGCTGCTACCACCGCCCATATATTAAAGACCCCGTAATTGATACGCTGACAATATAGATGGAAGGATGGGACCTGAGCATAGAGCTTGGAACTTGGTCCCAAATCCCAGCGGGCTTTAGGGAAGAATGGATGGGACAAGTATCCAAAAATGAGGGTCGCGGCCATAAAGTGGAAGATAATGAAGAGAAGAGGAGGAGTATAAATAGGAGGGAAGGCATACGAAGAAAGGGGAGGCCTTTTAAGAAAGAAAAAGTGTATGATAATCAATATTTGTATCCACACTTGAGAAATACTATTAGAAACTATCCTCGGAAACAGTCCGAGGAGGAATTCTCAATCTTACCCTTTGCAAACGATTCTTTGTTTTGTTCCATTGGCCCCAAAGCCCGTTCTTTTTGTGATTGTCTAAAGCCATCCTTGAAATCTAAATTATAAACCCATCCTCTACAAATTCATTGTGAAGAAAGGCCTTTCAAGCCCATTTTCCTCCTAGTCGTGGTTTGGGAACTTGAATTGTGTCCTTACAACTATCATGTTTTATGAGTACATCAAAGGGTTACTATACTTTAGCCTAAGCGAAGATTCAATACACTTTTAGGCATGTCACAGCCATCCAAATACTCTAACCAAGCTAATTGTTGAATTAGTACAATCATAAACAATTATTAAATAAATACCTATAAGCTCAATTGTATGCTCATGCAAGGCACTGACATTTGTAGGGAAGATGTCTCCCAAATTCTTGCATAGTAGTTGTAGTAGCAACATCATCATTAGTTTAGTAAAAAGAAAAAACATTACCATTAAGCCCAACAAATTTATATTTTTTGATAAACAGAAAAAAAAAACATTTACAAGTGAAGGGGTTGATCACTATAAACATTTATCATTTGAACTACTTTCTTGAGTACAGTTAAGGTTTAGTACCATTTGTCGGTTAAGGTTTAGTACCATTTGCCTATTAAGTCTTGCTCTATTACAACAATCAGTATCCTGAATCATTGCTATGTCATTAGGCCTTTTACTTCTATGACTTTCACCTCCAAATTTCTTTGACATCTATGCAATCTTTTTCTTGTACATGATCATACGCCTTCTTTGGAAAAGGTATTTGAAAAATACCTCCTTTGTTTTGTTTTTTTTTTTTATTATGTTTTTTTTTAAATTCTTATTGAATTTTAAACTAAATACTTCAAATGAACATAATATTTTGGGATTCAACAAACAAATCAATATTTTTTTCCTGTGTGTTAACAATTATTATTTTTTAATTTCCTTTCTTATTGAATTACAAACAATTTTTAAAGATAGCTAAACTAAATACTTCAAACAAACATAATATTTTGGGATTGAACAACAAATCAATATTTTTTCTGCGGGTTAAATTTTTTTTTATTGAAGTATAAATTTGTTTTTAGAGAGCTAAACTAAATACTTCAAACGAACATAATATATTGGGATTCAACAATAAATAAATAAATAAACTATTTAAGAGGAACATGAAATTTTGAAAATGATCATACCTTTCTAAAATGAAAAGTAACTATTGGGAGAGAAATTATAGAAGCATAACTTTTTGAGTCCTAAGGAGATGGGGATATAAAAAAAAAAATAAATAAATAAATAAAAAAATAAAGAAAGATTTTACAACATGCAAAGCCTTTCACCTACATGTGGGGTGGGTCAAGCCTAGGTCATAAAATGTAAGGTAATAAATAAGATTGGACTTTCCATAAGGTATGGTGATCTATTTTTAAAAGGTATTCCATTTTTCAAAGTAATTGTCAATAACAACCCATATTTTATATAACAGTAAAAATAAATTACTGTGATCAATTGGGTAATAGTTAAAAAAATTTATTGAAAGAGGTTAAAAAAGCTAAATGCAAATTAGAGCGCCACACAGTCGGATCTATCTCTCTCTCTCTCTCTCTCTCTCTCTCTCTCTCTCTCTCTCTCTCTCTCTCTCTCTCTCTCTCTCTCTCTCTCTCTCTCTCTCTCTCTCTATATATATATATATATGATTCACCTCCCCTTCCAATTCCTCTCCTCTTTCCCTTTCCCCAGCGCAGGGTATCCCTTGGGTTAGGTGAAATGCTGAAAACCCTCTACATCAGAACGAAGACATGTCCAAATTATTAGTAGAAGTTCGCTATAATCTCCTTCTCATTTGTATCAAAATATAAAAATTAAAAATTTGAATAGAAATCAGTATTATGAGTATCGTTGCCATCACCATTTCTAGTACCTGTTGCAGCATTTGCAACATCTAAAACATTACTTAAACCAACTATCAATATATTTGAGATCCCAGTTGTCTTCAAAGCTTAAAGTAATGGAAAAAAAATAGTAACCTATTATGGTATTAAAGAGAACAGTCTTGAGTTTGAACCATGTCCCACTCTAAACCTCCTATTATATTAAATATTTTGGCACTACGCATTAAGGGGGAGTTTAAACCCACACACCAGGGGGAGTGTTAGAATAAGGGTTAAATTATTAAACTTATCATTTGTTATCAAGTTAAACTTTTGGAATATGTAGGTATTTGCCACTTGTCTTCAGCACTATAGTTATTTATGAAAAACAACCCTAACATGGGAGGTTAATATCAATTTTTGATAATGCAAAGATCTCTGTACAATATTACTTTGGAGGATGGTGAGTGCAACCCTCTCTTTTCTTAAGTTAAAATAAATAAGTGAAAGAAGAAGAAGAAGATAAAAGGAATAAATTATGTTATGAATATAATTTCATGTATGCCTGGTTCTCTAAGTTGATGGTCAATGTAATCATTTTCTGACTCCTTTTTTGTCTGTCTTGCTATTTTCTACTTACTATTTTAGTTTGTGCAGGTGGCATAGCCTTGCCAATATTTTCTGAGTGATAGCTAGCCAAAGAAAGGTTCTCTTTGGTTGATTCATTTATTCTCTCTTCATTTCCTGGTGCAACATTCCAAGGATGCATGAATTGAGTGTCGAGTATCAGGTAAAATTAATAATGGCTTTGGAATACTAGCTGCAATTCAAATAAGTCTTATGTTTCTTGGTAGAAATGATAAGCATACCTGGTCACTTATCCATATAGGCGATCTTTTCCACGTTCACTGCTTGCTCATCAAGCTGACCAGTGTTTTTTGTAATCTCTTCATGAGGTATAGTCATCTTCTTGAACCGTTTGACAAACAATTCGTGAGGAAGGTTCAACAGATGCATGCATCTCGTGTTCTTGTTCGAGTTCGGCTGACAAGGTTTTTAGGCCCGTTGTAATTATCAAAGAAGTGGTACATTGTATATTGGTCAAACCTTTTGCAGTTGTAATTTGTAAATATAAGCTTTTGCCTTGATCAAAGGATTGCGGCCCATAATCATATAGGTATAAAGTATAAACCCTCCAAAACCTCTTTCGCCAGAAAAATGGAATGGTTGCTCGCTCATAAACTGTGGGCCTTCTCCCAAAATTTAAAAAGAAAAGGTAAATAAATAAAAAAGGTCTTCTTAACATGAAATATTTAAGGGATTGGGCAATGAATAAATCTCTCATTGTTCAGGCACTTATTTTTATAACATCATGTGGAAATCTGTTCAGGGAATACTTGCCTACCAAAAAATAAAAAATAAAGATCAAAAGCACATGAAAGAACATTGGCCAATAAAATCACCTTACACTAGAGGGTTGGGCTTTGATTCCCTCTAAAAATCATGTAGTCTTTTCTTCCCCCTACTAAAAATCTTCTTGTTAAAAATCCATCATAACATACTTAGCCCAAAAGCCCATTGATTCAATTTCCTTTCTAGAATACATGATGTGGGCCAAAAAAGCCCAATAAATCTCCTCACCAACCGGGCGCAAAAAGCCCAAAGAACCGGCTTCACACAAATCTAAATGAAAGGCTACCAAGGCCACCCATCTATTTTTTCTGCTGAATAAGAGCATGCACAGTAGATGTGCCAAATGCCAAATATTTGGCACACCAAATACAAAAAACTCATTTTATTAAATGTGCTAAATGAGTCAAATTTTTGCAACATGCTACAGTGCCCTCACAATTTGGCACGGTACGGACAAACAATGGCAAAATATATATTGTTATTTTATTCCCGTTTTCTCTCTCCTCATCACAAATATCTCTCTCTTCGTCTTCTCATCTCTGTCTTCTCTATTTGTCTTCCACAGCACGCCAATTACCAAAGGCCACTACTCGACACCGCCGATCTCACCAAAGACCACCACTTGACGCCACCGACCATCTGTCTTCTCTATTTTGCTTTGAGGTTTTTTTTTTTTCCGTTCACATTTTTTGGCTGTGGTTTGATGGGTGGGTTGGGCAATGGGTGGGTTCGAGTTGTGGGTTATGGCGGTGGGTGGGTTGAGATGGTGACGGGCGGATCAATGGTGGTGGGTGGGTCGGCTGGTGATGGGCGAATCGGTTGTGGGTTGATTTTGGTGGTTGTGTTTTTTTTTTGGGTAATTGTGGCCGCAACAATTTTTCTGGTTGTTGTTGTAATTACTGTTGTTGGTGTTGTTGATGATGATGATGATGGGGGAGGAATTTAATATATTATTTTAATGTGTTGTAAATATTATTTAAATGTATAGAATTGAAGAATAAAACATCTGATAAATGGGATGTTGTAAAATGATATGATAAAATAATAAAGTAGGCTTTTGGTGTGTTAAAATGACATTTTTTTTTTTGCAACATCTGCTACGGATGCTCTAAGAAGATGGACACAAGGCAAACATGATTGTCTTCTCAATTTATAGGAGAAGGGATGGCTTAACTTTCTTTTGAAACTAAGTGTGGAGATAAGCCTATTAGATAAGTTGCAATGGATTTGGTGTTCCCATTTGAAATTTGAAAGGAAGTTGAAGATGATGCTGAACTTGTGTTACCTTCTGCACCTATTTGGTGTTTTGGCTACAACTTTCTACTCAAAATTCCAATTGAATCGGAATTAGTATTTTTTGAAAGGAAATTTAATTCCCTACAACTTTTCCAGAAATAAAGAAAACCAAATTTCAATTTTATCTAGGCCAAAAATGCGATTCAAATTACTGCTAAAAATAGTACAGTAATGTTTTTGAGTGTTTTCAGTTATTTTTAAATTTTTTCATGGATCGTATCTTTTTCTCTATCCAACTTGTTTTTCAAAAGAGCAGATAAAATGCCATAAAGGAAAACCCTTTTTATTTTTTCTTTAAAAAATACTAAAATAAAATGAAATCCAATCAAAATTTACACTTAATTAATTTTAAATTAATTCTTGTTGGAACTAATCAAAATTAAGTATTTAAAATAAGATGTGATCAGGGCCCATTGTGTAGGTGAGCCACAATCATTGAAAATTGTTTGTATGATAACTTTTGATTAGGTGGTCCGATCAAGGCTCATGACATACCATTGTGATCATTAGAACATCAAGATTTGTTTTGTATCACAGATCTGAAGATCTAACTGTTGAAATTATGATCATGCCTTGGTGCAAAACTACTGTTTTGCCCTGAATATCGATTAAATGTAAGTTGTAAAATGGGGTGTCTATAGAATGCCCCTCATTGATAGAGTTTGAAGAGCGAATGTCAATGTAAAAGAAAGACACCAAATTCCAATGTGTGATGAAATTTTGTGAAAGTAATGGGATTTTCATTGCAATTTGTGGATTTTAGAAAAATTTTGAATCTAAAAAGTTGCTTAAAAAAAATTTTGTGAAAGACTTGGTAAATTTTGTAAGAACTTGTTGGTTAATACAATTTTTGAACCATATGTGTTGGCAATTTTTTATTTTTAAAAAGAACTTGTTAGTTTTTTTTTTTTCTTTTTTTAAATTTTGAACTTGAAAATTATTAAAAACCTTGTTGAGTTTTTTGAGGAAAACTTTTTATTTTTTTAGATATTTGAAAACTTTGTCGGGTTTTCTTGGGAAGATCTTGGCAAATTTTCTAAAAACTTATCTTTATTTTTATGTTTTGAAAATTTTTGAACTTGAAATTTGTTGAAAATCTTGTTGTATTTTCTTTAAATAAAAAAACCTTGTGGTATTTTATGAAAGTTTTGATAATCTTGTCAAAATCTAGAATTTGTGAAAACATGTTGGGAATTCTTGGAATGACCTTGTCGTGTGTTTGGAAAATGGATGAAAACCTTGTTGGATTTTTGTGAAAGCTGTAAAAACCTTGTGATTGTTTTGAAAACATCGTGGAGCTTTATTTGTTTGAGAGATGTTTAAAAATCTTATAGGATTTTCCTCGAATTCTGAAAAAGATGCCGAAATTTTCTAAAAAACTTATATGATTTTTCTAGAAAGTCATGAAACCTTTTGAAAATTTGAAACCTTACTTGTTTAAAAACCTTGTTGGGTTTTGAGAATTTTATTAGGAAACCTTGCCTGGCTTTTTGAGAATTTTTTGAAAAACCTTATCAATTTATATTTGGATTTGTTGCATGAATTATGAAAACCTTGTTGAGTTTTATTGAAAAATTGTTGAATTGCCAGAGTTTTGTGAAAATGTAGAAGTCTTGTAGAATATATTTTGAATTTGTATGAAAATCTTATTGCATTTTATGATTTTCTAAAAATGTTTTAATTCAAAAATCATATTGAATTGTGGAATTTTGTGAAAACATTGTTGAGAATTTTTTTTTTGAAAAATTGTTGAAAAATCTTGTTTGGGGTTTCGAAAATTTTGTTAAAAAAAAAAACCTAGTTTTTTTTTTTGAAAATTTGTTACGCGAATTATGAAAACCATGATGGTTTTTGTTAAAAATTTGTGAGAATTTTGAAAAACCTTTTCAGTTTTCCTTGAGAAAAGTTATGTATTTTCTAAAAATTTTGATGGATTTTTTAAAAACCTTTTTGTGATTTTCAGGAAAGTGTCAAGCCTTAGAGTCTGAGATGCTAGACAATACTCTGTTAGAGTTCAAGGATTGAAAATGAGAGAGACATCTAGTCTATCAATGTGAGATTTCTTAGTCAATCGAGGTGATGTAGATGTGAGGGACTTACAGTGAAATTCAATGAATGCAAGATAACTCCTTAGTCAAGCATTGTGTGATGTAGGAGACTTCTTAGTCAATGCATGTGAGATGTGAGACTTCTTAGTTGATTTAATGATCTGGACTTGAAGTTTCTATTGAATGTTGAAATGAATGAGAAATCCTTGCCTAATTACTGCAAAGATGAAAATTTTCCCTTCTCAAGCTTGTTAGAAACCAGTTAATTTGGACCAATGCCCCTAGTATAAACATGCTTGCATAAGAAAATAGATGAAAAACTTGCATATGAAAACTAATGGGTCAATACTCATAATTTTGGCATGCTTAATGCAGATAAAAAAGCAAATGGGCCATGCCCCTAGTTTAAAGCTATTTGCAAACAACTTTGGTCATTTTTTTGATTTGATGCCTATTGTTTACCAATCTTTTTAACAGGTTTCCTACGCACCTCTCTTCAAGAAGACCAGGTTAGACATGGTTCAAGTTTGTAGGGAAGACATCTAGTCCACCTAAAAGATAATCATGGCTTCTAGCCAAACCTTGCATGGTATTTCCAAAATGAACATGTCCATGATTTTTTTTTGGAAAGAAATTGATTTTCTTTTTGTTTTGAAAAACCATTTGGTTCACAGTGGTGTCTTTTGAGACAATTCTTTTTTTTCTTCTTCTTCTTCTTCTTCTTCTTTTTTTTTTTCCAAATGATCACGAGACAATCATTTCAACAACTATTTTAGCATATCATACTATTTAAGAGTCAAGTCAATCTTTCTGACTAAAAAGGATCAAAGCCATTATATACATGTAATCAAATTTGCATCTTCTTTTGAACATTGTTGGATTAGGTCTTCAAAGAAAACCAAAGAATAATAAGTTATCTATGTTATCTATGTAAGTAATCTAAATAAGTTAGTAAAAATAAGATTTTCTTAAGAATAATAACCATTGTATTGTTCTTTAAACTAATAATAAATTAAAAAGACCTAGAATAGTAATAAATTACCAATGACAATGTCTGCAAAAGTTAGATATGACAATGAGTATTTCATATCATAATAAAGGTTGCAAGGAGAGTAGGGGCGGCGTTATGTAAAGTTTAGGGTTCAAATGAACCCCCTAAGCTTGCATTTTTTTATTATATAATATTTTTTATTTTTTATTTGGTCCTCCTAAAATGAAAAATTGAACACCCTGCTCTAAAATTTTTTTAAGTCCAGTTGAAATAAGCTTAAATATGATATTCTTAACAATACTTTGGTCTTTTTAAAAACACACACACACACACAAAAAGCCCAACAACAAAAATAAAAAATTTTCATCTTAAACCTCAAAAAGAGACTATTTAGATCTTAACAAATTTGAAATAAACTAATAGAAAATTCTTGGTATACATTGTACTATCAATATAAGATTTGCATTGTCTGTAAACAAACAGGTCTTGTACATTTTTTTTTGCAAATTTGTATAATATTGTACACATTTATTTAGTTTACAATGTAAATCTTGCATTGATAGTCCAATGTAAACATATAATTCGCCTAAATTAATAGATAAAATTATTTTTAAGTAGTAATTGTGGGAGCCTAATGACCGAGGAAGGGATCATTGAGTTGTTATCATTATTATTAAAGCATCATAATCCTGAAGAGGGAATCCACCCGAGGAAGGGAAGAGACAAAGGACCTTTGGGATATTCAATTGGGAAGGATAGGGTGTGGTGAGAGAGTCCTGGAAAGTAAGGGAAGTTTCCAGTGAGAAGCAGCTTATTGCCTCTGCATTAAATGGTTGGTAATAGCTTTATCAGCTACATTGATGAGGAAGTGACTTGAACAATAGGGTTCATAGCTAAGCAGATTCTTTTACCACCTTCATCAGAAGTTTAAAGGGACAGGTATCGTGATGAGAATTTGGGTAGGTGGAGATGAAGGGCCACGATGTGACACACTGAGAAGTATATAAGGAAAGGGACTCTCAAATACAAGGGATCCCAAAAAAAAAAATGTTGGGTTCTAAGACTTTAGGTTAAATGTGTTAGAACTCTAATTTGTAAATTTGGCAAACCATGATCAAAACGGTTTAGTCTTATTTAGACGTGCTCAAAGTATGTGTCTTTTATGTAAAGTTGGAATGGAGTTACTGTAGGATTTATTGTGTAAATTTGCCTGGCTCGATTGATCAAGAATTAGACTTGATCGATCGAAAGTCATACAGATTGTGTTTCTGCAGAATTTTCCAACTCAGCCTAAGCCCATATGACGTGTAGGGTTTTATGTTTTGCCCTAGGTATAAAAGGAAAAACCCTAGCCACGTTTTGGAGTTGTTGTTGTGGCTCTTTTTGTTGTATGTGTAAATCTCTTATGAGATCTAGAGGTGATTGCCTTCACATACACTTAAGGTTATCAAGATCTAAATTGATATCAAAAGCTTGGTGATCAATTCAATTGCAAATTCAAGAGCTTAAATATATACAAGTGAGAGTGCTTGTACTTGCTGGGAATTCAAGAAAGAAGTAGTCCGTGAACTCGGAGCTGTCACGTGGTCGTGGTAGTAAGTTTCCTACTCGAGGTAGCAATAGGATGTTAGTGGTCTAAGTCGCTATTGTGTAAACTTCAATTCTTTCATAATGGATTCAGTTTTACCTTAAGGATCGAGGATAGCTAAGTTAAATCCTCCTCAGGTTTTTTACTGGTTTAGTTTTCCTGGGTTATCATATTGTTGTGTTCTTTATTTTTCGCAGTTTACAATGATATGATTTATATGTGTTAACTTAGATCTGCATAATTTACCTAAGTTAATCACTTGGCTAAATAATTAGGCTAATTTGGTTGTGTTTTAAGGGATCTAAAAAAGTACAAAAAAGAATCAAGGAAGGGAGATCAGAGCTAGAACAGTAACTGAGAGAAAGAGAGTGAACAATGTATGTAACAACCAAGAACATTGTCCTCGAGCAAGCTTGTAAAGATTCATACATATAAATATTAGACCTTTGATCCCTCCTTTTCTATCTGTGTCCACAGGTGAAGTCCAAACTTGTTTATTCCACTCTCTTTATAAGTATCTATTGATTTGGGCCAGGTTTAGAAATTCCAATATCACTATTTTTAGTGGGTTTGGGCCACTAAATTTCATACTCTTATAGTAATAATTAAAGTTCATTTAATGAAAATAATTAATATGTTCATTGTTTTAAGAAAAAATATGTCAAATGAATTTATAATTTATCTTTTATTTATTTTTCTAGTAAATACTATGGACAAATTTGTAATAAGAAATCTTCTTGCCGACCCTCCTAGAAAAAAATCCTAGGGTCACCACTGAAGGAGAGATTGTTTTGTCCTTAGAAACCAAGTCAACCAGTGGTTTGAGTTTTTTCATTTAGTGTAAAATATTTTTATAAAAAAAATGACAAATAGATAATAATAACCGTATAAAAATAAAAAATATTGTACAAGCTTCAAAAAGTAAAATGGTCACACTTACCCACATTGATAATAGATAATAAATAATGATAACAAATGATAATAAACTATCATGTAATGATTTCAAAATATGAAAACTCGTAAAAGAGCTGCCACTACTCTCTAATCCATTTTCTTTAACTAAACACATCCCAAAAAAAAAAAAAAATTGTACCCCTAACCAAAAATATCCTACCCTCCTTACACTATCACTTTTTTTTGGTACAATGACCCATGGGTGATCACTGAATATCATCAAAATTTGGAAGTGGAAACTTATCACAAAAATCAACATTGATTTCACTTCATACACTATTGATTTTTTTTAATATACTAATAAATTTAGTTTTTATTTTTTATTTTGTAGTGGGCTAGAAAATACTCTCGTGTATCATTTATTTCAGTTTTTAATTTTTAATAATAATGGGCCTTCGAGTTGGACCCAACTATCGGCACCGGATCAACCACTTAAAAAGTTAGAACGAGAAAAGGCCCATAAGCTTAACATAATGAAAATTCGAGTGATCCAAGTCCAAAAAGTTTTTGAATTTCAAAAAAATGTTACCGTTGAGAAATTAGGCTATATTAAAAATCCCGTTGAGCACAAAGCCTCTGTTTTGGCTTTGGAAAACAGAGAGAGAGAGGTATCAGCAATGGAGGCGTTCGAGAAACTAAGAGAAAGCCCCTATTAATCAATTTAATGTTTAATTCTAATTCCAATTCTGGGGTTTCGGTTTTTGTTTTTTTTAGTATAGGATTCTTCTTGGTTTCTTGTGATTGCTATTCACTTCCATCACAACAAATCCATTGTGGGATGTTAAGACCAGACTCCAGATTATGAATAATATTCTGCTCTTTCCGAATTTCATTCTCATCCCCTTACTCTGGCCTCTGCATCACCACACTACCACTGGTCCACCCCCCAACAGCCAGACCCGCCCCCCTCCGGTGTGTTCGATGCCCATACAATAATTAAGGTAATCTCCAAATTTTCTAAATCTAAATGCTTCATTCATGTTTATACACAGTTTCAAGTTTGTGACTTGAAAAATAAAAATAATGATTTGATGGGTATGTTTGACTAAAATTTTGTATTTGTTATGTTGTGGCAGTTTTGTTGAGTTATTTGGTTTAGAATGATATCCACGGCGACCGATGGTGATGAGCATCTAAAGAACTCACCTTCTAGGAAAGATGGTATTGATGAAGATACGAATCTATGGCTGTGATCTCATCCAAGAAAGTGGCATCTTGCTTAAACTGTATCCTGTTTTTTTTATTTCTTTATATGCTGGGTTTATTAAATTGTTTACTTTTCCTAATTTTGTTGGTTCAGTATGTTACCTTAATCTATGTACTTATAGACCTGAAGCTGTGGCGACCGGGCAGTTTGTACTGCAAGAAATCGTTTGACCGCTTCAATGTTAAGGTTAAGTTTTGTCTCTTATCATTCTCTCTTTACATTGAGAATAACTGTAGGAAAGTAAAGTGTTCTTTGAAATGTATCCATGATGTTCTAATTGTTAGAATTATGGTTAAATTTACCATTTCCTAATAGTTGAAGTTTTTGGGACAATTAGTGATTTATCAGGGTATCAATGCAAGTGGTCATGAGTTCGAACCCTACCTTCACTCCAACTTTCTTTAAAATTGATGAAAATCCCATGTGTTGGGCCTCACTTCTTAAGGGAGAGTTTGAGATTATAAGCTGTTTTCTATTAGTTATGCCATTGGGATAATTGATAATGTACCACTAGTTTTGTATCCGTAATTCACCACTACCAAGTCCAACAGTTGCCTTGAGCTTCATTGAATTAAGGTCCTTGTTTTCCAGAATGTATTTTTATTCTTACATTTTATTAGCAACAAATGAATAGTGGTTGTGTTACTAACTTGGAACAGCATAAAACTTCTATGCCCATGTAACTCATCCCTTAATTTTCTGGGATGTGATAATTTTTTGCAGAAAGTTGCTGCAAGCTGCTTGTGGCTTGCATCAAAGCTGGAGGAGAGGAAAGCCCCCAAGGAAAGCAAGACAAGTCCTTATTGTTTTCCACAGAATAGAGTGTAGGATGGAGAACTCACCGATAGAGCATTTGGAGATCGGTTCACAGGTTAAGCACCCACCTTCTTTTCCATGGAATTACCTGTTTGTCATTTTCTTCTTTGGCACAAGAATTTAATGTTTCTTCTTTTTTTCCTTTTGGCAACCATCGAGTATAATGGCTTTGTCTGAATAGGTGGTTAATTTTAGCACTTCAGGTGCCTCTGCACTTATATAGTCCTCCTATTTTTCTCTAAAAATGCAATAAATTCTCATGGTTTCCTTGTTTATCCTATTACTTTTTTAACAGAAATATCATGACCTCAAGACTGACTTGAACAGAACAGAAAGACATGTATTGAAAGAGATGGGATTTGTTTGTCATGTTGAACATTCTCATAAATTCATATCTAACTACCTTGCCATTCTCGAAACACCTCCAGAACTGAGGCAGGAAGCTTGGAATCTAGCAAATGATAGGTACTTTTTGCAAATTAACTATTCATGGGCAAAATTTATGCACTTTCTTTTCTTATTATTTGGTTATACATCTAACAAGGGAACTTTGCATCTAAAATTTGTATCCTTCAGTTAAGTTTTACTTATAAAAAAAGTGTCATTTAGTTTACATATCTATATAGATAGTATTCATAACTATCAAAAAAAAAAGTATTCATAGTTGTCTCTAGTATCATGTAGAATCTACATTGTATAATATTAAATTTTTGTAGGAAGTGTTCATAATTCGACTAGTTTGTTTGAGTGTACACTAAATACTCTTTGGACAATGTATAGTGCTTGTATTTTTGGTGGGCTACATAAATCCTTCTTCTCCAATCAGCACTCTCTTTAATGCCTTTAGCTCCTCGAATCTATGAGTTACCTTTTTTTTTATTTTTTATTTTTTATTTTTTATATTTTATGTTGCACTGGCCATGCATATAATTTGATGCAGAAGACATCTTGTCAGTTATTTGTTTAGTTGGTAGCCACACTGTAGTATGTAAGACATGCATTCTTCTATGCTTCAGAATAACAGGTCGAACTCCAAAGCACTCAATTTTTTTTTTTTTTTGGTGGTGATTTATGTCTGCTGATTATTGTGGTTGCTTCTGTTTGTAATGCCTTGTCTCATTTCAATAAAATTATTCATACTTACATAATTATTCATACTTATATATGTGCTTCTGTTTGTAATGCCTTTAAATATGTGAAACTATGGTAGCTGTGTTTGAGTCAATTATTTTACCTGGTTTCATGCTCAATTTTCTCTTCAACCTTTTTTCCCCCTTTAAACAGTCAACTGACATTTGAAGATTCATTTTATAGCTGTGTATAGTACTAGGTATTTTTTTTCCCAGTTGCAATAATATCTATCTCTTTTCAATTTTGAAATTGGGAAAACAAAACTTTTTCTCAGACATTAGAAAGAGAAGTATTTGCCTACCTGAAGAGCTGATAAGTTTGATTATTATGTGAATGTAAAGAAAGTTTTGCCTAGTAAGAAAAAAGAATAAACTATTGACTGTCAGAATCCATTATTAGTCAGAATGATTAAGCTTTGCTGTGACATGGCATTCAGAGATGTGCAGGATTATCTAAGCAAAAACTGTCTTCTTTGAGTTCTATACCCCTATTTTAACAGGAAAGTTTCTTTAGAATTGACTAAGTGGAGATTCTGTGGAAGACTGCTAGAAATGTTAATTCAACAGCAGCCCCAGGTGGTTGATTGTTAATCACTTTTAAGCTGGCAAGTTGTTTCTCTAAGATAATAACTCACTTTTAAGTTCTATACCCATACCCCACTTTTCTGTTAACAGTCAGACAACATGATTTGGTCTCTCTCTCTCTCTCTCTCTTCCATAAAGATAAGTTTAACTTTATCTGCAATCCTTGTAATTTGCAACCTGCCATACGAGATGAAGGGCTGTATAAGCCTGACATGGTAAAGATGGGAAACAGAGTTTATATATGTTGATTTGTTGATAATATGATATCAATGGGCAAATTGATTTTAAGAAAAGTGGTTGACTTAGATAAGGGTATTAAAGAAAAAATAATAAAAAGGTGCCAAATTAAGGAAAGGGGAGCAATTAGAAGAATATCATCAACAAATTAACATATATAAACTCAGTTTTATATATATTCACTTTTTTATATAATTATAGTGGATGGAAGTATTGTTTTTCTTGGTTAGTAAGATTTCTACCTATGACCTGTCCTGTCCTTAAATCCTAAACCCTAAACCAAGGGCCTTAAAAATGGTTAATAGCGTTGTGGTTTATTGTCTTAAGTGGTCTTATAATCTAAGCCATGAGTCGATAATACTGTGCTTGAAAACTGGTCAGAATATGTGTTGTCTTTCATAAAATGATATTGTAATGTAATAATATGATATGGCTGGTAATACCCAAGTTTTGTTTACGTTTCATTGAGGTGTTTTGGATATTCATTTCTTTTTCATCTTCATTCAGGCATAGGGAATGAGGCAGGATGTAATTCCTTACAAAGATACGCTTTCTGCATTGACAAGGATAGCACATGAGTTTGCAAATAAACTATTTATATTAAAAATAAAAATAAAAAATTGTTAGAATGATTGAGACTCATTCTGCTCAAAGCGATTACTAAAACATGCTTTCCACATCATTTAATTCAACAAAGAAAATCTTCATGCTGTGTTCTTTTTGTCATGATATTTTGTTGGTTTGAAATAGTGGCATTGTTTGGTTTGTTCCTTCATTGGCCGGGATAAGTCATGTTGCCATTCAATTTCCAACATATGAATAGATTGAGTCTTATATGGCCAGAAGGGGGGGAGGTGCATAAAGTTTGATGAGGGCCCCTAGCCAACCTCAATAAATATGGGACTAAGGCTTGGTTGTTGTTGTCGATGACATATATGGTGGTGTTGGTTGTTAATGGTTGCAATGACCGATAATGGTGGAGGTGATGTAGTTGATGCTTATGTGGTCACTTCCTAGCATAATTTTTCATAGTGGTGGCAGTCTCATCAGATTCATGGAGTAGGTGGTGGAGATGTCATTGTGGTTGTTGATGAAACTGGCAGTGTTAAGCATCAACAAAAAATACTTGTTTTGAGTGACCTTGTTGCATATGTCATATTGACTATTGGTCTTGAATCCTTTTTATCATTTTTCATATGCGATATTATGTTCTGCCATTGACATTTTCAGGAAAAGGAGGCTGGACGAGATAAGATTTCAGCAATACAGCCGAACCTTTATTCAATCATGGATCCTACAAGGTAAGTGACATTTTTTACTATTATAACATAATGTGATGCACTTCAGTGAATGAATATGATGACACAGTGTGTAATGGATATCTTGTGGATTTTTAAATAATGTATGTCAATATCTGTGACATTTGTATTTAGGCAATGTCTTTGTTTATGGACCTTAGTGGTGGAAAAAACAAATAGCAAATGTTATGGCGGGAAGGTGGTTAAAGTGATATCCTAACAAGTTGATAGCTAATTAACTGTAACTATGCATGTTTATCTTCAAATTAAAACTAGGCCATGCAGGGCATTAGGCCTGCTAGTAGTCTTGTGGACTGTCTTCAACTATCAGTAATATGCCTGTTGGACTGACAACTGCACCAAATAAACTGTCAGGGTCTTCCTCGCTTGAGATTGAACAAGGAAGGGAATCTTCTCGCTGTTACAATAGCAGACAACGGATTCAAGATACTTGCAAATGCTGCTGGTCTCAGATCTTTAAGACCCATTGACCCCCCCCCCCCCCATCTCAATGCATCTTTTGATGCATTGAGATCGCCCATTGAATCGGCCGCAGCCAAGGTTTAAATCATTTCATTTAGTTTTGCTTGCATGCTTTTAAAAATATTAAATAAAGATCTATTGGGATCTCCTTTTTGTGTCTATTCATTAGGTAGCTGGCTCTCCTGCTATCACAAATGACAATCCAGTCAATTGCAAAGTGGAAAGGAGCTCTCCTGTCAGGCCTTCTCCAATTATTGTATGCAGCTTGGTCTTTCTAATTTGGAATGTGAAATTTTTGTTGAAGTTTATATTTTGGCTGTAGCAGCAATTATGCATGTTGGTTAGCTTGCATTCAACATATCATAAAGGTCTATGCACTATTTAAATCCTCTGATTTCCCTAGTTCTGGGTTTTAACTAAAACATGTCAAGGAAATAAATAAAGTAGTCAACTTCCCGTTATGTATTAGTTTCTTGACACAGTTCCCTTTTATGGGCCTGCCTTTTTAAACTTTTACTTTTCGTGTGTGTGGTGTGAAACATGCCTAGTGATTGGGTACATTGTTTAGTTTTTTTTAACTAATCTTTGTTTTCACTTCCGTGCAATAATGTAGTAGACTCACTTTCTAGTTGGTCATATGCTAGCTCTCTAGGTTCCTTAGGATCATCTAGTGCTTTGTTACGCATTAGAGAGATAGAATCTGCTCTTAAGGTTCATGGGTTTGATTAAATCATGGTTCCTCTCTCGTTGTGATTAGGCTTTACTAGTTCGGATCCTTCTAGGAGTTCTTCTTGGGAAAACTTATGGTACCATTATTTTTGAATGGTCATGTTCTCCCCTTTGGAGTATGATTTCTGTAGATGCTGAAGTTCTAGGATTGAGTGCAAATTTAAGCCCAATGTTGATTTTTTACCTTTTTATATATTCATCTGGTTGATTCTTACCAAAATTCTTATTTGCAATTGAATATGCAATTCTTATTTAACTGTCTGTAATCTATGACCATTATTTTCCTTTTTCTATTTCCACATGATTTTCTATAAAGAATGGTGTGTGAGGACTCTTATTTAAACATTATAAAAATTTAGCCTAGCAATTTAAAGTTGGTACCCAAATATTTGAGTTAGTCCTATGGTGTCTAGTAGTCCAATAGTACTTTATATATTTCTCAACTTTATTTATTATTGGTATAAAATTTGGTAATATTTATTTGGTTCTATTTGGATAATTTCACAAATTTCTTTGCTTTTTCTTTAGGATTTTTTCCTTGGCTAGCTTTGACTTGTTTCTCAATTCTTGTTTTAGCCTTGTCATTTTCTTCTATCTTATTTTCTTGGATTCTAAAGAAATTCTCATCTATTTTTTCTTGGCTTTTCAATCTTCTTCTTCTTCTTTTTTTTTTTTTTTTTCTTCTCAGCTGGATTCTAAGAGAATTTATTTGTTCTAGGATTTTTAATCTAAGTGTATTTTGTGTATGTTGCACTCATCCCTTTTTGCCTTCTAACCTTCAGGTTTGTGTCTAGGTGATCTTCTACACTTAAAGTAGTGTAATTCTAGTAAGACCAATTGATCATCAACAATAATGACATGTTCTTTATATTCTTCATATTCTTCTTTGTTGTCCATAAAGTAGAATTTTCTCGTTAGTGTATCAACTAGTGATTCTACTGTCTTGGATATTTTGGACATTCTAAATTTTTGCTCCATAGCAACTCTTCCATTTTTAGGTGTTTGCTAACTTTCAATTTATCTAAAATATGGAGCTTGGACACAGTTGCATATACTATCTGGCTATAAACCAATTCTTGTGAAGTTTTAGAAGAAATTTTTTCCTATAGATCTTGTGTTTTTCTACAGACTTGAGGTTGGGTACTTCCTCATCTAATGTAGTAGGATTTCAAACATTCAAAAGAGGTCTATTTTATTATTTATTTAATTCATATTTATTATTAATTATATAACTTATATATAAACTTACTTTTTATTTATTAATTCTATAAATAATTTATATAAATAATAATATGTAAAATTATTGAGATTTTTTAAATTATATAGGTCTAGCGAGCCCCCACCATATGTGAGGAGTCTACATTAGCCGTTCAAAGGCAAATAAAGGAGCCAAGTAAGTTGATCATTAACCCTTTAACCAAGATTAACATTTTTTTTTCCTATGATTCACAGGAACAAAATGAAAGGCTTGACGAGGTTTAGGCTAGGCTGGGTTGTGGATAAAATCAAAGAGATATTTTCTATTATTTTATTTTATTAATATATTTATTTTATTTATATATTTAGCTGTTGATTTTATTTATATATTTATATATTTATTTTATTTAGTTAAGCATTCTATTAATACATTTTCTTTCTATGATTCATAGGAACAAAAAAGAAAGGCTTGGCGAGGTCCTAACTATGTTGGGTTGTGAACAAAATCAAAGAGATCTTTATTATTATTTATTTTATTTATATATTAGCCAAGGAGTTAGGTAAGTTGACCATCAACCCTCTAACCAAGAGTAACATTTTTTTTTTATTTTTTATGATTCACATAAACAAAAAGAAAGGCTTGGCAAGGTCCTGATTAGGCTCAGTTTTGGAAAAAATCAAAGACACAATTTCTATTATTTATTTATTTAGCCCTTTAAAAGCTAATCAATGAGCCATGTAATTTGAGCATTGACCCTCTAAACAAGATTAACATTTTTTTTCTATGAATTATAGGAATAACAAAGAAATGTTTGGCGAGGTCTTGACTAGGTTGAGTTGTGAAAGTAAAATAGGCTCTTGCAACAAAATCAAAGAGATATTTTCTATTAATTATTTTATTTATATAATTATTTTAAACTCTACCCAAGATTAACTTTTATTTTTCTATGATACACAGGGAAAAAAAAAAAAAAATGTTCAGCGATGTTCTGACTAAGTTGGGTTACGGATAAGAGATCTTTTCGATTATTAATTTTATTTATATATTTAGTCATTCAAGGGCTAATAGAGGAGCTAGATAAGTTGTGCATCAACCCTCTAACCAAGAGTAACATTTTTTTCTATGATTCACAGGAACGAAGAAGAAAGGCTTGTCGAGGTCCTGACTAGGCCTAATTATGGACAAAATTAAAGACACCTTTTCTATTGTTTATTTTATTTATTATTTAGCCCCTTAAAGGCTAATTGAGGAGTCGTGTAAGTTGAGTATCGACCTTCTAACCAAAATGTTAATTTTGTTTTTCTATGAATAATAGGAAGAACAAAGAAAGGCTCGACAAAGTTTCGACTAGGTTGGGTTGTGAAAGTAAAACAAGTGCCTGCAAACAAAATTATAAAGATCTTTTTATTATTTATCTTATTTATATATTTATTCGTTCAAAGGCAAATAGAGGAGCTGGTAAGTTGCTCATCGACCCTCTAGCCAAGATTAACATTTTTTTTCTATGGTTGACAGGAACAAAAAAGGAAGACTCGATGAGATGCTGAGATGCTGGGTTGTAAACAAAATAAAAGAGATCTTTTCTATTATTTATTTTATTTATATATTTAGTCGCTCAAATGTTAATAGAGGAGCGAGGTAAGTTGAGCATCAACCTTGTAACTAAGAGTAACATTTTTTTATGATTCATGGGAACAAAAAGAAAGGCTCGATGAGGTCCTGACTAGGCTCGGTTGTGGACAAAATCAAAGACACTATTTCCATTATTTATTTTACGAATAGATTTATTTTATTTATTTATATAGCCCCAAGATTAACATTTTTTTCCTATGATTCATACGAACAAAAAAGAATGGTTTGGCGAGATCTTGACTAGGCTGGGTTATCGACAAAATCAAAGAGATCTTTTTTATTATTTATTTTATTTATACATCAAAGGCAAAAAGAGGAGCCAATGTGAGCATTGACCCTCCAACCAAGATTAACATCTTTTTTCTATGTTTCAAGGAATAAAAAAGAAAGGTTCAGCAAGCTTTTGACAGAGCTGGGTTATCGAAGTAAAAAAGGGTTATTGCAGACAAAATTAAAGAGGTTTTCTCTATTATTGATTTTTTAAAAATATATTTATTTCATTTATAAATTTAGCCATTTGAAGGATAGTAGAGGAGTCGGGTATGTTAATCATCGACTATCTAGCCAATATTTACATTCTTTTCAGTCTCAGCTCAACTCCGCAATCAAGTCTGCGCCAAGTCTTCCCGTGACTACTTGAGTGAAATCCGCTTCTGCACTGCTTTGAAGACTTGTAGATTCTCCAGAGGTGGCCATTGAGACTGGTAGTATCCATTCACAAAAGTCCACAACCATAGTATCCACTCCTAAGAAAAGTATTGTTGCCTAGTGTCTCTTCAATCTAATTTGGTTGCATGATCTTCTTCCACTGGTACTCTAGTTCAGAAAAATACTAAAATTGCTTGTCTCACCACTCAAGAATCCTAGGTCATTGACTCAGGTCATTAACTCAGGAGCCACTGATTATATGACTGGACTTCAGGTTTGCTTTCCGACCTTCAGAATCTTCTAATCTTCCTTGTGTGTTGGCAAGTTACTCAAACCACTATTATTTCTAGTTTTAGCACTGCTAACCCTAGATTGTGTCTGTTAAATATGGTAACAGGTACATAAGTAAGTAGGGTCAATAAAGTAAAAAATTATATCCACTTCTCCAAAATTCCTGTAGATGACTATTGTCCAAAAACACTTCCAAATATTGGGATAGTATAAGCATCCACCTTTTAGTGTTCATATGCTCTTTCCAATCATGTCATTACTCATAATAATCCATGAACCACTAAGAATTGAAAGAGATGTCAATGGTGGCATCAAATTAGCATTAGCCCATAAATGATATTATTCCATAAAATTCCACAGAAACAAAGCTCTAAATCCCAAGTACTGACTAATTGAGGCAGCTAAATATCCATTTTCTCCAATGATTCAAGGACTGTCTCCTTCATTAATCAGGGATGTGTCTTCTTTCAGACCTTTGTAGTTCATCTACTGCCAAACACACTATTTCCAAGATCAAGGGATAAAACATCAACTGAAATGTCAAGAAAAAATCTCTTTTTGATAACTGAAATTTCAAGATAAAATACCAACAATATAAGTCCAACTCATGATGCTATTATCTTAGTCCATCAATGAATCAGCTAATTTAAAAACATAGACTCTGACTCTGATCTCTTAATCTACCAAGAAAGATTATTTAGTGCTAGAACATAACTTCTTTATTGAAGATAAACGAGACTGCTAGTGAAGAATATAATGTTGAGCTTCAGGGGAAATTTCACCAAGGTCTTGAATACCAAAACTCTCCAACAATTCTTCAGTGAATTTTTTAAATTTGGATGACGATTCATGTTCTCCGGATAAATAAATTATACTTGCATTGTCAAGGAACAACCCTTGTAAATCAAGTCTACTATTTTCTGATATTTGTTTTCAAGACTTCCTTCCTGCATATCAAGGTTTCTTTCAAGGCAAAGCCTAAATTCAGCATTTCGCAATGTATACCTGCAATAGAAGATAAATACCTGTTATAATATCCATCATGTTCCAAGTTCCAAATCATATAGGTTGATTTATAAGATACATAAGCTGATAATTCCAAAAGTTTTTCTATGTGATAATCAATGCACCATAAATAACTATGTTAATGGTATCAATCATATACAAAGAAAAGGAATGCATTCATTAATTTTTCTGTTGATACAGAGTAAAATCCATTACTTGCAGAATATTTATTGTTCCCCCCACACCTGAGTTGGAAAATTAATTATGTTAACAGCTTTAGCTGACATATTTATTTATAAAAGAAACTAGTTACCCAAATTGTAACCTTTCCTTTTTATAAAAAATTAAATTTACAAGTATCTTAAGTAAAAAAGAATGATACCATGATAGAAGTAGCAGAACAAAGGGGTAGCTTTAAAGCAAAGACTGCAAGATCTATGGTGTTAAATGGGCCCCTAATTCCTCAATAAGAATCCGTAGCACTTCAATTTTTGTTCCCACGGGGGAAAGCAAACCACTTCAAATGCGATTCCAAAGTAATAACAGCTCCTCTAGTAAGAACTGGAAAACTCCCTATGGACTGGCTACCTTCATTTGCTACACCAATCCATTCAATGTACAGTCTATGCTCTTAAATTGAGGATATGATGGGGAGCCCACAAGGAATTCATGAACTACACCATTGATGCTAACCCAACTACGTCCTGGCTGCTTCTTGAACCCCTTTTCCCTCATAAGCCACCTCAGAGCTGAGACACCACTCCAGCAATGATCAACTGCAAATGCATTAGCCAACATCACATAGCCCGCAGAATTTATCAGGGTCCAATTCAACAAGCCGCCTAGAAATATATCGAGCCAACTCAACTCTAGAGTGGAGAAGGCAACCCCCAAGCAAAGCACTCCACACGAACTTATTAGGCTTAACAGGCATGGAAAAAACAACCTCAAGTGCTTCTTCAACCAGGCCTACTCGAGCAAGGAGATCAAAATATAGCAAGAATAGTGTTCTAATTCAGGTAAAACAGAAAATCTTGAAGTCATGTCTACAAATATTTGGCGTCCTTTCTCTGTTAAACCTGAGTGACAGCATGCGTATAATAGACCAAGGAAAGTTCCTGCATTGGGTTGTAAACCAAACTCTTGCATTTTGGAGAAAAGCCTCAATGCCTCCTCTCCCACACCATTAACTGCAAGACCCATAATCATAGCATTGAAGGAGACAACATCTTTGGAGACCATCTGGTCAAAAACCTCTTTTGCCCACTCCAAGCTCCCACATTTGGAATACATCTCAGTAAATGCTGTAGCTAGTATTTTGTTTGATCCAATAATACCTTTTCATCCTTTTGATTTCATATATTCATGCACCCACCTGCCAAGATCTAAATCACCAATTTGAGCACAAGCTGAAAGCACACTGACTATTGTAACATGGTTGGGTTTAGGATTGGAATCCTCCACCATTAGAGGGAAAATACTCAAAGCCTCCATAGGGCAACCATTTTGTACAAATGCACCCAATCATGGCATTCCAAGGAAGCCCACTTCTTTTAGCACTATGAAAATTTTCACCAAATATTTCCCTACTCTTCTCAATCTTTCCCCATTTCCCATACAAATAGATAAGAACAATATTGACCACATCACAAACAGAATTCTTAGAATCGAAATTTTTGTTAATTTCTGCTAGAAGTGTAACCCATTTTTCAATCTTTACATTCTCAAGGTTTGAACAAGCAGATAATACACTGACCAATGTATCATTCTCTGGCAGCAAATTCAGCCGAACCATCATAAGAAAAACTGTAAAACATCCTCAGTCTGACCTGACTGGGCATAACCAGAAATCAACGAAGTCCAACAACAAACCACGCCCTTATCAGGCATTTCATCAAACAGCTTACGCGCAGACACCAAATCTTTAAGACTCTTACCATAAGCTGCAAGAAAACCACTACACACAAATGGATCACCAAGAAACCCCATTTTCACAACATGGGTATGAGTTTGTTTGACATAATAAGCACTATGGGACCTAAAACACGCCTTCAGGAGAAAACAAAAGGAAAATTCATTAGGTGAAAGGGACCTCTGTTTCAAGGTTTTGAAGCTGAAAAAGGCATAGGAAAAGAGACCCTTTTCAGCTAAGACTCTGATAATGGCATTGAAGGGGAAGATGTTTGGGTTTTGTAGTTGATGAAAGACTTTAAGAGCAATATGCAATGGGTAGTGGCCAATGAAACGAGTGGCAATAAGATTGTCTTGATGGGCACCAAGTTGAAAGATTTGGGCATGGATTTGTAGGGGGCGAGAGTGTGAAACTTGGTCTTGTAGAATGGAAGAGAGATCAGTGAAGTTAGCGGAGGTTGGAGGATTGGAAGAATGAAAGCGTACAAGAGCAGAGCGGCAGTTTTTGAACTTAAGTAAGTGTGGGAATAATGAAATCATATTTAGAGGCTGAGGGAACTCTAGTAGCCGGTTTGTATTTTTTGAAAATATACTGGGTGAAAAAGTATTTAAAAATATATAACATTATTTAAAAATTAAAAATTGTTACTCAAAATTTCATATCAAACGACCCCTAAGATGTTCATTTTGAAGAAACGATGGAAACTCATAGTTGAAGGTTATAACTTGTAACATTCTTTGGAAAAATTACAAATTATTACTATTTACCGAAATATATATCAATTTACCACTATTTCATAAATATATAGGATATATCACTTTTTGGGTACACGTGAGTTCCACTCGAGTTCCATAGAAAAATTTTGAAATTTTTTTGAGTATTCCATATTGCATTACTTTTAATTATCAATGTACTCACCACTACTCCCACTACTTTAAGGTTTCATATATTTTTCTTTCCGAACCTCTTATTCTTTTGTTTCAATGCAAACTATGCTTTGATCCTTTTAGTTCTGTTTTTTAATGCTTTCCCGATATGTTAAACTCTTGACATTTGCATATTGCATGTGTTTGATTTTCAAAAGATTATTTGATGTTGGTAGTTAATACTGGTTTAGCATACCACAGCTTAAACTAGTGGAAAGGGTAATCTATTATGTTATTAAAGTGAATAGTCTTGAGTTTGAACCATGTCCCACTCTAAACCTCCTATTATATCAAATATTTTGGCCCTGCGTATTAAGAGAGAGTTTAAACCCACACTTGAGGGGGAGTGTTAGAATAAGGGTTAAATTATTAAACTCAATCATTTGTTATCAACTTAAACTTTTTTAATATGTAGGCATTTGTCACTTATCTTCAGCGCTATAGTTATTTATGAAAAACAATTTTAACATGGGAGGTTAGTATCAATTTCTGATAATGCAAAGATCTCTATACAATATTACTTTGGAGAATGGTCAGTGCAACCATCTCTTTTCTTAAATTTATAAAAAAAAATAGAAGAAGAAGATAAAAGGAATAAATTATGTTATGAATATAATGTCATTTATGTTAGGTTCTCTAAGTTGATGATTTGACTCCTCTTTTGTCTGTTTTGCTATTTTCTACTTACTATTTGATTTTGTGTAGGTGGCATACCCTTGCCAATATTTTTTGAGTGGTAGCTAGCCAAAAAAATTCTCTTTCATTGATTCATTTATTCTCTCTTCATTTTCTGGTGTAACATTCCAAGGATGCAATGGGTTGAGTGTCAAATATCAGGCAAAATCAATAATGGCTTTGGATACTAGTTGCAATTTGAAAAGGCCAGGACATTAAGACATGCACTCTTATGTAGCCCAAGGAAACTAGCCACATCTGCACTATGTTGAGGTTGTAAGTGTTTGACATGCATTCTTGGTTTTCTTGACATTAAAACATGGAAAAAATAGAAGTTCCCCTATATCATTTTTGTTACTAAGGTTGTAATGATTCAAGGGATCACTAGTCACATTTGTGCTATACCCCGAAAATACTAGTAAAGTTATGATTGGGGCCCATCTTAATCACATATGTAGTCAAGTTCAACCAAGTAAAGACCTGATGTGGGGGCTCAACACATGTCTGCACAACACACACTTATCCAGTATAATCCACCAAGGTATTACAATGTCCCCCACTTAAAATCCTGATGTCCTCATTAGGTCCCACGTTATGCTGCAGTGCCCCAGCCTCATGACGTTTTCAAGTCAATTCTAATACCCTTTGGAATGACCCAAGGAAGCACTAGTTATGTTTCGTGAGTGACTCCTAATTGTGTTGTGTTGATGCTTTGCAGGGCTGGAATAGTTGCACTTTTGGAGGTGGGGAGATATTTGTGGTTGATCTTAGGGCCCCTTTTTGTAGTTTTCTTTTTGAATGTTGTACAATGAAGGGGGGTCTCTTGTATGTCATTAGTTGATTTTATGGATCATTTAAGTCTTTCATTGTAATTGTTGGGAAGCTCTTCATTTATATGTTTCCTTTTCTTGGTAAAATTCCTTTTTCAAATCCTGTTGGAGCCACATGAGCCCTACCTGTAAGCCATAAATGACCTACGAGAAGGAAGAATCCTAGAACAAAATGAGAGGTTGCTAACCAACATCTAGGTTATGTATACATCAAAAAAATCTTTATATATATATATATATATATAACTTAGATGTTGGTTAGCTACCTCTCATTTTGTTCTAGGGTTCTTCCTATATGTAGGTCATTTATGGCATACAAGAAGGGCTCATACAGCTCCAGCAGGATTTGAAAAAGGAATTGATTGTGATTTTGAACCAATTTTTTTCATTACTCCTCTTAACTAAGGCAATTGATTTAATGCTTGAAGTCACTACCGCACACCCTTGGTGCGGTGGTCACTCCACAAATATAAATGCTTGTAGGGTGTGGGGGGGCAAGGGTCAGGGTTCAAGTCTTTAGGAGGGAGTTTCACACACATGTACACTTAAATTAAACTAGAGTAGAAATTCTATATTATATTTAAAAAAAATGCTTGAAGTCGGAATCCTTTTGATTTCACCATCATTATTTATATACGTGTGTGGGAGAAAATGGGCTTTTGCCCTTATTTTTAAAAAAAATCTAGCACAATGTCCCTATTTTGAAACTATCAAGTACCGTGTCCCTATTTTTGAAACTCGATTTTAACAAAATCGAGTTCTGTATAAAACTCAATATCCTCAAAATCGAGTTATATGTAAATTTTTAATTAAAACTCGACTCTAATAAAGTCGAGTTTCACTTAAATTTTTTTAAAAAATTAAGTGGAAAAATATGCATAGAACTCGACATTGCTAATGTCGAGTTCTACCTGTAACTCAATTTTTTAAAAATCAAGTTTCATAACAGGGACACAGTGCTTAATAGTTTCAAAACAGGGACATTATGCTAAATTTTTTACAAAATAAGGGCAAAAGCCCATTGTGTGTCCCAAAATAAAGCTGCTGGGCCTCAGAGGAGTTTGGGCTCACAATCTATTTGTATAATGGGCTTTTGGATTTCCTACCACGGGTGGCGCGATGCTCGGCAGGCCCGTTTCCTAAGTCTCCCCTCTTTCTCACTATCTCTTCTCTTTCTTCCTTGGGGAGAATTGATATAGCTGTCCCTAGTCTTTTCCCTCTGAAATTGCCAACCCTCTTAACTGAGTCTTCCCTGCCTATTTATAGCCAAACTTAGTGGAACGGTCATAATTATTCCCCTGGTGGGTGGAAGGAGGGGTCCAATACTATTACCCTTAAATGGGGGTTTAGTTGGGAATGGGAGGAAATGAGAGTGGCATTGGAATTGGCTCCAACGCTGGGTTCGATTCTCGGCAGGGGCGTTCCCTTGGCAATTGAAGGGAGGTCCAATGCCGTTTCATCTAAGTGGATGTTTGGCGGCGAGAAGGAGATAATGATAGTGGCGTTGGGACTAGCCCCGCATGTAAGTTATGTGCTCGGCAAGGGCACGTCACAGGTCGCTTTGAGCATTCCGAGCTCACAACTCTCGGACGGCACGTGCGTTACAATGTGTGATCAGCGCGAGGCTCTTATAAGAGTTAGTCTTCATGGGCCTTAGGGCGATTGGGCTTGATGGGGGGTAAGGCTCGTACACCCATTTTTCCCTACGCACGCGCGTGTGTGTGTGTGTACGAGTAAGTGATTAGAGAAATGTCATCTTGAGCCCTTCCATAAGATAAAGCTCTCAACCTTACTGTGTCCTAGTTGTTTATCATATTTATTGTTATTATATACTGTTTATCCGACAAGATTTACTTTAAAATGACATGAAGGAAAACCTGGCTCTCATAGTAGCTCAATGGTTTGTATACTTATTACAAGTTACAAGCCTTGGGTTCGAGGGCTGGTGAGTAGAGAGAGAGAAAAAAACTGTCTATCAAATGAGGGGAAGAAAGCTCTTAAAAGGAGAATTTGATTAAAAGCTACATATTGTCTATTGGATTTAGATGTCATTTTTGAAGAATGAACTCACTAATGACTAAAAATTTGCTTAATTTCTTTTTAAATTGACTTACATGCTATCAATTCTGTCAGACGTGTTACCATCCGCAATTTCATATTCCATCAGAAAAGCATATGATTGCTTCCAGAATTGTGTGCAATTTCTAACCAGTTTTTCAATGAATGTATTGATGTGAAATCTTTCCAATACTGCCAAGAGCACTCAATCTAATATTACATTTCACTTGATAAAATTTTACTTATATGTTGTAAGTAAATATCTGTGCCTCTATATATAGCCGGCCTTCACTTTAATAATAACATCTTATTCCTTACTTTTGTTATGTATCCTTCCAGAATTTCTTCATATTATTTCCAGGGTTTTGCTTTTGCTTACGGGCTTGCTTCGCTAGCTCTGCTACGGCTAGGGATGAAAGATAAATCAAGTGATGGGTTTTTTTATTGGAATGTTACTGGTGCCTCCATTTGTTATCTTGATCTTGAGGTACGTTTTTTATCCTGGTCCCGCATGAAAGCTTTCCTTCAATATGCTCCATTCTTTTTGGCTGTATACTTGTCTACAATTTTATATCTTGATTAGCTTTTTGATCACATGCATTGCACATGAAAAAAATGATTGCGTGTTGTATAGTAGGACAATATTTATATTAGTTTGAAGATACTTATGCAATATATACATGACGAATACTTAGACAAGATTTTATTTTTATGTTATTGAAAGACGTCAAATAAGAGAAAGAATAAAATGAGTGTTGAAAAAACAAGAATAAAATAACTTAGAAAAAAAAAAAAAAAAAGAGTTACAAGGTTCGGTCTGACAGTCTACATCTACGGATAAAACCGTAGGAGCTACATCTTTATTGTATTCTTAATTTTTTATTTCAATGAACCCTAATAAGATATATACAAGAACTAGGCTTAACCCTAGATGGGCTTACAATATATTGGGCCTCTTGGGCCATTACATTAACATAAACCCAATATCTTTAACAATAAATATATATTGCGAGTAGCAAATCAACGCTGTTTTTCTCTTTCAGTTAACAATCACCTACAAGGTTATAATTGATTATTAGTCGAAGAAAGCCAAAGAACCTTCGCTTTATAAGGCCAAATGAATATATCCTTGCTTAAGTAGAGTTTTTTATTTATTTATTTTTAAATTTAACAAATCCTAGTTTGTGTAGTAAATGTCCCACGTTTTTTTAATTTATTTATAAATGTTTTAACTGGTGGCCAAACTAATGAACCTTAATCAGAGAAAGAGGACGCCATTAGGGGGAAAAACTAATAATTAAAGTGAAAATGGATCGCAACTCAGATTAGGTAAGTTTGGTAATTTCAACTTATTTCTTGATAATATTGTCCAACGAATGTTCATCACCATCCATGCTTTTGTACCAATTATATATGAAGCTGAGGAGCAACATCCACTTTCCTATTGAAGTATTTGATTGTCTAATAACAAACTAGCTCCTCTAACTTTTTATGTCAGAGCTGGAACCATAAATTGAAATTCATATGCAGTAAATTGGCCACGTGGTATGCAGGACAATACATGTTGATGTGTAAACAAAATTTCTTCTGTTTTAAGCGCACAAAACAAATGTGAATATCCTCTCTAAATTGGATTTCTTATCCCGGAGCTTAACCTGAGTCTATTGGTCTGGTTTTTTTTATGGCTAATTGGTAAGGACTAGAAGGTTTCTCATCTTCCCAATTTTCTCATGCCACAAAGGCATAATATAGACATCCCGTATTCAGATCGCCCACTAACTGTGATCTTCAAGTTTGATATTGATGCAGCATTTACAAAAAGTTTTCTTAACTGAAATTCAATTAAATGAGTGGACTTATTAACGATACAATGCCAATTTCTGCTAATCTATTTTATTATGTTAAGTTGGCTCATGTAACAAAGTGGCAAAACAACTTCTTGCTTGGAGTCGTTTAGATATCTAGAAACTAGATTTTCGATGAAGTTGATAAATGTTTATTTGATGTAATGCATTGAGACAAAATTAAGTATTGTTTGGTTTAATATTTTAATAAAACTGTTACGTGGCTACTCTGGCTCAAATGCCACTTCTTCATTAAGAAAGGGTGGAGCCATGGAGGGTAAGGTGTTATGGGTTCAATAACCATTGGGTGCACGTGTAACTCACCAATAAAAAAAATTTATATTGCTGGGATTTGGGTGGACTTCCATTAGTTTGCAGATGCCACTTTGTAGCAATTCAATCTGCCCACGTATTGCTGTATTAGTGGAAAATTTAAAGCACGGATGTAGAAACTTATTGTTTTTGTATTCTTTTTAAATACAACGAAACCTTAGTCCTAAAATTTGGGATTGGCTATGGATTCTTGGCCGATTAGATTAGGGCTACATGTATTCTTTTTAAATATGCTTTTGAAATTGAACAAGAAAATTAATTTTAAAATTGGACTTCGTTTGATTCCATTCAATTTTCTTACCTGTGGCAGAGCATTGGTTACTTCCTCTAAACACTTGGCCTTGAATGGTTGGTCTTCTCACAAATTGACTCCTGTCACAATCACAGAGTGGTGGAGAACTATTAAGATTCTCCAGTGTGGTACTTCTAGTTATTTATAACCACTCTTGAAACCCTCCTCAGAAACTGTTGCTCTTGATCCTGCTGAAGACATAGATGTTAAAACAGAAAGTAATAGGGTACTTTCAGGCTAAATTGATAATGCCATCATCTACTTGCGTAATCTTCAGAAGGCACAAAAATTACCAGTTCTTAAGGTGTAATTTTGTAATGCCAATACTACAACCTTTCATGATTCTATTATACCACTTTTCGGTGTATCCTGGAGGAATGCATGGCTGGCTGCACTAAGGTCGCAGTACAATCACTGACTTTCTCAGTTCAAGCAGGAGAATGTTTTGGATTTTTAGGAACAAATGGAGCTGGGAAAACCACAACACTTTCAAAGCTGTCTGGTATGTAAAAATTCTGTAACGATCCATGGGCTATCTGTGGAACATTTAAGTATATCTTAGGCTGCCAAGAATAGTTCCTAATTCAATTAATTTTTTGGAGGAGTCAACTTCATAATAAGAAATTACAACATTTCTGTGATAATTGAGAACTCAAATATATAAGTGTCTGTACTTCCACCTAGCTGTTTTGTATGATTGCCTTTTATTTGTATTTACATTCCTGAGGTTTTATGTGGTCCCCAACTTGATGAGCTTCATAAAAAAATGATAATGTTAGAAACTTTTACCATTGTCTAGAGTTCTGATTTTTCTATAATTAATAATTAAGTACCTGCATCTCTGTCTGTTTTTAAGTACATTAGCATGTATCTGAATTTTGAAATATTTAGTGAGGTTACTGTTTTTGATCATATATTTGCCATGCAGGAGAAGAATCCCCAACTGATGGAACTGCTTTTATTTTTGGCAAAGATATATGTTCCAATCCCAGGGCTGCTCGTCGGCATGTATATATTAATTTATTTCATTCCTTTCTTTTTTTTTCCCCTTGAATTTAGTCTCGCTGTTTGTAATAAACCAGTGGAACTTAGCTAACTTGTTTCCTTTTATTATCTAATTTCAGATTGGGTATTCCCCCCAATTTGATGCTCTATTATAATTTTTGACTGTTTGAGAGCATCTTGAGCTTTATGCGAGAATAAAAGGACTTCCAGAGTACAGGATAGATGATGTATGTATTTTAATTCAAACCTTATAGTTCATTTTACTCATCAAGCTGGTGGTTAAATCAGAATCTGGTCTGCTTTTTGTAGCCACAACCAACTTAGAATTTCTTCACGTTTGATTCGCTGGGATTTGATTGTGCATCAATGATATGTTTTTCCTCTGGGTTCCTTTTCCTCAGTTTGGGATTGAGTGTACTAGTTAGTCAATCTGATTGGTTGTGTGTGTGTATGTGTGAGAGAGAGAGAAGAAGAAGAAGAAGAAGATGATGAAATGATCTTGATCTGGTTTATTGTTCTCAAATATTTATTTATTTCAGATTGGTAGTAAGAATTTGTATTAATATTTAAAATAAAGAGTACAATAATACAGTCTATGACATCTGCAATATTCTTTGGTTTACCAGCATTATCTACTGAAAGCCAATGAAGTAAGGAGCTGACAAACATCGATTCAACCCTCAAAATTGACAATTCATGCCCCTCGAAAGTTCGTCCTCAGGCTCCACGAGCACGACGGTACCAAATTCCAAGCCCTATGTCTGAAGGAGCTTGGTTTCCTTCTTGGACCTTTAAGCATCATATACACATATTTAGCCATCACACACCAAACACTAAAGATCACCACTCTTCTTACACATACAACTACAGTCAACCATGATCATCCCTCACATGTGAGATCATCCCTCAAGCTATCTGAACAAGTTGTAGTGGAAAAACTAGTGGAGTTCGATTTGTTGAAGCATGCAGAAAAATCATCATTTTCCCTCAGTTCCTAAAGTAAGTTAAACTATATGCCTGCTTGAAATTGACAAAGTCAAACTACATCATCTCGAAATTAAAGAGCTCGAAATAAACCATCTTAATTGAAATTAAGCCAAGAAAAATCATCTCAATTAAAGTCAGATCATAAGATATTAAAATATTCTGTCCTAAGAACACTAAATTGCATCGAAATGAACATTCATACAGATCAAATTGTCACAAAAATGTATAGATCACTTCAAACTTCAGAATAAGCACATATATAAATAGTTAAATACTGCGACATAAACTTACCTGCATAAAATGATAATTAACTTACAAGTCTAGTGTACTAAGAGACTAACTCCTAATAACCTAATCTAAAATGATCATTGAAAATTGCTTTGTTTTTTTTCTTAAAATAAATTCTCTAGTTTGTAAGTGTTGTTCGTGGCTCCATTCGGATCACTATGACAGTTATTTTCTTCTTTGATGCCACGTGTCCCTCTCTATTTCGCTCTTTCTGCCAAGTGTCCCATGAGTTAGCACTTAGTAAACTTTCATATTTTTTTTATAATACTTAGTAACCTTTCATTAACTGTGAAGGCAACCTCGTTCTAATGTTCCCTTGTTCATTGACTATCATATGCTTCTCAGGTGTGTCTTTTACCTGAATTATCACATGTTTCTCTCCTGTCACCTTTTAATGAGTTGGTGCGAACCTGGGCTTCCTTTTCTGTGGGCTTCGATCCTTTGCGGTAGTTTTGAACCGTATATACCTCTGTTAAGGAAGGAAAAACATGCTAAAGAAAGTTTTATTGACAAAGTGAAATGAATATGATTGTTTGGGAATTAAAACTCAATTAAAAATTAAATGAATTCTTGAAATATACGGTACTCATGTTTGATAGAATTAGGGAAACACAAAGAGGCATCTTTTTTGTAAAACAAAATGTACTTTGTTAAATTATACTAGCCTCTAAGCACGCGTTCACGTGCATGCTCAGATGTTCTTCTATTTTTTTTAAGTAAAAGTAAATAATTTGCATTCATTATAATTTGGGATTACTATATTTTTTAATTAAAAAAAAAAAAAAAAAAAAAAAAAAAACTTAGGGGTGTAATGAGTGTTATGCGTTATTAGGTGAAATAATTTTTCATCACACCCCTAGCTATGCAAATTATTCATTTTACTTTGTCACATTTTGACTCATTACGTTGATAATTTAATAGATCTATGTCTCTTTAGTCTCTATTTGCAACTTGAGGGGGGTAGTTTTGACATTCTAGTCTTGCGGTAGTAACCCATGGTCAATTACTCAACTTATAGGCTATAGGCTTAGTTAGTCACACATTTATACCAAAGCTAACATCTATAGTGTGTGACTCCATACACTGCGTGCCTATGCCAAGAAAATCTAATCTAAGTTTTCTGTTTCTATTTCTTTATTTCTTTCACATAATATGATTATGTTTTGACCCTCTTTTATGTTTTTGAGTCCTTGTTTTGATTGTTGTTTGCCTTTAACATGTTAGATTAGGATTTTTCTTCAATATTTTCTTTGTTTTATCATGAAAATGCATATGATATGATCATGCATTGATGCATAGGCGATGAGATGTAGTAAGGTAAGTGAGGTAAGGCATGCATTCATATGTACATGCATTTGATTGGGATATAATCTTGTATAAATTTGATGATCGTGACATGTGAGCTTGGAATATGTTTGTGTTCTTGATGCTCTCCAATAATTCTTTGATTCTGCCATCATTTGTTTGCTCCCTTGAATGATATGCATTATAGATGTATGGTAGGGTTTATGATGATATGAGAAGCATGATAGATGTATGTTAGGATTTGGGATGAAATGCCATGTTGCATGCTTAGATGTGTGCCAGTATGTGTGTGAGTATAGAATGCAATGTTGAATGTGTCTTTAATAAGATTAAGACGTAACACACAATGAGTGAAAAGCCGACCAACAGGTCGAGCAGTTTTGGGTGCCTAATACTTTCCGAAAATCATACCTAAACTCTGAACCCATATTTTGGTACTAAGATCAGTCCTTCCACATAAGGGCGCTATGTAAATGGTTCTTAGACTTAATTTAGGTGACGGCTCCATCTTTTCTCCACCCTGGTCCACTCGACCAAGACTTACTCCCCTTTCCTCCTAAGGTGGGAGAAAACGGTTGGAGCTCACGGTGCACATGCGTGTGCTCAAAAACTCTTCTATTTTTTTTGGTAAAAGTTAATAATTTGCATCCATTATATTTTAGGATAACTACATTTTTCAATCACAAAAATACCTAGAGTTGTGATTAGTGTTATGCGTTTGTGAGTGAAATATAGGGGTGTGATGAGTGTTATGTGTTTGGGGTTGAAATAAATATTTCATATATAAGTGTTTTGCATTTGTGAGTGTTCATATCCAAAAAATTATTTCACTCATAAATGCAGAACACTTATCACACCCCTAAGTATTTTTGTGATTGAAAAATATAATAATCCTAGATTATAATAAATGGAAATTATTAACTTTTACAATATATATATATATATATATAGAAGAGCCTCACGTGCATGCTCAAAGGCTAGTATATGTGATTACTTTACATATTGAAAATTATTAATCCTTAAAAAAATAAAAAATAAAAAAGAACCTCACACAATGTTAGATTTTTTTTTTTATGGGAAAGCCTCTAACATTGTCAAGTTTTGTTCGTCCTAAAATGTAGCCCATTAGTATACATCCATAACAAAAGTTTCAAATGCCTAAAAAATAAATAAATAAATAGTATAGAAAAGGTTGACGATTGTCAAAAAAATAAAATTTAATGAGATTTATCAAGTTTTCTTTTTTAATCCTAAAAGGCAGCCACTTAATCTTAAAATGTGGCCATTAAGTACATATCCATTACAAAAGTTCCAAACACTGAAAATAATTTTCAAAACATTTTTCAAGTATGCAACCAAACATTGTAAAATGAAAACATTTTACACTAAATATATATTCAATGCAAAATATTTTACTTTGAAACAAACAAAGCCTTAATTACAGGCACACAAATCTTTTCTCTACACAAAAAAGCAAATTCATATTTACTCACCGTAGAAGAAAGGTTAAATTCAAATTTGAATCCAAAATTCAAATTTCAAATTTCAAATTTCAAATTCCAATAAACATAAGAAATAATAGATAAACTGCAACCAATTATGTTTATTGGGTGCCAATAACGGCTGCAACCAAGAGAATATATTTTTAACAAGATGAATGAAGCACCTCTTCTCACAAACTTAGAAAACTTTAAATAGGAGCAATTATCTAAAATTCCCAGCAAACTTCAACAATGCCATCTAAGTGTTTTTTTTTCCTCAATTCCTATACTTTTACAGAAGTATAGGAATTCCTTATGCGGTAGTGAAGATTGGGAGATACAAGGTTTCCACCAAATATCTCAAGTCAAGTTTAGATTGTAATGAAACTTTTGCTTTCAAAGAAGAACAGATTAACAATGATGAAAAAGTTGAGATACTTCTAAAGAATGGGATTGCCATCACCATTGGCAAAATTTCTTTGCTAATCTCTGATGCTCTTCGACATGATTCATTTGGTACTTCATATGAACCCTATTGGTATGCATTAAAGCATAGAAATAATAGGAACATAAATATGGAGGTTAATCTAACCTACTAGATGCAAACTTAAGCCAATTCAAAGTTTGCTAGTTCTTGACATTCAGATTCAACTATTGCTATGTGTTGCATTCCTTTTACCCGTTCAAAACGATATCATTCACCAATTCTTTGTTATCTTAGAGTTAGTGAAAGGTAACAATGAGAACCGGACAAAAATTTATACGAATGCCACACTTAGAGATGTGGCCAAGAAAACCAAGGTGTAAAATAATGTGAATCCTAAGTGGGATGAGCTAATCCTATTTGTTGTGGCTGAGCCCTTTGATGGATCATTGGTTTTGACAGTGAAGGTGCAACCTTATGCTAATGGGGAGAGAAGTGTAATTATTGAAAGGTGCACAGTTCCCATAGAAAATGTACAGAAGCGGGAGGATGATACACCTATTTTTAGTGATTGGTATAATCTTGTGAGGCCTGAAGGAATGGTTGGGAAGCTTCATATGGAATCTCCTTGGATGGTGGATATCTCATTTTTCTTCAGTCAATCTATTACAGCAATGATTTTCGACTGACTACAAAAGTAGGGATACCTAGTATAGGGGTTTTATATTTGGGAATCTTGAAACAATTATCTATTACAATAAATATATCGTTGCAATAACTTGACAAAAATTATTTTTGTCAATTATTTGCAATCTATTGCAATAAAATTGTGAAATAATAGTCTATTGCTACAAAATATTCAAAGTAGTAAATTGTTTATTGCAATCTAATGCAATGAAATTTGTGAAATAATAATCTATTGCTACAAAATATTCGAAATAGTAAATTGTTTATTGCAACAATAAATATACTATTGCATCAAAATTGTCATTAAAATATTTAAAGTTTATTACAACGAGATTTTTTGTAACACAAACCTATTTCAATAAAAATATATTCAATGCAAAATATTTTATTTTGAAACAAACAAAGCCTTAATTACAAGCACACAAATCTTTTCTCTACCCACAAAAGCAAACTCATATTTAGTCACCGTAGAAGAAATGTTGAATTCGAATTTGAATCCAAAATTCAAATTTCAAATTCCAATAGACATAAGAAATAAGGGATCAACTGCAACCAATTATATTCATTGGGTGCCATTAACTACTGCAATCAAGAGAATATATTTTTTACGAGATGAAAGAAGCACCTCGTCTCATGTACTTAGAAAACTTTAAATAGGAGCAATTATGTAAAATTCCCAGCAAACTTCAACAATGCCATTTATGTGTTTTTTTTTTCCTCAATTCCTATACTTTAGTTAAAGTATAGGAATTCCTTATGCGATAGTGAAGGTTGGGAGATACAAGGTTGCCACCAAATATCTCAAGTCAAGCTTAGATTGTAATGAAACTTTTGCTTTCAAGGAAGAACAGATTAACAATGATGAAGAAGTTGAGATACTTCTAAAGAATGGGGTTGTCATTACCATTGGCAAAGTTTCTTTGCTAATCTCCGATGCTCTTCGACATGATTCATTTGGTACTTCAAATGAACCCTATTGGTATGCATTAAAGGATAGAAATAATAGGAACATAAATATGGATTTTAATCTAACCTACTGGATGGGAACTTAAGCCAATTCAAAGTTTGCTAGTTCTTGACATTCGAATTCAGCTATTGCTATGTGTTGCATTCCTTTTACCTGTTCAAAATAATATCATTCACCAATTCTTTGTTCTCTTAGAGTTAGTGAAAGGTAACAATGAGAACAGGGCAAAAATTTATACATATGCCACACTTAGAGATGTGGCCATGAAAACTAAGGTGTCAAATAATGTGAATCCTAAATGGGATGAGTTTATCCTATTTGCTGTGGCTGAGCCCTTTGATGGATCGTTGGTTTTGACAGTGAAGGTGCAACCCTATGCTAATGGGGAGAGAAAAGTAATTATTGGAAGGTGCACAGTTCACATGGGAAATGTACAAAAGCGGGAGGATAATACACCTATTTTTAGTGATTGGTATAATCTTGTGAGGCCTGAAGGAATGGTTGAGAAGCTTCATATGGAATCTCCTTGGATGGTGGATATCTCATTTTTCCTGAGTCGATCCATTACAGCAATGATTTACGGCCGACTGCAAAATTAGGGATACCTAGTATAGGGGTTTTATATTTAGGAATCTTGAAACAATTATCTATTACAATAAATATACCGTTGCAATAACTTGACTAAAATTATTTTTGTCAATTATTTGCAATCTATTGCAATAAAATTGTGAAATAATAGTCTATTGCTACAAAATATTCAAAGTAGTAAATTGTTTATTGCAATCTATTGCAATGAAATTTGTGAAATAATAATCTACTGCTACAAAATATTCAAAGTAGTAAATTTTTTATTGCAACATCAAATATATTATTGCATCAAAATTGTCATTAAAATATTTAAAGTTTATTACAACGAGATTTTTTGTAACACAAACCTATTACACTAAAAATATATTCAATGCAAAATATTTTATTTTGAAACAAATAAAGCCTTAATTACAAGGACACAAATCTTTTCTCTACAAACTCATAATTACTCACCGTAGAAGAAAGATTGAATTCAAATTTGAATCCAAAATTCAAATTTCAAATTCCAATAGACATAAGAAATAATGGATAAATTGCAACCAATTATGTTCATTGGATGCCATTAACTACTGCAATCAAGAGAATATATTTTTTACAAGATGAATGAAGCACCTCTTCTCACGTACTTAGAAAACTTTAAATAGGAGCAGTTATCTAAAATTCCCAGCAAACTTCAACAACGCCATCTATGTGCTTTTTTTTTTCCTCAATTCCTATACTTTTGTTAAAGTATAGGAATTCCTTATGCGGTAGTGAAGGTTGGGAGATACAAGGTTGCCACCAAATATCTCAAGTCAAGCTTAGATTGTAATGAAACTTTTGCTTTCAAGGAAGAACAAATTAACAATGATGAAGAAGTTAAGATACTTCTAAAGAATGGGGTTGCCATCACCATTGGCAAAGTTTCTTTGCTAATCTTCTATGCTCTTCATCATGATTCATTTGGTACTTCATATGAACCCTATTGGTATGCATTAAAGGATAGAAATAATAGGAATATAAATATGAAGGTTAATCTGACCTACTGGATGGGAACTTAAGCCGATTCAGAGGTTGCTAGTTCTTGATATTCGGATTCAGCTATTGATATGTGTTGCATTCCTTTTACCCGTTCAAAACAATAACATTCACCAATTGTTTGTTATCTTAGAGTTGGTGAGAGGTAACAATGAGAATAGGGAAAAAATTTATATGAATGCCACACTTAGAGATGTGGCCAAGAAAACTAAGGTGTCAAATAATGTGAATCCTAAGTGGGATGAGCTTATCCTATTTGCTGTGGCTGAGCCCTTTGTTGGATCATTGGTTTTGACAGTGAAGGTGCAACCTAATGCTAATGGGGAGAGAAGTGTAATTATTGGAAGGTGCATAGTTCCCATGGAAAATGTACAAAAGCGGGATTATGGCCTGAAGGAATGGTTGGGAAGCTTCATATGAGAATCTCTTTGGATGGTGGATATCTCATTTTTCCTGAGTCGATCCATTACAACAATGATTTCAAGTTGACTGCAAAATTAGGGATACCTAGTATAGGGGTTTTATATTTGGGAATCTTGAAACAATTATCTATTACAATAAATATATCGTTGCAATAACTTAACTAAAATTATTTTTGTCATTTATTTGCAATCTATTGCAATAAAATTGTGAAATAATAGTCTATTGCTACAAAATATTCAAAGTAGTAAATTGTTTATTGCCATCTATTGCAATAAAATTTGTGAAATAATAATCTATTGCTACAAAATATTCAAAGTAGTTTATTGTTTATTGCAACAGCAAATATATTATTGCATCAAAATTTTCATTAAAATATTTAAAGTTTATTACAATGAGATTTTTTGTAACACAAACCTATTACCTTAAATTTTATTGCAACACTTTGCATAAACTATTGCAATGACTTTGATGTTATTGCAACAATTTTTTTCGTTGCAATAAACATTTTTTTTTTTGTAATGACATATGATAAACCTTTATATCACATAATTATTATAACCTTGGTTCATTTTGACTGCAATTTCAAGTGCTAAAAAGTTATTTGTTATTGAACATTTTATTGCTAACAAAAGTACTTTTTTTATGGTAGTAGTAAAGTATTTGAATATATTTATTAAACAAATAAAGTTTCTACTTTCTACATATACCCATTATTTTACAGCTAAAAATTTACCAAAAATGTTAAAATTTCAACTGTAAACACAGACCTATGGTGGATGAAAACTTCAGCTCACTAATTTATATACGATTTCTCTCTCTCGGTTTTGGCTCTCTCACAGGTATAGTCTCCGTTTCCTAAGCTCTCTAGGGTTACTAATTCCATAACACTCTCATGAACCCTTAACACTCTCGTAGGTATCATCTATGTTTCCAACATTCCCTCTGATCTCTTTTAGTGGTTTCCCTCTCTGGGTGTTTGCACACTCTTAAAGGTATCATCTTTATTTCCTAAGCTCTCTAGGGTTACTAATTTCATAACACTCTCATGAACCCCAAAGACTCTCACAGGCATCGTCTCCATTTCCAACATTGCCTTTGATCTCTCTCAATGGTTTCTCTCTTTGGGTGTTTGCTTCTCTCAGAGGTAATTCCCTCAACTTTTTGGATTTTTATTCCTTCTTTCTTTTTTCATTTTTTAATCTAAATAGATGTTGGTGTACGATCCTGAATATGTTTAACTTCTTTTAAATATTAAAGTAATGTAAGAACATATCCACTACAAACCTTAATATCTAGTACAAACCTTAAATATTAAATTTTGTTCTTGACCCCAACCCTCCAACAGAATTGTGTATGACTTGATATCTAGTACAAACCTTCTCTTCTTCATTGTATCAAACACCTCTTGTGCTTTCTCAACATTTCTTGATTTGCTCAAAGTATTAATCAATCTATTATAATCCGACACTTCCAACTTCATTCCAAACTTCTCTATCTTCTCAAAAGCATCTACAACTTCTATAACCTTCTTGCTCTAGCATATCTCCGTGAAATCAATGCAAACATCTCTTTACTCAACAGCCATTTGTGCTTCATATCACTAACTAAATTCCAGAACACCTTGAACTATTTGATCTTTCCCAAAGCCTCAATCAAAGCATTATACTTCAAACTTAGCACCATTGAGAACAGACTCTATAGAAGAATTAGATCCTTTTGTTAGTAATTTACAAACTCTTTCAACGTCTTCATGGACTCTATTGCTTAAAATAACATCTGGGTCCTTTTCATTTATTTCATCAAACACTTGGCCTATACCATCATGTAAAACCAATACAATATTTTGGCAAAGACCCATGTTGAGTTTCAAAGTGAGGGTTTGAATTTTGGAGGAAAGTTTGATCTTTTAAGTGTGCTGAGAGAATCACTAGTGAGTGATCTAATGAGAACAGTTTTAATAGATTGCGGAGTTGGCTTACAATTCTTTGCTTCCATTTCACGGAATAACTCAAGTGCTTCATATTTCCTTTCCTTACAATGCGCAATGATAATTATATCATAAGTCACGACATCAAGTTCAAACCCTTCATCTCTCATCTCCCTATAAACAACATTCAACCTCAATAAATTTTGTTCTTGACCCCAACCCTCCAACATAATTGTGTATGACTTAATATCCGGTACAAACCTTCTCTTCTTCATTGTATTAAACACCTCTTTTGCTTTCTCAACATTTCTTGATTTGCTCATAGTATCAATCAATCTATTATAATCTGACACTCCCAACTTCATTCCAAACTTCTCCTTTCTATCTTCTCAAAAGCATCTACGGCTTCTATAACCTTCCTCGCTCTAGCATATCTCCATGAAATCGACGCAAACGTCTCTTTACTCAACATCCCTTTATGCTTCATATCACTAACTAAATTCCAGACCACCTTGAACTGTTTGATCTTCCCCAAAGCCTCAATCAAAACATAATTAATATGAAGTTCAACAGTGGTCACATAATTAATATGTTTTAATTTTAGTCATATAACTAATATATTTACAAAATTAATTTAAAAAATTATGAGTTTCAGTAGCTCAATTGGTAAAAACATTTTCTATAGATTGGACTAATTGGTAAAATATTTTTCTAAAAAAATAAAAATTATCTTTGTTAAGGTAAAAAAAAAGACCTCGAATTTTGGACTATTCTGTACTTTTAAATTTTTGCAAAATTGATAAAAGACCGTGTGAGACTCAAGTCTCATAGATTCAAGTTCCAAAAGTGGCCAAATAATTAAATTATTTTAATTTTAGTCATATAAATGATATATTTGCAAAATTAATTTAAGAAATTATGAGTTTGGTTAGCTTAGTAGATAATTTTTTTTCTATATTTTGAACTAATTGGTAAAAAAAAAAATTAATAAATAAAAATGAGATTTGTTAAGGTCAAAAAATATTTTTTTTAAAAAAGACCACAAGTTTTGGACTATCTATTTATGTACTTTTACAAAACCAAAAAAAGACAGTGTGAGCTAACTCAAATTTCAAAGCACAATTTTAAGTTCAACCATCAAAGTCCCTTCAGGAGCCAATAGTTTTTTACCATCATGCTGGGAAGAAACTTCTTCTTCTTCTTCATGATTATTGTTGAGTTTGCTTCAGGTTGAAGAGATTCGCAGAGGAGCTGGTACCCCAACAAGAAGGTACCAGCTAACTCTTCCATTCTCTATCTCTTTGTTTTTGGTGGATACATAATACTTCCATTCTAGCTGGTGTGGAAAATGAAAATCTTGAATCTTGGGAAGTTGATCCAACTGGGTGTCACCATAACTGGTTTGGACTAGTTGCATTGAGCTTGTCATTTTCATTTGAAGAAACCAATATAATCTTCTTGATGACCAAACTGATAAATGGGGTATTTTGCATTCAGATATATGATTATAAGAGTACTTAACTTATGCATGATTCTGTACTATACTGTGATTAGAGTGTCTAAGTTCCATTTTATGTGGTTTTGTCACGTGTTTATGTTGTATATATAGGTATATACATGAATATGTTGTAATAATAATATTTGAATTTGGAGAATTTTGTTTCATAGAGTTGATAAAGTAAAAATTCAAATTCTAGAATTTTCTAAGTGAAAATTCGAAATTCAGTATTTTCGATCAGTTGAAGCTTTTGCTCAATTGATCGAAATGGTAAGGAAATCTATCCTGGAGTCTCTGCCTATTTCGATCGATGTCTGATTCCTGTTTGATCAATCGAAAAGAGCATTCGATCGATCGAAAGAAACTCTCGATCGATCGAGATTCGTAAAAACTGAATTTTCTGCAAAATTTTCAGTAACTGTTCTAAACGTTTGAAAACGTTTCAAGCATTGTGAACGGTTTTATGAAATATTTTAACTCTCTATACGTGCATTTTGATGGAATATAACCTTATGAGCATAAATAGAGAGTTATGTTCACTTGAAAAAATAATTGTAGAACCAAACAAAATAGTAAGTTAAAGAGAAACACAAGAAATCATGTGGTTCTTCTCCAGAATTACTATCTGTAGAATCAAACAAATTGGTTGTATCCTAGGGACAAGTTTGCGATAACCTTTTAGCAGAAAAGTGTGACCATGTGGAGGCAAATATTGTCTAAGGATATCAATTTTGTGCTTCCAAGCTATCTATTTTTGTTTGTCTTCCGTGTTATCTTTGTTCTTCCTTTATTACTTTGTGTATTATTCCCAACAATTTATTATTTTGAAATCACATAATTATAGCAAAATTGATTTTTTTTTCGCCTTAATCAACTTTGAGAACCTAACTGTAGAGATTTTTAATGCTTCTTTATAAGTCATATTGAGTTATTACTTTTCATATTTTCCTCTACAAATGACCTGTATGGAAGAAGTGATTTGGAGAATTTTAGAAATTAATTCATGAAATTTGGTTGATCAAAGTCTAAATTTGTGATCATTTGAGAGTTTTAAATGTTCTAGTTTCTATTTGATTAAGAGCCAATGTGTCCCGTCAAGAAGAAAAAGAAAAAAGAGAAAAATAGAAACAAAACGGGAAATTATAATAAGTGTAGAATGGTCGAAATGTCCTTGATGTTCCTCTTATGTCACTTCATGTCATGGGTATTTAGAACTACTGGACAAGGTGAAGCTAACTGTGTTTCCAATCTAAAGTCAGGCAGCAAAAATGGCTTTACTTAAGTGAAAGGATAAATACTTCATGTAGCCAAAAATAGGGAACAAAGAATTTGAATTGGCATTGTTTTACATCGGCGCAGTTGTACAATACCAATTTGACATGTTATGTCTACTTGATTGTCGATGTTGTTAGTTGATGCACTCAAAAAAATAACTAGTACGATAGGTGTGACGTATTGGAGGTCTGGTGGTAATTCTTGCCAAATTCAAATGGTTCAAGTAACAACACCAGAACCACCAGGGAATGATGAGAGCAGCATCAATTGTGATTGTCACTTCGAGAATAACAGCACTGTTTGTCATGTTGTAAAGATGTACAGTTCCCTCATCTTACTACTAATTAATTTTACAGCAATTATTCTATTTTATATTATATGCATGATTTTAGGTCTTCATATGGTGGACAAAAATTTAAAAGTTTTTCATCTAAGCCTTAATCTCTACTCATCTGTATATTGTTATTGTTAATATTTTTATCATAAAGAATAAAAAAAGGATTCTAAATCAAAATTTATATTGAAAGTTAATAGCATTAATAGTTTGATCATTTAATGTTGTTGTAATCTTTACTTTTTGCTTGAATAATAGTGGCGATAGATTAAATTTCAAATAGCCCAACAAATATGTATTAATGCTTTGTTTCGAAGTTTTGCTAATGCTATGTTTGCAAGTTTTGAGAGAGAGGGGGAGAATAGAGGGAAGGAAAGTAGAGGAGAAGAGAGTAGAGGAGAATGATTATCCTCCACCTTATTTTGATGTTTTTAAAATTAATGGTCCATTTTGATTGAGGGGGAGGGAGGGGGAATAAAGTAAAGCAGAGTAGATTTAGAAAAAAAATTAGCTTATTTTTAGCCAGCACTACTCTACTCCCCTCCTTCCCCCTCCATCCAAACAGGTCATAAGTAAGGGAGAAAAAAATAATTAATCTTTTCATTTGTAATTTTGCTAATATAGTAAGGGCAAATTTGGTAATTCATTTTATCAAGCATTTTTATGTTTCACTCTCCCTCCAAAACTCTCCAATTTGGGGGAATTAAAAATGTGGGGTTAGAACCACCGCTCCCTCTTGGTGCGGTGGTCACTTTACAAGTATAAATACTTGTGAGGTATGGGGGCAAGGGCTGGAGTTCAAGTTTCCAGGAGGGAGCTTCACACACATATACACTTAGATTAGGCTAGAGTAGAAATTATATCTTGTATAAAAAAAATAAAAAATAAAAAATAAAAATGTGGAGTTAGAAATAGTTCAAACCCCTCCAAAGTCTTCCCCTCCTTCCTTAAAAAAGATCCAAATAAGATAAATTAATTACTCTTCCTCCCTCTACACTATTCTCCCTCCTTCTCCCAACATCCACACATCGCATAATTTTAGGCATGGATTTAAGGTGCTGGATTTTGGACATAGCTGAGTCAATAAGTTGGGCATGGGCCTGAGTTCAGGGTGCTAGGTGGGTCTATGACTTGTTTGGGCTATTTGAGTTGGAGTTTCTTGGGTACCGGGCTGATTGAGTTTGTACTTTGTAGTTGAGTTCGAGCTGTGTAAGTACATTTGGGTTGGCCATGGTTTTGGTGCGAAGGATATGCTAATAGGATCCATTGCTCCCTGTCTTTGCATTGAACTATTGGTTCAGTAAGGAAAAAACAAACTAGGCGCTATGTATTTGGGAATAAAAGCCATAGGAGGAGGCTCTCCAGTTTTTGAAAGGGGACTCTGGAGAGTTGTCTTTCCTCCCTAAACTAATAAAAAAAATTTATTTATGTCATTAAAATTTTTTATAAAAAAAAATTCATCCCTAAATTATTGAAGAAAAAAAATTCCTATTTTAATCTTTAAACTATTGAAAAAACTACAAAATTCAAGAATGAAAAAAAAGAGAATTTTAAAGTTTAGAGATGAAAAATCAAAATTTTGGTAAAGTTTAAAAACCAAAATAGTATTTTACTTTAAAAAAACAAACAAACAAACAAGTAGGTGAACATGGAGAAAATCAAATCTTTTTTTTTAGAAACAAGACAAAACTTCAAGAGAAAAAAGAATAGAGAAAAATTAGTATTCAAGAAACCCAAGAAACAAAACTCACGTATTTGTTTCCCTGTAACCCCAAAACAAAACTCAACAAACCACGAAATAAACCTGTTATTCCAAGGAAGACAACAACACCTTCAACAAGGAAGGGACCCCAATTCTACTGTCTAAGAGAAGTTAGAGCTTTCTTAGCGACAGAGAAACCCTCGTTTTACTGTCAAACCAAGTCATTTGTTGATCTGGAGAAAATCAAACCTTGTAAAAGAAAAGTGACTGCAACAACCAATTATGAGCCTCATTGAATGTTGAGAACAAATTAATGGAACTCTATTGAATGGACAACGTCTATTGTGTTGAGATTTATGAGACTATTCATGTCTTAATTTTAAAAAAGCCACATGACTCATTAAAACATTAGTGTGACTAAACTAAACATAGATGATCTCGTTAGTTACCACATAAAAGATTGGAGCAAAATAATTTAAAACATGTGTGGAGACAAAATTATTCCTTATTGATTAACTAATTGTTGTTGGGAGAAAGCTGGTTGTATATGGTAAGGCTATAAAGAAATCAAAAAAACTAACAAATGATATAAAAATTACTTTGTAGAGAGCTAAAAACTCTTAACCTACAATATGCTACTTCTTTTCAGAAGACCAACTTTTCATTTACTCATACCCAATACAATCAATCAAATCACATTACCATATTATATCACAAATATAGACAAAATCTTTACTATTATTTCTGTTGAGACCACACGAATCATCCTCAAAATAAAACCATAATAGTTAGCGTGTGTGGACACTGCCACATGATGCATTATTTCTATTATTTATCGATTTAGTTTTAGTCCATCATGTCATAAAACTAAATCGAGAAGTAATAGAAATAATGTGATAATGAAAAAACAAAGGCGAGTAGTTAAAAGAAAATAATTTCTTTTTACCTTTTTTAGAAGAAATTTCTTTTTGCTTGTAGTGCTAGTATCTCTAAATATTTATTTGAACTTAGATTTATAAGTTATTTAGAACCAATATTTGGGCTTTAATCATTGTCACAAAATTAGCATGTAATTCAAATTATTTCGTGGGCCTAACAAAGAAGTCATGGAGAAATTATTTCAAACAAAACCTAACCTACATAACTGGCCTAAACAGAACCCAACCCATTAACAAGCCCATGATGTAGAATGGTCTGTAGACTTGTGATACTCTCTCTTCCCCTCGAATTTTCAATTTTTTCACGGTGAAGAGGCGAGTCTTTGGCTAAAAATGGTAAAAAACGGAGTTTATTATTGTTATAGGTACTGTTCAAAGTTATTTAGTAAAATGAGGAGAGAGATTGAATTTCGGCAACGATATTGCCGAAATTGCAAGAAAAAGTAGAATATGTCAGGGGAGAGAGGAAAATTGAATTTCGGTAATGAGATTACCGAAATTCTTGTCCTGCCCATACTTGCGAGCCTGCCCGTGAAGTGCCCAAAATGCTGAAATGAAAAACCAATTGTGGCAATGGCATTGCCGAAAATGGGAGGAAAAAAAAATTTGTGGCAACCAAGTTGCCGAAAATGGAGGGGGGAAAAAAAATTCTACATCCAGAACATTTTTCACAACAAATTACAGGTGGTTAATTGTTATTGGTTCAAATTTGAACCTAACACTAAGATAACTTTTTTGCTCCAATAATAACAATAAGTAACAACTTGTCATTTATGATTTGTTGTAAAAATACTGTGAAAATGTTGTGAACATATCATTTCTAAAAAAATTGTGGTGCCGAAATAGAAGGAAAAGAAAAAAAAAAGTGGCAATGTGGCAATGCCATTGCCGAAATAGAAGGAAATTTTTTTTTCCCTCTATTTCGGCAATGGCATTGCCACATTGCCACTTTTTTTTTTTTTCTTTTCCTTCTATTTCAGCTCCACGATTTTTTTTGAAATGATACATCCACAACATTTTCACAATATTTTTACAACAAATCATAAATAGCAAGTTATTACTTATTGTTATTATTGGGGCAAAAAAATTATCTTAGTGTTAGGTTCAAATTTGAACCAATAACAACTAACCACCTGTAATTTATTGTGAAAAATATTGTGGACGTAGCATCTTTTTTTTTTTTCCCTTCATTTTCGGCAACTTGGTTGCCACAATTCTTTTTTCTTTTTCTTTTTTCCTCCCATTTTCGGCAATGCCATTGCCACAATTGGTTTTCCATTTCAGTATTTTGGGCACTTCACGGGCAGGCAGGGCAGGACAAGAATTTCGGTAATGTCATTACCGAAATTCAATTTTCTCTCTCCCCTGACACATTCTACTTTTTCTTGCAATTTTGGCAATACAATTGCCGAAATTCAGTCTCTCTCCTCATTTTGCCAAATAACTTTGAACAGTACCTATAACAATAATAAACTTCGTTTTTTGCAATTTTTAGCCAAAAGACTCGTGAAGAGGCCCCTATTTTATTTCCATTTTGCTAGCCGTTTGATTTGTATTCTTCCCTCTAAACGGCTAAACCCAAAGGCACCATTGTAAACAGAGGTGGAGTTTGGATAGGCGTTTATGCGTCCGCGTTTTGTGTTTTTTTTTTTTTTTTTTTTTTTTTCCTCCAGCCGCAAGTGTTGACCCAATTTTCTGTGAACAGTGCATTCGTGCACTGTTCACGGACCCACAAATTTTACTTTTCAGCAACTTTTTCATTAAAAATAGGTCCCGCGATACTATTCACACATTTTAAAATTATTTTGCTACAGTGTTTTCAGTTTTCAGTTTTCAGCAATAAGTTCTATCCAAACGGACCCTCAGAGAGCTGTTTTTTATTTTTTTATTTTATTATATATTTTTTTTTTTGGAAGTAGCAAGGCCACAGTACACAGCAAATGTAACAGTAACAGTGCACGCCTCACTGTAATATTTTTTTTCTTTTTCTTTTTTCTTTCCTTTTTTTTTAATCACTTAGTGTATTTGGGAAATTATTATAAGCTAGTTTTTTTATATGTACTGTTTGTGGGATAATAATTTAATGTTTTTCTTCATAAATTTAAAAACATGTATAAAAGTAAAATTAAAAGCAAAGTTAACTCACATAAAAAAAAAAAAAAGTAAAGTTAACACAATAAATGATAAATAGATTCGAGAATATATATGTGCACAGTTCAATAAATTCATTATTGGGATAAAGCACATGTAAAATGGTATGCATCATAATTGAGGAATAAAATAGCTAAATAGGGTGTTTACACCATGATTTTTCTTTATGCCACTACTTGTGATTTCCATTTTTCTATTTGTAGAGTGCAATATTAGTGATTTTATAAAACAAGTTCTCAAATCTGACAAAAAAAAGTTCAATATTCGTTTAAAAGGAAGTAAGGTTTGGGTTGCTTCATTCATTCTCTCAGGGAATTTTTGTTGCTGAAATATCTAAGCTGTTTTTAAATATAAATATTAAATGTTAACATAAATTTAGATTATGAAAATTTAAAATTGTGGATTGAAATTTTATTTCTTAAAGCTTAATTCTAGAGTGTTGGAGTGGAAAGCCGGAAATAACCAACAAATGTGTATTAATTGCACTCGAGAAAATAAGATGTAGATTTGGGTTGATTTTCAACAAAAAAAAAAAAAAGAGTAGATTTGGGTTGGCTATGGATTTCGTATGAAGGATATGCTAATAATAGGATTCTGGGCATGGCGGGTCGAGATTGTAAAATGAATTGTTCAATTCTTGTATTTCTAATTGTTTCTTGTTCAAGAATCATGATGAGTACTTTAAAAGTTCAAAACTTATGCAGCTTGGTCAGGGCAAAAAATAAATTACGTACCTCAAGTCTAATATTCTTTTCCACAAGAATGCTAGGCCACACATTAAATCTGGTTTGGCAGCAATGATGGGGTTGAAAATTGCATATTCCAATATCCAATAGCTTGGTCTACCATTGCAAGTTGGCAGAAAAAAAGAAAAAAACCCTATAATGGAACTATTTAAGAAAGTAACAAATAAATTGTAAGAATAAATTGTCCCATTTAATAATGTATCCATTTGATAACTTTATGTGTATTATGGTTTAATAAGATGTTAAATATCCTTAAGACATTAGTTAGTGGAGAAATAAGTTTCCTAAGTAACTCCAACTCTGATGGGCAAGTGGAAGTTATAAATACAAATAATTTGGTCCTCTCTGTACCTCTAAAAGAGACATTCAGCTACCCTAACAGCCACACTAAATAGTTTAAAGAGTCAAGAGAAAGAAACCAATTCTATAAGAATTAAGAGCCTTTTATACTAAGACTTGGTCTTAAGAAAATTTCAGTAATAGATCAAGATAAGCTTTATAATTAATTTGTATAGTTGTGAAATCATGATAATTCAATATCGTAAAATTTATTTTATGATTGTTTATAATCTAACAACATAAAGAAAACATTTACATGTGGTATCAAAACTTGTGTTTTAGAATTATCATGTTTTCTATCAAAATATTTATAAACAATTATAATTTCTATTATTATGACGTGATTTTGGATTTGTAAAAACAATTACAGTATATTCTATACAATCATGGATCAAGTTTGGATAATATGAATTTTTTTTTTCTATTAGTAAATAAATTTGAGGTATTATGGATTTCTACTATATTTGGTTCTAGTTTATTTAATGGTTTCTTTAAAGATTAACAACTTTAATTTTTAGGTGATGTTTGGATTAGGCGTTTTGCGTCCACGTCTCAGGAGTTTCACGTTTCAGTTTTTTTTTTTTTTTTTTTCTTCCTCCTCTACATGCGTTTCTGGGGAGACAAAAGCACTGCGTGCACTATGCGTGCACTATACACGCACTTTTTTAGCAATTTTTTATTAAAAATAGGTCCCGCATTACTATTTACACATTTAAAAATTATTTTGCTACAGTATTTTCAGTTTTCAGCTGTATACAGACGAACCCTTAATATTAAAAATTCAAATCTTAAAATTGAGAATATAATATCATCTGACACTCATGAATAGTTATGGTATAAATTCTTTTATACTTTGAGATTGTCAGCTATTGTTTATTATTAATTTTTTCGCCTTGTGTTCACTTTTTACTTACAATGAATGTTGAAATGCTGAATTTAGTTTATTTAATGTTATAATAAACTACTAATATTATCAAGCCTATAACTCACTATTCTATCAAGTATTTCAGTTATGCCTTTTATGAAAAAAGGGACTTATTTGTTTCGATGTAAACATGTATAGCACAAACGTTTATATCGATATTGCTATAATGTATCCCATTAATTTAATGTTTATAAAAAGCCATTAATTTTGATTTGAAGTTTGTATTTTAATCCGTATTGGTAGTCACCAAAATGACCCAATTGAAAAGACGCATAAATAACAAGTCATATAATTGAAATTTACAGCATATTCCACATGTAAAAAATAAATGACTTTGCAAATCACAATTTTTTAGTCACAAAAATATTACGTTGGCCCAAAGATGCACCACTTTCAAGTGATTAATAAATTAGAATATAATAGTTGACGAATATTAATGGTTAAGATTGAAACGGATACCCAAATGTAACAAATCAATTTAATTATGAATATTCCATTAATTAGTCTTATTAGGTAAAAGAGAATCACTGTAATTTTATCATTAATTTTATCATAAGAATAGCGCAAAGGTAATCATGGTAATACTATTTATCATTGTTTAAACAATTGTTTCATTTTGGTTTATTGTTCCTCAGTCGATAACTCTTAGCACTAATGTAATGAGCATATATTATTACTTTGTTTGCAGTATCAATCTTTGTTTCACTACATTCCCATGCTTTGTCCATTTCCACACTAAATGAATATTGTCTAAGAATAACAATTTTGTGCCTCTAAGTTATCCATTTCTGTTTGTCTTTTGTGGTATCTTTGTTCTTCCTTTATTACTTTGCGTATTATTCCCAACACATTTGTTTTTTGCAAGACCAAGATTTAATTCACCTGAATTGCACAAAAATTTTCAAAGCTCAGGGATCTTGAGAAGTGCTTGATCTGCTACTATGAAATCTTGCTAAAAAAAATTATTTGAAGCTGGGGTTTAAATAGTACCAACAGAAACTTTTTTTTTTTAGAAACAACAGAAACATATTAACCATGTCATAAAAGGATCCTAAGTAAAAGAACCAATTTAAAAACCACGTCAGAGAGCTTGCTTACAGAATGCTTCTTGCAAAAGTTAGGGGCTTCAAATGATTGCATTTTCCAAGAATGTCGTTTCCAGAAAATGAATATTGGCTTTGAACTAAAGAAATTCTTCTCCTATTAGAAACAGATGGAGACATTGATTATATATATAAACAAGAAGTTAAGCCACACAACAACAATAATTGAATGGGAACTAATAAAGTCCTCCCACGGAATATTTATTTCCCAATTTAACTTTTATTTCCCCCTCAAAAAAAAAATTTAACTATTATAATTAAGTTCATTCCACAGTACTAGAGGACCATTTCACAAACCGAACATTAGGTAAAACAAAATACTTACAAAGATTATCCAAGGATATACTGCTGAGACCTTCTGCAGTCCTTATAAGGCGAATCTTCCTTGTAGGGTGAAACCAAATAATAAGGACTTCCATGTTACTGTCTAAATATCAAAGAGAATATATGAACAAGTACCAGATACAACCAAAGGACACTCTTAAGCTTCAACTTCCTTTTTTTTTCTTTTTTTGTGTGTGCGTGCATGTGTTGGCCTCTTAAATGGAATCTATTATTGAAACATAAGGTTGTTCCCATGATTATGTTGTATTCACCATTTTGGTGTTGCTGCATCAACACTCACACCAGTGTGGGAAACTGAAATTCAATTTAGTGTCCTTCTTATATGTATCTGACATTCCCTTGCAATTCAAACTATAAAAGATTTTCCTATTAAGAAAATTTCTCCTAACATTCCTGCCACGAATGGTACCGGTACCATGCAGCCTACAAATGCATTTTAACATCAAATATTTTATAAGTTGGTTCTAATACATTTAGTCAAACTTGGAAACCACCAAATTCCTTGACAACAAGTCAAGTTTAGAGTGAAATGAAACTTCTACCTTTAAGCAAGAATAAATATATTCAAAGTGATCAAGTGGAGATTATTCTAAAGAAAGAACCAGCAATAACTATTGATAAAGTTATAATTATTGATCTGAATAGGGGTAATAAGGATATTAAAATAGAGTTAAAATCAGCTTATTGGATGGGAACACATGCAAATGCAGTGCGTTTTTTCAGTGCTTGGCATTTGAATTCAGAAGCTATTAATTGGCATTGCATTGCTTTTACAGGTTAAGAATAATAGCATTCACCTACTCTATATTACCTTTGAGTTAATGCGATTGACCAGGTTTTGGTCCTTAGAAGTACCAATACAAACCCATACATTTATGTGAAGACTACATTTAAACTTGTGGCTAAGAAGACTAAGGTATCACTAATAACAATGTGAATCCTAATTGAAATGATAATATTGTGTTTGTTGTGGCCGAGCTTTTTAGGGATCTTTAGTTGAGGTGAACCTAATGAGGAGGGAAGTTTGATTTTGGGAGGACACTTTCCTCTCCATTAGATTGCACCCCATTCTTCAATGGGTGATCCATCAAAAGTCTCTGCCACAACAAATATGATATTCTCATCTCATAGAGGAGTCACATTTTATTGAGCAATATCATAGCCTTAGCTCTAAATGTAGCCTTAGCATAAACTTTTGAGTCATTCGCATTGTTACCTTTAAATACCAAATTCTGAGTTTCAATCACGTTAAGGTACCAAAGAGTACGTGATTGATATTGTTCTAACACTAAAAGTAATTCAAATCCTATCAATAGGTTCTAGATTTGAATGCCCAGAAAATGCCTCTTCTACATGTGGCCCTATCCAAAAACCCAACTTTAAATCCATTTTAATATACTTCTTATTCTTGTCTTTTAAAACTTTACCAATCAAGTTATTAGTTATAACAACCCTATTCTAGAAAAATCTCCAACTTTTTTTTATCTTTTTTTTTGGTGAAAAAGGAAAGATACTTAGATTAGATATTGATTAATCTGTTACAACAAAATCCAGCCGCATCAGAGGCTAGCAAATTGACCACCACAGGCGGCGGTACAACAAAAATAGCAAAAGAAAGGACTACACTTGAACCCAACTTAGCTAAAGCATCAGCACAACTTTTTTTTATCACTTTGGATATGTTGTTGCTTAAAAGAAAAAAAAGTTTGATTCCATTCTAGGCAGCTTAGGACCAACAAACTCCTATAAAACATCTGGAGTTCAAAATCTTAATGAACAAAAACTACACGAAATAAAATGCATGTGTAGAGTACCTAGTACCATTTGTGAGAGTAATGTTAGGAAAAATCTACTTACTATAAAAATCTTTCACTATTTGAACTTTGAACCATAAGACAGTGTTTAAAGTTCTAAACAACAATATAGGTGTACAGCCTATTGAAACTATCAAAATGGATTTAATGGGGAAAAAGACACACTAGCCTTTATTCTAAAGGTGAGTAAATTCTAGATAAATTATGTAACAAACTAGTAGTGTAATAACCAATGGAATTATACAAATACAAACAAAATAGTAGTGTAATTACCAATAGAATTATACAAATACATGTTCTACAGTGTTACATGTATAATCTATCCTAGGATGGCATGTGAATAATGAATAGCATGTATAATCTATTATAGGATGACATGTAAACAATTTATTTTTAAAAGGCAAGACCAAAAGGGCATAGCTAAACATGTGATCACATGACATTTACTACAAAAGTAAATTGCGTAGGGAATTAAAAGTAAAGCTTACTTCACTCCATAGCATAGCATATAGCATACCAAATGCAATTTTGCAATTCTTTTTCCCAGAGTATTTTACTTCATGCAAAAGGACACAAGGAAATAACAAGAACACAAAGGTTAAATTCCTACAAGGTGTGAAAACAAATCCATTTAACAATTTTCTTATTTTTTAAGGAATTATATTTTTGCAAAATAAAGATTGAAAATGCATTTTTGTGACCTCAAGGGCCTTTGTGCATTTTTAGGAAATTTTAGGGCTCAAAAGGTAATTTTGGAAGAGAAAAGGGTCAAAAACATAATTTTATAAAAGTTGGAGGTTAAAAATATAAATTGAAAAGGTTTGGGGTTGAAAACATAATTTTGAAAAATCTGGAGGGTTAAAATGTAATCTTGGAAAGTGTTGAGCTCAAAATATAATTGGTGAAAGCTTAAAGGCCAAAACATGATTTTGTGAAAATTTGGGGTGGAAGTATAATTTCAGATTGCGCTTAGGATTGAGAGTGAGTTTAATTGCAAGTGGGCTAAAGGCTTTTATTTAAATGGGGCTACTAATTTCACTTGGGCTTTGTGTGTAGATTTGGTGGAGTTGCTGTAGCTAAAGGGGATAAGGTTTTGAGTGTGTGTTGGGTTTCAGTTGGGCCTAAGAGACTGAGCCTATTTTGTACACACACAAATTGGGCTTTGATTCACAAATTGATTCAATCCTTACCTTAATTAAAATCCTCCCCACTAACCACAACCTAGATAATCTCCAATGGCCAATGAAATTCAGCCACCTCACCTAGCCATATCTCCCTAATCTCTTTATTTCTATTTCTATTTCTATTTCTATTTCTATTTTAAAACCCCATCAGATTAAAATCCTAATCTCTTTCTCACAATCTCATCAGCCATCTCCAACTCTCTTCCTCTCTTCACGGCAGAGCCTCCATGGCCATGGCCGAAGCCTCTTGGCTGGACCTCCATGCCACCACCTTGAGCCACATGAACTACCAACCGTGGTGGCTCTCTCCCTCTCCATTTCAAAGTGGGTTTCTCTATGAGTGTGAATCTGTGCATGTGCATTGAATTTGGGACCTCGGGGTTTATTTAAAATGGGTATTTTCTGTGTGTGTTTGGTTTAGGGTCTTGGGGTTTCGGGTTTTCTTTGGCCGTGTTTGTATGCTTGTGGGCTCTATGGTGTAGCCGTGTGTGTCTTGTGTTCATGTATGTGAATGACAGTGAGCTTTTGTGTTACAAAAAAAATGCATGCTTGTGCGAATAAACAATAAATATGATACGTATGTGTGCACAAATCTAGGTATTTGAACACGTAGAGGTTAGGAATCATTGCACAGATTGAAAGTAAAATGCTATGGAAAAGGTTGAGTGTTACCTCCCTTGTTTTCTTGTTCATTACCCTTTGTTTCTTTAGCTATCTAAGATGCTATGTTTCTGTGCTCTGTTGATAGCTGAAAAAGGAATAAACTTTTGGTTACACTTTGAACTAAAATTGGAAAAGAAAAGAAAAATGAGGGTGAGAATAGAGTGAGAAAAAATTATTGGTTTTAGTGTTTGTTGTTGTGGTTTTGGGTTCTGTTTCTGGAGTTTTGGAGGGTTGGTCTGGTTGTGGTGGAAGGTTGTTGTTGTTTTGTGTTTGTAGTTGCTGTTGTTGTTGGTTGTTGTTGAGAATGGTTGTTGAAGGTTTCTGGCATATATGAAAAAGAAGGGATTTTTTTTGGTCCTCTGGATTTGTTTTTCTTTGGTTTCTCTGGGTTTACTTTTGGGGTTGTTGGGTTTGTTTCTTTGAGATTTTGAAGGTGTTAATGGGGTTGTTTTGGTGCTTTGAGGAAATAGCTGTGGGTTTGTTTCTTTGAGAGTTTGAAGGTATTGAGTGGTTGTTTTGGTGCTTTGAGGAGACAGCTGATTGATTGGGAAAAGAGACTGTGTTAGTCTAGAGTAGGTGTAGAAAATGAGAGACTGATTTTTGGGGGTTTTGGAAGTAGAAAATGAGGGATGTAGGAAGTTGAAAACCAAAAGGTGAAGGGCTAAGGTCCAGATTTTGGTGTGAGCCGTGTGATATTGGTGGATTTCAGCCGTGTGAGTGGTTTGCTCTGGGTAGGAGAAACTAGGAAGTGAGCCTTTTATACTGGGTCTTTAGGGTTTGAGGGGGTGGTTTTAGCAATAGGACCATTACCTCTACAGTAGATTAAAACTTGATCAGCCCAGTGCGCTTAAGGAACCAGGAAATTTGGACTTAAATAAATCACAATAAAATTTGACATGATCATTAATTAAAAAAATGAACTTGATCTCCAAATAAATCACATGTATAAACTGCTAAAATTAAAGGACCAAATATGACGAAGTAATAAGACCCAAATAAAAACAAGATAAGTAATTTATAAAAATCAATTAAACTCCTTTATCAATTTATATACATGATAGTTAATGGGATGCTCAGTAAAAGAGACATCAAATAGAATTACTTAATACCAATTTTCCATTAGAAATCATACTAAAATTTTAAGTTTTATTGATAAAAAGCATAATGGATAATTTCCTTAATTAAGTAATATCGCAATTAATTCAAACCTAATTTTCACACTATGCGCAATCAAATTACACGGAAGTTCATAGTTTTAAATATAGTACCAAGATTTATCCAATTACATTGTTAGATTTTAATTAATTCAATTAAATTTATTTAGCCTCATAAAAATGGATAAGAATCAACAAAAAAAAAAATACAAGGTTTAACTATTAAAACAATAAAACCTTTAATTTAAAGCCAAAAAAAAAAAATCAAAATTTAGAACTAGACAAAATATGATATCAACCGTGAGAGTCAAAAACAATCAACAACTTTGCATTGAGATTGTAATAAAATCTACACAACTAATTTCTAAAAGGAGAGAAATGATCCACAATGAAAAATCTAAGCAACAAATTATAGATGAAAAGTGACTGAATCAAACATATATATATGCATGGAAATGAAATTCCCTTAATACATGGGGTAGATTCTATAACTAAAAACCCTCAAAACTATCTCTCTCTATTCTTTTTCTCTCTCTTGTTCTTGTATACACTTCTTCTCTCTAATTTTCTCAACCTCCCTCTCTCTTGCCCCCCCCCCCCTCCTTTTATAGTCATTTTCCCCTCTTCTCTCTTTTTCTAGCCCCAATCCGATTTCAAGAATATTTGTCTCATCCATCCTCTACTCTACCATCTTTTGATCATGAAGGAGAACTTTTGGGGATTTTTTTTTTTAATTTTATTATTTAGGCTAGTCATTCACTATTGAATGTAACTAACATTAGATGAGAGGCCTCATTAATGAGGAGGTGATTGATGCATTGGTTCTCATGTCCTCTTTGTCGTGTCTCTTAGGGTAAGTTTGAATAAAGGGAGACACCGAAGAGGGTTCTGCATGTCACCTTAGTAATTGACCTCAGGGAAGGAAGATGTTACGGATTTCCACGGTGGTAGGCCTAGATGGCTTCTTTCTACTTAGTAGGCTATTTTACTTACCACCATACTCTAGGCTAGGCCCATCTCTTAGGTTGGTTTCTTGGGCCTCTGTCCTTGGGCATAGCTTGCAGTCATCCCTCACATCAACAACTATAAAAAACAACTGCTACAAACTTAAAAACCAATAAGAAAAAGAATCTAATAAAGAAGAAAAATGACCAATACTGGCTTGCTTGGTGTATTTGTCACACAAGGCAACACAGTAATACTTTATGTGTTTATGTGGAATGACTGTGTTTATAATGTTTATCATATTGATGAATTTTGACTTTTATAATGATTTTTATAAGCCTATTTAGACTTCATGTATATTTGTCTTTAAATGATGAGTAATGCTAGAAATACAAACTTTTTACAAATTTTTTTATAAACAACTAATGTGGTGAGTGGTTATTATTTAATGATAAAATGATATAAATAGTGGGGTTAGATGAAAACCAATAAGAAGTTGGCCGCACAAATACTTTGTAAAAATATTGTAAAATAATTTGTAGCTGTAACATTACTCTTAAATTATATGAACCAATATCACAGTTCACATTAAATTTTTTGTTTTTTTTAGAAACTTTAAATTTGTTGTTTGATCTCTCATGATCTAGGCATGTTTTTAAGGATTGAAACTTTCATTAATGAGTCATTGAATACAAATTACGAGCCTAATTAGAGGCTGAGAAACAATTAATGGTATTCTATTAAATGTACAAAGTTTACTACGTGGACATATATGAGACTATTCATGTGTTTTATTTTAAATGAGTTACATGAATCATTAAAGTATTTATGTAACTAAAATTACATATGAATGATCTCTTCAGTCATCACATAATTAGTTGGAGCAAGATAATTTGAAACATGTGTGAAGCCAAAATTATTCCTTATTGACTAACTAATTTTTGTTGAGAGAAAATTAAGCTATGTTTGGTAACAGTTTTTGTTTTCTATTTTCAAAAACTTATTTTTAGAAATATAAAGAAAAAACAATTTTCTTGTATTTTTGAAATCAAACACATGTTTGGTTAGTTGAAATTAAAAAAAAAAAAAAATTGAAGAAAAAAATAGAAAATACTAAAATGTGTTGTTATTAGGATTTGTACTCTAATGCTAACTCATTAAATGAAACAGATTTATTAAATTAAATGCGTATTTTCATTAACTTTTGAAAATTATAAACTGAAAACAACATTTTGCATGTTTTCAGTTTTCTTCACAAATTGAGTTTTGAAAACAGCTTTTGTTTTTTGTCCATTTTGAGTTGCCAAACAAGTTTTTTAGTTTAAAAAATATAAAATTGTTTTTTAAAACAAAAAATAAGGTGAAAAAAAAGTTACCAGACATACCCCTAGTTTTTGTTTTAACCTATGGAACCCACTAAAAAGGTTATATAGGAAGAAAAAAAAATGATATAAAAATTACTTTATGGAAACTCTTAGCATACAATATGCTACTTCTTTTCAAAGACCAAATTATCATTTCTTTTTTTGATAAATTGGAATGAAAAAGAACAACTAACAGGAATACAAGATATCAGGACACAGCCTGTTGAAAACCATCCATTGGCAATCAACCTCAACAAGAGGAATTAAGTCCACATATGGCCAATCATGAATAACAAAGTTCATAGTTTGACTAAGTCCTAGACTAGCTAAGCGATCAGCACACCTATTGCCTTCTCGATAGCTATGTTTGATGCATACGTCCGTGTTGAGTTTCACCCAACCCGAGTTAGGTTTTTCCCATCTAACTTGTCTGGTAACCATACGGTTGTTACACCTTGGTTGAGTAACATACAACATATATTCCATAGCTTGAGATGAAATCACCTTGGCAAGGCTTGGATTAACTCCTTTGCTATTGAAGACAGTCTGATTCCTATGTTTCCATAAGGACCAGATGGCAAAAGGAAAGAGGATGTGCCAAGGAATGCCTTTTATCTGACCAAATTATCATTTACTCATACCTAATACCACCAATTAAATCACATTACCATATGCCATTGACACAATACCATATTATATCACAAAACATAGACACGATCTTTAATGTTATTTCTACTGAGACCACACATACATCCTCAAGATGAACCACAATACCCATGAAAAAAAATAAAGATGAACCACAGTTAGTTAACGTGTGTGGACACTGTCACATGATGCTTTTCAAAAGGGTCTTGGAAAAGAAAATTGTTTCAAAAGTTTGTCTTGAAAATCATGAATTTTTTAAAAAAATGTGAGGAGTCATAACTTATTTTTGATTTTTTGAAAGGGAAAAACAAAGTAAGAAATAAAAACCATTTTTATTTAGAAAATAACCCAATGATTTAAATGGTCTAGGACAAATTTGAGGGTTAGATTCCGTTGTGAGAAGGTGTGAGGCACCCACACACGTTAGAATTATTCACCGATCTCTACTAAGTAAGTAAAGGTGTTTTCATTTATCTCATCCCTTCACCTATGTGTGTGTGTGCGTTTCTCAAAAAAAAAAAATTATTTCATCAAATCAAGCTAGTAGTAAATGTTTTAGCATGGTAGCCTAAAACTAAATTGAGAAATAATAGAAATAATGCAATAATGAAATTAACCAGTGCGAGTAGTTAAAAGAAAATAATTTTTTTTACTAGAAGTATCTCTAAATAGTTATTTGGAGTTAGATTTATAAGTTATTGTATCAAAAAAAAAAAAAGATTTATAAGTTATTTAGAACCAATATTTGGGCTTTAATCACTATCACAAAAATAGCGTGTGATTCAAATTTGTTCGCGGGCCTAAAAAGAAGTCCAGGAGCAATTATTTCAAACAAAACCTAACCTACATAACTAGCCTAAACAGAACCCAGCCCATTATCAGGCCTACGGTGTAGAATGGTCTGTAGACTTCTGATACTCTTACTCTCTCCCCACAACGCCAAGGTACCATTTGAAAGGGAGAGATGTTTTTTTGTTTGACGCAACAAGGTAACAGTGAACAAAGTTTCACTTCAAATTATTTTGTTCGGCAACAGTACAGTGCAAATGTAGCAGCAACAGTTCACGCTCCATAGTACAATGCTAATTTATTTCATTATTTTTTTTGTCTTCTGTTTTTATGGGAAATAATTATAAGCTCTTTTTTTTTTTTTGAGAATGAGGAAATAATTATAAGCTGGTTCACTATAATTTTTTTTTTGGAGTCAAGAAGTTAGGTAAAGTAATTTTTTCCCTTACTCTTGTGTTTGTGTTTGTGTTTGTTTCTCAAAAATAAAATAAAATAAAATAAATTCAACTAAAGATCAATCTACTTATTTTATTTATCTTTTAGCTTTTGTACTTTTAAAGAAAAAAAAAACTTTTAGTAAAAAGGTATATAACTTGTTTCCAAAAGAACAAAAGAGTCAAACGTTCTTTTAAGAGGACAAGAAATAAAATGAAGATTTCTGCATATTTTTTGAAATTGAGAGTTTGATAAAAGTAGACGTGAAGAAAGATTGAATGATAAAATAAAAATTATGAATAAAAGTAAAATTAAAAGCAAAGTTAATACAATAAATAATAGATTGATTTGAGAGTTTATGAGCATGGTTCAATAAATTTATTATTGGGATGAGGTAAGTGTAAAATGGTACGCATCATAATTGAGGAATAAAATAGTCAAATAGGGTTTTTACATTATGGTCTTATTTATGTCACTGCTTATGATTTTTATTTTGCTATTTTGGGGTCCGGTTATTGTGTACTCTTAAGGCACACGTTAACCCATCTATTTTTGGAAAAAAAAATTTGAAAATTTTGAAAAATGTCAAAACTTTTTTAATTTCGAGAAAAAATTTTCAAAAATAATAAATTATTGTATGCCCTTAGAGCACACATTAGCATAATCCTTTGTAAAATGCAATGTTAGTTATTTTATAAAACAAGTTCTCAAATTTCAAAAACAAAAAACTCAATAATTATTCGTTTAAAAGGAAGTAAGGTTTGGGTTGCTTCATTCATTCTCTAAGGGATTTTTTGTTGTTGAAATATCTATGCTATTTTTAAATATAAATATTAAATGTTAACATAAATTTAGAAAATGAGATGTTTCGCTAACTTTAGGCATGGGTTTAAGGTGCTGGGTTTTGGACATGGATGGGTCAAGAAGTTGGGCATGGGCTTGAGTCCAGGGTGCTACGTGGGTCTACCACTTGGTTGGGCTATTTGAGTTGGAGTTTCTGGGGTAGCGGGCTTATTGGGTTTGTAGTTTTGTTTGAGCTGTATAAGTAGATTTGGGTTGGGTATGGATTTGGTTTGAAGGATATGGTAATAATAGAATTCTGGGCATGGCGGGTCGAGATTGTAAAATGAATTGTTCAATTCTTGTATTTCTAATTTGTTCTTGTTCAAAGAGTCATGAGTACTTTGAAATTTCAAAACTTAAGCAGCTTGGTCAGGGCAAAAAATAAATTACGTACGTCAAGTCTAATATTCTTTTCCACAAGAATGTTAGGCCACACATTAAATCTGGTTTGGCAGCAATGATGGGGTTGAAAATTGCATATTCCAATATCCAATAGCTTAGTCTACCGTCTACCTTTGCAAGTCGGCAGGCCAAAGAGAAAACAAACAAGAGCCTATAATGGAACTAATTGAGAAAGTAATGAAGAAGTCCTCAAATGAAAGAAAACCCCAATTATTACTCAATAAAATCTTTTTTTTTTAATTCTAAATATTACTCAGTAAAATATTTAAAATAGTAGATGAAAATTTGGGCTATTAATTACCTTGTAGAAGTATTAACTAAGCCCCTTTTCTCACTAAAACCTAACTGTACATATTACAAATTTAAAAAGAGATGTTATACAAAAAAAAAAATTTAATAGTCTTTATGCATCATAAAGAATGAAAAAAAAAATCCTAACTTAAAAATATTATATTGAAAGTTAATAGCATCAATAGTTTAATCATATCAGGATTCAGGTTGTAATCTTCACTTTTTGCCTGAATAATAGCAGCGATAGTTATGTTTCCTTAGTACAGCCATTAGCCCAGTTAACTCGAGATATTAACTCCATCAATTTAGTTGTTATTTGGTACTTAGCTCGGTAATCGACATAGGGTAGTTGACGCAGTAACCATCGATACTAAGGAATCACCTTTCATAAAAGAAAAGGCCTCTTTGTTGACGCAAGATGGAGCCATAAGCTTAAGAAAGTTAAATCATGAAATCAAAGGCTTAACTAACGTAGCCTATGATCAAATCAATGCCCAAAATTAAAATAAGTACAAAGAAGGTCCATTGCTAAACGCAAGAAAAAATTATATTTTGTCGATTAGCCAGAGCTCCTTCCAATTGAAAAAGAAGATATGACTTGCCAGAAAAAATGACAATTCAAAGATTTTTGCAGAGTCTTCTATAAATTCTACCCTTCGGGTAAAGTCTATTCAAGTCTCTAATAATCTTCATTGTCTTGGTGTTTTGCTTCAATACCTTTGTCTCTTAGGTACAAGGATGTCGAAGTCACTAACAGTCCATTCAGCAACTTGATCTGGGTCTTTAAATATTTCAGTTCCCAAATCAACAGACATCCATTGCCTCCTAGCTGGAGGAGTACCAGGATCCTGCAAATGAAGGTTTTATAAATATGGTTAGCATTTAATCCTCAAGAATCATAACCATATGGAGAATGTATGACATTCTAATATTATTCTGTTCTTCACCTCTGTTTCCTCCAAAAGCAAATGGACCAATTAATATTTGATAACAATCTAGCTAGTACCACTCAGAACATTAGGAAAACTTTTGGAGCCAATTCATTAATGTGCATTTCTATCTACCTAAATGAACTTGCATACGAGAAAAAAAGTACAAGTTTTACAAATTTTTATTTTGTAATTGCTCTAAAGTAATTTTCATTCCCTTGGAAAAAAAGGGGTAAAATACTATTTTAGCTTTTAAATTATACTAAAAGTTTGTTTTACATTCCTAAAATTTAAAAAAATTTATTTTGTCATCCCTAAATTATTGAAAAGTTTGGCTTCGTCCTAAACTAATAATATGTTTTATTTATGTCATAAAACTTTTAAAAAACAAATTTTTTTATCCCTAAACTATTGAAAAGGTTCTTTTTTTAATCCCTAATTTTGTCTCTAAACTATTGAAAAAACTACAAAGTTCATGAATGAAAAAAGAAATTTTTTTTTTTAAGTTTAGGGATGAAAATCAAACTTTTGGTAAAGTATAGGAACCAAAATAGTATTTTACCAAAAAAAAAAAAAAAAACAAACAAATGGGTGAACAAGGAGAAAATCGAACCTGGTAAAAGAAAAGTGATTGTGACAACCTCCCAACATCAAGTTCCCATGTCCTTGGATCCCCAATCCAGCCCTCCCCTTGCTTAGTAGGGTACCCATACTCACCCCAAACTGGGTGTGGCAAAATCTGCAATATCTCTTGAGGCTGAGGATTGCTATATGGATCACACAAACTGTAAGGTGCCTCAAGATGCTCTGCATTTCCTGGTGAGCAATGCAAGTGATAAGCTGCATAAGGAAAGTTGGTAGTATCATTTCGATGAATGCGTGTCCCATTGGGGAATGTGTGGTAAGGTGGGCATGCATTGAGGTTGTTTGCTTGGCACCATGCGTTTGCATTTGGATTTATGATCATTTCACTGTATCGGGTGACATCTGAAGTAACATCGCCATCACATGGCTTGCCATTGTTCTTCCAACAACTTCCAATGTCTAGTAGGTAGAATTGGCTACTAGGACCACCACCTTTAATCACATTCAAGGTGAACCTCACCTTAAAATTAGGTGATTCCGGGATCTGCATAGTTAATATATTAAGTATAGTATTAAGATGTTATCCATTATAAATAAATATATTTTATGAACTTACATTAAACGTTATATATTTAAAAGTAAATCCAATTTCATGTTATTTAAATAATGTGACATTTTCTATATTATCAAATTCAAGAAATAAAATCTTAACCATGTAATGTACTATCTCTATTTCAAATGAAATAGAAAGGGTTAGCGTATGTATAGGCCCAACGGGCTTGGCTCCTATGTACTTTACTTGTCTTGCACACATATTCTGCATCTATAAAGGCAGTCTCTTGCACTTTGATTGACAAAGAAAAGATAATACACATTCCGTCCCTCTCCTTTCTTTTACCTTATATTCAACAAAGAGGATCCTATTTCACATTAACCAAATACACATCCGCATTAATGTTTTACTTTCAAAGAAAGCTGACAGAGGGGGGCATGATATAGAGAGCTTTTGAAAAGACCTACACAAGACGTCTATAAGTCAAACTTATATTCCTACCAACTTTAGGTAAACCATATTAATTCTTGGGCATATTTTCAACTTTCTGCTAATCACCAAACTTAGTAATTAACTAATCATCATTCAAGGAATGACCTAAGAGCTCGATGGAACATAGTAACAGAACTGAGTTAATTAGTAACCTACCTAGCAATGAGTAATTTAAAGGGGACACTCCAATTGATTAGATTATCTAGAAGTTAAAAGAAAGAGTTACTTACAATTTTAGACATTCCTCTGGTAGGATAATGGTACCCACCAGATAATCCATGAGTGGCATCTGATCTCAAGTAAAGCATCAACCAAGGATACTTTGTTGAAGTCCTCAAGATATTATGGAATACCCAACTACTTCCCTTTCCAAGTTCCTTCTCCCAAGTTACTGAATGGTAAGATATATTCCCCACCAAACCCTTACTCAAATCTGCATCCAAGTCCCATGACCCATAAAACCTTCCCTTAAGAGTACTCATATTAGGCCCTTGCAATGTGGTATAGTCATGATAAATGGTCGGTTGGTTCATGCACCCTTTTCCAAAGCAAGGGAACCCTTTATCAGGGCCAAAAGGGCCAACTTTTTGGCCATTCTTCGGGCATTTGGCAGCAAAAGTGTCCATGTTGCCACTCTTTAGCATGATCATCCAAAACTGCCATGGTTTTGGGGTGTCTTCAACCTCACATTTAGATCCCAAATAGAGTTCTTTCGCAGCAGCGTAAACGTCTACATTGGAAAGGGCATTTGGTTGCAATCCAAGAAAAGGGTCTCCAACCCCTAGATTGTTGTCTTTATCCGTGACTCTGTGGACCAATATATAGGGTATAAAATTGCAGAGGGAGCAGTTTTGTTCTGCAGGGATAAACAAAAATTAACTAAAAATCTCAACTATATATAATTTATAAATAATTGTATCTTCTGGGTTTGGAAAAAAAAAAAATGTGAATTTCAACTGAATATGGTTAGTCTAAAATTATCTCGAACACAAAAATCAGAAAGCCCAAGTGCAAAACTAGTACCAGCAATAATCAACCAGTATTTTATTGATGCTATCATACCAAAATCCTAACACAACATAACTTTTTACACTAGGAAGAATAATAAAAAAAGAGCCATTGGCCAAGACATAAAGAAATAAATATGAAACTATACATTACCAATGTAACTGTACACTATTACAGAAATAAAAATATGATAGGAAAGACACTTTTTTTCACAGACCAACAAAGAAAAAAGAGAAGAAAAGAAAAGAGAAAAAAAACCATGAACTTAACTGTGTTGGAAAGAAAGAAAAATAGATTAGACAGTCGTGTTTCATCCAGAAGGAGATGAAGAGGGAAAAACAAAAACAGAACAAGGCCAAGCTAACCTTTTGCCGGTGGAGAAGCCGTGTATATGTCAAAGCAATCAGCAGCCCTTGGACTGCCCATGTGAGGAGCTTCTTCGCCAACTTCATTGCATTGGTTCCATGACTCTATCGCCAACCTTAGGCCATCTCTTCTCATTCCAGGATCACCCACAGCCGAGACATACTCACTTTCAGAACCATTCACAAACAAAACACACGTAGAGAAAACCACAACCAGAGTAAAAGCAAAAAGAAAAGCACATGGGTTTTTCGTGTGCTTATTAGCCATTGATGATAAAAGCTTGATAAATAATGCTTCCTTGCCTAAGTTTGCTATATAAGCATGAGTATTGAAATTATGAAAGATAAAGTTTTGTTTTTTTAATATTTAATTTTTTATGTTACTCTGTTTTTTTTAAAAAAGGAAATTGCTTTGTACATAATTCATACTTTCCCAATATTGCATGGAACGTATTTTATTATTATATTAAAAACAAAAAGTATTTTATTCTTATATGCCAACTTTTGTGATGATATTAAGGGGTAAGGGGCTGCATTGCAGCACAGCATTATGTCATTTAAAATATCCAAAAATATTCTTATCTTACTGTATGATTGTTTGGTGTACATTCCATTTCAGCTGGTTGAGTCGGTAGGTACTTTTATAATTTTCACTTTCGTTAAACTCTCTTTCCTACGAGAAAAGAAAAGGACAAAACTGAAGTTTCCTCCCAATGGTCTTGAAAGAAAAAGTGCTTTAATTTTGTATAAACTTGTAGAGGATGAAAAAAACAGTGCTATAATTGTTTAGACACATCGCACAATCTTATGGTTATGCTGTGGAATGGAATTTAGCTGCTTAACAAGGAACTTGTTACTTGAGTGACACAAGCACCCTCTTAATCACCAGATTACAAGGTTATATATAGGCAAATACCAACATTTTGAATTCAAGAAAAACCTCGATTTGGTACATTAATACAACTATGGCCAAAATCATATATATATATATATATATATATATATATATATATAGAGAGAGAGAGAGAGAGAGAGAGAGAGAGAGAGAGAGAGAGAGAGAGAGAGAGAGAAGTTGGGTTTAAGTAACATTTGGTATAATTTTAAGTAATATTTCACCACTTAATAACTTGTTATTGAATTCATATTTTGTAGAATCCTGTGGGGGGTCCGAGGACCGAAGATGAATAAATCAAGGACTAGTTGCATAAATCAACTCGAAGAAGTAGATAAACTCCAAGGATTCCGTTAACCCGAGGATGGAAATAGAAGCATGGACATTTAGTATCTTATGAAGGACTAGGGAGGCGGGAAAGAACCATAATGGGGGTAAAGGATATGAGAGAAAGCTTCTTGAAAGAGATACTTTCCATCTCCGCATTGAATGCCCTACACCAACCATATCAGTTGCATTAATGTGAAAATAACACCTGAATAGTAACTTTATAACTAGCAATCCCTTCTACCACCTTCATCAGAGTTTTGATGGAACAAGTGTCCCGAGAAATGCCTTGAAGCATACTGGTGGAGGGTTAGGATGCAAGGAGGGAGGATATAAAATGAACGGAGCACCCAGAAATAAGGATGAACAATTTTCTGTAAGAAACAAAGAAACAAGGAAGTGAACAGTGTATTACTTGGATTAGAACTTGTAACATTCATATATAAGAAATTAATTCTCGAACTAACCGGAGGAGAGTATTATTTTCAGTCATTACTTAAATTCCACTTCTCTATCATTCTAGTCTCTTCGGCCATACATCAGGGTTTAGCTTAGAATTGCACTTAAAGTGTTTTCTCACTCTCTAGAAATTCTATTGTTTAAGCTTGGTGTAAAGGAAAATATACTATTGTTCTTAGTGGGCTTGAGCCTTTATTTTCTGAGCACATACAAATCCTATTATTGGATTATATGTTCTATATGTTCTTAATATGCATGCCAATTTTCAAGTCAATTAGATGTTATTTACCATTCAATTCCTAAACTCATCTTTTTATACATTATTTTAAACAATATAAACTTGAATTTAAATAATTGATTGATAATATGACTATTGATCTTTAATCATCTTAAAATTTTGCAAGCATGAAGAATATAAGAAGATAATGTAATCAAATAGTGAATTTATCAAAATTCGCATTCAATTAAAAAAATATTGAGTTGTGTTATATTATTTGAAGTTACACTAAATATAACTTGAACCCATCTCTCTCTCTCTCTCTCTCTCTCTCTCTATATATATATATATATATGGTTGGGTTAAAGTTACATCTGGTGTAACTTTAAGCAATATTACATTACTTAATATTTTTTAATTGGGTGTGAATTTTGACAAATTTACCGTTATATTACATTATCTTCATCTATATATGGTTGGGTTAAAGTTACACCACACCTAGTGTAACTTTAAGCATTGTTACACGACTCAATGTTTTTTAATTGGGTGTGAATTTTGACAAATCCACTGTTATATTACATTATCTTCATATATTCTTCATACTTGCAAAATTTCAAGTTGATCAAAAATTAATAGTCATGTTATCAATCAATTGTTTAAATTCAAGTTTTTGTAGTTTAAACTAATGCATAAAAGATGAGTTTATAAATCGAATGATAAATAACATTTAATTGACATGAAATTTGACATGAATGTTAAGAACGTGTATATAACATGTAATTCAACGGTGGTATTTTCAAAATATGAATTTTATAACAAGTTATTGTTGGGCTGTCCACCACCTGTCTAAACTGACCAAACTGCCCAATCTGATGACATCTGACCCGAAAACTACTCGACTCTTGCAGTGGGTTGGTCGATGATGGGTCACTGGACACAGAAACTAACAAAATCAATTTAATTTTTGGTTTTGCGGTATGAGAAACTGAAGAACCTGACCCACCCAATGATCCTAGATTCCTCTGCTTTGATCTCCTTTCCGATCTCCTCTCCACCATCAACAATGATCCTAACTTTTTTAGATCTGAGGAGATCTCAGCTGATCCAACTGAGATCTCCTCTAGATTTGGTGTAGATCATGAGATTCCATCAAAGAACCACCGGTTTTTTTTAATCTTTGCCGACTCTTTTGGTTTTGACTAAATCTAATTCAACCCGTGGCCAATCTGGCTCAATCTGACCTGTTCATCCTCTCAATTAGTGACGGGTCCTTCGATCTACCACCCAACTTGGCTGGGTTGAGTCCGGGTTGAGCCCAAAACCTACTCGGATCGACCTGTGGACAGCCATAAGTTTCTGGGTGGTGTAACATTGCTTAGAGTTACACTGAGTATAATTAAATTTTGTATCTAAGGTGAATACTACCTAGGCTCGTTTTTAAAAATTTTGTCAACTCTTAAAAAAAACCTTTGTGATCGAGTATATTATTAGATAAAGTATACAAATCGTTCGTATTTTTATTGCTCTATTTTAGGGTAGAGGAAGGCAAGGTAGTTAGTTTTCTCTTAATGTAATTTTTGTTATTGTGATGTAATGAATTTATTTAAAGTTTATATTTATCAAATAATTTATGGAAATTTATTTATTATGAAAATATTGAAAATAACAATCAATTTTTAGAACATAGTATAAATTTTCATTCACATTTAATGAAATGTTTTGATAAGAAAAATTGGACTAATTAAGTTTCAAAATTGAATGGAAGTAGTTCTAAATGGATTATAAGTAATTTTAAAGTGAACGGACACTTTTTCCACAATTAAAATCTAATTTGAATTATTTATTCAAAGTTTTTATATCTATTTCTTTCATTCTGGAATGGCCATTACACATCAAAATTGGTACAACCAATCTATTTATTTCATCTCAAAAAAAAAAAAAAAAAATTCAGGTTGTACCGATCATTTTGGGATTCAAATCCTCTAGAGTTCTTAGGGTACTCTACCAATAGAGTTCATTAAATCCTAACCACTCTTTAATGATTTAATGGTTTAGATTTTGCCATGTCAGCATTTCATTAATAATATTCTTAAAATAATAAAATAATGTTATAAACAAAACAATTAAGATGATTGTTAATGAAATGCTGACATGGCAGAATCTAGACCATTAAATCATTAAAGAGCGGTTAGGATTTAATGAACTCTACTTGGTAGAGTACCCTAGGAACTCTAGAGGATCTGAATCCATCATTTTGACATAATTTCAGCTAGCTTGGGCAATACTAGCAAAATTTTGGATTGTACCTTTACGTATAGGTTTTTATTAACATTAATTTGTATTATTATTATTATTTGTAATGTTATAAACCTTTTATGAAATTAAGTTGGTTAAAGAGATGGCTTTAACTTCTTATAAAGTTATTCTTTTTATCTTTTATATCCACACACGCATAGATAGATCAGTGAATAAGTCTTACTACTTTAGTAAAAGAAAGCACATGCATCGGCATCAGTCATGATGCATATCAAATTAGGTTGGTATCAAAATGCACATGCATGCAACAGTCTTACTGCTAATATGACTGATATGGGTTAACTATGTTGCTGTACATTTTTGGTCAATAACTAATTATATAAGTTAACTTGTTGACCAAGGTTTAGTCAATAACAATAAGGAGGAAGAGCAACATCCAGTTAGGAGGATCTGTTTCCTTTGTTTTACACCTTCAAGCAGACCGATCATGAATCTGAAAATGGACCCCTTAGCCCATCGAGTCATGACTCAGCTTGCATACTCATAGGTTGGGCTACACCTTGGGAAACTTACGGCTTGCCTACCAAGGGACCTCGAGTGCAATTTGCTGCCTGCTGCTCGCTGCCCTACCCACTAGCAAACTATGTATGGGTAGTATAAGTAATGACCCTAGTTGATATCTCTTAATCAATAGTAGTTGTTTCTTTTTTTGGGGGGTGGGGGGAAGAGGGATACATTTATAAAATAAAGACTAAAGGTTAGAGAATAAGAAATTGATTTTAGTTAGCTCAATTGATAAATTTTTTTATCTTTTGAATAAGAGATCTAGAGTTTAAACCCTCTACACCAAAAATCAATTAGTGCATTTGGCTTGATAATAAAAAAAATATCATAAAATGGACGCTATAAATTGAATTTCTATTTTAAAACAACAAAATGAAGGAGTATATGACATATGCCTTTTCTAATAATTAAAATATTCTTTTCTTATAAATCTTATTAAGAGATCTAGAATTTAAAACCCTTCTTACATCAAAATTTGATTGGAGCATTCGACCTGATGATAAATATTAATTATTATAAAACGCTTCATAAGTTGAATTTTTATTTTATCTAAATAAAAGAAAAAAGTATATGGCATATGCCTTTTATAATAACTAAAATATTATTTCCTTAAAAAACGTATTATTTTGTTTGTTTGTTTATTTGTGTTGATAATTCGTAGTTAATATTTGAATCATGAATATCATTTCTATTAGAAACACAGCTTATTTTTTATTTCCTTTATTTCGAGAGAAAAGCATTAACAGACAGCACGCAGATATGGAAAAGGGAATAAGCAGAGGAGGGGGGAAGGTATGCTTTTAATTAAAGTGATGCCCATCAATCATGTCAGAAGTATGTGATTCTGTCCTCAGAGTGCATTTCTTCTAGATGATTGTTTCCCAAAAGCATGTGGGCCTGATGGTTGTTACTGGGGGGGGGCGGTCTGACTACGATTTGGGCTTGTGCCTATTTTATTGGATCCTGCGATGGACTTGTGCGGAGCTTTCTCCAGAGTCCAGACACAAGTGACAATACCATAAATCTTTGTCCTCTCATTTCTCATCATTCATCAATGTCACGGTTCCATGTTTTTTACTTTCTTTTCTTTGGTCATAGCGACGTTTCAAAATTTAGTTGCAGCACGCAATGGCCAATATATTTAATAAAAGATGAAAAAATAATTGGGAACAGCCATAGGACCACTATTTTTCACAAAAGTATTCACAGTTGCTAATATGGCTAAGTGTGGTTTGTGCGGAATAAGTTGGTGCCGTGGTAGGCTTAGATACAAAGGACGTTACTCAAATCATATTAAAGAAAAAGTTATAAAAGATGGTGTGTCCTAGCATTACTAAAAAATTATTGCACTTACTATTGATAAATGATTAATTATCCTCAGGGCCGGCCCTAGGCTTAGGCCACTTAGGCCACCGGCTAGGGCCCTTACTAGAGAAAGATTCTAAATTTTGGGACAATAATTGATATATTTAAAAAAAAATTGGAGATATAGAAAAAAAAATAGTTTTATAATTTTCCTCTGCTTTTAAAAAGTTCTAAAGAATTGAGTAATACAAGAGATAATATAACTTTAAATATATGGGTCTTACAAATAAAGTAATGTTATAGTTACAAACTATTTCACAACATTTTTATAAACTGTTGTTGTGACCAACTTCTTACTGGTTCTCATATGGGCCACCGATAACATCACTTTTTTATTTATCTATAATCATTTACCACATCATCAGTTTGTAAAAGTTTTTGTAAAAAAAATTGTATCTCTAGTATTTTCCTTTACAAATATATATGTCACTAATCGCAAGAAATAATTCAAGTAGGAAAATGATAGAAATATTATTAATTTTACTTGAAAACTTCACAAATTAATGTGACAATTAATATGATACGTAAAAGTCAATAACCTATAAAATGCATTTTTGAATTATTTTTTGTGATTAATGATACATTTTTGTAAGCCTTATGTTGTAAAATTTATAATATCTCTAACATCATTTATTCAAATACTTGTTTATTATCTTCTTGAAGTGTCACTAATAGCATTAATTTCTACAACGTTTGAAAGTTTGTTTTAGTGAAATTTGTTATAGTTTTAGCATTTTTCCACAAAAAAAAAATGCATATTACAAAATAAAAGGTGTAGATTTTTGTTATAAAAAATTATGATATTAAATACTAGTTAATTTTTTTTATAGAAAAAGTTAAATATTATTTAAGTGATAATAAAAAAACCCCCATTTAAATATATTGCTTTAGGTCTCCAAATTTGTTGGGCCGCTCCTGATTATCCCAAAAGATTAAACTGTCACGAGTTTGATTATTTAATGATAATTCTGACATGCATTATGTTTTTCCTAGAATTTGAAAATGATAGAAAATACGAACTCAAAAAACAAAAAATAATAAAATAAAATAAATTAACAGTGGTGGATGTTTTATGTAGCAAGAACTTTGGCCCAGAACTTAAGGAGTTTGAGTTCTTCTTTCTTTTCTTTTTCATATTAAGTAACTTAAAGTGTAATATTCAAATCTCCTATTTCCTAACTATGGAATTTATCAAAATTCAAAAACTAGCACCTCTATTTGCTCAATAAAGCCTTTCGGCTTGGCTGAGTTAAGATCCAACGTAGCCCAATTGCCCAATTGCCCAATGCCCTATTCCCATTCAACCAACTTGGTCACTGGCCCACTGCTAACCTTTGACTAAAAAAAGGGAAAAAAAAAAAAAAGTTACATAATCTATAACGAAAAATAAAGTCGAGGAAAAAAAAAAAAGCAAAAGAAGGAACCTACCCAATTTTTTGCATAAAAGGAAGATGACCAAAGAGAAAAACCCCCCAATACACTAGAACCCAGAAATTATTAGTTCTTCTCGTTCTCTTCAAAACTACCCAAAATGGAAATTTCAAATTTGTGTGCTAATAACTTCCTCTCATCTTAAAACAAATTTAATCACAATAAAAAAATAAAATAAATAAGGACCAGGACCAATTTAACCAAGTAGCTGTTTGAGCAATCAAATCACACAATGTGGGCTACTGTTTAATTACAGTGCTTAATTATAGACATTGTGGACCACTTGCTCTAATTAAGGCCCCCATGAATGAATTTGCTTTGTTACTTATTCCTTCACATAGAACAACCAAGAGATTCCTTAACTTTTTCTCCTTAGTATTTTATTTGATTTGTACTATTTAAATTTTTAAAAAATAAAAGAAAAATTGTGCAACTAGCTAGGTAAGAGGTCCCTTTGCTTTGCCAATCTTTTACAAGCATAGATTACAAACCATAAACCATAAAGTAGGAAAAAGGGGGTAAAGTGGTCACAAGATGGGCGGGCCTTTCTTTTGAAAAAAACAGCAGAAATCCAATAAGAAACCCACGTTCCCATTTATAACAGCTTAACTGTCCCTCCTCCCTCTCTAACTGAACTCCATTACCATCCATTTTCACTTCTAGTGGGAATCTCCAAAAACCTTAACAAAATCAAAGAACTCTCATCCAAACAAAAGAGATTTTTTGTTTTTAAGGAAACCATGAAGTGGGGAAGAAAGAAACCTCCTTCTTCACCTTCCTCCTTGTCTCAGCCTTCTTTCTTGTCTAATGTCTTTCCCATTTCATGGCTTTCCAAGTTCAAACACATGGGCATCAACTCTAAACCGAAACCCGGAAAGGTAAGGCAAAAAGGTAAGCTGAATAATCCTTTCATGAGTTCATCACAGTGTGGTGGTGGTGGTGGTGGTGGTGGTGAGAATGGTGGTCGGTTTTATGGTGGGAATGATGATGATGATGATGATGCTTTTTGGAGACTGTCATTTGGAGAAGAGGCTGTTAATGGGAATCAGAATAGAGGGGTCTTGAAATCCGTTTGGTATGAATCCGATGATGAGGTTCATGTCCCATCTTCTAGGTGCAGGGGCTCTAGATCAAATTGTGGTGAAGTGAGGGAAAGAGAAGAGGCTAAGAAGCTCAATAAGATGCTTTCGGGTTTGAGGGAAGTGAGAGAATTGCATAAAGATGAGGAGATTTCACCGGAATTGGATGCTCGTTATGGAGTTGGATCACCATGGAAAAGGATTGGGAAAGAATGGAAATTAAGTCAAATGAATCCGAAAGTTTTGGAAGAGAGGGTGTTGGAATTGGAAAGAGAATGGAAGTCTGCGAAATCTGTGGACAAAGAATCATTGGAATGGGAATCACCAAGGACAATTTGGACGCCTAAGAGGGATAAGCACAAATTGATAGCTTCTGGCTCAAAGAAACATTGTTCTGCCTCTTCCTTGAATTCTAAGAATTCTAGCCTAAGAGATACTGCAGAAGATGGTGTTTTTGCTACTAAGAACTTGGAGGGAACTGCAGGACTCTCGGCAGAGCAGTTATGTTCAGAGTGGCAGAAGTTGAAAGGAACGAAAATTGAAGAGCTGAAGTCAAAGAGTGAGAAAGAGAGGAAATCTATTCATGTAAGCAAGGACTCACAGAGGAGAAGAACAAAGAAGAATTCCAAAGTTAGAGTTTATTCTCCAAGAACGGCTTCCAAGGTTGAAATCTGCAGAATAAAAGCGCTGGAAGACATGAGGAAATCAAAACTGAAGATGAAAAAGAAGGAAAAGGAGCAAATTGTGGAGGAAACAACATGCTTGGAGAGCTTCGCTGTTGCAAAATGCTCATTTGATCCACAGCAGGACTTCAGAGATTCAATGCTTGAGATGATCACCGAGAAAAGGATCAGCCGGCCAGAAGAGCTTGAAGAACTCTTGGCTTGTTATCTAACCTTGAATTCTGACGAATACCATGACCTCATCATCAAGGTATTCCGGCAGGTGTGGTTCGACTTGAACAAGGCCTGTTTTAGTAGTGAGTTACACAGTGAAGATTGTTGCTATAATTAACTATTGCTTAGCTAATGATAGAAAAACACCTTAACACTGTTACTGTTTTAACATTGTGTTTCTAATTTTGCACAAGGTTGCAGATCTTACTTCATATCAATTGCTTACATTTATTAAAAGATAAGTTAGTATCAGAAATTATGGGTAGAAGCAACTCCGAGCAATAATTTCTATAATGCACTTTTGTTTGCATGCATACATATGTGGATGAAATTTGAAAGATGAGGTTTTGTATTTTAGTTGAAGTTATATGCTTGTTAATAAATGTTCACTGTTGTCATTCTGGTAGAAAACTGGATGAAATGTGGTGGAAATTTCTTAGGTGACAAGGGCCTAAACTTAGTATAGGATGGAACTAACAACTTATTGTAATCAACAATACACTCCTCTCCATTCCATTTGTACTATTGACGGACTGGTTCCATTTTGCATGCCATAGTAAGTCCATGGATTTTGCTGTTACTCACTTTCATGCATCCAGCTTTAACTTCCATTAGAAAATAGCACGACTGATTCAAGTAATTTTATCTAACTGTAACCACAAAATTTTCAGATTCCTTCTGCTTGTAATTTTAGTTCTAAGCTATTGTGTCTGCTACAACAGTCCATTTTTCTATCAGCTAGGCAGTAATGCAACAGAAACTGGTACCCAATCTAAGAAGTCTTAAATATCTTGGCTTTGCTATGAAGAGTTTAAAGCTGTAATTTATCGTATCTATTACTTCTTAATGTCTACTTTTTCTCAAGATGTCATTTCTTCACCAACTAAGCACTCATGAACCTTGTCAACCACTTGAATTGTGCTACATTCAGGCTTCTCTTTTACTCTTAAGTGTCTTCATTTTCTCCTCACATTCATAACGTCATGCTGTCTTACCATGGTATTCACAAGTAGCTGAATAGACTGCCAAATCACAGTAGCTTTCCTTTGCAGCATTGCTCTCACAAGCTCCTTGGCCTTCAGTAGTCCAATGCAACTAAGTGAATCCACCATACAGCCATGGTCTCCATGGTTTGTTGATTGAGCTTCATAAACATGAGCCATGGGATGTAATATTTCATGACATTGTCAAGCTTGCACGTTTGAAGGAAATGAACCATCGTTTATGATCCTATCTTTTAGCAATAAAAGCATGAAGCCAGTCACCCTTGCTCAAAGCTCCAATGTCAGCACATGCAGTGATGCAGATAAGAAATCCATTGGGCATGCAATGTCTGGCTCGCCTTTGCATTTTTCATAAATATGGACATACCAATGATCATGGTGTTCTGAGAAGATCAATGTTTGATGACCTCTTAAAAAATACATCTCTCTCTCTTCTCTGAGTAATCCAACCCCACATACCCCAATACAATAAAGTTCCTCCACTTTCGTTACATCCTTTTGAATAAACAATCAACTTGGTAATTCCATTGACCCTCTTTCCACTTGCATGCTTAGAATTAACATCCTTATTCAGTATTTTATCAAGCAAAGTCTGCTCACTTTTTAGTGTATCCAAAACTTGCGTACACATGATTTAAAGGTTTTTACCCATTTTGAACAATCCAAAAGTTGTGTGTGTGTGTGTGTGGGGGGGGGGGGGGTCTTCATAGGTAAGGTATAAGTTTCTTCATCAGTATCAATACGAGGACATAGTATTTGGTGAAAGATTGCATAAGCTCTCGCTACTGCATTCCAATTATATTATCGGTTTGTCAATGTAAGCGAAAACAGACAATATGTGACAATTTGAGAATCAGAATTGATGGTGGTAAACATGGAAAATGTACTAATATGGAGTAGAAATGATAGCATGGGCTTACTTTTTCAATCACAGAATGGCATTTACCTGTATGTCATTAAGAAATAAGATTGCCTGCAGCTAACGTAAAATTGTTTTAACCCATTACCAACTTTATGAAACAATAGTCATATGTTATATGTTGTGTACAACATCTTGACATGCATAATTGAAGAACACTAAATAGCACGCTAGCAATATTTATTCACGTTAACAAAATCTTCAGGTGCTAAATATGCTTCCATCCTTCTGTGGCAATGAATGTGAATAATGTTTCAAATCTTATCAAGAATTTTGTAGCTGTAGCCTTTCAGCAGGGCTTTGAGATGACTAAACTGATTAAAATGAATTCTGCTCCTGCTACTCTGCCAGAAATGGAGATGGATTGAAAAAAAAATACTTTCACAAATTCAGATCTAAGCAACTCATCCTGTAGCCAAATGCCACTAACACAAAATTACAAGTAACATCATAATATTGCCACAAATGCCTGTACATGTACACTATTATCTTAATGCTCTTAAGCTAGAGCAGGCAAGAAAATAAAAAGCCCTTACAAGCACTCAAAACTTAGAACTCCTACTGCACTCAAAACTTATCTACAACTGGAGCATTGAATCTTAACTGGTTCCCAAGTCTCAGTACATGAATAGGTTCCTGATTTTTGAAGCAACCACAAAGCCTTATCATAATCTCCAAACTCAACCAAAAACAGTTTACGTTCCTACAAGATATCTCACACTCACAGGAAGTGTATTTCTTAAAATTTCGGAAGATCAAGAATCTGTCCCTTCAAACCATCCTGCACAACAGCAAAGAAGACCCCAGTTTTTTGAGGATTTGCCTGCACACAGGCCATGGAGACGTGCACTGTTGAAGTGTGTGCCCAGGAGCTTAAAAGAAGATAAAGTTACAGAGGAGAGGAAGAGAGCTTAGCTGAACCGATATAATAGAGCAGAAGAGACATTTGAAGCTCCTTGCTCTTGAGACGAATGTGCAGAAATTAGAGGAGAGCATTGAGTTTGTGGTGCCCATAAGCCATTTGAAGCAGCAAGCATTTGAGCTTTTGATTTTGCTTCAGCCATTCTCTTTCTCGTTGAAATATAGGGGCAATGAGTTTGGTAAGGGGGGTAGAATTTGGCAATGGCATGGGCTATGACATTTCACCACAAAACTAATTGATGATGAGAAAGACCCATTCAAATTTTTTATGGCCTTTAACATCACAACACTCGGGGGCTTTAGAGTAGTTGTAGGAAGTTAAATTGTGATCTCCCAATAGACAATGCATGTATATTATATGAGACGTAAAGAGCTCAAATCCATCCAAGTTATGGTAGCTATCAAATTATCGAGAGAAAAACAAAATTGATGATAAAAAAAAAAGAAAAAAAAAATGTTAATGTAAGAAAACCCAAAAATGAGATAGCATATTTGTTATATTGTTTATATATTAACAATGTTTTACACATGAAATTATGTTTTCCAAGTGTTGAAAATTCAAAATTCAATTTAGTATTTAGCCTTATGTGATCACAGAAAAATGCAAAGTCATTGCAAAAATTTCATGATAAATGATTATTTCTAGTGAAAGACAATGGTATTGCTCTGCAACACCATGGATTTAAAAAATATATATATATATATATATATGAAAAAAAATTTAAAAGGGTTGAACCTTTTAATTATATTACTCATGGTCCCGCGCGATGCGCGGATAATGATTTAAGCTCTTATGTGAAAAACTTATATAGAATATTCAAAATATTTTAAAGTAATAACATGAAGTAATGTTGCAATAACATGAAGAGATTTTTGTTAAATTAATGATGTAATACAAAATTAAAGAGATGAAGAATTTAAACTATAGATAAAAAGTTACATAAATTAGAAATTAGTTATTATGCGGTGTAATATCTTCTAAAAAAAATGTAGTGTAATAAGTTGATTGTTTGTTTAATCATATATTTTTTTGCTGAAATTTTTAATCATAATTTTTGTTTCTACATTGGCTTAGAGTTAGCATAAAAATTTTGTAATTTCATGTAAAGGTTTAGTGTTTTTTTTTTTTTTGAGAAAAATGTAAATGTTTAGTTGGCTTATGGAAATATCATCTAAAATTTATGATGTCACGTTTGTGTTATTGAAGTATGATAGTGGTAAGTTAAACACTCATGGCCTGTTTGGATGGAGGGGGGAAGGAGGGGGAGTAGAGGGGAGTAGAGTAGAGTTGGCTAAAAATAAGATAATTTTGTGTTGAATCTACTCTACTTTACTCCACTCCCCCTCCTTCCCCTCAATCCAAATGGACCATCAGCGAAAATAGTGATATCCTATTAATAGAATTTTATTATAATTCAAATATGTAAAGAAGTTGAGGTGTAAAGCTAAATAAAAAATTACTCTTACAAAGTGCCCCATGACAGAATCACATGGTCTCTCACGTGATGTTTTTTCTTTCTTTTATATATATATATATATATATATATATATATATATATATATATATATATATATATTAAAACCATATAAAATTCTTATATATATATATATATATATATATATATAATTAGTGTATACTTATAGATAATTAATGTGTATTCACTTCATTAACACATTCAATGAATTAAAAGTTTTACATAAATGTAAATTTTGATGAGGTGGAAGTCTAAATGAAAGAAGCTCAATGAATATGCCACCTGGCAGAACCTCATGCTCTCCTACATGAGGTCTCTGCTTTTATAATATATATATATATATATATATATATATATATATATATATATATATATTATATATATATATATATATTGATTGATTTGTGACGTCACAAATATAATTAAAAAATTTGTTTCAAAAATCATTCACATGATAAATTTTTGGATAAAAAATTATTTTAGTCCTTAAATTTTACTAAAAGTTTATTTTAAACTTTAAGAAGTTCATTTTTCGTCCCTAAACTATTAAAAAGTTCATTTTTTTTTCTTTCAACTATTGAAAATGTTTTATTTATATTCTTAAACTTTACTAAAAATTTGTTTTTCATTCCTATATTATTGAAAAAAAAAAAATCTTTTTTCATGTTTTTTTTCTAAACTATTGAAAAAACTTTTTACAAAGTTTAAGAATGAAAAAATAAATAAATAAAAACTTTTTAAAGTTTAGGAATGAAAAACAAATTTTTTAGTAAAATTTAAGAACCAAAATATATTTTACCCTAAATTTTTTAGCTTTCGTTAATCTACATTTAATGATATGTTTTTACAAACCCAAAAATCGACTATAAATTTTCTCCACTCGATAAGATCAACTAGATATGTTCATCATTCAATAGGATTGACTAGAAGTCTTTTTACATCCAAATGGGTGTAGCGGTCCTTTCGCGTGGTATTGGGCTGGACTAATTCCTGTCATACTAGGCCCAAGGTGTTCTAGATTAGGGAGTTGGGACCAGTCCAATTGCAATCCACCTTGGTCCAGCTTGTGCGCAAACTATGCCTGGTTTAGCCCAGGTTTTGATCACATGCCTCTGACAGGAGAGCTGTTATGACAATTACGGCAGACAGATACAATAAAGATAATAGCAAAGATTCATTCACCACTTAAACAAAATAAATAGTGAGTCATTACAAGAAACACATGTTTTATGAGAGGGCAATACAAATAAATACGGAACAGGTGATAATAAGCTTATTGAATTACAAAGAAATATCAGTCGGGGTTTCTAAAAGGTATGCTTAGGGAAGACATAGAGCATTTATATGTGTTATTTGTGTTTATTTATATTTTTGGGAAGTGCTTAATTTTTATAAGTGATTGAGGTACCCAAATATATGTAAAATTAAACTTAAGATATGAAATAGAATAATTTTATATTTCTCTGTTCAATTGTTATTATATTTTTAATCTCTTGACATGTATATTTAGTTTTGCAAGTTAAAAATTAAGTCTTATATCTTAGATGTTCAGCCTTCAAAATTTCATGTGTTTTCTTTAAAAAAGAAAGAAATACTCCTAAAAAAAGAAAAAGAAATAATAAGAATTTTTATATTGAAAACATCAAATGTAAGAACCAAATATACATATACGCTTGATGAAAAAAAATTTAAAAAAAAAAGAAGAAGAATCAATAGGCATGTAGTGGCATTTTTAGGGTCTAATTAATTATGGTTACTTATATATGAATATTTTGCATTATACTTTTTTTTCTTCATTATTTTAGTGACATATAATATACAATCTAAATTAATTTTCTAAACATTATAACACATGATTGTTATAAAATAATTAATAATGAAACACACACATCGCGCGGGACATTCGCTAGTATAACTAAAGGGGGAGGTAGGTACCTTTAGGCACCCTTGGTGCGATGGTCACTCCACAAGTATAAGTGCTTATGGGGTGTGGGGAGTAAGGGTCAAGGTTCAAGTTTCTAAGAAAGAGTTTCACACACATATATACTTAAATTAGACTAGAGTATACTTTTTATCTCGTATAAAAAAAATTGGGAGGTGGGGGGTGGGGGGAGACAGGCTTGATGAGAGAAATTTGAATTCAATAATTTAGGGATTGCATTAAAAGGAGAGGGAAAAAAAAGATAAGGAAACAGATGACAACATAGCCCACAAATGTGGGGCGTGAGTGTGAGGGGCAAAAGTTGAGGTTCAAGTTTCTAAGAAAAAATTTCACACACATATATACTTAAATTAGAATAGAGTAGACTTTCTATTTTGTATAAAAAATTTAGGAGGTAGGGGGGGGGGGGTGTGGGGAGGAGGGGAGACAGGTTTAATGAGAGAAATTTGAATTCAATAATTTAGGGATTGCATTAAAAGGAAAGGCGGAAAAAAAAAAGGAAATAGACGACAACATAGCCCATGAATGTAGGGAACTAAACTTATTTAGGATAAGAATTCTTAGAATATATTTAGATTGCTTGATTTTCTCATTTGACTTGCACGTTGGCAATCTAGTTTAGTCAAATTTTTAATCTGTCATGGATGACCAAAGTCGAAATTGAATTCAAATATGAAATTATGGTTTAATGGAGGAAAATATGAGTCGAAAGGAAAGTCTAATTTTAGTTGTGCTCACAGGTCGGAAAATTACACATTCCTAGATGATCTTTGCCCAATAAATACACCAAATTCAAGTCTATTTGATTTTGGAATGTTTCTTGTTGTATTTCCACAAAAATTCCTTTTTGTTTCTGGTGGGACTATAAAATAAAAGGGTGTTTGGTACATGTTTTTAAACAATAATTTTTAGTTTTTAAACAATATTACACGTATTTTCATACATTTTTTCATCCACACGTATTTTTTAATAAACATTTTAAACTTGAAAACTGTTGTTTAAACATACATATCAAACAGGCCCTAAGGTTGCATGTACTACACAGTCTACATCCCATTTTTTAATATCTGTATTATATCATTCTTTCTACTTTCTAACATTTTTTATGGGTGGGTTGGATTGGACCCAATTCTGACTCCAGACTCGAAGTTCACCTGAGATTTTGGCTCGGACCAAACTTGAAAATCCAAGACTCTTAGGATCGAGTTTAATCGTTGTTGTCATCGCTCACACTCACTTACATATTAAAATCAATGCCACTTCTTTCTACTCTCCAATGCTGGTACTAATTTGCTTTCTGCTTCCCAAAACAAATCTCAGCTCCATTCCATATCTTTAGCTCTTACTTTTGGTAATATTTTTGGAAGTTTAGTGGCATTTTTGTTGTTGTGGTCCTTAATCGGGTATGGTTAGGTTCACTCACATGTGTTCTCTACGCTTGAGTTATGTTAGTCCAGTCAAAGCCATGGGCCACGCTAACATCGATATTGGTCTAATCCCTCTACTCGTAGTGAAATTTTCATATGCTCATTGCATACTAATATATGGGCAGTTGGGAGTAGGAGATACCTTCAATAGTGGTTATTCTTTCAAACCTCTTTTTAATTTTATATATAAATATATATATAACATTTTTTTGGTAAAATAGAGAATTTCATATATATAAATTTTACTAAGTTATAAATTTAAGTGATTAATGATTATTGAGCTGTCAATCCACATATTTCACATTGAACTATTACTATATATGTGATGTGCAAAACATACAAGAGGTGGATACTACTGAAATATTAGGCAATCTTTTAAATTCAAAATAATAATAATAACGAGTCTTCTCTATTTCCCCTCTAGTTTTAACATAAAAAGCCACTCAACCAAATTTTCACTAGGTTGCAACTCTAAATTAAACTACAAAAAATCACTTTTTTTTTTTCAGCTTAACCACTCGGTACTCCTGACAGTTTTCACCCCCTTCCATTCTCCACCCTCATTTCTCTTTAAATTTTTACCCCAAAGAGCCAAAAAGAAAGTTACATATATACTTCAAATAGTTGCTTTTACAATTGTATTCTTAAAATTTAAAATGGCTTGAAATGTTTTTAAAACTATATTTTTTTTAATTAAGGTTTTGTAATTATAAAGATCTATGGTGATTTAAAATGTTATGGTGTTAAAAACCAAATTATATAAAACACCCAGCTTGTTGTTTCCGCCTACTAATCATTTTTAATTCCAGTTTGTTACTACATAGTCTGGAAGTATGCTCTCCCTCTCTCACAAAAGGGTGGATCCTACACACTGGTGGGCCCTCAAATAATTGGAACATAATAAGCCACGTATGAAAAATACATGTAAAAAAGCCATTCCAAAGTACAAAACCAACCCTATATTTCTTAAACCGCTCTAGCTTCGATTCCGAACCAACCACACTCATGACCGTTGCAACCGAACCAAAATTTAAAACCCTTCAACCCTTTTACTTCATTTTGCACAAAGCACCACCAAAGCACCAACCCCTCTCTCTCGCTCTCTCTCTCTCTCTCTCTCTCTCTCTCTCTGTCTCTGTCTCTGAAAGCAAAGAATAATGGTGTCCAAGATCTCTAAGAGGACCCCACCAACAAAGTGCATCAAAGACTGCCGGATCCTTCCCCGGCGGCACCGCCGGAAAACCCCAGAGAATAAGAACGTAGCGGCGGCGTCTGCCACGGTTTTAGCATCGATCAACAAGTCCATATTCACGTGCCAGCGCCGCCTCATCAGGCTCTTCTCCAAGTTAGCCCGCATCGGCACCCCGAATCGCCACAAGGGCTTCAAGATCCTCAAGAAAATCCCACAAGACGAATCCGAATTCGAATTCGAATTCGAACCCGAAACCGAAAACAAAGTCCAAAGAACCCTCATTTTCGACAGCAGCAGCAACAACAACAACAAGAAAAAAAACAGCATTCTCCCACCGATGATCTTGCCGAAGAGAACGGTGTTTCTAGATTTAGACGAGACGTTGATCCATTCCAAGGCGGACCCACCACCGGAACGTTTCGATTTCGTAGTGAGGCCGAGTATTGAGGGAGAATTCATGAACTTCTACGTGCTGAAAAGGCCTGGTGTGGACCGATTATTGGCTGCATTGTCTGAGAAGTTCGAGGTCGTGGTGTTCACGGCGGGGCTTAAGGAGTATGCCTCCCTAGTCCTCGATCGCCTCGACCCGGATTGCGTGATCTCTCACAGGCTCTACAGGGATTCTTGCAAGGAGGTTGATGGGAAGTTTGTGAAGGACTTGTCTGAGTTGGGGAGGGATTTGAAGAGGGTAGTGATTGTGGATGATAACCCCAATGCCACCGCGCTTCAGCCCGAGAATGCAATTCCGATCATACCCTTTACAGATGATCTTGGTGATCGGGAGTTGGGGAGGTTGATTAAGTTCTTTGAGAGTTCTGATTGCTATGAAGATATGAGGGATGCTGTGAAGCAGTTTATGGCTAATGGAGATGAAATACTTTGATGGTTTGCAAGTCTTTTTAAGTAATGTTTTTCTTTGTCAATTATTTCGTTTTTGAGTTTCTTTTTTTCTTGTAATGATGATATACTACTGTGTGTACTGTTGAACAAAGAGTTGTTCAATTTGAAATGAGAAAAGAAGCTCTAGTCATTTATTTTATGATTCATTTACCCACTTGTATCTGTGTCTCTCACTCTCATTTGAATGTCAACTAAGGAGAGAATAATTAGATCCTTTAAAAATGTAATTTGGATTGGCACTATTGACCCAATGATAAAGCTTCCAAGTGAGTGTGGGGCTTGCTCTTATTTGACAAGTTTTCTTAGGTAATGACTAATAAAGTATTTGCCTGTTTGGTTAAAGCTGTGTTAAGAGCTAACTTACATGTACCTCTATTTGACATAATATGTTTCCAAAACATTTCCCAGCTTGTTATTTCTCTTATTTTATTTTTTTTGGGTCTCAGGTTGCTGAAAAAATTGACACTTTAATTGAATCCTAGATTCCCAAACACTAGAAGGTTGTGTCGACAATAATCCAGCTCCTCACTAAGCCTCTGTTCCGTCTCTATAGTGAACTAGGGGGAGCCCATGAAAAAGAAAACTTATTACAAGTGCAACCTGTGGAAGTACCAAAGCAAGCAAATATTCGGCTACACTGTCACTCTAATTTTCAAATCTGCAACAATGCAAATAGTGGGAGAGCTCAATGCTGTATTTTCAGTGTCACCCTGCAAGGAGTGGCATATGATTAGGTCTGTGACCAATTGTCCATGGATTCACCAGCCAGTAGCCGCATTCATTTTTCCTTGTAAGTATATCCAATACTAGTGATCATCAGTTTATTTAGCCTCTCTCTCTCTCTCTCTCAAGGATTTGGCTAGTTAACTCACTGTTAGATGGCTTATAAGGATGGATACAAGTGAGGGCTGCATTGTGCTTTCTCTTAATATGGCAGATTTCAATAAAATAAACTGATGATTACTTGTATAGGATATACTTACAAGGAAAAATGAATGTAGCCACTGGCTGGTGAATCTGTAGACAATTAGACATGGACCTAGTCATATTAGTCATAGACCGAGTCCTGGAGGGTGAAACTGAAAATACAACATTGAGCTCTCTCACTATTTGCAATGTTGCAGATTTGAAAATTAGGGTGTCAGTGTAGCAGACTATTTGCTTACTTTGGTACTTCTGCAGGTTGCACTTGTAACAAGTTTTCTTTTTCATGGGCTCCCTAGTTCACTAGAGAAGAAGGAACAGAGGCTTTGTGAGGCGCTGGATTGCCGCGTCTCTAAGTTCCTCTTGGAGACTTTTGCAACTATAAGTTTACGAAATCAGATGCCTTTATATAACGCTCAATATGAGTCTGCAAGAAATTTGTCCAGTAAAGGCAATGCTCTCTCAGGTGAATGCCTCCTTACCAAATTCCTGTTTCCATACTCCACTAAGTGCTTAGTTTTCTTTCACTTTGCAGAACTGCTGCATTTCCTTTTATCACCACCCTATTAGCTACTTGCCGAGATAAAAAAAGTAAAGCTGTATACCTTCATTTCCCCACAACACCCCCCCCCCCCCCCACCCCCCTTTTGCTGTTGCTGGTTGTGAAGACTCCAAGGTGGAATACGATTTCAAATTTCTAAAAGGAATGTGCTCTTAAGCCTCATAATGGAGAAGCTTTTCTGCTTCTCTCCACCACTTTAGAGAACCTTTCCTGAGGAACTGTTCTTACCCTATATACAGATTAAAATGAAATAAATCCTCTACGATGCAAGCCTTATCTAAAGCATAGCACAAGTGTGCTTCTGCTTTATTATTGCAGTATACAGATAATGGCCAATCAGAACATTGCAGAATTAAGTATGGCAAGACTTTGTTAATGTCTCATTAAAGCCTAAAATCCTGACAATCCCTGACCCACACATACATATGTAATTTTTTGATGATTTAACATCAAATTTATATACTTCCTAACAATATGGAACTGTTTGCATAGCATCATTTAATATCACTTTGTGAGCTGTGAAGCCACAACCTCACCCTCTACTTTGCTCTTACAAGGTGAGTAAGTGTGCTATATGAGCTACACCTTAGCCTGAAGAGGCTAAATATCAAGATCCAAACCCAATATAAGACTGATTTGTAGCATTAAATAATATAAGAAAACCCAGAATGTGGAATTAGAAAGCATATGCCAAGAAATTGTCTACAATTAGCCCTGTGGCATAGAACTAGGGGCATATAACAGAAGCCTGATTAAGTTTGTCATTTCTTAAGGAATTGGACAAATTTCACAGAATTATCTTTCCTAAGTTGTGGCCCCAAAGGAATGGGGAAGGGGAGATCTTAACTAGTGACCTACACTTCATGATGTGTGATTCCAAGCCGATTGTGCTGCCCCTTATAGTTTGAATGCCAAATAGAGACTTTAAAGTCTCTAACTTGTTGGAAGATATTAAATTAAGTATAAAAAATTACCTTAGTTGGAATTAAGCAGCTTCACCAGTGACTTGACAAAGAACAAGGTAGCAGACTGCTAGAATGGCTCAGTCATGAGAAACACCTGAGGAAAGTCTCGGGTTAATTTATGCCAGAAAAGTGAGGCTGATGCTGGATAGGATCTTAATTTCTAAAGGGCCTGTTTGGTTGCTTGTAATACCATACTCTAGTCACAAAATAGGAGTATCTTGGACTAGTACAAATGTGGAGTGGAGTAAGGCTTTAATGCACGAAAGCGATTCTTCTTACCAGTATGATTAATAGGGTGGCTGTAAATTCAAAGTTAGATGGTCAACGACATAGAGAGAGACAGATGGGAAGTACCCATTACAATAATGGAGAAACCACAACATAGAGAATTGCACTATGACTTTCATGTGTTCCATCCTACCTAGTTCACTCACCATCACTTGTGGTACCACCGGTAAAACCCTTGTCTTGGGCATCAGCTAGCACACACCTGCAGATAACCACTGCCTATGGAAAAAGAACCAGATTGCTGTATTGTTGTGACTGTTAAATCAGTATCATCCTACACCTCAAATAACTTATCATATAGATATAGCAGTCATGAACCAAATCCAGTGGGTTAGAAATCGAAGTGATGCCATGATCAACGGGAAAGCGATAACAGTCTGCTGTCAGTCAGGCCAATCAGAACGAATGCTGATCACGAACACAAGATAATATAGCGTTCACAAATTAATGAGAGTACAGGGCATATACAACTTCAGCCTAAGACTCATCAATGTTAAATCTTGCTTCTTTCTGTAAAAGATGAATATGACATGACCTAAACAAATGCAACGGCAAGTTTCAACCGGTGAGGAAAAGCTCGGAGGCAACAGACACTACACTACGCCTAACAGTATTGGTTCCATAACACACAATTTACATAACACACATCAACAAAATCAACTCTAGACTATATGCAATATGAAGTTTCTCAAAATGCAAAATTTTAAGTACAAATGATTAATAGACTCAATCAATAATAACAAAGGATTACAGAAAAATCAGAGATTCCATTCCAAACCCAAATGAATTAGTATAAGAATTGATCAATTTTTTTCATTTCCAACCCAACCTCAACATGAAAAGAAAAATAAAAATAAAAAATCTTCCTTTTAAAAAAATCCGTTGAATTGGGATTTTGGAAATATCACTGGTCACAAGAGAAGACCTGAAGGGGCAAGCGCCAAGCCTCGGATTTAGGAAAGCAGGTGTCGTCGAGAGACTGGCTTTTGCACCATCGGCACTGCGGGTTGTGGGAGCACTGAGACTCCGACACGAAGTGGGTGCAGTTGGGTGGGATCTGACGCTTATTGTTCCGACCTAATGGCTTTCGACCGCTTGATGAAGATGCGGCGTTGAGAGGTTGGAGGAGAAGGAAGATGACTAGGATTGACACCAAGATCCGGAGACCAAAACCCATCTTCAGTCGCTCGCTGACAATTCTCTCACAAGTCACGGCTCCACCCAGAAACTGAAAGCCCGAAAGTGAAATTTTCTCCTCCTTTATTTTAATTTATTTTTTTGTTACTGTGAAAAGGCTAAAAGAAGAGGCAGTTACCGCACTTGGTTTTTCATGTGTAGTAAAAGTAGTAAGTGGTAGGAGGAATCATTCTCATTTTCATTCTCCTATCACCTATCCAAGACCTTTTTAATCAGCTTCTAGATTTCTACGGAGCTTTTTGTCCAACACGTTAAACGGCGACGTACGGTCTGTGTTTTCACCCTTTTACTTTTTTTATTTTTGGCGAAAATGCACTTTTAGTCCCTACATTTTGGGTCAATTCCTATTTTGGTCTCAAAATTAATTTTTTTGCTAATGTCATCCCTAAAAAAAGAAAATCGTTTTTAAAATGGTCCTTTCCGTCAGGCTAGAAACGGAGAAATCTTACGTGGCTAACGGAATGCCCTATTTGCTGCCGTGGCGCTGACGTGGCTATTAAAATATTATTAAAAAAGATTATTTGTCAAATTTTAAATGTCATGTCAGCATTTTAATTTTTTTAAATAAAGCCACGTCAAAAATTTTATATAAAAAAGAAATTAAATTTAAAAAAAAAACCTTAAATCTAATTTAATTAAAAAAACAACTTGTTTCTCAAAAAAAAAAAAAAAAAACTAGGTGTTCTTCCCCATCAAACCCAGGAAGAACTCAAACCCACATTCCCAAAAAAGAAACCCACTTGAATTACAGAAAGCCAAACTGAAAGGAGTATAACCCAGAAACAGCTCCTTAAAGCTAAATCACAATGACCACAAATCAAGTAAATCTGATTAGAAGTGGCCAAAAAAAAAAAATTAAACAACAATTCCCATCGTGACCAGCGATTTGGGTTGAACGATTTCTCGGAAACCAAACGATGGGGAGAGCTTGAACGCCGCAATCTAACCATCGACGAGACCAAACCTCAGTCGCGCCGATCGATCAGCGGTCGCTTGACTCAACCACCCAACAAGGACTGCAGAAGTTGTCACCATTGAGGAGTTTCTTCAGGTCGTCGGAGATGTACCATTGGGTTGGAGTCCATTGCCACTGCTACTGTTAGGATTGGTGAAGGCAAAAGTGAATGGGTTTCATTTTGGGTTAGAGATGGGTTGTGGCTACTATTAGTGATGGGTTTTGTTTTGAATTTCAATTCACAGATCTGGACGTGATTTTCTGGATTGTTTGTGGAGTTTTCAAGGAGGATGTTGTGTTTGGTTACCCAGAAAGTGGAAGAAAGAAAAGGAAAAAAAATGAATTACAGATTTTTTTTTTTTTAGGATAAACTTTAGAGAAACAAGTTATTTTTTTAATTAAATTAGATTTAAGGTTTTTTTAAAATTTAATTTCTTTTTTATATAAAATTTCTGACGTGGCTTTATTTAAAAAAATTAAAATGCTGACATAGCATTTAAAATATGCCAAATAATCTTTTTTAATAATATTTTAATAGCCACGTCAGCGCCACGTCAGCAAATAGGGCATTCCGTTAGCCACGTAAGATTTCTTCGTTTCTAGCCTGACGGAAAGGACCATTTTAAAAACGATTTTCTTTTTTTAGGGATGACATTAGCAAAGAAATCAATTTTGGGACCAAAATAAAAATTGACCCAAAATGTAAGGACCAAAAGTGCATTTTCGCCTTTATTTTTTTAGGAAGCTTTCGGGGGATTTGGATCCGGTGCAATAACTAGGAAATTGCACCGGGAACAATTACACCACAGCCACTCATTAACTTTCATTTTTTTGAACTTCAACTTTTTTAGCTTTTTTTTTTTTTTAAGCAATAGTTGAGATTAAAATTTTATTTTTTTAACTTTCAATCCCAACCATGTATTACTATTGCATCAAGTGCAATACCTAAGGTATTGCACTTGATCTGAATCCCCTTTTAGCCTTTTACCTAACACCTAAATAGTAACATCCATGATTTTATTTTTATTTTTTTAGGGATATATATATATATATATATTATTTTATTATTATAGTTGACATAATGGATTTTTTTTTTTTTTTTTGAAAGCAAAAACAACTTCATTCAATTAGAAACAAATAGAAAGTCCAAGTACAAAGCCTCTAAGGTTAGGGGGTGAATCTTCTAACCAAACAATATCCTCACTTAGATGCCTAGCATAACAAGCTAAAGAGATTGCAACTCTATTTGCACTACATCGAATGTTATTAATTTCCACATTACGTAGACTGCCAGCCATACATCGAATATCATCATAGAGATTTCCCATGCAAGACAAATTTATCTATGATGAGTTGATGGACTTCATTCCATTTATATTGTCTCCTTCCACAATCAATTCTGAAAATCCAGCATTCATTACAAATTCCAAAGCTTTTCTACATGTCAATACCTCTGCCTCCTCAGTATTCGCCATTGCTTAACCCTTTGACGATAATGATGCCATGACTTGAGCCCTATCATTCTGAATTACCACTCCTATACCTAAAGCTGCCATGTTGGCAAAAACTACTGCATCAAAATTAAGTTTATACACAGATCCCTCGAGTGGCTGCCATACCTATGATTGTCCATTAAACACTCGAACAACTAGCTATGTTTGTGCTCCTTTATATTCATCTAAAAAATTTCTGGCTCTTGCATTAAGTCTACCAGGCTCCTGCAGATTTCCTCCATGCACTATCAGATTATGTTGGTTCCAAATCAGCCAACATTGAACCAGGAAAAACTCAAACTCATCCTCATTAAGCTTGTGCAACAAATTTGCGAATAGCTGCAACACATCACCTTGATCAGTTAGGCCTTTTTGAAGGGTTCGACTTTGGCATCCAGCCCACACATCTTGAGCTGCTCCACACTCCCACAACGCATGTATTGCTGTTTCTGGGAACCGTTGGTAGATTTTACAAGTATCATCCTTAATTATTCGTCGTCGCAACTGTAACACCCTAAACCCATACCAAGGATTTAGATGCATAACATGTCTTATAAATAATCAACAATAATATAATGGAATAGAGCATAATTAAATATCCACAAACCAACTTCAAACCATCAAAATCTTTCCTATGAAATCCATTAAAACAAAAATTTAACACTAAAGTCTTCAAATACAATCTGAAACAGTTCCACAAATGTCAAACTCACTATCTCAAGAAAAATATGCTAAAATAATCCATCAACTAACATAGATCCAAAAGTAGTCTTCAATCTATGGCTCCAATGATCTACCATCAAAAGATATTTCATTGCTCTAATCTGAAAGGGTGGAGAAATGAGGGGTGAGCTAGAAGCCCAATAAGAGACTACATAACATGAGGATGTCTTTCAAAACAAAACATTAGTATCATTGACAACATATAGCATTTAGAAATAGTTTTAACAGTAATAAAATATATTCTGTAAGGACCAAAAGCTCATAAAATCAACTTCAAAACGTTACTGTTGCTCTATTCACTTAAGAGTCCTCATACAATACATTTGGTAGAGAGGGTTCAACAACAAAAAAGCCACTTCTCGTAATCTCTTGATTCCTATTTATACTATTCTCTGTTTTCATCGTAGCCTTACACCTTGCAATCTGCGGTCCTTCTCCCGTGACACTTGTCCGTCGGTAATGGAACAAGATTCCACTTTGCATCCCGCCGTTCGTGTCATGTCCACATTAATGCGACGGATAGAGGAGATGCTTGCTAATTAATGCGGCGAATGGTTGTTGCCAAGCATTTAATGCAACCTTGCAACCTTCCAAATCACCTATTACAACCAGATATTTGTAACATGCCCCTTATTTAGTTATCGTCCACGCCACCTCATCTTCGGGCACCCGGAGAGACCTCATCTTTCATTCTAAATGTTGGCCTTCCTTTCTTCGGGTCCTCGGGTTCTTAGGTCCCTCGGGTCCTCACAATGACCCCTTTAAAACTTGAGTTATGAATCATGTATTAATAACTAAGTTTTAACTTCTTATACACGCTTCTTATCCATTTTATGCTTTCACACGTACAGACGTCTCTTCACTGCCCCATGATCCGCATCTGGCGCCTCGTATCCCACGTTGAGGCATTTATGGCACCTGACGCTTCTTTTCCCGTGCACGTTCTACGGTTGGATGAGAAATGTACGGTTCAGATTTTGCTCTTAATTATGAGCGGGAAAGTTACCGCTCTTATTCTTTTACCCCATTACTTCCACTTCCCCCACCCCTATAAAAGCAACTTTTTACGCTGGATAAAGCTCATTTTGCCATTTCGAAGGATTGAAAGAAAAGTGAGCTCCCGAGGACCATCCTTAAGCGATCTTCAGAGGTGTGTTCATTTTCCTTTCCTTTTTTCTCTTCTTGCTTGCTTTCCTCCTCTTGCGGCGGGGTTAATGGGTAGATACGCTAAGTTAGTGAATACGGATGAGGCGAAAGCCGCTTTTAAGGACCGATATCGGATCCCCAATGACGTAGATATTACGTATTGTGAGGTAGAAGATATTCCACTGGTGTCTCGGCCACCTGAATCCATTTTGATTCCGATGATTGCATTTATTGAGGGGTATGGAAATTCCTATGGGTAGAGTAACTAGGGATTTTCTAATAAATTATAGGCTTACCCTTCGCAATGCTCCCCAAATGTCCTTAGAATTTTAGGATGCGCGGATGCCCTCAATCGAAAACTCGGGAACTAACTTGACTCGGCAGGATGTAAATTGGGTATATAATCGCCAAAAAGGGGGACAGACTAAATACTATATGAAGTGTAGAATCCCTTCGTTAGGCTGATTTCCGTTTACCCGATTCAAGCAAAGGGATGGATGAAGATTATCTTGTCATCTCGGGCAATTGGCATGACGGATTGCATTGCCCTACCCGAGAAGGGGTACCGAGGTAGGATTCCCGAGGACTAACCTAGCACTTAGGACTAACCATATTCTTTCTCGTGCTTTACACCACACCACGTATTTGTTTAAATGCCTTCATTTTTTGTTGCGGACGATTACCATACTTGCCCCGAATCGTCCCGCCGTGAACCGTGCCGATTTGAACAGATTCTTCGATCGGAGATATTCGTACATAGGGACGGACAGCTCCGAGGGCCGACCCACCTCATCCTCGGATACAACCCCTCTACTAAACGCTTCCAAAGCCCGAAGAACGTGATAAGAGCAAGAGATTTAAGGCTAGCTCAAATTGACGTTTCCTCCCGGGATTCTTACTAGCCGTACCTCCCCTGCAGAATTCGGGACGCACAACTCCCCGCTTCACTCACCGCCATGATCTATCCTCCTTTGGAGCAAACCGCTAATCTCGTTGTTGAGGAAAGAGGCGCCACGCCCGAGCTTCCTTCTCTCGAGGTGACGGAGGAAGACTTTGAGGTGTTCTACCGTCCAGGACGCTCCTTCCGGTTCCCTAACCGTCCACCGAGTCAAATGGGTTTCCAAGAAAAGAGCCCGACCCGTTGGCCCTACTACGGAGCACATGCGAGTGCGGCTCTTCGCCGGCCCGTGTCGGTTCCTCCTCGTCCCGTTACTCCAAATTTGTTACTCAGCACCCCCTCGGAGGCGACGGATAAAAACGCAAAAGGGGTCGAGTAGCAAACATGTTATAGACATCGAAGAAGGGGAAAACCTTGACCCTCCGTTAAAGATACCGTGGCCGCAAAGGCCCCTTCCAAGAAAGTTGCTCCCACCTGGTTCTTCGAAAGACCCCGGTAGTGAATCTACAAGGAAAGCATCAACTCCGGCGGCCCAACTTCACTCTCGGCTCGGCGCCTGTTTTGGATGACGCCAATCTGCGGGATCCGAAGAAGGGAAGCTCGAGCTTGGTGGCCGAGTGTCTAGAGAAGGCTCTATGCCTTCCCGAAGACATGGCAGAGTTGCGGTCCTTCCGTAAGAGGGAGATTTTCTTGTCTTTGAAGCAGGACTTAGCCAAGGTATTTTTTGAAGTTTTTGGTGCATTCTAAGTATGAGTTTAATTATTTATCATGACTAACCTTATTAACTCAAATATATCATAGGCGGTCCAGGCTTCATTCATGGCTGAGGAGTGGGTAGATCATTCCCTAGATCTTGCCCGAAAAGCTGATCAAAATGCCGAGGCGGCAATAAAGGCACAAAAAGAGCCGAGCCGAACTTAAAGGAGACCACTCACTCACCTATCCGAGGTAGAAAAGCTCACAAGAATGCCGAGTCGGCCCCGAAAAGCTATGAGTCGCAAGCAAATCTTGCTCTTGAGGCCCGAAACGGCTGTGCGGAGCTTGCCCTCACCGTTGTCGAGCTCGAGCAAGCGAAAGAAACCGCCGGCCAAGAAGGAGCAAGAAGCGAGCCGTTGCCGAGCAAGCGGCGTATGATGCCGGGATGAAAAGCTTCGACGGCTTAACCGCCCAACTTAGAGGAGTTGCCGGAGCGTTGCTCGGAGGTGTGGGGCCGCGCTTTGGACGCCGGCGGGAGTGGATGCTGACGCAGTACTCCGTCTTCCCGACAACATTGATTATCCCCCTGCTTTATGCTTAGCCCCTACTCCTCCAGCACCGACAACTGATCCTGTAATGCCTACCCCTCGTCGCTCTTCTGATACCCCAGTCTCAAAGGACCCTTCTTCCCCAGCCCAGCCCGTGGATGAAGTAACTGAGGGTGAATTGGCTGAAGAGCCAAAAAAGAAGAAAAAAGAAAAAGACCCAGAGAAAAGAAAAGACAAGCAACCTGTTGCGTAGTCCTTTCGTAGTTATTGCCTTATTTTTTGCTTAGTCCTTTCGTAGCTTTTGCCTTATTTTTTACTTTATATATATGTAAGGGGCCAAATGATTGCCCCGGTTTTGTAACAGTCATTTGCTGAGAAATGAATACTTAGCTCTTTTCTTCTGTTTCATATACACGTCTTACTACAATATGCTGTCATTTTTATTTGTCATTTTGTATGTGTCCAGATAAAAACTTACTTGAACTAACAATCATAATTTCACTACGAAGTAGTTCATTATACTTGTGATTTTAAGAACCACGAACAGTTTGACCTGAGCACCATAATTTCACCACTTGACCTTCTTTGACGTTTGAAACGGAAAGTTTGAGGTTCAATATGCTATTGAACAACAAGGCTCAATGATTTGTTTTATGTTAGTGCTTTACATATTTGAGATTTCTTTAGCCGTGTTTGTTGGACTTACAATTCCTGTGTGATGGTTTGCAAGTGATTAACTTTTCTTAGACTTGTGGCCCGAGGAGCCGAACAAGCACTAAGGTCAGTTTAACACTTAGGTTTTTGCAAGTGAATAATTTCTCTTAGACTTGTGGCCCGAGGAGCCGAACAAGCACTAAGGTCAGTTTAACACTTAGGTTTTTGCAAGTGATTAATTTCTCTTAGACTTGTGGCCCGAGGGGCCGAACAAGCACTAAGGTCAGTTTAACACTTAGGTTTTTGCAAGTGATTAATTTCTCTTAGACTTGTGGCCCGAGGAGCCGAACAAGCACTAAGGTCAGTTTAACACTTAGGTTTTTGCAAGTGATTAATTTCTCTTAGACTTGTGGCCCGAGGAGCCGAACAAGCACTAAGGTCAGTTTAACACTTAGGTTTTTGCAAGTGATTAATTTCTCTTAGACTTGTGGCCTGAGGAGCCAAACAAGCACTAAGGTCAGTTTAACACTTAGGTTTTTGCAAGTGATTAATTTCTCTTAGACTTGTGGCCCGAGGAGCCGAACAAGCACTAAGGTCAGTTTAACACTTATGTTTTTGCCGATACAGAATTGAAACGAACAGAAGCCTCATACAAAAGGAGATTCTTTTCTTAATAATAATATCGTCGTAAGTTATTTACATTCCAAGGGCGAGGAATCACCCTTCCATCCAGATCCTCTAAACGATAAGCCCCTACACCTGCCATTGAGGTAATTCTATATGGGCCTTCCCAGTTAGGACCCAATTTTCCCCAGGCGGGATTCTTTGCTACCCCCACTACCTTTCTTAGTACCAAATCTCCTGGTACCAAGGGCCTGGTCCTAACTCCCTTGTCATATGTCTGCTTGAGCTTCTGCTGATAGTTGCCCATCTTCACATTGGCGATTTCTCTACTTTCCTCAATAGTATTCAAACAGTCATTCATCAGATCATGATTGCTCGCTTCGTCATACTGGTCGGACTTCAGGGTGGGAAAACCTGACTCCAATGGTATTATAGCTTCCATCCCATACGTCATTGAAAAGGGAGTCTCGCCTGTTGATCTTCGGGGTGTGGTGCGATAAGCCCATAATACATGAGGTAATTCTTCTACCCAGCCTCCTTTAGCGTCATCCAATCGTTTCTTCAAACCTGCCAAGATGACTTTATTTGTTGCTTCGGCCTGTCCATTTCCTTGGGGATAGTACGGCGTGGAATATCCATTTCTTATTCCCATTTACGCGTGCATCGCCGGAAAACTTTGCTATCAAATTGAAGACCATTATCGTATATCAAGGTGTGTGGGACCCCGAGCGAGTTATGATATTTTTCCGGATGAATCTTTTTGCATCCACATCCCTAATGTTGGCTAATGGCTCGGCCTCCACCCATTTCGTGAAGTAATCCGTGCCGACGATGAGCCATCTCCTATTACCTCGTTGCCCGAGGAAACGGCCCGACGATATCTAAACCCCACTTAGCAAAGGGCCATGGGGCCGGACAACGGATTTAAGTTACCTCCGGTTGATGTACATTGGGTGCAAACCTTTGACATTGATCACACTTCTTGGCATACTCTTGAGAGGTTCTGCCGCATGCTTGGCCACCAATACCCTTGGGTCATGGCTCTATGAGCTAATGATCTTCCTCCGGTGTGGCTCCCACAAACACCCTCGCAATTCTTCCAAAGAAAGGTTCCACGGCTTCGGGATGCACGCAAAGGAGGTACGGACCCGCATAGGAACGCCTATAGAGTTTTTTCTCCTCCGACGGCCGCAACGGGGTGCGCTTCTTCGTATCGTCTCGGCCATCTTTCTATCTTCGGGTAGTATTCCGTGCCGTAAGAAAGCTATAATTGGGTCCATCCAACTTGGGGCCTACATGAATGCCGTGAACCCGTCTTCTTAGGGATCTTGGTTAAGCTAGAGGACAACAAATCCTCCACCATAACCATACGCGGTAGCTTCGATCCCAAATAAGTGGCTAACATTGCTAATGAATCGGCATGAGAGTTATGTCCCCTTGGGACTCTGGCATCTGAAACTCGAAACAAACCCAACACCCCGTGGACTCGTTTCGGATAGCTTTTCATCCGCTCATCTTTTGCCTCAAACTCTCCATTAACTTGCCCGACCACCAATCGGGAATCACGAGAACACCCTCACTACTTTTCCTCCCAAATGTTTAACCATGCGGAGCCCACTAAGAGAGCCTCGTACTCGGCCTCATTATTAGTTGCTGGGAATCCCAATCTCAATGACTTTTCAATGACTAGTTTCTCGGGGGATATTAACACAACTCCAACCCCGGCTCCCTTTCGATTTGATGCCCCATCCGTGTAGACTTCCCATGGAATGATGTTTTCCGTTCCAATGGACATTATTGACATCACGGCATCTTCGGGATAAGCCTGACCGTCCGTGAACTCGGCCACGAAGTCGGCAAGGATTTGCCCTTTGATAGCCGTCCGGGGCATATACTTGATATCATAAGCTCCCAGCTTGGTTCCCCACTTTGCTACACGACCCGTATAATCCGATTTCCGCGTGATAGCTTGTAGAGGGAACTGAGTGAGTACCACCACGGTGTGAGCTTGGAAGTAATGAGGAAATTTCCTTGTTGCGTGCACCACGGCTAGAAGCGCTTTTTCCAGCAGTAGGTATCGCTGTTCAACTTCTTGCAAGGACTTGCTGACATAGTATATTGGTTTCTGGACCCCGTCATCATTCCGTATTAAGACAAGACTTACGGAGTGATTTGTGACGGCTAGATAAGCATATAGCACTTCTTCCTTCTCGGGCGTTGATAGTATCGGCAGTCTAGATAGGTATTGCTTTAAATCCTCAAAAGCCAAATTGCATTCATTAGACCACTGGAAATCTTTCCACCTGTGCAAAAGGCGATAAATTGGGCGGCACTGCCGCCGACCGCGAAATGAACCTGCTCAAGGCCGCAATCATGCCGGCAACCTCCCGCACCTCTTTCGGGCTCCGAGGGGGATGCAATCCTAAGACAGCCTTAATTTGGTCAGATTAATTTCAATTCCCCGATGAGTAATCATGTACCCCAAAATTTTCCCGAGCCCACTCCGAAAGAACACTTTGATGCATTCAAGCGTAACTTATACTTTCTTAACACCGAGAAGGTCTCCGCAAATACGTAGGATGGTCTTCCGTCTTCTTACTTTTGATTACCATGTCATCGATATAAGCTTCCATGTTACGTCCCATTGCGCATCGAACAGTCACCATTCGTTGATAGTGGACCGCATTCTTTAGACCAAAGGGCATTACTCGGTAATGGTAATTACCATTCGGAGCACGAAAAGCCGTCTTCTCCGATCATTCGGTTGACAACGGGATTTGGTGATACCCTTGGAACGCATCCAAGAAGCTCATTCGGGGGTGCCCCACGCTGCATCCACCAATTGGTCAATTCTAGGAATAGGGAAAGGATCCTTGGGACATGCCCTATTCAGATCTGTAAAGTCAATACAGACTCTCCATTTCCCATTCTTCTTTTTTACTACAACAGTATTGGCCAGCCATTCAGGATAGAAGATCTCCTTGATCGCACCGGCTTGCTTTAGCTTCCCCAACCTCCTCTTTAACCGCCTCGGCGTGCTCTTGAGATGCTCGCCGAGGAGGGGCCTTGTCTAGGCGTCGCATGAGGGTTAACATTCAAATGGTGGCGGATAACCTGGATTAATTCCTGACATCATAAGTCGTCCATGCAAAAACATCAATGTTATCTCGCAGAATTGAATCAACTCTTCTCTTTCCGTGTCGGCGGCTTGGATCCGACTTGAAAATACTTCTCTTTATCTTCCCCAATAATTACCTTGGTTAGCTTCTCGGCAGACCCTTTCATCCTCAACGGGCCGACTTCCCGAGGCAACCTCCTTTAATTGCTATGATGTTTCAGGAACTTCCCCTTCCAACGAACCTCGGCCCGTACGAATAGTGGCAGACATTAGACATTGCCTAGCCACCGTTTGACTGCCATGTAACACCCCCACGCTTCCCCCTGTAGGGTACTTCACCATCACATGTAAAGTTGATGAAACCTCCATTGCATGCAACCACGGCTACGGCCAAAATGGCCGTGTATGGAGAATATGCCATAACAACTATGAAGTTTACTGTACCTCGGAACCACTCCACTGCACGGGCCTTAATCATTCCTCGTGGGATCACCTGGTTTCCATCAAAACCGACCAAGGGATGGTCGTATTTTTCCAAGTCCTCTTCTTTCAACTTTAATCCATTGAATAGGTCCGGATACATAATCTCTGCACCACTTCCATCATCCACCAAGACTCGTCTTACATCATATCCCCCAATACGAACTGTGACGACCAAGGCATCATCGTGGGGTTGAAACGTTCCCTCTTTATCCTTATCAGAAAAACCCAAAGTAAGCGTCACCGAGGATCTGAGTCTTTTACTTGTTTGATGATTCTCTTCCACGTCCTCAGTCCCACACTTGTTTTGAACGGACATGATCCGAGAAGGGTTCCCAAAGTCTCCTCTCTTCTGGGTCAAGATGAATTTAATAATCCCTAAAGATGGATGAGGCACGACCCCAAAATTTCCGAGTATCTAGTTGTTCCTGGTTCCCATTCGGCTTTGCCAATAAGTGGTTGATCTTCCCGGCCCTAATCAATTGATTTAAATGGTCGCGCAACGTCCTGCACTTCTCCGTGGTATGCCCCTTATCCTGGTGGTAATGGCAGTGGAGGTTTTGGTTCCTCAGGGATGCGTCGCCACTCATTTTGTTTGGTGGCCTAAAGTATGGCTCATGCCGAATTTTCTCCAGGATGTGATGCACAGGCTCCTTAAACAGTGAGTTAACTAGAGGAGGCTCGGAGGTCCTCGGATGGCTTGTAAAGTCTCGTTTGGGCCGAATACCTTGAAACCCCCCTTCCCGAAGATCCTTCCTCTCTAGATACCCTTTCATTTTGCCTTTGCTCTGCATCTGATCCTCCTCTACCCGTTTATATTTATCTATCCGGTCCATAAGCTGACGCATATCTATCGCGGCCTTCATTGTCAAAGACTTCCTTAACCCATGCTCCGTGGGAAGACCCACCTTGAAAGTTCTCACGGCTACACTCTCCACATCCCCATCAATTTCATTATATGTTTCTCAGTATCGGTCAGAATAGGTTTTGAGTGTTTCACCTTCCCTCATGGACATAGACAGTAGAGCATCCAAAGGTTTTGGAATCCTTGTACAAGTTATGAACCTTGATCCAAATGCCCTAGTCAATTCCTCAAAAGACCTCAGGGAACCTTCTGCCAAAGCATCAAACCACCTCATAGCCACGGGCCCCAAACTGGAGGGAAAAACTCTACACATCAATGCCTCATTATTCGAATAAACGGCCATCTTCTCGACTAAAATGACTAACATGCTCCACGGGGTCGATCCTCCCATTATACACAGTAAAGATGGGTTGGGAAAACCTACGAGGTAGCTTTGCCCTGTTTATCCTTGCCACAAAAGGGGATTTGGCAATTTGTCTCAGGGCTTTACCCATTGCATCACTCCCGTCCTCACGATATATTCCATCAGTATCGGCCATCTTCGTCACTTTCAGCTGCTTTGCCCTAACGCCCGAAGACACACTAGCACGGGTCATACTTTGAGTAGGCTCAAACATTGGGGGATGAATTCCTCCTGGGTTCGCTTCCGAACTATCACTGGAAGAGCTAGCATTATCCTTACGTCTCCGCTTCTTACTATCCACACGCTTGCGTAAGTACGCTATCTCAGATTGCATCTGTCGCAACACATCATCGCGAGACATATGCCCCTCAGTTAACGATCGTTGCTCAGCCCTATGATCGCCATCATATGCCTTCACCACCCCCGAAGTATGCCCTTTCCCCTTATCACGCTGGAGACTTACAGCTACGTCCCTGCTTCGTGAGCTTACTGATTCTTCCCCTTCCAAATATACCTCCGCCATACACCTCTAAATGGAATATGCTACGCTGTTGTTGTTCCCACAGACGGTGCCAATTGTAAGGACCAAAAGCTCATAAAATCAACTTCAAAACGTTACTGTTGCTCTATTCACTTAAGAGTCCTCATACAATACATTTGGTAGAGAGGGTTCAACAACAAAAAAGCCACTTCTCGTAATCTCTTGATTCCTATTTATACTATTCTCTGTTTTCATCGTAGCCTTACACCTTGCAATCTGCGGTCCTTCTCCCGTGACACTTGTCCGTCGGTAATGGAACAAGATTCCACTTTGCATCCCGCACTGTTCAGGTCATGTCCACATTAATGCGACGGATAGAGGAGATGCTTGCTAATTAATGCGGCCAGAATGGTTGTTGCCAAGCATTTAATGCAACCTTGCAACCTTCCAAATCAGCCTATTACAACCAGATATTTGTAACATGCCCCTTATTTAGTTATCGTCCACGCCACCTCATCTTCGGGCACACCTAGAGAGACCTCATCTTTCATTCTAAATGTTGGCCTTCCTTTCTTCGGGTCCTCGGGTTCTTAGGTCCTCGGGTCCTCACATATTCTATAAACTATCCAAAATAAAACATTTAACTATAACGCTGTAATCATTAAATAAAATAATAACCACTTTAGTTAGCCAAAATGCACTAAATAGGTAGAAACAATATATTATAGTAATAAACAAATTTTCCACTTATAAAGGTCAATAACAATAAAACAGTAGTTCGATAGGGAAAACATTAAACATTAGCCAGACATAGACATAAGTTGTTAAACACTCGGTGGGTGATTCCCATAAGGAGCAATAACACTAACCTCAAAGAGACAACATTGGCTCCAAAGAGCAAACAATAACACTGCACCACACCACAATAACACTACATCGGCCAGAGACCAACACTTAACCTTGTGTTAGCAAAGGTTGCAGACTGTCTAACTGACCGTTTGAAAATATTCTTACTTTATTATAATATTGTCAATACCAATCATATATCATATGACAAATACTTTCTCAAAAATGTAGTTTCAATCATTTTTAATTTATACAGTTTCAAAACAATATACAACAAAATAATAAAGTTCTAGTATGTGTATAAAACATTGACAATGGTATAAGCTTTTGGAAACTTTCACTTTTGCAATTATATATATATATATATATATATATATATATATATATATATATATATATATATACCAAAAGTATATATAAATATACACGTCTTGAGAGACGTCATGTTCTAAAATCCACTTACCTCTAGTTGCTAAACCAAGTTTCACTTCAATTGTCCGAAACGATGTCAACTAGCACTTAATTAAGGATTAAATAACTCAATAAGGACAGGTTTCGAATAACCAAAAAGTCCTCTGATAAAACTTTTCCTTAGCGACTATGAAGATTTGGCAATATAAAAGTTAACATATCTTTCTAATATACATCATACCTATTCTAGATTTTATATATAATTGTAATGTATTCCCAAAAACTAAATTCTGTTATACTTATATATAAGTACACGTAGACCATCTGAACACCACCCTAGGACATCAACAAGTGCTTAACCTATATAGGAGGTGATGCTACTCCACGTACATATATGAGGATTTGTTTCAAGATCAAATAAAATAATGCATGTCTATAATAACACTTCCATGATAAATTCTATTCTTATGCAACTATTAGTATAATTCTAATATTTTCAAGCAGCCTAGAGACGAAGGTTCCTTAATCAAATACGTGTTCAAAGATATCAATAAGGCATGCATATATAGATGTTTACCTCAATACGATGAATTTTCTGGCTACCCCTAGTAGTGCCACGGTCTTCTATCCTTTCAATTTGAGAAACCCTAATTCTCTACTCTTAATCTTTTGTACGCTAACCACTGATTTCTTTTTCTTTTATTTTTTTATTTTTTTTTTAATCTTGCAGTCTCTCTCTACCTGTCACGTAATTGACTTAAAAGACCAAGTATATATACCTTTAAAATAACACTCCAATTAAGTCTAAGAAGATCAATCTGACTCCAATTAGTACTCTTGAATAACACTCCTACTTGGGTTAAATTTTAAGTTCCACTAAAACTTAAATAAGCTTCAAAGACTTTAATTCCCAATTAAACTCAAATTAAGGTTGTTTAGATAGGCTAGAACTCTAAAGAATTTTAATAACACTTAAACTCCTAATCCAAATAGGTTTTAATCTCTTATCCTTTTCCTTAATTGATAAGGAGACTAAAACTATAATATGAATAATCCACAAAAATAACTCTCACATTACATCTTCTTTTATTTATTTTCTTTGTAGTGACCATAATATAAAATAATAACACCTTTCAAATAAATTAAATAATTCATCAATTCCACTCTAGAAACAACTAAATTCAATTTAAGTGAGGCGGGTGTTACATTCTCCCCCTCTTATAAAATTTTAGTTCTCGAAAATTCAAAACATACCTCAATTTACTACTGCTTCAAATCAGAATCCTATAAACTCCAAAGTCTAATGATCAAATCAACTCATGGCAACAAAATACTTATACAAAATTTTTTTTCCCTACTTCATCCCAACAAATAGGTGACCTTCACCTTTGATCTCACAACGCCTCAAACAAAAAATATCACTTAATCTGACCAAATGTCACACTTCTCAAACTTAGAATATGACTATTATTTAACAAAAGCACCCCAAGGAAAATACACTAGGTTGTAGAACTCAAAGCAACATGATATGCTCCTAATCAATCCATATTATATTGTCTACTATCATAACCACACAATAGTTACATAGACTCAACAACCACAGTTTCACTTAATAAGAGAAAATAAGGAGATGGTACCTGACTTAGATTCCTCAGCATCTTGCCCAATAATGGCAAACACTCTTCTTTGGATTTTTGGCCTTTGATTCGTATCATTAGGCTCAGCCCTTGGCTCACTCTTCAAAGCTGGGCAATCTTTGATAAAGTGTCCAGTATTGCCACATTTAAAACACGCTCCTGACTCTAAATAACATGTTCCACCATGAGCTTTTCCACACCTTGGACAAGTCTTATGTGCCTTCCTGTTTGAATTAGGCACCCGTTGCTTTTTAAATGAATGTTTACTAGACTTTCCCTTAAAAAAATTACTTTGATTTGGCTCCCTTTCCTAATCATTGGCCTTTGAAAGATGATTGCAATTTCTCTTTGCTATGAGAGCTCGATCCACTACCTCTGCATATGTTTCCAATTTAAACCTGGAAATCAGTCCCTGAATTTCCTCCCTTAAACCCCTTTCAAAATGCCTAGGCTTCCTTGCTTCTGTGTCAACCACGTGTGGACCAAAGCGGGACAATTCAGCAAATTTTTGCTCATACTCATACACTGATTGAGTACCTTGTGCTATGCAAATGAACTCAGCTTCCTTTTGGACCATTAGACTATCAGGAACATACCTCTTACGAAAGAGCTCAACAAAATGTTGCCAAGTTATAACTTCTCTTCCATGTGTCCTCTCTATGGCCTCCCACCATTCCAATGCATCACTCTTCAATACAAAAACAGCAAGGATAACTCGTTGCTCAACACTAACCTCCATTGCCATAAAGAATCTTTCTATCTTCTTAAGCCAGTTGTTAGCCTCTATTGGATCCTTTGTACCCTTGAAAGAAGGAGGGTCAAGGTTTCTAAACTTCTCCAAGGCACTAGTCGGATTGGTGGCTCCTACTTGATGTTGCACTATATTGGTTAAGCCCCAATGGCTTCAATAATAACCTAAAGATTAGTGGTTCCTCTAGCATTTGATTGATCATTCCCTGTGTTCCTCCTTGGTGGAGCCATCTCTCTAAGCAATACAACAAAATATCATAAGTACAGATTTTAAATATCCTTAAAGGTCAAAACCAAACAAACAGAAGCTTCCACCCAAAATATCATACTCATAAGTAGGTAAAATATTCTGACATGCTCGCCGCCCAAATACTTTTATTTTGTTTGGAACATGAAGCTTCCAGATCCTTGCCCAAGCCTTACTACTTGAAAGCAGGACAGATCCTTCCCCCACACAGCTTGTCTCTTTCAGTAGTAACCTGGCCTTATGGTAGCCCGATTTAACCGAGTACATCCGACGGAATGGATATTTAAATCTTAGACTTCCTAAAATATTAATTACTCCTAAGTTATACCAGTCTTGAGTCTTTTGACTTAAAGTTTTTGAAATTTGTTAGATTAAAATTAATACAATTTTATATAAGTTTAAGGTTTTAAAATTGATTCTCAAAAAAAAAAAAAAAACTTAAACTAATGAAATTATTATTTTTAATTTATTTCAGCTTTAAATTTCAAATTTTAATGCCTTCTCAAAAAAAATTTTCAATTTTTGATTTTGATTTTTGTAAATGTAATTTGACTTATATTTGTGTGTGTATGTGTATTATTTTATATTAAATATATATTATATGAACTAGGTGTTGATCATTTGATCCTTTTAAATACTCTTATAAAATATAAGGCCTTTCACATTTAAAAACTTGTTGAATTACTCTTAATCAGCTCAAAATAAAGAAAAATCAACTTGATGTGGAGCTAAATTAACCCAAAATTTTGAAAAATGATCCGGCCTAAAGCCGACCATAAATCCAAGTCTTTCTTTCTTTGTTTTCTGTTTTTTTTTTTTAAATGAAAAGAGAATTCCAAGTCTTTTATTAGACAACAAAATCCTTGACTGATTAGATTAATTCAAAATCGGTGGAGAAAGCACAACGGACGGCCTCACTTTGTTGTTGTTAAAAGTAAAAGAGAATCATCAGTTTGGGCATTCGGCCCATAATAATAAAAAAAACAGTTGACTTGCCATTCCTTCATTGGGCCTTCTCTTTCGGCCCTTATAAACCATCCGAATTCATTGATTAAAAAAAAAAACAAAAACAAAAAAAGAACACGTTTTCCTAAGCTAAAAGAAACGTAAAATCGTTCCTGAGAGAGCTTGGCCGAAGTGCCATCTCTTTATTGTTACTTGTTCCTAATCAAACGTTTTCTTTTGTTTTTGGGTTTTGGAGTGCAAAACAAAGCATGTATGTAGTTTGTGTTTGTAGATGAGAATTTTCGCTAACTCCTAAGTTAAATCCACCATGGAACACGACAACCAAAACCCTGATTCTTCTACGATTCAAATCCAGACCCACCATAAACAAACCCTAAATTTGTACCCTAGGGTTTCCAGTTCATCCTCTGCCCAAGATTTAGATTGCACTGATTCCGATTCTCCGCCGGTACTATTACTTTTCTTTCTTTAATTTTGTCAATTTTTGGTTTTTTTTTTTGGGGGGGGAAGATTATAGATACAGATTATTTGCTTGAACTTATGAGTTTTTATTGTAATTTGTTGCTAAATTTATTACTGTTAATTTAGATTATAATCCATATGATTCATGTTTGCTAATATTTTCTGATTGCTGTTGTTGTTGTTGCTGTTTTTTTTTTTTTTTAATTCTTTCTATTTTGATATGGCCAAACCTAGCTAGCTCTCTCTCCTGAAATGGAGGTCAAGAATCTAAATTTTAAGACTCAAACTGAGTTTGGTTTCTGGGTTTTTAATGTTTTATGACGTCCACTCATTGGTGTTTATACTTTAAACCAGCTATTGGAATTCTGATTCTCAGCTCTTAGTGGCCCTTATTAAGATTATGTTTCTATTTCATTAAATAGTTTTGATTTGTTTGTATTTTCCGATTATGGTTTTCGGTGATTTAGAATTGGGGCCTTGTAGGTGATATGGGGTTGGTGGGTCAATGAGTATCAGGTTTTCATCGAATGAAATTAGGTTTTTTGTTCACTTAATTATTGTTAGGCTGACTGCTGCTTTGTGAGTCCCATACGATACAGTAGATTGTGAAAGCTGAATTTTTTTTTTTTTAATTGCATCTCTGCGTTGTTGAGTGATAGTTGAATTGCTTTTTGTTCATACTGATAATAGAATGATGGGGAGTTTAACAATCACAAAGAGCACAATGATTTGCTGTCCACTGCTGTTGCTGAGAACCAAAGATTGAATGAATCTGGAGAATGTGAAACTGACTCACCTTTAGGCTCTAGAGAAGAGAATGATCAGAAAAGGGACTCTAAAGCTGACCATCAGAAGCAAGGAAAATACTTCTTTTACGACTCACCGCTATCTGAAGATACTGGGGTTTGGATACCTGTTTCCGTTCCACCAATGTTGGAAAGTGATCATGAAGAGTGGGCCAAAGGTTTTTACTCGAATGGGGGTTACTTCCCTGAAGGTGATATGGGGTGGGGCCAGTGCCTTGAGGAAGAAAAGCAGTTGACCATGTGGGATGTGATCAAGGAGATGTTACTCGTGGCACGTGGGAAAGTAAGTGCTTTAGCTTCGGGTGATATACACAGGTGTACATTTTCTTTGGTATCAAACCATATACTTGAGCAAGCTTGGAATGAGATCGCCCAGACTCTGACAGAGGCTAATTTTGGCAATGTAAGGGAAATACTTGAAGCAGAGCCGCCAAAATGGTTACCTGACAGTGCTGCTTCTGCTTGTATGCTATGTGGTGTGCGGTTTCATCCAATCATCTGCTCCAGGCATCACTGCCGGTTTTGTGGAGGAATATTTTGTGGTGAATGCACTAAAGGAAGGAGCTTACTGCCTACAAAGTTCCGGGTTGGAGACCCCCAACGGGTCTGTGATGTATGCTGTGTTCGGATTGAGTCTGTCCAGCCATACTTGATGGACCAAGTAAGTCGTGCTGCTCAGCTGCCAACCCATGACCTGACAGACCTCAGTACTTTGAGATCCTGGGTTAATTTTCCTTGGGGACAGTCCATGGAATATGAGATCTATAAGGCAGCAAACACAATTCGCAAGTATAATACGGTAAGAGTTTGAGTTTAATTTTTTTATAAGTAGAAATAATTTTATTTAAAACCTAAAACAGAGACAATACAAAGGAAATAATTTATGTAGATAGGCTGTGTGCTAAAGTATCCCCCAAATAATAATCAAGTATGCAATTTGTCCAAAAAATCAAGTTCATAGACTACTACTATCTAACAACAGCCAAAGGTAGAGATTGGACGAGATTACTTTATTTTATCAATAACAAGCTCTTGTCCCATCCACATATTTCTTTCCCTTCAAATAGTCCACATGAAACATGATGGCACCACATTTGGAGCTCTGTTCCTGAAATAGGTAGGTCTCCTTTGCCATGATTGAAACAAAGCAAGCACTGACTTATTAGTCATGACCCTATCTCAAACCAAATAGCATTTGGAAAAAAACCGATAATTTCATTGCCATTAAGCAGCGAATTAGCATGTGGTCAACATGCAACAACTCCATTTTACTTACACATACAACACTAATCCATAATAATCTTCTTCCGCTTTACAAGATTATCAACTGTAAAAGTTTTCTCCAATGTTGCTGTCCAAACAAACAATGCTACATTTGGAGGCAATTTGCCAATGAACTCTAACTCAACTAACACCTCCTTCCATTGTAAGTGCTAGGTGGAGGGTGAGGTTGTGGGTTCAAGACCCTTTGGATGCTTGTATGAGTTACCAGTTAAAATTTAATTACTGATGCCTAAACCTTCAATAAAAGTCTTGAAACAAATTTCCTGATGGGTTTGGGTTTAGCTTTTAGAATTAGATATATTCCTTAGTGTTTTATTCAAAGAAGGCATTTTAGTAAAGCAACTGTCTTGCTTGCTTTAAGGTTTTTCTCTCTTTCAATTACTGCAGATAAAACTTATGTCTAGTTTCATACATTACTGAGAATGGAGAGAAAAATTTGTATATGTGTTTCTTCATTAATTTCTTGTGTCATCCAAGAACCTTATAGCTTAGCTAACACCTCTTCGTGTTTCTAATGGAGATATCCTGAGTTCAAACCCCCCCCCCCCCTCCCCATAAAGTAACTATTAAATTTATATAATAAAAAAACTTAATTTCTTGTGTTAATTTTATATATTGAATGTGCTTCTAGTGCAATTATCTGGCTAAATTTCTTGGGTTCTTATTTAGTGCTTTAATTGGTGGAACATAAAATTATATAAATGCTCAGGTACCCGAGAAGAAAATTCCAGATGCCATTCTACGACAAGCAAAAGGCCTTGCAATAATTACTGTTGTGAAAGTTGGAATGATGGTTACCTACAACATAGGAACTGGACTTGTGGTTGCTCGTAGAGAAGATGGTTCATGGTCTCCTCCATCTGCCATTTCTACATTTGGTATGGGTTGGGGGGCTCAGGTGAGCTAATTCATCTATAATAAATTTGACATAAATTCTTTTTATCTATTCCAAGTTATATGAAATGGGAGCAAACTGTATCAATATGTTACAAGCAATAGTCATTATGTTACAAGCAATATTCATTGTATGTTCTTCACTTATAAAAAAAATTGTCATTGTATGTTATTTTACCAGATTCTTCAAGGCAAACAATATTAAAAAATTGGGTAAATTTCATTAACTACCCCTGAGGTTTGGGCAAATACCAAACAAGTCCAAAACTTTTTAAAACTAACCAACTTGGTCCCTGGCCACTATTGGTCCTAAACGGCGTCAAGAACGTTAACTATTCTTGACTCACTCCTTTGTTGCTTCTCTTGCCCCTTTCTCATTCTATCTCAGACAAAAAAAAAAAAAAATACCCACAGCCCACAGATCTGGTAGTTGAGACCACAACCACCACCTCAATACCTCACCACCATTGCTACAAAGCCATGCTCACAGCCACCCAAATCAAACCAAAACCATAAATCAGAATTCCCACAGACCCACGCTTACAGCCACCCAAATCAAACCAATCTCAAAATCCACGGCCAAACCAAACCACACTAAACCAATTCCAGCCACCCAGCCATGCAGATCTGAAAGGACACCCACCAAATTCAAACACAAACAGCATCCAAGCAAAAGAGAGTCCAAGTTTGAATTCATACCCACAAAGAATTGTTCACATAAACAGGAAATACACAGCACCCAAACAACACACACACCGTTCATAAGCCCACACCCAGAAACACCAGAAATTTCATCAAAATGCAACTCTTCTCAAACCTAAAACCATCATCAACAAGACCCCCAAACAGAAGACTACCACCACCATTTCAAAAAGAAAAAAGAAAACCAACCCATAGAGAAATACCAAATCAAACACAGCAACCAAACCCAACAAATACCTAAGCCAATACTCAACCATAGAGTAGAGAAACCAAGATTCAAAGCAGATCATGGTGGTAACTTGCAAGCAACTCTCGCCGCAACAACCTTGTGGAGACCATCACCGACGTCCATTGCAGAGAGCATCGCCCTCAAGCTCCACTTAATTGCCTTCAAGCACGTTGCCATGGAGTTAGGCTCGGTGGAGAGTGGTGTGGAGGACCTGATGGATGACTTGGCTAAACAAATTTGTGATCTAATGGTGGAGAATGTGAAGGGGCTTTGGGATGATTTTGTGGGTTTTAATTTCTGGTCTGAGATCCATGAGAGAGGGATGACAGATAAGAGAGGAGAGAGAAAAGAGAGTTAGAGAGTAACATTCTTGTTGATACCGTTTAGGACTAAACTGTGCTAAGGGACCAAATTTGTTAGTTTTAAACAGTTTTGGACTTGTTTGGTATTTACCCAAACCTCAGGGGTAGTTAATGAAATTTACCCTAAAAAATTTGAATAGCCTCAATTTTTGTTCTGTGCATATGTCAATTGACAATTTATCCAAAATAGATATTTATCTCATGTTTAAAATTCAAGCCTGCGTTCACCTATATGTATCTGCAGGAAACTTTCTTATGCCTTGATCTCATTATGTATGAGTTCTCTTTTCTTCTGTAAAATTTGAAACCTCCTTTTCTTTTTCTTATAGGCCGGAGGGGAGTTGACAGACTTCATAATTGTGTTGAGAACAACTGATGCCGTCAAGACATTTAGTGGTAATGTCCATCTTTCAATTGGAGCTGGTTTGAGTGCAGCAGTGGGAAATGAAGGAAGGGCAGCTGAAGCTGATCTACGAGCTGGTGATGGCGGTTATGCTGCTTGTTATACATACAGCTGCAGTAAAGGTGCATTTCATTCTAAATTGTGCATATATCTGTTGAAACCTAATTACAGTTCCTCTTTGTTTCCACTTTTTATATATTTAGGTAGTTCCTTCTTTATACTTGCAGAATTTGATTGTCTTTGAACATGCAGGTGCATTCGTTGGTTGTTCCTTTGAAGGGAGTCTTGTCACCACACGAACAAAGGAGAATTCTCGTTTCTATGGCAGCCAGTCATTGAACGCGTTAGATATACTTCTTGGCTCCTTGCCAAGGCCTCCTGCAGCGGCCATCCTCCATAATGCTCTTGCAGATATATATCAGAAATTTGAGTGGTGATTGGATGGAGTTGGCTATAAACTTCTTTACCAACTTTCAGCACTGATCGATATCAATCTGAAACATTAGTTTGTACAGGTTCTTTGCTGCCATTCTTTGCACATGTAAAGCAATAGGCAGGTGATGTATAGAACGTTTATGGAGAATTTGTGAAAATTACAAAAAAGAGGGGAAAAAACTAGTTCCGTGCACCAATGGTTCCGTGCACCAATGCAATGTATGATTAATGACAAGTACTTGGTAGAGCAACTTATGTCTCTGCCTAAAATTGTATATAATTACTTGAATTGTTGAACAGATTGTGATTTATTACAAGACCATGAAAATCAGTTAAGTTCTAGTGTGCCTCATGGCTCCAACTCTCGCCCTACAATTATGGTAACTTGAGGCCTTCTGCGGGAATGCACTCCCCTTGTTTTTCCTCCTTTTTAATTTTTTATTTTTTATTTCTTAAAGTGAGTTGAAAATAGGAGATCAAATAGGCACAGAGATAAGGCCATAAGGGTATCTTGCAATTGGTATCGATTCAATTATGTTAAAAAAAAATTAGGATTGATTTGGTGGAATGGAGGGAGATTTGGGAGAAGAAAGGAGAGGAGAGTAGAGGGGAAGAAAAGCATAATGTAATTAGTACATTTCGGTCACGTTTCTTTCTCTTTCCTTTCTTCTCTTCCCATCTCACTCTATCCAAACATTCCTTACATAAGTACATTTTTCAAAAAAACATATCTAGCGTATATTTTTTATGACTGTAATAATGTTCAATAAAATTACAGCTTTCCAAGTATTTCCAAACAATACTTGGGTAAGCATTTCCATGAAGCAAACAAAACATGCATCTATGCACTATACTCTATACTAGTTCATTTTATGAAGGCTGCACGCGAAATCAGGATAAGAATATCCATTGAACCGAGCTATATTTCCACATTGTGGGTTTTCTGCATTTGAACCTTTGGACGGTATTGTGCATATATAGGAAGATCTTGTACAGCTGAATAGAACAAGGGAACAGACAATTTTGAATTTTCACTGCAATAAATAGAATAATAAGGAAATTAAAAAAATTAAAAAAAAGGCAAAGAAGATGCCAAAGCCTGCCCCCGCTTTCTTCTCCTTCTTCTTTTTTCTTTTTTCTTTTTTTCTTTTTTTTAATTATATTTTTTTCAGCAAAGCCTACCCCACTTCCACTTGTTGTAAGATAAATAAAATAGATGACGCAAAGAAAAGCCTTCCTGATCACATCATTTTTAATATATTCTTGATGATCCAATTCAAGATTGTCTTGTTCCATAAATAGAATAAAAAATATATTCAAGATTGTCTTGAAACTGTGTAAGGGCAGCTAAACCATATTGACTTTTAAGGGCAGTAAACCAACCGATATTTTTCAATAAATATAAAATGTTTGAGTTTGGCTTGAGTTTGAACTAAGTCTAGAAACTATTTTTGAGCTTAAGCTTAAGCTTGTCAAATAGTTCAAAAGCTTGAACTCGATTTGGCTTTAACTTGATTCATAAGTTACAGAGCTCAAGCTCAATATCAAACTTTTGAACTTGAGATACAATACAAGTATATTATCAAGTCTATATTAAGCATATTATTAAGCCCATTTGATTTAAACATATGGTTCTAACTCCCAATTAATTAAAAGTTTAGTAAGATATCGGTTTATTTGTCAAGCTTATATAAATCTTATTACCAAGCCCATAAACCAACCTAAGTTCGGCTTATTTTTTATCAAACCCTATTGTTCACAAGCATTTTCATGAACTTTTTTTTTTTGCTCAGGCCTGATTTTTTTATTTAAGAAACCTAAAATTAAGACTCAAGCTTAACATGTTTATAAACAAACAAACAAACATGAATGAATTTTTAATCAAGCCAAGCCCGAGCTATTTATGAACAGCTTGGTTCATTTATAACCCTTACTTCTATATTCTTAATCTCTTTTACTAGGATAGTAAATGGACCAAGTTATTAATCAACAATTTGGGTTTGGTTCAAAATTAAACTTATTTATGTTAGTTTATTTAACAAATGATTAAACTCAATTTTAAATTTAGGTTTAACAATTAAATAAACCAAACTCAAACATAATAATGTACTCATGAACAAACTTGAGTATGAGGATTGATAAAATTATATATAGTGCTATATATTTATATATATAAAAGTTTAAAATATACTTTTGTGTGTGTGTGTGTGTGTGTGTGTGTGTGTGTGTGTATATATAGAGGATACTTATATATAGTTGAGATTGATAAATTCAAAATATAACAAATTATTATTTGTAATTTATTGATAATATAAATAGGTCATTTTATAGTAAAAATTATAATAATAAAAAGTTAGTGAATCTAATCTATAAAAGTTTATAAACAAAAATCTTTCTATCTAATCAATTTGAATAATATAATTTTAATTGCAATTTAATTAATAATTATTAGCATATGTTTGTAAATGGGTAAAAAAAATTAAATCATAATATTTACTATATACAAGAAAAGAATAAATTAATCAAGTAATTTGTAAGCAAGCTCAAGTTTATTCAACAACAAAAACAAATCAAACTTGAAATATGTAATTTTGAGCTCAAGCTCAACTCATGTACAAAATAAAACTAAAGGGTCAATCTTAAACTTCTAATGATTTGATTCGGCTTGACTCCTTTACACTACTGCCTTTTTACTCGTGTGTTTAAACCCCCAGTCTTTTACTTGTGTGTGTTACTGGACCAAGATGTGTCACCTCCACAGACAAAGAGAACCAAGGGAGGGCTTTTTGTATAGCACTATAGCCCATTAACAAAAAAATATGGAAGTGATCCAACCTTTTCTTCCACGCCTGAAAATTATTACCATTAGTATGACGAACCTGTTCTTTATGGTGGTGCAGTAATTACACTAGGTTCTTTTACTTTTTGATCGTGGAGGAGAACTGAGACCTCGTCTTTGGGCTGGGAAGCTTTAGAGCTTGTTATGGCATGCGTCTGGCATAGATTTCAAGGGTAATGTTCTTGACATGGATTTAGAGCTTTAAATGCTGCAATTGCATGGCTGTGTTATAGAAAAACTGTTTGTGTTGGTTAGACTAAAAGGGCACAAAATACTAGAAGTATGTCATTCTATTTGGCTGTGTTATAGAAAAACCGTTAGTGTTTCTAACGGAGACGTCCAAGAAGTTTATTGTGTTAAATTGTTCCTAAATTTTGTTATTTTACTTTTATTATGTCATCGTTAGCTTAAAGGAATTTTATTTCTATTCCTAATTAAGGAGAGATTGCCTTATCCATGTCATTTTATTTGGGATATACACACGTTTCAGAGTAGGCAGTCACCTTAATGTATTCATGGAGATTGACTAACTTATTTCGTTAGGAAATCTCACCATCACCCAAGTGTATTTCACAAGAATGCCACTTTCTTCAAATCAATACCCAAAGTCTAAGTTCTAGAAAGAGATTCCCCTCATGAAAGTTTTTCCTCCAGTCAATGAAATGCAGACCCACCGGTTCCCTTCACAGGTTTCTACCATTGTGCAAAGACATTTTAGTCATCATCTCCCATATGTCAAAAAGGGAAGCCATGCACTTTATTCCATTATATATCTAGGGAAAACTACAGTCTAACTAATCTTTCTTTTCTTTCTTTTTTTTTCTTTTTTTTTTTGTGTGGCTGAATACAGTCTAAATAATCTTGGAACGCCTATCTTCCCTCAAGATTCCTTTTCCACTAAAATAGAGTTGACAATTTGCCATTCATTGCAAGATGTATCATGTCATGTTTGATTATAATTCACAAGTCCTATTCAGTTTTCAAAGCCTGTCATATAGACAGGAAAAATCAAAGCAACTTACAAAAATTACAAAACATTCTCATATTGCTGTGATAGTGAATGCAATGAGAGAGAGAGAGAGAGAGGACATGCCACCAATTGCACTAGTGTAGTCAGTAACTCCATAATCATTCAGTTAATCTTGACATCCAAAATCTCTTTCAATCACAAACATGAAATCACTCCAGCAACCAACAACAAATCCATAAACGAAACTTCCTCTCTAAAAAAAAAAATGAAAAAAGAAAATTAGAAGAAAGAATTGAACTGAAGGGGCAAAGCACCACCATGAACTATTTATAATTTAATTTTTTTGTTCTCTATTTTTATGGATGAAGGGGGAACAGAAAATGGATGAAAAAACTAGAAAAGAAGCTGCTCCTACTCACTGTACTTCTAACTGGCATGCCTTGCCAATGGAAACACCCAGGGACATGGGACTTGAATTTTGCACAAGAAGGAAGACCCAAACCAAGAGATCAGTGGATAATTTGCACTACCAACTTCTGTTGAGCCTCTCTACCTGCACCACCAAAACAATCATTAATATACAAAAAAGGAGGTAAACAAGGGAAGATTCCACAGCTGTTTCCATTTAGCCACAAATCTATTCCAAGTTACCTAGTTCTAGAGCTCCCAAGTGTAAGTTCAAGATCATCAGATACACATTCCTCGTGGATCCTTTCTCCTTCCCAGGGCTTCACCAATCCGGTTGTATTACTTCCAAATGCAAATTCAGCTGCAATCCCATCTGACATTGGAACATCTGAGGTGTGATCAATGCCTGCAGGTATTGCAGGAGAGCATGTCCCACTCTGCCCAGGAGTCCACATCCGAGACCCTCCACCTGAGAAAGCCTCCTCCATAAATCCAAATGGGTTGGGTGATACAAGACTAAATGTGGGAGATGATGGCCCACTTTGGGGAATTTGGATACCAGCAAGCCACCGTGAATCGGGCAGGCCCTGACGGCCAGGACTTGGAGGGGTAGACGAGGGCAGGAAAGAATAGTGCTGCCCAGCCCATGATGGGGCAACAGTTGGATCATCCCAGTCATTTTTGGTTCTGGGAGTTCGGGCTGTTGGGGAGCTCAATGGAGGGGTGACTGGAGCACTTATGGAACCTCCATGGACATTAAGATGGTAGGGGAGCTTGGATGAGGCTGACGATGAGCTTGATGAAAGATTCTTCAGCCATGGGATGAGCGAATCGGCATCTGCATTACCCTTGGCATTGGCAGCATAACGCGAAGAGACTGGGCTTGGGAAGGAAGATGAGCCAGGACTTGGATTGTAAGATGCACATGGGCTCGGTTGGTAGGATGAGCATGGACTTGCAGAAGTAGATCCACCCATAATGTCCATTCGATCAACAGGTTTGCATCCCTGCACAAAAGCAAAAAATCTTATTGTTGCCGACTGTCAAAGCAAATAATTCAAATTGTTTAAAAGTCTGCTAAAGAGAATTAAGATACACAACATATAGTAATACCCAAAACTACAAAACATGAAAAATGACCTGGTCAAGAGGACAAAGTATGAATGAGAGAATCTGTACACTCAAGATGGCTCTAGAGAAAGCCTTTACTGTCTTTCCACAATGGCAAAGAAGAGTAGCTAAAATCCAAATCCACAGAGGAAGAGGGGTGTAGTAGACGATCCTACCATGGGTTCTTTTGATACTACTACATGATCCTTCTGTATAAGATTGCCTATGCTCTCAGGCTATAAGAGCCAAAATCTTGGAGATAGATTTCCTGGATTCTCGTGTCTTGTGGTGTACGTGTCCTAAATGCATATCATGTTCTTTATCTTACCCTCTCAGATTGTGAGGTTAGCTGCATTGTTGCCTCTTAAACGTACCCCTTGACATGAGAATTAGCTGTATTGGGGATAATCCAAAATAAAAAGGTGTATTGGGTGCATTAGGAATAGGGTCCCTAATGCTTGTTTTTCAACTTCATTCTTCTCCCTTTTTTAGGTAATATAACTTACCCACCCCCCCACCCCCCCAAAACAAAAAAAACAAAGACGTGAAAATGAAGTTGCAGAGATCCAAGCATGACTTCTAAGTCACAAATTAAAAACAAAAATATTATCAATGCACCACAATTTTTTCTTTTAGCTGAGAGTTACACGAACATGGTTCATGACAGCTTTCATTGTGCCACTCATGAGTGTAAGAATTTTCTAATAATGCCCTTCCCCCTTCCTTTTCTAATGCTTGTGTAACAGATGTTGATGGATTGAAAGTTCTGATCCTCAACAAAACAAATTACAAATGAAATGATCATGTCAATGGCAAAAACACTATCAAATTATCACTCAGCCTTTGTCTGGGACAAAATTAAACCATCATGAAGACTAAAAGCAGGTTAACATCCCATAGAATTTCGATTAACCCTTTGCTTTATATATTTCTATGACTAAACTTATCTTTCTAATTGAAGCTATTTACTCCAAGCAAAAGGGCCAGGGACAATTATAATGAATGGTAACAACACAATTGGAACTAAAAGTATAATGCAGCTTTTTCTATATATAAGAAATTATATTAATTAAGTATAGAACTGAAAGTATAATGCACCTTACAATGAACTCCTACTTTCAGTCATATGGTGAGACCAACTATCCAAAATTTCCTTTTTCAAACTGGACTTGCACCTTTAAATGCTAAACAAACCAAAATGGGATTATTCAATAAAATGTGCCTAAAGGATTCAAAAGGGCAGGATCCTCAAGTGCTTGAGCAAAGTATAATAATAAGAGAAACATTTAAAGATCACATTGTGATCACCTACTGTCTCATTTTGGTACCAAGACCCTCATATCATCACTTCATCACTCTTAAAACAGTAATAGCATAATTCTGCTCATCCTATGCTTCCAATCAAAAATTAATTTCTGGGGTTTTCTCCAAACACTTAAACCATCCTTTAACACACCCTGATTGTTCTACCATTTAACACGATTCCTCTCACTACATTGCACCAAGTTAAGTTTAGTCCAAGCTCAAAAGGGTCAAAACAACCCAAGATTAGAATAGAGAGCATTAACTGCAGCAATAGTATTTAAAGGCATAATGGCAATAATGTAGATTGCAACCAAGACCAAATATCTTTGCTCAATGTCAACAATTGTGTGCTTACACAAAAGACAAGCTATCCAACACCACGTTCCTTAATCAAAAACATCCTCCACCACTGCACGACACGCTTTTACTACCTAAGAAAAGTAAAGGCATGATGGCAATTATGTAATTGCCACCAGACCAAATCCTTTTCTTTAATGTCAAACAATTCACAATTGTGTGTTTATATCAGACACGCTAGCTATAGATAGCTCGTAGTAGCTTGTTGCTCAATCTAAAAAAAAAAAAACACACCCTCCAATACATTAATTAAAAAAAAAAAAAAAGGAATCCAAGGAAAATATCACTTTAATTAACAATTAATTAATGAGAGTAAACAAACTTTTTTTCATTAATAATCTATCATTAATAACACTATCTAGGCCCCACCCACACCATCAAATGCTATGCTCACAATCAAGTGTTACTCGTACAAATTACCCCGGGAATCCAGGATAATTAATTACCCACTAAACAAAAGCTAGATTAGATCCCTAATTTCCTCGCCCCTGATTGGTCACAGAGAAATCCCATCACCGCATTAAAATAACGGAAATACCCCTGCGCACGTGCCCAGTTGCAGTGGCAGTTTCGGAAGTTTAACGGTAAATTAATGTAGCCGAGGGAAAAAAAAAAAAGTAATTTCACGAGAACTGCACAAAGTGCCCGGAAATCAAAATCTCCGAAAAAGGAAAACCGGAGCAGACTGTGAGAAACAGGAAAAAAAAAAAAACACAAACATGACGAGACTACCCTTCCAACATGGTCATATCCACAGGTACTTGAAAAAAAGAAAAGAGGAAACATTCAGTTACATTAAAGCAGAGATAGTTGTGGTCCACAAAATGACGAAACTACCCTTGAAAAGTAGTAGTCGTTGAATATTCGGTCGGTTGACCGGGGGCATTTTCGCCCTTCCGCGAAAGTTCCTGCCTGGTCCTTCTCAGATTCTCAGGGTATTGTTTGTTCATCGAATCTTAAAATTCGTGCGCTTAGCAATAAAGAAAGAAAAGAAAAACAAAAAGACTCTCTCTCTCTCTCTCTCAGATCTGAATCGTACCGCCAGTACATACAAACAATCAATCACAGCCGTCGATCACGTTAGATCAGGTGGATTATCAGTAATCTGACACCACCGCCGCCGGCGCTCGTTTATCTGAGCTGTCCAGTACTTTGCTAACGTGCGCTTCATAATTATACCGAAGGAAAAAAAAAAAGAAAAGTACCAAGACAAAAGTAGAAGAAGAAATTAAACAAAGAAGGAAAATTGAAAATTTGTGGTTGGTGTGTGTGTGTACTGTACTGTGTACCTTTCGGTATGTGGTGCCGTCTTCTTCGACGGTCCAACCGGCCTCGTTGCAGAGAGCTTTGAGGACCTCGTTGTTGTCGCAGTGCTTCGGGAGCTTGTAGTTACCGTACATTCTCAGACCTGCGTAGATCTTCGCGGCGATCGCTCGCCTCCTCCTCTCTCTCCTCTTGTTGTTCTCTCTCTCCTTCCACGTCGGCATTCTCGTCCCCGACGTCATTTTCCACTCCTCCTCCACGACTTTTAACTAGCTCGAACTAGAAGAAGAAGAAGAAGACTAACAGACCTGCTTCACATAACACTGATGAAAAATTTTCCCAGAGAAAATTCCTACGATTCTCGGGAACCAAACGGAAAATCAGCGTAAAACAAAGGTTGGCGCTTTTTTTTTTTTTTTGTTTGGTTTTTCTTTGTTATTCCGGTCAGAGAGAGTGGTTAAATAAAGACTAAAGAGAGAAGTAAGGAGTTTTGAGGCAGGTGAGCTAAATAAGAGGGAATGATTGTAATTGGCCCATGGATATTCGCTAAATTCACGAGAGTGCCACTGCAACAGGCTTTTTGTTCCGGAATCACGGGACTAACACGTGTTTAGGCTTTTTATAAAGGAGAGAGAGTGAGGGTAGCATGAGGTGAGGTGGGACGAGACGGCGTCGTTTTAGGTGGGAGTAAATGTGTGGTTAAATGGGAGGGGAGGGTAATTTGGGGAATTGAATGTAAAAATAAAAAAAAAAAATTTAAAGGGATAAGGCTATGATTAGTCTTCTCATAATGGAAAATCAAGAGGAAGATTTCTTTGTACACCACTAAAACTCCAAACGGTCAATTTCACAACCCCCACAAAAAAAGTTTGAAAATACTACTAATTAAAATCAAATCAAACGGTCAAAATTTGTTTTTAGGGATGGTGGAATGGACACAAGTAATTAAAGCTACTTATATATAATAAGTTAAGTTCGGCTTGAGGTGGTTTGGACTTGTAATCGGATACAAAGAGGTCCAACAAAATTTTTTTTTTCTTGTGCCGAATCTCATTTGCACCAAATTGTAGCCTAATATATTAAACAACAAGCCTAATAAAGCTTAATTTTAATTCTACGGAGAAAAAAAAAAAGGTAAGAATAATTGTACTAATTTTCGCATTGGTAGCTGGATCGGACTCATCAGAGTCACCAGACTGTCCCTTACATCCTCCCAAAAACAAAAAGAATCAGGTGTGCATGTAGTGTCCATTCCAAGTGATTGGAACGGGTTATTTGGCAGTAGCAAATTAAATACTAAAATCATGTACCATACATTTTACAATACTTAACTACCTTGATGCAAAAGATTGAGTTTTTTATTTTTAATTATTATTGTAATCGATTAGCTTATTTTGGAGAATTGCAAACATTCAATTAAAGAAATTTACTATATCTTATATCCTATAAAAAAATTTAAAAAAAATTGGGAATGAAAGAACCAAAGTTAGTCAAGTGAACCCCCAACAGAGCAATATGTGACCTTGTCCTTTCATACGGATGGTAGTTCTTCGGGTAATTCAGGTAGAGTAGGAGGGGAGCGTGCTTAGAAATTCTAATGGACAGTGAATTAGAAGTTTCTCTTTACAATTTGGTATTACAACTGACAATATAGCTAAAAGATGGGTTGTAAGACGCAGATTAGCATGGAATATGGGATTTAAATATGATAATCTTCAAATTGATTCAACTCTTGTTTTACATTAGCTAACAAAAGATGGTGTACGTTTATGCACTAGATAATAGATATTGCTTGCTCCCTTGATATGTGATTGCCCTTGAATTGCTCAACATTGGTTCTGCTCAGGATCTTGAAATGTTGTTTTCAACAGCCTGGTTTATTTGGTATAACAGAAACCAAGTCATTCATGAGGCAAGTCTTAGGCCTCCCCTTCAAATTTGGGAGTCAGCTCAAAGGTTATCTTAGGACTATTATAATGTTAATTCCATACGGCCTCAGCTTGTTTATCCCGGTTAACCAGGATGGACAGCTCCCCCATGTGGATTCTATAAGAATAATGTGGATGGTGCAACCTCTCAAGACCACAGACCTTCGAGTATTAGGACGCTCATAAGAAACTCTAATGGCTTGGTCATTGCTTCCATAAGTAAAGCTTTCTCTGCGCAGTACACTGTGGAAGAAGTTGAAGCAATTGTTCTAGAAAATGGGGTGCTATTAGCTCAAGAAATGAACCTCACAGACATCATAGTTGAATGCACGTACTCTCTGTTGTGCAATCCATCCAAAAGAAGGAGCTAAATGGCAATATTGGTAATATCCTTTAGGGGACTCTTTCAGCTCTTTGTCTTTCGTTCTTGGAAAATCCAACACTTGAAAAGGGAGTCCAACCCGCTCATGAGCTTGCTCATCTAGCTAGTGCTAGTGGGGTAACTCAGATTTGGAAAGGGATGAATCCTTCATGTATTCAATTTCTACTCAGGTAGGAATGTATTTAAGTTTCTCTTTCCCCTGTTTTTCGTTCCCTGTTGTACTTCAATTTCTTAGTGAATGAAATTTCAGATTTCTCATAAAAAAAAAAAAAAAAATGGATTGCCCATCCTCATCATCTGTTTTGTGAGGCAAACAACAAAATATATGGACTAGCTAAAAGGGAAAGGATCTAGCAAAGCAAAATTTTGGAATATAATGCATGCCCAACTTTTGCATACCTACTAAAGGGAGATGTATTAAACTAGGCACTCTTACAGTGCCGGACTGCTACTTGTGTAAACTTATGAACTTTATACAAATAATTAAATATTCCTCTTTTGCATCGAATATAATTTTTTATATTTACTTTTGCTATTTTTCAATATAGTATGATTCATTAGATTCTTCCTTAATGAATGCATTCGTGCACTTGTTAACAAAAACCTCTACAATAATCTAAACATTAGCCTGACTATTAATAATAACAGTAATAAAGTTAGTCGTCATAACCTGATGGCAGGAGTAATATTCTTTTATATATATATACACTAGATTCATAATATATTTCGTAATTATCAATATACAATTCTTTAATAAAAAATAATAAAATAATATTAATAATAGATTTATATAAAAATTAATTGTGACTTTAGAGTATTCATATATATATTTTTTTAAATCAAGCATTCATATTGATTTGTTCAAATTAAAAGTATTGTAATTTATTTGGCACATCCTCACGTGCAAAGTAGTTAAAGTTTTAAGAGGAAAAAGTTCCAACTATAGACTTAATTGCATATTGTAACTACCAAAAAAAAAAAAAAAATCAAGTTGCGTAAAAATTCATGAAAATTACAGATTTCTAGTGTAACATTTTTTTGATAAGCCGTACGGCCATGAAATAAATCGTACAAAATATTGCAAGACTAACCTTAGTAGGTTCGAAGTTCCAAGATTATTCCAAGTTCCAACTACTATTTCTGTGCTAGCAATAGCAAATTCCAATTAGGGAAGTGTGGGTGCATGTAGCCGTACATGTAGGCTTGTAGTATAGGGCTTTGGGTTAGAGGGTGGGTATCACACAAAGTCTAAAAGTGGAATAATCAAGACAAGAGAGAGAAAGTAAAATACTTTAAGCAACCAAGGATTGGGAGATTGGAATAGGAATAGCCTAATAGGAGGGAGGGGGGGCCTGGTGATTGATGGGAAATAAAGGACACGTATGCGGCGGGGCCTCACTGCATGCCGGCGTGCGGTGATCACTAAACTGCGTGGGGTGTGGGAACCTAGCTCTGTCGTTTTTGTCTGCGACTGTGCGTGCGTTGGTTACCACGTTATCATGCATTTCATACATAATAACAAATCAATAACACACACTTATTATTAGTTTCCTTTAGTTTTTTTTATTATAATTATTATAGCTTATTTACATAGGATAATACAAATATGGAAAAAATGAATAGATGTCGTAAGACAATTGGTCTAGAAAATATTTTTTAAATTTGATTGTAAGAAAAGAATAATGAATGATATTTTGAATAATATTTTATATTTTTCATTAAAGTGGTATTTTTTTTTAAAATAACTTATTAACAAATAATATATGAGTAATGTTTTATAATTTTTATGTTAAATGTATATCAAAAAGTTAATGATAACTTATTTAAAAAAAGAACTAATTTTGTTAATTATTTTATAAAAATGAAACAATAATTAAAAGCCTTTAATCAAACAGACAAAAACATCCAATTTTATAATAGATTGAAGTGTCAAGTAATTCATGTATTCAATGGTGGAAAGCTGTTAACAAATTATAATAGATTACTTTAATATGTTGTGAAATTAAGATGTGAGTGTGTTTCTAAATATATATTATATATATATATATATATAATTTTCTTTGGTCCTCCCTGCTAGCTAGCTTGGTCTTTGAGGCCCTCCACAGCCTCCTTTCACGTGACCATACCCCACCAATGAGTCAATGACCAATCTCATTTCATTTCCCATTTATTTGCGTGAGTAATAACTATAACAAGAGAGTTGCATGATAAACAGCCTCACAGCCAGCCAGGTGTCAATGTTAGGGACTTTTTCTTTTTGAGGGTTGGGTTGGTACAAGGACATGGCTTTGGTATTGTGGAGGGTCCAACTGGTATATGCGCTCTCTCTCTCTGCCTTCTAAAAATTAAAACTGTGCTCTTTTTATGGCTTCATCATCTTGACTTGAGACTTCACTTTCAACCAACAACAGTAGGGCTGGGTGGGACGTGGGCCCAACTTGTTCGCGCCACCTATATGTTACCCATATTGATCCCGCCAGTAAATATCTGTTCCTTGATCCCATTTTTTTCTACCAAGCTTTAAAATCCAAAATTGACATCTAATAGTGACAGGGTAGATAATTTCCGAAAACATTAATGATATGATATCACCCTTTCTCAGCGTGACAGAGTTATTTTAGGGGAAAAGATGATTTTTTAAAGATTAAGAATGAAAAACAAAATTCTTGCAAAATTTAAGAATCAAAACAATAATTTAAACTATATTATTATAGAATTTACTAACGTGTCCCTTTCAGATATACATTAATAAACAATTTTATAAAATATTTTATAAAAAAAAAAAGAGAAAGGAGAATAAGTTAATTAAATAAGTAAATAAACCCATATTTATCCAATAAGAGAATGAACTAAACTTAAACAGGTGATATTGTTTAATAATAAATTTAAACTCAACTCATATTCAAAAAAAAAAAAAAACTTTTAATGTTGCCTAATTGAGCAATTCATAACCACCATTAAAATATCTTAAATTTACCATCTCGATCAAATATTAGTCTAATCCAATACTAATATAATTTTTTTTTTTTTATATATATACACAAGCATATCTTTTTTTTTCCTTGTTGTCACTTAGATAGTATCTTGGGGGAGCAGAAAGAAGTTGATAGACTAGACTACGGAGCATAGAGACAACACTGGAAACGAAAATGAAGAGCAGGCAAGGTAGCTACCCCATCCCTATGGCCACGGGTATGATCGATAAGAACGAAGCATAGAGGCCCCACAAAGTGACAAACACAGTTCATATTGGGGGGGTGCAAAATTCAACGAACCACACACGTGCGCCGCGGACTCCACCAGGGCTTATTAATTAACTCGATTGTGATCTGGCCATTGCCCATTTACTCTCTCTCTCTCTCTCTCTCAGCTTTTCTTTTTTGTGATTGGTGCTTTTTTTTTTTGGGGGGGCCCATTGTGCGTGGCACCGATTACGGGAGGAGTATGAAAAGCTTTTTTTAGTTTTGTATATATTTTATTTATAGCATTTGGGGTGGGGGTGTGGGACCCGGTTTCTGATTTTAATCATATCCAATAAACCGGTGGGGTCACGTGATGCCCGATATGCCCGCCACCCACGAGGCATTTTTTTTTCATTTGCATAAACATGGAGTATTTGACATTGCTGCTTTTTTCCATTCATCCTATTGAGGGTTGAGATTGATTGAAGACTACTCTCTAGTTGCACTTTCGGACCTTAAAATATCTTTATTTTTTCAACTTTATTCTTCACAAATAAATATAAAAGGAATGAAAGAATTAAAACGCATCAATTAAACTATGGCTTAAAGCTTAATTGTACTTTCTTCTCCCTAATTTACTCCAGAGTAAAGTTGAATCACCCTGCTTCTAGTATTCATGTAACTAATTGAATATGAGTATTTTCACAAATACAATAAAATGCCATAATATTTTTGCAATAAATTTGAGGGAGGTTAAAATTAAATAAAATATAAAATATTATATCTAAACTTACTACAATTAAAATAAGGCTGTTATGAAAATGTTATGACATTTTGTTGTATTTTTAAACTTCATAATTGAATAATCAACTTTTTAACCTGTTATTTGATTTAGTTTAAGCTCTCTCTCTCTCTCAATGTTGTCATCCATCCACTTTGAGTTTTTGTTTCTTATTTTCTTTTTGTATGAAGATAGGTTTGATTTGCTTCAACTTTTCAACTTTTGATATGAAAGGCAAAATCAAAATTCTGATTAATATATTTATGAATTTCGATGGGCCCAAGCATTGGTTTAAAAGAAAAGAAAAAAAGACTTTTCACCATAGAATTTATTAACAATAATGAACAATAGATACTTGATTAAGTTTTTTTTTTTTTATAAATATTTTTGATAATTGGCGGTGAAAAATTTGAATCTTGAATATTTCTGTTAAAAACACTACAAGGTATCAACCAGTTAAAGAAAGTTGATTGTTCCATAGTCTGCAGAAGTGGAATTAGATTTTAAATAATTCCAATGCAAATAGAACTTGGAATAAATGAATAAAAGGACGATGAGCAATATACATGGTCCAAAAAACAAAACATAGTGACAAATATATAACCATATATATTATATCACACTAGTATGTAATCCATACTACCGCACGAAAATTAATATAATTTAATAAAATAATGGAAATAAATATATTGCATTTTATTATTTAAGTGATACTATTGGTTTTGTTTTGTTTTTTATTTTATTTTATCAATCATGAGTTTAGTTGTGTTTAAAAGACTTAGTTTATACATGTTTAATAAAACTTAGCATTATGTAATTTTTTAACAAATATTTTTATCATACAAAATTCTAATGAAAGAATGCTACATAGACATATATATTCAAGGTTGATTCATACACGGTACATATAACTATGATTTAGTTACTTTATTACAAACCATTTTTAACAAAATATTTTAATCAATTAAATGTGAATCTCATAATGTGCATCTCATAACAATATATAACAATAGAATAACGTGAATCTCATAAATTTTTTTTAATCAATTAAAAATTTCTAAAATTATAAGCATAAAACGTAAAGACAAACAAATAGAATAAGTACTAATTCTTTAAAAGAAAACTTACAGTGAGTTGAGAAAGCTACACAAATAATCTTTGATATTTGAAGAATAATGAGATTACAACTTCATTTCAAAATTGGGTAGAGACTCATGCTGATAACGTCTTTTGAAAAAGAAAAGAATACGTAAAGACAAATAAATAGGATAAGTACTAAATCTTTAAAAGAAAACTTACAGTGAGTTGAGAAAACTACATAAATAATCTTTGATGTTTGAAAAATAATGGGATTATAAATTCATTTTGAAATTAGGTAGAGACTCGTACTAATAACGTGTTATGAAAAAATAAAGAAACATGCAAAATCAATGATAGGAAAACAAAACAATTTTATAATTAAACAATAAAAATTATTGACAAAAATTAAAGAAAGTATAGGCAGATGAAAGAAAATAAACATGCAACATCAATCGTAGGAAAACCACAAAATTATATAATTAAACAATAAAAAATTTACACAAAAAGGAATGACAGTATAGGCAGATGAAAGAAAGCAGTAATCAAACCTTAAGAATGGTTGGTATTCGTTTTGCAGAGCATAAACCAAGACCATGAAAATTATAAAGACATGTACAATCGAAATATTTGGAGAACTCATTCTTATATAAGATACAAAAATACCCAAATACATGCATTACTGATACCAAAAGATTCTTTTGAATTTCCATAGCATTGAATGAAGAAGAGGGGAGCTGTATATTAAGGTACTTGAATCGATGTGGAAAAAGGGGGTGAACCTGAAAATACGTGAGTGTGAAAAAGGGAGGTGAACTAGAAAATACACAGGTGTGGAAAAAAAAAGAAGCACATCAGGATTACAACAGATAGAGGAAAATTAGACTATAATTTCATATTTATAATGACACGTAGCACAATATAGATTATAATTCTAATTTGGAATTGCAATGGAGTTTCTCTCTACTTCACCTATTATATATATATAGATTACTAGAGTGTAAAATATGGATAAAAACCTAAAATTTAGGTACATTAGTATCTTAGATGGAGTAGTGGGTTCCAGTTAGCTCAACTAGTAAAGTTAAGAGATCTGAGGTTCAATTCCCTCTTACACCAAAAACTGATTGGTGTCTTGGTCTGATAATAAAGAACTATTATCAGGAGTGGACGCCATAAGTTGAAACTCTAAAAAAAAAAAAAAAAAAAAAAATCTTAGATGGAGTACATTATATAATAAAATTAATAATTTTCAATGGATTCTGCATGGTTGACAGTTCTGAAGTTAAATAAGCCCAATCCAAGGAGCTGAAAGGCTGAACTCGTGACAAGTTCATCCCTAAATGGTTTAGATAGTTAGGCTCTCATACACACCGAGGTTCAAGTGGATCTTAAATTAAACTAGCCCAACCCAGTTTTTAATATAGACATCATCTACAAGGAACACAAAGCGACAATAGATAACTGCTAAAACTGAGGTTCAAGTGGATAATAAATTAAAAATTAGCGAAGTTATTCAATGACCAACCAGGCTAAGGGGCAGACCATACCAAAATGTAGCTACTACGATTTATATCAAAGTTAATAAAAAATGGCTAATAATTGTCTTGATGCCCTTTCATTTTCCGTGGACAAATATATCGTATATCATCACCTAGTGGATTCATAAACATTTAAACATATATTTACTATCACCATTTGGCATTTATTTAGTGTGACAAGATCTATAAATGGATAAATAAATATTTTAACTATGCCTCTATGGTGAAATTACACTAAAATTTGTAGAAGCTTCAAATTAATTGGAAGTTATATTGAGGAGATACAACTTCTGTTTAGTGCATCTATGTGCTAAACATGATACAATATGAACACATGTTCATAGAAGCTTCATCCATATATAAAATGATAAAAAAAATTCACATTTCTTTTCATAATTGCTAACATGGCCTATAACATTTGGTTCATTATTATTGGTACATTATAAAAATAATGATAGTGGTAAGTCAATGTAAAATAATATTACTCCATTTATCACTTATTATTATTATTATTTAAGAATCTATCACCTTAACAAATTGCTAAAAATGTGGTGAAATTTTTTACTTTAACAATGCTCTACAACTATTCCATGTATCTTATCTTTTTAAGCTTATAAAAGAATCAACATATGTTATCCCACTTTTATTGTTTAACTTTCGGGTTCCACTAATTTGGAATATAGCATTTGTCTTTCTTTCCTTTTGCTCCTATTTTAAAGCTTGGTTACTTTTTTTGTTTGAATTTGAGAACCAAAACGTGGTTACTTAATAATGATAAATAAAAAGGATGTGAAGCATATTATATAGTAATTGTTAGAGTATACAGTAGATTACTCATAATAAAACATAAAATCTGTTTTCACTTTAGAAAATGACATTTTCTTGATAACATAATTGACTTCTCCCACGTCACACAATTTCATAAAATAAGATAAGGATAAAGATATATAAATATATATATATATATATATATATATTTAAAGAAGATGTGGGCTAAGTCCTAGTATTTGAATTTAAATAATAAATATAACACAAACATTGAATTGGAATGGATTATGATGTAAACAAAATTTTTTTAAACATTTTCATTTATTTATGAATTTGAATGTGTATTTGAAAATTGAAAGTAGTGTAGTGGAGTCACTTGGTATTTTCGAATGTGTATTTGTCTTTAAGTTTTGTCACGCCTTAAACTTAGAATGTAATGATATTTTTGAACTATATAAAAATTCAATTTAAAATTTTTTTTTTGTTATAAATAGTTTTTTTTTTGAGAAGCCTATTATAGATGATAAGATAGTATAGATATAGGTAAATGATAAATTATAGATATGATTTAAAAAATAGACCAAAGAATCACAATTAGACCACGTAAACTTATAGATAAGAAAATAATAAATAGACCACGTAATAAGTCATAACATCCTTTTCAAACATTATCGCAAACCCATAATTTATTCCCCAAATGCAAACAAAGAAAGATCAAAGAATCACAATTAGATTTATTTCCTCTCTTCAAAAGGGACGAGGAGCAAAAGTCTAGAGTCTAGACCACGTGTACGGCAAACGTAGGGAAATGCTTATAGACTTTAATTTATTCTTATATATATATATATATATATTTTTTTTTTTAATTAATAATATAAAAAATAAGAAACGCACTCCGTGACGATATTTCTCTCTTTAAGCGGGGGCAAATCCCTTGAACACAGAGATAGCCCACCAAAGCACACACGTCACACACTAAACAATGAAGTCGCGCTAAGCCTAAAACATTAAAAATACACACAAAGAATGCTCGGTGCTTGTATGTAACCCTCAACCATATATTTATCTTATCGGCCCAATCAATCTCAAACCCAGTCAATGCCTTTTATTTATTGGTCCATTTGTTCATTAATTGACCACCATCCAACTATTTATTTATCAACCGTAATGTGTATATATATATATATATATATATTTTTTTTTTTTTCTAAGGTCTTATTTTCACACTTTCTAGTATTTTTAATAAAAAGAACTACCATTCAAATTCTTGAATTATATATATAAACATTTTAAGGCATGACTTACAATTTACCCTCTTAAAGTTTGGTACAATCTTTAGTTTTCACATTCCTAGGAATAATTTTGGTTTCCTTGGGAATCTATTAAGATTCCTAGGAATGTGAAATGATAATATTTAGTTTATTCTTAGGAATTTTAAATGAATTATTTATTTTTCCCATTCTATCTTTAAATTTGAATGTAAACTACTAAATTCTTTAAAAAAAATCTTCCTCTAAATAAATAATGAAAAACCAAATATAAACTATTAATTATGACAAATTCATTAAAATTGTAGTCTAATATTTCAACATGACAAGTATAATACAAAAATAATTATTTAAATAGAGAACAACACACACACACAACAGCAAAAGTGAATACTTGACAATAATAGAGAGTCTCTTTCAAACTTTTTTTTTCCACACGTGAAACCTAAATAAAACTTTGTTAAAGAATATATCTACAGAGTTGTCTATCCTGTTTATGTTATTTTGGAGGGAAAAAATAAAGACAAAGGAAAAGATATTGATGATTTGTTTTATATTTTATCTTAATTGCTTAAATGATAAGAAAAATGAGTTAAAATTGTCAATTTATAAAAAATACAATTTCATTTAAGTTTAGGAATCTGGATTCCAACCTGTTTTAAAGGGAATTTACATTCCTACTGAAAGGGATTTAAGAGGGGAATCCAGATTTTCCTGGCATCTGATTCCCTTGCGTGATTTGCAATCAAACATGAGAATCTTTAAACATTCCTGTGAATTCTAAAACATTACCCCGTACCAAACACCACATTAAAGTTTCAAAATTTGGATTAATACTCCTAAGGTTACTTATTGTTTGAATGTAAGCTCTTTTGATCATGTCTCTTAAATCGCCAAACATTAGCTACATTCGAACTTAGTCACCAATCCAACACTTGCAAAGCCAACCATAACCAGCAAAGCCCAAATGTGAGTGTTTGTGTGGGAGAGAGAGATATGAAAAGTAAGAGGAACTTATGTGTCTATGTGGCGGAGGGGGGAGAGAAATATTAAAAGTAAGAGGATGAAGAGCTAAACAAGAGTACGATGTGGTTAATAATGAAAGTACTTTGAAACCTAATAACATTACTCAAATATTTTTAATTTTTACAAGAACAATATTATGTTTGTTCTTACATTTTACAAAACCCTAACATCTACATATTGTCGTTTTTTTTTTTTAAGAAATGTTTTTTTTTTTTGTTGTTGTGAGAGGAGGGGGCATAAAATGCTCTCATTGCCATAAAAGAGCAAACCAGGTACATAAAGACTGAAAGACACTTTTCAAATCATATGTAAGGAATTTAAATTCGAGTCAAACCACCTGTATGTTTACTAAATAAATAACCTTTTTTTACTATAATTACAGCTTAAAAATAAAAAATAGACCCTCTATTAAAAAAAAAAAAAAAAAAAAAGGAGCAATTTTCAACACGCTTCCACGAGATCCCAGAAAATCCGAAGCAGAAGGAAACGCTTTCATACTTTCCAACTTTGTTGCTTCTCTATCTTTCACACTCTATCACTTTCATTTCTTAGTTCGAAAAAAGGTTATTTATTTATTAACTTTAATAATAGACTTACAAAGCTATTTTTAAATTTACGTGGGGTTGAAATTTTAATGAGCAAGTTGTTGAGGGTTACTTATGCTCCAAGTTTCGTGATTAGAAAATTATGGAAATTAAAATGCTACAGTTGACGACTCGTCAAAATGGATGAGTATTTCCAACTAATAATAACAGAATCAGAAATGAGGTGCTTCCCTGTTTTGTTTGTTTTGGGTGTTTTTATTATTTTTATATATATTTAGAAATAGTATGTACATGACCTGCCAACTGTTCCCCTTTCAAAAACTCCGAAATTTTGGCTAAGCGTTTTTGGTTTTTTGTTTTTATTTTTATTTTTTGCTTGGGCAAAACGACAACTTGGGTTGATTTTATCTCTCGATTTCGTCCCTGTTGTCGTTCCGTTTTTTTAGTTTTTGATTCCGCGTGTCACAAGCTTTCTTGGCTGACTTCACTGCCAACTGTGTGTCTCTCGATTTGTTCAGAGGTTATTGGAGCTCAATAAAAAACCGGTATGGTCTTTTTTTATTTTTCAGGTGGATTAATTTAAGTAAGGGTTCTGCGTTTTATGGGATTTTGAGAATTTCATTGCGTGGAATTAAGGTTTTTATGATTCAGTGTTTGGTTTCAATTCCAATTGATGTGGGACAAAAAGGGTTATTTTGTGTTGATTTAATTTGAAGCTTGGGGTTAAGATAAAAGGGTTTTTTTTTTTTTTTGCAATTGGGGTTTTGGTTCTGAACATATATGCAAGGAGATTGATTGGGAATTTGATTTGATTTGAGTGAATTTTTGTGGGTATTGAGTCGGTTGATGATTGGGTTGTGGATTTTGAGTTTCGGGGTTTAAGGTTTGTGAGTGGGAATTGGGAAATTACAATGGATGAAGGTCAGGGCAGTTCGAATTCATTGCCTCCGTTCCTTACGAAGACGTATGAGATGGTAGATGATCCCTCCACGGATTCAGTTGTGTCGTGGAGCGCAAATAACAAAAGCTTTATTGTGTGGAATCCACTGGAGTTTGCGAGGGATTTGTTGCCAAGGTTCTTTAAGCACAATAACTTCTCAAGCTTTATTAGACAGCTCAATACATATGTAAGCCAATTCATTTTTCACTAGTCTTGTCTGAATGTGTTGTTTTCATTTTGTTTTGTTTTGTTTTTCTTTTTTTGGGGTTTTCAGTTATTCTTGTTTAAGTTGAATTGAATTGAATTTTGTTATGTATTTGAATAGGGTTTTAGGAAAATTGATCCGGAACAATGGGAATTTGCGAATGAGGAATTTATAAGAGGCCAGCCACACCTGTTAAAAAACATACACAGACGAAAACCTGTTCATAGCCATTCATTACAGAATTTACAGGGACAAGGGAGTGCTTCTCCTTTGTCTGAATCAGAAAGACAGAGTTTGAAGGACGAGATTGAGGGACTTAAACATGAGAGAGAACGGCTTCTTTTGGAGTTACAGAGGCATGAAGAAGAGAGGCAAGGATTCGAGATGCAAGTCCAGTTATACAAGGAGCGTTTGCAGCATGTGGAACGCCAGCAACAAAAGATGATGTCTTCTGTAGCTCAAGTCTTGCGGAAACCAGGGCTTCCTTTGAATCTTGTGACGCAATTGGAAAATCATGATAGAAAGAGAAGGTTGCCAAGAATCGGTTACTTCTATGATGAAGCCAGCATTGAAGATACTCAGATGGGGACTTCCCAAACTGTACCTGGAGAAAGTGGGGTGAGTGCTTGTGCTTTGACATCGAACGTGGAGCCATTTGAGCACGTGCAGTCATCATTGTTTGTTTGGGAGAATCTTCTACGTAATGTTAGTGAAACTTTCATGAAAATTAATTCGAACCCGGATTTAGATGAATCCACTAGTTGTGATGAGAGCCCCACCATATCTTGTGTACAGCTGAATGTTGATGTCAGGCCTAAATCCCCTGGAATTGACATGAACTCTGAGCCTGCAACCGCTGCTGTGCTGGAGCCCATTGAGCCCGATGCCTCAAAAGAACAGGGACTTGTTGCTACTACTGTGCCAACTGGGGTCAATGATGTATTCTGGGAACAGTTCTTGACTGAGAATCCTGGTGCAGCTGAGACACAGGAGGTTCAGTCGGAAAGAAAGGAACCAATGGCAGAAAGAATGAAGCAGAACCTGGTGTTCATGACAAATTATAGCAGGGTATCAGGGATGTAAATAACCTTGCCAAGCAGATGGGGGCATCTTACTACTACAGAGAGAACTTGATATCAGTTGATTATTTTTTTCCCGGCTTTTGATGCCCCAGTGGCTCACTTGTAATAAGTTTAGGTATGAAATGGTTTGTTCTCATTATAAATAGATATCCTTTGTTTATAGTTCATCGTTTTTGGTTCTATGTCGACTTGGATAAACTTGCCTGGCTTATCCAGATTTGTTCATTTCAATTATACTTCATCTGATATTGACGTTTAACTTTGATTTTAGCAGTTTTGTGAACTCTTCTTGTTGACCTCAACATTATGTGAAGGCCATGTATCCTACTTTATAATGCATACACAAAAAACACACACTGACATAGGACTTCCCCTCCCATCTGCAAAGCCCAGACTCTAAACCAACCCCACCACTAATACTAACATTCTGCATAACTTTGATATAGTCAACTACTTTGGTTGTCTACTGGCTTTCCTGAAAGGTAGATTGCAGGAGGAGTGGGAGATGTTTACCAAGTGACTTTATGCTATAATGTTTGGAATTTTCGTTACAGTGGAGATGGAGAGGTGTAATCATGTATTGATTTCTTTTACTGAAGTTTTTATAACATGCTAGGGTGGAGGTGTCTGAAATTAATTGATATGCTATTGTACAACACCTCCCATCCTATTACATTGACCCTCCCCCCCACCCCCTCTTTTTTTCTCAAAAAGAGAGAGAGGAATGTAGATAGACTTTCTTTCCCTCTTTAACACTACATAGTTTTGTTATCTTAATAATTCCATATTATTCTGGTAACTATTCTCACCTTTTGCTACATTTGGATGCCGTTTCACTCATTATTTCTCATGGATTCTGCAGCTTTTGAAATAAGCCATGTTGACTGATGCTGTGGACCCAAAAGCACATAAAATATGAGATGGCATGGAATAATGAGCTTAAAAAAGGGTATCTGACATAGTTTTCAGCACCAAAAATAACAATCTAATATTATGTGTGGCTAAAGATACTGATGTAGAGAAAAGTGCTGATGTTCTTCTTGTTGTATACTCTCGAATATCATGACCTAGATATGAAGAATCGAGATTTGTGAAGTATCTTAAAGCCATTTGATGTCATTGCTATCATGTTGCTAGCCTTAGTCAGGCCTTAGAGCATCCACAGCAGTGGAGCTATTTTGGGAAACTGACCTTAGTCAGGCCTTAGCCTTAGTTAGGCTTGGGAAACTGACCAGTATTTCTAGCATACTGTATTGAATCATCTTTCTGTTAGATGTGATGGCATTACTTGGTCTTCTTTACCACGAGAACCAAGGTTAGAATTCTCCTTGCCCAACTTATTGTAATAATTGAATTATCAAAAATAAAATATGTGATATCCATAAACTTCTCTTCTCTGTGTTTTTGTGTGAATTATACCATTGTGCAAAACGTGAGTTGAAACTGAGGTAATGAAAAAAATGTAGAGGAAGACCGAAAATAATATTAGTAAGAGTAATTAAAAAGGATGTGTCAATTAAGGATGTAACATAAACTATGACTTCAAATAAAATAAAATGGAGGAAAATAATACATGTTGCTGACTCTGAATAAGCAGTTGAGGATATGTAGCTGACCCCAAAAAATTTAGGACTAAGACTTTGTTGTTGTAAACTATTGTGCAAAGAACATACTATGATCATGAGAGTGACGTGGGCTCCTAGGGTCTCTAGTAATTATATTTTGTTAAATCTTGGTCATTTAACATGTTTGATCTTGATTTTTAATACTGGCTAACTTCTCAGGTAAATGACAATGTTTTTAATTTGGAAATAAAATGGGGGCTCCCCAATTTTTTAATATTTGATTGCCAAGTGTATGCATGTTCCTTGAACATAAGTTCTGGTCTTACATCTTTTAAACACTTAAAACAATCACTTATATATATATATATATATAATGCCCTAGATTGAGTGTGTGTTGTGGGGTGTGTGTTGAGACCCACATTGGGCATATAATGGGATGATTTGGGCTTTATTAACAACTACAAGGAGCCTCGCTTGTGACTAGATTGGTCCTTTTGAAGTATAGTGCAGATGTAGCTAGCACTTTTCCTTAGGTCATTATATATATATGTGTGTGTGCGCGTGTGTGCGCGCTCGCATGTCTTAACAATCATTGTCATCTTTTTTTATTTAGCCAATTGTCCTTCCATGCAAGGAGCCTCAATTCTGGCCTTTCCATTTCCGAAGCCTAAAAAGCAATTTTGGCCAATTCTCTTTGACTTTGATAGTTTCCATATGGGTATAATTACAATGAAGCTGATGCTTTCAATATGTCCATTTTGTTTTCATTTATTTTCAACCAATGACACAGAGTTTCTTATCAGTGTAATGTATTGCAATCCTGATGTAGTCCAGCATGCTCAGATTCATGTAATTGACCAATGATATTTAGATCCGGCCAATCCACATGCAAATATGAACTAGTTTCTTCTAAATTTTATTGACATGTGACAATCTTTTTATTCTACTAATCTACCTTGATATTATGCGTGGTAATGAATAACATAAAGTATCATACAAATTTTAAATAAGATTTCTTTACAACACTTTCTTATATTATCTAATAATATCATCACTTGAACTTCCTTGATTAGTTCTATGAAAGAAATAACTGTTGGGTATGGAACCAGTATATGCTATGAGTGTGTTTGGACTTTAGAGAAATGGTCTTGCAGTTGTTTTGAGTGAAGGATGGTGATGCTTCTACCCAGGTTCCAAACTACATCTAAAATTTTGCGATTTGTTATTCAGTGATGGTACATGATATACATCTGAAGGATTCTCCTGGCATAGGGGTCTTGACTCCTTAGAAGATCATGTACTGAAGTTACTGTCTTACTGAACCACAGCTAAGTTAGGTGCAAGATGGCTATTTGGAAGTAATTTCTGTTATACTTTTGAGATTACTAAGGTGAAGTTCTGCTTTAGTTTTGAAATTTTTTATAGAGAATATCTAATTTGTGATTCAATCAGAAGTTTGATTGATGATAAACACAAGATGCATTGATGTTATTAGATGTGTGTGTTTACTTGCCTTATACCTACAAATATTTGGAATAGCAAGAAAGAGATTACTTGATCCATCTAATTGAGGGCCACTAACTAGTGCTGGTCCCTCTTAAATAAGGTCCTGGAAGAGGTGATGGAGATATGGTTCTACCTTTCAGCATTTTTGTATAAAGTTCTCACTTTCAAGACTTAAATCTACTCACTTGTGCTTGACAGCCTGAGATTTTTACCACTATACCAGATTATGGCCTTGACTTGATACATCTAATGCTTGTTTAAAATGATGTTTGGTGTAGTCAAGTGGCTTTAAGCCTGATGAGTATCTTTTTTATTTATCTTTCACATGGGTATGAATGGAAAGGCAATTGGTCAGTCTGTAATGGTATATGGTTGGATTTAGCTCTCATCAGCTTAAATGCCTCGTTAATTTTCATTTTTATTGGAAGTGCCCCTCCTTGATAGGAGGTGCTAAGAGACTGTTGTAGAGTGCATGTATTACCAACTTTTGAGTTGCAATAGACATACATAATTCCTGTTGTCTGCTTAGTGGTTAGAAATTTAGATGATTGAAATAGTATCCAATCTAAATTTCGATTCTCTGCAGAAAGTCATTTTAAAGTGCACTAGCAGGTGAGGAAAGGTAATTTGTTAAATCTCCTCAAGATGGGACTATTTAAGAAGTTTTAACTGCCAAGAAGTTGTCTATCTATATTTAACAAGTGCTGAATAATATATCCATATAAAAATTATAAATTTTGCAGTTGGGTGCTTTTCTGGATATCTTGTATGCTGCCAGTGTTCATAGGACTGGTGATGACAGGAAAAATGCTGTGGTCACCTTCTGAAAAACATAATTTTGAGGTCAGATCTTTGTATCTGGTGTTAAGGGAATTCCTTGGCAAAGCATTTGCCAGATGAAGGCTTTACCTAGAGTGGCCTTCTTTTCTTGGTCAGTGGCTTTACCTAGCAATGGAAAATCTCTAGAAGCATAAAAAAGGTGGTTTTGGAGTGGTGTGTATGTGTAAGAGCAATGCTGAGACAGTTAATCATTTTCTTCTTTGTTGTTTGATGGCTAGAGAATTATAATTGCTTATGCTTTCCCTTTTTGGGGTTGCTTGGGTTAATCCAAATATGGTGGTTGGTTTGTTTGCTTGTTGGAATGGGCGATTTTGCATATAGAAGTAGTATGATTTGGAAGATGGTAGCTTCTGTGTGTTTGTGGAGGGAGTGGAATGCTCACATTTTATAAAATGGAGAAAATTTTGACAGGTTTGGAATTGTTCACAACTATTTGTTTTTCTTTTAATTCCTTTGAATTTTAGATCTTCATTTCAGAATTCAGTTATTGGATTTTTTTGGTTTTCTCTTCCTTCTCATTTCCTTGTGTTTTTTCTGTGCACTTCTGTTCCCATCTGTAATTAATTAATAAATTATTGCTTTATTAGAAAAAAAGGATGTTTCTTTTTCGTTTTAGGTGGGTATTATTATGTGATAGGGTTAGAATATTAGATAGCTCATGGCAGAATGCAGGCTCAACCATGTTGTATCAAGTCAACAAACATGGTTTTTAATCAGAAAACAATCATTTGTTGACCTTAAATAGTGATAAGATTCTCAACTCAACTCAGGAAGGCCATAAATTTCAACTACTAATGTTCAGCTACATGAATCATTTATCATTATTCAGCTTTGCAATGTGATGGCAAGCAATGCGTCTCCATTTCTAGACAGGCTCACTAAGATTACTTGTTGTTAAGCAAATTTTCCATGTGCTTTAATTATGTTTTTAAGAAGCCTCATTTGGACTATGGGATTTGAAGTCAAGAGAACCAGAGAAAATAAGTTTTAGGTCAATTGAAGTTGGTAGCTTTAAGTTTGTTGGTAATTTTTACTGTGTTTGGTTGATCATGAAACATCTCCATTTTGTATCGAGTAAAACGTGTCCTGAGAACTTATTACTGTTCTTGGTCTGAGTTTTAGAGCAAAATCATGAAAAATTGAACGAGGAAGATGAGACTCATGTAGATAACTTATTCTGCTCTATTTTTGGTATATTAGGAGATAGCCTGGTCATACCTCATCAAAAAAATTGTCACTTATTTAAAAAAAAAAAAAAAAAAACCTCTTCAAATTGTTGATTTTGGCACTTGTTCTGAAGGTCTGAAGAAGACTCTTACCCTTTTTTTGATTACTAATTTCTACCCTTGATTGTTGACAGCAGAAACGGCTGGCAATCCAACATCATGAGGCCTCCTTTTAACCTAAGATTTTAGATGATTTTATTTTTGACACTTACGATAATTTAACTGAAAAGGTTGATGTTTGGTTAGCTTGTCTGTTGTAGGAATTGCCATTTGATGGGCTGTATCGTTGAGAAAGCATGTGCTGAAGCAGCTAGTACTTTGTTTTTTAGTTTCTTGGTTTGCATTCCTCCTCTCCCACCCTTCTATCTCATTAAAAGTTTAAAACTTCTTCTGATAAGAAGAGAAGAAGGGAAATTTTTTCTAAAATGTTCTTTCTTTGACCATGTGTTCAGTCAGAAATATCCGTTTCAATGCCTATGGCTGAACAATACTGGCTTCCAAATGCCCACTTACCATCGTAGACTATAGATGTATGTTTAATTGATGGCAATGCTTGAAGTTTTCTGAGTTAGGTTTTAAGATTATAGGTTGGCAAACAAATGAGCAAAATTGTTTTATTATGTACTTTAGAGAGTCTTAGTACTTGCTAAATTTACTACCCAGAAGCTGGAATACGTTGTGCTGAATTTGTGATGTTTGATACCTGCTAGACTGATTGAAAATATTTTCAACACCTATTCGATCTTATCAGAAAACAGAGAAATTGCTAAGAATGATTCTGTATTGAATTGAATGAATGTACAAGCAATTACATGTATATATAACAGAGGAGCATAACTAACTTTCCCTCCAATAATAGCTGACTAACTAACTAACTCTCACGAGCTAATCCCATGCTTTACATCTAATACCTATATACACAGAAACTAAACTACTTACTGTTTACACTTGCCGTTTATACTATCTGTTATAGAAGACTAGTGTTGTTTAGTTTACAATCTTGCTCTTTGGCTTCTTTTCTTTGTGCTTGCTTCTATTAATTTGCTTACTATCTTGACACCCCCCTCAAGTGGAAGGGGGCATATATATTGACCATATTCAACTTGGACACAAGTAAGGAAAATTGTTGTGCATTCAAAGCTTTTGTTAACAAATCTGCTATCTGTGAATTTGCTCTAACATGTAACAACTTGATGAACCCTTCCAAAACCTTATCTCTCACAAGGTGACAATCAATCTCAATGTGCTTTGTTCATTCATGAAAAACTGGATTTGCAGTTATGTGAAGGGCTGCCTGACTGTCATAGAACAAAAGGGCTGCTTAAGGGTGTTTTATTTGAATCTCACTAAGCAAATATAGAAGCCAAACAACTTCACAAACTGCTACTACCATGGATCTATACTGTGATTCTGTTGAAGAGCGTGAAACTGTCTGTTGCTTCTTAGACTTCCATGAGATTAGAGATTCACCAAGGAAAACACAGAAACCAGTCACTGATCTTCTGGTGTCAGGGCAGGAAGCCCGATCTGCATCTGCAAAGGCCTTTAGATGCAATTTTGATTTGTTTGAAAAGAACAAACCCTGTCCTGGTGTTCCCTTGAGATACTGCAAGACCTTATTAGTTGCATTCAAGTGTGGTTCTCTAGGAGGCGCCATGAATTGGCTCAATCTTTGGAAATCAAAGGTTTTATTAGGCATAGTTATGGTTAGGTACAAAAGTCTTCCTATTAACCTTTTGTAGGCATTAGGATCTTGTAACTCCTTCCCTTCATACTCACTAAGCTTGAGATTTTGGTCCATTGGTATTCTTGCTGGTTTAGACCCCATCATGCCAGCATCACTCAATACTTCAAGTGTGTATTTCCTTTGACACAAATTGATACCATTTGCAGTCCTTGCCACTTCAAGACCCAAGAAAAACTTCAAATCACCTAGGTCTTTCAACTTGAATTGCTGATCTAGTAAAACCTTCAACTCATCCACTGCTTGCTTATTATCACTAGTAATTAAAATGTCATCAACATAGACCAATAGAGTAATATAAGATGTACAATTCTTCTTAGTGAAAAGGGAATAATCAGCTTTGGACTATGTAAAGCCTAAACTGAGTAAGACAGTAGAGAATTTTGCAAACCATTGTCTTGAGGCTTGTTTTAATCCATATAAGGACTTAACAAGCTTGCATACCAGCCCCTCTTGCTAATGAAGCTTGGTGGAAGATCCATATAAACTTCCTCCTTCAAATCACCATGAAGGAAGGCATTGTTGACATGAAGTTGACAAAGATACTAGCCTTGCACAGCAGCCACTGCAAGAAGGCATTTGACAGAAACATGCTTCGCAATAGGAGAAAAAGTCTTAAGATAATCAAGGCCCTCCTTTTGGGTGAAACCCTTAGCCACCAATCTGGCTTTATACCTCTCCACAGTGCCATCAAACTTATTCTTCACCTTATACACCCACTTACAACCAATGGTTCTTTTATGAGGTGGAAAAGGATTGAAGGTCCAAGTGTGGTTAGCTTCAAGGGCAGAAATCTCAGTTGCCATAGCTTCCCTCCACTTGGGATCTTGAACAGCTTGGTGATAGAACTTGGGCTCCTCAATGGAGGAATTCACTTACAAAAGTGCAAATGGTTAGAAGACAACCTGTGAGAAGATAAATTTGAAGACAAAGGATAGGCAGTGCTTGAGGGAACTTGAGACACCTGGTTACACTGATAAGCCTACAAATAGGCAGGTTTATGACTAATCCTAGTGGACTTTCTAAAAGGAGGTTCAGAGGAAGGAAGAGGAACAGGTTCAACAAGAGCAGTGGATTGAACAATGGATTGATTAGGTTGAACAATAGGAGATTGAACAGGTTGGACATTAAAATCCAAAGAAACTGGCAAAGAACCAATCAAAATAGAAGAATTGGTATCTGCAGGGAGATGCTCAACAATAGGTGTGGTGGCTACAATAGGAATGTGAAGAGAAACTGGACAAGAAGAAGAATCAAGACCATGAGCAGATGGACTGGAGAAAGGAAATCACAAAGGAGGTGACAATAAGGATTGCGATGAAGAAGAAAAAGGAAATACATTCTCATGGAAGACAACATCTTTGGAGACAAATTTTTCTGGTATGAAGGTTAAGGACCTTATAACCTTTCATATTAAAGGGGTAACCTAGAAAAATACAAGGAGTAGCTCTAGATTCAAACTTCAATCTATGAGCAGAAGAAGTAGAAACAAAGCACAAACAACCAAAGACTCTAAGATGACTAATAAAGATTGCTTATGAAAAAGGAGTTCAAAAGGGGATTTGTGATTTAACAAGGGTACATGCAATCTGTTAATTAGATAAGTTGCTGTGAGAATGCAATCGCCCCAACAAGCTGAAGGGAGATTGGATTGAATCTTGAGTGATCTAGTAACATTCAAAAGATGTTGATATTTTCTTTCAACCACAGAGTTTTGCTAAGGTGTATAAGCACAACCCTTTTAATGTATAATTCCATGAGCACTATAAAAATCAAGCAAGGAAAATTCTAGAGCATTATCTGATCTGATTGCCTTAATACCAATGCTAAATTGAGTTAAAATCATGTTATAGAAAGATATTAAGAGAAGTTTGACATCAAATTTAGCTTTCATAAGATAAACCCAAGTAGACCTTGTGGCATCATCAACAATGATAAGGAAAAACTTAAAACCATCATGTGTACAGATAGAATATGGACCCCAGACATCCACATGAATCAAAGAAAATGGCTTAGTACACAAATTGTAATTAGAAGAGAAGGACAATCTCTTTTGCTTAGCCAAATGGCAAATAGTACAAACATCAGTACATTTGGCAGAAAAAGAAGGTAAAACATCCTTTAAGAATGATAGTTTATTAAAAGAAGGATGACCTATCTAAAATGCCACAAGATTGACATATCTTTATTTGAAGTAGAAGCTAAAAGAGCAGACTTGAGGTTCTTGTTGGTGGAAGCATGATCTGACAGAGAAGGGGCAGTCCTAGAAGTGGATTTTTGTAGCAAATACAGACTATTTTGGACTTCACCCACTCCAATCGTCCTCCAACAAGAAAGGTCCCGAATAAAGCAAAATTGAGACAAAAAAACAAGACAAAGGGGCAAGCTTTGAGTGAGTTGATTAACAGATAAAAGATTGAATGAAAAGGATGGAATCAAGGATGAGAGAATTGGAGAGTTGAACAGTTCCAACATGAGTGACATGTGCTGATTCACCATTAGGTAACTCAACAACACAATTGGAAACAGTGGTGTAAGAGTGAAAAAATGAAATAGAACAGTTAATGTGATTACTTGCACCTGTGTCCATAACCCATGTACACAAGGAGAGGTGATGCAATCCTTCATGACTACTCAAGTTGCACATGCACAGTTGTTGGGACACACTTGTGGGAGACTTGGATTCTTTGCGAGTTGACTTCCATGAGGTGTGACGTTGCTTCTCACATCACCTCCCATTTCTACTACTTCAAGGTCTTTCGTTGTCCATTCCATATTGGAGATGATGCAATCTCTCATGACTACTTAGGCTGTACATAGAAAATTATTGAACACACTTGTGGGAGACTTGGCTTATTTGTGAGCTGACTTCCATGAGTTGCGGCATTTGTTGTTCCCTGTTCCACCTCCTGCACCTTCTGATTGATCGTTTGTTTTTGACAATATATGACAAAAAGGGGGAGTAGGTAGTTGTAGATCTTAGGAGTAGTTGTCGTTTGATACATTGTACTTATTTTTACACATTTTAATGGCTCATGCTTTAGAAGACCCAACAATTATGCCACAAAAAAAAGCACCCACCAAAATGTACGTTTAGACCTTCAACATTACCTACAAAATTTATTAAGAAAGTTGATTGACTTGAAACACCATTCAAAGAAAGGGAAAAAAAAAAATAGAGAAAATACCATAGATCATATAATTCATTGAAAAGTTTCTATTTTAAGAGTCTATGGATTAATATTGAGTTGAAAATATGGGAAAAATCATACACATAATTCTATACTTAATAAAATAGTAAATAAGCACAAACTTGCTAATTGCTGATGATGCACGGAAATCAGTAGGCTGAAATGCTTCAAGCTTAATAATGGCTGTGAATCCTGAAAAGAAAGAAAGAACTGTCAAAGGTGACCGGTGGGACTCGACCAATAACCCTCCGACGGTTAAGTCAGTTTTCTCTCTAGGACACAAGGAAAGAAAATAGTGGATGGTCAGGACTTACCTTGGGTGAATATGATTTACTTCTTTTATAGAGAGTTAGACGTGAATCTACTTGTTTGGATCCACCACCATCATCGTGGGTGATGTTGGTGGTTGATAAAGAAAATGGACTATATGGAGCGTAGTATGTGGAATTTCTTTCACATATCAAGCAACGGGTCATATTTTGTTTACGTGAGTCTAATAGAGGATTTTCCACAAAACTCACAAAGTATAATTTGGTCGTCCATGTACTTGTTTGTAGATAAACTCGTCTATGAAGAACTCCCTTCACTATATAACTCGGCCATCAATGGACAAGTGCCTTTGTATGTTCTCGTTCTTGGATGAGTTGATATAGGTATGGTTACACTCCGGACGACGACACAAGGACAGGTGATACTTGTGTTAATCTCCATTAGTTGCTATAAACCCAAATATAATATACGATAACAATACAAAACTTGCAACACTAACAAAAAGGAGTTACCCATTCAATGTCAATACTATAGAAGTATCATAAGTTATTTGCAGGAAAATGGTAAAACATAACTTACAAGCCTCTCTTATTTAACAATGCAAGTGTATTGAAAATGTTTTCAAACTCATACCATGTAATGAAACAATTGTAGAATATGAACCACAAAATATTGAAAAGGGGAAAAACCATCATACACATAATTCTATATTTAATAAAACCGTAAATAAGCACACTCTTGCTAGTTGTTATAAACACAAATTTAATATACAATAACAATACAAAATCTGCAACACTAATAAAAAAGAGTTACTCATTCAATGTCAATATCATAGAAGTATCAGATGTTCTTAGAAAGAAAAAGGTGAAACACAACTTACAAGTCTCTCTCATTTAACAATGCAACTGTATTGAAAATGTTTTCAAACTTACACCATGTAATGAAACAGTTACAGAATATGAACTACAAAATATTGAAAAGGGAAAGATCATCATTTACATAATTTTATATGAAATGAGACAGTAAATAAGCACACATTTGCTAGTTGCTATAAACAAAAATTTAATATATTATAACAATGCAAAACCTGCAACACTAAAAAAAAAGAGTTATCCATTCAATATCCATACCATAGAAATATCATATGTTATTAGCAAGAAAATGGTGAAACACAACTTACAAGCCTCTCTCATCTAACAATGCAAGTGTGTTGAAAATGTTTTTAAATTCACACTATGTAATGAAATACTTGCAAAATATGAACCACAAATTAGTGTATAAAAATTGCTATTAGTTTTTCACAGTACAAGTATTAGTTTGAACAACAAATATTAGGTTGAAAGTCACAATACATATATATGGGAATAGTATTGAAAGATGCATCTTCAAACAAAATTTTGCCTTTAATGATGCACACCCATTAAAAAGACATTGATAAACAAATTAATTTGAAGCATTCTCAAGTTCCTCCTTTCACTAAACTAACATTTCATAAATGAACATCACTCAAAATATAATCCCATGGATTTAGAAAATTCAAGCGCAAAAGCATACCATCTTTGCCTAATCTAATAAGCTTTTGGAACTCTATCTGGGGAGGCTCATTGTAGGACATTTTATCCCGGTGTTCATTATTTTTAACTTGAATAAAACATGGAAAGATAAATTGTATGGTAATAGATTGCAAACATATGTAAAGAGAAGCAAGTAATGATAAAACATACAACAAGAAGGTTAGAAATTGTATCTTTAAGCAAGAGCTATTATTGTAATTGAACAAAGTTTGTAAAAGTATATTTTATCATGAATTGTCAAAGGGGTAATATGTTAGGTTTTAAGGCTGGCAAACACATGAGCAAAACTGTTTTATTATGTACTTAAAGAGCCTTAGTTGGGAACTATGCAAGGTGAAAGAAGTGTAATGATTTTGAAGTGTCCCACCCCTTAAAAATTTCAATATAGACCCCAAACAACTTTATCTTTTTTGGTGGTTTCTTGTTCATTTCCTTAACAAGTACAAAAAATTTAGCTGTAGAGTGGTCACAAATCACTTGCAAAGCTAGCTTTAGGCGTAGACCTAAGGCCCTCAGTAGAAAAATATCCACAATTTTTAAAGTGGGAGATAATTGGTGATTTGGAAAAAAAAATATAGATGGGTTACACATCTTATACCCTACTACAAGAAGATCCCTAAAATTGTGGGAAAATAGAAATCCATTTTAATTAAAGCACAAATTGTTTCACACACAAAGAGAAACTAGTTTAGAACCATGTGCATATGCACGGGAACAATTAAAAAAAAATACGCACACACATCATATATATAACTTTCTACCTAATAAACAATGCATGTTCATAGTATTATGTAAAAAAAATTAATAAATTTGAATTATTTTTAGCTAGATGAACAAATGATATTGGAAAGCATAACTTTTCAAACTCTCTCTTCTTCTAATTTTAAATATAGGATTAGATATATAATTGAGTTTCTTATGATTCATTTATATTGAACTCATCATATTCTGTACTGAATTAACTTACTTAACATAAAGATTAAAAATCTTAAATGGGACATGTGGTGCAAAATTAAATTTCAATTGAAATATAATTTAGATTTCAATTGGACTTTCTTTCAATTTTAACTATATATATATGATGTTGTAAATATGTTGAATTATCATTAACAATCATTTTGCCCTAATGGCTTGAGAGTTCAAGTTTTGCAAACAATTTCTCACACAACCATCAAAACAAAAACTAGACTAGTTTGATTGATTCTAAAACAGTTTGTTTCAAATGCCAAAATGTTGTCGTTTTAGGCATGACGTTGTCGTTTCCTCAAACAAAAGTGACATTATTTTGTTAAAAATCAAACATATTTCACTTCCTTTGTAGGCAATAACGCTGTTTCAACTTTTAACCTAAACCCAACCCTACTATTCTCTCTTCTCTTATTCGACAGATCTATTGCTCTCATTCACGATTCACCTGCTCTCTCTCTCTCTCCTACCATCACAACCATTGTGGTGACCCACATTCTTGTAGCAGTTGTAGTGGTTGACTTTGATAAAATAGAAATGTTTTATTTATTATTATTTTTTGATGGGAGAAATGTTTTACCTTTAAGTTTTGAGGAATATTGGTTATTTTGAATTTAAAAACAATTTGACATTTGATTGGGGTTTTTGCTGAGAAAGAAGATTATGTTATGAAATATTTATTAGAAGTAGCTAAGGAAATCTAGTGGAGGCACTGGTTAAGCAATTGCAAGTAGGGCACCAAGCTTGCCCTGAAAACAAAATAACAAAACAATTTACTAGAAAATGTGATGATATGCCTTTGCATATTGCATATTGCATCAAGAGGAGGAAATCTCATTGCTATAACATAAATATTTAGTGGCAATAGAGAGGCTGAATTTAAGGAACATATAATTTGTGAGAAAAAGATAGAGGAAAATTATTTAGTACATTTGGTGTAATACAACCTTCTCTTTCACAAATGAGAATCCTTATGGGGCTTATATTTATGTGAGAGAAGAGTGTAGCACATTAAGTGCCTAATTTCACAAGAAAAAGAGCACTAGTTTTAATGTTGTGCAAGGAACAGATAAAGATGTACACTTGTTTTCTAACAAGTCATTTACATTTTTTTTTTTTTGTTTAGAGTAAATTACATTGACACCGCCGAGGTATAGCCAAATTAGACGCTATATCTGCTTTCAAGAAGTGACACTCCACCTCCCCAATGATTAAGATAATTGACAATTTGCCCCTAAATTAATTAAAAAAAAGGGAGCAGAATATCATTTCTTCAAAATCGTGTATAACAAGTCTAATTTCGCTATACCTCAAGGGTGTTGGTGTATTTTACCTTAATGTTTATAAAAAGAATTAATTATGCTAGTTTATAAGGGCAAAACTTAAGTAAAGTTACTTTGGTAAAGTAAATTAGGTTCCCTAATTTAATTGAAACACATAATCAAATTCAAATATATTGCTACAATGAATTTAAATTTCCTTAGAATAGACAATACTAGTTGTGTTTTATTGGTCAATTCAATCGTGTGCCTAAATTTAATTGGGTATTAATTCTACTTTTGTTCTTTTAATAGCTTTAAACATGGTTAGGTTGGTTCTAAACTTTACTAAGAAAGAGAAAAAAGAAAAAAAGAAAAAAAACCTTATGTTGGGCTAGAGTTGATGTGGGTTGGGCAGTTAGAGTCAGATGTGGGCTGATCCAAATAGATATGGATTTAAAAATTACTAATTTGTAATGATAAATTTATAAGTTATGTTATATGTTAGTCCCATTTTTTTTATACAAAAATGATAAATTCACTTGAAAAATATGTGAAATTTTTTCAGTAATTACAATAAATTTATAATTTATTTAATTTATTAAATAATTATTTATGTTGTCACCAATTCAACCAAAAAAACATATAACCACTTCCTTTTCTACTTAGTTTCCAGGAAACTGTTTCCTATACATTTTCCAATAACAAATAAAAATCAACTATGAAAGAGAGTGTAAAAGGGGGCAAGTTGTCTACATAAAGTGTTAACGGGGTCTTTGCCTGCCATTGAAAACAAAAGGTTTCTAGTAATCAAGCATCAATCATGGGAGACCTTGGAAAAATGTTTTACCTAACAGAATTAGTCTACTGTTTCCGTGTAAAAGATAGTGTAAAAATTCCAAATTTCCAATAATATGAAAGCGAACAGAGATTCCAACAACTAAAAGATCGAATCATAATAAAGGACGTGGAGGACCAAGTCCAAAATGTGGCGCATGCAAAAATCAATGGGTGTGGCAATTGTCCATGTTAAAGACTAAAGTAGTTAACGATGACTATTTGATCCAACAATTAATGCATGGCGTTGAAAAATGAAATTTTTTGAAATAGTGGGAGGTTAGAATTTTCGCATGCGCATGGAAAATCATTTCTTCCTTTGATATTTTGCTGTTTTAGTGGATACTGTGGAAAATTGAATGAATACATGCACTTATTAGGCTTTTCTTTTGTTTGTGGACTCACTTTTAGAAAATTTTCCCTTAATATATAGTTGCCTATGACTACGAGTCATTCATTAAGTGGGTGACTTTTGAAGCCTCAAAGAAAAAGACAGTCGTAACTCAAAAAAGAAAAAGAAAAAAGAAGACAATCTTTTAATTCGTGAGCATTTGCTGTTGTTAGAAATTGTTCAAAACTTCAAATTGTGACATTGGTAAAAAAAAATCAGTTTTACAATCTGCATTCAAGTCTATCTTGATTTTATTTTCTAAAACATATATAAACATCGATTTGCTAGACATTGATGCGTGGTTAAAAGATTTACTATTAGACTTGAAAGATGTATTCCAAATTCCAACATGATTTTCATCGATAAAATTACTTATCTTCTTGTAAAAAAGAACCCAAAAAAACCAGGATTCAGATCCTCTAGAGTTCTTAGAGTACTCTACCAGTAGAGTTCATTAAATCCTAACCACTCTTTAATGATTTAATGGTTTAGATTCTGCCATGTCAGCATTTCATTAATAATATTCTTGAAATAATAAAATAATGTTGTAAACAAAACAATTAAGATGATTGTTAATGAAATGCTGACATGGCAAAATTTAGACCATTAAATCATTAAAGAGTAGTTAGAATTTAATGAACTCTACTTGGTAGAGTACCCTAGGAACTCTAGAGGATCTGAATCCAAAAAACCAAGTTCCTGATAATGTAGCTGTGTCCCATGTAATAATTTTGCATAAAATTTATTAAAGGCCATTATATATAGGTCAAAGCAAAAATCATTTAAACTGAAATACTCATAATTATTATATATTAGAGGATTTCGTAACTACGTAATGATGACAAAAGATGATATCAGCTTTACCATAGTGGGCCTTCTTTGTTGTACTTGACAGTTTGTCAGTTTCTGAATTTATTGTTTGCGCGTGATAGACTGGTATTGTTCCCACATTATTCAAACGTCGGCCATTCCATGTCTTTTTTGGGGCCCCAATAAACCATCAAAACTGACCCCTTGACCCTTTGTATGCTTTGTTTTTTTTGAGAGATTAGTTAGTTAAGTTAGAACATGGAAACAAATTTACGCCATTATGTGCGGCAAATTTACTAAACACTGAAGAGTAAATACCAAAAAGTCTTTCTTTTATAAACCAACCGAGAGTGAAGAGAGTTTAAACACAGACACACACGTAGAAACAGAAATAACGGTTTTCTTAATAAATGTATAGTATGAAAGTGACAAAACTCGTGGAGCTTGATTACATATTTTGTCATTTGTTAGCATTAACTAGAGGCGTAATGTTAGCTAGGGTTTCCATTTTGGAGTTGGTGCATAGGTCCGGTTGGATCACAATTTGAGATATTTTCCAATCCAATCTTGTCGCATGTGGGCATATATGGATAAATTTTCAATTTAACCTAATTCATGGTAACAATGGTGGAGTTAGAAATTTTTTAGGGGACCAAACTTAGTGTTTGTTTGAAAATTACTTATTTTTTTTTATAGTTTATCAGTATAATGCGGGAAAAAAAGAAGTTAAAAGCTAGTTTTTTCTAAACTGAAATTTAGATTAATTGAAATAAAATTGAGACAAAAACTAAAAAAATAATGTGAAACCTACAAACAGTAGATAATTTTAACAAAAAGTTCGCTTCTAATTTGTTGTCAAACACACATTAAATATATCAAAAAAATTTAAATTCATAGAATCAAAATATATATATATATATATATATGTATGTATGTATGTATAGTTTATACTTAAATTAAAAAATGGTTTTCAAATGATTATTATTATTATATATATTATTTTCTTGTGTACAAGAAAATTTCCTCAAATACGTTTTATATAATTTAAAGATAAATATTTTCTTCCATTAAGCTATTTGCAATTAATATTTTTAAAACATTTTCAATCCAGGTGTTTTTTTTTAAAATAAATTAAATATTCAAATTTTGAGCTTAATAATAATAATAATTTAGAAAACATAAATAGAAAAAAAATCAATTAATTCCAAATCAATTCACTTTTATATGCCTTAAAGAATATAACATAAATATAATAATAACAATACCAAATGAATTTTTTTTTTTTTTTTGGTTTATGGATGACAAAGTTGAACATATCACAAAATTTTATCCATAAAAATCATGGAATCTTTATTCTAATAGAAAAAGAATAAATCTCATGCATTCCTTTATCTCTAAGAGCATTTCCATCAGCTCTTCTATAAAAAATGTCATTTTGACACACCAAAACCATATTTTATTATTTTACCACATCATTTTACAATATCACATTCATCACATATTTTATTCTTCAGTTATATATATTAAAATAATATATTAACTCATCTCCATCATTAACAACAACAACAACACAACCACCATTGCCGCAACAACACTGACAGCCACCACCGGCACAAACCCACATCCACCAACACTGCCTTATAAAAAATAAAAATAAAACTATTGTTATGACATATGTGGAAATTGTTATGTACATATATCATTTAAAATTGACTAATCTTTTGACAAAACACACTTTACTTGTATTTGGGTAGATCTAGAATGGTTTAAATCTTCAAGCAACTTTGTATTCAAGTCAAGAGTTAAAGTCATGCAAATTTGTTCAAGAAACAAGTGAAGAATTGCTGTATTTTAAAACTCGATAGATTGAATCTATCAAGGTTTAAAAGAAACTTTTTCCTCGAAACCCGACAATAGCTCGACAGATAGTCTATCTATTGAGATTTACGAAAATCAGATTTTCAGATTTGTTTTCACGTATATCCATGTATGTTTGTGTAGGGTTTCTTTTCTCACAAACCTAAACATATATAAGGATTATTTTAAGGGCTGTCAAAGGTGATGCAATTTGATGCAATTTGATGCAAAGTGATTATTCACTCAAATTGTAACTAAAGACAATTTGCCATAGTTCATCTTTCTCTTGAAGAAGCTGTTGCGTTTGTAAACCGTAGAATTTTGTAACTAAGGAGCTTCTTGATATTCATCGTGTGGATGAATTAAAAAACTTTGCAGCCAACATCCTTATCAAGTTGGTGTGTTAATAACGTACTTAGATTCGTGCAAAGGAGTAAATCGCGTACTGAGATCCGCGCATCAATTGGTTAGTCATGTACTGGGAGCCGTGCATTGAAAGGAGAGATTTTCACTACATTACAAGTCCAATTGTGTATTGGGGTAAGGGTTCAACTGTAGGTTGGTATAAGGTACTGAGATTCCTTTACTTGTAACTGCTTGTTTTGATAATAGTGGATTCTTTAGAGTGGTGGCCTTAAATTCACCCGGTGAGGGTTTTGCCTCAGTAGTTTTACCCATTCGTAAACAAATCACCCGTGTCAAATTTATTTTCCGTTGCATTTAGTTATTTGGTGATTTGTTTGTGCTACCACGCGTATTGCATGTTAAATTGACTTAATTAATTTACTTGACTAATTAATTGGTTAATTTACCAAAGGGGTCAATACATTCTTGGCCTATCAAGTGGTATCAAAGCGGACGCACTCTAATTTAGGTTAATCTTTGCTGTGTGATCCATTGACTCCTGTTTGTCATGGATTGAGGACAATCGTTAATTATACATTCTTTATTTGATTGCACTAACTATGCATACTGGAAACTATGCATGAGAGCTTTTTTGCAGTCTTTATATGAGAAGGTGTTGAAAGCTATGAAGATAGGCTGGACCAAGCCTAAGGGAGCGCCGACTGATTGGGATGATGCTAAGATCAAAGCAGCAAACTTCAACGGTAGAGCATTGAATGCTTTATTCAGTGTAGTCACAAATGAGGAGTTCAAGAAGATATCCTCCACTGAAACTGCAAAGGAAGCATGGACCATCCTCCAGACAACCTATGAAGGAACTACGGCTGTCAAGGATTCAAAACTTCAAAGGCTTACCACGAGCTTTAAAGAGATTAAAATGGAGGAGGATGAGTCATTTGATGAGTTCTATGTCAAGCTCAAAAACATAGTGAACTCTGCCTTTAATTTTAGGGAAACTATTCTTGAACCCAAGATTGTGAGAAATGTGCTAAGATCTTTTCCAGAGAGATTCCATGCCAAGATCATCGCTATTGAGAATCAAAGGATATTGATCAAATTCCTTTGACAGAGCTGGTTGGCAACTTGCAAACCTATGAATTGAGTTTATTTAGGATAGAGAAATCAAGCAAGGGAAAGAGCATGACACTGAAGGCCAAAAGTAGTGACACCGATAAGTGTTCTGATGATGAAGATTCCATGATGAAGTCCTACATCACAAGGCAATTCAAGAAGTTCATGAAGAATGCCAATGTGAAAGGCTTCAACAAAGACCGTAGGCAATCTAGTTCCTTACAGTTCAAGAGCCAAGATAAAGGGAAGAAGGATGCTAGGGATGACGATTAGTACACTGTTCCCTCCAAACCTAAGTGTTTCGGTTGTCAAGGTTTTGGACATATGAAACAAGAATGTCCAACTTATCTCAAGACCATTGATAAAAGTAAAGCCCTTGCTGCTACCTTGAGTGACACCAAGCCTGAGGATGATTCAGATAATGATGACGAAGGAATCTTAAATGCCTTCACTACCATACTAAATCCTACTGAAGGGATTGTTGAAGATGTGGATAAAGAAGAGAGCTTGGTGGAATCTAACTTTGAGAAAATGGATGAACAAGTTGACATCCATGCTGCCTATGCGAAATTGTGCAAGGTTTCCGAGAAGCATAAGAAACTGTATAGGCTGGCTACCAAGAAGCTGAGTGATGTGGAACTCGATCGAAGAGAGCTTTCCACAAAGGTTGATGAGGCTAATCAGGCCATTGGAGCACTGCGGTTTGAGAACAATTTCTTGGCTGAAAGGACCAAAAAGCTTGAAGTAAAGCTGTTTCAAGTTAGAGCTCAATCGGAGAGGACTTCTAGTGCAAACCTTGATGAGATGTTTAGTGTTCAGAAATCTGTTGCTGATAGATCCGGTTTGGAGTATGATTTCTCTTCTCATAATATTGCTTCTTCTAGTACTACTGTGTTTGTTCCACATGCTAATAATATTGAATCTGAGAACAATGATGTTAAAACGATTTTAGCTAGTAAGAACATAGACAAGAGTAAATCTGCTTTAGGAGCACCTCTTAAGCTTGAAAAGAAAGAGACTAAAAACCCTAGGACTAAGAAGGTTAATAACCAAAAGTCTAAACAAAGGAAGCAACATCTCTATCATCACTTTGGAGCTACAGGATGTACTCGACCTAATTGTTACAAGTGGTTAGCCACTCAACATAGCAACAGTATGATCTCATCTGGAAACTAGAATAAGTTTCCATCCTCTTTTGCTCCTCTTGGAGATCTTCTAAAAGCCCTCTTGTTCCTTTCAAACTTGAACGGTTTCAATTCTTCCCCTCACCTCTTGTTCAAGAGTTGGCGCAAAAGAAATGTTCTTCTAAGGTATGGAAGGGAAAAGGCTCCAAGTGATTTAGTCACTTTTTTATTCTCTTTTTTTATTTTATTTTATTTTATTTTAAATTTATGCATTATTTGTGTGTTTTGCTTTCTTATTTTAGAGTCAGTCTATTTTTTATGCTATGCTTTGTTTAACATGTTTTTGTTTGTTTGTTTTCAGTTTTTGCCTTATTTTTTTTTCATAAAAATAAAAAAATGGAAAAATACAAAAATAGTGTGTGTTTTGTGTACATTGGTACTTGTGTACATTGGGTGGCCATTGGAACAAAGTTTTCTAAACTTTGTATCATTTGTAACTTAGATGAGCATCTCTATGTACAACTAAGCAAGTGAGCTTTGTGGCTTGTGTTTGTGATGAGTAAGATTAAGTAATCTCTTGTACTTAACACTCGTATCACTCTTTTTGACGGGAAGGACTAAAAATCCTAAGAAAATGGCATAAATAACCGTCTCACCACTAAAGCCCGTCAATCATGAAATGACATTTATATGCTTCGGCATAGCAAAAGTGCAATGTCAAAAACTTAACATAATTGGATATTTTCTTCTCTCTCTTTCTCTCTCTCTCTCTCTCTCTCTTTATATGCCCATGCATGATATGCTCTAAAGAAAAAATATGCAAAGAAATTCAAAAGCAAAAAGAATCAAAATACTTTTAAATATGGTTGCAAGCGCGTTTTTAGGAGATGTGGGAGTTATAAGATGTACCTCGAAGGTGATAGTCCCCATCAAGCGGTTATGATTGTGTGTGAATTAAATTGATTTTTTTATATCTCAAATTGTCATAACGTGAGACACTTATATAGTTTTGCAATGTTTTCACACACAACACGTAAAAATTCTTTGCTACTTTTGATACATGTGTAGGTACAATGTGATTTGACCATCACAATGAATACATGTGTTAATGTATGCTCACTAAACTGTCTTGACTTGTTTTTGAAATATAAAATTGGTTAGATTTGTTTAATGTGTGTGTGTGTGTGTGTGTGTGTGTTTGGATCTTAAATGCTTTACATTTTTCTTGTTGAGAGATGTTTTTGAGAGCTTAAAATGTTGATTGGATCTTTGGTTGAGTAGCTTGCTTAATTGCATTCATTTGTGTGTTTTTCTCCTCTTTGAAAAAAAAAAACTGTTTTTATCAAGCTCGACAGCTTCTCGACACTTCTTGATAGCTAGCTATCCATCGAGACCCTAGGACTTCTTTTTCTCGATTGATTTTATCGCATCTTCGATCCATTGAGCTATTTAGAATTTGTCTTGATAGCTTCTCGACAAATTCTTGATCCATCAAGAAAGTATCTGTCTGCTCGATAGCTTATCGACAGGTGTTCTATCCATCAAGGTACTTTTGCCATCGACAGATTCTCGATAGCACCTTGACAGATTTATTTGTTGAGAATTAGTGCTCGATAGATTCTCGATACCTTTTGATCCATCGAGATGCGATTTCTTTAAATTGCTTCAGCACGAAATCAGATTTCATTTCTATTGTTTTCTCTCGATAGAAAGTGTCTTTTCGCATCTCTCTCTTGCATAGTCTGCGCAATGGCACCAAAGCGTGTTAAGTCTACTTTGTCCCGAAACTCTCTTCGTTCGGGGGAATCTTCTTTTGACTCTACTCCTTCTTATGTCAAGTTCTGTGATAAGAAAGCCAGTAGGGACTTCTTGGAGAACTTCTCCAAACATGGCATTCATTCAGAATGCCACGTTATCTTATTAGACTTCTCCGATACTGCTCTTTTGGATGTCATACACAAACAGGGTTGGGAGTCTTTTTGTGAGATGCCTGTGAGCTGTCTTTTTGTGATCATATAGGAGTTTTACTCCAACATGCACGGCTTCGATTTTTCGGCACCTCAGTTTTCCACTTTTGTTAGAGGTATTCGTATCGTAGTGACTTTGGAGCTTATCTTTGAGGTGTTACATGTCCTGAGTGAATCACATCCTAATTACCCCGGTTGTTCTGGTCTAAGGACTGTGTCTAAAGACGAGCTTCTGTCTGTCTTTTGTGAGACACCTTCATCATGGGGTGGTCGTCAAAACACCTCATGCTTGGGCTTTGCAAAAGGTTTGAGGTTCTTGAATATGGTGATGACATTTGTTCTTTATCCCTTGTCTCACTATATTTCTATCATTGAGCCTCGTACTCACTTTTTGTTATTCCTATTAGAGGATCTTTTCTCCTGCTATCACAAGGATCATTCACCACCCTTTAGTCTTCTATCCTGAGTCTAATCACTTCCCTATCATGCGTGCTATTGACGCGGGACTGTTCGATGGAGTGAGGCCCAGCTTCGACCGAAGCTGCCACTGACAAAGACGACGATTCCTCCAGCCCGTTCTACTCCATCCACCTCTGCTCCTTCCTCTGCCGCTGGTGGTGTGACTCTTGAGACTATCATGGCTCAGCTTGAGTGGATGCTCGCCTTGACACTTTTAGTGATGAGTTATGTCAGGTGAACATCCGTGTTGGTCGTATCGCATGACGACAGGCTGTCATGGGTGGTTTTACTGCTTCTCCATCTCCATCTCCACAGGTTTCAGAGGATGAGGATGATGATGATGGCTCTGGTGATGATGAGGATGAGGATGCTAGCTCTTCCGGTGATAGGGAGATGACTACTTCATACTGACTTGCCCTTTGTCATTCGTGACAAAAAGGGGGAGAAGTTTTGGGTATGAGAATAGTCACGTATCTAGGGGGAGAGTTAGCATAGGACCTTTTTGTTAGGAGGAGTGTCTATATATATATTTTTTTTAGGGATGTAGTGAGGACTTATGTATCTTTTCTTTTCTTAATCTTTTAGATACTTTGTTCTTGTACCTTTGGTCTTGTGACCACTCTGTAATAGCAAACCTTGTATTTTTTATTGATATATATATATATATTTTTATATATATATATATATATATATATATATATATATATGATGAGGTTGCTATTACATTTTCACCTATCTCTCCAGGTGTTGTTTCTTTTCTCTCTTTAGACACATGTTTCTTATGTATGTAATCTTTTAATTTTTGTTTCACACTAAGATACCTTGATGAGTTTTGTTTAAAGTGTTTCATAAATATAGGTTGCCAAAATCTATCATGCCATGAACTCTCTTCTTGCAAAGTTTTTCAAGAGTTTCTGTTAGGATTAGATTTTATTGTATTCAACAAGTGAGTATGAATTGAATGATTAATGACTTTTCATATTTCATTTGTTTGTTGTGGTTTTGTTACAGATTGCCAAAGGGGGAGATTGTTAGGACATATGTGGAAATTGTTATGTACATATGTCATTTAGAATTGGCTAATCTTTTGACAAAACGCACTTTACTTATATTTGGGTAGATCTAAGATGGCTTAAATCTTCAAGCAACTTTGTGTTTAAATCAAGAGTTAAAGCCATTTAAATCTGTTCAAGAAACAAGTGAAGAATTGCTATGTTTTAAACCTCGACAAATTGAATCTATCAAGGTTTAAAAAAAGCTTTTTCCTCGAAGCTCAATAGCAGCTCGACAAATAGCCTATCTATTGAGATTTATGAAAATCAGATTTCCAGATATGTTTTCACGCTTATCCATGTATGTTTGTGTAGGGTTTCTTTTCTCACAACTCTAGGCATATATAAGAATTATTTTAAGGGCGGTCAAAGGTAATGCAACTTGATGCAAAATGATTATTCACTCAAATTGTAACCGGAGACAATTTGCTCTAGTTTATCTTTCTCTTGTAGAAGTTGCTGTGTTTGTACGCCGTAGGGTTTTGTAACTAAAAAGTTTCTTGATCTTTATCGTGTGGATGAACTGAAGAACTTTGCAACCAACATCCTTTTCAAGTTGGTGTGTTAGTCACGTACTTGGATTCGTAAGCTGCGTATTGGGATCTGCGCATTAATTGGTTAGTAACGTATTGGGAGCCGTGCATTGAAAGGAGAGATTGTCACTACATTACAAGTCCAATTGTGTTTTGGGGTAAGGGTTCAACTGTAGATTGGTATAAGGTACTGTGATTCCTTTACCTGTAACCGCTTATTTTGATAATAGTGAATTCTCGGGAGTGGTGACCTTAAATTCACTCAGTGGGGTTTTGCCTAGGTGGTTTTCCCCATCCGTAAACAAATTAGCCATGTCAAATTTATTTTCCACTGCATTTAGTTATTTGATGATTTGTTTGTGCTACCATGCATATTGCATTTTAAATTGACTTAATTAATTGACTTAATTAATTTACTTGGATAATTAATTAGTTAATTTACCAAAGGGGTCAATACATTCTTGGCCTATCAACCACAACCAGAAAAAAAAATCCACAACAACCCAAAAAATAACCACCACAACCACCCAATAATCACCACCACAACCACCAAATTGCCGCCATAACCACAATACCCCACCACTGTCTCACACCAAAACCACCACAGCAGAACGCTAAATAAACACCCAAAATCAAACTCACCACATCAGAAAATCACAACCACCAAAACAGAAAAACAAAAACAAAAACAAAAATAAAAAACACAACCCACCCACCCATCGACCGCATCCCACACACCCACCCACTGTTGCCACCAACTCACCCACTGTTGACCCACACACCCATCGTGACCCATCCATCGGAACCCATCCATAGGAGCACTTTCATTGCAGAAAGAAAAAAATTCTCCTACGACGAACTTAGCTGTTAATTTGACAGGAAAAAAAATTTTAACAAAAACACAGAAAAAGTAGGTGATTTTAACCAAAACGTTAACAAAACTCGTCGGAAAACGAAAATTTTGAAATGACCTCAGGCTAAGGTTTGTTTAAACTAAACCTGCAAGCCTCAAAATCGCAGAAACGTAAAAAAAGAAGGTGATTTTGACCGAAAAGTCAGCAAAACTCACCGGAGACCGAAAAATTGAAAGGACTAGAGTGAGAAGAAAAAAGAGTGAAAGAAGAAAAGAGGAGAGGTTTGATAGAATGAGAGAGAAGAGAATAGAATAAAGTGATGAGAGAGGAGAGAGAAAAGAAAATAAAAAATATTAAAACTTATACCATATTTCTCGTACGCTCTCATATTTGAGATTGTACTATTCACTCATGCCAAATATTTTGACATCCACAACACCTGATGAGAGTTCTTTTTTGGTATTTAGTGTGTCAAATGCTAAATATTTGGTATTTGACACATTTGATGTGAATGTTTTAACCCTCTAAATATCAAATATCAAAATATATTTATTTATATATTTTTCAAAATATATGCATGAAAATGCTTCTAAAATTAATGAATTATATATGGTAAAAGATATTGGTTCTTTTTAAATGAGTTTTGAAAATTTAAAAAAAAAAAAATTTTTTGGGCGGGGGGAAAATACGTTAAAAAAAATTATTATATTACTAGTACATAGGAGAGGGGAGGATTTTTGGAAAAGTTATTGGACCATGGGCCCCTCTTCCTCCACCAATGCATGGTACTTTTAAAGACCAACCAAACTCAAGTTTGGTCGTTATGTTGGAACCATTTTGCTAGGCCTAAAAAATAATTAGACTTTCATTAAATGATCTAAATTAATATATCGAACTAAAATATACAATCCTTTATTATTGAATGGACCCTATCGCAGACAAATCGAAAAATTGCTTTTATGCTCAATCCTAAAAACTTATGATTATTCAATGAATGATTATGATTTACGAAATTAGGTAGAATATTTCAACTTTATAAAAAGATTGAAAACTAACTCTCAAGACTAAAAAACACTAAACAATTCAAACTCACGAATTTAAATCAAATCTCAAAATCTAGAATAAATTAAATTAACTAATAATTTTAACAAATATTTTTCGAAACTATTAATAATGTGAGTTGAATAGTTTATTATTGAAAATTTTACCAACCCATACCCACTCAAACCCAAGTTTGGGAGAAAAAAAAAGGAATTTAACCCAACCCATGAACCATGAAAAATCAACCCGAGACATTAGGTTAGGTTGAGTCAATTATGTTGGGTTGATGGGTTGAAAGTACGTCTCCAGTTTTATCTCCTATTAATCCAATATTGGTGGAACGAAATAGCTGGCCTCTTGATTTTGTTCACCAATTTGAGGGTATATAATTTATAATTTGGATTTAATATGTGCTTAAAGTACTGTTAAGATTTGTTGATGGTGGATTGATATATAAGTGAGGAATACAGAAAAAAAATAGCAAGCATGGTTTGTACGGTCAAAACTGAAATTAAAGAAATGTAGCATTATTGGTTTTGGATTAAGTATATATATATTTTTTGACAGATTGGATGAGTATATATTTAGTTTATTATGATACAATAAAATCATTTGGATTAGCAATGAAGAAAAACTCCCTCATTGACTTTATTATTTTCAATTACTTAAATTTTAAATACGAAGCTCGTCGTTTGCATTAACGCTGAAGCCATTAAAGTTGATTACCTACCATTCTACATCATTCGTCCAGTAAGGTTCAGATCAGGAAGTCATACCTACACCATACGCTTTGATGGAGGGTAAAGATTCCAAAAACAAATTCCAAATATAAAAAAGTAAGAAAAGAAAAGGCAGGTCAATGATAAAATGAGTTATATAGAATTGTAGTATATGTATTTATTTAGGTGAGGAAAATCTGATTTATTGTCCTCAGAAGTTAGAAATCAATTTTTTGAAATAGTATTTTTTTTTTATAGAAGAAATTATGAAAAGAGTCTATTGATGTTGATTATGTATTGGCATGAAAATAATTTTTAAAAAAAGTTAAAACTATTATTAATTTTACTATGAAGAAACTTATAAATAGATATGACAATAAATATGATTAAAACTATATCAACAATAATAATAACATATATTTTATAATTATTTTTTTGGTTTAAGCTTATGTCCAACGTATTAATGTACTAGATATGTTGGGATTTGGTTAAATGTGTCCAAATCTCAACGTATCCAATGCATTAAGCATTGGACATAAACCGTATTCTTTTCTTTATTGTGTATATAAAAAATTAACAATTTAATTTGTAAAATTTATGCAACTACTACATTCTTTGAAATATATTTTTGTTCACCTTTCAAGATATTGGGGGGACTATTCTACTTGCACTTTAGATGAGTGAAAACAACAAATATTAATCAAACTAACAAATGGAAACCCTTTCAAGCCAAAATCCTTGTCTCTAGGATCCAATTTCTTAAACTTCAAATCGTATCCCTTCCGGGAAGAGAAAATAATAAACTGTATGTATATAAATATATTTACTTATCTTTCGTTGCAAGTATTTGACCTTTGGAACATCTCTTATTTCGAACCACAAATGCAATGAAACTGATGAACTCTTGATTATATAGTTGATCGCAAATGTTCACATGACCTTTTTATAATGATATTGATTGCAAATGTTTAGATGACCTTTTGATAAAGATAAAGACCTTGAAAGTTCAAATAGCGTATAAAATATCAATGAACGTTTAGACCCCAAATACAAAATTACCAATACAAGCTTATACATAAACAATATATATGTGAAATGATGAATATAAGCTAAACCCAAATTGGTAAAACACTCTAAACCAAAATTAATCACAAATACAGCAGTAATTAAAAGGTAAAAAGTAAGAGAAGAGAGATGCAAACACAAAGATAACATGTCGATGTGTTATCGAAGAGGAAACCGAAGTACTAGGCGAAAAACCTCTCCGCTGCCCTCCAAGCAGTCAAATAATCCACTAGAGAATGAAGTTGGGATACATGAATAGCAATAAACCCTTTCAAGCCTAATATACTTGATGCACTTAAGCCCTCCAAGCTTCTTGCTCCAACAGGGTTACGCCGAACCTTGCCTTCTCTAGTTTACCAGATCCTGCAACAAGCTCATTGCATCAACCAAACGAATTGATCCTCTCTGAACTGCTTCCAAAGCACCAAAATACCTCCTCACTGATATGGGTATGGTGACATAAGGATTTGACAAATGAACTTTTCAAGGGTATGTCAATGGAGAGGGTGAGGGTAGAGGAATTTGGATAATCAAATATCTAAGATTGTGGATGAATCAATCTTGGTTTTCTCTAGGGTTTCTCTCTCAAAATTCTCTCTAGAAACTCTCTACATTTTGTGGGTATAAGGGTATTTATAGTAGGGTACGTGAGGAATGTGAAAATACATTTTTCATCCAAACTAGGAATTCTGGCAACTCGGCCTCGTGACTGGAACTAGTCGCAAGTCTGAGTTGTGAGATAACTGTCAGGTCAGACTATACTTTTTGTCCTGTAGTGCTCCAGCTGTTATGACCCTTCAGCTCCCTGCATGCTTCACACGTGTGCCACTTCGGTGACTTGCTAGTGTAAGCCAATTGCGAGATTCAGTCGCGAGACTCCTTTGAGTGCACACATCTTGAGTTTTCTTTACACTCTCTTGCATACAACCCTTATATAATTCCCACCTAAATACAGAGTTTTTACATGCTGAAATACAAGCAAATTTGGCACGGAATAAAGCTAATACATGACTGAATAATTCAACCTTACAAGCCTAATTTAAATCCAACCTTATTTATATTTAGAAATAAGAAATTAAAAAAAAAGCACATGTAAAACTATCATAATGATTACTCTCTATCATGTGGATATATAAGATAATGGGATGACAAGCGGAGTGAAATCATGTTAGGAGTGTCTAATATCCCCTTAGGGGTGGGAAATATGGCAGGGTTAGAGGTATTTTTTCCCCCCCTTATAAGATGGTTTGACATTAATGAAGTAGATATGAAATAGAAAGGAGATAGCTACACTTGAGAGTATTCAAAGGAAGAGAAACCATATAATTTAGGGGATGATAATAGAATATTTTAAAAAATATATATAAATTAAATCTATATCAAAAGAGATTAACTTTATATACATAGGACAAGAAAAATCCATCCCTATCTCCGTAAAGGGCAAGACAACTCAAGCAAGGGGAGGAATTTTGACATTGACTTTTGGTATTGACAGATTTAAACCCATGGTTTTTATTTTAATGACATTAAATTTTATTAATTGAACTAATTAGAACTCATAAGCAAAGATTAAGTTTAAACCGCCTGCTATCTTATTCTGGGGAGTATACTCAAATATGGTATGGCATTTATATGGTACAAATATACACTTTATTTATTTTAATGTTTTAAAATTTCTTAAAAAATATGAAAAATATAAATACATATGTATAAGGTATAAAGTATAAATCTCGATGAAAAACTGGCATTAGAGAAATGATATATATATATATATACATATAAAATTATTATTATTTTAATCTCTAATTCAGAGATTAAAATATAAAATTATTATTATCATTTATTTTATATATACATATAATTTTTTTTATTATATACATATAAAATATAAGCATATATTTTTATATTTTCATAAAAATTGTTAAAAAATTAAAAATATCAATTACGTAACTTAAATGGATTGAGTGTGTGCATATATATTTTAAATTTTATTTCACTTTCAGCAAACTATGAATGAAAGACAATATTTTCTCATATTATTAATTTTAAATTTGATGAGGATAATTTTGTAATTAACCCGTGAAGGAATGAAAGGCGACGGATACAACGCTCCCGTCAGGCTGAAGGGAAAAACTGACGACATTAGGCTTAAGGGAAATAGCTGACGACATGAAGCTGAAAGTCGTAAGCCGACGACCTTACTGGGAACAATGACATATACTGACGATCTTATGAAAAGGACGACTCAGCAGGCTGATGGGAATAAAGGCTAAAGAAGACAAGGAAATCTGCCCATAACCTTCCTTGGTCTCCACACATACGTGTATTGGGAGAATTCTTGCGCCACACGCTTAACTTTAATAAAAAGACTCCTATAAGGAAAAGAGTTCTAAGAGATACGCAAAATCCACGAGCTACTCTCCTAGAAGAAAAGTACTTCTTGGCCAAGGCGCAGATTTCGGCCCTACACTACTATAAATACCCCAAAGCCTTCATAAACCAAGGTATGCATAATTCACCTCAGCTTTAGCACTTTAAAGTTGCGAACAAGAGATTTTTTCTAACTTGATCGTCGGAGGGCATTTGGCCGGTACCACACCGGTACTCCTTTTAAGGTCTTCAGCTTTCGTGTTGTGCAGGTTCTTCATCGGGAGCATGTGAGGACCGTGTGGCTTATTGACGATTTTCGGCATCATCAGTTGGCGCCATCTGTGGGAAATTAGCAACTTATAAAGCCGTACTATTGCTTCCTGGACAACGAGTTGCATGGTACTCACTTGCTCGATGGCGACCACTAACAACGCTCAAGGAGACAAACCACACATGACGACACTTGAAAGGCAAGTCCAAACTCTGGCCCTCGCCGTGGAACGCCTCACCAAACAGAACCAAGACTTGGAAGAGCAATTGCATCAAAGGACTGCGGGTGCTAACACCTAGGAAGAAGATCAAGAAGGAACCAGCGCGGAAAGAAGGAACCAGGAGGGGCTGGAGGGCAGCAACACCCCTAGCAAGCTGAAGCGACAGGACACGAACTGGCCGTCTGTCACCGATACTGTCCCACCTCATATAGTCGCTGAGATGCAGATGATGAAGGAACAAATGGACTGCATGATGAACGCCCTTAAGGGACGGGTGTCCAACAATCTTAATGATCTAGTCTAGCAAACCGACTTGCCCTTCACAGCGTCAGTTAGTTCGTTCCCCCTTCCACACAAATTTCGCATGTTGCAAGTAGAAAGCTACGATGGGTCCAAGGACCCCTTAGATCATTTGGAGTCCTTCAAGACCTTAGTGCACCTTCAGGGGGTATCAGATGCGATCATGTGCAGAGCCTTCCCCACAACGCTGAAAGGACTTGCGAGAATTTGGTTCAGTAGGTTGACGCCAAACTCCATTGGTACCTTTAAGGAGTTAAGCGCCCAATTCGCCTCGCACTTCATTGGAGGGCATAGGTATAAGAAATCCACTACATGCCTAATGAACATCAAGCAGTGAGAAGACGAGACGCTGGGGTCTTACATAGCTCGCTTTAACAAAGAGGTTCTCTCAGTTGGCGAAGCAGACGACAAGATACTCGTAGCGGCGTTCACCAATGGGCTACGGAAGGGTAAGTTCTTATTTTCCCTGTATAAGAACGACCTAAAGACCATGTCAAATGTGCTTTATAGGGTAACCAAGTATATGAATGCAGAAGACGCACTGTTGGCTCGAGAAGATAAATCCAAAAATAGGGAGAGACAGGAAGACGCGCGATCGAATATGGGACAAAAGAAGGCCAGAACTAAAGAACGACGAGATGATTGACGCCCCAGACCACCTTCGGGGAGATTCACAAACTTTACCCCGCCGACCACTCCTATCGATCAGGTACTAATGCAGATCAAGGATGAATGAGCCTTGACTTTTTCTAGCAAGATGAAGGGGGATCCCAACAAAAGGCCAAGAGACAAATATTGCCACTTTCATCGAGATCATGGTTACGACATAGCTGACTGCTATGACCTGAAGTAACAAATAGAAGCTCTTATTAAACAAGGAAGGCTACAGAGGTTCGTTAGCAAGGAGAGAATGGACCCACCACAAGATCAAGCTCCCCGACGGGAGAACGAGTGCCCCAGACAACACTTAGGAGATATAAGGATGATTGTAGGGAGCACCACGGCCGCTGGGTCATCGAAAAAATCCCGGAAGACATACCTCAAGACAGTTCTGCACATACAACTGACGATGTCCGTACCTAAAATGTCGTGGATTGACAATCCCTTCATTGGGTTCTTAGAAGAAGATGCATGACGTCTTCACCACTCCCATGTTAACGCCCTCGTCGTTACCATACAGGCTGGAGACTACAACATGCACCGAGTCCTCGTCCACAATGGCAGCTCGGCGAACATCCTTTACTACCTCACTTTCCAATAGATGGGGATTGATAGGGAGCGGCTAGTTCCAACTAACGCCCCGCTAGTCGACTTTGGAGGAATGAGGGTATTTCCCTTTGGCACCGTCACTTTGGTAGTAACCATTGGAGACTACCCTCAGAAAATTACCAAGAATGTAGCATTCCTCGTAGTCGATTGCTTGTCAGCCTACAATGCCATCATAGGACACTCCACCCTCAACTCATGGAAGGCAGTAACCTCAACCTACCACTTGATGATAAAATTCCCTACTGATTATGGAGTAGGAGAATTAAGAGGAGATTAGGTGGCCACATGCAAATGTTACGTAGCTATGATGGAGATGGATGACCACCTCCAGGCCATGAGCATAGAAGAACATCGAACAGCGACGGAGCCCGTTGAGAGACTTGAAGACGTACCTCTTGACGACTCCAAACCGGAGTGGACAACCAAGATAGGCACCCTTGTAGACCCAACGGTACGTCAAGCACTCGCGACCTTACTCAAAGAAAATCGATACGTGTTCGCTTGGAGCCATGAAGACATGCCAGGAATTAACCCATCGGTCATGGTGCACAGGTTGAATGTGTCGCCATCCTTTTCGTTCGTCTGCCAAAAGAGAAGAGTTTTCGCCCAAGAGAGAGATCGGACGGTGGCTGAAGAAGTCCGCAAGCTACAAGAGGCGGGATTCATTAGGGAAGTTTACTTCCCTGATTGGTTGGCGAACGTCATAATGGTCAAAAAGAGCAACGAAAAATGGAGGATGTGTGTCGACTTCACAGACCTAAACAAAGCATGCCCTAAAGATAGCTACCCCCTCCCGCGGGTCGACCTCTTGGTGGACTCTACGGCTCAGCACCAGCTGTTGAGCTTCATGGATGTATTTTTCGGATACAACCAAATCCAAATGGATGAAGCTGATCAGGAGAAGACTTTGTTTGTAACAAGCCAAGGCCTCTTTTGTTACAAAGTCATGCCTTTCGGCTTAAAAAACACTGGCGCAACGTATCAAAAGCTTATGAACAAGATGTTTGAACAACAGATTGGGAGAAATGTCCAAGTATATGTAGATGACATGCTAGTAAAAAGCGAAAACGTCCAAGATCACTTGGGGGATCTCAAGGAAACCTTTGATACTCTTCGCTCCTATAACATGAAGCTTAATCCGGGCAAGTGTGCCTTCAGAGTGACAGCGGGAAAATTCTTAGGATACATGGTGTCCCAAAGAGGTATTGAGGCTAACCTGGACAAGATCCGGGCTATAATGGAAATGGCGCCTCCTAAAAATGTGAAGGAAGTGCCAAGCCTTAATGGCAAGGTCGCTGCGCTTAACAGGTTCGTATCCAGGGCAACGGATAAATGTCTACCTTTCTTCTGCACACCGAAGAAGTCTTTTGAGTGGACGGCCGAATGTCAACAAGCGTTTGAAGACCTGAAGGCCTACCTCTCTTCACCGTTGCTATTAAGTCCCTCACAACTAGGAGAAGAACTGTTCCTCTATTTGGCTGTCTCTCCGGCCGCCGTCAGTGTGGCCTTAGTCAGAGAAGACGACAAGGTGCAAAGGCCCGTATACTATGCAAGCTGGGCACTTCATGGCACAGAAGGAAGATACCCACCAATGGAAAAGCTCACCTTCACTCTAGTCACGGCAGCCCGCAAGCTCAAGCCATACTTTCAAGCCCATACAGTGGTTTTCTTGATTAATAAGCCCTTACGACGAGTGATGAGCAGCCTAGAAGCCGCAGGACGCATGGCCTTATGGGCAATAGAGCTAAGCGAGTTTGACATAAAATATCGCCCATGCACCACCATCAAGGGACAAATGGTTACCGACTTCATTGTGGAGTTCACCAATGCAGATGGCCAGGGGGCAGAGTATCCCCAATGGAGTGTGTTCATGGACGGATCGTCAAACAAGAAGGTTGGTGGAGCGGGGGTCGTACTCCAGTCTTCGGAGGGCGACAAGATCGAATGCATGGTTCTACTTAATTTTTCTGCAACTAACAACGAAACGGAATATGAAGCCCTCATAGCAGGTTTAGATCTAGCCAAAGAGGAAGGTGAATGAGCTGTAGGCAAAGGTCATCCAAATCCCAAGGGGAGAAAATGAGCAAGCCGATCGCCTTGCAAAAGCCGCATCAATAGGATACATAACCATCCCCGACAAGGTACTATCTGATGGGGTACTGATTTTTCCGATCTCCAAGTCGTCCATAAAGGTCGTCCATGGCCAGTTTGGAAATGTGAACACCCTTCTTGAACTACCTTCATCTACCTCGTCCAAGTAGGAAGAACTCTGGACGAGGTAAACACCACCAGTGATACACTCGTCTAGAATGCCGATACCCTCGTCTTGAAGGAATTTGCCCGATAGACGAAGCAGTCCCTGCGCATACCAGAACACATTCAAGGAGTCCCAGGACGAGGGTACCGCACTTAGGAAAATCTCCGAACATGACGTGGCAATCCCTTATCCCACGCATAACCACCAGGTATCCGTTGAGGAACAGAAGCAAAACTCCCAAACGGTTATGCAAGTTACACTTGATTCCTACCTCTCCTCGAATCTAGGAGAGGTTCCAATCTTGATAACCTCCTGTAAGAACACTATAAAAGGGCTGTTTCAGACAAATCCAAGGTATGTTCATTTTGACTCCAAAAAAGTTGGAACTTAGATAACGTAAAGAGAAAAACTAACTTTGCCATCGGAGGATTTTTGGCCGGTAGCCCCGGTCGCCTTTGATTCGTTTTTCTTTCTTTTTCAGGCCGCAGAGAGAGCCAGTGGTCCTTTGAAGTCCGAAGCATCCAGCCTACTGATCTTCTTGGCATCATCAGTTGGCGCCGTCTGTGGGAAACATTCTAAGTTATTCAGTCCCAGACAAAAGGCTGAATGGTTCGAACAAGATCAAGGGCTACCAGCCCAGGCCACCAGGAGAGTAGGGATGCTTCTAGCAATCCCCTTCGCGATCGTAGATCGGCACCTGTAATGCAACCGCCCTCTATTCAGCACATACAATCCATGGCTACCGCTATGGCAGAACTGACACGTCAGAACCAGGAGTTGAATAGGGAGATCAACCTCAGGAGGCAGCGTCAAGGACACATGGAAGGAAGGGCCCCAAGTCAGGAAGGAGGAGGGGAAAATGTAGAGTCCGAAGATCAAACACGGGTTACCGCTTCAAGAAGAGTGCCGCACTTGGAAAAAGAAATGGACCAGATGAGAAAAGCCATGGATGAAATGAGGGAAAACATGAGGCGAGCAAACCCAGTCGATGATATGGTCCATCGAACGGACTCCCCTTTCACAGCTTCCATCAACAGTCACCCTCTACCCTCGAAATTCAAAATGCCTTCTTTAGACTCGTACGATGGAAATCGCGACCCTTGCGATCACATTGCAACTTTCAAGACGACCATGCACCTGCAGGGGGTCCCAGACGAGATCATGTGCAGAGCTTTTCCCACCACACTCAAGGGACCAGCGCGAGTGTGGTTCAGTAAGATTCCCCCAAACTCAGTGGGATCATTTGAAGAACTGAGTAAACTGTTTGTCAACAACTTCATTGGAGGACAGCGTCACAAACGTTCCTCCTCTAGCCTGCTAACCATAGAGCAAGGGGAAAATGAAAGTTTGCGATCTTTTATCACCCGGTTTAACAGGGAAGCCTTAACGGTGGACGAGATGGATGACAAGCTATTGCTGGCCGCTTTCCACAATGGGGTCAATTCTGACTTGTTCATTCATAAGCTCTACGAGCAGGAACCACATACTATGGCTGAGCTTGTCCATTCGGGCCAGAATTTTATGAATGCTGAAGACGCCATCATAGCCAAGAAAAGAAAAAGGGCAGAGCGCTCGGAAGGGGGCCACCATCGCTACCTAGACCAGGGACCTCGTCTGAAGAAAGTTCGGGTAGACGAGAGAAAAGATAAGGATGGTAAGAAGGCCAGTTCCTCTGCAAGGAATCAGCAATACACGCCCCTGACTATGCCATTAGAGCAGGTTCTTATGCAGATCAAGGATGATCCGTCCTTGAAGTGGCCGGACAAATTGAAGGGAGACCCCAACAAGCGTAATAGGAACAAGTACTGCCATTTTCATAGGGACCATGGGCATGATACAGACGAGTGCTTTGACTTGAAGCAGCAGATAGAAAATCTCATTAGACAGGGAAAATTGAGGAACTTCCTTGGACGAGACCAGAGAGATGAGAAAATGAAGGCCAAGGTGGAAGAATCATCACGCCCCCCATTAGGAGAAATAAGGGTAATTATAGGAGGAAGCTCGACGGCGCAGTCGTCCAGGTCAAGAAAGACATACCTGAAGGTGGTGCAGAACATCCAACAGTCTGGACGACCTCCCAGGATGAGGGAAGTGGACCAGCAGGCTGTTACTTTCACGGACGAGGAGGCAGGACGAATTCACCACCCACACGATGACGCGATAGTCATCACCCTACTCATCTCTGACTACACGACCAGGAGGGTACTGATAGACAATGGCAGCTCTGCAGACATTCTTTACTACCCCGCATTCCAACAAATGAGATTAGGACGAGATCAGCTTCAACCAGTGAACTCGCCGTTGGTAGGATTCGGAGGAATGAAGGTGCAGCTTGTAGGCACCATCACGTTGCCAGTGGTCGTCGGAACATATCCGCAGCAGATAGCCAAGGAGGTGAATTTCCTTGTTGTTGATTGTGCGTCGTCATACAATGCGATTATTGGAAGGCCAACTTTGAACAGCTGGAAAGCGGTAACCTCTACCTACCACCTGTCCATCAAATTCCCGACCGAGCACGGAGTAGGCCAGGTACAAGGAGACCAGTTGGCTGCCAGGGAATGCTACTTAGCTATGCTGGCCATGGACGAGCACATGCAGGCGATGAGTATAGACGGAAGAAGGGTTGTGGCTGAGCCCACTGAAGCATTGGAGGACGTCCCTTTGGACGATAACCAGCCCGAGAAGTCTACCAGAGTTGGAGGGAGCATGGAAGAGGGGGCAAAGCACGCTTTGATTCGGTTTCTGAAGAAAAACCTCGATGTCTTTACATGGAGTCATGAGGACATGCCTGGCATCGATCCGAGCGTCATTACCCATAGCCTGAACGTGTGCCCCTATTCGAAACCAGTGCGTCAGAAGAGAAGAGTTTTTGCTCCTGAGCGAGACGATGCCATTAAGGAAGAGGTGCAGAAGTTGGTCGCCGCGAAGTTTATCCGAGAAGTTCATTACCCAGACTGGTTGGCGAACGTAGTCATGGTCAAGAAAGCCAATGGCAAGTGGCGGATGTGCGTGGATTTCACTGATCTAAACAAAGCTTGCCCCAAGGATAGCTACCCATTGCCGCGCATTGACCAGTTAGTGGACTCGACAGCAGGTCACAGGATACTTAGCTTTATGGACGCTTTCTCGGGGTATAACCAGATTCAGATGAATGAAGCGGATCAGGAGAAGACCTCATTCGTCACGAGCCAAGGGTTGTATTGCTACAAGGTTATGCCTTTCGGTTTAAAGAACGCGGGGGCGACCTACCAAAGGCTGGTCAACCATATGTTCCGTCCTCAAATCGGGCGAAATGTGGAAGTTTATGTGGACGACATGCTGGTGAAGAGCCAGGACGAGGATAAACATCTTGACGACCTTCAAGAAACTTTTGATACATTGCGACGGTACCACATGAAACTAAATCCGAGCAAGTGTGCTTTCGGGGTTTCATCGGGTAAATTCTTGGGGTTTATGGTGTCGCACAGAGGAATTGAGGCGAATCCGAATAAAATCCAGGCGATACTGAACATGGAGCCACCGAAAAATATCAAGGAGGTCCAGTCTCTTACTGGACGAGTTGCCGCCCTCAACAGGTTCGTATCGAAAAATGCTTACCATTCTTTAAAATCCTTAGGAAGGCTTTTGAATGGACGGACGAGTGTCAGAAGGCCTTCCAAGACTTGAAGACATATCTAATGACCGCACCACTGTTGAGTCCGTCTGTACCTGGGGAAGAGTTGTACTTGTACTTGGCAGTGTCCCCACATGCAGTAAGCTCAGCGCTAGTCAGGGAAGAAGGGAGAGTCCAGAAACCGGTCTATTACACAAGCCACGCGATGAGAGGGGCAGAAGGACGATACCCGATGATGGAGAAACTAGCCTTCGCACTAATCACGGCTTCCAGGAAGCTAAGACATTATTTTCAGGCACATGTCATCAACGTCCTGACAGACCATCCCATAAGAAAGGCGATGAGCAAGTTGGAAGCTGCTGGACGGCTGGTACAATGGGCCGTTGAGCTCAGCGAGTTTGATGTCAGGTACCTCCCGAGGAGTACGATAAAAGCGCAGGCGTTGGTAGATTTCATTGCCGAATTCACCCCCAGTCAGGACGACCTGAACAAGGACGAAGGAAATGAAATGTGGTTGGTTAATGTAGACGGATCGTCCACACTGTATGCAGGAGGGATTGGAATTGTACTGAAGTCCCCTGAGGGCGACAAGCTGGAGTATGCGGCCCGTCTGCAGTATCCAACTACCAACAACGAGGCTGAATACGAAGCTCTACTCAAGGGGTTGGAATTGGCTAAGTCCTTAGGGGCGGAGTCGTTAACAATCAAAGGAGACTCTCAACTGGTCATTAACCAAGTAAATGGGATGTGTGATGTCAAAGAGGATCGAATGAAGAAGTACCTCAACAAAGTGAAATGCCTTGCCCGGAAATTTTCAGCCATAAGTTTTATTCAACTTCCCAGGGAGGAGAATGCTGAAGCAGACGCCTTGGCAAAAGCCGCCTCGGCAGGAGTCGTAGACGAGTTCGGCAACATCCAGTACATGCCGAGTATAGACATCCCTGACATACAGCAGATAGGAGGAGGAGAAAATTGGATGAATCCGATAATAATCTACCTCAAAGATGGGAGGCTTCCAGAAGACAAGGATGAAGCGAGAAAGTTAAGGGTCAGGTCGGCTAAGTATGTCCTCATAAATGAGGTGTTGTACAAGCGAGGCTTTTCCCAACCCTACTTAAGATGCCTGGCTCCTGACGAGTCAAACTATGTTCTGAGGGAAGTTCATGAAGGATCGTGTGGAAATCACTCAGGGGCAAGGTCCCTTGTCCATAAGATCGTCCGTGCCGGCTACTATTGGCCAACAATGCAGGCAGACGCTAAAGCCTATGTCAAGGTATGTGACCAATGCCAGCGTTATAGCAATGTGCCCAGGCAGCCATCAGAGTATCAGACCCCAATGACAGCCCCATGGCCCTTCGCACAGTGGGGACTGGATATCCTGGGTCCTTTTCCCATAGGAGTCCGGCAAATGAAGTTTTTGGTGGTAGGGATAGATTACTTTACCAAGTGGGTAGAAGCCGAGCCTCTTGCAGCAATCACTCAGCAGAACGTGAAGAATTTTGTATGGAAGAATATCCTATGCAGGTTCGGAGTACCCAGGGTATTAGTATCTGACAACGGACGCCAATTTGACAACGCACCCTTCAGGGACTTCTGCAATCATTTTGGCATCAAGAATCACTATTCTTCACCCTCCCATCCACAGGCAAATGGGCAAGCAGAAGTAGCAAACCGATCCCTGCTGAAAATCATCAAGACTCGGCTTGAGGGGGCAAAAGGGATATGGCCAGACGAGCTGCCAGGTGTTCTTTGGGCCTATAGGACGACTGCACGAACTCCGACAGGAGAGACCCCTTTTAAACTAGCCTATGGGAGTGAAGCTGTTATACCAGCGGAGGTCCATATGGCAAGCCACCGAGTGATGAAGTACCAGGAGAAAGACAACGGGGAACAACTTCGCCTTGACCTCGATCTTATTGATGAGGTAAGAATGGATGCGGAGCAAAGGACGGCAAGGTACAAAAATCTCATGGCCAGACAGCATGACGCCATTGTAAAACCCAGACGGTTCAGTGTTGGGGACCTTGTTCTCAAAAGGGTCTCCTTGGCGACCAGGAACCCAGCTCATGGAAAACTGGGACCCAATTGGGAAGGACCCTACAAAGTAATCAACTGCAAAAGGCAAGGGTCATACTATCTGGAAGCCCTGGATGGGCGGAAGTTAGAACATCCTTGGAATGTGGAACATCTGTGAAGGTACTATCAGTGATGAGCAAGGACGAGAGAAGTCAGTGGCAAAATTACAGTGTGGATTGCGTGTTTGTTTATATCTACGTTTGCTTTTACTACTGTTATGGTGTGTTATGAATAAAAGTGCGCTAGTTCTTAAACTTTTGCACTACTTAATAAGGCACTAGCTTATGAAAGACGATGCTATGTACTCATCTTAATAAGGCACTAGCTTATACGCATGTGCCAAATTTGTGAACGATGTTCATGTAATAATATGGTTTGGATTTCTTACGTATTTGAGTTCCAGTTTCCCTGATAATACCCACGGACGAGGCAAAAGCCTTGGACAAGTAAAATCTCTGGACGAAGACTAACTCGTCCAAGCTTTCCTGTAAACGAGGGTAAAGCAAAGAGAAAAAAATGCCAAGGCGTGCTCGTCCGAGCTTTCCTTTAAACGAGGATAAAGCAAAGGAAAAAATGCTAAGGCATGCTCGTCCAAGCTTTCCTTAGAAAAGAATGAGGGTAAAGCAAAGAAAAAATGCTAAGGCATGCTCGTCCAAGCTTTCCTTAGTCAAAGCCCACTCGTCTAAGAAGGAAAGTAGGCATTAACGCATTACGTCCCAACGACGAGCATATGGCCAAGACGATTACAAACTCGTGAAAATACGAGTAATAATAGCCTAAAGGGCAGGCAAAATAAGCATCATCGTCCTAATCTAGTCGTCCATGAGGGAATTGTGTAAACGATCACCCAACACTTGTGAATATTGCTTAAAAGGCAATGGAATAACACAAAAATTCATACACTCGTCCATGAAACAACAATAATAATCCAAAGTAAACATTCATTAAACGTAAAAGGGTGGACGACCATCGTCCCAAAAACCCTTGAGAAATAAGCCTTGAAAGGCAATTGTTTATGAACTTGCTAAAAGTACTCTAGACGAGGTAAATGTATTATACAAAAAAAAAAAAAAAAAAAAAGAGAAGAAAAGGTACAAGCAAAACACTTGGACAAATAGTAATCAAATTTTTCAACAGCGAAGGGCATTAGGCATCGGGGTCGTCCTGAGCAGGCTTGGTTGAGGCATCGTCCTCAACATTGACATCTTCAGAGCTAGCCTGAAGAAAAGAACTGGTGGCACCTCCCAGTTGAAGGACGATGGGGCTGAAATCAACTTCTGGAAACCTTTCTTTCACCTCCATGCGAAAGTCTTCAAATCCAGCCGCATAGTTGGCGTCCAGAAGGTCAGTGAATTGTTTCGAAGCCCTAAATTCCTCCACGGCCTCGTCCTTAGCCCTCACCAGAGAGTTTCTTAGCTCGTCGATCTTCCCCTGAAAGTGGTCAAGACGAGAGTCCTTTTCCACTATATCAGCCTTTAGTTCCTCGACGAGATTCAGCAAACCCTTGGCCGCGTCCTTCGCCTCGACAGCCGTCTCAGCCCAGCCCTTGCACTCCTCCTTGACCTCCTGGATCCTCTTCTCCAACAGCAGCCTTGTCCTGTCCAGCTCAGTAGCCTGCCTGGACGCAGCTATAAACTTGGACATGGCCTGCACAAGCAAATAAAAGTTTCCGTATTAAGCAAAGTCGACAAGCATAAAAGCAAAACTAGTGACGAGAATAAATTCATATCACTTACCTTGAAAAGATCGTGGACACCTGAGTGTTCAAAATCTTTCAGGGACATATTATAGCAGGCGGCCACGTCCTCGTCGGACACTGCCTGTTGGAACCTCTCCCAAGCCAACCCTTCACTCTCAAGGAGGTTAGGCACAACGTCCACGGGAGGCTGGGACGAGGCAGGAGCATTGGTCTTGGACGGTGGAGTAGGAACAGGCTCAGACGACTCCACGTCGAAGATCTGGACGGACGGTGGTTGAGGAGGAGGAATGGGGACAACGGGAGAGACGACCCCAGGTTTGGACGATTTTCTGTGCTTGGCTCTCCTACTGGGAAGGTTATCAAGGTTGATGGCCTTTGACAGGCTCCTCTTATCGCCAACAGAAGGATGAGCCCTAGTTTCAGTATCTTGCTTGCCACGCTCGTCCACGACCCCTTTGCCTTTGTTTTCCTTCATGGTAGCCATCCCTAAAATAAATAATAATAATTATAAAAAAAAAATATGTATATATATATATATATAAAAAGGGAGAGGAAAGGCAAGACGAGAACTCATGTCGGCGGACTGTAATTTCGTGGGCTAAGGCTTCAGGAGAGGGCTCGGGGCCAAGTCCCCAAGTTGCAAGACGCTGCAAGGTAACCAAAGAGTGGAAGTCCCTCTCTGGGTGAAGACGAGCCTTCTGGACGCGTCCTAGATGGAATTTGCTCAACGACGGCCTTCTAACACCTGCAATAAGGACGAGGATATTAGCTCAGAAAGACATAATAAAGGTAATGCTACGGTAGTGGTAAGCATACCTTCAGGACGAAGGTTCCCTAATTCTCCTGTATATGGGGGAAATGAATCCCTGCCCACCTCAGCAGGACATCCTGCCCAAGGACCTGAGACGAAGAAGAACTCCGTCTTCCAGCTCCTATCTGAGGTAACCAAAGATTTTATTATCCTACAGTCTTTTCTCCTGGCCGTGAACTGATAAAAGCCACGAGATTGACTAATTTCAGAGGGTTTATAGCAAAAAAGGAACTCGTCCACAGTAAGAGGACGATCCCCTTCAAAAACCTCTCTCCACAAAACTTGCATAGAAACAACTAGCCTCCATGCATTAGGATTTAGTTGACACAAACCTATACCTAACCTAGAAAGTAACTCCCTAGCGAAAGCATTTAGAGGAAGCCTAAGACCCCCTAGGAGATAGGCTTCGTAAACCCCAACACCAAAATGAGGTTGGCAACACCATTCATTACGGACGGCCAATCTGGGATTTAGCTCGTCTGGAATTTGGTACCAGCTTTGTAGAGATGCTAATTTTCTCTCGTCCGTCCTAGCCGGGACCCCTACAGCACAACTGTAAACAGTCTCAACCTCGTCCTTTTGAGTGGACGAGGGAGCACTAGAAGGGCCAGCCTTGGACCCTGACATCACTCTTGTCCTAAACTCTTCCTGGAAAACTTCTAAGGGAACACCAGGAACCCCAGAAATATACTCGTCCGTAGTATTGCCCCCGCTACTACTGTTATCACTACTAGAACCACTATAGCTAGTTGTGTTGCAATACTCGTCTATTTCCTTATTAACACTATTGCTAGACGAAGAAAAAACCTCAGACATTGTGGAAATGCAAGGGAAACCTAAAGACGAGCGTAGAGAAAATACCTGGCTCTAGACGACGGAAACTAGGGACGCTGGAATACTCCTAGACGAGGCAACGGACGAGAGATGTCAAACAAGGAAATTTGAAAAGTGGAGAGGGTATGGGAGGAAATCCACTATTTATAGGCGTTGAAAAGTAAGGCTTGAAACGAAATATCCAATCAGGAAGAGCCGCGTGGCAACTTCCTCAAGAACCCAAATCGACACGACGGTTATCCAAGTAAATAATGACACGTGGCACGATGTGGTGGCCGTTAAAGCCCCACCCTCTACCTTGAGGCACGTGGGATAATATGTTGAAGTGTGTCCAAAAACCGAAGAACTTTGGACGACCCTTAAACAAGGGGGCAACTGATGGGGTACTGATTTTGCCGATCTCCAAGTCGTCCATAAAGGTCGTCCATGGCCAGTTTGGAATTGTGAACACCCTTCTTGAACTACCTTCATCTACCTCATCCAAGTAGGAAGAACTCTGGATGAGGTAAACACCACCAGTGATACACTCGTCCAGAATGCCGATACCCTCGTTTTGAAGGAATTTGCCCGATAGACGAAGCAGTCCCTGCGCATACCAGAACACATTCAAGGAGTCCCAGGACGAGGGTACCACACTTAGGAAAATCTCCGAACATGACGTGGCAATCCCTTATCCCACGCATAACCACCAGGTATCCGTTGAGGAACAGAAGCATAACTCCCAAACGGTTATGCAAGTTACACTTGATTCCTACCTCTCCTCGAATCTAGGAGAGGTTCCAATCTTGATAACCGCATGTAAGAACACTATAAAAGGGCTGTTTCAGACAAATCCAAGGTATGTTCATTTTGACTCCAAAAAAGTTGGAACTTAGATAACGTAAAGAGAAAAACTAACTTTGCCATCGGAGGATTTTCGGCCGGTAGCCCCGGTCGCCTTTGATTCGTTTTTCTTTCTTTTTCAGGCCGCAGAGAGAGCCAGTGGTCCTTTGAAGTCCGAAGCATCCAGCCTACTGATCTTCTTGGCATCATCACTATCCTTTATTCAGTTTTCACCACTAATAGATGTCATCGACGTACAGGAGATAGGATCCGAAAGTACTTGGACCACCACTTTAGCTTCTTACCTGAGAGACGGCACCTTGCCTGAAGGGAAGGAAGCTGCAAGGAAGCTAAAGGTCCAGGCGGCACGATTTGTCTTGATAAGAGACGTTTTGTACAAAAGGGGTTTCTCTCGGCCATACCTGCAATGCTTAGGACCCGAAGAAGCAGATTATGTAATGAGAGAAGTACACGAGGGGATCTGCAGCAATCATTTCGGGACGCGGTCATTGGTACATAAATTAATAAGGGCTGGATATTATTGGCCGAACATGTAGAAAGACGCCTAGGCGTATGTCAAAACCTGCGACAAGTGCCAAAGGTTCAGTAGCATCATCAGGCAACCGACGGAAGAACTGACCCCAATAACAGCTCCATGGCCATTCGCCCAATGGGGATTGGGCATCATGGGCCCATTCTCGATTGCGGCGAGGCAGTTGAAGTTCCTAATAGTCGGCATCGACTACTTCACCAAATGAATAGAAGCTGAAATCCTAGCCACAATCACTAAGAAAAACGTACGGAGCTTTGTTTGGAGGAACGTCATTTGCACGTATGGAATTCCAAGGGTCTTGATCTCGGACAATGGTAAGCAATTTGACAATGACTCATTCTGAGTCTTCTGCTCACAGTTAGGAATCAAGAACCACTACTCTTCCCCTACCCATTCCCAAGCCAACGGGCAAGTTGAGGTCACGAACCGGTCCTTGCTTCGAATAATCAAGACTCGACTCGAGGGGGCAAAAGGTATATGGCCAGAAGCTAACCAGCGTACTATGGGCATACAGGACGACAGTAAGGACTCCTACGGGAGAAACTCCATTTTGGCTGACATACGGGAGCGAAGTGGTCATCCCAGCCGAGATTGGACTCACGAGCTACAGGGTGGACAATCACGATGAGGGAAGTAATGACAAAGCCACACGTTTACAACTTGATCTAGCTGACGAGGTCAGGGCAACAGCTGAACAGAGGCTCGCACAATACCAGGACCTCATGGCCAAACATTACAACTCCCGAGTTAAACATCGAGATTTCAAAGTTGGAGACCTCGTCTTGAGGAAAGTGATGGGCATTGCCAGAGATTCCGCACAAGGAAAGCTTGGCCCAAATTGGGAAGGACCCTACAAAGTAACGTCATGGCTAAGGAAGGGCACCTACCACTTAGAGACACTCGACGGGCAGAAGCTACGCCACCCATGGAATGCCGAGCATCTCAGGAAGTACTACCAGTAGAAGACAGCATGAAGAACACTACTCCTCATTTCCAGTTTATCTAGTTTATTTCTTTTAATCATTTGTCTTAGATTATTTTTGCTTACAATACATTTTAAGCCCAAAGGGTTGAGGTTTATTCTTTTTGGAACAATTTTCATCACTATGCATTCATCATAATAAGAGGAGTTAATTCAAAAATGACTGGTATATTTATTATGTTAGATAGTCTTCAAGAAGACAACATTATCAAGTCCACAAGATGGACAAGTCTACTACTAAAATGGACGAAGTATTCAGTCCGTTAAATGGACAACCTCATTCTTTAGTCCACTTATCTTTTAGTCCAAGAGGACGATGCTGCTATTAAGTCTACAAAGTAGACAAAGCCACCACCAGGTCCGCAAGATGGACAAACCTACACACTAAACGACCTCATTATCCACAAAATGGGCGAGGCTACTGCTCAGTCCACAAAGTGGACGACCCTATTGCTAAAAGCAAAAGCCAGATAAGCCCGTCTAAAAAGTGAACAAGTGTCAGTCCACAAAGTAGACAAAGCTGTCATTACTGTCCTCAAAATGGACGGAGTTATTAAAAATCGCCGTTACCCGTAAAGCTAACGGGTATATGACGGCAACCTAAAATAAGTCTTGATTAATCAGCTAAGAGAAAGCTGACGCCGTTACCCATAAAGCTGACGGGTATATAACAACAACCTAAAATAAGTTGTTAGTTAGCTAAGAGAAAGCTGATGCCGTTACCCATAAAGCTGACGGGTATATAACAACAACCTAAAATAAGTTTAGTTAGCTAAGAGAAAGTTGACGCCGTTACCCATAAAGCTAATGGGTATATGAAAACAGCCTGAAATAAGTTTGTCAGCTAAGAGAAAACTGACGCTATTGTCCATAGGCTGACGGGCTCATCATGAGCAAAACAGACAGCTTTGATAAGTAACTTAAATGGAAAAATATGTCTCGAACATAAAGCAACACATTGAGAGTAACATAAATAAAGTAATATTTTTACAAAAGCCCAAAACAACGGGCGTCAAACATCAAAATTCGTCTATGTTTTACAAAAAAAGAGAATACTTAAGTTCATGGAGCGGGGGGAGGGGGTCTTGAGACTTCCCGTCACCTTTAGTAACAGTAGGCTGAACGCTAGGAGTAGAAGGGTCGACAACATTATGATCGTCGCCAGGAGGAGTAGCTGACGGGGTCAAAGTGATGAGCTTGTCCGCGGATGGTTGTGCAAGAACAGCGCTATCATCATTCTGGACCATCTCAAGCCTGTTAGCTCTGTTACTTTCCTCATTGACGGTGTCACCTGCAGGAGACGATGGAATAGGCTCATCCATAGTAATCTTGGATAAGTCCAGATTAGGATATACAGACTTAACTTGTTTTAGACAGTCCTCGAATCAGTCGCCATAATAGACGGCACAAGCGTCTATGAAGGACTGTGAGTCCTTAAATTCTGTCATGGCGTCACTCCTAGCCATTGCCACCTGGTCAAAGAGTGTTTTCAACTCCTTTTCTGCCGTCACTTTGGCATCTTGTTCTAGTTTCCTCTGACGGCTTTCCTCAGCCAACTTTTCCTTCAGCTCTTTCACCTCGCCGCTAAGAATTTTGTTAGCCTCCTTGTACTACTGTTGCTCATCTACCAGATTCTTGACACACGTGTGCAGACGGGTAGCCACCCCCTCCTTAGCGACGCACCTGTCTTGCAAAGCCTTCATTCGAACAATAGCCTACATGGCATAAAACAACGTCAGCTTATTGAAACTCATTTGACGTCAACATAAAAAAAGAGAAGAAAAGTGTACCTGAGCAAGGTCAAACAGGCCCGACGCCCCTAATTCTTCCTTGTCCGCTCAGCACAAAGGTCAGTCTCCTCACTTTTCAAGATGGACTCCACCACCTCCATGGCGTAATCCTTATGGGTAAGAAGGCGATGGTCAAGCCTTTGGCTGACGAGACCAGACGCTGTCATTAGCCTTTTGCCTGCCTCGTGGGCTGACTTAGGAGACGACAGCTTTTTAGGGGGTTTATCCCCGGGTGTAATGGTCGCTTTCTTCCCAGAACGGACATCTTTCTCTTTAGCCTTTCTCTTGGCTCCCGTTTTCCTGATGGTCTTAGGAGTTGACGAAGGCGTCACCTCCCCTTTGGCCTTCTTCTCCTCTTCCTTCTTCTTGGCGACAGCCGCAGCCCGTATTCTTTGCTTAGCTGCCTCCATTTCTGCAAAAGATAGTGAAATTTAGGAGGAAAATGACACAAGGGAAGAGACGCAAGAAATCAGGAAGATGCTCATGATGACGGGAATAGGCGTTTAGCTTGCAAGCTTCTTCTGTCGGCTCCGGACCACCATAATATAAATATAAAGCATCAAGTGTGATCAGGTCTCGACACTTCCGATCGTCCAACGAGATAGTCGTCACTCGGTGGTTGAAATCCTCTTGTTCCGCGGTAATGCGTGGACGAACGTTAGCTGAAAAGAAAAGCAGACGGAGTTAGGAGTCGAACAAATGAACCAAGTAAAGAAGTAGACGAGATTAACCTGAGTCCCTGACGTATGCCCAAGTGTTGTCAAAACCATGAGGCATTGACTCCCACTCCTTCTGACAGCATACCCAGTTCGTCCCCTCTACAAAAAAGTATCTGCCCTTCCACTTCCTATTTAAGTCGGGCATATCTGATACCAACTTTAACTCCTTCTTCCTTACTGCAAAATGATATATCCCCTTTGACAAAAAGATATACTGGGGACGGTAGCACCAAAAGAACTTGTCTAGGGTTAACTGACGGTGTCCACCACTTAGACGACCCCACAGAATCTCGGCACCGATGAATGTTTGCCAGGCATTAGGGGCAATCTGGCTAATGGATATTCCAAAAAAATTAGCTAGCTGACGATGAAATGCCGTCAGTGGTAGCCTTAATCCTGCCACGGACATGGCATCATACATGCCAACATTCGCGGTTCGTCCTGAATAACATCTCTCACCTTCCTAGGGGAGACGGATTGGGATCTTGTCCGGTATTTGATAACGGGCACGCAGGTTATTAAAAACGTTAACGGACATCGACGGCAAGAATTCGTTGACAGTACAATCCGAGGGTAAAATGAAAGGACGGTCGTCCCCGGGGGCCCCTGAGGTGCTCTTTAAGACTTCCTCACCATCATCGTCATCACCCCCGACATCAGCTCCCTATCTTTCCCCGTCACTCGTCCTTTTACCTCTGTCACGTAATCCTTCTCCCTCACTCCCATCGTCCTTGTCTTCACCCTTACTCACTTCACCTTCACTACAACTCTCCACTTCCTCGTCAGAAGAATGGGCTGACGTTCCCCTTTCTGACGAACAGGCAAAGCCCTCCTTGGGCTCACGACCTGATTGAAAGACTTCGTCGTAACCCGCTCCCTCGCGGATCGACGACTGTTCACTCGTTGCCTCCCTAGACATCTGACTACCTACAAGCGACGGATTCATTCTAAGAACCTAAGATGACAACTTCGCTATAGAAACTAAGCTATAAAGACGAAAGTAAAATGAAGAAAAGGAAAGAGAACTTACAAGTGAATCCTTAGCAAGAGACGCTCCTGCGAAAAGTGACGGTGTGAAAGGTGACGAACTCGTGAGATTGACGGACAAAGGAGATTAGAAAGTGACGGTTTCTCTCTCAATAGCAGCGAAGGATGAAAAGATGGGAATGAAAGAAGAAAAGAAATATATATAGGCAATGGGAGCACGGAAGACGAAGTGACATGCTCGTCCAGACGCGGAGCCAATCAGTCCATGCCACGTGTCCTGGCATTTAAAGAAGGTGGCTCAAATTACCACGCATGAATGGCCTTCCAACGATATTAACTCCATAACTCGTTAGCTATAATTGACGGAGTCATGAAGTAGAGGGCAGCTGATGAGGATAATTTTGTAATTAACCTATGAAGGAATGAAAGGCGACGGAAACAACGCTCCCGTCAAGCTGAAGGGAAAAAACTGACGACATTAGGCTGAAGGGAAATAGCTGACGACATGAAGCTGAAAGTCGTAAGCCGATGACCTTACTAGGAACAATGACATACACTGACGACCTTATGAAAAGGACGACTCAGCAAGCTGACGGGAATAAAGGCTGAAGAAGACAAGCAAACCTGTCCATAACCTTGCTTGGTCTCCACACATACGTGTATTGGGAGAATTCTTGCGCCACACGCTTAACTTTAATAAAAAAGACTCCTATAAGGAAAATAGTTCTAAGAGATACGTAAAATCCACGAGCTACTCTCCTAGAAGAAAAGTACTTCTTGGCCAAGGCGTAGATTTCGACCCTACTACTATAAATACCCCAAAGCCCTCATAAACCAAGGTACGCATAATTCACCTCAGCTCTAGCATTTTAGCGTTGCGAACAAGAGATTTTCTCTAACTTGACCGTCGGAGGGCATTTGGCCGGTACCACACCGGTACTCCTCTTAAGGTCTTCAGCTTTCGTGTTATGCAGGTTCTTCATCGGGAGCACGTGAGGACCGTGTGACTTACTGACGATTTTTGGCATCATCAAAATTGTTTAATTTTTTTAATTTGAAATTTATATATGTATATATATACACACACATATTAAGATTTTAAAATATCTCTCAATTTTTTTTTAAAAATATTGATTTTGATAAATCTGTTGTTGGATTATATTAATACAATTTGACAAACAAACTAGATTGTCAAAGTGTTAGAGTTCAATTAAATTAAAGTATTTTTGAAGAAATATAATACAATATTTTTTAATATATGTATTTATACTTTTAAATATAAGCATGATGTATTTTTTAAAATATTTGTATTTCACACAACAAATAGGATAATTTAGGGAAAAGTTAAAAACAAATCCAAAGTTAGTCACTTGTGACAAATTAAATTTTAAGTGATTAATTATACCATTTTAAACTCCAAAATATACAAATCATGACAATTTAACCTTCCATCCCTATGTTTCTCAAAAAAAAAAAAAAAACCTTCCCTCCATATAAGTTAAAAAGTCATTAATGGAGTAAGTTGGGAAGAAATTTTTCATTAATGCCCATTACATGCAAGTATATTCTCACTCTCTCTTATTTCTATTTTCCCTAACACTGTCCTCTCTCTCTCTCTCTCTCTCTCTCTCTCCTGCATTTCATACTCTCTCAGACTTTCTGACTATAATATGGAGAAAAAGACAAACCGTCCAATATAAAATGTTGTTATTTGGATATAATAGATGCCAATAATTTTTTTTTTCCTCTCATCATATAGGTTTATGTCATTCATGGTTTTCAATATATATGGAGAGAAGGGTTAGATTGCCATGGCCTACAAAATCTAGGGTTTAAAATGCTAAAACCAAAAAATTATGGTTTAATTTGTCATAAAAGGGGCAATTCTAGAGTACTTCTTGTTGTTGTTGTTTTCTCCCCCAAAGAAAGTAACGAAAATGCAACAAATTCATAAAAATATAATATATTATCAATCAGAAAGAGTAAAGTAAATAAACAAAAATATCAATAAAATATAATTGAAAGAGAATATATGTAAGAATATATATATATATATATATATATATATTTTTTTTTTTAGGGTATGGTACAACAAAGAATAAGTGAATTGTCATTTATGATCGAGACAATTTTTTATTTTTAAAGAATCAAGACAGCTTGTCCTCATGTACCAGTGCTTATAATTCATGTTATACTATGTAGCTAGCCTCGTTAAAAATAATCTTTAGGAATACATGTCAAAGATAATTGCGTAAACTGCAAAGCGCGGCTCTTGTGACTTGTCCAAGAACATCCTGGCGGCTCAAAGTCTGAAACCTAGGTAGCGAGCAAAATGCTTTATCCAAATGGAGTAGAATTTTTGGTCTTATCAAAACCCAATAACTTGGATTATCCAATTTTGACAGTTAGTTTAGATAAAACCGATTAAGTTGTCCTATTAGCTTGTATCGATCTTTAGGTTTTCCAGTAAAATTTGAGACATTTATAGTAAGTTCTTGATAGTCACAATACAATGGCGGAGCCTCGGTGCCATGAATGGTTGTAAATTGCACCCATGAAACTTGAAATGATTTTGAGATAAATTAGGGTTCAGTATTCAGCGGTGCAAACTTTATCTAGAAATTTTTTTTTTTTTTTAATAATGGTTTTGTATAAAAAAAAGTTTCTATTTTACTCCACGAATTTTTATATTCCAAAAAAATTTCTAAGTCCAACACAGTGTTACTTTGAATAATTTTTTTAAATACCCTTATTACTAGTTTATTGGGCAACTGATATATGTTTGTTGAGATCGATGTTGATTTTTTCTTGTTAGCTGATTCAAAACAATTATTTAATTAATTTCAACATTTTTAAGAATCTAATCATATTTTTTAAAATAAACAACAGAATATATGAACCTTTTGTTCTAACTAATAACTAATAAGGAGTATAACTGAAAATATTAATACTTAAATCAATATGATATTTAATTAAGAAATTCATTACTAAAAAACTAAATAATAAAAAAGTTAATAAATTGATTTCAATCCAACGTGGAAAATCAAATAATTACAATCAAATTTAAAAGTTTTGATTTGAAATAATTATTTACTGACCTCAACTCTAATGTAGATTTGTTATACTTTTAAACCCGTCTCTTTTGAAGTTTTTTGTTTTGTTATTTTGTAAATCTTTGAAATAATCTACTTCGGTGTTCCTCAGACAACTTCCTAGAACACTGTGAAAAAATATTTCTAGAAAATGAATGTCATGACCATAAAAAGGAGTGTTTTTTTTTCTTATAAATTTTTTTTTTATAAAAAGGAGTCTTTGCATTAATACTACTTGTAACTCATGTATATAATAGGGGTGGATGGCTATATATAAAATTTAGCAAATGGTCCTCCTATAATTGTATTAAATTTATGTAAATACTTACTATAAATTTTATTTATATTATTCTTATACCATACATAACTTATTAAATTAAAATGTATTATATGTTCTTGAAAATAATTAATTTATTTAAATTGCTAATACATCTTTTTTTTTTTTTTAACTTTTATACTATATGTAACTCATCATTGCCTAATTTGTTAATTTTTTTGTCGGTGTGTACAAAGAAATACATATTTTAGGAATGAAAGGAATGTAGTTCCGTTTCTATTTTTGTACCTTTATTCATACTCAAAATTAATGAGAGCAGATAGAAGGGCGAAAATTCTAATATTTTCGATTTTCAAGGGCATCGGTAGAACTTTTTTAAATCTTAAGGATGAAAGTAAAAGTAGAGTTATATACATTTTTTAAGTAGAACTAGAACTATATTTTGGAATGGAATAAATCAAATAATATTTTAACCTTCTAAAAAATTAAATAAATTAAGCGTTTGGAGTTTGGTTAAAAAGAAACAAGGAATTTGAGGAACAATGCATTTTTTTTGCCAAATTAAGTGCTAACGTCGCACTCAATTAACACGTGAGGGGAAGGGAAATGTCATGCAAAATCTGCTATATATTTGAAGAATAAGATTTGTCAAAGTTAGTATTTGATTATTTCAAAAGACTATATATATATATATATATATATATATATATATATATATATATATATATATATATATATATAACTATCAGAAACTTGAAATGATATATGTATAGTAATAAATCTACTTAAAAAAAAAAAAAAAGACTTTATTGGCATCAAGAAACAAGTGGCAGTTGAAAGTGATTATTGATAGTAAATTTAATTAGCAAATGTGTGCGAATTGAAATGAATACAGTTCAAATGATGCATGTATGTAGGCGAAAATGGGCAAATGCCCATTTCGTGCAAAAAAAAAAAAAAAGGGACAAATGTCCTTTTTCCTAAACTAATTAGGGTAATGCTCCTTTTTTGAACTCGATTTTTTCAAAATCGAGTTTCAAAAAAAAAAAATTGTTTGGAGTCTTATAGCGACGTTTTAAGGAGCCTATAGTGATGTTTTAAGGACATATAGCAGCGTTTTGTAACTCAAGCTCCATGAACTCCAGTTCCATGCAAGTTTTTTTTTTTTTTTTTTACATATAACTCGAGTTCATGAAGCTCGAGTTACAAAACACCGCTATAGGTCCTTAAAAATGTCACTATAGGCTCTTTGAAACAACACTATAGGGTTTAACTCGATTTTGAGAAAATCGAGTTTCAAAAGAGGGGCATTTCCCTAATTAGTTTGGGAAAGGGGGCATAATACTGTTTTTTTTGCGCGGAGAGGGCATTTGCCCATTGTGGCCCATGTATGTATGAATGTAGGGCTAATTTATCTGATGCGACTGGATTGAGTACGGGCTGAACACAAATCCATCTTGATCTGATTGTGGAACCCCTATATGAATAAATTTACAATATTACATCACTGTTTAATAATCATGCATAATAAATTTTATGCCAGAGATCACATATTCCATGTTTAGGCCTGTATAATTATTGATCCTGAAGTTCTAAAACACAGGAACATGAGAGATATATCTCTCAATAATCAAACTTTTGCTACATATCCACACCTTACTCAATAGGACTATTTCTTTGAAGGAAAAATAATAAAAAGTTGATAATGTGTGTCCACCTTATATAATGCAAAGACTTCCCAGTCTTGTTAAAATATGATGAAAGTAGTATTATTTATTGGTTTCGGTTAATGTATATCCTTAAGGTATATGTGGGGCCCGAGGACCGAAGATGGGAAGCACATTTATTGCTTTTCGTTATTTCTTTGGAAGGAACATCCACAACCTGAGGAGTGAGGTGCCCCGAGGATAGGATGGAAAGTGGTGGAGCGCCCGTGGGGGATATAATGGGTGCAGAGGGGTGCCTCAGAGGTTGAATGGAATCTTTGTAGGATGTTGCTTGTAAAGTACCACCTGTTCCTCCGCATTGAATGGTTGGCAACAACTTTATCAGCTGCATTGATGAGGAAATGATCTGAACAGTGGATCCACAGCTCAACAGTTCCTTCCACCACTTTCACTAGGAGTCTAGTGGGACAAATGTCCTAATGAGATTTGAGAGAATTAAAGATGGAGGGCTAGGATGATACGATGGAGTATATAAAGGAAGGAGGTTCTTAGCTAAAGGGGATCCAGCTAGAATTAAGAGAATAGTAACTGAGAGAAAGTGAATAGTATTTGTAATACCCAAGAACTTTGTCCTCAGGTAAGCTTGTATAATTCCATTTGTAAGGATACAATTCAAATTCTCAAACTATGACTGGAAGGAAATGGGCTTGAAATGCCTTTTTTTACAATAAATTTGTAGAGGATGGGTTTGTAATCTAGATTTCAAGGATGGTTTAGGTAATAAGGAAAAGAACGGGCTTTGGGCCCAATGGCACAAAATAAAGAGTTGATTGCAAGAGTAAGACTGAAAATTCCTCCTCGGACAAAATCCGAGGATAGTTTATAATAGTATTTCCTAAAGTTTGGATACAATTCTTGATTATCATATACTATTGGCCCTTTTTCTTACTGAAAAAGCCTCTCACTTCTTCGTATGTCTTCCCCTTTATTTATACTTCTTTTTCTTCTCTTCATCATCTTCCACCTCATGGTTGCAATCCTGATTTTCGGATACTTGTCCCATCAATTCTTCCCTAAAGCCCGCTGGGGTTAGGGACCAAGTTCCAAACTCCATGCTCAGGTCCCATCCTTCCATCTATGCAGTCAGCGTATCAATTTACAGGGCTTTTAATGTATGGGCGGTAGTAGTAGCTTTACCTTAGATATTCCACCGCTCTTTCTATTGCCCTCCACGTGTACTGTGTATTCCCGTAGTCGTACGATTCTTTATAACATAACCTGGGGACACTAAACCTTTCTTCCTATGTCCTCGGCTTAACAATCCGAGGACACATCTTCTCCTCGGACGTAATTGGTCATTTGTTTATCATATCTTTACTTGGTATTTCTTTATGAGATACATTCAGATACTCCAAGATCTTTTGATGTCTTCGGATTTGGGTTTTTAGCCCAAAAGACTTCATTGGGCTATCCTTGGTAAATTACTGGGCCCAATGCCCCTATACCATTCATGTATTGAAACCTTAAAGTTTTTGGTCTTTCTATTCCTACCTGTGTCCTCGAGTGAAGCCCACACTTGTTTATCCCACTCTCTCTATATAAATATTTATTGTTTTGGGCCGGGTTTAGGAAGTCCAACATCACTGTTCTTGGTGGGTTTGGGCCGCTTAATTTTGTGTTTTTACAATATACATTAATCATCTATTTTTGAAAATATTTCATGGAAAATTGAAAAAGCTGTCAAAAAAGTTAATAATTTTTTTGTTTTTCCATAAAAAATTTTCAAAAGTGGTTATTAACCTTTAGGGCATTTATTAGTAAAACCTTTATTAGAAATCTAAATTTCATTTCCCCATTTTCTGTTTAGAAATGTGTTAGTTCTAAATTAATTTGGAGCTATTTTCCTTCAATTCATTATATTGTGATTGAAGATAGGGATGACAGTTTTGCCTCACCCTGCTTGACTCGTCTCTCCCCGTTTCGCCTCAAACTGGTTTTCCTTGCCCCGCAAAGGTGGTGAGGCGGGAATGGGGTGAAATTTTAACCCCGCACCATAGGGCAGGGCGAGGATGGGTTTAGACTTTTTAGACCCAACCTGCCTCACCCCACGTTGATAAGAGTTAAATTGTAAAATTTTTATATCCTAAAACCTTACTATTTAAACAAATATATCATGAGTTTATTTTCTTTTCTGATAAAGAAAGGATTATTAGACTGTATTGGTTTAGCCACTGGATGAAGCATCTCGTATTTCGTAATCCATGATTCTGGAAAGAGAGAAGTCATTTGGTCTCTGTTGAGTTGTCTTGGAACGCCACTGTTGCTCAGACCATTGCCAAATTTGTTGCAAGAATCATAGGATGACTAAGACAATGGTGGATGAGTCTAGGAGAATACAGGAAGAATTCTTACTAATGAAGTGTTGCTTCTTTGAAAGGAAAGATTTGGAGAAACATTTTGACAGAATGTCAAGCCGATACTATTCTTTTAGTGGCATGGATGATGTTAATTCCAAGCACACTTTTTTGTAAGGATTTCTACCCCCTCTTCTTTTTCTCTAGCAAGGTTGGAAATAAAGTATCAATTTTAACATTTTCTTTTGTTTTTAATATAAAAAAATTTATACACTATTCAATGATTGATTTTGTATTGTGAGATTTTTTTTTTTTTGTGATATTGTCTTGTTAAACACTTTAATAATATTATTCAATTTTTGCTAAAAATTAGTTTGATTTGATGGGATAAATTTATATTTAATTTCAAGTATATTTTTATCAACAAAATAGATTTTATTAAAAACAATTGCAATAGTTGTGGGCAAATTAAAAAGAAATAGAGTTTTACAGGTTGGGGCAGGGTTTCGCAGGGTCCCAAGGGGTGAGGATGGGGCAATAAAATTTTTCCGGTTATGCGAGGCGGAGCGGAAATAGGGTAAAACGAAACCATGCGGGACAGGAGCGAAGATTCCATCCTTCGGCCCCGCCCCACCCCATGGCTAACCTTAATTGAAGAGACTATTCATACATAGTTTTAGTGTCATAACTTTCTAATGTGTTATATAACTTGTTTAAATAATAAAAAATAATCATAAGCAGGTAACGCTATAAGTCAAATAAAGTAAATTTTCTCCTGATATTTTTGCAAGGCAGGGTCTTTTTTTTTTTTTGCTTCTGTAACTGAGTACAGGGTCAATAGTTATTTGTATGTGCCCACCTACTTAACGTTTAGCTAACATCGTAAGTAAAAAAGGGAGAAAGGGTCAAAATTTTTTTGATGACGACATTCAATTCCCCCCCGTCTTTGCGGGTGGGTAGTTGAATAAGCCTTTACTGCTTTGCTCTGCTTCACAGCTTCTAAACATCAAAATTTTCGACGATATCTCCTATGAATTTTTTTATACACTATTTTAATATCAAGAAAGGGCATTCGTCAATACATATTTCTTTATTGGAAAAAGTTTTCGTCTCTTTCACTCACCAAGTCCTTTTCGGACCTCTGGTAACCATAATAAATAGCAGTTTGGGTAGATGGGTTCTTTGTCCATTCTGAAATTGTGAGAGCCAAAGCTTAGTATTCTCTCCCACTCTGATCCTTTGCTCTCAAAGCTTCTTTTTGTGTCAAAACTCAAGAGTGATGGCTGGGAATTCAGGAACCAATGGCAACGATGCGGTTGCTTTGAATGTTAATCATGAATCTCCAACTTTTGCCTCCATACCCAACCATGAATCTGGCTTCCGTGTCTCTATACCTTTCATGCAGAAGGTGAGTACTCCTCGTCTGCTTCCAAGTACTAATATTTGCCTTTCGTTTGAACCCATTTGAAAAAAAAATAAAATAAAAATTCATGCTCATTATCACCGACAACTACGTTTTAATTAATTTCTGTGTGGTAAATGAAAGACAGCACAGTTGGTTTCTTTTACTTCTTTCATCTATTCGATCTCATATCCTAACTTGAAAATTGATAAACAAAACTTAGATGCCAATTGTCCTCAAAAAAACATATTCTATATATGTTTTTTTGCTGTGTCTAAGGCAACTTCTTCAACCAAATTACAAATCTTGAGAAGTGAATTTAACATGGAAATTTTTGTTGATGGCAGTTGATTGCAGAGGCGGTGGGTACATACTTCTTGATATTTGCGGGCTGTGCTGCGGTGGTGGTGAATTTGGACAAGGACAAGGTTGTGACTTTACCAGGAATTGCCATAGTTTGGGGTCTGGCCGTGATGGTTCTGGTTTACTCTGTTGGCCACATCTCTGGTGCTCATTTTAACCCAGCAGTCACTATTGCCTTTGCCACTTGCAAAAGATTTCCACTTAAGCAGGTAAACTACACCAACCATAGTTTCCTCTCCAAGAATTTCGGTCGTCGCTAAAAGTACACATCATTACTGCAAGAAATGATCATGAAGAAACAAAATATCACATCTTTACCAAAAACGGAAGTAGTTCAATTTTGGTAAATTTTCAGTGTCTTAATGCTTGTATTTTAACACAATGATCTGCAAAAACCATGCTATACTCAACTGATCTATTGATCTAATTTGCTACCCTGTTGTTTAATTAAGATCAAAGTGATGGCTATGCAAATCAGATTTCTCTCTCTGATTTGATCCCCTTTTTTTCTTGTTAAATTTTTATCTTGTAGGTGCCTGCTTATATAGCAGCTCAAGTCCTTGGATCAATACTTGCAAGTGGAACTCTTAGGTTGCTCTTCGAGGGACAGCAGAACCAATTTGCAGGAACACTGCCGGCTGGGTCAAACATGCAGTCTTTTGTGATTGAGTTCATAATCACATTCTACCTCATGTTTGTCATATCCGGTGTTGCCACTGATACCAGAGCTGTTAGTTCTTATCCCTTTAGATTGCTCCAATCTTGATATAGAGTTACCAAACAATTTATGATTTTTTTTTTTTTTTGATGAGACAATTTATGATTAGCAACTAGCAACTAGCAACTGTGGTTGGCTAATTCATTTTTGGACAAAGTTTAGGTCCAAATAAATCAATTTATAAGACTATTTACGTGCATCTAATATTTAAACATGTCTCATTACTTATTTAAAAATGTAATGTAACTAAAACTAGTGGTTTAGAGCAAAAATTATTCACTAATTTTTCTAACTCGTTGGCCTGTAGAGTCAAGAATTTTATTCTATCAAGTAAACTGCCTATTATACTACTTACACGTGCTTTAGTTACGAACTTGTAATACTAAAATAACTTTGAAGCTTATTTGCGTAGACAATCAGTTATGGATTCTTTATACACCTTTGAAAATTACTTTTTTTGTTTTTGTTTTTTTGGTTAATGCAGATTGGAGAGCTTGCTGGCCTTGCTGTTGGGTCAACGGTCCTACTTAACGTCATGTTTTCAGGGTAATAACTTAATCCGATTAATCTGATTGAACCATATCATAAAAAATAAGTTCGTTCACATTAGGCATTATTGCCAGTTAAATGCACACTTTTTCCTTGTTTTTCATATGCAAAATTTTGTTTTTACATAGTTCATGTACACTAACATAATAAACGAAATAAATGCGTACAATATTGTGCGCTATTCACGTAAATGTATACATTTGTGTACAATTTACATGAACGGTAAATGTAAACATATAATTGTCGTTTTCAAATATCTTCATATTTGGTATGCTAACATAATGAAATTGGGATCATCCTATGCTATTTGACAGGCCCATTACAGGAGCATCAATGAATCCAGCAAGAAGCTTAGGGCCTGCAATTGTACACAGTGAATACAGGGGGATATGGATATACATGGTAGCACCCATTCTTGGGGCTATCTCCGGTGCATGGGTCTATAATGTCATCAGGTACACTGACAAGCCAGTGCGTGAGATCACCAAGAGTGGCTCTTTCCTAAATGAGTCAAAAAACAACACCACCATCTGACTTCGAAAGTCTCTCTTTATTACTACGTAGCAAAGTATAGGGAGGAACTCACATGTTTGTCTGTTCTCAAAAGTAATCGCTTTATGGATATAACTTTAGCGAAAAGTCAGCTAGCTTTTCCTTTTTTGCTTTCGTTCTTGTTGTTAATGGTGTCAACTGTCACGTGAATTACAAGCTAAGTGGGCGTTTGGATGTTGCTGATATTCTTTTGATGATGCGTCTGGCTGTTTTTTTTTTTTTTTTGGTCTCGTGCATTGTTCTGGGACTTTCAAGTCATTAATTTATGCAAATTTTTCTTTAAAAGAAAAAAAGAAAAAGGGATTGGTATTGGGCATTATTAACGTTGTGGGAGGGCTGTATGGAGAGGAGGAAAGTGAGGATACATGACACGAGGATCAGCTGTGCATGTATGTTAAGCAGTTCAAATGGATAGGAACAAAGCTAAAAGGGTATGTTTGAATCTAAATAATAATAATAATAGTTGGGTATGTTTGATTTTGGTTCCTCAATGATAAAGTAGACTGTTTGATAGTTCCCAAATTTTTAAAAATCTAATCCAAGCAACCAAAATTTAATTGACCCAATATTCAATGAAGCAAAAATCAAACCGACCCATATTTTAAGGAGCAAAAAAATGCAAAATTTTCAGTGCTATTGTCACCAAAAGACGTGTTCTATCAGCAATCTACTCAACATATCGTTGATCTTGTTAACAAATACTAGATAGAAAATAGACAAAGGAATAATTGTTCTAGTTTTAAAACTCAAATGATGAAATTAAAACGTTCTATAATTTAACTAAAATCGAACATATTTCATATTTTAGTGAGAAAATTAAATTGCCAATTTGCTAACGTTTAAAATATTTAAACCATGCAGTGTTTGAGAACTTTTCATATTTAAGCTCATGAATCCTATTCTTAAAATGCACAAGGTAATCAATAACGCATCGGTTCAAAAACTCTTGCAAATGACTCTTCATGATCCTAGTCTTACAGTTATTTGTCACATCCATTGTTTATACTTGGATTAAAGATCTTTTCAAATAGGTTTCTCAAAAAGAAAAAGATCTTTTCAAATATTGCTTAAATTAATACATCTGGTTCAAAGAAGTAGTCAACGTTACTATTTTTTCCTCCTGTCCATCAAGCACCGCATGATAACGTGGCTACAAGAAAAGCCTTAAATTATTAGGACAAGAATCTGGATTGTAATCTCCTATGTACCCAAAATTATTGTAATAATAATAATTATAAAAATAAAAAGCCCCCGATTCTATTAACTCACTGGACTCTCAGCTTGTAGTAAAATACAATTCTCTCCATTTCTAGTTTATTCTTTATACTATGACCAATAGTGTATTTTGGATATTTTTTTAAAAGTTGGAAATATAATTTGGAAGATTGCTCAAATTGATTAACAGTTACAAAGCAAATCAGTAATTTGACAATATAATAAAACAAGTATATGCTAAGATCAACTTAATAAAATCAACAAGAGTAAAAGCATGTAGAATTCAGATTTAACAAGAAATTATTACCGAGGCATGAAACTAAATTCACTATCCTTAAGAAACTATTTCGCCTCCACTAAGGTGCATATGGCTCAGACAATCACTCTCTAAGATACAATGACAACTCTATTAGTGTGCCCTCATAAACAGAGTTTCGAACTTATCTCAAATACCCAAAGAGAAAATTTCCAATATAAGAGTAAGAGTATAGAATATCAGAGTGGTTGTTTTGATCTTTCTTGGAACAGTATTATATAGGAGAGCTAATATAAGAATTAACTGCACTAACGCAATTGGTTGGCTCCATTTGCGATTTACTTTCCATAGAGGATTCCCTAATTGCAGCGAGTAGTATTTTGAATGTTGAAGGTAATGAATTTCGCAGGAGTGAATAAAGAAGGAAAATGATTGTAGACTTAGGAAATTCTACCAACAAAGGAGTGATTTGAGGAATTTCATCCCTTTGACACCGGAGCTGCCCATATCAGAAGTTTATAGAAGTGAATAGATGATTTTAAGGATTTGTTTCTGCTAAATCTCCACGTGCTGGCTGACTTCCTATATCATGGGCTTGGGCTAGTTAAATATTCACTTGGACTTCTAGGAAAAGGGTCTTAAAATTTTTAAACATATCCAACAAAACTCATTATTAATTTGGTTAGTCTCAATCTTAAAATTACAGCTTTTCCCCAGCTACATGTCATCTTAGAAATAAAAGTCCTTGGTGACACCAATAGGTGGCTTGAACCACAAGTCATTTTGGTGACATCATTTGCTACAAGTCGTTTTTTTGAAAATTCCAGGATCATTGAGCAAATATGCTAAGGTCCATCATCATTTATTCCTCCCAAATCTAAACTCACATTTAAATCACAAAATAGATCTTTTAGTATCAATGACTTAACCTATTTGGAATATAGACAATATGCATTTATTATATGAACAACTTATCTCCTTCCAACATAACTACTTGGTTTCAAATTCCAATTTGATTATGAAAGGAGGACTTCTTAATTTCTTATTCTAATATTTCATCATTTTTATTTGGGAAGTTAATTATAACCAATGATTCACTTAATGCCTTCCCAATTAAAGATGAAATCTAAACTCAATAGTAGTGTCTCTAGTCAATTAGTTGTAGAAAAGGCTCATGAAGTCGGTTTTTAGTTGGAGTTTGGAGGACACAAGTATATAAGAGCAGTGACGGAGTCAAGATTTCAGTGTAAGGGACGCAAGATTAAAAAATAATAATAAAAAACATAAAATTATTAATCAATATTAATAATAAATTATAAACAACAATAATTGTCATACAAAATATATTAAAATTTAAACAATTGTAAAATAAATAAACAATTGTAAAACATTCTTGACGATCAATCGTCAAAGTTAGAGATTAAACTATATACATAAAGTTTAGACATTTTTTTTGATTCCTCAAAATAAATTGAGAAAATAAATTTCAACTTCTCTTTCTCTATTCTTCTAATTATTTAAAATTTGGATTTATGATAAAACTCAAATTTTGAAACTATGAAAATGTAAGAAATGAAGGAGTAATAAATAATGGATACTTTACTGGGTTAGTGCCATACATCGCCTAATAGTGAGTTCAAAATCGGGTATAAAGCCTTCATACACCTTACAAGAGTTACCGGCTTTTGTAAGGGGTAAGTTGTGTGATATTATGCCTTTGTCCCCATTTCCTCTGTGTGTGTTGTTCTGTTTACTTTCCTTCTCAAAAAAAATTATTATGTTTAAAGTTTGACTTCCACAAGTAAAAAAAGATAAAATGATTGAATATTGATCAAAAGTGTAAACAAGTTTGGTGGCATTTATTTCATATTAGACTCATTATTTAAAGTGGGAGGAGTTGTCTGAGTAATATCACAAAATCTCACAATATTTCTACAATAAATTAAAGTATCAGTCCATTTTGGTCCAAAAATATATTTATTTATTCTGAGATCCATCTCAACTAAAAATAAGAATGTTGTGAAAATATTGTGAGGTTTTCTTGTATTTCTAAACTTTCTCAAATAGAAATATGCATTTGATTAATTTGTTTTTATTTCATTTTAGGAGTATGGTTTGCTTTATAGAAAAATATGTAGGATTTTTTTTAGAGTCAGGAAGGGCAGGTGCCCCCCCTCTGGCTCTGCCCCTGCATAGGAGGTATGGTTTTGGAGAGTTCATAGTCTTACTTTTACTGCAACTATTCATTTAGTGGAGATTTTCCTGATAGTGTGGTCGGGGGTGAGGTTTTCCACCCGAGTGCTCGGGGTTCCTCTTCCTAAATATTTCTTGGTTTCTAGCTTCGATTTGGTTTCTTTTCTGCATTTCCATGTTACTTCCGATACGCTTTAGTTCTCATGTGTTAGCTAGCAATATGAAATTTGGTTAATCACTAATTAGATTGGACTAATTATTAGTTTTAGCTTAAAATTGATTAAGTCGTAATTTTTTTATTATGGGAGTTTTCAAATATATGCTTTGGTGTTAGTAGGTTAGTAGCATTTCTCAAGAATTATAACAAATTACTTCTTTTTTAAGTCTTTCAGGAATAAGATATGTTTTCGATCTAATTCCTCTTTGGGTCTTATTAGAGTGATCCTTATATTCTTACAAATACTTTTCTATTACATCCTTCACTTTTGTCAGAAGCATTTGTTTAAGCTATTAGTGTATCTCATTTTTTAGGAAAATAAACTTCTAATAAATCATCTATATCTCTTTTGGAGTCTTTTGGGTAAATATTGTTAAAAATGAAGTTTTTTGTGGTTATAGTTACTGTTCAAAGTTATTTGGGGAAATGAGGAGAGAGAGTGAATTTCGGCAACACCGTTGCCGAAATTCGAAAAAAAGTATGAGAGAGAAAAGGGAAAATGAGGAGAGAGAAATTTTGGAATTTCGGCAACACTGTTGCCGAAATTCCTTCTGCCCAGCCCCTGCTCGAGTTAGTGACTGCCCAATGCCCGTGCGCGAGTGCCAAAAAGCAAAAAAAAAAAAAGTTTTGTGGCAATCCCATTTTGCCGAAAATGGAGGGAAAAGGTTTAAAAAAAAAATGAATTATGGCAATGAGATTGCCGAAATAGGGGGGAAAGAGAAAAAAAAAAGAAAAAAAAAAAGAGAATTGTGGTCATGGTCTTGCCGAAATAGGGGGAAAAAAGAGAAGAAAAAAAAAGAAGAGAATTGTGGCAATGTAGTGCCGAAATAGGGAAGAAAAAAAAAAAAAAGAATTCTGGCAATGGTATTGCTAAAATAGGGGGGAAAGAGAGAAGAAAAAAAAAAAATTTGTGGCAATGGTATTGCCGAAATAGGGGGAAAAGAGAAAAAAAAAAAAGAATTGTGGCAATGTATTGCCGAAATAGGGGGAAAGAGAAAAAAAAAATTGTGGCAATGTTATTGCTGAAATAGGGGGAAAGAGAAAAAAAAGAAAAAAAGAAAAAGAAGAGAATTATGACAATGGTATTGCCGAAATAGGGGGGAGAGAAAAAAAAATATTGTGGGTATTGTGGCAATGCCATTGCCGAAATGTGAAAAAAATTAAAAAAAAAAGGAAAATCAATTGTGGCAATGGCATTGCCGAAATAGAGGGATTCTTATCTCCCTGAAACGAATTCAAGTAGTACATAGATTGTAACACGTGAAAGTTATAGGAAAAAAAAAAAGATTGATGTGACAAATGAGATTTTTGCAATACATAAATTCTTTGCTGAGATTCTTTGCTAAGAATCAAACTTTGCTAAGAATTAAACGGTACTTGAATAAGAATCTCTGCAAAAAAAAAAAAATGATTGATGTAACAAAGAGAACCTATCCCAGTTTTCCTCTGTGACAAATGACTTTTTTTGTCTTTTATTTCACATCTTTATAATAAAAGGCAAGCCCTTCCTGAAATTTTCTCACAAAAGACTTCTACTTTTCATCTTTCCGATTGTTCAGTTTTTCTTTAGTTTTGCTTCAGCGTACACAATTAAAGATTGTAAGTTTTGGGTTAATGTAAGTTTTTTTGCTTTTTGCTTTAGCAATTATAATTATTGTTGTTGTTGTTGTTATTGTTTTTATTCAAATTTTAGATTAATGAATTTTTTATGGTTAGGACTACAAACATTTTTAGTATTGTTGTTATTTTGTGTTTATTTATTATTATCTAATTGTGTTTTTCTTTTTCTTTTTTGCAAGTATCACTCTGTAATTCTCACTCTTTCAGTTGGTATCATAATTATCGTAAGCATCTTAACTCTCTATCTAATTAAATTTACGTATATGTTTTGTTAATTTTGAAATTATTTAATATTATTTATTGTTATTATTAGTATATGACCACAAAAATTGTAATAAATTGTATTATTGTGATCTTTTTATAATCAATTTTACTTTGTTATTATCAGTTATTACATCATTATTTGGAAAAAAATATATTGCATAATATGTTTGTTGATTTATAATAAAGATATGTATGTGTATTATTTTTATTTTTATTTAGTACAATAAATCGTACATTTGTGTTTCTTTTTCTTTAAAGTTTAGTTGACATAAAAATTAATTATATGCTTTATGTATGGTTATATTAATGTTATTATATTTTATTGTTGTTCTTTTGTTCTTAGAAGATATTTATGATTTTCTAATTATGTTTTTTTTTTCTTTCTTTTCTTGCAAGTATCACTCTATAATTCTTACATTCCTTCACTTCGTATCACAATTGTAGTAAGCGTCTCAGACCCTAATTTAATTGGAAATTATTTACTTAGTTTGTAATTTTTTATAAAGATGGTTTGTAAAAAATGTACCTTCAGATATTGTAATTTTTTAATCTCAGTATTTATATATTAAAGATACTGTGAAAACGCATCTTCAGATATGGTTTAACTCATTGTAGCATTTAATATAGGATATATTTGAAATGGAGCCTGGGTCATTCGATCATTCTCTGCCAACCCAACAACAATATCACATTTCTAATGATGCAATGGAAGGCAGTGTACGTTGCGAGATCCAAATTTATTAATATCCTAATAATATCTACAATTATTCAATTTACATGAAAATAATTTCAACATTAGCAATATAACATTGTACATTTTTAAAAAAAGTTCAGGTTTTCACGTTACGAGTGCAACCCCACCGGTTTACACCCCCGCGGCAGTTAGGCGAGCGTATCACCCCATATTTGCATCAATGTAGACTATACCGTGTTACTTGCCTACCACATATAGATATTGACTGGAGTCTTATCACTTCTTTGGTGGAGTGGTGGCAATCTGAAACCCATACATTTCACCTACCTAATTGTGAAATGTCGATCACTCTACAAGATATAACAATCATTACAGGATTGCCTATTGATGGCAATGCAGTGTGCGGGCCCACTAATATGGAATGGGGACCAGTTTGTCAGAATTTACTTGGAGTGACACCACCTGAAATTGCATTGACATATGGTAGCCTTAAAATAACATGGGTTAGGAATACATTCTTAAACCTACCAGAGAGTGCCAATGTTGTAACAACCCAACAGTATGCTAGGGCATACATGTTCCAGGTCTTGGCTATACTATTTGGAAGTAAGAGCCAAAATAAATTGTATTGCTGCTTTCTCAAGCTGTTAGCGGACTTTGGTGTAGCTGGGCAATATAGCTGGGGTAGTGCCACACTTGCTTTCCTTTATAAAGAGTTGTGTACTGCTTCTATTAAAAAAAGCACGTAGGTTGCAGGTTCTGTTTTCATATTACAATTATGGGTATGGGAGTATCTTCCATATCTGACCCCAATTCCAATAATTCCAATAAATTTAAATGGTGACGACCCATACGGTTGCAGGTATAATATTTACTTTCTATTTCTATACAATATTGTATCCTGTAGCATTTATCCTTGATACTTTCAAACCTTAAAATCAGTGGCAATCATTAATTGTGTATAGGTGGGATACCAGGAGAACGTATACTCACACACCAACGCATATTCTACATTCGTACCGTTCTAATCACGACACACATAATAATGATCAGGTAATATATGTTGTCACAATGCATCAATGGTTAATTTACTAGTTATATTATTGTCTTGATCGATTATAATATAGTTATTGTAATTGAAATCACAGGTTGTTTGGACACCATACGATAATTATTTGCATCCATGGTGTCTTGCAGGAAAACATATATGGCTTACAACAGCGTCATTGCTATGTTTCCAAATTGTTGAGTATTACCATCCAAAGAGAGTCATGCGACAATTTGGATTGTTGCAAAGATGTCCAAAGTGGCCTACTCACAATTTTGATAAATCTGTGCATTGTGTAAAATTGACAGGAAAGCCTGGTGTTGATTGGTGTACGTATCATGCACATTACTACCGACTTTGGAACGAGCGAGCTCAAAATATAGTTAGGGATGAAAATTACCATCTAGATGTGGACTACACAACATGGTACCACCAACATGGTCACTTATTTACGACACCAGAGGCGGCTGTCCATATGTACCAGGTTATTATTTTAGCATTTTCAATACTGCACTAATATTGATAACAAATTATTATTTTAGCATTTTCAATAATACTTCACTAATAATTTTTTTTCTTTTTATGTGGCAGCAAACGGAAATTAATAATATGTTAACTTCAGCTGTTGCAAACCAAGGGAGGGCTGACCTGACTGCACAACAAGTCCTTCCGGCAATAGTAGAGGGCCTTACTCGAGTGAAGTTTTCGATGGAAGCAGATATTTCCTCCATAACTACTGAGAGGGTGACACACGTTAGGCGACGACAGAGGCACCAAGGAAGACAAGGTAGAAAACGCAGAAATGATGAAGCTGGACCATCCACGTCTACCCAAGTTGGACCATCCACCTCTACCCAAGCTGGGCCATCCACATCTGCCCATAATGAGCCTACCACCTTCAATGAGTATAATCCAATTAATGTCAACGAGTATTGTATGTCTTTATATCAATAGATTGGATTATCCACTTCCATAGGACAAGGATTAGAGGGTTTGTTTAGCTATGACCACTATCCCTAGCCTAGTTCAACACCTCCCTCTTATCATCCATCGCCACCTCCATACTATTCTAGGCAATACAATTATGGCCAAGATAGCCAGTTTAGCTATAAACAATCTTCCCAACCATCCCCTCATGTTGGTGATTTCTGCACACCACCAAATACAGGAGCATGTGCTCCGAACTCTGAGGAAGAGGCCTCTGTAACAGACTCTGAGGAAGATGCCTCAAATGAGGATAGTGGGGAAGATGCAGAAGATATGGAGGTGTCATCAAATAATAAAACTGAGGAAGGTGGTAATTATCAAACAGATTTTGATATTAGAACACAGCCAAGGCGCATGGGGAATAGTCCTGTGCAAGCACGAAGGTACCCTCAACGAGTAAATAGGCATCCTCCACGTTGTGGAACACAACAAAAACTTCATGTACCCCATCGTGGAAATCACTAATCAATATGGCTTGGCTGTTTATTAAAAATATATTAAAGTATTATCGTTGTTTATGCATCATTGTAGCAAAAAATATTATGCCTAGATAGTATACATATCACGTTATACTACTAACCGTAAGACCTTTGCAAAAAAAAGAAATGTGTACACATATTTGGTATTTGAAATTAGTGCCCAATTAATTTAATCATACATCTATTTTGAGCTGTTTATCATTTCTGAGTCATTTTTTTTCATCTAGACTAATACTTTTCTATTACATCCTTCACTTTTGTCAGAAGCATTTGTTTCAAGTATTAGTTTATCTCCTTTTTTAGGAAAATAAACTTCTAATAAGTCATCTATATCTCTTTTGACTTGTTTATCATTTCTGAGTCCTTTTTGTCGTCTAGACAAATCCTTTTTTTATTTTTAAGTTTTCCAAAGAGATGTTTCTTTTTTAGAGAGAATTTTTTATATAACTTTTTCCATATTTAAGTATTTTAAAAAAAAAATGTAATTGTTTACTTCCAATTTTTCTAAGCAAATCATCTTAAATTAGTAATTATATGTTCTTGTAGTTTCAAACCTGATTGATTTAAAATCAAGCTTAAAAATTCTGTAAATTCCTTTTTTACTCCAATTTTCTTGGGGGAAAGAATTATGCCATAATTTTGAAATCTTTCACAAACAATTTTAAGATTTATTATTATTATTATTATTATTATATCTTCTATTGTTTTAGAGCTCAAGAATGTCATCTAAATAGAATACACAAATATATTTTAGGTCTTTAAATATTTTTATCCATCAAATTTTGAAAAAATTGAGGAACTATATTGAGTCCAAAGGGCATTACATTTCGACAATAATGTCCTCTAGGTGTGCTAAATGTTTTTAATTGTCTAGAATCCTCAATTAACTGTATTTGTCAAAATCCTGACTTCCAATCAAATATGCTAAAAATCTTTGATCCTTTGGTATGGTTAACAAAGACATTTTTCAAGGAATTAAATATCCATCAAATGCTAATTGTTCATTAGGCCTCTTCTTGTTGTTGTTGTTTTTTTTTAAAATTTTTTTTATTTGAGAAACATTAGGCCTCTTGTTGTTGATTACCATATATATTACCTCTTTTAATTTTACTATATAGTTTCTTACCATAAAAGAAGGATTCGAGTGGGGATTGTTTGTTTCTTCTATTAATAGTTCTTTAATTTGAATATCAAACTCGTCTATATCTTGTTCAGTAAGACCATGTGTTTGACTCTAATAATAAGTTGGAATCTTTTAATTTTAAGCTACAGAAACGAGAGCTTATTGTCCATAATTTCGAAGGGTCTCCACTACAATATTTGGTAAGATATAAGAAATAGGGCTTTGTCTGTGAACAGTACTCTAAACCAAATACACCATAAGATATGGTAAAAAAAAAAGAGAACCCAAGTCCTGGAAATCTAACTAACCATTAACAAGTCCAAGTCCTTAGTACCCACCAATTAAGATCAGTTCAATAAGATAGTTTCAAACCATTTGAGAATTTTCGCCAACAATGAGGATAGAGCCAACATATATGGGAGCTCCAGCCATTTCATTTTTACCAATTAAGATCAGGTCAATAAGATACGTTACAAATCATTTTAGAATTGCAGTTTGTGCAGATGGGTTCTTTGTCCATTCTGAAATTGTGAGAGCCAAAGCTTATAAGTATTCTCTCCCACTCTGATCCTTTGCTCTCATAGCTTCTTTTTGTGTCAAAACTCAAGAGTGATGGCTGGGAATTCAGGAACCAATGGCAACGATGCGGTTGCTTTGAATGTTAATCATGAATCTCCAACCTTTGCCTCCATACCCAACCATGAATCTGGCTTCCGTGTCTCTATACCTTTCATGCAGAAGGTGAGTACTCCTCGTCTGCTTCCAAGTACTAATATTTGCCTTTCGTTTGAACCCATTTGAAAAAAAAAAATTCATGCTCATTATCACCGACAACTATGTTGTAATTAATTTCTCTGTGGTAAATGAAAGACAGCACAGTTGGTTTCTTTTACTTCTTTTCATCTATTTGATCTCATATCCTAACTTGAAAATTGATAAACAAAACTTAGATGCCAATTGTCCTCAAAAAAGCATATTCTATATATGTTTTTTTGCTGTGTCTAAGGCAACTTCTTCTACCAAAGTACAAATCTTGAGATTGCAGTTGATTTAACGTGGAAATTTTTGTTGATGGCAGTTGATTGCAGAGGCGGTGGGTACATACTTCTTGATATTTGTGGGCTGTGCTGCGGTGGTGGTGAATTTGGACAAGGACAAGGTTGTGACTATGCCAGGAATTGCCGTAGTTTGGGGTCTGGCCGTGACGGTTCTGGTTTACTCTGTTGGCCACATCTCTGGTGCTCATTTTAACCCAGCAGTCACTATTGCCTTTGCCACTTGCAAAAGATTTCCAGCCAAGCAGGTAAACTACACCAACCATAGTCTCCTCTCCAAGAATTTTGGTATTTAGCGACGACCGAAACTATTCGGTCATCACTAAAAGTACACATCTTTACTGCAAGAAATGATAATGAAGAAACAAAATATCACATCTTTACCAAAAACGGAAGTAGTTCAATTTTGGTAAATTTTCAGTGTCTTAATGCTTGTATTTTAACACAATGATCTGCAAAAACCATGCTATACTCAACTGATCTATTGATCTAATTTACTACCCTGTTGTTTAATTAAGATCGAAGTGATGGCTATGTAAATCAGATTTCTCTCTCTGATTTTTCCTGTTAAATTTTTATCCTGTAGGTGCCTGCTTATATAGCAGCTCAAGTCCTTGGATCAACACTTGCAAGTGGAACTCTTGGGTTGCTCTTCCAGGGGCAGCAGAACCGCTTTGCAGGAACACTGCCGGCTGGGTCAAACATGCAGTCTTTTGTGATTGAGTTCATAATCACATTCTACCTCATGTTTGTCATATCCGGTGTTGCCACTGACAACAGAGCTGTTAGTTCTTATCCCTTTATATTGCTCCAATCTTGATATAGAGTTACCAAACAATTTATGATTCTTTTTTTATTATTTTTTGGATGAGACAATGTATGATTAGCAACTAGCAACTGTGGTTGGCTAATTAATTTTTGGACAAAGTTTAGGTCCAAATAAATCAATTTATAGGACTATTTATGTGCATGTAGTATTTAAACATGTCTCATGATTCATTTAAAAACGTAATGTAACTAAAACTAGTGGTTTAGAGCAAAAAATATTCACTAATTGTTCTAACTCGTTGGCCTGTAGCGTCAAGAATTTTAATCTATCAAGTAAACTGCCTATTATACTACTTACACGTGCTTTAGTTACAAACTTGTAATACTAAAATAACTTTAAAGCTTATCTGCGTAGACAATCAGCTATGGATTCTTTATACGCCTTTGAAAATTACTTTTTTTATTTTTTTTTGTTAATGCAGATTGGAGAGCTTGGTGGCCTTGCTGTTGGGTCAACGGTCCTACTTAACGTCATGTTTTCAGGGTAATAACTCAATCCAATAAATCTGATTGAACCATATCATAAAAAATAAATATGTTCACATTAGGCAATATCACCAGTTAAATGCACACTTTTTCCTTGTTCTTCATATGCAAAATTTTGTTTTTACATTGTTACATTATATACTAAATAAATGTGTACAATTTACATGAACAGCGAATGTAAAGATATAATTGTCGTTTTCAAATATCTTCATATTTGGTATGCTCACATAATGAGATTGGGATCATCCTATGCTATTTGACAGGCCAATTACAGGAGCATCAATGAATCCAGCAAGAAGCTTGGGGCCTGCAATTGTACACAGTGAATACAGGGGGATATGGATATACATGATAGCACCCATTCTTGGGGCTATCTCCGGTGCATGGGTCTATAATGTCATCAGGTACTCCGACAATTCAGTGCTTGAGATCACCAAGAGTGGCTTTTACCTAAAGGAGTCAGAAAACAACACCATCTGATTTCAAAAGTCTCTCTTTATTGCTATGTAGCATATGTATTACTAGGCTCAAAAGTATAGGTAGGAACTTTTATTATTATTTTTTTTTAGAGAAATATATATATAGGTAGGAATTTTTTTTTTTTTGTTTTGGTTTCCCACGGTGTTTCTATAGGTAGGAACTTACATGTTTGTCTGTTCTCAAAAGTAATCCCTTTATGGATATAACTATAACGAAAAGTCAGCTTTTCTTTGTTTGCTTTCTTTCTTTTTGTTAATGGTGTTATGTGAATTACAAGCTAAATGACTTCGAAAGAGAGAAAAAAGGATTGGTATTGCACATTATTAACGTTTGTGGGAGGGCTGGATGGAGAGGAGGAAAGTGAGGATACATGACACGAGCGTCAGCTGTTTGTAGGGGTGGCAATTCGTATGCGCGTGTCGGATTTGTGTCGTGTCAACTCATGAGTATTCGACTATATAGGTCAATACTAACTCGACATGTTTACTAAACGGGTCAAGATTCCTCAATCTTAACACGACCCATTTATTAAACGGGTCAGTCGTGTCCACCTGTTTATCAAAATGAAAAAAAAAATTATGAAAAAACAAACAAATAAATATTTTTAATATAAAATTTAGAACTAATTAGTAACTACATCACAAATAATCATTCAAAACTAAAACATATTTCAATATCACAAATAACCAATCACAATATGTCAAAGAAAATAAACCACAACAACTAATAAGATTATATACCTAGAGTTTGAAGGGTACATTGATAAAATGTCATTTAATTAAACAGGTCAGACGAGTCAAACCCGAGGAAGATGCCATGACTTGTGAATCGATTATGATCGGCTGGATTGGGGGCTGTTTCTCTTAGGGGGGTCTTACCTGTCGGCAGTACAGATGATTTTCCTGAGGCAGGAGTTGGTAAACGAGTGGCTGGGGGAGTGCTCCCTTGGGTAATAGCCCCGCCTGTGCCTTTATGACGTTTCTTTTGTTGTTTGGGCGTAGGGGGAGTAGCCTGTTGAGGGGTGCACTAGGAGGAAGCTTGACCCCCGGAAGTTGGCGCTTCTGGGAACCAGCAATCTAAAGTCATTGATCGCTTTTTCACTATCTCTATTGCAAGATCTTGGTGAGCGGGGATGTTCTCTTTGGTGGTTGGACCCTCTTCCTCAGGGTTTTCTCGAGGAAGGGCCTCCACAGGAATGTGCCTCGGCCGACCTTAGAAAATGGTGTCCCTCGAACCGTCTTGGATGGGCTCAAGGGAGTCGTGCCTAACTAGTTGGGGACCTAAATGCCTAGCTTCCCCGGAAGTAAGCCTTGGTGGCGAAAGGCCTGGCAGACGAACGTCAATGTATGATATTAAGGAGCTATCGTAAGAAATGGTGCCTGACGAATCTTCGTAGCTTGTGTATAAAGGTGTGTAGCCCAGAATTTGATAGGAGGCCTTCAATTAGCCATCGTAGTGCATGAATATCTCGGAGAGGAGGATGAAGTTAAGCTCCTTGACCTGCACAACGTTGATATCCAGCCAGAAGTTCTTGGAAACTGCAACCAAAAGTTATGTTCAGTTAGAAGATAAATATACACCGAGAATAATAAATAAAGTGAAATTGTGTCTCTGTTAGTTGGTGTCGTTCAAATATATAAATAAAGTATGGGATAGCAATGTCACATAGGGTCGGGAGACGGGAGAAGGAGAAACTGACCTATTTTACAGGGTGAGGTTGGGCAAGTTAGCTCTCCGTTCAGTCAGTTGCTGCTCTCCTTTACAAAATCCCCTGCCGAGTTCCTATTGGAATCGGGAAGGAAAGATATCAGTCGGACCATGGTGCTTCGGGTTTGAAGGTAGTACCCGAGGCGTAAACTCCCTCGAATGGAGTACATGAAGTTAATGTCATGATGGATAAGGCTCAGACCATACAATTGGTTCAAACGAGCCAAGCAGCCCACTACCCTATAAAAGTTGGGTAAGCAATGGTCGGGGCTTAAACCATAAAATCTAAGAGTCCTAAGCAGAAAAGGATCTATAGGGAGCCTAACCCCGCCCTCTAGAATAGACATTAAGGGGAAGAACACTACATGTGGACGCCTTTGGTCTTTTATCTCGCCCTCATCACAATACGAGATTTCTACATCTCAAGGGATATTAAATCTAGCCCTGAACGATGCCACATTTTCCCTTGTTTCTAAAAGATAATAAAAAAGCATATTGTTGAAATATAAGTTGAAATGGGAGAGGAGAGAGAGGTGTCTTAAGGAAGATGAGGGCTCGGGAACTTAGGGAGGATGACAACACTAGAGTAAACAGAAGACGAAGGGAAAGAGATGAGAAAAGAACGTAGTAGACACGGAGGAATATTTATAGTGGTAAGGGAGCCATTAATGGTAACTGTCACATGGCAATAAATGCAGGCCATTATTACGCACCATGCGTGCTTTGGTAAACAAAGCGTTAAGGTTTCTGGACCGTTGGATGCAATAAACCCTGCCATGCTCTTTTCCAGACGGGGTAGGCTGTCCAATCTATCGCATTAAAAGATGACTAGTTAGACTTCCCGAGATGTGCCCGTTCCTTCCTGAAGGATTGAATGAGAACCAGTACCCCAATCATAAAACAATCAGACCACGATCCAATCCATACTTCGTAAAAATATGATCGTGGGGGCTATTGTGGGTGAATTGGGCCTGATGGACTAAGCCGACCATACAAGCAAAGCTTGATACGAAGCTCAAGGCCCATTGAACGTAGTGAGCCCGAGGTACCAGGGAAAGACCGCCCTGGGCTTCCTCATGTTTAACCCGATCACCAACTAAGCACAGAGAATTCAGCATGGCCCTACTCGAGGGATCCTTGTGGAATGGGGAATTTGAAACAGTTATGAAGGAATCCCATACATGATCCAAAGGGGGTCGGCAACTGAGAACCAATGTTCAGAGAAGAACCCATTACCTAAACTTCACTGGCGTCTGTAACAAGTTCTAAGGGAATCCTCTGAATTCGTGAGGATCCCTTGGGATTCTAAGAGTGTGGGAATATGTGAGTGAGTGGGAATAAAAATGATGGCTACCCCACTCAAGGAGGAGTATAAAAGGAGGTCTAGGCTTTGGCTCAAGGGGTTGGAAAAATTGTGGAGAAAGGTCATAAGAGAGCAATGGGAAAACAGAGGGGGAGGCAGGAAATTCAGGGGAGAGTTGAGAGTTGGAGGGAAGGTAACTAGGTCGAGGTTAGAGCCCCGTAAGTAGGATTGAGATTAGCCCACTAACAAATAAGTTGAGGGCCCAAGTACTTGTACTTACACTAGGTCCTTGCCGCCCACAATATATATATATATATAGGACAAGAAAAATCCATCCCTATCTCCGTAAAGGGCAAGACAACTCAAGTAAGGTGAGGAATTTGGATAATCTTTACAAATTACAAGACACTGATTGACTTTTGGTATTGACAAGATTTAAACCCATGGTTTTTATTTTAATGACGATAAATTTTATTAATTAAGCTAATTAGAACCCATAAACAAAAATTAAGTTTAAACCGCATGCTATCTTATTCCGGGAAGTATACTTAAATATGGTATGACATTTATATGGTACAAAATACATATGCACTTCATCTCTATAGATTAAGAGAATTCAGAAAGTTAGTTAAGACTTCAAAAAATGTCAAATATACTCTTAATCTAATTAGATGATCCTTATTCTTAAAAAATAAAAAATGGGGTTAAAATTGTAATTCAACAAAATAAAAAAAAAAACTACCAAAGAAACTTTTTTCCAAAAAGCGAACACTAAATCCATCAGTTTACTTCATTTTAAATCCTGAATTTTAGTTTCTTAAAAATCCATTCAACAATAGATAAATTCAAATTGAAAACTTGCATTAAACTCAAAATAAAAAAGAGTCTCATTGCACGTGCGGAGTGCGTGGGATAATGCTAGTTTATTTTAATGTTCTAAAAAATGGCTTAAAATTTTAAATTAAAAAAATATAAATACATATGTATAAAGTATAAAGTATAAATCTCAATGAAAAATTGGCATTAAGAGAAATGATATATATATATACACACACACATATAAAATTGTTGTTATTTTAATCTCTAATTTAGAAATGAAAATATAAGCATATATGCTTATATTTTCATAAAAGTTCTTTTAAAATTAAATGATTTAAGATATCAATTTGGCAACTCAAATGGATTGAGTGTGCATATATATTTTTTAAATTTTATTTTACTTTCAGGCAAACTATGAATGAAAGACACTATTTTCTCATTTTATTAATTTTAAATAGTTTAATTTTGTTTTAAAATTTGAAATTTATATTGTAAGTGTACAATTTGTACCGGACCCAACCGCGTGATGGGTTTAGGCCCAAAAAACCTTATACAATCAAATGTGTAGAGCGTGGGCTTGAAACCTAGGTTTTATGGATATTGAACAACAAATATATGGGCCAAATTGCCACTTCCTGCACAATCAGTGGACAAAAATAACAAAAATTCTCCTCGGACGTAAGCCGATTATGACTTGTATTGCCTTTCTTTCTCCAAATAGTAGATTAAAAGTGAAGATGATGTGTACAGTGCCTCTACCCTTTTATCCTCTTTCCCTTCCTTTTATATCTCCTTTTTTCCTCCCTCCATCTTCCACGTGTGGCACAGATCACCAATTCAGATACTTGTCCCATCTACCACCCTCTTGAAATTTTCAAATAATAGCTGTAAGGCTGATCACTATTGTTCAGATGTCATTTTCCCATTAATGCGGCCAAAGAAGTAGGTGCAGAGTCTTTAATGTAGTGGTAGCAGCTTTTTCCCTGATATTTCTCGTTTGTCCTTCCTCTCTATAGTTTTATAAAATGTATCTCCACCCAACAGACCTTCCAGAACTTCCTTCCAAACATCTTGATGCGTCGTATGATCTTCACCTGACTTGACCGAGGAGATGCCCCTCCTCGGACGACCCCTAGCAACCTTTCTAACAATAGTTTGCTTATGGGCTTCAAAGCTCTGCTCAGACAAGTAAATAACCCTAAAGTAGGCTCAAGGCCCAAAATCGTATTCTGACCATTCTGCCCCTACATATATATATACACATATTAAGATTTTAAAATATTCTCTCAAAAACAAAAAGATTTTAAAATATTTATTTTGATAAATCTGTTGCTGGATTATATTAATACAATTTGACAAATAAACTAGATTGCCAAAAAGAGTGTTAGAGTTCAATTAAATTAAAGTATTTTTGAAGAAATATAAAACAATTTATTTTTAATACATGTATTTATACTTTTAAGGCAAAAATGCAAAACTGACCCTCTAACTTTCAGCTTTTTTCATTTCAGTCCTTTAACTTTCAGTTTTGTCATTTCAGTCCTCTAACTTTTAATTTTTGTCAATATAGTCTTCCGTTAGAACTCAGTTATTTTTTTCTGTTAAGTGATCAAAACTACACCGTTTGGACTTTTTTTTTAATAATAATTTTCAAAGTTAAAAGAAAACTAAAAAAAAACTGTAAAAAAAATCGATGGGTTCGGAGCCTTGAGAGAAGTTTCCGGTGCGGTGTGGGGATAAGAGAGTTTGTTGAATTTGTTTGTTCAGTGAAATCTGGTTGAGCACAGCGAGGCTAAGGTCAGATTGGGAATAATTGGAAATGGAAGTGGAATTGGAGTTAGATTGAGTGTGGTTCCACAAAGTGAAAAGCCCTAACAGAAACTTTGATTTTTTTTTTCTTTCATCTCTCTGTCTTTCTGTCTCTCTTTCTTCGCAGATCTAAGCTATGTGAGAGAATTTCCGATTAAACCCACATCAGATCTACTCTATCTCATGTAGATCTCAGCTCATTTCCAACAAGATCTCTCAAAATTCTCCCTTTTTTAAAAAAAAAACTTTTCCAGAAAGTTAATATTTTTTTTTCCGGGAAAATTGTGGGTGTTGGATTGGATGTTAAACGATGATGAATTATTTTCCGGACGAGGTTTTAGAGCACGTGTTCGATTTCGTAACATTGTGTTAGGACATATGTGTTTCACTTGTTTAGAACATATGTCATTCATTATTTATGTAATTCGCTAATCCTTTGTCAAAACGCACTTTACTTGTAATTGGGTAGATGTAGGATGAGGTTAATGCTTCAAGAAATAAGGTTTCAAGATCAAGTGTTAAAGCCATGCAAGTCTGTCCAAGAAACAAGTTGAGAAATGCTCTTCATTAAAGCTCGACAGTTGGCTCGACAGCTGCATCTATCGAGCTTTAAGAAGCTGTTCTAGCCCTGAGGCTCGACAGCTGCTTGACAGTACCTCGACACTTGTAGCTGTCGAGATTTAAGAAAAACAGATTCCTAGTTCTGATTTAACTCTAATCCGTGGATGTGTCTTTGGGCATTCTTTTCTCCTAACCCTAGACATATAAAAGGATGATTTTAAGGGCCGTCAAAGTGTGGCAAGTTGCACAAGCATTGAGAAATCCTTGTTCATGCAAATTGTGACTTGAGACAAAGTTCTTGCCCTAGTTCATCTCTTTTGTGAAGAAGTTGCTGTGTCTTTGCACCTTAGGGTTTTGTAACCAAGCATCTTCTTGATCTTCATCGTGTGGATGAATTGAAGAACTTTGCAGCCAACAAATTTTCTCTAGTTGGTGATTGAAGTCGCGTACTAGGATCCGCGCAATCGGTTAGTCACGTACTTGGGAGCCATGCATTGAAAGGAGAAATTGTCACTTCAAAACAAGTCCAATTTGGTATTGGGGTAAGGGTTCAACTGTAGGTTGGTAAGGTAATTGGGATTCCTTTACTTGTAACCGCTTGTTGTGATAATAGTGGAGTTTCGAGAGTGGTGACCTTAAAATCACCTAGTGGGGTTTTTTGCCGTGTAGGTTTTCCCCATTCGTAAACAAATCACCGTGTCATTTACTTTCCGCTGCATACTTTAGTTTATTGGTGATTTGTTTGTGCTACCACGCGTTTGCATGTTAATTTGATTAATTAATAACTTGGCTAATTAATCAACTTAATTCATCACAAGGGGTCAATACGTTTTTGGACGTTTTTGGCCTATCAAGTGGTATCAGAGCAGGCACACTCTGATTAGGGTTTATTTGTGTGTGTGATCCATTGACCCTTGTTGTCATGGCTGTAACCGGCTTGAAGAGATCACCGATTTCAAATACATCTTGTTTTTCTAATCTCTATTTGTTTGAATGTCTCAGAAAATACAAGTCTAAAAGTTATTTGAACTCTCTTATCATGACTATTGGTAAAGATCTCAGATTGAACGAAAAGAAACTAGACTGTCTCAGAATGAAAATGTGCAAAGGAGTCTGTCTGAGAAGAGTGAAGATTAGATGCCTTACTCACAAAGGGAAGATAAGAGAAAACACCATTCCCACTGATCTGTCATCTGAGCATGAAGTGTGTTTTATGATGAAATCCACATTTAAAGTTATGGACACTTGCTTATGGTACCTTGACAGCGGTTGCTCAAGACACATGATTGGAGACCAATCTCTCTTCAAGGTTTTCGAGTCTAAGAAAGGTGGCGATGTCACTTTTGGTGATGGAAGCAAATCACAGATAAAAGGGAATGAAATTATTTCTCTACCTAGTCTACTGGATATAGCAAATGTTCTATATGTGGAAGGCCTGAGGGTGAACCTGCTGAGCATAAGTCAAATATGTGATCAAGACTTCATGGTGCTATTCTCCAAGGGAAAGTGTCTTGTCATGGATGATTCTAGAAAGAAACTCATAAGTGGGGTTCGCACTCTAGACAATTGCTATGGATCACTTCCTGATGCTGATATTGTGTGCAATAGCATTCGATTGCCAAATGAAGATCTATGGCATCAACGAATGGGACATGCTAGTTACAAGTATCTTTCTACTGTGTCCAAGCATGAATCAGTTTTAGGGATACCAAAACTAAGTAGAATGAGCAATGTGGTATGTGGACCATGTCAGCTTGGGAAACAAACAAAGGCTAAACATCATGGTACTCAAACATCAGCTACATCAAGACCATTGGAGCTACTGCATTTGGATCTTATGGGTTCAACCAAAACCGAGTCTCTTGGAGGTAAGAGATACATATTGGTTGTAGTAGATGACTTCACTAGATATACTTGGGTTATTCTTCTTCGATCCAAGTCTGATGCTCCAGAGCACATTGAAACTTTGTGCACAAGACTGCAAAATGAAAAGAGTCTGAAAATTGACCGAATTCAAAGTGACCATGGTAAAGAATTCGAGAACTCATATATGGAGTCCTTCTGCACAAGATCAGGTATTTCTCAAGAATTCTCAACTTCTTTACTCCTCAGCAAAATTGTGTAGTAGAAAGGAAGAACAGGGTTATACAAGAGATGGCAAGAGCCATATTGCACAGTAAGTATGTGGCCAAAAACTTGTGGGGAGAAGCCATTAACACTGCGTGTCATACGGTAAATAGAGTGTATTTCAGACCTGGCACCAAGAAGACTCCATATGAGTTATGGTAAGGAAGAAAGCCAAATGTGAAATATTTCAGAATCTTTGGAAGTACTTGTTTCATCCTAAAGGATAGAGAGAATGTGGGAAAGTTTGATTCCAGAAGCAATGAAGGGATATTTCTGGAGTACTCCTCTACAAGTAAGGCTTATCGAGTGTATAACAAAAGAACCATGAAGGTTATGGAAACGGTGAATGTTGTTATTGATGAGTCTTCAAATTCTTGTTCTGAGAAAGCTAACGAGGAACTTCCTAAAGAAATTCTTCTTTCTGAAGCTAAGGAAGTTCAAGAACTCCTTGAACAAGAGCCCACGTCTCCTAGTACTCCTGATACTCCAAGTGTTGTGGAAGAGTTAGCAGATATGCCTAATTCACCAGATTCTGAATCTCATGATGAAAAAGGACCTTCCTCTAGGACCAAATTATATCATCCTTCAGAAGTTATAGTGGGAAACATGAATGAACTTACATTAAGAAAACGTACAGTTGATAAATGTGTTGCTAACTTTGTGGCTTATTCTTGTTATTTGTCACAGCTTGAACCCACTAAAGTTGAAGAAGTTCTTCAGGATGAAAGTTGGGTTGAAGCAATGCATGATGAACTACTTCAGTTTCAGAGGAATGATGTTTGGACTTTAGTTCCTAGACCGGAAGGTGAGCATGTCATTGGTACAAAGTGGATATTTCGCAATAAGACTGATGAGGAAGGCAATGTGATCCGTAACAAGGCTCGACTAGTAGCTCAAGGATATTCTCAAATGGAGGGAATAGACTGTGATGAAACATTTGCCCCAGTTGCTCGTATGGAGTCCATCAGAATTCTCCTTGCCTTAGCTTGTCATTTAAAATTCAAGCTTTACCAGGTGGATGTGAAAACTGCTTTCTTAAATAGACTTCTCAAAGAAGATGTGTATGTGGCTCAACCAAAAGGATTCATAGATCCACACATTCCAGATCATGTGTTGTACCTCAAGAAGGCATTGTATGGATTGAAGCAAGCACCTAGAGCTTGGTATGATCGGTTAACTCAATACTTGGTGTCACATGGGTTCACAAGAGGAAAGGCTGATCAGACTCTCTTCATCAAAAGGGAAGATGTCGAGTTGATAGTTGCTCAAGTCTATGTTAATGACATCATCTTTGGATCAACTAAGGATGAATTTGTTCATGATTTCTCAAAACTCATGCAGGCAGAATTTGAGATGAGCATGATTGGAGAGCTATCTCACTTCCTTGGATTGCAGATTCGTCAACAAGATTCAGGTATATTCATCTCTCAATCTAAATATGCTAAGAATCTTGTGAAAAAGTTTGGTTTAGAATCTGCTAGTCCTGTTAGAACCCCTATGAGCCCAAATGTTAAACTCACTATTGACTTGTTAGGTAAAAGTGTAGACTCATCTCTTTATAGAAGCATGATAGGTAGTCTGCTTTACCTTACTGCTAGTAGACCTGACATTAGTTACAGTGTGGGGGGTGTGTGCTAGATATCAAGCTAATCACAAAGAGTCACATATGATTGCTTTGAAAAGAATCATAAAGTATGTCAAAACTACTGCCAACTTTGGTGTGTGGTACATCAAGGACACAAATGATGTCTTAGTTGGATATTCTGACGCTGATTGAGCTGGGAATGCTGATGATAGAAAAAGTACATCGGGGGGTTGTTTCTATGTGGATAATAATCTTGTCTCCTGGATGAGCAAAAAGCAAACCTCCATCTCGTTATCCACTACTGAAGCTGAGTACATTGCTGCTGGTAGCTGTTGCACCCAACTCCTATGGATGCAAAAACTCCTCCATGATTACGGTATTTGTCAAGAGCATCTGACCATCTACTGTGACAATACCAGTGCCATCAACATCTCTAAGAATCCGGTTCAACTTTCTCGAACTAAACACATAGAGATTCGACATCACTTCATTCGGGAGCTTGTCGAAGATGGTACTCTTACTCTTGAGTTTATTCACACTGATGACCAGAAGGCTGATTTGTTCACCAAACCTCTGGATAGTAAGCGTTTTGAATTCCTTCGTCAAAATATCGGTGTCATCTCCATGGATTAATCTCTTTCTTTCTCTTTCCCCCTCATGCATTTGCATCTAGTTTTATGCATTGTTTTATCTTGTTTAACATGTTTTTGTTTGTGTGTTTTCAGTTTTGCTTTATTTTTGTTTAAAAAAAATTGAAAAATCAGAAAAAAAAAATACAAAATAGTATGTGTTTTGTGTACATCAGTTCTTGTGAACCTTAAAATTGCCATTGAAACAGAATTTTCTAAATTTTGTATCTCTTGTAGCTTAGATGAGCATCTCTATGCACAACTAAGCAAGTGAGCTTTGTAGCTCTTTATTTGTGATGAGTAAGGTTAAGTGATCTCTTGAACTTAACACTCGTATCACTCTTTTTGACGGGTTGAACTAGAAAATCCTAAGAGAAAAGCATAAATAACCATCTCACCACTGTTACTCGCCAATCATGATATGACATCTATATGCTTCGGCATAGCAAAAGTGCAATGTCAATGACATCTGTATGCTTTGGCATAGCAAAAGTGCAATGTCAAAAGCTTAACATAACTAGGTATCTCTTTTCTCTCTTTCATATATCCATGCATGATATGCTTAATAAAAAGAAAATATGCAAAGAAAATAAAAGCAAAAAGATCAAAAATGCTTTAAATATGATTGCAAGTGTGTTTTCTAGGAGATGTGGGAGTTATAGGATGTACCTTAAAGGTGATAGTCCCCATCAAACAATTATGATTATGTGTGAGTTAGAGTGATTTTCTCATATCTCAAATCGTCATAACATAGAGACACTTGTGAAATCGTGCAATGTTTTCACACACAACACGCAATATTCTTCGTTACTTTTGATACATGTGCAGGTACAATGTAATTTGGCCATCACAAGGTTTACATGCATTGATGTATGCTCACTAAACTGTCTTAACTTGTTTTTGAAATATAAAATTGGTTAGACGTGTTTAGTGTGTGAGTGCGTGTTTTGAGATCCATGTGCTTAAGATTGTTGTTGAGAGATGTTTTTGAGAGTCTATTATGTTGATTGGATCATTGGTTGAGTTGCACGATTGATTGCATTCATGTTTGTGTTTTTTCCTTCTCGAAAAACTGTTTTGAAAAGTTGGCTCGACACCTCCTCGATACCTGGCTGTCTGTCGAGCTTCTCAATTTTTTCTTACCACAATCTCAATAGCTTCTCGACACCTTCTGGATCGATCGAGAAACTATCTGTCCCCTCGATAGCTTCTCGACACCTTCTGGATCGATCGAGAAACTTCTGTCCTCTCTATAGCTTCTTGACACCTGGTGGATCGATTGAGCTTCAGCTTTCTTATTTGTGTTTGGTTCTCGACACCTTCTCGATGGCTGGATCTGTCGACGTGTATTTCTCATCACCTACCTTGACAGATGTCTCGACACCTCTCGATACCTGCATCTGTCGGGATTTACTGAGGTTCTATATAAAGGTTCTATGCGATCCGGTTCTCATTTGTCTTTTCAACTTCTCAAACTCTCTCTCTCACTCCAAATCTTTTTCTCAAGGTTTCTCAAAGCTTCTTCAAGTTTTTCTTCACTTGTTAAGCTTCTTTTTCATCATTCTACATGCATTTCATGTTTTTGAAACCTAGATTTTGGGGTTTTTGAAAATTTTGGGGTTTTTCAAATTTGATGAGTTTGTGTTGAAATTTTTGGGATGGGTTTTGTAGTTTTAATCTTAAAAACTCCATGCATTGCATCACATTAGCATTCTAACAGTATTCTCATGCAGTTAGATGTGTGAAATATGTTTGTGTGCTGGTAGGATTGGATTGGGTTGAGCCTATGCTATTTTTCATAGTGCATGTCACATGTTCATGCATTCCCTATGCATACGACATTTCTTTTCAATATACTTGTTATAGTTGAACTGTTTTGGGACTTTTCTGATTGTTTCTGTCTCCCCCCTTCTATCTCTGTTTGCGTTAGTAGTGTCTATGGCACCTAAATGTAAGTCTATTCCGACCTAGAACCCTCTTCGTTCCAGGGCCTCTTCATCTTCTGATTCCACTCCTATCTCTGTTCGGTTCCGTGATGAGAAAGCCCATCAAGACTTCTTGGAGAACTTCTCTAAACGAGGTGTTCATTCGGAACGCCACGTTGTTCTGGCAAACTTTGCCGACACTGACCTTCCCGATGTCTTTCACAAATGGGAATGGGAGTCACTGTGTGACGTCCTGGTCACTTGTCCTTCCGTGCTGATTCAGGAGTTTTACTTCAACATGCATGAATTTGATTATTCAGTACCTCTCTTTCTCACTCGGGTTCGAGGTACGCGCATAGTAGTCACATCGGAGTTGGTTTTCGATGTGCTCCATGTTCCGAGGGTTGCACATCCTGACTACCCTGGTTGTAAGTGTCTACGGACTGTGTCCAAAGACGAGATGATTTTTGCTTTCTGTAAGCGCCCTTCTGATTGGGGTGAGCGCCAATTTACGTCATGTCGACCTTTTGCTAAAGGTTGTCTTTTCTTAAACATGGTAATGACTTTTGTTTTACATCCTCTTTCTCATTACAACTTTATCACAGAGCCTCGTGCTCGTTTTTTGTTGTCTCTTATTGAGGATCTTACCATTGACTTTCCTTCGCATTTTATCTTTTCCATCTTAGATGTGTATAAGGATACGGTTACCCATGATAAGCTCATCTTTCCTTCCACTATCACGAGGATTTTACGCCATTTTTCTATCCCTTTTCCTGTCTCCGACCCTTTTTCTGTTATGGTTGCCATAGATGCCGCTACCGTAAAACGTAGTGAGGCACAGTTTTTGTCACATCAGACAGATTCAGCTGCTTTCTCCTCCCGTTCCACTCCATCCAAAACTGCTCGTGCTTCATCTGCTCCCTCCTCTTCTTCGAGCGATGTGTCACTAGGAGATATCATGGCGCAGCTTTAGTGCATGGATGCTCGCCTCGATGCACTCTCTACAAAGTTGTATCAGGTGAATGTTCGTGTTGGTCGCATTGCTAGGCGACAGGCGACCATGGGTGGTTTTGCTCCTAAGGCTTCTCCTCCACCACCTCCTATGGCTTCCACGTCTAGGAATGATGATAATGATGACGATGATGCTTCGGATGATGATGTTGATGGAGATGCTAGCTCTACCGATGAGATGTCTACTTGACACTTTACCCTTTGTCACTCGTGACAAAAAGGGGGAGTAGTTTTGGGTTATGAGAGTAGTCATGCTTAGGGAGAGTTTGTATATGGACTTTTTGATAGGGGGAGTGTTGAGTGCTGAGGGATGTAGTGAGGATTACTTGTATCTTTTTCTTTTCTCTACTTTAGATACATAATCTTCTTGTACCTAGGTCTTGTGACCATTATTACATACATTGTGCTCATTTTGTTATATATATATATATATATGATGTTGTATGTTTCTTTCACCTATCTCTACATGTGTTGTTTCTTTTCTTTCTTTATACACATGTTTCTTTATTTTTATGCAATCTATTATTTATGTTTCACATTAAGATGCCTTGATGAGTTTTGTTTAAAGTGTTTCAGAAATACAGGTTGTCAAAGTCTACTTATCATAAACTCTCTTCTTACAAAGTTTTTCAAGAGTTTGTGTTATGATAGATTTTATTGTATTCAACAAGTGTACATGAGTTGAGTGATTTATGACTTCTCTGATATGTTCATTTGTTGGTTGTGGTTTTGTCACGGATTACCAAAGGGGGAGATTGTTAGGACATATGTGTTTCACTTGTTTCGAACATATGTCATTCATTATTTATGTAATTGGCTAATCCTTTGTCAAAACGCATTTTACTTGTAATTGGGTAGATGTAGGATGATGTTAATGCTTCAAGAAACAAGGTTTCAAGATAAAGTGTTAAAGCCATGCAAGTCTGTCCAAGAAACAAGTTGAGAAGTGCTCTTCATTAAAGTTCGACAGTTGGCTCGACAGCTGCATCTATCGAGCTTTAAGAAGTTGTTCTAGCCCCGAGGCTCGACAGCTGCTTGACAGCACCTCGACATTTGTAGCTGTCGAGATTTAAGAAAAACAGATTCCTAGTTCTGATTTAACTTTAATCCGTGGATGTGTCTTTGGGCATTCTTTTCTCCTAACCCTAGACATATAAAAGGATGACTTTAAGGGCCGTCAAAGTGTGGCAAGTTGCACAAGCATTGAGAAATCCTTGTTCATGCAAATTGTGACTTGAGACAAAGTTCTTGCCCTAGTTCATCTCTTTTGTGAAGAAGTTGCTGTGTCTTTGCACCTTAGGGTTTTGTAACCAAGCATCTTCTTGATCTTCATCGTGTGGATGAATTGAAGAACTTTGCAGCCAACAAATTTTCTCTAGTTGGTGATTGAAGTCGCGTACTAGGATCCGCGCAATCGGTTAGTCACGTACTTGGGAGCCATGCATTAAAAGGAGAAATTGTCACTACAAAACAAGTCCAATTGGGTATTGGGGTAAGGGTTCAACTGTAGGTTGGTAAGGTAATTGGGATTCCTTTACTTGTAACCGCTTGTTGTGATAATAGTGGAGTTTCGGGAATGGTGACCTTAAAATCACCCGGTGGGGTTTTTGTCGTGTAGGTTTTCCCCATTTGTAAACTAATCACCGTGTCATTTACTTTCCGCTGCATACTTTAGTTTATTGGTGATTTGTTTGTGCTACCACGCGTTTGCATGTTAATTTGATTAATTAATAACTTGGCTAATTAATCAACTTAATTCATCACAAGGGGTCAATACGTTTTTGGCCTATCACATCGCACAAAGAGTGTTCATAGGAAACTGCTATGCAATCAGTCCAGAGAGATTGATCATTAGGTTTCCTGGGGTAAAAGCTCTGACTTTAAAAGGGAAGCCTCATTTCGCAGACTTCAATTTGGTTCCTCAAGATTGGTGAGGCTATGTGCAGCCATGGATCGAAGCTTTGGCTAGAAGTCGTATTGGGTTGGAAGACATTTTTATTTTTTTACAGCTTTTTTTTTAAAGTTTTCTTTTAACTATGAAAATTATTATATATAAAAAAAAGTCAAAACGGTGTAGTTTTGATCACTTAACAGAAAAAGATAACTAAGTTCTAACGGAAGACTACATTGATAAAAATTGAAATTTAGAGGACTGAAATGACAAAACTGAAAGTTAGAGGACTGAAATGACAAAAGCTGAAAGTTAGAGGGTCAGTTTTGCCTACTTTTAAATATAAGTGTGGGGATGGTAAGCCCAAAAGGGTGTATTAGGCCAGGGGCCCTGTCCGAGGAGATTTAATAATCCGAGGACAGGTAGATGCTAGTGTGGGGGTGCAAGACAGTGGATGGGAAAAGGGGTTTACCTTTAAGGTTCCAGGAAGTAAGTCCAAGGACAAATTTCACCTCGGCTTAACAGTGCAGAGGTCAAAAGGGTTGGCCTGATGTTGGGGGCAACATTCTGGGCAATTCTGCTAGTAGGGATAAGCATCAGGAAGGAATAAGGTAAGAGGAAAGTGAGAAATATCTTAGGGAAAGCTGCTACCACCGCATTGAATGCACTGTAGTTAATCCTTTGGCCGTATTAATGTAGAGGTGATACCTGAACAGTAGCAAGCAGCCTTACAGTTACTCCCAAAGACTTCAGGAAGGTGATGATGGGATAAGGATCAAAGCCAACAACTTGACCTACACGTGGAGGGTGAAGATGAAGAAGAAAGGGATATATAATAGAGAAGGAAGCCCCTTACGGATGAGGGGATCCGAGAATTGAGAGAAGAAACAATGTAGCAACAGGAACTGGACTTGTAACCAAATTCTAAAGAAATATATACAAGAATTAATCTCCTCGAATTGTGCCAAGAACGATTTTCTTTGGGTAAAACCAGTTTATTCTTATTCGCTTGACATATTGACCCATTATAATTGTTGTCCAACTCATTAGAGCCTAGTTTTCTAGCTCCACTCTCTACAAATTCAATGTATTGAGCTCTTTGGACCATTTTATCTTTTGGGCTTAGGAACCAAACCGCGTCCTTACAATAAGCATGATGTATTTTTTAAAATATTTGTATTTCACACAACAAATAGAATAATTTAGGGAAACGTTAAAAAAAAAAATCCAAAGTTAGTCGCTTGTGACAAATTAAATTTTAAGTGATTAATTATACCATTTTAAACTCCAAAATATACGAATAATGACAATTTAACCTTCCATCCATATAAGTTAAAAAATCATTAATGGAATAAGTTGGGAAGAAATCTTTCTTTAATGCCCATTACATGCAAATGATAACTTTTTTGCTTAGTCTAGCTAGCATACTCTCAGACTTTCTGACTATAATATGGAGAAAAGGACAAACTGTCCAATATAATTTTTTTTCCTCTCATCATATAGGTTTATTTCATTCATGGTTTTCAATAGATATGGAGAGAAGGGTTAGATTGCCATGGCCTACAAAATCTAGGGTTTAAAATGCTAAAACCAAAAAGTTATGGTTTAATTTGTCATAAAAGGGGCAATTCTAGAGTACTTGTTGTTGTTGTTGTTTTTTCCCCCAAAAGAATGTAATGAAAATGCAACAAATTCATAAAAATATAATATATTAGCAATCAGAAAGAGTAAAGTAAATAAACAAAAATATCAATAAAATATAATTGAAAGAGAATATATGTAAGAATATTTTTTTTGGTATGGTACAACAAAGAATAAGTGAATTGTCATTTGATCGAGAAAATTTTTATTTTTAAAGAATCAAGATAGCTTGTCCTCATGTACTAGTGCTTATAATTCATGTTACTATATAGCCTTGTCAAAATAATCTTTAGGAATTCATGTTGAAGAGGGTGAAAATTAAAGTAGACGGATAGAATTTACAAAGACCTATCGGTAGGTTCTCTAGGACGACGGATAAAAAGATAAAGCAACAAAGCTCCTTGAAGATGGACGGATGATCTAAAGAAGACGGGTCCTGCAGTGGACGGATAACACCCCGGATGGATGCTGAGGTCAAAAATGGCAAATAAGCCACGTGGCAATGACATGGCTTACTTGGCCCCTAAGGAAATTTCAAATAACAATAACTTGTGCTCCACGATTAACCCTAATCAATATAACCCCTATATGGAAAGGGTCCCTTAAATTAAGTGCATTTATGAGAATCTTCTCTATAAGGAAATATTCTTCTTGCCCAAGGCACCAAGGTCGGTTCCCCACTACTATAAAGAGGCCAAAACCTTCAGAAAACAAGGTACGCATAATTCATCCCAACTCTGGCACTCTAGAGTTGTGACGATTTCTCTGACTTAACCTTCGAAGGGTATTAGGCCGCTACCACATCGGTACTTTCTTGAGGTCTTTTCCTTTTTTTGGTGTTGTGCAGGTGTTGTTTCAGGCACGTGAGGACTGTGTAGCTTATTGAAGATTTTCAGCATCATCAGTTGACGCCGTCTGTCGGAGCAGTAGGTAAGCCGTGCTGTTGCTTCCTGGGCAAAAAGGTTGCATGGTGCTTACTCGCTCGATGGCAACCAACACCAACAACCAAGGAGACAAACCACGTACCGCGGTCCTTGAGAGACAGATTCAGACACTCGTAGTGGCGGTTGAACGCCTTACCAAGCAAAACCATGACTTGAAAGAACAACTATGCCAAAAGGACGCCGAGCCCCGAGACCAAGAGGGGGAGCAGGAAGGCAAAAACCTTCAGCATAACGACACCAGACAGAATCGAGAAGAGTCGGAAGGCAGTAATGTCATAAGTAGACCGACGGCCACAAATATCGCCCCATCGAACTTGGTCGCAGATATGCAGATGATGAAGGATCAGATAGACCTGATGATGAATGCCCTCAAAGGGCGGGTGTCAAGTGATCTCGACGAATTGGTGCACCAGATGGATTCACCCTTCACTGCACTTGTTACTTCATTCCTTCTTCCGCCGAAGTTTCGTATGCCGCAGATAGAGGCCTACGACGGGTCAAAGGACCCGTTAGACCATCTGGAGACGTTCAAGACCCTCATGCATCTATAAGCGTAGCGGACGAATGAAGGGGAATTGTTTCTTACTTTAGCTGTGGGAGCAAGATTTCGGTTGTAGCTGTTGGAGTAGTTAATTTATGCTTTGAGTCTAGGGTTTTAAGTATCTAATGTTCGTAGGAATTTAATTTCTGCAACTTATTTAGGTAAACATGGATATTGTGTTATCTTGAAAGACAATGTTGTAATAAAAAAGGGTAAAGTTTTTATCTGTTCAGACAATATTGTGGATGGTCTTTATATTTTAACTCCTGATAAGCATGAATTATATAATTCTAAATTAGATGATAATTCACATGTGAAATCATTAAAGAGAAAGTTTCCTTCTACTAGTGATGCATATCTTTGGCACTTGCGTTTGGGTCATATTAATTCAAACAAAATTCAAAGACTTATCAAAGATGGACTCTTAGGGCCCATGGACTTTGATGGTTTTCCAGTTTGTGAATCTTGTTTGAAAGATAAAATGACAAAACGATCTTTTAATGCAAAAGGTAGTAGAGGTGGCTATGAGAATTTCATTACTTTCACTGATGATTACTCTAGATTTGGTTATGTGTACCTAATGAAACGAAAATCCAAAACTTTTGAAAAGTTCAAAGAGTTTAGGGCTGAAGTTGAGAATCAATTAGGTAAACACATAAAGGCCATTCAATCTGATTGAGGTGGCGAATATCTTCTTGGGGATTTCAAGGATTACTTGACCAAAAATGGGATTATATCCCAGTTGACTGCACTTGGAACTCCACAACAAAATGGTGTAGCAGAAAGAAGGAATAAGACTCTTTTAGATTTGGTTAGATCCATGTTGAGTTATTCGACTCTACCAATTTCCTTTTGGGGATATGCCTTAAGTACTGCAATGTATCTTTTGAATTTAGTACCTTTGAAGTCTGTTCCTAAAACACTTGTAGAGTTGTGGAATAGGCGTAAGCCTAGTATGAGACATCTCTATATTTGGGGTTATCCAGCACATAAGTTAAAAGGAAAGTTTGACAAGTTATAGTCTAAAACAGAAGTGGTATTTTTTGTAGGGTATCCAAAAGGAACTATTGGAAGTTTATTCTATAGTCATAAGGATAATAAAGTGTTTGTTAGTACAAATACCAAATTTTTGGAAAATGACTATATGAATGATTATACTCCTAGAAGTAGAGTTGTATTGGCTGAAATGAAAGAACTTGTAGTTGAACAACCAATTAATGAAACTAGGGATGATGTGGCTGTATTAAATACACCACAAGATACTACTCATGACATGTCTAGTACTCAAGTGCCTCGTCGTAGTGGGAGAATTGTTCGGCCTCCTATAAGATTTATAGGTTTGGGAGAAACTTATGAAGCTATCTTAGAAGAGGCTGAATCGGATCATTACACTTATGATGAAGCAATGAATGATATAGATGCATATTATTAGGTCCAAGCTATGAAATTTGAATTGGATTCGATGTATTCTAATCAAGTATGGGATCTTGTAGAGGCACCTAACGGCATTAAACCTAAACCTGTTGGTTGCAAATGGGTTTACAAGAGGAAGAGATGGATAGATGGAAAGGTTGAAACCTTTAAAGCAAGGCTAGTGGTGAAAGGGTATACACAAAAAGAAGGTATTAATTATGAAGAAACCTTTTCACCAGTAGCCATGCTTAAATCTATCAGAATTCTCTTATCCATTCCTGCTCATTATGATTATGAGATTTGGCAAATGAATGTCAAAACTGCATTTCTTAATGGCAATGTTGAAGAAGAAATCTATATGATGCAACCAGAAGGTTTCATAGCAAAGAACAAAGAGCATATGGTATGCAAGTTGAAAATGTCCATTTATGGACTTAAGCATGCATCTAGGTCATGGAACATCAGATTTGATCAAGAAATCAAGTCATCTGATTTTGAACAAAATCTTGATGAACCATGTGTGTACAAAAGACATCGAGATAAAGTAGTAATGTTTCTAGTGCTTTATGTTGATGATATTCTATTCATTGGGAATGATGTAGGGGTAATGTCATCAGTAAAGATTTGGTAGTCAAGCTAATTTGATATGAAGGATTTAAGTGAGGCTAACTTTATTCTAGGGATCAAGCTTTGGTGAGATCGCAAGAATAAGATGTTAGGCTTATCACAAGTTGGATATATAGATAATGTTCTAGTACGATTTAGCATGCAAAACTCCAAGAAAAGATTGCTTCTTTTTAGACATGGAGTTCCTTTATCTGAGGACCAAAGGTCTAAGACTTAAGAGGAAGAAAATATGATGAGATAAGTTCCTTATGCTTCTAGTGGGAAGTCTCATGTATGTCATGCTTTGTACTAGACCAGATATCTGTTATTCAGTTGGCATGGTGAGCCGATATCAATCAAATCCAGGACCAAAACATTGGTAAGCTGTAAAGCATATCCTCAAGTATCTTAGGAGAACGAGAGATTATATGCTTGTTTACCGATGTGAGAATTTGATTCCCATTGGTTATACAGATTCAGATTTTCAATTAGATCTTGATTTCAGAAAGTCCACGTTAGGTTGTGTATTCACTTTGGGAGGTGGAGCCATAAGTTGGAGGAGTGTTAAACAATCTTATATTGCGGACTCCACCATGGAAGTTGAATATGTTGCTGCTTGTGAGGCAGCAAAGGAAACTGTTTGGCTCAAAAAATTCTTTTTTGATCTTGGTGTTGTGAGAATGGTGCGAGTTCCTATCACATTGTTTTGCGACAATAGTCGGGCGGTTGCACAATCCAAAAATTCAAGAAATCACAAGAAATGAAAGCACATTGAGAGAAAGTGCCACATCATTCGAGACATTGTTGCTCGTGGAGATGTAATAGTAGCAAAGATTGAAAGTGCAAAGTATCTAGCGGATCCCTTTATCAAAGCCTTGCCCCAAAGAACTTTCAAGTCACATTTGGAGGAGATGGGAGTTAGATTAGTGCACAATAGTCTTTAGGGCAAGTGAGAGATTGTTAGGATTAGTGCCCTTAATTAAATCCTATTGTATAATGCTATGTATGATATTATGTATGACATGATGTATGACTTAATATTGTGATTAATAAAGTTGTTTTATTATAATCTAAAATAATGGTAATATGAATATTGGACATTATCATATAGTCTATGAGATGTATAGTATGTGATTTATGTAAAAAGTCACAGATGATATAAATCACAAGTTTTTTGTAAACTCAGAATTATAGTTCATAGTTGGTGATGGAATTGGGCATTTCATCTGCAAAGACTATAACATATCAACTAAGTTGATTTGTCTTGATCATGAAAGTGGAGACTTCTAGTTGATATGTCGATATGTTTAAAGAGTTAAGACATATTGAACTGGACCGCTGTGAGATTTATTATTTTTCTAATGACTGTTGATGAAGCGTAAGTTTGTTAGTTGCAGTGAATTCATCCAGATGGAGTTGTAAGTTCGCTTGCGTCGCAATGGAAGTAACAACTCCTTGAAATGGTCACTGGTGTGGTGCCTGCCACAACACCTCTGATGCCAAAGTCAGTACAAAGGAGATTATGATAATGGAATGTAATAATGGTTAGGTATCTCTCGTAATTGTCTACTTACCTTCTGTTGGCGACGTGAGGGCTATATATATATATATGTTGCTCTGAATTCTAGCCGTTGTGGTTGATGTTGTGATGTTAATGCTTTTCTTGGTAACGCTTCCTGCTAAGTAATGGGGCTTTAATATTCCCACAACGGTCTGTCCAGCTGGTTTTGTAACTGTCCGAGGCATTATTGGCGGCCTTGAATGATCCTTGATATTCTCGTTGGTGACATGGGCAATTGTTTAGGCTCGTCTGTCGTATTGAGCTTGTCTGTAGTTGATTTCCTCAGTCCCATCAACTGTCAAATGAATAATAAATCTCATGACTTCTATTTACATGAACTCTTAATTCTAAGAGGATAATAGATCTGATCATGAAGTGTAGGTTGCTTTGATATATCAGGAGTGAGATCTAAAGTAACGGTCAAAACCTTAGTATGTTGGGCAGCCACATTTAGTGTTAATAGAACATATATTCTTAAGATGAAATTCATAATTTCTTAATGGAGATATAAAATATTCCCTTGAAATAAGTTTAATGGATTCAGTTATTCAGAGAGTTAGACATAACCACTTTGGTAAAAAGTTACTAAAGTATATATTTATGAAATTGGATTTCATAAATATATGATGAATAACTTTAAAGGATTAAACCGGGTACTCAATGATAGGATGTAGTAATTTACAAAGTGACAGTCTACATTCATGACTTTGTATTATTATGGATATTTTATGAAGGGGTTGCATGTATAATAAAGTTTTGGGATATAATTTATAAATAAGGTCTAGAGTGCAATTATATTTATATAGTGGTATTAAATATAATTAATGGTAACTTTAAACTTGTCAAGAGTTGACAGAAAAGTCCAAGGCCCATTGGAGCTAGTGTCTTATTGGTCACACTCCAAGCCACACACTTAAGCCTAATTGGAAAGACCCAAAAGGTTAGCCCAGTTAGATAATCAGTTATAAGGAAAGAAACATACAAAATTTTAATGTATGAAAAAGAGAGACACCATTGTGAAATGGTGTGTACGTGAGAGTGAGACACTATCATTCTCCCTTGGAAATTGATTGAGAGACCACACTTTTTGGGCGTAAAGTGGAATTGGAGTGAAGATTAAAAGTGTTCCTGAGTACTACTGACTTTGGTTTTGATTATCACTACACCAAGATACACTCTCTTGTTCTTGAATTTTGAAATTTGCATATTACATGTTAACAATTGCGAATGAAGTAGATCCGTTTTTTTTTCTGCTGCGTATGTTTTGTATGTGATACAAACATGTATTTTCCATCAATTTCACCATCATTTATCATTTTCTAAATTATATTCTTCAAGATATAGAAAGAGGATGGCTAATGATTCGATGGTAGAGGCAATATTTAGGGTCATTTATCTTATCAACTTCAAAAGGTCTTTTAGGCTCAGGGAGTTGTATTGCTTTTTCTTTCATTAACTCATTAAAAATCTCTTCCATATCATCGTCATGGAATGAGTATTTTGTTTTCTTTTTCTCTTCAAGAGTGAGCTTTTTTGTGCATTCCTTACCTTTCCCATTTTTCCTTCCATTATCGACAAAGGTGCCATTACTTCTCCATTATTTTGGGGCTTTTTCATTCTATATTTTTTTCTTCTAAATTATGCCCCCTTTGCATGGTACTCTTTTGTCAGGCAATTTGTCTTTCAACATTGCTCGCCTTAGAGACCAATGCATCAAAATTCTGAGGTTTTACGGTCCCTATGAAAGTGGTAATTTCTAGTAAGAGATTGTTTGAACACATTTGTACTGCAGATTGTTCAGTCAACTTTTCAGAACATTGGAGATTTAGGCTTCCCCATCTTGTAATGAAGTCATTGACACTTTCATTTGACTTTTGTCGAGAATTAGCTAAATCAATGATTGACACCTTTTTCTTTGAACTTACAAATTGGGCAAGAAAAGCCCTTGGCAAATCATCCCACGTATGGATTGACCCTGGTTGTAATTGGGTGTACCAAGTAAACGTGGAACCCTTTAGAGATTGCACGAACTGTCTTATCAACAAGGCATTTGTCAAAGCAGATTCTCCACAAGCTGAATAGAAATGTGCCAAATGTTCTTGAGGGGAACCGGTTAAATCATCAAATTTCTCAAAGTTTCGTTTTTGATAATCGGTTGGGAATGGAACAGTATCATAATGAGCTGGATAAGGCTTTCAACACCCATGATTGGGTAAATTTATAGGTGCCTGAAATTCTTTAATTCCCCCAGTAAAAAACCTAGGGGGAAACCTTTTCGAAAAGTAATCCACTATAGTAAAGAGAAGTTTTAGATCTAGTACAAAAACTTTGTCCTTAAACTCTACAATCCCTGTAGATGAACTTACAGCAGAAACTTTCTACCGCTTCAGAACTTCTGAACTCTTTGATATATGAACGCCACCCTTTTGATGCACGAATCCCAATATGTGACTAACTCCTTTGCGCGAATCCCAGTACGTGACTCACTCACCAACTTGAGGAAGAAGAATGTTGGCTGCAAAGTTCTTCACTTCATCAACAATGAAGATCAAGAAGCACTTGGTTACAAAACCCTAAGGCGCAAAGACGCAGTAGCTTCTTTTAGAGAGACTAAGGCTTCAGTCACCTTTTGCATATGTTCTCCTTGTATTTTCTTGTGTGACAGCCTCTAAAATAAGCCTTATGTATGTCTAGGGTTGTGAGAAAAAAAACCCTATACATACATGTCAACATGGGTTGAAAATCATATCTAAAAATCTAAAATTCATAAAGCTCAATAGATACAACTGTTGACCTCGATAGATAGCTATCTGTCAAGTAGCTGTCGAACTTTAATAAATCAGCACTTCTTCACTTGTTTCTTGGACAGATTTGCATGGCTTCAATACTAGACTTGAACTCTTGTTCTTTGGAGTATTAAACGCATCCTAGATCTACCCAAATAGATCTACCCAAATACAAGTAAAGTGCGTTTTGTCAAAGGATTAGCCAATTATATAAAATAGTGATATATGTTCCTAATCATTGAATCACATATGTCCTAACACAGTGGACTATAAAAATCACTTTGTGTTTCCATATTATCGAAAGAAGTGGTGGAGATTGATGAATCGTCGATGATGGATTGGGACATGAGGCGAGCCCTAGAGCGTGTGATAGGACCCGAGTAAGGCCTTGGTGGCTTATTAACCTCCTCACAAATCTCTGTCACATTTTTGTGCTTTGAACTTGTCACAAATCTCTCCTTACACTTTTTCTAGGACCTTGCTTGGTTGGTGGCAATGTTTGAAATGAGGCATCAATGTCCATGGCTACTTCTTTTCCCTTGACAATAGGATCACTCTTTAGTGAAGTTAATTCTAGAATGCGAGGCCGCATTGCCTTTGGTTAAGGAGTCATCTTTTACTTTAGTGATGCCTTCTTCGACATCTTGATAGATTTCTTAGTGACCTTAACCTTTAAGGTTTCAGGATGACTAGCTTCCCTTTCTTCAATTGAAGTCACCATTACTGACTCAATTGTTCCCAATGTGATTGGGATGGAGCCAATCATGATTTGGATAGGGAGAAGCCTTGGGGCTATACCCATAGTGTTAGAGCCACTCTCATTTGAACCCTCAGTTTGGGATTTTTTAGCTTTAGCACTTTTCCTTGCCCTCCTCTTCTTTGAAGTCTTTGAAGTGGATGAAACTTGGATGTTGGTCATGTGTTCATCATTCGGTACCTTGAGCTTGACGGAAGAGCGACCAAGGGTGAATGTCATGTGACAACCACTTGCTCCTCGTATGGTTGCAGGAAGCTTGTAGAAGTAAATAGTCACTTGGGGAGCCATTGGTAAACCTATTAATAACACGAAAATTTATGTATAAGAAACATAGTTGGAGATGAATAGGAGAATGGGTCCCATTGGGCATGCCAAAAATGATGTTAACGAAATTTTTTAACAATAATTGTTAGATTATGTTTAACAAATGTTGTCAAATTACATTTAACAAACACTGTCAAATTATGTTTAACAAACTTTGTCAAATTATGTTTAACTAACTTTGTTCAATTATGTCTAATTCGTCAAACATAATTTCACCCATAGACCTTTTGGCTTATGAGTTTTATTGATGTGAGTAGTGCTCATTCAAGATAATGTATCCCTTAATTATAACCCTTTGTTTCAAAGGAAAACCCTTTGATTCCAACCACGTTATCTTTGTACATGAGTTTATATATTTTCATGTTTAAGGGGATATGTGTTTTAATTTATTTATGGCTGCACTTTATAATTATTGAGGTTGCCTATGTACCCTTGGCGGGGATCAAGTCAATTCGTAGTTCTTAATTTTGGAGGTTTTAGATTTAAGATCCTCAAATATAATTTTATTCAGTTTTAATGATGGACATTTAAGTCAAGTACTTGATGTTTAATTAAGCATTGACTTAATTTTGTTTTGGGTGAGATAATTAATTTTAGTCTCAAGGATAGGTCAAGGACCATGCCTTTATGACAATTGAACCAAGGATTCTTTTTTAAGAAGTTGAATGTCTAAGTAACAGGAATTTTAATAACATTTTGATTGATATCCCCAAATTTAATTAAGGGAAAGAAAACTCCTTTGAAGCAATTTAATCACTGTGAACATATTTGGAATTGGAAAATTTCTCCAACCCAATTTTATGGTCATTTTATTTTAGGAATTACTAACTCTAATTTTGATGAAGGAATTAATAATCCGAAAGAATTAGTCATGATTAATATGGTGGAGTCAAGGACTCCATTAAAAATTGGTGGAGTCAAGGACTCCATTGATGGGGTAGAGTCAAAGACTCCATTGATGGGGTAGAGTCAAGGACTCCATTATTTTTGTAGTTTTAAGGACTAAATTGATGGAGTAGAGTCAAAGACTCAATTAATTTGTTAGAGTCAATGATTCCATTGATGGGGTAGAGTCAAAGACTCTATTACTTTTGTATAGAGTCAAGGACTCTAGTTGAGAAAACATTGCACCAAAACATGAAAGAATTTTTATTCGGTAATTTTCAAATAGGATTTAAGAGTCAGGGACTCTTGTATAAAGCTTCATGTATGGAGTCAGGAACTCCTAATGAAACCCAACCCTATTTGTTTTTCCAAACAAAAATTTAGATTTGAGGAAGAGGGAGAAGGAGAGATTTTGGTAGAGAAGAAAGGGATTGTTGAAATCCCAATCTAATATTGATGGTGCGTGTTCCTCCTTTGCTTGTTGCTCTCTATCTTTTTTTTTTTTCTCTGTATTTTGCTGTGTGTTTTCTCTCTATTTTATTTTTTATTTTAATTTTTTTTCCTTGCTCTATCTGCGTGTGTACTTGCTCTCTTCTTTGTGTATCTGCCTTCTTCTGTTTTTACGTGTTTCTCGCTAATTTATAGAGGAACTAAGAAGCAATTTTTCTCTATTTTTTCTCTTAACTGATCAGTTCATGGACCAAAACTGTAAAGAAAGTGTAGTACTGCACTAGCTTTCGGGTACAGCTGTGGCTGAATTTCAGGTGCATTTGCTTTAATAATGGTTTTGTATAAAAAAAAGTTTCTATTTTACTCCACGAATTTTTATATTCCAAAAAAATTTCTAAGTCCAACACACAGTGTTGCTTTGAATAATTTTTTTTCAATACCCTTATTACTAGTTTATTGGGCAACTGATGTTTGTTGAGATCGATGTTGATTTTTTCTTGATAGCTGATTCAAAACAATTATTTAATTAATTTCAACATTTTTAAGAATATAATCATATTTTTTTTATATAAAATAAACAACATAATATATGAACCTTTTGTTCTAACTAATACCTAATAAGGAATATAACTGAAAATATTAATACTTAAATCAATATGATATTTAATTAAGAAATCCAGTATTAAAAAGCAAAATAATAAAAAAGTTCATAAATTAATTTCAATCCAAGTGGAAAATTCAAATAATTACAATCCAATTTAAAAGTTTTGATTTGAAATAATTATTTACTGACCTCAACTCTAATGTAGATTTATTATACTTTAAAGCCAGTCTCTTTTGAAGTATTTTGTTTTGTTATTTTGTAAATCTTTGAAATAATCTACTTTGGCGTTCCTCAGAGAAATTCCTAGAACACAGTGAAAAATATTTCTAGAAAATGAATGTCATGACCATAAAAAGGAGTTTTTTTTTTTTTTTTTAACTAACTTGTAACTCATGTAGTTACATAGCAGGGGTGATCCATGTATTAAATTTATGTAAATACTTACTGTATCAAATTTTCTTTATATTATTCTTATACCATATGTAACTTATTAAATTACAATATATATAATATTTTCTTGAAAATAGATAATTTATTTAAATGGCTAATACATTTTTTTTTTCTTTTATTAGTTTTATACTATATGTAACTCATCATTGCCTATTTTGTTAAATTTTCTGTAGGTGTGTATAACGAAATACATATTTTAGGAACGAAAGGAGTGTAGTGCCGTTTCTATTTTTGTCTTTTTATTCATACTCAAATTTGATGAGAGAAGATAGAAGGGCGAAATGTATAATATTTTGGATTTTGAAGTATATCGGTAGAACTTTTTTAAATCTTAAGGATGAAAATAAAAATAGATTTTTATACATTTTTTAAGTAGACCGAGAGCTATATTTTGGAATGGAATAAATCAAATAATATTTTAACCTTCTAAAAAATTAAATAAATTAAGCGTTTGGAGTTTGGTTAAAAAGAAACAAGAAATTTGAGGAACAATGCATTTTTTTTTGGTTGCCAAATTAAGTGCTAACGTCGCACTCAATTAACACGTGAGGGGAAGGGAAATGCCATGCAAAATCTACTATATATTTGAAGAATCAGACTTGTCAAAGTTAGTATTTGATTATTTCAAAAGACTATTTTATATATATATATATATATATATATATATATATATATATATATAACACTTATAATTTTTTTTTTTTTTGAGGGGGATAACACTTATAAACTTGAAATGATATATGTGCACTAATAAATCTACTTTAAAAAAAAAAAAAAAAGATTTTATTGGCCTCAAGAAACAAGTGACAGTTGAAAATGATTATTGATAGTAAATTTAATTAGCAAATGTGTGCGAATTGAAAAGAATACAGTTCAAATGATGTAGGTCATTGTTACTTATTCTAAAATCTCTCAAAGCGTTTTTTTTTTTTTTTTTTAAGCAAGTGTATTTAAGAATAGTCCAAAAGTCATTGTTACTTACTCAATTTTCACAATAGTTTCGTATGTATGTATGTATGAATGTAGGGCTAATTGCCTAATTCACAGTAATTCTTTATCAGTCGATGGTGAGTCTTGTTCTCCTGTATCTGATGTGATTGGATTGAGTACGGGCTGAGCACAAATCCATCTTGATCCAATTGTGGAACCCCTATATGTTGTGATTATTTTGGAGCTATTTTTCATCAATCCATTATGTTGTGATTGAAGAGACCATTCATGCATAGTTTTAGTGTTATAACTATTTTAATGTGTTATATAGCTTGTTTAAATAATAAAAATTAATAAAGAATAATCATCCAGAAGAAACACTATAATAATAATAATAATAATAATAATAATAATAACATACATTAATAATTTTATGAGTCGGTACGAAATAGAACGAAGAGATAGCTCAAAACTGGTTGAGAAGAAAACTTTCTCCTGATATTTTTGCAAGACAGGGTTAATCTTTTTCCGCTTCTGTAATTGAGTACAGGGTCAATTGTTATTAGTATGTGCCTACCTACTTAACATTTAGCTAACGGGTCATCATAAGTAAAAAAGAGAGAAAGGGTCAATAGTAGTGTACAGAGACGACTTTCAATTCCCCGTGTCTTTTGGGGTGGGTGTTGAATAAGCCTTTACTACTTTGCTCTGTTTCACAACTTCTAAACATCAAAATTTTCAATGATATCTCCTATGAATTTTTTTATACACTATTTTAATAGCAAGAAGGGGCATTCGTCAATACATATTTCTTTATTTGAAAAAGTCCACATCTCTTTCACTCCTCAAGTCCTTTTTGGACCTTTGGTAACCATAATAAATAGTAGTTTGTGCATATGGATTCTTTGTCCATTCTGAAATTCTGAGAGCCAAAGCTTAGTAATCTCTCCCACTCTCATCCTTTGCTCTCATAGCTTCTTTTTGTGTCAAAACTCAAGAGTGATGGCTAGAAATTCAGGAACCAATGGCAACGATGCTGTTGCTTTGAATGTTAATCATGAACCACCAACCTTTGCCTCCAAACCCAACCATGAATCTGGCTTCCGTGTCTCTATACCTTTCATGCAGAAGGTGAGTACTCCTCATCTACTTCCAAGTACTAATATTTGCCTTTCTTTTGAACCCATTTGAAAAAAATAATTCGTGCTCATTATCACCGATAACTATAATTTCTCTGTCATAAATGAAAGACAGCATAGTTGGTTTCTTTTGCTTCTTTACTCTATTTGATCTCATATCCTAACTCAAAAATTGATAAACAAAACTTATATGCCAATTGTCCTCAAAAAAACATATTCTATATATGTTTTTTGGCTGTGTCTAAGGCAACTTCTTCTACCTAAGTACAAATCTTGAGAAGTGAATTTAACATGGAAATTTTTGTTGATGGCAGTTGATTGCAGAGGCGGTGGGTACATACTTCTTGATATTTGTGGGCTGTGCAGCGGTGGTGGTGAATTTGGACAAGGACAAGGTTGTGACTATGCCAGGAATTGCCATAGTTTGGGGTCTGGCCGTGACGGTTCTGGTTTACTCTGTTGGCCACATCTCTGGTGCTCATTTTAACCCAGCAGTCACTATTGCCTTTGCCACTTGCAAAAGATTTCCAGCCAAGCAGGTAAACTACACCAACCATAGTCTCCTCTCCAAGAATTTTGGTACTTAGCGACGACCGAAAAGTCTTTTCGGTCGTCGCTAAAGTACACATCATTACTGCAAGAAATGATCATGAAGAAACAAAATATCGCATCTTTACCAAAAACAAAAGTAGTTCAATTTTGGTAAATTTTCAGTGTCTTAATGATTGTATTTTAACATAATGATCTGCAAAAACCATGCTATACTCAACTGATCTATTGATCTAATTCACTACGCTGTTGTTTAATTAAGATCAAAGTGATGGCTATGTAAATCAGATTTCTCTCTCTGATTTGACCCCCTTTTTTTCCTATTAAATTTTTATCTTGTAGGTGCCTGCTTATATAGCAGCTCAAGTCCTTGGATCAACACTTGCAAGTGGAACACTTAGGTTGCTCTTCCAGGGACAGCAGAACCACTTTGCAGGAACACTGCCGGCTGGGTCAAACATGCAGTCTTTTGTGATTGAGTTCATAATCACATTCTACCTCATGTTTGTCATATCCGGTGTTGCCACTGATAACAGAGCTGTTAGTTCTTATCCCTTTATATTGCTCCAATCTTGACATAGAGTTACCAAAAAATTATGATTCTTTTTTTTTTATATTTTTTTTTATGAGACAATTTATGATTAGCAACTAGCTACTGTGGTTGGCTAATTAATTTTTAGACAAAGTTTAGGTCCAAATAAATCATGAGACTATTTATGTGCATGTAATATTTAAATATGTCTCATGACTCATTTAAAAACGTAATGTACGTAACTAAAACTAGTGGTTTAGAGCAAAAATTATTCACTAAAGCGTCAAGAATTTTATTCTATCAAGTAAACTGCCTATTATACTACTTCCACGTGCTTTAGTTACAAACTTGTAATACTAAAATAACTTTAAAGCTTATCTGCGTAGACAATCAGCTATGGATGCTTTATACACCTTTGAAAATTACTCTTATTTATTTATTTTTTTTGTTAATGCAGATTGGAGAGCTTGGAGGCCTTGCTGTTGGGTCAACGGTCCTACTTAACGTCATGTTTTCAGGGTAATAACTCAATCCAATAAATCTGATTGAACCATATCATAAAAAATAAATATGTTCACATTAGGCAATATCACCAGTTAAATGCACACTTTTTCCTTGTTCTTCATATGCAAAATTTTGTTTTTACATTGTTACATTGTATACTAAATAAATGTGTACAATTTACATGAACAGCGAATGTAAAGATATAATTGTCGTTTTCAAATATCTTCATATTTGGTATGCTCACATAATGAGATTGGGATCATCCTATGCTATTTGACAGGCCAATTACAGGAGCATCAATGAATCCAGCGAGAAGCTTGGGGCCTGCAATTGTACACAGCGAATACAGGGGGATATGGATATACATGGTAGCACCCATTCTTGGGGCTATCTCCGGTGCATGGGTCTATAATGTCATCAGGTACTCCGACAATTCAGTGCTTGAGATCACCAAGAATGGCTCTTTCCTAAAGGAGTCAAAAAACAACAACCCCATCTGATTTCAAAATCCTCTCTTTATTACTTAACATATGTATTTCTAGGCTCAAAAGTATATATAGGTAGGAATTTTTTTTTGTTTTGGTTTCCCACAGTGTTTCTATAGGTAGGAACTTACATGTTTGTCTGTTCTCAAAAGTAATCCCTTTATGGATATAACTATAGCGAAAAGTCTGCTATTCTTTGTTAGCTTTCTTTCTTTTTGTTAATGGTGTTATGTGAATTACAAGCTAAATGACTTGGAAAGAGAGAAAAAGGGATTGGTATTGCACATTATTAACGTTTGTGGGAGGGCTGGATGGAGAGGAGGAAAGTGAGGATACATGACACGAGGATCAGCTGTGTGCATGTATGGTAAGCAGTACCGTTTCCAAATGGATAAGAACAAAGCTAAAAGGGTATGTTTGAATCTAAATAATAATAATAATAGTTGGGTATGCTTGATTTTGGTTCCTCAATGATAAAGTAAACCGTTTGATATATAGTTTCTCAAAAATTTTAAAAATCTAATCTAAGCAGCCAAAATTAAATTGACCCAATATTCAGTGAAGCAAAAATCAAACCGACCCATATTTTAAGGAGCAAGAAAAAAAATCAATTTTACCAGTGCTATTGTCACAAAAAAAAAAAACGTGTTCTATCAGCAATCCACTCAACATATCGTTGATCTTGTTAACAAATACTGGATAGAGAATAGACAGAAGATTAAAACTGTTCTAGTTTTAAAACTCAAATGATGAAATTAAAACGTTTTATAATTTAAATAAAATCAAACATATTTCATATTTTAGTGACAAAATTAAATTGCCAATTTGCTAACATTAAAATATTTAAACCATGGCAGTGTTTGAGACCTTTTCATACATAAGCTCATGAATCCTATTCTTAAAATGCACAAGGTAAATCAATAATGCATCGGTTCAAAAACTCTTGCAAATGACTCTATCATGATCCTAGTCTTACAGTTATTTGTCACATCCATTGTTTATACTTGGATTAAAGATCTTTTGAAATATTGCTTAAATTGATACATCTGGGTCCAAGAAATAATCAACGTAACTATTTTTTCCTCCTGTCCATCAAGCACCGCACGATAACGTGGCTACAAGCCTTAGATTATTAGAGGGGATTGTTACCATAAAAGCAGGATTCGAGTGGGGATTGTTTGTTTCTTCTATTAATAGTTCTTTAATTTGAATATCAAACTCGTCTATATCTTGTTCAGTAAGACCATGTGTTTGACTCTAATAATAAGTTAGAATCTTTTAATTTTAAGCTACAGAAACGAGAGCTTATTGTCCATAATTTCGAAGGGTCTCCACTACAATATTTGGTAAGATATACGAAATGGGGCTTTGTCTTTGAACAGTAAACAATCTTCGATTCTAAACCAAATACACCATAAGATATGGTCAAAACAAAGAGAAACCAAGTCCTAGAAATCTAACTAACTACTAACAAGTCCTTAGTAGTTAGTCCCCGCCAATTAAGATCAGTTCAATAAGATAGTTAGTTACAAACCATTTGAGAATTTACGCCAACAATGGTAGAACATTTCACATTTTCACTAATGAGGATAGAGTCAGCATATATGGGAGCTCCAGCCATTTCATTTTTACCAATTAAGATCAGGTCAATAAGATACGTTACAAATCATTTTAGAATTTACGTTTGCGCATCGCAAGCTGCAGCCTACAACGGTAGAACATTTCAGATTTTCACTAACGAGGAGTTGAGGAGAGAGTAAACATAAATGGGAGCTTCAGTCATTTCATTTTTATTGAAAAAGTTAATGGATGACTTAAGAGTACTGTTGGTTAATTAAATATTTTTTAGAAAATTTTTAATAAGGAAAGAAAAAAAATTAACAGTATTTTATATTTCCGGTAAAAATAATATCAAAAGTTTTTTAAAATAGTTTATTAACAAATGCTTTGAAGGTATCTATTAACTGGACCCCATTTTTATTATTACTATTATTTTATAAATTCATAGTTAGGGTCATGGGTAGAGAGATTTGAAACTTGAGTGTGTTTATTAAAAACAACACAGAATGCCAATTATTTATTTATTTATTTTAATAAGAAACAAAGTAAGTAGTAACCAATTGAGTTACAATACTTTTGACTATTTTCAATTCTAAATATGCTATCAACATAAGTTTTTTTTTTTTGGGTTGGCCAAAGCAATCTTATTTTTTAAAATTAATATTTGTTGCACATATATGCACACAATCTATTTGAAAATTGTGTATTAAAATTTAAAAGTATAGATATTACACTTTATGCTCCATCCATCACAATTTAATAATTTTTTTTCTTTTTTTTATAAAATAATCAAAGTTTTAAAAACAAAGGAAAAAAAGATACACTACATCAGAGACAGAGCCAAGACTTAGAGTTACCAAGGGTAGCTTTATTGCTATCTGCATGTGGTGGCTCTAACCTTTGAGCTCTGTCTCTATTATTGCTTAGCCATCGAGTGTTTTTTTTTTTTTTAATTTAATTTTTTGGTCTTTGATGGGTAAAATTGGTTGATTGGTTTTTTTTTTTTTTTTTGGCCTTTAAAAGGAGAAAAATGTTAGAGTTACAACTTTTTTTTATAAATTAATTATATGGAGAGTGGTTATTGGTAAGTAAAAAAATAATATAAGTGGTGAACCCAGATGCGAATTAGTAATAAATTGTGCCTCAACAGTTTATAAAAATGTTGTAGAAAAGTTTGTGGTTGTAGCATTACACTTAGAAGAATCAATGATATTGTTAAGGAGAGGGGGCAAAGAGTAATTTTATAGAACAAAATTGTTAAAATTAGTACCTATATACATACTAGTAAATTTATAAAAAAAAAAATTAGGGGTGGCCATTGCCCCCCCAAAGCCCAAGTGTGCCTCTGTCCATGCATTATATACTACAATTAATAGAGTATAAAGTAGAACATAAAATCTATTTCAAACTAACTATGTGCGGATTTTTTTTTCCTCTTTATTATTATTATTATTATTATTATTATTATTATTATTATTTAGTTCATTTTTCCCATTTGGGAAGAGGTTATTTCTTTTCTTTCTTTGTTTACATATCAGAAAAATAATTTAGTGATATTTTCTTTCCACTTGATTTATATATATATATATATATATATATATATATATATATATATATATATAGTCATTTTAATTTTTTTTAAATCTTTTGAATAAACTAACTTTGTCGTTCCTCTAATTGATGATGACACACATTCCTAGAAAAAAAAAGTGAAAATTTAATTTTTGACACATAAAACGAATGTCAAGAGTCAAGACCATAAAAAAAAAAAATAATAATAATAATAGAAATGAAATTGCAGTAATGTGTAATACATGCATATACACAAGTATATTTAAAGGTAATGATCGATGTATTACAAGAAGAATACCTAGTTGTAAGAACTAATAAATGACTATACAACGAATGAGCAACGAGGGATTGCAATTTGGCTTATTAGAAAATAATAATTAATCATTTGAGAGCTTGAAATTATTTTATTCTGTTATCAACCATAGAGTTTGATGATTATTTCTCTTTACATTAATTTTTCAAAGAGGATAATATTCCATTAGTATGAAAATCCATTAGAAAATGTGTAGTTAATTTTTGGAACCTAGTATTATCGACAAATTTTATATTGAAAGTTTATTTAAGTTAAAGAAAAGTTTATAATTCAAAGAGAATTTGAGTGAGTTTCAAATAGATTGAAAATAACTAAATGAGTTAGAAGTGGTTTTAAATGGGTACTTTGATGTAGTTTCAATTAAAGAGACCCTTGATAAAAAAGTGTAAAAAGATGAACCTTATAACACAAATTGATTCTTTATGACTTGAATTGGTCAAATTCTTGTATTTGATTATTTAAAGGAAAAAAAGAACCACTAAAAAGGATAGACACTATTGTAAACTTTATACATTCAATTTTTATACATTTTATGAGATTGTAACTTGTGCTTATATACAAAAACATTATCTTATTTAAGTGAGTGAATTGTCACCTTGGCTTTTGTGTCAAGTAGTATAAATAGGTCACTTGATACCAAAAATTAAGAATTCAAATTGGACACTTGATGCAAAATTAGTCTATAATTAGAAGTAGTTTGGATATGTGAAGTTAATAATTTAATCCGCATAAATTCTATACTATGAACTTAGTGTTTGTTACATTTCCTCTCCTCTTGGTAGGAGTTTTCTTCTCATGGTGGGTAAGAGTTTGATAATGCTTTAAAATGTATACTTGTTATATATTTATGTTGGCGTTATCTCCTTATTGCTATGCTTAATTTGTATAATTAGGTCATGATTTGCATTAGCCCCTATTATTTATCTTTACATAATTTCTTGAATAAGATGCCATTCATTGTGTGTAATTTTCTACTTTCAGGAAATCATGTGAGAAAGATGAGTTTATAGGAATTTCTGAGAGAATGGAGGCCAAACTAAAATTAAGTGGAGCTAAAGGACTATGCTTAAATGTCTAAGGAGGTACAGCTGGAGTGCTTGGATCGTCTACCATGATTGGAAGTTTCAAATAAGGAAATAAATCAAAGAGACAGAATCTGAAAAGGAAAAATTTGATCTGAGCACCGATTAATATTTTGAGCATATCTCTCTCCTCAAAAATCCAATTGACACAAGGCTAGGTGGGTTGGAACCGTGAATTAATTATCTACAACTTTCCAGTTTTGAGTTTTTCGAAATTCTCAATTTTTGAAGGCAGAAATTAACTCACAAGTTACCACTGTAAACTTGGATGGAAATTAAAATAGTAAAAGTTTTATTTTCTTTGGACACTTTTATATTAGGGTTTGGAAGGGAGGCTGTGAGAATGAATTTTGGGCAGAGAAAACCTTGTATTTTCCTTTCTCTAATGGCAGCCTAAACTCTTGCTAGGTCTAGGGGTTATGTTTCTTCTATACGGTATGATTATTCAATGTGATTCTTTCTAAGATTTTATCAACAACATATTTGATTGTTCAATTAGACTTCTTTTGATGTATTAGTTCTTCCGTACTTTCAATAAGTTCAATCATGTTTTTCTTATTGTTTAGATGAATTTCTAATAGTTTCAAATAGAAATCAGATTTTGAAGTGAATGAGTTTTTCTGAAAAACTTTTATAACTGCATTATTAATCAAGGTTATCATGCGTTCTTGAATTGTCTCAGTTTAATCGAATCATAAGTTTTTAATTGTATAAGAACAATCAATTATGAAATAGATATTTTCTTAGATCACAAAGAATCTCATATCGATATAGGGAAACATCCCGATGCCCTAGTATTTACATTATTGATTTAAATTGGCTTTTATTAATATCCTTGTTAACAATCACCAAGAAAAAGTACTTTTCTTCTTCACCCAAATTGTTTTTTTTTTAAATTATATTGTCTTTGAATTTACTCTGCTCCTTGTGGTTCGACCTCAGTACTCCGAGAATTATATTGCTACGATCTCCTGCACTTGAGAGTGAGAAAGCAATTTTGGCACCATTGCTGGGGAGCTGCTGCGTGTTCAGAGACAATTTTTTTGGGAGCAAAGCACAACCAATAGAAATTCTTCTATTGGTAACTTCGTTCCATTTTTTCTCCTTATTTTGTTTTTATTTTTCTATTTGTTTGTTTTTATTTTATTTTATTTTAGTTGATTGTGTATTCATTGTTGCATGAGCATTTGGGTTAGAAACAAGAGAGACAGATTAGAAAATTTTGAAACTTACTTTGGTAATCTTTTTGACACACCTTCATCTTCACCTTTTTCATCAATCATGGGTGATGAAGCACGTAATAATCATGAGGAGATTAGAAGAACTATGTATGAATTGTTGCATCCCACACAAAACTATGTTCCTTCATGCATCATGTTTCCACCTAATGCATCACATGTAGAACTGAAATAAGGTTTATTAGCAATACTTCCTGATTTTAAGGGACAAGAAAATGAAAATCCTTATGTCCATGTTAGAGCTTTTGAAGAGGTAATTAGTAGTTTCTATGCACAAAATGTTATTGAGACTGCTAAGTTACGTTTCTTTCCTTTTTCTCTTAAGGATAAGGCAAGAAGTTGGCTTTACACCTTGAAACCTAGGTCTATAGGTAGTTGGGGGGAGATGACCAAAGAGTTTTTTTTAGAAATATTTTCCTCCCCACAAAGTCCAGCAAGTAAAAAGAAGGATAACTAGTTTTGTTCAAAGAGAGAATGAGACCTTATACCAAGCTTGGGAAAGGTACAAAGATCTTTTCAATTTTTGCACAACTCATGGGTATGAAGATTGGAGGTTGGTTAGCTATTTTTATAAAGGACTTACACCTAGGGACCGACAGTTTGTTCAACTCTCATGCAGAGGGGACTTTTTACAAAAAGAACCTGAAGATGCAATGGATTATCTTGATGAGATAGTTGAAAACTCTAACACATGGACTGGACCTAGCCCTATGGACTCCACTGCTAGGACTAGAACTAACACTACCACTTCTAGTGGAAGTGTTTTCAAGTTGAGGGAAGATGATAACATGAGTGCAAAAATCAGCATGTTAACTAAAGAAATTGAGGCACTCAAAATGAAAGGAAGTAAGGGTGTTAGTGCTACCTTTTAGAGAGGACCCTATGGAGATGTGTAAAATCTGTCATGAGATAAACCATGCTACAAATGAATGTGCATCACTTTCATCATTTTTAAATGTGCCAGAAGAACAAGTACATGCATTTAATTCACATTGGCCAAACAATTCTTCATATTCTAACAATTATAATCCAAATATGCGAAACCATCCGTATTTGAGTTATAAGAGTGACAATGTGTTGAATCCTCCTGCTCCAAGGAATTTTAATTCACCACATGCATCATCATCACCATCATCATCTAGAACTTCCTTGGAGGATGCACTTAGTACTTTCATTCAAAAGCAAAGTGAGCAAAATCAAAAGTTTGAATCCATGCTCACTAAGCTAGATGAAGAGATAAGAGAGACCAAGAGTCATATAACTAGGCTAACAAATTCATTGAGTGGGATAGAGAGAGGGAAGCTTCCTTCCCAAACTCAACCCAATCCCATCAATCAAAATCTAAAAATTGGCTCTAAGGATAAACATGAGGAAGTAAAAGTTGTGACCATTTTGAGCAGTGGTAAAGAGATTGATAAAAGTACACCTTTAATAACTAAGAAATCTAAGGAGACCTCAGTTGAAGAAGAGAAGGTTGAAATTGAGTCACTTGGGTTTGATGACATTGATCAATGCCTAATCCCTCCACCATTTCCACAAGCCTTAAAATTACCTAGGAAATTGGACACCGCATCTAAGATATAAGAGCATTTGCATTAAGTCAAGATAAATTTGCCATTATTGCATGTTATCAAGCAAGTGCCTGCATATGCCAAGGTAATTAAGGACTTATGCACCATCAAGAGAAAGCATCATGTGAAGAAGACCGCATTCCTAACAGAACAGGTAAGTGCAGTTATTCAACATAAGACCCCACCAAAGTATAAGGATCCAGGTTGTCCTACGATCTCTTGTACTATTGGAGATTACATCATGGAGCATGCATTGCTAGTTCTTGGGGCAGGTGTTAATTTGATCCCTTTCAGTGTATATCAAAAACTTGGACTTGGTGAGTTGAAACCTACTTCAACAACTTTACAGTTGGCTAATCGCTCTGTAAGGGAACCGAAAGGGATTGTTGAGGATGTGTTGGTGAAAATTGAACAATTTTATTATCCTGTTGATTTTATTGTTCTAGATTACCAACCTATTTTACATCCTAGTGTTCATACACCTATTATTTTGGGTAGACCTTTCCTTGCCACAGCTAATGCTTTAATTAATTGCAGGAATTGAAGGATGCAACTCACTTTTGGTTTCATGACTTTGGAGCTAAACATATTTCATGTGGCTAAACAACCACATGAGGATGATGACTGTGCTTATGTGAACCTCATTGGGGCGGTGGTTCAAGAAGAGTTTAATAAGAATTTTTTTTTTCGATCCTCTTGAAACTCTTCTTAATAATTCTGTTGGTTCTTATGATTTAGAATGTGATATTCATGTATCTGAAAATTTTTCTTTGTTGGATTCTTCACAGGTTTTGGAAGAACAACAGATGATGGCAATTAATAAAGGATGGAAGCCTTGCTTTGAAGAGCTACCAGAGAATAAAAAAAAGCTCGTGCATTCAAGTGAAGAGGCACCACACCTGGAGCTTAAACCGCTGCCTGGTGGTCTTAAATATGCATATTTAGGCCCAAGTAAGTTAAAAACTAGGTGGGATGGCCATTTCATTGTAAGGGAAGTGTTTAACCATGGAGATGTAGTAGTTGAGGACCTTAAGGATGGTAGAATTTTGAAAATAAATGGACAAAGGTTAAAACCATTCTTTGGGGGAGTTATACTAGAGGAGGAGACTATGTCACTGGAGATCCCTGCCTATTGGGATGCTACGTGAACTCTAAAAGAGCCTTATGAAGTTGTACCATATTTGTTTTAATTTTCTTTTCATTTTGTTTTTTTTTTCTTTTTTCCTTTTATTTATTTATTTATTTTTTGTTATTATTTTTTTTTTTTTTTGTGAGCTATTTGCAGGTGTGAAAGAAATTTTTTTTTTTTAAAAAAAAACCATTTAAATGCTTAAGGTAACTTCTTTCCTTTATACTTGAATTTATTTTGGCTTTGATACATTGAGGACAATGTAATATTTTAGTTGGGGGGAGAGGTCTACACATTTTGTTGCACCTCGCATGATTTTTTTTTTTCTTTTTTAGTTGCAACTTTTCAATTCTAAAAATTAAAAAAAAAAAAAAAAAAAAACCTTGAATTTGAATGCAGAAGAGTTATAAGCTTTATTTTTATATCATGTGATGGAATGAATAATGCTAAGTTGGTTATACTATTTGTTATATTAAGACTCTTTCATGAAGAGCACAATTGAAAACTTTTGAGCACAATAGCCAGGTTAGCGGACGGTTGGATGTTGGATATGCATGGATCATGAACAAGCTAGATATAAGCTGAAACTCAACCCATATAGAGAGTTCTTGAGCCTTACTTTTCTTTGTGAGAGTATATCTTTGTTTAAACTCTTAAATTTCTTTCATATGCTTCAATTTTTGTAAAAGATCTCTATATTTTTTGGTTGACTATTGGAAACATTATGGAGAGATAAACCATGATCCTACTTATTTTTGTCCTTACGCATGCTGGTTTATGTGAGATTTTAGGAGATGAGAGCCTAAGACCACCAATTTTTTTTGTCACCAACTAAACAAATATTCAGCCTACATTTACATTAACCATTGTCACCATCATTTGAGCCATGGGAAATACTTCTACAATACCACAAAACATTTTTATTTATGAGTATTCTCATAGGGTTCAGGTTTTGAGCAATTGATGTGTTTAGATACCACCGTTGTCTCTCTTTTCTTCACAAAAAAAAAAATTAAAAAGAAGAAGAAGAAAAAAAAGAAAAGAAAAAAAAAAGAGAAAAGAAAGATAAAAAAAAAAAAAGGAAAAAGAAAAAGAAAGAGGAGACATACATAATCAATCAATAAAGCATTGGTGTCTTACACATCTTTCATGTATTTCAAAAGGGTTGAGTAAAGGTTATTTTGATTCAAGTTGGTTGTTATCGCTATGAGTTGGGTTTGGCTTGAATTTTTTGCATTTGATTCATATACCTCATATTTCAAAGAGAGCAGTTGCCTTCATAAGATTATACTACCACTGAGCCTAAAGTCCTACTTGATCCTAAGGGTGCATGGCTGGTATGTGTTTGGGATAAAAACTAGGGATGAGAATGGTATTAACCTCATGTTTCCAAGAATCCAACATCCTTTCCAATAGATCTTTTTTCGTTGTTTTAGCAGCTGCTTTTGTATATACATGTGATATTCTTAAAACTTCTTCTTTCCTTTTTGTTCACATGTGATTTGAAGAGAGAAACCATTACTTCTATGTGTGTTCTTTCAGAGTGTTGATGACTTAAGAAAGGTTTTGGAGTAGAGGCTCTAATCTAGATTATTCTTAGTCTATGCATGTTTGGAAAAGCTGGTTTGATTGGATGGGCTATGCACACACACACTCCAAAAGTGAAGCTAGTGAAAACTCTTTAATATAATGAATAGTATCCCAACTCAAAATTAAAGGTTCATTTGTATGATATAATGATAAAGTAGACTAACATTTGCTGCAAGAATTTTCAGGAAACCTTTGACTTTTGTGGGTAGAGTCACTACAAACCCTCACGAGAGTAAACTCGTCCACTAGGGTGACCTAGGGGTTTAAAAACTTGTTGCACATGGGAAGTGTAGTTGTGTAGCCTACGAAAGTGGCTTGTACTTTAGTTTTTTTTTTTTTTAATCACTTTTTGTAGACATGGGTGCTTTGTGGATTGTTAGGGACTAGCAAGATTTAAGTTGGGGGGTGTGATAACGCCTTAAAATGTATACTTCTTATATATTTATGTTGGCGTTATCTCCTTATTATTATGCTTAATTTGTATAATTAAGTCATGATTTGCATTAATCTCTATTATTTATCTTTACATAATTTCTTGAATAAGATGTCATTCATTGTGTATAATTTTCTACTTTCAGGAAATCATGTAAGAAAGATGAGTTTATAAGAATTTGTAAGAGAATGAAGACCAAACTAAAATTAAGTGGAGCTAAAGGACCATGCTTAAATGTCTAAGGAGGTGCAGCTGGAGTGCTTGGATCGTCTACCATGATTGGAAGTTTCAAATAAGGAAAGAAATCAAAGAGGAAAAATCTGAAAAGGAAAAATCTGATCTGAGCACTGATCCGTATTTTGAGTGTATCTCTCTCCTCAAAAATTGAATTGACACAAGGCCATATGGGTTGGAACCATGACTTAATTATCTACAACTTTCCAGTTTTGAGTTTTTCGAAATCCTCAATTTTTGAAGGCCGAAATTAACTCACAAGTTACCGCTATAAACCTGGACAGAAATTAAAATAGTAAAAGTTTTATTTTCTTTGGACACTTTTATATTAGGGTTTGGAAGGGAGGCTGTGAGAACGAATTTTGGGTAGAGAAAACCTTGTATTTTCTTTTCTCTAATGGCAGCCTAAACTGTTGCTAGGGCTAGGGGTTATGTTTCTTCTATACGGCATGATTATTCAATGTGATTCTTTCTAAGATTTTATCAACAACATATTTGATTGTTCAATTAGATTTCTTTTGTGTATTAGTTCTTCCATGCTTTTAATAAGTTCAATCATATTTTTCTTATTGTTTAGATGAATTTCTAATAGTTTCAAATAGAAATCAAATTTTAAAGTGAATGGGTTTTTCTGAAAAACTTTTATAACCACATTATTAATCGAGGTTATCATGCGTTCTTGAATTGTCTCAGTTCAACCGAATCATAAGTTTTTAATTGTATAAGAACAATCAATTATGAAATAGATATTTTCTTGAATCACAAAGAATCTCATATCGATATAGGGAAACACCCCGATGCCCTAGTATTTACATTATTGATTTAAATCGGCTTTTATTAATATTCTTGTTAACAATACTTTTCTTCTTCACCCAAATTGTTTTTTTTAATTATATTGTCTTTGAATTTACCCTACTCCTTGTGGTTCGACCTCGGTACTCCGAGAATTATATTGCTACGATCTCCTGCGCTTGGGAGTGAGCAAGCAGAATTGTTCCATTCATTAGGAGCAGTGGTATTTCCTTCCCATCACTACATATTGTGGTGAGTGGGAGCTGAGGTTTTTCTTTTTTTGTTTTCAAATACCAGTCACAGTTCTGATTTGCCATAGGAATTTATTTACACACACATGGATCCAGATTTCATAGACAGAATTCAGTGGATAATCTTGACAGAGGAAGAGGGGAAAATCATAAAGGTTCGATCAGACAATCGTGCGAAAATACTTGAAGAATGCTCTTTGAGCTTGATGGGTCATTTTCATATGATGAGACCAATAAACACCCGAGCCGCTAAGAATCTTCTTCGATCGGTTTGGAAGTTTGGTCAAGACTTGAAGATCACTGAGGTTGGCGACAGATTGTTTCAGTTTAAATTTGCTATGGAAAGTCAACTGAATTGGGTGCTAAAAAATGGTCCGTGGAGTTTTGATAACGATATATTGCTACTACGAAGATGGGAAAAAAGGATGATGGCTTATTCAGTGGAGTTTGAGTGCATACCAATCTGGGTACAGATGTGGGGATTACCATTCGATTTGTTTACTACTGGAGCTGTTCAAGATATTGAAAAGAGCACCGGGAAGGTACTAGAGGTGGACTGTAAGGCTATTTCAGCCGACCAAGCCCGCTTTCTTCGCATTCGGGTGGAATTTCCATTGAAGAAGCCAATCAAGAGAGGCGCACCATTTCTAAGTCCAGAGGGGGATAAGGTGCGGATCTCTTTCCAGTATGAGCGATTGGTTGGCTTGTGTTTCAACTGTGGGCTAATCGGACATGAATCTAGGGAGTGCCACCATCCAATATCAAACACTGAGGAAGACAAGCCTTATTGAGAGTGGCTCAAGGCTGGAAGCAAAGGGGCAAAGGATCCACGAGGGAAGAAGCAAGCAAGTCCACCACAACGTAATGCAGAAAGGGCCAATGAACAAGCAAGGGATTAGCCATAACCTCCACGTGAGCAACAAAGGTGTGAGGCTAACGGCACTGATGCATTCCGAGGAACCATTACAAGTGAGGAATTAGTTGTCAATGAATGCACGGAGAAAGGAGAAAATGCACCTGTTGCAAATCAAAATAGTGTGGTTCACGCACTTAATTATTTAGATATGGTAACAGATAACTTAGTGGGGGAACAGGAAACCGAGATTTTGGGAGGAAGACTAGTAACTGTGCTGGTTATGTATATGGAAAAAAATAATGAGGAGACCCATGGCACATTAAACTCTGAAACCTTAGCAACTAGGGCTGGATTTAATGGGTCACATGGCCCCACACGTGATATTTAGGAGAACCAAAAATTTGAAATACGAAAGTGGAAAAAAATAGACAGAGGTGTGAAACAAAGCAAATCGACCCAAGGGTGTTCAAGTGAAGAAAGGAGAGAAGTGGTGGGGAAAAAACGCAGGCTTAGGGCTGAGCAGAAGGATGGTAACACAGGCGGGAGAAAAAAAAAAAAAAAAAACAAAAGGTCAACACAATGATCAATCGTACACGACGGTGGAGGCTGATGTCCAGCCTCGTCGAGCACAATGAAAATCATGAGTTGGAACTGTAGGGGGCTTGGGAACCCCTATTCAAGTGCAGTGCTCTCTCACCTGGTGAGGGAGAAAGCTCCCAACGTTTTGTTCCTGATGGAGACAAAACAAATGATGGATGAGATGAGAAAATTTCAAGCAGATTTACGTTATGACAACTTGCTTGTTGTTCCTTGTGTTCGAAGGGCGGATGGTTTAGCCATGCTTTGGAAGGATGAGGTTAGGCTAGATGTCCAAACCTATTGTTTGAACCACATTGATGCTCATATCCTGACTGACCCAAACTCCCCTTGGAGACTTACAGGTTTCTATGGCAGACCAGAGGATCAAAGGAAGCATGAATCATGGGGTCTTTTGAAGCATCTACACTCTAGAGATATAGTGCCGTGGGTATGCATTGGAGACTACAATGAAATTTTGAGTTCATTGGAGAAACAAGGTCATCGTCTAAGACACCCTAGGTTCATGGATGAGTTTCGAAGTGCATTGCTACATTGTGGTTTAGTGGACATTGGTTATCAAGGTAATATTTTTACATGGAGAAATCATAAGCAGGGTGAAGCTTTTGTTCAAGAGAGGCTTGATAGGGCTTGTGCAACAATAGTATGGAGGGAATTATTTCCACAAGCAACTGTAAGGCACCTCCAAGCATTATACTCAGACCATGATCCAATCTTACTCACTTTGCAGAGGGAAACACACAATGGAAGAAGGAAAAAATTTCCAAAGAGATTTGAAGAAAGATGGGCTACACATCCAGAGTGTGAAAGCATCATATGAGAAGCTTGGAGTAGAGAAGCTCATTCGGGCAACCCCATTTATTCTCAAAAATAAAGGAGTGTAGATCAGCTTTGGTAGCATGGAGTAGGAATATGGGAAGTTTTAAGACAAGGCGAGAAGAAAAAGAAAGGGTCTTGGAGCAACTTAAGGCAAGGAATGATGCTAGCAATTTAGACTTGATTCAGGCAATTAAAGGTGAGATCAATGCTCTATTATTCCAAGATGAGCTATCTTGGAGACAAAGATCATGTGCTATATGGTTACCTGCGGGTGACAAGAACACAAAATATTTCCATCAACGAGCCAGCCAACAATGTAGAAAAAATCACATTGCTGGTTTTATGGATGATTAGGGGCGATGGTGCACATCAAATGAAGAAAAGGAGAGGGTGGCGGAGGAATATTTTCAAAGTATCTACACCACTACAAATTTGAATGTGATGGAGGCAGTTTTCGACAAGGTGGATCGGGTTGTCACTCCTGCTATGAATTAAACACTTCTCCAACCTTATTCACCTAATGACATCAAGCGGGCTTTCTTCCAAATGCACCCTTCAAAGTCTCCAGGTCCGAATGGTATGTCCCCTTTTTTTTTTTCAAAAATATTGGAATATAGTAGGGAATGATATCATGGAAGCTGTGTTGTCTGTTTTGAACTCAGGTCATTTCTTGAGAAAAATGAATTACGCCCACATTGTACTCATACCTAAGATAAATGAGCCTAAAATAGTTGTTGAATATAGACCAATTAGCTTTACAAATGTTATCTCTTGATTGGTCTTAAAAGTATTAGCAAACCGGCTAAAACTGATCTTGCCAAATGTTATTTCGGAATCACAAAGTGCTTTTGTGCCTAACCGATCAATTACTAATAATACTATAGTAGCATTTGAAGTTTTGCACTGGATGAGAAATAAAAGAACAGGGAGGAAGGGGCAGATGGCCATCAAACTAGATATTAGCAAGGCGTATGATAGGGTGGAATGGGGTTTTCTCAGGAACATTATGCTCGAATGGGGGTTTGATGTTCGGTGGGTTCAGCTAGCTATAGATACTGTTTGTACTGCTTCATATTCAGTGCTTATTAATGGAGAGCCTAAAGGATACATCAAGCCATCTCGGGGTATAAAGCAAGGAGACCCATTGTCCCCTTATTTGTTCTTATTATGTGCAAAGGGCCTATCCTTCTTGATTAGACACACCGTTGCAACTCAAAATCTTCATGGGATTTTATCCAGCAATAATGGAGTATGCATATCTCACCTTCTGTTTGCAGATGACAGCTTCATTTTTTGCCAAGCTACTGTGGAGGAATGCCAACAACTCCTTAGACTATTACAATGTTATGAGGAAGCATTTGGCCAAGCAATTAATGGGCAGAAGACTTCTATTTTCTTCAGCCATAATACAAGGCCCGATGTTAAAAGAAATATCCAGAGAGTGATGGGGGCAAGAATTATGGAGGATTGTGAAAAGTATTTGGGCCTCCCAATGGTTGGTGGCAAGTTGAATGTGAATACTTTTAGGGAGCTTCAGGAGAAAATCTCAAAGAAAGTCATGGGGTGGAAGGAAAAATACATCTCAAAGGCAAGAAGGGAAATTTTAATCAAAACAGTGGTTCAAGAAATACCCACATACACTATGGGAATTTTCAAAATCCCAAAGTCCTTATGTGATACCATAAACTCTACTTTGGCAAAATATTGGTGGGGACAAACAAAAGAGGAAAAGAAAATCCATTGGATCAATTGGTCGAAGTTATGCACTCCTAAACAGAAGGGTGGCATGGGCATTAGGGATATTCAAGCTTTTAATCTAGTTTTACTAGCTAAACAAGCATGGCGCCGAATCCATAATACCCACTCTTTGTTTTATAGGGTGTATAAAGCAAGATATTTTCCTAATTGCTCTTTCATGGATGCAACTCTAGGCCACAATCCCTCTTATGTTTGGCGGAGTTTACTGGCAGCACGGGAGATTATTAGGGAGGGAGCGTGTTGGAAGGTGGGAGATGGCAGAAAAATTGAAGTACCAACGCATAAGTGGTTGTCCCATAAACCTGTGTTTCTGGGGAAGGCTCGGCCAAAAATGTTTGTATGTGAGCTGATGGACACCGAGACAATGCAGTGAGATAGGGAGAAAATCTTTGACCTGTTTGCGTATAGAACTCGAATGGAAATCCTGTTCATTCCTTTGCAGAACAACACAGCACGAGACAGCCTAATTTTCACCGTAAAATCGGCATACCAGGTAGCACTGCGAATAAAGGACCAAGCACAAAGTGAGCACTCAAGGGCTAGGATGGATCGACCAATATGGAAGAAAATCTGGAAACTAAATGTTCCTCCAAAGGTAAATACGTTTCTATGGCGAGCGTGCTCAAATATTCTGCCTACAGGGGGAAATCTGCATAGGCGCAAGGTGCAGGTAGAGCCAACGTGTGGGCTGTGCTGCCAGTGTACAGAAACTGTTGAACATGTACTGTGGGAGTGCCCGTTAGCCAGAAACGTGTGGGCTTTAAGCAGCGGAAAAATCCAGAAATGCCCGAATGAAGCTCCAGAATTTTACTCCTTGTTCAGGTTGTTGATTGACAAACTTACTCCACAAGAACTAGAGCAGTGGGCTACGGTGTTGTGAGACTGAACGCAGCACAAGTGTAGCTTGTTGGTGTCTTCTCGTGTTTTGCTGAGAGTCAGGCTAGATGGTTTTATTTGTTCTTGTCTTTGGTATAGGCCTGACGTGGTATTTTGATGTTGTTTATTTCTCTGATGTAATTTATTCTTTATGTGGCTCGCCTGATCTGCCCAGGATGCTAATGGCCAATTTTGTAATACTTTAGTCCCTTTACATCAATAATATTTCTATAAGTTTATCTCAAAAAAACAAAAAAAAAAGTAGTTTGGATTTTAATTGTGCTTCAACTTTAATAATTGTATGGAAAATTCTTCTTTTACATTGTACTATACATATAAGATTTATATTATAGACTAAACATTAAATCTTACCTTAATAGTAAAATATAAACTAATAATTTTTCATATTATATATGATATGATTAGCATTGTGATACAAGCACTCAGTTGCCACGTGAGAAGAGGAAATACTATGTCATTTTTGTAAACCTTATGTTTTCGATTAATTTTTGTATTTTATTATTTAAGACCAAAAAAAAAAAAAAAAAAAAAAAACCACTAGAAACTAGAAAGTCTAAATTAGTAGTATCATTTGTAAGCAGTCATGCTGCCACTAATGGAGATCTTGCTACAATTATTGATGACTGCAGGGTGTTGCTGGGGGCAGATTCCTCAAGTCAGAGAGCAGCACTGTTATAGGGAATGGTTGTGCAAATGCCTTAGCAAGAAAGGGAACCTCTTCACGATATGATTTTGTACCTTCTGATGTTCCTCCCTCATTTGTTTTGCCTTTCTTATCTTTTGATAACTCCGGTTTTTTGTATTGTGACTGTGTCTGTGATATTGATACTTCTATTATCCAATCATTAATACCATCCAATTTATCAACAAAAAAAAAACACTGGAAAGGATAAACAGTATAGTAATCCATATGGAATAAATGTTTGGGTAAACTACGTAAATGGTTCTTATTCTTTACATCAAATGTCAATTTGGTCCTTAACATTTTGATTATGTCAATTTGGTCTATAATCTTTTAATGTTTGTCATTTTAGTCCTTGCAGTTACCTATTACAAGAAAAGTTTGATGCGTTAAACGGAATAATAAAAAATTAATTTACCTACTATATCAGTTGACTATTGTATAACCGCATCATATTAATTTCTTTTTAAATAAATAGTGGTTCTCACGTGAATTTAGTTGTTGGGAGAAAAATTAAAATCCCTAAAAACTCTCTCTCGTTAGACTCTCTCATCACCCTCACTCTCACTTATCTGTCCCTAATCTCTAACTATACTATCTCTATTAAAACAAAAGTTGTAGATGGTAGCGGCAAGGACCGGCAGTGGTTGGTTGCAGTAGAATTTTAGGCTCCTTTCTTTGTCCAAAGGCCTTTCACTAACTAAAATTGGCTCATACTCTTTTTCAATGAATCCCCAATTTGGGTCTTTGCGTAAATCGGTTAGATATCAAAATTTTGAGCAAACAGAGCTTGAGAACCTGAAGAGCTAAGACCAAATGTCTATAGTTTCAAGCTCCTCTTCTCCAAAAACAATCAAACTCCCAATAAGCCTTCAAAGATCCCAACTGAGACCTTAACAAGATGAAAATAGCTTGCAAGGTCAGCCTTCTCAAAACCCAAGTCAAGGTTTGTGGAACCATCTTATGGCGGTAAAGCAAATTTGGCAGCAGAGAAAACCCAAGTGAGGAATACAAATACCAGTAGCTCTAATAGGAAATTAGCAATTTGCCTAATGCTGCTTCCCCAAGTCACAAAGTTAGTGTCGATAATCCACGAGAGAACTTGAATTTGTTAACTCATGTGACAACAATTTAGTTTTTTTATTTTTTTTTAATTTTAATATGATGTGATTGCACAATTGGCAATTCATGTGGCAAGTTAATTAATTTTATATTATTCCGTCAGAATTTTCCATCTAAGAGATAACGGCAAGGCTCAAAATGGCACAATATTGAAATGTTAGAGACTAAATTGATACAATTGAAAGGTTAGAGACCAAATTGATATATGGTGTAAAGGATAAGAACCATTTATATAGTTTACCCTAAATTTTTATAGTAAGTTTTATTAGCATTGTGAAAAAAAGAGATATTTGGCATTATATTGTAAAAAACTTAAATAAAATAAACATTTATAACTAATTTGGATGGATGGGGAGTAGCCAACTACTTCGCCTCCCTCCCCATTCATCCAAATTGGCCATTAAGGTTTGGTTGAAACAAACAAGGGATTTGAGGAGCAACGTAGAATTTGAACTCAGCAATGTTGAAATGCCATGTGAAATTTATAGTAGTTGAAAAAGCAAATTTCGGTAGGGTGGCAAAATTTGACACTACTAACTACACGACAAAAAGTTAGTAGGTTATGAGATGAGATTTAATGAGTTTAGATTTAATGGGTTTATGTAATATATAGGTTGACACAATTAACCTGTTTAATAAACATGTTATGCTTGAGTCCAATCTACAAAACCCGTTTAACTAAATGTCATTTTATCAATATAACCTTCAAAACCCTGGTTATATAAAATAATTAGTTGTGATTTATTTTGTTTGACATATTGTGATTAATAATTTGTGATTTAAGATAAGTTTTAGTTTTGAATGTCTATTTTTAGTTTTTAATAGTGCATATCAATTAGGTTAACACTAAAATTTGAAATTTTTTTTTTTTTTCACTTTGATAAAATCTGATAAATGGGTCAACGTGACTAACCCATTTAATAAATAAGTTGTGTTAAGGTTAAGAAGTTCGGATCCGTAATAAACGTGTCGGGTTAATGTTGGTTCATATAGTTAAATACTCATGAGTCAACACGATATGTACCCGACATGCTAACAAGAATTGCCAAGCATAGATTTCAGCAAGTGGAAATGGTTATGTAACAACTTAATCTTTTTTCTTTTTATGAGAAAATTTAACAACTAAATCTGGAGGTAAGATTTTGTTGAATTTTAACTGAAATGAAATTAAAATTACGATAATTTTTCAGTTATACTAATATTTTGTCTAAATCCCTTGTTGGATGGCATATCCTTCTCATGCGTATTCAATTTTATGTAAATTTGATATAACTTATTATCTAATCCAAAACTCATTATTTTTTGTAAATTTTAACATATAAAAATTATAATTTAAACCTTTTTTGGACAAGAAATTTATCAAGTTATAATATGTAGCATGTAGATATTTTGAAAAGCATATATGATAGGTATTCAGAGATCATACATATAATCTAAATTGTGGCTAGGTACGTAAAATAATGATTCATGATAGGCCTGCTTTTATTCAATTCTCCGTGCTTGTCTTGCTTAAGAACGGAAGAAGAAAAATTATATAATGAAAAATAGTGTTTTTTTATTATCTTTTAAAGGCTTTTTTTTTAGAATTATTACACCTCTATTGGATGCTTTGAATCTAATTAAGCCAGCTTGATTATATTATTAGAAAAATTATGCTTTGAATGGCAGTTTAATTAGCAACAATTGTATAACCAATATTTCAAGTGAAAGTGTGAAAAAATAACGTGGACAGGCAATATGATCACAGAGGAAAACTTTAACAGGAAAAACCCTTCGGGGGTTTAATGCTAACCACCCAATGGAAAAATCCATTAAATAAAATGGAAGTACACAATATAGAATATTAATCCCAGTATTGTTACTTACAGTAGGACTTATTGACGTGAACATATACAACTCCAACTCCAGTTAAGCGAGATTAATGACCCACTTAAGCTGCCATCAAGCACTTGTCCTGCTTGAGTGGACAATACCCTATTTTCGAACTTTATGAATAGTTTGAGCGAGTTTGTCTCCTCATCAAATTGGCATTTAAAAAAACCTGTGTGTGTGTGATCATCACTACAAATTTGCCGATTAATTACTGAGCCAAATAGGAATTTGCTTGAGTGAGCCCTAGCTTCGCTTAAGTGACCATGGTTTTGAAACCCAGACCGTTTAATGAACCGAAAAAATGAAAAGTTTAAGGCTTTTGACTTTGGACCGAAGTTCAACTAAGGTCAAACCGTGATGTATCATTTAGTTTTTTAATATATTTGATACTTAAACTGGTTTATATTTATTAATTTTTCATTCCTGACCAACTAAATGTGCGTGGCCCAATAGTTTGCATTTTTTGGTTTTATCTTTCAGCCAACTCAATTAATATCCTATACAAATACATTGACTGTTTTTAGAAGTAGGCCTTGTTCCTAAATCTTGAATTAAGATGAAAAATAGTATTTATTACACAAACTATATATTTTACACACACCCAAAAGGCAACTGAAAATCATCACAATTTTCGAAGTTAGAAATCTTAACTTTAAGCCACAATTTTAATTGTTTTTCGAGACCGGTAAAAAATTGTATAAAATAAATTTAACTCGAAGATAAACATGTTCTAAGGGCCTGTTTGGTTAAGTTGTTTAAACAACAGTTTTCAGCGTTTAAACACTAAAAACTGTGGGCCCAAAAAAACAACACGTTTGGTAAGGGTGTTTTTTACTAGAGTATTTGAGTTACGTTATTCAATTTAGGGTGTTTAAACACCAAATTTAGAAACTCCTCTTACTAGTTTTCAAACAACGTCGCTTGATGACACTTTTGTAAATATGTTGAAAACAATGGAGCCCACTTGATTAGATAGCACATAAACTAACTTCTATCTCCTCAAATAAAAAAATATATTAAATTGTACTATGCTTGTCAGCTTTTAAAAATAAAATAAAAACATGCACACACATACCAAACACACAATTATATATTTTTTCACACATGAAACATGTTATTTAAATTGATACCAAGCATATTTTTTGTTTTATGAATACTGTAAACACGTGTTTTCATATCATTTTTTAAAACTATAGTTTTCACATTATTTTTAACAATGATACTAAAAATCTCCATTTTTTTTTTTTTTTAGGGTTATAAAGACTTACAATACTTAAACCTTCAAAAGGGCTTTACTCTTGAAGGCTTAAGCAAGGCTTAAAAATCTCCAACCAAATGAACCCTAAGTCTCACCATGCCTAACTACTTTAAAACATTAATTTGAAGGGTTGTTGGTGCCAAATAAGGAGGGTCATTTTTTGTTTTGACAAGTAGTTGAGGAGTGTTTGCCAACTTCGTAACAATAAGCCAAAAGGACAGTTTTGGAAAGATCCAAATCCTGTTTAGAAGAGTTTAAAAGGCAAACATTGTCCCTCTCTTCTCACAATCTCTAAACATCACAACTTTCAACCATATAACTTGCATATTTTAAGGTTAAGAGAATAATTTATCCATAATATTTTCACAATATTTTGACAAAAAAATTTTAAATAATAAGTTACTATTAGCTGTTATTAATGAGAAAAATATATATATAATTTTAGTGATAAGTTTAAATTAGAATCAATACTAATTTATCATATTAAATTTATTGTGATAGTATTGTGAAAATGAGAAGCAAGTAAGGGAATCGGTCAATATGGTTGTTTATATCTAAAAATCCACGTCTCCTCCATTCATTTATAAATAGCAGTTGTTCAGTTGGGTATTTGGGCCTAATCCGAATGTGAGCCGAAGCTGAGCAATCTCCCACGCTCGCTCTCATTTGCTCTCTCTCGTCTCATAGCAGCTTCCTTTTGTGTCAAAAGAGATGGCTGAGAATTCAAGAATCAATGACAACCATGGGGTTGTTCTGAATGTTGAGAATGATTGTATTACTCGTGATCGTCCTACCTTAGCCACCAAACCCAACCATGAATCGGGGTCCCGTAACTCTATACCTTCCATGAAAAAGGTGTCTCCTCGTCTGCGTGTCTCTACTGCTTTCATGCAAAAGGTAATTCCTCATCTTCTCCGGGTATTATTTGCCTTCACTCAATATATAATTACTACCATTGTTTGATCTAGAGAAGCGAATTTTTTAACATGAAAAGGAATTTTTCTGTTGATGACAGTTGGTCGCCGAGGTGTTGGCTACGTACATCATGATATTTGCCGGCTGTGCAGCGGTGTTGACGAATTTGAACTACGAAAATGTGGTGGGTTTGGTAGGAATTTCAATGGTTTGGGGGCTGGTTGTGATGGCTCTGGTCTACACTGTTGGTCACGTCTCCGGTGCCCATTTTAACCCAGGAGTGACCATTTCTTTTGCCATTTACAAAAGATTTCCATGGAAGCAGGTACGCCAACCATTACCTTCTCTCTTCGAGTTTGTAGGTGAACAAACTTACCAATACTTGTGCCTATTGGGTGCACGAAATTTCATTGGTACTTTCTTAACAGTTTTCTCAAAGAGATTTGGAGACCAACCAATAGCCAAAACAAGTAGTAATAATAATAATAATTAATTAATTAATTAATTAAATAAGGACATTCCGTGACTGAAAGAACTCAAAATTAATTTACTATTCTATCGTTAATTAAGATCAAAATTATTGCTATATAAATCAAATTTATCTCTCTCTGATTTGATCTTTATTTTTTCCTTTTGTCTAATTTTATCATGTAGGTCCCTGCATATATATTTGCTCAAGTCCTTGGATCAACACTGGCAAGCGGAACCCTTCGGTTAATCTTCAATGGGCACGAAAACCAATTTTTTGGAACAATGCCGGCTGGATCAAACTTGCAGGCTTTTGTGACTGAGTTCATAATCACATTCATCCTCTTGTTTATCATATCCGGTGTTGCCACTGATCCCAGAGCTGTTAGTTGTTCACCTTTACGTTGGTTAAATTTTTCCCTATTGAGTTACCAAACAAATTAGGATTAGCCAGTATGGTTGGCTAATTAAATTTTTTCCTACTAGCTAGTTAGCATATAGCATCAAGAATAATATCAAGAAATCTGCCTAATACATTAAGTTATAACATTAATAAGATTTTAAGCTTAACCATGTTGACAATTACCTATGGCTTGTAATATTTATACCCAATTGAAATATACTCTCTTGTTAATGCAGGTTGGACAGCTTGGTGGGTTTGTTGTTGGGTCTACGGTCCTACTTAACGTATTGTTTGCAGGGTAATAACTTAATCTTATCTGATTGAAATATATCATAAAAATAAATATTTTCACATTAATTTGCACTCTTTTTTTCCTGATTAATGCATATATCTTCATATTAATTATGCTAATGAAATTGGGATCCTACACTGTTTGACAGGCCAATTACAGGAGCATCAATGAATCCAGCAAGAAGCTTGGGACCTGCAATTATACACAACAAATACAAAGGGTTATGGATATACATCATAGCACCCATTCTTGGGGCTATCTCGGGTGTATCGGCCTATAATGTCCTCAGGTTGACCGACAAGCCAGTGCCCGAGATCACCGAGGCTAAATCTTTCCTGACAGAGTCAAAAAATTAACAATTCCAACTGATGAGTGTGAGAATGGGAAGAAATCTTTAATTAGATAAATGGGTTAATTTTCTCCGTTTTTCTTGGAACTTGTTTTGTGATTAATTGCTACGTAGCATGTACTGCTGGGCTTATAGTGCAAGGAGGAAGGAACCACCATTTTAGTCTGTTTTCAGTTACACTATATTATCACTTCATCATCAGTATACACTTTGAAACGAAAGTTTACTATTATTGGTGTCATTTGAATAACTGTGTACCTAGATGACTTCGAACGAGAAGGAAAAGGAAAGTCCTGCACATTATTAACGTGAGGTGGGAAGGGGAAGAGACAAAGTCAGAAGGGGATAAAGGCTGCGTGAATATAAAGTACGTCACCATGTTTATCGTATGGATGATAAATGCTGATGACAAGGCATCCGTGCAAATGACGTTTTTTGGTGGAGAAATGTTAATTGATGTCTTATAGCCATTTGTAATTAATGAATTTTTTTTTTTTTTTACCGGATAAAATTTTACTCTACTCTAATCTAAGTGTATATATGTGAAACTCTCTTTTAGAGACTTGAACTCTGACCTTTACCCCCACACCCTACAAGCACTTATACTTGTGAAGTGATCATTGCACCAAGGGTATGCAGTGATGTAAGAATCATTTTTAAAAGGTTTTTGTAGGAAAAAAAATTAATATTTTAATAGCTTTTTCAATTTCTCATAAAATGATGTGAAAACTTTCTTAAAGCAGTTTATTAACAATTGCCTTAAATACACCTGTTAATATGACATTTATATTAAATAAGAAAAGTTATCGAGTGTCTTAAAGGTATTGGTTTATGAATTATTTCTAGAAACTTTTTATGAGAAAAAAAAAATACTTTTCGACTGATTTTTACCTTTCTCATTAAAGTAATATTAAAATTTTCTTAAAATAAGTAATTAACAAATGCTCTAAAGTCATGCTTATCCTCAAATTGAATGTCTTAACGACAATAGCTGGCTCCAAAAAAAAAATTAGTCAAAAAATTTTCTTTTCTAGTCCAAAATTTCCCCTGTAACGATCAGCAAACCATAGACAGCATACACGTGGGTAAATGGTGCCATTTTCTAATACTTGACATCACGTAATAGAAGAGTCTCTAATTCCACAAACTCACGCGAGGCAAACCCCAAACATTGCACTTTGATACACCGACAATTTTGGCGACTAATCAAACGTGCTATCGTGATTTACTTTAAGTCCCGTAAATGAATGGAGTTTGTAGCCATTGAAGAAAAAAAAAGTTAAAATACACGTATACACGTGCAAATCAAAGATTTATCTTAGACTCCCTTCGTAAAAAATATTTTTAAAAAAAAGATTTATCATAGATAGTAGAAGAAATACGCAGTTGCGTTATAAAATGACGTACTCAATACCAAAAACATAATGATCATCTCATTGCTAAAAAAATGTTCTCCATGAATGCCTTTTTGGTGTTAAATTGCAAAGGTTTTGTGGATTCTTTTACATATATAGCTTGTAGGTTTGGCTTCTTCTAGAGTTGTCAATGACAAAAAGCCAAAACTAGTCTTTCGTGTGGTATTCAAAAACCAAACACATTCTTTCATTAAATTGATGTGGAAGCTACAGCCGTCTGAGCAATTGTAGCTCCATTTGGAACATGGTCAAAGTAGCAACAGGCAAAGGCATAACCCTCAAAACAATCGGCTATTCTCAGCTATTCTCTATAGATTGACCATTCGCACAGTTAACATAGTGTGAAGGATATGATATAAGTGTAAATGAAATGGAGAATAAAATGAAGAAAGAACTATACCATGCTTACAGTAACACAGTCTTCAACAGTCTTGAGTCTGTTTGTCAAAACAAAAATCTAGTAATCCTAGGATGAGTGAAGATTGATAGGAAGGTCTAATAAATAATAGGTACATAATTCAAAGCTTTTCCACACTTACAGACACGAGAAAGCTCCATGTTAAGCTTATTCTTGAGTAACATGAAATTTCTTTTGTGGATCTGTTTGATCATGGCCACAGATGTTGCAAATAAAGTCGTGAAATTAGGCATACAAATTGGAGGGTTTCATGGGACTTCCAAGATAGAGACTTTGTCACGCTAGAGAACTCCCATCTAGATTTAAAATTGGATGGTTGGTTCCTATGTGAAGTTATATTGGGATTCAAAAAGTTTAAGCCTAAAATTTCTTCTTTCGCCTTAGCATATTCTCATTCCATGAACTTTTAACTTCATTTTGTTCAATTCGTTCTATAATAGAATTCAATATGCGCTCTCAAAGTTTTAGCATCCAAATGTTAAACATGAAAGCAATGTCAGAAGAAGAGCAGTGATTGATATAGGCATATAGAAGGTATTCTATGTGAATGATACTTGTCCGATATCAAGAAAGATGCTTCGGCCTTAAAATGTATAATGGGCCAGCAAGCTCCTAAAAAGGATACAAATGCACGAGTGGATACCATACTAAATATAGTACTAGACTTCTTTCATAAATAGACATGACCAACTTAAGCAATCACATGTGTAACTTTTAGAAACTGAGAAAAGATCAAGCAATAAAAAAAAAACCAAATGAAAGAAGTTAACTGGCAATAAGGATAGTAAATATATGAATGGCTATCCACAGGTCAATTCGGGTCGAGTTTGTGCCCAACTTGGAGTCCCGAACTCAACTCAACAAATTTCAATGGGAAAAACGTAACCCGCAACTGACTAGGAAAAATTGTCGGATCAGCCAAATTAGGTCTCATTAGGTGTCGGGTGGTATTGGTCAGTTTCGAGTTTTATTACCGGTGCTAAGATTTGGTTGGATTCGTCGAGATTTAGCCGGCTCCGTTGAGATCTAACCTAAAGTTCATCGAATCTCGAAGGAGCTGGACTAGATCTCAATAGATCTAGTTTAGAACTCGACAGATCCGAGAGAGAGAAAGAGAGAGAGAGAGAGGTTAGGGTTAGGGATGGTAGTTTTCGGTGAGAGACCTTCAATTGGTTTGGTTTCTATTGGGTTTCAAAACCCAAAACCGCCACTCAACCCACACCCCTCGAGGTTTGACATCGGAGACCCGCTGTCAACCCTAGGTTGCTCTGATTGAGTTGGTCTCAATTCAAGCAGCGTCGGTTCTGGCAAGTTCCTAATTGCTGTGGATAATCTTGTTAGATATTAGATTCTCTATTAGGGTCCATCCTCTAGGGTTAAGATAAAGTTTTGAATTATCAAGTTGATCGGTTCTGGCGGGTTTCGAGTTGCCGTGGACAGCCCAGTCCAATATTAGATTCTATGTTAGGGTCCATCCTCTAGTGTAAGGATAAAGTCTCGGATTGGACTACTAATTACTAGTGCACAGGTAAGTCTATGGAGCAACGACTGCATGCAAAAGATGCTAAAGGGTAAGACCCGCCCAAATAATCTCACACGAATAAGGGCTTGAAGAGGCTTTAACTTTTCTAAAAATTGTAGTTTTCTCAATCAGATAGTAAGTTTTTAATATAAGAATATATGGATTTATATTACCCAAAAATTCCAACCACTCATACACCTATGCTGATGTCCAAAGTCCTTGTGGTGAGTGATTATTCTTTCATATTATTAAAAAAAAAAAGGGGCTGCTATGATTAAATTGGAACCATAACCACAAGCCTAGAATCTAAAGATCACCATTTAGAACTAACAGAAGAGATACTCTTTCTATTGAACTAATGACTAATGAAATATGTTTTGGAGGCATTCCAACTTAAGTTTCAATGGCAGGCTAAATCGCTTACTAATAATATTCCAGTATATTTATTTTTTAGTTTATTTTTATAAGTAAGAATCTTTATTCTTTAATAAGATTGTTAGAACAGATTTACTTATAGAAAAAAGAATATTAGAACACATTTACTTATCAAAAAAGAGGATAAAAAAAAAAAAAAAAAGATTGTAAGAACAGATCAAAGGAAGTTGAGTCAGAATTGATGTTAGAAAGCAACTAAAATCTGAATTGGCCATGTCCCTACTGCTCAATGATTGATTTTCATTTCCCTTTTTCTACTTTCAAGGTCTGACAAGTGAAAACTAAACCTCATACATATCATTTCGGAGGATCTAGAAAACTTAGGTGGAACCTTAAGGTAATCATTAGAAAGAGGAAGTAAACCCCATGATAGATATATTTTATGTGCCGTATCAGAGGATCACTGCAGAAGGTATGAATCTTGAACATATAGTAAATAAATTGCCAAGAGCCTTATAGCTCAACTAGTTAACACCTCATGATGATAACAGAGACATACAACATTCAAGTCCCTCCTTCCCAACTATCAAATTATCAACCAAAACAAAAAATACACACACATTTTAAGGCCATATTATCCCCAAAGTAATCTTATCAAAAACATTATTCAATGTGTTCCCTACATTGTAAGGTATTATTATTTCGATTGACATTAGTATGTGTAAAAGATACTTTCTCATTGACCAATCCTTTTCGTACAGGTGTAAATCTCTAGTATGTATATGTAGGACCAATCTTTTTCATCTTTCCCACCCTAGATGTTGACCGAAACATGAAAGACCCGGTAGTGGTAACTTTCAACACACCAGCAAGCAAATCCTTGTGATCGAAACAGTTTCTGCACTAAAATTTGCTAACATTGGACCATGTTCTGTCCAGAGTATAATCGACAAACAAACAGCAGTAGGTCTACACCACTTTACATAGGCCAAATTAATTTCTGATGAGCAACCCTGACTCACATAATTTACATGTAAAACCAACCTATGAAACAAAACTACAACTAACATGGATGAGAAATAAAGTAATAATATTTCACATACCATACTTGATGCGTAATCAGTCTCATAGCTTTACCAAAAGACCATAAAGTTTTATTGCTAGAACAATGTTCATAACTTATGAGTTCCAAATAATTTTTGGTACACCAGGCTTACATCTTCACCATGAATTTTGTGATTGGATCTGTTTACAACTATTTCCAGTCATAATAAACTAAATACAACATTTTGTATTGCTTTTTCTACATTGCGTAACATTTCACAAAACCATTGTTCATTTGCAAACTAATTAGAGAACAAACAGCTACTTGGATCATATACAAATGTTAATTTAATTTGTCTTTCCAACATACATGTAAATCATACATCATTGGTAATTAAAAATGTACATGGTCTAAAAAAAATTAAAAAATGGTCAAAAATCAAAGTTAGGATGCCATACCAAATGCGACTCAGAGTTAAGAGAACATTGGGCTCAACCATCAGAAATAAAATCCTTTTCATCATTATCATCAGGTCTGCACAAGCCGCATTCTCAACCTTGTACTGGGGAACTGCTTCCTGTAGCACTAGTGCCACCAACACCACCTTGTACTGGGGGACTGTTTCGTGTAGCACTATTGCTAGGAACAACATCCCTTGGCCTTGCTTTTGGAATTATAATCGATCGACAACAGACAAGAGTAAACAGCAACTGCATCATAAATGACATTATGCTGATCCATATAAATATAGTCTTCTTCCAATACCATATAATTCTTTTAAACAGGGGAAGTTCTGACTCAAGGATCAAAGAGGCATCATATAATTCAGGGATACCAGCACCAGGGCGGTACTCTGCTCGTTGTTCAATTGTAACCTTTAAGCAGGCAGTAGGCATTTCTCCTTCAGTAAAACCTCTAAACTTCAGATTCAGAGTTTGTGATTCAGATACATAACCAGCAACAAGAGGAGCAGCCTTAAGAAAAGTCAGAAGAAGACGGATAGGCTCACTTTTAAATTGTAACATGCATGGATGGCTGGAACTGGCAAGAGTTTTACCACTAGCAGAGAGGAAGTCTACTCTGACCTTCAAAAGAACATTAAGAGAAGTCACAAAAAGATTCATCGTATATAAATAAAGACACCAAATGAAAATCAAACGACAGAGTAATGAATTAAGATCACTATAACAGTCCAATCTCCGATACCAATATAATACCTCCCCCCTCCTCCAAAAAAAAAAAAAAAAAAACTTGAAACTATACAATGAAGAAGAAATAACTCTTAGAGAAATAGCATTCTTCCCTCTAGTCAGAGTTTCAGAAACTTGCACTGTTTTGTCAGTGTCCAGAGTGAACCTGAATTATTTCCCTTTAAATTTTAAACATGGTACCAGTTATCTATATATGAATGTCTATGGTAATACCTGTGTCAAGGGGAGATCTGAACAGTTTTACTATCAATAATTCCAGGGTGAAATGATGGTAAACTCCCCATCTCCTGTTTGCTGGTGACACTCATTTAGTGTAATGCAAACTCCTCTCAACTCCACCACTTGAGATGTTTCTTAATCTTCTTTGAGGTGGTTTCGAGCTTAAGGATCATTTTGAGTAAGTTGGAAAGGACTGAATGTTGACCCATTGGCAATTAATCTTCAATGTCGTGTCTCAGCCCTAGCTATGAAATATTTGGGTTTGCTTTTGGGAGCTCACTTTAAGGCTAGGCATGTATGGACTCCATCACTGAGAGAACGCATAAGAGGTTGGCTATATGAAAGAAATTGTACAGTTTAAAAGGGAGGAGACTCACTCTAATTAAAAGTACACTATCTAGCTTCCAACTTTTTTCTCATCTTTATCCCCATTGCCTGCAGGTGTGACAAATAAGTTGGGAAAAGATACTTTTTCTGTGGTGGAATGAGTGAGGAGTGTTTAATTAGTCAATTGAAATGTACATTGCAGTCTAATTTGTGATGGAGGTTTGAGGGTTAAGAAACTAATTCCTTTAAATTAATCTTTGCTTGGGATATGGCTATGGCGCTATGAGGTTAAAGAAACTATGTTGTGGAGAAGGGTGATAGATTCCAAGTAAGGAAATACATAGGGGAGTCCATGCACTGATGAGGTTAGAGGGCCGTATGGTGTGGGCTTGTGGAAGAATATTAGGGGAAGGTGGGACAACTTCTCACTCTTTATCAGATTTGCAGTTGGTTATATTTCTAAAAATTTTTGGGTATTATCTATGGAATGATGAGACTACTTTTAAAGAGAAATCTTAGTCATTTCCTAATTGCCAGGAACAAAGAGCCTAAGGTGGAAGATTATTTGGAGTACAAAAATGGATTTTTTTTCCTAGAATTTGTTATTCATTAGAGAGTTGCATGATTGGGAATTTTTGTCTATGGTTTTACTTTTGAATGACATAAATGCTATGAAGATTCGTCATGGGTAGATGAATAAATCAGAACAAAGCCCTTCAAAATCCCAAGGCTTTCAAGAGAATACGGCATCAAGAGGAGAGAATCCTTTCCACAATTGGAAAGTCTGTGTGCCTCCTAGGGTGGCTTTTTCTCGTGATGTCTGAGATCCGGACTACGGAAAATATAAGGAAGCAATGGTTTGTTCTTATGGATTCGTGCTTATATGCAAGAGACATGGAATGTGTGGCTCATCTTTCCTACAATCTGTGGTGGGTTAGGAATTGTGGTGATCAGTTTGGTGTTTGTTGGGTAATACCTTCTTCAATGTTGGATTTGTAATATTGTTGGAAAGAATGTCTTGTCAAGAGAAGCAATGGGGACATGGAAAGTTGTTTCTTTGTGTTTAATGTGGTGCTTTTGGAGAGAATGAAAGACACACTCTTTTGAGTTTAAAGAGATACACACAACAAAGTCAAATTTTTTATCCTCGAAAACTTTTTACAATTGAACTTCAACTTCTCAAACTTTCTCTATAGTAGATTTTTTAGAGTTCCTAGATACTTTACGCTTCCTATAATCTTTGTTTAGCTATTTATTATTTACTTTTGTTTTGGGATTTTCCTTTGTATACTTCCCGTGTACTAGGGCTGCACCCTTTTTGTGCTTTCCTTTTAATGGAATTTTAAATGACTTACCAAAAATGAATGTCCATGATGATAGATTGAATTGTTCTAAATGTATTCTTTTTACTATATCCTTTTCTTCAAAGGACAGTAAGAGTTCACATCATCTAGTTCCAAATGCCACTACCGAAGTAACTCTCACACAATCTCATCCAAATGTCTTAAAACTATTATCACCCATTTCCATATCACAAGTTCTTGGTGATCTTATTAATTTCAGACTATTTCTCACCGCGTAAACAATATAACAACATCTCAAACCTCAAACACTTGCTTTAGTTACAGACATCTCTCAAACTCATCCTATGATGCCAACGGACTTCACAGTTCACACAATAACAATTAACAACAAAGCGCAGTTCACATCAACCGCTTACAAAAGAGAATTACACAACTAACATGTGAATGTGTTTTCCTAAACACTCTAGAGTTTAGATTCCTAAATTTTAACAATGCAAGTCAATGAATCATGTAAACTAAACAAAGAAGAATACTATCATATCCGGAAAAAATGTAAACTCATTCCACACTCAATGAATCATACAAAGTACCTGAAAAACCCCGAGATTTCGATTGTACTCAGACTCCGGCAACGTCAACGAAACCATGACCTGCAACCTATGAGTAGGAGGTATAAACCCTATCCCTCCAATCAATTCCTTACAATGCTCGCCACAACCAATGCCTGTACACGGCACAATCGGCACATACGCCACCGGACTGGGCTTAGCGTAATTGAAATTCAACACCTCCTTAATCCGAATCGGCTCCTCCACCAAGCACCTAACCAAAACGACGCTAAAAACCGCCGACGACACCAGTAGAGAGCACAAAACGACGCCGACATAGGCCGACGACAGAATCCCCCATCCACACCGCACCGCGACTTTCCAAACCCACTGGTTCTCCCTCAGCCAAGAGCTTAGGGCTTCGGGTTTGAATTTGGAGAGCTTTCGGCTCAGATAGTCTGTGCCGCGACGCGCCGTTTGGTACGGATTGGTGATGACAGTGTAGGAGTGATAGAGAAGGAAGAGAGGGAAAGTGGTGAAGGTGATGAAGAGATTGATTTGGAAGGTAATGGCTTTGATTACCAGTCCGGCTATGAATATCAGCCAATTGAATGACGGATCGCTGAGTTCCGCTGCCGAGTCAGCCGAGTCGTTAGCGACAGCGGCGGCGACGACTCGGTTATCGGTTTCGGTGGTTACGACTGAATTTTCACTCTGAACTGGCTCCGGCTTTTCGTTTATATTCTCGCTTTCGGCCAGGTTCCGAGAAAGCCGATACCGCTCGCGGAAGGTGGAGGAGTTGAAGCTGGAGGTTTTGGAATCGTCGCCGGAGAATGAGCGGCGAGAGAAAGATCGGCGGCGGAGGGTGGAGGAGGAGTCGGCGGTGAAGAGAGCGGCGGAGGAGGAGGAGGAGGAGGGGGAGGAGGCTGAGGCTGAGATTAAGGTGGAGCATTCTGATTGGGGAGCGAGGGAAGAGAGGCAATCGTAGAAGGGAAAGTCGTCTAGGGCGTCGAGGAAAACGACGTCGTCGTCGTCTTCGTTGTTTGAGGTGGTGGTGGTGGTTGCGGTTTCCATTTGAAAGAAAAAGACTTTTAGACCATTGATAGATTATGGTACAAAACAATTTACGGGGACGGGATTCTTTGAATTGTTTTTTAGGCTAGTTCTATTTTTTTCTTTTTTATGAATTTTAAGGCTAGTTCTGTACTGTAGAAAAAAAAAAAAACTATATTTTTTCGTAAATACACATTTTTGCCACATTTTTGTGTGTTTACAAGGCAAAGAAGAAAGAATTTTCCCAATATTAAGTTAAGAAATTCATACATCAGTATAAAAACTCAAGACACTCCTCTAATATTATAGTTCTAGCTAGAGATTGGATATTATCTAGACGGTCGAAAGTCAAATGTGCCTAAATAAGTTACTAGCTTTTGAACACGCACTATGCACATATTCATATACTCTTTTTATTTAGATTAAGAGTAAGAAAATTACAACTTTATAAATAAATAGTCTTGTAGGTTTCCACTTCTATTCTATTTCGAGTATTTTATAGTATATTAAGAGGTAATTTTTAATCTTTCTATGGAATTGTTATAAAGTTTACTTGATTTCTTTTTGCAATGTTCAGTTTTGCCTAATATGTGTAATTGAGTTATGTTCACTGTTGTTTTTAATAAGTATATATGTTTGTAACTTACTACTTTTTTTTAGGTAGCATACTTGTGTTTGTACTTACTGTTTTGTTTGTTCATAATAATAGTCTCTTCAATTAACGTTCGCTTTGGAAATGTTATACAATACATATGGAGGTATCTTTAATATACTTTTTCTTAATTTTATTACTTCATTTTATAAGACTTATTTCTTAAATTGTATTTTAATGATAATATTTTATTTATTTTTTAACTTTGTTGCCCAGTTAAAATACGAATGACATTTACTAAACTTAATGAGGTAAAACTAATAAAAATTGATATCTTCTCTTTTAGCATTTGTATTCTATCATAAAGAAGGGGTGTATCAGGTCTAAATTCGAGGCCCAAAAGAGATGTTGGGCTTGGATCAAGGTCCAAGAAAATTAATTTGAAGAGATGAGACTTTAGGCTAACGAATGAAGGTTCTAAGATGATCCGTAATCAAAAACAAAAGTATGATAAATGATGATGCCAAAAAAATCACCAGTAAGTTGCAAGCACTCCTCCAACCAAAGCAATACCTGCAAAAAGAAAATAGAGGACCTAAAAGAGAGCACCGGTGTGGTGCCGACCAAAAACCCTCCGAAGGTCAAGTTAGAATCTTGTTTCTTCAACCCTAAAATGCCAGAGTTAAGAATATTGTGCGTACCTTGCTTTGTGAGAGTTTTGGGGCATTTATAGTAGCGTTGGGCCGAAATTCACGCCTTGCTCAAGAAGTCCTTTCCTTATAAAATTCCTCCAATCAAGGCTAACGTGAAGTACAAGAATTCTTCGTATTTACATTGGCGTGAATCACACTCAAGGCCACGTTAGCCCTAATCACATAGTGTGATTTGAGGTAGCCTGAAGAGCGACGCATGGATTCCTCATGCCCGTCCACAACTCATCCGTCCTCCTTGGGTTGTGTAATCCGTCAACTTGGTGTAATCATTTCAGCCAGACCGTCATGTTAGTTTTACCCTTATTAGTTGCCCCCTCATTCCATGATACCGTCATCTCTCCCAAGCGGTTTTCATGGAATGACGGTTAGATTTTCTGACAGACAGGCTGGATGCTGTCATAAATGCTCAGGGACACGTGGAGGGATTTCAATGGTTGTTTGCTGGAATCGATGCGTCCCTTCGTTTACCGCGTTGTTCCCTCTATATATATCACCCACAGTATTCACTTTTACACTTTTTAGAAATTTTTCTGCTGTTCAGAGCGCAACCGTCGACCTTATTCAGAGAGTAACCGTCCCCTTTGGAAATCGGGAAAAACGTGCTGATAATTTCTCCGTCATGTTTTTCTCGCCGTCTACTAGTAAGTTATTCTTATCCAATGTTTTGTTCCTTATTTTTCTTGTTGGTCCCGTCGTCGGCACAAAATTAGAGCCTTAGGTTTCCTTTACCCGTCATATGTAGGTGTCAGATGTCTAGTGAGGCGTCAAGTAATCAGTCTTATGCCCGCGAGGGAACGGGTTACGAAGAGGTGTTCCCGTCAGGTCAAGCAGACCAAGACACCTCTAGCGGGGAGAGGGAACCGTCAACTAGCTCTCCTTCCTATGAGGAAGATGAAGGGCAGGATAGGGACGGGTCAGAGTATGACTCGACTGACAACCTAGACGGTGTCGACCCCCCGGTCCAATCCGTCATAGGCCCTGACGGCTTCAGGGAGTTCGTCCTGCTCCCTTTGTGGACGGTGAATGACTTTGTGTCAACCATCAAGCCAGCGCACTTCAACACACTAAGGCAAAAGTACCAAATACCAGATACCATATCCATCCGTCTACCATTCAAAACAAAAAAATGCTATTACTACGGTCTCGAAGACGTCGGGGTCTACGAGCAAATGCTAAAAGCTGGTCTCCGTTTTCCCCTAAGTGCATTGCATCGTCGTCTCCTCCAATACTTGGGTCTGGCCGTCACCCAGATATCTCCGAACGCATGGAGGGTTTTCCTGAGCGTCGAAGTATTGTACGGTGTGATGTCCGACGGGGCCAGACGGTTAACGGTGGAGGAATTTTTCCATTGCTATCGTCCGTCTGAAATTACAAAGTCAAAGGGCATGTACAGCTTTGTGCCGAGGAGTCCGTTACTTAGGCTGGTGTCCGAGACCTCGGACTCAAATCGTAACTGGAAGGGTCGTTACTTCTTCCTTCGAGGGGATAACTGGATGTGTCGTCCAGGCGATGACGACTACATGCCGGTAGATAAAATGTGGGGGATAATGCCCCCGTCTGGTACGAGTCCGTCCACTTATCAACCGTCATCCATGTTTTATGAGTTTACTCAACATTTTTTTTTTTTTTTTTTGCAGCGAGGGACCGTCCACCTATCTCAACCGAACAGTTCGGCTTTCTGGAGAAAATTTTTCAAAAGACCAAGTTGTCTGAAAGGACCTGGTCGAAGCTCGTCACATTGGATACGTTACATTGGTACTGTGACGGTCCTGAACCCACATCCGTCGCCTGCCGATACGACGCAGGTGTACGCAAACATAAGTTCTGGAACCCTTCCGTCGATTTTGGCTTTATGCAGTTCCTTTTTAAACCGTCTTCTTTTGTAGAAATGGACGACGCCAGGAGACGGGCTATCATTAAACAGCAGGATGCAAAAACGAAGCAAGGGGGCGACGCTTCAAAGGTGGATCCGTCACAGACGGCCCCAAAAAGACCATCTTCTGAGAGATGGGACCGTCACTCCAAAAAACAGAAGCTTGTGACGGGTCTACCTGCCGGTCAGGGGTCCGGCATGGTGAAACTGCCTCCCAAGCTTGGGATTAGTAAGGGTAAGGGCCTGATGACCAACCCGGACCCCGTGAAGGAGAAGCCCCCCGTCCTGCTTCGTGAAGACCCCCAATACGCTCTCCGCCGTATTGGTTCCATCATAACCGATGACGACTATGAAGACCTGGGAAACCATGCCATCTAGGCCATGGGGGAGACATGCCTATTCAGCTTAACTCAGGTTAGCGTCTGACATATACACATTCCGTCATTTTAACTCCGTCTCGTTCCTTTCCGTCTTGAGCTTATTTTTATCTGAACTGTGGCAGGGTGTGTTAATGGCCAAGGGCTTGTCAGACCGTTGCCTGGCCCAGGAAAGAGCCCTTGAACGAGTACGTGTTAAGGCGAAGGCGACGGCAGAAGAACTGGAAGTGTTAAAATTATGGAGGGTCCGTCATGAGCAGAAGCTGACACTCTCCGAGCAGGCTCGCGAGAACCTAGAAAAGGAGGTGGAGCTGCTCAGGAAGACGGTGAAAGCTCATGACGACAATATCTGTCAAGCGAAAGTTGATGCCATTAGAGAGTATCGAGACTCCGACGCACTTTTGATGGAGCTTGGTTTTTCCTTTAGCGACGGGTTCGATGACTGTATCCGTCAGGTGAAGGCGTCATTCCCTGACTTGGACTTAGCTCACATAAATATAGATGCCGAGGCCCAAACTCCGGCTCACCCCGTCGACTCTGAAGGGACGGAGGAACTCTTTGGCGAGGTTCCAGGTGATGACGGGGTCGCTAAAGCTGCAGAAGAAACTACAGTCGCTGATTCTCACCAGCCGTTGCCTGAAGGCCCTGAAGGAACCGTCACCATTCAAGACTAATGTATATTGTAGTGATAGGGAACAATTTTTTTTTTTTATTGAACTCTACTGTATCAGTGATACTTCTTGGGTAACCTGTTCATATTTAGACCCGTCGTTCTATACTTTGCATGATCCCTTCAGTGTATCTTGGACTATCCATCCACTTTTACTTTTTTATTTAGTCTATTTATGTAGCTCTTAGTTGACCTGTCCTCTGCATGGATAGAAGGGTCCGTGCGCTTTGTAGATTTGGAATTTTTTTTGTTGGATGAGCCGTCCACTTTGTGGACTGGAAGGATTTTCATCCCTTGAATAATCCGTCCATTTTATGGATTGGTTGAATTTTCATCCTTTGGACGGTCCGTCCACTTTGTGGACTTGTAGAATTTCCATCCTTTGGATGATCCGTCCACTTTGTGGACTAGTAGAATTTCCATCCTTTGGATGATCCGTCCACTTTGTGGGCTAGTAGGATTTTCATCCTTGGGATGACCCGTCCACTTTGTGGACTTGACAGAATTTCCATCCTTTGGATGATCCGTCCACTTTGTGGACTAAAATTTTCATCCTTTGGATGATCCGTCCACTTTGTGGACCGTAGAATTTTCATCCTTTGGATGATCCATCCACTTTGTGGACTAGTAGGATTTTCATCCTTTGGATGATCCGTCCACTTTGTGGACTTTTAGAATTTCAACAGCACGCATTTCATATTTTCTAAATAGAAATTATATTAAACCAAATTGTTCATGGAAAAGAAAACTTGAGTTCTAATAGGCAAAAACTATGACTGTTTAAAATTAAACTGAAAAAAAAAAATAAGGAGGTAGATATCGTCTTATGACTATTGCACTATTGGTAGTACTTCTTCAGGTGCTCCGTGTTCCAGGGATGGCCCAGTTTCCTTCCGTCTAGTGTCTCCAAGTAGTACGTTCCTTTTCTATGCCATGAGATAATTCTGTATGGGCCTTCCCAGTTAGGACCCAGCTTTCCCAGGGATGCATCCTTCGAAGCGCCAAGCACTTTTCGTAATACCAGATCTCCCACCTTGAAGTCCCGGTGCCGGACCTTGGAGTTGTAGTGTTTTGCCATCATGTCTTGGTACCGCGCCAATCTCTGTGCTGCTGCTGCCCTGAGCTCATCTACAAGGTCAAGCTCTAAACGCAATGCTTCATTATTCTTGCTCTCGTCATAGCTTTCCACGCGATAGCTTGTTAATCCCACTTCTACCGGAATGAGGGCCTCAGTACCATACGCCAATCGAAACGGTGTCTCCCCTGTTGGTGTTCTTGCCGTTGTCCTGTATGCCCAGAGTACACTTGGTAGTTCGTCCAGCCATATGCCCTTTGCCCCCTCGAGCCGGGTCTTGATAATCTTTAACAAGGACCGGTTCGTGACCTCAACTTGACCATTGGCCTGAGGGTGGGCGGGTGACAAGTAGTGATTCTTGATTCCCAACTGAGAACAGAAGTCTTGGAATGCATCGTTGTCGAATTGCTTCCCGTTGTCTGAAACGAGCACTCTTGGGATCCCATATCAGCAAATTATACTTCTCCATACAAAGCTGCGAATGTTCTTCTCCGTGATAGTAGCAAGAGCTTCTGGTTCTGCTTCCACCCACTTGGTGAAGTAGTCAATACCAACCACTAAGAACTTCAGTTGTCTTGCTGCTATTGGAAATGGACCCATGATGTCCAATCCCCATTGTGCGAACGGCCACGGAGCCGTCATAGGTGTGAGCTCCTCCGTTGGCCGTCTAATGAGATTGCCAAACCGTTGACACTTATCGCAGGCTCTAACGTACACATGGGCATCCTTTTGCATTGTCGGCCAGTAATATCCTGTTCGGAGTAGCTTGTACACCAGAGACCTTGATCCCGAGTGGTTTCCACAAATTCCTTCATGAACTTCCCTCATCACGTAGTCTGCTTCCTCACGGCCAAGGCATCTTAGATATGGTCGGGAGAATCCTCTTTTGTAGAGTACGTCTTTAATCAGGATGAATCGGGCAGCCTTAACCTTCAATTTCCTTGCATCTTCTTTGCTCTCTGGCAGCTTGCCGTTCTTGAGGTACGTCACAATTGGAGCCGTCCAATCGTCTTTGGTGCTTACTTCCTGCACTCAAACGTTATCTAATAGTGATGAATGTTGGACGAAGGACAATACCTGTTCTAGGGCGATCATAGGTTCGGCCGAAGCAGCCTTTGCGAGTCGATCCGCCTCTTGGTTCTCTTCTCTTGGGATCTGAACTATCGTGAACTGGAGGTCACTCGTTCGACCCTTCACTTCCCCTAGGTACCGTCTCATTCGTTCATTTCTACAATCATAGCTCCCATTAACTTGACCGGCTACGATTTGAGAATCGGAGTAGACCACCGCCTTCCTAGCCCCAGCCGCTATCGCAAGTTCCAATCCTACCACCAGGGCCTCATACTCTGCTTCGTTATTTGTAGTGGTGAATTCCAGACGGATCATGCATTCGATCTTATCTCCTTCCGGGGTGTGGAGTACAACCCCGATTCCTCCCGCATGCTTGTTGGAAGATCCGTCTGTGTGAATTCTCCATGTGGGCGTCTCTTCTGCCCCCTGCTCCTCAGGTGTAGTGAATTCCGCAATGAAGTCTGCCAGTATCTGCCCTTTCACAGCCGCTCGTGGTTGGTATTGGATATCGTACTCACTCAGCTCGATAGCCCACAAAGCCATCCGTCCCGCAGTTTCAGGATTGTTCATTGCTCTCCGCAAGGGCTGATCCGTCAAGACTTTTATGGTATGTGCTTGAAAATAAGGCTTGAGCTTTCGAGCTGCAGTCACAAGAGCGAAAGCGAGTTTCTCCATGCGTGGATATCTTTCCTCTGCCCCTCTTAGCGCCCGGCTGATGAAGTACACGGGTTTTTGTATCTTTCCTTCCTCTCTGATGAGAGCTGCACTTACCGCTGCTGATGAGACGGCAAGGTACAGGAACAATTCCTCCCCTGGTATGGACGGACTAAGCAATGGCGAGGCCAAGAGATATGCCTTCAACTCTTCAAATGCCCTTTGGCATTCGTCCGTCCACTCGAAAGATCTCTTTAGTATTCTGAAGAAAGGGAGACACTTGTCCATCGCCCTCGATATGAACCTATTTAAGGCTGCTATCTTCCCTGTCAGGCTTTACACTTCCTTCACCGTCCTCGGAGGAGATAGCTCCATAATTGCTTTTACTTTCTCTAGGTTGACTTCAATGCCCCGTTGGGACACCATGAATCCCAAAAATTTTCCAGCGGTAACTCCGAATGCGCATTTGCCTGGATTCAGCTTCATTTTATACATCCGAAGAGTGTTGAAAGTCTCCTGAAGGTCCCTCAAATGAACGGACACCTTTGCGCTTTTCACCAACATATCATCTACGTAGACCTGTACGTTTCTGCCGATTTGGTGTGCGAACATTTTGTTCATCAAATGTTGATACGTGGCTCCTGCGTTCTTGAGCCCGAACGGCATCACCTTGTAGCAAAAAAGCCCCTGACTTGTCACAAATGATGTTTTCTCTTGATCAGCTTTATCCAATTTAATCTGATTATACCCTGAGAAGGCGTCCATGAAGCTCAACAGTTCATGTCTTGCGGTGGAGTCTACTAAGGTGTCAATGCGAGGGAGTGGGTAACTGTCTTTAGGGCATACCTTATTCAGATCCGTGAAGTCAACACACATTCTCCACTTCCCGTTTGATTTCTTGACCATTACCACATTGGCCAGCCAGTCAGGGTAATACACCTCCCTTATGAAGTTTGCTTCTCGTAGCTTCTGCACTTCCTCTGCCACGGCTCGATCCCGTTCGGGGGCGAACACACGCTTCTTTTGTCGAACTGGAGGGAAAGAAGGTGATACGTTCAATTTGTGAACTATGATTGTTGGATCTATTCTCGGCATGTCGTCATGACTCCATGCAAACACGTCTTGGTTCTCTTTGAGGAATAACAGGAGCGCATGTCGAACCGTTTGGTCGACTAAGGTTCCGATCCTGGTAGTCCGGTCGGGCCTTGAATCATCCAGTCGTACCTCTTCCAATTCCTCCACGGGTTCTGCTACTGTTCTCTGTTCCTCGATGTTCATCGCCTACACATGGTCATCCATTTCCATCATGGCAACGTAACATTCCCGCACAGACACCTGATTTTCGCGCAGTTCCCCAACTCCGTACTCGGTGGGAAACTTGATCATCAGATGGTAGGTAGAGGTGACGGCCTTCCATGCATTGAGAGTGGGTCGTCCGAGTATGGCATTATATGCTGAGGAGCAATCAACCACGAGAAAGGAAACATCCTTGATTATTTGCTGCGGATAGTCTCCTACCATTACCGCCAACGTGATGGATCCTAGAGGATAGACTCGGGAACCTCCAAAGCCAACGAGAGGCGTGAGTGCCGGGATCAGGCGTTCTTTCGCGATCCCCATCTGCTGGAACGCGGGGTAGTAAAGGATATCTGCTGAGCTCCCGTTGTCCACCAAAACTCGGTGGATGTTGAAGTCCCCTGCCTGTATGCTAACCACGAGCACGTCGTCATGGGGGTGGTGAAGGCACCGGGCCTCCTCTTCCGAAAACTCGATGCTGGAGCCGTTCCGTCGTGTTCCTTCTTGTGAAGGGCCCGTCAACTGGACGCTTTGTACCGTCCGTAAATAGGTCTTTCTGGCCTTTTTAGACGACCTCGTTGAAGTACTGCCCCCTATTATCATCCGTATGTCTGCGACCGGTGGTCTGGGACGTTCGTTTTCCCGTCTAGGATTCTGCTCTTGGGGTTGACCCGTTCTCTCCTTCCTCACAAACCTCTGCAACCTTCCTTGCCTGATAAGGGCCTCGATCTATTGCTTCAGGTCATAACAGTTCGTCGTATCATGGTCGTGATCACGATGAAAATGGCAGTATCTATCTCTTGGCCTCTTGTTCGGATCTCCCTTCAACTTGCCCGGGAATGTCAAGGTTCCTTCATCTTTGATTTGTATTAACACCTGGTCAATTGGGGCTGTGAGGGGGGTGAAACTTGTAAACCTCCCCGAAGGTGGTTTGGATCTCCGGTCTTCTCGTCGATCTCTGGTTCTTGCCATTTTTCATCCATTATCTGGTTTCGTATCTTCCTGTCTTTCTCTTTTTCTTGGCTTATAGTCGTCTCTGGCCAGCAAGGCATCCTCCGCGTTCATATACTTCGTCGCCCTGTAGTACACGTCGGACATAGTTTTTGGGTCATTCTTGCATAGGGAGAACAAAAACTTACCGTTTCGCAGCCCGTTTGTGAATGCTGCTACTTGTATCTTATCATCCGCCTCGTCTATTAAGAGGGCTTCCTTGTTAAAACGGGCTATGTATGATCTTAAAGTCTCGTTCTCTCGTTGCTTAATACTTAGTATACACGCAGTAGACTTCTTATGCCGATGACTTCCGATAAAATGTGATACGAACTGTGCGCCCAATTCCTTAAAAGTGCCAATGGAATTGGGTGTCAACCTACTGTACCAATCCCTCGCAGGTCCTTTCAGAGTGGTGAGAAAAGCCCTGCACATGATTTCATCCGGTACACCCTGAAGATGCATTAGGGTTCTGAAAGACTCCAGGTGATCCAACGGGTCTTTGGATCCGTCGTAGTTCTCCACATGGGGCATGCGAAACTTTAGAGGAAGGGGGCATGAATTCACCAACGCTGTGAAAGGCGAATCCGTTCTATGGACTAGGTCGTCCAGGTTGCTGGATACCCGTCCTCTAAGGGCGTTCATCATCATATCCATGCGTTCCCTCATCTCTTGCATTTCGGTGGCTATGTGAGTCGGCAAAGCGTCTGAGACAGATGGTCGATTGGTTTCTTGTCGCTCGGGTCTAGTTGGAGCGTTGCTGCCTTTAGGCCTTTCTGCGTTCCTTCCTTCCGGACTAGCGTCCTCCTGGTCTTCCTCTGGCGCACTTGGGTGTGCGATCCTTTGTCGCAACTGTTCTTCCAGATCATGATTCTGCTTAGTGAGGCGCTCAACCGCCGCAGCAAGCGTTTGGACCTGCCTCTCTAGAGCGGTGGCGTGCGGTTCGTCGCCTTGATTGTTGTTCGTCGCCATCGATCGAGTGAGTACCATGCAACTCTTTGTCTCAGGAATAGAGCGAGGCTAAAGTAATCGAAAGATTTTAGAAATTCCCACAGACGGCGCCAACTGATGATGCCGAAAAAATCACCAGTAAGTTGCAAGCACTCCTCCAACCAAAGCAATACCTGCGAAAAGAAAATAGAGGACTTAAAAAAGAGCACCGGTGTGGTGCCGGCCAAAAACCCTTCGAAGGTCAAGTTAGAATCTTGTTTCTTCAACCCTAGAATGCCAAAGTTAAGAATATTGTGCATACCTTGCTTTGTGAGGGTTTTGGGGTATATATAGTAGCGTTGGGCCGAAATTCACGCCTTGCTCAAGAAGTCCTTTCCTTATAAAATTCCTCCAATCAAGGCTAACGTGAAGTACAAGAATTCTTCGTATTTACGTTGGCGTGAATCACACTCAAGGCCACGTTAGCCCTAATTACATAGCGTGATTTGAGGTAGCCTGAAGAGCGACACATGGATTCCTCATGCCCGTCCACAACTCATCCGTCCTCCTTGGGTTGTGTAATCCGTCAACTTGGTGTAATCATTTCAGTCAGACCGTCATGTTAGTGTTACCCTTATCAACAAATAACACTTACGGAAATCTTCCACAAAGTATAAAATAATTGGTGTTATCTTCCTTGGAAATGGCCAAGGGACTGTTAGTACATAACGGAATACAAATCTTTTCACTTCTGCTCTCAACTTTCTAAGTACTACTTTCTATTTTTCTTATTTCGATTCCTATTCTCCAAGTGTCTCTTGCCTGTTATAGGCTTATAGCATTCTTTCATTGATCTTAACCCTCCATTTGTAGGGTTATTGAATCTTCATTAAGATACTTGTCCCTTCTCAACAACGGCTCTCTAAGTCTTCAATTTGTTGTTTTGCATCCTCCAATTCAACAATAGCTAGTTTTCTTTTATTCTCAATACTTTGAGCTAGCTTTTGCTTATCTTTTCTATATTTTTCTATAAGAATAAAGCAAATTCTAATCAATTGTAAAATTGTAACAAATAATAACAAAGAATTCATTTCCAAAACACTTACCACCATATATCAATTATCTTAAAACTTTTGGCTACACTTGCTTTTCACTTCTCAAGCCTTATAATTCTCATAAACTGCAACTCTATATCGTCACTTGTGTTTTTCTTAGTTACCCTGCATACCCCAAAGGGTATGTTTTCCTTGACAGATCCACTAACAGAACGTAGTACACCAAACACATTCTTTTCAATGAGTCTCAATTCCCTTCTAAACCAGATATAGTTCTTCCCTCGCCATCAACTAGATCTTCACCTTCTCTAAATTCCCAAACTCCTTTTATCAATTGGGGCACTATCTCTAATTCAGTTCCTATACCTCACTCTACCTCTCCCCCACCATCCTCTTACCTATTCCACCTTATGTTCAAATATTCCCTTCACCATCCACTTCTAATCCATTCCATTCCGATACTATTACCCAACTTCTAAGTACCAATGCTGGTACTTCCTGGCTTAGATAGTAGCTCATCCACACTTCCACCTATCTTAAATTCCCATCCAAATTATGTTACAATCTATTACAATGAAAAATATTAAGATATCATTTTAGTTACTTAATATAAATTATTTTACAATCTATTGCAATGAAAAATATTAATATATCATTGTAATAACTGATCAGTTATTTTACAATCTGTTGTAATGATAAATATGAAATAATTATTTTTTACAACAAATATATCGTTGTAATAATTTGATATAAATTATTCTTCTCAATCATTGACAATCTATTGCAATAAAATTTATGAAGTAATAGCTTATTACTACAAGATATTTGAAGCGGTTTATTTTTTATTGCAACAAATATTTGGAGTTTATTGCAACTAATTTTTTTTTTTTTTTGGCATAAATCTATTACTTCAAATTTTATTGCAATACCTTACATCAACTATTACAACTGACATAGATGTTATCATAACAATTTTTTTCATTAATAAAAATTTGTTATTAAATGGTACCACAAGACCTTTAATTTAAGAGAGTTTTTTTTTTTCCATAAAGAAAATTGCTTCTTTATTATTACCATAAAGAATTAGCTTAATATTATTAATATTTTTTTTTAATGTGGGAGGTGGAATGTGGCATGCAATGGTGTAAAATGGGAATGGTGAGTTCAACACTCCATTCGCTAGGTTTTTGGTTTTTGGTAGTGTGTTTTAGGGGTGGTTAATATTGGAATTTTCAGTCCATTCCACCTTTTTTTTGTTTTCATTTTCACTCTCCCATAACTTATTTTGGTGAGTTTTGAGTGATGGAAACAAAAATTGAAAACAAAGAACCCACAAATTTTGAGTAATGAATGATGAGTTTAAAGTGATGAGTGATGAAAAACACAAAATCCAACGCCCCCCCCCCCCACCTTAAAACTCCTAATATTTGTCATCTTCCAACAAAACTAATTGAGTTGACCTATGTACATCATTCTTGATGGGTGTAAGAAGTGATGTTTGTCAAGTGGCGCAAGGCTGGAGAAATTGAAATACATTTTTAGTTTTTTTTAAAAAAAATTTGTCATGGTGTCCATTTGGGCTAGTCCAAAACTTTCAATTTAAGCTTTGGTGATCAAAACAGAAATTTCATTTGTATCGTACCTTCTCCTCAACTTGAAAATGAGTTAGATTCTATAGAATCAAACTTATGAAACTTATGGACTAACATAAGGAAATAAATATAAAAATAAAAATAAAAATAAAAAGAGGAAAAAAGAATAAAATAAAATAAATCAAAATGAAGTATAAGAACTAAGATTGTAAATGAATTAAAATGCAACTAAATTGGTCCTAAACTCTTAGTTACTCTTCAAAGTGGAGTGGAAGAAGGGAGGAGATTCTCGAATGAGGAAAAGGATCCAACAACTTCGAAATGATTGAACGAGAAGCAGTATGAGATGAAAATCTCATATATGGTTCTCTCAAGTGATAGTAAGGGTGACTTATCTATCATCTTTTCTACTATCACCCCTATAAAACCAAACCTTGCCTTACATAAAGTTTTTAGAGTACGCTTAACATCTAGATTTAAAATCACTACTTATACACCTAGTATTGGCCATAATTTACAAGAACATTATGTAGTTTTAGTAAGAGGGGAAATGGTTAATGATTTATATGGTATGAGATATCACATTGTTCAAGGAATCCTAAAGATACTATCGATATAAAGGATTGCCAATATGAGTGTTCTAGTCCATCTAGATTCTTATCGAAGACTTGTATCATTTGATGATGTTGTTTGAACCTTTTCTAGCCCAAAATAGAAACTGCTAGTAAGTAATTAATTCCAATATATTAAACATGTAGCCCAAAAGAAGAACTAATTATTATTTATGAGTCATGTTAATGGGTGCTCTTAGGACAATCATTAATAGGACAAGACTTAAGTGTTGTTCCTTAGATTCCTCTCTTAAAATTCTCCTAAGTGGCTTTTTTCTCAATGGATGAAAGTGTATTTGTTAGTTAAGTAGGCACATAATAGAATATTAAGAGAGAAATCTAAAGAATATCACCTAAGGTACTTTACTTGTTTACATAAGAATTTTGTGGACAGAGCTAAAGTCTGGAACAGAGATGTGTTTGGAAATATTTTTGCTTGAAAGAAGAGGGTTTTAACCAGACTAAATGGGGCCCAAAAAGCCCTATCCAACGGCCTTAATAACTTTTTGATCCAATTGGAAAAAAGCCTCATCAAGGAGTATAATTTAATTATGCAACAGGAAGAGAAGTATTGGGCCTTGAAGTCTCGGCTCAACTGGGCTGCTCATGGTGATGCTAATACTTCCTATTTTCATGTCTCCATCTTGGTTAGGAGGCATAGGAACAAGATTCAGAGCTTAAAAAATTCTGTGGGGGTGTGGATAACTAATGAAGAGGATATTAAAATTTTCATCCTCTCGGGTTTTTAGGAAATTTTTCAAACTGGTCTTGTTGCATCTCCTTATGAATCAGAGGTGCAATTCTTTAGCTGCTGCTTTCTCACTAAAGAAGAGAGGTCCGTACTGATAGCCCCTATTTTGGATGAGGAAATCAGGCAGGGGCTTTAGACTCTAAAGGTCTTTAAAGCCCCTGGACTAGACAGGTTGCACGCGGGTTTTTTCCAATATTTTTGGGTGGATGTTAAAAAGTTTGTTTGCAAGGAAGTCTCAAATATATTTGATTTAAGAATGATTCCAAAATTTTTAAATGAGACTTTAATCTCATTAATACTGAAATGCCCAAACTCGGAATGCCTTAACAGCTTTAGGCCTATTAGCCTATGCAACTCTATTTATAAAGTGGTGACAAAGATTATTGTAGGCGCCTTAGACCCTTCTTGGATAAACTAATCTCTCCCAATCAGACTGTCTTCGTGCCAGATAGGAGAGGATTGGACAATGTGGTTGTTGCACAAGAACTTATCCACTCTCTAGACAAGAAGAAGAGTAAAGTGGGATTTATGGCTATCAAAGTTGATCTTGTTAAGGCGTATGATCGGCTTGAATGGTCTTTCATTTGCAACGTGCTTAAAGCTTTTCAGTTTCCTGATGAGCTGATCAAACTAATTATGAGTTGTGTTACGTAAACAACTATCTCTATTTTCCTCAATGGTGGCAAGTTAAGCTCCTTTAAGCCCACGAGAGGAATACCACAAGGAGACCCCCTCTCTCTGTATTTGTTTATACTTTACATGGAGTATCTTGGTTTTCTCATCAATGAAAGTTGTAGGGAGAAAGATTGGAACCCGCTGAAAGCATCCAAGCAAAACTTGGGAATCTCACACTTGTTTTTCACGGATGATCTTATGCTTTTTGCCAAGCTAACAAGGCAGGTGCTGAATCCATTAAGAAGGTGTTAAACTAATTTTGTAAAGAATTTGGGTAGTTGGTAAGTGCAGAAAAGTCTCGCGTATATTTCTCACCAAATGTTCTTCCTAATGTCAGAGAGGATATATGTGATGTTCTTGACATTTCTGAAACCTTGTGTATAGGGAAATACTTGGGTTTCCCCTTAAACCATAGAGGAGCAGCCTGGAACAAATATAACTTCATTGTGGAGAGAGTGATCTCAAAACTCTCAAGATGGAAGGCAAAATTTCTCTCCTTTGCTGGGAGGATTGTGCCCATTAAATTTGTCATGGTAGCAATTCCTAACCATGTTATGCAAGGGGTAGTGCTTCTAAGCCATTTATGTGAAAACATTGACAAAATAAATAGAGGCTTTCTTTGGGGTTCATCTATGGAAAAGAAAAAACTTCACCTTGTGGGGTGGAGCAAAATTATCAGGTCTAAGGAAGAGGGAGGCCTCAGTATATAGGCAGCACAGGCAAAAAACATTACCTTGCTTGTGAAACTCAACTAGCGATTATACCATGAGAAAGATTCAATGTGGGCGAAGGTCCTCTTGAGCAAATACTGCTCTCATCAGCGTAGGTAGTCACTAGACCCCGACAATCTTCCTTGTTCCTCGAATTGGCTGCGATTAAAGTGGGTTTCCAATCTTTAAACAAGGCATATGTTGGAATGTGGGAAACAAGTCGGGTCTAAGTTTTTGGAAGAGCAATTAAGTGAAGGGCAATGCTGTTAGAGATCTTATTGAAGGCCCTCTTACTTAGCAGGATAAACATCAGGCTGTTGCTGAAGTTCACCAAAATGGGACTTGGAAATGGGAAAAAATCTCCTTTGAGATCCCTAAGTAGATTGTTGATAGAATCCAAGCCATACACATTCAAGCATTTGGTGAAAAAGATGATTCTTTGATGTGGAAATTCTCCCCTGATGGGGAATTTAGTTTGGCATCGGCTTATCACTTGGCCATTGCTGAGATGCCTAAGCCCCCTCCATTCACGGGCTGCTAGATTTGGTGATTGGACACTTTGCCAAAAATCAAACATTTCTTTTGGCTGTGCAACCATGGGAGCATACCGGTGAGGCAAGTCATTAAGGCTAGAGGCATCAATTGCATTGGAAATTTCCCTTTGTGTTATGTTCAGGAAGAAACTATATTACATGTCCTTAGAGATTGTCTAGCAACAAGGAAGTTCTGGTTGAGCATGGGAGTGCCTCAAGCCTTGAATGATTTTCTTTCCCTTGATATGATGGGTTGGCTTAAGTGTAACTGTTTATGCAGTAATAGTATCCATGCCAACGGCCTCCCTTGGAGCTCTCAATTTCCCTTTGCTGTGTGGCTGTTATGGAAACAGAGAAACAAGGTTGTTTTTGAAAATTCCCCTCTCAACCCGAAGCTGAATAACTTGTGTATTCAAACTGATAGAGAGTATTTTTATTGTGTGAGTAAAGGCCAGAAAGTTAAGTGACAAATTGCAATTCAAGTGCGTTGGAACAGACCACCAGTGGGATGGTTTAAGTTGAATGTCGATGGTGCTTCTTTTAGGAATCCAAGCAAGGTAGGTGGGGGTGGACTTATACGTGATCATCATGGGAGCTGGGTAAAGGGTTACATGAGGCAGATCGGGTTTGCATCTAGCAAAACAGCTAAGTTTTGGGCTTTGAAGTGGGCTACTGCTTGCTTCTCAGCTTGGCATCACTCAACTCCTTGTGGAGTTGGATGCCAAAGTGGTTGTGGACCTGATGCTATCTTCAAAATCCTCTAATAACTCCTTTTCTTCTCTTCTCAATGATTGTAGGTACTTCCTTCGCCAATTCAACCAAGTTAGGATCAACCATGTTTTTCGGGAAGCGAAGAGATGCGCGGATCATCTCACTAAAGGAGCCTGCACCCTTATAGGAAATTTTCTTGTTTTAGACTCTCCTATTTTGGAAGAACTTTGTATTATCTTAGACTTTGATGATTCTGGTATGTATTCTTTAAGGCTTTCAGCTAGTACTTCACCTTTTATGGCTAGCTAATTAATGCAGATCATCCATTTTAACCCCAAAAAAAAAAAAAAGGTTGTGGCAATAGTTTTGTCACAAAAACCAATACACCAAAGACTCATTTTTACACGTAATTTTACAATTTATTGATTTTGTTGATTGTGTCCGTGAAAAATTGGTAGACAAAAAATGTCGATCATTCACAATCAACAAACAGTGAAATTAGCTTTAATTTTGGTTGTATCCTTAAATTTATTACCTAAACAATAACCAGCCTAGTTGGTCCTCTTAGAAAAAAAATGTAAAAAATAAAAATAAAAAATCCAGCCCTTTTTAAATTAAAAAAAAAAGTTCTCAACAAATTTTTTTTTAATGAGTAGTGAGTTTTTTTTTTCTTTTTCTTTTTTTGGTGGGAATACAAGTTCATTGTCTTTATATATATATATATATATATATATATATATATATATATATATATATATATTGTGGGGACTAAAAGGACCTAAGTAAGTATTTGGGCATTGGGCTTTATTGATGGGCACTAGTTCGTTTTTTACTAAAAGCCTCTAGGGCTGCAGGTCGGCCCATGGGTCGAGAGTCCGAGGATTCATCCGAGGACGAATTTCTCCTCAGACAGACCCGCGATGACCCTGGGATTCGCCAAAAAGATCAAGGCAGAGTTCTGGAAAAACCGTTGGTTAAGAAGGGGATTCAAGTACCCTCTAGACGCAACGATGTGAGAGAAATATCTTAGAAAAAGGCTGCTACCTCCACATTAAAGATCCTGCACTTACTTCCATGACCGCATTAATGGAGAAATGATTCCTGAACAGTAGAATTCCACCTGGCTGTTATTATTTAAGGACTTTAGGAAGGTGGTGGAAGAAAAAGAAGGTTTACGTGACACGTGGACAAAAGAAAAAGGGGAAGTATTTAAAGAGAGAAGAGAGTAAAGAAAATGGGGGTTTTTTTTTAGCTAAAGAGGAACTAGATCTGTAATCTCTGGAGAAAAAAAAGGAAAATAATACATAGATCGTCCTCGGCTTACGTCCGAGGAGTTTCCTTTGTCACTTTTGTTTACTATTTGCAAATATTGTAGCACTTTAGCCTGTTTGTCAAACTTCCAACATCCCTAAACTAGATTTCAAATCCACACTCAACAAATTTAATTGTTTAAGGCTCATTGGGCTTAAGCCCACATTTGTCTTTGGGCCCAAACGTAATTGTGCACTTACATATATATATATATATATATATATATATATATATATATATATATATATATTTTTTTTTTTTTTTTTATTTAATGCCCATGGCCATGTAATTGATGGAACCGTGTTCGAGATTGTGTGGCCAAAATTCACTTTTTACTAAGAAAAACGCATTTATGTTTACTTATAACATTTTGGTAGTGGGCTTATTTTGGACCCAAAACTACAATATTGGGATTTGAAGATTTGGGTTCTACCATGCTGTCTAACTCCACTTAAAGGATTGTTTAGGTCCTTTTTTTCTTCTTTTTTTCATCACCAAGATGACTTTATAATTTCCCCTCAAAAAAAAAAAAAGATGACTTTATAATTTAACATCAATATTGATCATATTTTTTTATACAATAATAAATTCTCAATTGTTTCTCAACATATATGTATGAGACTCAAAAATATTAAATTCATTATAGAACTTAAAAGGAGCTAAATATGAGGATTTAATGTTACAGGTAGTAAAGTTTGAAAGAACACAAGAGATTTAGGGGGAAAATTACGTCAAAATAAAATTGATTTTGTTTCAGTAGTTTAAACATGGAAGATTAAAAACATCACTTTAAAATTATTAAGAAATTCACTATAGTGGCTTGGGTTTGAAATGCTGAGTCAAACTAAAATGAAGAAAAAAACGAAGAAAAGAAAAGTGTGAGAAGAAACAAGTCCCACCATTTTAATTGTTTCATCACCATATATAGTGCACAACTCAAAAAGGTTTGCCAAGCGAAATTAGTATATACAAATCCAAGGTATATGTGCAAGTGCAACAGCAGCAACCCAATTGATAGAATTTCATAGGAAACCTCTTTAGACATTTGGAGCAAGCCATTTCAAACCATGGTTTCAAAAACTGAATTGGATCAGCTAGTTCAATTGAAAACCGAGCACTAATTCGGTCTGATAAAAACTGGGAGCTTTTCCTATTCTTTGACTATAACGATTTTTAAAATTAAGATTTCAATAGGCTAGTAAATCTATCTATAAGGTATTCGATGTCACATTTTTTTAGCATTATTACTATTGTTTTTTATACATATCATTATCTTATGCCATGCAAGATGGAGATGACAGAATTTTCCCAACTCATACGGTCAACAGATCTTGCTCGCGCCCATGGGAAACTGGGAATTGTCTAGAATGTATTATATTTCTAATAAAATTTCAAAATCAAAGAGGTATAATGGTCTTGGACTTTTGTCTTTGGGCATTACTTGAACAAATAATACCTTCTCGCAAGTTGGGTCAGCATTTAAAAATATAAGAGAGCGAGAGAAAGCATGACTCCAATCCTGATATGATACACAACTAGATTAATTTATGCCAACCAATGACTCTTGGATAAAAATTGATACCTCCTGATGTTACTAATATAGGTCGAAACTCAATTAAAAAAATATATAATTTGGTTAAAAATCGGGTTCAACCAAGAACTGGAGGCAAAAACACTATTACTTTTGATCCGGTTTTTAAATCATGGTTTGATCCACTCTGCCCTTACGGTATGCTAGAATTTTCAAGACTTTTATACGATATCACATTGGTCTCACTTAGTAACTATTGATATCAGTGAAATAAAGGCTTATAATAACCGATACAGCTTATAATAACATGTTTTATGGTTGGTTATAAAAAACTATTCTTTGATATTTGGTTATTACACGTGTTGGAATTTTTTTTTTTTTTTGGTTTAAAGTCACTCACTCACTTTAGAGTTTTTAAAGTTGAAAATTGACTGCTCAATTATGGAATTTAAAATGTTATAAATATTATTAGATTATATATTTAAAGAATTTTTTTTAATATTTCAAATAGCTTTTGACTCTTTGGGATCAAAAAGTTGAAAATTTTCCCCTTAAATAGCTCACTCTCTCTAAGTTTACAAAAAAAAAATGATAGCTTTTCTCTCTCTCTTCCTCTCATCACCATTTTCTGTATTGCCTCGCGGCCTCGCCCACTCCCTACATAAGCTAAGGCAGTGGCAGAGTGATTTGGAATTCGAAAAAGTTTAAGATCTTTTTTCTTTTTCCATAAACCCAGTGAGATAACACCCAGTGTTTTGGCCCAGTCACTAGACCAAACCAAAATATTGATCCTTAAATCCTTGCTCTTTTTATATAATTAGTAAATAAATAGAAATAGATCCGCACGAGCCTATGGGCAATGGCCCACATATCAAATAACATAGGTTTTTTTTTTTTTTTAAATTAATTAATTAATTTGATAGTTTACAACAGGGAGAGAGATTTGAATAATCTCTATTAAATTTTTTAGAAAGGGTCATCTATTTTTTTTTTTTAGAATACTAAACATTTTTAACACACACACACACAAAAGATGGGAGAAGGTCTAAAAGAAATTTATAGTGATATATATCTAAAATGGTCTAACTCTTGAATACACAACACAAACTTTAAACCTCTTTAACTCACACTCATTTTTCAATGTGGGATTAACCTACTGTTTTTTCTTTTGAGAATATTAAATATTAAAATATTATTTTGAGAAAACTATTGGCAAATATTAAAATTTTAAGAGCATATGATACTTTTTATTTCCCAAAAATACCTTTTGTCCAATACCATAAATTTAAAGTGCAACTCCTTATGTACAATACATTAAATTCTCTAACCGATTTAAACACATAGTTGCATTAATTGACTATAAACCACTAACAATATTATTTATTCTTAAGGACAATTAAAATCAATGTAAATATGTGTTTGTTAGGTATACGTTTTTAGTTAATGAGTTAGGAATACAAACCAAATTGATTATTACCAAAATATATAGACCAAAATAATATTTTCACCTTTAATAAATTGTACCTAAGAAACAACACCCAAGTTTTAGCCATTTGTATTATACCTAGAAGATTCGATTGCCATGGGCCTCTTTCTAGTTTAAAGAGTAACAACAACAGCGCAAGAGGAGCAAATCTTTGTAGCCCTATAATTGTAGTCGTGGTATTTGGTGTCATTGGGATATATCAGTACACCTTGATGACAAGAGATTCTAATTTTAAGCTTTTATATTTTTGCAATGAAATCATGTCTGAATTAGCATACTAGTTGTATGATGTGGCTTTCATTAGCTTCTTTCTTAAGTGGCAACTGGCTTAGTGGAAATGTTCCATAGTCAATCTTGATCGAAAGGAACTAATAACGTATATGTGTTGAGACTGATGCAAGCAGTAAACGGCAAAAGGAAACAGAGCCTAAACGACAATCAAGATCAAAACAGAAGAAGAAAAACGACACATCACAAGTTAGTGCTGAGATGCCTCAGCACGTGCGAAGGAAAAAGGGCATGTGACTTAGATGGTTAAAGTTCCAGCTGTCATGTATTCATTGGTGTAGTTATAAGTGGTGGTGGTTATACTGTTAGGATAGCTATTAGAAAAGTTAGTTAGAGTTGTTAGTTTTGGCGCCTCTTTTGCATCTCTGTGTGTGTGTGTGTATATATATATATATATTGTTATTGTAATCATTGCTTGTAAATTAACACTTACTTGTTTTCAATGAATGTGAATCAATTTCAGAAATTCTCTCCAGAAACTTCTTTCTCTACAACATGCTTGATGCTTCTCATCTTGGATGTCCTACTCTCTCTCTCTCTCTCTCTCCCTTTTTTTTTTTTTTTTTTTTTTTGCTGAGAGGATGCCTAATCTTTTTAATCTTGATTATGGTCTATCTCTATATATCTCTTGATTTGCCAACTTTCATTAAATTTTTTTTTTTGTGGCTTTAAATAATTAGGAGAAATAGGAATGTGACATTAATGATTACCTATGTTCAAATGAGAGCATTACAAATTATACTTTCCTTTGGTATGGTACCAATTCGATTGCATTAGTTTAAATAGAACGTTACACAACACCAATTCGATTAAATTAGTATGAAAGAAGCACTAAAATTATTACAAAATTCTTTGTTTCAGCTTCTCTTTGAGATTTTCCTTTTAAAAAAAAAGCTTCTCTTTGAGATGCCAGTTTTTTTTTTTTTTTTTTTTTGGAGTTAGTTTCGTTTTGAATTTGAAACTTGAATTTGGTCTTCAATATTGAGGATTTTATGGAATTTAATTGTGGCCTAATTAGATATTTTCTAATTGGCGTAATCCTGAACAGGGCCAGCCCTAGGCTTAGGCCAATTTGGCCATTGCCTAGGGCCCCCTTACTAGATAAGGCCCCAAATTTGGGGGCAAATTTTTTATTTATTATTTATTATATATATATATAATTTTTTTTTTTGAGATATTAAAACATTTTAGTTTATATCTTTTTCCACTATTAAGAAGCTCAAAAAATTAAGTAATGCTAGAAATAGAGATAAGAAAATTTTAAATAAATAGGTTATACAAATAGGCGTGTTACTAATCACAAGTAATTCAAATAGAAAAATGTTAGAAATACTATAAATTTTACTACATAACTTTTATTTATTTAATTATTTTTATACAAGATAAAAATTCTACTCTAATCTAATATAAGTGTATATGTGTGCGAAACTCTCTTCTAGAGATTTAAATCCCAGTCATTACCTCCCACGCACCGCAAGAACTTATCCTTATGGAGTAATCACTACAAGGGTGCATGATGGTCTCCATAATTTTTATAATTTGATGTGACAATGAATATGATAAGTGAATTTCAACAAACTATTGAATGCATTTTTGAATGAATATTTGTAATTGATGATATATCTTTGTAATTCTCATGTTGTAAATTTTATAATATTTTTAGTTTTTTTGTAACCCTCATATCATTGATCACATTCTTTACAACACTAGTTTGTAGTAAAATTTGTTATAACTTCAGTATTTTCTATTAAAAAAAATCATATTAAAAGTAAAAAGAATGAATTAAAAAAAAACTATTATACAAAATGCTAATTGAATATTATTTAAGTGATAACATAAATACCACATTTGAAGATTTCGGACTCCAAAAATAGGGGCTGTTGACATGTTTTAATCACAAAGGATATTAAAATTTGAATAAGAAATATACTATTGGAGACCATGCTTTTACATAGCTACCATCCAAAGTCAGACAAGCTGTGGGTCCTTTTTTGTAATTGACTTGTACTCTTGAATATTTAGTGGTGTTGAAACTTTAAACTTTAATTTTCAAAGTGGTGTGGTGTGGGTGATTGAAGAAATAAAAATAAAAATTCATGCCCGAAGAGTACAACCCACGCCTACACGTCCAAATACTAACAAACCTAGCCGAATCCTACTCCTTGCACTATGCTCAAACTTGAAACCGACTTTAATTTTCAACCCTAGTACTATAGTATATATTTACGATAAGTTGTTAACCCTGTCACCCTGCTCTGTGTGTGTTGCTTAGCTTCATGATCATGAAGAATCTCTTCAAAGAAGACGTAGACTGCCCTCGTCCAAAATCAGTGCGGTATGCTGTATCCGTGGTGGTCCTTTTGTGTTTTCTAAAATTGTGTGGTCTTTTGCTTGACATGGACACATGGATGTTAGAGACTTCTTTAAAGTTGCTACTCAAAGTTGCGTTGGGTTCGGTAGCAGTTCAGTACCTGATTATCGCCGTTAATGCCAGAAATTCTATGTCCAAGTCCAACTCTTCAGAAGAAAACACCAAATATATGAATTTATGTAATAAAGCGTATTTTAGATTCGCTGCATCTTTCTTGTTGTTCGTCGTGTTTTCGAATATCACTGGGTGAGTAGTGATTTTCTTTCTTTTCCCTGTTTAAAAAAAAAAAGTTATTTTATGTCTGAGTTGCTTCAAAAATATTATTAACATTCTTGAAATTTCTTTCCAAAAGGCCCCTATTTGTACAGCTCTTGCGATCTCGAACTATGGCCACCGCAGTCGATCAACTTGCGATTTTTAGGTGATTTTCTTTTCAATGTTTTATTTTCTTTTATTGAATTTTTTTGTACATGTTATGAAATCCCACACACAAAAAAGGGCTTAATTCTTTGCTTTTTAGATGAATTTCAAAAAGATGCTATGCTATATGTTAATTTCTTTTTCGTTGCTGAAAATATTCATTATTATTATTATTATTATTATTATTATTATTATTATTATTATTATTATTATTATTATTTCCATGTAGATCGGGAAAAGAGCTTATGCCAACTAATTACTTTGACCTGGTATGGATTTCTTTAACTATATGTTAATTTTATTATTTATGTTTGGAATCACTTTTAAAGTTTTTTTAATTCTAATAAATAAAATTTAATTCTTTCAGGAGCTGCTGTGAACAGTTCGACTGATGAAGGAATATAGGCTTCAGTTCCATACAAAAGATTGAAGCTGAAGCAAAATCAAAGCTTATTAAAAGATAGAGGATTTTGTAGTGTATTTTTGTCTTTTGAATTTCAAGTTTTGGGTTTTTTTTTTTTGAATTTTCAGAATTTTCCAATTTATGGTGTATTTTTATTTAAGCCTAAGTCCTTAATTATATTATGATATTGATTAGAATTTCAAGAGGGTTAACTTAGAGTTTGTAATTTTAGCCGGATTTATGTATAAAGAGAAAAGTTCCATATAATCCTCGTACCACTAGGCTTTCACCTCAAAATTTTGATTTTATTTATCTTTCCTTACTGTTTTGGTCATCTAAGGTTTAGGTTGCAGAGGTTTGACTTAGGGTAGAAATCTGGTCCTACTAATTAACTTAGCTTGCTTGTTGCTTGGGATTTATTGAAATATTGATGAAGCTATGGAATTATAATTAGTTATCACCAAAGCAAGGAGTTTAGACAATTTTTGGTATATAAAGTCTTGCCCTCTTGCTAGGGCTTTTTCTTGGTGAGAACAGCCCAAGTCAATATCCTTTAATAGTTTAATAATATATACATGTTTTTTTTTTTTTTTTTAAAGGAGGGAAGTTATATTTCCGCTTACACAAAAACTAATTAATATCTTAATCTGATAATAAAACTCTAGACGTCATTAAAAAAAAAAAAAATTTATAATTTTTTTTTTTATAGCCTTCTCCCTTTATTATTATTTTTTGGATCATGTTTGATCCTAAATTTCGCAATTTAAGGAAATTTAGTAGTTAAAAGGCAATTTCTTTTCATGAGGGCAAAGAATAATCTTTTCAAAGTACATATTTCTGAACTAAGAAAAAAGTATTTTATATCAAATGATACCACATCATTCGTATCAAAATCTAATAAACGAGAGACATGTATGCAAAAATAATTATCCACTAATACACGTCTTTCATTTATTAGTGGATTAGTTAATTTTTGCTGATATATCTCACACTTATTGAATTTTGATACCACTGACATAGTATGATTAGATACCAAATACCTTCTCCTAAACTAAGCTTGTGCTCCTTCGATTATTTTTTGAAGCATGTATTTTTATTTTTATTTTTATTTTTAAAAAAATTCATATAATTTGTTTAATTGTTAATAGTTCCGTCTCTATTTGCATAATAATTCACTTTTAATTGCTAATTAAATACAAGTCAGCACATATCATTTTGATAATAATTGGATTCTTTGTTACGTAGTAAAGAGGGAATTTGGTAAATATTCAGAATTTCTTGTGAGGTACACCATTACATCAAATTATAGAAGTTATTCAGGAAAAAAAATAAAAATAAATAAATATACAACTTATAGAAGTTATTATAAAACACCAATAACTTGTACTCACAGATTGAAAGGGCATTCACACCAGCCTCTATAGATCATTTAGCTAATCTGATCTAAAAGTCTACTTTTTCTAATCTTCTTCTTCTTCTTCTTCTTCTTCTTCTTCTTCTTCTTCTTTTTTTTTTTTTTAACTTCTATCAACATTAAACTACTCTCCCCCATATTATTAAATATTCTTTTACTCTCTCTTTTTTTACCCATAGAATTACTCTTTCAGCACCCAACTCTTTCCCATTTCTTGCACTTGAGTACACGTGTAGTTTATTCATTTGGTATATAAAAAAATATTAAAAAAATCACTATTTGCTTTATTCATTAAAAAATTAAATTGATCAACTACCAGAAGAATATAGAAAAAACAGAGACCTTTGGGATATAAACAAGTTGTGAATACTCAATGGCTTATTTATATGCCAAATTTCTTGCAACTATTAATTTTTCTATTTTCATTATAATAAATGTCTAGTTAACTTGCTTCTATTTTTTGGAAGGCAAACATATTAATAGGAAATAGTATTTTGTATAGAATGATACCACATCATTCGTATTAAAACCTAATAAATAAGATATATGCGTAAAAATAACTATCCACTAACATAGTATCATTTGATACCAAAGCTTTTCGTATTAATAGATGTAAGGTATATTGAATGAAGCAAATAACAATACTTACTGGGGTGGTTACTCTACAAGTACAAGTGCTTATGGGGTGTGGGGAGTAAGGATTGGGGTTCAAGTCTCCAGGAGGGGGCTTCACACACATATACACTTAAATTAGACTAAAGTAGAAATTCTATCTTGTATAAAAAAAAATTAACTTATTTTACCTTATTTAAATTGCAAAAAGTACTTTTTAAAATCCAGGGTGGGAAACTGCACATGGATAAGAATTATCTAACCTCCATCTAGTCCTAGTATAAGCTTAGAGCACCTAAGAAGAAGGCAAGTTCAAATTGATAAGTACTGAAAAAAAATGTCTTTATACAAAACTTGTGAATTGTGCAGGAAATTAGTGCCGTAAAATATTACCATCAAACATGCAATTGAAGCATTTTAAAACGAACTAACATTTCTTGGAGGTGAGGAAATTTGACAAGTTGAGGTGGAAGCATGCCAGGAAGACTATAACACATGGAAAATAAAATATTGAGTCTAGGCAACAACAATCATTAAATGTAACTCAATGATAAGAGATGTAAACAGATTGCTTTTGAAAATAAGGCTTACTGGGCTACATATACAATGATAAAAATATTAACAACAACAATATACAGATGACTAGAGAGTAGAGCTTAGATGAAAAAATTTAGACTTTTGTCCATCATACGAGGACATAACAGTGCTGTTATTTTCGAAGTGACAATCACAATTGATGCTGTTGTCGTGTTACCCCAACCATTTGAAATTGGCAAGAATTACCATCAGAACTCCAGTACGTCACACCCATCGTACTAGTAATTTTTTTTGAGTGCATCAATTAATCAACATCCACAATCAAATAAACAAAACATGTCAAATCAGTGTTGTACAACTGTGCTTATGTAAAATATTGGCAATTCAAATTCATTCCTCCTTATTTTGGCTTACATGAACTTAAGGGTCCATTTGGATAGAACTTATTGCTGAAAACTGAAAACTGAAAACACTGTAGTAAAATAATTTTTAAATGTGTGAATAGTATTGTGGGACCCATTTTTAATATTTTTTTTGAATAAAATGCTTGTGGGTCCCATAAACAGTACGTGAACAGTAAAGTTGGTCTCCACAGTAAAATACCGTGCATGAACAGTACAGGTACTGTTCATGCACGTTGAAAAAAAAAAAAAAAAAAAAAAAAAAAAAACAGAAAATTCTCAGCAAAACGCAAACGCAGCTTATCCACACACAGCTTAAATATATTAAAAAACACCCAGGAAAATGTTTATCTTCTCACTTAAGTAATGCCATTTTTGCTGCCTGACTTTAGATTGGAAACACAGCTTAGCCTGGTCCAATTGTTCTAAATAGTAAATACCCATGACTTGAAGTGACATATGAGGAACATCAAGGACGTTTCTACCATTCTACACTTATTTTAATTTCCATTTTGCTTCTAACTTTCTCTTTTTTCTTGTCCTTCTTGAAGGGACACATCGGCTCTTAATCAAATAGAAACTGAAACATGGACACTACAGTTGGGTTCTCAAAGTGGATTACTCCCATAAGGGAAAAAATCAATTTTGCTATAATTATGTGATTTCAGACCAATGAACACTTGACAAAACCACAGAGAATGGAACTCATATACTCTAATCAGACTACTAGAGAATCATACACAAGTGAAGTACTCTTATAATCATATAAATCAATGCAAAATACCCCATTTATCAGTTTGGTCACCAAGAAGATAATTTGGGTTTCTTAAAATGAAAATAACAAGTTTAACACAACTAGGTCAACCAGTTATAGTGACACCCTGTTGGACCAACTTCCTAAGATTCAAGATTTTCATATTCCTCACCAGTTAGAATGGAAGTATTATAGACCCCACCAAAAACAAAAAAGATAGAGAATGGAAGAGTTAGCTGGTACCTTCTTGTTGGGGTACCAGCTCCTCTGTGAATCGCACCAACCCAAAGCAACTCAAAGCCATAATCTTGAAGAAGAAGAAGTTTCTTCCCAGCATGATGGTCAAAAACTATTGGCTCCTGAAGGGACTTCTTTAGAAATGTTTCCTACATATGAATATAGGCGGTTGGGACAACTTCACATTCTTTACATATGACATTGGTGGTGGCACTATGTTTGGTTTTGGCATGATTTATGGTAGGGGGAGGCTCCGCTCAAGGAAAGGTATCCCTAATTGTGTTTAATAGCAAGAGATAGTTACATAGGGGAATTTTGGGCTGTTTTTTACTTAACTAAAATGTTTTCTTTTCAGCCACATAACGAAATTGTTAGTAAAAAGTAAAAACAGCCCAAAGGGAAAAAAAAATCCCCACAGAGGTGGATTATGCAGAAATCAGGTTTGGACAGCTCTCTTGGATGTCAGTATTCATTCATGTAGTTTAGGATTATGAAATCGAACCTATGTCATAAATTTTGGAGGATCTTTCCCAAGCAAATATTAGGCATGGGCAGTTAGATAAGTTGGTGTGGATTCCTTTGCAAAACCAAGGTTTCCAAGTGAAGAGCTATTATAGAATTTTGAGGAGGGATGGCTTAGATTTTCCTTAAAAGAAGCATATGGAAAATCAGGGTCCTACCAAGGGCAGCTTTCTTTTCAAGTTGTGTGGCTTTGAGTAAGATTTGGACTGCCAATAGGCTACTGTATCAATTAATCATAAAATGTTCAATCAAGCCAGTGTTTGGGGTCTAAAACAGATTTTTAAGTGGTATCAAAGCATTTAGAATGCACTAGGTCTAGATAGAAATTTTCAAATGCACAAGAACAATTTTTTTAATGCAAATATATCATGGCCTATGCAGTTATATACTCAATAGAAAGTGAAAGTGAAACGGAATGCTGTACAGCCTGTACTACTATACCAGACAGATAGATGGTCAAAACACCTAATGTGGCCTATGCAGATCGATGCTCCACAAAAACAGCTGCAATCCATTTCCCTAAGTATCTTCACCAGCTAAAGCCCTGTTGATGAAGATTTCATTTCAACGATCATCTGAAGACAAGCAAATAAGATAATCATAGAATTAGGTTATTCCAATTATACTGCTGTAGCATAGATTCTAACCTTTGTATAAAATGATCTTAGCTAGCCGAGTCTGGCCTCCAGCATCTCCACGCTCGTGCCTAGGCCTAGCCCTATATAGCGTAGGAAACAAGATTTCAATTAAAACTACATACATCACTGGCATATAATCCATTTTACATCATGCACTCAATTCTCAAATCCATTAAAACAAAAACAATATCCAATGCACAAAAACAAAAACAAACAATAGCAGACTAATGTAATGTAACAGTAGCCACATCCTAATTAAGTTCCTTGATCTAATCCATAAACACACGCACAACAACCAACCAACCAAATGGAATGACAAACAACAACATCAAAAAGTAACAAAAACAACAAGATACCGTGGACGTGGGCGTGGGCGGAACAGAGCCTGATTTTGAATCTGTGCTCCATACTGACAAATCAGGCACAAAACCAGAATGGCCATCCAGCGCATCCAACCACGGGGAAATGGAATGAGAACGAGGAAGTAGATCCCAGTCACAAAGGAAACCAGCAAAAGTGATGGAAAGGCCATATCCATGATCCACTCATGCAAACTAGCTCGCAGGTTGAAGACCATCTCTTGCACGAGCGTGATCTCGCGACTGCAGAAAAACATGATGAAAGCCAATAACGCAAGAACGGTTCGCATCATTGAAAAATTCAAGTGGAACTGAGTTTAGGGTTTGAGGCTCTCGCTCTCGGTGTTGGTGATCGGTGTTTGGGGTTCGCTTTCGCGTTTGCGAAGAAAGGCGCGACTGAGCGACTCTTAAGTTTTTGAATATTGGGTTTAAAGGGGTTTTATAGTAAAACCTTAAAATAAAAAAACAGTGTGTGTGTGTGTCTGAACCTTGTAAGATAAGCCCTCAAATGGAATGAATGGATTGATTTATTTTTTCCCTCTAAAACCTGAATCCCTAATATAGAAGTGTTAAATGGCTAATAAAGAGTTAAAATATTTTAATGCCATAAATAATGGGTTCACTTTCAAAGAGTTTGTTAGGTTGACTATTGTACAAATTTATTGACAATAATAAAAAATATTTGGTTGGGTTGACTATAATACAAATTTATTGAAATATTATTAAATGGTCATGTTAATGAGTATTTAACAATTTATTTTAAGAAAATTTTGACACTATTTTTATGAAAAATAAAAAATATTGTCAAAACATTAAAATTTTTTTTTTCATAAAAACTTTTTTAAAATAGTTTATTAACAATTACTCTAAGGGCATTAGTTAATATTTTTCTATTATAAATAATAAGAAAATGTCTATTTAAAATCTATAATAAATTGTGATATATATCATTTTATTTTTAACCTCTTTTACTCTTTTTTTTTTTTTGCTAAAAGTAGCCTGTGTATACTTGAATTTCCTTTAAAAGATTTTAATTTTTAGTCAAGATTGTTAATTTTTATATATTTATTTTATTTATTTATATTAATTAATTATAACAGAATTACGGTTCTATCTCAGTTCCTCAAAAACCTTACATATCTTTTTTTCGATTCTTTGAACAATTCGAATTTCAAAAAAAGGCCATACCCACGAAAACATTTAACACTAGGTCATAACTACTCACCGTGCCATTTGACTGCCATAGTCTTACTACTAAATCCTAATCTCCAAGCTACCAAAATCTTAAGCGCTATTGCAGGCATTACCCAATTAGCCAATATAGAAAAATGAGGACAGACAAAGAGTCATTGATACTGTGACAATATAAAACAATTAATTTACTGTCCCCTCGCTTTACAAATGACATCAGATCAGATGATATTAAGTGTGCATTTGGATACGACTTATTTTGCTGAAAACTGAAATCAATTTTTTTTTTTTTAAAAAAAATTCGGTTACTGTTCATTAATGAAATTATTGTGCATTTTCCTGTTTGCACTGTTCAGGGACATGGACAGTGCAAGAGGTGCTGGACTTTTTTTTTTTTTTTTTTTTTAAATGCAACTTACTCTAAACGCAGACGCAAACAGCTTGACCCAAACGGAGCTTAAATTGCCTCCTCTTTTCAACAAGTTGTCCACCATCAACAATGCAAATAAGAACTGCAGTCCCAAAACAAACAGTAACTTAAAACTAGATTTAACTTAAACCGATGACTTTGGTGTAGCTTCTAGTATCTTCATCAAAACTGCAGCCTTGAACATCATGAAGCATATGAACTAGGGGCCATGAGATCAATATACAAAATTTACAGTCTCAATGAACACTGTATTCTTTACCCTATTGTCAAATCCCATATCAAATTGTTTGGCTCACTCAAAACATACTTGGGTAGTTCATATCTTGCACCTGTAATGGAAATGTTGTAAGCTGGATGAAAGAAATTTTTGAATAATTTAAGGGAAAGAAAAGAAGAAAGATAAATGAAAGGGAAGAAAGGGGGAGGCAGGAAGGAAATGAAGGACCTCTCTCATCATTGTCAAGTCAGCACTCTGAATGATCACACCTGCACATTCCACGATTGTTTGTGCAAGGGTTAAGTCAGCTTCAGCAGCTGCTCAAAGTGCATCCCATATCTCTGGAAAGAAAAACAACATTCATATTTCAGATATCATCTTTCTTTTGCTTAACACTAAAAGATTAGTTCCTCAACTTCTCTTAACGCTAAACAAACAGTACATGTAGATTGCACATCAAATGTAACAACATAACATGTTTACAGCAAAATATACATACACATTTACAGCAGAATATACATTACCATCATGTTGATGACTATAAACAACATAGAACGGTAGAAGGGAGCAAAACAACCAGACTAAAATATAATAGTTTGAGAACCTTCATGCAACTTAAGCAACTTAGTTTTAGCAATCATAGTACGACATTGAAGCTTATTCTTATAAAAAAGATGGGGTCAAGAAATAAACATATGTTTGATATGAACTTTAGACATTCATGATATCACAACATTTTTTAACAAGAATTTCATTTTACTTCATAAACAGTGAATCAATAATATATAGCAATAACAACTGATAAAATATGGCAATTTCATCAGCAAAAATGACATGTTTTGGATTAAAAAAAGAAGTAATATAGTTTTGATCTCAAACTGTACCATTAAAAACAGGTAGACAGACAGATGAGACAAGTAGATGGCATGAGGAAATGGTAAAGCAAACAAAACTCATCTTTAAACCAGAACTATGATACTTAATAGGATGGACTTGATTAGCAATTACCACAACTTCCTCCAAAGTGCTGATTATACTGAACATGTTTCATCACAGTTTACTAAATTATAATATGTGCATGTATGTGTGAACTAGAAACCAAATGCAAATGACTACCTTCTAAAAGGCCAGAACCAATTTATTCTCTAGTGTGCTCCTACCGATTGAGACAATCTTTGGATGTGGGGATAAGACACAAGCCTTGATTGGGTAAGTTGTGTGTGCACTTGGCTTAGTGAACTAAGACATCTAAAGCTAATTAAATAACCATAAAATATGCAGATATGAAAAGAAACCGTTTTCTAGAAGACCATATCAAGAAGGCATGCAGTTGATAGGATCCAGACTTGTTTTGGTGAACCAAGAGTACTTTGTCCCAGTTAAATCATGTTTATTCCCAGTGCCCATAACTGTGAGAAGCAAACTTTTGATTTACAATCTCATATTTTAAACCTGCCTTCCCCCCCCCCCCCCCCTCAACTATAAGTGCCATAGTGCCACCAAAGTAATCAAAATACAATATAATATCACATATAAGAGAGGTCCAAAAATATGAAAAAGGAAATTCTCACAGCAATGAATGATAAGTTTGTTTAAAACAGTATCCATGAATGTCAATACAAAACTTCATGCGGAGGTTCATACTTTCTGTGAATGCCATTCTCAAAACTATAAGAGTTATAATGAAACTAATTCTGGTCATAATCAGTAATATCAAACATATTATATCAAGTTCTTGCAGTACATCTTTTACCAAACACTTCATAACAGAATTTTGGACAATTCTGGTCCAGTAGGAAGGGGAACATGCTCAATATGCTGGAAGAAATTCACCAACAGGTTTACTGGCTGATGTGGTAACAAACATTTCAACTTAAAGAAGCAAGTGTCCTTGCAGAACTTAAAGTAAAAACTAATGGTTCGTATCAGCTGATAGCCAGAATAGTGAACTCTTTCAGTTTAATGAGCAGGACTGAGCTTAGTTAAATATTTGCTTCCAGAATGAAGAGACACAGGCACAGTAACTATCACAGATATGAATAAAAGCAACTCTTTAAGCATGCTTTCACAAATTAAATTTCTTAACAAAAAGAGACAAGATGGGCCCCAACAAGGGGACTTGAGAATCAGAATAAGCCTAAAATTTGTCATATCATTATTCAGGCTTTTGCAAGTTAACCACATATGAAAAACTATTGTACAACTGTCGGCATCCATCCCAGCGCATCCATATGCCAATGTCAGAAACTAGAAATATCATCATGGTGCAAATAGGCACAATGTTGAACATAAATTCTCTCTAAGAGAATCATTTGTTTTGAATAATCATTAACAGTCCATATGTCTCCCATTTGTGTCAACAACCATATAGCACAAATTCTATATAGATCAACAAACCTAATCGAAATCTTCATTCTTAAAAACATAATAGGCTGAACCACAAAACAATCATATGTAAAAAAATAAGTTGGGCTCATATGTGCTCTTTGAAATCACTCATTACATATCTCTTGAAGTAAAGGTTTTTCTTGTGCATCCTCTGCTAGAATAGCAGAAACAAAATAACTGCTAGAGTTTCATAGCAATCTCTACCATAGATGCTTGCCATAGAATCTTCAACAATACTCTAGCTATATTTATTGCCTTGGGCTACAAATGCCTGAAGCATAAAAAGTCATGGGCCATCAAATGGAACTTTCACCTAAATCATACAGATACAAAAGCAAACAAGAAAAGAAAAAGTCAAATTTTTTTTGTCCTAACTATGCAAAAGGTATACTATCTCATGCCCTTAATTTTTAGTTACTCCTGTTTTCAGACGGTCTGGAGTGGGGTTGTTACTAGATACCCAAATAATTTTGAAATATGGGCCAAGCAGAATTTGACAAAACTATAAAGTTAAAAAATAAACAATATGTGTGCATACTGCATGCATTCTTTGAGTGCATACACAAGTCCCATCGAAAGAGTACCTTTCTGGCCACCTTAGTGTGGAGCGGTATCCCAAAATTCATCATGCATCTGCATTAGTTGTGTCCTTGTAATTGGTTCAGTATGCTTCCAAGGTTTCGGCTTCTGAATTTTCTTAAGATCCCCTGAGATCATATAAAATAATTGTTATCACCATCAAATAAATTGAATTAGCTAGGAATCTAACTATTAAATAAAAGTAAGCACCCTGTAATATTACATTCCCAGCAGTGAAGAAGCAAATACATAAGCACATAGAAAATTTGATACATACACATAAATGTGTATATGTGCATATGGCGTGTTTATGGAGAGGGGGAGAGATTTGATGAGGATGAGGAGGACCTAAAAAGATAAGTGGATATATTGTGTGTGGGTGATAGTGGTGGCAGTAACAACATTAACTTTGGTTTTTGTATCACAGTTGTGCCATTAAATATTGTTTAGGTCACAGATCATAGCAATTATTTTAGGATATAATCAAATATAGGAGAGCTGTGACTCCTCTATTGCCTATTGGAGGCTTCCCTCTATTTCTTTCTCAGCATTCATATAGCTGGTCATTCCTAAGGGGACCAAGGGTAGAAGGAAATAGGCGTGCACGGCATTTATGCCAATAACTTAGAATAGTATGATTGGGAAGATCCTTCATATATCAATAGCTTGTCCCACACACTCAAATGGAGTGTTAGGGAAGCTAGTTGAAGGTATATATCTCATAGTGACAAGGCAATTAAGTAGTGTGTTGCTTGCATTCGTATGGATGAGAGCTTATTTGCATCCTAAAAGAAAATGTATAGCTTTTTAAAGCACCATCTTTTTCCAGGTACATCTACACTTTCGCTCAATAAACAAAATAAACTGATAAAGAAATAAGCTCATTCAAACACACTCTTAGTGGTATGTGTATCTAGCCTATCTTTCCTCTTCACTAGGCAAGTCGAAGATTTGCAGCCTAAAATGTACCATATCTGCCAGTGGCTCAAATAGACACAATCAATTGGAAAGAAGAAGAATCAAAAATAAATAAATTTTGTTGAATCAAAAACCTAATGGCAAAGTGGAGTTATTGCCATGATTCTAGAACCAGCTCATTTTAGAATCTAGTATCTTCATTAAAACTGCAGCATTGAACATCATGAAGCCTATGAACTGAAACCTCAACTGATTCTGATTCCAATCTATAAAATGATAGGAAAAACCTCAGATTTGAATGTAATATCAATCCAATCAAGCCCATATAATTAGCCATTTTTTGCACTTATTCTGAATGATGGAAATAAATTAGAAAACAAGAGCTGAAAACGCATCTACCGATGTCAAGCATCCTGTGAAATCTTTCATCCTGCAGCTAAAAGCAAAGACACCATGCACAAACATCCAATCCATTCTGAAAGCAGTTCCAAAACCAACACATGTTAACTTTGAAAAGTAAACAACGGTCTAACCTCCTCATGGGATCAAAACTCACCAAAGGCTGACTAATGACCCCTAAATCAGGAACTTTACTAATCTAGAAGATCTTGTGGAATTAAAAGTAATAAACACTTCAAAGATTCATTATACTCTCTTTTTGATGTTCAAAACTGAAGCAGCAAAAGTTCAAACTCATTTACTCAAATCATTACTCTCTTTTATTTTTCTTTGCTTTGAATGAAAGTCTTCAAGTCTTTACTGTATATAGAATTCCTTATGCAATTTTCATTTAACTGGCTGAAATGTTTGATACATGTACTCTCATAAGAAGAAATTCAAAAATAGATTTGAACAAATTAACATTATTTTCATCGCATTCAATGATGATGGTTCTCCAGAAACCTATCCTTACATCATGGACAGTTGCAACTCTTCAAGCAATGAGGATCTTGCTTTCTGTTACTAAATGAGTACAAAAGAATAATTTAGTTTGAAAATGGACACCATTTAGTATATGAAAATAATGGACACCATTTAGTTATTTCTTTAAGTGCATCAACTAATCAACATCCACAATCAAATAAACATAACATGTCAAATTGGTGTTGTACAACTGCGCTGATGTAAAATAATGGCAATTCAAATTCATTGTTCCCTATTTTCGGCTACATGAACTTAAAAATATTAAAAATCACCAAGGAAAATATTTATCCTTTCACTTAAGAAATGCCATTTTTGCTACCTGACTTTAGATTGGAAACACAATTAGCTTCGCCTTGTTCAATAGTTCTAAATACCCATTACTTGAAGTGACATAAGAGGAACATCAAGGACATTTCTACCATTCTACGCTTATTTTAATTTCTAATTTTGTTTCTAACTTTCTCTTTTTTTCTTGTCCTTCTTGAATGGACACATCGGCTCTCAATCAAATAGAAACTAGAACATTTAGATCTCTCAAATGATCACAAATTTAGACTTTTATCAAACAAATTTCATGAATTAATTCCTACAAATCAATTTTGCTATAATTATGTGATTTCAGACCAATAAACACATGACAAGACCACAGAAAATGGAACTTGGACGAATTCAGCAAAACAAGCCTATCATGCAAGCGAAATAATTACAGGAGTGTGCTCTGACGGTGTGAGTAACCATCGTACAACACTAAGAGTGAGCAGCTTTAAATCTTATTACTTACCCATCCAAGATAGTAAATTTCAATTACTTTTTTTTTCAGTTCTCCATACCCTCAAGATAATCAGCAGGCTGTTTCATCCCCAGTTCAAGCAACGAACGCCTCCATCATTTCGTTAAAGCAAATTAGGCTGTTTTTTGTGTAGAGAACTTACAAGAAGGATCCGAAACTTTGAGCTGTCATCATTATCTTTCCTTCCTCCGCTATATGTGACCACTGAGATCTCTGCCTGGTAGCCCTTATTTATAGATTTAATTGTTTCCATCTGTTAAAGACATTAATAATCAGAAATTGAAACCAAGCGTTATCACTAATGCAGATAAATCACAACAACCTACAGTGAGTTTATCCGGGTGCCGATGGACCAAACCATTTATCATCTCCATCAAATAACCAGTGCAGAATTCCAAAGAACAAACAAGGAAAATTTAAAATCACCATGATATTTGTTGGATTAGCTATATTCCAAAAGCTTAAGCTGAAAAAAAAAAAGGGCACAGCTAGGCATATTAAACAAATAATATTGGATAAGAGGGCTCTAAATTCCAAACCAATAGTTTTTTTTCCCCTTTCTTTCTTTCCTTTTATGGGGCTAGTTTAGTTAGTTCAGTTGAATATACTAAAAATGAAACAAATTTTTTTTCAAAAAAATTCAAATTCCAGGATCAATTTCTCAACAACCAAACGGAGCATAAAAAATAATCAAGACCCAGATTGAATTTTCACAAGATTCAACTAAAAAAGAAACAATTTTTTACCTATAAAACCACGTAAGCTTTACTACAAAGTTGCAAGATTCAAACAAAATATAAACTCGATCAAATCGAAATCAGCAATTCCAACAAAACCCATTATTGTCCTATAAATTCCGAGGAATCAAAGAGCAGAAATAGAAAATCTGGGCAAAAGGAGAGAAAATAGAAAGTGGGTTTGATAGGGAATTACCTGGAATGGTAGAGATCGCGGTTGATGGGCACTAATGGCGGGTGAGTGAGATCGTCATTATTCCCATTGACGAGGAAGAAACTTTGCAGAAAAGCAAAGAAGAGTGAAAGGAAATGACCCATGTTAAAAGCAATTGAAGAAGAACAGCAGGATTCTTCTGTCTTGCTCAATTTGCTTTCATTTCATTTTAGTTTGCACAAAAATATGTGACATTTTCGTCTGTGTCTGTTGGAGCCGTGAAAAAACAAAAACAACAACAAATGCAAATGTAAACAATTAGGAAAGACTTGGGCCGTTTGTTACACAGTTTTCAGTTTTTTTTTTTTTTTGAAAATTTGCGTCACTGAAAACGTATATGAAAATAATTATAATGTTATTGGGAAGAAAAAAATATATGTTGTTTTTGATGAAAAAGTGTATAAAAATATTTATAATATTATTTAAAAATTAAAAATAAGTATCATTTTTTGGTGAAAAAGTATGTAAAAATACGTATAATATTATTTAAAAATTAAATATATGTGTTATTTTTTTATAAAAAAGTATATGAAAATATATATATAAAAATACGTGTAATGTTTTTTAAAATTTAAAAAATTAATTTTTTTTTTTTTTGAATTTTGGATGATTGAAAAGGCTAGAGAGAGCACGTATGGGTTTTGGCAGTTTTGGTCTCCGCAATTTTCCACATTCAACAGTGGATTTCTTTTGATAATTGATCCAGCAGGTTTTTTTTAAGATAAATTCGATTTTTAATGGTTGGAATTTTTTTTTGGAAAATCAGAGGTGAAATATACAGTGTTTCCATGTTGAATAAATGCAGTATTATATTTGTATTTGGATTATACGTGTGAATGAAAAAGTTTATAAATATACAGGTAATGCTATTTAAAAACTGAAAATATATGTTTAAAAATGTGTACCAAATAGCCCAAAAAACTCTCAAAATAGTATGAAGAATTGAAAATACATCATGCCTATTTTCAAATAGATAATGTAAATATATGGTTATTATTAGCTGTTATAGGTAAGAAAAAATTATTATCGTGAATTCAATTTAATACATAGAATTTATTACGAAAATGTTATAAAATTATTGTGGACATACAACTTCTCATCATTAAATAAATCATATAATTAAGGGGGTGTTTGGTTGTGTTGTTTAAACAACAATTTTCATTATTTAAACAACATAGCATGTATTTTTATAACACTTTTTTACTCATACATATTTTTACAACATTTAAACATTAGCAAACGAGCTCTAATACTTAAAAAATATATATAAATGCATAATGGACCGTGTAAGATAGTGGATATTTTTTTTCCAGATCAAAGACAGTGGAATTGAAGATTTATCACTTTTACTTGTGATTTCCCTCTGAGAATATGATGTTACTCGTAATAAATACATAACATTCTCTCCTTTATTTATTTTTTTTCTTTAGTATATTACACATCCTGTTGGCTAGTCTAAGGAATATTATAAATTTTAGTACATAATATTTTATAAATTATTAATAATATAATATGTCAAATTTTAAATACAACATATATAATAATTTTAAAAAAAATTATTTACTATCTTGCTAATATGACATGACAGTACTTACATTTTATTATTATGTTAATTTCTAATGATCTTACTTTTAGTAAATTGGTAGTATCTTGAGTACATTCTTTTAGGCCAGTTGCAAACATCTCTTGAGATTTCTTTCAAACACGCTCAATGTAATCACCGGGTAAGTTAATCGGACAGTAATGCATAAGGATTTGGGCGACCTCGATTCAAACAAAATGACATAATTTGACCCTTCTATTACAAATGTGCATATTATAAGTAACTAAAAGTGGCCGTGTGTATTTGAGTAATTACATTTTTTTTAAGAAGAAATTTGAGTGATTACTTTATTATACAAAATTCATTTTTAATAAAAATATTATTAAATATCTATTTTTTTATAATATTAAATATCTATTTTAAAATTTAATAAAGTAAAAAAATATTTAATTTCTTTAAATATATATATCATATATCATATTATATACTATATAATAAAAGTTGGATTTAGAAATTGCGGATGCACAAGACTTGGGGGTTCAACCCCCGCCTACACCAAAAAACCGATTGGCATCTTGGTCTGATGATAAAGAGCTATCATCAGGAGCGGATGTCATAAATTGAAACTCTCTCAAAAAGTTGTTGCATCAAATTACATAAATTTAGTAGATATAAACAACACTTTAATTGTTATCAACTTTTCTTCTATTGCTTCAAATATTTTTTATATAGACACAAAAAAAAATTTTCCTCTTATTTGTTAACTTAGTTTAATTAAACTTTTGCTACCTATGTACAGTTTGAAAGATAAAATTTTGTAAACTCTCATCCATTATCTTTTGAAAAAATTTGTACCGTTTCTCTATCTTAGAAACCATATCAATCCGGTTAGGTTAGGTTTCATCTACTTTGCATTGGAGAAAATCATTATCTTAAAATATATATATATATATATATATATATATATATATATATATATATATAGTTTGACCTGAATTGTTTGACATGAAAAAATAATAATAATAATTTGACCAGAAACAGATGTTAGTGTGTGTGAGTGATGTGTCATATGCATAACAAGACAACGAACCCATGTGTTTTTTAAGGCAATTTGTAAAGCCCAAATTTTCACTTCATGAAATGGGCTCAAAAACCCCAACTATTCTTCTTCACTTCACATAATTGGCTCAATAGCCTTGATCTTCTCCACTTCACGAATTGTACTTGAAAGTTGAAACATGTGATTCTTAGCCCAATTTGAAATCATGAAGATTATTAGGCAAATATCCGATTAGTATAATTTTTATGATTTTCAGTTTTCCTAGGCCTTTTAGATTGTCTTGGCCCAAAATCTAATATTTTTCTGATTTCCAATTTACAAATATCAGTAGTCGTAAAAAGATGCACTCGTACAATTAGGTTTGCAAATATCTAGTAGTAAACATATAAACCCTAAATGGGGATGAATGAAGAAGTATAGCATTAAATCTTTAAAAAAAAAAAAAAAAAAAACCTCATGCGCATGTAACGAGGGTAGCATGCCTTAAAGCTCATTGAACTCTAACCCATTATTATATGGATACAAATTTCCAGCAAACCTGGACAATAATATTAATATGTGATCGGCCGCTAGAAAATATCTTATAATTTCTATCAACTATCAACTCCTTGCTTCGAACCGCATCTATAGACAAATGGGAGAGAGATGCAAGCTAACTCAACAGTGCATTTCATTTATTAATAATAACCCTTTCAGATGGTCAGGTTTTGGTTTTTTATTATTTTTATTTTTAATTTTAACTTTTAGGAATCAGTCAGGTATATATAGGTTCGATTTGATAATAAATAAAAAATAAAAAATAAAAATGTATCAGTTATGGTATAGCATCATTGCATGGTCCAGAGGGGATGGGAATATTGAAGCTGAGTGAAGGCCAGCTACGAATTCTATGGCTATTAATTTGAAGTAAGACGTCAGGTCAAAGATGTACAAAAACAAACAAAATCATAAAGTTGCTCAAAAGGAAAATGAAAAGAATTAGCATGATGGAAATTAAAAGCTAATTACTGAATTTGACTTTAAATTAGATAAAGAGAAATAGCTAAAAATAATATGAAAGCAATTGAGTTGTTAACTCACAAATGAAAACATAGAACATATATCAAAATTTTGGCAAATAAATTATAGAGTTTTTTTGATGAACAAATTATAGAGTTACTTAAAAGTGAACTACACATTAATATGAAACAGAAGTCATATAAATTATAGAGTTACTTAAAAGTGAAATACACATTAATATGAAATAGAAGTAATTAAGTATCATATAAATTGAGACAATTTAGGTGTTATGAAATTTTGAGGAATTAAGAAAATCACTACATGTTACAAATAAGACTTCTATTCTGCTCATGGTATTACTCATCAGCACTTATGTGTTGCCACTCCACAACAAAATTCTGTTGTGGAGAGGAAACATCAGCATATTTTGAGTATAGCAAGAGCTCTTAAATTTCAGTCTAATATTCCCTTATATTTGTGAGGTGACTGTGTTCTCGCGTATATCATAAATAGACTACCTACTTCAATTTTATAAAACAAAACTCCTTTTGAAATGCTTTGCAATTATGTTCCTTCTTATTCTCACCTCAAAGTGTTTGGCTGTCTTTGTTTTGCATCCACTTTGAGTCATGCCAAGTCCAAATTTGCTCCTAGATCCACTCTTTGTGTTTTTATTGGTTACCCTTTTGGAGTGAAGGGCTATAAACTTCTGGATCTTGTTACTAAAGAACTTTCATTTCCAGAGATGTGGTTTTTCATGAAACCACATTTCCTTTCATCTCATCCAATTATACTAATCCTCATTCCACCCTTACTTTTCCTTATCTTTTCCCTCCTGTTACTTCTAACACTGATCCATTTGGTTCCTTTTTTTCTTCCCCATCTACTCATCTTCCCATACATGTTGTTGATTCTCAATCCACACCTCAATTTGCCATTTTTGCATATTCATCCACTACACCAGTTTCTACAACAAATTCTACAAAATCTGATGTTGTTCATGATGTTCCTATAGAACCTCAGCCTCAAACTACTCTTAGGAGGTCTCAGAGAGTTTCCAAACCTCTTTCTTACTTACAATCTTACAAGTGCAACTCTATTGTTTATGCCAAATCTACTCATTCCAATTCATCCATCAAATTAGGTACTCCTTATCCCTTTTCTTTTTTTCTTGATTCCTCAAAACTATCTCCTTCCTATAACCATTTTTGCTTTCTTATTACTAATACTGTTGAACCTAATTCATACCATGAGGCTGTTCTTGATCCTAAATGGCAAGAAGCCATGGCAGTTGAGATTGCTGCCTTTGATACCAATAATACATGGACCCTTACTTCCCTACCTCCAAACAAAAAGGCCATTGAATTTAAATGGCTCTACAAATCAAACATAGGCTCCATTAAGAGGGATAAAGCCAGACTTGCAGCTAAGGGTTTCAAATAACAAAAAGGGCTGGATTTCATAGAAAAATTTTCATCGGTGACAAAGATGGCTATTGTCAAAGTTTTACTTGTTATTTCTGTTGTGAAAGGTTGGCATTTGACTCAATTAGATGTCAACAACGCATTTCTACATGGTGATCTTCATGAAGATGTTTATATGCAGCTTTCACAGCAAGGGGGAGTTTGTTTGCAAGCTTAACAAGTCCTTATATGGACTCAAATAGGCCTCTAGACATTGGTATTCTAAGTTTTCCACCACTATTTTGCAGTTTGGTTTCACACAATCCAAGTCCGACTATTCCCGATTTACTATGCAATCTAAGGGTTCATTCATAACTTTACTAGTAAGTCTGGTATATGTGGATGACATTTTAATTGCTAGTAATGATGTTCAAGCAATTAACAATCTTGGAGCCTCTTGGATCAACAAATCAAGTTAAAAGATCTCGGTAATCTAAAGTTTTTTCTTGAATTAGAGATGGCCAGATCAGACCAAGGCATACGTATTTGCCAACGAAAATATGCCATGGATATATTGAAGGATGTAGGTCTTACTGGTTGCAAACCATCAAAGATTCCAATGGAACAGAACTTGAAGTTGAGTTAGTTTCAAGCAATGTTATGAATACCGTTTCGGACCCCGTTTCGGTTTGCCTATTGGAACGGAATGTTTCGGTACCGGCTTATTTCGGCGTACCGTTTCAGTGTGTTTCAGAATTATTGCTATTTTATAATAAAAAATATATATTATTAATAAAAAAACCTATATAAATTATTAAGAGTTTTAAAGAAGTTATAAATACATATTTCAACTAATATGTAATTTTTAAGCCAAAATAATAATAATAATAATAGGTATTAGTTCAATCATTTATAAAATATAATAAGAGTAATAATATGATTAAAAAAAAATCCAAGAGTTAATATTAGTAGGTGGAATAAAGCTGAATATTCTATTTTTATTGTTAGTTGTGTGGGGCTCACAAAAACATAACAAAAGAAAAAATTCAAATTTTAAGACAAGTGACAAGAGCATTACGTGGGCTGGCAAAACAAAGTAACAAACAAAAAAAATTAAAACAAAGACATAGCATTAAAGGAGGTTGACGGTCAAAGCACATCTCCATTTAGTCATTTACCTCTACAGCACAGTGAGCACACAAATAAAAAACGAAAAGGAGGCAGGACCGGAACCCACCAGAAGAAAAGAAGAAGAAGATGCGTTCAACCCACCAGAAGAAGAAGAAAAAAACAAGAAGAAGAAGAAGGAAAAAAAGAAAACAAGAAGAAGAATGGTCTGAAACCCAGAAGAAGGAGGAGGTAAGTTTTTTTTTTTTTTTTTTAAGCCAAAATCTGGTACCGGCCGAAATATGTATTTCGGCCGGAATTGGCCGGAATTGTCCGGAATGACCGGAATGGCCCGAAATTGCCCGAAATCTGACCCGAGGTGGAACGTGGGGTATTCTGGTACCGGTTTGCATACCGGAACGAAAAATTCCGGCCGTTCCGGCCGGAACGGAACGGAATCAATAACAATGGTTTCAAGGTGAGCTTCTACTTGATCTAGGTGTTTATAGAAGATTGGTGGGTAGATTGTTATACCTTACAATTACTAGACCTGATATAGCTTATTCAGTTCATAAACTCATTCAATATATGACTAAACCCAAAAAACCACAGATTTTTCTATGCTGCAACTCATTCTCAGTTAGCAAATCTTTTTACTAAGGCTCTTATTTCTCATCAACTTTCTTTTTTACTGTTCAAGATGAGTGTTACAAATATACATAGCATTGGTTCTCATCTTGAGGGGGAGTATCAAAGTTCAATCAGAAAGGAAGAAAAGAAGAAGATCAGAAGCAAGGAAAAGAAGAGCTAGAAGTTAAGTCTGGGGTAAACGACAGAAACAAAGGCCAAACGACAAGTCTGAGTAGAAACTACAAGTAGTTTAGCTATTTTCGTTATAATAGATTGCAAAAATAATTGGTATCAAGTTCTAGCAACATTGCTTCATCTTAAGTTATTGCAACAATTATTTCTAGTGCAGTAATGTATTAAAGTCTCTATTACAACTGAAAATTATAACTTATTGCAATTAATTATTGATGTCAGATTATTGCAATAATATCTTAACATTTGTCCTTGCAATATATTGTAAAATAATTTATATCAAGTTATTGCAATGATAACTTCGTTGCAATAAGCTATCATTTCTAAATTTTCGTTACAATAAATTGAAAAATAATTGGTATCAAGTTATTGCAACAATTTTTTATTTTAAGTTATATTGTAAAATAATTTATATCAAGTTATTGCAATGATAAATTTGTTGCAATAAGCTATCATTTCTAAATTTTCGTTACAATAAACTGAAAAATAATTTGTATCAAGTTATTGCAATGATAACTTCGTTGCAATAAGCTATCATTTCTAAATTTTCGTTACAATAAATTGAAAAATAATTGGTATCAAGTTATTGCAACAATTTTTTATTTTAAGTTATATTGTAAAATAATTTATATCAAGTTATTGCAATGATAAATTTTTTGCAATAAGCTATCATTTCTAAATTTTCGTTACAATAAACTGAAAAAATAATTTGTATCAAGTTATTGCAACAAATTTTTTTTTTTTTTTTTAATTTTAAGTTACTATAACCAATTATGACATTGTGCTCATTCATAAGATGTTGTTCTACATTAGAGCTACCTTGCATGAGCTAGTGGATATGGTTCTTTCTACAATTCTATTGGAATTAAAAATTTGGAGAACCTTCTAACCTTTATATGATCTTAGCTAGCGCGGTCTGCCCTCCAGCATCTCCATCCTCCTGCTTAAGCCTGTAGGAAACAAGATTTCAATAAAGCAATTTTTATTTCTTGGAACAACAATATAAAAAAATAAAAATAAACATCATCAAAAAAATAAACAAAAACATCAAAAACAACAACATACCATCGGTGCTGAATTGTGGCTCAAACTACAAAGATGATGCACAAAGCAAAAGCAGCTGCCCAGCGGATCAGAGGCCACTGAATTGGAGAGTATATAAGGAAGTGGGATACTTTAATGATAAGAGCCAGTAGAATCGTAGGCATAGCTATATCCACTAGCTGAAGCAGGTTAGCGATAGCCTTACGAATGAGCACACTGTAATCGCTGAAAAAGAAACATGAAACAAAAGAAAAGAAAATTACAAAAGAGTAAGTGTGCAGTCCAAAATTTGTATGGAAACAAGAAAAAGAACACTCAATGAACATGTTATTAAGAGCAGAACAATCCGAGGGAATCCAAATCACCCATACAATCCATTTCACAATTACCAAGCTATTCTAGGATACAATTTACTGTCCTCCCTCTCTATTTTCATTGAATAAGGTAGACACAAACATAAACCAAAAAAAAAAAACAAACATAAATTATTTGTTAATTAGGCAGAGAAAAGAATGAGGTAGAGGTGGTTAGACAATATGATTATATGAAACAATCAATTTACTGTCCTCCCTCTCATATCCTACCATTTAACACCATTTCAAAACTCGATCAAATCAAAACACACACCAAATGGAATCATAAGAACCAAAAAAACAAAAAAAAAGACTTATGAACATGTTATTAAGAGCAGAACAATCCGAGGGAAGCCAAATCACCCATACAATCCATTTCACAATTACCAAGCTATTCTAGGATACAATTTACTGTCCTCCCTCTCTATTTTCATTGAATAAGGTAGACACAAACATAAGCCAAAAAAAAAAACAAACACAAATTATTTGTTAATTAGGTAGAGAAAAGAATGAGGTAGAGGTGGTTTGACAATATGATTATATGAAACAATCAATTTACTGTCCTCCCTCTCATATTCTATCATTTAACACCATTTCAAAACTCGATCAAATCAAAACACACACCAAATGGAATCATAAGAACCAAAAAAACAAAAAAAAAGACTTATGAACATGTTATTAAGAGCAGAACAGTCCGAGGAAATCCAAATCACCCATACAATCTATTTCACAATTACCAAGCTATTCTAGGATTCAATTTACTGTCCTCCCTCTCTATTTTCATTGAATAAGGTAGACACAAACATAAACCAAAAAAAAAAAAAAACACAAATTATTTGTTAATTAGGCAGAGAAAAGAATGAGGTAGAGGTGGTTTGACAATATGATTATATGAAACAATCAATTTACTGTCCTCCCTCTCATATTCTACCATTTAACACCATTTCAAAACTCGATCAAATCAAAACACACACCAAATGGAATCATAAGAACCAAAAAAACAAAAAAAAGACTTATGAACATGTTATTAAGAGCAGAACAATCCGAGAGAATCCAAATCACCCATACAATCCATTTCACAATTACCAAGCTATTCTAGGATTCAATTTACTGTCCTCCCTCTCTATTTTCATTGAATAAGGTAGACACAAACATAAACCAAAAAAAAAAAAAAAAAACAAACACAAATTATTTGTTAATTAGGCAGAGAAAAGAATGAGGTAGAGGTGGTTTGACAATATGATTATATGAAACAATCAATTTACTATCCTCCCTCTCATATTCTACCATTTAACACCATTTCAAAACTCGATCAAATCAAAACACACACCAACTGGAATCATAAGAACCAAAAAAACAAAAAAAAGACTTATGAACATGTTATTAAGAGCAGAACAATCCGAGGGAATCCAAATCACCCATACAATCCATTTCATAATTACCAAGCTATTCTAGGATTCAATTTACTGTCCTCCCTCTCTATTTTCATTGAATAAGGTAGACACAAACATAAACCAAAAAAAAAACAAACACAAATTATTTGTTAATTAGGCAGAGAAAAGAATGAGGTAGAGGTGGTTTGACAATATGATTATATAAAACAATCAATTTACTGTCCTCCCTCTCATATCCTACCATTTAACACCATTTCAAGACTCGATCAAATCAGAACACACACCAAATGGAATCATAAGAACCAAAAAAAGAAAAAGACTTACCGAGGGTGTAATACGCTCTGGTTTTGAGCAAATTGGTGCGCAACTACAGAACTATGTCGAAAGCGATTATGGACGTAGCGCTTCCTGTGGTTCTACTTGCTATTCTTGTCCTTGGAGTGTATGCCATCATTTTCAAGTCAAATTTACGAAGATTGGAGCGTTGGTTTGCCATTTTGAATCTCTGCCTGATCTATGAGCTTATTTTGAGTCAAGCAGAGATTCAAAATGGCAAACCAGCGCTCCAATCTTCATAAATTTGACTTGAAAATGATGGCATACACTCCAAGGACAAGAATAGCAAGTAGAACCACAGGAAGCGCTACGTCCATAATCGCTTCCGACATAGTTCTGTAGTTGCGCAATGAAGGAGGGTTTCTTCTTGAACAAAAACAATGAATAAGATCCAGGTGAGTGCGAACCAAGCATCCATGATTGAATGTTGGAGGGGAGAATGGGTTTGGAGTTAGGGTTTTGCGGTGGGTTTAGTGTTTGTGCTTGTGTTTGTGTTTGCGTAGAGAGGGAGAGGCTTCAGTGAGTTCTTTAGTCTGAGTGTAATAAAAGGGCAGTATTGTCATTTCACCTTTTGGACGATCATCTTGAATGGAATGATTTTTTTTTTTTAATAGTAAAAATGGAATGAATCCTTGATATTTTTGAAATATGAATTGATATATATTTTCCCTCTAAAACCTACCAACATCCTTAAGTAATAGAATGGCTAATAAATAGTTAAAATATTTTAATGCCATATATCATGGTTTTGTTATGTTATTCAGCGGGGAAAAAAAAAACAAGGATTCTGTACAAATTTATTGGAATATTTATAAATAAAAAGTCCATTTAATTAAAATCTTTAAAAAATTGTGATAAATATCATTTTATTGTTAACCTCTTATACTTTTCTTTTCTTTTGTTGAAAGTAGTCTATTTATTCTTGAATTTCTTTATATAGATTTTCATTTTTAGTTAAGATTGTTATTTTTATATTTTTATTTATTTATTTCATATAAATCAATTATTAAATTGATTATGATATCATTACAATTCAACCTCATTTAACTTTTGTCTGACTTCAAACACTTTATACCCCTCTTTTTATCGATTCTTTGAACTGTTTGAGTTTCAAAACCAGACCATACTTACATATGGAAACATTTAATACTAGATGAGTGAAATGATCATCTCAACTTTCATGCTAAGTATTATGAATAGTTCATTGCATTAAAATTATACTTTCATTGTAACTATGCAAAACCTTTTCATTAAGGAGCAACAATTCAACTACTTGAATCAGGAAATTGAGAATTCGATTTTAGTAAAAAAAACAAATCCATCCTAACAATTTAGGGCAACAAAATTTCAACTAATGCCAAAAAACAAAAACAAAAAGTTAATAATAATAAGATATGATTAACTCATATGCCTTTGATAAATTTCCATTTACCCCTAAAAAGCTTAAGTTTTTAAAAAATGATGAATTTTAATTACTTAATTATAATTTTAACAATCTCTCTCACGTGTACTGTAAGTACAAATTGCGCTAAATAAGTTTGGTCTAACACGTGAGATTTTTAACATTTTTAATACCAAGAAGGATAGAAACAAAAGCTAACATATTAGTAAATGGTAAATATAATCACTTAATTATAATTGTAACAACTTTCATTCTAGTACACCAATTTTAGTGTAATTTTATAACACGTAACTACATACTCAGAGTAAAGTACGTCCTGCTGTTGGTATTTAGCATAAATTTAATAATATTATCTGTTAAAGTTGTTTAAGAGCCAAGACAACCGCAAAAGTTTAAGGGCCAAGACAGCCTACTCTTTTACATAATTACTTGTTAAAGTTGATTGACTAGAGGCAATTAAGTCAATTTTAGAATAAAAATTCTAATGTAGCCTGCACCTTCTTCTCTCCCCTTCTTCCTCCACAAACAGCCTTTCCACCGAAGGATTTTTCACAATAAAGAGTAACAAGAATAGTGCTCCAACTGAGACATCAGCAATGATATAAACATTTTTCTTGGTTCCATCATTTGAACAAAATTAGGATTTTGCACCAAAATAATATCATGCTTACTAGTAATCGATTAAAAGCGAACAAACCCAAAAACTTGGCCACTCATATTTTCATTGAATAAGGTAGACACAACCATAAACCAAAAGATAAAAAATATTATTGGGACTAAAATGAAAACATATAATTATGTAGCCACTTTTGGAACTTGAATCTGTGAGACTTAAGTCTCTGAAACTCTAATTTCACTAGAAACTTAAATAGAATATCATCTCATGATTTTCTATATAAAACACGAGTTTCTAAAGAATTAAGTTACTCCTTCAGAACTCGAGTCTCAGATACCTTAAGTTTCAAAAGTGGCAACATAACTAATATATTTCAATTTTGATCATATAATTAACATGTTTGCAAAATTAGCTCAATGGGCAAAAATACCATACAAAACTCTGAGCAGTACAATACATTATCTTGCTTTCATATTGCATTAAATTAGTGTATACCACCACAACAAATTGTCAAATTATCATCCCCATTCAGTTTTTCGTTTTCAAATTCAAGGGGAAATTAAAAATGCAAAATGTCAATTGCATATACATCCTGTCTCATCCATTAAACAATAAATCTCTTAATATTTTTCACAACTGTTTATTGTGGCAAGTTGTAATTAGTGCATAATAAAATCAAGTTTGAATGGGAACATGCTTTCACTTATTATTTTATTATCTTCATTTCAGGAATGTCTAATTTAGCTTTACTTTCATTCAATTTAGCTTTAAAACAAAATAGGTCAATAAAAATAATAGTGAAATTGTATGATATGGAAATTTTTAGCTAAAATATTATCATATGCAAACACTCAAATAGACTCTAATAAAATAAATGAGAAGATGTTCTGATATACACAATTTTAGTACCAAAGATATTCATACATTGATTGCTTCAATTAGCTAAACATTATAGTATAATAAATAGAGAAAAAAAAGAGGAGAGAATATTGTATGCCTTATACTTATTTGAGCTCTCTCAAAAAAAAAAAAAAAAAATTATTTGATTTGTGCTTTTAAGGTGAGTGTAAATTATCTGAATTAGTAAAATCTATTGTTATTAAATAAGCGGTATGAGGATTAAACCCTACCTACACCAAATATCATAATTTGTCATAAACCAAATATCCAAAGCTTAATAGCTAAAATTGAAAGTACAATGACCAAATTCAAAATCAGATCAAAGTTCAAGAGTAATATTTGTTAAAAAAAAAATTATAACAAAGAAAAAATTGGATGTTTGGAATTCATATCTCTCCCTTTTTTTTCATCTTTTACATCTTGTTTGGGTGAGTAAGTAATAATAATGGTTGACTCCAAATAATTTTAATAGCATGCTGAATTGTTAATTAATTGCTTTTGTTAGCTATTGCTTTGGTTGTTTATTTGGTTTTTTTAATTTCTAATTTTGATACATAGTGACACTAATTGATTTTTTAGTTATAATAATATTGAATATATATGTGAGTTTTAGTTAGCTCAACTCATAAAGTCTCTTATAGTTAAATAAAAGATTAGGGGTTCAATTCCCAAATATATATTAAATATATAATAATAATAAAATACTATACATGACTACTATTTTGTTTCTAAATTATAAGAAAGCTGACTATAATATTTCCTTTTTTTCAAAAGATTACAAAAAGAAAACTTAGAAGTCAGTACTAGTTAGTAGTTATTGCCAATCTATAGTGATAACATTATGAATTATTCATATAAAAAATTTTGAGAAATTGAAATAAATGAAATTGATATTAATTCGTTAAAGTGTGATTCCGAATTGCATCCATGAATATTAGATAATCATTGAAAGAAAAATTGTTGCAGAATTTAGTATAAAATCAATTATAGTTGATTAACGATTTAAAATATCATGTGTTTCCAATAAGCTGAGAGGTGAACAGATCATACGGCGAAGTCATGAAAATTGAGAGAATGTGTTTTGGTGTTGAACATGGCCAACCAAAGTTTCTCCTCTCGTCTCTGACTCTATTCACTTGAAGAAGGAAAAAAAAAATGTTCACCGCTTTATGGTATGCTGCATGCACCCCGTTGTCGCACAAAGCCCATAATGATTCCCTTGACAGGGAGGTTTTTATTAAGTCCTATGATTGTGAATCGTTGAAATTATATTAATTTAAAAAATTAAAATATGAATTGTTCAATTTCAATTGCAAGACTTAGCTTGAAGAATTTTTCATGTCTCGAGTTAGAAGGAACAAAATTCCTTCTGTAAGGTGTACACTGTACAACTATTGATAATGGCTTTTCAATAACAATTTAAGGTATCAATTTTTGCAAACGAGTATCTTAAATCGTACATTATGTCATTATCAAGTTTAGTCATTTTGAAATTTGGTTTTTTTTATAGGAAAAGGGAAAAGCAAAAAGAATATATGTCAAATTATGAATTTTGATTGATGGAGTATTAAGGAAAACAAAATTTGGAACAAATGATTTGTATTCATCCTAAAAGAGCTTATGTCAAGTGCTTGATAACATGTTTCTCAAAAAAAAAAAAAAAGTGCTTGATAACATCATCAACAAGCCTTAATTCCAAATTTTTGGGATAGACTATGTAGATCATTGACCATTAGTTTGAATTTGGCCAAATTTTTGGAGTGAGTAAATACTAAATAGCCCCTTCACTTAGTGTGCGATCCAAAATCTAGTGTGGTCATCCACCCAAAAAGAAAAAGAAAAAGAAAAAGGATTTGAACCCCTATGCCACTTGCAACATTTTAAGAAGTCCTCTTCAATGGAGATTGGAGACCCTCATCTTGAATTTCACTCTCTACCTTTCAAAGATGAGTTTCACACTCTCTACCTTTCAAAGCTTAGATTACGAGTCTCTATTTACAAAAATTACAGGTATGGAGGTTGTCAAACAAAGTTTCTCTTCAAACTTCTCATATATCTCTTTTTTAGGTGTGAATTTTGAAAATTTAACCATTAAATTTCATGTTCTTTATATTCTTAACAAACATATCAAATTTTTTTCAATTGAATGTTACTTACTAGTCGATCAAAAGACTTGAAATTTTAACATTTTTTTGATAGCATAACAATTGATTTTTAATCTTTTTGAAATTTCGCAAGTATGAAAGATATAATAGAAATATACAATTTAACAGTTACATTTTCAAAATTCACACTCAATATAAAGATATATGAAAAGTTTGAATGAAAAGAAACTTTGTTCGAAGTTGTTTATATGTGTCAATTGAGTATTTCCATGAAATCAAAAGATAATAAGAGATGGGATGGTGCTCCATCCAAATACAAAATATAGCCCTTGCTGCAAGGCAATGTGCTGGAACATTACAACCCATATTGATAAAAGAAAATCAGCATATTTAGTAAGATCAAACAAAATTTTAGGAAGCCTAAATTCATTAGGGGAACTCATTGGGGTTTCATCTAAATTGGTTTTAAGACTTATATTTAGACTGTATATATTTTATGGATCTAAATTGATTTTGAAACTCAAAATTAAATTATATGCATATTATGAATATGATGATAGGAGTAGTATTACCCAATTTGGGAAGAAGTAAAGCTTTTTTTCTTTTTTCTTTTTTGAGAAGAGGGAAGAAGTAAACCTGATGAAAGAAACATTCAACTCTGAAAAATCCTAATATTAGATATCTACATTAACATGTTAGATGTACATCTGCCCCAGTTTTCATTTAGTCCAAATCTGTGCAGAGGCCAGGATTTCATCTTTTAGGGCCAAAACATTAAAAATAATTATCCATTAAAACTAAGTAATATACTCAGATTTAGTAATTAACTATGATCTATTCAATAAAGTGAATATTTTTCAATACATTTCAACTAAATTATATATCAAAATAGAGTTCAATGTTCTTTAAAATCGTGAATCATCTATAATTGATTATTTTTATTAAGTCCTACAACAATTTTCCTTTCAATGATTATCCCATATTTGTGGATGCAATTCAGAACCATACTCTCCATTGGTATGTTATTGACCTATTGTGTGGAGGCAGAAGTTATTTTGATGTAAGTTGGATATGAATTAGGAAGAAAGAACCATTAGGTGCATTTGTAAAGAGAAAGGATAAGTTTTTTTTTTTTTTTCTATTTTTTAGCAAACTTTGTTCCTAATTGAAGTTTCTAAGTCTAAGACAGGTAAATGTTTTGGTGTTTCATTTCAATGTGGGAATTGTAGAGGTTGCAATATTTCAGGATTTAGAGGAAGACTATTGCTATACTGTTATTTTTTAGGGTTCTTTCTATCTTGATTTTAGGCATGAGAAGGAATTGTATTATATTGATGACAACTAGCAAAGAGGTAGCCAATTCAACATTGGAACATATAAGACCAAGATGGCAAGACCCGGTGCCCGGTGGTGCTGAGGCATTTTGAAAAGATATGGAAGAATAAGTAGTTAAGTACTGAATAACCCATCAAGCATTTTTGTGTCCCTTCCTATCTACAAATAGGGAAATAGTGGGAATTGGCGAAACAAGCTTCTTTTCTCTATATGTTTCTTATTTGGACTTAGTTCCATGTAAAGTATATATTTTGTACATAGGATATTTGATGTATTTGCCTTGATGTAAATTTTTTTTTTTAAAATGCTAGGATTTAAATTAAAATCAACGCTTGCTCAAAGACTCTTCTATTTTTTTGAATAAAGGTTAATCATTAGCATCCATTATAATTTTGGATTACAACATTTTACAATCACAAAAAAACCAAGAGGTGTGATGAAAAAATTAATTCACCTACATACGCATAATACTCATCACACCCCTAAAAATTAATACTAAATTATAGCACCATCTTCCAATCAATAACACGTTGATTACTGCATAAACAAAATTGGCAAAAAGAGATAATAATTATGGAATACTAGCCTCTGAGCACGTGTGTTCATCACACCCCTAAGTTTTTTTTGTGATTGAAAAATGTAATAATCTCAAATTATAATAAATTCTCTAAATCAACTCTTACCCAAAAAAATAGAAAAGTCTCTGAAAAAATAAATAAGAAGATATTTGAAAAAAAAAAACAAACAAACAAACGTGAGATCATGGAGTAAGGAAAACAAATTCTATTAAAAAAATTTGAAAACGTTTAACCAAGAGAGTGGTCCTATTTTTTCTCAAAAATAAAGAGAGAGAGTGGTCATATTTATCACAAAAAAAAAAGTGGTCCTATTTTGTTAGCAATATTTTAGTGGGAGTTAAAAGACGTAGTTTTACTAAATTATCTTTTAGTTTTATCTCTACTTAAACCTAGAGAAATAGGGGTATTTTGAAAAAAAAAAAAAATTCGATCCAAACAAGAGCAGCCCCTTAAATAGTAGTATAGATAAACTACTTAATAAAATAATAAATGGTTTTATTCTCTCTTTTTCCTCCCACTCTCTTTTTCTCTTCACACACAACTACAAGATTAAAATAATATATTTTTTTTCTTTACAACCTATGAACAGTAAGAGCATTAGCATCCAAGTTGCAAAAGAGTTCTATTTTACCCCCTAAAAACCTATTTTATTTATTTTACCATCTCATTTTATAACTCACCTAACTTCCTAATTTTTATTTTTAAATACAACTTATCAAAATAATATAAACTACAAAATTAAATAATATTAAAAAACTACTCTTTCTGACTCCTCTCTCGTCTCTTTATTTCCTCTCTTCCTCTGTCTTTCCATCTCTCCAGCAACCACTACGTATGAGCTTAGCCACCCAACACCAAAGCTCAGCTGCCATCGCCACCACCACCCCCTAATTACCGAAAGTTTATCCAACCAACCATCCCCACCCAAATCCCAACCCATCGACCCAAATAAAAAACCCATGCCCTAAATCACAAACCCGTGGTTGATCCATGATTGCCCCCACATCAAAGCCACAAACCCACCAAAATCCGCCACAAAACCATCAACTACCCACCACAAATCCAAAACAATGAACCTATCCACTACCCACACAAACCCATTGGAGCGAACCACCCCATCCAAATCTGATTAAAAAAACAAAACCTAGTTAGTCCAGCCACTGTTCCTCTTTGATTTGAGAACGAAATCCACCACCAAAATCCAATCTCAGCCACCGAAACCCACCACCAAACTTCAATTTAGCCACCGACCATCACCGATCCAGCCACCAACCGACCCAAACTCTAACCACAACCACCAATCCAAACTCCAATCTATGTCGTCACCGAAACCCACCACCTAAAATCGCAAGGATCACGAGGGAGGGTCGAGAGAGAAAAGAGTTTCGAAGATTGAGGCCAGGGAGAAGTGCAGAGAGTTGAGCGAGAAGAGAGTTTTTTTTTTTTAATAATATTTTGGGATCCCATGGAGCTAGGTGACTTTTTTATTTTATATTTTGATGAGATAAGTAAAAAATTATTTATATTTTTTAGAAAGGGAGTTCATATGTAATTTTTTGGAGTCAAATTGTTGTGAGTTTCCAATTACGTTAATTGGTAATGTCTCTTGCCGTTCAATAAAAAAATTTAGGTTCAAACTTTACCTACATAAAAAAATGTTTTACTTTGATAATAAAGAATAATTATCAAAGTTAAAAATCTATCGCACATCTGTGTGTATATATACATATATATTAAAAATTAGAGAAGTCGTGGTCTCCCTGGTCTATTTGAAATTGTTTCTGTCTCTATGTGAATAATAATTCACTTTCAAAAGGTAATTAGATTCATGCACATAATTGTAGGGAAAGTATGATTGTCTAGGCTATGCTCTCTTTTTGACAGTTGATTTTATTTGGTTAAAATTCAAGCTTCCTTGGCTCTTGAGGTGTCATCATGCCGAACTGCCGATACAGCCTTACATCAAATTATACAAGCTAGTTAATTTCTTTCTCTTCCTCCGCTCCTATCCTCCTACTCAAAACATAAATTAAAAAAAAATAAACACCTAATTGTAAAGCTAGTATGTTTTTTTTATTGTATCAAGAAATCTGGCACATGAAAATTGTGAGAGATGGCGTAAATGGGGTTTTAACTTATATTAGATAATGCTAAAGACTAGAGCATATATTTAAAGCGGTACAAAAAGTCTCATTCCTCTCTAGAGTCTCCACAGGAGCCCCTTATTTAGAGCATCCACAGCAGTGGAGCTAAAAATTTAGCAATTTAGCTCCACTAAAAGTTACTTTATCTATTTTACCTACACACATGCTGTAGCAGTGGATCTATTTTAGCTTTCAACACAATAAAATAATATAAACATCACAATAAAATAATATATCTACCACAATAAAATAATACATCTCACTACAATAAAAACACCACAATAAAAAAGGTAATGTGAACACAAAATAAAAAATTATTTTTTTTTTAGCTCTCATGAACAGTGCACATCTATCTATAGATGTGCACTGTAGCAATGAGCTAAAAAAATATAGATTTAACTCCACTGCTGCATGCTTCTTTTTGGTGTTTTGGTGGAGCTAAAATAGCTATATAGCTATTTAGCTCCACTGCTGCAAGTGCTCTTACGAGGAAGGTGGCAGACGAAAAGTGAACATTGAGGTTTGAAAACTTGACTAATCATTTTTTTTGTTTGTTTATCAGTGTTTTGTATCATTTGACTAATAATGAGAGTAATTTGACACGCAAACCTTATCTTTTCAATGTCTCTAATTGGCTTCATATATAAAGTATCTCTTTTTTAGAAATATAAAGCATCTCTTTAGTCGGTTAGCAACAAAAGTACCTTTAGTTATGTTTGGATATGGCTTATTGTTGAAAACTAAAAATATTGCAGTAAAATAATTTTTAAATATATGAATAGTATCATGAGACCTATTTTTAATAAAAATTTTGCTGAAAAAAGTTTGTAGGTTCTGTGAACAGTACATGAGACCCACTAACAGATACAAACGCGCAACGCAACCATTGAAAACGCTATCCAAACTCCACCTTAGGGTTTATTTGGATATTACTTATTACTGAAAATAAAAAATACTGTTGCAAAATAATTTTAAAATGTTTGAATAGTACTATAAGACCCAATTTTAAATAAAAATTTGTTAAATTAGGTATTTGTAAGTCCTATGAACAATGTACGAGACTTACTATTTTCCAGCAAAACACAAAAACGCACTAAAAACATGCGTTCCAAACGAACACTTTTGGGTCTGTTTGAATAAATTAAATAAACTAAAACGTGCACATATATTTTGTTTAATTTTTTTTTTTACGGAAGATTTTTTGAGTACAGTGACTTGTTTCAACCCACTTTTTCCAAGGGTTCTCTGAAAATGGTTGAAACAAACGCGCGAGTGCCGGAGCATCCAGCCTTTCATTCGTCGGGTCGGGTTTCATAGTCCTATGATACGTCCTCTTCAAGGAGCTTCGCAAGTTCTCTTTCAAGCTCCTCTTTCTCGGAGTTCATCTCATCTCCGACTATTGGTTGAGGCGCGGTGGTCGGCGATCCTATCTCCGACGACGACCAGCCGTTGATAGTCAGAGCCCTCTCCTCGACCCCTTTGTCCGATTACAGGTCTCTCTCTCTGTTTGTTTCCCGAGAAAAAAAACATTGAATTTGGAAATTACCTAGTAGAACTTTGCAAAGAATTTTTGGTGTTCTCTCTTGTTTTCTCTCTCTCATTCTCTCCATTGATATTTCTCTTCCCCGCCAATAATATAATTTGGGGCTAGGGTTTGGATGCTTTGGAAATGGAATTACATACCAGTCCTTTGGAATCTGAAGTCTGGGTTGGATGTATGAGGTTTGAACATATTACATTGACGAAATGCTTAAAAATGGAGTTGGTAAGTGTTAATGGTGTAGTATTTCAATAATATCAATTTAAGTATGGGTTGGATCTATGAGGTTTTTTTGTGTTGCTGTGTTTGTTAATTTTAGGTTTCCTGTGGAAACGAGCATTGGTTTATCAATAGTATCAATTTAACTTTTGCTTGGTTTGGGTCATTGTAGTTCAATGCTCTGTTCAGCTTCTTTACATTGCAGAGATTTTTTACACTCATTTTGTTTATAAAACTTACTAGAGCTTATGAATTTTATAAATTCATTTTCAAATTATGTAGCTTGGAATTGGTAATCTATTTTTCCCTTATATTTGTTATTGTTCTGTTCCAATGAATACAAAGCCTGCATTCTTATTTCTTTTTGATAAGATGTTTATGTCTGACCTGAAAGTATTAACTCGGTGTAGTTATGGCATGGTGTTGATGCATTATAAACTTGTAAGACTTCCTGTACTGCTGGAAAATTCACCATTTGAGTATGTGGGTAATGGGAATAAGACCTTCCATCTGAGTTAAAATTTTGATTGCAGATATGGGCAATTTGACATTTAAATGATGGCTTCCAAGTTTTCATGAAGCATACCTTTACATTAACATTAAAATTAATTACTATGGATTAATGCTGTAGAAAAATGTGCTTAGGTTCAGTAAGTGTCATCTGTAATAATTGCTTATGAGGCTGCTGAATATATCCTTTTGCTACTGATTATATAGTCATTTGTAAAATGAGCTGAGTCTCCTTATAAGCATTAGAAGTTGCTAGCATAGTTCTCCATTTTTATTCTCAATTTGAGGTGGGCAAAGAGCTTTTTTTGCTAAATGAGGTCATGTTTCTGTTGTTTAATGGTCCTGCCTTATGAACAAAATAGTTTCATCTTTAATTTTATGTGGCCACACACCCATGCTTTGGATTATGTGATGCAGTTTTCTCTTTTTCTTTCCCTTTATGGATACAAGTCCTTCCTAACTCAATTTCTGCAAATTGTTTTGATATGTTAAATTCCTACGTTCTCATCTGTTTCTTTTGTTTTGGCTCTATTCTTGTCATTGTTCAGTCCAAAAGCATGTGCAGCAAACTTGTGGAAGAGTGCCAAAGCTGCTCCACAGGTTTATACAGCATTCACTCTTCGGATTTTCTGCCTGTTGTTAATTTAATTTTAATATATTAAAATTTTGTTTTGTGCAGGCAGCTGAGACACTGAGGATTACTGCTACCGAGTTGTACAAGCTGCAGATTGCAGATGATGTTATTCCTGTAAATGATCCCTTCTTTATTCTATGCAGCTGTTTCTCTTCTATTTCTTACTTTCAGCGACTTTCATCTGCCCTAGTGTAGAAACCATGACCAATTTGCACCTTCTCCAAACAATAAAATGGGACGAGACATGGCTTTTTGCATGCATATTTGATGAGTGAATAGTTATTCTGTTTGATTGCTTGAAGTTTGTTCTGGTTGTGTTTTGGTAGATCCTGCTACTTTTATTTATGTTTTCCTTCTAATTGATCCATCATAGTGAAGATGTCTAAAGTGGGGCAAAGTACTGATTTGTGTTATAAGGTATGTTTCACAGGGATTTATGGGACTGACTTTTTGTGGTATTTGGCTGGAATTTTTGGGTATTTTGTGTTGTTTCTCTTGATTAAAGTTTTATACCACTTGTTAAAATTGTTTGAACTTGTATGCCAAAACCCAATATGCCACATCTCATTGCTTTGATTTGTGTTGTTTCTCTTGATCACATCGATCCAATGGTAGAATTTGACTGTCTGGAGGCAGAGGATATCTAAATTTATTAAAATTTAAATTAAACACGAGTTTTTGGATCTGGTGATATTTCTCTTCATTATATATATGTGTGTGTACACATGAACCTTACATATACGTGAAAATGATGTTGCATATACCCATTAATTGCTACTACCTTCTATATAGGAGGACATGTTGAGGATCTTTAAGGTCATACATAAATGAAGGATCTGGTTATAAGGCAATTTACATTAAAGATACCGAGAGTAGTCTTCCTTGTTTGTTAAGCATGTTTGGTGGAATAATAAGTTTTGATCCCAACTCATCTATGCGCAATTCAGCTTTCAATGAAATAAAAAATGGGACATCACTAATTAATGTGGCTATGTTAATCATTGGACTGTGATATTTACATGTATAACATAGGAGGAAACAAGAAGAAGAAGAGGTAGTTGATGAAATGAAAAAAGATCCTTTTGAAAAAGTATTTCATGCCTCATGATTAAGAGTTATTCATTTGATCTTTTAATGTATAAAATATTATATCGCTGCCATACACGAGTTGGTACCTACCTAGCACAAAGTTCATGGATCTTGTGGGGTTGGAATTCAAGTGGGCAGAATAGTTAGTAATCCGATTTTTAACCATTCCCCACAGTATATATAGTCTTGCTTACAAAATGTATAGAATTTTCTATAAAATAATATACAAAAATTTCCATAATATTGAATATATACACCTTTAACTTTATAATATTTAATCCAAACCTTTTAGTGCATCTATTTCAAATGGAGACAAATTCTATATAATTTTCTTTTTTATTTAGAAAATGAAAAATTATATATTTGATTCATATAGAAATGAAACTAATCTAATTGGTACAAATTTAATTATTACTATTTTTTTTTGAAAACTATTATTATTAATATTTTGGAAAAGTATACAAAACCCTTCCTAAGGTTTATTTATAGAACACTTAACCCCCTAAAGTTTTGAATGTAACACTTAAATATCCTAGTGGTATTGTTTTATGTATAAAACATTAAATATCCATTAAAATAAACAATGAGTTGCATATGTGATGACATGTATGCATCCATATTTAAAATTAATTACAGTTTCATATAAAACAATACCACATGGGGAACAAGATCTTCTCAATTTCAAGTTTGTTCCCTTTCGTCAATTTCAATATTAAGATTTTATTTTTTCGATTCAACAATGTATACACTACCATATTATTTAAAAGTTTTAAATGATATGACAGTTTGTTGTTGTTGTTGTTTTTTTTTTTTTTTTTTTTGAGAAAGGACCATTTGTTGTTTGTACATCTTTATATTTCAAATTTAAATGGGGTCATTAAAAACAATAGGATATGGAGTTTAAGTGTTGCACTCAAAATCTGAAGGAATTCTGTGTTTGCAGGAAAGATTACATGGTGGATTTGGATACTTTTCCCTTACTATGTTCAAACAGATTGATTGGTCATCTTTCTAACTTCTATTATTTGATAAATGGCATTAATTCCACCCAAAGATTACGATTTTTCTTTTTCTGGAATAGATGCAGAAAATTCCAACATGGTATGCAGTTTTTTTTCTTGTGTAAAACAATCTCTAGCTTGTTGGTAAATGTTAGTTTTCAAGTACCCAAAGCAAGCTTGAGTTGTGGAACAATGGAAGACTAAATAAAATTTGTAAGTAATTATGCTAGTCCTTTAAATTACATATTATGTTGGTAGTCCCATATCTCTACTTAAATGGTTCTCACCAATTTCCCACTTTCTAATTGTTTGCTTACAATATATAGTGCAAAACTCAAATGGTTTGCCAAGCCAAATTAGTAAATACAAATCCAAGGCATATGAGAAAGTGCAAGTGTGCAACCCAATTGGTGAAAAATATCAAGGGAAACCTATTTAGACTTTAGGAACAAGCCATTACTAACAAGCTAGACTGGCTAGTAAGCGTCTGGAAGGTATTCGATGTCACGTTTTGAGCAGAAATTACGATTTTTCTTATCTTGTTTGTGCCATTTAGCATTCCAGGAGATGAGAGAATCTCACTCCTCAACTCATACAACCAACTAATAATCATGCTCCCACGCTTAAAAAACTTGCACAAATTTGAGGCCACTAATGTATTATAAAGACATACGTTTTCATCAGTATTAATACGTTATATATATATATATATATATATATATATATATATATATATATATATATATATATATATATATATATATAGCCTTAACTTAATTCTATATATTGAATGAAAGAAGAAGAAGAAGAGGTTTCTTGCCTTCATCATTAGCAAGACGCCCTGATTTTTTAAACTTTGGTTACTACAATGCATAGAAGAAGTAAGAGCTTAATGAGTGCCAAGACGATTCTTGAATTTTGAGCTTGCCTTGACATCTTCTACTTCAAAGACCCGGTGTTCCTTAAGGTTTGTGAGAGTGGGGTGGGGGGGGGTGCTTTTTCTTTTGGAAGAAAGAGAACGAATAGGGATTTGGTTTTGTGAAGTTGTGAGACAATAATTGCAACATTTATCATCTATTAAGATTGTTATCTACGTTCATTGACAAAGACCTAGCTGACAGTGACAAATCAAATACTGTTTTTGCATGCTACGAGCAAAATTAATTATGATATTAACTCGTACAAATACTTAGTATTCTCTTCATAATTTTTATTTAGATAAAATACAAAAGTGACCTAAGTTTGGATTAATTATATAACACTGTGACTTTTCAGAAATATTCAATTTATTCCCTAAGCACAAATGACACTTAACACAGTTTGAAGTTCCATGCTACACCAAGTAATCTGTTTCCTCCTCCATTTTGGTTGCTATGCATCTATTTTGACATATCTAGTCACTTCCTAGTGCATATAATAGTCAAAATGCAATCACTATGAGGCATGTGCAATCAAGAGTTGTTCGTCATATGCAAAAGGGTTCTTTTATGAGATTCAATTTTAACCCATTATTGAGACAAACTTTAAACATGTGTGATGTCAAATCTCCTATCCATCATAGCGGCTGGAGAAACTGGAGGTCATGCAAGGAGCAACTCAACCACCTATTAACTTGATCACAATTTAGTTTTTCAACGAAAAAGGGCCCAAATACTTTCAAGTATCATTTGTATTTAAGGAGCAAATTGGATATTTTATTTTTAAAAAGTCTTGGTAGTGCTCAGCATTAACCCGATGGGTGGTTTTTGAATTTTACTACTTTTATTTTTATGGTTTCCTTATCTTTTCTTATTAAGAATCTTACCTTTGCAATGTAAAGAATATTGATTAAAAAATTAAATTCATTATTTTATTTAATAAAATTAAATTTTTTGACAAAATTATAGTTTATCGTGTTCTTTTAAAGAAAAAAAGATATAAAATTGTCAAGTAGTAACAAAAAATAGTTAAAATTTAAGTATAAAATCACGTGTTCTAATTTTATGATATTGATTTTTTTTTAAAAAAACTTGTAAAACCGTTTTATTTAATATTTTATTTTGAGAATATAATTTGTCTATGTGGTTGTGTTAGTGGGAGCAAATTTGATTGACTAATTTAAATTTCTCAACTTTCTTTTATTTTATTAATTTGTTTCATTGTTAAATAATTTTCTATTAGCTAATTTAATTACTTTAAAAAATGAGAAATGATATATCCACAACATTTTCATAATATTTTTACAACAAATTTTAAGTGGCAAATTATTACTAGTTGTTATTGTTAGAGTAAAAAAGTAATTTTAATATTAGATTCAAATTTAAACCAATAACAACTAACCACCTATATATAATTTGTTGTAAAAATATTGTGAACGTATATAACATCTCTCTTAAGAAATACTGTATATATTCTAGGTATAAATATTGATAGAAATAATTTGGCAATATGTCGGTCATATCTATACAACAAGGCACCCAATAAATATGAACAGAACGCAATTTTAAATTTTTTTTATTTTTTATTCTTGCTCTTTATTTTTCGCTAATGCTACTGTAAGTTTAAAATTTCTTGATGTATTTCATGTTAATATAGTTATTTTATAATGTATTTTTTATTTTATTTTTAAGTCTAATGATCAACGTACACAGGGTGCCCCCACTCCAATTAATAACCCTAGCCGTGTGGGTTACTAGATTTCTCAACTTGTTGGGCGCATTCCAAATAATAACAAGTCAACCCTAGTCCCTAGCTGAATCCTAGTACTGTTTGCTTCATGTCCAAACCGACTTACTTGCCTCAGGCAAGGCCTTCCAACCCTCTCTAAATATAGTATATATTTATAACCCTAGCTGCTCCGAAGTAAAGTACTAACTCTGAAGAATTGAATCGGTGCTTCATGATCATGGAGAATCTCGTCAAAGAAGAACAAGGTTTCCCCAAACCAGTGGAAGAAGAGTACTGCCCCTGTCCGAAATCAGTGTGCAATGCTGTATGCGCGGTGGTGTTTTTGTTTTCTCTTAAGGTAAAGGGGTTTTTGGACACACCACTATTACAGATATGTGCTAATTTTGCACTCGTAGCAGTGTTGTCTCATGTAGTGTGTGATTACACGATGATCCTTGTTAATGCTTTGCGGTCTAAATTTTCTGAAAACACCAACACCAACACCAACACGTCAATAAATTTAAATAAAGTGTTCTTGAGGCTTGTTGCTGCTTTCTCGTTGCTCGTGTTGTTTTTGTTTTTCTCGAATTTCGGGAATATCAGGTGAGTGATTTTCTTTTCCATATATCTTATGGATAAATTTCTTCTTTCCCTGGTTGCTGAAAATATATTACTAAAATTCTTGAATTTTACTTCCAAAAGATCCCAACTTGCTGGAGAGGCCATGTCGACTAATATTGTGCCGGCGGTACACAGTCATCGTGGGACTTCCAGGTGATTTCTTTTCCATGTTGTTCTTATTTTCCTGAACAAAATTTTTATACATGTTAATGAATTAAAAAAAGAAGAAAAAGAATAAAACTTAATTCTTTGTTTTATGGATAAATTTCAGAAAGGCTTTTGTATGGAGGCTATAATATATGTTAAATTCTTTTTTGTTGCTGAAAATATTTATTGTTAGTTTTATTGAAATTTGTTTCCAGAAGATCCAATCTTGTAGATGTGGCAAAAGAGTTCATGCCAACTAAATACCTTGACCCGGTATGGATTTCTATATCTATATGTTAGTTTTATTATTTATGTCTGGGAACACTTTTAATTTTAACAAATAAAATTTAAAAATACTTTTGGACTCAGTACCCAAGGAACAAGATTGAACACAGAATTGATAAGTGGAAACCTCAAAATTCCAATCTTATTAATAACTGGAAAGCTCAGTTTTACAATCTTATTCATAAGTGGCAAGATTACAATCCTATTGATAAGTTGCAAGCTCGGAGCTACAATATTGAGAAAGGTTAGTGGACTCACTCTTGATTTCTATGTTATTTAGGGACTAATAAGTTAAAGTTCATTTTCTGGGTGGCTTCATTGTTAGATTAGAAAATTGATCTACTTACAATTCTATTAACAAGTGTTAAGTGTCCTATAGTTCAATTGGTTGATACCTCTTAACATGTTCATGATATTCAAAGTTCAATTCCTCCGATTATAACTGTCAGACTTTTCATTTAGTTAGGTACATATTTCTTTTTCTTTTAAGAGGTCAAGGCATGTTAATAGATGATATATCATATATAGTGTTAAGGATGAGTGAACATTTTTGAAAGGCACCCATGAATTAGGCCAATATATCATCGTCTCTATGTGTGTTACGAAATGTATTGGACCAGTACATTTCACTTTTCTCACCATTTGTAAACTTTGTACTTTTGCAGCACAAACAAAGCGTAACTACCGGAGCTATCAAATCTGTAGATGCTGTGTGAAGGTTACTGCTTATGAAGACTGAGCAATATTGGCTTCAATTCCATATTGAAGATTGAAGCTGAAGCAAAATTAAAGTTTTCTGCTAAGACAAAGTTTGAACAGACAAACAAAGAACTTTGATTTGTAGGGTATATTTTTTATAAAAAGATTGAAGAATGGTAGGGTATTTTGGTCTTTAGCAAAAGGACACCCCCATATTTGGAGGATGTAATGTATTCCAAATGATTTACTTCAATAAAACTTTTAATTTCTTACCTTCTTCAATATATATATATGAGGGGTCTAAGCGTGACACCTAAAAATAAAGATGTAATCCAAGTGTATTTTACCCTTTGCTTTTGAAAGATCATTATTATCACTCATAGCTGTCATAGGAACTCATAATTTTAGGGACTAGATTTTTTTTTTTTTAGGTTTAAAAGGCAATTCATTAACAAAACTACATAGACACGATAGGCATTGTATTGGCATAGCACCTTACATAGTACACACCATTGACATCAGAGATTACAAAAAAAGAAATATCAGGCGATGGAGGGTTGTTAAACATTTCAAAACTTTCCAGTTGCAAGCGTCCCCTCTTAGCCATTGAAATTTGCTGAGAGGGGACCTACAATCATTTTATAAGGATGAATAAGCTCTAATAAGCGTCAAGTTAGAGATAACAAGGTTCGCAACTTTTGCATCAAGTTTTGCTTCTAGGCATCCCCATTTGATATGCTAATAGCATACCATCCCTTATAGCACTAGCATTGGGAGGTGTAAACACCCCCCCAATTGCTATTTTACAGTCTAAGCCACCCAAAACTCACTCCATCCGAGTTTGTAAACTTAAAAAAATTTGTAATCTATGAATAGTAAGCATATATGCAACTGATCATAGGTTGTAAACAAAATATTATTTTAATATGTGATTGTGTGTAAAGAGAAAAAAGGAGTGGAGGAAAAAAATGGAATAATACTTTTTATTATTTTATTAGGAAGTTTATATTATTTTATTGGGTTGTATGTAAAAATAAAAACTAAGATGTAAGGTAAGTTATAAAATAGATTGGTAAAATAGAAAAAGTAACATTTGAGAATGCAAAATTTTTTTTTTTTTTTTTTTACATCCCCGGATGCTAATTCTCTTATAACCCAAAATTCAGCCATCACGCTCGTGGTATTGCCTATGCCCCGACTGAATCCTTTCAACCATGCTCCCCGTGATTTTGGATTAGTTCCCTCCAGCAGCTCTCCCTGAATTTCATTAAAATAAATTATTTTTGTAATTTGGATTTTTTTATATAAAATAATAATAAAAAATTTATGCCCCACTGCATGCCCAAATAAGAAGCCGTTGTATGCTAGCTTTATGATCATCATGGAGAGTTTCGTCAAAGAAGATGAATACTGCCCAGTGCCCCTGCCCGAAATCAGTGTGGAATGCTATACACATGATTTTAACATTTCGCAAACATGGGGCTTTAATAAAAACCTCTCTCTCAGGCCCATCATTTAATTTATGGGCTTTGCGTGGTCGCTTAGCCCGCAGTTCTATGCGAAAAGGTGTGCAAACCAGACAACAGTCTTCTCTTTTTCTTCTTTGTTTTTCCTCAAGTGAATATATCAAAATATAAAAGTTTATATGCAAACTGGTTCAGAGAAAATTCCCTTAAATAAAAAATTTAATGAATCATATAATTTGCTTAAATAATTCACATGAATAATTTTATAAATCACTATAAAGTGGATTAAAAAATATTTCTCCAAATTTGATTCAAACAATACAACAGGTCCAGTTTGATTGGCCATGGGCAATGGTCAACACCAAACACATTCTCTCAAAATAATTCAAGGTTTTTTTTCTCTCCAAAGAATCTTGACTAGAAATAATTAGATGGTTGCATGGTTGAAGTTTCTGGACCAATTTGCGTGGTATAATTGAGTAGTCATATCAAAGTACTATAGACTACCTCATGAATGTACTGTGTCTAACTACAATACCCAACTTCTACTGGGTCAAGCCTCTATCCGTGATGTCAATGTCATAATAAATTAAAAAGAAGTAATATATTCAGATTTAGTTAACTAATAAATGAAAAATAAATTAACATCTATGATCTATTTAATGAAGTTAATATTTTTCGATACATTTCAACTAAATCATATATCAAAATGGAGTTCAATGTTCTTTAAAATCGTGAATCATCTATACTTGATTTTGTATCAAATTCTACAACAATTTTCCTTTCAATGATTATCCCATATTTGTGGATGCAATTCAGAACCATACTCTAATAAACTAATATCAATTTTTCAAAATTTTGGATGAAAATTTCAAAATTTCATACCATGGTTGGCCTCCTCCTCGGTCAAGGACCTTGATATTGGTGGTCACTTAGTTAAGTGGCAGCATTGTGCGTTTGGGCTTTACTTAAAAAAAAAAAATGTTTTTATTTTTATTTTTACAAATAATCTAATTTTCAATTTTAAAAAATAAACTAGCTTTTAATTTTTTGTCAAGTAAACTTTTAGAAAAGAGGTTCATATGTAATTTTTTTGGCAAAAATGCAAATTTATGTTTGCTAATTTTGAAAAAAAAAAAATTTTAATCCTTTAAGTTTGGAGTTGTTAATTTAGTCCAATAACTTTACCCTAAAATTATCTTAACCCTTTAAGGATTAAATAACTAAAATGTTTATTATGAAAAACTTCAAACTTACAAATAAAATGATTTTTAAGAAAGACCCATCACTTGTTATAAATGCAACGAGCCACATAATCCCCACTACTAATAAATATTAGGACGAATAATGAGAAAGTCAATGAATATGAATGTAACGGCTCTTAAGAAACCATCCATAATCAATTACTAAACTGATATTTATTATTATATATTTAAAAGGTCAAATGTAGTATTTATTATTACTATACATCTATTAAGTCACATAAAAAAAATGTAGTATTTATTGTTTCATAAAAAAATAATATTTATTATTACTATACTTCTATTGAACATGTAAGGACACAATTCAAATTCCCAAACCACGACTAGGAGGAAAATGGGCTTAAAAGGCCTTTCTTCACAATGAATTTGTAGAGGATGGGTTTATAATTTAGATTTTAAGGATGGCTTTAGACAATCACAAAAAGAACGGGCTTTGGGCCCAATGGAACAAAACAAAGAATTGTTTGCAAAGAGTAATATTGAGAATTCCTCCTCTTTTAGATGGACGATTCTAATAGTATTTCTCGAGTGTGGATACAAATAATGTTTATCATACACTTTTTCTTTCTCAAAAGGCCTCTCCCTTTTCTTCGTATGCCTTCCCTCCTATTTATATTCCTCCTCTTCTCTTCATCATCTTCCACTTTATGGCCGCGACCCTCATTTTTTGGATACTTGTCCCATCCATTCTTCCCTAAAGCCCGGCAGGATTTTGGGACCAAGTTCCAAGCTCTATGCTCGATGTCCCATCCTTCCATCTCTATTACTTGTATTATTTACGGTGGTCTTTAATATATGGGCGGTGGTAGCGGCTTTACTTTAGACATTCCACCGCTCTTCTGCTGTCCTCCATTATCTTGTGTATCCTCGGCTTAACATTCCGAGGCCAAATCGACTCCTCGGACGGTATGGGACACTTAAACACTCCACGATCATTTTGATGTTTTCGGATTTGGGTTTCTAGCCCAGGCCTTTGTTGGGCCGTCCATTATAAATTACGGGCCCGATACCCCTACAATAGCCCCTCGAGATTCTTTATTTTTCTTTCACCTCGGGAGGAAAATAGGATCTCGATTTAAAAGACCTTTTCACCTGCGGGATTCGGAATATTTACTAACGGAAATAACTTCGAATTACCCACCGCGTGTTCCGATGCTTCGGTATGCGAAACGCCCCGAATTTATTATTGGCGCTTCTATGTCCCCCACGTTTCATTGATATGACATATATCCAACGGTCGAGATCGATTCCGTGTTGAGGCGGGAATTTGCCCGCTTAAAACACCTTTTGACATATAAATACTAATTTTCTTCAAACTTCCTCACACTACGAAACCGATAACGTACACCTTACACTTTCCATCTCCCCGTACTCTCTCTTTCTATCGAGTACTCTGTCGATAGGAGTGACGTGCTTTCTTCTTTTAAAAGTAAGTTCTTCAATACTCTTTCCCCTCCTTATCGGCTTTTGTTTCTTTTGTTTCTTTTCCTTCCTGTCTTCTCCTTTCTTTGTGTCTTTCATCCTCGGCGTAGTTAGTTTTCTTCCCACCTCCCCTTTTTTTAAAAAAGAATGGGTAGGTTCGCGTCCACAGTAGATTCGAACGAAAAAATAGAGCGAGTTTAAGGCTAAGTACAAAATTCCCTCGAATGTATCCATTACGTCTTGTAACGAGGAAGAGTATTATACAAAAAGAAAAATGGGGAAGTCGTAATCCCGATGATTGCGTTCATCGAAGGGGGAATGAAAATCCCATGGGAACCGTGACTAGGGATTATTTTAGGGCCTTTAGATTAGCTCCCACCCGAGTGCGCCCCCAAATGTCTTTAGGATCCTAGGTTCCATAGATGCCTTAAATGAGAAGATGAACTTAGGGCTCACTCACCACGACGTGAAGCTGGGTTTACAACCTCCATTACCTAAGCAAAAAAGATGAGTATTACCTAAAATCTAGATACCCCGAGGTTAGGCTAATTCAATGTACGCTTTGAATCAAATAAGGGCCTAAAAAACGACTTCCGATCATATCGGGAAATTGGCACGACGGCCTCCCCCGTCCGACAAGGGAAGGGACTCGAGGTGAAATTTCTTTTACATACTATTATCCTCTGTCTTTTTACTTATTCTTACCCTCTCTTATTTGGACAACTCTACGGAATCCACACGCCGCGGATCGTCATCCCAATCTCGTTGACTTCGGACGGTTGGATAGGATCCTACAAGGCGAGGTTTTTGTGCATGCGACGGTCAACTCCGAGCGGCTCATCGATCCTCGGCTACAATCCAATATCCAAAGCCTTTCGGGCGCCGAAGTGCGTGATCAAAGCCCACGATCCTCGTCTTCCTCGGATCGGTGTTGCGCGTCGAGGGTTTTTTGCTACCGGAGGGTGCCATTCCTCGAAGGCACCTTGGTCACCCAACCAATCCAACCACCACCATTCGTTCAGTTGGGATTCCCACGGTGCCTCTCCACAAATTTAACATTTGGGGAAGCCGCGCCCCTCTCACTCATTTGTAAAGGAAGAAGAAGAAGAAATAGTTGAGGTATCGAGATTCCGAGGACGATTTTGAGGTTTTTAATCAACCCTACTCTCACGAAGATTCAACTTCCATCCTCGGCACCTCTACCCATATCTCAAAGGCTACCTTGAAGAACTTGACACTATGGGCATCCAACGAAAGACTAAGCCCGAGTTTGAAGGATGTCCTTGAGGGCAACGATAAGGCCCCCGAGTCCAAGAACCACCAAAAGAGGTGCGCCCTCGGACTCAAGAAAAGTGCCGACAAAGGCCACTGAAGCTAGGCTTCCTCCTCCTCCCCCATCCTCCCACGAGCCAACGCGCCAACATAGGCCGATCTCAAAGAAAAGAGAGATCGGCTGAAAGGAAAGGAAGTGGTGGAGCGCAGGAAGAACTCTGTCTCCAAGGAGACCGAGGTGGAAAAGGGTGCAAAGCGAGGCCCGCACCATACGGACTAGGTCGGAAAGAAGAACCGACCAACGGGCGGTCGTACGCGCCCTGTATGGCTTCACGACCTTTCTATGGACGACGAGGTCATTACCGTGGATGCGTCCATTAGAAATTCTCTCGATGAAGGGACGGCGGCATGCGTCGCGGATGCTTTGGAGCGAGCCTTGCGTTGCTCCCGAGGATATGATTGAGGCGAGAAAGAAAAGGGACCACACGTATTCATGACTTTGAAGAAGGAGCTTGCAATGGTGAGTTTTCTCTAAAACCTTGACTTTTGTTTTTATTTCCTATATATATCCATATGTCTAAGTTTTATATGTTTTGTTCGTAGGCCGTTCAATCGCACCGCGGGGCGAAGAGATTGCCATTAATTCCTACAAGTCTCGAGGGCCGAGGAGTCCGGGCGTGAAACCGCTCAAAAGATCTCGGACCTTCATAAGAAGAACCCGGGACTTCATGGTAAAGGTTAGGGAAGGACACGGACAAAACCAATGGTTAAAGGGGGTGAACCCTTGAATGTCCTAGAAGCGCCGATGTTGGAAAAATGTCAAAGATTAAGGCTGTCACCTCCACATTAAAGACCCTGCACCTACCACCCTGGCCGCATTTATGGGGAAGTGACACCTGAACAGTGGAAGAGAAATTTCTGGTTACTATTCAAAGGCTCTGAGAAAAGAAATATCTAGGCTAAGGGGGAGGTGAGGCAACACGTGTACAAAGTATTCAAAAGAGTAGTATTTAAAGAGCAATCTAAGACAGAAAAGGGGGACGGACTTTTTGTAACCTAAAAAGAAAAGAAACAAAGAGAGAGATAATATAAGAACAATTCTCGGCTTATGTCCGAGGAAGCTAATTTACTATACTCCTTGTTGTTTCCAAGTATTTGCAATCTTTAGTTTGTCATTTAATCCTCACACGCTTCTAACCTGGGTTTCAAGCCCACACTCTACAAATTCATATTGTTTAAGGCTCATTGGGCCTGAGCCCATAACTGTTCTTGGAGCCAGGTGCAACTGTGCACTTACAGTTACTATACTTCTATTGAACACATCAGCGGTAATGCCATTATTTTCTTTCCGTTAATAAACAAAATTATTTTCTTTCCATTCTTTTTCTATTAGTTTTTTTAACGATTTCATAGTTTACACTTTAGCTTCCATAACACCCACTCTCCATTGTTTTCAACTTCTCATGTAAGCTGTGATATCTCAATTTGATTGATTGTATGTGTTGTGGGTGTGTGATGAGTATCACATTAGGCATTTACTAGATAGATCTAGGTTTTACTAACAACTAAAAGTCTCAATTGTGACTAGTCTTTTTGAGGTATAGTACATATGTGACTATCTTTTTTTCTTGGGTTGTTACATATGGTATTAGAGCCAACTCGATAACCTTTTGTGGGATTAGAGACACTACCCCCAAAAGGTAGGCTCTAACAAGGATGTTAGGGATTTAAGTGGAGGGTGACTGTAATATTCTAATTTGATTGATTGTGTGTATTGTGTGATGAGTCTCATATTAGGCATTTACTGGTAGATCTGGACTTTATTGACAACTGCAAAAGTCTAAATCTAAATTATGACTGATCTTTTTGAGGTATAAGGCATATGTGGTTAGTTCATTGGGTCATTACATAACTATGTAAATTCAATTTCTAGTTTTCTACAAGTCTGCGTGTGTGAACTTATCTATGTTTTTTGGTTCTAAAATTTGATTCAACGATGAATACCCACTTGCCTTGTGATCTTGCAAAACTGGTAGATGATTTACACACGGAGTTGTCTTTATTTGTTTGTTTTTGTTTATGTTTTTTTTTTTCATTTTTATTTATTAATATTTGAATACATTGAAGGGGATTGTGATCATATGTGTTAGTCTCTACTCTTTTATGTGAAATCATGTAAAAAGTCGGATGTTACATCACTTGATTGGAGGGTGTAAACATAAGTGGTTACGCCACTTGATGAATTTAATCTTATCTTTCAAAGCATTGTCTCCAACAAGGTATACGCGTCAAGCATTGACTTAAGTCTTGAAAGTTGGATATATCAATTCACTATTACTTTAGGCGGAGATTTCATTGGTCAATAGTCATTGCTCCCAACTTGTATGGACAATTAAACTAACTTGTTTGTTTTCCTTAAAAAAAAGAAAAAAAAAAGAAACAGCATTATTCAAATAATTGGAAGATCATAAGTGACAAAATGAAGAATGTATGGTAGCACATACTCCATCCAAACTAGGGAAAATGATGGATGCCTAGTTCAAATAACAAACTGAGTAGCCCTTCACGCCGCCAAAGTCTCTAGCACCTCCACTGATGAAGGTAAATCAATTTTCTCAAATAAGGCTGCTATCACTTTGCCACTCCCATTTCGAACTATCACCCCAATTTCTACTTCATTGGCATCCTCAAACACAGCCACACAACATTCTCAATACGAGAACTAAAGGCTTTTCACTCCGAATTTCTGAACTTGAGACTCTTGTCCCTATGATCCTCCTCGCAGAGAAGATAATACCCAATCTTGACTGAGTAAGTGTCATTTTTGCTTCACGGCCAAATCACACAATCTGTCTGACTAGTAGCACAAATCAGGATAGCTTTTATCCATTGAGCTTCAAAGGGAAGGAAGTGTAGATCAATCGAAGAGTTGTTCCACCATCCCGATTTAGGATCAATCAAATAGGATACAGTAGAATCAACAAGAATATTAGTTCGACATGACAAAATTTTTTATGGAGTATCACCAGGCAACCAATTATCGCCATAAATCCAAATACTCCTACCATCCTCGATTCTCCAAAGCATCCTAATTGTAAAATCACTCTTAATCTCTCAAACAAAACTCTCTCAATCTCACTGTAATCAAGTCAGAAATGAAAACAGAGACAAAGAAAAAAGATGAACTGCAAGAACTCTATTATTATTGCTATTGAAGAGCACAATACAATACAATCTACAATACAAGTGAATAGATATTTATACACCAGAAAAGGAAGAAGAGAAAAGCCCAAAAACGTTTGGTATAACAGACTAGTAACCACCTCACACGATTCATAACAGACTCTTACACATGCGTGGGATAACTGATTTTTCAATAACTGATTCAAGATAAAATGACACCATTGGGTTTTAAAGAGAAACGACACCATTGCATTTTAGGCGTGTTTTATACTTAAGTTCTTTAGCAAACGACATCGTTGGAATAGTGACTGCTTCTCCTTCAAGATTTGAATTTGAACTGCTTACACTGTCATCCCCCCTCAAACAAATGGGGAACTTCCACATGAGTTTGGAAGTAAGCCAATTAAACCTGGGAGAAGGAAGACCCTTGGTAAACAGATCAGCAAGTTGATCATGTGTGGAAAGAATTTAATAACCAAATCACGCCTGAGGGCTTTTTCACAAACAAAATGGTAGTCAACCTCTATGTGCTTAGTCTGAGCATGAAAGACTGGATTGGAGGCAATGACCAAAGCATTGACATTGTCACATTAAAGAAGAGGAGGTTGAGGAGGAAAAATACCAAAATCCCTAAGAAGCATTTGAAGCCAATACAATTCAGCTGCAATGGAGGCTAAAGCTCGATACTCAGCTTCTGTGGAAGAACGAGATACAGTGCATTGCTTTTTAGTAAACCATGTTATAGGGGAATTACCAAGAAAAAAAAACCATCCCAATGATAGAACATCTGTCCACAGGATCCCCAGCCTAATCTGTATCATTATAAGCAGATAAGGAAATAGGGTTTGGAGTAAAAGCAATCCCAAAATGACGAGAACCTTGAAGATATCTCAAAATCCGTTTGGCAGCTTAAAGATGATTTTGAGTAGGAGTGCTCATATCTTGACAAGCCTGTTGGACAGCAAAAGAAAGGTCTGGCCTGGTGAAGGTAAGGTATTGTAAAGCCCCAACAAGACTCCTATAGGACTTAGCGTTAGATAAGAGGGGACTGTCATTAGGAAGGAGATGATGATTAGGGGAGCATGGTGTCTTACAAGGCTTGCAATCTATCATGCCAAATTTCTGAAGAAGATTAGAAGCATATTTGGACTGATGCACAAATAGACCAGTAGAGGTATAATCAATTTGGAGACCAAGAAAATAGTGCAGCAACCCAAGATCCTTGAGGTCAAACTCTTTACCCAAAAGCTCGATGATGGTAGAAACAAAGGAAGAGCAATTACTAGTAATGATAATATCATCTACATAGAGCAACAAATACACAATGACAGAATGATGCTTCAAGATGAACAGATTACCATCAGCAACTGAAGCATAGAAACCCACATGAAGCAAGGGAGAAGTAAACCTCTTAAACCAAGCCCTAGGAGCTTGTTTGAGACCATATAGAGCTTTGTGAAGCAGACACACATGCTTGGGAAAAGCAGGATCAACATAACCCTAAGGTTGAGCCATAAAGACCTCCTCCTTAAGTACACCATGTAGAAAAGCATTTGACATATCTAATTGCCTCAACTCCCAACCATGTTGCACAGCCAAGGCAAGAAGAAGTCTAACAGTAGCAGGTTTGACAACTGGACTGAAAGTTTCATCACAATCCAATCCATACTATTGTAGATAGCCCCTAGCCACCAACCTGGCTTTATACCTTGCAATTGAACCATCACTATGCCTCTTAAGCTTATAAACTCATTTGCAAGTCACAACATTCTTATGTGGAGGAAGAGGAACCAAAGACCAAGTATGTTGCTTCTGTAATGATTGAAATTCAGCATCCATGGCAGCCACCCATTGAAGATGCTTGGAAGCAATGGTAAAAGAAAGAGGTTTTTTCTTAGTATAGTCACATTGTACCTGCATAACTCTAGGCTTATATATTCCATGCTTAGACCTTATAATCATAGGATGGGCATTAGTGGAGGAAGGAATAGGATCAGTAGAAACAAGATTGGAAGATGATATAGAAGGTGAAAGAGGAATAGGTGTAGCAGACACTGAAGAAGGAGTGTCACTAGGAGTAGGAACAATAAGAAAAGGACTTGAAGAAGAAAGACAGGAGGGTAGTAGGGAAGAAATCAACTCAGGAACTGAGGCAAGGGAAGAAGAGGTAGGAGTAGCAACAGATGGAGAAGGATCATGAGGATTAGTAAGATGAGGATTAGTGGCAAAAGGAAAAAGAGTCTCATTAAATAAAACATGACAAGCAATATATATTCTGCTAGAAGTAATATCAAGGCAAATATAACCTTTAGACAGAGGAGGATAACCAAGAAAGACACATGGGGTAGACTTGGGTTGTAATTTGTTTTTATTATAGGGCCATAGGAAAGGATAGCAAGCACACCCAAAAGACTTAAGAGCATGAACAGAGGGTGTTGTAGAAAATAATTTCTCCCAAGGAGATTGAAAGCTTAACACAGAAGAAGGAAGCCTGTTTATAAGGTAAATTGTAGCTGTGAAAGCATATGACTAGAAATTAAGAGGAAGGTGTGCTTGATAAAGGAGAGCAAGACCAGTTTCAACAACATGTCTATGCTTCCAATCTGAGACACCATTCTGCTCAAGGGTATGAGGACAAGAAGTTTGATGGAGAATGCCATGGGTAGAACAATAAGATTGAAACTTAACATTAGTATATTCAGAACCATTGTCAGTCCTTAAAATTCTAAGTTTGGAATTATGGTGAGTTTCAATCATAGACTTGAAATGCTTAAACATAGGTAGAACTTCACTCTTAGATTTAAGAAGAAATAGCCAAGTAAAACAAGTGCAATCATCAACAAAGAGTACATAGTAATTAAAGCTAAGTAAAGAAGTAATGGGAGAGGGACCCCAAACATCACTATGCACAATTTCAAGAAATGAAGTGGAAGCAATTGGAGATTTATTCAAATGAAGTCTGTGCATCTTAGCACTTATATAGTATTCACAAAAGGAACAAACCTCATTAATCATGGACAAAGAAAGAGATGAAAATACACTCTTGAGAGCAGAATACAAAATCCTAGAATTAGGGTGACCAAGCCTGTGTTGCCAAAGCAAAATCTAGTGTGGTTTGACAGACACAAAGGTAGAAGACTTGAAATTATTCAATGATAAAGATAGGTCAGAGATGGATAGAATAGGATAGACCCCATCTCTACTCAACCCTGCATAAAGGATCTTCCCCGTGGGCAAATCCTGAATTAAGAACTTGTTGGCATCAAAGTAACAAAAAACATTATTTTAGAGACAGAGTTTATGAACAGACAAAAGATTAGAAGCAAGGTATGGCACCCTTAGAATATTATCAAGCCTAAAATTATGAGTAAGGGTTTGAAGCTTACCATTACCAATGTGAGTGACTGGCAGTTCTTGACCATTTCCCACAATGATAGTTTCATTGCCTTGGACTGGTTGTTGATGAAGAGACAGTTGTGATAAGTTGGGAGTTACATGATTTGAGCAGCCTATGTCAGGAAGCCAAGAGTTGGAAGCTTGAACTTGAGCAGCATTGGCAACCATAGAAGCCAGTTTGGCAGGGGCATGCCTTCCTTGATATGCAAAATCCATGCGATGATAACAATCAAGAGCTGAATGACCACTCTTTACACAAATTTGACAAATAGGTCTACTAGATTGACATTGATTATTGGAAGACTTAGGTTGATTAAAAGACTAAACTTGTGATGGAAATTTGTGGCTACCAGAGTTGAAATTGAGAACCACCAGAGTTGAAATAGTTTCCTCCACCAAAGTGAGAATTCATTCCACCAGAGTTAGAACCATTTCCACGAGCACCTCTCCCTTGCTGGTTATGGTTTCTGCCTCCTCTTCCTCGAGGAAAATCTTGTGAATGAAAATTTGCAGCCATAGCCATAGAAGTTGGATCAACGCTATTGGATCTCTTCTTAATCACTCTCTCTTCATCATTGAGTAAAGCATTCAATTCCACCACTGACAATACATCACTCCTAGCTCTAATAGCTGAGCTAAAAGAATCATAATTAGATGGCAGACCATCAAGAATAATGTGGAGAAGCTCCTTATCATCCACAAACACAGACACAGCAGCTAACCTATCACGAGCTTGCTTAATCTTCTAAAAAGAACCATCAATAGAATCAACCCCTTTCTTGATTGCATTCAATTCATTACGAAGGCTCATGACATAAGACCTTGAAACTGATGCAAATCTCTTCTTTAACACTCTCCAAACTCCTCTAGCAAATTTTTGCGCAACTATGAGAGCAAGAATCGCAAGAGAAAGAGTTGAATTCAAGAAAGTGAACATGGCTTGTTCACGATTCTTCCAAGCTATAAACGTTGGATTGATTTCATTAATAAAACTATAATGGGAATTTTTAAGAAATCTATCTGGAGCAGTGATTGAATCATCAAGAACATCAATCATTGAATAGGTATCAGGAATTACCTCGATTTGGTGTTTCCAAACAACATAATTTCCATAGTCAAGCTTCACAGTCATTATAGATGACATGTTTGATAGCAACTACAACGAGGAATTCATTGAATAACTTGAAGCAGCCCTAACAGGCACAACACTCGAAGAAGATGATGAAGAAAATGTATTAGATTGAGCAGAAGCCATTGATATGGATTAATGCTTTGATACCCTGTAAAATCACTCTTAATCTCTCAAACAAAACTCTCTCAATCTCAATGTAATCAAGTCAGGAATGAAAACAGAGACAAAGAAAAAAAATGAACTGCAAGAACTCTATTATTATTACTATTGAAGAGTACAATAAAATACAATCTACAATACAAGTGAATAGATATTTATACACCAGAGAAGGAAGAAAAGAAAAGCCCAAAGACGTTTGGTATAACAGACTGGTAACCACCTCACACGATTCATAATAGACTCTTACACGTGCGTGGGATAACTAATTCTTCAATAACTGATTCAAGATAAAACGACACCATTGGGTTTTAATGAGAAACGACACTATTGCATTTTAGGCGTGTTTTTTACTTAAGTGCTTTAGCAAACGACATCGTTTTGGACTGAGAATTAGCCGTTGGAATAGTGACTGCTTCTCCTTCAGGATTTGAATCTGAACTGCTTACACTGTCACTAATTAGCAGCACCAAATAAGTATATGTATAAATATAAATTAGCAGCAACCATGAAATGGTACATCACTATGAATTGGTACATAAACATTTGTTTCCCATACAAAACCAAAACAATTTCCGTCGCAATATTGACTCTCTTTATTGTCACTCCACATCTACACAATTTTTCCCTTAGAATTAGAGGTAGATTAGTATGAATAAATGTGTCCCTTAAAATTTTGAGAAAAGACAATTGTATTGCTTTGTTAACTATAATATAATGGTACAAAACAAAATAACTAGCATTATAGAAGTTCATACATCTCACCACCAAAGCAAATCAAAGTGTTCTAAGCCACATTTTCAAAAAAGAAAAAAAATTGTTCTGAGCCATGTATATTACTGTATTACTTTTTATTCTACTGTTTGTATATTGTTTGTCAAAATCAATGGTGCATGTATTAGTATAAATTACTCTCTCCGTCCCATTTTGTTTGTTCTGTTTGAAAAGTCAAACTTTTTAAAGGAACATTATTTATTGTTTTGTCTGCCTTATAAAAATGTATAAGTTTACAAAATTACGCTTAAATAAATTTATCAGTTTTTTTTAAAAAAGAGTTATTCTTAATGAGGCAACTAAAAAGGTGCTCCAATTAAATTGATTTTTTATTGGCGTAAATGCACTTTTAGTCCCTACATTTTGACCCGATTTCTATTTTGGTCCCTACATTTTATTTTTACCACTTTTAGTCCCCAAACCAATTAACGCGTGACATTTAAGTCCTTACCGTCACCCAACTAACAGAAAATGTTGACGTGGCTAACAGTACAGTAAAATAATAATTAAAAAATCTATTTTGGCATTAAAAAATTGCCACGTCAGCTTTTAAATTAATTTTAATTAAATAAAAAATTAAAAACAAAAAATTGAACATGAACAATCCCAGAATCAAAAACATGAACATCAAACCCAGAATCAAGAACATGAACATCAACAAAAACAAAATAGATCAGACTGAACCACACCCAAACCAACAACAACAAACCCACGCCGATCAGACCAACAACAACAACAACAAACCCTGCAACAGTAAGGTATACAAGAATGGATCCTTCCCCGCTTCGATAATCCCAAGCAGAATTCAATGATTCTTTGCGAATCGGACTCAAAGCTGTACGAATCAATCAAAATTTGATCAAAGAACCCCAACTTTCTAAACAATACCCAAAAACAAAAACCACACAAAAATGTGAAAAACAATCTATACAAAATCACAGGAATCCAAGACCTAAGAAACAAAATCTTTTCTGAAATTTTCAATAATATGCAAAACCCAAAACCTAAAACACAATGAAAATTAAACTCTTCAATCTCCCAGCTTCTAAGATGAAATCTTTGTTGTTAGCATTCTAACTTCTAACATCTAACAAAGATTCAAGTCCTGAACCCCATTAGAAACAAAACAAACCACAACACAACACAAAACTCTCTTCCACCGAGACAGAACCGGACCCTAACTTCACGCTCGCCGGAGCTTTCTTCTTTGCCGCCGGAGAGTTCACGCTCTTCGGCTTCGGTGCTTTCTTTGCCAGCACCGCCTTCTTCGACGGAGTTGTTCTCATTCAAGTCCTTGCCACCTTCGCCTTTGGCTTCGCAACTGGTTTTGCCTTCGCTGCAACCTTCGTCTTTGGCTTCGCAGTCACGAACTTCGCCTTAGGCTTCACAGACGCTGCGGCTTTTGCCTTTGGCTTTGGCTTGGTTGAAACTTTCTTTGCCTTGGGAGCCACTTTGGTTGCCTTCGGCTTTGCAACGGACTTAGGCTTCGCCGGAGCAGAAACAGTTGAGGACTTCTTCACCGGAGCGGCAGGAACGAGCTTGAACGAGTTTTTCACCTTGATGAGCTTTCCAGAGGCGACGAGTTTCAGATGTGAAAGCAAGTTTCAAACACACAGATCTGAAAGAAAGTTTCTAGAGGTGACAAGTTTCAAACACACAAAAAATCAGTTTTAGATCTGAAACTTTTGAAAAAGAAACAGTTTTTTGTTTTTAATTTTTTGTTTTTAATTAAAATTAATTTTAAAGCTAACGTGGCAATTTTTTAATGCCAAAATAGATTTTTTAATTATTATTTTACTGTGCCGTTAGCCACGTCAGCATTTTCTGTTAGTTGGGTGACGGTAAGGACTTAAATGTCATGTGTTAATTGGTTTGGGGACTAAAAGTGATAAAAATAAAATGTAGGGACCAAAATAGAAATCGGGTCAAAATGTAGGGACTAAAAGTGCATTTACGCCTTTTTTTTTAAATTTTAGATAGTTTTCTTTTTAAATAGTTTTGAAAGTAAAGTAGGGGTATAATAGGAATATTAGTAAACTAATAACTTTTATTTTTAAAAACAGGACAATATCTTAGGACATTCCAAAATGAAATAGAGGACAAACAAAGTGGGACGGAGGATAGTTTTGAAAGTAAAGTAGGGGTATAATAGGAATATTAGTAAACTAATAACTTTTATTTTAAAAAACAGGACAATATCTTGAGACATTCCAAAATGGAATAGAGAACAAATAAAGTGGGACGGAGGGAGTAGCTTGTAATTCTATGCATATGCATGAATATACTTAAATAAGATCAAATGCATGGATATATTTAATAGATATACATTAAGATGCATAGTATAATTCTTACATATATAATTTAAATATTATTGATGGTCATCTTTTTTTTTTTTTTTTTTAACTCTTTAAAAATCTTGTAAGAATATTATTCAGTAGAAAATGTAATTTGTCCATTTTAAAAAAAAAACATTTTTATGTTCATTAATTCTAGACTATTTGATTTTTGTATGCAATAACTCATTTAGATGGATATTTATGATGTGGTCCCATATTTGACTCCAAATTAAGAGATAAAGTTCTCTCTAAAAATAAACAATTTAGGACATATGACGCAAAATTGGATTTCAATTGCAGAATTTAATTGAAATTTCTCCAAGTTATATATATATATATAGACACACATATAACTTGACTTGTTTATTACTCTTTATTGATAAAATATACCAGCCAAAATTAGCATGCTATTATCAATACAAATGGTTTGCGTACCAATATCACCATTGTTGATTTTGATAAGAACAAAAATTCAAATCCAACATACTTATGAGTGCATTTATTGGATACTACTTTATGTGTGTTAGAATGTATTTTAAGTAAGTGAAGTCTCCTCATGATTATTGGGGCTTCTAATTTGAATTTCACTTTTGATAATTCTAATTGTATTTCCTTGACATAATTTTTCTTTATGTATAGATGTTGCAACTTTAATAATTCTCCCAAGTGAAGGATCTATGCAAGGTAATAACAAGGCATGTATAACTCAATAAATCCGATATCGAATTCACAATGAAAGGGAGATAATTAGCAAACTACAAGATGAAATAAATTTTTAAATAATAAAATTCAATTGATGTAAAATTTTGATGGTTTGACAAATGAAATTTTAATTGAGGGAAAATAACAATATTTTAAGGCACTAAGGTTTAAGCATCCACACACAACATACCTAGTGGTAGTTTTAACAATATTCATTTTATAAATCAACTAAAATTCATACGAAGAATGATCTTAGTTGGATAATTAAGCAATAAGAACTCAAGAATCAATTTTTAAGGTAGTTTCATGATTTTGATCGATTTTAAACAAAACAAAACTAATGAATTAATTTCAGGGAATTCTAAGCATCTGACGTGCTCGGAATCTACACTAAATCAAAGAATTATACAGAACAAAACATTGTTCTAGATAAGTAAATCAATAAATAAGAATGCAAGAACATTAGTATTAAAACCATAAAATTATTTTTAAGAACATACTAATAAACAATTAAGTTTACCCCTTGCCTTAGCAAGGCTTCTAGCAAGCCATTACACCAAATAATTAAAGAAAATCTAAAAATTGTAAAGAATTTTAAGAAAACCTAATTTTTGTTCCAAGGCTGCTAACCTCTAAATTTTTTGAAAATATCTAGTTTTCAAGTTTCATTTATCTGAAAATTTTGACGCATTTGAATTCTGAATTCAGGGTTTTAGTAAACTAAAAAGTTGTAGCCTTTTGAGTTAGCTTTCCAACGTAGCTTGAATCATCGCAATTGAATATTTGATCCAAACTTTATGTCCAAAATACTAAAAATTGTGCAAGCTTGAATTCTAATCTAAATTGGACTTGGATTTGGTACAAATTTTCTTCCATTCCTTGCTCTAATTCAACTTAAATTTAATTGGGTTGACCGTATTTAATTTCATTGTGGCCCTTGTGAAAATAAAGTTCATTAGTCTTCTTCTTTACACAAATCCACTTATGTCTTTCCTGCTACATTTGATTCCATTCTCCTAAAAAAACATATTCATGTATTAAAATTCATTTTAAGAACAAAATTAATTATTCAAAATCATTCCAAAACCAAATATAAAATGCATGAATTAACATAAAATAAGGATGATAATGCTTTCTAATAATAATATAAATATGCAAAATTAAACTATTATTAATAGAGATCCCAATTTTTTATTTATTTATTGTCTATAATTTAGAAATTATAATATAATTATAAGCTAGAATAAAAAAAATTAAAAACTACATGGCCAATCAATATCTATGCAAGTTTTCTTTTGGGGTTAATTTGTTTACTTCTATGATTGAAAAATTAATAATAAGAAAAAGCTAAGAATAAAATAATTAAGTGTATAACTCCGGAATTGAAAACATAATAAATGTATAAACATATCGAATTTTACATGTATAAACATATATATATATATATATATATATATATATATATATATATATATGTAAGTGCACAATTGCACCTGGACCCAAGAACAGTTATGGGCTCAGGCCCAATGAGCCTTAAACAATATGAATTTGTAGAGTGTGGGCTTGAAACCCAGGTTAGAAGTGTATGAGGATGAAATGACAAACTAAAGATTGCAAGTACTTGGAAACAAAAAGGAGTAATGTAAATAGGCCTCCTCGGACGTAAGCCGAGAGCTGTTCTTATCTTATATCTCTCTCTCTTTTTCTTTTTCTTTTTAGGTTACAAAAAGTTCCCCCCCGTTTCTGTCATAGGTCCCTCCTTAAATACTCCTCTTTTTAATACTTTATCCACGTGTTGCCCCCAATTCCTCCCTTAGCCTAGATATTTCTTTTCTTAGTGCCTTTGAACAGTAACTAGAAGTTTCCCTTCCACTGTTTAAGTGTCACTTCCTCATTAATGCGGCCAGGGTGGTAGGTGCAGGGTCTTTAATGTGGAGGTAGCAGCCTTTACCTTTGATATTCTTCCAACATCGGCGCTTCTAGGACATTCAAGGGTTCTCTCCCTTTAACCATTGGTCTTGACCGTGTCATTCCCTAACCTTTACCATGAAGTCTCAGGTTCTTTGATGTCAGTCCGAGGGTAAAACCATCCTCGGCTGGATCCTCGGATCCTCGGCGTATAGGCCGACCCATAGCACCAACAATCTCTAACCCCAGGGTCAGGTCGGCCTTCCTTAACAAGGCCCAAAAGGCCCACGTTCCCACCAGGATCCTTTTGCCCCACACAATAGCCCCTCAAAACTCTAATTTTCGACATCCGAGGAGAAAAATAGGGTTTTGATCTGACGAGGATTCCCTCTACACACTTTATAAGTGATAGCACGTGTGGAAATCGTTTCGCGTCCCAGAAAATGACACTTGGCGGTTTTATTTTCAAAAACGCGCGCATTTATTACTGTAAGTTACTCTTTCTCTGCCACGTTCAACGGTGAGATGGGCATCCAACGGTTCTCATTACTCCACGAAATTCTAGGCGGGACAGACATAATTTCGAGGCCGCCTTTTCGCACGTCGTGACGCTTCGGGAACCCGCGCCTTCATTTAATTCCTCAGGGGGTAATCCCATCAAGACATCAGCCATCATACCTTACTTTGCAGAAAACCGTGGAGATTTGCACACCTTCAACCTTGTAAGTTCCTGCTCCTATTCTTAACCTTTTCTCCCCGATATTTGTCCTCGGCTATCACTACAAACACTCTCTCTTCTAAAGTCTAGTCCATCGTCCTTCTGTAATGGGAAAATTCAAGTGTCTAGTTGATACCGCCGCTGGGATGGAAGGCTTTAGAGCCAAATACCGTATTCCCGGCCGACGTAGGGTTAAAATATGCCGGCAACAGCCGTGGCTGGTTCTAGGACAGAGGGAGAGGTTATCATTCCTATGATAGCCTTTATAGAGGGTGGGATGACCATACCAATGAAACCTGTAACTAGGGAGTACCTCCGCAACCATCGGTTGTGTCCCGATCAATGCCTCCCAAACGTTTTTAGAGTTCTAGGTAGTGTAGATGCTCTAAACGAGCAGATGGGTTTAAATCTCACATGGCACGATGTCGTGTTCCTATATGAGTCCCATAAACTTTCTAAGGTAGGTTATTACATTAAATCTCGGTCTAGCACCGTTAGACTAATCTCCTGTCTGCCCAAATCAAACAAAGGCATGAAGGACGACTACTTGATCGTGTCCGGGAACTGGCACGACGGCTTCCACTGCCCAGTTGAGTGGGGGGATCCAGGTGCGACGCCGTAGGATTAATCTCCCCACAACTCAACTTCTCTTAACACATACACACAGAAATGCATATTCACACTTGCTTAAATTTGTTAAACTTCTATATAAATCTGACCAAGTTTGTTTGTTTGATGTCTTTTTTGCAGATAAGCAACACGTGCGTCCTCGTCTAAGTCACTGTAACGTCGCAGATCTAAACCGGGTACTTCGCTCCGAGGTGTTCGTTAGTGAAGACCTGCAACTCCGAGCTGCTCATCTTATTCTAGGGTACACCCCCCTTTCCAAAGACTTCCAGGAGATAGAGGACGCCATTATTGCAGGCGACCGAAGACGAAAGAGGATAAACGTAGCTCGGCCCCATTTTTTGGACGACCGTGACCTCCCAGACGCTCCTAACACCATTCTATACAACCGGGCGATAGCAGCAGTCCCCCTTGCCGTGCACTCACAAACAACTGTCATTCCGGAAGAGCAGGTGTCTTCTTCACACACACTCGACGACGAGATAGATCAATTCCATCTCGAAGACACCGAGAGACCTCGCGGGAACCAGTTTGTGGTACTTTCCGACGAGGAAGAAGAAACCACCGAGGCTTCTGGAATTGCAGGGCTTGTAGTTGCCCTTCCCGAGAACGAATTTGAAGAAGACATGGGACGAATGGAGGGTCTTCTCACTAGTAGGGCTGCTAAGGTTGCAGAGAAGAAGAAAGCGGGAACGTCCCAAGTTCCCCCAGCTTTACCTCCTCCTCCTCCTCTAGTTGAGCCAAAATTGCCAGCCGAGGACCCCAAGAAGAAGAGAAAGGGGGATAATGAGGGGACGATTACTAAAGACCCCAAGAAACCACGCCAACAACTCCCACCGGCCCAGCAGCAGAAGCTGGACAAGGGCAAGGGTAGAGCCCGTTCAGTTGAACTCGGGGAAATCAGGAATGAGGCTGTAGTGCGCCGAGCACCGACCACCTGGTCCCCCGATCTAAGGCTGGACGACGCTCCCATCTCCTGCCAGTCCAGTATAAGGGCGGTTCAACAAGGCCATGCCCACCACCTGGCCGAGGTCTTGGAACGTCCCCTTCTGCTGCCCAAGGACATGGAGACCTTGGAGAAAATGGGCCAGCCACAACTATTCCTCTCCCTAAAAAGAGACTTAGCGCTGGTAAGTGTTTCTCCTTTTAACAATATTCGTAAATAAGTTTGTTTTTGGTACTCCTAACTCCATCATACTTTGTTACAGGCTATTCAGGAGGTCTTTGTAGCTGAAAAGTTTATTGAAGACACTCGGAAAATAGCCGAACCGAGCTCGAAGTCGGGATGGAGGCGAGAAGTCTTTGGGCACGGCCCTCACCGAGAACGAGAAGCCGACCTCGGAGGTAGCAGCCGAGGAGAGAGAAGAATGGGGTCGAGTCAAACTTGAAGACCATGAAGACCCGGATAGAAGGACGGCGCAAGCTCCTTCATGCAAGAGATGAAGAGCTCTCCCAAGCTCAAAAGGAGTGCTCGGATCCGAAGAAGCGGTTGGCGCCGATGAAGGAAGAAGCCGATTCCTTCCAACTCTCTCTTCAAGCCGCCAAGGTGCAAGTTTTGATGAAGGGGTAGCCACTACCGAGGAGCGGTGACAGAGGAGTTCGCGGCTTAATGCCGCGAATACTCTCAAAAAGTAGGGTGGGCAGAGTTACACGTAGCGGGCGTTCCTCAATCGTCGGATTTGAGGAAGTCCGAGCCCGTTTGGCTTCCCCTAGAAATACGAGGAGATTGAAGAGGCTCCCGCCGCTACTCCTACCCCCGAGACAACTCTTCCGCCCTACCTCCGATGGTCCCACGGCAAATTCACGATCCTACGAGAACCTTGGTTCCAATAAAGAGAAGGAAGGAGGAGTGGATGCAGAGAAGGACTTGAGCCAAACAGTGGAACCCATCGTCCTTTCAACAACGACAGTGGATAAAGGAAAGCAGATTATGACTCCTTTTGAGCTAGAGTTGAGAAAGACCGAGGGCACTAGTACCTCTCAGCAAGATCCTCCTCCAACAGCTTAGGACTTAGCTTAGGGCTTCTCTTTTTCCTTTTTTTTTTTTTTTTTGAATTATATGTAATGCATACTCAATTGATTAATGAAGAACGATTTCGTTTACTTTTCACTTGGATTGTCTCTGTTTCTGCTTTACTCTTTTTTTGTACTTATTACAAAAGTTTCCCATTAAGTCATATCAAAAGTTTCTCAGAGTATAAAAATCTAACTCCAAGGATTGCACAATCATAACTTCCACATTATCATGCGTATATTACTGAAGATTTAATACAAGGTGACATAGTTAATACGTTTGAACAATGCCTTGATTAAAAAAGGAAAGAGGACTTCATATAACGGTTAAGCCCTTATAGTGCACAACACTGTTTCTAGTAGGATGTAAGATCCGAGGACCATTCCTTACACAAATTTACTCAATACTTAAAGATATAAAACTTAAGATCCAAGTTAATAAACAGTAAGGTATTAACATCCAAACACAATCAGAAGTTAAGTTTAATCAAAGTCATAGTCCGAAGATAAATCTTAAACAATCTTTCGTTTAATTCTTCAAAATTGTAACTGTAAATGATAAGACATCAATTTCCACAAGGTTTGTGGTCCGAGGACTGCACTTAACCAAGTTTCTGTTTGATTCTTAGAAATTGTAACTTCAAATGTTAATTTTCCCAAAGTAGGAGGTCCGAAGACCCGGCATAACTAAGGTTCTGTTTAACAAATGAGAAGACATCAATTTCCACAAGGTTTGTGGTCCGAGGACTGCACTTAACCAAGTTTCTGTTTGATTCTTAATAATTGTAACTCCAAATGTTAATTTTCCCAAAGTAGGAGGTCCGAAGACCCGGCATAACTAAGGTTCTGTTTAACAAATGACAAGACATCAATTTCCACAAGGTTTGTGGTCCGAGGACTGCACTTAACCAAGTTTCTGTTTGATTCTTAGAAATTGTAACTTCAAATGTTAATTTTCCCAAAGTAGGAGGTCCGAAGACCCGGCATAACTAAGGTTCTGTTTAACAAATGACAAGACATCAATTTCCACAAGGTTTGTGGTCCGAGGACTGCACTTAACCAAGTTTCTGTTTGATTCTTAGAAATTGTAACTTCAAATGTTAATTTTCCCAAAGTAGGAGGTCCGAAGACCCGGCATAACTAAGGTTCTGTTTAACAAATGACAAGACATCAATTTCCACAAGGTTTGTGGTCCGAGGACTGCACTTAACCAAGTTTCTGTTTGATTCTTAAAAATTGTAACTCCAAATGTTAATTTTCCCAAAGTAGGAGGTCCGAAGACCCGGCATAACTAAGGTTCTGTTTAACAAATGACAAGACATCAATTTCCACAAGGTTTGTGGTCCGAGGACTACACTTAACCAAGTTTCTGTTTGATTCTTAATAATTGTAACTTCAAATATGAGAGCTAGCCATAACTTTGAAATATTAATTGACAAAAGCTTATTTGATTAATAATAATACCTTCTAAGATTATTTACATTCCATGGACGTGGTACAACTCGTTCATCTAGGTCAGCTAGCCTATACGACCCTATGCACGCTATTGAAACAATGCGATAGGGGCCTTCCCAGTTAGGTCCTAGTTTACCCCATGCTGGGTTCTTAGAAGTGCCTACAACTTTCCTTAATACAAGATCACCAGGTGCAAGTGGCCTTAGCTTCACGTGGGCATCATATCCTCGTTTTAGCTTCTGCTGATAATAAGCCAATTGGACCATAGCTGCCTCACGCCGTTCCTCAAGTAAATCAAGATCTTTCTCCAGAAGTCCCTGGTTATTCTCGGGGCTAAAAGAACTTGTCTTTAGAGTAGGAAAACCAGATTCTAGTGGTATCACCGCCTCGGCTCCATAAGTCATGGAAAATGGTGTTTCTCCAGTGGACCTGCGCGGTGTGGTCCGATATGTCCACAGAACATGAGGGAGCTCTTCTACCCATCTGCCTTTCGCATCATCCAACCTCTTCTTGAGCCCATTGACTATGACCTTGTTAACGGCCTCGGCCTGCCCATTCCCTCGAGGATAAGCTGGGGTAGAATATCTATTTGTGATACCCATGTCACCACAATATTGCCTAAAGGCGTTGCTGTCAAATTGAACACCATTGTCTGAGACAAGTGTGTGCGGTATACCAAATCTAGTAACAATATTTTTCCATATAAATTTCTTGGAATCAACATCTCGGATATTGGCTAATGGCTCAGCTTCAACCCATTTAGTGAAATAGTCTGTTCCCACGAGCAACCATCTTTTGTTGCCAGCAGCTCTCGGAAATGGCCCGACAATGTCCAGGCCCCATTGTGCGAAAGGCCAAGGGCTAGACAGAGGGTTAAGAACCCCTCTAGGTTGGTGGATATTAGGGGCGAACCTCTGACATTGATCACACTTTCTGGCATAGTCCTGAGCCTCCCTCTGCATATTGGGCCACCAATAACCTTGAGTAAGGGCTCTATGAGCTAAGGACCTTCCCCCAGTGTGACTACCACAAATTCCTTCATGCAATTCCTCCAGTAATGATTCTGTTGATTCAGGGTGTACACACAACAAATACGGTCCTGAAAAGGATCGTTTGTATAGCTTCTGGTCCTCGGACAACCAGAAACGCGGCGCCTTTCAACGTACCTTTTCTGCTTCAACTTTGTCTTCGGGAAGGATGTCATTTTTGAGAAAAGATATGATCGAATCCATCCAACTAGGAGCAGGCCTTATTAAATGGATGCGAGGTGCGTTAGCAGCTACAAGAGAAGGTTCTACCAAATCCTCAACGAGAATAACCCTTGGTAGACCTTGAGCCGAGGATGTTGCCAATGTAGCCAAAGAATCTGCATGAGTATTTCCACTCCTAGAGACATGAGCTAAGGCAAAGGAGTCGAATTCAGCCTGCTGACGCTTGACCTGGGCCAAATATTCCTGCATTCTGGAATCTCTAGCTTCCATGGTACCCATGACTTGGCCGACTACTAACTGAGAGTCCGAGAACAAATGGATTTCCTTGCCACCCATCTTACGTACCATTTGCATGCCTACCAAGACCGCTTCATACTCGGCCTCATTATTAGTAGCCGAGAAGGCCAGTCTCAAAGATTTTTCAAAGACAATTCCTTCAGGGGACATTAGAACAAGTCCAACGCCAGACCCTTTATGATTAGCAGCCCCATCCACATAAACTTTCCAAGCCGAGGGCGATACGGCTGTGATCAGACCAACTGATTTTTCACCCATGTGTGCTTCCTTTGAAGTTTCTTCTAATAATGGTTCAGCAAACTCGCCACCAAATCGGCGAGGACCCGACCTTTCACCGAGGTGCGAGGCTTGTATTTAACATCAAAAGCTCCCAAAATGGTTCCCCACTCTGCCAGAATAATCAGCACTGCGCAACACAGCCTTGAGAGGCAACTGGATCAAAACAACCACAGTATGAGACTGGAAATAGTGAGGGAGTTTACGCGTGGCGTGGACTACTGCCAAAAGCGCTTTTTCCAAGGGCAGATAGCGCACCTCGGCCTCATTCAAGGACTTACTAACATAGTAGATCGGCCTCTGCACTCCATTTTCATTCCTTATAAGAACTAGACTCACCGCATGAATAGCCACGGCCAGATAAGCGAATAAAACCTCGTCCACCTCAGGGCGAGATAAAATGGGTGGCCGAGAAAGATATTGCTTAAGCTGTTGGAAAGCTGACTCACAATCCTCAGTCCATTGAAATCCTTTCCACTTGTTCAACAACTGAAAGAAAGGACGGCACCGGTCAGCTGACCGAGAAATAAATCTATTCAACGCAGCAATCATTCCGGTCAATTTCTGAATCTCCTTTGGGTTCCGAGGCGGCTGCAAATTCTGAATAGCCTTAACCTGCCCTGGGTTCACCTCTATGCCCCTATGAGTGATCATATATCCTAGGAACTTTCCAGATCCCACGCCAAAAGAACACTTGGCGGCGTTAAGGCGCAACTTATACTTCCTCAGCATCTGGAAGGTGTCGGCCAAATCTGTCATGTGCGAAGGTACCGTCTTACTCTTCACCACCATATCATCCACGTATACTTCTATGTTTTTCCCCAGTTGCTGCTCAAACATTCGGGTCATCATTCTTTGGTAAGTAGCCCCTGTATTTTTTAACCCGAATGGCATGACCTTATAATGATAGTTCCCGGTTGGTGTAATGAAAGCAGTCTTCTCCTGATCTTCTAACGCCAAGGGAATTTGGTGGTAACCCTGGAAGGCATCCAAAAAACTCATCCGAGGATGTCCGACAGTAGCATCTACCAGTTGATCAATCCGTGGCATTGGGAATGAATCTTTAGGACAGGCCTTGTTCGGATCGGTAAAGTCTACACATACTCTCCACTTGCCGTTCTTCTTCTTAACGACAACGGTATGAGCCAACCATTCGGGGTAGAAAACTTCTTTGATAGCCCCCGCCCTTTTGAGTTTAAGAACCTCTTCCTTCACAGCCTCAGAATGTTCTCGGGAAGATCGCCGAGGTGGCTGCCTCCTCGGAACAATGGCCGGATTGACGTTTAAATGATGACAAATAAAGTTCGGATCTACACCTGGAGCCTCATAGGGGTCCCATGCAAAGACATCTAGATTATCCTTCAGAAATTTCAACAACTCCATCTTCTCTTGGTGTGGCAATCGTATGCCAACTTGAAAGAACCTCTCCGGATCATCGGCTATTACAAACTTCTCTAACTCCTCACAAACAGCTTCATCTTCTATCATCGCTCCAGGTGCCTCCGGAGCTGTTAATTGCTATGACTCCTGGATGGGCAAGGTTGATGACCCAATTTCTGGCTGACGAAGCACCGCAGCCGATATGCATTGCCTAGCTACTACCTGGCTGCCGAGGATTTCCTCAACATGCTCCCCCGAGGGGAATTTTACTTTAACATGTAAGGTAGAAGAGACAGCTCCCAAAGCGTGCAGCCATGGCCTGGCGAGGATGGCTGTATATGGAGTGTACGCGTCAACCACAATGAAATCTACGTCAACCGTTTCTGAGCCGGATTGAACGGGTAAACGGATCTGCCCCTTCGGCACAACGGCCCTTCCCTCAAAGCTTATAAGTGGGGAGTCATAAGGAGTTAAATCTTCCAACTCCAACCTCAGCCCTTTAAATAGATCAGGGTACATAATATCTGCACCGCTGCCTTGATCTATCATCACCCTCCTCACATCATAATTCCCTATCCTGAGGGTAACCACAAGAGCATCGTCATGGGGCTGGATAGTCCCTACTTTATCCTCCTCGGAGAAACCCAAGACAGGTAAAGTGCTCTTTAATCTCTTCGGCCTGCTACCCACATCCTCGGCCTGCGAATGGGAAACCGCCATAACCCTAGTAGGACCTGAGCCGGTCCTACCAGGTGCAGCGAAGATAACATTGATTGTCCCCAATGCTGGCCGAGATGAACTATTCCTTTGGTTGTTTGAACCAACTTGACTGACCTGCCCAGTGGGCTGACACAAGTGCTGCTTTAACTTTCCCTCACTGACGAGCTGTTCTAAATGGTTCCACAGGGTCCGACATTTCTCGGTAGTGTGGCCCACATCCTGATGGTACTGACAAAAAAGGTTTTGATTTCTTCTCGCAGGGTCGCCTGCCATTTTGCCGGGCCATCTGAAGAAGGGCTCTTTACGAACTTTTTCTAATAACTGATGCACTGGTTCTCGGAACACAGTATTTACAGCCTGGGGTACTGCCGAGCCGGATTGTCCGAAGTAATCCTCCTTGGCTTGTTGTTGTGGTATCTGTCCGACCTGAAATCCCTTCTCTCCTGCGGGATAACCTTCTCCTTTCCTTTTCCCTGCTGCTGATCTTCCTCTACCCTTTTATATTCATCAATACGATCCATAAGACGGCGTACGCTGCGGACGGGCTTTTTCGTCAAAGACTTTCGTAGGTCGTGATCAGTAGGGAGGCCCACCTTAAAGGTATTAAGCGCCACCTCATCAAAGTCGCCGTCTATTTCATTAAACATCTCCCAATATCTGTCGGAGTATGCTTTTAGTGTCTCCCCTTCCTTCATGACCATGGATAGCAACGAGTCCAATGGCCGAGGGACTCTGCTACAAGTAATGAACCGCGAAGCAAATGCCCTAGTTAGTTCCCCAAACGAGCCTACAGACCCCGATTTGAGACCGTTAAACCATCTCATAGCCACAGGTCCCAAGCTGGAGGGGAAGACTTTACACATCAAAGTCTCGTTATGAGAGTGCACTGCCATCCTTTGGTTGAAGTGACTCACGTGTTCCACCGGATCAGTCCGGCCATTATAGATGGTAAAGGTGGGCTGGGTGAACCTCCTGGGAAGCCTCCCCCTCTCAATCCTCCGTGAAAACGGAGACTTAGAGAGTTGGTGCAACGCCCTACTCATGGTATCGTTGCCTAAGCCCCTAGAACGAAGCTTCTTACGTCTGCGGGTTGGCTGGTCGTTCTCCTCACCAGAGGATGTTGCGCTGGTGGGGGAATATGACCTCGAACTGTAACCAACTCTCCTGTCCTTCTCTGAGGAAGAACTAGACGAGGACGGGGAAACCTTACGTTTAGCACGGCGTAACTTCCTCTTTAAACGATTGATTTCTTTCTGCATGGATTTAGAACCCTCATCGTGGGTAGTGCTACCCCTCCACGAGTATGGCGAGCCCCTGGATATTCTGTATGGACGCTTCCCTCACGATCCCTACGTTGTTCAAGACGTTCGAAATGATCTTCCGGTTGTGATCCTTGTGACTCTGCATGATGAGAGCCTAAGCCTGCCATAATATCCCTACTACTTCTAGACTAGATTCCCACAGACGGCGCCAATTGTAAGTGCACAAATGCACTGGACCCAAGAACGATTATGGGCTCAGGCCCAATGAGCCTTAAACAATATGAATTTGTAGAGTGTGGGCTTGAAACCCAGGTTAGAAGTGTATGAGGATGAAATGACAAACTAAAGATTGCAAGTACTTGGAAACAAAAAGGAGTAATGTAAATAGGCCTCCTCGGACGTAAGCCGAGAGCTGTTCTTATCTTATATCTCTCTCTCTTTTTCTTTTTCTTTTTAGGTTACAAAAAGTTCCCCCCCGTTTCTGTCATAGGTCCCTCCTTAAATACTCCTCTTTTTAATACTTTATCCACGTGTTGCCCCCAATTCCTCCCTTAGCCTAGATATTTCTTTTCTTAGTGCCTTTGAACAGTAACTAGAAGTTTCCCTTCCACTGTTTAAGTGTCACTTCCTCATTAATGCGGCCAGGGTGGTAGGTGCAGGGTCTTTAATGTGGAGGTAGCAGCCTTTACCTTTGATATTCTTCCAACATCGGCGCTTCTAGGACATTCAAGGGTTCTCTCCCTTTAACCATTGGTCTTGACCGTGTCATTCCCTAACCTTTACCATGAAGTCTCAGGTTCTTTGATGTCAGTCCGAGGGTAAAACCATCCTCGGCTGGATCCTCGGATCCTCGGCGTATAGGCCGACCCATAGCACCAACAATCTCTAACCCCAGGGTCAGGTCGGCCTTCCTTAACAAGGCCCAAAAGGCCCACGTTCCCACCAGGATCCTTTTGCCCCACACAATATATATATATATATATATATATATATATATATATATACACATATTATACAATGCATAGTAATTAACTGATATATTAGTTGCAAATAAATAGATACAATACATAGTAATTAAGAAGAGTGTCAAATACACCTACATTTGCATGATCATAAAATTGCAATACTCATCAACAAACACTAAAAATATCATATGGTTTTTACTTTTTACTGATCGATTTAATGAAAATTCAAATAATATACAACAAATTATCAAAGTAATACTGACTGCCCACCAACAAATCTAAGAGCCTTCCAAATCTACAGAACTAGTTATTTGCAGTGGTCAAATTTTTTTTTTAAAGAGTTTGTCAACATATATGTGTGTAGGGAAGCCATGGTCCCCTTGGTCTATTTTAAACTGTTTCTGTCTGTTACTGAATAATAATTCAATTTCAACAAGTAGTTAGATTCATGCACATACATTTTAGGGAAGAATGATTGTCCAGGGACTAGGGCTATGCTCTCTCTCTGTTTTTGACAATTGATTTTATATGGTAAAATTCAAGCTTCCTTGGCTTGGGATGTCGTGCCAAACTGCCGATACAGCGTTACGTCAAATTATACAAGTTAATTTCTTTCTCTTCCTCCGCTCCTATCCTCCTACTCAAAACATAAATTAAAAAAAAAAAAAAAAAACTTGAACTCCTAATTGTAAAGTTAGTATTTTTTTTTTTATTGTATCAAGAAATCTGGCACATGAAAATTGTGAGAGGTGATGCAAATAGAGTTTTTCCATAAAAACTTTTTTTAAATAAATTATTAACGAATGTCTTAAGAGCCTTTGTTAATATCTTCCTTTAACTTATATTAGATAATGCTAAAGACTAGAGCATATAATTAAAGCACTACCAAAAGTCTCATTCCTCTCTCCAGTCTCCATAGCAGCCCCTTATTTATGAGGAGCGTGCCAGAGGAAAAGTGAACATTGAGGTTTGAAAACTTGACTAATCATTTTGTTTGTTTATTATAGTGGTTTGTATTATTTGACTAATAATGAGAGTAATTTGACACGCAAACCTTATCTTTTCAATCTCTCTAATCGGCTTAATTTATAAAGTATCTCTTTAGTCTTTACCCTCGAAGTATTTTTTTTTCCCTTAGATTTACTGTAAATAAATAAATTAAAATGTGTACATATATTTTTAAAGTTTTTTTTAAATAAATATATTTTCTTCGCTAAATTTTTTTTTAAAAAATATATATAACTATTTATTATTATTAAATTAAAATACTATTCAGTATATATATATATATATATATATATATATATATAAATATGGAAACATTTTTACACGGTATCTAACTACCAATATGGAAACATGCACATGCGTTGTTAGACTTTTTTGCAAAATAAAAATATCCATACCCAAAGAAAAAATAAAGAAAAAAGAAAAAAGGGGAAGTAGTGAGTTTACATACAACGTGGCACTAATATATGGCGGCGGCTAATGTACGGTATCTTACAATAAAAAGATTAATAGTATTTTTTTTTTATCAAAAAAAAGATTCATATTTATTATTTAATAATGCCCTCACCGACCTCCCAATCATTTTTTCCAGTTTTGGAAACAAAAGCATAAGCTTACGGAAGATATTAACCCAAATTAAATTAAGTTAAATAATGTAAGATTTTTATTTTGTCTTTAATTTTTTTTTTAAAAATGATAGGATTGTGATATTAGGTTTGTGACAAATTAAATATTTTATTAGTATTCTTTTATTAAAAAAACGCTTTATTAGTATTCCATGATGAAAATTAACAGATTAAGAAAGTGGTGTGCACATGATTTAATGCAATATTATAATGTATTGTATTGTAGCATAACATTAATAGTTTTAAAGAGTTTTTCTATGGATATAACAAAATTATACAATATTTACAAAGTGAGGTGTCTGTCAAATTACCATAGGTCAAAATAATAAAAAATTTATATTGATTGGGACTCACTACAACTTAAAACAAAGGTATTATGAGAATATTGTAAGATTTTATTTATTTTTCCTTAAAATTTCTCAAAACTTTTTTTTTTTGAGAACTAGAATTTCTCAATTTTGAAATGTTATTATTACTATGAGCCAATTACATGATTTGTTCGACTTAAATGAAAAATGCTAACAGCAGTTTAGAACTTTGAGCATAAACCTATAGTCCAAAATTTTTTGTTTTTATTTTTATTTTTTTATACTCTCTCTATAGTCCCAGAGTTAACTGTTCAAATAAAAGTCCATTGATTAATTTGAAACCCACATAAAAAGAAGGGGTATATAATACTAATATTTTAGCCAAATATTTCTAAATCATTAAATTTGATGATTTATTTATTATTTATTTTGTTTGTTTAAAATAAAAAATTAAAAAACTTGTCACTTGCACTTCAATGTGCTCTACAACAATATAACAATTGTGTCTTCAATGTGCTCTACAAACAAAAAAAAAAAAACTTTTTTTTTTCGTTCATCAAAAAAAAAAAAAAAAAGCTCTACAACAAATGAAAATATGAGTTGAAAACACAAAATCGTGTCTTCAATGCACTTTTTCAATTGTTTGCAGACCTATGTGTATGGACAAACAGGTATGTACAACGTACATTGCCCGGACAAAAATATCAAATCAGGATTTATGGACTTAACTGAAGTGGGATGTGACGTTTCTCGGAGAAGGAAATAGTGCCTTAGCCCTTATGTAGGGCCTCGACCCCCAATTGGAATTCACCGCTACATATTGGCGTTGTTTATGGACTTTGCAACACAACTCGATTTGGGTTTACCGATTGCCATTGTATGCTTCAACTCTTAGAAAGAACAAGCGAGCAATAGGCGTTGGACACTTGCACATGCATATATGTTTGGCGTAGAGTGACGTGAAGTAACTCGTACAACAATGAAAAGTGTGTCAAACACTTGTCTTTATTAATGTTTTTCTTAATGAATTATGCTTTAGCTCTCTCTCTCTCTCTCTCTCGGTTTTGTGGTTTTGGGTGTATGAAGAGAGAGTCCTATATATTATCCCCAAAAAAAAAAATATATATATATTTGTTTTGTTTTAAGAATTTTGTTAATATGTGTCCCAATTACACATAATAATTAATCATTTTTGAAAATATTTTTTTGAGAATTGAAAAAGTATTAACAGCTTTTTTAATTTTCAAAAAAAATATTTCTAAATATAGATGGCTTAATATACTCTACTCACAACTCGCCAGGTTGTGAAAAATATTATAAAATTTATTGTCTAATGGGTGAGACGGGATCTATATGACAATTTTAATCCCACTTGGACATGAAAACAAAAAACTGAGAAGTGAAAAGAGGACAATATTTTGACAATTTGTTGCAATATGATAATGTACTGTATAATTTTGTTTTTGTATGCTCAGAGCTTTGGACTGTCTCATGCTATTAAGCTTTTGCAAATCCAAAAAGGACATTGTGAACAAACTCACTTTTCAAAGCATACTTTTAAGTTGTACTAGTACTCTTCAGGGGCCAATAGTTTCGACAGTTTTCGACCATCATGCAGGGAGGACATTTCTTCTTTGTCTTCATGATTATGGCGTTGAGTTGCTTCTGGTTGAAGAGATCCGTAGAGGCACAGGTACCCCAACAAGAAGGTACCAGCTAACTCTTCCATCCTCTATCTCTCTTGTTTTTTGGTGGGGTCTATAATACTTCCATTCTAACTGCTGAGGAAAATGAAAATTTTGTATCTTGGGAAGTTTGTCCAACTGGGTGTCACCATAACTGGTTGGACTAGCTGGGCTGAGCTTGTATTTTCATTTGAAGAAACCGATATAATCTTCTTGGTGACCAAAAGGATGAATGGGTGTTTTTGCATTGAGATATATGACTATAGAGTAATTCACTAGTGTTGATTTTCTGGTTGTCTGTGTTTAGAGTGTCTAAGTTCCATTCTCCGTGGTTTTGTCACGTCCTTATTGATCTAAAAATCACATAATTATAAAAAATTGATTTTTCCCTCTTATGGAGTAATCTACTTTGAAAACCCAATTGTAGTGGTTTTTATAAGTCATATTGAGTTATTACTTTTCATATTTTCCTCCACAATGTTCTGTATGGAAGAAGTGATTTCGAGAATTGTAGGAATTAATTCATGAAATTTGGTTGATAAAAATCTAAATTTATTATCATTTGGGAGTTCTAATCAATCTCCATGCTCTAGTTTCTATTTGATTATGAGCTGATGTGTCCCTTCAAGCCTTCAAGGAAAAAGAAAAAGAAAAAGAGAAAGTTATAAACAAAATGGGAAATTAAACTTAAGTGTAGAATGGTAGAAATGTCCTTGATGTTCCTCTTGTTTCTCTTCAAGTCTTGGGTATTTAGAACTACCGGACAAGGTTAAGCTAACTACGTTTCCAATCTAAAATTAGGCAGCAAAAATTGTATTACTCAAGTGAGAAGATAAATATCTTCCTTGGTGCTTTTTAATGTAAATTTTAAAGTTCATGTAGCCAAAATAGGGAATTATTTTGAATTGCCATTGTTTTACATTAGTGCAGTTGTACAGCACTGATTTGACATGTTATGTTTATTTGATTGTGGATGTTGTTTAGTTGATGCACTCAAAGAAATAACTAGTACGATGGGTATGAAGGATTGGAGGTTTGATGCTAATTCTTGCCAAATTATTGGGGTAACACCAGAGCCACCAGAGAATGCTGACATTGCTGAGAGCAGCATCAATTGTGATTGTCACTTCGAGAACAACAACACTGTCTGTAATGTCGTAAAGATGTATAGTTCCCTCATTTTATTACTAATTACTTTTACTGCAATTCTTCTATCTTATGCATCATTCTATGTCTCCACATGAAGGATACAAGTCTAAAAGTTGATTGTAACTACTTTTTATCATGAAAGTGAAAAAATTTGTTGTAGACCATACATTGTAAATTTAGTCCAGTAAACATTATTTTTAAAAGCAAGCTGTTTAAATCTCTTAGCATGTTATCATTGATTTACAATTTCATGATAATAGTTGTCAAGACTCAATGTTTTATTTCTCGTGTATAGAGTGCTAAAGGGTTATAGTCTTCCTGGCATGCTTCCACCTCAACTTGTCAAACTTCCTCACCTCCGAGAAATGTAAGATCGTTTTGAAATGCTTCAATTACATGTTTGATGGTAACATTTTGCAGCACCAATTTCTAGCACAATTCACAAGATTTGAATAAAGACATTTTTTTCCAGTGCTTTTCAATTTACACCAGTCTTCCTCTAATTGTAGTGATTTTGCGTACAACTATCTCAATGGAACAATACCACTGGAATGGGCTTCAACACAATTAACTTTTATGTGAGCTTTTGTAAAGTTATATTGATAAAATTTATATCTATTTGCTTTTATCTTAAATTAACCAGCAAGTGATGTGCAGCTCTGTTCTTGTGAATCGCTTATCAGGGGAAATTCCAAAGGAGTTGGGAAATATTATTACTCTCACATACCTGTACGTTTTGAACTTTGGTTTAACTCAATCATGTATATCTTGGACAATGGACATTTATGGTGATTGAAGTATTTATGAATGGGATACAGTTGTGAAATGAAGTAGAAAGGCTTCGGTTTTCTTCTTAAATGTATTGTCATGGCCTCAAAACCTATGGAACTTTTCATCCTTTATCTGTTACATATAGTTTTGATATCCCTGCACTCCATAGTGACCTTGTGGAGGGTTTAATCATGTTTTCTTCCATTAAGCTTTCTTAGTAATCTCAATATTTCGTTTTTTAATTTTAATTTTTCCCCCTTTTCAAACAGGTGCCTTGAAGCAAACCAATTCTCTGGCATTGTTCCTCCTGAGCTTGGGGATTTGACCAACTTGCAGACTTTGTGAGACGCCTCATTTATTCATTTTGGTGTTCTATAATTCTTAAATTTTCTCTTCATTTTTAACACTTTTCTGAAGGGTTTCGTTCATTGCTTCAATATTGTAATTGCAGGATGCTCTCCTCCAATAATTTGACAGGGAACTTGCCGATGGCTTTTGCTGGGCTGAGAAACCTAACAGATTTGTGAGAGTTTATTATATCCACCTCTTTTTATATATTTGACTCTCTTTAAACCTTAAATATCCACCTCTATTTATATTTGCCTTTAAAGCATAAATATCAACTTGTGCCTGATCCAAAATCATTTTATTGCTCAATACAGTAGGATAAATGATAACAAATTCAGTGGAATTATACCTGATTTCATACAGAATTGGAAACAACTGACAAGATTGTGAGATCTTTTTTCCTCTGAAAATATCTCAAGTTCTTTGAGTTTTAATTGTAGATAAGTCTAAATTTAGCTTATATTCTCATTCAAATTTAACTTCTTGAAGAGAAATGCACGCAAGTGGACTCAAGGGACCTATTCCACCAAATATATCTCTTCTGAATAATTTACTTCAGTTGTGAGTAAAAAGCCTTCTCATATCCATCCAGTAACTTGATATGATGTGAGTTTGTTTTTGTATATTAATCAATGGTTTTGGCTTATGGTTTGCATCCTTTATACAGGAGGATTAGCGATATAGATGGGCCAAGTCAGGATTTTCCAATGTTGAGAAACATGACAGGCATAGTAAGATTGTATGTTTGGTACTTACGTTGTCAAATGATATAAATGTTTGACTTGATGATGGTCAATTTGATATAATTCGTCAATTTGATATAATTCGTCAATTTGATATAATTCAGTTATGTATTTTAGGGTTTTGAGAAACTGTAAGATTTCTGGGGAGATCCCTGCATACATCTGGACAATGAAACAACTGGAGATGTTGTAAGTAAAGCACCTCAAGTATTAGAGCATGGTGTTTCCTTAGTTAGCAATGTTTGAGTTATCGTTATTATAAGTATATATGCCTTGATTTGGATGGTGTTTGAAGATACAAAGTAAACATGCTTTTGTTTCAGTGAACAAGAAAAATGGAGGCCATTTAAATGAATAGAAAAACATAACTTTTCTTTCACCTATAAGGTGGATTATTGTTAAGTATATATTTCACTTATAAAATGTAGACATTTAATCGATGTTTTGCATTTAATTAATGAACAAAGCTTGGGCAGATATCATTGTAGATATCCAATATTGGGATTTCAGAGTTCTGAATGTTTATAAGCATTTATAGATTCTAACGGTTGTCTTTGTAGATATGCAAACGTTAATTGACACTTCAAGCTTTCAATTGGCACTTAGAAAAAACATAATAAAAGATTATACAACGAAGAAAAGTAACATGTGAACATTACAAAATGGTGTAAAAAACCTCAAATGAAAAGAAAGATTGTAAAGATTTTGAATAATAAGGTAGAATAAGTTCTAACTCTAATGTTAAGAATGATAAGAAACAATCAGGCCTTTCAAACTATGAATATTGCATACTTCTTAAAAACCATATCACAGAAACTGCAGATATTATTGGGAACATCATTTTATATATAGGCAACTCATACACATACTTATCATAATTACCTAACACATGGACGTGCACTTACGTACACACCTGTAGATATTTGATAGACATAAAATTGATCAACCTATATAATCTAGAAACATCAGAAACCTATAGGATATGAAAAAGGTTATGACAAATTGATGAATTACTCGTTTCTTTCCCTTTTAATTTAAATATATTCTCAAATTTCTTGCTGCTATCATTTTCAGTTGTTTTCTTATTACTATTGTCTAGTTTTCTTCTATTTTCAGGATGGCAATAGATTAATAGATGCATAACATATTGATAGAAGCAATGCTTGCTTTCAAGAGAATGATGCCTAATGCCTTGTTAATTAATGTAACCTTTTGTAATTACAAAAATGTAATACATTTTAACATACCCGGTTGGTAAATTTCCCAAGGATTGATAATAATTATTCTGTCACTTTGTGATTATGATAGGGATGTCAGTTTTAACAAACTGGTTGGGGAACTTCCACCTAGTATAAAGTTAGAGCGCCTGAGATTCCTGTAAGTATATTGAAATATGGGCATATTTGCTTACATATTAAAACTAGTAAGCATTTCATTTTCAAAGTCTGGTGGACTCAGATTTACATAGCCTCAAAAGTGAAAGCAAATGCTTATACAGATGCATGCACGTGGTTCACAATTCTAATGATTAAACTTGCTTTCTGGTACAGAACCATTTCTTAGTATGCTACCAAATGCAGGCTTAGATTTTCTGATTTGATTTGTTCAATTGCTTTCGCATTCTAGTATTGGTATATCATACTAAACTTCAGATGTTGTTTTTGTTAGCTTTTTAACTGGCAACTTGCTAAGTGGAAATGTGGGAGACTCAGTCTTGAAGGAAGGAAGTAATATGTATGTTTCCTATCTAGGATGCTTTTAATTTAGTTTCATCTTTTTGATATAGTTGCTTTCTAACTTTCATTTGGTGTGATCCCCTTGTAATGTAAATTTTTTTTCTCCTTGTTAAATATTAACAATGAAATACAGGTAGTTAATAATTTGAGGCCAATGCACTAACCATTCTAAGGATGGAGTTTGTAAATCCCTTAATTTTTGATATTCATTTGAAATATTCTATGTAGACCCTGTGTGTTCTAATTGCTCTGATACTGCTTAAAAAAATCTGTTTTAGACCCCAAACACTTAAGCAGCAGCTTGATTGAATAATTTATGATCTATTTCAATGGATAGCACAAACAAGTATTTCAACCATAGTTATAGATACCAAATCAAAAGCAATGAAGATATATAGCAGTAAAAGGAACACAGATTTTGTAAAGAAGTGGAAATTCAATGAAGAACCTTGTCAAAGGAAAAACCATTGTAGGGATCCAATCCCATAAAACTCACTATAAGAAATAGGTACAACAGTTTACTTACAAAACCTTTGCACTACTAGATTTTCTATTGTAACCTTGGGATGAAATCCCCTCCCATTGAATCTTCCATTTCCCTCCAATTTTTACTTAGATGTGAGACACGCAGCATTTAAAATTCAAATAAATGCCACGTGTCTCACATCTGACTAAAAGTGGGAGGCAATTGGAGGGTTCAATGGGAGGGGTTCCTTTCCCAAGCTAGGTTACAAATGCCCATCTTGCCTTACCACTGCAATGACCCCAAAACCTTTAGATTCCTGTAAAAGACATTTGCTCTCAGCATAGTATAATATTGATAGGGTAGCCTTTCTCCACTCAACTTGTACAACAAGGGTTGGTTTTATATAGGGAATCATTAGGTTAAGTCATATGGCCTTCACAGTCAGTGTACAGTTTGCAGCAATTTTTCTTGAGTGAGTGTCAAGTGAAATCTCTTGGAAAGCACATTTGTGTCAACTTCAAAAGGCCATATTTTACTCATTTCAAATCCAAATTTGGTCAAATTTATCTCCATTTTGAAGCTTCAGGCGTCTACTTTCCAATGAAACAAGTTTCACTATGAAATTCATTATGATACAAGTTATATAGGCAAAAGAGCATCAACTCATCATCTTTGAGGAGATCAAAGCTTTATCTTCTTTTAGCAGCTTCTAATCCGAACTCAACCCTAGCACAATTTTATTGATACAGTGAAATTTGATATGTTTTGGCACTAGAATTTGGCAACACTCAACAAACTAAAACCTAACAGCATTTGTTTTACGTTATTAAGCTCATAATGCTCTATCTTCTCTTTGTTCTATCATGAGACATTAGTAGTATTAATAAAATGATGTTCCTTTTGAAAAAAATCTCAGTTGCAATAAGATTTCCAAATATTCTTTTAGAGTTAATATTTAATTAAATCATGTTGACTTGAGAATCACTACATGCACTAGGCTACTTTTCACATCTTAGCCTCAAGTCAAGACACAAATTTAATATTAAAGCAGTTCAGCAGGGCCTTAATTGCCCATCCTGCCTTAAGACAGGACTGTTACAACTTCATAGTCAACTGTTACGGGGCTTTTCAGCATGTACTCAGAACTTAGCTTTCAGGAAAATTTAGGAAAATCTCATTTCCAATTTCTTATACGATGTCAAATTATATAAGGAGACAGAAAGGTCAAATTATATAAGGACTTCAGAAACGAGTAATTCAGCTTCGCCATACTCATTCAGAAACGGTATCAGATGTTCTTTTTGATTGGTGGAATTGGTTGGGGAAACACTCATCAAGTATTAGGAATTTAGTTCCATTGTGCTTAATGTGGTGTATATGGAAGGAGCATAATCGGCGGACTTTCGAGGACATAGAAAGATTGGGTGACCAGCTGCTTGCTTTTTTTAGTGGGTCTCTGTTTGACTAGTCTTGAGTTTGGGGACTCACATCTAGTGATTTCCTACCCTTGTTCATTAGTTCTCTTTTTGTTTGTAATTAATTTCTTTTTCTTGTAATTTATTGGACTGCTTTGTGCTCTTTGCATAAGGTAGCTTATTGTATATATATCTTTCTTACTTATCAAAAAAAAATAAAAAGCTCATTCTTGACCCTCAAAACACCGTTCATTCTGATCTCTCCAAGGACACCGCATTAGGCTAATGGAACAGCCTGCCAACTCCCCCCTTATTCCTTCGACAAACCCCCTGTTCCTTCCAACACACCAACATATCTTGAACTAAATTCAGCATCGCCCAATAGACTCCAAATATACAGAAAATCACACACCACAATTCCTTAGCCAATTCACAATGTGAAAATAAGTGATTAGCATTCTCCCCATACTTCTTGCACATGATGTGCCACTCCAGTATAACAATGCCCCTCTTCCTTAAGTTATTGGCTGTCAAAATCTTCCCCAAAGCCACAAACTACGAAAGAAGGTGTGGGATCCTGGCTTCCCGTATACTTCTCCAAGGGAAATTTAAGCCAACCCTCCTCAAAAGTCTATAATAGCTCTTCACCTGGAAACCTTGGTTCTTCAAATGAATCCACACCAACTTATCTAACTCCTCATACCTGATTATTTGCTTGGGAAAGATCCTCCAATAGCTGTGCCACATTCCATTTCCTAATCCTGAACTGCACAAATGAACGCCAATGTCCAAGAGATCTGTCCAGACCTGATCTCTGCATAATCTGTTACTGTACCCTTACTATATCTTGCTATTAAACACAAGTTGGAATACTTATCCTTGAGTGGAGTCGTGCCAAAACCAAACTTTAGTGCTGCCTCCAATATCATCTCTAATGAACTATGTAAAGTTGTCCCAGCTGCCTCTAATATACTTCCACAATCCACTCCATATGACCCCCTCATCTCACCCAAACACCAAGGTCTTGAATGGATGGGAATTGTCAAGTATATGACACCATCTTACACAGATTGAGAAAAATCAAATTTACATTTTGTATTAGTGAATGCAGAGTCTAGCGTTCTGTGTGTGCAATAAGAAGGTATAATACACATATAGTGCTCAATAGTTTACAAGTAATATCAACCATCTCTGGCAGCCATTAACAGAAAATTTTGGCACCAGATACTATCAACCAACCCAAATGCAATTCACGTGTACTCTAGCAGTGATTTTGTTGATATAGTAGCTATTTACTTGTCCTTTTTCTCAGCACTTCATTTTTTTTTCTTTTTCCTTTTAATTCCTGCTCTTCATAAATGCACAATGGTAGATTTGGTTAGTGCTAAGATTAATTTCAAGTTTGACTCTGGATGTGATGGTTTCTCTGCAACATTATCTGTTTTGAATTATCAAACATTGTTGCTTCAAATACTTCCTTTTGTTATCCAATTTTTTGGCTTCTTTTTCTTTTGGTTTTTTTTTTTTTGGGTGGGGGTGGGGAGGGATTGATGTCCTGAAAATTTTCTCCTTTTGTTTCGAAATCAATAAAATAGTATTAATGTTATATCCTGATAAGACATGCCTCTTGGGTTCAAATATTTATGAGATACTAAATGCTATTACTCAAATTCAAATAATCCTTTTTTTTTTTTTTTCTTTTTTCAGTTTGGTTTGGTTTATTTATTTGTTATTCTTTATTTAAAGAATTGACGTTATCTTTTCTAATGCATTGCTGCAGTGATCTTTCATACAATAACTTCACATGGCAAGGCCTTGAGCAACCAGCTTGTCACGAAAACATGTCAGGCTACTTGTATAATAATTGTTTACATATATTTTTAGGTTTGATATGGTTTAAGACTGAGATCTTTCTCCTCATATTTTTTTTGTTAGGAATTTAAACCTTAACTTGTTTCGAAGCTCTTTAATTGATGATGATGTGTAAGATGCCCTTTCCCCCACTTTTTCATTGATTTATCTTCTCGTTTCTTTAGTTCTGTTATAATTTTTCAAGTTTACCAATGAGAAAGAAGCTCAATGTAAGGTGTAGATTTCATATACTGAATGGTGTCCATTTTCCTACTAATTTATTCTTTTGTACTCATTCAGTAGTAGAAGGCAAGATCCTCATTGCTTGAAGAATTTCAACTGTCCACGATGTAAGGATTGGTTTCTGGAGTTCCATAATCATTGATTACTATGAAAATAATGTTAATTTTTCCAAATCTATTTTTGAATTTGTTCATAAGAGAATATATGTATCAATTATTTCAGCCCGTTAAATGAAAATTGCTTAAGGAATTCCACATATATTAAGGCCTTTCATTCAAACCAAAGAAAAATAAAAGAGAGTAATGCCTTGAGTAATTGAGCTTGAACTTTTGCTTCTTCAGTTTTGAAATCAACAGGAGAATATAATGAATCTTTAAAGCCCTAAAAAATTTTAACTCCACAAGGTCTTCTAGATTACGTTTTAACTCCGGATGCCTTTTGTGAGTTTTGAACCATGGGGAGATTAGACCATACTTTTCAGAGTTAGCATGGTGTTGATTTTGGAACTGTTTTCAGAATTGATTGGATGTCTGTGCATGGCATCTTTGCTTTAAGCTGTAGGATGAAAAGATTTCACAGGATGCTTGGTGTGGGAAGATGCCTTTTCAGCTCTTGTTTTCTGATTTATTTCCACTATTCAGTATAACTGTATAAGTGAAAAAATGGCTAATTATATGGGCTAGATATAAGGATCAATATTACATTCAAATCTGAGGTTAGTAAAATTGGAATCAGAATCAGTTGAGGTTTCAGTCCTTACGCTTCATGATGTTCAAGGCTGCAGTTTTGATGAAGATAGATGTTAGAAGCTAAGCCAAAAGTCATCAGATTGTGTTAAATTTGGCTATAAGTTATTGTTTGTTTTGGGAATGCAGTTCTTATTTGTGTTGTTATGGTGGACAATTTGTTAAAAAAGAGGTAATTTAATATCAGCTGGTGTCATTTGTAAAGAGAGGGAGGACAGTATCATTAGTTTTGTATTGTCACTAACAATGGTTCTTTTTCTGTCCTCCTTTCTCTATCTGGGTTTATTGGGTAATGCCTGCATTAGTGATAAAGATTTTGGCAGCTTGGAGATGGGGATTTAGAAGTACGAGTCAAATGGCATGGTTTGTAATTCCTCGTTGTTTGTTGTGGTGAATTTGGAATGAGAGGAACAATATGGTATTCAAGGCAGTGACTCCAAAAGTACAATCTATCTTCTTTTGCTGATTATGGCACTTTCCTTGGATATAATTGAAACATCGAACTAGTGGTCAATTTGTATAATTTGTTCCTTTCACTCTTTGCTTTTCTGGTGTTTCTCTTATATACCTTTCGTTCTATAGGGCTACACCCTTTCTATCTAGCATTTCTTTTAATCAGATTTGTAATGCCCAAAAAAAAATGAAATTGTAAAACTTGACAATATGACTAGAATAGCGTGATTCATTTTCTAAAACCTTATTCTTTGAGTAAGGAGAGAAGACCTTGAAATGAAAGTGAATCTATAGTTTTTATGATAGCTTGCTTTGAAGTACTTATGAATTACTAGAATCACTGAAAAATATAGAAAATGACTGGCAAGTGTGTGCACTTGCATGTGCATGCATGTGCACCCTTGGGTTGATATCTCAGTTCTCACTATACCAATGTGAAATCAATTTAGCATTCTGAAAAAAAAAAAAGAAAAAAAAAGAAAAAGAAAAGAAGCTGTATAAATTGATGACCTCCATATTGTTGCATTATAGTTTACATGTAAGCTTGCTTTCTCATTTTTCTCTACATATCATGGCAGATTCAAATTGTTTGCATGTTAATTCTGGTGGAAAGGATGCAACCATCAAGGAGAATGAAACAAATTTTGTATATGAAGGAGATGGTGATGTTGAAGGTGGTGCTGCAAAATACTATATTAATGGTAACAGTTATTGGGGATTTAGTAGCACTGGAGACTTCATGGATGATTTTGATTTCCAAAATACTCGTTACACTGTGTCTCCGTCATTATCAAATATCCCTGAATTGTATACAACAGCACGTAGATCTCCTATATCACTTACTTATTTCCATTATTGCTTAGAAAATGGGAACTACACTGTAAGTCTCCATTTTGCAGAAATACAGTTCACAAATGACAAGACATATAACAGTCTTGGGAAGCGTATATTTGATATCTACATTCAGGTAATTGGTCACAATGATGAAAATATGTATCCTTGATGTTGCAGATTAAGGTTTAATCAGACCACTTTTTTGCAGGAAAAATTAGTGTGGAAGGATTTCAATATTGAAGATGATGCTAGTATTGCTCAGAAGCCAGTAATAAAACCCGCATCTAACATTAGTGTGGTAAACAATGTCTTAGAGATCAGATTCTATTGGGCTGGTAAAGGAACGACGAGAATCCCTAACAGTGGAGTTTATGGTCCCCTTATATCAGCTGTTTCTGTGGTTTCTGGTGAGTTATTTTAGTGAATGTCTCTCCTTTGTCATTTTAGAGATGCCGTGTTTCTGAGGGCCCTTCTTAGAACACCACTACTTGATGGTCCTCAAATCAATTCCCATGATTTCCAACATATATTGCAATGCAGTTATTGCTCTGACACACTTGTGGAATCAGGATAATTATCTCCAGTTCAAAATTAGTATGGAATATGTTACTTGTGAGATTAGGACAGTGCAGCACTATAATTCCTTCTCTTTTTTTTTTTTTCTTTTTTCTTTTAATTGTTCTATGTGAGGCCCTTTCTTTCAACTGCAGAAGTAGCTGATAATTAGTTATTAGCCCTTATTGGTCGATTTCAGGTAGATATGTTATGCTTTACATGGGAATGATTGCCTAGGGGTTAGGGATTTGATATGCCATGTACTGCAGTATATCTCTTCTCTATGTCAGGTAGAGTGAACCTTTTAGTTTCAATTTTGTGATAAATCAAGAATTCTATGGATTGTCTTCGGTGGGAGTTTTAGTTTTGATTTTTATGACTAATGCTTCAGTTTGAAAAACCACCCCATGCACATTTTCTGTCTAATTAACAAATAATATATTTTCTTTTTCTTGATGTTTGTGTCTACTTTATTCAATGAACATATGGGTGGCCAAGTTTCTGGGTCTTGTCCACTTTTAATTGGTTGCTTGTGAGGGTGATTTTTTTTTGTGCAGATTCCAAATTTTGTTCAAATGGTGGAACCAAGCGAAATGTTTATATCATTGCTGGTGTTGCAGTTGGAGCATTATTCTTGATACTCTTTATAGTGGGAATCCTTTGGTGGAAAGGCTGTTTGTGGAGGAAGAAGGGGAGAAAAGAAGGTGCAGGCTTTAGTAGATGTCTGATTCTAAAATTTATTTAATTGCCTCTACTTAGTCAACTTTAACAAGTAATTATGCAAAAAGAGTAGGCTGTCTTGACTCTTGAACTTTTGCAGTTTCAGTTGCTAGAGAATTTTGTGCAAGTGTGCATTATCAATTTTTGACACATAATATTATAATTTGTTTGTTTAATAGCAACATCTGGACTATACTTTGCTTCTAGAATAGTTTCAGTATGCAGTGAAATATCTACAACATTTTTCTCAAGGTATAGTTTTGTGTTGTTTAATTACACAGAATTGGTTTAATATAATGGAAGTTGTTAGAATTATGGTCAAGTAATTAAATTCACTATTTCCTAATAGTTTAAACTTTTAGGGCAAGCAATCGATAATTTATCATGGTATTAGAGTAGAAAATCCTGAGTTCAATCCTTGTTCCCATTCTTCCTCCCATTTAAAATGTTAAAAATCCCATGTATTAGACCACACTTAGTAAAGGGCAGTTTGGGACTACACATGAGAGGGATTGTTAGAATTATAGTTAAGTGATTAAATTCACAATTTCTTAATAGATTAAACTTTTGGAAAAATTGGTAATTTATCATGAGTATATGATTAAATAGATTTTTTTTTCTTCAATGAAATTGGTTGTTCAAAATTGTTAGGGTGGATTTCATTTTTACTGAATTCAAATTCGCAATTCCTGGTTCAAGTGGTTGAATTATTGCTCCTTAATGTTAAGCTTCTGCGTAGTTACAATGAAAATTTTAAATTTTAACGTATCTGAGCATATCATCTTTCCTCAAGTGTAACTCAAGAAAGTAATTACAAACAAAACTAACAATTCCTTATCCTACTGCTTCGTATGTGCCTCCTTGAACAGATATTAAAGGACTAGATTTGCAGACAGGTACTTTTACCTTAAAACAAATAAAAGCTGCCACTAATGACTTCGATTCTGCCAACAAAATTGGAGAAGGTGGTTTTGGTCCTGTATACAAGGTATTACTCTGACATATTTGATCTCATTTGAGTATGGATTTTCCTGCTTATCTGGCAAGGTTGGGTGCAGGGTCAATTACCTGATGGTACTGTCATAGCAGTTAAGCAGCTCTCATCTAAATCAAAGCAAGGAAATCGTGAATTTCTAAATGAAATAGGCATGATTTCTTGTGTGCAACACCCAAATCTGGTGAAGCTTCATGGATGCTGTATTGACGGGGAGCAATTATTGTTGGTCTATGAGTACATGGAAAATAATAACCTTGCCCGCGCATTATTTGGTGAGTATTATGTAATCTTGGTTAGCACTGAGCTATTATGAAAAAAAATAAGAGATGAAATTTTTTCATGATTAGAATTTAATTATATTTAGCAAGAACTAAGTCAGGTGAGCTTATCTGGCTTTCAGATTATCCTTGGATATTTTTTTCCATGATTTTCTGGTTGGGCAGCTCTATGGGATTTGAATTTGAAATTTCTGGTTATTGGGTTCTTCTTAAGTTTATGCCTTTTCATAGAATTTCATTATGTACGAAAAAGAAAAGATTTGAGATGACTTATCAATATTTTGTTCTTACTGTAGGTCCAGAAATCAATCAGCTTAAACTGGACTGGCCTACAAGGCTTAAGATATGTATTGGGATAGCAAGAGGCTTAGCTTTTCTCCATGAAGAATCAAGAATCAAGATTGTTCACAGAGACATCAAAGCTACTAATGTGTTGCTGGATGGTGACTTGAACCCTAAAATATCTGACTTTGGATTGGCTAAACTTGATGAAGAGGAGAAGACCCACATTAGCACCAGGGTAGCTGGAACCATGTCAGTTCCCATCTTACTAATAACTTCTAGTTATTTATGTTATGATTTTAATAATTGCATTTGATGTTTAGAAAAATTTTATAAATTTTGGGGTTGAATCACAAGACATTGAGATTTTGATTTGCAGAGGATATATGGCACCAGAATATGCATTATGGGGTCATTTGACCTACAAAGCAGATGTTTATAGTTTTGGAGTTGTGGCCTTAGAAGTTCTCAGTGGAAAGAGCAACAATAATTATATGCCAAGTGACAATTGCGTTTGTCTTTTAGATCAGGTACTTTCTAACTTCATATCCCTATTTTATTCATAACACGTCATTTATGCATCAATTATTGCTTACTAACTGTGAAGCTACTAACAAGTAGCAACATTTGCATGATAGTAATTGGATAATTTATATTACAGGCCTGCCATTTGCAACAAACTGGAAACTTGATGAAGCTAATTGATGAGAGCTTGGGGTCAGAGGTCAACGTAAAAGAAGCAGAAATTTTGGTTAAAGTAGCTCTTCTGTGCACAAATGCATCCGCATCACTTAGGCCTACCATGTCTGAAGTCGTAAGTATGCTTGAAGGGCGAATGACTGTTCCAGACATGATTCCTGAACCAAGTACCTATAGTGATGATCTAAGGTTTAAGGCTATGAGAGACCTTCATCGACAAAGGGAAAATCACAGATTGAGCAGAAGCCAAACCCAAAATTCAACAACAATCCATACATTCTCCTCTCCGACTATATCTACCCAAGATTTTTATGAAATCAATCCAGAATCTAGTACTGTTTAGAGTGATGAGCATTCCGATTAGTTCCTCATTAAGCAGTGTTTATTCTTTAACTCTATACCTGACTCCCTGTGGCTATTACTAAAGCTTCATCTATACACGTGGACATGATTTGGTATGATAAATCATCCGGGAAAAGTTTAAAGTGGGGATGCACTAATATAATGTAATTATTTCTGAAAAAGTTTTTTAGGATAGAGAGGGAATATGTAGGGATTAATTTACATTCTTTCTTGTGTTCTCTTTATTTATGGTAAAAATTGTAATTTGCTGTGTTACATTATTTACTACACCAATGAAAATTTTAAAGTGGGGGTCTTTTTTCAATCATGGTACTACACCTTGAGAAAATTTGTGTCTCCATTACCTCTTTAAACAATTTTTATAAATCAAACTAGTTGAATTTGAATATTACTTGGGAAATTCTCATCAGAATCAAGTCATGCTAATCTAATTTGTCTTGAGATCAAATCTTTTAAGGTCATGTGGGTATGGACCGTATGGTATTGTCTCACGGTGGCACCTCGACGCTCATATTACATGCAACAAAACCGGTATAACGTGGCGCATAACCGGCTTTTATGGGCATCCAGACACAAGCAAAAGGGACACCCTTTCCAAATAACGTCACTGTGCTAATGATTTCGTTAGTTGGCCGGATTTGGAGAGTATATGGGAAACTAACATCTCGAGTTTCAGAAACTCGAGATTTAATTAAAAAATCGAGTTTTTAAAACTCGAGATATGGTGTTTTGTTACTTCCATTACGTGGCCAAATTTTCCATTACGTGGACAAATTTTCCACCTGGAGGAATTGAGCCACGTAGAAATCGAGTTTATAAGACTCGAAATCTGCACAATATTCTCCCTCTTTCCCTTTCAAATGCAAACACTCTCACTCTCTCAAAAATCCTGAAACACTTTCTCAATCTCTCAACTCTCAGTGTCTCAAACGCTCTCTCTCAATCTCTCAACTCTCAGTCTCTCAAACGCTCTCTCTCAATCTCTCAAACACCGAAACCGGTCACCCTCACCCTCTAACGCGCGCCTCTTTCAGAACCCTCTCTCTCTCGCTTCTCGAGTCGCCACACCGATTGCCGGTCCGCCATAACACCGCCGGTAAGCCTCTCTCTCTTCTCTAATTCCATGGGTGCTTACACCTTTTGGTCCCGTTACTCTGTTTTGGTGTAATTTGTTTGAACATGGCTTTTTCGAAATGGGTTCTTCTAGATTAATTCACGAGGCATGCATTTAGGAATTTAATTTTGTTTTTACCGATATAGCAACATTTAGACATCAAAAATTGGTCTTCTCCTTTCTTTAAAGGAATTGTTGTAGCATTGATCGCCGGTTGTGTAACAATATTAGTCGACCTTGTGACAAAATGCTTCGGTATTATGGTTTTTAAATTTGGGTAACGCGAGTTCTTATTTTTTGTTTGAATGTTTATCATAGCTTGTGTTATCTTAATAGCGCATGGCATGTTACTATACTTCCCATCTTGTTAAATTGATTAATCCGGCAAAGCATGAGGAAGCTAATACGTTGGGCATTGATCAAATTATGTACTTCACAAAAATTGCAAGATATGTTTGATTCATATTAAAGCATGAAGTAGGAAGAGTATAATTTATGGACAAATTGAAATTCCGTCAAACATAAAGGCTGTTTGCGGTATTAGGTCTAGTTGTGATAAACTATTATATTGTAAAAGGAACTTCTCTCCGGAAAATAATTGATAATTATAACAAAGGCGGTAGATGGGCGGTGTATTCGGGGGTTTAGAGTGGCTGGAAGGACGATCAAGTTGCGATGATTTGAAGTCTTTTATTTGCGGATGATACTTTGGTATTTTGTGGGAATGATATGGAATAACTTTGCCATTTGAAATGTGTTTTGTCGTGTTTTGAAAGCATATCTGGTTGCAAGATATCTGCTCTGCCTATGAAATGCTTGGGGTTGTTGTTGGGGGCTAGTTACAACTCCAAAGCGATATGGAAACGAAGTGAGAAGGATGGAAGAAGCTTTACTTGTCGAAGGAGATAGAATCACCTTAATAAAGAGTACGCTCTCAATTTTGCCCGCATATTTCCTATCCCCGTTAGCATTGCTAGTTGCTTAGAGAAATTACTAAGAGTTTTTTTGTTAGGTGGATAGGAGATGATGTTAAGTTTCACTTGGTAAATTGGAAGATAGTTTGTGAGCCAATTCAATGTGGGAGTTGCATTAGAAGTTTTGGATGTCCTAATAGTGCTTTGTTTGGGAAGTGGCTTTGACATTATGCCATGGAAAAAGACACATTATTGAGAACTTTGATAGATAAAAAAAATTTGGGTTTGAGGGAGGCAGTTTGTGTTTTGGGGTAACCAATGAACCCTATGGTGTGTCCCTTTGGAAACATATTTGCAATGGTTGGGACAGATTTTCTAAACTAATCAAGTTTGAAATGAGCAATTTTTATTATTATTATTTTGGCATGATCCATGGTGTCAGGAGGGGATGTGTAAGGAGACCTTGAGCAATTTTGAATAGCCCGAGATGAGGAGGCTTCGTGGTAGGCCAGATGGACTAGTGGAGCTATTCATTGGGACAATATGTTCACTAGAGCTGTCCATGATTGGGAGTTGTCATTTTTACATGTGGACGGTGCTAGTGGAAACATTCATACCATGGATAACTTGCTAAAGAGAAATATTTGTATTGTAGAGTGGTGTTGCATGTTTAATAGTGTAACAACAATGGGGAGTTTATAGCCCATTTACTTCTTCACCGTGATTATGTGCAAAGCCTATGGTTATTGGTGTTTTAATTGTATGGACTCCGGTGGGTTATGCCTAAGAGGGTAGTGGATTTGTTGGGTTGTTGGAAAGGCGGTTGTGGCAGACATCATTTTGCACGACTTGGGGGAAATTCTATGATGCCTCATGTGGACTATTTGGAGAGAATGAAACCAACATACCTTTGAAGGGATTAAGAGTTTGCAGTTGAGTTAAAACTGATTTTCTAATGCTTCATGTATGATTGGATGGCTGCTTTGATTGGAAACTCCTTTTCTACCGAAGGAATTTCTGGATTTATGTAATTTTCGATGATACTTTTAGCGTCCCTAGCACACTCCCCGTCTACATGGGGTGTATACTGTTTTTAATAATTCAATTAAATTCTTCAATTACCTATAAAAAATCGATAATACCCGTGTTGTGTCAATGCAGAAGGGGAATGTCCCTTTTTTAGGGGACTTCTCTCATATGAAACTCAATTATTTTTTCCCCTTCAAATAAGTCCAGATAAGATTCAAAGTTGTCATGGAAGAAATTTGTCTTTTTTTTTTGGGAGAGTTTTAAGTTCATTACTACTCGACCAAAAGGGGAAAAAATCATTACCGGTTTCAAATTGTTTTGTTTTGTTTTTGGAGTGAGACTACTTTCGCGGTATGTAGTGTGGCCGATGTAACGGTGACTTGATGAGCAATACTTGGAAGGTTTGGTAATGGCATTGCCAATGTTGTTGTTGTTGGAGTTGGAGGCTTTGGAGGTGTAGGTGATTGAATTTGAGGATGATGTTCGAAAGCTTCTAATTGATCAAAAAATCGATAGGTTTTTCCATCGGGTTTCCCAGTGCGACCTTCTTTGGTTCTTTTGTGGTACATGTACACGTTCTCGAATTTCTCCTTGCATTTCTTGGCGCTTCGATTATAACCAAGTTACGCCACTTCGATTTAGAAAATGAAACAAAATAAAAATCCATGAAAAATATTTATTAGAAAATAAAAAAACTCGGTCGTTTCTATCACACATTAATTTTAACAAGAAAACAAAGTAGCATTGCCACATAAAATAGACAAGAAGAGTTATGACATAATGAAAACAAGATGCTATAGAAGAGAAGGATGAAACAAAACATATAGGAGGAGTTAAGAATTGGTAGATAACTAAGCACCGTTGTCTCCGATGGAAATTATAGAGCTCAAGCCGGGAGAATTATTCTAGATTTAATTTTCCTAGTACTTTTCGAGAACTAAACTGAACAAGAGTGAACAAAGTGAGATAAGAAAACCAACCGATGTTTATAGACCGAATATAAATTCGATATCCTTTTTGGAATATTGGAAAAGGGGAAAATGCTTGAAAAGAAAACAAACCCGAATTCCATATGCCTAGAATGAACCTTTGAACTCAACCTACATGTTATATGAGAGAGAGGAAATGCGATTAGGTCCAAAGACCCTGGGCAATTTTCCATAAAATTTCAAGAATAGAGTCTTGGCCTTGTGAAAACATAATCAAGCAGCCAAAACCGCAACCCAAATCCTACAATCACAATTTTTTCTCTAAACATACTACTATCATAGGGTGCGAACCAAGTCTAAGTGTTCAAGTTGAACCAGAATTCTGTCAAATGCAACCCAACCATTGACCTTCGGCGGCTAATACTACACACGGCTTAAAGAGCATCAATCTCCCTTACACTAATGAACACCGGTGGAACGATTTAGGCACTACAATGACATCAAACCCCAAAGAACACCGGCATGATAAGCAAATCGAAAGAATGCATCTTCCGGTTCAAAAAATACAAACACCAACTTAGAGGGTGCAATTTGCATTTTAGCCTTTATTTTAAGTTTGTGCTAAATTCAAGTCGGTTGACAAGTCCGATCTCACTTTTGACTAGTTGGTATTATTGAGTTAGTTGTCTCTACAGAATCTTTTTTTTTTGTTTGATAGGTCTCTAGAGAATCTTGAAAGTAGTAGGTATTTGTTAGGAGAATATAGAACTATAAAAACCAGGTCTACGGCTAATGTAAGGCGGTCTATTGCCGATTAAGAATACTATATCCCATTTAGGGCTCATGTCATTTCACCCCGTTTTGTCTTCTCATAATCTGTTTTAGATTGGTTCCAGCAACCCTTGGCTGCATTCATGGTTATGTAGAAGCTCAAGAATCTGAGCCTAGGAAAATTGGAGTTCAGTTACTATATTTCCTAGTTTCGGTAGGAAGAGTAAGAGCCTCCATTTTTTAGCTACATGCCCAAAATCTACAGGTGGAATGCAATCTAATGTGTTTAAATTGTTAGTTTTAGACTTGTTATGTACATACATACATATACACGTGTGTGTGTGCGTGCATACTTCAACTTTAACAGCCTTTTTAAGAAATGAAATAATTATGTATTTTAACAATTTCACTAGGCTTAATATAATTGTTTGTGGGCATTAGAGTTATTTATGAAGACTTAATTCGTGGAATATTGTTGCACTCTTTGCGGTATGGAGCACGGGATCGATGAGGAGCCGAGAGATTGTGCGCCCTGGTCCAGAAGATCCTTCATTGTTGACGCGACAACGAAATCATCGATCGAGAGGACATTTGGAATGGCGAGGTGAAATATCTAGTTTTAACAACTGCTTTAATTTTTACGTCGTCTTTGACTTTTAGCAAGTTCTTTGAAAGTTGTATATCTAATTCTAACGACCGCTATAATTTTTATCCATTTTACAGGACTCGGGCTCACTTACATGCCGTGGTCGCGCTAAGGAGATGGCAAAGATAACGATGCAAGATAATCGGGTGATTGATATTATCAAGTTAGTGGGGTTAGAAGGATTGTTTAGGGTCCCTTCCAGAGAGATAGATCATTGCCTAATATCGGCCCTAGTTGAGTGATGGCGGCCGGAGACTCATACGTTCCATCTTCCACATGGTGAGATGTCAATCACCCTAGAAGATGTGGAGGTCATTTTCGGACTTCCTATAGACGGTGAGGTCTTGGTTGGGCCGACTACTGTGGTGGATGGGAATTGGAGGCAACTGTGCGTGGAGTTGCTTGGTTTTGGCGTTCCGGAGAATGACAACAAAACTTTGGTGGGGCAAAGAATTCTCATTAGCCGCCTTGTTGAGCGCATTGCGAGCCACCGCCTCATGATGCAACGGAGGAGCAAGTACATCGGTATGCCCGGTGCTATATTTTAGCACTTCTAGGGGTTAAGATTTTCATGGATAAGTCGGGAGATAGGGTGCTTCTGATGTTCTTGGAGTTCCTACGGAACCTTCATGATCCGCCAAAGTATAGTTGGGGTAGTGGTTGCCTGGCATGGTTGTATAGAGAGTTGTGCCGGGCAAGTGATAAAGAGGCATCGCAGATTGGTGGGGCGTTGCAATTGGTCCAGTATTGGGCATAGGCGAGGTTGCCATTCTTGTGCCCGAGGATAGAGCCTCCACCTGGATGCGATTATGGCCCATGGCCAAAAGCTCCACTTGCATTTAAGTAAGTATTCTCCTGATACTTAGTGTGTGTTATGCAATTTACTATTCTTAGTAACTAAGTGGTAATATCTTATGTTATTCGATCGTAACTGTAGGTGGGTGCGGGTGCCAAGCCCGAAGAGTAGGCCATCCGGCACGGCGTTGATCCATTATCGTGAGCAATTAGCTAGAATGCAGCCGGACCAGGTAATAATATACAAAATTTCTGTGGAAGTTATGTTAATTTTCCTTAAGAATATGTTGAAATCATTGCTTTAACATATCTTCTATTTTAATTTTTGTTTTTCCCTTTATCTATGTATTCTCCTTTGTTTCACATTTTAAGATGCTATGATAATTGTATTTTGTTTCTACTGTAGATTATATGGCAGCCATATGAGGCGGACTTCGGCCACCTTCCCCGACTTCGCGTCGCGAGGAGGGATACGTGGACGGCAAGGGTGCCACCGGTGTGTTTTTGCATAGTAGAGACACACCACCCGGATCGTGTCCTTCGACGGTTTGGGTTGGCGCAAGAGCGGCCCGACCATGTTGTGTACGATGATAGATCGCATAGAATAGACTTACGTGGGAAGGTGGAAAAGAATTGGAGGGAGGAGCATGGACCGTATATCCTTACATGGGATACGAGACAACAACGAGTTTGCCATGCACCTCCTCGGATTGGTGAGATGCCTCGCAATCATGATTATTACCGCCGGTACCGTTCGGTCACTCGAAAGTATGTCGACCGCAACGGCGCTAAATTAGATATAATGGTAATGTGTTAAATTAGATTTTATTGCCTACGTTGTTTTTTCTTCGGTACATGTAGGAACGTAGAATCAATTGATTTCTTTTTAAAGCAAATCTGGTTTGATCTCGACCGACCTCCAATTAAAAAGACTTTCTATTACATATAGTATTCTAATAACACTTTTTGTTTTTAGTTGAGTATTTGAGTAGATCAAATCTGATTGTCTTGGTTCTTTCTCCGTTTTAGATTGAAAGCCATTTAGCATCCATTGGAGATGCTTCTGTAGAAGCGTGAGAGCACACAACCATGTCCGACGTGTCCTAAATAATGTGGCCGGGCTTGGTGGTGGTCTTGCAGCAAATGGGCAGGCAAACAATGGGCATGAGACCGAGTCAACGGCTACGCAACCCCAAGCACAAACCCGGCACCCCGAAGTACATCGACCCGTGGTCAAGGTGCTACCGCAAGCCCAAGCACAAGTGCGGCTAGGGGCCGTGGTCGGCTGCTACGGCAAGCCCAAGCACAAGTGCGGGTAGGGGCCGTGGTCGGCGTGCAACAACCCCTCGGGTTGTAACTAGTCCCGAGGTACCCGCACCCATCCCACACGCATCTCCTCCACCCGAGGTTCCTCCACCCATCCCGAGATGCATCTCCTCAACTCGAGGTCCACTTCACCCACCCCTCCTTCGCGGCCTAGTTTTGATCTTGGTTTTGATTTTCATATGACCCCTCCTACGCACCCCCGAGACACCCTCATACCCACCCACCGGCTCCAATGCACCCACTTTGCCCATGACAATGATCCCCACTCCTAGCTATACGAGCATCATTACCCACCTACCTTATCCTCATCCGACCCTTTAGGGCCTCCGGTTGGGATTGACAACCGATGTACCGGACGAGCATCCCCCTCAGCAGCCCTCACCCCCACGAGGTAGACCACAACGTACTAGAAGAGCACCCACTTGTGGGAGCGGTGGACACAAAATAGGACACAAAGGCGGCTCTATGGTATGATAACATTACCAACAATGTAATGATATATCTTGTGGTTCACTTTATTCTTATCATTACACCGAATATTGATTGTATGCATCTAATGTCTTTGCAGCACGATGATGAGCCTAAGGATGATGCCCCACGGCCCTCCTCCCCCGCGCCAAAACATTACATAAGGGTTAAAAAACGCAAAATTGGTGAATCTTGAAAAAGAAGCAATACTTGAAATGTGGTAAATAATTTTATTAGAAATTATTGGAATTTTAAGGTGGGCAATATTTTGCAATAACATTATGCATGTACTTGTGTTCTATTGAGAACTTGTTACTAAACTATGTGTTGGTCTTGTGTGATGGGACTCTTACGAGAATCTAGGAAAAAAAATTTATGGCGAATGTGTGTTACCATTGAAAGATTACTGCATCAAAAACAGAAGGTTCTTATGTTATTATAATTGATTTTATTATTATTATTGGTCTTGGAACTCGGGTGGTGCACAGCTTCTACACTTGTTCACCCAATTGCTTATTCTTGCCGCAGGTTTTGGTGATGACGGCTCAAATTGTTGAACATTCGAGACACGAGTATAATCAAAATGGAAGCAATTAATCTCCTTGATACGGATGAGTGTCATCATGCTTTGTGAAGAAACATCCATATTCTTTAGTGATGTCTCGAGTTCTATCATACAACGCAAAAGGAGAAGAGGCCATCTTGTTTTTGGAATGACTAGGTAAGCAATTTTACTAAAATGCACTTGCTTCTTCTTTCTTGTTTTTGCTTCAATGTTCGACTCCATCTCTAAACTATAAAGCTGGGTTTCTTTTTTAACATTAATATATACACATACAATAAAAAATAATTGACATTTGTTGGTATGGACTATGGAATGTTTTTTTGCTTAAAACTCCTCTATTATTTTCATATATGTTCCACAAAACAATTATAGAGATCCTATATCAATTCTTCTATGATTGGACCCTCCCGATATATGTATTGTGTACGTCTTTGGCTTGATTTTATTTTCTATCTTGTCTAAAAATGGAGATGCCCTTTTGTCCGTTTGGCATTGCTCTAGAAAGTAAAGCTTTAACTCGTAAAATTTGTTTTAGTAAAGATGGAGCTTTCTTTGGAAAAGCTCTTTAGTGTCTTGAGTGTTTGGGAAATTACTACATTTACACGTGTTTTAAAGTCCCGGATTTACAAAGTGAATTGTAGAGTTTTTTAATTCTAAGTTAACCATGAATTTATGTGGACTGTTATCCAGGTTGGCCCTTGTTAGTGGGTTGAAATGGGTGGATGAAGTAATAGCCAATGCTCCTTATGAGATTTGTGTGCAACCTTACTAGGTAACCAAACTTGCTTGTTTTGGAGAGACCGATTTATGGACTCGAATGGCTGAACCCAATGTCCGTTGCTTTGGGTAGAAGGCGTCTGCCATCACACTAAAGCCCAACCTTTGGTGTCATGCATTCTTGTTATTGTTTTTTTTTTTTTAAAGGTTTTTAATAGTCATCATTATCAAAAAATAATTCTTTTTATGTGTCTTATGCATACAACCATATTCCGTCACATGTCCGAACACATATTTAATTAATGCGAATGTCACTTATGTTTAAGTTTATGGGGCTGGTTCGTTTGGTTCAAGGTTTTTGACTTTTGTCGAAAGTGACCTTGTATTTGTTTCCACCGGAACACCGGTCATGGTCGATTGTCATACTCGGACAATTTTTTACTCTTATTTAGGGGTTGGTTTACTTGACCTGTGTGCATCCTCATTAACCAGAATTTTTTTTCTGTCCGCTTTTGTTGCTTTCCTCTATCATTTCGCAATATAAGGTTGATTTGCTGAAGAACAAGTTTGGTTTCAACGAGGCCTTCAACTACAAAGAAGAGCCCGACTTACATGCAGCTTTAAAAAGGTTAGTAGTATAGTAGTAATTTATGCCGTAATGAATATATGTAACTATCACATGAGACTTGACTAAGAATCTATGGTTTCTAGTTTCTCTCGAAGTAAGTCGTTATTAACCATTATCTCAATATTGAAGACATTGCCTTATATATGATATTCAAATTCAAGAAACATGGTTTACTCCGAGGGATTTGTTTGATTTTCATTGTCATACAAGGCAGCCCATTTACAACGGGTACTTTTCAAATCTGTAAGATGGGTTTGATTACACTTATTGTTGGTACACGAATAACAATTTTGTGCTTATTCTATTTAAAGAAAGTTTAAAAAAAATGACAATGAGCTATTACTCAATTGGCACTTCGTTCTCCCTTAATAATGAGATTCACAGTGAGGTTGTAAGTTCTAAACCCACTAAGTATGTGTGCAACTTACTAATAAAAAAAGGAAAAAAAAAAGAGAAAAAAAAAAGCTTCAAACATAATGAGAGGAGTGTAATTGTAAGGAAACAACATTTTTGACAACAGTTGACATGACTTGTTGCAATTTGAGTAACATCACTTTAATCTAAGTCCAATGCTTACCCAACTTTTCTCTCAATTGCTAATATGGCCTATTGTGATTAGAGCAACATCACTTTTACATGGGTGATGGGTTCACCATTAAAATCACTTTTATCATACACCAATCACAATAAATCATATCAGCATTTGCGAAAAATGTTTTTTTTTTTTCCTTATTGTTTTAAGTTTTAATCTATGTGCTTGGGGAACCAGGAGTGATCGATCATTGATTGGCATTCATGGTGCTCAAATCTAGAGGGTTGAGGTGTTTTTCTTGCAGGTACTTTCCAGGAAGGCATTGATATTTATTTTGAGAACGTTGGGGGAAAGATGCTTGATGCGGTGCTACTCAACATGAGGGCCCATGGCCGCATTGCTGCATGTGGGATGATTTCGCGGTACAACCTTGAGCACCCCGAAGGTGTGCACAATTTAATGATTGTGATTTGGAAACGGGTCCGGATAGAAGGATTCGTGTGTGATGAATCTGCCACCTCTTTCCAAAGTTCCCGGAGTTGGTTCTGCCTTACATCAAAGAAGGGAAGATTACGTATGTGGAAGATGTAGCCGAAGGTACGGGAGAGTGCCCCGGCAACCGATAGGGCTCTTCACCGGCCGCAATGTTGGAAAGCAGGTAGTGGTAGTTGCTCGTGAATGAATGACCTTGTATGCAACTTCATAGTCCAAAAACTCTAGGTCTTGGAGGATTATTTACTGCAAATGTTACTTCTATTGGGTTTTGTTGGTAACAACAATTTTACTTCCTTAGTGAAGTGTTATATTGTTGGAGTCAAAGAAATTCATAATCTTTTTACACAAACTCATTTAGTTGGAAATACTAAATTTATTATCTCACCTTGACGTATCTGCTTGATATCTGGAGTAACACTTAATGCAAATGGAGTAAAGTTTCCTTCGGATCCCAATTCCAATATGAACCCCATGTGTGTATCAATGTATACCATGAAGTTTTGTAATCACTAATAAAAAATAGCTTATTTAACGTTTTTACTATGTACGTAGGTCTGGTTTAACTGCTTATGGCGTTCCTTTATGAGGTATGCTCTCCTAAGAAAGGAGAGCATGTCTTCATTTAAGCAGCTTCTGGGTATTTGGTCAGCTTGTTCCACAGTTTGCATAACTAGTAACAATCTTTTCTTTAAGTGTACAAAGAACTAGTGCAGCATAGCTATCTTTACTAAGACTCATTTAAAATTAATCTTTATAAAATAAAATTTTATTAATACTTACGTTGTTATATACATTTACCCGCCATTTAATAAATTTAGATTTTGAATAAGGCCTCTCAACCTAACCTTGTTGTCTCCAATTACATATGTAAGTACACAAAAATGGATCTTCCTGACCAAAATGGAACAAAGTGGACTGAATGGACCAAATTAGGCCAAATCAGACCAAATTAGACCAAATCAGACCAAATCAGACCAAATAATTAGACCAAATTATCCAAATCAGACCAAATTAGACCAAATCAGACCAAATTAGACCAAATTAGACCAAATTAGACCAAATCAGACCAAATCAGACCAAATAATTAGACCAAATTATCCAAATCAGACCAAATCAGACCAAATAATTAGACCAAATCAATGTTCCTATCCCAGACCAAATCAGACCAAGTAAGACCAAATTAGACCAAATAAGACCAAATCAGACCAAATAAGACCAAATCAGACCAAATCAGACCAAGTAAGACCAAATTAGACCAAAATAGACCAAATCAGACCAAATTAGACCAAATGGACCGATTTTATTTTCCATTACTCGTAACCAAAGAAACTCGAGTTTTAGAGACTCGAGTTCCACTGGGCAAATTTTTTTTCCCCAACTGCTCTGTTTCAGGCAGAGAGGCAGAGAGGCATGCCCTGTTTGAACAAAATTTTGCCCCAGTGGAACTCGAGTTTCTAAAACTCGATTTTCACTGGGCAAATATTTTTCCCTAGCATCATGCTCTGTTTCAGGCAGAGAGGCAGAGAGCCATGCCTGTTTCACAAAATTTTGCCCAGTGGAACTCGAGTTTCTAAAACTCGATTTTCACCGGGCAAATATTTTTCCCCAAGCATCATGCTCGTTTCGCAGAGGCGAGAGCCATGCCTGTTTCAAAAAATTTTGCCTGGAACTCGAGTTTCTAAAACTCGATTTTCTTGGGCAAAATTTTTTCCCAAGCAACTCGAGTGTCTAAAACTCGATTTTTACTGGGCAAATTTTTTTTTCCCGAGAAAATGCTCTGTTTCAGGCATTGTTTTACAATGTAAATGCACTCAAATCACAACAAAAGTCATTCTCAATATATCACCATTCTAAACATGTCCAACCACACTTAATTTGCAATTCTAACCATACTACTCAAATCACAATCTTCATAGAGGTACATTGGATAGAGAATTACAAGTACATTCAACAACAATCAAAAAGTTCACATAGAGCCAATACAACGTCGTCCATGGAAGGATGCCTGAAAAACGTAGAGTATTTACGTTAGGAGACAAGATAGTAAACATCGAATGAACAACAATTATTTAACCGATGCATAAATTTTTGCCAACCTACCTAGTGTGGAACATGGCCGCTTGTGGAAGCACCGCGGGACTGCGGACATTTTCTGCGGTTATGCCCGGAAGCATGACACAGTCCACATGTCTGCTTCGGTTGACTCTCTATCAAATCTGCGTCCTCCCTCCGCCATCCCGGTTCTTGATCCTTATTCCTCACTCCATCCATCTCATTTCTTATTCGTGACTTCACCGGTCGACCTTTGGCCCGCAACAATGCCGGATTAGGCAACCACTTTGGCCCCATGGGATCCCTCCATAATGACTGTGACTTAGGAACCACAAATCCATGCTCATAAGTGCTAAGGGCATGGTTCAAACCATAACATGGGTGAATATACGTGGTCGAATCAATATGTAAATAGTCACATACTCTAATTGCATGTGAACACGGGATCCCTATATTTTGCCATTTCCCACACATGCATGTTTTTTCCCATAACCGAACTTCGTAATCGTGGTTTCCCCCTCTGCGCTAGACACGTTGAGTTGGGTAACTACTTGAAATATCAGCTCTTCATTGCTAAATGGCTTGAGATAGTGTTTCTCAGATTTACGCTTATTTCCATCCCACGTGGATAAGGCATATTCACTCCATTTCTTACCCTCTGACAACTCATAATGGTATTCTTTGCGCCGGTCGTGGAAATATTGAACAAGTTTGCTCCAAGTGAACTCAACCAACGCGGCAATAGGAAGGCCCCGTGCACCTTTCAGCACACCATTGAAACACTCTGATATATTGGTTGTCATTGCTCCAAAACGTCTCCCACCATCGTATGACCGGGTCCACATGTCCACCTCCTCGCTCATTAGGTATGTGTATGGAAGATAATCATTATACTTTTCCTTACCATCCCTCCCCGTCACCTTCTTCTTCTTCCTAATGGCCTCAATTTCCACCTGCTTAATGGAGTCCATTATGGTAGCAAATTTAACTACGACTAGCATATCCCGCTTTCAACGCCGCCGACTTTAGAGTCGAGTTCGAAAATGGGTGTTGAAGTTGCTAGCAACATGTCGAAGACAATATCTATGAAATACCTTTGCTTTTCCATCATCCCTTCTAGGCCGGTTTGCAATGGCGTTTTTGATACCGAGATGTCGGTCGAAATTATGCAAATGCCGTCGTCGAGTATCAGTGGCCAATCGTTTCTACGAGGCATCGTAAAAACCACCTCCAACCGGACCCCGACTCACAATCCACAACAGCAAAGGCGAGAGGGAATACCTTGTTGTTAGCATCGGTTGCCATTGCGACCAACAACTTTCACGATATTTACCATACAGATGGGTCCCATCAATACCGATAACCGGCTTGCGTATTTGAATCCCGATATGCATGGACCGAAAGACCAAAACACATAATGCAACAATACGGTGTGATCTTCATCGGTGGGTGTGACACGATAGCAAACCGGGTAGTCGGGTCCTGATCAATATACGCCATTAGCAACTTTTGCAGCCTTTGGTAAGATTCTTCCCAATCTCCAAACATAAGCACAATCGCCTTTTGTTTCGCATCCCATACCTTGTAGTAAGAAGGCTTATGGCCATTATATTTCGCCTCTATCGAGATCCGAGATGCTTAATTTGAGTGGTGTGATCCTCAAGTAACTTGTTATGGATTTACCGCTGCAATAAAATTACAACTCATCATTCTACCATCATTTCGCACCCCGGTCGGTAAACACGTGTGAGGACCCACATACACGGTGACCATCCATAGATTTTGGAGCTCGGGCTTCATAACTGCGTAGACATACCACTTGCACGACTCATGCACGCATTTCGCACAAAAATTTTTCCTCGTCGACCTAGTGATCTTAAAGTTTTTGTTTTCCTTGAGGGCACAAATTGTTAATACGCGCTTCACCTCCACTTTACTCGCAAAAGTCAACCCTTTGCACAAATTCATCCCCTCTCTCCAAGTAGACACAAATGGCATCTCAATATGCGAAGGATCAACCATATTTTCCCAAGTATTTGCAGAGAATGACAACGCAGGAGGTGCGTAGGCAGGGATTGTGTTTGTAATGTTTTGGACACTAATAACATTGTCTGCATCAGGTTCACCGCCGTCCAATGTCTCATCGTCATCAATGTTCCTCTCAAAGTCCCCAAAGTCCCGAAAGTCCCCTCTCTCAATCATGTCTTCATAGTCATCTTTATCGGCAAAATCTTCACCGTTAATGGCAAGATTCTCATCAACATAGTCGTCATCATCATCATCATCATCATCATCATCATCGTCATCATCATTGTTAACGACAGTAGTCTCATCAACATAGTCGTCGTCGTCGTCGTCATCATCGTCATCATCATTGTTAACGGCAGTAGTCTCATCAACATAGTCGTCGTCGTCATCATCATCATCATCTCCATCGGCATGAACATCATCATCCTCTACATGTGTAGAATACTCATATTGAGCATCCGGAAGCGCAACTTGTAAGCTTCTAGTTGTTTGTTGGATATCCTCTTGCCATCCTACACGCGGCTCTAACTGTATGTACAACTCAATATTACTTACTTCAGCTATACTCTCCAACTTGTCAAACATGATCTTCACATGTTTGTCTTTTTCTATCAGCATATACTTGTAATTAATCCGGTGCTTCATGATTTCATTTGGCATACGATAAGTAATTTGCATGTTGTACGCATCGGATTCTTACCCAACTCTTCCATGACAAGTATCTTCAATTCATCAAGGGTTTTCAACCTACGATCAACTTCGGCATAATAGGTTTTCATACCCGGCCCCTCAAATGGCAATCCCTTGTTGGCATTGGGATTCTTAAGCGGACCACCATGGTATATGATTATAAGAATATCAGGCATTGTGAACCTGTTCAAGTCAAGTCCTATGTTAGTTAAATCACATAGTCGTAAAGTGAGGGAAAAAAGTAATGCAATCTTACCAATGAACATATTCAAGCTAGGTTATAGAGTGCCCATTAATATCTAAAGGCCAAGACGTAAACCTTCTAATCCTAGTGGATGGAGAGACGGAATTATCTATTACTCCATTGTGTGGTGACCTATAATGCCTAAAAGGTGAAAGAACTAGGTGGGTAGAGGAGCATGATTACATACCCATTCACTACATTCATTCACTACCCATTTCATACCCAAACCAATGATAAATAAAGTCAAAAAAACTTGAAAGATCATGATAAAAATAAAAGCCTAGAAATGATAAATAAAATTTTGATAATTACATACACATTCCCATTCATTACATTCATTCACTACCCATTTCATACCCAAACCAATGATAAATAAAGTCAAAGAAATTTGTAAAATCATGATAAAAATAAAAACCTAGAAATGATGAATAAAATTTTGATAATTACATACTCATTCCCATTCATTACATTCATTCACTACCCATTTCATACCCAAACTAATGATAAATAAAGTCAAAGAAATTTGTAAGATCATGATCAAAATAAAATGATGAATAAAATTTTGATAACAAAAACTATACAAATAAATACTCAAAAAATTAACACTAACAAAACAAAGTTCTATAATTCACAATATTGATAAATTAACTAAGTTATGTTAACTATCTACAAAATAAATGGTAAAACTCTTTAACCCACACCCATAGACAACATACCCAACTATAATGACAATCAAATTATGCAAACCCTTACCTTAGATATGAATTTGCTGAGAGGGAAGAGCAGTGAGAGTGGAGAATGTGGTTTTGTGAGAGTGAGTGGTGTGAGAGAGTTATGGGTGAGTGAGTTAGTGAGGGTGAGTGAGTGAGAGAGTTAGTGAGGCTGAGATTTTAGGTTTTCTCTGTGTGTTGAGCAGTGAGAGTGGAGAATGTGAGAGAGTTAAATGCCACGGGCTGAGTTTTAAATAAACATGCCCAGAGGAAATCGAGTCTATAAGACTCGAGTTACTGCATAAAACTCGAGTCTCTAAGACTCGAGTTATATGCGTATAAACTACATAATTTATAATACGATATATAGTTAAACTCGAGTTTATAAAACTCGAGTTTAGGTAGACTTAAAACTCGAGTTTATAAAACTCGAGATCCAGGTGGCATTTTTCCACCTCAGCAAGCCCAAAGCGAGCATAAAGCGAGTTTTTGAAACTCGATTTATTATGTAAATCTCGAGTTTCAAAAACTCGAGTTGCTATTTTCCTACATAGTTTCAAACTATGCCTAACTTACTATATTCATGCATCCGCATGCCTAATCTGCACATTCCCCCCAAGCAAAAGGGAAGAAACATGGTCCATCCTAGAATCATTAGGCTGCGAAAATCAACTACCGTGGCTCTGTATCGGAGACTACAATGAGATCGTTACTCAATCTGAAAAATCTGGAGGTTGGTTGCGGCCGGTTAGATAGCTTGACAGACTTCGCCAAGCCATTCATCGTTGTGGGCTTCAAGACTTGGGATTCATTGGCATGCCATTTACATGGTCAAAAACCGATCGTGTGGAAGGGCGAATGAGAATAAGACTTGATAGGGCTCTTGGCATGCCATTCATCATTGGCATGCCATTTACATGGAGATTGCTCTTTCATGGTGCTACCGTCCATCACAGCTCTATGTCAACATCCGACCATTCCATGCTCTCTCTCCGCCTTAAGGATGATCGTCACAGCCGCCGAACAGATAAGAAGCTTTTCCAGTTTGAAGAGATGTGGTTAAGCGACCCACGCTGTTCTGAAGTAGTGCAAGAATCTTGGCAAGAAGGCCTTTCTAAATCGGATGGCCTCCATATCACAAATTGCCTTGAAACTTGCCGAGCTAGGTTGCAAACCTGGAACAAAACAGAGTATGGCCATGTGGGACGAAAGATACAGTACCTACACAAAAAATTGCAAATGTTGGAAAATCAAGCCCATTGTGTGGAAACTGACAGAGAGATATATGAAGTCCGAAAGATGCTAAACACTTGGCTAGATGCTGAAAACACCATGTGGAAGCAACGATCACGGAATTTTTGGCTCACTGATGGGGACCGCAACACAAGTTTTTTCCATACTAAAGCCACAAACCGCAAGCAGCGAAACACAATCCATGGTATCTGTGACTCAGATGGTAATTGGCAGGAAGATGATCAACAAGTGGAGAATATCATTGTGGGCTATTTCACGGACATTTTCCGCACACAAGGGGAGACCGACTCAACCACTCTCATTGAAGCCATAGAACCAGTGGTCACCACTAACATGAATGACTCCCTTACCCAAGAGTTCAATGCTGAGGAAGTACACAGCTTTAAAACAGATGCACCCCAAGAAATCTCCAGGACCTGACGGTATGCCTCCTTTCTTTTATCAGCACTTTTGGTCTTTAGTAGGTGATTGTGTTACAAAAACTGTATTGGACTTTCTCAACCATGACATCACCCCTCCAAACTTCAACGAAACCCATGTTGTGCTCATCCTAAAAATAAAAAATCCAAAAAAACTCACTCAATATAGACCAATTAGCCTTACCAATGTTATATCTCGCCTAGCCTCAAAAGTCCTAGCAAATCGCCTAAGGCGTTTCCTCCCATAAATAATTAGTGAAAACCAAAGTGCTTTCATGTCTGACCGCCTCATTACAGATAATGTCCTTGTTGCCTATGAGACAATGCACCATATTAACCAAAAACGTGGTGGTAAAGTTGGGGGGATGACCTTAAAATTAGATATGAGTAAAGTTTTTGATGGAGTTGAGTGGGGATGCTTGGAAAAAATAATGTATAAAATGGGTTTCCATGTATCTTGGGTGAAGCTTATGATGAGATGTGTTAGTACTGTCACTTATTCAATAAAAATTAATAGAAGGCCCCGAGGACACATTACCCCTTCTAGGGGTTTGCGTTAGGGTGACTCTCTTTCTCCTTTCTTGTTTCTTTTTTGTGCAGAAGGACTATCAGCACTAATAAGAAAATCTGTGGAGTTTGGGTTTTTGAGCAGTGTGGCTGCATGCCCAAAGGGTCCAAAGATTTCTCACATTTTCTTTGCAAATGACAGTTTAATCTTTTGTAAAGCCAACATTGAGGAATGCTCCACACTAGAGGAAATCTTGGATATCTTTGAAGGTTCAACAGGGCAGCAACTAAATTGTGAAGAAACATCTCTCTTTTTCAACCGAAACACTCCTCAAGAGGTCCAAGAAGCCATCAAAAACCGTTTTGGAGCTGACATCATTCGGCAACATGAGGCATATTTGGGGCTGTCTTCTTTGGTGGGAAGGTCGAAGTGCAACACATTCAGAGCTTTAAAAGAAAAATTAAATAATAAGATTTTGGGATGGAAGGAAAAATTGTTATCCCATGCAGGCAAGGAAATCCTCATAAAAGCGGTGGCTCAAGCAATCCTAACATATACCATGAGCGTCTTCCAACTCCCTAATGCTCTATGTGATGAACTAACAACCATGATTAGAAGTTTTTGGTGGGGCCAAAACAATGGAAAAAACAAGATTGCTTGGTCTAGTTGGGACAAGATTTGTGTACCAAAAATTGAAGGAGGATTAGGCTTCCGTGACCTAAAAGCTTTCAACCTCGCCCTCTTGGCTAAGCAAGGTTGGCGCTTACAAATGAACACCTCCTCTCTTGTCCACCGGGTCTTCAAAGCTCGATACTTTCCGGAGAAGGACTTCCTTAGCGCTGAAATGGGGTCAAAACCTTCATATGCTTGGAGAAGTATCATGGCTGCTCAAAAGATAGTTCAACATGAATACAGATGGCAGGTTGGCAACGGGAATTCAATCAAGATCTGGGCTGATAAGTGGCTGCCCACTTGCTCCACCTTTAGAGTCACTACCCACCCACATGCCTTGCATCCTGAGTCACATGTCAGCTCGCTCATAGACAATGATACGGGGAATTGGAGAATAGGCCTTATTAAGGAAATCTTCCTCCCACATGATGCGCAAGCCATTTTGAGCATACCATTAAGTATTCGGAAGCCACCGGATCGCATGGTCTGGGCTTTCACACCAAAAGGACAGTTCACGGTTAAATCTGCATACAAGGTCGCTCTCTCACTCTCACAGGCCACTACCAGCTCTTTGGGTTCTACATCAAACAACCAGCATACTTCGGAGTTTTGGACAACTTTATGGCGCCTCAAAGTACCAAGCAAGATCCGATGTTTTGCATGGAGAGCATGCAAGAACATCCTACCAACAAAGTCCAATCTGTACTTAAGGAAAGTCCTTGATGACCCAACCTGTGAGGCATGCGGCATTAGAGTAGAGACAACCGGACATGTTCTATGGGAGTGTAACAAAGCCCAGGAAGTTTGGCGAGCTTCAGACATACGTGTTCTCAGCCATGGTTTGAGGTTCGACAGTTTCCTTGACCTCCTTTGGCACTTGATATTCAATCAACATGTTGGGGACGAATTGCTAAGTTTGGTTGTCACCATAGCATGGAGTCTATGGCTGAATCGCAACAAAGCTCGCACAGGAGGATCACGGCAAACCAGCGCAGTCATTTTGCAGTTGGCAATCAACTCGCTTGAAGAATATCGGCTTGCGAACCACAGGATTACGATACCAACCATCGCCACACCTACATACAACCTGGGCTCCACCACACAACCCCTGGTATAAGGTGAATGTCGACGGTGCCGTATTTCAACATCTCGACGCGGTGGGAATAGGGGTTGTAGCCCGGGATCATACAGGACAATGTCTGGCGGCAATGAGCAAGAAACTGTGGGTACCACTGGGTCCGTTGGAAGCTGAGGCAAAAGCCATGGAAGAGGGAATTGATTTTGCTTGTGTTCGAGACTGACTCGGAGGTGCTCCGCAGGTCTCTCACGGGCTCTATCACACCTCCAGCGACAATACACAATATTGTCTCCTCATGTATCCTAAGGCTTCAAGGCTTCAGGGCTGTACAGCTCACACACGTTCGACGAAACGGGAATAAGCCAGCCCATTTCTTGTCACAACATGCCAAAGGTTTAGAAACTTTTGTAACATGGATTGAGAATATCCCAACACCTATTGAGTCAAGATGTATTGATTTTTTAAGCAAGTTAATGAAAATTACAGCATTTCTCATTAAAAAAAATAGTGTTAGATACAAACAATTCTGAGCCTGAAGTCTAAAGAAATCAAACTAATTATAAATGCTAAAAGAAGATTAAAAAGTGAACTATAAGGGAATCAATATATATATGATTTTTTTCTAATGTTGATACAAATTTTTAAAACCCTAATTTTTTTATTATTCTTTTTTTTTTATTTGATATTTAGGGTTACCAATAACATAAATTATGTAACTTAAAACTGACTAGAACTTGCTCACTTTTTGGATAAATCAACCTAACAATAAACAAAGACTAAGTTAGGTCTAATCTTCTATAAACAAGTTCAAATAATTTTTTTTTCTAATATTGGCTCATAAACTTTTAAATGTTCATATTTTTCTATATCGTTACTTTAATATAAGATTTTGAATTTGGTTCCTGGAGTCAAATAAAAACTCTATTATTACGAAAAGTACTAAAAGTGACCTCGTTAAAACAGATTCATATTGATATTAATAATTCAAATGAATGTATGGAAGCCCTACTCTTGCTTAGATGATAAAAAGGATTTTTAAAGGTACTTGAACACAATGTTTGTAACTATAGCATTATAATTAAGTGATTTTATATTTGTAAATTGATAATTCATATGTTACACATATAATAAGATAATATGGATTTATAATCTCAAGAATGGTTTTGCTACTAATTATTCTAGCACAACTTAAAAGAGAGGAAAATGTAAAAAGAAAAAGTAGTATTAAAATTTAAAATACCAATACAAAATATGAGATATTGAGACAAACATATAAAATGATTTTTTTTTTCTTTTTGGACTAAGTGATAATATCTTTGAGAGGAAAACTACACAAACAAATAAACCAACCCTTTTAATTTATTAAAACATAAAAATAGAGATTCTTTAAAATGGTTCTTTCATCAATTGATATTTTGAAAGCACAAAGAAAAAGGGGTGAAAAAAATAACACTGATTTTTTATTTATCAAAAAATATTTGAAAATCAGTATTTATTTCAAGAAAGAAAAATCAGTAGTTTTTTTTTTTTTTTTTGAAAATCAGAATTTCATTTAAGACGTCATTTTGGTTATATCAAAGAAACTCGCACGTGCAAAAGTGCCAAGACGCAACGGCTAGTAATTATAAAACGGCTAGTCGTTTCAATTTCTCTCTCTCTCACTTTCCTTTCTTCACTTTTCTCTCTGAAAAAATTCTCACTTCTTTTCTCACACTTTCCCAGATAACCCAAACCATCTTCAAAAGCAGAAAATTTTTCCCTCAAGAAAGTCGGTTTTCCTTTCCACAAAAACAGACAGATTAAATTCAAGAAATGGACGGGTTCAAAGATCTTCCCCTCAAAAATCTGATCCTCTCTCTCTCTTCAAACGGGTTTTTAATTTTGAAATGCTTAATTTCTTAATTTTAATTTTTTTTTTCTGTTTTTGCAGACTACTGACGGTGATGAAGAGGAAAAGGGTTTGAATATTTCCTCTGGTGAGGGGGTTTTCCATGCCGCGCTGGCCGATGATGCCTATGTCAGAGAGGAAGACTAATGGTTTTTTTTTTTGGTGCTTTCATATGGTTTTGTCTAATGGGTTTTTTTTGTGCTTTCATATGGTTTAGGCTTTAGACTAATGGATTTTTTTTGTGCTTTCATCTGGTATATGGTTTAGGCTCATGGGGTTTTTTTTTGGTGCTTTCATATGGTATAAGGTTTAGACTAATGGGTTTTTTTTTTTTTTTTTTGGATTCTGATTTGTTTGCAAGTACCTGTTGATTTGGTTCTTGTTTGTAATGAAAAAAAAAAAAAAATTTATTTTTGGATTTTCTTTGGTCTCTCGCTTTTTGCAATTTCCTGGTTCTTGAATTTTATTGATTTTTATTAACTAGACTTTTAAATTTTGTATAATTTTGAACGCCTTTCTTGGTTTTTTTATTCTAGTTGGTGTGGAATATCCTTTCAAATGTATATGGGTCTTGGGTTTTGTTGGGGTTTACACGGAGAGGCTTTGTCTTTGTGTTTCCATCTTGATATTAGGCATGTTTCTTCATTGTGGGGTTTTAGTGTCTTACCATTATTGACAACATAAACATGATCTTCAGCTTCAATATTTTACAAGATTTTCTGTGATATATTCTGATGGATTCCTTAGATTTTTCAGTTAAAATTTGTAGGTGATTTTGTTGTTGATAGTTAATGTCTAGTTGTTCATTACAATAATCAACTTTCTTTTTATTTTTAATTTTTTCTCTGATCTCTCACTCTCCTTACATATTTATTCCCATTCTGTGAAAAAATAAAGAGAGTTGCTTGTTGTCTACCGTTTTGGTGGTTTCTTCAACTGATACCGAGATGCTGTTTTCTGTTGTAGGGTTTTTTTTTTTCAAAATTCAATGGTTAAATAATTCATAAACAAAAATTGATTTGTATATTGATGTGTTTGGAACTTGAAGCTCACAAAAGGGTCTTGTGGCATGAATCCTTAAAAAAATGGAAAACAAACTTAACAAAGTGATCAGCAAGTGCAGGGAAAAAAAATTATAAATATATAGAGAAAGAGTGAGGTGGAGTCAGATTTGTGCTTGTGGGTGTTACTGATTTGAGAAATATTTTAGTGTTAATAGCCAGTTGGTTATGTCTCCTTGGCTAACTGGGTGCGCCCAGGCTCCGTGGGCTTTGCTGCCGACCAAGGAAACGGTCTCTTATATGGCTCTCTTGGCATTGAAGAGAACCTTTTGTTTACAAACCCCATCTTGTGTTTGCCTTTATCTCTTACTCAGACTCACTTCTTTCTTTTTCCTTGGTTATTGTAAAAGATTCTTCACTCTCATAGTCATACTCATACCCCCATAAGCATATATCCTCACCCTTCTTTGAGATCCATCTTTGGAGACCAGGAAACTTGGGTTGGGCTGCATTCACAAATCTGGTCCCCACACCCTGGGAGTATCCCTTTCTATTTCTGGGACTTTTTCTCGATTGGGGTTGTTTTTATTTTTGTTCACTTATTAGGATGTGTGGTGGTGACTATAGGAGGTATCTGATTCAGGCATTTAGTACTACTGTTGAGTGTTGAGGAAGGTTAGTTTTGAAGGTATATTGAGGGGCTGAAGCAAGTTGATCTTCTTTTTCTTTCAAAGATGAAGTTTATGAAACTTGGATCAAAGCCAGATTCCTTTCAGACTGATGGGAACAATGTCAGGTGTGAGATTTTTTGGTGCTATGTTACTTTTCTTTTGAAACATGAATTAGGAATTGCTGATGCTGCTATCTTATGTTTGATGCATTTCAGTTCGTGTTGCATAAGCCTGTTATAGATGATTTTTGGATCTTTCAATTGTCTCTCTCTTCACTAAAATTTCTCTTTATGATCTCTTTTGTAGTAGATTTACCATTATTCTTTGGTAGATTTTCCGCTTAGCACGTACTGTTGCAGTTTGATGGAAAAGCTTGAATTTTGAGATATATTCTCTGATACTATGTAGACAGTAGACATACTCCTCTGCCCAGGTAAATAGTTGTTTGAGGTTTATTTCCTGCTCCCATTGGGGACTGCTAACAACTTTGTCACCTATTGAAATTAGGGCTTATTTAAATGTTGTTGGGTTTGAAAGTTCCTGTTTGTTTATTGTCATTCTTTTTGACCTTTCCCATTTTATGGCCCACATTTGTACTCATATCCTGTACTTTTGATATTGACGTTGAATTTTTGATGATATATATCTCTTTGGCATTTTGAGGTTTGAAGAATGGTGCTCTATTTTCTTAGTTCTAACTTCTAACTACATTAGGAAAATAGAAAATTCACTGCTTTTTTAAATTTCTAAATTTCTATAGTTGTGCTAAATTTTCTTCGGAAGATCATGACTTCACAGTTTGGATTGTTTGCTGCAGGTATTGTAGTATTGTTTTTCCAGTACCTCCTCAGTTGGCATTATTGACAATTGAATGTGATGGGATGTTCTTATTAATCAAGTGAATAAGTAGTTTTTGAGTAATTCAGCAAAATAAAAAAAATTTTGAGTAATAATTCACCAAATCTATATATATATATATATATATATATATATAAATTTATTTATTTATTTGGGACTTTGGGTTTATCTATCTACCAAAAAGTTCAGGAGTATGGATCTGATCCTCAAAATAATTATTAGCAAATTTGTATCACATATACATATATTAGGAACAGCAATCCAACTTGAGTTAAGATAGTATGATTGAAGATTTTCCCTTCTCAGAAATGTTGTGGGGAAATTGTGACCCTTGTGATTGTGAACCCTCATATTCTTTTAATAGACAACAGATGGTAACTATGAGGTACAAGTAGGTACTCTAATTTAGCTTTCATAAAGATAACTTGAACTTGGTGTATTTTAAACTTCTTTGGTCTAGCAATATTGCTTTTTGGCAAGTATTTGTAGTTTTATTCTGAATTCCAATAACTTTATGACTAAGGTCTTGCACCATCTCAGTATTGGGTCTGTTTTGGAATGTTTCCTCTGGTGAAGTGGATTCCTTGTATTAGTTTAATGCTTCAGAGAATTTGCATGGAAATGCGAAAAAGTTTGAATGACTCGTTATGCCTTGCTTATTAGTGAACTTTCCCATGTAGGTATCATATAAAGATAGTGTTGGAAGGCCTGTTGATGAGTTCAGGTATTATTGTTTATCCTTTAGGAATGCCTTTGTTCATGCTTAAAGTTTTTTGTATGCGTCATTCTAGTTATCAGTTCATTACGAGGAGCATAACCATGTGCAGGTATGTGGCAAGTGAGCTGGCAACGAACATCATTCTTATTGTAGGGGATGTAAAATTTTATCTTCATAAGGTACAGTATTCTTTGGCTGAGTAATTTAGTATGTAATGAAGATAATTCTTTTCAATGTTTTTGTTTTTATTTTTTTAAATTTTAATTTCTTGCTCTAACACCTGTATCACCGTCCTTGAATTGTGGAATTTTTGATTCATAGAAGGGACACTAGCTACTTATGCAGCATGAGTAATCTATTTGCACTGGCTGATCCTTATACAAGAATCTGCTACGATTGTTTCTATTTTTAAATTTTCGATCCACTTCCCTTTCTTTCTCTGGAAAAAGTACAAGCTTAGTTACTTATATATAAAAGTTGCTAAACTAATTCCAACATACAGAGTGACAATGATCTAAGCTAACACAGAGTTCTCACATGCTTGTTGAGCAAGGCTTAAATTTTAAGTGTGATAAATTGGTTTGTTTAAAATTCTATATATCTAATCTATTACTGGATAAAGATTATTAAAATAGTATTAGAATCCACTTAGTTGATAATTGCCTGATAATTTAATTATAGTAATCAAATTGGGCCAAAAAGGAATTATAGGCATGGTTATCAAGGCATGGAATTAAATGGTTTGTTAAGAGGCATTGGTGGGATTACCTTTAGCTTATAATTTTAGAACTTAGCCACTTTGATCTTTAATTTACAACTTCAATGATAAAACTGAGCAGACTAGGGAAAACATGTCTCAATCAATTCAATTGCACTCATAATAATCCAAGGCCTGTGTTGATGTTTCCAAGGTTGACTGGTCCTATACCTATAACCGAAAGAAGCTTCCAGAGGAAAATGGGAATGATCCAAACTGGAATGGCGTTAAGGTTGACTGTGTTGATGTTTTACATTAAGTGCAGTTGTACAACACTGATTTGAGATGTTATGTTTATTTGATTGTGGATGTTGTTTAGTTGAGGCACTCAAAGAAATAACTAGTATGATAGGTGTGAAGTATTGGAGGTTTAACGCTAGTTCTTGCCAAATTGAAATGGTTGGGGTAACACCAGAGAGACCAGGGAATGCTGAGAGCAGCATCATTTGTGATTGTAAGAATAATAACACATTCTGCCATGTCATAATGATGTATAGTTCCCTCATCTTATTACTAATTACTATTACTGCAATTCTTCTATCTGATGCGTGAGTGTATGTCTCCACACGATGGATAAAAGTCTAAAAGTTACTCATCTATATATTGTTATTGCTAATAATTTTATCATGAAAGTGAAAAAATTTGTTGTGGACCATACATTGTAAATGTAGTCCAGTAAACATTATTTTTAAAAGACATTATTTTTAAAAGAATTCTGTTTACATCTCTTAGCATGTTATCATTGATTTGGTTTTCATGACAGTAGTTACCAATACTCAATATTTTATTTCTCATGTGTATAGAGTGCTAAAGGGTTATAGTCTTCCTGGCATGCTTCCACCTCAACTTGTCAAACTTCCTCATCTCTGAGAAATGTAAGATTGTTTTCAAATGCTTCAATTACATGTTTGATGGTAATATTTTGCTGCACTTATTTCTAGCAAAATTCACAGGGTTTGAATAATCATTTTTTTCCAGTGTTTTTCAATTTATGCCTGTCTTCCTCTAATTGTAGTGATTTATGTACACCTATCTCAACGGAACGATACCACTGGAATAGGCTTCAACACAATTAACCTCAATGTGATCTTTTGTAAAATTGTATTGATAAAGTTTATGTTTATTTGCTCTTATCTTAAATTAACCAGCAAGTAATGTGCAGCTCTGTTTTTGTGAATCGCTTGTCAGGGGAAATTCCAAAGGATTTGGGAAATACTACTACTCTCACATACATGTACGTTTTGAACTTTGGTTTTACTCAATCGTGTATATCTTGTACAATGGACATTTATGGTGATTGAAGTCTTTGTGAGTGGGATACAATTGTGAAATGAAATAGAAAGGCTTTGATTTCCCTGTTAAATGTATTGTCATGACCTCAAAACCTAACTTTTCATCCTTTTATCTGTTACATAATAGATTTGATATCCCTGCACTCCATAGTGACCTCATGGAGGGTTTAATCATGTTTTTTTTATCAAGCTTTTTTAGTAATCTCAATATTTCGTTTTTTTATCTTGTTTTTCCCCCTTTTCAAGCAGGTGCCTTGAAGCAAACCAATTCTCTGGAAGTGTTCCTCCTGAGCTTGGGGATTTGATCAAATTGCAAACTTTGTGAGACGCCTCATTTCTTCATATTGGTGTTCTATAATTCTTAAATTTTCTCTTCACTTTTAACACTTTTCTGAAGGATTTCTGTGGTTCATTGCTTCAATGTTGTAATTGCAGGGTGCTCTCCTCCAATAATTTGACAGGGAACTTGCCTATGGGTCTTGCTAGGCTGAGAAACCTAACAGATTTGTGAGAATTTATTATATCTACCTCTTTTTATATATTTGCCTTTCTTCAAAGCTTAAATATTTACCTCTATTTACATATTTGCCTTTCCCTTAAAGCATAAATATCAACCTTTCCTGATCAACAATCATTTTATTGCACAATGCAGTAGGATAAATGATAACAACTTCAGAGGAATTATACCTGATTTCACACAGAATTGGAAACAATTGACAAGATTGTGAGATCCTTGTTCTTTTCGAAAAATATCTCAAGTGCTTTGAGTTCTTAATGGTATTTAAATCTAAATTCAGCGTATATTCTCATTCAAATTTAAATTCTTGAAGAGAAATGTATGCGAATGGACTTGAGGGACCCATCCCACCAAATATCTCTTCTGAATAATTTACTTGAGTTGTGAGTAAAAAACCTTCCCATTTCCATCCAGAAGTATGATAGGATGTGAGTTTGATTTTGTATATTAATCGATGGTTTTGGCTTATGGTTTGCATCCTTACAGTAGGATTAGTGATGTCAAGGGGCCAAATCAGGATTTTCCTATGTTGAGAAACATGACTGGCATAGGAAGATTGTATGTTTAGTACTTACACTGTCAAATTATATAAATTTTTTCACTTGATGATGGTTGATATGATATTCGGTTATGCACTTTAGGGTTTTGAGAAATTGTAAGATTTTAGGGGAGATACCTGCATACATTTGGCAATGAAAAATCTAGAGATGGATTAGGCAGATATCTGGAAGAGTTTCTGGTGGGGTTTCAGAGTTTTTTCAATGGGTGGTATTTGTAGTTTTTTCATTGAATTTAATTTTTTTCAATTGGTGGTTGAGGAAGGAAGAAAGTTTTTCTCCTTAACGTATTTTCGAACGAGGCAAACACTTCATGAAGTCAGTATTCATGGGCAAGAATGCAGCGTTATGGTTGATGAAGAATATAGAACACACGGTGGTCGGAATCAATCCCAAACAGTTTTTTACGCTTAGGGAAGGAGATACCGTGTACACTTTGCAGCGGGGATCAAACTCCTTTGGTCAGTTCCTTTTAGTGTATGAACTCAAAGTTGGCAAGCATAGAAGATCCGTCATAATTCCTGGATGCAAAGCACAAAATGGTTGGAGGGCTTGAACTGTGGTGCCTGACCAATATGCTTTAGGTGGTTTAGGCCAGGCCAAATTTGTGTCTCAGCCATAGAGGAGAATGTCGAGGTTTCATCCCTCTCAGTCTTTTGTTGAGACGCTGAAGGGTCAAATGCAGCCAGGGGATGTGACTTAGTCACAACATATTACAACCAAGGATAAGGAGAATAATATGATTCAGGGGGAGTTTGTGGAGAGGCAGAATAGTCAAGGGGGTTGTTGGTGAAGAATCCGAAACTTACAGGTGCTACGGTGGGGGATATTCTGGTGGGCAAGGCTAATACAATGGTGGTGGGAGGAAGGGATAGGAGGGAGCAGTGCATTCATGTCAATACAAAATTAGGTGAGCAAATTCTGGCAGAAAATAGGAAACGTATCCTAGTAAGATTCAGTTTGAATTCAAAATCAGATGAAAATGGGAAGAAGAGTGATATAAGGAGATCATGCTGGACAAGGAGTGGTTTAATTGTGGAAGTTGATGTGAAAGGAAGGAGACAGGTTTCCTGGGATACCAATAAAGGGGGAGTAAGAAATTTTAAATGGGGACTTATCAAAAAAAAAAAAAATAATTTAAATGGGTAACATGGGCTCAAATAAAGGATGTGGTGGGCCTAGACATCAACTTTGACCAACAGGTGGGCTTCCCTAACTTAGAGCTCACAGGCTCATTTAGGATGGAAGTGGGTGAGAGCTCCTAGTTAGTTGACCCGAGCCCACCAAAGCCAGAAGCCCACATGTTAGCGATGGCGGTGATGCCCACTACCCTTCACGAAGCTTCGTTGAGTCAGTATGAGGAGTTGGGCCAACTTGGTGAGCTTTAGAGGGTGGTCGACGTCACAACAGATGGTGGATTTCTTGCCGAGAAGTCACCGACGCCAGTGATTTAGGTGCGAAATCATCCATCGGCGACGGGTGGGGATGATTGTCAGATCGTGGTTGGTCAAATCGAGACGATGGGCAGTCTTGTGAAGCCCTCGGTGGTGGCTAAGTGTACTGTTTTCGATGGTTTTAGCGTTGAGGAGTCATCGACGATGTTGGACAATCCCGATGCTGATTTAACCCATTCCATGAGGACATTGATGAACCCTGATAGTGATTATGAGAAGTCTGCTCCTCAATCTGAGTTAGGAATGGCAACGGGTCGGGTTTTTTGATACCTGGACCCGACCCGTGGGTCTTTTCCTGTTACCCGGACCTGGCCCGTTTAATAAACAGGTCTTTTTTTTAGCCCCAAACCCGACCCGTCAGGTCTCTGCGGGGCCGTCCAACCACTTCTAGGCCTAATCTGTGGCCCAATTTGACCCAATATATATACAAAATAAAAAAATAACCCAAACACAAACACAAACAGCAACACAAATAAATCACCATTCTTATCAGATTGAATCACCATTCTTGCTTTTCAAAAAAAAAAAAAAGGAATCACCATTCTAAACCAACACAAAATATAGACATGCATTACATTCTATACAAATTGAATCCTCAAACAAATACCCAAAAACAAAAAATACTGAGAGAGGAAATGAACCAAAAAAAAAAAAAAAAAAAACTCAGACCACTAAAGCTCCATTGGTGGTGCTCCGATCTAACAACACGATCACATCTCTCTCCGATCTAACAATCCCATGCTCCGATCTATGGATTTCGTGCTCCTTCGTGACAAACGGCAACCACCACGAGGGTGAGGGTGGTCCGATCTATGGATTTCGCGCTCCTCCGTGACAAACGGCAACCACCACGAGGGTGAGGGTGGTCCGATCTATGGATTTTGCGCTCCTCCTTGACAAATGGCAACCACCACGAGGGTGAGGGTGGTCCGATCTATGGATTTCGTGCTCCTCCGTGACAAACGGCAACAACCACGAGGGTGAGAGTGGGTCGGTGACTATGAGTGTAAGAGAGTGTGAGGATGAGGCGTGACAGAGAGATTGAGGGTTAGGGTGAGGGCAGCAGAGAGAAGTGAATGGAAATAGGAATGAGAGGCGGTTGTGGAATTGGGTAACTGACTTAGGGTTTACAATGATATATATATATAAGGGGGGGGATTAGTAATCTCACATAACCGGGTATTATCCGGGACGGGTTTCGGGTCGGGTTTCAGATTTTTTAATAAAACCTGGACCCGCTTCGGGTTTTTTTTTTTTTTTAAAACCCATACCCGATCCTATTCTTTATTGGGCCGGGTAAAATTCGGCCCATTAGGGTCGGGCCGGGCCGGGTATCTGCGGGTCGGATCTAAATTGCCATCCCTAATCTAAGTCAGTGGATTGCCTTGTGGAGTCATCGATGGAGAAGGTGGGTATCGGTTTGGGCCCGAAACAGTCAGAAGCCCATTGCGTTTATAACTTAAGCCCGATGACCACAAGCCCAGGTATCTCAGAGGCTGGGGATTGCTCCAACACTTATTCAGGCCCATTCTCTTCTACATCTACTCCCGATGGGTCTGGTGAGAAGCCCACGGTATTTCCAAATTGTTTAGTGATGCCGGTAGAGATGTTGAGGAGTGATTCTGAAGGGAGCTTCTCAATCTCTCAGTTGCAAGTGGCTTCACAGGTAAGGGCTCTCCAGACCGATGCAGATGGAAGTTTGGTTACTCATCCATGGAGTGCTTCACCGGTAGGAGTGTTAGGCTGCACCGAGTATCTTCAGAAAATGGTTTCTAGGTTTAGTTCTGACCGGAAAAGTATTTTGGGCTCAAATATGGTGTTGGGTGGGTTGGTTTCTGAAGATACGAGGTCGGTCACTCTCGAATTTGTGCCGAGATTGATTGGACCACCTTTTCCCGATCATTTTTTGGAGTTTCTGAGAGCTGGGTTAGTGGGTTTTGGAGCATCGGGTCAAGAGGTAAACTCTTTTTCTAGTAAGGAACTCTTGAGCCTTTTTGGGGAGGTCATGCTTGTGGAGGATGTAGCTGATTTTTCTGTGGGTTTTGGTGAAATAGAACTGACAAATTGTTTGCCTCTGAGGATTAGTGCTCCGAGTGCATCGACAATTTCGGCAGAGTTGGAGGAGGTCACTGAGGTAGTAAGTATTGAGGCTAAGTTGGATATTTCTGGGTGGATGAAACACAGAATTCCTGGCTTCAGTAAAGTAGTTGGGTTGTCAATGACTCGGCATGAGAAGTTGTGCATTGCTTTCTTACAGAGGCTAGAAACTAAGATGGAGGCAGCCAATGTGCTACATCGGAAAGTAACAGGTAGCCAAAAAGTAGCTAAGTCCAAAAACAAAGGACATAGAGAGCTGCAAAACTTGATCTCTTCGGTGAATTATGATGGGAGATAGAGGATTGGTTTTGTGCTGGTTCAGTAGGTGGGGATATTTTTGTGGTGATGAAGATAAAAATAATTTTGTGGAATGTTAGAGGTTTAAATGACCCTTGGAAACGACTTGTGGTGAAGAATTTGTTACAGGAGTGGAAGTGTGATGTTGTTTGTTTACAAGAGACGAAAATTGCTAGCATGAATAGATAGCTGGTTTGTGGAGTTGTACATACGTGGATTGGGCTGTTTTGGAGGTTGATTGGACTGTTGGTGGTATTTTGATTATGTGGGATAAAGGGGTTTTGGATAATGTGGAGGTTATGGTTGGTACATTCTCAATTTCGGTTAAGTGGTAAGGGGTGGGGGACGGTTTTATATGGGCATGTTCAAGGGTTTCTGGCCCAAATGAGAATAATGAGAGGGGTCACATGTAGGATGAGTTGGTGGGTATTCAGCAGTATTGGAGGATACCGTGGTGTTGCCTTGGGGATTTTAATATTGTTCGCTATCCTAGTGAGCATAAGGGTGAGACTTGTTTGACCCTAGCTATGGAAAAATTCTCTGAATTTATCGAGGATCTCAACTTGATTGATTTGCCTTTGAAAGGAGGTAGCTATACATGGTCAAATGAGAATAATGAGAAGGATCACATGTGGGATGAGTTGGTGGGTATTTAGCAGTATTGGAGGATACCGTGGTGTTGCCTTGGGGATTTTAATATTATTCGCTTTCCTAGTGAGCATAAGGGTGAGACTTGTTTGACCCTAGCTATGGAAAAATTCTCTTAATTTATCTAGGATCTCAACTTAATTGATTTGCCTTTGGAATGAGGTAGCTATACATAGTTAAGTGGTACTGATCAACTAGCGATGTCTAGGATTGATAGAGCTATGGTCACTCCAGATTGGGAGAATCAATTCTCAAATGTTATACAAAGGATTTTACCCCATCCTATCTCAGATCATAGTCCAATTCTTTTGGAGGGAGGGGGAAAAGTCCATTCAGATTTGAAAATATGTGGTTGAAGTCGGAGGGGTTTGTGGATAAAGTTAAATCCTGATGGAATCGGCATTCTTTTGTAGGTACACCTAGTTTCGTGCTTGCCAAAAAATTAAAGGCTTTGAAAGAGGACATTGTACAATGGAATCGCCAAGAATTTGGTAATGTAGAGCGTCAAAAGAAACAATTACTGAAGGAGCTGAAAAAATTAGATGCGAAGGAAGGGGATTTAGGTCTTACTGATGGGGAGAAATGTCATAGGGCAGATTTGAGGTCCCAGGTGGAGCATCTTCTTTCCTTGGAAGAAATTTTCTAGAGAAAAAAATATAGGATGTTATGTATTAAGGAAGGGGATAATAACACCAAGTTCTTCCACAAAATGGCTAACTCCTATAGAAGGTATAATCATCTCAGGACCTTGGAGGTGGATGGGGTGGTTTTTTTGGAGGATTCCAAGGTTACTAACCAGGTAGTCTAGTTTTATAAAAATTTGTACAGGGAGTCTGAGGGATGGAGGCCTTTTGTGGAAGGTTTGAAGTTTGATCAAATCGGGGATATGGAGAGGATTTAGCTTGAACGAAAGTTTGAGAGAGAGGAGATGCTTCAAGTCGTAAGTGACTTGGAGGGGGACAATGCTCCAGGTCTGGATACGTTTACTATGGCGTTTTATCATAATTGTTGGAGAGTAGTGGAGAAAAACGTCTTAGCGTGCTTTGAAGAATTTTTTCAACATTGTAAGTTTGAAAAATCCATTAATGCTACCTCATTGCTTTAATTCCTTAAAAGAATGGCGCCTCTAATATTAGAGATTTTCGGCCTATTAGCTTGGTGGGGAGTGTGTATAAAATCTTGGCTAAGGTTTTGACAAATTGTTTGAGTGTGGTTTTAGATTAGTTGATCTCTGAGACTCAGAATAGCTTTGTGGGTGGGAGACAAATCCTTGACTCGGTTCTCATTGCGAATGAGTGTGTAGATAGTCGAGGGAAGAGTAGGGTTCCTGGAGTCATTTGCAAACTTGATATTGAGAAGGCTTACGATCATGTGAATTAGGAGGCTTTGCTGGATTTGTTGAATAGAATGGGCCTTGGAGTGAAGTGGTGTGAGTGGATCCGTACTTGTATATCTACAGTTTAGTTCTCTGTTTTGATTAACGGGTCTCCAGCTAATTTTTTTGGTAGTTTAAGGGGTTTAAGACAAGGTGACCCTCTATCTTCTATGCTGTTTTTGATTTTGATGGAGGTGTTTAGTAGGATGTTCAGAAGAGTGGAGGGAGCTAGCTTGATTCGTGGTTTTAAAGTTGAGGGTAGGAGGGGTGGTGGGGAAAGTGTTTCACATCTATTGTTTGTAGACGATACTATCCTATTTTGTGATGCAGATGTGGAGCAAGTTCTTCATATTCGGTTGTTGTTACTCAGTTTTCAGGCAGTAACAGGTTTGAAAGTCAATGTGCACAAGAGTGAAATGGTTCCAATAGGGGAGGTTGATGATGTGCATGCCCTAACTGATATTTTGGGCTGTAGAGTTGGAACTTTGCCTATGTCTCATCTTTGCATGCCGTTGGGGGCTTCACATAACTCCCCTTCAATTTGGTATTCCATTTTGGAAAAAATTGAGCGGAAATTAGCCGGATGGAAGAAGTTGTACTTGTCTAAAGGGAGGCAATTGATGTTACTCAAGACTACGTTCTAGTCTTCCTACCTATTTTCTATATCTATTCACCATTTTTACTTATGTGGCTAATAAAATTGAGAAGTTGCAAAGAGATTTTCTATGGGGTAATAACAAGACTCATTTGGTAGGATGAGATAAAGTTTGTGCGCCTATAGCTAATGGTGACTTGGGGAGCTAATACTCCTCCACTAGATGTTGGAGACTGGATGAGATGGAAGTTGAAACCTAACGGGGAGTTTGACATCTGGTCATATTATAACAAATTGCGGGATTCCCCTTCAATTGTCTTTCCTTGGAAAGGTATATGGAGAGTAAAGGCACCTAGACGGGTTTCTTTTTTTTGTTTGGTGTGTAGCTTGGAATAAGATCCTAATGGGTGATTATTTGAGATTGAGGAGATTGAATTTTGTAGACTGGTGCATTATGTGTCGGCATTGTGGAGAGACAGTAGAGCACTTACTTCTTCATTGTGAGATGACTCATCGGTTGTGGAGCTTTGCCTTAATAACCTTTGGTTTGTCTTGGGTTATACCTAGATTGATCCAAGATTTGCTTTTTGGCCGGTGAAATTGGTTGGGGAAGCATTTGTCTCAGATTTGAAACTTAGTTCCGTTGTGCATCATATGGTGCATTTGGAAGGAACGGAATCGGCGGACTTTTGAGGATTTGGACAGTTCTGGTGATCAGATGCTTGCTTCTTTTAGTGGAACTCTTTTTTATTGGTCTCGGGCTTGGGGACTCATGACTAGTGATTCTCTCCCTTCTTTTCTTAGTTCTCTTTCTGTTTTGTAATTATTTTGTTGTTTGGTTTTCTTTTATGTTTTCTCTCTATTTTTTCTTCTTGTACTTTTTGGGTCTACTCTATGTTGCATAGAGTAGCCATTCGTATATATAACATTCTTACTTATAAAAAATAAATAAAAAATTTGGAGATGTTGTAAGTAAAGCATTTCAAGTATTGGAGCATTGTTTTTCCTTAGTTTGCAATGTTTAAGTTATCATTATAATAGGTATATATGCCTTTGATTTGGATGGAATTTGAAGATACAAAGCAAACATGCTTTTGTTTCAATGAACAAGAAAAATGGAGGCCTTTAAAATGAAGATACAAAGTGAGGGTGGATTACTGTTAAGTATTATTTCCACTTATAAAATATAGACATTGGGCAGATTTTTTGCATTTATTTGATGAATAAAGGTTGGGAAGATGTTAGTGTAGATAATTTAATATAAAGATTCAGTGTTCTGAATGTTTATGAGCATTTATAGATTCTAACAGTTGTCATTGTAAATATGCAAATGTTAATTGACATTTGCAGCTTTCAATCGGTACTTAGAGAATACACAGCAAAGAAACGTAGCAAAAGTTTATACAACGAAGAAAATTAACATGTGAACATTACAAAATAATGTAAAAAACCTTAAATAAGAAGAAAGATTGTAATGATTCTGAATAATGAGGTAGAAATAAGTTCTAACTCAAATGTTATTGGGAATACACAGCAAAGAAACATAGCAAAAGTTTATACAACGAAGAAAATTAACATGTGAACATTACAAAATAATGTAAAAAACCTCAAATAAGAAGAAAGATTGTAATGATTCTGAATAATGAGGTAGAAATAAGTTCTAACTCAAACGTTATTAGGAACATCATGATTAGCTAATATGTGGAGACACTTATGTAAATCCTTGCAGATATTTGGTATGTATAAGACATGAACAAGTGGCATCAGTTGTTTTCTTATTACTATTGTCTTTTTTTCTTCTATTTTTTGGAAACAGGTTAGTAGATGCGTAACATTTTGATAGAATCAATGCTTGTTTCAAGAGAAAATTAACTACTAGTAATGCTAATTGAATGATGCCTAATGCCTTGTCAACTACTTTTTCCTTTTTTAAATTACAAATGTTCTACTTTTTGATATACTGACTTGGAAAACTGCCCAAGGATTGATAATGGTTATATGGTCGCTTTGTGATTATGATAGGGATGTTAGTTTTAACAAATTGGTCGGGGAACTTCCACCTAGTATAAACTTAGAGCCCCTAAGATTCCTATAAGTATATTGAAATATGGGCATATTTGCTTACATATTAAAACTAGTAAGCATTTCATTTTCAAAGTCTGGAGGACTCAGATTTGTATAAACACAAGCACCTGAAAAGTGAAATACATGCATACACAGATGCATGCATGTTGTTCACGATCTCTTATGATTAAACTTGCCTTTTGGTACAGAACCATTTCTTAGTATCCTACCAGATGCTGGCTTAGATTTTCACATTGGATTTGTTCAATTGTTTTCACATTCTAGTATTGGTATATCGTACTAATCTTCCGATGTTGCTTTTGTTAGCTTTTTAAATGGCAACTTGCTAAGTGGAAATGTGTGAGACTCGGTCTTGAAAGAAGGAAGTAGTATGTATGTTTCTTATCTAGGATGCTTTTAAAAATATTGTGAGAAAAGAGAAGTAGTAATCAAGTGGCAATTGTGATGAAACAATTGGATCGATCTGATGAGGCAATTGAGGCTACCAAATTTTTCGTCATTTCTGCCCTTATGATTCTCAAGAATCTCTTGGCACTGTGTTAGTTGAACTCTACTAGGTAAAATTAAACCAGTTTTATCCAATAAATAGTTTCTTATATTTTACTTTGTCATTTGCCGTTTAGCTAGTTACATATGTTTCGTCACCTTAGAAAGGTTAGTTGGGTGAAATGCTTGTATCACCTTAGAAAGGTTAATTGGATGAAATACTAGATCTTGTTGCTGTAGAGATGGGAAACATATGATGTTGTCGCATATGAAAGATGCTTCTTTTGTCCTTTTGAGTATGCTCTCCAGCCCCCTCTATGGTATAAGCCAGTGCACGTCTAATTATATAAAAAAAGTGAACTTTGCCAACACTGGTTCATTCTGTATTGTTGTGTGAGTTCTAATTATATATATAAAAATAAGGCTGAATATCATATTGTCTGGTTCTATTCACATATGAAAGGCACTTCTTCTGTCGTTTTGAGTATGCTCTCCAGCCCTCTCTATGGTATAAGCCAGAGCACGTAGTTGTAAACAAGCCTGAGGTACCTTTTGGGGTTTCCGAACTGAAGCAATGTGATAGACCTCAGTCTTCTATTATTCCTAAAAACCATGGTTTGTATAAATTCTGAGTCTGAGCCTTTCATGATTTACTTTTGTTCCTCCACAAAAGAGAAAAGTTTTTGGAACTGATGCTGTTGTTTTCATTTATGAATTTATAACTGCATTTATTTGATAACATGAACTAGGATCAATTTTTTAGACCCTGATTTTGCTCATTGAGAAGCCCTTAAACTTTGTAACCGTCTAAATTGTCATTATGGTGAAATAGTATTCTCTTTTTGAATGCAGATTGGTTTGATGGTCCTAATACCTTTATAAGGTTTATATGTCATAAAAGCTGGTTGGGCGGGACGAAGAGCTATTTTGCTTTGCAACTGCCTAAAAGGTGGTGGGTATTTGATCTCGATCTAGCACTCCTTGGTGATATTGATGTATACCAATTCAAATTCTTTTCAGAATTAGTAAAGAGCAAGGTTTTTCTTCTTTTCCTTTTTGCTATTTTAATACTTATCTGAAAACATCACAAATGGATGAGATTGGTATTGCACCAGCAATCTTACCAGATGGGATGCTTGCTGCATGAGAGTTGTTTCCGTGGTCCCCTCGTTTTTTTTTTTTTTGGAAACTGAACTTTCATTCAAGAAGAAAAAATATACAACCAGTGTAGAAAAACAGGACGAAGGCACCAAAATAGACAAAAAACCCGGTTAAGCTAGCTATAAGCATCTGTGTGAAGGTCAGCTACAAACTCTGGAGCTGTACCAAACCAGCTCTTCAATTCTCCATACCTCTTGGCATATTGTGCAAGTTCATGGGCTACCTTGTTGCCATGCCTGCTTATGTGCCTAGTCATTGCCATTCGAAATTTTGACATTTCTTGGATAACACCAGCAATAATGTGGCTAGCCACTCCCCTCTTTGGCTTGTACTGCTTGAATAATCTGCAAAGAGTCTCCTTCCAACATAATATTTTCCAGGCCTAACATATGGGCTAGGACAATGCCTTGTTCCATGGCAATGGCTTTAGTTTCCTCAACTGCAAATTTACCAAATAAGGGCAAGCTAATGGATGCAACCACTTGATTTTCCTAGTCCCTAATCACAACACCCACATCAGAATGACAATCCATAGCAGGGATAGCTCCATCCACATTTATGAGGATCACACCTTCCGGGGGAGGCTTCCATGCTCTAACCTCATTTTTCTGTAGCCAATGGGTTGTTTGCATTCTTAATATCTTCAATCATACGAGTTGTTGTCCCCCATACCTGATTCGCTGTTGTTTTACTGGCTTCATACACTAATCTTATTGCCCACCCAAATTATGGAGTCTTCCGGTAAGTGGTGACTGATGGGGATGTTGAGAATCATTTCCACCTCAAAAGGGAGGAAGATACTATCTAGCCTATCTTTTCTCCATCTTCTTGCGTCTACGTCTATGAGTGCTGATGCCATTGGGAAATCCCCAAAATCTTTTTGCGGGGATATGACCTTGTAGGTTGTAGGAGTTGGCAGCCGCTTATCGTCCCAAGTATGAATCATTTTTCCATTGCCTACTCTCCATCTAGTGCTTTGCTTAAGAACCTCCAAACTTTTGTAGATACTCCTCCATGCATAGGATGGGTTTCTCCCCAAATTGGCACTAAGGACATTACAATTTGGGAAATACTTTGCTTTGTACAACCAGACCTTCAAGGAGGGCGGCTCTTCATGCATTAGCCACTCTTATTTAGAAAGCATAGCAAGATTGAAAGCTTGAAGATCCCTAAATCCCTTACCTCCTTCCTTTTTTCTTTGCACATCTTTGACCAGCCCGCCCAAGCAATTTTTGATTCTTGCTGCCTTTGCCCCCACCAAAAGTTCTGCATCATTCCTTCAATATCATCACATAAGCCCTTTGGGAGTAGGAAACATCCCATTGTATATGTTGGTATTGCCTGAGCCACGGCCTTTATCAAAATTTCTCTGCCTCCAATGGATAACGACTTTTCCTACCACCCCATCAGCTTCTTCCCAACCCTCTCCTTTACTTCATTGAAAACTTGTTTCTTAGACCTGCCAATCATTGAAGGGAGACCCAGATATTTTTTGGGTTAAGCATCTTGCATTGGGCTGAGGCTTTCTTTCATTTTAGCTCTTTTCTCTTCTTCTACATTTTGGCTAGACAACATAGAGGATTTGTCTGTGTTAATTTTTTGGCCTGATGCTTCTTCGTACTTTTGAAGTATATCTAGTAGTTCCATGCTTTCTTGCACAGTTGCTTTGCAATATAAAATGTTGTCATCAACAAAGAGGAGATGGGTGATAGTTGGTAGTTTCTGCATATGGAAATTCCAGAGTCTTTTGTGCCTAGTTGCTTCCAAAATTAATCCTGTGAAGTCTTCTGAAACTAGGAGAAATAAGTATGGGAATATTGGGTCTCCTTGATGTAAACCCCTTGTAGGGGTTATATAGCCATGGGCAACACCATTAATAAGCACAAAATAAGTTACAGAAGTAATGCAATTCATAATAAGATTTATCCATTTTTCATAAAAACCCATTCTCTCCATGACTTTCTTTAGGAAATTCCATTCTACTCAGTCGTAGGCCTTGCTCATATCAAGCTTCTCGGCCATATAACACTTCTTTCCTTCTTTCTTTTTTGAGTAGTGCATGATTTTAATAGCAACTAGTACATTATCTGTTATAAGACGACTTGGAACAAAAGCACTTTAGTTTTCTGAAATAATGGTGGAGAGGATTGTAAGACATTGCACAGACTTATAGGCCAAAATTCACTCATTTTGGATGGGCAATTTTTTTTTGGAATAAGGGCAATATTAGTTTGGTTTAGGGCAGCTACTGATGCATTTGAGTTTAGAACATTTAGCACAGTATTGATTACATCATCTCTAATGACATCCCAATATTTTTGGTAAAAGATAGCAGACATACCGTCAGGGCTCACGGCTTTTTCTGGATGCATATTTCGGACAGCTTGAATAATTTCCTTCTTTTGAAATTCCTTCGTGAGTTGCTCATTCATCTCAAGTTACTTTTCCTGGAACTAGATCAGCTACTTCCTCCATTCTGGTTGGAGAAGAGGTAGAGAATAGCTCTTTGAAACATTCTGTTGCTATGCTTGCAATGCCCCCCATATCCTTGCACCATCTTTCATCTTTATCCCATAGCCCTTTAATCTCAATTTTTGTTGGGATGTTTTGTAGTGGAAGTATTGAGTGTTCCTGTCACCCTTCTGAAGCCATTGAACCCTTGACGTTTCGTGCCATTTGGTCTCTTCCTCATCCAAGAGCTCATTAATTTCTTTCTGAAGCCCATTTATTTCTACTCCCCTAATCAGTATACCTGAGAAATTTGTCCACATATCCTGGATAACTTCCCTGCATTTTTCATACTTAGTCCAAGCAATTTCAAAGTGGAATCCTCTCTTCCTATATATGGGCGATTTTGTTGGATTGTCAAGCAAATGGCACATTGGTCAAAAGTTGACTCCACAATCTGAAACATTCTAGAGTTTTGGTAATGCTCTATCCAATCCAATGTAGCTAATACTCTGTCCAATCTAAGTTGGATTCTTCCCCTCCCATGTCTTTGGTTGTACCGAGTGAAATCTGACCCTTCATACACCATGTCTTGGAAACCACAGATATTTAGGGCCTCCCTAAAACCCTCCATTTGTTGCTGGGATCTTTCTAGACCTCTTGCTTTCTTTGTTGCCAATAAAATTTCATTGAAATCTTCCAAACATGCCCACGACATTTGGTACTAGGAATTGAGATATCGAAGCAAATTCCATGATCCTCTCCTCAAGCTTGTTTCTGGGTTTCCATAGAACCCTGTCATCCTCCACTTGAATATCAAGATAGGATCCATAACAATCGCGTCTATATGCAATCGAGAAGCTTTTAATTTCAACATCCACATCCTCAATCCACAGTAGAGCCATTCCCCCACTTCTACCTTCACTAGGGATGATTAAGCCATTAGGAAAACCAATTTTTTCTTTTACCTTCACCGTTCTTCTAGTTCCTACTTTCCTCTCCATTAAAAAGACTAATTTGGGATTACTTCGTTGCACCATATCAGGCAACGCTCGAACTGTCCGGGGGTTCCCAATCCCCCGGCTGTTCCAGCTTAAGGTATTCATGGCTCTCGGTGGTGTTGCCTTGCAGCCACGGCTGTTTGAATAAGAGAAAGAGACTCACCTTCTCATTTCCTTTTTTGTCTGCCTTCATCTTCTGTTATCTCATCTTCCAATAGCCTATGCTTTGTTCCCATTGTGCTTTCAATATCTCCATCACTGCTTCGGTGTTTTTTAATTTTCCTCTTGCCAATTTCTTCCATTTGCCCTTCTTTGTTTGGGCCTTTTCACCTTCTATGTTAGTGTACATTTCTTCGTTAGGCTCATTTTGCGTTTTCATTGGGCTTGTCACCTCCTGCTGCTCTTTGTTTTTCTCAGCCCATTTACCGGTTTGTGGGCCCCATTCATCACTACCAACCGACTCCACATTGTCTTCAAACACATATGATTCCATTCCTCCTTTCTCAACTCTTCTATCGTGGGTACCCACCCTTTCTTGCCTGGCAGATTTTTCTTTGCTTTTTTGAATTTGAATTCGAGTTGCTTCTTCCAAAAAGCTTCCGTCTCCATCAACTGACACACCAGGTAAGGTTACATTATCTTTTTTTTTTTTCAAGAAAGTTTTCCGCCTCCTGGTTTTGCCTTATAGAATCTTGCCTTGGACTTTCCTTTTCCTCAGGTGCTGTACTTTGCCTTGTTTCCCCTGAATCTTGAGGATTAGTTGGCGCCACTGCTGCCTTTGCTGGACCAATTTTTAAGATTCCCATTTTGTTTCCCCCTTGAGCTCTTAGCCATTCTCCATATTGCTGGGGTTCATTAGTAGGATTTCCCATGGATTGGCAATGTCGCTCATCGTGCTCCATTATCCCACATGAAAAACAGAAAACAGGGAGCCTTTCATATCAGAAATAAACTCAATAGATCTCTCCTTCCGGACTAGCTTTCACCCCACAACGCCTCAGTGGTTTGTCTAAAGGAATATCTACACGAATCCTCATAAATTTTTCTTGGTCCAAAGACCATGATCTCGAATCTGCAATCAAAAAGTTCCCCATACTATTTCCAATATCTCTTCCGGTTTTTTCCAACATCATACCTAAAGGAAGACCCCATACCTCTAGCCATAAGGGAGAATGGTTGAAGTTGATATTATTTGCTGCCACCCCTTGTTATTGTCTTAATCTTGTTGGGTTGAGTCTGATGCCTATAATCAAATTTTTAGAGATGGGCATATTACATTGTGTCTGTTACACGTTGACAAGCACTGTATGGAGTGCATATTGGACTTTTGTCATTGTGTCAAGACATGCCTACTGTCACATGTTTGACAAACACATTAACAGATAACTATAGTTGAGGGAAAGTAGTGAAACACTTAATCTTGCAATGTTGGTCTAAATGTACTTCCTTTGAGATGTCTATATTATTGGTCATCCCCCTCTTTGGGGCCAAAACTTATTAAAAAAGGATTACCACCTTTTACCCATGTAGGTTTATATTTTTGAGATGGCAACTTTTGTGGGACTACTCACCTTTACACTTTTGAAGTTAGTGTTAATATGTTAACTGTCGTTTAGAAATTTATAAAAGTGTGGACTTACAAAGCCAACAAACACTTGCATTACTTTCTTGTGGTTATGAATCTGGATTTGATTTTCATATCTTTCAATGGAAATATTATTAATCAAAATAATCCCCTCCACTAAAGGAGTAAAATACTTTGCTTATAAGACTGCTAAACCCTAATTTTAATTGAAGTAGGAAATTCTAATACTAAATAACTTGGGAATTATCCATTATTGAATTACAAAAAATACCCTTGACTTTAAATAAAATACTAATAAACCCAATTAACCACTGGGGCCTCGAATAAAATACAATTGACAAATGAAAATACAAGACTAGTAAAAGCTCAAGGAATCCAAAAATTCTAAGAACCCCTCTATTGAGGACTTCAGAAATGAGCACTTTAGCTTCACCATACTCATTCTTAACCTCCAACCACCAACCCCCCCCCCCCCCCCCCCCCGCCGCGTCTCTCTCCTTCCAACACACCAACATATCCTGAACCAAATTCAGCATCACCCAATAGACTCCAAATATACAGAAAATCATGTACCATAATTCCTTAGCAATTTCACAACGTAAAAAAAAGTGATTAGCGTTCTCCCCATACTTCTTGCACATGAAGCACCATACCATTCTAACAGTGCCCATCATCCTTAAATTATTGGCTGTCAAAATCTTCCCCAAAGCCACACACCATGAAAAGAAAGCCACCCTTGGTGGGATTCTGGCTTTCTGGCTTTCCATATATTTCTCCTCAAAATTCTATCTTAGCTCTTTACCTGGAAACCTTGGTTCTGCTAAGGAATCCACACCAACTTATCTAACTTCCCATGCCTGTTATTTGCTTGGGAAAGATCCTCCAATAGCTGTGCCACAAATTCCATTTCCCAATCATGAACTGCATGAATGACTACCAATGTCCAAGAGATCTGTCCAGACCTTATCTCTGCATAATCTGCCACTGTATCTCTTGCACCACTGTATCTCTTGCTATTAAACACAAGTTGGGACACCTCTCCTTGAGCGGAGCCTTCCCCTGCCATAAATCATGCTAAAACCAAACTCTAGTGCCGCCTCTGATATCATATCTAATGAACTGTGTGAAGTTTTCCTAACTGCCTCAAATATACTTCCACAATCCCACTCCATACAACCCCCTCACCCAACCTGAACACCAAGGTCTTAAAGGGTTGGTAATTCTCAAGTATATGATACCATCTTACACAGATTAAAAAATTCAAATGTATATTTTGTGTCAGTGAATGCAGAGTCTTAGTGTTCTGTGTGTGCAATAAGATGGTCTACTACACATATATAGTGCTCAATAGTTTACAAGTAATATCAACTATCTCTGGCAGCTGTTAACAGAAAGTTCTAGCACCAGATACCATTGACCAGCCCAAATGCAATTCAGATTTGTGTACTCAAGCAGTGCTTTTGTTGACATATTATTCACTTGTCCTTTGTCTTAACGCTTCTTTTTTTGTTTTCTTCTTTTTCTTTTTCTTTTTTCCCTTTTAATTCCAGTTCTTCATAAATGCAGAATGGTAGATTTGGTTAGTGCAAAGATTAATTTCAAGTTTGACTTCGGATGGTAAGGTTTCTTTGCAACATTATCTCTTTTGAAATATCTAACATTGTTACTTCAAATACTTCCTTTCGTTATCCAATTTTTTGCTTCCTTTTCTTTTTTCTTTTTTGGGTGGGGGTGGGGGTGGGGTGGCATGGGGAGGGATTGATGTCCTGAAATGTTGTCTTTTACTGTTTCAAAATCAATAAAATAGTATTAATGTTATATCCTGACAAGACATGCCTTTTGAGATACTAATTGCTAGTATTACTCAGATTCAAACTATCTTTTTGTTTTCCTTTTTCTAAAAATAATTAAAGAATTGACGTTATTTTTTCCAATGCATTGCTGCAGTGATCTTTCATACAATACTTCGCATGGCAAAGCCCTGAATAACCAGCTTGTTATGAAAACATGTCAGACTGCTTGTAGAATAATTTCTTAAATATACTTTTCGGTTTTATATGGTTTTAGTCTGATAGATATTTCACCTTATATTTTTCTTGTCAGGAATTTACAGCTTAACTTGTTTCAAGGCTCTTTAATTGAAGATTATGTGTAAGATGCCCTTTCCTCCTTTTTCATTGATTTATTTTCTCGTTTCTTTAGTTCTGTTATAAGTTTTCTAGTTTACCAATGTGAAAGAAGGTTTATGTAAGGTGTAGATTTTTATACACTGAATGGTGTCCATTTTCCTACTAATTTATTCTTTTGTACTCATTCAGCAGCAGAAGGCAAGAACCTCATTGCTCGAAGAATTTCAACTGTCCACGATGTAAGGATAGGTTTCTGTAGCTCAATCATCATTAATTGGTATGAAAATAATGTTAACTTGTCCAAATCCATTTTTGAATTTCTTCTTATGAGAATATATATCAATTATTTCAGTCCGTTAAATGAAAATTACTTACAGAATTTCACATTCATAAGGCCTTTCGTACAAAGCAAAGAAAAAAAAAAAAAAAAGAGTGATGATTTGAGTAATTGAGTTTGAACTTTTGCGTCTTCAGTTTTGACATCAAAAAGAGAATATAATGAATCTTTAAAGTCCTCATTACTTTTAACTCCATGCCCCTTTTGTGAGTTTTGAACCATGGGGAGGTTAGATCATTTTCTACTTATCAGAGTTAACATGGTGTCAGTTTGGAACTGCATTCAAAATGGATTGGATGTCTGTGCATGGTGTCTTTGCTTTAAGCTGTAGGATGAAAAGATTTCACAGGATGCTTGGTGTGGGCAGATGCCTTTTCATCTCTTGTTTTCTGATTTATTTCCATCATTTAGAATAAGTGCAAAAATGGCAAACTATAGGGGCTGGATGGGTTTGATATTACATACAAAACTGTGGTTTTTCAAACTTACTAAAGATTGGAATCAGAATCAGTTGAGGTTTCAGCCCATGTGCTTCATGATGTTCAAGGCTGCAGTTTTGATGATGATAGATATTAGAAGCTGGGCCAAAAGTCATCAGATTGAGTTAAATCTGACTGTAAGTTATTGTTTGTTTTGGGACTGTAGTACTTATTTGTATTGTTATGGTGGACAATTTGTTAAAAAAGAGGCAATTTAATATCAGCGGGTGTCATTTGTAAAGAGATTAAGGACAGTATCATTTGTTTTGTATTGTTGTCTGTCCTCCTTTCTCTATCTGGATTTAGCGGGTATTGCCTGCATTAGTAATAAAGATTTTGGCAGCATGAAGATGAGGATTTAGAAGTAGGAGTCAAATGACATGGTTAGTAGTTCATCTTTGTCTGTTGTGGGGAATTTGGAATGAGTGGAACAATATGGTATTCATGGCAGTGACTCCAAAAGTACAATTTATCTTCCTTTTTTGATTATGGCGCTTTCCTTGGGTATAATTGAAACATCGAACTAGTGCTTAATTTTTCCTTTCACTCTTTGCTTTTCTGGTGTTTCTCTTGTATACCTTTCGTGCTATAGGGCTACACCCTTTCTACCCAGCATTTCTCTTAATCAGATTTGTAGTGCCTAAAAAAATGAAATTGTAAAACTGTACAATATGACTAGAATAGTGTGATTCATTTTCTGAAACCTTGTTCTTGGAGAAAGGAGAGAATACCTTGAAATGAAAGTGAATCTATAGTTGTTATGATAGCTTGCTTTGAAGGTTGTGATGAATAGCTAGGATCACTGAAAAATATAGCAAAAGATTGTAAAGTGTGCCCGTGTGTGTGTGCATGCATGTGTGCCCATGTATTGATATCTCAGTTCTCATTATACCAATGTGAAATCCAATATAGCATCCTGGAAAAAAGAAAAGAAAAGAAGAAGCTGTATAAAATGATGACCTCTGTATTGTTGCATTATAGTTGATATGTAAGCTTGCTTTCTCATATATCGTTTTTCTACATGTATCATGGCAGATTTGAATTGTTTGCATGTTAATTATGGTGGAAAGGAAGCAACCATCAAGGAGAATAAAAAAATGTTGTATATATTAAAGGAGATGGAGAAGTTGAAGGTGGTGCTGCAAAATACTTTATTAACAGCAACATTTATTGGGGATTTAGTAGCATTGGAGACTTCATGGATGATTACAACTACCAAAATACACGTTGCATTGTACCTCCATCATTATCAAATATCTCTGAATTGTATACAACAGCACTTAGATCTCCTATATCACTTATTTCCATTATTGCTTAGAAAATGGGAACTACACTGTAAGTCTTCACTTTGCAGAGATACAGTTTACAAATGAGAAGACATATATCAGTCTTGGGAAGCGTATATTTGATATCTACATTAGGTAATTGGTCACAATGATGAAAATATATATCCTTGATGTTACAGTTTAAGGTTTAATCAGTCCACTTTGTTGCAGGAAAAATTAGTGTGGAAGGATTTCAGTATTGAAGATGATGCTGGTATTGCTCTGAAGCCAATAATAAAACGTGCATCGAACACTAGTGTGGCAAACAATGTCTTAGAGATCAGATTCTATTGGGCTGGTAAAAGAACAATGAGAATTCCTGGTAGAGGAGTTTATGGTCCCCTTATATCAGCTGTTTCTGTGGTTTCTGGTGAGTTAGTTATGTGAATGTCTCTTTTTTGACATTTTAAAGATGCTGTGTATCTGAGGGCCCCTCTAAGGTCACGACTACTTGATGAGTCCTCAAATCAAGTCCCATGATTTCCAACAGAAATGTAATCTTTTGGTGGAAAAACTAATTGCAATGCAGTTATTGCTCTGACAGTCCTGTGAAATCGAGATAATTATCTCCGGTTAAAAAGTGTTATAGAATATGTTACTTTTGAGATTAGTACAGTGCAACACTGTGATTCCTTTTTTATTTTTTATTTTATAATTGTTCTATGTGAGTCCCTTGCTTTCAACTGCAGAAATAGCTGATAATTAATAAGTAGCCCATTGGTTGATTTCAGTTAGATATGCTATGTTTTACTTGGAAATGACTGTCTAGGGGTTAGTGGTTTGATATGCCACGTACTGTAGTATATCTCTTCTCTAACTCAGTTAGAGTGAACCATTTAGTTTGAATTTTGTGATAAATCAAGAATTTTATAGATGGTCTCAGGTGGGAGGTTTGGTTTGGATTTTAAGATGACTGCTTCAGTTAAAAAAACCACCCCATGTGCTTTTTCTGCCTATTTCTTTTCTCTGCCTAATTAACAAAAATATATATTTCTTTTTGTTGATGTTTGTGTCTACCTTATTCAATAAACATATGGGTGGCCAAGTTTTTGAGTCTTGTTCACTTTCAATCAATTGCTTGTAAGGATGATTTTTGAATGTGCAGATTCCAAATTTTGTTCAAATGGTGGAACCAAGCGAAATGTTTATATCATTGCTGGGGTTGCAGTTGGAGCTTTATTCCTTTCTCTTTATAGTGGGAATTTTTTGTTGGAAAGGCTGTTTGTGGCTAAAGAAGGGGACAAAAGAGTAGGCTGTTTGGAAAGGCTGATTCTCAAATTAATTTAATTGCCTCTACCTAGTCAACTTTGACAGTAATTATGCAAAAAGAGTAGGCTGTCTTGACTCTTGAACTTCTGCAGTTGTGTGTTACAGATATTCAGTTGCTAGGGAATTCTCTGATTCTCAAATTAATTTAATTGCCTCTACTAAGTCAACTTTGACAGAAATCATGCAAAAAGGATAGGCTGTCTTGACTCTTGAACTTTTGTGATTGTGTGTTACAGATATTCAATTGCTAGGGAATTGTGTGCAAATAGGCATGGCCTAATTTTGATACATATTATTATAAGTTTGCTAAATAGCAGCAGCAGGACTATACTTGGCTTCTAGAATAGTTTCAGTATGTATGTAGTGAAATATCTAAAATATTTTTCTCAAGGTATAGTTTCGTGTTGTTTACTATGATAGAGATTGTTAGAATTATGTTCAAGTGATTAAATTTACAATTTCTTAAAAGTTCAAGCTTTTGGGACAATTTATAATTTTTCATAGTATTAAATCAGGAAGTCGAGTTCAATTCCCACTCTTCCTCCCATTTAAAATGTTAAAAATCTCATGTGTTGGACCACACTTATGGAGGGGCATTTTGGGTCTATGTGAGAGGGATTGTTAGAATTATGGTTAAGTGATTAAATTTATCATTTCCAAATAAATGAAGCTTTTGGAACAATCTATAATTTACCAGAAATATGAGTTAACTAGAAGAAAAAAAAATTTCTTCAAAATTTTGTTGTGTTAAATTGTTAGGTTGGATTTTTCTTTTACTGAATTAAATTCTCAAGTTTTGATTCAAGTAATTATAAGTTTCTGCGCAGTTACACTTAAAATTTACAATTCTAATATACCCAAGCATTTAATTTTCATATGAGCATATCATCTTTCCTTAAATGTAATTCAAGAAAGTAAATACAAAGAAAACTGACAATTCCTTATCATACTGCTTTGTATGTGCCTCATTGAACAGATATTAAAGAACTAAATTGCAGACAGGAACTTTTACCTTAAATCAAATAAAAGGTGCCACTAATGATTTCCATTCTGCCAACAAAATTGGAGAAGCCGTTTTTGGTCCTGTCTACAAGGTATTACTCTTACATGGCTGATCCCATTTGAGTATGGATTTTCCTGCTTATTTGAGATAAGGTTGGGTGCAGGGTCAATCACCTGATGATACTGTCATAGCAGTTAGCAGCTCTCACCTAAATCAAAGCAAGGAGATCGTGAATTTTTAAATGAAATAGGCATGGTTTCTCATTTGCAACACCCAAATCTGGTGAAGCTTTATGGATGTTGTATTGAAGGGGAGCAATTATTGTTGGTCTATGAGTACATGGAAAATAATAACCTAGCCCATGCATTATTTGGTGAGCATTATGTAATCTTGCTTAGCACTGAGCTATTATGAAAAATAATAAGAGATGAAATTTTGTTTATGATTTGAATATAATTATATGAAGCAAAAATTTAAGTCAGGTGAGCTTGTCTGGCTTCCAGACCATTCTTGGATTCATTTCTTGATTTTCTGGTTGGTCAGCTCTATTGGATTCGAATTTGAGTTTTCTGGTTATTGATCTTCTTATATTTATGCCTTAGCTTTTCTCCATCAAGAATCAAGACTCAATACTGTTCACAGAGACATCAAAGCTACTAATGTGTTGCTGGATGGAGACTTTAACCCTAAAATATCTAACTTTGGATTGGCTAAACTTGAATAAGAGGAGAAGACCCACATTAGCACCAGTGTAGCTGGAACTATGTCAGTTCCCGTCTTATTAATGAACTTTTAGTTATATATGTTATAATTTCAATAATTACATTTGAGGTTAGCAAAATTTCCCAACTTTTGGAGTTGAATTATAAGACATTGAGGGGATGTTTGGTAGAGTAGTTTGAGATGGAATTTTTGTAGTTTTTTGAAATACGTGTGGGTGAAAAAGTATATGGAAATGCGTGTGAAAATGTGTGTAATGTTGTTTAAAATGTGAAAATGTGAATTTGGGATTACTCACCAAACAGGCCTTGAGATTTTGATTTGTAGTGGATATTTGGCACCAGAATATGTATTATAGGGTTATCTGACCTACAAAGTAGATGCTTATAGTTTTGGAGTTGTGGCCTTAGGAAGTTTTCAGGGGAATGAGCAACAATAATTATATGCCAAGTGACATTTGTGTTTTGCCTTTTAGATCTGGTACTTTCTAACTTCATATTCCTGTTTGATTCATTACACATCGTTAATGCTTCAATTATTACTTACTAATTGTGTAGCTACTAGCAACATTTGCATGATAGTAATAGGATAATTTATATATGGGGAACTTGATGAAGCTAATTGATGAGAGCTTCGGGTCTGAAGTCAACATAAAAGAAGCTGAAATTTTGGTTAAAGTGGCTCTTCTGTGCACAAATGCATCCCCATCATGAAGGACTATCATGTATCATGTCTAAAGTCGTAAGTATGCTTGAAGGGCGAATGACTGTTCCAGACATGATTCCTGAACCACGTTCCTATAGTGATGATCTAAGGTTTAAGGCTATGAGAGACCTTCGTCGACAAAGGGAAAATATTTGAGTAGAAACCAAACCCAAAATTCAACAGAAGTCCAAACATTCTCCTCTCCGACTATATTTATCTATCCAAGATTATTTTGAAATCAATCCAGAATCTATTATCAGTTCCACATTGAGCATATATATTGTTTATTCTTTAAGTCTGTCCCTGACTCCCTGTGGCTATTACTGAAGCTTCAACTATACACATGGATGTGATTTGGTATGATAAATCATCCGGGAAAAGATTAAAGTGGGGATGCATGCACTAATATAATGTAACGATGATTTCTGTATAAATATTTTCTTAGGTTAGAGAGGGAATACGTGGGGATTGTTTTTCATTTTTTCTTGTGTTCTATGTGTGTGTGTGTGTGTGTGTATATATATATATATATATTTTTTTTTTTTTTTTTTTCTTTTACCCTTTTAAGCAACTTCTTATATCAAATCAGTAGAATCTGAATATATATTACTTGGAAAATTCTCAAAAAATTTTGAGTTCGTGTGGGTATGGTATTGTCTCAAGTAAGAGAACTTTCGCAATATAAATTATTCAAACACAAGTAGCTAAAATAAAAACTAATTGGAGTGTAAATGAACAACCAACTTGCATTAATTCAAGTGTTAGATACGAGCAATTCTGAACTTGAAGTCTTAGAAATCAAACTAATTCTAAATTAATGCTAAAAGTTGATTAAAAATTAACTATAAGGGAATCAATAATATATATATATATATATATATATATATATATAAAGTGTAAGTTTTGTTAAAATTTTCTAATGTGCACACACTTTTAAAAGCCCGCATTTTTTTTTTGTTATTTTAATTTTTTTAATTTGATATTTAGAGTTACCAATAATGCTAAATTGTGCAACTTAAAACTAACTAAAACTTGCTCGCTTTTTGAATAGATAAACCTAACACTAAACAAATTCATATTAATTTAGGTCTGATCGATCTTCTATAAACAAGTTCTAATCATGTTCATCATGTCTTTTCTTAATTTGGCTCATAGACTTTTGAAAGTTCACATTCTTCTATATCATTGTTTTGATATAAAATTTTTAATTTGCTAGCTAGAGTAAAAAATAACTATTTGTGATCTAACTATTATGAAAACTAATTAAATATGATCCTGGTAAAATAGATCCATATTGATATTGACAATTCAAATGAATATGTGGAAACCGGCCCTAGCATCAAATGAACATATTAATCCACCTAATATGCGATCTCAAATATTTGGACACCTGTACATTTGAGTGTAGAAGACGTGTGAGATACAAATGTTTCTACGAAGGATAAAATGCACAGTGGAGTTCAGCAACATAATTCATGCAATGTTTTGGTACACCTACAAGAAACATGATATAAATAAACACAGACAATTTTTTTTTGGAAAAAAAAAAATTAATATATATTTTATTTCACCAATAGTTTAGAATCAGTGTCCAATTGATTATGTTGGATATAAGCAACCGCATTAGCCGTTGCAAAATCTTGTATAATACAAAAAGTGCATCTTTTTGCACATTTCAACAACAACAAAAAATACACGCATCAGTCAGTGTAAAAGTGTGCAAATATGCACCACTGCTATAGTAATTATGCATATATGCACGGTTATTGTAACTCTGTCATTTAATATTTTAGTATTTGTTTCTCTTTCCTCTCTGTACCTCTGACTTTGACCTCACTCTCTTTTTCTCATTTCATCAAATCAACTCTCTCAAGCTCACAGCTCTCTCTTTCTCTCATCTCATAAATCTATCTTCCTCTAGCTTCCATCAATCGTTGATTGTTGTTTGCTCGGGTTTCTTCCTCTCTCTCTTCCTCTAGCTTCCATTCGGGTTGAATGGGGTTACTCAGTGCTCAGGCCGGAGGCATCGATCTTGTTGCTCAGGGTGTTGATCTCGTTGTTTGATCAGTGGGTTTCTTGTTGATCATTGATCGCTGGGTTGATCGTTGTTTGTTTTGATCCATTTTTTATTCTTTGTTTGATTAGTGGGTTTTGGGATTTCATATGGCTAGGTTGATGATGGTGGCTGTATGGGTCGTGTTGGGTCTGTGAAAGAGATGATAGTGTTAAAGAAATAAATATTTTATTGAATAAATGTGTAGAATAGATAAACTAATGTAGGTGTTTTGTAAAAGTGGATGTATAAAATAGAAAAAATAGGTTTTTTCTTGCAAAATAGAATGAAATTTTGCACTAAGTGATGTGGTTGCTATAAACTATTGTATTAAGGCCTTATATATCTCTTACTCGTTGTGGCTTTTTCCCTATAACCCATTTTTGGTTCCCCTATAACCCATTTTTGGTTTATATAGATGAACCTATCTAGGTCTTATCTCTTACTAATAATATCATTTGTATTAATATTCTTATTGTTGTTTTTGCATCATGTGATTAATTCAACATTGGTTGAATCACTCTATAGTCTATACATGTTATAAACTGTTTGTTAATCTCACATCATTAGTATACTCACTTTTGGATTGAGATTCGATACAATAGCAATCTTGGTTTTCAGACCTGGACTATTTAATGAATTGTTAAAAGGAGAAATTTAAGGTTTTGAAGGTCGAATCAAGGTTGAACCAAGGTTGAACCGTAATGATATCATAAATAACTTAATAATTATTCAAATATAAATAATTTTAATTTAAAATTAATATAAATATAAAAATTGACTAAAATAGTCTAATTAAATGTATTTTTCATATAAGGGTACGTTTAGATATTGTTTATTTTGCTGAAAATTAAAAATTAAAAAAAAATTAGTTAGTATTCATAAATAAAAATACTATTCATTTACTTATTTATATTGTTAATGTTTCATAAATAATGCAAGTGGCGCTTGTAAAAAAAAAAAAAAAAAGCGAAACGCTAACTTCAAAGCCCAATCCAAACGTCAGTTCCTAAATTATTTAACACGTTAGTGTCTAAACAAAAGGTCACAATCACATTGACAAAAACAAAACAATAAATGCACTCAGATATTTTCAACAAAAATTGAAGTATAATAATAATAATAATAATTATTATAATAATAATATAAAATGCGATCAACGCATGTGGCTGGGTGGCTCTTCAGGTCATATGTAGGCATTAGGCACATTGAACACGGCATATTTAGTGGCTATGTGATATATGTTTTTAAATATTTGTTTTTAGTTTTTAAATAATATTATATGTATTTTTAAATATTTTTATATCTGTATGTATATTTAAAAATATAAATAGTATTATTAGAATAACGTTGCCAAACAATTCCTTCGCTTTTAATTTTTTGTTCTCTCTCAAAAAAGGATAAAATCCACAAAATTACTAACTAGCAATATGTATTACACGCATACACTTTTTTATTATACAAAAAATGTATAAAAAATCCATAAATTTACTAACAAGTATAATGTACCACATCCATACTATCTCATTATGATTTATTTGATGGAATTATTATACACTACGTACATCAAATGGATAAACATCTACGGATATAATAATAAGTAATATGCATCACTTTGATACTAGCTCCACAAGGAAATAAACATATTATTATAATTCATGCGATGAAACCATGACTCTATGTGTCAATATGTATTGAATTTGCATATATCACTTAAAAAATTAAATAAATAAATAAAATATATGATTGTTAGGTGGTTTATAAATCATTGAAATTCACATTTATCTTTTATATATATATATATATATATATATATATATTTGATAAGCCATATATCTTATAGTTTTGCCAACTAATTAAGCCACAATCGATGGATTATTTTTTTTTATTTTATTTTTTGCTTTGCAATAAATATAATCATTGTTCATTTGTGGGGAAATCCTAATTGAAATTCTCATTTTGTAAAGGCTATTCATCTGTTGTGGGTGGGGGTGCCCTTTAACCCAAGAGTAAGGGGTACGCTAAAGACTCTACAGTGGACAAACCTTGACTAATCACATCTACTTCAGCCAATTACAATATACTTTTAACTAGTTTAATGCCCAAACTCAAATACAAGCTTATGTTACTAAGCGTGACAAATATAATCATTGAATAAAAGAGAAACATTATACAGAAAAGGGAAGAAATAAGGAGGCTTCCTCCCTCACCAGTCAACACACACAAAAAGGAGAGGACCCAGTAGAGAAAGCAAAGCTAAAGCAAGAATTTTGAGGTATCCATTTATCTCCAAGATGTCTTGACTTGTGGACTTTTATATAACCTCAATTAATATCTCTCTCTTTCCCACACGTCTGTGGTCTCCTTTCCACAACACGGTTACTACTTTTCTCGCTACATATAAGAAAACAAATGAAAAATAGAATTCTGGTTTTCTCTGCAATTAATGAGAACAGATTTCTCTGCCATGTCATTGGTGATTTCGCCAAGACTTTACGTACATTTAGAGGCTTGTTTAAATACTGAAAAATAATATTTTTGATATGTACTTCTAGGTCAAAATGGGCCTTTGTCCCATTTTGCCTAAAAAGTATAGCAAAATATTTATATTTTGAAACTATTTAGTAATATGTCTCTATTTTGAAATTCAATTTTTAGAAAATCGAATTTCAATGAAAAATTTGATTTGATAAAAATTGAGTAATGTGAGAAATTTTATATGGAACTTGAGTTTATGTATGTATTTTTTTTTTAAGTAAGGTGAGAAATTGAGTTTTTTTTATTTATTGAAACTCTATTTTTAGAAAATTGAGTTTAAAATATGAGTATTTTGCAAGATAATTTCATAACAGAGGTATTTTGCTAGAAATTTTTGGCGAAAAAAGTTTTGACGAAAATGGCAAATGCCCATTTTGGCTTTTTTTTCTATAACACTCAAACTGAGCAACAATACACTACCAAACAAGCCCTAGTTGTAAGCATGATAAGAGAGGGTGAATCAGCATGGATGATTGAAAAATAATTCAAACATTCATATAACTGTAATCCACATGGAGGTTTGTTGGCAACGTACACATATTCATGATTTATTTATCTTGCCAATTTTCTCTTTGTTTTATTTATTGAATTTTTTTTCGTTCAATTCAATTATTATTACTTATAAAGTTGTAAGTGCAAATAAGAAGATTCATCCTTAGAAATTAGTGGGTTTCAGTTCAGGGGGTGGCGCTACAGTCTGACTTCAAAAAATATATATATATATATTATTTTTTTGTTAATTTAATATTTTAATTTATTTTTAAAAATATTTATGAACAGCTTAACTTATTTAAATACCGCTTATTTTACTAAAAATTAAAAATAATAAAAAAAATAAAAAAATTACTGTCCACATGACACTGTTGCCAAACTGTGATGTCAGAGGCCTAAATTCACTAGGCACTCTCCTATGCTCTCACTTAAATTAATTAATTAACCCAAACGTAGGGTAATTTTTATATTTTATCCGAACTTAAGGTACGGAGAGAATTAATGCTCAACGTCTTGTACACGTTAATTTCATAATTTCAGCCCATCAAGAAAAAAATTTCACAATTTCAGCTGGCATGCAAACAATTTCAGCTGGCATGCAAAAGTAGTACATAAGTGATTTGAAAGCTATGTCTTCGTCGTCAATGGAGATAAACAACAAAGTTAGTTGATTGAAAAAGAATGACAAGACTTATAAATAGTATAAAAAGCCTAATAAGACTTATAAATAGTAATAAAATAAGTTAAATAATAGAATAAGTTGGCAAAAGAGTTATTGAAATGCAATTGCCTCTCAACTTAATTTACAAAACCAAGTCCCTATTCATTAATCTCTTTCTGTCAAAAGAAAAGCTGCACCTTCATCCTCTTCATACAATACAAACCTCAAGGAACACCAATTAAGTCTTTGAAGTAGAAGATGCCAAGGCAAGCTCAAAATTCAAGAATCAGTTTGACACTCATTAAGCTCCTTCTTCTTCTATGCATCGAAGTCAAAGTACAAGCGGGGCATCTTGCTGATGATGAAGGTAAGAAGACTCTTCTTCTTTCATTTTCTCGTTTCAATAGCAGTAAATTGGGGCTATATATAATGTATTAATATTGACGAAAAGGTATGTCTATATAATGCACTGATGGTCTCAAATTAATGCAAGTTATGGGAGCATGATCATTTTTTTTATTAGATAATTTCAACCTTATGTTTCTAATAATAGCTCTTTATCATCAGATCAAAATACCAATAAATTTTTGGTGTGGGAAGATTTTTTATTGCACTACTATCTATAACATTATCTCTCTAATTAGCCATTCTTTTAATTATTATAATAAATTTAACATTTTGGAGTCTTAATAAAATATATTGAGCAACAATTGAAAACTAAAGTAAAGATACATGAATAATTTGATACAATGCATAAGTCATTTGCATATTTTCTTAGTTAATAAGATTTTTAATATATACTAGCATCTGAGCACACGTGTGAGACTCTTTTATTTTTTGGGTAAAAATTAATAATTTTGTATTTATTATAATTTGAGATTTCTACTTTTCCAATCACAAAAAAAAAAAAATAAATAATAATAATAAAACTGAGAGTGTGATGAATACATGGGGTGAATTTTGTAAATTGGAGGAGTTTTAAAACTAACAAAAAAGTGGTCCTATTTTGTAGAGAGTTAGTGAGTAGATATAGGAATTTAAATCAACGTAAAAGTAGGAGTTTATTAGAAAGAGGAGGACATTTCAACGTAGAAGTAGGAATTTATTATTTTTGTCAATTTACTATTTTAGCCTAATTTTTAAGTTTTAGGTAAGGGTATTTTTACAGTAAAAAAAAAAAACAATAACTAACTTTCTTTTGCTAATTTACTATTTTAACCCCTTTTCTAATTTGTTGGTTAATTAATTTAGGGGTATTTTTGACAGGAAAAAAAAAACAATAACTAACTTCCTGAATCCTCTTGATATATACAGATATTTATTTATTTATTTTGTTTTCTAATTAAAAAAATATTTTTATTTTTATTTTGGAAGGGGACACTGACTACACATATGAGAAATGTGGCCACAAGATTCCATTAATTTCATGTCCATGAATTAACTTATTACTTGTAAAAAAAATATAAGATTAAAAAAATGGCCAAATAATAGAGAACCTTTTTTCTTCAGTTAAAAATGGTTTGAATTTTTTTCTTTTTGAATGGCTAATTAGGGAGATAATGTTATCCCTAAGGACCTACAATTAAGTTGTAACACTCTTAGTAGGTTCTAGTTATCCTAATTGGTAAATTATTTGATGGTTAAATAAATAATTTGAGATTTAATCTTCACATACACTAGCAACTGATTGACGTATTGGTTTAATAATACATATTTTCCTCGTATGTGGATATGAGCTAAGTTTCTATACTCCACAATCCCATCTAGAATAGGATATTCAGAGGTAAAAGGAATTTATAAGAGCATCAGTATTAGTGGTGGCAAAATTTTAGCAATTTGGCATCACAAAAAACCATTTTATCTATTTTACTACCTCACTTTACAAAAAATCCAATATCAGTGGTTTTATTTTAGCATTCAACACAATAAAAAAATATAAATAACAAAATAAAATATTATACAAGGCAATAAAATAATATATCCACTACAACAGTCATTTAATAATTTGAGTTACAGTGGAGGACCTAATAAATCAATTTCTTTTTCTTTTTTTGGTTGTTTAACATTGCACACACAAAGATGGCTTTGCACTATAACTCAACATAATTTTTTTTTTGGCTTTTTCTCCACTAATGCAACCAAAAATCTTGGCTTTACCTCCACTGATGTAGTGCTATTTAGTTATATTTGATTGCTAAATTTAACAATTTAGCAGTTTGCTTCCATCAATACTAATGCCCTAAAACACAGTTGAAGAAGAGCGGCTGCAGGGGACAGACCCAAGGTGGCCCGGGACCCCCTGGCCCAAAGAATTAAAAGAAAAAAAAAATTGGGCCCCCTTGGCCCCAAGAAGAAAAAAATTATGGTTACATTTTTTTTATTTCTAAAGTTACCTATCTCTTCCAAAAACTTAGACCTCCTCTTTTTTAATCAACTTATCACAACTAGTAACTATTCAACTCAAAAATTTAATAAAAACAAAACTTTAAAATAAAAATTAAAAATCATAATTAGCTGAGTATTAGAGGACAAGCATTAGGTATTCTAAATGATCAAATATTTAATATTTACAACATCAAATATAAAAAATACTAGTGTACGATACATTTCAAATACTATATTAGAGTAGTAAAAGTAAGTTTTGATATGTAAATATATATATTTGCAACAGTTGATGATGCTCTTAATAAACAATATTATTGTGCATTTTTTTGTCATTGTTGCCTTGGTAGATGATTGCATCTTAATGTATTAAGAAAAAAATGATTTTGTATATTTTTCTTGGTTGATAGTTTGTTAATACTATATGAATTCCTATTTAGTTTTATTTATTTATTTTTATACTTTGACCCCTAGCTTGAAACCCTAGATCCACCCCTCCCTGAATGCAGCTAGTTTAATTTCACCCATTCTTTGGTTCTAAATTATTAGACTCATTGCAATCTTGTAAAAGATGAACAATTGATTCCATGTCTCCATTACACTTGGGTAAATAAGATAACTTCTCTCCTTTTTATTTTATTTTTATAATTAATTTATTTAATGTGAAGATTAAAATTACATTTTGAGAAGGATAAAAATTGTACAAATTTAAGTTAAAGCATGCTAAATAAATTTGAATTCTAGAAATGTATGCTTTATAGTTGATATTATATTTTCATGTGTATCCAGAAAAGGAAAAAAAACAAAAAATAAGTTGTTTGTCATATTCATTAGTATTGTATTTTATTAGTTCTTTTGGGGACATTTGAGAATGTGTCCTATTCTCAAATTTCATCCACAACATTATTATTGATCTACATGGGTTTCAAGATGTTTTATGGACAGAAAATAGAATATATATTCACATGTACACTACACCCAACTTAACATAAAGTATTAAAATTTAGAAATTAAAATATTTTTTTTTGGAGAGAGTTCAACTCATGATGTTCATTTTTGATGATGTCTTTTTATTATTAGACCAAGATTCCAATTAGTTTTTAGTGTAGGCGATAATTGAACTCTAAATCTCTTATTCAATTATCAATGACTTTACCAATTAAGCTTCATACATATTCACTTGGCTTATTGTAGTGCAAAAAAAAAAAAAAAAAAAAAGATAAGATAAGAAAAAAAAACTCCCTAATAGACATTTATCACACTCCAATCTCCAACCATAATGCCAAAGATATTTTTTCTAATGATTTGTACTATATAATCTTCATTAGATAGACAGTAAATTTTCATTTATTTTAAAAAGTATAAGTTGATGGTCTCACTCATAGTTAGTATTATAAGAGGCAAAATATATATATATATATATATATATATATATATATATATATATATATTCATATAGTTGAAGATTTTAAATGGAAATGATAAGATTTACATGTGAATTACAAACTTTAACAATTAAAAGAACTATCTATGTTAAGCTATTTATTTTATTTATTTATATATATATTTTTTTTTTGTGAAACATTTATATTCTAACTTAGTAGCTTGTTTATATAATCTCAATATAATTTGATAAGATATAATCAAATATCTAGAAATTAAGTATTTAGTTAAGAGTATTATAGTTCAACTAAGTAGCATCTCTTAGTATTTAATATATATATATATATATATATATATATATATATATTTAGAGTTTAAATCCTCGTTCTCCAACCATCGAGTTATCAAAATAATAATAATATTTCTAAAATGTACTGATGTGTAATATATGATATAATATGTGTATTTTAGTATTTTACTAACTTTTTTCAACCTTTTGATTCCACTGAAAGTTATACGAAGAAAAAGACAAGCGTAAAATTATAGCATTTTCAAAGTGTTGGTCTTATTGGATTTTTAAATTTGCATTGAGACTTACATTTTGGGAGCAGAGCATGCAAAATTGAGTAATGGATCTTAGAAAAATGATATTTTGAATGGTTGGAAGCAACTTACAATCTTGCGATATGCGAGAACAAAATACTATTGGCGGCTTTGCCTATCTATCCTATTATGACTGGCTTGTGGAGTATTTATTTAGAAAAATGACACGTTTACAATGTTTTTACAACAAATTTTAGATGGTAAGATGTTATATATTCTAATTTGAATCCACCACATAAATTATTATTTTTGTCCACTAATAAGTAATAACAACTGATCATTTAAGATTTGTTGTAAAATTATTGTGAAAATATTTTGGACATAATATTTTTAATTTATTTATCAACTTTATAACCTCTAATTTGTCTTAACAATTATTTTCAAGGAATTTTTTTTTGAAATTTAATACTAAAAATAAAAATAAATAAAGAAGAGTCAGGTTTGATACTTTAGTAACGAAAAATTTCGAAATTTGATTGTGAGAAAGTATTCTCTATCCCTTATTTGTGTTTGTTTCTTAAGAGAAATGAAAGAAGTGTCGTTAATGTAACTGGTTTAGATAACTGGACTGGCTATACCGATAGGCCCAATTAAAAAGCCCAATGCAGAATACATATCATACCAAGTCGAAAGCGGTAGAATATATTTATAAAAAAAAAAAAAAAAATTGTGGCGCTTGAGGATCGGCTGCGAACGACAGCACCGTGAGCCCCTTCAATTACAATTGCACTCTTTCTGTTTGATTAAAATTTTAGAGATTCTACACCGCTTGATGACAATTAGTTTATGCAGTTAGAGCCATCGGTGAAATTGGTAATCAGTTGGGAAAGAGAGACTGGAATTTCAAAGTGGACCCGTGCACTAGTAATGACCAAAGCTGGTGGACAACACACGTCAATTCAAATCAGCCGTTCTACTACAACAATACTCTCATCTGCGATTGCAACCTCACTAACGATGGTGTATGCCACGTTGTTCAAATGTACGTACTACTACTTTTTTTTTTTTGTGGCTAAATTAAAAAAAAATGGCATCCTAATAGGGACTATTTTTAGTTAATTTTTAACTTTATTTTCAAAACTTTTAACAAAATATTTTAAGTTTTAACTAAATAAGACGTATCAAAATGGACTTTAACTTTACTCTTATTGATTGATTTATTTGTTTATTTGAAATCCAAACTAAGGAAATAGTGCGCAGCGCATTTACACTTGACGTAGTGCTATAGGCACTGGTTTTTATTGGGTCCATTACTTTTATACTTCACTAAACGTAAAAATTCTTGATTAAATTTCAGCTTTTTAATCCTTATAGCAATAGGGGACAAGAAAGATGAACAAATGGGGTCAAGGCTTGATGATTATTATGTACTTGGGTGGCACATTACTCGACGTGGTTATTGACTTTGATACCAATTAATACAAACTTATGGATATAATTTTTCCTCAAAAATCGGTTTACAAGAGAAAGGTGGTTATGAACTTATGTACACATGATTAAAACTTACGCTAAAACCACGGAAAACACTATGATCATAACGCTCCTACGTTGTTGTAACTTCAAAAAGATGTATTCAGCAAAAAAAAACTTCAAAAAAGATGTGCTTGTGTATATATATATATAACCTCATGCCAAGATATGGGTTCTGGTTATAGTATGCCTTGGCATTGTGAAGGTGCTCTAGCTAGAGAGATAGACATTTGTAGTATTCTAATCTATGCACTTTCACCTTGCTCCAAGTTCGTATTTCAAATTTGAATCAAATGTTTCACATTTGGTTGGATTCTGATTTACTATTGAGCTAGCAAACTTTTTCTTTAGGCATAAATACGTGAAGTTGACTCGTGTTCTAGTGGATTTAAGTTTGAAGGTTGGTGTTGCAGGTCTGAAAATTCAGATTGTATTTAATTTTTCTCCTGTAAAAATCCTTGTCATACAGATTTCTTAGAGTGCAGGGTCTTGCTGGTATACTTCCACCAGCTCTTGCAAAACTACCCCACCTGAAGATTATGTAAGGAGAGTAACTATTACTTGTTTTGTTTCCTACCTGAAAATCGGATTAAGTTTCTTTGAACAATTTCCTCTTGATTGTAGTGATCTCAATGCTAACTACCTCAGTGGTAATATACCACAAGAATGGGCTTCTATGCAGTTGGAATATCTGTAAGTGACTTCTGAGTTCAAGTCCAAGTTTGCCAATAAGTGCTCATTCTTACTGATTTAAATGAATTCACTGCAGGTCCATCTCCACGAACAACTTATCAGGACCAATTCCAACCTACTTGGGAAAAATTACCTCTCTTAAAATATTGTATGCTCTTTTAGTATCTTTCTTTCTCCCAATCATTTAGACAGTAAAATTATATCATTTTTCATTTGCTCTAGCTATAATATTTAAGATTATATTCAGGAGCATAGAGAGCAATCAGTTTTCTGGAATTGTTCCCCTTGAGCTTGGAAATTTGGTTAACTTGGAGTACCTGTTAGTGTTTCTTTCTTTTCTTTTATTTAATTTTTCAAATCACATTTGATTGGTCATCTCTAAATTCTCACTGATTTTCTTAATCACTTAACAATTGAAATGGTCTGAAGTTTCCTTTTGGTGATTGCAGCGTTCTTAGTGCTAACAATCTCACAGGAGAGTTGCCAGTCACTCTCGCTAATCTAAACAAATTAACAGAATTGTAAGTTGGTGGTATTGATTCCATAGGTGTTCTAATAGTAATTTTGTTGTTTTCATTGAAAGCTAATCTTTGGTGTTTGTATTTTGTTCAATCTTGTTTCCATTTTGGCCATGTGCAGTAGAATTAGTAGTAACAACTTCACTGGAAGGATACCTGACATTTTTCGAACTTGGAAACAACTTCAGAAATTGTACGGGCTTTTCTTCTATATTGTTTTCTAAATCTCTTTTTTAAGTAAAGGTTTCAGGTGTGATCTCAATTTGTTTGAGCTGTTCTGTTAACAGAGAGATCCAAGCTAGTGGTCTTGAGGGGCCCATTCCTCCTAGCATTTCTGCCTTGAGTAATTTAAATGAGCTGTGAGTTCTGCCTTCTAAGTTAACAGTTCTTGAGTTGCTTAACCTCTAAGATACATTCATGTGATTTTAAATTTATAATATTTATATCTGAAGAGCCTGACAGTTATTGATGATGCAACTCTATTCAGACGAATTAGTGATTTATTTGGAGAAGGTTCAAAATTTCCATCCTTGCACGGCATGACAAACATGAGCAGATTGTACGTCATTATTTTGTTGTAGACGGTGTAAATTAGAATAATACACTGTTCAGATCAGTTTTCCTTATATGAATTCTGTATAAATTTCAGGTTGTTGAGGAGCTGTAATATCTATGGACCAATCCCTCCTAATATTTCAGATTTGAAACAACTTCAGATTTTGTACTTCTCCTGTCCTTTATCTTTTTCCCTTTTTATTTTTCATCTTTTATTGAAAAATGTGTGAAGTGCATAGTGCAGATCCCTATAATTGGATAGAACCCTTATTAGAGCATGATATTAAGTTGAGTTGAAAAAAAATGAAAGATTAGGGTGAAGAGAAAACAAAGAGGAAGAAAAAAAAAATATATATATATATATATATATATATATATATATAGAGAGAGAGAGAGAGAGAGTGGAAAGGATTAGGGTTTAATCAATCAATCCATAGAATTAATCAGGGGCTGATAATCAAACTCTGTGGTCATGAAGTTTGGTGACTGTGCCTGTGCCTGTCAGTGTTGATGTCATCAAACGGATGCTTAAGTCAGAACACCTCTATCATTTGATGATGATCTATAAATGATGTGCGCTTTTACCCATTGCATCAGCTACCATAAGATACCTATGAATGATGCCCACTTTGGTCACTTGTCTGTTTGTGTGGCATTTTCTTCACTAGAAAAAGAAAAGTAATGGAAAAAAAATTCTAATTAAAGTTGTTAAAAAAACCTGTTACAAGATGCATCTACAATGTTTAATGAACATTTTTGGAATATCTCTAATTGGTTGTTAAAATACTTTATCTTTTTTCAAAATTATTTTTATTCATGCTTGTTTTACTTGTGCACATTTGGTGTTCAGCAGAACAGTCATTTTGTAAACCTTCTTCTCTGCTATGATGACATCTACATTGTTACCTTCTTGCAGAGATCTCAGCTTCAACAGATTGGAGGGAAATGTTCCAGATTTAGGTGGTCTAGCAAAGTTGCAGCTTGTGTAAGCTTCACAACCAAACCCTTAATTAGGTTCAATTATAGAGTAAATTCAAACTAACAATTAATAAGGAGCTAAAATATTAACAGATTACAGATGCGTAACACAGCTTTACTTTTGGCCAATGTCCATGGGTTAATGTGCAAGGTCACTGCAAATTATTAGCATTTATCTCTATCACAATCCCTAATCACCAAATAAACCTAAAACTAGAATCCTCTCCATCCGCTATATCCTTTTATGTAAACCTAAAAGGACCCTTATATAACCAGGACGTTACAACAGAAAGTAGAATATTATGTAATAGTTAGTTCTGGCTGCTTCCTGCTATAGTAGTGAATAGCTTGACTTTTTGGTAGTCTAGGCTGTTAAGCCTATTTTGTTCAAATTGTACAATTCTTCCTGCTATAAATTCTTATTTTGATTCATCCAAATATAAATATATATATATATATATATATATCTATTTATACTTTAGGTGCTTAACTAATGATATTGTCTTGTTTGCTAAATAGGTTTTTGACAAGCAACTTGCTCACTGGGAATATTCCAGAGTGGATCAAGAATAGTACCAGGTATGGGTTTCCCTCTTTAATTCTTCATGAATTTTTCATAGTGTGGAGAACAAAGTTTTTAAAATTGTTTTAACATGATGTTATATACATTACTCTGGAAGCTGATTTTGAGCTGGCCAGAGAAGCACGGAGGAAGGAGCTTGAATTGACGCTGGATTAAATTTGACAAACCAGTTGTTGATTTAGGAATAATGCAATATGAAAGATAGCTTAGAATGCTGATTCAGACTGCATGTTTCGTGCATTCAATCATACCACTAGCGAAGAAAGACTTGAACGATGGCATTGAATGACAGTAAATTAATTAAATTCTAAAAAGGCCATGTTTTCAATGTTGTTGTTTCCAGAACGTTGAAATGATTTCTTTTAACAATTCTTTGTCCATAATAAATTGTTTCTAGTATAAAAAATTGATCAAAATTCTCTTAAAAATTACCTTTGTACTTGTTCAAATTTACGTTGAGCTATAATAATTATGTTTTGCTTACAGCAAAATAGATATTTCTTACAATAATTTTTCAGAGAGTTCTGCTCCTGCATCACTTTGCCGAGATGATCTGTAAGTATCTGCCTTCTTGAGGGTTATACACTTGCTATCTTTCTAACCTTTCCAGTTTTCCAAAACTAAGTGTTTTTTTTTTTTTTTTTTCTAATGCATCAGAAATTTGTTCAAAAGCTCTTCTGGTAGAGACAACTTGTAAGCTTCAAACTTATGAAATTTTAAGGAGAAAGTTTTATTTTATTTTTTTCCTTTATCACTTTGATTTTGGATTACTGACACAATTTATCTACTGCACAAATTAAGAGAACTTCTTGAGTGCTTGGATGAATCTCCATGTTCACAAGGTAATTATATATATATATATATATATATATATATATTCAAATCAAATTATGAGGTATATTCTCCAGTTATCTTGTTGGGGCCTCCTCTTTTGGTAATTTATTTCTAAAATGAAAAAAATAAATAAAAAAAGAATCTGGTTAGATAATTCATCTTGCACAAGACAGCTACAACAATGAATTCACAAGATGATGGAAATTTTATTTTTGTTCTATTGTGTTTGCCTGTATTTGATTGTCATTAATGTGGTGCTGCTTCTATGTAGATTTGTATTCATTGCATATAAATTGTGGTGGGAACGAAACCACCATTGGACGCATAAAATATGAGGGGGATGCTGAAGACCCAGCTGGTCCGGCGAAATATTTTCATGTGAAAACTAATTGGGGATTCAGTAACACTGGTCATTTTTGGGACATTGACATTACCCCAAATGACTATTTAGCAAATAACGTATCCATACTTACAATGGAAAATTCCCAACTATACACAAGTGCACGACTATCTCCTCTTTCAATCACATATTATGCCCGCTGCCTAGCAAATGGAAATTATATAGTGAAACTTCACTTTGCAGAGATAGTATTCAAAAGCACTATATCTTCTTACAGTCTTGGGAGGCGGATATTTGATGTGTATATCCAGGTAATCCGTCACATTTATTTTTCTCTATAGGTTATAGTTAGAGGATTTGATTGATAATTTGCTGCAGGAAAAACTGGCATTGAGAGATTTTAATATTGAAAATGAAGCACAAGGGCTTGATAAAGCAGTCATTAAGAATTTTACAGCTGTTGTTAGAAATAAAGTTCTGATGATTCGATTTCATTGGGCTGGGAAAGGGACAACAGCTGCCCCAAAGAGAGGGATCTATGGTCCGCTTGTGTCAGCTATCTCTATGGAATCTGGTAAATGTATTGGGGTTTGATAATCTTCTTTCATGCTTGGATTTGATTGACATAAAATGTAATCATAGCAATTTGGTGGAAGCAGAGCCACATAATTAGCTACAGTTAAAATTTGAAAAGAACGACTAAAAACAAGCTTATAGTGCATTTAGACGGAAGAAATCCAAACATTTTATCATCTTCTTTTTACCACCATTCCCCACTAGTTTGTCTTTGAGCCACATATTGCAATCTTGCCTTTTATTTTCTGTATTGTGCTACATATATTTCAGAATGCAGAATTTTAATCACTGTTCTTAGCTATGTTTCTTTTTCTGTAGATCGTAGTCCCCCTGTTGATGGCAAGATTGTGGTTGGAGTTGTAGTTTCGGTGCTACTCCTCATTTTTATAATTTTAGGCATTCTTTGGTGGAAGGGCTGCATGGGAGGGAGGATATCAAGGGAAAAAGGTAATCAATTGTGAAATCTTGATCTATAAATTATAAAGGACATTATTCATTTTCTCCAACTATGGTGGGAAGTTAGAACAATGTGAAGAAAAATTTTCCAAGGGCTCATATATTGTTGCAGTTCAATATTTAATTTAATTTTTCTATCTACTTCCATAGAGGAATCAGTATTCCAAAGTACACCATGCAAAGCAACTGAATGACTGTTGGATTATGAGCATATGACTTATCTTGGGATGATGCATGATGATTGGAGTGATTTAGTTCTAATAATGGTGATAATTGAGCTTGTGTAACCATGCAAAAAACTCATATCGTTGCTATTTTGTAAAATCTGCATAAAATGGATGACTTGTGCTAACTATAGTTGAGTGAATGTCTAATTATCTGCAAAATATCTTGGCTATTTATTTATTTTTTCACTCCTAATAAACTTTTTGTGCAAAAGTATGAAAAGAAATAAAGACAAGATGTTGTGACAACTTGGGTTTGAGTTCCATTTCATATATTTGAACACCCTCTCTCTCTCTCTTAAAGCTTCTGTGTGATCAACTGCATACTGCCTTCTAAAGGCGTTTGCTTGTCTTCTCATTCTTTTAGATGATACCTAACTACTCAAGAGGCATGCATCTATTTGGTTAAAAATTTGTCTTGTTATACTGTAAGATGCAGCCTGACATCTACCCTGATGCCTTTGACAGAGTTTAGAGGATTAGACTTGCAAACTGGTTTTTTTACATATAAACAAATAAAAGCTGCCACTAATAACTTCAATGCTGCAAATAAGATCGGGGAAGGTGGTTTTGGATCAGTTTACAAGGTATCTAACAGCTATTTATCTATTATAGAATGTGTGTGTGTGCGTGTATTTCATCTTTTGCCTTGTATTCTTCTCCTGATCCTTGAGATTTGTAGACATATATTATGAAATACATACCTGAAAATATATATATTTCTCAATACCTAATGCAGGGTATACTATTAGATGGTACTACAATTGCAGTTAAGCAACTTTCTTCAAAATCAAAGCAGGGAAGTCGTGAATTTGTGACTGAAATAGGCATGGTATCTGGTTTACAACATCCGAATCTTGTTAGATTGTTTGGATGTTGTATTGAAAGAGAACAATTATTGTTGGTGTATGAGTATATGGAAAACAATAGCCTTGCACGCGCCTTGTTTGGTAAGCTAATGTTTTATACCTACAATGCATTTTATGTTCATAATAGAAGAATGAGGAGAAAATACTTTTGATGAATTATATTGATTGGGTTCTGAACATCAGTTTTAGGTCTTGCAGGTGGCCGATTAAAATTGGACTGGCTTACAAGGCAGAAAATATGTGCTGGCATAGCAAGAGGTCTGGCTTTCTTACATGAGGAATCAACATTGAAAATTGTTCATAGAGACATCAAATCTACGAATATATTACTTGATGGTGATCTTAACCCTAAGATCTCAGACTTCGGTTTGGCCAAGCTTTATGAAGAGGAGAATACCCACATCAGCACTAGAATTGCTGGAACCATGTGAGCTACCTTCCTTTCTTTTGTTCTCTATTTACTATCTTTTGAGTTTTTTTCCTATTCTTTTTTGTTTCATCACCTTTGTAGATCTTGATTATGAGTTCATGTGAATGGATATTGATCTTATGGTCTTTAGTGCTGTGTTGCTGCACAGAATATGGTAGTAATTATTTCAAAGAAGTCTTTGCACATAGACAAGTTTGTAAAGTACTATGAGATAAGTATATACATTTGACACTTTAATTTGTATGTGTTTGGTATCTACATGTGATACATAACCATGCTCATAGAAACTCTTTGCAACATGGTTTCGCATTGATCAGATAGGGTTCTTGCTTTTTTATCTATAAGACAAAGTGATACCCTTTTATTTATAGTGTTGAATATTTTTTTTACCACATTACTCATGCAATATAAATTCATGTCAAGTTTCTTGTAGAAGGAAAAACCATTTTACAACATTCTTTTTTTTTTTTTTTTTTTTACATGGTGGCCCAGTTACATCATTCCTTGGGTAAGCTCAAATCTTAACAAAGTACATTTTTTTTGGGAATCTTCCCAATTATCAAAGAACAACTTGTATCAACATAATAAATGACTGGGAAAAGTCTTGATTTTTTTTAAATTAAAAAATAAGACTATTTATTAGATACTCTTTTCTGGAAATCATTTTCCAAAATGGGGGGTAAGGCTCCCTATCAACCATCACTCTCAAACCTCACAAAAGTGGGAACCTTGTGTACCAGATACAACCTTCCTATTGCATACTCAGATATAAGATCTTTGCTATTTGCTCAATTGCATGGCTCCTAGTCCATGTAACTCAAGCTCTTTGATCTAATTTACCAAGTTTAGAAAATAAAATTTTTCTATTTTAATTTACTTATTATTGTTGCTTTTATTGTCTTGCCACAATTTGTAGTGCAATGAAGTTAAACTCAATTATGGTGGCTTTGTTAATTGCATGATTGCATGCATAACCATAAATTGGATATATTGGTGCTTGGAAACTTGATAGATATTACACTTGTTGATTTAGAAGTTCATAGGATCATATTAGCGAACCAATTATCAAAGCTTAACTTAACATATGTTTTGCAGAGGCTATATGGCACCAGAATATGCATTATGGGGGGTTTTTAACCTATAAAGCAGATGTTTACAGTTTTGGAGTTGTTGCATTGGAAAGTATTTCTGGGAAGAACAACATGAAATATAGACCTGATGAGAACTGTGCATGTCTTCTAGATTGGGTACGTTACATCCTTCTCATTCTCATGTTCTTTTGAAACTTGTGGCTAAAGCATATTATAGAACCTAGGTAAAGTTTGCTTCTTTTGGAACTTCTCCATTTGACTAGGTCAACCTACTTTATGTCACCCTAGGCTAACCTCATGAAAACATATTTCAGTTGAAAATTGCTTGACTATGAAAGGCAAGAGTTTGGCCAAATAAGTAGTATATATTTGCTTGCATGTTCAATGTTCAAGTTGCATAACTAGTATGTCTTCATTGAAATTGAAGTGATATGTGGATGATATCTTAATGTCTTGTTAAAATGATTTTCACCGCTGGAAAAGAATTGCATTTGGTAAATATGTGAAAAGGATGAAACTACAGAAAATGTTGTTAATGAATTGCTTTATCAATATTTCAAAATTTTTTTTAAAGATATTCTGTTATTATTTTTTTTTTCATCATTTAAATTGGTAGCCTACTCAAGGGAATTAAAATTTTTTTTTCTTCTTTTTGGTTCTCATTCACTTCCAAAACTCTTATTTTTTTCACTTCAGGCCCTGGTTTTACAACAAAAAGGGAATTTGATGGAGTTAGTGGATCCAGAATTGGGGTCTGAGTTCAGTAAAGAAGAGGCTATTATAATGATTAAAGTAGCTTTATTATGCATTAATCCATCACCAACACTTAGGCCCACCATGACTGCCGTAGTGAGCATGCTTGAAGGACGAACAGCTGTTCAAGAATTGACCATGGAAGCAAGTATTTATGCTAATGATGTGAGGTTTGAATCCTTTAGAGGCCAATGTCAGACCCTACGAGCAAGCTCAGGAGATAGTCAGAGCCTCCTTCAGTCATCAAATGCAACATGGATTGGCTCTTCTTCTACATCTGCCCATGATCTCTATTCGATTAATCTCAACTCTCAGTAATATGAGGAGAATGCTACTTATCTCCAGCTGTGGTTAATGATAAAATTTAAGAGAATGAACAGTGTGATTTTAATTCCATCATGACGACTTTGCATAGGATTAGGTTGATTGTGAGATATGGCTATGCCAAGGGCGCACTCAGTTATTGTGAGTTCATGTGAAAAAAAAAAAAAAGTCTAGAGCTTCTAAAAAGTCTCCCTATTTTGTTACTTCCTTCCCTTTAATGAGTTACTAGATTTATATTTCAAATATCTTCTGATTTTTTGTATGTAAAGAGATGGATAGTGTCTGGGTCATATTGTTCAGATACGTGATGTCTTTCATAGTTTCATTTCCTTGGATCATAAGAATGAGAATAGCCAGTTGGGCCTTGGGAAATTGTTGATCTGCCTGCTTGGAATTAAAACCAAATAAAAGATTGAAAATGTGTACGTTTTTAGAGCCCTTAAACACAAGCAGATTAACTTACTTATTTAGCCAAGTGATTAACTTAGGTAAATTATGCAGATCTAGGTTAACACATATAAATCATATTATTGTAAAGTGCGGAAAATAAAGAACACAACAATATGATGACTTAAGAAAACTAAACCGGTAAAAAACCTGGGAAGGATTTAACCTAGCTATCCTCAAGCTAAAACTGAATCCACTATGAAAGAATTGAAGTTTACACAATAGCGACTTAGACCACTAACATCCTATTGCTACCTCGAGTAGGAAACTTACTACCACGACTACGTGACAGCTCCGAGTCCACAGACTACTTTTTTGAATTCCTAGCAAGCACAAGTACTCCCGCTTGTATATCTTTAAGCTCTTGAATCTACAACTGGATTGATCACCAAGCTCTTGACATCAATCTAGATCTTGATAACCCTAAGTGTATGTGAAAGCAAACACCTCTAGATCTTACAAAAGATTCACACACACAGCATAAAAAGCATCCATAAAACGTGGCTAGGGTTTTCCCTTTTATATCTAGGGCAAAACACAAAACCCTACACTCAAAACGAGCTTGGATTGAGTTGGAAAAATCTGTAGAAAAACAATCTGCCCGAGCTTCAATTGGTCGAGTCTAATTCTCGATTGATCGAGCCAGGCAGATTTACACAGTAAATCCTGCAGCAACTCGATTCCAACTTTACATAAAAGACACATACTTTGAGCACGTTTAAATAAGACTAAACCGTTTTGATCATGGTTTGCCAACATTACAAATTAGAGTTCTAATACATTTAAACCTAAAGTCTTAGAACCCAACAAACTCCCCCTTTGGCAATCCGTGACAAAACACAAACATAACAAAGTGCTTAAAGTTTACATAAAAACAGTCCATTATAAAGACAAAGCCCAACACAACAAATTCAACCTAACTACTATCTATCAGTTGCAAGTGTAGACAGCAGCATGACTGAATCAACCTTTATATTCCTATAACACTTAACAAGCACATAAACGCATGTGTGGAAAATACAAGTATAACTTCTTGATTTCACATAACATACAATAACGATATATATCATAAATAACCTCATAAATATAAATCAATAAACAATGTGAAACATAAAACATATATAAACAAAGTATCTCTCACTATCATGGATAACCCATACACAATACATCATGAGCAAAAAAAAAAAATTAAATATATATATATATATATACACACACACATATATAAAGAAGCACCTAGATACAATCTAGAAACACAAAGCTCCAAAACATCAAAATCTCCCTCTAACATCAAAAACTCCTCTCTACAACATATGTACTCCCCTTTTTGTGACGAATTGCCAAAGGGCACTCACTTATCATCAAAAGGAGGGGGCGATCTAATACTCTCCAAATCCGCTCATAAAGCACGAAACTCAATAAACATGTCCACCAAAAGCTGACCATGAGCCGCTTGAACGGTCATGACAGTCTCCAACATACAACGAATGTCTGAATCATCCGAAGTAGAAGGTGGAGGAACATTAGAAGAAGAAGTAGCAGCAGGATTGACAGACACCTCAACAGAAGTATGACCTGTAGAGGAAGGAGGAGGAGGTGTGACACAAGAAGACTCAACTTTAGGACGTTTAGAGCTTACTCTCATCTGAGTAGCCATCTGCCTAAGAAAGGTGGCATCTATAGAAGCGATAATATGAACAGGCTTAGACGCGGGAAAGGATTCTAAACCAAGATGTAAAAGAATCCGGTGAATAAAAATAGGGAAGAAAAGAGCATGAGCAGTAGAGCTACTCCTATAAACCTCGTTCAAAGTGTTGACACCTCATTTTGTAACCCGTATTTAGCTTCACATGAAGGGTAAAAGGGTAACTTTGCCTTGAAAATATGTATCTTGATTTTGGTCATAAGATCCTTAATCTCATTTCACCAAAATGATCTTGATGATGTAACGATCAAATCGACTAGTCATAAGCCCTAATCGAGCCATCAGATTGAAAGTTATCATCAAATCAAGTTTTAACGACTAAGGTGCACTATCACAAATTGAGTCTGACTATATGTGATTATGGACAGTTGATTCCAATTGGTTATAATTATAATCAATTGAAGATTAATGATGTGTCATAATTTGATCAGTTAGGACTACATTTTATGGTAAGGTTGCACACACCTAATTAATTAGATAATTAAATATTAATTATTCAATGAGTAATTTGTGCAATTATTTTTTAATTAGAGTAAATTTGGAACCAATTAAGTCTGAAATGGAAGTGATTGGAGCCATTTGATGTTAAATGGGAGTTAATTTGGGACCTATTAAAGTTAATTATGTTAAAATCATTTTTTTAACAAATGACCTCTGCTCACTATTTTATCGATATCTCTCAAAATGTTTTGAATTTGTGAATGAGGTTAATTTTACCAGAAACTAGACATCCGGGGCTTTAATTTGAGCATAAGAACGAGACAATTCCAATCAAAATTGAGTCAGATATGGTTTTTCGAAGTCGGCTCTACAGGCTGTTACAATAGCTACGGGAAAACCGAATTTTGGCTTGCTCCTCACTCCCACCAATCCCTACATTTAATGCTCCAGATTTCCCCCAAGGCTAAAATAAGGTCTAGATTCATGATTCTTTGTCAACCCTCATTAATGACCTTCCATTCATATTTCTTCCACCACTACTATATAAACCCCCCATCTCCTTCATTCCAAGACACAAAAACCCACTCTCTTCTCCTCTCTTGAGTTCTAGGAAGTTGAGTAGTCTTGTCATATCTTGGTCTTCTTGAGACTCAAGGTATTGAGTGAGACTCACACTTCCTTTCCTAACTCTTCTTTTCTTCCACCCTTAAGACCTCATTCAAGAGTCTCCTCATCCATCATATAGATCTTGCATGAAGGTATAACCCCTTTCCCTAATTGTTTTTGTGTGATGAGAGTTTAAGGTTAAAGCACAATAGTAATCATTTAAATTCCCTTGAATATGTTTGAATGTTCTTAATTGTTCTTATATGTTGTTCACATGTTCTTGTTTGTTCATTACATGTTCATGCATAACACTAGTTTTAATCTTAAATCCACATCGAAAATATGAAAAAGATGTTTGTTTAATAGTTCTTTCAAATCCTTGAATCTAGGATATCACCATCCACACACATTCACTAGAATTTATTTTTCAAATCCAAATGCAATGCTTAATAAATTGAATTAGGGTTTATCACATTCACACACATTAAATTTAACATGCAAATTAATTGATAACATATTGGATTATGTGATATGAATGTTGGCCACCATAATCTAGAAGACCAGTTTCACCGGGCAAGGTGGGTGCCTAACACCTTCCCACCTTGTAACATAGCCTCCGAGCTTAGAGTAAGGGTTGATAGATCAAACTTTTCCTTATAATTTTTCAATTTCTAGATTGTAATTAGGAAACAAAGCCATGTATTTCATCTTAGATTGTATTTAGGACCAAAGCTATGTAATTTCCTATGATCAATGTAAATTCAATTGAAAATTAATAAAATGAGGAATTTTTCAATTTTGGTTTTCTTATTTATCCTAATAATTAAATAAGTGGCAACTCCATTGTAAAACCCTTAATTTAAAGAGGAAATTATGACTGGTTGAACCTCCATTTTGAGAGGCAATAACACAACTCCATTCATTCACGTGGGTTTGGCCCAACACTCTATAAAACGGGCCGGGGGCGCAGTCTCTCACATAAAGAATGAATAAACAGATGAGAAAAACTTATAGGAGCATCAGTAATAAGGGCATACAGAAACACACATCGCTCAATAGGGATGGTGTGCAGATGAGAGATAGGCCACAAGGAATGACAAGCAATCCTAAAGAAAAGATAGTGAATCTCAATGAGCTCAACAGTAGTGATCCGAGGATCAGAACCCCACTGGATAGAAGACCTAGTGATGTAAGACATGATGTTGTCTAGGGGAGGAGACTCATCATAAGGGTAGACAGGATGCTGAACCACAGGTACCCCAAGAGCATCAGCCACTACCAAAGGAGTAATGGTGTACTCTTCACCTCGTATCCAACTCTTAACTAAAGTGTTGGAATCATAGACGTGGATAGAAAGGTTCGAGTAGAACTCTCTAATTAGGGTAGCCGGAGGTGGATGAGAAATATCCAATAATGGCAACCAACCCCTATGCTCAAAGTTACGCCTAATCTCACTATCTAGTTCGTCTAACACAACTTTCCTCTCAGCCCAAATGTTCCTCTTAAGATTAAGCGTCTTATAAGTCTCTTGGTGTTTCTCACTCAAGAATATTTCACTCTCAAAGGATGGAGTAGAAGAAGATGAGGGTTTCCTGTTGGGTCTAGTTTTCCTAGGTATGGTGCTAAGGATAGGACAAGACACACAGAAAGAACCAAAACAAAACAAAACAAAACCAAGGGCAGACTGTAAGTTAGCACAAAACAATATAGAAAAATAACAATCTATATGATGCATGAACAGTACAATTGAATGATGCATGATCTAATGCAGTGAGAATAAGTTTAATTTAACTTTAAATTCACAAAATTGGCTTGAGGATAGAGTTTATATCAAAAACCCCAAAAATTTTGAAAAACCACTTGTACACTTTTCAAGAAATTGACCAATTGATCATTAAACAAGACAGATAACACAATATAATGATCATATGAATCAATCCAACAAGCCAATTTCATCAAATTAAACCTAATTGAACAAAATCCCCAATTCGAGTAGTTTCAAGCCCTAGAAAATCCAATATCTCACAAACCACCAAATTGATCAAATTAATTCATAAGAATCATGTTTATAGCATCCCACAACAAAAACCCAATAATCAATTTTAAAAGAAAAGGCTTGAATCAACAAAAATCCCAAAATCCCTTAGGTTCAAAATTTTCAAAACAACGCATGATTTAATGCATGAAAATGAAAAAAACATGAAAAAAGAAGGGCAATATGGTCTTACCAGCCTTGGGAGAGAAAAACCTTGCAAAAAGATCGGAGGAAAATGACAAAAATCTTGATTGGGAGCCTTGACCGATCAGATAGAGAGAGAGAAAAAGTTTAAAAAGTTTGAAAAGTGTTTGAACACGTGAGAAACAAATGTTTTTAAAAAACTCTCTATATGACTTTTGATTGATCAAAAATTAGATTCGATCGATCGAAAATGTTTCGATTGATCCAGCACTAATCGAGCACCAATCGAAACAGACAGAGGCTGACCAAAATTTTAATCGCAATTTCGATCAGTCAAGAAATAGGTTTGATCGATCAAAATTTTGGAATTTTTTTTTTTGAAAATCAAAACAATTTTATGCAGAAACTCCTCAAAGCATTGAATTTTATAAATAAAATGCATGAGTATGAGATGAAATGTTTTTCAAAAACACTTGTTTTGAATCCATTTTTCCCCAAAAATTAGAGTTTCCATCAAATATCCTTAAAATCCCAAACAGCAAGTGTGTTTTGCATAAAACTCAAGGAATTTTCAAACTTGGTTGGCCAAACCAAGATCACACACAATAATATGTACAAAATTTAGCAAAGAGTAACTTATGTAGTGTGTGCAACTAGCAAAAACTTGAGATACATGGGAGGTGATATGTGAATAGTAATTAATCACAATTTCTACAAAATTTATCACATAAATTCGAAAGAGACTATCACTTAAAGAGTTACATCATATAACTTTCACATCTCCTAGATAAAAGCTTGCAATCATGTAAGTTTCTTGACTTGCCTCATAAAATACACACCAATTTTTTTGATCAGAAACTTATTAGAATAGCCTGGATAATGTACACACCAATTTTAATTGATTGAAATTATTATAGTTCAATAATGTACACACCAATTTTAGCATTTAAATCAAGGCTACACCTTATGTTCTTTTTGTGCATGTGCTACACTTTCTCGAGTACAAAATCTTACGATATGCACTAAGGTGTTCATGATTGGCTAATAAACAGTGGTGAGATGGTTATTTATGTCTTTCTCAATAAGTTCAAGTCCGACAATCAAAGACATGTGACTTCAAGATCAAGATCAAGATCATGTGATCGAAAACTATAAACAGCTTCTCACACAACATGAACTACAAAGCTCAGACTAGTAAAGTGCAATAAAGAAGCTCATCCAAGCTAAACAAGGTACATAAACATGTTATATAAAAATAATATGGCCAGCCTTGATATCAAATCTAAGAAAAATTAATGCAAAACACATTTTGCTTTCCTTTTCACCCTTTTTTTAAAATTAAAAAAAAAAAAAAGCCTAGAATGAAATGCATGAATGTTAGGCATGAGTGTTATGCAATGCAAATCCTAGAAAAACAAAGAAAACAAAAACAAAAACAATCAAGTTAAATGGTCACAAAGAATAGAGTAATGAAGCACAAGGACCATGTCAGAAAGACTCACTTAGATTGAGTCTTTTGCATCCAAAGCTTTTTAGATGCACCTTGAGCATTGGAGTTCTTATTCACATTAGAATGATTTCCAACTCCAAGATTGGAATAAAGATTTAAAGCCTTTACCAGCTTACCAATAAGTACCATAGAATCTTGTGCTTGAGGCACATATACTTTTGGTTTATTTGCTTGCTTAGCAGCATGCAACTTGAAACAATTTGGAGGAATGTGCCTAGACTTTCCACAAAAATGACAAATCCATGCAGGTCTATCCTGCAACTTGCCCTTAGAAGGATTAGAAGTCATAGGTTTAGACTCTTGAAGATCAACCCTAATCTTCCTAGGAGGTGTAACTTCTACAGGTTTAACAACCTCACTTACAGGGGGTTTAGAAGAAGGAACAAAGTTTGTGGAATGTGTTTCAGAAATAGAGATGCTTTCTACAAAACCTAAGCCAGTTTTGTCTGAAGGAGGCTTTTGAGCAATCAGCATATGATCAAGTTTGGAACTAGCAGACCTATTAGTTTGTTCTCTAGAAACAGATAGATCATGTTCCAAATTCTTAACTTAATCAAGTAAAAGCATGTTCTCAGCCTTCATATTATTCAAAAATTCATTAGCATCAAACAGTTTCACAAGCAAATTCATTTTATCAAGCTTAAGAGATGCAATTTTCTTTAAGCCTAAATCAACACTCATAGCATCCTTTGCAGCAACTTTGCAAAGTTTATTTTAGGCTTCTTGTAAATCTACATTCTTAGAGAGTTCTCCATCAGAAGGGTTCTTCTCAACAACAACACTTTCAACAACTACAGCAGTAGATGTGAAGGCAATGAAGTTTTCATCCTCATCACTACCAGACTCATTGTCAGAAACTTTATCATCACTAAGGGTTACAACCATAGCCTTACCCTTAAACCTCAAGTATGTAGGACATTCAGATTTCATATGACCATACCCTTGACACCCAAAACATTGTTGTCCCATAGAATTATTAGAAGGTTGACCTACTAAGGTTAATAACACTGTTACCCAAAACAGTGTTATTAACCTTGGTGGGATCATTCCTCCTAAAATTTCTAGGTTCAGTAGTGTTCTTACCTCTTGCCTTTCTGTTGTTATTCCTAAGAAAGTTTTTAAAGTTCTTAGTAAGATAGGCAATCTCTGTAGCAGAGAGCTCATCATCATATCCACTCACATCAACATCATCAGCAGACTTAAGAGCCATTGATTTGGATTTGCTAGTCTTAGGTAGATCCAACTCATAGGATTGAAGAGATCCTCCAAGTTCATCAACAGGGATGGAGTCCACATCCTTGCTTTCAGTGATGACAATCACTTTGGGTCTAAAGTCCTCAGTCAAAGATCTAAGAATCTTTTTAAAATCATTAGGTTGATCATAGATTTCACCCAGATTATATGCATAATTAATAATATCATTAAGCTTAGCATAGAATTCATCAAAAATTCATCACCAGACATCCTAATGCTTTCAAATCTAGTAGTTAATTGTTGCAACTTATTAATTTTAACTGCCTTTATGCACAGTCTGGAGGATATTCCAAGTAGTATGAGCAACCTCGACATTAGAGATTCTCTTAAATTCCTCCATAAAAACAACACTAAAGATAGCATTCATAGCTTTGCTATTGAAAGCGGCTGCTTCTTTTTGAGAAGTTTGCCACTCACTCACAGGAGTAGTGGGCTTCTCCCATCTGTATTCAACGGAGTTCCAGACTCTCTCATCAATGGATTTCAGGAATGCTTTCATCCTGATTTTCCAATAAGCATAATTATTCCCATCAAAGTGAGGAGGAATAACAAGAGAGTGTTTGTGTTCCATGACAACCGGGGTTAAAGATCAGCTCAGAGATCAAAAGATCTACAACAAAAGAGCTACCTGTTTTGATACCACTTGTACGTTTTTAGAGCCCTTAAACACAACCAGATTAACCTAGTTATTTAGCAAAGTGATTAACTTAGGTAAATTATGTAGATCTAGGTTAACACATATAAATCATATTATTATAAAGTGCGAAAAATAAAAAACACAACAATATGATGACCCAGGAAAACCAAATCGGTAAAAAACCTGGGGAGGATTTAACCAAGCTATCCTCAAGGTAAAACTGAATCCACTATGAAAGAATTGAAGTTTACACAATAGCGACTTAGACCACTAACATCCTATTGCTACCTCGAGTAGGAAACTTACTACCACGACCACGTGACAGCTCCGAGTCCACGGATTACTTCTTTCTTGGATTCCTAGCAAGCACAAGCACTCCTGCTTGTATATCTTTAAGCTCTTGAATTCGCAACTGAATGGATTACCAAGCTCTTGACATCAATCTAGATCTTGATAACCTTAAGTGTATGTGAAGGCAAACACCTCTAGATCTCATAAAAGATTCACACATACAGCATAAAGAGCATCCATAAAACATGGCTAGGGTTTTCCCTTTTATACCTAGGGCAAAACATAAAATCCTACACGTAAAACGGGCTTAGGCTGAGTTGGAAAAATCTGTAGAAAAACAATCTGTACGAGCTTCGATCGATCGAGTCTAATTCTCGATCGATCGAGCCAGGCAGATTTACACAGTAAATCCTGCAGCAACTCGATTCCAACTTTACATAAAAGACACATACTTTGAGCACGTCTAAACAAGACTAAATTGTTCTGATCATGGTTTGCTAACATTACAAATTAGAGTTCTAATACATTTAAACCTAAAGTCTTGGAACCCAACAAAATGAACCCAATTTGTGATTACAAATATTCGTTTTGTAACTGTACTCTTTTGATCCTCCTCAAAAAAAAAAAAAAGGTACTCTTTTGATGTCCCATGAGGGCTTGTTTGATAGTGTTGTTTAAACAACAGTTTTTTTTGTTTAAATAACACAACACGTTTTTCTATAACACTTTTTCACCCACATGATTAACCTATACTCTTAAAATTAAAAGTTAAAACATTTCTCCGTTCTATTTATCTTTTATTCTCATTTAGCAACAATATATATATATATATATATATTTTATTCTTTATTGACTGGTTAGACCGTTTGAACCACTGAGTCACTGAACAGATCTAATAAGTTTGGCTAAACTTGTGTTTTAGTTGATTTGATTATTTTTGTTAAATATCTCTTTTTGGAACCTCAATTTTTCTTAAAGATGCAGCAGTTGCATAAATTTGTCAATAAAAATAAGTTTACCCAAACACTAACCAAACTTCGTTAACGTTTGGATTGAGCCAAATTTGAGCATGGTTTAATTGTTGAACCACTTGACTTTATAAATCTAGGTAACCCATTTTTAAAAGCAATAAAGAAAAAAGAGGTGATACAACCATAACATTTTTACAACAAATTATAGGCGGTGAATTGTTATTGATTCTAATTTGAATCCACAACTTAAATTACAACCCACTCATAACAACCAATAACAATATACTATGGGAACAACTTATTTAGCTGAAACTGAAAACTTATTGCTGAAAATATTATAAGTAAAGCTAAAAAGTAGCTAAAATAGTAGGGAGGCTTATAAAGAGTGACAAAAAGTGAATGAGACCCATGAATAGTAGTAAAAATAAGTTGAATAGTAAAAATAACTAGTTTTTTAAGCAATGCCAAATGCACACTACCTATGATTTTTTTGTTTATAGAGTTTCAACTTTTGGCATTCACTCCTAATGATATCTTTTTATCATCAAACCAAGATACCAATCGGTTTTTGGTGTAGGCTGAGATTGAACCACAAATATCTTATTCAACCATCAAAGACTTTACCAATTAAACTAACTGGAACCCACTGTTGATAGATTATTTTGTTCGCCCTCGATTTGCGTGTCGGGCCCAAAAAAATCCAAAAATATTATTTTCTCTCCATGGGGCAGCGAGAAAATCCAGAATGACGTGGCGCAACCTGTTCGAACACCAAAGCACCCAAAGTGCCTTTTCCAGCCAAAATGACCAAAACACCCCTAGTGGACCCAGAAACCCTAATTTTGATCCGGCCGTCAGAACGGGTTGAAACCAATGCCATTGTGAAGATTATCAAATTCTCATTTCAGCAACTATTCACGGGTCAAAATCAGAGCTAGAAAGGTCGAGATATCATGAAAACCAAGATAACGCATCAATCTATGTACCACTAACTTCCCAGAGCCATTACTTTTGATCCGGCCGTTAGATTTTCAAGTTCCATACCTTTTTAGTATCAAGAAGTCAAAATCTTTCCAAGGGTTTTATGATCAACCCGATCAGAGGGGCTTTCAAGGTGGCGGCCCTACAAGGGCCGTTGCCTCAAAAAGCGCGCCTAGGGCTAAAAATAGTCCTAAGCGCCCTGTAGACCAAAAAAAGAAAGATTTTCTGGGTTTTGCTCTCTGCCAAGACACTATTTGCAAACACATCAAAACCTCTTGATTCTTCCATCTTCACCAAAAATACAAGGTTGTGTTCTTGCACCTAATCTTCATTTCCTTGGTTCTACATCTTGGATTTAGGGTTTGGGGGTGTGGATGTAGATTTTTAGCTACTATCCACACCCCTAACCCTATAAATCTTTTTCTAGCATTTACCTTGGTCTTTTTGCCTTAATAACATGATTTATTGCTTTCCTTAGCATGTTTCTTGCTTTAGCTTGCTCCTAGCATGTTTTTAGCTTGGATCCATTTTCTTCCATGCTTGTTTATACGTTATTTGTCTTGATCTACATGTTTTATGCTTTATGACATGTTCTCCCATGTTTTCTTGCCCTTTTTGTTCTATGTTGATGTTAGGGTTACATGCTCACATGCTTGTATGATGTTTTTGGCTATGCCTTGTTTGGATCTATGTGTGTATGTGTACACTTCCATGCTATATGGTTAGATCCTTGTCTTCACATGCTTATATGCTTGGATTCATGTTCTTCCATTATTATGTGCTAGATCTACATGTTTACATGCATGTTCCTATGCCTATATGTCTAGATCTATGTTTTCACATGCCTAGACGCTTAGATCTATGTTCTTTATGCGCTCTATGCGCTTTATGTCATCTTTCATGTGCTTGTGCGCTCCATGCCATTTTTGTGTGCTTAGGCCTAGGCTATGTTTGTCATGCTATGTGCTATTTTAGCCCCTTTGTTCCTTTTATTGCATTTTCTTGTGTTTTGGCCTAATGGTTAGGACCCGATGTAGATCCTATGGTCTTTATCATTTTCCATACACCAAGGCCTTCATCAAAGGGTTTGGATCATCCTATTTGTATGTCCATGCTTGCTTGCTTCTATGCTTTATGCTTGTGCTAGCCTTTCTTGTTCTAGGCTTTGCCATGTTTGATGCCCTCTGCGGGCTTGATCTTGTGTGGTTACATCCGACGCCCATGAGGCCTCATTCGAATGTAACTTTTTGGGTGGCATCTCTGAGTGCCGGGTTGTTCCTTGCATACCCTTTCCTTTTCTGCTCCGCGCGATGATATGCTTACCATGCTTGTTTGTGCCACTCGTTGGCTTTCTATGCATCTTTACACACTTGCTTACATATCCATGCATGAGTCTTGCTTGCTATTGTGTCGTCCATGCTTCAACACAATGAAGTTATGGACATTCGATCCAAACCTACATTTGTCCTTCACGAACACCACCTTTGTTTGTTTTCTTGCTTGTTCGCCTTCTTGTTTGTTTGCTTGTTTTCTTGTTTTCTTGTTTCTTTGCTTGCCATGTCTATCACGCTTATCTGTTTTATGCCTCTTTCATATGCTCTTTGCATCTTTTCCTTCCATTGCTTGTCTGCTGGTTTCTTGTCTTTACCTTTGCGTGTACACACATGGAGCAAGGACACATGGAGCTAGGGCATGATCTCCCAGGCATAAGTAAAAAGGGCGCAGATGCAAGCATGTAGAGATAAGCCAAGTGGCTTTGTTTAGTAGGTTTAAGGGTCTAGCCTTTCCCTTTGGGTTATGTACTCTTTTAAACCCCTTTCCTTCCTCCCTCATTTCTCTCTTAGATGGGTTGTATTAGGTATATCGTGTCGTGTACCATTTGTCCTCATCTGTAGAGTATGGTGACTCTTGTTTACTTTCTTGCACCTATATTTTGGGCTATGCTCTAGGGATGTAGGAATTTAATTTCCTACTTCATGTGCTAGTATTGTGGATGATGTATGTGTATATATACCTACTCCACCCCTTCCGATGTAATTGTCACAGTCCATGTCATTTAAGGCAAAGCAATGCCTAATTTTCGCCACGAAAGTAAGGTGATATGTCACTGGATTTTCGTCGTGGAAATCTGGTACCTTGCCCGAATGCATTAGGAAAGTATAGATTGGGACCACCCTCTTTCAAAAGCCAAACCTCAAAACCCTCATGCATGCAAGGCCTCGAAAGCCAATGCCAAGATCATGTTTTTACTGCCAATCTCCAAAAATTAATGTTTTATCAAAACAAAGGACTGTCCTTGGACAGGCGTTGTGGGGTGGCTAACATCTTCTCCACACGTAACCAAACTTTGGACTTAAGAATCAAGATTTTTTTCCATCCATATTAGATTAGGAAAAATGCCATTTTTCTTAGCCTAGGATTGGTAATAAAATCAACTAAAAATAGGTGACCAATCACACCTTAGCAAAACCCAATGATTGCTGGTGACTTCACTCACATTTGGTAAATCCCTTAAAATTTGGCCAAGATTCCCGCCACACCACCAAAGGTAGACACCTACCCTCCTCCACCCAGAGAGAGAGAGATAGAGAGAGCACTCGAAGCTCCACACAAACCACGCAAGATCATTCCGAAAGGGGTCTCCAACAGGCCCTGCATGCACAGGAGCCTCGCCACAGCAGGTGGTTGAACAAAAGCCCAACGGCGGTCATCCGTCTTGAGGCTGGGCATCGACACCCACCTACCAACTATGATTCATTTTGAAAGTATTGTGAAAATGTTTTGGATATAGCATTTCTCTATAAAAAAAAATGCCAAAAGTTAACAATGGAAAGTCTTGGATCCTAGAAATATTACTGATACAATACTTTCATTCATATGCATAAGTATTGCATTTAATTAGTTCTTTTGGGATACCCACAAGGTGGATTCATTGGGCTTGAGAACGTGTTGTATTCTCAGATGTTTCAAGTTTCATCCACAACACTATTGATCTTTGTAGTTTTCACTTTTCAGGGTGTTTATATATATATATGGATAAATTTTAGCTACAAAATTGGTTTTAGTCTAAGAGAACTCTAATATAAGATATCTTAGCTATATATAAGAGATCTTTAATAAAATATAAGTTAATAGATTACATAATAAATGATGTTGCAAAAAATCAACAGTTGAGCTTCTCGTCGTAGTGGATGGATGAAGTTGTGATTGAGGTCGTCTCTGTTAGAGGAAAACCTGCAAAATGAATTAGGTGGAAGAGTAACACGCTAGTGTGGTGTCAGCCAAACTGCCTTCGATGCTCAAGTTAGTAAAGGAGAAATATTTTAGAGAGAAAGGATTGGAGAGTGATTTTCGTAGAGTATTTGTGTGTACCTTTAACTTCTTTTGCTTTCTCTTTTATAGTTGTTTGCCTCTTTAATGGGTAATGAATAGCTGCATTTATGCTCAACGACTAGTGCATTACAAAATTGTTTTTTGAAGTTTATAGCTCACTCTATGATCGTTGCTTCGTCTGTTACGCTTTGTCATCAATGAGTGTAATAAAATGAATACCGTCTTCTCTTGGTTAATGACGATCTTAGTTAAATGACGGTCATAAATTTCTAACTCATCAGTTGCACCCTTGTTTGAATTTTGTTTGTTAGACGAGATGAAAATATAGCCATTTGACGCTTTGTATTCTGTGTAAGGCGCATTTATGATGAGTTCATGTTTGACTCTGTAAAGTTGTGATTTACAACTATTTTGTGTTGGCTTTAATTTCGTGCCAAATTTAATTGTATTTTTATTCAATCTTTTGTACCTTGTATTTTATGTGGGATTTTATTGTAAGGGTTATGTAATAGAGAGAGAGAGAGTGTGTAAAGACTCGAGCATTTGAAGACAAAAGAGTTTTCACGGGTAGCTCGCGACTAAGCATCCCACGAAGTGATGCATGTGCCTTGCACATGACTGGAATGCGAAGAGTCATGACAGATGGTGACAGCTAGTTTTCACGAGTGTCTTGCGGGTAAGGCCTTCCCGCGAGATACTTGCGAAACAGTTTGTTTTGCTATTTTGTCCTATCTGCTCCACTACATCTTCATACACACTATATATACCATCATTACCCACATATTGGGTAGAGAGCTTTTCAGAAGTGAAAACCTTAGCCTCAAACCCTTGAGAGTGTGGGATTGTCATACCCACAATTCTACACACCATCTATTGTGGTTTTACTCTACTCCTACCTCTCCATTTCTAAATCCTTGAGAGGTTGATAGCCCAAATATACAACACCCATACTAAGTGTTCAGTGAGTTTTTGGTGCTGTTGGGAAGCATTGGAAGAAGCCAAGCTTTGGCGGACGCAATCAAGGGCATTATGGGATCTCGAAAGCTAGACAAGACATGGTTCCAAGAAGCCTTGTTGGAGTAGGAGCTTGGAGGGCTTAGGTGCATTGGGTAGACTAGGCTTGGAGGGTCTTTTGCTATTCATGTATTCCAACTTATTGTCTAGTGGATCGATTTATCGCTTAGAGGGCGGCAGAGAGGTTTTTCGCTGAGTTCTTCAGTTTTCTCTTCAATAATACATTTGCATCTTATCTTGCGTTTGCATCTCTCTTCCCTACTCTTTTAGCTTTCATTTTACTGCTGTGTTTTATTGAATATGGCTTAGAGTAGTTGTATTGTTTGTTCGCTCACATTTACTTTATTCCGCACTTAGTTTAAGTTAGAGTAAAATCAACCGAGCCGTAATATTTTAGTTTAGGGTCTAAACAGCTCTTGTATTTTTAACACAAATTTGAGCTTTCAGACTCATTGATGGCCAGTCAAGATACGTTTGACTTGCAGACGTTTCTCAATTTTCTCACGCGTGTTTTGGCCCCTTATTTCGTAGTTTTCCTCTTGTTTCTTTTCCTTTGCAATCTTTCCTTGTTCAGTTTTCAGTTTAGGGTTTGTCTCTTCTTCAAGCTTTCTTTCTCTATTTTGCGTTCCCTCATAGGTTCTTCGTGCTCCTTTCTCTTTTCCTGTTCTTCCATGGTAGATTATTCTTCTGTTAGGGTTGATTGTCCTTTAGTAGCCTTTCTTTTTGCTCGCCTAGGTTGTCTACTTGAGGTTGTGGAAGGAGAGTGTCTTGAGTGGGTTCGCTTCTTTGTCATTTCCTTTCTATTTCCTCTAGCATCTTATTCTTTGTCAACGTAGCTAGGTTTCTAAAAATGTCTAGGGAGGTTAGGTCCAGTAAGTTGGAAACGGGTTTATCCTCGTTGAATGATTGCGAGGTTCCTGAGGTTACTTCCCCTTCTACCCCTTATAAAGCTTGGAACACCCCTTGTGCCCTCTTAGAGAAAGATGAGAAGCGAATTAGGGATAGGTTTCAATTTCCTGACTCAGTTAAGATTAGGATTCTAAGTGATGAGGATAGGGCCTGTCACTCTTACGCTAATGAAGTTTGTTTCTAAGAGGTGGATTTCACTAGTGGTCTTCTTCTTCCCGTACGCCCTTTCATTAAGGAACTTTTTGCGTACTTGCATCTTGCTCCGGCATAGTTAGTGCCTAATTCTTGGCGGATTGTCATCTCTTGTATGGTGGTGTGGATGTTCGCCAATGACGGGGAGGTCATCAAGAAAGATGAATATCTTCATTTTTACAGTCTGAGAAAGTCCAAAGATCCTAGTTACTATGAGTTTAAGTCGTGGGATAGGGCTTCTAGGTTAATACTTGACTATCCCTCTTCCCTCCGAAATTGGAACCCAAATTTCTTTTTTGTCTCTGGCAATGGTTGGGAGTTCGTCCCTGGTGAGGACCTGTATGATGCCTCCAAGTTTTTTCGTAGTTGGGGAATTCCTATGTCTAGTGTGTCTTTCTCATCTGTTCTTGCCGTTTTTTATTTGCTCATTGTTGGTGATGATGATGTGTAATATACTTGTCTTTTGCAGTTCCTCAACGCCCTTGTCTGAAGACAAGATACCACGTCCGTGTTGAGAAGGTGATGAACTCGTCTCTCCCAAATCGTTGTTTCTCTATTTCTTAGGTACGGAATCGTCTACTAAGGTTCGGAGAAATCTTGAAGTTGTGAAGAAGAGTTAATGTTCCATCTTCTTTTATCCCTTGAAATCTTGAACCCCCCTCCCCCCATTTTTTTATTTATAGTTTCTCCTTCTTCCTTCTTTTTAGGAATGACAACCAGATTTAGGAAGCAAAAATTAGCTGAAGCTCAAGAGAAGAAGGCCAAAGGCGGCCTCGTCAGTGGCCTCCTATCCAAGAAACATTCGAAGGGAGGTGATGCCTCAAAAGATGATACAGTCGTGACTCCTCTTGCCCATTCGCCTGCCAAGCGTCTTGCCTCCCTTACCTCGTCTTTGGAAGTGATTGCCTCAGGGGAAGAAACGAATGATAGGCCAAAAATGTATTGACCCCTTGTGATGGATTAATTGATTAATTAGCTATTTTTAATTAATTAATCAAATTAACGTACAAAATACGTGGCAACACAAACAAATCACCAAATAAGTAAATATGCAGCGGAAATTAAATGACACGGTGTACAAGGATGTTGGCTGCAAAATTCTTCAGTTCATCAACCGATAAAGATCACAAAGTTTCTTGGTCACAAAACCCTATGGTGTACAAACACAGCAGCTTCTTCAAGATGAACTAGGGCAACTAGGTTTCCGGTTACACTTTTCTTCACACTTGTGGAATTGTGCTCTTGCGCAACTGTGTAACCTATGGCGGCCCTTAAAATAATCCTTATATATGTTTAGGGTTGTGAGAAAAGCAAGCCTAAATACATACTCACAAATGGAATGAAAAACAGCTCTGAAAAACTAAGTTTCATAAACTTCAATAGATAGCCATCTATTGAGATAGCTGTCGAGCCACAAGCTTCAGCAGCTTTTAAATCTCGATGGATACTAGTTATCGAGCTTTAATGAATAACACTTCCTTATTTGATTCTTGGACAGACTTGCATGGCTTTAACACTTGAATTTGAAACCTTGTTCCTTGAAGTATTAAACACATCCTAGATCTACCAAATTACAAGTAAAGTGCATTTTGTCAAAGGATTAGCCAATTACATAAAATGTTGACATATGTTCCTAACATCAATCACATATGTCCTAACAACGAAGAAGTAGAAGAAAGTGGTTGGCAAGCCTTTTCTCCCAACTTTCTAGGACAATGCTGACATTGTTGCTCTAAAGGCTCATGAGGCGCTCTCTTTGGATGACCTAAGTCCTTTGATGGTGAAGTCGTCCAGCGAGGTGATGTCGTCTCATATCCAGAATCTTGTGCAGGTATATGTTGATAATGTAGGTTGCCTTTCCTCTTTTTTCTTTACTTTGCTTTTGCTAAGAGAGGTTTTTTGTAGGCTTTGGGGGAGTCCTTGTTCGTTTCTGGGAAGCTTCTAGAATTGGAGAAAAGGGTGGCCGTGTCTGAACCTATGATAAAATCCCTTTCTGCTGAGAATGAGAAGCTCAAAAACAAGGTTGCCATTCTTACTGTCGAAGCTAAAAATGATAAAGAACTTGTGGCAGCCTTGGAGAAGAGCTTACAAGTGGAGAAGGACTTCTGCAAACTAAAGGATAAGTAGATTGGTGATCTGGAGTTAAAGTTGCAAAAAGCTGGGGCCATGGTGGTGTAGGAATTCAAGGACTCCGACCTTTACTCAAACGAGCTATGCGGGTATTACGTGGAGGGCTTTGAACTTTTTAGGAGATGGATGGCCAAGCATCACTCGGATTTGGACCTCTCTGGCCTCGTCATGGATGAAGTTGAGAAGGAACTACTAGGTAATCGTCCCTCCGAGGTCACAGTTGAGATTGCGATGGGAGAAGCTGCGACCACAGCTGAGGTAACTAAAGAGGCCGCAACCATAATTCCTGTAAACCATGTCCCTGATGAACAGTAGCTTATATGTTTTTTCTTTTCTTTCAGTTCTCTTTTTTTTTTCTTTTTTTTTTGGTAAGATAAAAACAATATCTTTCATGGGCTCGTTGTTTTGAGCAATTGAACAATTTCTTTGGGCCTATCTGTTTTGGGCATGCATTTCCTTACTGACAATGACAACTTCTCTTATGAATTGCTGACATGTAGTTTTTTTATAAGTAAATCTTTGTTGTGTTTGTATGATGATTGTGGTTATGTTTGGGATACTCTCATGCTTTAGTTGTGTTTGAAACAACTTTTCATGCTTTCATTGAGTCATGTTTGAATGACGATGGTAACAACTTTTTACATTTAGCTATGTTCAAACAGCTTTTTGTTAAGTCACATTTGAATGACAATTTAGTTTTATTTAGAAAAAAATTTTATGTTTGGATGTGCTGAACAACTTTTTATTGTGTCACGTTTGAATGATGATTTTAGTTGTGTTTAAACAACTTTTTATATTTAGTTGTGTTAGAACAACTTTTTATGTCTAGCTGTGTTTGAACAACTTTTTATTGAGTCATGTTTGAATGACGATGTTAGTTGTGTTTCAACAACTTTTTATGTTTAGCTATGTTTGAACAGCTGTTTATGTTTAGCTGTGTTTGAACAGCTTTTTATAGAGTCATGTTTGAATGACGGTGTTAGTTGTGTTTGAACAACTTATTATGTTTAGCTATGTCTGAATAGCTTTTTATTGAGTCATGCTTTAATGACGATGTTGTGCTATGCGTATGACTTAAAGTCATGCTATTGGAACGTCTTTAGATTAACCATTTTTTGTTCGTTCATATTTGAATGACGATCATAATAGTTGTGTTTGAACAACTTTTGATTTAGTCGACTTTGGTAGTTGTGTATTAACAACTTTGAAGGCTATGACGATGTTGGCTGTGTATAAACAGCTCTTTATTTGGAGTGATAATGACGGAGATTCTTGGGACATCTCCCAAGAATGACCTCCTAAATATTACATATGCTTTTGCAAGTAAATAACTCATGGATGATTATTGATAAATATGCATGGATAATGCTTTTGTGTATTATTGATCTATGAATGACAAAAGTAATAACTGACGTACATATTGAGATGAAGATTGGGCATCTTGAAATGTTAGATATTGCTTACTGGTGGTACTTCTTCAAGTGTTCTATGTTCCAAGGTCGAGGCAATTCCTGGCCATAGTAGGAGCCTTTACGTAGTAGGTCGAGGCAAGTAACTCCAAGGAAGGCTCCTTTACGTAGTAGGAGCCTTCCCTGGAGTGACAGACTACTTCACAGGGGCCTTCCCAGGCTGGTCCCCTTTTTAATTGGGATGGGTCCTTCGTTGCTTGTGATGTCTTCTTGAGGACGAGGTCTCCTGTATTAAATCTTCTTACATTGACTTTTTTGTTGTAGTATCTGACCATTGCTTCCTTGTGTTTGGCCATTCGCTTCTCGGCTTCCTCTCTGAATTCATCAATTAGATCCAAGTTGCTGTTAAGCTCCTACTGGTTCTTCTGACCCTCATGGTGGTGCTTAATTAGCAATGCAAGCTTGAAGGTGGGTTTAGCCGGTGCTGGCTTTGGTAGGTTTGGCAGTGCTTGGTGGGTCTGGTTGTTTCTTGTTAAAGTGGTGCAAGTAGGGAGAAAGCCAGAACTTGAAGGTAGAGAGGGCAACTCTGACCATTGGCTTTGAGGCTTTTTAGCTTTTGAGGTTTTATTTTATTTTATTTTATTTTTTTAGTTTTATATGCGTGCGTCTTCTGCTAGGTAAAGACACAATTATTTTGTTTAAAATTTTTTATAGGACTGGTTGTTTGTTTTGAGTAAAATTGGTTATTTAGGCTTAATTATAATTAACTTTAGTATTGATAATTTTTGTTATTGCGCTAATTTTTTTGGACTTGTATATTTTGTTTTTAAATTTTATATCTATAAATTTTTTAAGAGAAATGCTACGTTCATAATATTTTTACAACATTTTCACAACAAATCACAAGTGGTTAGTTGTTATTGATTCAAATTTGAACTTAACACTAAAACTACTTTTTTGCCTTAGCAATAACAACTAGTAACAATCTACCACTTAGAATTTGTTGTAAAAATGTTGTGAACATATCATTTCTCATTTTTTAGTGCTACAAACTTTTTTACAAATTCCTGATATGGTGAGTGGGTTTTGGCAAGTAAAAAAGTGATGTAAGTGGTGGACCCAAATGCGAACTAATACGAATTTGTACCTCAACAGTATATAAAAATGTTGTAAATAGGTTTGCGTCTGTAACATTACTCTAGAAGAATCAATGATATTGTTACGGGGAGCAAATTGTAATTTTATTGAACAAAATTGCTAAAATTAATATATACACACCTACACACATACATACTATAGCTTTTAATAAAAAAATTAGGGGAGGAGGGGCCATTCCCTCCCCCCCCCCCCCTCTCCCCCGCGGTCAATATACGCCTCCGTCCTTGGGTGTGAGTGGTTTAAGTTTGTGATATATTTTGAAAAATATTATGTTAATAATATTTTTACTTTATAATTAATTTAAAGTGATGTTAGAAATTAATAAAAAAGTCAAGAAAATAAAAAATTATTTCAGTAATAATTTCAAATTAATTTAAAGTGTAACCAAGCTATTGGCTGATCCATTCAACAATCCCTTGGTTTAGTGGGCAATACCAGCTATTAAACCAGGACCACAGAGCCCCGAATCCTTCACAACAAACTTACAAAAAAAAATATAAGATATAGCTAGTTCGTCTCTCCCTCTTTTGCAGCTTTATTTCTATTCAAAGCCTCTCTTTCTTTGTCTATAAATAATACTTCCCAACACTATATATATATATATATATATATATATATATATATAAAATCAATGTGATCTACATCACATCTACTGCCTAATGGTTCCTAATGCTTTGCAAAAAGAACCTTTTTTGGAAAGCTCATAATCCCAAATTGCCAATGTCAATGTGTTTGGAAATTAGAGTGGCGAAAGACCTTGCAAAGAGAATATAGACAAGCTAATGATCATCTTCATGGTAAGTATGTACGAACAATATTTGTTATTTTATATATATATTTTCTGCAAAGCTCTTGAAATGCATGAGCATATGAGGATGACCCATTAATTGGCAAATATAATACATTAGGTAAATCCATAAAATTCAATTCCAGTTGAACATAATTTATCTTTTTCAACCCACGAGGTCATTGTGGCTCGCGAAGCCACCTCGCACCACGCCACCACTGACCCTCATAGTCATATATGATATATCTCTCTTCTCTCTCTCTCTCTCTCTCTCCCTGCTGTATTTGTGTGGCTACTCTGAGTGTGTGTGAATATTTTATTGTTGTAGTCCTGTGTGGGAAAGTGACGTCTACTGAAATACATGGAGAGTGAAGCTAGGAGCTGCAGCAGTTAGAGCACATACTAGTACTCACACAATCCTCTACATGAGGATGAAGCTACAAGAGCTAAAACAATTCGAAGGTTATCTAAAGCTACAATCCTCTACATGAGGATGAAGCTACAAGAGCTGAAGGAACTGGAAAGTTACCTAAAGATACTGTCGTTTAGTATTAAGCTACAATTGGCTAGCCACTGATTCCTTCTTAATTAGTTGGATAGTTAGTGAGTTTGTTATTTAGTTGGAAGTTAAAAAAACACCTGTTAATATCACAATAAAAGAACCATATCAATTTATGTTACATCAGTCATAATTTCCTACCCAACAAGTTATAAATTTAATGGAAATGGTTCGGAAACGGAAAACATAATTAATATATTTTTGGCATTTCCCAACTTGGCTCATGGCTATTGCACGGGTCCACATTGAAATTTTAGCCTTTCTTTCCAATTTTGCACCTATTTCATGAAGCCCAAATGGGCTTTTTATTGGGCCTAATGGTAACCAACCTATCTATTTACTAAAATGGTTAGGTTAATGGGATTATGGGCTCACCTATTACATTTATGGGCCTATTGGTGGACTATTATATATATAGTAGGTTTTGGAGTCTATAAAAAACTGAAATATAATGAAAATGAATGATATATTCCTTTTCGTAGTGTGTTTGGAAATTAGAGTGGCGAAAGACCATGTATAAAAAATATAAGCTCTACTCGTGCTTATCCTACAAATCTAAATTGGAAAAGAATAAAAAAGACAATTCAAGTTGGAAGGTGCACATGGGCGTCATGCAGGCTATGTAAAAAATATGGTCTCATTGGTCATACAAAAGAATTCTGCGTATAATTGAAAGAGCTTGGATTAAAATGGGTAGAATTGCCAAATGGAGAGCAATGCTTGACAAATGCATGCAATTATAGTAGAGTAACGTATAGGTTGCAGAGAACAAATTGAAGCAAGATGTAAAATCATAACATGCTAGCGCAGAGCAGGTTGATGAAGATAGATACTACTTGTCAGACAAGGGACCACACTCGAGAAAACCAGGCAAAATTTGGGAAACAGTACAGGAAGGGAAAAATTTTAGGACGAAAGCATGCATTCAAACTTAATTTGTTAGTTGGACTCTTTTTGGAAGTCGATTTTACTAAACTCGACTTCCGGGTAACTTCAGTCCACGCCACCACATATTTCTCTATCTGACGTGGATTAAAAAAAAGGGAAAAAAACACCCCGTAGAAGTCGAGTTCACAAAACTCGACTTTTATAAGTTGATTACAGTGAACTCGACTTCAAGGTCGCCACATTGTCTAAAAAACACCCCGTAGAAGTCGAGTTCAATAAACTCGACTTTTAATAAGTCAACAGTGAACTCCACTCTAAGGACGCTGTATGAACACACATAAAATCGAGTTTAGTGTACTCGACTTTCAGTTAAAGTCGAGTACAGCTTACTCGACTTCTGGGTATTCAACCCCACCCAAGTGGATGGTAAAAAAAATTTTAAATGGAAATCGAGTTTACTATACTCGATTTCCAATTAATTCTACAACCACCTCAACTGCCTCAGATTATTACTCTGATAACTCTTAATCCCTTACTCTCACAACTCTCACTTCTCCCAGCTCTCTCTCACAATGGCAAGGACACGATCATCTAGCATAGGATCTCGAAGTCTCAATTCTTCATGGCGACTTCGACAATCCAATGTGCCAGGAGGATCCTACAAATATTATAACAATAGATGAAAATCTTACGCAAATATTTAGTATTTATGGCTAATTAGAGTTGTGACATGAATGCATAGTAACAAAAAACTCATGCAATTACTCCGTCCCCTGTGGGTTCCACAGTAACTCAGATCGATGTTTAACTTGTTCCGTCAATACACTACGATCAATGGGTCCAGGATCTATCGTCATGCTGCAAAAAGTTTATGTGTCATATCAGCTATAAATAATAGGGAGAAGAGAAATAATTAGAAGACTTAAGGCATAACAAGAAAAGGAGATCAAAAAGTCAAGCTCAAGCATAAGATGGATAAAGAGGAGCTATGCTCTACTAAAACAATATTAATCAAGGGAAACAATACAAATGAATTGGCTTGAACTACCACATTCGTGTGCCCACCAACACAAAAATTGAATCATTCCTCTGTAGGTGTTGAAAAAATTGAATAGAAGGTGAACAAACAACTGAATCATTCCTCTGCCCACCATTGAATAAAAGTTAGCACATCAGAAAAAAAAACAATCATTCCTAACATATTTCAGTCAACCATTAGTACATAAGAAAGTTGTAAACTTCCTGTGTCCACCATCTCAAAAATTGAATCATTCCTAACATATTTCAGTCAACCATTAGCAATCTACACAAATTAACTAAGATACTATTAAACTCATAGAAAAGCAATCATGATTTGGGCAGATTATATAGGTTTGAGGGAGAAAGAAATAATTAGAAGATTCAGAGGCATAACAAGAACAAATAAAAACTAAACCCAAATCTCCAAATCACTAAACCTAAAAACCAAATCAAAACCCATTTCAGCCAATAAATAAAGAGAAGCAAATCACATTAGAGAGAGAGAGAGAGAAAACGAACCTGCTGGTTAATGATGGACGGAGAAAATGGCGTAGGAAGAGAGAGACACCGGAGAGAGAAGAACGACGTAGAAACAGGGCAAAATTTGGGAAGCAGTACAGTAAGGGAAAAATTTCAGAGACGTCGGAGAGAGACGCCGGAGAGAGAGAGAGAGAAGAACGGCGTAGAGAGAGAAGGGCTGTAAATCGATTATAGGATACTCGAATTGTAGTTGTAAAAAATTTTTTAACTGCAATGTAAGTCGAGTATCCTATTCTCGATTTTATGGTTTTATTTTTTTTTTAACTGCAATAAAAGTCGAGTATAGTATACTCGACTTTTAATGGAAGTCGAGTATCCTATACTCGATTTTAGTGGTGTCTACCTGACTTTTTCCTCTTTTTTTTAATCCACGTCAGAACTAATTTTAGTGGGAAGTCGAGTATAATAAACTCGACTTCCAAAAAGAGTCCAACTTACTAATTAAGTTTGAACGCATGCTTTCGTCCTAAAATTTTTCCCTTCCTGTACTGTTTCCCAAATTTTGCCAGAAAACCAGCGTAGTAGTGGAGTAGGATTTGAACCAAAAATAATGAAGAAGATGCATGATGCTCTTGTGGCTGGTATACTAACAAGTCAGGTGTGGCAAGAGAACCAAGTCAAGTGGACCTATCAAATAATGGTGAGGAGAACTCCAAGCCCAATGGTTAACATTCCTAAGGGACGTGGGTCTTTTATTACATCGAGTATCACAATCACTCCACATTCCAACCCTTTTGCAAAAAGCATAAAATGGGTCACAAGTCATAACCACACTTTTGGACTCTGATATCTCAAGTCTCAACACTTCTTTACAACCTCACCATCTTTCATCTTTAATACTTATTAATGTCCAACTAACTCAAACTGAACACTCAACCTAGAACCCAAGCCCAATTTCATGTCCACTCCCTGCAAAGAACCTATCTATTATTGTCAATATCTCTATCTAAACCATCCCTAGAGCCAACTCAGTAACTCACAGATCCAAATGATCACACACACTACCAAACCCAAAATTCAACAAAAGTCCATACACCTATCAAAAAAAAAACAAAAAAACAAAACAAAAGTCCATACATTCTCCTCTCCCACTACATCTATCCAAGATTATTTTGAAATCAATCCAGAATTTATTCCTGCTTTGAGTGATGAGCATTCCGACTAGTTCCTCATTAAGCATAGTGTATATTCTTTAACTCTACTACTATATAACCCATGCAGATGCACGATATAATTAAAAACAATCACAATTACACATATTGGAGTTCAAATTATATTTAATGTAAAAGTTACACATTTTTTAAGCCATAGATATATGTTTGAGTTTTACTCTTTATACTTAGTGTAAAAGTTACATATTTTTTAAGCCATAAATATATGCTTGATTTAAAAGTTTTTTTTTTTTTGATGGTTGAGAAACTACTTTTTTTTTTGATACAAGATATAATTTTACTCTACTCTAATCTAAGTGTATATGTGCATGAAGCTTCCTCTTGGAGACTTGAACCCCGGCCCTTGTCCTCCACACTCACAAGCACTTATACTTGTGGAGTAACCATCGCACCAAGGGTGTGCGGTGGTTTTTTTTTTTTTTTTTATATACACAAGTTTACTTTTTTTTTATTGGGTTTTTAATGATTTATTTATATTAGACTTTTCGTCTTTCGTACAATATTAACCCACCTAGAATAAAAATTAAAAAAATTTAGACAGGACACATGACGCAAAATTAGACAACAATTGGAATCCAAATTAAAACTTAATTATATTTTCTCTTAACTTTAGCTTTAATTGTATAATCATCAATATATATATATATATATATATATAAGGGCAAGGATTTGTTGTAACCTTGGTTGTAGCAGTCCTGCATAAAATGTGAACGTGTGAGAGAGAGGGTGAGTGTTAATAGAGAGAGGGGTGAGAAACATTTACTGGACAGTTGTCATTTCAACATATTGTCACATCCACCTTTATGCAGGACTTGCTGCGCAAATCCTTGCCTTATGTATAAAAACAAAGATCTCACGCGAGAAATCATGAGGTCTTGCTATGTGGCGCATTGTTAGAGTAGTTTTCTATTTGACCTTCCACCTCACCTAAATATTTAATGAGTGTCGTGTGGTCATTTCTCTCTCTCTCTCTCTCTCTCTCTCTCTCTCTCTCTCTCTCATATTTAAAATGGTGAATGTCCTTATACTAAAAAGAATTAGAATGTTTTCCATTTACTCGGCCTTGATATTAGATTTAGACTTTTCATCTCCACCCACTCATTACTCTTGCATTGTCTAACTTCTCCTATTCTCATTCTTCTTCTATAAGTACCAGAAACTAGAATACAAATGCAAAAGGAATAATGTGAAGAAGACAATGTGAAGAGTATATTGAACCTTGTGAGATGTTGTTAGAATTATGGTTAAGTGATTAAATTCACATTTTCCTAATAGCTTAAGCTTTTGAGACAATCGGTAATTTAACATTATATTAGAACAGGAGATTTTGAGTTCGATCCCTGACTTTACTTTACCTCTCATTTAAAATGTTAAATTCCCACTTGTTGGGCCCTCACTTACTAAGGGGAAGTTTAAGCCCACAAGTGAGGGGGAGAGTTAGAATTATTGTTAAGTGATTAAATTCACATTTTCCTAATAGCTTAAGTTTTTGAGACAATTAGTAATTTAACAAATGTGAATACTCTCCATCTCAAATTGGGACCACTATTTGTATTTCCATCCTCAACTTGCTAGATGGCACTTGCTCTGGTATTCTCTCTGTAGATTTTGAAAAGCATGTATATGACTGTAACTAAAATTATATTGAAAGCTAATACTCATTTTGACAAGATAATGGTTGTTTTCTTTCTTTGTTTTTATTGGTGTGTGAAGATACGAAGCTGATGAATCACAAAAGTCGAAGATGCGTGAAGCTTGCATTGAAGAAGAAAGTGAACGTCATGGATGGAGCAATCCAAGATGGATCACGGTGATATCACATGGAAAATTCTCTTTTTTGGGTTAATTACGGAGTACATGAATTGGCAATTTATAGTGTTATTTCTATATTCCTTAAAAAATTTCTTGTGTTTAAGATCAATTTACCACAATATGCACTTTGTACAATAAAAAACACACATCGAGGATTAGTAGACTATATTGGAGATTTGGTATTTGCTAAATAAATCTAGGAGAAATTACACTAAACTCACCTGTGGGTTGACTTGAAATCACTTTGCCTACTTGTGGTTTGAAAAGTGTCACTTTACCTACTTGAGATAAGATCCGTTAGTCTCTTGTTACCCATCTCTATTAAAAATATGGGTAAATTTGTATTTTTGCTACCCTTTTATATATCTCTCCTTCTAAAACATAAAAAACTAGAAAAATCAAGAGAAAAAAAGATCTAAAAGTTAGGTTTTATAAAATTTAAGAACAAACATAATATTGTTCTTGCAGTTGGGTCGATTGCTTCTATGATTGTGTTTTTGTAGTTGGGTCAATTGCTTCTATAGCCACCACCACCAACAAATTTTTTTAAAATTTTTTATTTTACAATTTTCTGTGATTGTACATAAGGAGGGCAGATATAACATTGTCAGTTCTTAAGAAAGTTTGGGTTTTGTGGATTTGATCTAAACTTTGATAGAGTATGGGACATGAATACTTATTTTTTTGAACTTTTCATGAAAGGCCAAAGAGTCGGGCCATACATGGTTCTAGCCTTCTAAGTGCAAAACAGCCGAACAATATGCAGGTTTTCAATTTCAGACACAGTTGTTCTTGGTGCATGAAAAACTTTAGTTTTAAAATATCAAGAAGGAAAGGCAATTGTACAAGTTATTATACTTAAAATCAGACCTCCATGTATCAGCATTCCCATTACTTCCGTTCACGTGAAATTTTCTAAATGGTCCCCTTTTCTTTTATCGAAAGAGATCTCATCTTGCTTCTTGCAGTTTCACACACAAAGCAAAGAAATATCATTTGGTTGGATTATTTTTATCGTACTAATGATGAGAAGAAAATGGAGTTATCAAGATTGGTTGAATGTTCTTAATTTTGGTTGGATGATTGTTTTGGTTGAATGTTTTCAATTTTTACAAAACCTAGCTTTTAGATGTTGTTTTCTCTTGATTTTTTAGTTTTTTATGTTTGGGATGAGAGAGACATAAAAGGGTAGCAAAAATACAAATTTATTCATATTTTTAACAGAGGTGGGTTTACAGTAATTTCCTTAGGTGAGTAAAGTGACACTTTTCAAATCACGGGTATATAAAGTAATTTCGTCCCAAACCACAGGTGGGTTTACTGCAATTTCTCAATAAATCTAATATGGCATGTGTTCTAGATATTATTACGAGTAATGGACCATTTATCCTAGACGGTTTGGAGTTGGATAATTGAAGTCAGAATATGCCCAAATAAAACGAAATTCAAAACATATAAATTGTGCAAGGTAGCTTAATTATATGCATTAAAAAAAAATGATTTGTCCTTAATTGAATGGACTTAGCGTGGAATGAAGGAACCTATAATGGGAGAGAACTCTTATCACATTTAATATCATTAGTTGGAATGATTTTTTTTTTTTTTTTTTTTTGAGAAATGAAAAAAAAAAAATCTTTCGATAGTTTCTCTTACTCTGTGATTTTTGCTTTAGTGAAACAAGTTTGTTTTCTTCTCCAATCCTTCACATAACAAAATAAAAGGGGAGAGCGAGAGATACAAGTTTTTTTTAAAACCTTATATGTATATGTATTATAATATATACCATAATAAAATTTAAGCTCTATAATGACAATGACAAAAAAAAAAAAAAGGTTTCGTTGAGCATGCAAATGTGTATGATTTGCTTATGGAATTGGAATTTAGAATTTGATTGATATTTATTTTGAATTTATTTTTATTTTTTTGTTTTATTTCATTATTTTGGAATCAATACTGATTTTTGTAGAGTAGAATCACAGGAGATCTTGATTCACATTTCATATTTGGTTTTTCTCATATCATAATGGTTTTGGAAATTAACTTTAAACATTTTCAACCCTAGCTTTCGTACACTTTTGGAATAATATATAGGAAAGAGAAGCTGAAAATGGGAGCATATATAGTGGACCAACAGAATTCCAAGGTACCGACAGTCAGTTCACTTTGGTCTCATTTGGTCCAATTTGGTCCACTCGGTTAGTTTCAGTCCCTTTTAGTGAAATTGAGACTTAAATTGATTCTTTTGTAGGTTGCCTTTTCAAGTTTAGCTGAAAATTTCTTTTTTTTTTCTTAATTTTTGGGTTGAAAAGTATGATATTTTATTATATTTGGGCTAAACTCTTTAGTTTTGAATTAAAAAATACAAAAAATAAAATAAACATTAGAAATTAATAATATGAGCCCTAAAAATGCAATAAAAATTATAAATATTCAAAAGTATATATATTCAGTCCACATCATTTCTATTTGGTCCACGTTGGTCCACTCTGCCCACTTTGGTTTTTATTCGGTTCACATTGATCCTATTCAGTCCAATTTGTCCACTTAGTCCTATTTAGTCGACATCAGTCCTATTCAGTCCACTATGATCCTATTCAGTCCTATTTGTTCCTACTCCGTCCACATTGGTCCACTTTGTTCTATTCAGTTCACTTTGGTCCTATTCAGTTCTCCTTGTTCCCATTCAGTCCTATTTTGTCCATTCGGTCCACTTTGTTTCATTTGGTCCATTTGTGTTCACTTCAGTTCATTTAGACCACTTCAATTCATTTTGGTCAACTTCAGTCCATTTTTATACACTTGCATACAGGGAAAAGATATGTTTAGGCTGAGGTTGAGAGTACCTATTCTAAATCCAAATTTTATTATTATTATTATTATTATTATTATTATTTCAAACTTGTAATATCCAAAATCTTAAGCATAGCATGTATTGTTGCTATACTTCTGCTGAGCCACATTAATATAGCATTTCAGTCCACTTTGGTCCGGCTAAATTTAAGCGAAAGTTTTTCTAAACATTAATGCTATGAATATACAAATCTAATAAAAAATATATATTCATATCTCAAACTTGTAATATCTAAAATTTTAAGCGTAGCATTTATTGTTACTAGATTTTTGTTGAGCTACAATAACATAACATTTCAATCCACTTCAGTCATGATAAATTTAAGTGAAAGTCTTTCTAAACATTAAGGCTATGAATATACAAATCTAATAATTATGGCAGTTACTTATTTATTTTAACATCATTACTTTTGAATAAATTGCATGAGGTTGATTATACATTCAAGCAAAAAATAGTAAAATAAATAAATGAACAAATATGTGTGTGTAATTGGACCGAATTGATCGTATGGACCAAATTGGATCAAATAGACCTAACTGGATCAAATTGATAAAATTGGACCGAATAGACCAAAGTAGACTAAATGGACTGTATGGGCTGAATGGTCCATTTGGACTGAATGGACCGAACAAGATTGAATTGACTAAAGTAGACCGAAATGGACTGAATGGACCAACTGGACCGAATAGACTTAACTGCACTGAATTAGCCAAAGTCGACCGAATAGGCCTAGGTGGACTGAATAGACCTAAGTGGATCGTATGGACTAAATTGGACCGAATAGACCTAAGTGGACCGAATTGGCCAAATTGGATCGAATAGACCTAGGTGGATCGTATGGACCAAATTGGACCGAATAGATCGAAGTGGACAGAATGGACCGAACTAGACCAAATGGACTGAACATGACTAAATTGACCAAAGTAGATCAAAAGGGCCGAACTGGACCGACTTTGCCAAGTGGACCGTATGGACCAAATTGGATGGAATAGACCTAACTGAACCGAATTGGCCAAATTGGACCAAATAGACCGAGGTGGACCAAATGGACCATATTAGACCGAATAAATCTAAATAGACGGAATGGACCAAATAGTCCTAAGTGGACCGTATGGACCAAATTGGACCTAATAGACCTAATTGGACCGACTTGGCCATATTGGACCGAATTGGCCATATTGGACCGAATAGGCCTAGGTTGACCGTATGGACCAAATTGGACCGAATAGATCGAAGTGAACTAAATGGACCGAATGGACCAAACAGTACTGAATGGACCAAAGTAGATCAAATGGGCTGAATGGGATGGAATGGACCAAATAGACCGAATTGGACTGAATTGACCAAAGTAGACCGAATGGACCTAATTGAATTGAAGTGTGTTGAAGTAGACCAAATTGGACCAAATTGACCAAAGTGGGCTGAAGTAGATTGAATCGGACCGAAATGATGAACTGGACCGAATGCTAATATGATATTAGCATAGCCAAGATTGTGTTTTGATATAAATTCAAATTCTTACTTCCAAAATAATCAAGTATTAACTCAAACAAATCAAACCAAAACTATAAGAGAGAAAATATGCTACTTTTAATGGGAAATTAAAAAATACAACACCAAAACGTATGAACCTAAAATAGAGTTTTAAAAATCACAATGATTCATCAATATATAGAAGAGTTGTAAGAAAGAATAAAAAAAAATGAAGAGAGAGAGAGAGAGAGAGAGAGAGAGAGAGAGAGAAACCATGTTTCAAGAGAGAATGTGAGAGAATAATAAGAAATTTATAGAAAAAATATGAGAAGAAAAAAAGAAAAAAAATAATAAACACCAAATTATCCAAGTCATGTTATGTTATGTAATAAAATAGCTGTTGTGAAATTTTAAAGTACTCGCAAGTGTACGAACCGTACTGAAATATAGTTTGACAAGAACGAGGTCGAACCCACAGGGACTTGAATGAATGTAGGAAAATTAATCAAATCTTAACCAAATTAAACCTAATCTAGTTTAATAAAAATTGGTTGTTTGCAATTAAATATACTAAGCAAATAATTAAAATTAAGCAAATGGTTAAACTAAGCAAAAGATATAAAGCAATAAAAAGATGTAAACGATCAAGGGAAAGAAATTAAAGTTTTGGAATCCGCCTTGTAAGTCATATCAGCATATATTTATGATCATTAATTTTTTCCAACTCACTGCATGATAATCTAGAAATCAATCTTGCTATCATGGAAAATGTTCTCATTAAAATCCTTATTTAAAAAATCAAAAGCATGTTCTTCTTCGCTTCTTAAGTATAGATCAAATCATCAATTGTATCCGTAGCCAAATAAATCACAAGATATATACAATTCTAAAAATCAAATCATAAATTGTATTCATTGACAGACAAATCACAAGCGATATCCAATTTTATAATCAATAATTAATAAATCAAGCATTCAACTAATTAAGATAAATCCTAAATCATAAGAAAAACATGATTGAACTCATATCTAGAATCTTATCTTAGTCAATTGATATGAAGCAAGAACAATTTAAATCATTAAAGAACAACTATTGTGGGAAAAATTAAATCACATAAATATTACTGATAATGCTTAACAAGGTTTCATCCTCAATCCTAATTATAAATTTAGTTACTCATAGTAATTGAAAGAAAACATAAAAATAAAATACTAAGCATTAAACTAGACAAATAAATAAAACTAACTGTCATGGAAGAAAACCAAAGAGATAGCCATAGCCACAGCTCTCTATATGTTTAGCCCTCAGCTCTCCTCTTAAACAAACTAACCTAAAGCATTATATAAGAGAAATCACTCCAAATACAATTCGGACTAGCCTTCCTTTCTATTGCGTTATTTTGCTCATTTATAATCACATAACAAATGCGGCTGACCTAAGGCTTTTCTTTACAAAGACCAAAACCGAAGTGGCCTAATAGAACTTCCTTGTTTGATTCTTGTATGTCGATGAAGTTATAGGGAATTGTTGGATTGGAGAAAGCCCACAAACATGCAAACTTCTTGTCTTTACTTTTCCTTATCTGAAACTTCACGCCTTCCAGCCTTGCAAATTACAATTCTCTACAAGTTGGCTTCTTGAATCAATTGGCCCCACCTTGTCGTTTCAACGTAGTCAATTACACTTCACTTGCTTTGCTTCTTCCTCATTTTTCTTGTCTTCCACTAATTCTTGTAAACATGCAAAGCTTTTATAACCTATAAAAAAAAGATAGATTATAATTAGTCACTGTTAGGTTCTAAGTACTTAGGAACTAATGTATTAGAACTCTAATGTGTATTATTGGCAAACCATGATCAAAACAGGTGTTTATCTTGTTTTAGACTTGCTCAAAGTATGTCATTTATGTAAAGTTGGATCGAGTTAACTGCAGAAGTTATTGTGCAATTTTACCTGACTCGATTGATCGAGAATTAGACTCGACCGATTGAAAGTCGTGCAGATTATTTTTTCTGCAGAATTTTCAACTCAACCCTAAACTCATATGACGTGTAGGGTTTTATGTTTTGCCCTAGGTATAAAAGGCAAACCCTAGTCACGTTTTTTAGGTTGCTCATATTGCTGTTTGTGTGAATCTCTTGTGAGATCTGAGAGGTGCTTGCCTTCACACAAGCTTAGGATTATCAAGAAGGAGATTTCTTTGAGAGCTTGATGATCATTTAGTTGCTGCCATAAGAGCTTAAAGATACACAAGCGGGAGTGCGTGTACTTGCTGGAGAATTTAAGAAATAAGGAGTTCGTGGTCTCGGAGCTTGCAGGTGGTCGTGTCAGTAAGTTTCTACTGGTGGGTAGTAATAGGATGTTAGTGGTCTAAGTCGCTATTGTGCAAATTTCGATTCTTTCATAATGGATTTGGTTTTACCTTGAGGATAGCTAAGTTAAATCCTCCCTAGGTTTTTTACCGGTTTGGTTTTCCTGGGTCATCATATCTTTGTATTTTTATATTCTGCACTTTACATTGATATGATCATATAATTGTGTTAACCTAGATCTGGAATTTGGACTAAGTAACAACTTGGCTTGTTAACTAGGTTAATCCAATTGTGTTTAAAGGAGTCTAAATAACTCTACAAGTGGTATCAGAGCGGGTAGCTTTTGTGTGTAGATCTTTTGATCTTTGAGCTGATCCTTGACCCTTGTTGTCATGGAACACGGACACTCTCTTGTTATTTCTTCTCACTTTGATGGGAATAATTATGCTTATTGGAATGTTAGGATGAAAGCTTTCCTGAAATCCATCGATGAGAGAGTTTGGAACTCCGTTGAATACAGATGGGAGAAGCCCACTACTCCTGTAAGTGAGTGGCAAACTTCTTAGAAAGAAGCAGCTGCTTTCAATAGCAAAGTTATGAATGCTATCTTTAATGTTGTTTCTATGGAGGAATTTAAGAGAATCTCCAATGTTAAGGTTGCTCACACTGCTTAGAATATCCTCCCAGACTGTGCATGAAGGTACAAAGGTAGTTAAGATCAATAAGTTGCAACAATTAACAACTAAATTTGAAATATGGGTGAAATATGTCAGTTAAGATCAATAAGGCACAAAGGATGTCTGATGATGAATCTTTTGATAAATTCTATGCTAAACTAAATGACATTGTTAATTCTGCATACAACTTGGGTGAAATCTATGATTAACCTAAAATTGTTAGGAAGATTCTTAGATCTTTAACTGAAGATTTTAGACCCAAAATGACTGCCATCACTGAGAGCAAGGATGTGGACTCCATCCCTGTTGATGAACTTGTAGGATCTCTTTAGTCCTATGAGTTGGAACTACCCAAAACTAGCAAATCCAAATCAATAGGTCTTAAGTCTGTTGATGATGTTGATGTTGGTGGATTTGATGATGAGCTCTCTGCTACAGAGATTGCTTACCTTGCCAAGAACTTTAGGAATTTTCTTAGAAATAGTAACAAAAGGGCAAGTGGTAAAAACACTGATGAACCTAGAAATTTTAGGAAGAATGATCCCACTAAGGTTAACAAAATTGAAAAACCTAGAGAAAAAGTAGGTTAATTTTCTAATAATTCTATGGGTCCTCAATGTTTTAGATGTCAAGGGTATGGTCACATGAAATCTGAATGTCCAACATTCTTGAGGTCTAAGGGTAAGGCTATGGTTGTAACCCTTAGTGATGATGAAGTTTCTGATGATGAGTCTGGTTATGACAAGCATGGAAACTTCATTGCTTTCACTGCTACTGCTATAGTCAATGAAAGTATGACTGTTGAAGAGAACCCTTCTGATGGGAAACTCTCTGAGGATGCAGATCTTCAAGAAGTCTACAATAAACTTTTCAAAGTTGCTGCAAAGGATGCCATGAGTGTTGAATTAGGCTTAAAGAAAATTGCATCTCTTGAACTTGATAAGAAAATTTTACTTGTGAATTTGTTTGATGCTACTGAACTTTTGAATAATGTGAAGACTGAGAACATGCTTTTACTTGATAAAGTTAAATCTTTGGAACATGAACTATCTGTTGTTAGAGAATAAACAAATAGGTCTGCTAATTCCAAACTTGATCAGATGTTGAGTGTTCAAAAGTTTCCTTCCGACAAAACTGGTTTAGGTTTTGTAGAGAGCATCAATGTGTCTGCACCTAATTCCACAATCTTTGTTCCTTCATCTTCTTCTGAACGCCTTGTGAGTGAGGTTGTCAAACCCCCTATGCATGAGGTTGTCAAACCCATAGAAGTTTCTCCTCCCAAGAAGATTAGGGTTGATCTGAAAGAGTCTAAACCTAAGATGTCTACCCTTTCAAAGAACAAGTCAAATGATAAGTCTGCATGGGTTTATCATTTTTGTGGAAAGTCTGGGCACATTCATCCAAACTGTTACAAGCTTCAAGTTGCTAAGAGAGCAAACAAACCAAAAGTACATGTGCCGTAAGCACAAGATCCTATGGTACTTATTAGTGAGTTGGAAAAGGCTCTAAACCTTTATTCCAATTTTGGAGTTGGAAATCATTCTAATATGAATAAGAACTCCAATGCTCAAGGTGCATCTAAAAGGCTTTGGATGCAAAAGGCTCAAACTAAGTGAGTCTTTTTGACATGGTCCTTGTGCTTCATTGCTCTACTCTTTGTGACCATTTTTTTTTTGCATTTCTTGTTTTTTTTGTTCTCCTTGTTTTTTTCTAGGATTTGCATTGCATAACATTCATGCATTTCATTCTAGGATGTTTTTTTTTTCATCAAAAATAAAATAAAATAAAATAAAAAAGGAAAAAGAAAAGGGAAGCAAAATGTGTTTTGCATTTATTTTCTTGGTTTTGAAAACAAGGTTGGTCAATTTATTTTAACATAACATGTCTATGTACTTTGTTTAACTTGGATGAGTTTATTTCTTGCACTTTACTAGTTAAAGCTTTGTAGTGCATGTTGTGTGGGAAGATGTTTGTAGTTTTTGATTACTTTGTTGTGATCTTGATTGAATTTGTTACAATGGGCATTTTTTTGTAAAGGGCTTTTCTTTGTAAACTTTGAGTTGTTAGTTGTGTTTTGTCACAGATTACCAAATGGGGAGTTTGTTAGGTTCTAAGTACTTAGGAACTAATGTATTAGAACTCTAATGTGTATTGTTGGCAAACCATGATCAAAACATGTGTTTAGTCTTGTTTTAGACTTGCTCAAAGTATATTATTTATGTAAAGTCGGAATCGAGTTAACTGCAGAAGTTACTGTGCAATTCTGCCTGACTCGATCGATCAAGAATTAGACTCGACCAATCGAAAGTTGTGCAAATTGTTTTTTCTGCAGAATTTCCAACTTAGCCCTAAGCCCATATGATGTGTAGGGCTTTATGTTTTGCCTTAGATATAAAAGGCAAACCCTAGTCACGTTTTTGAGGTTGCTCATATTGCTGTTTGTGTGAATCTCTTGTGAGATCTGAGAGGTGCTTGCCTTTACACAAGCTTAGGATTATCAAGAGGGAGATTTCTTCGAGAGCTTGATGATCATTTAGTTGCTGCCATAAGAGCTTAAAGATACACAAGCGGGAGTGATTGTACTTTCTGGAGAATCCAAGAAAGAAGGAGTCTATGGTCTCGGAGTTTGCACATGGTCGTGTCAATAAGTTTTCTACTGGTGGGTAGCAATAAGATGTTAGTGGTCCAAGTCGCTATTGTACAAACTTCGATTCTTTCATAGTGGATTCGGTTTTACCTTGAAGATAGCTAGGTTAAATCCTCCCCAGGTTTTTTACCGGTTTGGTTTTCCTAGGTCATCATATCTTTGTGTTTTTATATTCCGCACTTTACATTGATATGATCATATGATTGTGTTAACCTAGATCTAAAATTTGGACTAAGTAATAACTTGGCTTGTTAACTAGGTTAATCCAATTGTGTTTTAAGGGGTCTAAATTGATAGACCGAAAACGTATTGACCCCTTGTGATGAATTAAGTTGATTAATTGGTCAAGTTATTAATTAATCAAATTAACATGCAAAGCGCGTGGTAGCACAAACAAATCACCAATTAAACTAAAGTATGCAGCGGAAAATAAATGACACGGTGATTTGTTTACGAATGGGGAAAACCTATACGGCAAAAATCCTACCGGGTGAATTTAAGGTCACCACTTCCGAAATTCCACTATTATCACAACAAACGATTACAAGTAAAGGAATCCCAAGTACCTTACCAACCTACAGTTGAACCCTTACCCCAATACCTAATTGGATTTGTTCTGTAGTGACAATTTCTCCTTTCGATGCACGGCTCCCAAGTACGTGACTAACCAATTGCGCGGATCCCAGTACGCAACTTCAATCACCAACTAGAGAAGATTGTTGGCTGTAAAGTTCTTCAATTCATTCACACGATGAAGATCAAGAAAATGCTTGGTTACAAAACCCTACGGTGCAAAGACACAGCAACTTCTTCACAAGAGAGATGAACTAGGGCAAGAACTTTGTCTCAAGTTACAATTTGCATGAATAAGGATTTCTCAATGCTTGTGCAACTTGCCACACTTTGACAGCCCTTAAAATAATCTTTTTATATGTCTAGGATTAGGAGAAAAGAAGACCCAAAGACACATCCACGGATTAGAATCAAAACAGAACTCAAAATCTATTTTTCTTAAATCTTGACAGCTAAAGGTGTCGAGGTGCTGTCGAGCAGCTGTCGAGCCTTAAGGCCAAAACAGCTTCTTAAAGCTCGATAGATGCAGCTGTCGAGCCAGCTGTCAAGCTTTAATAAAGAGCACTTCTAAGCTTGTTTCTTGGACAGGCTTGATGACTTCAACACTTGATCTTGAAACACAGTTTCTTGAAGTATAAAACTCATCCTAATTCTACCCAATTACAAGTAAAGTGCGTTTTGACAAAGGATTAGCCAATTACATAAATAATGAATGACATATGTTCTAAACAAGTGAAACACATATGTCCTAACATAAATAACTCTATAGTCACAAATTAATCTTAAAAATGAGGTAAAATATGCAATGCGGGTACTTATTATATAAATTTCATGCACATCAAATACCCCCAAACCTACATTTTGCTAGTCCTCGAGCAAAACAAATAAAGAGTAAAACAAAACAAAGAAATAAAAAACAAAGAAAAAGGAAATCCTAACTAATCCACTTTCACTAAAAATTTTGATTGCATTTAGCATATACAAAAAGCCTTTAAATCCCTAGCTTACACTAGTGGACGAGTTATAGTCTCGTGAGGGTTTTGCAGGAAATATACCCACAAAATTTTGAGAATGAATACTAAAAAAAACAAAACAATTTTTTTTTCAATTGCCTTTTGCAAAGAGGATTAGTTCAAGTTCAAAAACACTACAAATGCTAAAGAAAGTTCACATGCCATCAAAACTCAATGTGAGTGAAAAGTGGTAGCCAACCCAAACATACTCTTAGTTTTAGCATAAACTTGACTTAAATCTCTTTTTGAAAGTATGCTTCAACTCAAATCTTTTCGGTGTTATCACTAAACAAATGAAATCACTCTGAAATGGGGTGTAACACTCTTAACAGTATATGTGAGCGGAGTAATGTAAGAAAAATCAAATACCTCACATATAAATCACATGAAAAACACTTAATCAAGAAAGAATAAGTAGTCTCATGAAAGAATGCCAAAAATATTCATACCACACCCTTTTTCTTCTCAGTCATATCAATATTTGAACTATACAATCTTCAAGATCAAATAAGGACTTTATTAGAATGTAATGTAGGATAAAAACAAAGGGAATGAAATAAAAATGGGTGAAGGTAAATAATAAGAAGTGTTTTTAAGATAGTCGGAATGTCAACTCTTTTTGGAATTTCCATTCAACATTTTTTTTCAACTCTTCTTCTTCAAAGCAGTACTCCTTACTTACATTTCATGTCTCAAAATTTGATGAGAACCCTTTTTATTTTCTTCTTTTTGACACTTTCCCCTTTTTTTCTTTTTCTTGAATTCTTTTTTTTTTTCTTCTTTGAATTCTCACACAAACCACCACATTGAAACAAACCAATCGAATTCCATCTTGAAACACTATGGATAAGGGCTTTAAGAAAAAAAGGCTAATTAAAAGGCTTAACGGGGTGACTAGCGATAATGTATCCAGAAAGAAAAAGAAAAACACATATATGGCTCAAAGTAGACAATAATAGCCTAATCTCATCTCTCAAAGACTACTATAGTTCATTCAACATCAATGACTTCAAAAGATTCAAGTATGGCATAAAATTAAAATTTTTTTTTTTGGGCCAAAAGAAAGAACAATGGGACTACAACAAGGGAAATATGTTACACACTTCTAAATGAACTTTAAGATTAGAAAAATAAATAAATAACCCTCCAAAAATAATAATTGGCTCAAAACTCACAAGGGTTACAGTCTCCACATTGTTATCTTCAAGATATTCTAATCACTTTTATCCTTCAACAAGAAGCTGTGTTTGAGTGGCTACGTGCATGTGCAATGAATTGAGGATGAAAGCAATGAAATTCTTTAAGCAAGAGTAGTATAATGAACTTAAAACACAAACGTCAAGCTAGGCAAAAGTTTTTTTTTTTTCAACACAACAAAACAAAACAAAACAAAAAGATAGAAATCTATGTACATCCCCCCCAAAATTTAACCAAACATTGTCCTCAATGTTAAAAATGATACTCTTAAATATATGTTTTGAATGAAAAGAGCGAAAAATTGATATGCAACATGAGAACCAAGTAGAAACAAGTAAGGTAAGGAGAAGGAGGAGACGTACCTTGAAACTGATGGGACTGACGAAGTTGAATACAGACGAGTCCGCCTTCATAGACGAACCTGACCGACCGTCCGCGTTGTTGACGAGAACATTAAGGCCATTCAATGCTGCCAATAATATCCCGGACCGTTACAGGACCAGCTGGACGAACCAGCGGGACGCATTAAAACCCATTACTCCGCCAAAGACGTTACCAGTGGAGACATTAATACCCCAACGGCTATAATCTACAAAGGTATATAAAGTCCTCACAACACCAATACAAGGTAGACACAACATCACAACATATACTAAGTTATTTTTGATATTTTGACTGTTGCCTTCTTTCACACTGACTTTGGCATTGGAGGTGCTGTGGCAGGCACCACACCGGTGACCACTCAATAAGTTCTTGAATCCATAGGTTCGTCAGAGTACAACCAGGAACCGTCTGGACGAATCCCAAAGAAACCGACAAGATTCTGCTTCATCAGTTTGGCGCCGTTTGTGGGAATGATTTTCTCATACAACGAGAACGTGGTTCCTACCAGCTCCAGATGGAATCCAACTAAGACTCAGCGGCCTTGGCACAGCAAGTTCGAAATCTCGCGGCCACCGTCAAGGAACTCACCAGACAAAATCAGGAGATGAGACAGAGGTTACATCAGGAGGAGAACCGGTCAAAAGCTGTCCAAGAGGACGAGGGGGATAGCCACGGAAGAAGTGACCGACGGAGAACTGTTACCCCAGAGGAACAACATTCCGACATCCTCCAAGAGATGAGAAAGGAGATGGATGAATTAAGAAATGCCATCAAAGAGAAGACGGATCGAAGCCTAGATAAAATGGTCAGGGCGACGGACTCCCCTTTTACCATGGCGGTCTTAGAACGACCGGGCACTCGCAAGAAATTTCGCTGCTCCCCGCCGAGCCTTTGATTGTGCTCAAGGATCCCCAAGATCACCTTAATACCTTCAAGACGACCCTAGGCCTTCAACAACCCCCTAATGAGATCATGTGTCGTTCCTTCCCTACTACGCTGAAGGGAGCTGGACGAGAGTGGTTCACGAGATTGCCCACTTCATCCATCGACAACTTTGAGCAGTTAAGTAATGCTTTCCTGTGCCATTTTGTCGGGGGGCAATGCCCCAAGAGACCAGCGGATCACCTACTCACTATTAAGCAAGGAGAGAGGGAGCCCTTGCGGTCGTACGTAAAACGCTTCACTCAAGAGACCCTAGAGGTGGACGACGCGGACGACAAGGTCCAACTGACAACATTTAAAGTAGGGCTTAAGTCTAGAGAATTCATCGTCTCACTAGCAAAAAATCCGCCCCAGACAATGGCGGAGATGCTATTGAAAGCCCAAAAGTACATGAATGCTGAGGACGCGCTGGCGGCCATCATAGACGAGGAAAGGCCGAAGAAGGAAGGAAGGAAGGAAGAGGAACGCAGGGGACAAAAGAGGGAATGCCCTAGCCATCGAGGAGGTGACATTGACAAACGAAGGGACGAGAAAGCTCCACGACCGGTAAAATTCACACCTCTAATTATGCCTGTTGACAAAATTTTGACGTAGATCCAGGATCAACACCACCTAAAATGGCCGAGACCATTGTACTCGTCGCTAGACGTGCGCGACAAAAACAAATACTGCCAGTTCCACAAGGATCACGGCCATTACACGGAGGATTGCCGAGACCTGAAAGGACAAATAGAAGAGTTGATATGAAAAGGAAAGCTTCAGAAATACGTAAAAAAGGGGGACTCCGGCAGGTTTAGGGAGGGTGACAAGAGCCAATGCGAATCCTCGTCCAAAAATGAGATTTGCCCATCTCAACCACAACAGGATGTGATCGGGGAGATAAGCACAATCGCAGGGGGACCCTTCATGGGGGGATCATACAAGTCACTCAAGAAAGCATGCCAGAGGCAAGTAAACAGTGTCTACATGGAACCCCTATTGAAGCAAAGGCGGACGAACCAGGATATATTCTTCAGCGAAGAGGATGCAAGGGGAGTAAGGCAGCCCCACAACGACCCTCTGGTCATAGACCTAGAAACAGTAGAACTCGTCAAGGAGGAAACTGTAAAGGTGACGAGGATAGGAATGACCATGAGCCTCGAGATGAGAAATAAACTCGTCCACTTCCTTAAGGGAAATCTGGACGTATTTGCATGGAGTCACGAGGATATGCCCGGTATACCCCGCCAAGTAATCCAGCACGAGTTGGAAACAGACCCCGAGAAAAAGCCCGTCCAACAGAGATGACGGGTCTTTGCCCCCGAACGGAATCGAGCAATCACAGAAGAAGTTAACAGGTTGTTGCAGGCAGACTTCATCCGAGAGGTTTACTATCCCGAGTGGTTGGCCAATGTCGTGCTGGTGAAAAAAGCAAATGGAAAGTGGAGAATGTGCGTGGACTTTACGGACCTCAACAAGGCCTGCCCGAAGGATAGTTTTCCCCTGCCGAGGATAGATCAATTGGTAGATTCTACGGCTGGACATAAGTTACTAACATTCATGGATGCATTTTCAGGATACAACTAGATAAAAATGGCTGAGGAAGATCAGGAAAAAACTGCTTTTATCACAAGTCAAGGACTTTACTGCTATAAGGTAATGCCCTTCGGACTGAAGAACGCAGGAGCAACATACCAAAGACTGGTAAACAAGATGTTCAGCAAGCAAATTGGTAGAAACATGGAGGTGTATGTAGATGATATGCTCGTCAAGAGCAAAGAGGAATTGACGCACCTGGATGATCTAAGGGAGACGTTTGATACACTCCGAAAATATCAGATGAAGCTGAACCCCAGTAAGTGCGTGTTCGGGGTAGCCTCAGGGAAGTTCCTGGGGTTCATGGTGTCCCAAAGGGGAATAAAAGCAAATCCGGAGAAGGTACAAGCAATACTCAATATGGCGTCACCAAAGACCGTCAAGAAAGTCCAAAAGCTCACAGGGAGGATCGCTGCACTCAATAGGTTCGTCTCTAAAGCAACAGACAAATGCCTACCCTTCTTCAAGGCGTTGAAACAAGCTTTTTCCTGGACTGATGAATGCGAGGTAGCCTTCCAAGAGCTCAAATGTTACCTAGGCAATCCACCCCTCTTAAGTCCCTCGAAGGCAAGGGAAAACCTTTATTTATACCTGGCTGCATCGTCCACGGCCGTCAGTGCGGCATTGATCCGAGAGGAAGATAAGAAGCAGCTTCCAGTTTACTATGTCAGTCAAGCCTTCCAGGGAGCAGAAGCCAGGTATCCCAAGATTGAGAAGATCATTTTCGCCCTAATAGTAGCTTCGCAGAAGCTACGACCATACTTCGAAGCACATCCTATCCATGTAATGACGGACCAACCAATCAGAAAATCCATGAATAAACCTGAGGCGACGGGGAGAATGGTCCAGTGGGCAATCGAACTTAGTCAGTTTGACATCGAATACCACCCCAGAACAGCCATCAAGGCGCAAGCCCTAGCAGACTTTATTGCCGAGTTCACGCTTCCCGAAGATGACGACGGCAGTGACGAGCTAGAACGATGGACGATTCAGACTGACGGTTCTTCAGCCCAAAAGAGAGGGGGGGTAGGGGTCATCATAAACACCCCCGATGGAGAAAAACTCCGATATGGAGTCCAACTTAAGTTCCCAGCGACCAACAACGAGGCCGAGTACAAAGGGATACTGATGGGACTAAGGAATGGAAAAGCCCTTGGGATTAAGAACCTACTTATTCAGAGCGACTACAAATTGGCAATAGGGCAGATCAGGGATGAGTACGAGGCAAAAGAAGAGAGAATGCAAAAGTACCTCAAGATGACAAAATATTTGGCCCGCGAGTTCGATAAGTTGGACTTCACCCGAATCCCAAGAGACCAGAATATGGCGGCTGATGAGGTTGCGAAAATGGCCTCGTCCGAAGAAGAACCGACAAACGGGGAGTTACTCATGGAGATTCAGAAGCACCTCAGCATCGAAGAATTCCCAATATTTTCCATCCGGAGCACGAATAGTTGGATGGCACCGATCGTGTCATTTCTTCAAGATGGGCATCTCCCTCATGACGCCCTAAAAGCCAAGAAGATCAAAACGAGAGCGGCCAGATTTACGATCCTGAATGATACCTTATACAAAAGGGGCTTCTCCCTGCCCTATTTGAAGTGTGTCAACGAGGAGGAAGCCAAGTACATTCTCCGAGAAGTCCACGAGGGGATTTGTGGAGACCACGCTGGGCTTAGATCTCTGGTAAGCAAAATTATTCGAACAGGATATTTCTGGCCGACCATGCAGATGGACGCTACGGAGCTCGTCAGAAGGTGCAATAAGTGCCAGAGGTTCGGGAACGTCCAGAAGCTGCCAGCAGAAAAGATGACGATGATAACCTCCCCGTGGCCATTCGCACAGTGGGGGATTGATATCGTCGGCCCTCTACCTCAGGGAAAAGGACAGGTAAGGTTCTTGCTCGTTGCCATCGACTACTTCACAAAATGGGTCGAAGCAGAAGCAATAGGGACTATTACAGAGGCGAGGATCCGTAATTTCGTGTGGAAGAACATAATTTGCAGGTTCGGGATTCCACGAACGATTATCTCGGATAATGGTCGTCAGTTCAACAGCCAGGGATTTAGAGACTTTTGCTCGGGACTAGGTATCAGGAACCAGTTCTCGTCCCCTGGACATCCACAAGTGAACGGACAAACGGAAGTAACTAATCGAACACTGCTCAGAATCATCAAAGCCCGGCTAGACGAGGCTAAGGGCGCGTGGCCAGAAGAATTGCCCAATGTCTTGTGGGCCTACAGAACAACAGCAAGAACCCCAACGGGAGAAACGCCTTTCAGGCTCACTTATGGCACTGAGGCGGTAATCCCAGTCGAGGTGGGTATGGCCAGCACCAGGCGAGAAGCATTCTGCGAGGAGAACAATGACAACCAACTTCGGATCAATCTGGATTGCTTAGACGAGGCAAGAGACAAGGCCTCGAACATGGCGATGAAGTACCAACAGAAGATGACTGAATACTATAACAAAAGGGTCAAACTCAAGGTGACTACTGCAACTAAAAACCCCGCCCACGGGAAGCTCGATCCCACATAGGAGGGACCTTACAGAGTCGTGCACTACTCTCGGCAAGGTAGCTATCATTTGGAGACCCTAGACGGACAAAAGCTCCCGCGACCCTGGAACATAGAACACTTGAAGAAGTACCACCAACAGATGTAACCCAAGAATGTACTGATTCCTCAAAATTAATGAAATAATGGTTCAAATAATGTGCTCATACAGGTACCGTTAGTAGAAAATCCCGCAGACCCGCTACCGACAAAAAAAAATGCCTAAGTAATAAGATTCCGCATGGACGGATGTACATTACTAACAAAGGCAAAAACAAAAAAATGCCTAAGTAATAAGATTCCGCATGGACGGATGTACATTACTGATGAAGGCAAATGCCTAAGTAATAAGATTCTGCATGGACAGATGTACATTATTGACGAAGGCAAAAACAAAAAAAAATGCCTAAGTAATAAGATTCCGCATGGACGGATGTACATTACTGACGAAGGCAAAACAAAAAAAAAAAAACGCATAAGTAATAAGATTCCGCATGGACGGATGTACATTACTGACAAAGGCAAAAACAAAAAGCGCCTAAGTAAAGGAAAATGCTTAAGTAATAACATTCCGACCAGATGAACGTACATTACTGACGGACACGAAGAAATTGACATACAAAAGAACATGTGTAAGTAGATAAGATATTATAAAAGCCTAAAAACCAAAGGCCATTGTTTATACATCAAAAAACCCATAAACACTGGGCTAAAAATACACATAAAAGTTTTTTAGATGTTCTGGAAATTGAGCCTTAAACATATCAGGCACCTCAAACAAAAAAAAAAAAAAAAGAGGAAAAAAGATAGAGAATTTTGCTGATTGATAACAGGTTCAAACGTCTGGGACGACATCGTCTTCAGCTGGGGCATCAAGAGCAGGAGCCTCGACGACTGGGACATCAACAGCAGGGAGGTCTCCAGGAGCATCATCAGCCGCAGCTTGGGCAGCCTCGTCAGCAGAGATCTCCCTATCCACTTCCTCCATGTCCAGCGTCTCCAGGTCAATCCCAAAAGGGTGCTTGATGCAGTACCTCCTCAAAAGCTTGAACCCTTTAAAATACCAGCTAAAGAGCACAGAGTTGTACTCCTCAGTCTGCTGGAAGCCCTCGATGGCCCTAGAAGCGATGACCTTAATCTTTTCTTTCGCGGCTATGAGCTGCTCGTCCTTTTCTAGAACCAGCTGCTGCTCGATCTTAAGGTCGTCACCCAGCTTTTTGACCTCTTCCCGGGAGTGGTGAACGTCCTCCATCGCGGCTATCAGATCCCTTTTCAGCTTCGAATTCTCCATCTCCAGGACCTTAATCCAAGAAAGCGAGGACTCGACCTTGGCTTCCTGAGCCAGATACTTAGTTGAAAGGTGAACAGCCTCCCCCAACACCTAAAAAAAAAAAAAAAGGGGGAAAAAAGACACGCGAAGGAATTTAATCCTAGCACACCTATGTAAAAAATAAATAAATAAATAAGGCATACATATATACGTCACCTAAAAACAAGCAGGTTACCTGGACGAGCTTATGGAGGTGACGACGCATCAACTCAGTTGGGGTCAAACCCGAGAACACCTTTAGGTCTTTTGCGGTCACGACCCCATGAGCTCGGTCCGTCGCCAGCTTCTTGTCGTCCCAAATGGTAGACGAGCAAGCAGCCTCCTTCCCCTTATCGGATGTACGAGGCCTCTTCGAAGCAGGTGTTGGGATCTCTTCAACCGAGGTGGCCGGAGAAGCCGTCCTCGTCGTCTCCGTGCCGGAAATCACAGGGGTGGCCGAGGCTAGCGGAGTGACAGAAGAAACTTTCCCCTTAACACGGACCACCTTCTTCCCAAGGTTGGACAAAGGTTCGTCCTTCTTTGACCGCATCTTCTTGTACATGCCCTTGTTGAATTTAGTCGTCATCTCTGCGAAAGAGGAAAATATTTATAATAAAAAAAACAAAAAACAAAACAAAACAAAAAGGGAGAAAGTCAAATGAGTACGGCTACAGGAGCGAGTCCGACGAACTCAGATGCTTACTCTTCTTTCCCTCAATATCAAGGCTCCGCAGGACGAAGGAGGACGAATCAAGGCCGAGGTTATAAAAAGCAAGTGTCCGTGGATCTACTAAGTCGTCCCAATTTTCAATGGTCTGGGAATACACGATGGCCGCCTCAACGCGCTCCTTGTACCTGCTTTTCAGCTTTGGCCTCCTTTTAACTGCACAGGAATGAGAAAAGTTAGTGACGGTAACATCAGGCACCCAAGAAAAAAAAAAACAAGAGAGGAGACTGACGCACCTATAGCCGGGGTTCCCCACCGACGAAGCAACCTGGGGATCTCACCCCAGTCCTGGCTAGAGGGGGTCTCAAAATCGTCCTTAGACACAAACACGAATTTGGACTTCCAGTACCTGAAAGACGAGGGTAAGCCCTTGACGATCCTGGTTCTTCTCTCCCAAGGTACTAACTCATAATACCCGTACTCTTTGGACTCTTTTAAATGATATAAATAGACAAGCTCGTTTACCTTGATCATATCCCCGTTAGCAGCCAACCATATTTCCATACAGTTGACCACTATCCTCTTTGAATTGGGCATAAGCTGCCCAGGGGCAATCCCCAAATAGGCTAAGAGCTCCATCACAAACGGATGGACGGGAAGCCTAAGCCCGCAAGTAAAAGCGGCCTCATAGAAGCACACTTCACCTGGAAAAAACTAACAAGCCCTATCCTCGTCAGTAGGCCGACGAACGCGAACCCGCTTTGGAAACTGAAACCTATCTCTAAACCTACCCACGGCGTCAGAATCTAACCCGCACGGCTCCACAAGGGCATGAAAAGCCCTAACCTCTCTAAAAGTCGACATGGCTGTGTCCCCCTCCGTAGGGTCGCCACTAGACGACAACCCAGTCTCGAGGTCACTAGACCTAACTTCAGACATCGACTGTGGCTCCCTCACCAAACCTTCGAACCAATCAACCGACTCTTGGAGCAATGGAAACAAGTCACCTAAAACAACGCCTAAGCTGCTACCCTCAAAGACAAAACCCCCCAAATTGGGAGAAACGCCTAAAGACCCCCCTAAGCGAGCGAAGATAAAGGAAATCAAAGGACAAGCTTCTCTAACCTTTAAATTACTAACCATGGACTTCCAGGCAAACAGGAAAGTACTAAAATCGCCACAAAAAGAAAATAGGAAAACAAAAAAAACACAGAAAAAACCAAGAAACAGAAACCGAAAGGAAATCAAATATTTGCAAAGAGAAAAAGAAAAAGGAAGAAGAAGAAAAAGCTTACCTCAAAGAAGAGAAGTGAGAAGCGCAGCGACCAAACACGCACCAACTCAGAAAGAAGTGAAGAAATAGATGAAGAAGATGCTCAAAGGGATAAACTGAAATTTGGGAGAAAATGAAAGGTAAAGAAGGAAAAGAGGAGTTTAAAAACCAAAAGGAGGAAAAACCGAAAATTGGCAGGAAACCCAAGGGTCACATGGGCATAGGCCTTCTCCAACCACATCGTGCCACGTGGCCACGACCCACGTAACGCCGCCACTATGCATTCAATGCGGCACAAAATCCCAAAGGTCAAAAAAAAAAAAAGGAGGAAAAACTTTTCGTCTCCTACGGCCGTCAGGAAACTCACCGACGACCATGGAACCCGGGGGGCAGCTGATGGGACTGACGAAGTTGAATACAGACGAGTCCGCCTCTATAGACGAACCTGACCGACCGTCCGCGTCGTTGACGAGAACATTAAGGCCATCCAATGCTGCCAATAATATCCCGGACCGTTACAGGACCAGCTGGACGAACCAGCGGGACACATTAAAACCCATTACTCCGCCAAAGACGTTACCAGGGGAGACATTAATACCCCAACGGCTATAATCTACAAAGGTATATAAAGTCCTCACAACACCAATACAAGGTAGACACAGCATCACAACATATACTAAGTTATTTTTGATATTTTGACTGTTGCCTTCTTTCACAGTGACTTTGGCATCGGAGGTGTTGTGGCAGGCACCACACCGGTGACCACTCAATAAGTTCTTGAATCCATAGGTTCGTCAGAGTATAACCAGGAACCGTCTGGACGAATCCCAGAGAAACCGACAAGATTTTGCTTCATCAAAAACTAAACAAGAAAATAGACACAAAGTCTAATCTAGAAGCAAAAAATAAACAAGAGAAAAAGAAAAAAAAATGCAAACCTACTAAACACAACTGGGATCAATCTTGATAAACAAGATCATCCAAGAGGACTTCTTCAACTTCTGGAAAAATGGTTTCAAACATTGGCTATTAACTTTAAACATATCACCATCTTTAGTATTCTCAATCTCAATAGCACCATGGAAATAAACAGTGCAAATTATGAATGGACCAGTCCTTCGAGATCGTAACTTGCCTGGGAAGAGATGCAAACAAGAATTATAAAGAAAAAATTTCTGACTAGGTTCAAATGATTTTCTCAAGATGTTTTTATCATGAACCCTTTTCATTCAATCCTTATATGATTTGGCACAATTTTATGCGTCATTGCGAATTTCCTCTAACTCATTAATTTGGAGTTTCCTTTCAGCACCTGCTTTGTCAAGATCAAAATTGAATTGCTTAATAGCCCAATAAGCTCTATGCTCTAACTCAACAGGAAGGTCACAAGCCTTACCATACACAATTTGATAGGGAGACATTCCAATGGGAGTCTTAAATGCTATACAGTATGCCTACAATGCATCATTGAGTCTTAAAAACTAATCTTTTAGAGTAGGATTAATTGTTTTCTCCAATATTCTCTTGATTTCCCTATTAGATATCTCTACTTGACCACTTGTCTGTGGGTGGTAAAGTGTTGCAACCTTATGAGTGATACCATATTTCTTCATTAGTTGCTCAAAAACTCTATTGCAAAAGTGCTTTCCTCCATCACTAATAATGGCACGTGGTGTACCAAACCATGCAAACACATTCTCTCTCAAAAACTTGACTATAACCTTGTGATCATTAGTTCTACATGCAATGGCCTCAACCCACTTAGAAACATAATCAACAGCAACAAGGATGTATAAGTTACCAAAAGAATTAAGAAAAGGACCCATGAAATACTCATAGGGTTCAATGGCATCATATTTCTCAACAATCAAATACCTCAACAATCAAACATCAAATACCTCAACAATCAAAATAGGGTTCAATGGCATCATATTTCTCTTTCCTATACTCCCCAACTTTTGGCATCTCTCACAGGCAGAACAATATGCATGGGAATCACGAAAAATGGAAGGCCAATAGAATACTCATTGCAAAATCTTAGCAACGGTCTTTCTTGAACTAAAGTGGCCTCCACAAGCATGATCATGACAAAAGGATATAACATTTTGTTGGTCACTCTCAGATATGCATCTCTTAATTATTTGATCATAACAGTACTTAAACAAGTATGGATCATCCCAAAAGAAATGCTTAACCACAGCCAGAAATTTAGACCTGTCTTGTTTAGTCCAATGCGAAGGCATTTGATTAGTGACAAGATAGTTTGCAATATCAGCATACCAAGGTCTCTGGGATACATGCAGCAACTGCTCATCAGGGGAAGATTCAAGAATAGGTAAACTTTCATCAGTGTGCTCAACGATTAACCTAGATAGATGATCATTTACTACATTTTCAGTTTCCTTCTTGTCCTGAATCTCAAGATGAAATTCTTGTAACAATAAAATCCATCGGATAAGTCGAGCTTTAGCATCTTTTTTGGAGAAAAGATACTTCAGTGCAGCATGATTCGAATAAATTAAGACCTTAGGCCCCAACAAATAGGACCTAAATTTATCCAAGGCAAAAACAATTGCAAACAACTCCTTTTCTATTGTAAAGTAGTTCATTTGAGCATCATTTAGAGTCTTACTAGCATAATAAATCACATGGGGAACCTTTCCAACCCACTGTCCTAAAACAGCACCAATTGCATAATCAGAGGCATCACACATAATCTCAAAAGGCACTCTCCAATTAGGTGGTTGAATGATAGGTGCAGAAGTCAATTCAATTTTTAGTCTCTTAAATGCATGGAGACACTCATCATCATATACAAACGGGGCATCTTTGGCAAGTGAGTTGCATAAGGGCCTTGAGATTTTACTAAAATCCTTGATGAACCTTTGATAGAATCCTGCATGACCCACATGATCTGATTTCCTTAACAGATTGAGGAGGTGGAAGGTTAGAAATCAAATCTATTTTGGCCTTATTAACCTCAATACCACTTTCTCATATGACATGCCCAAGAACAATTCCCTTTCTCACCATAAAATGACATTTCTCCCAATTAAGAACAAAATTTTTCTCCTTACACCGCACTAACACCAAAGATAGGTGATGAAAACATTCTTCAAAAGAGGACCCAAATACTGAAAAGTCATCCATAAATACCTTCAAAAATCGTCCCACCATATCAGGAAAAAAAATACTAATCATGCAACTTTGAAATGTACCAAAAGCATTACATAAACCAAATGGCATGCGATGGTAGGCAAATGTCCCAAAGGGGCAGGTGAAGGTAGTCTTTTCTTGATCTTATGGTGCAATGGGAATTTGATTATATCCAGAATATCCATTAAGAAAACAATAATAAGCATGACCAGCTAACCTTTCCAACATTTGGTCTATAAAAGGAAGAGAAAAGTGATCTTTTCTTGTCATGGCATTTAACTTATGATAATCAATGCATACTTTCCATCCCGTTTGCACACGAGTTGGGACTAATGGATCATCCTCATTCTTGACAACTGTTATGCCAGGTTTCTTTGGTACAACTTGAACTAGACTCACCCAATTACTATCAGAAATTGGGTAAATAATACTCACATCCAAAAGCTTCAAAACTTCAGCTCTCACTACCTCTCACATAATAAGGTTTAGACGTCTCTACGGTTCACGTGAAGTTTTAGCATTCTCTTCCAAGTGAATTCTATGCATAACCACAGGTGGACTAATACCTTTGATATCAGCAATTGACCAATTCATAGCTTCCTTATGCTCTTGAAGTACACTTATCAATTGGTGTTCCCTAAGGTCATCCAAATCTGAAGCTATAATGACAGGTAAGGTCTTGGAAGAACCTAAAAAGTCATACTTAAGTGTGTCAAGTAATGGATTCAACTCCAACTTTGGTGGTTCCTCAGCAGATGAGGGTGGGGATGAAGAACGTGGAAGAGGGATCACTTTTGGTTGCCAACTATCAGTACTTAAGAGAGGAACAGAATCTAACAATGCATTGACTTCTTCAATTGAGTGTTCAATATCAAAATTGCAACCAAAAAGATTTAGGCAAGCCTTTAGAGGATCCTCATAACTCGATTGTAGGAAAGTATCATGGACTAGACTCTCAATCATGTCAACCTCATAGATTTCCTCATTGTCTAGCACTTGTTTACTTATGTGGAAGATATTAAGCTCAACGGTCATATTCCCAAAAGAAATCTTCATTACACCACTCCAACAATTGATCAAAGCATTGGATGTGGCTAAGAAAGGGCGACCCAAAATGACATGGATTTGTGTACTGGCATTTAGAGCAGGCTCAGTGTCTAACACAACAAAATCAATAGGAAAATAGAATGCATCCACCTTGATTAGCACATCCTCAACAATACCACTAGGGATTTTCACAGACCTATCAGCTAATTGAAGTGTCATGGTTGTTGGTTTTAACTCCCCCAAATCTAGCTGTAAGTATACTGAATATGGCAATAAGTTCACACTTGCCCTCAAATCTAGCAAAGCTCGCTCAATGAGATGATCGCCAATCTTGCATGAAATTGTAGGCGATCGTGGATCCTTACATTTCACTGGATATTTATTCTAAAAAATTAAACTGACTTGCTCGGTTAAAAATGGCTTTTTAGGGACATTGGTCTTTCTCTTCATTGTCACAAGATCTTTTAGAAACTTGGCATAAGTAGGAACTTGCTGAATTGCATCAAGAAATGGAATGTTTATTTGCACCTACTTAAAAACCACTAAAATGTCTCCAAATTGTGCACTTTTTGAGGACTGATTAACCTTTGAGGAAATGGAGCTTTAGGAACAAACCTCTTATCAAGGGGAGAACTAAGATCCTGAATTGGAATGGTGAGTGGGTTGTCCTTCTTTTATCCATGATCATCATGTGAACTATGAGTTCCTTATTCCTTTAACACAATATTTTCATCATCCTCCACTTCTGGCATTTTCACTTGATTATCAACTTGCTTACTAGACCTAAGGGTAGTAATAGACTGAACATGTTCTTGTCCATGAGTAGAACTAGAAGAACCATCGATGGCATGCTGTCCTTTTAGGTTAGGTATAGGTTGACTAGGAAACTTTTCTTTTTCCTTCTCTCCAACTTGGGTTGCTAAATGACCAACTTGATTTTCCAACTTTGAAATAGCTTGAGTATTCAAACGGGTGGAACTTTTCATCTCTTTAATGGCTTGGCTAGTTGGTTGCATGAAAGTTTTGAGAGACTCCTCCAAAGATGATAGTTGTCTTGGTGGTGCTACAAACTAAGGAGTTGATTGAGGAATGGGAGGATATGCTTGAGTAGGTGGATGAAATTGACTTTGTTGATGCACTTGTTGTCCACCTACATTTGTGGGAGGCTGATTTTGCCTCCATGAGAAATTAGGATGGTTCTTCCAGTTTGGATTGTATGTCTCTGAAAATGGACTAGCAAATGGTTTTCCATAATTATTTAGTGCATTTGCTTGCTCAGTATAAAAATCAGGGTACCCAACTGCGAAATGACACATTTGTGTTGTATGCATAGGACTTGCACAAATAGAGCATGTTTCACTTTGAACTTGATTGACAGAATTCATCCCTCTACCTAAAACTAAAGCTTCAACCTTACGAGTGAGATTGTCCAACCTAGCTTTTATGTCTAAATCTTCACTGACTTCATACAATCCTCCTTTCTTAATTGCAAGGGTAGATCTCTCTTTATGGTTGGAAAAATCCCATTGTTGTGAACTTTCAGAAAAATTCTCAAGAAATTTGTATGCGTCATCATCTACAAGACTCAAAAATCCACCACCATTCATGAACTCAATCATGTTACGATTTTTTTGAGTCAAGCCATTATAAAAAAATTGCACTAGTCTCCATGTTTCAAAACCACGGTGAGGACACTTTAAGATCAAGTCCTTAAATCTCTCCTAACTCTTATAAAATTTCTCTTGTTCATCCTGATAAAAATCTGCAATTTCTCTCCTCAAAGCATTGGTCTTGGCCATTGGGAAAAATTTAGAGAGGAATTTTGTGACCAGCAGTTCCCATGAAGTGATAGGTATAGGTGACAAAGAATTAAGCCATGCTTTTGCCTTATCCTTTAAGGAAAAAGGGAATAAACGCAAGCGAACAGAGTCATCAGTGAAATTCTGGAACTTAAAAGTAGCACAAATCTCAAGAAAATCATTCACATGCATATAAGGATCTTCTCTATCCAATCCATGAAAAGTAGAAAGAAGATGGATTATTTGTGGCTTCAACTCAAAATATGCAATAGTGGTCGCAAGCAATACTATGCAAGATGGAGGGTTGGTGGTTATAGGTGAGAACAACTCCCTAAGAGTTTTTGAATCATCTCCTATTTCTCCCATTGTGGATGAATAATCAAAACTAACAAGATGATTTTCCTTATCACGTATCCAAGTTCTCATACACCAAGCACAAAGAATTTTTTTTCTATTTAAAAATAAATAAATTTTAACTACAACTAGTAGAAGGAAAAATTCAATTAAGACCTAATTTATTTTCCTAACCAAGTCCTCGGTAATGGCACCAAAAACTTGTTGTGAAATTTTAAAGTACTCGCAAATGTATGAACCGTATCGAAGTATAGTTTGACAAAAACGAGGTAGAACCCACAGGGACTTGAATGAACATAGGAAAATTAATCAAATCTTAACCAAATTAATCCTAATCTAGTTTAATAAAAATTGGTTGTTTGCAATTAAATATACTAAGAAAATAATTAAAATTAAGCAAATGGTTGAACTAAGCAAAAGATATAAAGTAATAAAAATATGTAAACAATCAAGGGAAATGAATTAAAGGTTTTGGAATCCGCCTTGTAAGTCATATTAGCATATATTTATGATTATTAATTTTTCCCAACTCACTGCACGATAATCTAGAAATCAATCTTGCTATCATGGAATCAAAAGCATGTTTTTTTTCACTTCTTAAGTATAAAATCAAATCATCAATTGTATCCGTAGCTAAACAAATCACAAGATATATCCAATTCGAAAAATCAAATCATAAATTGTATTCATTGACAAACAAATCACGAGCGATATCCAATTTTATAATCAATAATTAATAAACCAAGTATTCAACTAATTAAGATAAATCCTAAATCATGAGAAAAACATGATTGAACTCATATCTAGAATCTCATCGTGGTTAATTGATATGAAGCAAGAACAATTTAAATCATTAAAGAACAACTATTGTGGGAAAAATCAAATCACATTAATATTACTGATAATCCTTAACAAGGTTTCATCCTTAACCCTAATTAATATAAATTTAGCTACTCATAGTAATTGAAAGAAAACACAAAAATAAAATACTAAACATTAAACTAGACAAATAAATAAAACTAACTGTCATGGAAGAAAACAAAAGAGATAGCCACAGCCGCAAGTCTCTATATGTTCAGCCCTCAGCCCTCCTCTTAAACAAACTAACCTAAAGCATTATATAAGAGAAATCACTCCTAATACAATTCGGACTAGCCTCCCTTTCTGTTGCGTTATTTTGCTCATTTATAATCACATAACACATGCGGCTGACCTAAGGCTTTTCTTTACAAAGACCAAAACCGAAGTGGCCCAATAGAAATTCCTTGTTTGTTTCTTGTATGTCGGTGAAGTTATAGGGAATTGTTGGACTAGAGAAAGTCCACAAACCTGCAAACTTCTTGTCTTTACTTTTCCTTATCTGACAGTTCACGCCTTCCAGCCTTGCAAATTACAATTCTCTACAAGTTGGCTTCTTGAATCAATTGGCCCCACCTTGTTGTTTCAGCATAGTCAATTACACTTCACTTGCTCTGCTTCTTCTTCATTTTTCTTGTCTTCCACTAACTCTTGTAAACAGCAAAGCTTTTATAACCTTTAAAACAAAGATAGATTATAATTAGTCACAAATTAATCTTAAAAATGAGGTAAAATATGCAAATATGCGGGTACTTATTATATAAATTCCATGCACATTAATAACATTATATTCTTGTATACTATCTTTATATATAATGTAATAAGATAATATCTAAGAAATCAAAGAGAAGAAAAAAGATAACAACTTAAAAACATAACTTAATCACATCAACTCAAAGTAGGATTTCAAATAATACAAAAATTATCAATTTAAAGTAGAAATACAAGAAAAATAATAAAAGTCCAAAAAAAATTTGAAAGACAAAAGTAATCTTATGTGTGTGGGAAGGAAAACTATGTATAGAATGAAATTGAGAATTGTAAATTTATAGTAAGAGGGGGAATAAGAAAAGCAAAAAATAAAAGAAGATAAAGGGATTAAAGAAAAGTGATATTAAGATAGATAGCAGTGAAAAGATGAAAAGATAAAAGTGAAGGGAAAAGTTGGTGAAAGTATAGCATTAAGTTGGGAAATTAATAAGAGGAAAAAAAAAAAGAGTTAAAAAGAAGAAGAAGAGAGAGAACGTTGGAAATGGGTGGATAATGTGGTTACTGATGTGGCTCAACAGGAGCATAATAAGAATAAATGCTACACTTTAACTTTTAAATATATATAAATATAGATGGGGTTAGTATTTATTGGGTTAGAACTCGAGTTTATTAAACTCGAGTTCCACACTGTTTATTTATTTATTAATTCACGTCAGACAACTACTAATTGGAACCAAAGTTTGCTAAACTCGATTTTGGGTTGGAACTCGAGTTTAGCAAACTCGAGTTTCGAAAACAGTCTACATAACTAAATAACTTCAAACACATGCTATTCACCTAATTTTTTTTTTTTTTTAAAGATACTATTCAGCAAATTTTGCCGTGGGTGGGGGGTTCCCTTTAACCCAAGGACAAGGGGCACGCTAAAAATTGACTCCGCGGTGGAAAAACTTTGGCTAATCACATCCACCTTAACCAATTACAATATACATTTAACTACTTTAATACCCAAACTCGGTTACAGAAGAGGAAGAAATAAGGAGGCTTCCTCCCTCACCAGTCAACACACAAACAGGAGAGGACCCGGCAGAGAAAGCAAAGCTAAAGAAAGAATTTTGAGGCATCCATTAATCTCCAAGATGACTTGACTTGTGGACTTTTAAATTATGATATTTAACCTCAATTAATCTCTCTTTCTTTCCCACATGTCGGTGCTCTTTGTCTTATGATCCATTTGTCGTCCTTTTCCACAACGCGGTTACTACTTTTTTTTGCTACACATTAGAAAAGAAATGAAAAATAGAATTCTGGTTTTCTCTGCATGAGCACGGGCTTTCCAAGACTATGAAAAATATATATCTTTACAACTTTAATTACAACTGCAATGCATATTCAGAAAAAAAAAAAAAAAAAAAAAATACAACTCTAATCCACATGGAGGTTCGTCGGCAACGTACACATATATATGCATGATTTATTTATCTTGTCAATTTTCTCTGTCTTATTTATTGATTTTTTTTTTTGGCATTCAATTTAATTATTATATATATAATTTTTTTTTGTTAGTTTAACACTTTAATTTATTCTTAAAAATATTTTTGCACATCCTGACTTAAATCTTCCACATCTTATAAGTATTTCCGATTATAAGAATAAAGAGTAAGTATTTGTGAATCACAAGTGTCACTCTTTATTATAAATTTATATTATATATGTGTAAGTGTGTTTAATATTGACTATGTGCATTACTTTTTGTTATAATATTATTTGTGTGAATTATGACATGTGTGGATGTGTATGTATAGTATAAATATAATATAACTTTATATAATTTAGTAATTAGGAAACAGAGAGTGTTTGTTACATGTGTGTATATTGTTATCATATAATAACTTTTTCTTATAAAGTTATTAAAATTCAAGAAAAAATCTGTAAATTTAGTGATTGTTCGAGCATTTGATTGGTTAAGTAGACACGTAGTATATAATTTTATGTATGAATGAGTGTAGTCGTGTGTGTCAATAATTAATACATTTTTTAATAACCCTCTTAAACAAAATTTCTGAAGCCGCCTCTATTTCAGTTATTTTAATTGATAAAATTTATTGTTGTCGAACAATTAAAAGATCTAAATTCCATCTACACCTTGTTTTAGGGTTTGAACTCTACTTAACACCAAAAATTAAATAGTGTATTAACCTGATAATAAATAGTAATCATGATAGAGTGAAAGTAATAGATTGAATTTTTATCATATTTAAAAAAAATTAAAAATACCTTTAGAAAAGTCAACATTAAATCAAAAAATGAATTCAAACCCAAAAAAGAAGGAATGAATATATCACTGTACCACGCCACCATTATTATCTCTATTAATATTTATAATTAGAATATAATTTTTTTTTGTATTTCTTAAAGTAATTAAATTAGCTAATTGAAAATGATTTAACAATAAAATAAATTAATATCATTAATGTAAAAATTGAGAAATTTAAATTTGTCCATCAAATTTGGTCCCACTAACACAACCTCAAAAAATATATATATATATTCTCAACAACAAAAAATTAAAAAGCTTTAACTTGAAAATGTTATTTTCTTTTTATAAAAATAAAAATGACGTGTTTGAAGAAACTAAATATTGTTATTTTTATTATTATAAGAGCATTCTTATCAAGATGGGTAAATCCTATAATTGCTAAAATTTAACATATAAAATGCTATAAATATTAAAAAGCATGCTCCATCAATACTCTCAAATCTTATTTATTTTGCAATCCAGCTACAGTGGACTGCTATGTCTAGCAGCCCACTGTAGCAAGATTGTAAAACAAAAAATCATTTTATATTCTTTCTTTTCTTCTTTCTCCAGACTTTCTTTTCTCTCTCCGTCTCTGCTTCTTGCTCCCATTTCTCTGCTCTCTCGCTCCCTCCGCTTGACGTCTCTGCCTCCCTCTCCGACGAAACCCAGGTCGAAGCATCAAGCCAAGCCGATCTCTATCGAAGTGGTTTTTTTTTTTTTTTTTTTTTTAAAGTTTGTGATTTGATGTTAGATTCAGTAGTGGTTGTGTGGGTTATGGATTTGGCATTTTGGGTTGTGGTCTGATGTGCTCCGGCGATTTTGTGGGTCTGGGTTTGTGGATCTAAATTTGTGGATCATCGATGTGACCGGCGTGGATCGTCGAGTTGACCGGCGTGGATTGTCGACTTGATCGGTCTCATCGGCGTGGGTCATCGAGAGGGAGAGAGGGAGAGACAGCGAGATCGAGAGGGAGAGAGGGAGACTATGAGACCAGAGAAAGAGAGGATGAAGAAAATAAAAACAAAAAAGGAATAAAAAATTATAAAGAAATAATATTTAAATGAAGTTGTAAAAAAAATAGAAGTTTTGATGTTTGGTATATTGTAAAATGAAGTGTTAAAATTGAAAAAGTAGTGTTTTAAGATGGTAAATGCTAAATTTTTTACAATGCTTGATAAGAATGCTCTAACTAGCTTCTAGTTTAAAGTTGATATCACATATGTTTAAAGTTAGTCTTAATGGTGGGTTAGAATTGAATCTCATCAAAGAACCTAGACCATTTCGCATATGTCGAACAGCTAGTCTTGATTGCACGTCTCATAAGCATTGTATATGCATAATGATATATTTGGGTAGCAAAATAGTAGATGGATAGCAGCCACAAAAGGAGAAGGAAACAAATTACTAGGTGTAGCACTAGCGGGGGAACTTCAAATGGTATTAAGAGTATGTTTAGATACTACTTATTTTATTAAAAATTGAAAAAAAAAATAATAATAAAATTATTGTTCACGCATGAATTACTGTTTATTTGCCTATTTACATGCGCATCAGCGCTATCCAAACGCTGCCTAAGTATATGTTTGGATTCAGCATTTGCGTCTACACGTTTCCTCTTTTTTTTTTTTTTGGATGCATGCATTTTAGGAAACATAGAGCACTGTTCAATGGGTCTCATGCACTGTTCATAGGACCCACAAATATTTTATTAAAAAAAATTAAAAATAAGTCCCAAGATATATTTCACATATAAAAATTATTTTTAATTATTTTGTTACAGTTCAGTAAAGGTAAGAAGAGAATGCTCAGCGTCTTGTACAAGTTAATTTCATATATATAACTTCAGCTGGCATGAAAAAGCAAAAGTAGTACATGATTGATTTGAAAGCGAGGTCTTTGTCGTCAATGGACGTAAACAACAAATCTTTATAGATTATAAATGTTACAACAATAATATATGAGAGGTGTTACGTCCACAACATTTTTACAATATTTTTACAACAAATCATAGGTGGTTAGTTGTTATTGGTTCAAATTTGAACCTAACACTAAGATTACTTTTTTGCCCCAACAATAACAACCAGTAACATCCTGTCACTTAAGATTTGTTGTAAAAATGTTGTAAAAATGTTGTGAACATATCATTTCTCATAATATATTATTGCCACTCAACTTTACAAAACCGAGTCCCGGCCCCATTCATTCATTCATTCATTAATTCATCAAAAAAAAAAAAAAAAAAGTACCCATTCATTAGTCTCTTTCTGTCAAAAGAAAAGCTGCACCTTCATCCTCTTCATACAAGTCCTGCACACGTACAATACAAACCTCAAGGAACACCAATTAAGTCTTTGAAGTAGAAGATGCCAAGGCAAGCTCAAAATTCAAGAATCAGTTTGACACTCATTAAGCTCCTTCTTCTTCTATGCATGGTAGTAATCGAAGTCAAAGCACAAGTAGGGTATCTTGCTGGTGATGAATGTAAGAAGACTCTTCTTCTTTCATTTTCTCGTTTCTATAGCAGTAAATTGAGGCTATATATACTGTATTAATATTGACGAAAAGGCATGTCTATATAATGCACTAATGGTCTCAAATTAGTGCAAGTTATTTAAGCGCCGGAGCATGATCAGTTTTTTTTTTTTTTTAAAGATAATTTCAACTTATGACGTCCGCTCTTTATAATATCTCTTTATCATTAGACTAATACACCAACCAAGATTCCATCTGTCAGAAATACTGAATTCAATAGTATTGTATTTCACACAGAAATAATATACTTGAGTGTCTTTATATAGGAGGCATATGAGTGCTGTACAAGTAAATATGAGTGCAGTATAAGTAGTACAATATGTGTTATACAAGTAAGTGACCTAGTTGGGCCAAGCCCACAATACTATACGTTAACAGGCCCCCTCAAACTCAAGGTGGATGTGAGACCAGCTTGAGGTTGTCAACCAAATCACGAAGGCGTCCCTTAGGATGGGACTTGGTGAAGATGTCTGCAAGTTGATCTTTGGAGGAGACGGAGAAGAGCTTGAGAGCACATTGAACAAGATGATAACGGATAAAATGACAATCAATCTCAATATGTTTAGTCCGTTCATAGAAGACATCATTGTGAGCAATGTGAATGACACTCTGATTATCACAATAAAGAGGAGTAGCAGAGGATGTAGACACACCTAAGTCTGTAAGAAGCCATCGTAACCAAAGAAGCTCAGATGTGGTATCAGCAAGAGCACGATATTCTGCTTCAGTACTGGAGCAGGTCACAAAGGTTTGTTTCTTACTTCGCCAAGAAATCAAGGAAGAGCCAAGAAGAAAACAATAGTCAGTGGTGGACCTACGATCAGTGGGATCTCTTGCCCAATCAGCATCAGAGAATGCACGGAGTACAAGAGGAGATTGAACTGAGTAGAAAAGGCCATGGAAGAGAGTGCCCTTCAAGTATCGAAGAATGCGCAGAACAGCAGCATAGTGAGTCGATCGTGGAGCAGACAAATACTGGCTGACCTGATGAACAGCATAGGAAATGACTGGACGAGTAACTGTGAGATAGACTAGGCTGCCAACCAATCATCTATAAAGAGAAGGATTAGACAATGGTTTCCCCCCCGAGGAAGTCAGATGCTCATTAAGCTCAATTGGGGTGTCAACAGTCTTGCTGTCAGTGAGTCCAGCACGAGACAAAAGATCAGAAGCACACTTGGCTTGAGTAATATAAATACCATCTGAGGAACGAGTGATTTCAAGACCCAAGAAATAGCTAAGGTGGCCAAGATCTTTCATCTCAAACTGTTGACTGAGAAAATCCTTGAGTTCTTGTATGCCACTAAGGTCATCACCAGTTATGATCATATCATCCACATAGAGGAGAAGTAGAATGGTGCCTTTATCAGTACGACGAAGAAATAAGGCAGCATCATAAGGACTGGCAGTGTAACCCAAGCGAAAGATAGTAGAGCTAAATTTTGCAAACCAAGCTCGAGGAGCTTGTTTAAGACCATACAATGCTCGTCGAAGGTGGCAAACCTTGTTGGAGTCAATGGAGAGACCTAGAGGAGGTTGCATGTAAACTTATTCACTCAAGTCCCCATTAAGGAATGCATTTTTAACATCCATCTGAAAAAGATCCCATTTTCTAGTAGCAGCAACGGCTAGGAGGGCACGAACAGATGAGATGCGAGCAACTGAAGCAAAGGTCTCTTCATAATCAATCCCATACTCCTGTGTAAAACCTTTTGCAACAAGACGAGCCTTATAGCGCTCAATGGACCCATCTGAGCGAGTCTTAATCTTGTAGATCCACTTGCAACCAACCACAGACTGTCCAGGAGGGAGAGTAACTAAGTCCCAAGTATGGTTTTTGGTTAATGCATCAAGTTCCTCTTTCATTGCAATCTGCCATAAAGGGACAGTGGAGGCCTCACGATAGGTTTGAGGCTCGTGGAGTGTAGCAAGTGCAGTGTAACAATGATAATCAAGTAAATGTGTAGGAATGGATCTTACCCGGGTTGAGTGACGAGGTGGAAGGTCTTGTGGAGGATCTTCAGGCGGAGCAGGAGCGGGGGACCCAGGCTCGAGTTGGGGTAGCTCGTCATCAATCTGCTCATCTTCTACCTGTCCAGAAGAGACATTAAAAGAATCTGGTGTTTGAATAGAGAAGTCCAAAGGGGGATCAAGTGGATTTGGAGAAGGAACATGAGACTCCTCTGGAAAGACATCAAGTACAGATGAGGTAGTGAGGGAAGAACGAAAATGAGAAAGTTCAACAAACAAGTGGTGTTCCCAGGAGACAACATTACGAGAAACACGAAGGCGATGAGAGACAGGATCATAACATCGATACCCCTTTTGTGTTTCGCCATAACCAAGGAAACATCAAAGTCTAGATTGAGGCTCAAGTTTGTTGTGCTCATGAGGCTGAAGAAGAACAAAACAAGCAGATCCAAAAGAGCGAATGTGATGATAGTCAGGGGGTGACCCAAAGAGGCGCTCATACGGAGTTTGATTATGGATGACAGTGCTTGGAATGCGGTTGATGGTGTGAACAGCATGAAGAGCAGCTTCACCCCAGAATGGAGGAGGAATCTTGGCAGAAAGAAGAAGAGTACGAACAATGTCAAGAATATGACGAAATTTTTGTTCAGCTCGACCATTTTGCTGAGAGGTACCTGGACAAGTTAGATGATGTACAGTGCCATAGGAGTGTAACAGAGCGTAACAGAGCTTGAAAAGCATATTGAGTGTATTCAAGAGCATTATCAGAACAAAATATTTTGATTCTTTTGGAGAATTGGGTTTCAACCATTTTTGCAAAGTTACTGTATATTGGAAAAATTTCAGAACGAGATTTCATAGGGAATATCCAACTGTAACAAGAATAATCATCGATGAAAACAACAAAATATCGACATCCACTAATACTAGCAACAGGTTAAGGTCTCCAAACATCAGAATGAATTAACTCAAAAATACTATTAGAAATAGAATCACTATTATTAAAAGGTAAAGCTGGCTGTTTTCCTAACTGGCATGAAGTACAATCAAAATTGTCTTTGGACACAGAACCTAACAGACCCTTAGAAGCTAACTGTTGTACCCGAGAAGAGGGTGCATGACCAAGACGAGAGTGCCAAAGTGAGAGAGAGGGTAAGGAAGACACCGCAGCGGCAGTAGCAGCAACAGACACCGGAGCAACATGTGGAAGATGAAGATTGTCCACTGGAAACATACGCCCAACTCTAGGGCCGGTCCCAAGCTCTTGCCCCGTCCTCGAATCCTGCACAATACACCCAAAATAGTAAAAAATAAGGCGATAACCTAGTTCAGCTAATTGTCCCACAGAACACAAATTATAGGATAGGTCAGGAACATGGTAGACCCTAGGAACAGAAAGGTTGGAGGTTGAAACAAAACCAAGACTATTCCCATGCATGGTGGAACCATCAGCTATGTGAATATTTAGGGGATGTGGAGCAGGGTCAAGTTTGGAGAATAAGGACGAGTGAGGTGTCATGTGATTGCAACAGGCAGAATCAAAAAGCCAAGTTTAAGACTTACTGGGTAAAACTGAGAGAGCAGTGGAAAGAGATGCATTACCAGCCATACGAACAACTTGAGCTATGATCCCCTGTAGTTCAGAAGGTGAAAGGTTGATAGTGGATCCAGAAGACTGTGACTCAGCTGAAATGGGAGGCATTGGCGGAGTAGACTCAGTGTTAGCAACTGCAGCATTAGATTTGTTGCGACGGTAACAAGTCTCAATAGTGTGGCCAGGGCACTTGCAATAGTTGCAGAACTTTTTATTGGTCTGTCTGCGACGATTGCTGGAGCCAAAAGGATCGCCTGAGTGCTGAGGTTGCTCTATGGATGGAGTAGAAGGAGTAAGGGCCAAAACATTAAGCTTATCCTGGGCTCGAAGAGTTGCAAGGCGAGCTTCTTCTCTTACTAACTCATTCACAGCAGTATCAAGAGAGGGAGGAGGACAACGATTAAGAAGCTGACCTCGAATGGGCTCATAGTCCTTGTGGAGTGACATCAGGAACTCATAGAGACGAAATTCATCTCTAATAGCAGCATATTGTTGAGCATCTTTTGAGCATGCCCAAGTTGGATCAGAAACGTCAATTTGGTCCCAAATGAAGCGAAGTTGATCATAGTAGTCATTGATGGACTACCCCGGTTCTTGCCTGAGTTGATGCAATTCAACCACTAACTGATATTTCATGGATCCGTGAGTGGTAGAGTATCTTTTGGCCAACATATCCCATGCTGATTTCGCATCATCAAAGCTACCCAGCAAATTGGAGATAGAGGGAATGGAAGTGTTTCGAATCCATGTGAGGATCATGTGATTGTGACTATCACATTCAATCATGCGATTGAGAAAGGCAGCATCTTCTTCACTTGCCCCCTTCACAGGAATAGTGATTGCACCAGTGCAATAATGCCAGAGTATGTGACCCTTAAGGAAACTGCGCATAGCTTGAGACCAAGATAAGTAATTCCTAGTCTCCTCCAATACAATATTGATGGGGCGAGGAAGAAAAACATCATTTTTATGCATTTAGAGACACAATATGTAAAATCAGACTGCAAAAATGAAATCTACGCGAAAAACTGAGTAAGGAGAACCTGGATTGCAAAAAGTCAACTCCAGAAAAGTCAACGGTCAAAGTCAATGTTCAACAATGACATGGCGGGTGACATCAGCAGCGAGCTGGAAGATGACGTCAGCGATGACGTGGCAAGATGACATGGCAGGATGACGTGGCTTAGGGCTGACATCAGCAGGAGTAGTCTAGCGCGTGAGGCGAGTGGAGGCGCGTGAGCAGTCGGTTCGCCGCATGGCGGCGCGTGGGTGTGTGACTTTCAGTGCAGAAACTTTGGGCGCCGTGTGAGGGCGTATGGAGGCTCCGATTAGTGTGAGATTTTCACGAATAGGTAGATCGGAGCAAAACGATCTTCGTGGTACCCTCAGAAAATTTATCGAAGCAATATTCACGGCGGTGCCGGAAAAGGCAGTGGTCTTTGCAGTGTTCGAACTCCTCAGCGGCGGCTGCTACAGGTCCGGAATCTGAGGACGATGTCTGGAAGACTCGAAGGTTCAACGGCGAAAGGTTGTGGCAGTTGTTGTGACAGCGGAAGCAATATTAAGAATATAGTTACACCAATAAAAACAAGACTGCTAAAAAAAGGTCAGAGCAATGGCTCTAATACCATGTCAGAAATACTGAATTCAATAGTATTGTATTTCACACAGAAATAATATACATGAGTGCCTTTATATAGGAGGCATATGAGTGCTGTATAAGTAAATATGAGTGCAGTACAAGTAGTACAATGTGTGCTATACAAATAAGTGACCTAGTTGGGCCAAGCCCACAGTACTATACGTTAACACCATTAATTACATGTCCATGAATTAACTTATTACTTGTAAAAAAAATAAGATTAAAAAAAGGGTCAAATAATTGAGAACTTTTTCTTCTGTTAAAAATGGCTTGAATTTTTTTTCTTTTTAAATGGCTAATTAGGGAGATAATGTTATCCCTGAGAACTTACAATTAAGTTGTAAAACCCATAGTATGTTCAAGTTAGCTTAATTGGTAAAGTCTTTAATGGTTGAATAACAGATTTGAGGTTCAATCTCCGCCTACGTTTTTCAATCCAAAAATTGAAACTCTCTCTAAAAAAAAAAAAGTTGTAACACTCTAAATAATAAATATTTTCCTTGCATGTGGATATGAGCTAAGTTTCTATACTCCACAATCCCATCCAGGATAGGATATTTCGAGGTAAAAGGAATTTATAAGAGTATCAACATTGGTGGTAGCAAAAATTTAGTACCACAAAAAGTTACTTTATCTATTTTATTACATCACTGTACAAAACACCCAATATCAATGCTTTTATTTTAGCATTCAACACAATAAAATAATATATCCACTACAATCATCATTAAATAATCTAAGCTACAGTGAAGGACCTAATAAAACTTTTTCTTTTTCTTTTTGTTAACATCTAAGCTATAGTACACATGCAAAGATAACTGTGCACTGTAGTTCAACAACAAAAATTTTTGGCTTTTCCTCCACTAATGCAGCCAAAAATCTTGGCTTTTTCCTCTATTGATGTAGCCCACTTTTGTTATATTTGGTTGGTAAATTTAACATTTTAGCAATTTGTCTCTACTAATACTAATGCTCTAAAACATAGTTGAAGAAGCACAGCTGCAGGGATGGACCCAAAGGGGCCCAAGGCAGCCCGGGCACCCTAGCCCAAACAATTAAAAGAAAAAAAAAATTTTGGGCCCCCTTGGCCCAAAGAAATAAATGATAAAAAAATTATGGTTATATATTTTTTATTTCTAGAGTTGTCTCCCTCTCCCAAAAACTTAGACCTCCTCCATTTTAATCAACTTAGCCCAACTAGTAACTACTCAACTAAAACACTTAACAAAAATAAAACTTCAAAAAAAAAAAAAATCAGCCTAGTATTAGAGTACAAGCATCAAATGTTCTAAATGCTAAATATTTAGTATTTAGAACACCAAATACCAAAAATACTACTGTATGAGACATTTCAAATGCTATATTAAAGTAGCAAAAGTAAGTTTTGATATGTGAAAAAAAAAAAAAAAAATTGTGCAACAGTTGATGCTCTTAATAAACAATATTATTGTGCATTTTTTTGTCGTTGTTGGTAGATGATTACATCTTAATGCATTAAGAAATAATAATTTTGTGTATTTATCTTTATTGATATATTTTTTTAATACCATATGAATACTTATTTGTTTTTTTTTTCCTTATACTTCAGTCCCTAGCTTGAAATCCTAGGTCCACCCCTCCCTGAGTGCAGCTAGTCTAATTTCACCCCTTATTTGGTTCTAAAATATCAGACTCATTGCAATCTTGTAAAAGATGAACAATTGATTTCATGTATCCATTACCCTTGGATGAATAAGATAACTTCTCTCCTTTTTATTTTATTTTTATAATTAATATTTAAAATGTGAAGATTGAAATTGCATTTTGAAAGGGATAAAAACTGTACAAATTTAAGTTAAAGCATGCTAAATAATTTTGAATTCTAGAAATGTATGCTTTATAGTTGATACAATACTTTCATGTGTATCTAGAAAAGGAAAAAAAAACAAAAAGTATAAGTTGCTTGTCATATTCATTAGTATTGTATTTTATTAGTTCTTTTGGGGACATTTGAGAATGTGTCCTGTTAGGTCACAATTTGTGCCCAAACCCAAAAGATACAATTGGGATAGGCTCAAAAAGCCCAATACAATGAATTTGTAAAGACTGAGCTTGAAATCTAGGTTCTAATGATTTTTACTAACAAAGATGATGGGCTCGATTATATCATCATACAAATGTGATAGCTTATATAACAAAAATTGTCCTTGGACTCAAGCCGAGGAGGTTGGATTCTATATTTCTCTTCCTTAAGAAAAGGTTACAAGTATTGATCTTAATGTCTGCAGTGTTTTCTTTCTCCTATCTCCGATTCCCCTTTCCTGAATGTATTCTCCTCCTTTTATATCATCTTTCTTTCTCTTTCCATCCTCCACGTGTGGATCAGATTACTAGTTTGGATACTTGTCCTATTAGCTCATCCTTGAGGTCTTTGGAGATAGCTGTAAGGCTGAAACCTGATGTTCAGGCATCACCTCTCCATTAATGCGGCCAGAGGTTTAGTTGCAGAGCATTTAATGCGGTGATAGCAGCTTTATCTTAGATATTTCATAGCCTTTCTTCCTATCCTGTACACCCACCATGCATGTCCTTACTTACAGGATCTCCTAGAATATTACTTTTGGACGTCAGACAAGTCGAGGATGAACTCTTCCTTGGACCAACTTCTGGAATGACCATGATCAGTCTCCGCCTCTTTATCCATCAACACTGCTGCTTGAGTCGACATTCTCACATCCTCGGACTATTTAGTGTCCTTGGATTGGGCCTCTGGCCCGATTCATAATTGTGGGCCCATTGACCCTACATGTCCTATTCTCAAATGTTTCAAATTTCATCCACAACATTATCGATCTACATGAGTTTCAAGGTGTTTTATGGATAGAAAATAGAATATATATTCACACACTACACCCAACTTATCATAAATTATTAAAATTTATAAATTAAAATATTACAACTTTTTTTTGAGAGAGTTCAACCTATGACGTCTATTTCTGATAATGACTCTTTATCATCAGACCAATACTCTAATAAGTTTTTAGTGTAGACGAGGATTGAACTCCAGGTCTTTTATTCAACCATTAGAGACTCTACTAGTTAAGCTTCATACATATGTGATACATTCACTTGACTTATTGTAGCGCAAAAAAACAAGAAAAGAAAAAAATGAAAGAAAAAAAACTCCCTAATAATCATTTATCAGCACTCCAATCTCCGACCATAATGCCAAAGATAATTTTTCTAATGATTAGTACTATATAATCTTAATTAGATAGACAGTAAATTTACATTTATTTTAAAAAGTATAGGTTGATGGTCTGACTCATAGGATTATAGGAGGCAAAATATACATGATACAAGATATGGATATGTTTCATTCAATTAAAGATTTTAAATGGAAACAAAAAGAAGAAGACGATTTATATGTGAATTACAAACTTAAACAATTAAAAGAACTATCTATGTTAAGTTATTTATTTTATTTATTTATATTCCATTTTTTATTTAGAAACATTTATATTCCAACTTAGTAGCTTGTTTATATAATTTGATAAGATATAATCAAAGATCTATTTATTAACTATTTAGTTAAGAGTTTTGTAGTCTAACTAGTTGACACTTCTCAGTATTTAAAAAAAAAAATTCAGAGATTAAATCTTCACTCTCCAACTATCGAGTTATTAAAATAATAATAATATCTCTAAAATGTACATATGTGTAATATATGATATAATATGTGTATTTTAGTATTTAACTAACTTTTTTCAGCCTTTTGATCCCGCTGAAAGTTATATGAAGTAAAAGACAAGTGTAAAAGTATAGCATTTTGAATGTATTGGTCCAATTAGTTTTTTAAATTTGCATTGAGACTTACATTTTGGGAGCAGAGCAAGCAAAATCGAGTAATGGATCTTAGAAAAATGAAATTTTGAATGGTTGGAAGCAACTTGCAATCTACCGATATACGAGAACAAAATGCTATTGGCGGCTTTGCCTATCTATTCTATTATGACTGGCTTGGGAGTGGTTTATTTAGATAATTGACATGTTAACAATATTTTTACAACAAATCTTAAGTGATAAGATGTTATTAGTTTTAATTTGAATCCATCATATAAATTATTATTTTTGTTCACTAGTAATAACCCATCACTTAAGAATTGTTGTAAAAATATTTTGGATATAACATTTTTAATTTATATATCAACTTTATAATCTTAAATTTGTCTTAACAATTATTTTCAAGGAATTTCTTTTTGAAATTCAATACTAAAAATAAATAAAAAGAGTCAGGTTTTTTTTTTTGTTGAAGTGGAGTCAGGTTTGATACTTCAGTAACGAAAAATTTCGAAATTTGATTGTGAGAAACTATTCTCTATCCCTTATTTGTGTTTGTTTCTAAAAAGAAATGAAAGACGTGGCGTTAATGTGACTGGTTTAGATAACTGGGCTGGCTACACCAATAGGCCCAATTAAAAAGCCCAGTGCAGAATACATATAATACTAAGTCCAAAGCGCCAGATTATCCAAAAAAAAAATTTTGGCGTCTGAGCGGTATAAGGACGGCGGTGAGCCCCCTCAATTACAATCGTACTCTTTTTGTTTGATTAAAATTTCAGAGATTCTACACTGCTTGATGACAATTAGTTTAACCTTACGCAGTTAGAGCCCTTAGTGAAATTGCTGATCAATTGGGAAAGAGATTGGAATTTCAGAGTGGACCCGTGCACTAATAATGCTCTCATCTGCAATTGCAACTTCACTGACGATGGTGTATGCCACGTTGTTCAAATGTACGTACTACTACTGCTTTTTTTTTTTTTTTGCTAAAAAAGTAATAAAAACAAACAATTTTGCTGATTAAAGTTCAGCTTTTTAATCCTTAAAGCAATTGGGGACAAGAAAGATGGGATCAAGTAATACAAACTCATGGATACTTGAAAACCGGTTTGCAAGAGATGGGGTGCCTAAGAGCATTTTGGCCAAAACTTTCAAAAATTTTAACATTTACCATTTCAAAAAGTAATTTTATCAATTTTAATAACTCTATTTATAATACATCTATTTTATTTTTACCATCTGGTTAAAATAATAAAAACAACTTATTAAAATAAAATAAAATTTTCAAAAAAATTTTTTTTTTTAAAGGGAAGAAGAAATAGAAAACATTAAAATAGTATTATTTTTTTTTAGAGCTTGCTGTTTTTTTTTAAGAATGCAACATTCGTTGTAGCTTGCCTTTTAGTGTTTTAGATGCTAAAATAACATTATAACATTTATACCACCTTCTATGCAAATGCTCTTGATAACACTCCTACACACACATATAGGTTCTGGTTATAGTATGCATTGGCATTGTGAAGGTGCTCTAGCTAGAGAGCTAGACATTTGTATTTTGTAGTATTCTAATCTATGCACTTTCACCTAGCTCCAAGTTCGTATTTCAAATGTGAATCAAATGTTTCACATTTGGTTGGATTCTGATTTACTATTGAGCTAGCAAACTTTTTCTTTAGGCATAAATACGTGAAGTTGACTCGCGTTCTAGTGGATTTAAGTTTGAAAATTCAGATTGTTTTTAATTTTTCTCCTGTAAAAATCCTTGTCATACAGATTTCTTAGGGTGCAGGGTCTTGCTGGTATACTTCCACCAGCTCTTGCAAAACTACCCCACCTGAAGATTATGTAAGGAGAGTAACTATTATTTGTTTTATTTCATACCTGAAAATCGGATTAAGTTTCTTTGAAATATTTCCTCTTGATTGTAGTGATCTCAATGCTAACTACCTCAGTAGTAATATACCACAAGAATGGGCTTCTATGCAGTTGGAATATCTGTAAGTGACTTCTGAGTTCAAGTTTAAGTTAGCCAATAAGTGCTCATTCTTACTGATTTAAATGAATTCACTACAGGACCATCTCCACGAACAACTTATCAGGACCAATTCCAACCTACTTGGGAAAATTACCTCACTTAAAATATTGTATGCTCTCTTCGTATCTTTCTTTCTCTCAATCATTTAAACAGTAAAATTGTGTCATTTTTTTTTTAATTTGCTCTAGCTATAATATTTAAGATTATATTCAGGAGCATAGAGAGCAATCAGTTTTCTGGAATTGTTCCCCTTGAGCTTGGAAATTTGGTTAACTTGGAGTACCTGTCAGTGTTTCTTTCTTTTCTTTTATTTAATTTTTCAAATCACATTTGATTGGTCATTTTGGTGACTGCAGCGTTCTTAGTGCTAACAATCTCACAGGAGAGTTGCCAAGCACTCTCACTAATCTAAACAAATTAACAGAATTGTAAGTTGGTGGTATTGATTCCATACTCCATAGGTGTTCTAATAGTAATTTTGGTATTTTCATTGAAAGGTAATCTTTGGGGTTTGTATTTTGTTCAATCTTGTTTCCATTTTGGGTCATGTGCAGTAGAATTAGTAGTAACAACTTCACTGGAAGGATGCCTGACTTTTTTCAAACTTGGAATCAACTTCAGAAATTGTACGGGCTTTTCTTCTACATTGTTTTCTAAATCTCTTTTTTAAGTAAAGGTTTCAGGTGTGATTTCAATCTGTTTGAGCTGTTTTGTTAACAGAGAGATCCAAGCTAGTGGTCTTGAGGGGCCCATTCCTCCTAGCATTTCTGCCTTGAGTAATTTAAATGAGCTGTGAGTTCTGCCTTCTAAGTTAACAGTTCTTGAGTTGCTTAATCTCTAAGATACATTCATGTGATTTGAAATTTATAGTATTTATATCTGAAGAGCCTAACAGTTATTGATGATGCAACTTTATTCAGACAAATTAGTGATTTATTTGGAGAAGGTTCAAAATTTCCATCCTTACTTGGCATGACAAACATGAGCAGATTGTATGTCATTATTTTGTTGTAGACGGTATAAATTAGAATAATACACTATACAGATCAGTTTTCCTTACATCAATTCTGTATGAATTTCAGGTTGTTGAGGAGCTGTAATATCTTTGGACCAATCCCTCCTAATATATCAGATTTGAAACAACTTCAGATTTTGTACTTTTCCTGTCCTTTATCTTTTTCCCTTTTTATTTTTCATCTTTTAAAAATGTGTGAAGTGCAAAGTGCAGATCCCTACAATTGGATAGAACCCAGTTATATGACCCTTACTAGAGCATGATATTAAGTTGTGTTGAAAAAAATGAAAGATTAGGGTGAAGAGAGAACAAAGAGGAGGAAAAAAAAAAAATAAAGAGAGAGAGAGAGTGCAAAGGATTAGGGTTTAATCAATCAGTCCCTAGAATTGAAAAACATAAAAAAAATTCAACCAAAAAAAAGGGGAAAATCACCAAAATAATCAGGGGCTGACAATCAAACTCTGTGGTCATCGAAGTTTGGTGACTGTACCTGTGCTGGTGTCAGTGTTGATGTCATCAACGGATGCTGAAGTCAGCACACTTCTATCATTTGATGATGATCTATAAATGATGCGCGCTTTTACCCATTGCACCAGCTACCATAAGATACCTATGAATGATGCCCACTTTGGTCACTTGTCTGTTTGTGTGGAATTATCTTCACTAGATAAAGATAAGTAATGGAAAAATTCTAATTAAAGTTGTTAATAAAACCTGTTACGATATGCATCTACAATGTTTAATGAACATATTTGGAGTATCTCTAATTAGTTGTTAAAATATTTTATATTTTTTCAAAAAAAAAAAAATTATTCATGCTTTTTTTACTTGTGCATATTTGGTGTTCAGCAGAACAGTCATTTTGTAAACCTTCTTCTCTGCTATGATGACATCTACAATGTTACCTTCTTGCAGAGATCTCAACTTCAACAGATTGGAGGGAAATGTTCCAGATTTAGGTGGTCTAGCAAAGTTGGAGCTCGTGTAAGCTTCACAACCAAACCCTTAATTAGGTTCAATTATAGAGTAAATTCAAACTAACAATTAATAAGGAGCTAAAATATTAACAGATTACAGATACGTAACACAGCTTTGCTTTTGGCCGATGTCCATGGGTTAATGTGCAAGGTCACTACGTATTATTAGCATTTATCTCTATCACAACCCCTAATCACCAAATAAACCTAAGACTAGAATCCTCTCCATCTGCTACATCCTTTTATGTAAACCTAAAAGGACCCTTATATAACCAGGACGTTACAACAGAAAGTAGAGTATGACCTTTTAATATCGTAATGCTATAATAGTTAGCGCTGGCTGCTTCCTTTTATAGTAGTGGATAGCTTGACTTTTTGGTAGTCTAGGCTGTTAAGCCTATTGTGTTCACATTGTACAATTCTTTGTTTTTACTAATATAAATTCTTATTTTGATTCATCCAAAAAATATATATATATATATATATATCTTTATGCTTTAGGTGCTTTACTAATGATATTGTCTTGTTTGCTATATAGGTTTTTGACAAGCAACTTGCTCACTGGGAGTGTTCCAAAGTGGATCAAGAGTAGTACCTAGTATCGGTTTTCCTCCGTAATTCTTGATGAATTTTGCGTAGTGTGGAGAACATAGTTTTTAAAATTGTTTTAACATGATGTTATATACATTACTTTGGACACTGATTTTGAGCTGGCCAGAGAAGCTCGGAGGAAAGAGCTAGAATTGACGCTGGATTAAAATTGACAAACCAGTTGTGTTGTTTTAGGAATAATGCAATATGGAAGATAGCTTAGAATGCTGATTCAGACTACATGTTTCATGCATTCAATCATACCACTAGCAAAGAAAGACTTGAACAATGGCATTGAATGACAGTAAATTAATCAAATTGTAAAAAGGCTATGTTTTCAATGTTGTTGTTTCCAGAATTTTGAAATGATTTCTTTTAACAATTCTTTGTTCATAATAAATTGTCTCTAGTATAAAAAAAATTGATCAAAATGCTCTTAAAAATTACATTTTGTACTTGTTCAAATTTATGTTGAGCTATAATAATTATGTTTTGCTTACAGCAAAATAGATATTTCTTACAATAATTTTTCAGAGAGTTCTGCTCCTGCATCACTTTGACAAGATGATTTGTAAGTATCTGCCTTCTTGAGTGTTATACACTTGCTATCTTTATAACCTTTCCAGTTTTCCAAAACTAACTGTTTTTTTTTTTTTCTAATGCATCAGAAATTTGTTCAAAAGCTCTTCTGGTAGAGACAACTTGTAAGCTTCAAACCTATGAAATTTTAGGGAGAAAGTTTTATTTTATTTATTTCCTTTATCACTTTGATTTTGGATAACTGACACAATTTATCTACTGCACTAATTAAGAGAACTTCTTGAGTGCTTGGGTGAATCTCCATGTTCACAAGGTAATTATTTATATATTCAAATCAAATTATGAGGTACATGCTCCACTTATCTTGTTGGGGCCTCCTCTTTTGGTACTTTATTTCTAAAATGAAAAAAAAGAATTTGGTTAGATAATTCATTTTGCCCAAGACAGCTACATAAATGAATTTTAAAAGACAATGGAAATTTTATTTTTGTTCTATTGTGTTTGCCTGGATTTGATTGTCATTAATGTGGTGCTACTTCTATGTAGATTGGTATTCATTGCATATAAATTGTGGCGGGAAAGAAACCACAGTTGGACACATAAAATATGATGGGGATGAAGACGCAGCTGGTCCAACTAAATATTTTCATATGAAACCTAATTGGGGATTCAGTAACACTAGTCATTTTTGGGATATTAAAATTACCCCAAATGACTATTTAGCAAATAATGTATCCACACTTACAATGGAAAATTCCCAACTATACACAAGTGCACAACCATCTTTCAATCACGTATTATGCCCGCTGCTTAGCGAATGGAAATTATACTGTGAAACTTCACTTTGCAGAGATAGTATTCAGAAGCACTATATCTTCTTACAGTCTTGGGAGGCGGATATTTGATGTGTATATCCAGGTAATCCGTCACATTATTTTTTCTTTATAGGTTATAGTAGAGGATTTGATTGAATTAATTTGCTGCAGGAAAAACTGGCATTGAAAGATTTTAATATTGAAAATGAAGCAACAGGGCTTGATAAAGCAGTCATTAAGAATTTTGCAATTGTTGTTACAAATAAAGTTCTGATGATTCGGTTTCATTGGGCTGGGAAAGGGACAACAGCTACCCCAAACAGAGGGATCTATGGTCCACTTGTGTCAGCTATCTCTGTGGAATCTGGTAAATGAATTGGGGTTTTATAATCTTATTGTTGTCCAGCTTCTTTCATGCTTGGATTTGATTGACATACAATGTAATCATAGCAATTTGGTGGAAGCAGAGCCACATATTTATCTACAGTTAAAATTTAAAAAGATAGACTAAAAACGAGCTTATAGTGCATTTAGATTAAAGACATACAAAGATTTTATCGTCTTCTTTTTATCACCATTCCCCACTAGTTTGTCTTGGAACCATATATTGCAATCTTGCCTTTTATTTTCTGTATTGTGCTACATATATTTCAGAATGCAGAATTTTAATCACTGTTCTTAGCTATTTTTCTTTTTCTGTAGATTTTAGTCCCCCTGTTGATGGCAAGATTGTGGTTGGAGTTGTAGTTTCGGTGCTACTCCTCATTTTTATGATTTTAGGCATTCTTTGGTGGAAGGGCTGTATGGGAGGGAGGATATCAAGGGAAAAAGGTAATCAATTGTGAAATCTTGATATATAAATTATAAAGGACAGTATTCATTTTCTCCAACTATGGTGGGAAATTGGAACAATGTGAAGGAAAATTTTCCAAGATATATTGTTGCAGTTCAATATTTTATTTTATTTTTCTATCTACTTCCATAGATGGATCAGCATTCCAAAGTGCACCATGCAAAGTAATTGAATGATTCCTGGATTATAAGCATATGACTTATCTTGGGATGATGCATGATGATTGGAGTGATTTAGTTCTAATAATGGTAATAATTGAGCTTATGCAACCATGCAAAAAACTCATATCGTTACTATTTTGTAAAATCTGCATAAAATGGATGGCTTGAGCTAACTATAGTTGAGTGAATGTCTAATTATCTGTAAAATATCTTGGCTATTTATTTAGTTTTTCATTCCTAATAAACTTTTTGTGAAGAAATATGAAAAGAAACAATAGAAAATAAGTTGTAACAACTTGGGTTTGAGTTCCATTTCATATATTTGAACACCCTCTCTCTCTCTCTCTCTCTTAAAGCTTCTGTGTGATCAACTGCATAGTGCCTTCTAAAGGCTTTTGCTTGTCTTCTCATTCTTTAAGAAGATACCTAACTACTCAAGAGGCATGCATCTATTTGGTTAAAAATTTGTCTTGTTATACTGTAAAATGTAGCCTAACGTCTAGCCTGATGCCTTTGACAGAGTTAAGAGGATTAGAGCTGCAAACTGGTTTTTTTTCATATAGACAAATAAAAGCTGCCACTAATAACTTCAATGCTGCAAATAAGATCGGGGAAGGTGGTTTTGGATCAGTTTACAAGGTATCTGACAGCTATTTATCTATTATAGAATGTGTGTGTGTGTGTTTCATCTTTTGCCTTGTATTCTCCTCCTGATCCTTGAGATTTTGAGACATATATTATGAAATACATACCTGAAAATATATATTTCTCAATTCCCAATGCAGGGTATTCTATTAGATGGTGCTACAATTGTAGTTAAGCAACTTTCTTCAAAATCAATGCAAGGAAGTCGTGAATTTGTGACTGAAATAGGCATGGTATCTGGTTTACAACATCTGAATATTGTTAGATTGTTTGGATGTTGTATTGAAAGAGAACAATTATTGTTGGTGTATGAGTATATGGAAAACAATAACCTTGCACGTGCCTTGTTTGGTAAGCTAATGTTTTATACCGACAATGCATTTTATGTTCATAATAGAAGAATGATGAGAAAATGCTTTTGATGAATTTTATTGATTGGGTTCTGAACGTCAATTTCAGGTCCTGCAGGTGGACGATTAAAATTGGACTGGCCTGCAAGGCATAAAATATGTGCTGGCATAGCCAGAGGTTTGGCTTTCTTACATGAGGAATCAACACTGAAAATTGTTCATAGAGACATAAAATCTACTAATATATTACTTGATGGTGACCTTAACCCTAAGATCTCTGACTTTGGTTTGGTCAAGCTTTATGAAGAGGAGAATACCCACATCAGCACCTGAATTGCTGGAACCATGTGAGCTACCTTCCTTTATTTTGCTCTCTATTTATTATCATTTGTGTTTTTTTTCCTATTCTTTTCTGTTTCATCACCTCTGCAGATCTTGATTATGGGTTCATGTGAATAGATATATATTGATCTTATGCTCTCTAGTGCTGTGCTGCTGCACAGAATATGGTAGTAATTTTTTCAATGAAGTCTTCGCACATAGACAAGTATGTGAAGTACTATGAGATAAGTATTGGCCAGAGTACATTTGACACTTAATTTGTATGTGTTTGGTATCTACATGTGATACATAACCATGCTCATAGAAACTCTTTGCAGCATGGTTTCACATTGATCAGATAGGGTTCACGCTTTTTTATCTATAAGACAAAGTGACACCCTTTAATTTATAGTGTTGAATATTTTTTATACCACATTACTCATGCAATATAAATTCGTGTCAAGTTTCTTGTAGAAGAGAAAATTTTTGCAATGAAGCATGAAGAAAATATATAAAGTTACCCCTAAACGTTGCTCCTGCTCTGCCTCCATATGCAAGAAAAACTGTTTTACAACATTTCCTTTTTTTTTTTTTTTTAACGTGCTGGCCTAGTTACAACATTCCTTGAGTAAGCTCAAATCTTAACAAAGTACATTTTTTTGGGGAATCTTCCCAATTATCAAAGAACAAATTGTATCAACATAATAAATGATTGGGAAAAGTCTTGATTTTTTTTCTAAATTAGTCTATTTATTGTATACTCTTTTCTAGAAATCATTTTCCACAATGGGGAGTAAGACTCCCTATCAACCATCTCTCCCAAACCTTACAAAAGTGGGAACCTTGTGCACCAGATACAACCTTTCTATTGCGTACTCAAATATAAGATCTTTGTTGTTTGCTCAATTGCATGGCTCCTAGTCCATGTAACTCATGCACTTTGATCTGCTTTACCAAGTTTACAGAGCATAATTTTTCTATTTTAATTTACTTGTTATTATTGCTTTTACAGACTTGTCATAATTTGTAGTACAATGAAGTTAAACTCATTTATGGTGGCTTTGTTAATTGCATGCATAACCATAAATTGGATAAACTGGTGCTTGGAAACTTGACAGATATTGCACTTGATGATTTAGAAGTTCATAGGATCATACTAGCAAACCAATTATCATAGCTTAAATTGACGTATGTTTTGCAAAAGCTATATGGCACCAGAATATGCATTATGGGGGATTTTAACCTATAAAGCAGATGTTTACAGTTTTGGAGTTGTTGCATTGGAAATTATTACTGGAAAGAACAGCATGAAATATAGACCTAACGAGAACTGTGTGTGTCTTCTAGATTGGGCAAATTACATCCTTCTTATGTTCTTTTGAAACTTGTGGCTAAAGCATATTATAGGTAAAGTTTGCTTCTTTTGGAACTTCTCCATTTGACTAGGTCAACCTACTTTATGTCACTTTAGGCTCAAGCCTCATGAAAACATATTTCAGTTGAAAATTGTTTGACTATAGGAGGCAAGAGTTTGGCCAAATAAGAAGTATATCTTTGCTTGCATGTTAAATGTTCAAGTTGCATAACTAATATGTCTTCATTGAAATTAAAGTGATATGCGGATGATATCTTATTATCTTGTTAAAATGATTTTCACCACTGGAAAAGAATTACTTTTGGTAAATATGTGAAAAAGATGAAACTGCCGAAAATGTTGTTAACGAATTGCATTATCAATATTTCAATTTTTTTTAAAGAATTCTTTTATTATTTTTTTTTTCGTCATTTAAATTGGTAGCGTACTGTATGCTCAGTGCTCACTTGAGAAACATCATTAATATACTAAAGGGAATTTTTTTTTTCTTCTTTTTGGTTCTCATTCACTTCTAAAACTCATATTTTTTCACTACAGGCCATGGCTTTACAACAAAAACGGAATTTGATGGAGTTGGTGGATCCAGAATTGGGGACTGAGTTCGGTAAAGAAGAGGCAACTATAATTATTAAAGTAGCTTTATTATGCATTAGGCCCACCATGACTGCCGTAGTGAGCATGCTTGAAGGACGAACAGTTGTTCAAGAATTTACCATGGAAGTAAGTATTTATGCTAATGACGTGAGGTTTGAATCCTTTAGAGGCCAATGTCAGACCCTACGAGCAAGCTCAAGTGATAGTCAGAGCCTCCTTCATTCATCAAATGCAACATGGATTGGCTCCTCTTCTGCATCTGCCCATGATTTCTATTCGATTAATCTCGACTCTCCGTAATATGAAGAGAATGCTACCTATCTCCAGCTATGGTTAATGATAAAATTTAAAAGAATGAGCAGTGTGATTTTAATTCCATCATGACAACTTCTCCCTATTTTGTTACTTCCCTTCCTATAATGAGTTACTAGATTTATGATTTAAATATCTCCAGATTTCATGTATGTAAAGAAATGGATAGTGTCATAATTGTTCAGATTCGTGATATCTTTCATAGTTTCATTTCCTTGGATCATAAAAATGACAATAACCAGTGGGGCCTTGGGAAATTGTTGATCTGCCTACTTGGAATTAAAACCAAATAAAAGAATGAAAATGAACCCAATTTGTGATTACAAATATTCGTTTGTATCCATTACATTTCTTTTTTAATATTCAATTTTTTACAATAAACACCAACTGCCTTTTAGGCAGATTGGTGCCTCCCATGGATACAAGTTCTTCTGGGATACAGGGAGAAGAGGGGCTTGGATAGTAATATTAGGATTTCTAACCAATAAAAAAATTGTTACGATAAACCGGGGGTGGGGATGGGGGCGGGAGGACCGTGGTTTTTGTCGCATATTAGGAAATGCCACTAATCAATGCTTAGGTTCTTCTATTAACGCATACTTAGGGTGATATATCCAAATCGTATCACCAAAAATTTAAGAAGAGACGGTCTACAATATCATGAAAAATCAGGAATGGAACTACCTTTAGGTTTGGGGGGCCATGCCCCCCCACCCAACTTTTGAAAAAAAATTCCCTATAATATATATTAGTATAAAAAAAATATACTTTTGGCTCTAAAATTAATATACTTGGCTCCCCTCTCGCAAACCATTTACAAGCTGACCCATGAAACAAAAATGAAAAAAAAAAAATAGATCAAATCATCCCTTCTCTAGTTGTCCCTAGAATATCAAGAAAAGCATTTAACTAAACATTTGGACAATTTACAAATCCGGACAATAAGAAAAATCTACAATACAATTCACATATTTAGATAATAAAAAAAATTTTAAAAAATCTTTGGTCATGGTCTAATTTAAAAAATATATATATATAACAAATCAATTATAAATCCTAGCAAAATAAATCACAAAAACTCAATAACCTCTACTCAATTTCTACCTCTCATTTGAGAGTTTTTTGTCCCTCTCAACTAACTTCCCCCCATGGTTACAGAAACAACTCCTATGCTACTAATCACTCCATCCACGCACCAATTAGTGTCACCAGCAACTTGTATAAGTTGGTGTCTTTAACTCAATCCATGAAAATTTTTTATTTTTTTAAAGATCTATTGCTCACTTGGATTAGTTGGTGTCTTTTAAAAATTTACTTTAATGATGCATTATTAGCATTAATTTATTCTTGATTATAATATCTATTATTTATTTTAAAAAAATACAATAAAAAATTAAAAAATTAATGCTAATAATGCATCGTTGTCAACCTTTAGTATTAATATTCTAACTTTTTAAAATTCTTGAACAAAGAACTTTGCCCCCCCTAAGTTTGAATCTTGGTTCCATCACTGTGAAAAATTGCAATGTATGTACATAGATATGCATAAAGTGGCTCATGAATTTTGTCAAGCAATCTTTTCTTCCTAATTCATTCTTGCTTTAAGTGTTGTGGATGGCTTAATTTAATTCACAACGTTGTTAGTTTTGAAGTTGTCTTCTCTTGGGAACAAATACTGAAGATTTATGTAAATATCTCAAAAAACTTCAAAACTTTGAATTGATACCTCAACTTGCAATCATTTGAAATGATGATTTCATACTATCTGATTTTTAAAAAATTGATCCATTAACGTATAATCATTTTATCAGGATGACCTAGTGTTAGTTAATTATTCTTTTCTAACTATTAAGTTTTACTACAGAATTACTATTCAAGACTACATATTCTTAACATAATGTTCAAATCTAATTCTCTATATGAAATTAATATTAATTTTGTTAATACTTTGCTATTAATCCGTCAAAAATAATATTGGTTTCATTAGTAATAAATAAATGTATTTAATTAATATTGAAATATAAAAGACTCCACTAAAATTTATCAATTTAAACCTCATACTATATTGAGTTGGCCTTGTTTATAGACTCCCCAACACATTACAAAAGGAATATATCATTCATTTTCATCACATTTCAGTTTTGTTAAGGACTCCAAAACCTTGTATAAAAGTCTATCAATAGGCCCATAACTGTAATGGTGAGCCTATAATCCCATTAACCAACCATTTTAAATAGTTAGTTTGATTACCACTAGGCCCAATACAAAAGCCCAATTGAGAAGTCATTCGTGTAATAGGATCACAATTGGGAAAGAAAGGCTAGAGTTTCAATATGGACCCATGCAGTAGCAATGACCTAAAGCTGGGCAATGCCAAAATATTAGTTTTGACTGAGGCCACTATACAAAAATTGCTCTCATTATCATGGCTAAAATTCAAGACCCATTAGGAATAAGTTGAATTTATTTTCTTTTATAGCTTTTGGATTTCGATGCTCAGAAGTTTAAAAATAATTTATTTTCTAATAAGTTGAATTTATTTTCTCATTATCATGCTCTTAACCTCTCATATATATAATTATAAACCGATCCAATTCACTAATTTAAAAAAAGTTTTAAAAGAAAAAAGAAAAAGGGAATCAAGGGCAAACAAACAAAACTACAAAACCATACAGAAAAAAGAATGAAAGAAACGTGTAGAGGGAGAAGGAAAGAGGTTCAATAGAAAATCTATAAATTTGATAAGGCTAGTGATGCTAAAGATACTACAAATTTTACTATAGGCTTACAAATTGATATGTCACTGATAAAAAAAATTAATTTAAACATTCATTAATTAGTTTGTTGAAGTTCATTAATCATAGCCATTATCGCATCATATTGTGAATATTTTATAGAATATGTGGCACATTTTTCCTTTTCATTTCTATCAAGACATCTAAAATATGAGACTAATTGAAACCCTAAAAATTCTGTAAAAAAAAATTGTTGCAAATGTATTAAATTATCAATTATAGATTAATCTCCTTTAATAGTTTGAGACTTTAATTTTCGTAAACCGATATCCTACAAAACCATATACCAAATAATATCCATCTCTCTCTCTCTCTCTCTCTCTCTCTCTCTCTCTCTCTCTCTTAAAAATAAGATATAACATTAAAAATTAAATTACAACTTTACTTAACTATGCATCGTCATATATAAAAAATAAAGTATCTTTTTAATTATAATATATTTTTATTTCATTTTATTAAAATTTATGGTTTAACTATGATATTCAATTATCTATATGAAATTAATATTAGTTCAGTTAGTATTATTCATCAAAATATGTATTTAATGTATCAAATTAATCTAGATTTAATTAGTATTAAATAATTTTATTTAATTAATATTTGCATTTATAATTTAAAAGATTAATCTCTATTCGATTAATCTCGACTCTCAGTAATATAAGGAGAATGCTACTTCACTCCAACTATGGTTAATGATAAAATTTAAAAGAAAGAGCAGTGTGATTTTAATTCCAACATGTGAAAACTTTGCTTGGGATTTGGTTAGTAGTGAGATATGGCTATGCCAAGGGTGCACTCAATTGTTTAGAAGCTCATTGTCAACTTGTGGACAAAATTTTGCTCTAAGATGAAGCTAAAAGATACTTTGCATTAGAAGATATTGTCTACATCTGTTATTGTATAAATAAATAAATAAAAGTCTAGAGCTTCTAAAATTGTTTCATTGATATTTATGCCAAAACAAATATACCATTAATTTTCTCAATTAACAAAAAATGCAATTAATTGAGCTACCCTTTGATCTGACCATCCAGAGTCCTAAGAGTGCTTCAACCAAGTTTTGAGGGAAGCCGAAGATTTATGGTTTGTTTAGATTGAGAGGGAGTAGAGTTGGTCAAAAATTAGCATATTTTCAGTTAATTTTACTTTATTCTACTTTACTCACATTTCCTTCCCTCCTCTCTCAATCCAAACAAGCACTTAATGTTAGATATCTCTATTAGGTAATCTTAGATCTTCCCATCAATTGTTTTACCCTTTTCAATTATTCAACAAAACTATAATAACGTTAATCTTAGTCCAGCGTCACTGGTCACATCAACCATGCATATATACCTAATCGAAAATAAGATAGAAAATGAATGGACCTACTCTCTCTTGTGGCCTGCGGACTCAAATAAGCTGTACATTAACCTCAATATCAATGTAGACGACTAAATTTCTTAGTTCGAAATAAATCAAACAAGTAAAATAGTTTCACAAATACGAATTTGTATTGATAAATGTGTGGTACAATTCTCTGTAATTACAAAAGAGTGATCCTCTGATTCGATCTCCTTGAAAGATTTTTGATTGGAATTGTGGTAATGTGATTTTGATTTGAACATAAGATATTCTTCAATTTGGCTGAGGAATGGATCGAAGATCTTTGAAACGGAATTACAATGAATCTCTGGCTATGAGCTTGTTAGAAATTCTTTGTTCTTCGTGTTCTTCGTGTGTTCTTCGTGTTCTTCGTGTTTGAAGGTTTGTGATGGAAGTTCTTCGGTGCTTTAGAGGCTTGATTCCGTAGAGCTTCGTTGATTTATGGTTTGTTGAGGTTTCTGGAGGCTTTTGAGCTTGATTCCAGTGAACTTTGAGATCTGGACAAGTAGTTTGGATGATTTTGCTTCGAATGTTGTTTGTATTCGAGGTTGAAGTTCTTGAATTTCTTGGAGGCTTTGAGGTTTGATCCTGGCAGAGCTTCTGGGTTTCTGAACTCAAGATATCTTCTTCCTTCTCTCTGTTCTGTGTCCTCCTAAATGTCTTAGGAAGGCTTCTATTTATAGGAGTTTAGGGGTAGGTGAGTGACACGTGGCGGAGTTTGATTGGTGACACTTGTCACAGCTTGATTGGTCCGCTTATGTCATTGCTTACACGTGCTGAGTGCTTGTGTCACTGCTTACACGTGCGAGGCTGCCTGTGTCATCGCTTACATGTGCGGAGCTGCTTGTGTCATTGCTTACACCTGCTGATGCAGTTTCATGCCTTTATTTCAATGACACTTGGCAAACTTCTATTGGTTTCTGAATAGCGATGGCAAAACCTAGCAGCAGTACGTGGCGCTTTGTAATTGGTTGTATTTTGTGGACTTTGGTAGTATGATGTGTCAGCTTGTGATAGGTCGGGAATTTTCCCTCTCTACAAATGCCCCCTCGAGACTCGTTCATGCACACAGTTTTTTTTTTTTTAGAGTGTGGTGAATGAATGAGTCTTGAAAGAAAGTGGATTCCTTTTTATACTTGACTCTTCTAGTGAAATAGCTGAAGGTGGTGGAGCTTTTAGCAGGATGAAGTAATTGCAGAAGAGTAGTCCCACCCATATGAAAGGTTTTGATGAGACTGAGAAGGGGTCTGCCCGTATTTGAATATACTCGTGTGACCGAGCTTTTTGAGCAAAGGTTAAGTCAAAGTAATTTCAGAAGAGTATTCAATGATACTTGGAGTGGGTTGGTGGGGCTGAAAGTTATTTGCAAGAAGTTGGATGTACTTGCAAGATTGAAACATTTCGGTAGATGTTAAGCTGAGGTAATTTCGGAAGAGTATTTTGGATGGTTGGTGGCGATCACAGGGTGTTGAAGATGGAGAAGAGGTGAGAATGTTGGCATACAGCATGCAGAGCTCTTGGAGCTAGCCTCTTATTTTTAAGGACTTCTGGTGAAGTTATAGCTGAAGGGTATACTTCGGATCACAGAGAGAACATGTGGGAGTGTGGTTGAATGCGCATGTGTTATTGCATCACTCAGGTTAAGTTGAGGTAATTTCAGAAGAGTATTTTGGGATTGTTGTTGTTGATGGTGAAAAAGATGGTGATGAAGCCAAGTGGATGGGTGGGATATATGACATCATGGCTCTGACCCTACATGTTAGGGACTCTCTGGCGTAGATGCCTCTGGGAAGTACACCTTCGGATGTGGGACTGGCTGCATGCTGAATGAGGTCCGTCAGCAAGTCGTTGAATGTGCCTGTGTAACTGGACCATACTGACGGACATTAAGTTGAAGTAATTTCAGAAGTATATTTTCTGAAATTCTTCAAGCTGATCTTAAGTTGGAGTAATTCCAAAAAGTGTGTTTTGTGGTACCAGCAATGATGACCTTTGGACCCCATGCTGGTGGAAACATGGAATGAGGCTTTGGGGACCCTTCACCGACACCAAAGGCTAATTTCTGATGAGCTGGTACCTTGGAGGTCATCACAAGTGTTGGATGGGAGACAATTTGTAGGATACCCCAACACTTCTTACCATCTTCACTTGATGCAACTTTATTGGGAAAGCATAACAAATGAAAGATGGAGCTAACTTGTGATCCTGGTTTTAGAAACCAGCCAAGTTGCTGTTTGTTCCGAACCACCGCTTCTATTGGGAGACCAAACAGTTGAAGAGAGACTATGGAAGCTCTGGTCTCAAGAACGGGTGTCTCTGCTGGACTTGGATTTCCTGGTGAACCAAATCCAAGAAAGCATGGAACAACGATGCCGACCTTGTTATGAATAACTCTATGAACAAACGTGGTCATTATGTGAGGAAACACAATTTGTTTGAATCCTAAAACAGTGATGATGTTGTGAGAAGGGTTGCTACTGAACCATGAAGGGGTTGATTTCAAACTGATCATGAAGTGATCTTGGTTGCTCGGTATTGAGAATGACGAGACCATAGTGAGAACTGGCTGTGAGAAGGAGGATTTGAAGATTTGAAAGAAGCAAATCTTCATTTCATGACTCGGTGTATGTGTTTTTTTTTTTTTCTTGATGGATTTAACAGATCCGGCCCTCCTATTTATAGTGAAGAGATGAAGAATGGTAGCTGGGTGGTTTAAGAATGGCGGATGAGACTTCTCGGTGGAAATGGTGGACGAGAATGGTAGGCGCCGAATGGGAACGGTGGATGAGAATGGTAGGCACCGACGGAAATAATTGGCTGAAGTAGTGACCCAATGTAATTTCAATTTTGAGACATACTTGTGAGAGTTCGTCTGTTTTTTGAAAGGGGAGCCTTGATCAAGTCTGGGGGATAATTTTGAGGGAATCCAGACCAAATGGATGGATCTCAAATTTTGATCTTGAGAGCTTAAATTTTGGACACCGCTAGTACTTTGGAGAAGCGGGTGTAGTTTTTAAGTCCAAAACAAATACCTGGATTTCAAAATCAAAATCTTTGCGAAAACCTGATAGGACAAGTTTTGCTTGAATATCTTGATCTTCGGTCAAAGTTTACACCAAAGCCAATAGTTGTAGACTCACACTATTTTGAGCAATTTTGGATTCTAAAATGAATAAATAGACCCCAAAATTGGAAAGTACGCGAAAAATTGAGCAAGACAGGTCAATCTTAAAAATTTTGACTTTTGGTCAAAATTTGTGCAAAAGTCAATTTTTTTAGAAATTGGACTGTTGTGCAATTTTCGAGCCTCGATTTAAGAAACAGACCCCAAAATTGGAAAGTACGCGAAAAATTGAGTGGGACAGGTCCGTTTTGAAAATTTTGACTTTTTGGTCAAAGTCAAAGTCTTAATTTGTCAAAGTTTTTTTTTTTTTTTTTTTTTTTTTCGCCGGGTCCTGGCCCGTCCGGGTCGGGTTTTCGTTGGGTTGAACCGGGTCGGGTATGATGACGCTGCAACCCGGGCGCGTGTCACGCGTGGCGCGTGGGAGCGCGTGTGATCATCTAGCGGCGCGTGGGAGCGCGTGCAACTGACGCTGAGCTTGCTGGACCTTCTGGCGGCGCGTGGATCATCGTTTGGGCTTGAAATTTTCACATATTGCAGTTATAAGGCCGTAGAAGACTGCTATATGGTCGGTTTTGTGAAATTGTGCATAGATTTGCACAGTTTTGAATGAGAAACCCGCGGTCACCGAGAACTCAGGGCGGCGCGTGGTGGCGCGTGGTCGGTATCCGGGCCGCAACCTTCGGTGTTTGCCGAATCGAAGGCCGTAGAAGACTTCGTGGTGTCGCATTTGTGAAATAAGGTCCGGATTTTCACAAACTTGGACGAGAAAGTCGCGGTCTTGTTGGACTTATGGCTTTCTTTTTTTCTCCGGTCTAATTTTGTGGTGCCCCCGACAGATGCAAATTTCGTGGCGGCCCACGATGTGATGAAGACATTATGGTGGCCGCTGAATGTTGATTCTTTGGGTCATCTTTGTCAGAGAACTTTGAAAATTTGGAAGAGAAGCAACATTGTTGGACTCCTCCTCTTTTTTTTGTCTGTTTATCCCAGAAATTTTTCTATATAAAGCCATACGGGCATACATACATTTATTCAAAGTGTAATCTTCTGAATAAAAGTGTAGAGATCCTTCTTTTTTTTTTTTTTTTTTTTTTTTTTTTGGGAATGATGTTGGTTTTTTTAAAGGATTGGTAGATTGGGCAAGAACTACCTTCATTTTCTTCTCCAAATTTTTAAGATTTTTTTTTTTTTTTTATCCTTTGTTTAGCCGTGCAATGAGATTTTCTTCTGACTTTGCTTTTTTGTTGTTGCTTGTTTTTGTTTTGCAGGTCAGTTTCCTTGATCTTTGGGTTTTGATATCAAACTTCACGCTGACGTTCTCATAGAAGTGTTTGCCTTCATTTGGTGACTTTGTATTTCATTGATAGCAACGTTGCAAGAGCGTATGCCTTCATGTTGTTACATTCTTTTCTTGCATCAACAATCTTTTAGTGATATTCGCCTTTGCAACGACGTTTCCATGAGGATATTCAGCTAGACAATAATGCTATCGCCCATAAAGCTACGTCAACACTTCATTTGCACAGAAGCCACGCCAACATTCATCTTTGCCATGAAGCTACGTCAACACTTCATTTGCATCGAAGCTGGGCCAATAGTTCATCTATATTGAAGTCGTGCCGACATCCATTTTTGTCATGCAGTCGTGTCAACACTCCATTTGCACAGAAGCCATATCAACATTCATTTTTGCCATGAAACTACGTCAACACTTCATTTGCACAGAAGCTATGCCAACATTCATTTTTGCCATGAAGCTACGTCAACACTTCATTTGCACAGAAGCTATGCCAACATTCATTTTTGCCATGAAGCTACGTCAACACTTCATTTGCACAGAAGCTATGCCAACATTCATCTTTGCCATGAAGCTACGTCAACACTTCATTTTGCACATAAGCTATGTCAACGTTCATTTTTGCCATAAAGCTACGTTAATATTTCATTCAAAGAAGCTATGCCAACATTCATTTTTGCCATGAAGCTACGTCAACACTTCATTTGCACAGAAGCTATGCCAACATTCATCTTTGCCATGAAGCTACGTCAACACTTCATTTGCACAGAAGCTATGCCAACATTCATCTTTGCCATGAAGCCACGTCAACAGTTCATCTGCACCGAAGCCGTGCCGACATCCATTTTTGCCATGAAGCTATGTCAACACTTCATTCGCATCGAAGTTGCACTAATATTGGCTTTTGTAACGAAGCTTGAAGTTTCAAGAAGCTCCCATCAAGACTTTGAGGATGCAAAGAGATGCCAATAAAACCTTGAAGATGTGAGAAGAATGCCGCCATGATTTTGACATTGCACGAACATGCCCTTAGAGGAGAGATGATGCAACATCAACTTCAGATGTTGGAGGAATGTGACATTGTCCATATTTTAGAGACTTGATGTGAAACAACACCACCCAGAAGGGAGACGATGTGGTTCAAATTTCAGAGTTGTGAAGTGGCACAACCTAGAAGAGAGATGATGTAGCTTAGACTTGCAAGGTACAAGAAAGATGCCCCTGTGGAGATAAGTGATGCAAAGCATACTTCAAAGATATGGGAATATGTCCACAAAAGATGAGCAATGTCATGCGTACCCATTCCTTGCAACAGAGGTTGAAGATTTTATTTTACTCCACAACCGAGAATCAAGTTATCATTATTTCAAGGAAAGCTACGTAACACCAATTCTTTGCAGCTATCAATTTCTACCACAATGATCTTTGAACATCATATAGTGAGCAATTGATTGATCTTAAGCGACGCCTTGCCAATCAAAGGGTTCTTGAAAGCATGTTGACGACCTTTGGACAAACTCTTCAAGCTAGACTGACAATCCTTCTTCTTTTTATGTGACTGAACTTAGTGAAAAGTACTAAGCTGCCTACGTACCCTGGAGAGGGATCAAGTCATTTACGTAGTTCAACCAAATTTTTTTTTTTAATTTTTTTTTTAATTTTTCTTTTGCTTTGTTTTTGATGATTTTTTTTTCTTTTGTTTTGTTTTTTTTCTTTTGCTTTGTTTTTTTTTCTTTTGTTTTTTTTTTGTTTTTTTTTTTTTTTTTGTTTTTTTTTTTTTTGTTTTTTTTTTTTGTTTCTTTTTTTTTTGTTTCTTTTTTTTTTTACAAAAAGGGAAGGCTCACGTGTGTAATCCTTGCCCTACACCCCACGGCATTTCATGGGTACCAATTGTGCAATAGTGGGTATCATCTCTAATCGAACCCGAGACCTTGGCCTCAAGGGTGACATGGACATCCAACCACTACGCCACACTCACAAGTGGTGACATAGAGTGGGATTAATTTCTCCTTATTTGTGCACTTTCAAAGGTAATGGGAAAACATCATGTACCCTTGTAGTGCTGCAGTGGGTAGTTTAAACTCTTACCGAGGAGCAATTCTCGATTTTCAAGCAGAGAAGTGTTTGAGGAACTTCCCATTGATGGGGCCGATCCTTACGCCATCATTGTCAATCAATTTGTAAGCCTTATTGGTGTTTGCCCCCTGCTTGAGAGTTGGCGGTACATCACAAGCAACGGTCACATAGTTTGACCCAACAACTTCATCAAGGTCTAGATCAATTTTGTTTTCTTTGGCTAGCTTCATGATTTGTTCTTTGAAGACGAAGCATTTTTGAATTGGATGGCCAATGATGCGATGATATTTGCAGTAGTTAGGGTCATCAACTTTCCCTATGTCTTCTGGTCGCTTGCATTCTGGCAATTCAACCAGCTCCAATTGCAATAGTTGTTCTAAGATGTTTGGCACATCTTCATCGGGGAACGGATATGCTTTTTGCTCACGTTCTTTAAAGGTCAGACGACGCACTTCGTTCTTTTGCCATCCTTCAAGTTGTTTTTCATTTGCCTTTGCTTCTCTCCTTGAAGCCTTAATTATGGCAGTGTTACCGCTTTATCGGGTCTTTGAGATTGCCTTTTGCATTCCCGTCATTCATCTTTACTTCCTTTCTCGCTTTCCTCGTGCATGGGAGGTTTCATATTTTCATGGCAAGAAATACTCAATTCCATGTCGTGCGCACGAGTTGCCAATTCTTCTCGAATGTTCGGGGTTTTACCCTCGTAGGATGTACAGAAGTCCCCAATGCATGCCTTGGATGCACATTTCTACAAGCATATATTTCGTATAGTCTATCCTTACAATCTAAACTCAAAGAACGCCACCGATCGATGTAGTCAACAACGGGTTCATCTTTCCATCGTTTAGTATTGGTAAGCTCCATCATGCTTACCGTGCGTGCGCGTGCCGTAAAACCGTTAAGGAACTCTCTTTCCAACTGATCCCAACTATCAATCGACTCAGTTCCAAGTCCGTATACCAATCAAAGGCGTTTCCTTTCAAATAACGAACAACCGCTTTACAAAGAGGCCTCTCCTTGAGTCCCCTCGCGTTCTCGGTGTTTCTACAAAGTGAGCAATGTGTTGCTTAGTGGTTTCCCTTGCCATCGAATTGCAAGAACTTGGGGGGGTTGATACCCATTTGGCATTCTCATATTGTCAATGCGTTCGTATAAGGTTTTGAATACATGAGAGAATGTGTGGAAGAACCTCCATATTGTGCTCGTATGGTGTTCGTTATCATGTCCCGCGCTTGTTGGACGATATCGAGGCCATCGAGGTGGATTTTTCTTGTCGGGAGTGTTTTCAATTTCTTTCCCTTCATCATCCTTTGCATGCGAATTTATGACCATGGCTTGATTCACCAAGATCTTGTACTTCGAGTTTGTTCATTAAAGTTGCAATTTGGAGGTCCTTATCTTCAAGTGCTTTTGTGAGAAGGACAACCCTTTGTTCCATTTCAGCCATCTTTTCTTCCATGGTAGAGGTGTTAGTCATCATGCGGATCGACACAACTTCCACAAACGTATGATGGAGAAGGAAGTGAATTGAAGTGAGCACGTGAAATCTCATCTTTTGGGTTCCCTTGATGAGAGAGAAATCGTGCGACCACTTCTTGTGGAGGAAGAAGGGGATTTGCCCCCATACTTAAGGTGTTCCAAGATGGAGATGTCCTTGCTGATGACCTTGTTTCTTTTAAGAGGGTCTAAGGAGATGATTGTCCTGACCTTGGCTTCCTTGGTTGATTGAGATTGAAGCTTATTGTGAGCTTTAGGTTGGCTACAATTGATTGCTCCAATGCAACCGTTGGTGGTAGCCGTACCAAGTTTAATTGAAGTAGCTATTGTTGAAGCTTGAATGTTCTTGCTGTGAGGCCATCAAGTTGGTAGCGAGATGATGAAGATTTTTTTTCTTTGAAGGCGAATGAGACGAGAGGCAGAGAGGTCCCACGGGCGTGCGCGAATTTGTAGACGACTAAATTTCTTAGTTCGAAATAAATCAAACAAGTAAAATAGTTTCACAAATACGAATTTGTATTGATAAATGTGTGGTACAATTCTCTCGTAATTACAAAAGAGTGATCCTCTCGATTCGATCTCCTTGAAAGATTTTTGATTGGAATCGTGGTAATGTGATTTTGATTTGAACATAAGATATTCTTCAATTTGGTCGAGGAATGGATCGAAGATCTTTTTGAAACGGAATTACAATGAATCTCTCGGCTAGCGAGCTTGTTAGAAATTCTTTGTTCTTCGTGTTCTTCGTGTGTTCTTCGTGTTCTTCGTGTTTGGTTATTTGTGATGGAAGTTCTTCTGCTTTAGAGGCTTGATTCCGTAGAGCTTCGTTGATTTATGGTTTGTTGAGGTTTCTGGAGGCTTTTGAGCTTGATTCCAGTGAACTTTGAGATCTGGACAAGTAGTTTGGATGATTTTGCTTCGAATGTTGTTTGTATTCGAGGTTGAAGTTCTTGAATTTCTTGGAGGCTTTGAGGTTTGATCCCGCAGCTTCCGGGTTTCGAACTCAAGATATCTTCTTCCTTCTGTCTCCGTCCTGTGTCCTCCTAAATGTCTTAGGAAGGCTTCTATTTATAGGAGTTTAGGGGTAGGTGAGTGACACGTGGCGGAGTTTGATTGGTGACACTTGTCACAGCTTGATTGGTCCGCTTATGTCATTGCTTACACGTGCTGAGTGCTTGTGTCACTGCTTACACGTGCGAGGCTGCCTGTGTCATCGCTTACATGTGCGGAGCTGCTTGTGTCATTGCTTACACCTGCTGATGCAGTTTCATGCCTTTATTTCAATGACACTTGGCAAACTTCTATTGGTTTCTGAATAGCGATGGCAAAACCTAGCAGCAGTACGTGGCGCTTTGTAATTGGTTGTATTTTGTGGACTTTGGTAGTATGATGTGTCAGCTTGTGATAGGTCGGGAATTTTCCCTCTCTACAATCAACCTCACACTCACAGGCCTCTTTCACAAATAGTTTAGTGTTTCACACAGCCTTGATAAGTCCTCCATTATCCCTAACAGCTTTGAAAGGTAAGATAATCACACCCATTTCTACCATTAGGATAAAATAAATAAATAAATAAAAACCTCGCTCATAGCAAGTGCCATTTTTCACCTCAAAGGGTTTTCGAGGAAAACCTAGAGAGAAAATTGGGCTAAACGGTTGCTATTTTTTACTTCTATGGTCCACTTTGAATTTGACGGTATGTTTGACCCTCCAATTATGACTAAAGCTTCCCCATAGTAACAGTTGTTGAACAGATGTTGCATTGTTAGAATTTTCTTGTTGGTATGTGTAGTTTGGACCAGTGTGTAAGCTTGTTCTTGTATGTTCGTCCAATACTGATACTAGAAAAAGGGGGTGACAGTGACACCAAACTAATTCTATATGACAAAAGAGGGATGATTTACCTTGTTTTTTCTTTTAGATACGTAAGAGATATATTAGACTAATATAATATGTCTAAGCCTAATTTTGCTTTGTGTGCAAAATAAGTCTCCTTCTTGCACTACAAGTATGTTAACCATAGTTAATGTATGGTTAATTTAGGGTTTTGCTTACTATATATACCTATGTTATAGTTCTTTATTCACATTACACTCTCATATAATAAATATATAGACCTTAAAAGTTTCCTCTATTAATGTATGTTGTTAGACTGAACCACGTAACTCTTATATTTCCGTATTCCTATTTTATGCTCTCACTTCCACATCTATTCTAGTATATTTAACATTGTATATCAAAACTAAAAATCAAAACTAAAGTAAATCTAAAGATATACAAATATCACCATACAAAGGAATCCATCAAAGAGATAAGAGTTTAATAAAAGAAATCTATTTTCTAAAAAGCAAGGCTAGTTTTTTGAAACACACTTTCTACTTTATTCATTTTAGCTGACTAGCTTATATAGTGCTTAGAATAGCCCTATAAGTAAAGTAGAAGGAAATTACAATTTAAATCCTTACATTTTCAAGGATAAAGTCATGATAGAATCATAGAAACTAGAATTAATAGAAAGGATATGTCTGTCTATGATAACTGAAACATAAAGGCTAAATATTTCTTAGGATATCCAAAATAAATGCCTTTTGACTTTCGGATAAAAGGACTCATCAATCTTCAAATTTTTCTTAATTGGCGGGAATTTTTTTTCAAAATAATATTCCTTATTTGCTAGGGTTGAAAATCAACTTGAATGGGCTTTTGAATAAGATTGGATTGGGCTACAGGCATTTTTGGACACCCCACTTTCCACCATGCTTGTGGCTGTATTTTAATCAAAGTTACCAGCATTCTAAACAAAATTTTATTCAATATTATTGTCTTAAATCACAATATGAAATGTCTTGAAAATATGCATGTGTGTGTCTATATTTATATTATATATAAGAGGATTTCTCTCTTTTAACTGGATTTTTATGTGGTTTAAAAATACCTATAAACCTTATATTTAACTGGGAAAAAACTTAAGGAATTCGGTAAAAATATATTTCCAACTCTATTTAAAATGCCTACTTTCAATTTTCAAATACTCATTCATTTCTATAAAAAATATTCAAATACACACAATAAAATTTTTTATACCTCACAATGCATTCCAACTAAATGTTTGTATTCCATTTAAGTTCAAATACTAGGCCTTGACCTACTTCTCCTAAAAAAAAAACTCTTATCCTTATTCTTATCTCAAACTTTTCTCTATATAAAATAGATTCCTACGATCCAACACACATGTTAATCACCTTTTCATTGAATTCAAGTTTTTAATCCCTCATATAAACAAAAAAGAGGAATTTTCAAAAAAAAAAAAAAAAAAAACTTAAACAAAGACACACGTTATAATAATAATAATAATAATAATAATAATAATAATAATAATAATAATAATAATAATAATAATAATAATAATAAACAGCTCCCTAACTTCTTTTAAAAAAAATAAACTTTCTCTTAGACTCCGTTGGGATAGAACTTATTGCTGAAAACTGAAAACTAAAACACTGTAGCAAAATAATTTTTAAATGTGTGAATAGTACTGCGAGACCCATTTTTAATAAAAAATTGCTAAAAAAGTACATGAACAGTGCGCACACAGTACACGCACTGCGCACTTTGTCCCCCAATAGCAGAAACGATAAAAAAAAAAAGAAAAAAAAAAGGAGAAAACGCAAGTTCAGAAAACACAGCCCCAATAATCTCTATCCAAACACATTCTTAATCTCCTAATTTTTAAACTTACTCACCACCGAAAATCCACCCACTTTTTACCTATGTACAACATTAAATGCCCCAGTATCTAGCATACATACATTTGATCACCTATTTTATTTGAATTCAAATTTCATACTCCCCCCATCTAATCCCAAAAAAAAAAAAAAGCTATCAGCCAGGGACGGAGCCAGACTTCCAACCTAGTGGGGGCAAACTTAATGCAAGCTTATCAATTTTTTTTTTTTTTTTTTTTCTGGTTTTAAGGTTTTGTCTTAAGGTTTTTCAATTATTCTTGGGGCAATTGGGCAAAAAGGAAGGTCAGTCGATTTTTTTTTTTTTTTTTTGGATGTTTCATGTGGTAATTTGTAAATATTTTGGAGAGGGGCTAAGTGTATATACTTTGGAATCAAATATTAAACTTGTGTCTATATATATATATATATATATATATATATATATATATATATATATATCAAATTTTCAAAAAAGTTGGGGGGGCCATTGCCCCCCAATGCCAAAGCATAGCTCCGTCCCTGCTATCAGCTACTATGCACTTTAAATACCTTACTCCATTCGTAAATATTTCACGTTTCAACTTTTACTTTCTTTGCACAAAGACTTGATTTCCTCAATTTCTTTTTCTAATTCATCACCATCTATTCTTTGAGTAAGGTACATTTGCTTTGATATTGCTTTAATTATACTCTGTATTTTTCATTGTATTTTTCTTTTCGTTGAACTAATTTCATATTTGATTTAATCTCCTATTATTTATTGCTTTTTCATAGCTTTTATCTCTCTTTTCCTTGTTCTTCCTACAACTCCACTGATTTGCTCTAATTTTATTTTACTTTACACCATCTCTTTTCTAGGAAAATATTTTTTTATTAACTTTTTAAATATTCACCACGCCTCTAGAATTTTGGTGAAAAGTTTTGTCCTACAAAAAAAAAGAGAGTCTTTGAGCACACGCAACGGGCGTGCTTAAAGGCTAATATATATATTATGTTTATTTTTAGTAGTTATGATTTTTTTTTTCAAAATATACAAGATTTATATTTATATATATAAATTTTTATTTTCATTCTCTCAAATCAATTAGAATAAGTTTTCAACAAAGAAATTTAACAAACATAAGTAAGTTTTTATTTATTTAAAAAATTTTATGTTATATTAACATTGCTATTAGTATTTTTATTTTCATAATAATAATAATAATAACAATAATAATAACAACAATAATGGAACATTTGGATTGTTTGGGTTCAAATAGAACTTCAGGATTATTTGAATTTTGAACAAATCCAAAGGAAACGTGAGTCTTTTTTTTTTTTATATAAAAAGAAAAAAAAACGTGGGGTTGTGATTAGTGGTAAGAAAACGTTTAAGAGTGTTTTTTTTTATAAAGAAAAGATAATGATATGTCTACATTTTATTTTTTTGATAATGATATCTACATTTTAAAAAGAAAACCCTAAAATTTTGCTAAAAGAAAAAATTAGTTCCGGTATCATATTCCATTTCACGTTAAGAGTGGGATAGTTTTTTACCCCCTTTTATTTTTTTTTAGGAAGGTGGGGGTAGTTTTTGTTTTCTTGATAAAATGTGTCGGTAATGGGAAGTTATAAACGTTGGTAGGTTGGCTATCTAATGGGGATTGGGGAGTTGATAATAGGTAGGTTTTTAATTTTAATTTTTTTTCCATTTACTGTTTTAACCTTTTTTAATTTTATTTTTTAAGAATAAGTTAATTAAATTAGAGGCATTTTTAGAAGTGAAAAAGATAATAACTAATTTTCTGAATCATCTTAACTAAGTAATTACAATCATTGAGTATAAATCTCACAAGCAGTTTCTTTCTCCGCTCATCTTCTCTTGTTATGGCCCAACACCCCACATTGACTGCATCTAATCTACATATTGGATCCTTATTGCTATGAGGCCACAAGTTACTACCACAAATAGGATACACACAGCACCCATGCAGTAGCTAAGGATTCGGTTTTGTACTAGCAGTGCACATAATTCTCAATCTGCTCATCCTTAGATCCTAGTGCCTCTATAGAATGAATACAAGGAATCCCAAACACATATCTATCATGTGTTTTTCTCACCTCAAACTAAGAGAACTTTTCATCCCCACACCAGACTGCAACCCATAGCCTACCATTGTGCTCTCCCTGAGATTATATTGATAAGTGGTGATTATGTTTATACCAAGAAAAATTAAACTTAATTTTGTACAATATAGGTTTTTTAGAGTCTCATTATAATTAGTTGTGAAATTTACTTTTTGAGATTAAGATGATATAATCCGCATTGTCACAAATTGTCAACTTGATTTTTTATAATTTGGCATTTAAAAAATTTGGACTTTTGTTACATAATTGACTCAATTGAATATTAGTTAGCAATTTAGCTACATATAAGTAGGTCTAAAATAGTTTGTGTTTATTTTACTTTATAACTACTAAAAAGTGTATTAAACATAATTGGAAAAATTAATCTTCCCATACTATTCAATAATAATAATAATAATAATAATAATAATAATAATAATGTTATAGTTATAATCTTTAGAATTATTAACATAACATAAATAAAGTAACATAACTATTATCATAAAAATAAACATAAACATATAGACACACACCAGGTTGGAGATTGTTAGTATCATGTATCGAGAGATAGGATTGGAATGAGGTGGTGAGTAGAGCTCAATAGTTGATTGAAGCTGTGGAGGGTTGGTAGTGTATGTGAATCATTTGAGCCTATAAGTTACTAAGTACCCGTTTGGATACAGCGTTTGATCTCAACGTCTGCATCAGACGTTTGCACTCTGTGGGACCCACAGCTATAGTAGAATCCATTTAAACGCCCAAACGTAGCTTTTTTTTTCCTCAACACACCGTTTCAATAATCCTCCATGCGTGTACTGTTCTCATGACCCACATCTAAACGCACCGCATTAACCCATCATCACCCACGAAAAACACAGAAGCAGAGGATCACAACAACACGGTGCAAGTGTTTATTCTCGTCTCCAACAGCTAATTTCTCAGTTCTACGTAATTCTAATTTTGAAAAGACTGACGTGCTAGAGATGGAATCAATGCACATGAATGATCCGTCCTCTTCTAAAATGAATTGTACCTACCCACCATACTCCAAAAAACCATCAAAACAGAGGTAACACGGTAAGCGGAACAAATGAACCCACCCACTGTTCTTCCTTTGCTCAAGCCCACCTTCTCTCCGCTTGGGACATTGTTGCCACCACTGTGGGTCCCTGCATTTATCTGAAAGTTGTGTTTGCATTTAAGGATCACTTGTGTTCAACATTTGTGTGTGGTTTTTGTGTTTTCCATGAAATTAATCTGTGGGTTTCTCTCTCCTTCGTGTAATTTTGTGTGTTTCTCTTCCTACCTATGCTGTATTTGGACTATGTGAGTTTAATTTGTATTTTTCATGTGGGCATGTGCAACCGATTATGATATGCAAACGAACTCTTGGTCAAAATGCCTCAATGAGTATAGAATTCCGTTGTAGCAAAAATAGGTAAGGGAAAATCGAAGGACGCTGGTAATGATGTGAGAACTGGGTGGAAAGATCCAACGGAACTAAAATCTTTTTGTGATTTGTGTGCTGCTCAAGTCCTAGACGGCAAGAGGAATGGAGGATATTTGAGAAAGGAAAGGGTTGATGCAGCGATTAAGCAGTAGGGTGAAATGGAAAAAGTGGTGACTCACATGCAGTTTAAAAACAAATGGGATCATCTGAAAAAATAGTGGAAGACTTGGAAGGAGGTTTTTTGAGCGTGAGACTGGGTTGGGTTATGATCCTATAACTGGAATGATTCAAGCCACTGATGAGTGGTGGACCCAAAAGCTTGAGGTTAGTTCACTTTACGTAATTGTGAAAAACTCAACTGTCTACAACTATAGTACGCTGTAACTATTGGTTGTACACATGTAGGCATGTCCCAAGGCATCAACCATTCACCACAAAGGTTTGTCGAATGTTGAGTCCATGGAAATCATGTTTGAAGGCATGGTTGCAATAGGGAAACATGCATGGACCCCAAGTGGTGAAATACCAAAGGAATGCACTAAAGGGTCTAGGGACTCCACTGATAACAAAGAATTTGTTGACCCCCAATGCCAACCTTCTGCAAATGTTGACCCAATGGAGGTTGAAGGCCCATCATTGTCGAGGGCAGAACCGACAGTGAATAAGGGGAAAGGCTTGCCAAGCAATGTCCACCTTTTCAGGAGAATTCACAAGAAACCAAGAAAAAAAATTCAATTGTGTAAGAGATGTCCAACTCTTTAAAGAACATCTCAGATGTTATTGTTGAAAGTAGAAGTGTAAGTACTTATACACCATTTACTTCCACAACAGCTGCTGAGGTTCAAGCAGTTATGGACATGGTGTTGAGTCTTCCTGGGGTGCAATTGGGTGATTGCCTCCATCTGATCAACTCCTGCTTCTTCATGGGAAACCAAGAGGCTAGGAACATGTTTGCAACACATGGTCGGCAAAAGGAGGTCCAGCTAAAGTGGCTAGAGATATAGTATAAACTGCACCCCGAGTTTCATTTCTGAAGGAAAGGGGATTGTTTCGATAAGGGTTGCTTACGCTATTTTCTGTAGTAATCAGATTCTCTTTATGTACCTATTGCTTTCTTTTTTTTCTTTTTTTTTATTGGCAAAAACAATGCTTACCATGGGTGTTTATGTAACTGTTCGGTACTCTTTCTATTGTAGTAGTAATTAACAATGAGCATTCATCCTCTTTCGTTTTGCTCTCTAGTTATTAACCTATTCACATAAGCACATATTCAGTTTCTCTGTGGCATGTTACATATTTAGATGTTAAAAAACATCATATGAATATATGATTTTTGATGAATAAACTTTGTTCCATGTGGTGGTACTAGATCTGAGTACTGGTAATACTCCCAATTGGTACACAACACAACAATGGAAGAGAATAACCAAAGTTTCCACAAAAGGTTTCTACATTGTTCTGAGACCACTAGGTTATTGTTCTAAGCCAATTAAATCTTGGCAATGTTTTAGAAAGTATTAAAAATTCTAAATTGAAGACCTCATTTTATGGGCCTTATCTTTCTAGTTGAAGATTACATGATTATTAGATTTTTCCTCATTGAAGTTCACAGAAAAAGGGTACTGTTGTTTAAAAATGTTCTAATTTTATTGTCTTTAATGTTTTATTTTGTATTATATTTTTTTTTTTTTTTTGGTTTGCAAATTTGAAATTTCCTTTTTTTACCCCACAGTGTTGGTATGAGATTTTCATTGCATATCTACCAGATGATCCATTTGAACATGTTGCCTCCATACTTGTAAACATATCAAAGCAAGAAGCAGCAAGGAAACTTTTACTGGACCTTAAGCGAGGGATTCTGAAGCAGATTATTAGACAGTTTGATTCAAGTAGTCCATTAAGAAAGAAAAGGGTATGCTCCATAGAAAGGACTAAATTTTACCTAGAAAACTTTTGAAATGGATTTTTTTTTTTTTTTAGCATGCATATTAGGAAGTATATATTCTCCTTTTGATTAGGTAAAATTAACAATGGAAGAAGCAGGAACTAGAAAATGAATATCCTCACTTTTTGCAAAGTGTCAAGTAGCATTAATTTCTCTAAGCATATAATAGTTACAACAAATCATGACCACCTGAAACTCTTGAATTCTATATAAGCAAACATGTCTTTTTTTAATAATCTTGTAGTTTGAAGTTGTGCATGATCCCACAGATGCTACACTTTGGTGGCTGTCTTCTTCTGTAATGGTAAAGCCTTTGTCTACCAAGTGCAATTGTGGGTTTCAGTATCATCAAAAAATGATGAAGTGCAAGATTGTATTCAAACCACCTCAAGGGTTAGGACCCCACCTAGGTGACCAGGATTGATTCATGATCTTGAGTTAAATATTCTTGAAGACTTTGAAGTGGGGGATGGCCAAATGAACCTGGCTATTTTTGATCAACTTTCGCTTGGCTTGTTAAGAGGTTTTCTCCACCTTTTAAAAAGGCCAAGCTTAAGCTCTGCTTAGCTTTTACATACAATTTGACAGCAAACTCCTTTGCGATAGTATTTCCAAGAAAATAATAATTGGCAAATATACTTAGAACTAGTAAGTTATGAGAGGGCATTTACCTTCTGATGGATCATAGATTAGGTGAATAGTGAACTTGGTTCAGCTTGTGGAACTTGAGCAAGTGTGTGTAACAAAGCTTTCTGTGGCCACATTTGAGCAGCCAACATCAATGCCTATTCAACCAAATTAAGCTTTAATAATCCTCTGCTAAGCAGCTTATGTGAAGTAAGATTTTTTTTTTTAAAATTTTGCTTATAGGTTTCTAGAACTATTCGCAATTGTTGTTTTGAAGCTGAGAGTCAGCTACCAAATTTACTTATAATATCAGTGTTTCTTTGGCCAGCTTTGCTTCTACCAGTTGCTGGCAACAAGGTAATTTTTCTCTCTTTTCTATCTTTTTTGTAATTGTTGGTGTACTTTGTGCTTTTTATGCATAGCGTAGCCTTTTGGTATATACATCATTCTCACTCATCAAAAAAAAAAAAAATATATATATATATATATATATATATAATTTTTCTTTCTTTTTTCTTTTTTCACTTTTCTTGACTCTATAAAGCATTCATATTTTATTAAATTGGTTAGGAAGCCCTCTTAGTATTGCTTTATATCCAATTGTACCCAATTACATTACTTCATTTGTTTATAAATAATCTTCAATGATTTAGTTCCATAGATACAGAAAGAAGGCCTCTAGTATCTTTTGCTCAAGTAGAAGCCCTCTAAGTATCTTAATGCCATTTTTGTGGACTTGAAGCATGTAATTACTCAACAAAACTTGATGATCATGATTGATTGCTATACAACCTTGCAATAATATTTTGTCCTGAGAAAATATAAGAATAACAGTGGCCCTGATTTGATAAAGACCATATAGTTATTTACTTTATTTTGCCAGATGTTAAATCGGTAAACCAGTAGGCCTTCCATAATTGACTCTCGAGAACTCATTAATTTAATTCAATGTGGAAATTCCACTTGTTTTTTGGTGAAATATTGAAGGGAAATTCCTTTTTCCCCTCATTGCAACCTTCCTTTCCTCTCTTACTTTTTCTATGGAAATATTCCCAGCAAAGGGTTAAAAGAATATAATTTTCATAAAGATTTTACCTGGTCTATCTTCTCTTTTAGGGGAAAAAGCTTTTTTGCAAACTGGAAATGCCATTGTGTTATACTAGAAGAAGAGATATATATCACTTGATATTTGACTCTCTACACATACATAAATAATTCACTCAAATCATTATTCAATGTTTGCAGACATGCGTGTATGTATGTAGAAAAGTGATCATGTGGACTGTGTGGGCTTATCTGTATTGGACAAGATGAGTAGTAATTCATATGTCATATGGGCATGTATTAACTATCTTGAGCATATTCGAACTATATTACATATTTCAAACAAAATATCAACCCATCATGTCGTATTGGGAAAATTGTTTTAGGATGTATTGGGGTAGCATTATTTGGAATACCATTCCACTTTGTCTTTTGTGGTGTATTTGAATGGAGAAAAATGATTGGACTTCTAAAGGAAATGTGATCACAGTGATTGAATTGAAGTCTTTATTTCTCAATTCTCTTTTTAATTGGACAAGAGGCACAACGGCTTTTCCTCCACTATTTTACTTGGGAGTTTTTGGATCTTTGTAATCTTAGATCCTAGGCAAGATATATTCCTAGAAAATTATCAATTTCTACCTGAAAGGTGAAGATATATACCTCTGTTAGATATGGTATTTCCTGTAGCACCTCTTTTTTCAAACCTCTCAAGTGTGTGTGTGTGTGTTTGTGTGTGTGTGTGTTGGTGCAGGGGAATGCATGTGTGGGTGCAGGGGTATGCATGTACTAATGCAAAGGTATTGTTAGGAGTGTGGTGTGTGTGTGGTGCTGCATGCGAATGGTGCTGATGATGGGTGCGTGTGGTGCTGTATGTGTGCGGTGCTGATGAGGTGTGAATGTGTTGTTGATGAGGGGTGCATGTGTTGCTGATGGGGCATGCGTCTGTAGCTGATGAGGTGGGTTGTGTCAGTGCTGCTACAGTGTACAATGTAACTGTGCTATAGATGGTGTTGTAATTGTCTAGCTAGCATTGTGTACTTATACTTTAGTGTATATATACTTGTATTGGAGGTGTGCCTACATTAGCATTGTATTGTATTAGACTTAGTACAATGGAGTTAGTTAGTTAAGATGAGTTGGATGGCTTAGCTGGCAAGGTGGTTACACAGCTGGCTTGGGAAGACATTTAGGAAGTTGGTTATTGGACTGATGTGCTATTAGGGTATTAAATTGGGAAGGGTATTATAGAATGAATGAACTTGATTGATATTTCTTCTTATGCTCTGTCAATGGTTGTTTCCCTTTCTTCGCTGCTTCTCTTTGTTTCTTCTTATGCTCAGCTAGAATTGCTGCATTATGCTGAACTGACTCAGACTTCATTTGTGCAGGTAAAAGTTTAATGCATTAGTTCCCAACCAACAAAATTTCAAAGCAATTAACAAAAGGATGGATTTGCTAAACAACTCATCTAATTCCCATCACTAGTGAGTTTCTATACTTTCCCCTCTGGATTTGAATATAAAATTTTTAGTAATCTTGGACGAAATTCTGAAAGCATATGCTTAGCTCTATATGGTCATATTAAAATTAACCAATCCAAACCAAATTTAAGTGGTGTATCTGTTTTGGGTGTTTGGCAGCTAGTTGATTAGCATAGCCATCAGATCATGGAAGCACATGACAATGAATTCAATTCAAACACTCTGCTTACATGAGTTGGTGAGGGTACTTTATAGATATTAGACTGCTGCATAGGCTTTAGGACTATTAATTTATTGGTACCACCTTTTTTAGCCTAGTACTAATAACGGTTCAATAAAGTTTAACAACTTGATTTTAGCCTACATATTAAAGTATCACTCCAAATTTTGTACATGCAATTAAAGTCGGTAACATATGCAGGGACATGAGTTTTGAGATGAGTGACGACATTGTACTCACAGCATATTTAGCTAGGTGTGCAAGTGTCGTAACTTACGTGGAGACCTATATGAACAAAGTACCAATGCATACAAATATACAAACAGGGTATGAATGGGTACAATATATTTTAAATGGAAATGAGCAAAAATGTCGCGATGTCTTTAAACTATCAAGCCATGTGTTTCAAGAATTGTGTAATACATTGCGCACTCAGTATGGATATGATGGTACCAAAAGAGTTTGCTTGGAAGAGTCTCTGGCAATGACATTGGTGGTACTTGGTAATGGCATGGGTAATAGAATGGTGCAGGATAGATTTCAGCATTCGGGTGAGACAGTGCATCAACACGTGGCCACGGTAGTTACATTGTTAGCCAATGTAATGGCAGCAAACATTATCGAGCTTGCTGATCCTATATTTCCTAATGTGCCATCACATGTTCATAATTTAGAACGATATTGGCCACATTTCAAGGTACTTTGTGAATTTAGTATCTTGACTTGATTTTATTCAATTTCTCTTTATGGTCATACCACGTATTTTTTTTCACATGGTATTTTTGTGGCAATGGTTAGGATTGCGTTAATGTGATTGATGGGGTTCGCGTCCCCGTGGTCTTACCAATTGATAAGCAACACCCATACAAAGGAAGGAAAGGGATCACAACAATGAATTGCATGTGCGCATGTGATTTTGACATGAAATTCATATTCGCGTGTGCTGGATGAAAAGGGTCAGCGCATGACACAAGAATCTTTTTAAGTTGCCTCAATAATGAGAGAGACAACTTCCCAAAACCTCCAGTTGGTTTGTAAATATGCAGTTTAATTACTGTATTAAAGTATGTATTATGTAGTGAAAATGCTAATGTAATAAATATTTTCGTTTGTAGGAAAGTATTTGTTAGGACATATGTGTTTCACTTATTAAGAACATATGTCATTTATTTATATAATTGGCTAATCCTTTGACAAAACGCACTTTACTTGTATTTGGGTAGATCTAGGATGTGTTTAATACTTCAAAGAACATGTTGTTCAAGTCTAGTATTAAAGCCATGAAGATTGGACCAAGAAACAAGTGAAGAAAATGTATTTACTAAAGCTAGAAACTTCTTGGACATCTGCTAGACACTTGCGAACACCTGTCCGACAGCTGCTCGACAGATAGCTATCTATCGAGGTTTAATGAGGCTCGACAAATACTATCTATTGAGGTATCTATCGAGGTTACGAAAATCAAAATTTTCAGATCTGATTTTTGGGCTAGGCTTTTGTATTTGTGTAGGGTTCCTTTTCTCACAACCCTAGGCATATATAAGGCTTATTTTAGAGGCTGTCACATAAGAGAATACAAGGAGAACATATGCAAAAGGTGACCGAAGCTTTTATCTCTCTAGAAGAAGCTACTGCGGCTTTGCGCCTTAGGGTTTTGTAACCAAGTGCTTCTTGATCTTCATTGTTGATGAAGTGAAGAACTTTGCAGCCAACATTCTTCTTTCTCAAGTTGGTGAGTGAGTCACGTACTGAGATTCGTGCAAAGGAGTTAACCACGTATTGGGATCCGTGCATTAAAGGGTGGCGTTCATATATTGAAGAGTTCAGAAGTTCTGAAGTGATAGAAGGTTTCTGCTGTGAGTTCATCTACGGGGATTGTAGAGTCTAGGGAAAAAAGTTTTGTACTAAATCTGAAACTTCTCTTTACTATAGTAGTTTGCTTTTCGGGAAGGTTTTCCCCCAGGTTTTTTACTGTGAAACTGGTTGGTTTCATTGGTTTTCCTGGGTCATCTTATATTGTCTTATTTATTTTTCCGCTGCACTTAATTTTGACATGATATTGATGTTTGTTTATTTTAACAAGTTTTATGTATAATAAATCTAATTAACAAATTGGATTTAAAACTTGTTAATTCTATCAACCAAGGTCTAAATTTTTCAACAAGTAGTATCAGAGCGGGTACGCTCTGATTGGATTAATTTCCTGAGTTTGATCTTTGACCCCCGTTGTCATGGATCGTGGACAATCTCTTTTGATTCCTCCTTTATTTAATGGAATTAATTATGTGTACTAGAAAGTTCATATGAAAGTGTTTTTGTAGGCTCTAGATGAACAGGTATGGCAAGCTGTTGAGGTTGGCTGGATTAAGCCAAAGAAAGTGCTAGTGGATTAGGATGATGCAACAATCACAGCGGCAAATTTCAATAGTAAGGCCTTGAATGTTTTGTTTTGTGGGGTGACCAATGAGGAATTCAAGAAAATATCATCCACAGAAGTTGCCAAGGAAGCATGGACCATTCTTGAAACCACCTATGAAGGTACCATAGTAGTAAAGACTGTAGAGCTTCAAAGACTTACTAGTAGTTTTGAAGAAATAAGGATGGAGGAGGATGAGACATTTGATGAGTTCTATGCTAAACTCATGGATATTGTGAATTCTACCTTCAATCTTGGAGAATCTATTATGGAATCCAAAATTGTTAGGAAAATCCTTAGGTCCTTACCTGAAAGATTCCATGCCAAGATCACTGCCATTGAAGAAGCAAAGGACATTGATCAAATTCCTTTAATTGAGCTTGTAGGGAACCTTCAAACCTATGAGATAGGATTAGGCTCAATGGGAAAAAGTGTAAAGAGTAAAAACTTGGCTTTTAATGGTATAAAGGAAGAGATTGAAGACTCTGAAGATGAAGATGAAGATAAGGATGAGGATGAGGATCTAACCTTCATAACTGATGAGATTATCAAGCTTCTTCAGTTTAGGAAAAAGGATAAGGGCAAACCTCCTAAGAAATCTAAATCCTCTAGGAATGGTAAGAATGAGAAACCCCTCATCAAATGCCATGAGTGCGAGGGTTTTGATCATATGAGGATAGAGTGCCCAAACTACCTTATGAGGGAAAAGGCCAAAAAGTCAAAAGATAAATGGTTGATTGCTACTTGGAGTGACACTGAGAATGACTCTTCTGATGAGTATGTGGATGGATGTAGTCATGTTATAGCCTTTGCTGCCTCAACCGATATGGTGGTTGTGGAGAGTGCTAGTGACATTGATGATTCTTCTGATGATGAAGTGTTCAAGAAGTTGACCTTTCAGAAAGCCTATGATAAGCTATGCACTGAATTCATAAAATCTGAAAAGACTTCTCATCTTTGTAGAAAAGAGCTTAATGAGGTAAAAACTGAAAAAACTGAATTGTTAGTCAAATTAGATGAGACTACAAGGTTAGTTGAGACTCTCATTGTGGAGAACACCTCATTAGAAGAGAAGGTCAAGAATCTCGAGGTTGAGCTTAGTCATGCTAGAACACAAATGGAGAGAATGTCTAGTGCAAAACTTGATGAGGTTTTGAGTGCTCAAAAGCCTAGTTTTGATAAAACTGGCTTAGGATATGCTGTCTCCTCCGGCCCCTCCTCTTCCACGGCTTCTGGATCAAGGATTGTCATTGTGCCTTAGTTTGAGAAAGGTAATAAAGGTATGAAATCCAAAAAAAATTTGGCTAATTCTAAATCCTTTGCTAGATCTCACGTTTGTCACCATTGTGGTGTTTCTAGACACATTCGTCCTAATTGTTTTAAGTTGTATCCTAAAAAACAAGTGTCCAAAAGGTCACAGGTTTCCTCTCAAGGACCTACACCTTTGTTTGGTGAGTTATTAAAAGCTTTGAGCTTTTTGACTCAATTTCAAGAGAATCTTAATTCTTCTATGTCCTTTAGTAGACATACTAGGACACGTGTCTTTTTATCTTCACGGCCAAAGACTCGTGCTTTGTGGGTGAGAAAAGAGCCTAAGACTTAATTGTCTTTTCTATTTTTCCTCTGCTTTAATTCTTTCTATATATAGTAGGACTCTCTTTACTTGATTTCTTATCTGCTTTTGAAATCATGCTTTCATGCATTTGCACCATTCTATCATGCTTTCATGCATCTGCATTCTTCTATCATGCCTTCATGCATTTGCATTTTTTTTTTTCATGCTTTCATGATTGTTTTTCTGTTTTTGTGTGGTTGTTTAGTTTTTAATTTATTTCGTTTTCAAAATAAAATTGAAAAATACAAAAACAGTGTGTGTTTGTGTACATCGGTTCTTGTGAACTTTAAAATAGTCATTGAAACAGAGTTTTCTAAACTTTGTATCTCTTGCAACTTAGATGAGCACCTCTATGCACAACTAAGCAAGTGAGCTTTGTGGCTCTTTGTTTGTGATGAGTAAGGTTAAGTGATCTCTTGTACTTAACACTCGTATCACTCTTTTTGACGGGTAACCCTAGAAAATCCTAAGAGAAAGGCATAAATAACCATCTCACCACTGTTACTCGCCAATCATGCAATGACATCTGTATGCTTCAGCATAGCAAAAGTGCAATGTCAAAAAGCTTAACATAATTTGGTATTTCTTCTCTCTCCTTTGTACCCATGCATGATTTTCTTATTAAAAAGAAAATATGCAAAGAAAATAAAAGCAAAAAGATCAAAAATGCTTTAAATATGATTGCAAGCATGTTTTTTAGGAGATGTGGGAGTTATAGGATGTACCTCAAAAGTGATAGTCTCTATCAAGCAGTTATGATTGTATGTGAGTTATAGTGATTTTCTCATATCTCAAATCGTCATAACATAGAGACACTTATACAATCTTACGATGTTTTCACACACAACACGCAATATCCTTTGCTACTTTTGATACATGTGCAGGTACAATGTGATTTGGCCATCACAAGGTTTACATGTGTTGATGTATACTCACTAAACTGTCTTGACTTGTTTTTGAAATGTAAAATTGGTTAGACTTGTTTAGTGTGTGTGTGTGTGTGTGTTTTTGGGAGCTAAATGCTTAACTCTTTGTTGGTTAAGAGATGTTTTGAGAGGTTAAAATATTGGTTGGATCGTTGGCTGAGTTGCATGTTTGATTGCATTCATATTTATATTTTTCTCCTCTTTGAAAAACTGGTTTTTAGCCATCTCGACACCTCTCGATACCTGGCTTATTTGTCGAGATCTTCTGTTGTATCTTATCGCAATCTCGATACCTCTTGATAGTTAGATGGATCGATCAAGAAACTTCATATCCCCTCGATAGCTTCTTGATAGCTGTTCGATCCATCGAGGTATGCTCGATAGCTCCTCGATACCTCTCGATCCATCGAAATTATCTGCATGCATTGTTTCTCACATATTTTGCATGTTTCGTTTATCTTGTCATCCATAGCATCTTGTTTCATTACATTCATGCATTTTTATGGATTCTTTGTACCCCCTTGATCATCCTTGATCATCTTTATGTTTCTCAAGTAAAGCTTTCTAGCTTCTTGTACCCATTGTCAATCGTGACAAAAAGGAGGAGAAATTGGAGAATTTGTGATTTCTTTCTTTAAGATTTTACAAGTTAAGGGGAGAAATACATGCCTTTGTAAGGGGGAGATGTGTTTCATTTTGTTAGGGGGGAGTGTTTACCTCCTTGTTGTTTTAGGAGCTACTTTTAGCTTCTTGCTCTTGTACCTTAGGTCTTGTGACCATTTTTACATACATTGTGCTTATCTGTGGTATATGTGATGATGTATGTTTTCTTCACCTATCTCTACATGTGTTGTTTCTTTTCTTTCTTTATACACATGTTTCTTTATTTTGTATGCAATCTATTATTTTTGTCTCACACTAAGATGCCTTGATGAGTTTTGTTTAAAGTGTTTCAGAAATACAGGTTGTTAAAGTCTTCCATGCCATGAACTCTCTTCTTGCAAAGTTTTTTAAGAGTTTGTGTTAGGGTTGATTTTATTGTATTTAACAAGTGAATATGAGTTGAGTGGTTTATGACTTCTCTCATATGTTCATTTGTTAGTTGTGGTTTTATCATGAATTGCCAAAGGAGGAGATTGTTAGGACATATGTGTTTCACTTGTTAAGAACATATGTTATTCATTTATGCAATTGGCTAATCATTTGACAAAACGCACTTTACTTGTATTTGGGTAGATCTAGGATATGTTTAATACTTCAAAGAACATATTGTTCAAGTCTAGTATTAAAGCCATGAAGATTGGACCAAGAAACAAGTGAAGAAAATGTATTTACTAAAGCTGGACACCTACTAGACACTTGCGGACAGCTGCTTGACAGCTGCTCGACAAATAGCTATCTATCGAGATTTAATGAGGCTCGACAGATACTATCTATCGAGGTTACGGAAATCAAAATTTTCAGATCTGATTTTTGGGCCAGACTTTTGTATTTGTGTAGGGTTTCTTTTCTCACAACCCTAGGCATATATAAGGCTTATTTTAGAGGCTGCCACATAAGAGAATACAAGAAGAACATATGCAAAAGGTGACCGAACCCTTATTCTCTCTAGAAGAAGCTACTGCGTCTTTGCGCCTTAGGGTTTTGTAACCAAATGTTTCTTGATCTTCATTGTTGATGAAGTGAAGAACTTTGCAGCCAACATTCTTCTTTCTTAAGTTGGTGAGTGAGTCACGTATTGGGATTCCTACAAAGGAGTTAGTCACGAACTAGGATCCGTGCATTAAAGGTTGGTGTTCATATATTGAAGAGTTCAGAGGTTCTGAAGCGATAGAAGGTTTCTGCTGTGAGTTCATCTACGGGAATTGTAGAGTCTAGGGATAAAGGTTTTGTACTAGATCTGAAACTTCTCTTTACTATAGTGGATTGCTTTTTGAGAAGGTTTCCCTCCAGGTTTTTTACTGTGAAACTGGTTGGTTTCATTGGTTTTCTTGGGTCATCATATCTTGTCTTATTTATTTTTCCATTGCACTTAGTTTTGACATGATATTGACGTTTGTTTGTTTTAACAAGTTTTATGCATAATAAATCTTATTAACAACTTGGGTTTAAAACTTGTTAATTCTATCAACCGGGGTCTAAATTTCCCAACAGTATTATCTTGTTAATTCAAGGTACCCTATGAAGAAAGGGTTCCTAGCACCATATAAGGGGGAGAGGTACCACATCTCCGATTTTCAATAAGGTCAAGAGCTGCATCGTCCAGAGGAGAAATTTAATTATCTCTATTCATCACTTCATTTGGTCATAGAACAAACTTTTAGAGTTTGGAAGAATAGATGGAAAATTTTGAGAAGTATGCCACCCTTTCATATATGCACTCAAAATCGTATCATTGTTGCTACAATGGTTCTTCATAATTTTATTAGAGTACATGAAAACAATAACTTTGAACGTGGACATTCTACACGAGGCACATATGGAAGTAGTGAGGGAGGTCATTACGATGGAATGACACATGTGATCTCTTCCTTGGATTAACCTGAGATGAAAGAGGTTTGGAACAATATCACAACATTGATATGTAGGATGCGTCCATCGTAGGACTTAAGTTGTTACGGAAGTTATATTCCCCTTAATTGATTATGGTGACTATTATTTTTGTCACAATAGAAATTAGTGTGGTTGAAAATACCATTAACATTATGGTAATTTTTTTTGTGGGGACCATAACTAATGGTTCACAAACTTTTTTGTAATACCATTTTGTTTTATGGTGATTTTTTGTTGGAAAGAAGAACTGATGGCATACAAAACTTGATTGTAATACCATTGATTTATGAATTTGTATATATCGTTATTTGTCAAACTCATCAGTATTGCAACAATAGATTTCAAGCTTACAGGAAACTTCTGAATAGAATCCAATCTTATCTGAACAAGAGATAAACTCAATGGATTTTAAGATTGCAATAGTAATTTGCCAAGAATTTAAAAAAAAAAAATAAAGAAAACAAAATCTCCCCTGAATTTGTTTTAAAGACACCAAGAGATTTCATATTGTGATCAAGACAATAATATTGTATAAATCGTTTTAGAATGCTGATAACTTTTGATTAAAATAAGTGGCAACCACAAGTATGGTGGAAATAGGGATATTCAAAAAAGTCTTTAGTCCAATCCAAGTTGAGTTTCAAGCCCAAAAAATAAGGCCCATTATTTTGAACAAATTTCCCTCCAATTCAAATGAAATTTGAAGATCGATGAGTCATTTTCTACACAAAGTCAAAATATATTTATTTTGGGTTTCCTAAGAAATATTCAGCCTTTATGTTTTATCCTAAGCATATAGGTTTTTTATTTTGATTCTAGTTTCTTTGAGTCTATTATGACTTTAATCTTAAAAAAGTAAGAAACTAAATCGTAATTTCGTTCTCCTGTGCTTATAAGGCTATTCTAAGCACTATATAAGCTAGTTGACTAGAATGAATAAAGCAGAAAGTGTATTTCAAAAAAATAGTCTTTGTGCTTTCTAGAAGATGAATTTCTTTAGGGCAAAAATACCTTTTTGATCCCCACATTTTGACCATAGTCCCATTTTGGCCTCTACATTTTAATTTTTTTGCATTTAGACCCTAAAATAAAATATATAAAAAAGATCTCGCTTTGGTCCCTACCGTTATCTCACTAACGAAAACAGTCTATGTGGCAAACGAAGTGCACCATTGGCACACTAAATGCTGATGTGACCATTAAAACAATAATAAAATTTTTTATTTAGCAACTTAAAAATGCCACATCATCTTTTAAATATAAGAAATTAATTTATCAATTTTAATTAAATAAAAAATATAGGAAAAAAAGAACTAAGAACCAAAAATCATATAAATTGAGATCTAGTTTTATCTTGAAGAAGAACAGACAAGAATACAAACCAAGAAAATTCAAAACCCAAAAACATCTAGCTTTATCAATTTTATCATGACGTTAATTTTTTTTAAAAAAAGAAACTGACTAGATGTTTTTTATTTTTTATTTTTTTTAGGTTTGTGTTCAAATAAAGCTAGATCTCAATGTATATGATTTTTGGTTTTTATTTCAATTTTTTCCTTTTTTTATTTAGTTAAAATTGATAAATTTAATTTTTTATATTTAAAAGATGATGTGGCATCTTTAAAATGATAAATAAATAAAAATTATTAGTATTTTAATACTCATGTCAACATTTAGTGTGCCAACAGTGTACTCCAGTTGTCACGTAGACTATTTCTATTTGTGAAATAACAGTAGGGACCAAAATGAGTTCGCATTTTTATTTTAGGAACTAAATATGGTCAAATTAAAAAGTAGGAATTAAAATGAGAATAGGGTAAAAATGTAGGGACCAAAAAAGTATTTCCGCCTTTCTTTTATTAAACGCTAATGCCTTGGGTGGATTCCTTTCATTGGTAATATTTGTATCCCTTTGAATTTTTCTTTGGTAATGAACTTATTTATCCCTTTTAATACTTGCGTGTTGTTCCATATATATATATATATATATATATATATATATAAAAGAAAAAAAATAAAAATATATGTGAAGTCACCCCTTTTGTCATATCAGATTAGTTTAGTGTCTCCCTCTTTTTTGGTATTAGTATTAGAGGAACTTACGAGAATAAGCTTGCACACAGGTCCAAACTACATGTACCAATAGGCAAAACCTAACAGTGCAACACATTAGCCTTTTTTAGGCAATACACAAACATTTTTTTAATGTACAACTTATTTGAGTACATAAGCCACAAGAGAGAGTATGTCTATTTTCTATCTTATCTATACTACTGTACAAGAGGCTTCCACTGTTTGGGATCCTCATTTTCATAGTTCAAAAATATCCCTATACCTTACATTTAAGTAAAGACAAAATTTAGGAACAACCTTGTAAAATTACATCTCTAACTCAACCCAAAACACTACCTGCAAATAAAACAACTATTAAGTTGTTAACCTGCTCAAACTTATCAACTAATAAACAGTTACAACAATTTACTATCCTTTGCATAAATAAAAAATAAACTAGCCTTATCACAAGTGCTTCGTGCATGCAATGAGACTTTTTATTTTTTATTTTTTGGGTTACACGTTTTACTCATGATAGTTTTATTTTATTTTTTTATTTTAAGAAGTTGTATTAGTTCTTGACTACTAATGTGAGAGAGAAATGTGAAGGTGGAAAACAAACAGTTTAGTAATAATAAAAAATTGCACATTTGTGGAAAAAAAAAAGTTTTATTTTTTATATTTTTCTAAAAAGAAGAAATTGTATTAGTACTTAACAACTAACGTGAAAGAGAAATGTAGAGGTATGAGCAAAAACTGTTTTTTTTATTTTATTTTAAATTTAGCTAAAGATTAGGAGTTTTTAAATTACTGATTTTACGTGTCTAATAACCCTATGATTTTACATCATCATAATGTGCATCACATCAAGGATACATCACAGTGAACCAAACACATCCTTAATGTAATACCACGATATTTATATTTATACATACATAGTAAAATTTCCTCTTGTTTTAACGTATAAATCATTCAATAATAATTGTTACAATATAACAAAATAATAAGATTAGTAACACACACAAAAATCATCTTAATTTGGTTACATGTTGTGATTGATGTTTAATAAAATTGGTATTAGTGATAGAGTTATATATATGTAAGATATATTGTACAAATTACAATTCGTCACATCAACAATTTCTTCTTCTTTCCACTTACTACAAGTTGGTAGTGGAATTCAAATCCAAGTTCTCTTCCAGAACTAAACAACATATATTGAATCACAAATTTCTTTCCTTATCATGTCAACAAGTTGTGAAAGTTTTTTTAACTTGAACAAGTTTGTAACCAAATGGGTAGCAACAAAATTACGCTACTTTATTTGAAAAAAAAAAAAAAAGAAGACTAAATTTAATTGAAAAAATCATTAAATTTTATTCTCACCCACCTTGAAATTCGTAATCTGCATATTGGGACCATTTTTAACCCCTTGGTTATTATGATCTCTCTCTCTCTCTCTCTCTCTCTCTCTCTCTCTCTCTCTTTCATAGTGTGCTAATTTTAGTAGAAAATGAAGACAGTATTATTAGTTTTATTAAACATTATTTTTAAATCTCTATTAGATGTTAGGAGTTCGAATTTTATTATTCACTCAATTTTATGTAATGAAATCATTGCCATATACACCGACATGGTTGCTTCAACAATTAATAATCTTATTCGTATTAAATTTTAATTTCATCATTTATATAAACTTGGTCGATTAACAAACTAAAAAAGACTCAATTGCTTTGGTATTGCTTTTGAAAAAAAGACTTAATTTAATAAAATTCTTTACATTTTCACTTTTATGTGTATAGCATGGTACCAAAAAAAATTGAACATGGATGAACATAATATTTTTTTCAATAGCTTGCATGTGTTACAAGTTTATGTTTAGATAAATGTTTGTTGTAAAAATTTGGTCAATTTCTATAAGTTGAACATTATCATTATTTATACTAGTTTTGGCGGCTATAGCCAACATAAGTGGCTTGTCTATACTCGTCATAACCTCTGAAATCTAGTTGAAGGGGAAGTCTGGAAATGAACAGCACAAGGATGCTATTACCTTCATGAATTTATAACTCCTCTCCACATTTGCAAGCACCCTTTTAATGGGTGTGCTTTTTGAAAAGATGGGACGCACATGCTCAACCCTTTTAATAGATCTCATATTCATAGTTGGGTACATAGGCGAACTACAAATTCCAGTTAGCTTTGGAATCGGCATGGGGAGCACATTGATCCCCCTCTTTGTTGCTACTAGCTGCCCCCCAAAGATTAAGGGAATAATCATCAAAAAGTAATCAAAAGTCTTTACATTTGGTCGATTAACAAAGTAAAAAGAGACTCAATTGCATTGGTATTGGTTTTGAAAAAAATGAAAAGTTTTTACATTTTCTCTTTTATGTGTATAGGTTGGTACCAAAAAAAAGAATATGAATAAACATAATTTCTTTTTTCAATAGCTTGCATGTGTTTCAAGTTTATGTTTAGATAAATGTTTGTTGCAATATTTGTGTCAATTTCTATAAGGTGAACATTATTTTTTTTACTCAATTTTAAGTGTGATTTGTTCCCCATAAACAATCAACATAAAAATATTTTCAAAATTTTTAATATAGGATCAAAATTAATCCGATCAAATAGTCAGGTTTTAGTTAAAACTCACCCAAATTTGAGAAATCCAATAAAAAAAAATTATCAAAATCAACACACACAAAAGTTTGGCCGTTCAAACCAAACAAATGCTTAATTTAAGACTCGAATCTCCATCAAAATCAAAGGGCAAACAAAAATTCAGTATCTAAACCCCTTAATCCCTAATTGGTACTAAATACAAGACTTTATTTGAAAAAAAAAAAAAATCAATGTTTGTTGTAATATTTTTGTCAATTTTTATAAGTTGAACATTATCATTATTTATAGTAGTTCTAGGGGCTCTAGTTAGAGTGAGTGGCTTAGCCAAGCCATCATTACTGCTGAAATCCTAACGAAGAGGAATTTAGAAAAATTAGTCCAGAAATGCTACTTAAACTCCTCTCCACATTTGCAAGCACCATTCTGACAGGAATGCTTTTTCAAAAAACGGAACGCACGTGCTCAACCCTTATAATGGATATCATATTCATAGTTTATGTTTATATGAATGCTTGTTGTAATATTTGCGTCAATTTTTATAAGTTTAACATTATTTGTTTTACTCAATTTTAAATCTATATATGGATTTGCAAATTAATATATATATATATATATATATATATATATATAGTTTTGCAAAAAAGTCTAATAAATTCAAATATTAATAAAATAATTTTTATTTTAATTTTTTCTACAACTTAGATTTATACAAAGAAAAAAAAAGGCTTATGATTAGGAAATCATTATCTTGTATGTATATATGTTTATGGTTATGGTTATGTTACTACATTAAAATATTATCTTAACAAAATAATTCAAAAGTCGATATAGCTATAACATTTTAATTTTTTTATATTATTATATATGAAAAGAACACTAGTTATGATATAGCATGAGCAAGATTAATTTTGCCAATTACAATTAATACACTTTTTAGTAGCTAGAAAGTAAATAAATATAAATTATTTTAGACCTACTTATATGTAGCTAAATTGCTAACTAATATTTAATTAAGTCAACTATGTAACATAAGTCTAAGTTTTTTAAATGCCAAATTATAAAAAATCAAGACCATCAAGCCAACAATTTGTGACAAGGCGGATTCAGTCATCTTAATCTCGGAATTTCACAACTTATTGTAATGGAATTCCTAAGAAACCTATACTATACCCAAAAAAAAAAAAAATTCTTAATACAAATATAATCCCCATTGATCAATATAATCTCAGGGAGAGCACAATAATTATCTCCCACAATTATTATTATCACTATTATTATTATTATTATTATTATTATTATTATTATTATTATTATTATTATTATTATGAAAATGAAATTATTAATACCAATGTTAATAACATAAAAAAAAGATTTTAAAAATAAAAACTATGCTTATTATATTTCTTTGTCAACAAACTTATTTTAATTGATTTTTATGAGAATAAAAGTATTAATTGCTATGTGGAAACTGTAAGTGCACAATTGCACCTGGCCCCAAGAACAGTTACGGGCTCAGGCCCAACGAGCCTTAAACAATGTAATTTGTAGAGTGTGGGCTTGAAACCCAGGTTAGAAGTGTTTGAGGATTAAATGGCAAGCCCAAAGATTATAAACACTTAAAAACAACAAAGAATACTATAAGTCAATCTGCTCGGACATAAGCCGAGAACTGTTCTTATATTATTTCTCTCTCTCTTTTTCTCTTTCCTTTAGGTTACAAAGAGGGGGATCCCCTTTACTGTCTTAGATTGCTCCTTAAATACTACTCTTTTGAATAATTTGTACACGTGTTGCCTCACCTCCCCTTTAGCCTAGATATTTCTTTTCTCAGTGCCTTTGAATAGTAACCAGAAGTTTCCCTTCCACTGTTCAGGTGTCACTTCCCCATCAATGCGGCCAGGGTGGTAGGTGCAAGGTCTTTAATGTGGAGGTGACAGCCTTAATCTTCGGTGTTTCTATCACATCGGTGCTTCTAGGACATTCAAGGGTCTACCCCTTTTATCCACTGGTTTTAACCATGTCATTGTCTAACGTTTATCATGAAGTCCCGGTTCTGCCCGTGTCCGTCCGAAGAGAAATTCACCCTCGGCTGGATCCTCGGATCCTAGGCGTATGGGCCGACCCGTGATACTAACAAGTTCTAAACTCAAGAGCAGGTCAGCCTTCTTTGGCACGGCCCAAAGGCCCATATCTCCATCAGGGTGCTTTTACTCCCCACAATAGCCCCTCAAAACTCTAATTTTCAACGTCCGAGGAGAAAAATAGGGTTTTGATCCGACAAGAACCTATTCCACACACTTTGTGAGTGACGGCACGTGTGGAAGTCGTTTCGCGTCCCAGAAGATGCCACTTGGCGGTTTTATTTTTCAACAACGCGCGTATTTATTACCGTAAGTTACATTTTGTCTCCCACGTTCAACGGTGAGATAGGCATCCAACGGTCCTCGTTACTCCGCAAAATTTTAGGCGGGACAAATATAATTTCGAGGCCGCCTTTTCGCACGTCGTGACGCTTCGGGAACTTTGCGCCTTCATTTAATTCATCGGGGACTAATCCCATCAAAACACCAACAATCATACTTTACTGAAAACCGTGGAAACCTTTGTACCTTCAATTTTGTAAGTTCTTGCTCTCTCTACTCTTAACCTTTTCTCCTCGGATACGGTCCTCGTTTTGTCTTCGTGAATATTTTCCCTTTTATAGTTTAGCCTTTCGTTCCTTTCTAATGGGTAGGTTTAAGTGTTTAGTTGATACCGCTGGAATGGAAGGCTTTAGAGCCAAGTATCACATTCCCGGCGATGTAGGTTTGAAATACTGTCCGGCAGAAGCCGTGGCCGATTCTAGAAAGGAGGGAGAGGTTATCATCCCAATGATAGCCTTCATAGAGAGTGGGATGACCCTCCCAATGAGGCTGTAACTAGGGAGTACCTTCGCAACCACCGTTTGTGCCACGATCAATGCCTCCCAAACGTTTTTAGAGTTTTGGGTAGTGTCGATGCTCTAAACGAGCAGATGGGTTTAAACCTCACGGCACGATGTGGTCTTTACGTACGAGTCCCAATAAACTTTCCAAAGTAGGTTATTACATTAAGTCTTGCTCCGAGTGTCGTTAGGCTAATCTCTGTCTGCCCAAATCCAACAAAGGCATGAAGGATGACTACTGATCGTTTCGGGAGCTGGCACCGACGCCTCGCACGCCCGGTTGAGTGGGGGAGATCGAGTGCGACACCTTAGGAATAGCCTCCCTTCCCCGCACAAACTCCTCTAATATTGACAAAAACTCGCACTTACATGCATTCACGTTTATTTAGGTTCATCATGTATTGTATGAATCGACCATATTAGTCGATTTGGTATTTTCCTTTGCGAGATAAAGCGACACGTGCGCCCACGCCTAAGTCAGCGCAACGTTGCGGATCTTAACCAGTCTGCGCTCCGAGGTGTTCGTCAGCGAGGACCTACAACTCAGAGCGGCTCATCTGATCAATTGAAACACTCCCATCTCCTCGGACTTCCAGGAGATAGAAAACGCATAGTAGCCGTGACCGAAGGCGAAGGAAGATAAACGTAGCCCGGCCCCATTTTTTGGACGACCACAATCTCCCCGACGCCCCCGACACCGTTCGCATGCGGACGACCCATTGCGGCAACCCCCTCGCCGTGCATTCTCGGGCGGCCGTTGTTCCGGAGGAGCAGGTGTCTTCTTCACACACGCTAGACGAAGAGATAGATCAATTCCAACTCGAAGACACGGGAGACCTCGAGGACTCGGTTCGTCGTACTCGACGAGGAGGAAGAAGCCACGAGGCCTCGGGAATTGCGGGGGTTAATAGTTGCCCGAGCCAGAGACGCATCCGAGGAAGATATGGATAGGATGCAGGATCTCCTAACCAAGAGAGGTGCGAAGGTCGCCGGGAAGAAGACGGGGGCGTCCCAAGTTCCTCCATCTTTGCCACCTCCCCCTTCTCCAGCTGAGCCAAAACTTCTAGCCGAGGATCCTAAGAAGAAGAGAAAGGGGGATATTGAGGGGACGATCAGCAAGGACCCCAAAAAACCACGACAACAACCCCCACCGGTTCAGCAGCAGAAGCTGGACAAAGGCAAGGGTAGGGCCCGCTCAGTTGAGAGTGGGGAGATCAGGGATGAGGCCGAAGTGCGCCGAGCACGGTTACACTGTCTCCGACTTAAGGTGGACGGTGCTCCCATCTCACCGCCAATCTAGTATAAGGGCGGTTCAACAAGGCCATGCCCACCACTGCCGGCCGAAGTGTTGGAGCGCCCTTTTCCGCGCCCAAGGATATGGAGACCTTGGAAAAAATGAGCCAGCCACAACTATTCCTTTCTCTAAAAAGGGACCTAGCGCGGGTAAGTTTCCTCCTTTTTAGGGATATTCCACTTCTAACAATACTCATAAGTTTTTTATTATTTCTAACTCCCTCACATTTTGTTATAGGTCATTCAGGAGGTCTTCGTAGCCGAAAAGGTCATAGAAGATACTCGGGAAAAAGGCCGGGCGGCGGAGATCGGGATGGAGCGAGAAGTCCTTGGGCACGACCCTCGGCGAGAACGAGAAGCTCGTCGCGGAGGTGGCTGATGCGAAGAGAGAAAAGAATGGGGTGGAGTCTAATTTGAAAACCATGAAGACCCGAGATAGAAGGGTAGCGCAGGCTCAGCTTCGCGAAAAGATGACGAGCTTTCCCGAGGCCAAAGGGAACGCTCGGATTTGGAAAAGGAGCTTGCGCTAATGAAAGAAGAAGCCCGCTCATTCCAACACTCTCTGAGGCCAAGCGAGACGAGCTACGAGGAAGGGGTAGCAAATACCGAGGAGCAGCTGACAGAGGCTTTCGCGGCTTTGTGCCGGGAGTACTGTCAGAAAGTCTAGGGGGAAGCCCTAAACGTGGCTGGAGTTCCTCTGTCCTCGGATCTGAGGAAGTCCGAGAACGTTTGGCTTCCTCTGGAGATACAGGAGATTGAAGAGCCTCCTGCTGCTACTCCTACCCCTGAGTCAGCTCTCCCTGCTCTGCCTTCGATAGTCCCACAGCTGACTCCAGAACCTTCAGGTTCCAACAAAGAGAAGGAAAGAGGAGGGGATGCAGAGAAGGATTTGAGCCAGACAGTGGAACTCGGCGTCCTTCCAACGAAGACAGTAGACAAAGGAAAGCAAGTCCTGACTTCCTTTGAGCTGGAGTTGAAAGAGACGGAGGGAACCAGCACTTCTCAGCAAGATCCTCCTCCAACAACTTAGGACCTAGTTTAGGGCTTCTCTTTTTCCTTGTTCAATCTTTATATGTAATGCATGTCCAAATGATTAATGAAGAACGACTTTACTTGATTTTTACTTGTGTTGCATCTGTTTTTACTTTATTCTTTTTATATTTATCGCAAAAGTTTCCCATTAATACATAACAAAAGTTTCTCAAAGTAAACAAATCTAACTCCAAGAACTGCATAACCATAATTTCCACATAATCATGCGCACATTATTAAAGATCTGCCAGAAGGTGATATGGTTGAAATACTTAAACAATGCATTGATTAAAAAGAAAAAAAAAAAAAAAAGATCTCAAATAACGATCAAACCCTCATAATGTATAGCACCATTCTTAGTGAGATACAAGGTCCGAGGACCATTCCTTACACAAATTTACTTAACACTTAAAGATACAAGACTTAAGATCCGAATTAATGACCAGTAAGGCATTAATTTCCAGGCGCAATAAACAATCAATTTTAATTAAATTTGTGATCTGAGGACAAGACTTAAACAATTTCACATTAGTTCTTAAGATTAATAAGCTTAAATGTCAACTTTGTCCAAAGTAGGTGGTCCAAGGACCCGGCATAACTAAGGTTCTGTTTAACAAGTGACAAGACATCAATTTCCACAAGGTTTGTGGTCCGAAGACCGCACTTAACCAAGTTTCTGTTTGATTCTTAAAATCAGTAACTTCAAATGTTAATTTCCCCAAAGTAGGAGGTCCGAAGGCAGGCATAGAACTAAGGTTGTTTAACAAGTGACAAGACATCAATTTCCACAAGGTTTGTGGTCCGAAGATCGCACTTAACCAAGTTTCTGTTTGATTCTTAAAATCGGTAACTTCAAATGTTAATTTCCCCAAAGTAGGAGGTCGAAGACCCGGCATAACTAAGGTTCTGTTTTAACAAGTGACAAGACATCAATTTCCACAAGGTTTGTGGTCCGAAGCTACTTAACCAAGTTTGTTTGATTCTTAAGAACGGTAACTTCAAATGTTAATTTCCCCAAAGTAGGAGGTCCGAAGACCCGGCATAACTAAGGTTGTTTAACAAGTGACAAGACATCAATTTCCACAAGGTTTGTGGTCCGAAGGCTGCGCACTTAACCAAGTTTACGTTTGATTCTTAAGAACGGTAACTTCAAATGTTAATTTCCCCAAAGTAGGAGGTCCGAAGACCCGGCATAACTAAGGTTACGTTTAACAAGTGACAAGACATCAATTTCCACAAGGTTTGTGGTCCGAAGGCACTTAACAGCAAGTTTCTGTTTGATTCTTAAAATCAGTAACTTCAAATGTTAATTTCCCCAAAGTAGGAGGTCCGAAGACCCGGCATAACTAAGGTTCTGTTTAACAAGTGACAAGACATCAATTTCCACAAGGTTTGTGGTCCGAAGACTGCACTTAACCAAGTTTCTGTTTGATTCTTAAGAACGGTAACTTCATGCATCAGAGGTAGTCATAACTTTAAAATATTCACCGATAAAAGCACACTTTATTAATAATAATATCTTCTAAGATTGTTTACATTCCATGGGCGTGGTACAATTCTTTCATCTAGGTCAGCTAGCCGATATTACCCTATGCACACTGCCTTGATACAATGCGGTAGGGGCCTTCCCGATTGGGTCCTAACTTACCCCAAGCTGGGTTCTTAGAGGTACCTGACTTTTCTTAGCACGAGATCACCAGTGCAAGTGGCCTTAGCCTCACGTGGGCGTCGTAACCCCGTTTTAGCTTCGTTGATAATAAGCTATTTGGACCATCGCTGCCCTCGCGCCGTTCCTCAAAGCAAATCTAGGCCTTTTTCCAGAGTCCATTGTTACTCTCGGGGCTAAAGGAGCTGGTCTTTAAGGTGGGAAAACCGGATTCCGGAGGTATCACCGCCTCGGCTCCATAAGTCATAGAGAATGGAGTTTCTCCGGTGGACCTGCGCGGTGTGGTCGATACGTCCACGAACATGGGGGAGCTCTTCGACCCATCCGCCTTTCGCATCATCCAACCTTTTCTTTAGCCCACAATGACTTTGTTAACGGCCTCGGCCTGCCCGTTTACTCGAGGATAAGCTGGGGTGGAATACCTATTTATAATACCCATGTCACCACAATACTTCCTAAAAGCCTTACTGTCGAACTAGACACCATTGTCCGAGATGAGTGTGTGTGGTATACCGAATGCGCGGTAACGATGTTTTTCCGGACAAACTTCTTGGAGTCAATATCTCTTATATTTTCTAAGGGCTCGGCCTCAACCCATTTAGTGAAATAGTCTGTTCCCACGAAAGCCATCTTTTATTGCCGGCGGCTCTCGGAAATGGCCCTACAATATCCAAGCCCCATTGTGCGAAAGCCAAATTTGGAGAGAGGGTTAAGAACCCCTCGGGTTGGTGAATATTAGGAGCAAACCTCGACGCGATCACATTCTGGCATAGTCTTGGGCCTCTCTTTGCATATTGGGCCACCAATAACCCTGAGTCAGAGCTCTGTGGGCCAAGGATCTTCCCCCAGTGTGGCTGCCACAAATCCCTTCATGCAGTTCTTCTAGAAGCCCCTCCGTTAAATCAGGGTGTACACACAACAAGTACGGTCCTGAAAATGATTGTTTGTACAGTTTTTGATCCTCGGACAGCCAGAAACGTGGCGCCTTTCGGCGTATCTTATCTGCTTCGGATTTGTCCTTAGGAAGGACATCATCCCTAAGAAAAGATACGACCAGGTCGATCCAACTAGGTCCAGGCCTTATTAGATGGATACGAGGCGCGTTGGTAATGACAAGAGAGGGCTCTAGCAAATCTTCAACGAGGATAACCCTAGGTAAACCTTGAGCCGAGGACGTTGCCAGCGTGGCTAAGGAGTCTGCATGGGTGTTTCCGCTCCGAGAGATATGAGTTAAGGCGAATGAGCCAAATTGAGTTTGCTGACGCTTAACCTGGGCCAAATATTCCTGCATCCTTGGATCTCTAGCCTCCATGGTCCCCGTGACCTGGCCGACCACCAGTTGAGAATCCGAGAAGATGTGGATTTCTCTTCCCCCCATCCTATGCACCATTTTCATGCCTACCAAGACCGCTTCGTATTCGGCCTCATTGTTAGTAGCCGAGAACGCCAATCTCAAAGATTTTTCAAAGACAATTCCCTCTGGGGACATAAGGACAAGTCCAACACCAGATCCTCTCTGATTAGCCGCCCCATCCACATACACTTTCCAAATCGGAGGCATGGCAGCTGTAATTACACCAACTAATTTTTCATCCATGTGTGCTTCTTTTAGAGTTTCTTCTAGTAATGGCTCGGCAAATTCCGCCACCAAGTCAGCGAGGACCTGGTCCTTCATCGAGGTGAGAGGCTTATACCTTACATCAAAAGCCCCCAGGATGGTCCCCCACTTTGCTATCCTTCCTGAGTAGTCGGCGCTGCGCAGAACTGCCTTGAGGGGCAATTGGGTCAGAACAACCACTGTGTGGGACTGAAAATAATGGGGAAGCTTTCGCGTGGCATGAACCACGGCTAGAAGCGCTTTCTCTAAGGGTTGATAACGCACCTCGGCATCACCCAAAGACTTGCTAACATAATATACCGGTCTTTGCACCCCGCTATCATCTCTTATCAGGACCAGGCTGACCGCGTGGACGGCCACTGCCAGATAAGCAAACAAAATCTCATGTGCGTCTGGACGAGAAAGAATGGGTGGCCGAGATAGATATTGCTTAAGCTGTTGAAAGGCTAACTCGCAGTCCTCGGTCCATTGAAACCCTTTCCACTTATTCAGCAGTTGAAAGAAAGGACGACACCGGTCATCTGACCGAGATATGAACCTGTTCAAAGCGGCAATCATTCCCGTCAACTTTTGAATTTCTTTTGGGTTCCGAGGAGGCTGCAAGTCCTGAATAGCCTTGACCTGCACCGGGTTTACTTCTATGCCTCTATGAGTAATCATGTATCCCAAGAACTTCCCAGACCCCACGCCGAAAGAACATTTTGAGGCGTTGAGGCGCAACTTGTACCTTCTCAGTATCTGAAAAGTGTCGGCCAAATCTTTCACATGTGAGGGGATTGTTTTGCTTTTCACCACCATATCGTCAACGTATACCTCAATGGTTTTCCCCATTTGCTGTTCGAACATTCTGGTCATCATCCTTTGATAAGTAGCCCCAGCATTCTTCAGACCGAACGGCATGACCTTATAATGGTAATTCCCCGTCGGTGTAATGAATGCAGTCTTCTCCTGATCCTCTAGTGCCAAGGGAATCTGGAGATAACCCTGGAAGGCGTCTAAGAAACTCATCCGAGGATGTCCGACAGTGGCATCCACCAGTTGATCAATACGTGGCATTGGGAACGAATCTTTGGGACAGGCCTTGTTCAGATCAGTAAAGTCCACACATACCTTCCACGTTCCATTTTTCTTTTTAACGACGACTGTATGGGCTAACCACTCAGGGTAGAAAACTTCTTTGATAGCCCCAGCTCTTTTGAGTTGAAGCACCTCTTCCTTCACAGCCTCGGAATGTTCCCTGGAAGATCGCCGAGGTGGCTGCCTTCTCGGAATGATAGCCCGGTTGACATTTAGGTGATGATAGATGAAACCCGGATCCAGGCCTGGAGCTTCATAAGGATCCCACGCAAAAACATCAACGTTATCCTTCAAGAACTCTAACAACTCCATTTTCTCTGGGTGTGGTAAAAGTATACCGACTTGGAAGAATCTCTCCGGGTCATCGGCCACCGGAAACTTCTCTAATCCCTCGCACTTGTGTCTTATCTCTGTCACCACTCGGATGAATCGGGAGCCGTTAAGCTGCTATAAATCCTTGTTGATCAAAGCCGAAGATTCGGCTTCGTATGCGGCCTGCCCAGTGATATACCCACTCAGCTCGGCGATTGGTACCCGAGGATTTCCTCAACACATTCCCCCGAGGGGAATTTAACTTTAACATGTAAGGTAGAGGAGACGGCTCCAAGCGCATGCAGCCAAGGCCTGGCAAGGATGGTCGTGTATGGAGAGTACGCATCAACCACGATGAAGTCCACCTCAACCGTTTCTGAGCCGGATTGAACGGGCAAACGGATCTGTCCCTTCGGTACAACGGCTCTCCCTTCGAAGCTTATAAGTGGTGAGTCATAAGGAGTAAGGTCTTCCAACTTCAATCTTAACCCCTTAAATAGATCAGGGTACATGATATCTGCACCGCTGCCCTGATCTATCATCACCCTTCTCACGTCATAGTTCCCAATTCTGAGGGTAACCACAAGAGCATCGTCATAGGGTTGGATAGTCCCTACCTTATCCTCCTCCGAGAAATCTAGGACGGGCAAAGTGCCCTTCAACCTCTTCGGCCTGTGACCCATGTTCTCGGTCTGTTGATGGGAAACCGCCATCACCCTAGTGGGACCTGAGCCGGTCCTGCCAGGGGCGGCGAAGATAACATTAATTGTTCCCAAGGCTGGCCGAGATGTATTGTTCCTCTGGTTGTTTGAGCCTACTTGGCTGGCCTGCCCAGTGGGCTGACACAAGTGCTGCTTTAACTTTCCCTCACTGACGAGCTGCTCCAGATGGTTCCACAGGGTCCGACAGTTCTCGGTAGTGTGACCCACATCCCGATGGTACTGGCAAAAGAGGTTGTGATTCCTCTTCGCAGGGTCTCCTGCCATCTTATCGAGCCATTTAAGAAGGGTTCCTTGCGAACTTTCTCCAACAGTGATGTATTGGTTCCCGAGGAATACGGTGTTTACGGCCGAGGTACCGCCAGGCGGGCGTCCAATCCAACGTAATCTCTCCTCGGCTTGTTATTGTGATATCGTCGACACGAAATCCCTTCTCTCTGCGGGATAACCTTCTCCTTTCCCTTTCCCTTGCTTTGTTGGTCTTCCTCCACTCTCTTATACTCGTCAATACGGTCCATGAGGCGACGTACACTTTGCGACAGGCTTTTTAGTCAAAGACTTTCTCGGGTCGTGATCGGTAGGGAGGCCCACCTTAAAGGTATTAAGTGCCACCTCATCAAAGTCACCATCTATTTCATTAAACATCTCCCAGTAACGATCGGAGTATGCTTTCAACGTCTCCCCCTCCCTCATAGTCATGGATAACAACGAGTCCAATGGCCGAGGTACTTTGCTACACGTGATGAACCGTGAAGCGAATGCCCTAGTAAGCTCCCCAAACGAACTTATAGACCCCGACTTAAGGCCGTTGAACCACCTCATAGCAACAGGTCCCAGGCTGGAGGGGAAAACTTTGCACATCAGGGTCTCGTTGTGAAAGTGCACCGCCATCCTGCGGTTGAAGTGACTCACGTGCTCCTTGGGATCAGTCCGGCCATTATAGATGGTGAAAGTGGGCTGGGTAAACCTTACGGGAAGCCTTCCTTTCTCAATCCTCCGTGCAAATGGAGATTTGGAGAGCGGGTGCAACGCCCTACTCATAGCATCGTTGCCTAAGCCCCTAGAACGAGGCTTCTTACGTCTGCCGAGTTGGTTGGCTGCCCTCGGCTTGGAGGATGTTGCAGTGGGAGAGCGCGACCTTGAGCTATGGCCGGCTCCTATCCTCCGCGAGGAAGAGTTAGATGAGGATGATGAAAACCTACGCTTAGCCGCGGCGTAGCTTTCTCTTTAGACGGTTGATTTCCTTCTGCATGGATTTAGAACCCTCATCGTGGGTGGTGCTACCCCTTCATGAATATGGCCGGCACCTGGATATTCTGTATGGACACTCCCCTCACGATCTCTTTGATGTTCAAGACGTTCAAAATGATATTCCAAATTTGTGATCACGGTGACTCGGCATGGTGAGCACCTAAGCACTGCCATAGTACCCACTGTCGCTTCTAGACTAGATTTCCCACGAGACGGCGCCAATTGTAAGTGCACAATTGCACTGGCCCCAAGAACGATTACGGGCTCGGGCCAACGAGCCTTAAACAATGTAATTTGTAGAGTGTGGGCTTGAAACCCGGGTTAGAAGTGTTTGACGATTAAATGGCAATCCAAAAGAAAATAAACACATAAAAAAAACAAACAATACTATAAGTCAATGTTGCTCGGACATAAGCCGAAGCTGTTCTTATATTATTTCTCTCTCTTTCTTTTCTCTTTCCTTTAGGTTACAAAAGAGGGGGATCCCCTTCGTCTTGAGTTGCTCCTTAAATACTACTCTTTTGAATAATTTGTACACGTGTTGCCTCACCTCCCCTTTAGCCTAGATATTTCTTTTCTCGGTGCCTTTGAATAGTAACCGAAGTTTCCCACTTCCCTTTGTTCGAGTGTCGCTTCTTCCCATCAATGCGGCCAGGGTGGTAGGTGCAAGGTCTTTAATGTGGAGGTGACAGCCTTAATCTTCGGTGTTTCTATCACATTGGTGCTTCCAGGACATTCAAGGGTCTACCCCTTTTATCCACTGGTTTTAACCATGTCATTGCCTAACGTTTATCATGAAGTCCCGAGGTTCTGCGTGTCCGTCCAGAAGAAATTCACCCTCGGCTGGATCCTCGGATCCTAGGCGTATGGGCCGACCCGTGATACTAACAAGTTCTAAACTCAAGAGCAGGTCGGCCTTCTTTGGCACGGCCCAAAGGCCCATATCTCCATCAGGGTGCTTTTACTCGCCACAGAAACATATACATAAACCTAAACCTGTGTATTTTGAAAAACAAATCATAACGATTACTTAAAAAATAAATAATAAACATATATGTATATAAACTTGCATATTTTCAAGAGATTTTATATTCTGATTTAAGAAATAATATTTCTCTAAAAAAAGAAATAATATTGTATAAATATTTTTTTAGAATGCCAATAACCTTTGATTAAAATAAGTGGCAACCACTTAAAATAAGTGGCAACCACAAGTGCGGTGGAAAGAGGATATTCAAAAAAGTCTGTAACCCAATCCAAGTTGAGTTTCAAGCCCAAAAAATAAGGCCCATTATTTTGAACAAATTTCCCGCCAATTCAGATGAAATTTGAAGATTGGTAAGTCATTTTCTAAGCGAAGTCAAAAAATATTTATTTTGGGTTTCCTAAGCGATATTCAGCCTTTATGTTTTAGCTATCCTAAGTAGACAAGTTTTTTATTTATTTATTTATTTATTATTATTATAGTTTCTATGAGTCTATTATGACTTTAGTCTTGAAAATGTTTGGAATTAAATTGTAATGTTATTCTCTTGTGCTTATAAGGGTATTCTAAGCACTATATAAGCTAGTTGACTAGAATGAATAAAACAGAAAGTGTATTTCAAAAACTAGCCTTTGTGCTTTTTAGAAGATGAATTTCTTTTAATAAACTCTTATGCCTTGGGTAGATTCCTTTCTATAGTGGTATTTGTATCCCTTTGGATTTTTCTTTGGTAATGAACTTATTTTTATACTTGCTTGTTGTTCCATATAACCAAATATATATATATATATATATATATATATATATATATATAAGGAAAGAAAAAATACATGTCAAGTCACCCCCTTTTGTCATATCAGCTTGGTTTGGTGTCACCCCCTTTTTCGGAATTAGTATTTGAGGGAATTACGGGAATAAGGTTACACGCAGGTCCAAACTACACGTACCAATAGGCAAAATCTAACAATACAATACATTAGCCTTTTTTAGGCAATACATTAACATTGTTTTTAATGTACAACTTATTTGAGTACATAAGCTTATTTAGGGTCTGTTTGGATAACTTATTTTGCTGAAACTGAAACTGAAAACACTGTACCAAAATAAATTTTAAATGTGTATATAGTGTTACGGGACTCATTTTTAATGAAAAAGTACATAAATAGTGTCGTGAACAGTGTTGTAAACAGTGCTCGTCTATGGTGAACAGTGTTTTTTGTCCCTTAAAAGCTGAAAAGCTGCCCCAAAAAAAAAAAAAAAGTTGAAACATGAACAGCCAAAATGTAGACGCAAATAATCTGGATCCAAACACATTCTTATACTACTATATAAGAGGCTATCACTATTTGGGGTCCTCATTCTCATAATTCAAAAATATCCCTACACCTTACGTTTAAGTAAAAACAAAATTTAGGAACAACCTTGTAATAATACATCTCTAACTCAACCCAAAACACTACCTGCAAAATAGAACCACTATTAAATTGTTAACTAACTCAAACTTCCCCCTCCAAAAACAAAAAAAAACAAAAAAAACCAACTCAAACTTATCCACTAATAAACTGTTACAACAATTTACTAATCTTTGTATACATAAATAAATAAATAAATAACAATTTATTACTCTTAAGAATACCAAGAGAGTAAGCACGCAACCTAAAAATATTTGGTTCTCTCTCCCAGACTCCCTACAAGGAACAAGAAGATGAGGCGGTTGGTCCCTTATGTGTTTTAGTAGGTCATTTTATTGGGCTATTTTTTATTTTATTCCCGCTTTTTAATTCTTTTATCAGTTTCATATTGAATTAGTATTTATATCTCTAATAAAAAAATATATTGAATTTGTATTTATTGGATTTTTTTAATGCTTTTTCAATCTATGCCGGAAAAATAACTACTAAAATGACATTGCATTTCAGATTGGAAAGATACAAGAGAATATTTTTGGGCAATGAAATTTGGAAATGGGAAATGTGGCAGATGAACAATTCAAGTAAGAGTGTAAAAATTCTCAAGGTTTAGTATTATGTAATTTTTTTTTTTTAATGAACTGAAAAACGTAATTATTTGTTATCTAGGAATAGCAACCACTAGATATCCATAAGCAAGAAAAGTTGCCTATGGGACTACTGTTGGTTTCCATGGCTATCTCAAGCGTTGCACCGATCCACTGAATGGCACCATCTGCAATGAAATTGTAATCAATCCCACCATAAGCTTCTTTTGTATGAGACTGTGCGAGACCCTTTGCTAATGACCCATAATTTAATCAACCATTAAGTTATAAACTCAAGAGGTTGACAAATACTTATGCACAGGTCACAAATGAGATATATTCAATCATTGAACCATTGCAATACATAAGGATCTACGATTTCTACGCCTCGCACTTGTTTTGTTTCAAATCCAAAAAGACCCACACATCTTCCAAGTATCAAGTATAGGTAGTTCTTCAAGTCCCAAGCTGAAGTAGGGAGCTATGCAATATCATCACTAGGTGAGCTTAAATATATCATTCTAAAAGTATATGCTTGATTTGTGTTGAAGTAGGCCATTTCACATACATAAGGCTAGGCCATTTCACATACATAGAGTTATGCAATATCATCACTAGGTAAGTTTAAATATATCATTCTAAAAGTATATGCTTGATTTGTATTGTAATTATCATTATTGTGCACATTTTAAAATGTCTATTAATGACACAAAAGTGACACATTTTGTATAAAGCACTTAGAATGGGGAACAAAAAAGCATTGCTCCACCAGCTTCTCTACCATAGGTTGCATGTTTATAATAAGATGACCTATTCCATGTTTCTAATGTAGTGAATTATTTTACAATTTTACCTGATGTAAATATTTCAAGTTTCTACATTAAAACAGATGATGATTACTATATACTAGCCTCTCTAAACACGGGCTCAGTGGCTCTTCTATTTTTGGGGTAAAGATTAATAATTTGTATTTATTATAATTTAGGATTACTATATTTTCCAATCACAAAAAAAAACCTAGGGGGTGATGAAAAATGTAGTAATCATAAATTATAATGGATGCAAATTATTAATCTTTATCCAAAAAAATAGAAAAATCTCTGAGTACGCACATGAACATATGCTCAAAGGTTAGTTTTCTATTAGGTATATATGCATGGATGATGTGACTAGTGAAGCTAGATTAAGATTAATGTAATTACAGTTTTGTTGAATGATTGGCAAGGGTAAAACAATTGATGGGAAGATCTAAGAGATTACCTAATAGAGATAACTAACATTAAATCTTCGCTTGCCTCAAAACTTGGTTGAAGCACTCTTAGACTCTGGATGATCAGATTAAAGGGCAGCTCAATTAATGCAAAATATCTTTCAGCTTCATCTTAGAGCAAAATTTAGTCCACAAGTTGACAATGGGTTACTAAATAATTGAGTGCGCCCGCGCCCTTGGCATAGCCATATCACTTGAACTTGCTCCTATGGTATGACATTAGCATAAATACTTGCTCCTAGGGTCTGTTTGTCCTTCAGGCATGCTCACTATGGCAGTCATGGTGAGCCTAAGCGCTGGTGATGGACTAGTGCATAATAAAGCAACTTTAAACTTCGAAGTACCTCTTCTTTACGGAACTCAGACCCCAGTTCTGGATCCACCAACTCCATCAAATTCCCTTGATGTCGTGAAACAAAAAAGAAGAAAGTTTTGGTCCTTTCGGAAGTGAATAAGAACCAAAAAGAAGAAAAACAAAAAATTCTGCTATCTTTTTCCTTTAATGTTGTTTCTCAACTCCCAAGTGAGCACTAGCAAACAGTAGTAGGCTACCAATTTAAATGATGAAAAAAAAAATCAATTTAAGAGTAAGTAAATTAATAAAAGAATAGTTTTTTTTTCAATTGAAATATTGATAAAGCAATTAGTTAACAACAATTTCTGTAATTTCATTTTTTTCATATACTTACCAAAAGAAATTCTTTTCCAGTGTCAAAAAATCATCTTAACAAGATATCATCCACATGTAACTTTGATTTCAATGAAGACATATTAGTTATGCAACTTGAACGTTGAACATGCCAGCAAAAATATACTACTTATTTGGCCAAACTCTTGCCTCCCATGACTAGGTCAAACAATCTTCAACTGAAATATGTTTCCAAGAGGCTTGAGCCTAGTAGATTGACCTAATCAAACGAAGAAGTTCCAAAAGGAGCAATCTAGGTTCCAAAATGTGCTTTAACCACAAGTTTCAAAAGAACATGAGAAGGATGTAACTTCACAATCTAGAAGACACCCAATTCTTGTTTGGTCTATATTTCATATTGTTCTTCACTGTAATAATTTCCAATGCAACAACTCCAAAACTGTAAACATATGCTTTATAGGTTAAAAACCCCCCATAATGCGTATTCTGGATCCAAATAACCTCTGCAAGACATACTTTTAAGTTAAGCTATGGTAATTGGTTCACTAGTACAAATCGTACAATCCTATGAACTTCTTAATCAACAAGTGCAATATTTGTCAAGTTTCCAAGCACCAGATTATCCAATTTATGGTTATGCATGCAATCATGCAATTAAGAAAGCCACCATAACTGAGTTTAACTTCATTGTACTACAAATTATGACAAGACAACAAAAGCAACAATAACTAGTAAATTAAAATAAAGAAATTATGTTTCTAAACTTGGTAAAGTAAATCAGAGTGCTTGAGTTACATGGACTAGGAGCCATGCAATTGAGCAAATAGCAAAGAAAGGTTGTATCTGGTGAAGCAGCTCCCACTTTTGTGAGGTTTGGGAGAGATGGTTGATAGGCAGCCTTACTCCCCATTTTGGAAAATGATTTCCCGAGAAGCATATACAATACATAGTATGGGTGTTTTTTTTTTTTTTTAAAGTACTTCGTTAAGATTTTAGCTTACTCAAGGAATGTTGTAACTAGGTCAGCATGTTAAAAAAAAAGAAGGAATGTTGTAAAATAGTTTTTCCTTCTTGCATACAGAGGGGAGTAGGGAAACAATTTAGGGGGTAACTTTATATATTTTCTTCACGCTTCATTGCAACCTGGAAATTTTATCTTCTACAAGAAACTTCACATGAATTTATATTGCATGAGTAATGTGGTATAGAAAATCTTCAACACTATAATTAAAGGGTGTCACTTTGTCTTATAGATAAAAAATAACTAAAAAAAAAAAAGCATGAACCCTATTTGATCAATGTGAAACCATGCTGCAAAGAATTTCTATGTGCATGGTTATGTATCACATGTAGATACCAAACACATACAAATTAAAGTGTCACTGTACTTTGGCCAATACATATCTCAAAGTACTTTGCATACTTTTCTTTGTGCAAAGACTTCATTTAAGGAATTACTACCTTATTCTTTGCAGCAACACAACACTAGAGACCATAACCGATATATATTCACATGAACTCAATCAAGATCTACAGGGGTGACGAAACAGAAAAGAATAGCAAAAAAAAAAACTCAAAAGATAGTAAATAGGGAGCAAAAGAAAGGAAGGTAGCTCACATGGTTCCAGCAATTTTGGTGCTCATGTTGGTGTTCTCCTCTTCATAAAGCTTGGTCAAACCAAAGTTAGAGATCTTAGGGTTAAGGTCTACCATCACGTAATATAATAGTAGATTTGATGTCTCTATGAACAATTTTCAGTGTTGATTCCTCATGCAAGAAAGCTAGACCTCTTGCTATGCCAACACATATTTTCTGCCTTGCAGGCCAGTCCAATTTTAATTGGCCACCTACAAGACCTGAAAGATGTTTAGAACCCAATCAATAAAATTCATCAAAAGCATTTTCTCCTCATTCTTCTATTATGAACATAAAATGCATTGTAGGTATAAAATATTAGCTAACCAAACAAGACACAAGCAAGGCTATTGTTTTCCATAAACTCATACACCAACGATAATTGTTCTCTTTTAGTACAACATCCAGACAATCTAACAAGATTCAGATGTTGTAAACCAGATACCATGCCTATTTTGAACCACATATTGTTGAACCATGTAAAATTCTGTGTCTATTTTTCTTCACTCTTCTTTAATCTTGCATAAATGGATAATTTCCACAACATGATTCTTTCCATGTTAAGAGCTTGGATAAGAATTGGGTGTTTTAGTAGGTCACTTCAAGGGGACCTGACCTCCATAATAGAGAAGAAGAGAAAATAGAGAGGAATAGAGAGAAGTAGAGAGAGATAGAGTTCAATCACAAGATTATTCACATATTTTCAATTACAACTACCTAATCCCTATTATATCTATCTCTATAACTAACAACTTCAGGATTATCAGCTAATTTATGCTGACTAAACCAACTGCCACTTATCTGCCTGTTATACATGTCAAGTATAATGAAAATATTACCCCAAGTCAACCATAAGCCAATAGCAAAGGTGCCTAACATTACCCTCCCCAATTACAACACCTTGCCTACAAGGTGAGGGAAAATGAGTTGAAGCTGCTGCAACGATTCCCAAGTAGCATCTTCTGGAGGAGAACCCAGCCACTGTACCAGAACTTCACTGATAACCCGAGTCCTTAACTGTAAAACAACAATAGCGTTTGTAGTCTCCTGGTCATCCTCATCCACAGGTGGTAAAGTTGAAAAAGGGATTACATGCTGACCAAGCTTCAGCTTCAAGCAAGAAACGTGAAAAATAGGATGCACCTTGGACTTGGGAGGTAAATCCAATCTGTAAGCCACAGCCCCAATCTTCTGCAGTACATGAAATGGATCAAAATACCTTGGGGACAACTTCCACTTCCGCTTATTAGCCAAAGTCTTCTGCCTATAGGGCTTCAACCTCAAGTGTTGCCTGTGTTTATTAGCTTGAGACATGAGCCGCAGTCAAATGACCCTTCAGAGTAGACAACACTTCCTCTCTCTATCTTAAAAGAGAATCTAAGGCATCCACTATAGCAGTACCAGGAATATAAGTGTGCAGCTTGGGAGGAGAAAATCCATACAAGGCTTCAAAGGGAGTCAGCTTCAAACCAGTATGGAAATTAGAGTTGAACCAAAACTCGGCTAATGGGAGCCAGTCTGCCCATTTGTGTGGTCTATCACTAGTGAAAGCCCTTAAGTACTACTCCAAGCTAAAAAATCTCAGTTTGGTCATCTGACTGAGGGTGATAGGCTGTAAGCATAGCCAACTCATACCTTGCAGCCTAAACAACTCAAACCAAAGTAGTGAAGCAAATGTTGCATCCCTATCACTGACTATAGAAGCAAGCATTCCATAGAGCTTGAAAATGTAATGCATGTACATATTTTATCAACCTATCTACCACTACCAAAACCACTTCAAACCCTTAAGACTTGGGAAGACCCTCAACAAAATCAAGACTTACATCAGTCTAAGGAGCAGTTAGAATGGACAATGGTTAAGTAACCCATCTGGAACAGATGTATCAGACTTGATTCTTTGACACACGTCACATTCTCCATCAAAGCTCTTGAGATCAGCTTTCGTGCCTTGCCAATAAAAATCTCTTTTAGCCCTGTGATAAGATTTCAGAAAACAAGAATGGGCAGCCAAAGGGCTGCTATGAATAAAATGTAATATTTTTGATTTCAAGGACAATGAAGCTCCAACTAGCTATGATGCACCGACACAGACATGGACACCGCAATACGGCAATTTTTGAAAAATATGGATACGACACGGCGTGGACACGACAATTAAACAATTAATTAAAAATTTTATTTAGGCATATTTTTTAATATCTTCAGACATAAAATACGTTTATGTCTAAAATTTGAATTATGTAAGAACTACAAATAAATAAACTAACACCCAAAGTAGTACAATAATACACATAAAATGTTTAGAGTACAAACCAAAAGTTTAAATAGGCTACATTCAACATCAAACTAAAAACATAAAAGGAAACCAAGCTGAGTAAATAGGCTACATTCACTAAATTCATAATAAACATTATAATTTATAAGGCAAAACACAAAAGGTTGAGTAAAGAAACAAAAAAAATATAAGTTATAACTTATAACTTATGTGGCAGTAACAACATTATAATTTTTAATCTCACTCTCACACAGTGACAGTAAGAGTGGGATTATAAAAAAAACAAAAAAAGAACAAAACGCGTTATAACCCCTTCACCCAAATGGCCAAAACAAAACAAAACAAACAAACAAACAAAGAGAGAAGCTTAGAGAAGATCGGACCTGTTGTCCACGCCAAGAGAGAGAGAGAGATCAGAAGGGACAGGGCACAGCGTCAACGTCTATGGAGCTCGCCGATCGGCCCGATCTAGCTCCGGCGAGGGACAGAGGGCAGCGATAGCTGCAACAGGCGGAGGTCAGAGGGAGGGTGGGTTAAGAACTTGAGATGTGGTTTCAATCTAATGACTTCTAAGATTCTAAGCTTGCTTTGTTGTTTTAGGGTATATCACAAAATCAATGGTATTGGTAAGTCAATCTATCAAAATCTATGATTTTTTTTTCACTGCTGGCATGTCGGACGTGTCGGAGCCGCATCGAGGCCATGTCGGCGCTGCGTCGGCACCGTGTCGGAGAAGCGAAAAAAGAAAAAAAGAGACTGCTCGGACACCAGAGTCCGGCAAATCGTACCGGTTCTGGTGTTTGACACGTTGCCAAAAATGGCGTGTCGGTGCAACCCAGCCAAATAGAACCTGCCCATGTAGAAGAACAAACCATTCTGAAAAATAAACCTTTGGGAGGAACACCAGCTTGAATGGAGTGGAGAATTTGTTGGATAAACTGATCCAGAGCAAAGCTGTCCTTAAGAATAATAGCTAACCAAGTGGGACCAAGAACTAAGAGAAGAAACAAGCAATTAATTCCTCCATTTGATGTAGTGCAGGATCAAGATCAACAAGAGTAGGCCTTCTAGAAAGTGCATCAACTGCTCTGTTGTCAACACCCTTCTTGTACTCAACTATAAAGTCATATCCCAAAAGCTTGGCAAGCCATTTCTGCCGTGCAGGTGTAGCAATCCTTTACTCCAGCAAAACTTTCAAGCTTTAGAGGTCAGTCCTAACAATGAAGCCCCTACCCAGTAAATAGGGTCTCCACTTTTTTACAGCAGTGGCTAAGGCTAATAGCTCAATCTCATAAGTAGACAAATGCAGATGTTTATCTTTCAAGACTTGGCTGTGGAAAGCAACGGGCATATTGTCATGCATCAAAACAGCCCCCATGCCAACCCCAGAGGCATCACACTCAATAACAAAGGGTTTTCAGAAAATTGGGAAAGCCAACACTGGAGATTAAGCAACCGCAGCTTTAAGATTATTGACAGCTACTACAGCCTTGTCAAACCACTAGAAGCTATCTTTCTTAAGAAGATCAATTGAAGGTTGTGCAATGGCACCATAACCCTGAATGAAGTTCCTATGATACCTTGTAAGACCCAAAAAACCCCTCAAAAGCAGTCTCTTTAGGGTCTGATTTAAGTCCTTCACCAAAGATGATATGACCAAGGTACTCAACTTCAGCACAACCAAACACACACTTGGACCTTTTGGCATAAAGCTGATGAGATAGTAGCACATCCAAGACAATTCTCAAGTGTTCCAAATGATCAACCAAACATTGACTGAAAACCAGAATGTCATCAAAGGCTACCAAAACAAATTTTCACAAATAGGATCTAAAAATTGAATTCATAGGAGCTTGAAATGTAGAGGGGGCATTAGTTAAACCAAAGGGCATCACAAAAAACTCATAATGACTCTCCTGAGTTTTGAAGGCTGTCTTAGGAATGTCTTCACCTTCATACGGAGTTGAAGCTAGCCTGATCTTAAATCAAGCTTTAAAGAAATAGTAGCCCCTGAAATTTCATTCAACAACTCATCTACTATAGGAATTGGAAATTTATCCTTAACAATAGACCTATTCACAGCACTATAGTCTATGCAAGCCCTATAATCTATGCACATCCTCCAACTCCCATCACCCTTTCTAACAAGCAAAACAAGTGAAGGAAAAGGGCTTTGACTAGGCTAAATAGAACTGACTTCAAGCAATTCATGAATAATTTTCATTCTCAAGACTTTTGGAAACAGGTGGCCGTGTTTTTCATGGTGGTGGTTGAACTAGTGGTCGTGGTTTCATGAAGTGTGACCATTGTGGTGCTCTTAATCATACTGAACCTTATTGTTGGGTGAAGTATGGGAAGCCAAATTATGTGAATCAGGTCGTTGATGGTGATGCTCAGCCACAACCTAGTTCTACTCCACTTAGGCATATAACTTCTAGGTCTGATTCTCATGATGCACTTACTAAGCTTAGTGAGCTTGTTCAACAATTGCGCGCTACTTCTTTTGTTCTACAGTAGCTAATTTAGGTAATGTTGCATGTGTGGCTAGTTCCTCTCCATCTTGGGCCATTGACTCTGGTGCTAATAAACATATATATATATATATATGGTATATCATCTCTCTTCTCTGATTTACTTCCCGTCAAACATCATATTGTTTTAGCTGATGGTTCTTCTCAACCTGTGCATGGGAAATGTGTTCTTCATCCTACTAAGTCATTATCTTTACCATCTAGTATTTTTGTCCCTTTAATTTACTTTTGGTCAGTCAATTGACTAAAGCATTACAATGTTCCATCACCTTTGATCCTACTTCGTGTGTTTTACAGGACCTCAAGACCAAGATGATGATTGGTTTAGGGCATGAGAAAGACGGTTTATATTTTCTGGTTCCTGATGATTCTGTCTCCCACACCCTCTCAGCTTTGAGTGCTACTGTGTCGCCTCTCCAGTGGCATTTTCGCTTGGGTCACCCCTTTTTGTCCAAGCTTAAGTCTGCCACTCCAGCATTAAGTAATGGGCTCGGTCTAGAATGTGAAGCTTGTCAATTAGGGAAGCATTATCGTAGTTCTTTTTCGAGTAATAGTCATAGTCGTCAATTTGAGTCTTTTGATGTAGCCCATGCGGACATATGGGGTCCTCTTCCCATGTTTCTACTTTGAATGGATATCATTATTTTGTTATTTTTGTGGATGATTATTCTCAAATGACATGGTTTTTTTTTTATGAAAGAAGTTCTAAATTGCCTCAAATTATTTCTACATTCTATAATGAAATCTTTGTTCATTTTAATTAACGTATTAAGATTCTTCGATGTGATAATGCATTAGAGCATACATAGTCTATTATGCATTCCTTTTGTACTAACCATGGTATCATTCATCAGACCAGTTGTCCTTACACCTCCCAAAAAAATGGTGTGGCTGAGAGAAAACATCTTCATTTACTTGATGTTGCTCGTACATTGTTATTCCACATGCAGGTATCAAAACATTTTTAGGGTGATTCTGTTCTTACTGCTTGTCATCTTATTAATTGTATGCCTTTTGATATCTTGGATAATAAGTCCCCTTTTTCTATTTTATATCCTACTAGTTCTCCTTTCCCACTTACTCCTTGTGTGTTTGGTTGTGTTGCCTTTGTTCAAGTTCTTGATACTAGTCAAGATAAACTATCTCCTCGGGACTTATTAGTCGTAAGTGTATTTTCCTTGGATACTCTCGTACTCAGAAGGGCTACCGTTGTTATATTCCTAAGTTTCATCGCTCCTTTGTGAGTGCTGATATTACATTTTTTGAGTCCACTCCATTTTTTTTCCTTGCCTGGTCAAGGTATGTCATCTGATCTCATCTCTAGTCATAAGGAGATTTCCTTCCCATCTCTTACACTTCCACTACCCTTGTCTTCTCCTACTCCTCCAGGATCTTTGAATTCCCACTCTAATCCTCCCTTGCAGGTTTATCAGTGAGCTTGAGATAGGCGTGTTATATCTTATGGCCCCAATGCTACATCTTCTTCATTTGAGGTTCCTGCTCCATTTGTTCCCATTCCAAAGACTGATAATTTACCTATTGCCTTAAAATGAGGTAAACACACTTGTACTTAACACCCAAATGCAAATTTTGTGTCTTATCATCATATTTCACCTTCTCTGCATTCATTTGCCTGTACTATGTCCTCTATTTCCATTCCTTCATCTTATAAGCAAGTCTTGTCTTCACCTAGGAGCTCACTACTCTTCCCCCCCGCCCCCCCCCCCCTAAAAAAAAAAAAAAAAATCTATAGGTTGTCATTGGGTGTACACCATCAATTACCTCCTTGATGGCTCTGTTGAGCACCATAAGGCATGGTTGGTTGCCAAAGGATACACACAGACATATGGTATACACCATCAAGTACCTCCTTGTAGCTCGTCTCAACTTTGTTAAATCCTCCTCTCTATTTTAGTTAGTCATTCTTGGCCTTTGTATCAACTTGATATCAAGAACAATTTCCTTCATGGAGACCATAAGGAGGAGGTATACATGGATCAACCTCGTGGGTATGTTGATTTTGATAGTAAACACCTTTTTTGTCAATTAAGAAAGGCATCATATGGTTTGAAGCAATCTCCTTGTGCATGGTTTGATTGATTAAGTGTTGTTGTACTTGGGTATGATTTCCAGCATTCTTATTATGATCATTCTGTCTTTGTTCGTCACTCTGCTAGCATTGTTGTTTTGATTGTTTGTGGATGATATTATTATATCTGGTAGTGATTCCATTGGTATCGCAGACTTGATAAGATATTTGGGTTCGCAATTTTATACTAAGGACTTGGGTTCTCTTCGCTATTTTTTGGGTATTGAAGTTGCTCATGCCTCTCAAGGTATTTTTCTGTCTCAACAGAAGTATGTTCTTGATCTTTTGTCTGAAACTAGTCACTTGGGTGCTCGTCCTGCTAATACTCCTATGGATTCTACTATCAAACTTGATGGCAAGAAAGGTGAACTATTTAGTGATGTTGGTCGATACCACCGCTTGGCTGGGAAGTTAATTTATCTTACTGTGACTCTTCCTGACAATACTAATGCGGTTGGTGTGGTTAGTCGGCATATGCATGCTCCTTGACAGCCTCACTTTAATGTTGTTTGTCATATCTTATATTATCTGAAAAGGGCACCTAGACGAGGACTTTTGTATAAGCCCTCTTCTTCTTTGTCTGTGACAGGTTTTAGTGATGTGACTGGGCTGGTAGTCGTTCTGATCGACGGTCCACATCTGGCTATTGCACCTTTGTTGGTGACAATCTAGTTACTTGGCACAGTAAAAAATAGAATGTTGTTGCTCGTTCTAATGCTGAAGCCAAGTATCGAGCTATGGCTCATACTACTTTTGAGAGGTTATGGGTTCAATTTCTTCTTCACGACTTGGGTGTTGGTGTTTTTACTCCTATGCAGATGTATTGTGACAATCAGGCTGCTATTGCTAGCAATCCAATGTTCCATTAACGTACCAAACATATTGAGGTTAATTGTCACTTCATCCAGGATTAATTGATGAAGAAACAAATTGTCACCCCCTTTGTTCGTTCGGATGATTAGTTGGGTGATATTTTCACCAAGTCTTTAGCTTATGCCTCCTCTCAATGACTATCTTTCAAACTGGGCATGTTTAATCTGTATGCTCCAGCTTAAGGGGGAGTGTTGGAGTTATTTACTAGTTACTTGTTCTATTAGCATATTAATAAGGGTTGTTATGAGTAAGAGGGGTAAAACAGTAATATCATGTACCTTATATATAAATAATATTTTATGTTTTAAGGTTGACTTATCAAACCTTAAAACACTTTCATAGTAAACAACATGGTATCAGAGCCACCAACCTATCGCTGCCGTTAACCCTCCGACCACCACTCACCGATATTGTTGTCGACGGCAACCATAACCTTACTCGCTAACTCCGACGACCCTAATAGAGACCTCCGATGATCTCGATTTAGTGGCTGAAGGAGTTGTCCAGCGCTGGTAACCCTCTCTCCGATCTCGCGACACTAGATTGACGTCGCCTGACCAAGAGAGAGGCAGGGTTTTACTCGCCCTCCTCTAGCTACCCATCCTAACTTACTCGCCGGTCCTCGTGCTGCTGCTCCTGCACCCTAGCGCCGCCGCCAGAGTTTTCAATTGAGGGTTTCAACCATGGTCTGATTTTTTTCTTCTCTTCTTCAATATGTTCTCTGATTATTTGTTCAGGCAGCCTTAGGTTGATGTTTAGTGGTGGATTGGGCATTTCTTTTTGGTGTTGGTATGGATTTGTTGCTGCCTTGTTTTTGGAATAGTTTGGTGTTGATTCTTTGATAGATGAGTTGCTGTTGGCGTGGCTGATTGGTTGAAGTACATTGGTTGCTGGTTGGAGTTTGTTCTAATTTAGTTCAACATATTTCTTTTGTGTTAGTTTGTTCTTCAGATTGCTATTATGGAGTCTAAAGACAGTGCTCAGCCCCAAAACTGAAAAACATAATATATCACAACAAATACTCCAAAAGTGGTAATTTAATCAGTGAAGATGTCTCTTATAATAGGTCCTATTAACAACTTTAGGATATCCATTATTTTTCTTACCAGGTCTAGATAATTAGTGACCAAAGTGAGCATCATTCACCAAGTGCCTTGTAGCTCAACTTTAGAATTCTCATAATTTTTTGAAAAGTGGGCATCATTCATAGGCATCTGATGCAAAGCATACGGAAGAGGACTTGTTACAAACACTTGATCATCCAAAGAGGAATACTAAAAGGAAGCCTAGACATCCATAAGTTCAATTATGTGATCAATCTTGGTTGATTTTAATCGCTTTTTTGTGTCTTAAACTTAAGTACTTTCTTATGTCACTCATAATTTTATGTATTATTTCATCTGACTTGTTATTTAGTCTTGTCGCATCGTAAGCCAGATATAAACCTTCAGATTAGATGAATTAGTGCTTTTGATCGCATCTAAGCTAAGGTGGCAACTTATTGTCTTATTTAAGAGTTTTATGAAGCTGTAACAGTGGCTTTTTCTAGATAATTGGGAAAAAAAAAATCAGCCAATGTTTGTGTCTTTTCCTCTCCCTTTCACTTAGGGATTGATTTTGGGTGTTCTTGCTAATTTGATAGCTTGAACTAGCTCTTGGATTTTCCTTTAAACTCTCTTTTTCTCTCATTAATATTCGGAAATACATCAGTTGGTAAGAGTAAGTTCTGATCCAGGAATTGAGTAGGGATTTGTGGTATTTCCTTAAAGGATTTGCAAGATGCCACCAAGGAAAAAGAATCAGTTTGTGGACTAGTTCCTCCACCAAATCAGAATGCTGTATTTGATCAACAACTAGCGATCGGTATGATTGAAGATTTAACATGGAAAATTGAAGCTGATACCAATTGTCCCAAAGCTTAAACTGATCAGAAATTGTGAATTTAATCACTCAACCAAAATTCTTTAGTCCAGCTCATTTTTTCAAAGAGAGAATCTCTCTCAAGATGGCAAAGAATCTGAGGGGGGATCACTATCAATATGAGAAGGGATATGAAAATCCTTTTCATGCAGACGCTCCAAGGAGACCAGCACCTATTCCCTTTGATGATGGCATTAGAATGGTGTACTTAATTAAGGTGGGGATTCCTAATTTCAGAGGCGACCTGAACAGTGAAGGGTTTATTGACTGTTTGTGCACTGTTGAAAGAGTGTTTGATCTAAAAAACGTAACAGAAATAAGAAATCTCACATGTTGGACCCCCACTTATTAAGGGGAAGTTTAGGCCCACACATGATGGGGAGTGTTAGAATTATGGTAAAGTGATTAGATTCACCATTTCCTAATAGCTTAAACTTTTGGGAGAATCAGTAGCTTGACAGTGAAATTAGTTGCAGTGAAACTATGAGGGACTGACTTTGGGATCAGCATAATATGACACATCAAAGGCAAGGCAAACAAAAATATCTGATTGGGAAAAGATGCCTAAGAAGCTTAGGGAGACGTTTCTGCCATATAATTACACAAAGTTAACGTATTGAAGATTGTAAAATTGTCAACAAAGGGGCAGAACTGTTGATGAGTAGTGACAACTGAAGAATTTTATGAGATTGTTCTTAGAAATGAGTTGAATGAAAGTGACAAGGAAAAAATGGCAGGTATATTTGTGGCTTGTGGACTAGCTTGCAAGACTTGTTAATCCAGCAAGATGTTGGAATGTTTCATAAGCATACCAACGTGCTAAGTAGCTCAGTTGACATTTAAGGTGCCCAATGGTCCAAGTTCAGAGAATGGAAAAACTTACCTGTAATGTTCTTCGGCAGAACTATAATTTTTTTTTTTGGTTGCAAGTAAGCCCAGGCCAAGTTCCCATGTATTCTGCATTAATAAGGGTATCAAAATCATGTAAGCGTCTTGGAATATATAAAAAGTATGAAAGCAGAAAAAGAAAAGATGCAACATCCACCTTGAAATTTCCCCATTCGGCAGTTATTTGAACCTTCTTCCCTTGAGATCTAGCTGTCTTGCCCTCCTTCCACTGTAAGCTATACCTTCATCAATATGCTTCAGCTTGAGCTGAAGCATTTCAATCTCTTCTTCAACCCTTCTAGATCTCTATAAAATATAAGAAATGCTTACACGCAAATACATCCATGTAATATCCATAAATGTTCAGCAGAATAACAATACATGAGTTAAACAGCCTCATAGCAACTAGTTGATACCAAGATATGTAACCAAAATCCTTCAACGTAAATAGGAGTTTAGAAGCAAATACATTATTATGCATGACATGCTTTTTAGTCCCATAAAACTCCTAGCATCTTGTTGTGCATATACAAAACTAATTTGATGCATGCTAAATTAAATTCTTACCATTATCCCAGATATAAAAGGCAATAAAATGCTTACAAATAAAATAGTATCTCTTCCAGACACTACATGGAACATGGTAATATGCATACAACGATATAGGCCGACCTTGCCTTTGTCACTCCTAACATTTTACTAGGTACTAAAACTTACGCATGTTATTAGGAGTAGAACATTTTTCTGGACTATATATTTCAGCAAGGTCTTATTATGGGTAAACTTAAATGAAATAAGACCTTTATATCGAAGTTCCCATCACTTCTGTAACAAGATCTAGTAACTTATCCCTACACCTTTATAGTTGATACAAGCATTTCACCCAACTAACCTTTTCTAACGTGATGAAATGTATGTAACTAGCTAAACAGCAAATGACAAAGAATGGCAAGTAAAATATAAGAAACTATTTATTGGATAAAACTGGTTTTAGTTTTACCTTGTAGAGTTCAACTAACACATTGCCAAGAGATTCCTGAGAATCATAAGGGCAGAGATGACAAAAAGATTTGATATCCTCAATTGCCTCATCAGATTGATCCAATTGTTTCATCACAATTGCCATGTCTTTCAAGGCACTATCAATCCGTATACATTTGAAAGGATATTCCAAGAATAAAAAACCAACGGGGTACACCTAAGACTATGAAGAAAGGCATTAAAATTATACAAAATTTAAAGGTCTAATTAATAAAAATCAATAACATTCAAGAACCAGGAAATTCCAAAAAGCAAGAGACCAAAGAAAATCCAAAAAGAAGTTTTTCATTACAAACAAGAACCAAATCAACAGGAACTTGCAATTCAATTTACACAAATCAGAATCCAGAAAAAAACCCATTAGTTTAAACCATATGAAAGCACAAAAAAATCTCTGACCTGAACATGTTTAGCCCTGACATAGGGAAAATCACCAGCCGGCACCAGAAGGAGTATGGCATGGGTGGTAGGCATCAACTCAAGGGGGTGTATATATGGAATCCTTGTGTTGGAAATGTTCACCGGAAGGAGGCCCACTGCTGATATGTTTAAAGATGATCTCAATCTTTATAACTTTGTTAAGATGGCATTACCAAAAAGACTCATTCAGGTTGTTAACCCAATGCTTTTGCCTAGAGAACCTGAAAAAATGAGAGCAATAACTACAGCAATAGTGGAAACAGAAGAAGATGACGATGGCAGTGAAGTTGAACCAACAGAAGAAGCTAATAACACTGAGTACTTAAGGCAGATGGATGTTGACATGCAAACATGACTACTCTCAATTCTTAACATTTGGACTCATTTCAATGAAATCTCCAAAAGATAGAATGAGTATGAAGGAAGTCATTGAGGAACTACAATTGATAAAAAAAATATTTTGTTGATTCAAGGATCCACAGAGTTAGATTAAATCGAGCCCAACTAAGAGGTAAATATATTTTATATTATAGGACTATCATAGTCATGAACTTCCCTTTTTTTTTTTTCAATTCCTAAATTCTTTTAAATTATATAGCCCAGAAAGATATCGCATTCATCTTTTATCAGTTCCAGTATATCCTAACTAATTTCACAATTAGATTTTTAGTTCTCATTCACGATTAAAATGTTGTACTAAAATTTTCAACTTATTTAAATGCACAGCCTTCCTATAATAATACTTGTCCATTTTCTTTTTCCATTTATCGCATGCAATAGCTATTACTGTTGACACTATCAAGGTATACAATGGTGAGCTAATGAACTTTTTTGTTAAATGCAGGAGCGTGAAACAACTGAAAGAAACTAAATCTCTTTAACAATTCCTTGATGAAGTATGCAAAATTTGGGATTTCTAAGTGTGTTATAAATCTCGTGCAAGTTTAGTCTCACCTGTTGAAATGTTTAATGGGAGATTTTCTTTCTCTTTTGCTTTAGGAATCACCTTCATGTACTGTACTTGATTCTACTACTGTAATTTGTGTTTATGTGCTTGTACTAATAATCAATGCAATTTCTGAAAGCCATTATGTGAAGACAGCATATGGTGTCAAAGATGTCAACTTAGTTTAGAATTTGAATATTTTTATGCAGCACTATTATAGGGTCCAAATAAAAGTAGACATCCAAACATTCAGTATTACCCAACCCACATCAGGAGGCCTCCACCTTGGAGCTGTCCCCACAGATTGCAAGGGGTCAAACTGATCTGCATCCAAGAATCCCAACACATACTTGGAAGCTCAATTGAAGATGATTTCAGGAGTTTTCTTGTGCTCTTTGAGCTTATAAATTGATATTACAGCTCCTCAACAACCTTAAATTTATACAAAACTCATGTACGGAAAACTTATCTGAGCAGTGTATTATTCTAATTTATAGCATCTTACAACAAAATAATGACTTACAATTTGCTCATGTTTGTCACGCCACACAAGGACACAATTTTTTAACCTTCTTCAAATAAATCATTAATTCGTCTGAATAGAATTGCATCGTCAATTACTGTTAGGCTCTTCAGAAATAAATACAGTAAATTTAAAATCACATGAATGTATATTAGAGGTTAAGAAACTATAGAACTGTTATATTAGAAGGCAGAACTCACAGCTCAGTTAAATACCTCAAGGCAGAAATGCATGGGCCCCTAAAGACCACTAGCTCAAATCTCTCTGTTAACAACGCAGCTCAAAAGGATTGAGATCAGACCTGAATCCTTTACTTAAAAAAGATACTTGGAAAACAATGTAGAAGAAAAGCCCATACAATTTCTTTAGTTGTTTCCAAGTTTGAAAAAAGTCAGGCATCCTTCCAGTGAAGTCGTTACTACTAATTCTACTACACATGGCCCAAAATGGAAAGAAGACTGAACCAAATACAAACCCCAAAGATTACCCTTGAACGAAAATACTAAAATTACTGTTAGAACACCTATGGCATCAATACCACCAACTTACACTAGTTTTGATTTGGTTAGATTGCAAGAGTGCCTGGCAACTCTCCTGTGAGATTGTTAGCACTAAGAATGCTTCCATCACCAAAAGAAAAGTTCAGACCATTTCAATTGTTAAGTGATTAAGAAGATCAGTGAGAGTTTAAAAATTACCAATCAAATGAAAAAAAATGACATACTTTTACTGTCTAAATGATTGGTGAGAACGAAAGATACAAGAAGAGCATACCTTATACTAAGAGAGTTAATATTTCCCAAGTAGGTTGGAATTCATTTAAATCAGTAAGAATGAGCAATTATTGACTAACTTGGCCTTAACTCAAGAGTCACTTACAGATATTCCAACTGCATAGAACCCCATTCATGTGGTATGCTACCACTAAGGTAGTTAGCATTGAGATCACTACAATCAAGAGGAAATTGATCAAAGAAACATAAATTGATTTTCAGTTGCTAATAATTAAAAAAATAATAATAATGGCAACTCTTCGTACATGGTGTTCAGTTTGGGTAGCTTTGCTTGAGCTGGTGGAAGTATACCAGCAAGACCTTGCCCTCTAAGAAATCTTTATGACAAGGATTTTTACTGGAGAAAAAAATTTAATGCAAAATAAGTAGGATTTTCCTCTACTAATTTACAAGTTAAACAAGACATTCGGCCAAAAATTATCCTGTTTTTAGTTTTCATTTTAAACAAAAAAGTTCAAATGTCGGTCTCAAAAGCACTAAAATTATACTTACTAAATGCATATTTTTTTATGACTTAAAGCTACATTAGTCATATAATTATCAAATTATATGAGCAATTATATAATTATGAAGTCATTTTCACACTTTCAATTCCTTAGCCAAGCTGAGATTAAAGGTATAGTTCTTAAAGACTACTTTATTTCTGTGCTTAACTACATAAGTTGGGGTTATGCCTAGATTCTTATCAAAGAAGCCCAATGAGCCAAGTTCTAAGAATGGATAAACTTACCTGTAATGTACATTGGCAGAACTATAATTGTTTTGCTGCAAGTAAGCCCAGGCCAAGTTCCCAAGTATTCTGCATTGATAAGAGTATCAAAATCATATAAGCGCTTTGGAATATATAACAAGTATGAAAGCAGAAAAAGAAAAGATGCAACATCCACCTTGAAATTTCCCGTTCGACAGTTATTTGAACCTTCTTCCCTTGAGATCTAGCTGTCTTTGCCCTCCTTCCACTGAAAGCTATACCTTCTTCAATATGCTTCAGCTTGAGCTAAAGCATTTCAATCTCTTCTTCAACCCTTCCAGATCTCTGTTAAATATAAGAAATGCTTACACACAAATACATGCATGTAATATCCATAAATGCTCAGCAGAAAAACAATACATGACTTAAACAACCTCATAGCAACTAGTTGATACCAAGATATGTAACCAAAATCCTTCAACATAAATAGGAGTTTAGAAGCAAATACATTATTATGCATGACATATTTTTTAGTCCTATAAAGTTCCTAGCAACTTGCTGTGCATATACAAAACTAATGATACATACTAAATTAAATTCTTGCCATTATCCCAGATATCAAAGGCAATGAAAAGCTTACAAATAAAATAAAATTATTCCAAATGCTACATAGAACATAATAATGTGCATACACCAATATAGGCTAGCCTTGCCTCTATCACTCCTAACATTTTACTAGATACTAAAACTTATGCATATTATTAGGAGTAGAACATTTTTCCAGACTAATATTTCAGCAAGGTCTTATTAGGGGTAAACTAAATGAAATAAGACCTTTGTATCAAAGTTCCCATCTCTACTGCAACAACATCTAGTAACTTAACCCTAAACCTTTATAGTTGATACAAGCATTTTACCCTTCTAACCTTTTCTAAGGTGATGAAATATATGTAACTAGCTAAACAGCATCACAATACAAGAGATATAAGAAACTATTTTCTAGTCGAAGGCAAGGCATCACAAGTGCCTTGCCATGCCTTGCCTTTTCTGCCAGAAAGCAAAGGTAGAAAGAAAATATGGAGCAGGCCATGAAGAAGGTCCATATATCATATAGAATACAAGAGATGTATCAAAAATGATCAAATTACTTCAAAAGTGAACAGTTCAAAAGGAAAAGTCACAAGCAGAAAGAGCATTGGAGCACTCAGTGATGCAGGAAGCACAAGCAAAGATTTATTTTAATTTATTCTTATTCAATTTTATTAGTCAACCGTATTTTTATTGGTCAATTGTATTTTATTCTAGGCCCTAGTGGTTAATTGGGTTTATTAGTATTTTATTGAAAGTCGAGGGTATTTTTGAAATTCAATAATGGAGATTTCCCAAGTTATTTAGTATTAAAATTTCCTACTTCAATTAAAATTAGGGTTCAGTAGTCTTATAAGCAAAGTTTTTACTCCTTTGGTGGAGTGGATTATTTTGATTAATAAAATTTCTATTGAAAATGTCCCAATGGTCTGGAGCCCACTCAAACAAATCCTAAATGCTGACTCATAAAGGTTTTCTCTTGCTCTGTGTGGACTCAAGGCAAACCTAAGTGTTGACTCCAAGGTTATCTATCCTTTATTTTACTATTATTCTATTTTTGTGTCGCAATGTTATGGTCTGTCCTATGTCGCTCGAATATTATGATAAAGTGGAAACACAAGGATGTACATTAGTTAGTAGCATCATAAAATTACTGGAATTTTCCAGATATAAAAAATTAGCTATTTCCAAATGAGAAAAAGGATATCTTTCAAATTCTTATAAGAATAACAGGATGGCCAAAAATGAGCTAATTACTATTAGCCAGAAGAATAGCATATGATTCCCTAAATAAAGATATGAAAAACAAATCCATATTCATAACCAAAAGGAAAGTTCAGACCAAATCAATTGTTAACTGATTAAGAAGATCAGTGAGAATTTAAAAATTACCAATCAAATGTGATTTGAAAAATTAAATAAAATAAAAGAAAGAAACACTGACAAATACTCCAAGCTAAGCAAATTTCCAAGCTCAGGGGAAACAATTCCAGAAAATTGATTGCTCTCTATGCTCCTGAATATAATCTTTAAGATTATATAGTTAAAGCCAATGGAAAAATGACATAATGTTACTTTCTAAATGATTGGTATGAAAGAAAGATACAAAGAGAATCCAAAAAGAAGTTTTCATTACAAACAAGAACCAAATCAACAAGAACTTGCAATTCAATTCAAACAAATCAGAATCCAAAAAAAAAACCCATTAGTCTTAACCATATGAAGGCACAAAAAAATCTCTGACCTGAACATGTTTAGCCCTGACATAGGGAGAACCACCAGCAGGCACTTTATGTATAAAGTGATTTTTGTGTCGCAAAGTTATGGCTTGTCCTACGGCGCTCAAATATTATGATAAAGTGGAAACACAAGGATTTACATTAGTTAGTAGTAGCATCATAAAATTACTTGATTTTCCGGATATATAAAATTAGCTATTTCAAAATGAGAAAAAGGATATCTTTCAAATTCTTTTAAGAAATATAGGAAGGCGCATATGATTCCCTAAATAAAGATATGAAAAACAAATCCAGATTCATAACCACAAGAAAGTGTCAGTGTTCATTGGCTTTGTAAGTCCACACTTTCTAAATGACAGTTAAAATATTAACACCAACTTCAAAAGTGTAAATGTGAGTGGTCTGACACAAGCAGCCATCTCAAAAATATAAACCTACATGGGTAAAAGGTGGTAATGGCCCCAAAGGGGGGATGACCAATAAAATAGACATCTCAAAGCAAGTATATTTAGACCCCCATTGCAAAATTAAGTGTTTCACTACTTTCCCTCTACTAATTAATCTGTTAACGTGCTTGTCAAACATGTGACAGCAGGCATGTCTTGACACAATGACAAAAGTCCAATATGCACTCCATATAGGCATGTCTTAATACTAGTCCATGTTATCAGATAAATGCAGTAATAAATTCATAAATGAAAACAACAGAATCAATTCCAAAAACTTTTCTCTTTTGTGGAGGAACAAAAGTAAATCATAAAAGGCTCAGACTCGGAATTGATACAAACCGTGGTTTTTTGGAATAACAAAACATTGAGGTCCATCATATTGCTTCAGTTCAGACACCCCAAAAGGTACCTCAGGCTTGTTTACAGCTACGTGCTCTGGCTTATACCACAGAGGGGGCTGGAGAGCATACTCAAAAGGACGGAAGAAGCACCTTTCAAATGTGAATACTGACAGATTAGGGTACTTATAATAGAACGAGACAATATGATATTCAGATTTCTTTTATAGATATAATTAGAGCTCACACAACAATACAAAATGAACATGCCCTACAGGAAAGGAGATGCCATTTACATACTTGAGTGTGTATCTGAATAGTTTAGCATATAATAATTAATTCATCTCCTACCCTTCCCATAGAAGGGGGCTGGAGAGCATACTCAAGAGAACGGAAGAAGCCCCTTTCATATGTGAATGCTGACAGATTAGGGTACTTATAATAGAACCAGACAATATGATATTCCGCTTTATATATATATATATATATATATATATATATATATATATATAATTAGAACTCACACAACAATACGGAATGAACATGCCCTAAAGGGAAGGAGATGCCATTTACAAACTTGAGTGTGTATCTAAATAGTTTAGCATATGATAATTAATTCATCTCATGCCCTTGACATAGAATTTTTTTTCCCCTTTTTTTCAAACTCAACCGTGAACAATTAAACACTCAGCATCAATACAAATCAGAGCACTCTTAAATAACACCCCCCACCCGCCCCCCCCCAAAACCAAAAAAAAAAAAATTCAATGGCATATGCAAGAAAAATTCAATTTGAAGCACTATCAACCTGGTCCCCGGCATTTATGGCAGACCAGAACAGGGAAATTGCCTTGCTTGGATTCTTGTCTATCAACTGCAGTTGGAGAAACGAACATTCAATAATATATATATTCAATACAGAATGGAAAATAACAAAAATTCAAAAATGAAAACTATCAAATTTTGATGGGAGAAAGGTTTTGATCTCTAAAATCTATATGATCATCACACTTCAGATACATTTTCTTTGGCTATTCTTAAAATTTTTTGATAAGTATTTTTAAGATAAGCTTCCATAACAGAAACATGAAAATTATTCAAGTCTATATACATTTGAAAGGATATTTCACACCAATTAGAATAAAAAACCAAATGGTACAGCTAAGACTACCAAGAAAACATTCAAAATTATACAAAATTTAAGAGTCTAGTAAATAAAAATCAATAACATACAAGAACCAGGAAATTCCAAAGAGCAAGAGACCAAAAAGAAGTTTTTCATTACAAACAAGAACCAAATCAATAACATTCAAGAACCAGGAAATTCCAAAAAGCAATAGAAACTTGCGATTCAATTCAAACAAATCAGAATCCATAAAAAAAATTAAAATAAAATAATTAATAAATAAATAAATAACCCATTAGTTTAAACCATATGGAAAGCACAAAAAAATCTCAGGGGCTGCAACATCTGCCTCAACTTCTGTGCCAGCGGCAGCATGTAAAACTCCATCTTCTTGTTGTTCCACTAGCCTGTTCTTAAAATTCAAATCTGGCAGTCACTGTCCCGAGAAAATCTTCAAACCCTTTTCTTGAATTTCCAAGAAAAGTGTTTTTTTTTTCTAGTTGTTGAAGAACCAGTTTCTATTTTAAGAATAGCTTAGAGCATTCAGGAAGAGAGAGAGAGAGAGAGAGAGAGAGGATCAGATTTTCCGGGGAAAATCATACCCCAGCACAGAAAAATACCAGGTCACAGACTGCATATGAGGAAGAAAAGATTGTGAATTCAATAGATTACAAGACTACATAGGCAATCCCAGAAAGTTCAAGCTCCTACCCTAGATAAGACCCTAATTGAACCACAAACAATCAGCCTCAAATCCCTATCCTATCAATGTCTAAATTCAAACTCCACTCAAAAAATATGCTATAGAGCATACTAAGAACAAAGTTTTCATTTTTCAATTACACTGTCCATATTGGGAAAGTAAAGAACATCCCAACAATTCAGAATTATCAAAATAAGGGCGTAGAAGACTGAAATGTCAAAGGTCAAACATTAAAAAAAAGGCAGTAATAATAATAATCATAAATAGACAATTTAAACTTAATGTAATTACAAGCAGTTGCATACCAAGAAACCTTGCTGATCTGGAAAGGCAGCAACACATCTTGTCTGGTACTTTAGAGGTAAAGTGATTCTCTTGAACTCAGTCTGTTGGCATTTGGACTGTGATTAGACTTGAAAATTGAAAGCAAAATAAAGGGAAGATAAGACAATGAGCACTCTCAATGACTTAAACACAATTTACATTTGAAATTTCACGGTATCTCAACCATTTGCTCATTATTATGTACATATATACTTCCTAATAACAATAACAAGGATATTTGTAAATCCCATGAAGAGGCATTAGAAGGCCATTGTAAAATTCAACTCCTTTTATACTGAAGCTTGGAGTTCTACTTGTGCTTATTGAAACAACAAAGAAGTTGCTCAACTCATATCACCATGATGCAAACCACAAAATACTCGTGTAGTTTAGTTTGTGGTATAAAGAGACAGTAAACTGATAGAAATGAGAAACGGCAAAGAAACCTATTCATTCCTAAAAGGGACACACATAAGGGAAGAAGAAGAAAAAAAAAAACTGGTCATACCCAGTTCACAAAGCTTCCAAATATACACACACACACACACATATATATATATATACATGTATGTATATTTTTTATAAATTACAAAGCTTCCATATATTTATCAAAGATGTAAACCAATACCAGGTATATATGTTTATGTCAACAAAATATACATATTTCCAGAATCACACTTCTGCAGTGATTAGATGATAAAGCCACCCATTTGTTGAACCATACAAGCAAACAAAGAAACATGCCAACCAAAATAATGTATCATACTTTGTCTGTCAGACTCACAAGAGAATCCTTAGCAACAAGAAATGAGGAAGCACTTGTGAGTCATGCTGCTAGCATCCACAAAAATATATGTAAGGAGTCATGGTCATAAGATTAAAACTCCGCATCCAACTTCTGGTGGTTATGAAAAAAAAAATACTCTAACCTTTTAGGGTGTTGATACAAAAAGGTCTCTATACTGCATAGAAACCATTTCTCTTGCTCCAGCACTTGTATCTCTCTTAGTAGCTACAGATCACTTGGGTTTTTCCTGTGTTTTGCAGTAACAGCTAAAGAAAGTACTGAATAATGACTATCATCAGATTCATCACTGCCTTATATTTATTCGGATAAAATAAATAAATGAAGTAGTCAATAGCAAAAAGTTAAAGTCATATACAGTGAATCGATTAGCAGCTGATAAATTTATAATAATAAGAAGTTGAAAATACAAATTTGAAGCCAGGACCCTCCACCCTATCATGTTTTCTATCAAGTCCAAAGACATGCACATGGAATCAATTATTCATTGGGGAACAGGGTGTGGAGAATAATCAATGATTCATTAAAAATTTAAAACACTTAAAAGCAATAGCAAATTGAATTTTAAGGGTCAGAAAGGACCAAATATAAGATTATCCAATAAGCTAAAGCTAGAAGTTGATATCCCCTAATACTGTGCAGATACCCTTACATGATCACATTCTAGAAGCCTAGATCTACATATCAAAAGTAGACAAAAAAAGTTCTCAATCTTGATCAAACTTTAAGTGCAAAACACTACTGCCAGACTTACAAAATGTTGTTTTGTAGTAATGAAGCATCTGATTGTCAAAGAAAGATGCAAGAAAATCATTATTGGTTCATTTCATTAGATGAGAATGTTACTTGAGGGTTCTGCAAGTTGGAAACTATCAGATTGCGATCTGCAGTGCCAACAACCATCAGGGGATGCCGCATTGTAAAAGAATAACAGCGGTTAGGGAGTATGCACTGGATTTGACTGCCTTGGATCCCAGTAACTAATAATTGGAAGGAAACCAACAGAACAATTAGCAGTGAAGGGCACAAAAGCATCAAGTTGCAAACATAATAGATCAAGAGCATGCAAAACGATATACAGTGCAAAAGAAACCATAATTATGTCATAATTAGAGAGTGCCAAAATATGTTCAAGGTATATAGAATTAAAAAAAAACTCACAATTAGCAACAAAATCAGCAAAAACCACACCTATGAAAGCACACCCAAAAAAAAAACAAAAATCCATTAGTCTAAACCGTAGGAAAGCAAAAAACAACCCATTAGTCTAAATCATCAGCCTCGCCCGGAAAAATCTTGTTGTTGTTCATGCCACAAATTTCAGAGGAGAAACATAGAAAATAAATAAAAAATCTTTTAAAACATCAAAAACATGAAAATCAATTCAAGTCCGTATGCATTTGAAAGGATATTCCCCATCAATTAGAATAAAAAACCAAGAAAGGCATTCAAAATTATACAAAATTTAAAAGTCTAGTTAATAAAAATCAATAACATTCAAGAAACAGGAAATTCCAAAAAGCAAGAGACCAAAGAAAATCCAAAAAGAAGTTTTTCATTACAAACAAGAACCAAATCAACAGGAACTTGCAAACAAATCAGAATCCAAAAAAAAAAAAAACCATTAGTCTTAACCATATGAAAGCACAAAAAAACCCATTAGTCTTCGGTCTTCCTCTCTGACATAGGCATCATCCAAGAAAACCCATTACCCTTTCCATTTAAGGAGACCTTAGAGCATTCAGGAAGATTTTAGAAGATTGGAAACTTTCTAGATAACTTTTTTCATCACCGTAGTCTGCAGAAACATAAAAAATAAATTAATTAAGCATTTCAAAATTAAAAACCCGTTTGAAGAGAGAGAGGATCAGATTCTCTGGGGAAAATCTTTGAACCCGTTTCTTGAATTGAATCTGTCTGTCTTTGTGGTAAGGAAAACCATTTTCTTGAGGGAAAATTTTCTGCTTTTGAAGTGTAAGAAAAAAGTGAGAGAATTTTTTCAGAGAGAAAAGCGAAGAAAGTGAGAGAGAGAGAGAGAGAGAAATTGAAAAGACTAGCCGTTTTTATAAATGAGTATATTTACTAGCCGTTGCACGTGCGACTTTCTTTGATACAAACCCAAAATGAAATGCTGATTTTCAAATATTTTTTGGTAAATAAAAAATCTGTGTTCTTTTTTTCACCCCCTTCTTCTTTATGCTTTCAAAATACCAATTGATGGAAGAGCTATTTAAAATTTCTTTTAGAAAGTAATGAAAATAATTCATTAAAGAATCTTTGTTATTATGTTTTAAAAAATTAAAATGGTTTATTTGTTTATATAGTTTTCCTCTCAATCATATATTATCATTTTGCCCCAAAAAAAAATCGTTTTATTTTTGGTTCTCAATATCTCATATTTTAGCAGCATTTGGATGCTGGGTTTCAGCGTCCAACGTCACTTTTTTTTTTCTTCCTGGACAGCGCCTCTTGCACTATTTATTGTCCATGAACAGTGCATTTAAGCTTATTAACAGTAACTTTTTTATTATTTTTAATTTTCAGCAAAATAAGCGATATGCAAACGGACCCTTTATATTAGTATTTTAAATTTTAATACTACTTTTTCTTTTTAAATTAAATCAATATTTATATTTATAATATTCAATCCAAATCATGAAATTAATTCATTTCAAATAAATAATATTCATGATGAACAAACTCACTTAATGCTAAGAAGTAAAAAATTACTATAATTTTTTAAGCATTGATTCATTTATATATTGTAAATAACACACATTCAATTAAAAAATTTCACATGCCAAGTAATTCTTGTAAGTAAAATTGTTATTGCATGGAACTCATGTGCAAGTCAGCAAGTGATTAGGACAAGAAAAAAGTAATAATTTTTCTTTCTAAAAAAATATTGATTTACAAATATATTTTTGGTGAAGAAAAAATTAGTGTTCTTTTCTTCACCCTTATTTCTTTGCGCTTTCAAAATACTAAATGTGGGAGGTTATAAAATGGTTGGAGAATGGAAAAGTTGGAGGATAGAAAATATTTTATTTTCTCTCCTTTTTGTTTGGTTGAGTATGGAATAGTGGAAGGATGGAAAAAATGAGTTTGCATAAATTTACTCATATACCCTTATTAAAGATGATACTTAGTTAAAATAAAAAAGTGACAAATAATCACAAAAAAAAGAGCAATCATCCAATATTATTAAAAAATAAAAATAATATCCCAAAAAAAGAAGAGGCAATGTTACTGCCAGGAAAAAAAAAAGAGGCAACAGCCCAGAAAAAAAAAAAAAAAAAAAAAAAAAAGGCCAACGGTATTGAAAATCAAAAGAAACAAAAAGAATAGAAAGAAAAAAAACAGAAAGGCAATAGCCCAAAAAAAAAAAATCAAAACAGAACAAAACAAAACCAAAAAAAAGGGCAACAGTACTGCCTAGTGAAAAAAAAAAATCTGCCCAGAAGAAGAAGAAAAAAAGGGCAACATACTGCCCAGTGGAAAAGAAGAAGAAAAAAAAAGTAACTTGAAGAATGTGCATATAGATATTTTTGTCAATTAAGAAAAAAAATTATCCTTACTCAGTTTTCTCTCCATTTTGGAGAGAAAACCTTTTGATGGGCCCGGAGAGAAAATACCTAGGCCCCACCATTTATTTTCCTTCCTTCCCTCCCAACCAAACATGCTTAAAAAAATTTTCCTTTCTATCTTCTCTCTAAAGTTTTTCATTTTTCCGAATTGAAGGAAGAACCATTTAAAAGAATTTTTACTTTTATATTTTAAAAACTTAAAAAGGTTGGTTTATTTGTTTGTGTGGTTTTCCTCTCAATAATATTATCATTTAGCCCAAAAAGAGAAAAAAAATCATATTTATATTTTTGTCTCAATATCTCATGTTTTGTATTGGTATTTTAAATTTTAATACTGCTTTTTCTTTTTACACTTCCTTCTATTTTAAGTTGTACTGGAATAACTAGCACCAAAGCCATTTTCTCTTGGGATTATAAATCCATATTATGTTATTAAAATGTGTAACATGGGACTTATGAATTTACAAATATATAATCACTTAATTATAATACTATAGTTACACGCATTGTGTTTAGGTACCTTAAAAATCCTTTTTATCATTTAAGCAAGACTAAAAGTTTCTTAAATTTTTGTAAATTAATGAAGTTATTGCTTATATTTCATGTAATTTAATAGTTTATAGCTATAGTGAACTATGCATATTAATTCAACATTTATTTCATCTTTCCTTAAAAGCAATCATGGCTTTTGAGTGAAGTTTGTGGTGTGTTTTTGTGCTAAAACTTAAAATTTCTTTTCCCCTCCCTTGTGAGTGTGTGTGTGTGTGTGTGTGTTTTACTATGTTTGTTTGTTTCTTAAAAAAAGGGTAATTATCTTGCATTGCTCAAGAGAGAGTGTTGTGTGTAGTATAATTGTCACACTTTCCTTTAAAAGTTACCATGATTTTTTAGTGAAATTTATAGTGTGTCTTTATATTAGAACTCATTTTCCCTCTCCTTTGTGTGTATATTTGTTTCTCAAAAAAAAAAAACTCAATATTTATTAACTAATTTGTAACTTTTATTCCCTTATCAATAAATGTGACAGTGAACTATGCATATTGACTCAATATATTTCAACTATTGCAACTTTTATTACCTTGTCAATAAAACATGAATGGTCAAAAATGAATTATTATTCAAATAAGTTATTAAATATCAATTCTAAAAGTTTTCATAACTTCCCTTAAAAATATTTCTACTTTTGTCAAGGATAGTATGAGTACGCAATCGTTGTATTAGCAAAAGCTTGTTTTCCATGCATATCTAATAATTATCATAAGTTTTGCTATAAAAAAAAATATGATAATTATCAAAAAAAAAATTTTGGGTAAACTACATATTTGGTCTCTATCTTTTACAACATATTTCAATTTGATCATTAATATTTTAATTGTGTCAATTTAGTCCATAACCTTTTAGTATCGTGTCAATTTAGACCCTATTGTTATATTTTGAATGAAAATTGATGACATGTCAAATGACCAAAATAAAATTTTATTGTATTGTCACATCAATGAAAGCTAATTTTTTATTTTGATCATTAAACGCGTCATCAATTTTCATCCAAAAATTAACAGTAAATTGACACAGAAAAGTTATAGACCAAATTGACACAATTAAAAAGTTATGGACCAAATTGAAATATGGTGTATAGGATAGAAACATTTTTAAAAATGTTTCTACTATCATTTTATTCAAATTTTTAATTGAAATATTATTTTATATATTATTAAATTCAAAAAATAAAATTTTAACAGTATATTAGACTCAACCCATTTCAACTAAACTAAAATGGATGGGATTTTATTTCCTCTTAGGAGGCCTTCATTGGGCTATTAGTGAAGCCCAATTAGTCCACTTTAATCAAGTAGGCCTTGGTCTATTCACTTAACACTGGTCCAGGTTGTCCGATAGATTACTTTACTTCATAAACTAGGCTCTAGCATGAATTAGGCTTTATAGCCCATTTTACTTCTCCATTCGGACCAATTTTTACAGTCAATACAATATTATTTACACAAAATGGGTAGATACATAGAGAAGTACTCAGAAGGCCATGATATTAAGGCTGTATTTGGTTAGATAGTAAATAAGTTTCAGAAAATGTTTTACGCATTTGCGTGTGTTTGGCAACAACTGAAAACTTAGTCAAACTAAAAATCACTTGCATTGACCATAAAATACTCCCTTCCCACCCATAAAACAATTTCCATTTCTATTTTACCTTCAATTCGTTTCCGTCTCTCATTTTCGCCTCTCACACACTCTCGGCTTCTCGCATTCTCCCTCACTCCAGTCGAGCTCCACTCTCTGCCTCACGCCAGTCCAAGCTCAACCATCTCCCTCACGCCAGTCCGAGCTCCACCCACAGTGCGACGAGCGCCGCCACTCTCCCACGGTGAGTTTCCTCCACTGTTTCTCTTCCTTTCACAGTTCGACCGAGCCTCTACAACAGCCGATCCACACACCAAACGACCCACACACCTCCGATCCCCACACCTACGACCCTCACACCTCCGACCCACTCTACAAAGCCCAATCCACCCACCTCCGACCCACTCTACAAAACCTCACCCACACACCTCCAACCCACTCTACAAAGCCCGGTCCACCCACCTCTGACCCACTCTACAAAACCTCACCCACACACCTCCGACCCACTCTACAAAGCTCAATCCACCCACCTCCAACCCATTCTACAAAACCCAATCCACACACACCTCCGACCCACCCTCTACAAAACCCGACCCACACCGCTGACCCACCCTCTACAAATGCTACTCTTAGGGTTGAATCGATCTATATATATATATAATTATTTAATTAAATACATATTTAATTATTTATTTACTTTTTTTAATTATCTAGTTATTTATTTAATTATTGATTTCAGAAATTAAATTTTGCTCGTCTTACAATTATACAAAAATAGAAATGTAATGTGATTTGTTGGTGTTAAAGCTCTTGATGTTTTTGTTGATGGGTATTCTACTGTTTAGCCAGAAAATGTTTAGACACTTAAAATAAGGGTATGGTTAATATAGTAGATTATTATTTAAAGGGGAATTAAACATTTTATGGCTTCTCATAATGGTTTTGATCTCACTTGTCCAAAAAATAAAAAATAAATAAAAATACTGCAGATTGCTTGAATGTTTGGGAGTTGGTTGGTTTGTATACAATAAAATATTGATTGTGATGGTATTATGTTGTGTACCTTGTTGATGGCTATGGCGATACAGAAATATATGTGCATAAATTTTGGTACTCGTTATGACTGTGATTTGTGAGCTGGCTGATCAATGAATATGGCACCTTGTGAATACTATGGACAGCCTACCACAGTAGTTGTGTTTTTTTCCTTGATCTTGAACTGGGCTTGTTATAACATTTATCTGAATTTGGATTGTTTAACAAACTTTGAGTATGATTGTATATATTGATTGTGTTAGAGATCATGGGTGTTGTGTTGGTTGACAGGGTGTGCCCTGCTGTTTTACTGTTGTGGCTGTTTTTATCTACTGTGTAATCAATATCATGCTTGTTTGCATACCTCTTAGATGAAGAAAAAAACCAAAGCAGCAGTTCTTGCCTCAGTTGTATCTATCCTCCTTGTGGGGATTGTATTGGTAAGGAAATTGCGACGTAGAGGACTGCTTAGGGCGCCTTATGTTAATCATGCAGTGGAAAGAGAGCATTACATAAATAGTATTCTGCATGGAAGTGAGAGACTTTGTGTTAGTCAAATTAGGATGAAGCCTATAACTTTCCACCACTAATGTCACATCCTCACTGAGGGGGAGCACATACGCCCTACTACGCACATGTCCGTTACGAAGCAAGTGCTAATTTTTTTACACATTATTGGTCATAATGTGAGGTTTCGTGTAATTGGTAGTCAGTTCCATAGATCGATTGAGATTGTCCATAGATACTTCAATGTCGTCCTTAGGGGGTCCCAAAATTATATAGAGCTCTAATAAGATTGTCTAGCGAAGATACACCCCCAGAGATAAGGGATAGCAGAAAGTTCTACCCATATTTTAAGGTAAATATTGCGACTTATGTATATGTGTAAATTGTGAAGATTTGTGTAATTCTAAATCATTATGTTTGTCGAAAATTAGGATTGTGTTGGAGTAATAGATGGTACACATGTTCGTGCATCTGTGCCACCTGAGATACAAGGAAGGTTTCGTGGTCGCAAAGGTGGAACCACGCAAAATGTGTTAGCTGCCATTAGTTTTGACTTGAAGTTCACTTATGTATTGGCTGGATGGAAAGGCAGTGCACATGATTCATGTGTGTTAAATGATGCATTTGCTAGGCCAAGGGGATTTTCAATTCCTTCAGGTATTATAGGATTACTTCACCTTTTAGGTTTATTAGTTTAATAAATTTTGTGCATTTTTCTAAGCATAGTAGTGATTTGGTTTTATTTTTGAACATATGTAGGTAAGTATTATCTTGGTGATGCTGGGTATGGTAATAAAAATGGAATTTTGTCACTCTATCGGAATGTGCGATATCACTTGAAAGAGTTTAGTGATCGTCCTCCTGAGAATGAACAAGAATTGTTCAACCTCCGACACTCTTCCTTGAGAACTACCATTGAGCGAGGGTTTAGAGTGTTAAAGAAACGTTTTCGAGTGTTGGATGCAGAACCATTTTGGTCTTTTGAAACCCAAGTGAAAGTAGTGTTAGCATGTTGTGTGATTCATAATCACATTATGGGGGTTGATCCTGCTGACTATATTATGGAAGCTGCAATGAACCAAGTAGAGGGTAGTGACTCCCAACAAGAAACACAGTCACATCGGGAGTTCGTTGAAGACAGTAGAGTGTGGAATGCTAAGAGAGATGAGATATGCCAAGCTATGTGGTCTGATTATACCAGGAGTAGAGAGTAGAATTTTATTTAGATTTATATGATTGTCATACGTACTGTCTTCTTGTTTTTTATATGCTCAATCTACTTGCTGTAGACTTCTGGTGGTGTAAGGATCATTATTTTTAACAATACATTGTTATTTCCAGTAGTTGTTTCGTTCTGTTGTGCATATCTATAATCGTGGTTGTATGTGTGTTTGATTTGTTGTTCATATGCACAGTAATTCGTGAATGCTACTTGGATTGTTTAAATGCTAGTCTTACTATACAATTATCATATGTAGTAATGTCGAAAGGAAAAGAAAAGGTGGGTAGTAAGCAATTCTGATGGTTGCCGCCAATGCACACGACGATGCTAACTGTACTTGCTGAAGAGGCCACGAAGGGCAACAAGCCTTCAAACACTTTTAAGCCCAGTTCCTTCGCTACTGTCGCTAAGGTGATATCTGAACAGTTTTGGGTCAAGTGCCACCCCTCGTATGTTGAGAATCGGATGCGTACTTTGAGGACAATGTGGACTACCATTCAAACTCTTCAAAAGAAGAGTGGGTTCGGTTGGGATGATAGCTTAAAAATGTTCACGTGCGATGCGAAGACGTACCAAGAGGAAGTTATGTTATGGCTTTCAACTATATTTTCTTAATATAGATAATATATTTTTTTGGCTTTTATAATCTATGAATTGAGAACAAGACAAGGGGACTTAGTACCCTCTTTATATAAAAATTATAGTGTCATTCTTTTTAGGATTCCATTGCTTTTCAAATGTAACTTTCATGTGAGGATCTATTGTAAAATCTAGTGTTAGCATTTGTGCATTGTATTTTCTATTGTTCTTATCCCATAAATCATGGATTATGTCTCTTGTGGTAATAACAGTTTTTTTTTGTTTTTTTTTGTTTTTCATTCACATAAATCATCTAATGACATCTATATTGAATTGAATATTGAATTTATGAGTGAAGTGATCATTGCATTGTTATTGTATGTTCCTTTCTCCCTTACAGGCGCATCGTAAGCATGCTAATTTTTTGAACAACAAGATAGAGATGTATGATGAGTTGGCCATTGTAGTGGGTAAGAATTTGGCCACAGGAAGCTTTGCTAAGTCATATGTTGATATAGACACAAAGTAAGACAATGCAGAGAGCACTGAGATGGTGGCTGATAATGGGGAGGAGAGTGTGGTGGATAAAGGGAAGACTGTGGTAGAATCATCCACCACTAGGTCCACAATTTCGAAGTCCCGCAAAAGAGGCCGTGCACCTCCCTCTGATGATAGTGCTCTGACTGATTTGTCTGATCAGCTTAAGGAAATTGCTGTGGCCTTGAAAGAAATCAATCGGGGGCCTGTTGATTTTAATAGTCTTTACTCTGAGGTGATGGCTATGGCGGCGGATGGATATAGTGAAGATATGCTCGCAACTGCCTCTGACCATCTGTGTGAAAATAAGAAGGCAGCTAGGGGATTTCTGGCCAAGAATGCTAAGTTGAGGAAGCTTTAGATGGATAGTTATTTGTTCACTTGACTCTGACTTGTCTGTTTAGTGCTGATTGTGATGGTAGTAGCTTTAGGGATTATGTGTGATGTAGTACTAGTATGATCCTAACATTGTATTGTATATGTGACAATTGTATTATCGGTAAGCAGCCTATGTATGCATTTGTAACCTGTAGGATGTGAACTCTTTTGTATTATTGGGACGATACAATTGCCCAAGTTATGTATGGTGACTTTAAGCATGTAGGGCACATGTGTACTGTTCAGATACCACGTGTAGGTATCAATTTTGCACCCCATGGACTTGTAATGCTAATGGTGAAAGTACATTATGTGTGTTTTGATATAAATATTATGGGTATATTCGGATGCTCTTTGTTAATGTTGAAGTCGATAATTATTTTTGTGATACTTTTTGCAAATGTTGAAGTGGATGATTATTTTTGTGCTATTATAGGTTCATCTAGGCAATGCAGGTTTTTATTTGTAAAATGCATTTCATATTTTCCGTAAAATGTGTGAACAAACCAAACATGGGAAAATGAATACAGTAAAACGAATTTCGAGGCAGCCAAATAGTGGAATTTGTTTTCTGCCTTATTTTCCATGGTGCAACCAAACAACTTGAGTACATTTTCTTTACGGGAAAATATTTTCCCTTGAAATGATTTTTTGTCCGGAATTGATTTACCGTCCAACCAAACGTAGCCTAACAGTAACAGTTTATTTAGTTGAAATTAAAATTTTTTTTTCTGAAAATGTGTTAAAATATATTTGTATTTTGAAAAAAATTCAAAAATGTGAGAAAATGCAAAAAAAGTGAATTTTTAAAAAGTTGTATATAAAAACTAAAAAATATTAAAAGCTGAACTTATAAGCCCATACCAAACACACTCTAAAAACATCTCCAACCACTTTTTCAAATTTTTGTATTATTTGTAAAGTGAATTGTTGCATTTATCTTTTACTTATGTAGTTTTCAATACGCATTCACCAAAAAAAAAAAAACTTTGACTTTAACATGCATTATGTGGCCATGTCCTTCAAAAAAAAAAAAACAAGTAAAAGAAAGAATATAACCCAAAGAAAGAAAATAAGAAACTAGAGAATATTGCAGTATAAAAAGAGAAAATGTTCGTTTGATTAGAGATTTCTAGTATCGTTGTTTAAGTACTGTGAAAATATGTATGAGTTAAAAAATATTGTGAAAATATGTGTTGGGGCGTTTAAACACTAAAAACTATTATTTAAACACCCTAACCAAACACCCCTAAATTACCTTCAAAATGAACAACAGAGATATGACATTCTCTGTTGACACTAGAAATGGCAATGGGCTGGGTTCATGGCGGGTTTTTCTATACCCAAACCCGACTCGCAGGCCCCGTGACTTGAACCCAACCTGTTTAATAAATGGGGTTTTTTTTTTTTCACCCCAAACCTGCTCCTTCTCGTCATGCCTGGCCCAAAATCAAAAACACAAATTACAAACACACAAATTTTAGATTTATGATTTTCTGGCCCAAAATCACAAACAAAAATCCTAACACAAACACAAACATAAACACAGAAATCATAAACACAAATTTCAGATTTATGATTTTCCCCTTCAAAATCACAAACACAAACACAAACATAAACACAGAAATCATAAACACAAATTTCAGATTTATGATTTTCCCCTTTAAAATCACAAACACAAACACAAACACAGAAATCATAAACATAAACAGAATTTCACATGATTGAGACGAACTGAACCTAGAAAATAGAAAAAAAATGGAGAACGAGGTGGAGTGAGACCATGAGGCTGTAAGGGGGGCAGCTGAGTGAGGCCGTGAGAGGGTGGCTGACTAGCAAGTTATCGATGCAAGATGAATAAGAGATATGACCATATGGGTTGTGCAAGATGGGCGAGGGAGATGAGAGGGTTGTGAGAGATCGGTGAGGGCGAGCCGGAGATGAGAGAGTCAGTGTGCTTGACTGCTTATGGTCATGTGAGTGAGAGAGCTAAGAGATGAAGAGAGTTTAGAAGATATTTATACTTAGGGTTAGGGTTTTTAAATTGTTTTTAATATTATATATGTATATGAGTCGGGTTTGCATAATACCCAAACCCGACTCAAACCCGTTTTGTGTGTGTGTGTGTGTGTATGTATATATATATATATATATATATTTTTTTTTATTAAAACCCAGGCTCACCCCATTTCCTTCACGGATTGGGTAAAATCCACCTCATTAGAGTCTGGTCGGACTAGGTACCTGCGGGTCGGGCATATTTTGCCATCCCTAGTTGACACTACATGTAAAGACGAGGTTCATCTTGGAACCGTCAAACTTTGCCATGGAAGTAACAAAACGGTACATTCACAATTGGACCTTCTTCCATTTCCTCAATTCCAATATGTAAAGAAACAATGCCAATGAGCTTGACAGTTGACATAAATGAAACCTTGGTTTAAAATTTAAACCCCATTGGTATGTGTGTCAATTGTCAAATACAATTTTGAAAAATCTGGATAGTAAAAGAAATAATAGCGCCAAGTCTTGCAAAGCCACGCACAAGAGTGACTGAATTTTGTGACTGTACCGTGGCAATTCCAAGTTTCCAACCAGCTGCACAAGCGGCAAAGAAAAATTTTAGGAACACAAAATTTTTCATAATTTTTTGTTACAGTTATGATGTAACAAACAATAACATTCTTATATATAACCTCAGAATTATGACATATTGTCACAGTATCTCCTAACCAATGTGTCAAATTTTATATGTTGATTTTTCTTTTAAAAAAAAAAACAAAAGTAATTCTTTTACAATGGTATATATATTTTAAGGTCTTTTGCAATCAACTCACCTTTTGATAATTCAAAATGAAATATAAGAGAGAAAGAATAAATATTTATACTTTTAAGTTAATTACAAATAAAAAGTAATCGTACATTATCTTTAAAAAAATCGAGATCTACATCAAACATTTCTAAGTTTTCAAGTACATGATCATACATGTTAATACTTCTAAGTTAATTTATTTTTTAATTTTACTCTTAAGTATTCAGAAATGTTGTTTCAATTTAAATATCTTATATTTATATCATTCTTTTAACTTCATATATTAATGATCATGAATCAATAACTTAAGCATAGCAATAATTATACTGACTCTAATACTAGGCTCGAAAAAATAAATCTAAGACCAACAAAAAAAGGAAAATTTGATTAAGTTTGATTTATCATGTAGTGAAAGCCCTTGGTGAAATAAGATAACTACACAATAGGGAAAGAATTAAAGTCTGGAATGTTAAAGTGGACCCATGCATAAATGAGTCAAGTTGGTTAACGCCTTTATCAAAATCGGATTCAAGGCCACTGTACAAAAAATCTCTCATCTGTAATTGCTCATACCTTGATAGTGTATGTCACGTACGTCGTCGGATTGTACGTAAAACTTTCATTTTGCCACCACAATGATAGATTAATTATTTATTTTGGATGCATTATTATTATTTATTTTGGTTAAAAGAGAAGAAGTTTTATTTATTCAATTAGCAAATTACAAAAGATGTCCAAGTGGCACCCTTAGTGGATGCCTAGTTTCAAAATATTTTAGAGAGCACTGGATATGTGGGAGTGCTTAATTACTTGCAAAAGATCCTACCTATTGAGTCCAAATCTTCTGTCGCACTTTTCCTGCTCCACTCTATACTCCACTAATAAAAACTTGCCACGTGTTCACCTAATTAATTAAATACTATCATTATTGACTTATTAATGCTACGGTTATTAATTAATAGTAGTATTTAATTAATTAGGTGAACACGTGGCAAGTTTTTATTGATGGAGTATAGAGTGGAGCAGAAAAAGTGGGACAGAAGATTTGGACTCCTATTAATAAGGGTTTGTTACAAAAGATGGACGTACGACATTGCATGCATTCTTGAAGTCTACCTCTTTACTTTGCTCCTCTCTTGACTAGACCATATACTCAACACTATTAACTTCACACAAGATGAATTAGATTTGATAATCAACCAAAAGAGCAAATTCATAGTGCATATATATAATTGGCATTCAAAAATTAAACATAATTTATTAATTAATATTTTGCAAGTTATATAATCAAGAAATTTTATTTGACAATCGCAATTGTGATTACGACTGTCTATGAAGACTCTATTTTTTTTTTCCATTTGATAGTTATAACTTTTGATGGATTAGGTGAATTTAAACCCTAAATTTTTTTTTCATTGAGAACACCAAGAGGTAGTAATTAGTTGAGTTATGAGGCCCTTAACATTTACGACGACTCTTGAGACCATATTTTTGTTTAACTACTAAGTGACGCATCATGGACATATAAGGTACTTTCTCTTTCAACAGTTCCATACTCCTTTGTACTCTTCAACGATTCCATGTCTTATCCATCATGACATCTTTGTCATTTCATCTTCAACTAAATTGCTCACCTTCAGCTCAAGATAGCTTCCTCCACCCTCTATAAGTTTCAAGGGAGATGTTAATATATTCCATATGTTATTTAGCACATTTCAAATCTTTGATATTAGTCTTCATTTGTCGGTGTCAAGAGTTTTATAGTTCAATTAGCATTAACAACTCTAGGCATTTCCAATTGAGCCCATTAAGGGTTTCAAACTAGATAGATACATGGAGGTTTTATAATTTTATCTCTCTCTCTCTCTCTCTCTCTCAACAATTCAAATTACATGTAAACTTTCTTCTATAAATATCCTTGTCACATAGGTTCCTTAAAGCATAAGATCTTGCCTAGGGGTGTCAATGTTTGACCCAACTCACGAACACGGCGCGATAAAAAACGTATCATAAGCAGGTTAACTTACGTACAAATAACTTTTTAAAAAATCATATAGAGAAAGATTTTAAAAATTATGACACTAACTTTATCTCACTTTTAAACATTATGACACTAAACCAAAAAAAAAAAAAAAAAAACGTGTGATGAGACTAGTGTGTATGAAATTTGGTTTTTTTTTTTTTTCCCTAATATTGATGCAATCTTTTAAAACCCCAATTTTTTTATTATTTTAATTTTTGTTTAATTTGATATTTAGAGTTACCAATAATGATAAATTTTGTAACTTAAAACTAACTAGAACTCACTTTTTGGATAAATCAACCTAACAATAAACAAAGATTAAATTAGGTATGATCTTTTATAAACAAGTTCAAATCATGTTTTTTCTAATGTTGGCTCATAAAATTTTGAATATTCATATTTTTCTATATCATTATTTTAATATAAAATTTTGAATTTCGTTCCTAGAGTCAAATAAAAAACTCTGTGACCTAACTATTACAAAAACTAAATGTGACTTTTTAAAACAGATCCATATTGATATTGACAATTCAAATGAATGTATGGAAACCTTACTCTTGCTTAAGTGATAAAAAGGATTTTTAAAGGTATCTAAATACAATGTTTGTAACTATAGCATTATAATTAAGTGATTCTATATTTGTAAATTGATAAGTTATATGTTACACATATAATAATATAATATGGATTTATAATCCCAAACGAAAATGGCTTCACTACTAATTATTCTTCGTACAACTTAAAATAGAGGGAAATATACAAATAAAAAGTAATATTAAAATTTAAAATACCAATAAAAAATATAAGATTTTGAGACACAAAAATGAAAAGACCTCTATTTGGTAGTATAACTAGAACAACAATTTTCAATGTTTAAAATTTAAACAACATTACACGTATTTTCATACACTTTTTCACTCACATGTATATTCAAAAAATACAAACAATGTTATTAGAACAATATTACCAAACGGACCATTTTTTTCTTGTTTTGGGCTAAATGATAATATCATTCAGAGGAAAACCATACAAACAAATAAACCAACCCTTTTAATTTTTTAAAACATAAGAACATAGATTCTTTAATGAATTATTTTCATTACTTTTCAAAAGAAATTTTAAATGGTTCTTTCCATCAATTGGTATTTTGAAAGAAAAAAGAAGAAGGGGGTAAAAAATAAAAAAGAACACTGAACTTTTATTCCAAAAAAAAATGAAAATCAGTTTTTTTTTTTTGGAAAATTAGCATTTCATTTTGGGTTTATATAAAGAGCACGTGCAACGGCTAGTTTATATATAAAACGGCTAGTATTTTCAATTTTTCCCTCTCACTTTCCTTTCTTCACTTTTCTTTCTGAAAAAATTCTCACTTTTTTCTCACACTTTCCCAGATAACCCAACCCATCTTCAAAAGCAGAAAATTTTCCCATAAGAAAGTGGTTTTCCTTTCCACAAAAATAGACAGATTCAATTCAAGAAACGGACGGGTTCAAAGATTTTCCCCAGAAAATCAGATCCTCTCTCTCTTCAAACGGGTTTTTAATTTTGAAATGCTAAAAATTCTTAATTTTAATTTTAATTTTGTTTTTTTTTGTTTTTGCAGACTACTGAGAAAAAAATCTGACGGTGATGAAGAAGAAAAGGGTTTGAAGATTTTCTCTGGTGAGGGGGTTTTCCATGCCGCCGCTGGCCGATGATGCCTATGTCAGAGAGGAAGACTAATGGGTTTTTTTTTGTGCTTTCATATGGTTTTAACTAATGGTTTTTATTTTTTGTGCTTTCATATGGTTTAGTCTAATGGGTTTTTTTGTACTTTCATATGGTTTAGACTAATGGTTTTTTTTTGGATTCTGATTTGTTTGCAAGTTCCTGTTGATTTGGTTCTTGTTTGTAATGAAAAAAAATTCTTTTTGGATTTTCTTTGGTCTCTTGCTTTTTGCAATTTCCTGGTTCTTGAATTTTATTGATTTTTATTAACTAGACTTTTAAATTTTGTATAATTTTGAACGCCTTTCTTAGTTTTTTATTCTAATTGGTGTGGAATATCCTTTCAAATGTATATGGGTCTTGGGTTTTTATGGGGTTTACACGGAGAGTGGCTTTTGGGGCTTTGTCTTTGTGTTTCCATCTTGATATTAGGCATGTTTCTTCATTGTGGGGTTTTAGAGTCTTACCATTATTGACAACGTAACCATGATCTTCATTGTGGACTCGAAATAATTTTCATGTTCCTGTTGTTTTAAAATATTTTTCATTTATTTTCTATGTTTCTCCTCTGAAATTTGTGGCACATGAAGTTTATTGATTAATATGATCTTTCGTAAGAAAAATATTGTGAGAAAAGAGAAGTAGTAATCAAGGAAACATTTTTCAAAACCTTTTTAGAATAGCCAAAGAAAATGTATCTGAAGTGTGCTGATCATATAGATTTTAGAGATCAAAACCTTTCTCCCATCAAAATTTGATAGTTTTTATGTTTGAAGATTACCCATCTGGAATTTTTGTTATTTTCCATCCTGTATTGATTATATATATTATTAAATGTTTGTTTCAACACTACCGCCGCCATTGTTATATGTTTCAACTCACCATAATACTATCAGCCATACCACTGTGGCCCCTACTGCCTTTATCATATGTCTGTACACCACCTCTTAACTGACACATCGACTCCCTTTTGCCACCACTGCCTCTGCCTACTTTGTAGTGCCAACTACTCGGGCATCAATTTATAAGTGCTGGATTTAAGGTTTGTTCTCTTTAGAGCACAGCTCCAGTTATGTTAGAAGTTCGTTCTGCTTGTGACTTTTCCCTTTTCAACTGTCCACCTTTGAAGTAATTTTATCATTTTTGATACATCTCCTGTATGGACCTTCTTCATGGCCTGCTCCATATTTTCTTTCTGGCTTTGCTTTCTGGCAGAAGGCAAGGCACTTGTGATGCCTTGCTTTCTGCTAGAAAATAGTTTCTTATATTTTACTTTCCATTCTTTGTCATTTGCTGGTAGCTAGTTACATATATTTCGTCACCTTAGAAAAGGTTTGTTGGGTGAAATGCTTGTATCAACTATAAAGGTTTAGGGATAAGTTACTAGATCTTGTTGCAATAGTGATGGGAACTTTGATATAAAGGTCTTATTTCATTTAGTTTACCCCTAATAAGACCTTGCTGAAATATATAGTCCAGAAAAATATTCTACTCCTAATAACATGTGTAAATTTTAGTATTAGTATCTAGTAAAATGTTAGGAGTGATAGAGGCAAGGCCAGCCTATATTGTTGTATGCATATTATTATGTTCTATGTAGATCTGGAAGAATTTTATTTTATTTGTATGCTTTTCATTGCCTTTGATATCTGGGATAATGGTAAGAATTTAATTTTAGTATGCATCAAATTAGTTTTGTATATGCACAGATTTCTGCTGAACATGGATATTACATGCATATATTTGCGTGTAAGCATTTCTTATATTTTACAAAGATCTGGAAGGGTTGAAGAAGAGATTGAAATGCTTCAACTCAAGCTGAAGCATATTGATGAAGGTATAGCTTTCAGTGGAAGGGGGGCAAAGACAGCTAGATCTCAAGGGAAGAAGGTTCAAATAGCTGTCAAACAGGAAATTTCAAGGTGGATGTTGCATCTTTTATTTTTCTGCTTTCATACTTTTTATATATTCCAAGGCGCTTACATGATTTTGATACTCTTATCAATGCAGAATACCTGGGAACTTGGCCTGGGCTTACTTGCAGCAAAAACCGAAGAACATTACAGGTAAGGTTTTCCATTCTCTGAACTTGGCTCATTGGGAACCTTGAATGTCAACTGAGCTACTTAGAAATCTGTTTAAATCTCTTAGCATGTTATCATTGATCTACTTTTCATGATAATAGTTGCCAAGACTCAATATTTTATTTCTCATGTGTATAGAGTGCCAAAGGATTATAGTCTTCCTGCATGACTTCCTCAAGTTCTTTGAGTTTTAATGGTAGATGAGTCTAAATTTAGCGTATATTCTTATTCAAATTTAAATTCATGAAGAGAAATGCACGCAAGTGGACTCGAGGGACCTATTCCACCAAATATATCTCTCCTGAAACTTCAGCCGTGAGTAAAAAGCCTTCTCATATCCATCTAGTAGCTTGATATGATGTGAGTTTGTTTTTGTATGTTAATCAATGGTTTTGGCTTATGGTTTGCATCCTTTATTCAGGAGGATTAGTGATATAGATGGGCCAAATCAGGATATTCCTATGTTGAGAAACATGACAGGCATAGTAAGATTGTATGTTTGGCACTTACATTGGCAAATGATATAAATGTTTGACTTGATGATGGTCAATTTGATATAATTCATTTATGTATTTTAGGGTTTTGAGCAACTGTAAGATTTCTGGGGAGATCCCTGCATACATCTGGACAATGAAAAATCTGGATATGTTGTAAGTAAAGCATCTCAAGTATTGGAGCATGGTGTTTCCTTAGGTAGCAATGTTTGAGTTATCTTTATTATAAGTATATATGCCCTTGATTTGGATGGTATTTGAAGATACATAGTAAACATGCTTTTATTTCAGTGAACAAGAAAAATGGAGGCCATTTAAATGAACAGAAAAACATAACTTTTCTTTCACCTATAGGGGTGGATTACTGTTTAGTACTATTTCACTTATACAATGTAGACATTTAATCGATGAATAAAGCTTGGGCAGATATCATTGTAGATAGTTGCCAGTATGGGTTTTCATCCTAAATTCTAGATGTATATATCATAATCTGGTTGTATATATATATATTTTCTAATATTTACCATGATGTTATATATATTACTCTGGAGCCGGGACAGTGATTTATCTCATGATTTCTTTAGGGGTTAGTTGCACATAGCTCTCTCTCGCTCTCTTTGGATGATTAATTGCCATGTGCTATGGAGAAATAACAAATTTTACTGGCAGCTTTTATTTTCATTTTGTTGCTTGTGGCTCTAGTAAAAATTAGTTGCTGGAAAAATTACTTTCCAAGTTATGTTGGTTGTTTGATATTTGGGAAGACCATTCTGAAAGATAAATTTCGAGCTGGCTACAGAATCTCAGTGGAATGAGCTTGAATTGATCTTGCGTTAACATTGACAAGCCAGATTTGTATTTTAAGGAATAGTGCAATATGGAAGATAGCTTAGAATGCTGATTTAGACTACATGTTTCATGTTTTCAATAATACCACTACTTTAAGGACAATATGAATTAGCCAAAATCCTTAATTTTGAAGCTAATTTAGGGAAGAAAGCCTAGAACGAAGGCATTGAATGACAATTAAAGTAGTTACAATATCTAAAAGCCTTATTTCAAGGTTGTTTATGGAATATTGAAATGATTTATTTTAACAATTTTCTGTACATATCAAATTGTTTCTATTGAACTTTTTATATTAAAATACTCTTAAAAGGTACCTTTTTGTTCTTGTTCAGAGTTATGTTGAGTTATGATAACTATGTTTTTTGTGCAGCCAAATAGATCTTTCTTACATTAATTTGTTAGAGAGCTCTGCACCACCTTGCCGAGACTCTTTGTAAGTCTGCCTACTTGAGTTTTACAAACTTTTCTTGTAACTGCTATAAGAGTGTATAGGGCAGGGGAAAAGAAGTAATTCCATCCTAATCACACATTTATATATAAATAATGTTTATGTGTGTTCCATCCTGTTTTCTGAAACTAATTGCTTTTCATCATTGTGTCAGAAATTTGTTCAAAAGCTTCTCTGGAAGGGACATTTTCCCCCCTTTTTCACTTTGGTTTCTGATAACTAAACTGACGCTCTTTATCTACTTCACTAATTGAATGAATCTTCATGTTCAAAAGGTGAATTATATATCTATTCAAATCAAATTATGAGGTATATGCTGTAGTTATGTTGTTGGGCCCTCTTCTTGTACTTTATTTTTAAAAGTGAAGAAAAAAATTGTTAAATAATTCATCTTGTGCACGATTACACATAAATGAATAAACAAGATGATGTCAAACTCATTTTTGTTTTATTGTGTTTTCTTGTATTTGATTGTCATTAATGTATTGCTGCTTCTATGTAGATTGGTATTCATTACACATAAATTGTGGTGGGAAAAAACCACTGTTGCAAATGTAGAGTATGAAGAGGATGAAGACGAAGCTGGTCCAGCGAAATTTTATTACATGGAGAACTGGGGATTCAGTAGCACTGGATGTTTTTGGGATGTTGGCACTACCTCAAATGACTATTTAGCAACTAATGAATCCATACTTACAATGGACAATTCCCAAATATACGCAAGTGCATGACTATCTCCTCTTTCGATCACATATTATGCCCGCTGCTTAGTGAATGGAAATTATACCGTGAAACTTCACTTTGCAGAGGATTTGATTATACAAGTTCACATATTAATGTATATACACAAGTTCACAAGCAATAGATCTTCTTACAGTCTTGGAAAGCGGATATTTGGTGTTTATATCCAGGTACTCTCTCATTTATTTTTCTTTTTAGGTTATAGTAGAGGATTTGATTGATTTAATTTGCTGCAGGAAAACTGGCATTGAAAGATTTCAATATTGAAAATGATGCCCAAGGGCTTGATCAAGCAGACATTAAGAATTTTACATCTGTTGTAATGAATAAAATTCTGATGATTCGGTTTCATTGGGCTGGGAAAGGAACAACAGCTGCCCCAAAGAGAGGGATATATGGTCCTCTTGTGTCAGCTATCTTTGTTGAATCTGGTAATTGTATTGGAGTTTGATAATCTTATTGTTTTCCAGCTTTTTCCATGCTTGGATTAGATTGACATACAATATAATCATAGCAATTTAATGGAAGTAGAACTACATAATTGTCTAGAATCATCGACCACTTATTATCCCGAATGATATCTGTGAGATTTGCAAGGATGAACCTGAAGACCAGATTCATGCTCTATGGTCATGTAAAGAAGTTGAAGCTGTATGGGGCTCTTTCCAATGGGCTCACCATGCTGCCTCCCCACCCCCTGTGAATTTTCCTGAAGTTGGATCACGAGGACTTCAGGAAAGAAATCTTCACTCTTTGTGCGTGGTGTTTATGGAATCGTCAAAACTCCATACCGCTTGGCCTCCCTATGCAACCATTGTCTAGCATTAGTTCCATTGCAGGTAGAATGCTCCAAGAATATCTTGCTGTCCAAGACCCCGCCCCCAGCAGCACCTTCATCCACGCCCCAGCACCAATAGCGTCTCCCTGATCTTCACAGTTACAAGGCCAATTTTGATGCAGTGGTCTTCCAAGCAAACCAACACAGTGGGAATTGGTGTAGTCATAAGAGATAGCAATGGAGATGTAATTGGTGCTCTATTTATGCTAATCCCGCTTTCTCAATCGGTGGCAGAATTGGAGGCTCTTGCTTGTCCACGGGCAGTGCAATTTGCGTTGGAAATTGGCTTATGGAGGGTGACATTTGAAGGTGATTCAGTGACTGTCATTAATGCAATTGTCCGTGGGTCTCCAGAATTTTTGCCATATGGATATGGGAATGAGGTTTTAGATTTTTGTCATGTTCAACGCAATTGCAATATTGTGGCTGATACTCTAGCAAAAAAGGCTAAACATTGTGTGGGGTTATTCAATAATAACTTCTTTGTACATAATATTTTCTTATCCCATCTTGATCATTAGGATAATAAGATAGATATTTTTTCATAAGCTGTAATCCATGACTCAAAAGAAGATTTTTCAAGCCAACACAAGTTCTCTTAAAAGATATATTTTAGGTAATAGATGATTTTTTTTTTTGGGGTGAGAAGAATGAGATAAATCTTGTGGAAACATGTGATTTCCTTAAAAAAAAAAAAAACTATCCAAAGTACTAGTAAGAGAATAAAGAATAAACTAGAAGTTCATTGACACATTATTTCATAGTGTAATGAAAATATTAATTATTGTTGCTAATATTAAATTTTGGAAATCCTTACTATAATAAAGTTATTAATTATTGTTGTTATTATTATTATTTCTTGGAATAGTTTAATTTATTATTTATTAGTTTCTGTCTTTACTCTTTTTAAATCTTTTATTTAACAATTCAAGTCAACTTTGAAAACGTATTGGTCTTTCTAATTCATTAGGAAGAATTTTTGTTATACAATCATTAAAAAAAAAATCGTCTTCACTCCCCACTAACCCACATATCACTTTCACTACCTCACACTTAATTGTTTTTGTAGTGTTTATACTTTACTATTCACTTAATTGTCATTCTGGGATTAAGATCAACAAATTACTAATTTTTGTTGTTGGTCTTTTTTTTTTTTCTTTCTACCTTTTAGATCTTAGATCAAATTGGTTTGTTATGGAGATTCTTTTAAGGGGTTCAAAATTTTATTTTAGGGTGTTCATAACCAAAAAATTATAAAAATATTATAACTAAAAACAACTTGTCCCAAATCAGGAGGTTCAATTGAACCCCTTGAAGTCAATGTGGCCCTGCCACTGTGAGTAGTAATATAGGCTATAGCTTTACCATATTATTTCTCACCAATTTTAATTTATTATAACAGACATAAGAGCAGCTCCGCTTGAAGCTCCCGGAATTCAAACTCCCTAAATTGGCAAACAAGATACTATTTATAATTTTTTTTTGTACACCTAAAATAAAAATTTAAACATCTTGACTCTAAATTTTTTAAGCTCTGTTTAAGTAAGCTTGAATATGGAGATTCTTTTAAGGGGTTCAAAATTTTATTTTAGGGTGTTCATAACCAAAAAATTATAAAAATATTATAACTAAAAACAATTTGTCCCAAGTTAGGAGGTTCAATTGAACCCCCTGAAGTCAATGTGGCCCTGCCACTGTGAGTAGTAATATAGGCTATAGATTTACCGTATTATTTCTCACTAATTTTAATCTATTATAATAGACATAAAGGCAGCTCTGCTTGAAGCCCTCGGGATTCAAACTCCCTAAATTGGCAAACAAGATACTATATATAATTTTTTTTTACCCCTAAAATAAAAATTTAAACATCTTGACCCTAAATTTTTTAAGCTCTGTTTAAATAAGCTTGAATAGGATCCTATTAATATCTTGATATTTTTGAACACAAAAAACCCAATAACGAACTAATTTGATCTAAAATTTGAAAAAGAATATATAATAAAATAAAAAGCCTAACAGCAAAAATAGAGATTTGTTAATTCTAAACTTTAGAAAAAACCCATTTAGATCTTAAAATAATTGAAATTAATCAATCAAATGGGAGGCAATGTATATTGAAAGAGATATAACTCGTAGAATTTTGATAATGAAGATATTATGCAACGATTTCAAAATATGAAGCCTCAAAGAAGACAATTGTAAAACTTATATTTGGGTTTTTGCCTTTTTATTTGTTTTTTTTTTTTTTTTTTTTGTATTGATATATTCAAGTTCTCTTTTGTTTTAAATTTTGTATAATTTATGTTTCTTATTGAACCTAAAAAAAAAAAATATTTGAGCCACCACTGAACGGACAAATCTCTCTCATGGCAGCTAGTGTCACAAGCGATGAGGTTGCAGGTTTCAGTGGAAGAGGAGGCAGCCAACTTTTGTAGCGATGGAGTGGTAAGAGGAGGTGTGGGTCTTCAACTTCAATGTTAAGAGAGTGGAGACCGGATACAAAGGGTGTCCTTTAGGGTGCAACAAAAGAAGTTGACTCTGGCTATGATTTTGAGGGCCTGAGTTTTGGGATTGATTGTGGTGGATCAGCCATGGTGGTAGTTGTGATGTGAAGGAGGGAGAGTGAGAAGTGAAGAATCTTAGGTGCTTAGATGTACGGTGTAAAATAATATTTAAATAGAATAGAGAAAAAGAAAAAAAAAAAGAAAAAAGAAAAAAAGAAAAAAAGGAAAAAAGGAGAGCTTGTTGAGGAGTGAATCCAAAATGATAGGTAGTTAAAATAGAAAGATGACTTTCTAGTAAAAACTATATTGTGAATGCTCTTAGGAGTTAGGACTTAGGAATCTAGCTAGCTAGCCAATATGTTGCACATTTCCTTTCTCAACCTAAGTTGAGATGACTATAAGTTTGGGAAAATCCAAAGTGGAGAAGGTTTGCTATTTGAGCCATATGGTTTTCAGGGTTTAATGGGCTGTTTGGCTCTCTAAACAAAGCCTTATTTGCCAATTATCCTAAGCGTTTTCAAAATGAGTTTCTAAAACAAAAACACTTCCATAATCATGTATATAAGCTACACTAGTAATTGTAAGTTGGTCTTGTGAAATGATTTAAAGACAAATATTAAAGCTAATAAAAAAATCACGTGGGAACAATAAACTTATATACGGTAAAGCTTTTTCCTTTTTGTTGTAAAGTAAAGGAATTTGATTCAAATCTCACATTTTCTTTTAACAAAAAAGTTATTTATCAGTATCTCTTAACCTCATGACATGATGAAATAAATTCCCAAACACAAAAGTAGAAAAAGTCATTGTATTAGACTATTAGTTGGATAATCTAAAACGGAATAATATTTTAGGGTTCTAAGGATTTTTTTCCCCTAATGAAAGGAAGTTTTATTAAACAAGCATAAGCATAGATAATACGAGAGTAGTAAATCTAACAACTTCCACCATATAATTATAACATATTTATACATATATATTTATATATATATATATATATATATTAATAATTCGGTTGTCGGGGAGGGTTGATTTCAATTAATTACAAAACTTTGATGCATTGCCTTTTAGTAATGGAACATACAAATATCTATTTTGCTTCTACAATAATAAACATAAAGTAAATTTCCGTCATAGACCTATTTAGCAAACCTTTTTACGTGTTGATTCTATCTTTGATTTCCAACCAACGAATATATATAAAGAAAAGCGTAGGAATAATATATAGAAGATTGAGACCTAACCCGATTGCATCTTGGAGGTTACAACGACTAGTTATTCAGCAAAAAAAAAAAAAAAAGACTATATTTTCAAAGTTAACTAATTATTTCCTATTCTAACTCGAGTACGATCTTAAGGCATAAACATACTACCGCTGCCAAAATTGTTAACTTATGCTCCATATAAAATCTTTTTTTTTTTTTTGGGAGAACACTCCATATAAATCTAATGATTGCAACTTTGAGTTTGGACTCTGGACTAACTGTCCACTAATTCAAAAGCAACCTTAAACAAGAATCCGTCAAAATGAAAAGCAAACTAAACTCTAAACCCAACATTTTTTTTCCCTTTTAATGATAGGATTAATAAAAATAAAAATGACTTGGAATGAAACCAAAAAAAAAAGTCACGGTGTCTTTACTCTTAGAATCAGTTTCCAAACTAGGGCACTCATAAATATATCTATAACCTCTAGCTAGAGATTTTTTTTTTTGAGAAGCAAATCTTTAGAGATAAGATCAAAAAATTGAAATTCTAATATTTTATTTTTGGCACTTTTCTTAAAATGTTTGAAGGGATCAATAGACATTAGACAATAGTAGCTTCCATGAAATTATATAGTGCTTTTAATATACTACGCCCTCATTATATAAAGGGAATCATTCTACCTATCAGTCTCACACATGGGCTCACCCGAAGTAACGCACAATTGTTTCTTGCATTTATCTTATCTAAACATAATCATAATAAATATCTAATAATAAGATATTGCAATAAATAAATTTAGGGACATTACATTATTCACAACATTTTTTTTTTCATAACAATTGATATAGCTTGTTGTGATTAATGCATAATAAAAGTAGTATCATACTAAAATTTGTATAAATTGATATTATGGGTGAATTAAAACTTTTAGGTTTGCGTCACGCCTCAAACTAATGAGTCTATTGCTCGAATACAATTGTGAGGGAAGATGTGTATTTAACCATCATTATCATATTAATAATGATGAAAACAAATGGTGGAAGATGTGTATTTAACCATTGCTCTAATACAATACTTGGAAGAGAAATTGTGAAACTTTTTGTTATTACTTGGTGTTATTTAAATTTTAAGATTTTTAGTGGAACAAAACAGTTGCTTATAACTGTATTACTATCGAATGGTTAAACTGAAACAACATTGTCATGTGAAAGAGAAATGAGCTTCTGTCTCTTACAACCATTACCATTACCAAACCAACCAAACCATTCCTCGTACCAAAACTCAAATCTCAACACAAACCCATCTTCACTCCCTTTCTTCTCTCTCACTCACACTCACACTCACCGATCTCCAACTCGTTCCAACTCAGTGCACGAAGGACGAGTCCACTGGACCCAGAACTCCTTCAAGAGCCACCACTTTGTTCCCGAAACACTTGTTGTACTCACGTTTTCCACGCTCCTTCTCTGCCTTAGGCTCTTCTCCAATGCCCTATTACCAGATTTCCCTCGTCGTTGGCGAAACCTCATTGCATTTTCTGCCGAGGCTGAACTCAGAGCCAGCTCTTATCCTTGGCATTTATGGCATGCCATTGTGGCTTACGAGGACCGCCGCTTCTTTATGCATCATGGGGTTGACCCCGTCGGCATTGCCCGTGCTGTGCTGTCTTTTTCGGCTCGTGGAGGTGGCAGCACCATTACCCAACAGGTGAGGTTGTATTTCGGTTGACTTGTTTGTTACGCGTACCATGTGTTTGATGGTTTTATCAATCAAGTTGGTTTTGTTTGTTTGTTTGTTTGTTTGACTTGTGAGTGTTGTATATTTAATCAATTATTATTATGTTTATTAATGAAGTCATTGATTTCTAAAGAGAGGTATTCATTTATGGTGTTCTGGTCTTAGCTGGGATGGTAAGGTGGCAAGGTGGAGATGGGGTAGGCCGTTCAAGGTATATTTTAGTGATTAATGATTGAGTGCATCTAATATATTGTATATAGTAATAGTGCACGATACAGCATTCATCTTAGAATAAAGAAACACCAAGTTAGGTCCTAACTGCACAGAAATCTTTAAATCTTAGATCCACTTTATTGGTATAAAAGAGAGCAGCTGGTTGATGATTGTGTATGCGTGTAGCATTTAAGGAAATCAATCTTAGAATAAATAAATGTTCATTCAGGTTTGACTTGTTTTAAAAATTCTTATATCTTGCATCGGCAGCTGATGTTAGCACTGAATAAATATAATCTTGGCCTCCAACAAGAATCAAGTTGTTGAGGAGAAAGTTTCATAGTCAACACATAACCCTATTGGATTTGGGAGGAAAGAAATGGAAGTAACTGGAGGAAGTCATTTACAATCTCACCATTATGCTCTTCATGAAACCCTCTACCAACTTCTTTTCATTCTTCATTTCATCAAACCTCTACATGGGATACTGTTTATTGTTCCTCACCATCTTCTTAGTCTTTCCTCCTGCCTCGAGTTTGTCATCCTTAGAGTACATATACCCAAATTTCACTGCTTCGGAATTTCAACATATTGACAGCAGTGGTGTTTTTTTGTCCTCCCGTAATGGCACATTCGCAGCTGCTTTCTTTAACCCTGGTGCTCAACAAACCAACTTCTACTTGTGCATCATCCATATGGCATCCAACGCCATCATCTGGTCTGCTAACCGTGACGCTCCCATCTCAAGTTCTGGTATAATGAATCTTACGACCAAAGGGATTACAGTTTCTGATCAATATGGCAATCTCAGATGGTCAACTCCGCCATTACAGTCATCGGTATATGCATTATTGTTAACTGAGATGGGTAATCTTGTCTTACTTGATCATTCCAATAGTTCTCTTTGGGAGAGTTTCCACTATCCAACAGACACAATTGTGATTGGACAACACTTACCTGTTGGGATGTATCTGTCTAGTGCTGCATCAAATTATGACTTATCATCTAGTATTTACAACTTCACAATAAGTACTTCTGATGCCTTACTGCAGTGGCATGGACAGACATACTGGAAATTGTCAATGGATACAAAGGCTTTTATTATCTCGAATTATGTTGTGAAATACATGGCAATTAACAGAACGGGTCTTTTTCTCCTTGGCCGTGATGCATCGGAAGTTGTTATACAGGTCAGCTTGCCACCAGCCGACTTCCGAATTGGCAAGTTGGGTCCGTTAGGGCGCTTTACTGCCCGTAGCTTTTCTGATGGCCAATGGGAGCAGGAATTTTCCGGGCCAGATTCTTCTTGTAGAACTCCATCTATTTGTGGCCAAATGGGATTGTGTACTGACAACTCTCCATCCGTTACCCCAATATGTTCATGTCCATCAGGCTTCCATGCAGGTTCACAGAATATGAGTGGCTGTGTGCCAAGTGATGATTCTCAATCTTTGCCGCTTGCTTGTAACTCAACCAATAATGGCAGTCAGTTAAACTCATCCGTTGTTTCATTTTTGGGGCTTGGCTATGGTATAGATTATTTTTCCAATGATTTGTCCCAGCCTCTAAAATATGGTGTGAATTTGACAGTTTGTCAAGATCTCTGCTCAGGGGACTGTTCTTGCTTGGGAATTTTCTATGGAAACTCATCTGGTTCTTGCTACATGCTTGAAAATGAGTTGGGGTCCTTTACATCAAGCAATTCTGGTGGAATGAACCTGCTGGGCTACATCAAAGTCTCTGGATCAAATACAACAACAAATGACAATGGTCCTCCCCCTAACAGTTCTAGTAATCATAGAAAAAGGCTTCATGTAGTTGTTCTGGTGCTTTTACCGTCCACTTCAATTTTACTGTTAGTGGCACTAGGTTTTCTCATTTGGATGAGATGGAAACTCTCCAAAACTAAGGAAATTAAATTAGGTGGCTTCAACTCACAATCTTCTGAAGACCTGGATGCATTCTACATCCCAGGCTTACCTAAAAGGTTTGACTATGAAGAGCTTGAGGTGGCAACTGATAAATTTAGCACTCAGATTGGATCAGGAGGGTTTGGTTCTGTATACAAGGGGACACTGCCTGATAAAAGTGTTGTGGCCATAAAGAAGATAACCAATTTAGGCATTCAAGGGAGAAAAGAATTCTGCACTGAGATTGCGGTTATTGGAAATGTTCACCATGTCAATTTGGTTCGATTGAAAGGGTTTTGTGTCCATGGAAGACAGCGCCTATTAGTTTATGAGTATATGAATCATGGTTCATTGGACAGGACTCTGTTTGGTAGTGGACCTGTCTTAGAATGGCAAGAGAGGTTTGATGTTGCGCTCGGATCAGCACGTGGGCTTGCATACTTGCATAGTGGGTGCGAACACAAGATCATCCATTGTGATGTCAAACCAGAGAACATTCTTTTGGATGACCACCTTCAGGCAAAAATTTCTGATTTTGGGCTCTCCAAGCTTCTAAGTCCTGAACAATCTGGTCTGTTCACTACCATGAGAGGTACTCGTGGCTATCTTGCACCTGAATGGCTTACCACCTCTGCAATCTCGGAAAAAACTGATGTCTATAGTTTTGGAATGGTACTGCTTGAACTTGTGAGTGGAAGAAAAAATTGCTCATTACGATCACAAAGCCATAGCATAGAGGATAGTGGTAGTGGTGGTGGTCACTTTTCATCATCATCATGGTCAGGACTTGTTTACTATCCTCTATTTGCATTAGAGATGCATGAACAAGGTAAGTACTTGGAGCTTGTTGACCCAAGGCTAGAAGGACGGGTGACAAGGGAAGAGGTGGAGAAATTAGTGTGCATAGCTTTGTGTTGTCTTTATGAGGAACCAGCACTTAGGCCAAATATGATTAGTGTTGTTGGCATGTTGGAGGGTGGGATTCCTTTAGGTCAGCCAAGAACAGAATCTCTAAACTTCTTGCGCTTTTATGGGCGTAGGTTTACTGAGGCTTCCACAATAATGGACACAAATGGTTCTCTATCATATCCACAAGCAAATAGCTTACAGACTGGTTTCTCTTATATATCTTCACAGCAGATCTCTGGCCCAAGATAGTATTGAATGGCATTTTGTTTTTGCAGCTCATGTATAGTTTTCTGTGAATGACTATGAAATGTATGTTTTCAGGAATTCTAGTTGTTGCCTACTCTAGAAAACTGAAATCTACTGTATTATTCTTACGTTTTGCTACAAAGCTCAAGGTGGATTGAGTGGCTGTGACCTTTTACACTTGTGTGAAGTGTTCTTTTGAATGTACAATATGATTCAATTCTATGTAAAGGTCCATTTGATCTTTGTATTTTATAGTAAACATCTAAGTTATGTTATTATATCTTGTTATAGTAGATTGGCAGAATGAGAGACACTGAAATTTTGCTATGGAATTTCCTTTTACACACACGCGCGTGCGCACACACACATATTAAGTGGCTGACACAGAATGTATCTAGGTAATTTTGCATTCCTTTTTTTTTTTTTTTTCCTGAACAGGGGGCCCCTTTCTGGCTACCTTGTTGTCAAATTATTTTCCTTTATCCTTGCCTATATAATGGAAATTTATTTTAATATCCTCTTCATATGTTTTGTATTAATCTAGAGAAAGCATATGATAGAGTCCCTAGAGAGGTTATCTAGTGGCTTTTGGATTTGAAAGGAGTTTCTCTAAAGTGTATTAATTTAATTAAGGATATGTATGACGGAGTGGTAACTAGTGTGAGAACAAGTGGAGGCATCACAGGTGAGCTTTCTAACTATCGGTTTGCATCAATGATTAATATTAAGTTCATATCTCTTTGCAATAGTGATGGATGAGCTCACTGAATTGATCCAGGCAGAAGTTCCTTTGTTTATGATTTTTGTAGATGGTACAGTTTTAGTAAATGAAACTAGATGTGGAGTTAATTCCAAGTTAGAAATATGAATACAAACTTTAGAATCTATAGGCTTTCAATTGGTTAGGACTAAAATAGAGTACATGGAATGTAAGTTTCGTAAAAGTATAAAAAGAGACGTTGTAAGACTTGATGGCCAAAAGATGCTAAAGAGTGGGAGCTTTTGATATCTTGGATCAATAATCCATAGAGATGGAGAGATTGAAGATTATGGAAATCATAGGATAAGTGCATGGTAGATGAATTGGAGAAATGCATTAGGAGTATTGTGTGATTGTAGAATACCTATTAAGTTAAAGGGAAATATTTATAAGGCTGCTAATAGACCAGCTATGCTTGATGGTATTGAATGTTGTGCTGTTAAAAAGCAATATATTCATAATATGAGTATAGCTGAAATGAGAATGTTATGACAGATAAGTGAAAATACACAAAAAGATAGGATTCAAAATGAGGAAATTCACTTAAAGATAGGGCTGACTCTTTTAAGCCGCCTGATTGACTCGATTTGGCCATAGCTCTTTTAAGTAAGCTGCTAACCATCTTAGTTGGACTAACATCTTTGGTTGTAAATCTGTAAAGTTATTTGATTGCCTAATTTACTTCATTAGTATAGCTAGACAACAACAAAGCCTTATTCCCAAAACTTTGTGGTCAGGTTTCATTAGGATAGTGAAAGCTAATAAAAAATTTCAGTTTCTTTGATTGGTTATTTGAGTTATTCATTTGTTAGCCATTGAAGCTGATGACAATAGCTAAAGCTGCAGAAATTATGAGAGTTCTCATATAGAAACTTTCTTCCAAATATAGTGGTAATAGTTTATTGAAAACACAAACTGACAAATTTGTATCATGTTTACCATTAGCAGTCTCCACTTGGAAGCTTGCTAAGCTAATGTAACATTTTTACAAATTGATATTTAAATTGAAAAGTCTTATGATCTGATATCTATTCTGGTTCGAGAGTAGGACCCAATGCATGAAAAGGAAAAAAAAAAGGACACTAGAGATGGGAACATTTATTTGTTCTTGGCCAATTGTATGGGAGTATTCTGTAACACATTTGACTTCCATCAAGGCCTAATAGATATTGATGGAAAATTAATGTCTTAATATGAACGTTGAAGTAATTGAAATAGAAAATAGGAAAAAACTCAGGATTTTTAACACTAAATCAAAAGAAAATTAGGGTAGCTGCTTTTCAAAATTATAGGATATATTTTACATGGATAATGCTGTGAAGAAATATATTTCCATGTTTTTATTTTGATCAAATATCTTATGCAAAAACACAAACATTTGATTACTTCACTATACATTTATATTGGCTTTCTTTTAAGGGCCTAAGACCTGGCCTTACAGTTGTTCTTGGCTTGAATCATCCAGTACCTTTGAAACCCACCCTTTATGTGGAGTCAAATATGAAGCTTGTTTTTGAAATCTTTTCATCTTTTGGTTTATTTCAACATCATGTGTTTTAATTAATCTTATTTTCTTTCTGTTCTTGAAACACATTGCAGCTTGTCAAAAACACCTTCCTAAAAACTGAACGCACTCTTTCAAGAAAAGTAGTTGAGATGGTGTTGGCACTAGCATTGGAGAGGATAATGTCAAAAAGGAGAATTCTGAGCTGCTATATGAATAAGGTTTGGTCAACTATAGTTCTTTTTAATTAGGTGATGCTGTGTATTCTATTCCTCATGCATTGTGTCGGGAGGGGCACCGGGGTGGAGGGGGGGAGTAGGGGTGATCTGAGAAGTTCTTGTGAGATTGTATTTAATGTGCTTATGTCTGCACATAAAAAGTTTTAAGGAGATGTTGACAGGATTTATTATAGTTGCATCTTACATTTAGTGTGTATTTGGAAGCATGTTTCCTGCCCCCACTCACCCACTAGTTCCAGGGAGCTCAATTAATTGGATACATTAGGCATATAATATTGTCATTCTATATTTCTATTTGTTTTGAAGTTTAATATGTGTCACGGTGGTTTAATTTTCTAGCTGGTTGTGTGGGTGGAGACTTATTAGCTTAAATCAGTATTGTGAGTCATTTCGTCCCTCCCTCCTTTCAAATTCCACGTAATTACAAAATCATGTTTGTCGCAAGTTATTAAATTTTCTGGAATTGTTGGTGTTTTCTTGTCTTATTCATGTAATCATCATTTCATAGTACATAAAGGTTTCACTTTCAGAATGTTAGAGATGAAAATTTTAGAGAATGAAGAGGATGTGGAGGAAAGAAAAGTAGACAAGGATCAAGGATTCAAGGTATATATAAAGGTTGTAATCCAGGTAGTGACTGGATCATGGTTGTAGCTCAAATACATATCTTAATTAATCAGAAAAATAGGTTGCAATGCAAGACTTCTTAGTTGGGTTTCATTCCATGACAGGCTAGAAAATTAGCATTTAGTTTTCAGAATGGCTTTATTTTATTTCCTTTTAATATATGGTTGGAGTATTTTTCATTCAAAGGAGTGAATACGAATATTATAATGAGCAAGATGTGCTGTAATGACATTCGTGTTGAGAATTTAGGTTGCAAAAGGAGGGTTTGGTTATGTCCTCTAAAACAAAGATTTAGGGAAGGAAAGATGTTAGTAAAGTTTGACTCTTCGAATTTAATCCAATTGTTAGAATTGTGGTTAAATGATTCAATTTTCCATTTCTTAACCATTTAAGCTTTTGGGACAAATGGTAATTTATCGCCAATATATGTGAGCTCAATCAAGCATAAACTTATCTATCCCTTCTTTTTGGAAGGAGGGATAGATAATTTTTTTTTTTTTTTTTTTCATTGGTAAGTTACATGCACAAAGTGGGACTTGAATCCAGGAGTTCACCTTTTATCCTATTCTTACAGGTAAAGGAGGCTCTGTTTGAGCTAGGGCTCATTGGCCTGGAGAGGGGCTAGAAGTGTAGCTCAGGTTTTGTTGATAGAACTAACAAGCTCAAAATTCCTACACAAGCTTGGCTTGTCTTTATTAACAACTGAGGTTGAAGTCTGAAGATCTGTAAAAAAGGTCTAGTTTGAGCTACATGGTTGTTCTGCTTGCTGCCTAAGCCTATTGTGAATGTTGGAGTCTATTTAGCTGCTTGATTTTATATAAAAAAATTAATCAAATTGCTCTTTCACTTAAATAAGTTATGTGGCATCTCGTCAATTAATGTTGTAAGGTCACTATAAATTTAAGACAAAGATCTCACTCTTTATGCCAGTGGCATATGTCAACTTTGCTGGCATAAAAATCCTGAGGTTTGTAATTTTTGGACCCTGTTCTTCCTACACTCCTATAATTGATCTGATAAGTTGATTTCTTTGGTGGTAGCATTGTTTCTTTTTAGAAAATATTTTGCTTAGCCCATTTGGGAATTATTTTAATTTCTTGCAGCCCTCCATTTTGTAATAAATTCATGCACTCACCATGTGAAGTGAAAGCACCTAAAACTTTAAGGGTTAATATGACTGCCTTACTTTCTTTCAGATATTTCATACGATCCTTACAGGTTGTCAGCTTGTAATAGAGGTATTTTTATATTACAGATTTACTGGGGACATGGTATATATGGCATTAAATCAGCATCAATTTTCTACTTTGGAAAGCATCCATCTCTTCTTAGTTTGGGGGAGTCTGCAATGCTTGCAGGGATTATACCTGCCCCAGAACTTCGTTCTCCACTCAGGGATCCTAGCAGGTCTGGTGCTACTATATATGTATTAATCCTACTTCTGGTAACCATTCCTTTCTGGAATTGTATTTATTGTATTGCATTAATTTTTGCACTATGTTCTTGATTCCTTTTATGTTTATTTATGAATAATTACATAGAAACCAAAATCTGGCATCTCACGTTTTCTCATAGGGGGAAGAGCTTCCAAGCAAGAGTCTTAAGGAGGATGGTGGAAGTTGGTTTTCTTGATATTGAAACGGCACTCTTGGTTGTGAAACCAGGTCTTCATCTGCCCGTTTTTGTGTCAGGATATGCTGATGGATTGTTGCACCTATCACCTTTGCCTAAGGATGTAAGTTAATTCTTTCTATGCCTATTTTCAGAAGTTGGTTTCCTTCAAATTCATGCAACGCCTCTGCTATATGACTGTATTGAGGTTCGCCACTTCTTCTTTTTTTTTTCTTTTTTTTTTTTCATATTTTAGTGATTTTGGTAGTGAATTCATTTGACATGATGAATTATAAACAATTTATTTATTTATTATTACATATTTATAGATAAATCTACAACTACTCTCTGATTTGTAAATGCATCTGTCCTCTCACTGTTATGGCTTTGTATTATCATGAACCTTAACAGTTCCTTTTCCCTTTTACTTTTTAGAAATGCTATGCCACAACATTTTTACAACAAATCATAAGTGGCAAGTCGTTACGGGTTGTTATTGGTGGGCAAAAAAGTAATTTAAGTGATAGGTTTAAATTTGAACCAATAACAACTTACCACCTATGATTTGTTGTGAAAATGTTATGGACGTAGCACTTTTCTTCACTTTTTGGTTTTTTTTTTTTTTTTTAAATGAGTTCTCTTAATTCTTGGGATTTTACTACAAGCAGGAAGGTCAGGATTTTGCAACAAAGGTAAGAAGAAGAAGAGCAAGGGGGATAATGCACTTCTGGCCCTGTTTGAATGTCCCATGCTTTTTTTTTTTCCATGAAATTTAGTTGGTTTGATCTGTTTTGTATATAATATGAGCAGAATTCAAAATTATAAACACGATGGTCCAAGACTGGCATCCATCGTCTTATATTATAAAAAGAACGGAAACCCAATGACAACACAATTCGTGAATTCTTTTAATTTGATGCTATCTCATTATTTATAGTGTCTACAGTTTTTTTTGGATGATCCAATATAAGTTGATGAAATAGTACCTTAGGGGAAAAAAAATTACAAATGCATCAATTTAAATTTTCATACCCTTGATAATTTTTCTTTTCCCTTTTGTTTTTTTCTTTGGTGTCTGGTTATGCATAAGAAATTTACGAAGTTATGCTGGACTTGTTAAAAACTTCTCCAAAAACTTGTTTGATTTGTTCACTAGGGACTGGGAGTATCCAACAAATTGAAGCGAGGAACTGACTCAGCTTTTAAGGTTGTGTGGGACTGGGAAAAAGCGAGCGTGACATGGGAAGCCTGGGAAGATATGGAAAGATGGTCCATCAAGTTGCAGGCCATTGATCACATTAAACTTCAGAAAAACATTCTGGTTGTAGTGACAAAATGGATTTTTAGTAATAAATAGTAAGGATTGTCTTTTAATTTTTATGGTGCCTCTTAGAGCTTCATTAAACTAAATAACTTGGATGTCTTCACCTGCATTATTGCTAATTCAGCATGTCCTCTTTCACCATTCTATTAGGCACCAAACCTTAGAATAATTGTTTGTGTGAATGTGTCTACAGTGTTGTGATAACTTTGCTCTCATATGGTTACTGTCAAATCCGGTCTTATTTGGAAGGGCTTCTAGGCTTTTGCAAAAGTTTCATGTTGATAATTACTGACATCCAAGCCTTATTCCAAGTATTTTTTTAGTGATGATCAAATTTATTACTAAGTACTGTTGGTATGTGATTGATGTAAAATCATATTCATTAACAATGATCATTTTTAAATATATGATAACAAATGTAATAATCCTAAAACCACAGCCTGTGCTATTTTATAAAATCACGGTTCATTGTATCCATGGTAATGGTATTTTTATAGTGTTCTGATGTTCCTCTCAAACTCAAATTGTAAGCTGGATAACAATTTGAGATTGGAGTAAAAGTATGACCACTGAAGAGGTCGGTGGATGTGTATTTTGGCGTGTGTGTGTATTCATATAGACTATAGAGCATGTGAGATAGTGAACTAAAAGGAGCGGAAGATTCTAATGATGAGTCTTTCGGCATTTTGCAAAACAAGACCCAAGTCGTTCGTAACTTAAAATGGTTGTATGAACTATGGAGGGGATGAGTGAATCTTAAAAAGTTATGCTACATGGTGGTGAAATCACTAGTAGAGAAGGAATAAAGCTATATGAGAGGATGCTCAGGATTAGGTAGTGTTACGTAGCACTGAAATCACTAATAGGAAAGGGGAATGCTAAAGAGGACGTCAAAGTTGGATAAAGAAAATATGGTTTACTAATTCTAAACCTTAAGTTCTAAACCTCAACTCTAATATATTAGATATACTAGTAGAGTTATTTAGTATATTAGAGTTAGCTAAATTCCGGCCAACTCTACCCGACTCCCCTCAATCCTAACTAGTGGGCGGTTTGAGGATCTTTTTTTTACATACAAAGAAAGTTTTGTATCTTAGGATTCTTTCATATAAAGCTAATTAGAGCATCCATGTCAGTGGATGGATAAGTGGGTATAAATGTGTAAAATGAGAAAAAATTATTAATTTTACACATTTTAAACAAAAAAGCCCCTACATCAATCCCTCTAAACTCATTTAAACTCATCTATATCATCCACTATGCTACAGTATCGTGTAAATTTACACGGGTACTGTAGCAGGTGTATATGTTTTTTTTATTGTTTTTTCTCTCTCCTCCCAACTGACTCTCACCTCCCTCTGTCTCTCTCTGTCTCTCTCTCTCTCAGACACAGCACCTCTCTCATTCTCTCATCTCATCCATTTTTTTCCTCTAGCCGCCGATCGCCATCGCCGCCTATAAGAGCAAGGTCGAGCAAGTCGAGTCGCCGGACGGCCATCGCGAGGAGGGGGCGGTGCTGCGAGGCGTCGATCTTGCTCCGATTCGTTGGTGTTTTTTTTTTTTTTTTTTTTTTTTTCTGGTTTTCTTTGGATTCCGGTGTGATTGGAGGCCGGAGGCGTCGACGGTGGCTGTGCCGGGTTGTGTTGGCTTTTTTTGATTGGGTTTTTTTTTTTTCTGGTTTTCTTTGGATTCCGGTGTGATTGGAGGCCGGAGGCGTCGACGGTGGCTGTGCCGGGTTGTGTTGGATTTTTTTGATTGGGTTTTTTTTTTTTTTTAACTAGTTTTCTTTGGATTCCGGTGGCTGTGAGAGAGACGAAGGTGGGAAGGAAATAAATATTTTATTTGAGCAACCGTGTATAATAAACAACTGATGTGAGGGGTTTGTAAAAGTGGGTGTGTAAAATAGGAAAAGTAGGTTTTTTAGTGTAAAATAGAAGAAAATTTTGCATGAACTGATGCAAATGCTCTTACTATTTTACACTTTCAGATGTATAATATTTCACACAATATCAACACTTTTATTTAGGTGTCCATATTTTACATATATGATAGAAAGAGTGTTGACATTGTTGGATGTGAAACAACCAAAGCCCTTGTATAAAATTTTTGACCGCTGCCTCTCAATTAAATTTAACGATGAATAAAACTCCATTAGAAATATCTATTGATGACTTGAAAATTAAATAATTAAAGTATAACAATGCCCAATTGTAGAGTATTTTATCATCTAATATATAGAGAAGTATATTCTTCCAACATTGTTAGCAACAATTTCTAGAACAATTATAAGTTGAATAGACATAGAGATGATAGTTGAAAGAGACGATTTCTTTATGTAATTTACACTAGATGAGATCCAACCAACTTAAATTTCATAAGATTAAGGTTCTTATAATTGGCGCCCCTAAAAATTAAAAGATGAGGAATCAGATAATGAGGGAATTAGTCTAGGCTTCAAAGGAATGGATAGACAAAGATGATAGTGCACATGATAAGGTCAAATGAGAGAAAATAATTAAGGTGATGTATTACATTGGGTTGTGAGTTCAAAATTCTTTTGTGTATGATCTTTACATTGATGAGGATAGAATCCAAACTATATATATATAAGGTTGGAAAAACGAATACAATTGTGCATGTAATTCCAAGTAGTTGATCTTCTACTAAATTTAGTTAGGTAAAAGAGAGAGAGAGAGAGAGAGAGAGAGTAGGGGTAGCCAAAGCATAGAATTTAATAAAAATCCCTCATAAGAGTATGATTATAGTCAAACAATCAATGAAATACACCAATAATTGGAAACCTTATTCTAAGGCAAATACTTAGAGCCTGTTTGGTTAGAGAGTTCAAACAATATCTTTTAGTGTACATTGAAAATTGTGAGCCCTAAAACAAAATGTTTGGCAGGAGAGTTTAACAAAGAATATTTGAGTCACAGTGCCTAATTTAGAAGTGTTTTCATTTTTCAAGTAATAGTTTTGAGCGATATTGTTGTAATTGTTTTGAAAATTGTAGGATCTAGATGATGTTGACAACGCATAAAACACACATTTAAAAAAAAAAAAAAAAAACATACTCATACCAAACACTCAATTGTATTTTTTCACTTTTAAAAATATGTTATTAGAAACATAGTACACATAGTTTTACATTATTTTGAAAATGAATACCTAAACTCCCTTACCAAACAGACCATTAAGCATCATCATAACTGATTACATATCTTTCATCACAGTTTGACCGTAGTCAAATGATCAAATAAAATACACAAACAATTGGCAACCTTCTTCCAAGGCAACACATAAGGCTATATGAAACTATTATCATTGTGGGAGCTTATTGAATTTGCGGTGTCGGTACTCAGCATAAGTTTTAGTTGAATATTTGGCTTGGTTTTGATCATTCACAAGCTCTGAAAGTGGTCCAATGTTTGCCTCAGGTGGAGGCGCAATAAACACTGCCCATGACATGCGTGTGCATTCCTTGTTCACCAAACTCCTATGAAGAACACCCTTGTACTTCCCGTTGCTTAGCACCTATAACAAAATTATCATAAATTGGACATTTACAAAAACAACTATTTGCTGCTATTTTCAGAACGAAATTTAATTTTTTTTATTTAAAAAAAAACACTATTTGTTGCTTCTAAATCTATAATTTAGCCTCTATAGCGGCTTAAACATCTCATTGGACACTTGAACATTTATCTTTTGCAAAACAATTTCATTAAAATTATATTATAAAAACATTATTGTCATATTTCATCGCACAAGATAGGGGGTTACCATACCTCAATTTGATCACCAACATGGACAAAAAGTGCATTTTCCAAGAGATTTACGGCAACCCAATTATCGTCTTTCCACACTTGAAGGCCTGGAACATCGTTTGGAACAAGTATTGTGAGTGCAGACATGTCCGTATGAGGTTCAACTCCTAAAGCCAGTTCAGGTTGTGGGCAAGGTGGGTACATGTTTATTTTCATCTCCAGCTCTAGTTCTTCATCACCCAAGCAAGACTTCAAAACCTTCCCTGCCAAACCTAACCCCTCTGACAATAGTTGCAGTAGGTTTTCGGTTATTCTCAATATTTCTTTGCTATATTCTTCTGTGACTCCTCTGTGTTAAGTGTACAAAATGTAAGCACCAAGATAGTCAGATTTTATTAAAGCAAAGCTAAATATTAAAAAATAGTCAACAAATAACTTTTTTTTTTTTAATACTAAACATGTGTGTATATATGAAGTATGTCTTTTAACATGATACAACATTTGTTATTGTTTCATAGATAGTAAAATTACTGTCAAATAATCTTTATATTATTAACAATAAATACTTTCTTTAAAAAATTAGCTTAAACTTATCTAAGTTATGCTCTATTGATTTTGAACTAAATTTCATAACAATCTCTCTTTCTATGTACACAATGAACAATTATTCATAAACTCATTTTTTAATTGTTCTAAAAATTTGTTTTAACAATCTTAATGACTAAAATACACGATGATTTGAATCCAATATTTTGTTAAATGAAGATAAGATCTATTCCCTTATGTTCAAATATTTTAGCATTTCTAAAGGGTTAATTAGATTCTAAAGTTTACTAATCGAATAGTAAATAATATTCGATTTGAAATAAATTTGACGTGCATCTTAAGAATGTAAAGAACATGCAAATGCAATTCAGCAATTAAATTTTCAAAATATGTAGCCATATTAATTAATTGTTTAGTGGGAGTTTGTATTTATTGCCTGCAAAGTAGTTTGTATATAAACTTTTTCCCTATAGGGATTTGCTAATCTATTTGTGGAAAAACATTTTTTCTATGCATCTTTTTTTCATCTTATTAATTGAGTGACGTAAATTAAAACATTAAAAGGTGACTAAATGATAAATTACATCTTTAAATGAGTGGTAGTATAATTCTTCTTTTCTCGATAAATAAATTTAAAATCTAATTTATAATTTTAAGAGAAATAGGAGGGAGGACTTCAAAAAAACACGTAGCCATACGGCCCCATATACCCTTCGTCCACTGTTGGATAAGGGATTTTTCCTTTTTTTTTTATTTATATTTTTATATTTTGGGTTTTCCCCCCTTCGGGTTAAATAATTTGAGAAAGAAGATGACCGGTCTCCATGTGCTATATCTTTTTGTTCTTTTTTCTTTTTTGAGAGAAATGTGCTATATCTAATTCATAACGAATTATTATTTTTTGATGGAATCATAACGAATTATTAAGCATAAAATTTATAGGTAACCTACGAACAGATTAATGGGAGAAGAGAATAACCCACGTATATATCTTTGGATTCAAAATGAATTAATAATAAGAAATTGGTTTTCTAACTTTAATAAATAAATAAAATAAAAATTGGTGGGTTATTATCACTTATCAATGAAACAGATGAATGGAAGACATTTTAGAAGCTCTCACCAAAAAAAAAAAAAAAAACAGAAGAGGATTTAGATTTGAAGGGATCCTAAGTCAATTATATATATGTATGTATGTATGTATGTATGTATGTATGTATGTATATTGTTAGTTTGGTGGTAGTATTATATATTAATGGGTCATGTTAGCGCTGTTCTTAGGATAATTGTTAATGAACTATATTAGGAGAGTTTTAACACTACTTTTATGGGAAATATAAAAAGTTGTCAACACAATTAATTATTTTATCATTTTTTTCATAAAAATATTCATAAAAATAGTTACTAAACCAATACCCTTAAAGCATTTGTTAACGTTTTCCTATATTAATAAAGTTTTTGAGAGAAAACAAATAAAGTTTTTAGAAGTTAATATATTTTTTTTCAAAAGAAAATATTATATCTTGATTCTAAAAAAAGAAGTTAATATTATATTTTAATAAAGTTTTGGGCATAAGATGAGATTATCAGAATGAGAAAAGGCCTTAAAGAAAGGATTGCAATAGTCGATAATTGATTTATCATGTAATCACGTGTTGTCTTGATTCTCGAAAAAAAAATAGTGTTGTACAAAGACAATGTACTGCTTTTTCTCAAAAATTCAAAAGAAAAAAAAAACAATGTTCTTCTGAAGCATTTGTTAATGAATTATTTCAAAATTTTTGATATCACTTTCATAGAAATATAAAAATTTATCACAAAAATTAATTAATTATTTTTTTCATAAAGAATTTTAAAAAATATTTCTTAAATAAAGTGATGTCAACCCCTATGATTTCTTTTTTTTTTTCCCCTTTCTTTCTATTTTTACTTTATTTCTTTTAGATAGGTGCCCTCAGTCCAAGTGATGTCAACCTCGATCAACATTAAGATTTTTACATTGGTAAGTTGTAATAATATAATATTATTCAACTTTATTGGAAGCTCATGGGATCCTTAAAAAAATATCTTTTAAAACTTGCATGATTACCATAATATATATAAAGAGGTTAGGTACAAGTTATATATAAGGTAATTCTAAGTTATATATAGCGTAATTCTAAATTATGTTACACAGCTCAATATATTTTTTATTGAACGTGAATTTTAACAAATTTACTGTTTGATTAAGTTTTCTTCATGTACACTATATGCTTGTGAAATTTCAAGAAAATTTAAAATCGAAAACTGTGTTATTGATCAAAATATTTAAATTTTAAGTTTTTTTTTTTAATTTAAAAGTTTGCATAAAATATGAGTTTCTAAATCTTATAGTAAATGATATCCAATTAACAAGAAACTTGGTATACATCTATATATATATATATAGTAAATGGTATCCAATTAACAAGAAACTTGGTATACATCTATATACACACACACACACACACACACACACACACACACACATATATATTAATAGCCAAAGTTGAGAGAAAATTCAATTAGATTTCAAATTAGAATTTAATTAGAGTCTAATTTTGCACCATGTGTTTCCTCTAATCTAAGTTTTTAAATTTTTGTACCAAGTTAATTAATTTAGTGTAAAAATTGGAATTCAATTAGAGTTCAAATTTGCACCATATGTCTCATCTAATATAAATTTTTAAATTTTTGTGTCAAGTAAGTTAATTCAGTGTAGAAAATGAGGAGTTTAATATAAATAAATCATAAAAAACCAAATCATATATCGAACTATGTATATAAAACACTTTAGAAGATACTAATGGACCAATTTATTCTTTTATTTTATGTTGTATTTAGTAGAATTTCAAGGACGGTAATTGTGAATTGATATTGTATATATAGTATCCAATAATGATTTTCAAAATTATATACATAATAGTAATATAATAAGAAACTTGGTGTAACCAATATTATGAAAATTGCAAGTAAAAACTATTTTAGTACTTCCAAATATCCCGATCGAACCAATATCCTATATGTCTTATAACTCAACTAACATCAATAGCACTACTAAAATTCATCATTTTCGTGCGTAAGCTTGGGTTATATACTAGTTTTAATAACATAGAGAACATATAATTAAACAATGAGATTTTTGAAATATTAATCCAATTAAGAGTTATTAGTTAATGTAACATTTTTTAAAGTTATACTAAGTATAATTTGAATCTAGTAAAAAAAAGATCGGGGTTTCAATAAAAGATTAAGTTAATCCACTTTGATTTTGTCCCAAATGTACCAAATTAGATTTCAAATCCATTCTAGTTTTGTATCAAGGCCAGCCCTCCAATTCAAAACTTTTTCAATCATATTTAAGCATTAGTCTACCTCTTTCAGTCAAAAAAAAAGCATTTGAAAGTAAACCAAATTCTCTGCTCATATATATATATATATATATATATATATATATATATATATATATATATATATATATATATATATCTATATATACGTATGTATGTATGTATAAACTTCAAAGAAAAATGCATCACCTAAAAAATTTGTTACGCCTTTTCAATAGATATTTATAATAACTAATTTTTCAGGAGTCATTTAAATAATAATAAATATGAAACGAATATTATTAGTAGTAAACTTGCCTAGAAATATTTTATATGTATCTAATTATAGTTATTTTTAAACATATATTCTCATACATATGTTAGGAGTTCTGCAATGCGCAAAAAAGAATAGGCTAGTACTAATTATATTCCCATACAATCTACTACTTATTTGAGATCAAGGGACATTGAGAAAAGAAGGGTGGAATTGTTTGACATGACCTACTTGGAGAACACAAATATTTGCTGGTTAATGTTTAGTAAATTAATTCATATCAAATCGAGTAAACCTAAATAGTTAATTTAGATGAATGACAATGGATTAACAAATTTAGGCAATATTTTCAGGAAATCCATTGAATCTTTTTTATTTTTAGAAATAGTAGTTTTAGAATTTGAATTTATGATGTACACTTCATGATAATTACTTTTATTGATAAACTAAAGTATCAATTAGTTTTTTATTAGATTTGACTTATTTTCAATACTTTTTTATAAAGAATTTTATTTTGTTTTGAAGAGAAACTGCCATATATATTACTTACTAACTAAATAAAAGATAGAGATTAAAACCTACAACCATTTGTCATTATATATTTAAAATAAAAAGACATGTCCAGTTAAAAAAGTACTCAAAGTAAGTTAAATCTTTTTTTTTTTTTAATGTAAACAGAATTCAAGCTTAGCTCCCTTGTTTGACAACCCTTAAGCTAATATAACAGTATTCTTCTTTCGTTTTCAGTTACGAAATCAAACCAAAAGAAGAATAGATGCTATCAAGCATCTAAATCAACCAATTCCGTGTCCACCAGTCATGTAAGACACACCAACTGAACGGTCCTAACGTGTATATATATATATATGACCGATGGTTAAAATATTTTTATATTTGCGACTGCATGGATTACCAACACGTATTAGCAAAAAAAAAAAGAAAAAAGAAAAAAGGTAAAGAAGACATGTACCACTCACCTGTAAGCAGGGGGATTTTTGGGCCATACATCGTAGTTAACCTTAGAAGCAGGAGCCATGACATGAAAGTAATAGTCAATCCACTCCACCTTTTCTTCTAGGTTCTTTGTCATCTTGGTACCATAGCCTTCAAACTTGCCACAAGCTGCGTCATTTGCATAGGCTTCCTTTTCCTCTTGTGGGAGCTCGAAGAACTCTTGCCCCACCTCTTTTAGCCGTTGGATTAATGAAGGTGATATACCATGATCGGTGATGAGGAAGAATCCCCACTCCTGGCAAGCCTCTGCAACTTCTTTGACGACCACATCATGCGGCTGAGAGAGAGAGATGACGGGCACCGTGACCCCGTCAACGGCCACTGTGTTCTCGGGCCGTTCATGGGCCGGGCGGATGAATTGAGCCGGAAGTTTGTTGAGCCCACCCAAAGCCAAGGCCTGTACTCTCTCTGCAACCATTTTGTATTTTTTTAGGTTGTTTCAATCTTGCAATCGTGCACAGGTGTCTTTTGGCTGCTGGGATGACATGCAGTTTCACACATATAAATAATACTTTCTAGTTTGGTTTGTGGGGCGGCTTTTTAATGGAGAATCTAGTTACAAGTTACAGCAACGCTTGGAATGGTAGTGGTAGATACACCAACTGAAAATGTGTGGCTTGTCCTCGCTTTAAATGCATCTAAAAGTTAATCAACAAATAGGTAGTTTTCAATGCTATAAACAAATATGAGTAGTCACTCCATAAATATAAATGCTTGTGAGGTGCAAGGACAAGGACCGAGGATCAAGTCTCTAAGAAGGAGCTTCACACACATATACACTTAGATTAGGTTAGAGTAGAAATTTTATCTTGTATTAAAAATATATATATGGATTGAAACCGTGTGGCTAGTCCTCGACAATAAACGCTTGGTCTAGGACGTGTTCAATGTTATAAAACTTAGTGCTCCTACTCAATCAATAGAAAAATTATAAATTTCATGTTGTGCAATGAATTATTAGTGAGGTGTATTAAAATTACAGGCTCTTCATAATCAAGGTTTTGAAACCCAGACTGTTCATTGAACCGTAAAAGGGAGAAGTTCAAGGTTTTTGAGGTCGAACCGAGGTTGGACCGGGGTCGAACCGTGATGATATCATAATTAATTTAATAATTAATTAAAGCCTAAATATAGATATTAAATTTATAAAACTAGCAAAATTGACTAATATATCTATATATGTGAGGTAAATTTAATGATTTTCAAGCATATATTTAATAATTAAATAAGAAAGTTAATAAAGTAAAATAATAACCATGAAAACATTAAAATTTATGATTAATTTTTGAAGTAAAGTTGAATATCTTTGAAGGATTTTAATTATAATTTTTTTATTCCTTGTAAGAGATGGATAATTTAATTAAGTAGAATAAAATTTTGTTAAGTTGTTTTTATAAAAAAAAAATTGCTAAGGGGTTGGACTGCACAGTTCTTGACCGGTTCGTGCGGTCCAACCTCGGTTTTAGGGGTTCATAGAATCAACTAAAAATACGGTTATTTATGCTTAAAAAACCAGTTTTCATCCCGGTTCCCTGTTTTCACGGTCCGACCTCCCGGTCCGATCCGGTTCTGAAAACAGTGCTTCATATAGCTAATGAGCATTCAATCTACAGTGTCGTTAATAAGATGGATGACCATACAACATTAATGACACAGTCATTAATGATTTTGTAACCGATGAGCTCCAACGGTCAAAATGGCCAATCATGAGCCAGTTAAACCATCCTTTAAGGTTAAATAGACGTTACTCAAAACAGCCATTAAAAGGCTGCCATCAGTTACACTTATAATGAGCCTCTCAACAATTGTACTAAGGCTATAAATAAGTTACCAAGCACTAGGAGAAATGTATGCACATTCAAACACATAGAAATTACATTCTAATTCTCTGAGAGATACTGAGAACTCTACTGACTTAGTCATCGGAGAACCATTAGCTAACACCACTCCAGTGCCTTTCTCTCACATCTTTGCAAGGAACATAACCTTGTCAAAGCCTTGATGAGTTCCTCGACTGATGACCATTTTTGTCTTCATTAGTTTGGCGCTGTCTGTGGGGACGTAGATCTAAATCATACAGATTTTTGTAGCTCTATTATTCAAACGACGCAAAAGATCCAAGTTCATCAACCCTACTTGATCCAATGTAGAAAACCCAGCAAACTCAAATGCTGACAACAAGTGTTGAAAAATTGACCAAACAGAACAAAGAATTGAGGCAATGCCTCTTTTAGGAGAATAGCAACGTGCCTCCTCGCCAATGTAACCAAAACAACAACGACTAGGAAGGTCATAGCCCACGAACCAATAATAGGGAAGAAAGTTCCCGGCGAACAGAATGGTCCAATTTCAGGCGAACATGGCAGTTCAGTTCCAGGCGAATAGAACAACCCAATCGAAAAGATGATGAGCTTTTGAAGAGCATGAGGAAAGAGATGGATGAAATGAAAAATGCCTTGAAAGGAAAGCCTTCTAGGAACCTCAATGGGATGATCAAAAGAACAAACTCTCCATTCACCAACGAGGTCCTAGAATGCCCTCTCCCATCGAAGTCTCGACTCCCCCAATTGGAGACTTATGACGGGCATACAAATCTGCTAGACCACATAGAGTCTTTCAAGACATTGTTGAACCTTCAGCGGACACCTGATGAAGTGATGTGTAGATCCTTTCCGACAACTCTCAAAGGAGCTGTTTGAGTTTGGTTCAGCAAGTTAGCATCATCTTCGATCGCAAATTTCAAAAATTAAGTGACTCTTTTGTATGGCATTTTATTGTTGGCCAGAGACACAAAAGGCTAGCTTTACATCTACTAACAATAAAACAACAAGAAGAGGAATCTTTAAGGGCTTATGTGATGCGTTTCAACAGAGAAATCCTAGAGGTAGACGAGGCTAATGACTAAGTTCAACTGACGACCTTCCAAGCTTGCTTGACGACCAAGGACTTCATCTTTTTGTTAGCCAAAACCCCACCAACAAAAATGATAGACCTCTTGTTTAAAGCCCAGAAGTACATTAACGGAGGGGGTGCATTAACGGCGAAAGGAATAGATGGCAAATGAAAGATGGAAGAAATTGACAAGAGTAAAGCCATAAGGTTAAAATCAACAAGAAAAATCACATCGATGACAAAAAATTATCAATATGAGAGTAAGTCATGTGATCAAACTTGCAAGATTAAAACCAATGAACAAAATTATATAAACGAATCAATTCTCAAAAAAAGAATAAAGTTGTATGATTGAAGTCACAAGTATAAAAATTGAAGGGCATAACTGTTTCGACAAAATTCTCAGAAAAGCAGGTAGGCAAGATCAACAATATCAAAAAATCAAAAGTTCAACTAAATTATCAAGATTAGCAAGAAGCATGTGATATAAATGACATCCGAAAATAGGAGTCTTTGTCAAAACAATTGCAAACTATCAATATTCCTACAGTTGTCCAAAAGGTCGACATAGGAATAAGGGAGTAACTGACGAGTTCTAAAATTACAGGCTCGTCATACAGCTGATGAGCATTCAATCTATAGTGTTGTCAATAAGATGGACAATCATACAATATTAATGGTGCAGTTATTAATGATTTCGTAACTGATGAGTTCCAACGGTCAAAAAGGCCAATCATGAGCCAGTTAAACCTCTATTTAAGCTCAGACAGACGTTACTCAAAACAGCCAAGAGAACCATTAAGAGGCTGGCATCAGTTACGCTCATAATGAGCCTCCCAATAGCTGTACTAAGGCTATAAATAAGCCATCAAGTACCAGGAGAAATGTATGCGCGTACAAAAACACTAAATTAAATTTTGATTCTTTGAAAGATATTGAGAAGTCTGCTGATTTAGTCATCAGAGAACCATTAGCTAATGCCACTCCGGAGCTTTTCTCTCTCATCTTTGCAGGAAACATAACCTTGTCAAAGCCCTGACAAGGTCCTCAACTGACAACTACTTTTGGCTTCATCAATTAGTATTAGTATTTTTATGTTTTGTGGGGCATGTTTATTTGTCTTTTTAGTTTGGGACTAATTTTTGTAGTGGCATGTTGTGGATTTGGATGTATAGTTGAATATGTCCTTACTCTTAGCATTATTCAATGAAAAAAAAAATCTATATTTATGTATATCTACAATCTATATTTATTCCTTAGGTTGGTTTGTAGGGGGTGTTTTATTGGAGAATCTAGTTTACAAGTTATAGCTACGTTTGGAATGGTAGAAACACCAACTGAAAACACGTGGCTTGTCCTCCCTTTGAATGCATCTAACGTTCAATCAACAAATAGGTTTTTTTTTAAATATATAATCTCGGCAAGAAACGCTTGGCCAAGGAAGCGTTCAATGTTAACTTAGAGAACCTAGGAGCTTCTTTTTTTTTTTTTTGATAAACAACCTAGGAGCTTCTTAAAAAAAAAAAAAAAAAAAAAGAAGTCTTAGAGAATCTAGGAGGGATTGGAGTCCCATATCTCCTGTTCCTAGGATCGGTTATTTATTCGCTTGTCGTGCCTTACAAGAAATTCATTATTTAAAAGAATAGAAGTCTTAGAGAATCTAGGAGGGACTGGAGTCCCAAATCTCCTGTTCCTAGGGTCGGTTATTTATTGGGTTGTCGTGACATACAAGAAATTCATTATTTAGAGTACATGACACCCTATTAAACTCATGTTTTAAAAATAGATTTCAGTTAAAACTGTGAAATCAATCATTTATGACTCAGGTTTGGTTTATTTTCAATACTTTTTTAACTGAACATTTCTTATAATTTTAAATATACAATGAAAAATAATAGTAGATTTTAATCTTTACTTTTTATATAATTCAGTAGGTAACATGACAATTTCTTATTAAAAAAAATATTAAAAGTAAGTCAAACCCAACTCATTGTGTGCAACTAGTAGGGTTGTAAATGATCCGAGTTTTATCGAATAGTACATGTTCAAGTTTGGCTTGTCAGGAAAAATCAAAAGCTCAAGCTTGACTTGAACTTGTGACAAGCTTAAAAATAGTGTTTGAGCTTGAACTTGTGGGAAAGCCAAAAAGCTTGAGCTTGGCTTGGCTTGGCTTGGCTTGACTTTGTTTGATTAATTAGTTAAACCAAATTTAAGCTTAATGTCAAGCTCAAACTAGAGCTCGGGTCAAGTTTTTGAACTTGAAATCTAAAAAAATTACATTATTAAATGCTTAAATCTCTAAAATTAAGAAAAAAGAAAAAGAAAATAGTATGTTCATTTTATCATGCATCTAGTCTTATTTATGATTAGCTATTATTCAAATTAATAATTTACATAATTAAATTCATTTATTCATCATTTCTTGTCTACAGTTTCAACAATTGTTCAAAATTCAATTTTTACATTCACGTTAGATGTTGAAGGACTAGAAAAATTCATGTTTGTAACTATTATGAATGAGAAAATACTAACATGTTTAATGACTTTAATTTAGATGATTGATAGGGAAGGATTATATGTGATCTACTTAATTATATATCTATTTTTAAGTGTAACTATAATCGTGGTTCTTGATTAGTTTAAAGAGAGGAAAAAATTAAGGTAATATAAGCAGTGATCTCATGTTAGCCATGTCATAATTAAGATATGTGTAATGAGTATATATATATTTAGTTAATACATAAACTTATAAATAAGTCTATATTTAAATTGTTGTGTATCAAGCTTAATAGCTCACGAGTTTGTTCGTGAACAAATTTTTTTACTTGGACTCGACTTGTTTATTAAATGAGTCTAAACTAAGACTCAAACTTGACTTATTTATAAATAAAAAAATATGAACAAGCTTTTTATCGAGTCGATCCTAAATTATTCATAATCGGCTTGATTTACTTACCGGCCTATGTGCAAGGCCATTTTCCGAAAATATGAGACAATATTTCCTTTGTGAGTCCGTCTTTTGTTAAAGATGATGAAGTCAATGACATGTTGTCCAGCTGGAAGTCTCAGCTCCAACATGTCGTATTTCTCAATACATGAGCTTGCCAACATAAAAAGATTACAATTTTTCAAAGTATTGGCAGTAGTTTGAATGATCACGCAAGCTACACGTGTATTAATTATTTGTACAGATGTCAGACTGTTATTACAGTCTCCGTACGTAGTCGGGTGGATTTTGTTACTTTTAATAGTGATTCGTTTTGTCAATGTTAAGAGTTAATGGTTAGATATGTTGTTAGTAAATTTGTTAGTAAAAGATTATAAAGAATTAGATAGTAGTTCAATGGAATCTTCCAAAACGTTAAAAAAAAGAAGGTTAGTTGAATGCAATCAGTTTCTTCAGACACACTTCACTCATATTCGCGCATGTTCTGTCCTGATGCCATGTTTTACGCCCGCCAATAATGGATCTCTATGTCTGCATTTTATTAAAATGTGAATATAATATTTCTTTTAATCCCAAATTTTATTATAACTCTGTTACATGTGAGCTGTTGACTCTGGATAGGTTTGGATTCAGCTTTTGCGTTTGCGCATTTTCAGGTTTTTTTTTTTTTTTTCACCGCTTATGAACAGTAATTGATACTGTTTATGCATGTGGTGTTACTGTGCAAAAGACAAAATTACTGTTTACGCACGATTCATGGGACCTATAAGCACTTTATTTAGAAAAAAATATTAAAAATGAATCCTACAGCACTATTCACACATTTAAAAATTATTTTGCTATAGTGTTTTCAGTTTTCAGCAATAAGTTTTATCCAAACGGACTCTCTCTCTCTCTTCTTTTTCTTTTTCCTTGCATCTATCCTTTGACAATGGCAAATTGGCAATTGGGTTCACTAGATTTTGGGTGTAGCTGAAGCAGGCATTTGGAGTTTGATATGGTGGTTGATGGCAATTTTGTGTTAGAGGTTAGGTCCTTGGTCCGTGTGGTTGAATCAAGGCCATTGGGTGTTTTTCTGGGTTACTTTGTGAAGAACATGAGGATTTTCCTTTTGGTTTTATTAGCTACCAAACACTGAATGAAGATGAAACTTTGTTTAGCTTTTCCTTCTAATTTTCTAGGCTACCAAACACCGAGTGGAGAAAATTTGTGGCTTTTTCTTAATGATTTACTTAGCTACGAAACACAATCATTAATAATTTTTATTTTAAGAAAAAAAAATCAAAGAAAATCTTTGTAGTGTGGACTGTGGAAGTTGATTTTTTTTTTTAGTTTTTTACCCATAAAAAGATAAATGATAACACACACTACCACTCCCTCTCAAATACCAAATTTAATAAAATAAATTAAAGCCAAAATCTACAGAAAATCAAAACTCATTCAAAACCCGAAGTTTAATAAGATTGAGTTTTGATTTTCTGCAGATTTTGGGTTTTATTTATTAAATTTGGTCTTTGAGAGAGTGTTCAGCAACTCATGTGTGACAGAGGAATAATAAATTTTGGGATTAAATGAAATGTTATATGAGATTAAATTGGGTCGGGAGCTGGGTGGTGTCTATGGCGGGGTGGAGCTCCGGTGCTAAAAGGAGCGGAGGAGATGAGATTTGGGTTTAGCTCTCCAAGTCTGGACGTGTTGTGTTTGAAAGGGTTTGGTGTTTTAATTGGGCTATAGTTTTGTGTAGTAAGTGTATTGAAGTTAAATTATTTTGCTGACATGGCAGGTTAGAATTGGATAGCATAAAAAACATCTTTTACGCAAATTCCTGACCCAATTTAATCTCATTCTTAATATAGCTTGTTTCAAATTTATATTTTCTAGTCATGGACCCACGCTTTGTGCGTGATAATATTTTTAAGGTGGTCTTATTAAATTTATTTTTTAAAGTTTGGACTAATTTAATAAATAGTAATGTATTTGATAATCATATTTTCATTTATTATAGGGACAATCATAAATATAATATATATAATTTTTGTCGCACCAAAATGAAAACAATATAATTTTCCCTCAAGAATTCAAAAGGAAGCAAAAATATTAATTTTTTAATAAAAATATTTATAACATTTTGTGTATCATTAAAAAATGTATAAAATTTGAAAATTAGTTTTTAAGTTTTAAACAAACTTTTTCAAATCCATTTTTTCTACCGTACAATCAAAAAAACCAAAAAATGTATAAAAAATTAATAAAATTCAACAAATCTACAATTCAAATAAAAAAGAAAAGGAAAAATAAAACTTGCATCAAAGTCAAACTATTTCTTCTGAATATGTAAAATATTTCAAATGTGATGTGATCAAGCAAAATATCCAATGTATAATCAAATTCAAAAATTTTAATTAGGCTTTGAAGTTATGCAATAGAAATATGTCATTATTCCCAAGAAAAAGTGTTGGTTATAGATTTATACATAATGATTGTAACTCTTTTTTCTTAATAAAAATAAAATAAAAACCAAGAGTACAAAGGGAAAAAAAGTAAAGAAATTTTTTTGAAAAAAGAAGAAGTATTGTGTTAATACTGTCACAATCTAATCTGACATCTAATCCAACATATGAAAAATGAATAGATAAATAAATAATTTTAAACATAAAATTGAATTTGTTTTCTTAAAAATCTCAAAGAACACATTAGTGAGATAAGGAATATGAGCAATCCAAAATATTCGTTAATTCTTAAAACAATTACTCAAGCATCTGAAAATATCATATAATAAAGACATAGCAATTTGCTGCTAATTTGTTAAACAAAATCTTTACAAATAGTGAAAGGAAACTGCACAAAGACCATCTTTTTTAGCTACACTAACTGTTCTTTATCATATTGTCCAGACTATTTTGCTACATGTGGCTCTAATAGAACTAAAAAGCAGTTGCGAACACATTTACATTCCAAGTTATTTAGTTGTTTGATATATGGGAAGATCATTCCGATAGCTAAATTTCTAGCTGGCCAGAGAAGCTCAGTAGAATGAACTTAAATTGATGTTGGATTAACATTGGCAAACCAGTTATCTAGTTTTAGGAATTGTGCAATATGGAAGATAGCTTAGAATGCTGATATAGACTACATGTTTCATGCATTGAGTCATGCTACTACTTATCAATTAGCCAAAATCCATCATTTTGTAGCTAATTTAACTATCATTTTTAATGATAAATAATTACTTATGATCTCAAAAGGCAATATTTTCAATATTATTATTTTTGGAATATTGAAATGATTTTATGTTGAGTTATAATAATTATGGTTTTTTTTTTTTTTTTGTACAACCATATAGTTCTTTCTTACAATATCCACCTGAACCGTCGCCGATTAGAACGATTTGCAACGATTCTTGAGCACGCCGTCACCGATTGAAGAACCAGCTGAGCATCATCGCCGATTCAAGAACACGTCGTCGCCGATCTGAGCACAAACCCCGACGCTTCGCTCTTCGCCTCCCCTTTGCGCCGGCGACGCTTTGCATTGTCGCCGATCTGTACGTCTCCTTTTTCTTTTCTTTTTACCTCTCTTTCTGTGTTTTGATTTCTTGGTTTTTTTTTTTTTTTTTTTCAATCTTAGTTATTCTGTGACTTTAAGTATGTTGGATTACTTTGTTTTGGGTTGTGTTTGTTTATACATGATTGTTTTTTTTTTTTTTGGTTTCAAATCGTGTAAATTTGTGAACATAGTTTTTTTACTTTAAATCAATTCAGATGTTATGAACTATTATCTGATATATTGATGATTGAAAGGCTATTAATGTTGAATGGTCCTGTAATTTCTTGGTCTCTGAGTTTTAATGGAATTGAAAGTTAATTCTGACATGCTCAAAGTATGGCTGAGTTTGTGATTTCTTGGTTTGGTTTTGATTTTCAGAGTGTTTTTCCGGCAACGGTTTGGTTTTGATTGTTTGGTTGTGATTCCTAGAAATAATGATAAATATTTAGGCATGTGAAGTGTGAAAAGATGCTTAATTGCACTTATTAAGGAGGAATTCATTGCATTGGGAAGTAGTAATAAAAGCCAAACAAACAATTATCTATTCAACTTTTTAGGTAATAGTAATGCTGCTGAAACTTTTTTTTTTTTAATATAAGATAGAATTACCTTCGGGATTAATTAGTTCTCACACACTTTTTTTTGTTTGTTAAAACAAACCAAACGTTTTTTGTTTTCTCCAAGAGTTGGCAATTAATGGATTCATAATTGGCTGTTTGGTTGTGATTCCCAGAAATAATGATAAGGGTAAACTACATAAATGGTCTATATCCTTTACATTATATTTCAATATAGTCCCTAACCTTTCAATTGTGTCAATTTGGTCCCTAACCTTTCAATGGCGTGTTAATTTAGTCCCTGCCGTTATCTCTTGGATGGAAAAATCTGACGTGTCAAACAGCCTAAATATATAAATAAAAAATTGCCACGTCAACTTCTGCCTAGACTAATATATCAGTTTTTTTTTTTGGGCAGAGAACATGTCAGTTTTTTTTTTGAAAGCAACACGTTAGTTTCAAAAAAAAACCCAAATTAAATCCTTTTAATTTGATTCAGAATTTTGTTATTTCATTAAACAGGGACAGTCACAGTCCATGTAAAACACTCTCCATAAAATCCAAAATCTCTTCTCCTCCCTTCCGGCGGCGCGTTCTCCTTCTGATGCCAACTTTCTTTGCTCTGCCACAATAACAGGTAGGATCTGCAAATCTTCAAAAAAGAGCAGTAGCTTTACATAACTTCTTATTTTTGTTGATAGGTAGCATTCCTTCCCTAGTTACTTTTTCTCATATAGCTTCAGAACAAAAATACTTCACTCCAACTAGCCAAAAGGATGACTGCTTAAATCCAAAGATCCTTAAGGCTAAATAAAGCTTCTCTCACAGCAAGCAGAATAATCATTGTTTTATGAGATAAGTCTAGCTAAAGTCACAGTCGAGTAATGAGGTCTGCCATTTCTTGCTTTACACAAAATACCACCCCTGTCTTCCTTTGTTGATCCTATATCCACGAGTATAGAATTGCTTGAAAACCTGGAAAAAAAAAAGTGTCATAAAAAGACCTTTAAAGAATAGCTAAGGTTCTTAGCTAGAAAATTTCAAACAGCATTCCAAAGTATTAAAGAAAATCAAGAAATAAACACAATTATAACAAGAACAAATTGTTCCCAATATATGTGGAGGAAGAGTTAGGGGTTTGTGAATGTTTTATTGTTGTTTGGATTACTCAGTGAGATAGAGGCACGAAACCTGAAGCCACTGGAATAGAGAAGGCGCCGCTGAAAGGAAGGAGAAGGCGCCGCCGGAAGGGAGGAGAAGAGATTTTGGATTTTAGGGAGAGTGTTTTACATGGACTGTGACTGTCCCTGTTTAATGAAATAACAAAATTCTGAATCAAATTAAAAGGATTTGATTTGGGTTTTTTTTTTTTTTTAAATTGACGTGTTGCTTTCAAAAAAAAAAAAACTGATGTGTTCTCTACCAAAAAAAAAAAAAACTGATATGTTAGTCTAGGCAGCGGTTGACGTGGCAATTTTTTATTTATATATTTAGGCTGTTTGACACGTCAGATTTTTCCATCCAAGAGATAACAGCAGGGACTAAATTAACACGCCATTAAAAGGTTAGGGACCAAATTGACACAATTGAAAGGTTAGGGACTAAATTAAAATATAATGTAAAGGATAGGGACCATTTATGTAGTTTACCCTAATGATAAATATTTAGGCATGTGAAGTGTGAAAAGATGCTTAATTGCCCTTATTAAGGAGGAATTCATTGCATTGGGAAGTAGTAATAAAAGTAAAACAAACATTTATCTATTCAACTTTTTAGGTAATAGTAATGCTGCTGTAACATATATCTTTCTATATCATTCTTTTTTTTTTTTTACTATGAAATTGGTTTTCTTGGTTTTATTTTATTTTATTTTTGGTGTTTGAGTGTTAAAGGTTTTTGTATTTATCTTATTACAAAGGTAGATATGCTCACAGCTCATACAAAGGTTTGTTCACTCTTTCTCCTTCTCTCTCTGTGTGTGAAAGTATCTTCAATTCTTTTGGAAATTGTTTGTTATGGGAGTTGATGGTTTGATGATGGGCCTTGCAGGGGTAGATATGACATAGACAGAAAAAAAAAATTGTGATTTTGTGAAAGTTTGGTAAGGTTAGAGAAAGAAATCGCGTCTGCAGAGTTGACGCCTCAATTTGAGGTATAATGCCCTGAATTTTGTATAAAAAAATAGGGAAATGAAGATGTCAATAGAAGAAAATGAACAAAGAAAAAGAAATGCCTGATTTCTTTGCCTTTTTCTTTTCTTTATTATTATTATTTTTAAAGTTTTTATTCTGTATTTTGCACATTTTGGGTTATGATGCAGGTGCAGGCTTTAGTTGGTAGTTTTAAGTTGTAAACATGAACATAAAGTTTTTATTCTTACAAAGTTTGTTTGTTTTGTGTAGTTCTATTTAGTGCAAGTTTATTTTTTTTAATTGATAATTATTGATCTAAGATCCTATATGTTGTTGTGTTCTTGGAATTATTGTTTGCTATATAAGGTTTATCCTAAAGTTATGTACAAGTCCAGCTTGTAAATCATTGGTGACATCTTACCTTAGCTTATTTTTTGGTTAAATTTGATTAGATTGTTAATCTTAAAGCTATTTTATTTGTATATGTAAGGATTACACTAAAAGTGCCATGTACTTGTAGATTATCCATTGATATAAAATAATTATGTGGTAAGTCTACCATGCCTATGGCTTAAACAGTTGCAATGGTATGTGGGCTAAAGCTAACTAAAAATTATCTTTCTTTTATCTCCAACTCTCTTTCTCTTTTGTGGCTGAAGAAATTGTGAGGGACAAGGTGAAGAACATAAGTTAACTTTGGATTTTTTTCTGAAAGTTGTAAACTTAGCTTGAGCAAAGTAAGTAAATTCTAGTTAAAAACTTATAAAACTCTATACTTGTTTTATTCATGATCTAATAAATATCTTGAATGTTGTTTATTAGAAAAAATCAAGAAAGAACTCTGAAAATAGGAAGAAAACTTCAGGCAAACATAGATGCGAGAAAAAGGCACTTGCTGTTAGGGTTGATGAGGAGGTGCGTGTTTTTTCATTTTTCTTAAACCTTAGTATATTACATGTTGTGATTAATTAAGTATATATATCTAACACTTGAATGCTAATTAATCAGACAAATAGTAATGACGGTCAAGTTACTGAATCGGCAAAAATCTTCAAAGATGTTCATTTCAATCCAAATACAAATATGTGGATACACCATGAGGATGAAGCGACATATGTATGTATATCATTCCATCCCTATCATGTTAGTAAAGCTATAACATATGTATTATTAATGTTGTGATTGTTTCTTTCTTTCTCTTTTTCAAATGATAGGAAAATATTCTCAAAGTGCAAGAGGATCATTGTCAAGATCCTAATGCAATTCTCCTTACACAAGAGGAGATCTCAAACTTTGTTTTTAAGAAGAAGTCTGGTATTGTGAAATGACTTGGCATGAGACCTTCCTCTTCTCTAGTAACCACCGCCTCATCTAATTCCTCACTGGAGTATATTCAACGGTTAGAAAATGAGATCATTGAGCTCAAAGAGGCAAGAGCTAGGGACCAAGAGGAGCGAGCTAGGGACCAAGAGGCACGAGCTAAGCAAGAAGAGGTCCAAAAGAATATTCTTAACTTTTTAAGGAGGAATGGTTATGATGATGCTCTTACCTATGCGGGTGGTTCAACTTCAAGTTAAAACATTTTTTGGTTAGCACTTTCTTTTAGCAATTAACCCACATTACATTGTGTGACTACTTTTAATGCATTGTTAGAAATGTTTCATATAACATAATTAATGTTTTTACTTTACGATTTTAACGTAGTATTGTTTTTATATTTGTGCTGATTTCTCATTGGTGGCTATTAGGAGATTTACTTTTGGCATTACTTGAAGACATATGAGCACATCTTCCGTTAGTTCTAATTATATTATGCTACACTTTTTGTATTGTTATAAAATATCTTGAGTTATTGTATATGTTGCAAACAATTATTGTATGGAAGGAGTTTGAATTAGATACTTTTTTATTTTATTTTTTACTTGTGGAATGTATGGATCTTTTTTTATAAATGTGTTGTTGAAATAAATGTATTATTCAAATGTGAGGTTTTAGTAATGTAATAACAAGTTACAGGTTAATATCAAAGCCATGAAAAAAATAAAAACAAAAAATAAGTTTTAGTGACGAAATATTTCGTCACTAAATGTAGCAAAATTTTGTAAGAAATGGTTTTAGTGACGAAAATTTTCGTCACTATATGTGCATGGATTTTCTTAAAAATAATTTTAGTGACGAAAGTTTTCGTCACTATATGTACCCGAAAATAGTTTTAGTGACGAAATTATTCGTCACTAAATATGATTTAATAAACTAAAATGTTTTAATAAACTAAAATGTTTTAATAAACTAAAATGTTTTTAGTGACGAAATATTTTCGTCACTGAATGGTGTTTTTAGCGAGGAAAACATTTAGTGACGAAACGTTTTCGTTTCTAAAAGTTTAAAAATAAAAAAATCAAATCGGACTTTTAGTGACGAAATTTTTCGTCACCAGGACTTTTAGTGACGGGGTTTCAACGACGAAATGAGTTTCATCACTAAAAGTCCGATTTCGTCACTAAAGGTTCTTAGTGACGAAAAACTGGACATTTAGTAACGAATTTTTTCGTCACTGAAAATACATTTTGTTGTAGTGATGGTAAAAAATGTTATAGATAAGATTAAGAAAAATATGATAAAACTATTTTTTTTTATAAAAAAAACTCTTTATAAAATCTAGGAGCTAAAATAGTATTTTATTTAAAAAATTATCACGCGCAACGTGCGGGTATGTGACTAGTTAACTTAATACCTTGTCCAAAAAAATAAAAGTTACAAAGAATCAAACAATAATGTCGTAGGGAATTATTAAGTATAACTCAGAGACTGTTGTCAAATAATCAAAAACTCAATCTGATCATGGGTTAAACAAATGTGTGCCCTTGGCATAGACGTGTGTCATTCCCAAGTCCAAACTAATTAAATTCCATTTAAACAGTATCCTGTTAGATTCGAAAGCACAAATCTGAGCTTTTTAACTACTGGAATTATTGAAGTAACCTCAATATATAAATTTAAATCCAAATATAGTTTCTTATCATTAAACAAGCATCTTGCTTATCATATAACCTAGAGGGCAGTAGCATACTTACATTAATAAGAATCAAGATTTATTGGATAGAGATTTTGGGCAGACGTACAAGAAAACTATATACGTCTCTAAATTTATTGGAAGCTCAAGACTAAAGATAATTAAGACCACATGTAGTCATCGAGACGAAACAATTCTTCAGTTTGTGAAAAATATATTCGGTTTCCTCTTACAAATTTTGGAGTTGAAAGTTGAAAACACATGGCCGATCCTTTTTTTTTTTCGATATATCCATATCTTTTGAAACCTAACTAATAGGTCACCATAGGTTATTAATATATATATATAGATATTAATTATTATTATTATTATTATTATTATTATTATTTTACGTTGGAAAAGTAATATCAAATTAGATGGCAACAACGTTACATTGGACAATAACATTACATCGAATTATGATATCCCTAACAGCACTTTTTTTGTTTTGTTTCAGTTTTTGTTTAATTTATTATATTTATATTATGGATAGCAACAACATATCATATGGTGATAACTACTACAACATTTATTTGTAGCGTCATTTTTTTTTTTTTTTAATCCTCACATAGTCACGTTATATTGTACCAATGGCATATTAGATAGTAACACAATCTCTCTATGATGGTAATTACATTACATCATTTTTGTTAGTAACATTATATATTTTGTTTTTATTTTAAATTCCTTATATGGTCACATTGGATAGTATCAATGTCACATATGAGGTAACTACAACACATTTGTTGGTGACCTTATATTTCTTTTAATTTGTTTGAAAACAAACAAATACATACCTCTAGGACTTTATATACAGCATTTTTCCACATTACCATGCCTTCATGACCCAAAAAATGTTGCTCACGGTGGTACTTGCTAATTGAGCAAAGCAAGTACATAAATGGATGGGGCGGGGGGTGCATTTTGTAACCTACTCCCATGTAATGTCAATATATGTTACGTCTATGTTATGTGGGAATTAATCCCATTAAACAAGCGAGGTCATGCCCACTAACAGGCAACCCAGTTGATCAAATTCTAACATCTCTCACTTGCACATAGTGGGCATGGCCCAACCATGCATCTCTCATTCCATTATCCTCTTTGTTCATATTGGTTAATAGGCTCTGCAACCATGAGCACACCTATAGAAAAGATTTCATAGCACTATACCAAATCTTATTTGAAGTCTAGGATAACAACATCCATAAAGTGTTTTGTTATTCCCCGACTCATTTGGCCATATTTGATTAAACATCTCTAACGCTCGAGTCTAACAGCTCAAACTTATGAGTAACCTCCACTAAGAGAGGTAGAGATTATTTAGTGTGTGATTATGGCAAAGATTATGTGACTAATTTTTAAAGCCTCAATCTTTTAGTTAGGGAAATTTAATTAACATTTGATGATTCCACATATTTGTGATATTATGGGCCTGTTTGGTTGTGTGGTTCTAACACACATTTTCACATTTTAAACAACTTTACACACATTTCAACACACTTTTTTACCTACACATATATCAAAAATACCTAAACAATATTACTCAAATTTATCTACCAAACGGGCCCTATATTTCGAAGCATAGGTGGGAAAATAGTACACCAATTTTTTATTATTTATTTTTTAAAAAAGAAGTCAATTATCATTAAAAGTACTTGGGCCTTTTTATAATGGAGCTGGGGCCTTAGGCCTAGTTATGCCTTGGGCCGGCCTGGAGGCAATTTTGGTATAAACCTACAGATTGTACCGATAAATGGCATATGGCTGACTTAGATTGCACCGAGGAGAATGTGGAATGAACCAATGCAAGGCTTTGATCTGTGTTCGCTACTCCCATAATTAATCATCTGACTATACTGTCTAATGTAAAATTTACAATCATCAAGAAGGAATCATTTTCGAAAATACCGTTTAGCTTCATGCCTTCATCTTATAGAGCAAATACTGGTCCACAAATTGACAAAATGCTAAATAAATATGTGCTTTTCGCAGAGCAAATTCTCCCTCCCAACCAAATCCCATTCAAAGTATTATCTTGGAATTAAAACCACAAAGCTCATTGTTTCTTATAATTAAACAAGCACAATGCTCGTCACATAAGCTGGAGCCTTAGTTGCTTATATATATATATATAGGTTCAACAAGGTATACATTTTTTTTTTGAACAGTAGATTACTTTATATAGGTTCAACAAGGTATACATTTTTTTTTTGAACAGTAGATTACTTTAGATCTAACGGTTAGCAAAACACTATTAACCATGTTTGTAGAGTTTTTACATGCCTATGTAAACTAATTTTACTTAAAATCCCACATTTATTGCCATCCACACTCCTCATTCATTTTGATTAGTGGAATAGATATTGTGGGCAGATGCGGAAGAAGAACCAATCCATGTTGCATTTGATGATTGAATAAGGCTCTGACTTTCCATTGAGTTTGGTCGTGAGCTCTCACCATATTGATCTCTTAAGGCTTCAAACCCCCATTCATCGCCATAAATACTTGGACCTCTGGTTAATTCATCAATGACAATCCGGCCTTCAAGCATGTTCACTACTGCAGTCATGACAGGCCTAAGCACTAGTGATGGATTAGTGCATAATAAAGCTACTTTAATCATTCTAAGTGCCTCATCCTTGCTGAAATCAGACCCCAATTCTGGATCCACCAATTCCATCAAATCCCCTCTCTGTTGTAACACGATGGCCTAAAATGACAAATGAAAAGAGTTTGTAAGTTATTAAAAGAAAAAACAAACAATTCAATTCTGCTTTTTTCTATCAATGATGTTCCCCAAGTTAGCAAACAATAGGCTACCATGTTAATTAAATGGGAAAATCCTATCACACACACATAGTACACATGCTCACAAAAATTAAGGGAAAACATTACTTGAAGTCACAATTTGGAAGTTGAAGTCATGATTTCAAACTTCGAAATTGAGACTTCAAGTCATGTTTTCCCTTGTTTTTTGTGAGTGTATGTACTATGTGTGTAATAGTGCATGAAATAAACATGGCTCTAATTAAAATATGAAAAGAAAATTAACAGTTAATAATGAAAAAAAGAATGATATTTTCATTAAAATATAAAAGCAATTAAAATCAACATTTGTTTTGTAAATTCATCTTTTTTGTAAGCGCATAATTGCACCTGGACCCAAAGATAGACGTGGGCTCAGGCCCAATGAACCTTAAACAATAAGATTTGTAGAGTGTGGATTTGATATCTAGTTTATGGGTATTGGAAACTTGATAAGAATGCTAGAATGCCACAATCTTTGCAAATGATAAACAAATATGACAAGTAAAACTCCTCGGACGTAAGCCAAGGACGATTTGTATATTGCTTCTCTTTTATGCCAATAATTACAGTTCTTAGTTTTCTTTTTTAGCTAACTGACAGATCCCCCTCTTTTCTTTTTCCCCTTCTCTTCTTAAATATTCTTTTTCTTCCCTCTTACATCCACATGTCACACAAATCTTATCCTTAGGTGCCTCTCTCCTTTTCTACCACCTTCTTGAAGTCTTTAAATAAAAGCAGGAAAGTTGAATTCTACTGTTCAAGGGTCACTTCCCCATTAATGCGGCCAGGGAGGTTGGTGCAGGGTCTTTAATGTGGAGGTAGCAGCCTTTTTCTCAGATATTTCTATCACACCGTTGCCTCTAGAGGGTACTTGCATCCCCCTCTTACCCAATAGTTTTTTCAGAAGTCTGCCTTTAATCTTCTTGGCAAGTCCCAGGATGTTCGCCGAGTCCATCCGAGGAGACATTCATCCCCGGATAGTTCCTTGGATGCCTGTAGTGTAGGCTGACTTGTGGGCTTAGGCGCCCAATGACGAAAACAAACTGATACCAATTGATCAAGCCCACGACCCGTTTGTTTATTTTATAAATCTTACCCCCCACAATAGCCCCTCAAAACTTTATTTTTCCCCCCATCCGAGGAGAGAAATAGAGTTTTGATCAGACCAGAATACCTCCCACACGCTTTGTACATCGCCACGCGTGTGGGGGTCCTTTCGTTTCCCAGAAAATGTCGTCTAGCGCTTCAAATCCCGGAACGCGCGCATTTATGACTGCAAGTTACACCCTGTTCTCCACGTTCAATGGTGAGATGAATATCTAAGGGTCCAAGTCACCCCCTAAAAATTTGAGCGAGACAAATCTAATTTCGAGGCCGCCTCCCGCACGTCAAAACTCTTGGAAACCCGCGCCTTCATTCATTTCTCCAGAATTCAATCACATCAAAGCATAAGTCATAGCCTTTTCTCTCCAAAAACTCGTGAAGACTCGCATAACCAAACCCTGTAAGTTCTTGCTTTCTTTGCTCCTCCCTTCTCGGATTCTGTCCTCGGCTCCATTCTTAACTTCTTTTCTTCTCAAAACTTGTATTTTCACCTCTCCTAAATGGGTAGGTTCAAGTGCCTAGTAGATACCGACGCTGGTATGGAAGGGTTCAGGGCTAAATACCAGATTCCTAATGACATAAGTCTAAAATACTGCCCTGTAGAAGCCGTAGGAGGCTCTAGAAAAATGGGGGAAGTCATCATTCCCATGATCGCCTTCATAGAAGGTGGAATAACTCTCCCTATGAGAAGTGTGACTAGGGAATACCTCCGCAACCATAGAATATGCCCAGACCAGTGCGCACCGAATGTATTTAGGGTCTTAGGAAGTGTCGACGCTCTAAATGAGCAGATGGGCTTGAACCTCACATGGCACGATGTTGCCTTCATGTACGAATGCCACAAACTTAGAAACGTAGGTTATTACATTAAGTCGCGGTCTAGTGTAGTTAGGTTGATCTCATGTCTACCCAAATCCAACAAAGACATGAAGGACGACTACCTCATCGCCTCAGGGAACTGGTATGACGGTCCCCACTGCCCAGTCGAATGGGGAGATCCAGGTGTGACTTCTTAGGAATTAGATTTGCTAACCCCTAATTCAATCCTACTGCCTTTACCATTTTTCAACTTTTACCGCACATTGTTTCCTTTTGCTTTGATGTTTATCACCAGTCTGACCATGTTCTTCTTCTCGGACGTTTTTCCTTGCAGATAAACAATACGTGCGCCCACGTCTCAGCTTCTGTAACATCGCCAACCTGAACTGTGTCCTCCGATCGGAAGTTTTCGTGAGTGAAGACTTACAAGTGAGAGCGGCACACTTGATATTAGGGTACGACCCTATATCAACGGACTTCTAGGAGATAGAAAACGCGATTATTGCAGGGGACAGGCGACGCAGAAGGATACACATAGCAAGGCCGCACTTTCTCTCCGACCACAATATTCCCGACGAACCAAATACCATCCTGTACACGCACCCTATTGCGGCAGTTCCACTCTCGGCGCACTCCCAAACGACCGCCGTCCCAGAAGAACAAGCCTCTTCGCCGCACTCGTTGGACGAGGAGATAGACCAGTTCCAACTTGAGGACGTTGAAAAACCCCGAGGACACCCGTTTGTCGTACTCTCGGACGAGGAGGACGAGCCCGCCGAGACTTCCGGGATCGCAGGTTTGGTAGTTGCCCGCCCCGACTCCAGCTCCGAAGAGGAAATGGCGGATGTGCTGAAAGGGCTAATGCATAAGAGGGGCGAAAGAATCGCCAAAAAAGGAGCGGGGGGATCTCAAGTCCCTCCGTCCTTGCCACCACCCCCTCCTCTATCCGACCCTAAGCCTCCCGTCGAGGAGCCCAAGAAAAAGAGGAAGGGAGAGGCCGAGGAGGCTGGTGGGGAAAAGCAGAAGAAGCTGAAACAACAGCAACAGCAACCCCAGCAGCAGAAACTGGACAAAGGCAAAGGACGTGCTACTTCAATAGAAAGCGGGGAGATAAGGGATCTTGCTGAAGTGCGCCGAGCACCAGCTACTTGGTCTCTCGAGCTGAAGCTGGACGGGGCACCCCTCCCCAACCATTCCAACATCAGGATGTTCCAACAAGGCCATGCTCTCCACCTGGCCGATGCCTTGGAACGTCCTCTCCTGCTACCCAAGGACATGGAAGCCTAGGAAAAAATGAACCAGTCCCACATGTTCCTTTCGCTAAAAAAGGACTTGGCCCTGGTGAGTTTTAACTCTTTATCTTTACTTCCTTTTTCATTGCATCTAACTATTAGTAGACATTTTTATGCGTCTGACCCTCTAATACTCGGTCACAGGCCGTCCAGGAAGTCTTTACTGTTGAGAAGTTCGTTGAGGACTCTCAAAAGAAAGCTGGAATGGAGCTGGAGCTTCGGTTGGAAACCGAGAAGTCTCTAGGCCAGGCCCTCGCGGAAAACGAGAAGCTCACTTCTCAGCTGGGAGGTCTAAAAAGAGAAAGAGACGGCGCTGAGGCCAGCCTGAGAACCATGGAAACCCAAGTGGAGGGGCAGCGTAAGCTTCTTCATCAAAAGGATGAAGAGCTATCCAAAGCTCAGCAGGACCGCTCTGACTTTGAGAAGGAGCTTGCGAAGATGAAGGACGAGGCTCGTACCTTCAAGGGTTCGCCGGAGGCCGCGAAGAAAGCAACTTACGCCGAAGGGGTGGCGGCCACAAAAAACCAGCTGATAGAGGCGTTCGTGGCTCTGTGTCGAGAATACTGCTAGCAGGTTTGGGGAGGGGCCTTAACTGCAGCAAGGATCCCCTCAACTTCCGAGCTGAGGAGGCCCGAGAACATTTGGCTTCCCCTGGACATACAGGAGATAGAAGAGCCTCCTACTGTTGCTCTTACCCCTGAGACAGCTCCTTCTGCGCCCCCTTCAGTGGTCCCAGAGCCCATTCCAGCACCTACAGAACTTACAAGTTCCAATAAAGAGAAGGAACAGGGTGAAGGTACTGAGAAGGCCCCAAGTCAAAGTACTGAGCCCATCGTTCCCCCACCAACTACAGCGAACAAAGGAAAACAAGTCTTGTCTTCCTTTGAAATGGAACTAAAGAGTACTGAGACCACCAGTACTTCCCAGCAAGACCCCCCTCCAAAAGCTTAGGGCCGAGCCTAGGACTTTTTTTTTTTTGTAATTAAGATTTTCTTTGTAATGTATATCAAGAACAATTAATGAAATCTGTCTTGTTTGATCCTCATTTGAAGTGTATTTATGTTATTATTGTTTTTACCATAAGAGCTCTCATTAACACAAAGAAAGAATGAATGAGACAACTAACTCTAGTTCCAATAGTTAAACTATCGTAACTTTAAATAATAGTACACATGCTTAACTTGTGCTTTACAAACTACACCTTAAGAGTATAACATGTGCAACGCACTAATAACGCTTAACAAACTAACTTAGAATTCAATTTGAGGCATGAAGTGATCAAAAATACTTCATCAAAATCTCAACATTAACACGACATGGATTTTTGTTGGCATTTCTAAAGCAAAGTGTTCACGAACCAGACATAAACAAACTTTGTTTTGATAATAAGTACAATATCAATTTGCATAAGGCATATGAGCCGAGAACCGCGCATATCAATGTGATACTTAGAATTTGTAACTTGAAACATTAATTTCGCCGAAGTATGGGGTCCGAGGACCCTACATTACCAACTTTCTGCTTGATGCTTAAGAATTTGTAACTCAAGATGTTAATTTTCCCAAAGTAGAAGGTCTGTGGACTCGGCATAACTAAGGTACTGTTTAACAAATGATAAGATACCAATTTCCACAAGGTATGTGGTCCGAGGACCATGCATTACCAAGTTTCTGTTTGATACTTAATAATATATCAATTTCCACAAGGTATGTGGTCCGAGGACCATACATTACCAAGTTTCTGTTTGATACTTGAAGAATTTGTAACTCAAGATGTTAATTTTCCCAAAGTAGTAGGTCTCTAGACCCGGCATAACTAAGGTTCTGTTTAAAAAATGATATGATATCAATTTCCATAAGGTATGTGGTCCGAGGACTATGCATTACCAAGTTTCTGTTTGATACTTGATAATATATCAATTTTCACAAGATATGTGGTCCGAGGACCATGCATAACTAAGTTTCTGTTTGATACTTGAAAATTTGTAACTCAAGATGTTAATTTTCCCAAAGTAGAAGGTCAGTGGACCCGGCATAACTAAGGTTCTGTTTAATAAATAATAAGATATCAATTTCCACAAGGTATGTGGTCTAAAGACCATGCATTACCAAGTTTCTGTTTGATACTTGATAATATATCAATTTCCACAAGATATGTGGTCCGAGGACCATGCATAACTAAGTTTCTGTTTGATACTTGAAAATTTGTAATTCAAGATGTTAATTTTCCCAAAGTAGAAGGTCAGTGGACCCGGCATAACTAAGGTTCTGTTTAATAAATAATAAGATATCAATTTCCACAAGGTATGTGGTCTGAGGACCATGCATTACCAAGTTTCTGTTTGATACTTGATAATATATCAATTTCCACAAGGTATGTGGTCCGAGGACCATGCATAACTAAGTAACTCAAGATGTTAATTTTCCCAAAGTAGAAGGTCTGTGGACCTGGCATAACTAAGGTTCTGTTTAACAAATGATAAGATATCAATTTCCACAAGGTATGTGGTCTAAGGACCATGCATTACCAAGTTTCTGTTTGATACTTGATAATATATCAATTTTCACAAGGTATGTGGTCCGAAGACCATACATAACTAAGTTTCTGTTTGATACTTGAAAATTGTAAGCGATAAACCCAAACACATATTCATAAATTGAACCCTGAATGATAAAAGTGCTTTTTATTAATAATAATACCTTCGAAAGTTGTTTACATTCCAGGGGCGTTGTACAATTCTTTCATCTAGATCAGCTAGCCGATATGATCTTATGCCCGCTACAGAGATGATCCGATAGGGTCCTTCCCAATTGGGTCCGAGCTTTCCCCACGCTGGGTTTTTGGCAGTACCCATAACTTTTCTCAGCACCAGATCCCCAGGTGCTAGCGGCCTTAGTTTTACGTGGGAGTCATACCCTCGTTTAAGCTTTTGCTGATAATAAGCCATTTGGACCATGGCGGCCTCTCGCCGTTCCTCAACTAAATCCAGGCCTTTCTCCAAGAGGCCGTCGTTATTTTCTGAACTAAAAGAACTCGTCCTTAGAGTTGGGAAACCAGATTCTAAAGGTATTACTGCCTCGGTCCCATAAGTCATAGAGAACAGTGTTTCTCCAATGGATCTGCGCGGCGTAGTTTGATACGTCCATAAAACATGTGGTAGCTCCTCTACCCATCTGCCCTTCGCGTCGTCCAGCCTCTTCTTGAGTCCGCTGGCTATGACCTTGTTAACGGCCTCGGCCTGCCCATTTCCTTGAGGATAGGCTAAAGTGGAGTATCTGTTTATGATACCCATGTCACTGCAATACTTCCTGAAAGCTCTACTATCAAATTGAACACCATTGTCCGAAATGATTGTGCGTGGTACCCCAAATCTAGTGATGATATTCTTCCAAATAAACTTCTTGGAATCGACGTCCTTGATATTTGCTAAGGGTTCAGCCTCGACCCACTTGGTGAAATAGTCGGTTCCCACAAGTAGCCACCTTTTGTTTCCTACAGCCCTTGGAAAATGACCTACTATGTCCAATCCCCATTAAGCGAAAGGCCAAGGACTGGACAGAGGATTAAGGGTTCCCTCAGGCTGATGAATGTTGGGAGCGAACCTTTGGCACTGGTCACATTTTCTTGCATAATCTTGAGCTTCCCTCTGCATATTGGGCCACCAATATCCCTGAGTCAGAGCCCTATGAGCTAAGGACCTTCCCCCGGTATGGCTTCCACAAATTCCCTCATGCAATTCTTCCAAAAGCGCCTTCGTTTGCTCGGGGTGCACGCATAACAAGTATGGTATGGAGAATGAGCGTTTGTACAGTTTCTGATCCTCGGATAGCCAGAAACGAGGGGCCATTCGACGGATCTTATCTGCTTCAGACTTGTCCTTAGGAAGAATATCGTTTTTCAAAAAAGATACTACAGGGTCAATCCAGCTAGGTCCGGGCCTTATCAGATAGATATAGACGGCCCTGACAGTGGTCAGAGTGGGTTCCAGTAGGTCTTCAACGAGGATAATCCTAAGCAGACATTGAGCCGAGGAAGTTGCCAAGGTGGCCAATGAGTCTGCATGTGTGTTTCCATTTCTGGAAACGTGAGAAAGGATAAAAGAATCAAATTCTGATTGTAAACATTTGACCTGGGTCAAATATTCTTGCATTCTTGGATCCCTAGCCTCCATGGTCCCTGTCACTTGGCCGACCACTAACTGAGAATTTGAGAACATATGAACTTCCTTTCCGCCCATCCTATGCACCATATTCATGCCGACCAAGACTGCTTCGTACTCGGCCTCGTTATTAGTCGCCGAGAACGCTAACCTCAAAGATTTTTCAAAGACAATTCCCTCAGGGGATATCAAAACAAGACCGATACCAGACCCTCTCTGGTTAGCTGCACCATCAACGGACACTTTCCAAATCGGAGGTCCTTTGTTGGTAATCATGCCAACTGATTTCTCATCCATATGTGATTCCTTCACAGTTTCTTCCAACAATGGTTCAGCAAACTCTGCTACCAAATCTGCGAGAACCTGGCCCTTCACCGAGGTGCGTGGCATGTATTTGATATCAAAGGCTCCCAAAATAGTTCCCCATTTAGCCACCCTTCTAGAGTAGTCAGCACTACGTAACATTGACTTCAGAGGCAGTTGGGTCAAAACTACAACGGTGTAGGACTGGAAATAGTGAGGAAGTTTCCGTGTGGCATGAACTACGGCTAGAAGTGTCTTCTCCAAAAGTAGATAACGCACCTCGGCTTCATTCAAGGATTTACTGACGTAGTAGACCGGTCTTTGCACCCCACCGTTATCCCTTATGAGGACTAGGCTGACCGCATGGACGGCCACTACCAGATACGCAAACAAGACTTCATCAACCTCCGGCCGAGACATAATGGGTGGCTGGGAAAGATATTCCTTAAGTTGTTGGAAGGCTACAACGCAGTCCTCGGACCATTGGAACCCTTTCCATTTTTTTAATAGTTGGAAAAAAGGTCTGTACCGGTCGGCTGACCGAGAGATAAACCTGCTAAGAGCAGCGATCACTCCGGTCAACTTCTGAACTTCTTTTAGATTCCGAGGTGGCTGTAAGCCTTGAATGGCTCTAACTTGTGCCGGGTTCACTTCTATCCCTCTATGAGTAACCATATAACCTAGGATCTTTCTAGAACCCACACCAAAAGAACACTTTGAGGCGTTAAGGCGCAGCTTGTATTTTCTAAGTAATTGAAAGGTGTCGTCCAAATCTTTCATGTGCGAAGGTATTGTCCTACTTTTCACTACCATATCGTCCACGTATACCTCAATGGTCTTTCCAAGTTGCGACTCAAACATTCAGGTCATCATCCTTTGGTAAGTAGCCCCTGCATTTTTCAATCCGAACGGCATAACCTTGTAGTGATAGTTCCCTGTTGGAGTAATAAAAGCAGTCTTCTCCTGATCCTCCGCCGCCAATGGAATTTGATGATAACCTTGAAAGGCATCAAAAAAACTCATTCGAGGATGGCCGACTGTGGCATCCACAAGCTGATTAATGTGTGGCATAGAGAACGAGTCTTTTGGGCAGGCTTTGTTTAAATCTGTAAAGTCCACACATACTCTCCATTTTCCGTTCTTCTTTTTCACCACGACCATATGCGCCAACCACTCTAGGTAGAATACTTCCTTTATAGCCCCGACCCTCTTAAGCTTGAGCACTTTCTCTTTAACAGCCTCGGAGTACTCTTTAGAGGAACGCCGAGGTGGCTGCCTTCTAGGAACAGTAACAGGGTTGATATTCAAATGGTGACAAATGAAGCTTGGGTCTACCCCCGGAGCCTCATAGGGATCCCAGGCAAAGACATCGATGTTGTCTTTCAAAAACTCCAACAACTCCATCTTCTCCTGGTATGGTAGGCGTACACCAACTTGAAAGAACCTTTCAAGATCATCGGCTATCAAAAATTTCTCCAAGTCTTCGCATGTGGCTTCCTCTGCTGTCACCGCGTCAGGCGCATCCAGAGTCGTTAATTGCTATAAGTCCTTAACAACTGAGGCCGAGGACTCCGTTCCGGCCTGACGTAGTACTGCAGCCGATATGCATTGCCTGACCACTGATTGGCTGCCCAAAATTTCTTCAATGTATTCCCCCGAAGGCAGGGACAGAGCTACAGTTTGGCATTGGGGGGCCATTGCCCCCCCCCCCCTGAGATTTTGAAAACCAACAGCCATATATATGCAATAGGCTTGAGTTACAATTTAGGCCCAAGAAGAATTAAACCTGCCCCCCATCTCCAAACTCTTGGCCCCTTAAAAAAAAATGTCTAAGCAACACAACAAACCAACCCAAATAATAAGACGTGACCCAAACAATTTAGTGTACGTGAATAGCAAACATTTCTTTTCACTTCCTCCATGCCCATTTATGTATTTTGTTTATCTCTTGGAATCTCCCTCCATACCCATTTATGTTATTTGTGTCTTTGTTTGTGATTGCATTGTTGTTGTTTTTTTTTATTATTTTATTTTAAATTTTTCTTTGTGAAATATGTTGCAAAACTATAAAGTGTTGAGTGTGTGTGAGCGTGACCTATTATAACTTATAAAGAGAATAGATTAAGTGAGTAATTACTAAAAAGTTACTTAGTAAAGTTAAAGAAACTTATTAAAAAAAGTAGTTAAAGAAAAAAATAATTGTACAGTTAATAAAAACATTTGGTTGGCTAATGGGTTGTCGAGGGAAATGTGTTAACTATAACAAGCTAATAAATTTATAAATTGAAAACTAAATTATGAATTGATAAGAAATAAATTTATAATTAATTTTTAATGCATACTATCTGCATTCTTATATTTGTCTTTATTTAGTAATAATAATTAGTCCTTTTATTCTTATAAAAAAATAAAAATGAGTCATTTTGTGAGATTCAATCTTAGAAGAATTTTGCCCCCCCTAACTCGAAGTTCTGGCTCCGTCCCTGTCCGAAGGGAACTTTACCTTAACATGCAAGGTGGAGGAGACAGTACCCAAAGCGTGCAGCCAGGGCCTGGCAAGGATGGCTGTGTATGGGGAATATGCGTCGACCACAATAAAATCCACCTCAACCGTTTTCGAGCCAGATTGTGCGGGCAACCGAAGCTGTCCCTTTGGTATAACGGTCTTCCCTTCAAAACTTATTAACGGCGAGTTGTAAGGGGTAAGATCCTCAAATTTCAACTTCAGCCCCTTAAATAAGTCAGGGTACATAATATCTGCCCTGCTGCCCTGGTCAATCATCACCCTTCTGACGTCGTAATTCCCTATCCTCAAAGTGATTACCAAGGCGTCATCATGGGGTTGGATGGTCCCAGCCTTGTCCTCCTCTGAAAATCCCAAAACGGGCAGATTCACTCTCAGCCTCTTCGGTTTCGTGCCTGATTCCTCGGCCTGGGAGTGTGAAACTGCCATCACTCTGGTGGGACATGAACCTGGTGGGACATGAACCAGTCCTGCCAGGTGCAGCGAAGATAACATTTATCGTTCCCAAGGACGGCCGAGATGAATTATTCTTCTGATTATTCGAGCCAGACTGACTGCCTTGCCCGTTAGGTTGGTATAGGTGCTGCTTCAATTTTCCCTTGCTAACAAGCTGCTCCAAGTGGTCCCAGAGGGTTCGGCAACTCTCAGTAGTATGACCCACATCCTGATGATATTGGCAAAAAAGCTTCTGATTCCGTTTCGCAGGGTCCCCCACTATCTTACTAGGCCATCTAAAGTAGGGTTCCTTATGGACTTTCTCCAGCAGTTGGTGCACTGGTTCTCGGAATACAGTATTAACTGCTTGAGGAGTGGCTGAACCAGACTGCCCAGAGTAATCTCTCCTCGGCTTATTGTTGTGATACCTGTCCGACCTGAAATCCCTTTTCTACTGCGAGATAACCTTTGCCTTACCCTTTCCCTGCTATTGATCCTCCTCAACCCTTTTATACTCTTCAATACGGTCCATGAGGCGACGTACACTCCGTACGGGTTTTTTGGTCAAGGATTTCCTTAAATCATGATCAGTGGGAAGACCCACTTTAAAAGTATTAATCGCCACCTCGTCAAAATCTCTATCTATCTCATTAAACATCTCCCAATACCTGTCGGAGTATGCTTTCAACGTCTCACCCTCCCTCATGGCCATAGATAAAAGGGAATCCAACGGCCGAGGAACTCTGCTACATGTAATAAACCGTTACGCGAATGCTCTAGTGAATTCCCCAAACGAACTGACAGACCCCGATATTAGGCCATTGAACTATCTCATAGCAACAGGTCCCAAACTAGAAGGGAAGACTTTGCACATCAAGGTCTCATTGTGAGAATGCACCGCCATTCTCTGATTAAAGTGGCTTACATGTTCCACCGGGTCTGTCCAGCCGTTATAAATGGTAAAGGTGGGCTGAGTGAACTGTTTGGGAAGCCTCACATTCTCAATCCTACGCGAGAATGGCGATTTGGAGAGTTGGTGTAGCGCCCGGCTCATAGCGTCGTTCCCCAAGCCCTTGGAGGGGAGCTTCCTATGCCTGCGACCTAATAGGTCACCCTCTTTGCAAGAAGAAGTTTTGTTGGGGGGTGACCACGACCTTGAATTGTAACTACTTCCTCGGGATTCCCTAGAAGAAGGATTAGATGGAGGTGAAGCACACCTTCGTCTAACGCGGCGCAGCTTCTTCTTGAGGTGGTCTATCTCCCTTTGCATGGCCTTAGCCTCATCTTCATGGGTGGCACTGCCTCCACCGCGAGTGTGACTCGCGCCAGGATATACAGTGTGAATGCTTCCCTCTCGATCCCTCTGGCGCTCAAGACGTTCGAAAAGATCTCCAGGTTGCGATCCCTGAGATTCTGCATGGTGTGAGCCTAAGCCTGCCATGGTGTTCCAGTTCCTTCAACACTAGATTCCCACAAACGGCGCCAATTGTAAGCGCACAATTGCACCTGGACCCAAAGATAGACGTGGGCTCAAGCCCAATGAGCCTTAAACAATAAGATTTGTAGAGTGAATTTGATATCTAGTTTATAGGTATTGGAAACTTGATAAGCAGGCTAGAATGCCACAATCTTTGCAAATGATAAACAAAATGACAAGTAAAACTCCTCAGACGTAAGCCGAGAACGATTTGTATATTGCTTCTCTTTTATGCCAATAATTACAGTTCTTAGTTTTCTTTTTTAGCTAACTGAGAGATCCCCCTCTTTTCTTTTTCCCCTTCTCTTCTTAAATATTCTTTTTCTTCCCTCTTACATTCACGTCACACAAATCTTATCCTTAGGTGCCTCTCCCTTTTTCTACCACATTCTTGAAGTCTTTAAGTAAAAGCAGGAAAGTTGAATTCTACTGTTCAGGGGTCACTTCCCCATTAATGCGGCTAGGGAGGTTGGTACAGGGTCTTTAATGTGGCGGTAGCAGCCTTTTTCTCAAATATTTCTATCACACTGTTGCCTCTAGAGGGTACTTGTATCCCCCTCTTACCCAATAGTTTTTCCAGAACTCTGCCTTTAATCTTCTTGGCAAGTCCCAGGATGTTCGCCAAGCCCATCCGAGGAGACATTCATCCCCGAATGATTCCTCAGATGTCTATAGTGTAGGCTAACTTGTAGGCTTAGGGGCCCAATGACGAAAACAAAATAGTACCAATTAATCAAGCCCACGACCCGTTTGTTTATTTTATAAATCTTACCCCCCACACTTTTCATTTATTAGCCAAACATAATTTAATTTTCTTGTATTTTAAAGGTATCTAATGAGTTTTTTTTTTTTGTGTGTCTGTGTCTGTTAATAAAAGAAGTAGAAGTTTGGAGATCAAATCCAAGTTTTTCTCATGAAAAGAACCCAGACATTTTTTTCCTTCCGATAATTAGAACATGTGGACACTGTTATTGAATTATATGATGTTGTGACAACATCACTCGTCAGCACATCACTTTAATTCCAACAAATAAAAATTAGTTATGCTTGTAAGTGAACAAAAACTGTTTATAAACAACTCAAGCTCGGCTTAAAAAAAATTTACAGGGTTTTTTTTTTTTGGTTGAATGAAATATTATTAACCAAAACAAAGAAAAACATTATGGAGAATACTGGGCAACCTTACCCAAGATAACATTAACAAAACTTGCTGGGAAGTGGGGCTAAATCCCATATCAAAACAACTACAAATAGAGCTATGTAGAGACCACTTAGCAAACATATGAGTATCAATATTTGCATCCCTACAGACCCACCTGGATTTAATGGCTTCAAAAGCTATTTATGTTTGTTTTTTAGCAAACAAGTCAACTCAAGCCCAAGTTTGGGATTGAATATTAAACTAGACAAACTAAAACATAATAATGTGTTTGTGAATAACCCACTTGGTAGATCGTTCAAGACAACTTCTATTTGGAATCCCATTCCAGAGAAGATGGAGAAGAAATTATCATTATGGAAACGTCTTTATTTATCCAGGGGTGATAGGCTCACTTTATTGAAGAGCACTATTTCTAGCCTTCCTACTTATTTTTTATCATTATTTGCTATTCCTATAGCTGTGGCTGCTAAGCTGGAAAGAATCCAAAGAAACTTTTTTGGGGATTGTCTGAGGGGAGTTTCAAATACCCTTTGGTGGTGTGGGACAAGGTTTGCTCACCTATTGAAATGGGAGGTTTGGGGATAAGAAATTTAGAGTCCTTTAATCAAGCTTTATTAGGGAAGTGGTTGTGGAGATACGGGCATGAAGTTACTCATCTTTGGCAGAGGGTTATATTCACTAAATATGGAGAGGGTCAAGGGGGTTGGAGTACTAAAGTTTGTATGAGAACTCATGGGTGTGGTTTGTGGCATAGACACGTACTATTAATGAAGGGTGGGAAAGCTTTTCTAAGCATTTTTCCTTTGTTGTGGGTGATGGTGCCTAGATTCGTTTCTGGCATGATAGATGGATTGGGGCTGATTCCCTTAAAATCCTCTACCTTGAGTTATATGTGATTTCAACTAATAAGGAAGCTCGTATTTTTGATGTTGTGAGTCATCAAGAGGAGGATAATGTTAGATTTTGGAATCTGAGACTTTATAGGGATTTTGAAGACTGGGAGCTTACTGCTTCTTTTTCACTTTTTGATTTTATTCAAGCTCATCTTCACGTGGAGTAGGCAATGATTCTCTTTGTTGAGGTCTTAATGGAAATGATAAGTTTGATACTCGTTCCTTTTATAATGAGTTAAGGGCGACTCCCAACTCTATCTTCCCTTGGAATGGCATTTGAAAAGCAAAGGTTCCCAAAATGGTGGGTTTTTATTTATTTATTTTATGGAAGGCAGCTCATGATCATATTCTTACATTAGAGGTTGCCATTTGTCAAATCGGTGTTGTATGTGCTGGTGCAGTGGAGAATTTGTGGACCATCTCCTTATTCTCTGTCATATGGCAAATTCTTTATGGGTTTTTATGCTTCAGGCTTTCGGTATTCAGTGGGTATTGCCTAGCTCCGTGGCGGAATTATTATTTTGTTGTAATCATTAGCTTGGGAAACATGATTAAGATATTTGAAATTTAATTCCAGGATGTTTGATGTAGACTATATGGATGAAGAGTAATCGTCGGTCCTTTGAAAATTCTAAGAAGTTTTTGGTTGAGTTAATAGGCTTATGCCAGAGAAGTCTTTTTAATTGGTCTTGGTGCTAGAGTTTCACAAAATGTTCTTCTATTGTTCAGTTCTTTTCTTCTCTTAGTTTAGTCTCGTGATTGCTTTCTTTTGTGTTAGTTTTGTGCTTTGCTGTGTTCATTCTCATGAACATATTGATGTTTCTTTTTCTTTTTTTCATCAATAATAATTCTTATATTACCTATCAAAAAAAAAAAACCGTGTTCATGAATAAGCTTGTGAACATGAAAGTTTGATTTGACAATATATAGTGTTATAGTTTTATACGTATACTTGTCTAAAATTATATTTATATAGAATGGATTACGTAGGTTTTGTAAATAGGTTCATATACTATCAAATTAGTTATTATACGTTATTGATAATATAGAGTGCATTAGTAGAAAAAATTCATAGATTTGTGAAGGGATAAAAAATTTAATCATGATTTTATTATATATGGGAAAATAATAAGTTGATCAAGTAGCTTGTAAACAAGCTCGTGCTTGTTCAATAAGAAAATTAACTAAGCTTGAACATTAAAATTGTTTGGTGATGAGCTTAAGCTCAGCTCGTGTTTGAAATGAAATTAATTGAACAAGCCCTGGAATTTTAATACTTGGCTCGGCTTAGCTCGACTCATTTACAACCCCTTATGCAACTTGAACCTTGAAAATTCAACCAAAAAGAAGAAGATGGAAAAGAAAAAGAAAAAGAAAAACCTTGCTTAATTTGCCTACCTCTCTCACATGTATGTTTTCAACTAAATGATGTTTATTTTCCAACTTGAACCCAGTGGAACATAATGCAGGTTAACCTAGTCAAATGGAGTAGTTCCAAGAGAAGAAACTTGGGTTCATATTTCTACCAAAAAAAAAACTTGGTATTCATTATATTCTTTAGCTATAAGTTTCAAAACAACATGAGAATGATGTATCTTACCCAATCTAAAAGGCATACGAAGTTCTGATTTGGTCGATATTTCATGTTGTTCTTCCCAGCAATAATTTCCAATACAACAACTTCAAAACTATAAACGTCCGCTTTGTAGGTTAGATGACCCCATAATGCATATTCTGGCGCCATATAGCCACTGTAGCACATAAATTTATCATGATATTTGGTTCACTAATATGATCTTATGAACTTCTAAATCCAAAAAGGCCAACATCAGTCAATTACCAACCATCAAATTACCAATCAATTGTTATGTATGCAATCATGCAATTAATAAGGCCACCACAAGAGTTTTTTTTTTTTTGGAAGCAACCACAAGTGTGTTTAGCTTCATTGAGCTAGAAGCAATAATAAAAAAAAATAAAGCAAGAGTAATAAGTAAATTAAAATAGAGATATTATGTTTTCTAAAAGTGGATCAAAGTTAATGAGTAGTTGCACTAAAAGTTTTTTTGGGGGGGGGGGGGGGGTGTGGGGGAGGGAATTATTCCATACGTCCGGTCTGCTATATCTCCCTATATATGTGAGAAGGTGGGGACATTATGATTTAGCCAAAGAATTTGACCTATAATGATAATTGATTTTGTTGGACTTGATTGATCGTGATTGGTGTTGATGGCAGTTTCAAGAGTGTCTAGTATTACTTTGAATGGTGAATGGAAATGGAAACCACCTAGAAGTGAAGCTGTTAGTGCTGTAGTTAGAATGCTTGCTGGATCAGTTGCACGATGAAGATAAGGTGAGGTGGACTCTTACAACTAGTGGTGTTTTTCTTGCCATTCTACTTGGGAAGCCATAAGAGTTAGGAGTGGTGAGGTGGATTGGTGGAAATTGGTGTGGAATACTGTTGTGGCGAGGTGGATTGCCATTCTAGTCCTCTAGCTCAAACTGTTTGTAAGCGAGTTGGCGATGTCCTGGCAGGAGTGTCCCCTGTGACTGGTTGGAGTTTGATGCAATGGGGGTGTTCTCAGGTGGTTAGTAAAGTTGTTGTGGCAGCAACAGTATATCACATTTTGAGGTTGAAAAATCAGATACTGCATTAGGGCCCATTAATTTCCAAGAATCACAAGGTGAAGAATATCTTGAATGATGTGAGATGGAGGCCTGGAGCTTTTCTTCCTTCCAAACCTTCAATCAGTGGTCAAGCTCTCTGCTCTAAGCTGAGAATTCAGTTGCGAATGGGCTTTGTTTTGTGCTGCCAGATTTGTTTTCCAGCTTCTTGTTTTTTGTGACTGGCTTCTGGTAGGGGTTGACAATGTGTCTGGGGTTTCGGAGGTTCATATGTTGTCCCAGGTGCTTATATAGCTGCTGGTTTTAGTAATTGCAAATAAGCTGCTCTGTGTAAGGGTGAATTGTGTTGTTGCTTGTGGGTATTGGGCAGAGGTTTATGTGCACCTGGGGGTATTGTAGGGGGTTGCTTTGACAACCTAGTGTCTGCAGCATGGCAGCTTGTATTTTGTGTTGTTTGAGCTGTAATTGTGTCATTTTGGTTGATAATGTTTGCTTATTCATTAAAAAAAGGGGGCGTTGCATTAGAATTCAGTTTAAAAAGCATGGACACTATTACATGTTGATGCCAAATAGATATAAAATCCAGTCAAGTACTTTGGTCAATACTCTTCTGACAGTATTTTCTATACTTGTCTTAGTGCGGAGATTTCATTTAGGCCATATTCTGGTGTAATTTTCAGGGCACAACTAAAATTACCAACATATAGGTTGGCATCAAATCACAATAACTCATAATCAAGATCTGCAAAGGTAACGAAATAGAAGAGAGGGAAAAAATAGACTCCAAAAGGAAGTACATAGGGGGCAAAAGAAAGAAAGTCAGCTCACATTGTTCCAGCAATTCTAGTGCTAATATGTGTGTTCTCCTCTTCATCGAGCTTGGCCAATCCAAAGTCAGAGATCTTAGGGTTAAGGTCTCTGTCAAGAAATACATTAGTAGATTTGATGTCTCTATGAACAATTTTCAACGTTGATTCCTCATGCAAGAAAGCCAGACCTTTTGCTATACCAACACATATTTTCTGTCTTGCAGGCCAATCCAATTTTAACCAGCCATTTGCAGGACCTGAAATTGATGTCCAAAACCCAATCAATGAAATTCATGATTAGTGTTTGTCCTCATTCTTCTATTATCAACATAAAATGCATGGTAAGGTATAAAACATTAACTTACCAAACAACGCATGTGCAAGGCTATTGTTTTCCATATACTCATATACCAACAATAATTGTTTTCCTTCAATACAACATCCATACAGTCTAACAAGATTTGGATGTTGTAAACCAGATATCATGCCTATTTCATTCACAAATTCGCGGCTTCCTTGCCTTGATTTTGAAGAAAGTTGCTTAACCGCAATTACAGTACCATCAGATAGTATACCCTGCATCAAGAATAGAAAAATCTAAATTTTCAAGTATGTATTTTATTGTGTAACTCTTCAAATGTCAAGGATCAATAAGGAGAATAAGAATAGAGGGATGAAAAGAAAACTCATTCTAGAAAAGAAAAAGAATTGTCAAGTACCTTGTAAACTGATCCAAAACCACCCTCCCCCAGCTTGTTTGCAGCATTGAAGTTATTAGTGGCAGCTTTTATTTTTCTATATGTAAAAAAACCAGTTTGCAAGTCTAATCTTTTTAGCTCTGTCAAAGGCATCAACTAAGATGTTAGAATGCATCTTATAGTATAACAAGACCAATGTTTAACCCCAAAAAAAAAAATGCATGCTCTTGACTAGTTAGATGAATCTTAAAGAGGATAAGAAAATTAAAGGCTTTGGATGAACACTATGGGTCTGTTTGGATAGAACTTATTTTGCTGAAACTGAAAACTGAAAACTGAAAACACTGTAGCAAAATAATTTTTAAATGTGTGAATAGTATTGTGGAACCTATTTTTAATGAAAAAGTTGATGAAAAGTGAAATTTGTGGGATCCATGAACAGTAATTTTGTGTACTGTTCATAACTAAAAGTCAATATGTGCGGCTGCTTTAAAAAAAAAAAAAAAAGTCTCCAAAACGTGGACGTGGGCTGGACGTGAATCCAAACGCCCTCTATATTGTCGCAGAAGCTGCGAGGGGGGACCAGGGGGGTTGTGAAGGAGAAATGTATGAAGTATGAACAAGTACAGGAAACCCTAAGTTTTTAGATTTTGTCTTTTTCCTCTTTCTCAATTACAAGTACTTTATTGGGAATCAAAAAACTAAATGGAAAGGTGAAAATAGTCTATTCAGTTATCATAGAATGAGATAGCTTGACACTTGTCACAAGTTCATTTTGCAACTAAAATAAGCATATTAAACGAACAAACCAAATTTCACGTGACTTTGAGGACAAGTTGAGAGTGAAATCTTTCAAAATAATATTTTCTATATCAGAAACTTGGTTTATGAAAATATTTAGACATCAATCGACTATAGAGAACTTAAGCCAAAAATGCATTATTCTATTGAAAAATTACTTTAGGTAGATTTTTTTTTTTTTTTTTTGTTTTAAAAGCAATGATAAAGGCTTTTCTTTTTTCATGATTCCATGGGCTCATTATCATCAAAATTGGAACTAAATGACCCAAATCATCATGCATCATCCCAAAGAAAAGATTATATGCTCTGAGCCAAGAAATCCTCTAGATTCTTTTAAAAGTGTACTTTGGACTGCTGATCTTCTAGGGAAAGATAAAGAAAAATAAAATTTTTCATTTTCTATACATTATTCCAACTTCCTGCCATAGTAGGAGATAGTGAATACTGTCCTGTATAATTTCCACATAAGATTTGCACAAATTACCATTTTCCCTTGATTTCCTCCCTCCCAGACAACCTTTCCACCAAAGAATGCCCAAAATCATAAAAATGAGGAGTAGCACCACAACTACAGCTCCGACCACAATCTTCATCTTGCCATCATCAGGGATATTGAAATCTATAGAAAATAAAAATAACTAAGGACAGTAATTTTAAGACTGCATTCTGAAATATATTTAGCACCATACAGAAAATCCAAAGCAAGATAGCAACATATGGTTAAAAGACAAACAGCCATAGCATGGTTATAAAATGATGAAGATCATGATATAGTTTTTTGTAGTGTTCCATCTAAATGTACTTCAACATGGTTTTGAGTCTTTCATCTAAATGCATATACATATGGAGTTCTCGATCCACTAAATTCCTATGATTCCACAGTTCATCAATCTAATCTGAGTATGGAAGAAATTGGACAACAATATATAAGATTCTCAATCTCCAATACAATTACCATTTTCCACAGAGATAGCTGATATGAGGGGACCATATATTCCTCTCTTTGGGGCACCTGTTGTTCCTTTCCCAGCCCAAAAAAAGCGAATCATCAAAACTTTATTTGTTACATTTGCTTCATATTCCTTAACAACTACTTTATCAACCCCTGGTGCAGCATTTTCAATATCAAAATCTTTCAACACCAGTTTTTCCTGCAGCAAATTAACTCAATTAACTCCTCTACTATAATATACAGATAGAAATAAATATGATAGAATACCTGCACATAAATATCAAATATCCGCCTTCCAAGACTGTAAAAAGATCTATTGTCTCTGATTACTATCTCCACAAAGTGAAGTTTCAATTTATAAGGTCCATTTGCTAGGCAGCGGGCATAGTATGTGATTGAAAGAGGAGACAGGCGTGCACTTGTGTATAGTTCAAACTCATTCATTTTGAGTATGGATACATTGTTTGCTACATAGTCATTTCCGGTAGTGTTTAAATCCCAAAATCGTCCAGAGCTACTAAATCCCCAGTTCTCCTTCCAAACAAAACTTGCTGGTCCAGCTGGGTGATCATCCGCTTCATACTTTATGTTTCCAACGGTACTTGCTTTCTCACCACAATTTATATGTACTTTATAATAATCTATATAGAAGCAGCACCAAATCAAGCAGACATAATAAAAAAGCAATGAATTTTCTGTTGCATTTCTAATTAATTTATGTAGTTGTCTTGTACAAGATGAAATATTAAACTGAAATCTTTTCTTCATTTTGGAAAGAAATTACAAAATAGGCAGGCCCAACTAGGTAACTGAAGCATATACCTCATACTTTGATTTCAATAGATATATAATTACCTTTTGAACATGGAGAGTCCTTCAGGCACTCACTAAGTGATCTTAATCAGTGAAGCAGATAAAGTGTTAGTTATCCAAGATAAAAGTGAAAAAGAAAACATTAAGAGCATCTGTTCTTCTAAAAAGTTTACAAGTTTGAAGCTTACAAGTTGTCCCTTTCAGAAAAGCTTTTGAACAAATTTCTGATGCAATGGAAAAATCAGTTACTTTCAGAAAACTGGAAAGGTTAAGAAGAGAGCAAAGTGTGTAAAGCTCCAGTAGGTAAAAACTTACAGATTGTCTCGACATGATGGTGCAGAACGCTCTGACAAATTATTGTAAGAAAGATCTATTGGGCTACACAAAAAGCATAATTATTATATTGTACCTCACTATAATTCCAATCAAGAACAAGAGTACATTTTAAAGAGTATTTTGCTAAAATTGTCATCATTTTAAGCTATTCAAGATGGAAAGTGTTAGAAATTACGTTTCAAGAGGCCAAAGCCTATTGTAGGCTCATATACTTGTAGATCAAGCATATTAACTTCGGGTTAGTTTAGGGTTAGCTTAGAATTCTCAATTCTATAAACCATACATTAATTTCATTTTGAACACAAGTAATATAAAAAAGAAGTAGCCAACAAAGGTTTTCTGTTGTGGACATAAGCTGTTAGGCCAAAGCACATTAAGGCCGTACCCAATACACATTAAGGTGGCATCCAATATTTGGCAAGCCATCATGAATCTATTCCTCAACCATCAAGCCCTGACAACACAATCACCTACAAGCAGGAGGTAGAGAACCTGACATGCAAGGGCAACAAAGCCCAGAAATCCCCTTGGATTCGAATCTGGAAGGTAATTCAAAGTGTGGTTAGAAATTGTAATTGACAAGAGGTAACGTCCATACACACAATTTAAGTCCACTAGAACCACCAAGTAGTCCAGGCACAATCAACGCTATCCACACACAATACTTCCATCAATTAGTTTTGGCATTTGGTGTCAGCCATCATCATCTATAGTGGCCATTCACTATCAGCGTCATCTGTCTTGTGCATTTCTAGATTTCTCATGACATTCAAGTCCTTAGGAACTCAAGGTTCCACCATAAGTTTTAGGTGGCGTCAAAGATCTCGTGGCCCAAGAGGTCCAAACCTATTGTAGAGTGGAGCAAGCATTAACACTAGAGTTCTCTATTATATAAACCATATATTGGATTCACTATAAACACAAGTCACATAGAAGGATGTAGCTGTCAAGGTCTTTCCACTGTAACTAACCCCGTAAGAGACCATGAAATGAAGCACTATCCAAAGTGAAGTACATAATATCCCAAAAAATGTTATTACACACTCCCTGTTGCACACTCCACGCACACTGTGTTTTGGAATTGTGTGTTTTTAAAACACAATTTTAGTTAAAAGTGCGAAATCATGTTTTAAAAACACAATTTTAGTTAAAATTATGAAATCATGTTTTAAAAACAGGATTTCAATCATGTCGCAGTGTGCACTTTGAGTGAGTAATAAGGAGTGTAACTATCATTACTCATAATATTATTGTAGAAACTTCAAAAATCAGTTTCTTTATACTCACAAGTCAATGCAAAATTGAAGAATTTAAGATGTAAACCCTTACTGAGTATTATCTTTGTCTTTGATCCATTTTGGAATGAGCCCAGTGAGCAAGTTACTTGTCAGAAACCTATTTAGTAAACAAACAAAAATATCATTGGTTAAACACTTAATAGCATGACCATAGGTGAGTTTGGCATCCTGTATTTTCTGGTAGCTGATTTGCTGAAAGGTGACAAATATATATATATATATATATATATTATTTCGATTTTTTTAAAGCTATTTTATTTGTTTATTTGGCAAAAGGTGAGAAAAAACTGGATTTAATAAAATATTCTTGCTAAAATAAGAGGATGCGAATCGGACACCATGTTAAAGGGCCCTACTCTATTTTCTCTAGTAAAGACCTAGTTATTTAAGGTCATTTTAGGATTATTCTAAAGGGAAAAACTTAGGTGGAATTCCTTAGGAGCAATATCTTAAGTTCTCCAATTAAATTCAAAAAGATGTATTAACCAATAAATCAGAAACAATGTTATCTTTTCTAAGGACACTTAAATTCAAACAATGTAACTATGTGTTTTACGGTTTCCCCTAATATACTCCACCTAAAGAACTATATTTAAGTTTTAACTTATTCTAAAAGACAAAGCAAATGGATAGGATTCTAATTTTGGGTGCATACAAAGTGAAGCTCCTTGCAGACTCACCCATGGATGTCGGCCAATAGGCCAAACTTGGTTACATATAGTTGTGCGTGCTTTAGCTGCCTAATTGTTTATTTGAATTTACACTAAGATTGAACTAAGTTAAGGGTTTTTTTGTGAAGATTACAAATATTTCAATTGCGATAAACCACCAAAATCTGGAATATTTCCATCCAATCTGTTGAAGCTGAGATCTCTGCAAGAAAAGAAGATTTACAGATCTGAACTGAAAATGGAAAAAATTATAAGACAAAATGTCAACTACTAAAAAGGATGCAAGTCAAAATAAAAAACACAATATAATGCAACAACTAATTCATAGAGAAACTCATTAATCAGTTGAGACAATTATGTGCTCTGATACCACATCTCTGTCAAATAGTTCCCATTTTAGCTTAAGTTTCTATTCTGCATTTTAAAAAACTAATGCCAAAATTTGTATTTAAATAACTCTTGCTCTAAGTTCTAGAAAATAAAATATTAACCAAATTTTAAGCCCGTAAATTTGTTAATATAAATAATCTGTTTCTTTTTATCTTTTTTCTTTTTTTTGATAAGAAGAAATAACCTGTTATATTACCAAAAGATTCGGACTTTCATATTTACATATCTATAATTAAAAAAATGCAATAATTGACCATGTTCTGTTCAAATGTCCAATCATCCGGGAACTGCAGTACCCTCATTTTCCATTAAGAAAGGGCGAAAAGGGCCCACTACCATTGTTTCCCGAAAAAATTAGCAATATACCACTGTTTTGGAAATATTTAGGAATTGTTTCTCCAAAAAAAAAAAAGGAAATCTGCAGGAATCTACCACATTTTTTGAAACTCGAGTTATTTGAAAAAATGTACTCAAATAAAATTTTGAAAATTTTTTATGGTACTCGAGTACCATGGAAAACTCGATTCCGCTACACTCGAGTACCCATAAAGCGATAGATCCCTACATATTTTCGAAACAGTGGAAGATTACAATATAATTTGCAAAATAGTGCTATTTGGCTATTTTTGCCATTAAGAAAGGAAATAAATAAGAGGTACAAGGAGAAATGATAGTAGCACTATACAAGACTTGAAGTTGGGTCATGTCCAATATAGATTTAGTTATTGGTCCAGAGATATTACAACTCTTCAACATTCTGCAATGTAAATAAACTTCTGGTGAGCAAAACTGTGGTAAATTTTGTTTTCATTCCAGTCTATAGCAATGTTCAACAAAAGAATGACTTACAATCTTTCCATGCCTTTCATGCTACTTAAGTTTGGAAACTTTGAACCCCCTCCAATTAAGTCACTGATCCTTCTACATAGAGTTGCACCATCAATAACTGTTAGCTCTTCAACATTAAATTTCATTAATTAAAACATCAGATGAGCATATCCTAGAGATAAAGTTAAGAATTGTTATCTTGAAAGGTAGAACTCACAACTCAGTTAAGTTACTCAAGATAGAAATGCTAGAAGAAATTGGCCCCTCAAAACCACTAGCTTGGATCTCTCTGTTAACAACACAATTCAAATGGATTTAGATCACACTTGAAACCTTTTACTATAAAGAGATTTAGACAAGGATGTAAGAAAAAGCACATACAATTTCTCAAGTTGTTTCCAACTTCCGAAAAAGTTAGGCATTCTACCAGTGAAGTTATTACTGCTAATTCTACTGCATGTGTATCCCAAAACGGAAACATTATTGAACAAAATACAAACAAGAAAAATGCCACAGTCACCAAAATGACTACAATTTTTTTCAAGGAAAATCTAAAAGTACTATCAGTCACAGAAAAGGTTTTAAACACTTACAGTTCCGTTAATTTGGTCAACTTAGTAAGTGCGAATGGAAACTCTCCCGAGAGATTGTTAGCAGTAAGAATGCTATAGTCACCAAAATTAAAGTTGAGGTCATTTCTTGTGTTCAAGATTAAGCAAATCAATGACAATTTAGAAATGACAAATCAAAATTTATTTGAAAAATTAAGGGAAAAAACACAAAGAAACTCACAGATTCTCCAAGTTAACCAACTTTCCAAGTTCAAGGGGAACCATTCCTGAAAACAGATTGTTCTCGATACTCCTGAATGTATAATATATTCTTAAATATTAAAACCGGTTAGACTAAATGGAAGTATGACATAATTTACCTTCTATATGACGAGTGATGATAGAAATACTTCAATTTTTTCTGCTCTAATGTGTCACCAATCACCAATAAACAATTCAAACATTCATTCATTAGGTGATTGATGTACACTGATCACTTTTATTGCCACATCAGTTTGTAACTTTTATGTTGTTAAATTGGTAGTAACTCGAGTATTTTCCAGAAATAATGATAAAATAAGAGCATACATATATCTAAGTGTGGTAATGTTTCCCAAGAAGCCTGGAATTGGTCCTGATAAGTTGTTCACAGAGAGGGACCTGTAGCAAATTCATTTAATTAAATAAGAATGAGCCTATAATGGCTAATCTTGGACATGAACTGAGGAATCACTTACAAAAATTCCAACTTTGTAGAAGCCCATTCGTGGGGTATGTTACCACTAAGGAAGTTACGAGTGAGATCACTATAATCAAGAGGAAATTGTGCAATTATGTGGTTAAATCAATAATGGGAGTGCTATTTAGTAAAACAAACAATGGGTACTCTTTCTTACAAGTACATCAGGTAGGGTAGCTTCACCAGAGATCGTGGAAGCTTACCGCCGAGATCCTGCCCTTTAAGAACCCTGTGAGACAAGGATATTTTGAATTGTTTGGAATAAAGAGGGAGAGAAAAAGAGAGAAAGTATTAAAAAAAATTTGGTATAAGCTCTCTTATTAATGCTCTATTTCCATCTCATTTAAAAAAAAATTAAATAAATATTATGTGCTTACAACCAACTAAAAATTTGAGAGAATCAAGATTCAATTGGAATAGAGGGGATCACTTTCCCAAAATTTTAAAGAATAGTATTTATTACACATAAATTATTTTACACACTTTTACACATGCTCCAAGAGCAATGGAAATAACGCTCCGTTTGTTTCAATGGAAAACTTTGTGTAAATATAGTTTTCCTTGTTTTTCAGTGTTTGGTAGCATAAAAAAAGATGAGTTAAAGAAAAATTATCTTTGGTCAACATAAAATGTATGGCTTATTTTTGGAGATTGTTTTCCATTAAATTTTTTTGGAAAACAACTCTATCTCACAGCAAGCTAAATAAGGGAAGTTATGAGGTTGTTTTTCAACTCATTTAAAATTGCTACCAAACATTAAAAAATGAGATAGTTTCATAGAAAATGCTTTTTAGAAAATAATTCATTTTCTAGAAAATATCATTGCTGAAACAAACAGAGCGAAGTCTAAATTTGGAAATTGTGGCTTTAATTTCAATTGAATAAAACAAACTCTACATATTGTATAATTTCTCAAGCAATACAATAAGACCTGTATATAGTAGAGATGACAATTTTTTACCTAAACCTATTAACTCACCCATGACCCACTTAATTTGGGTAAGTCTTGACTCAACCCAATTAAATATTTGGGTTAAATGGACAAGACTCAAATGGGTAATTCAATTAAATAAGTCTTAGTAGGTAAGCCAATTAGGTACTTAAGTATCTGTATGTGTGTGTGTCTATATATATATATATATATATATATATATATATATAAAGAAGGAAGAAGCTACGGTGAACCCAAATAAGCTAAACTAGCTGCCACTTCTTCCATCTAACAAGGAGAAAATTTTCAGACTGTGCAGTTTGTTCTTTTGGTTGATTAGCAAAATAAAAGTTTAACTTTTACTTACAATGCAACGACGTGGCATACACTGTCCGGGTAGGAGCAATTGCAAAAGAGAGAATTGTTGTACTTGGATGGTGGCGTCCATTTCAATTTTGGCGTTAACCAACTTAGGTCATTTATGCATTGTTCCACGTTGGTGTTCCAGTCTTTCTTACCCAATTGTTCAGCTATTTCACCAAGGGCTTTCACTGCATGATAAATCAAACTCAATCAATTTCCTTTTAACCTTTTACCTTTTTTGTTGGCTTTAGATTTAATATAGTCAATAGCATTCAAATTCCCTAACCAAGTAATAAATTCAGATAGTGTAATATTATGATCATAAAAATCTTAATTAAAGTTTAACTTAAAAATATTATATCCACAACATTTTCATAATAAATCTTAAGTGCTAGGTTACTATTAACTGTTATGGATAGACAAAAAAGTAATTTAAGTTGTGGATTTAAATTAAAACCATAAAAACTTATCACCGTAACTTGAACCTTGAGATGCGCATTAAAAATTTTAAGAAAGAGAAAAAAATCCAATTGTAATGCCTCATTAATGAATAAGAAATGAGTTGCCTCAAGCAAATTAAAAGAATTAAGATCAAAATCTTCAAAGTTTTCCCAAGGTCTTTTCTTCTCCCACGTTTTATTTTGAGCTATGAGAAATTGAATAAGCAATTGGGCTCTTTCATTGGGCCAATTGACCATGGGTACCCTATCTATCTATGTAAAGTACTAAAATGGTTGGGCTAAAGAGTTGGCACTGAGTTTGTTAATGCCTTCATTTCAACATAATAGATTGAGAGGCTTGAATCTCACCTGATACCTATTAGTGTTTCTAATTTAGTTGTTTAGGGAAGCAAGATTAAAACATAATATTGAGGACAAAATTAATTCTAAATTTTATTATTAGTATAAGAAAAAAATGACTTAATTTATTAAATGGAAAAATATTAAAATAGTAAATATAAGATAAATGTAACCTATAATTTCTTTTCCCATGCTTGGTTTCAATTGATTTTTTCAAGCCTAGTTTAGACTTAGTATATGCTTAAGCTATTCATTCACAATTTAAGCTCACTATAAATAGATATTTCAAACAAATAAAATATATAAATAATCAATATATAGTCATTCACTTATGAAGTTCAAACTTCAAAGGTTCATATAAATATAAGATATTCACACAAATTACTTGAATACTTAAAAAGTAAAATTAAAAAAAATTAACTTAGAAGTATATATCAACAATATGATCATATATTTGAAAATATCAAAATATTCTATGCAGGCCTTGATTTTCTAAAGAACATGCATGAGTTTTTATTTTTTATTAACTTAAAAGTACCAATATTTATTCTTTCTATCTTAGATTTCATTTTGAAGTATCTAACATTGCAAAAGACTTTAAAAAGTATATAACATTGTTAAAGAATTATAAAATTCAAACATTAGTTAGAAAATATTGTGATAATATGTTATGATTTCAAGGTTACAAATAAGAATATTTTCCTTGATTACAATAGTAGAGTTAAAAGTTATTTTCACAAGAACAAATTTCAATTTTGGAATATTATTTTCTTGGCACGATAGTCATTTTACAAGTATAAGTACTTGTGGGGTGTAAGGAGCAAGGTCAAGATTCAAATCTCTAAGAGGAAGTTTCACACACATATACATTTAGATTAAGTTAGAGTAGGTTGAGGTGTATATAACATTGCAAGTACCAATATTTATTCTTTCTATCTTAGATTTCATTTTGAAGTATCTAACATTGCAAAAGACTTTAAAAAGTATATAACATTGTTAAAGAATTATGAAATTCAAACATTAGTTAGAAAATATTGTGATAATATGTTATGATTTCAAGGTTACAAATAAGAATATTTTCCTTGATTACAATAGTAGAGTTAAAAGTTATTTTCACAAGAACAAATTTCAATTTTGGAATATTATTTTCTTGGCACGATAGTCATTTTACAAGTATAAGTACTTGTGGGGTGTAAGGAGCAAGGGTCAAGATTCAAATCTCTAAGAGGAAGTTTCACACACATATACATTTAGATTAAGTTAGAGTAGGTTGAGGTGTTGATCTGGGTTTTTTGTCACTATGGTTGATTGAGTTTGGTTTGGGTTTTTTGGTTGGGTTGATCATGGTGATTTTTTGTTGGGTGCCAATAGTGTTGTTGTCAGCTATGGGTGATCTAGTGGGTTTTTGATTGGGTTAACCACAATAAGTTTTTGATTGGTTGTTGGTGGTGGTGGTGGTGGATCATGGTGGTTTTGGGTTTCGATGGTGCATGGGTGATGTGAACTAGTGGGTGATCATGATAGTTTCAATGGTTGCTATATGTTGTGGATGATTCTAGAGGTGTCATGAGTTATAGGAAAATGAATTTTATTGGGTTGTATGCTTGTATGTTAAAATAGAAGATGAGATGTAGGGTATATTGTTAAATGATGTGTTAAAATAAATAAAGTAGTATTTTGAGGTGCTAATTAGGTATCCATTTGAGAACTATTTATTTTGTTGAAACTGAAATTTTTTTGTTGAAATTATGTAAAAAAAAGAAGAAGCTAAAAGCTGACTTTCGGAGCAATATGACCCACTTAATAATGCAATGGGACCCACTTTAGTAGAAAAATAAACTAAAAAGTAAAATAAACCATTTTTTTTTCTTAAATCCTAAACGCAATCTAAATATTAAAATTTTGAGCATCTCGAACGTGAATACTCTTATCCCCAAAAGATTTGAAAAACATGCAAAAGTAAAATCACACATGCAGCATGTATGAAGACAAATTAATCACCGTCCATATCAGAGTAGGCGATGGAGGAAAGATATGAATCCCGTTCCCGTTCTATAGTTAAGCCTTTTTTTTTTAATATATAACACGTTCTATAGTTAAGCTAGTGCAAAAGAGAGTGAGATTGAGAATTAAAAATTTTAATTTTCAATCTTAACCTTAGGTGAGAAAAGTTGAAAAATTAAAAATTAAAAATTAAAATTAAACTCCAATACTTTCAATCATTGAAAAATTATTGCATCTCCTGAATCTCAATCCCGGAAGGAAACCCGTGGCTGTGGATGATATATATCATGTTTGAAAAAGACAAAAGTCCATATATATCATTTATTTTTTTTTTTCCACATAACTGTCTTTCTCATATCCATGACCAATTCCCTGGCCAACCAAATTTCGGTGGGTTTGTAAGGTTTTTATTTTTATTTTTATTTTATATATAAATAATAATAATAATTTTTTTTTTGTTTTAGAATAAAATTGTGCGTTGCTTAACTCTTTTTTTTTTTTTTTTTAAATCTGATGTGACAGAAAATTATTAGAGGTTTTCTAAACTTCCTTATAGAACCTTTTTTTAAAAAAAAAAGAAAAGAAACAAACACACTCTGACACACATGATAAATCTATATAGAATACAACTAAAGTAATCAAATAACAATAATCAATCAGAGCAATATATCGGATATCGACTATACTGTTTTTGCCTACTCCTTCCAGTGGCGGCTCCAGGAATTTTTTTCAGGGTGTTCCTTAAGAAGCATAAATTACACAATTTAATAAAAAGAGAAATTCATATATTGACAACAACAACAACAATAAAAAAAAAAACGCAAATACATAAAATTTACAATTGTCTTCTACGAGTTTTCGTATTTTGAAATCGTTGCATGATAGTCTATTATCAATGCTAGAAGCTATATCTCTTTCAATATACACAACCAAAAAATCATTCATCAACTAATCTCCCTTTCGATTGCGCAGTTAATTCTTTATATATTTCATTGCCGAAAAACTTCTTTCTACTGTTGCAGTAGCGATAGGAATAATCAAAACTAACTTCATAAGCAAATAAGCTAATGAACCGTAATGACGTTATAATTAATTTAATAATTTTTTTAAAGATAAATAAATACGTTAATTAGTAAAAGTAGAAAAATTGACTAAAATAGTCAAAATAAATATTGAGATTTATCTTTCAAGTGTATTTTTTATATCATAACTTTCATAAAAAAAAAAAAAGAAATACTAAATTATAAGCAAACATAAATTAAATATCAAGTTTCTTAATCAAGGAGTTGATAACATCATGGAAATTGTTTTAAGTTAGAGAAAAGATTAAATATATATATACACCCACATACTTATATAACATTTTTGTGCTAGTCTATATTTAAATTAATCTTAACTTATGCCCAACAGCCCAAGTCCATTTACTATGTATTAAATTTCATATATATATATATATATATATATATATATATATATATATATATATATATATATATATATCTTGTAAAATCCGGAAGAGTAGCAGACATGCCCATTACAAAATTAATTAAGTCCCCCTAAAAAAAATAATTAAATAATAAATACTAATACAAGCCCAATTAAATGGTTGATAGCTAATCATCTGGTACAAGTAAAAGAAGAAAGTTTTGACACTTTACACATTAACAGCCAAGCATTTAATGACTTGTGGAAGACCATGATAGAAAAAATAAAAAGCTCGTCTTCATCCTCAGCAAACGGGCAAAGAATAGCAGAGACTTTAGAAAGAGCAAAAATGCAGAAATGGCAAAAACGCAGAAAAAAGAGAGAGAGAGAGAGAGAGAGAGAGAGAGAGAGAGAAGAAAAAGAAGAAGAAGAAGAAATGGAGATGCAAGCTCATGGTCTGCCAGCATCTCACCATGGTTGAGAAGCTTCAACAATGGCTGTAAGGGTAAATTTTTTTTAATTTGAGAGTGTTCCTGATTTTGCTTGAGGGTGTTCCTAATATTTTTTTTAAGGGTAAACAAATAAAAAAATTTAAATTATTATATATATATATATATTTTTTTTTTCTTTTCAGGTCAGGGTGTTCCTGGGAACACCCTGGCCTGAACGTGGCGCCGCCATTGACTCCTTCTAATGTTGACGATTTTTGTTGAACACAGGCTACATAGCTGAATGCATGTATAGATGTCCAGTTTGAAAGAACAAATTTGATCCTATGTATGAAGTAAAAATATACAGAAATATTATATGGATAGAAAACAGAGCAAAGAATGTCCTGGCCTTCATCACTATGAATTGTCCCTGTTCCGGGTTGTGTTGCCATGCACATAAATAACAAGAACACTATAAAGCTAATGTAAGGAAGAACAAGCCTTGCCATTATTCCACGAGCTCTGCTTGCAAATTAAGTGCAGAAAGTCTGATATACCACATATATATATAGATAGATTGATAGATATACTTGTTAAATGTTAACGGTCCCCTACAATTCAAAGAGTTGGGCCCTTAACATTCAATAATTTTTGTTTTTGCTTTTGAATCTTCAATAGTTAGGAGTTAGGACTACGCCCCATTCCTAAGACATAAAAGAGATTTCTTCGTATTACAAAACCAACGAAAAGCTAACTTTTAATAAAAAATCCTTGTCACGAAATTTATTGTTAGCTTTTTAATTTTCCATCCATTTGTCAGGCCTTTTTCTAGGTTTGTCAGGTGCTTTTTAATTTAACTTTTAACTTGTTTGTTTAGATGTTCTCAAAAAAAAAAAAAAAGTTTCTTTATATAATACTAATTTATATATATTTGTACTTACAAAAAAAAATTATATACTAAACTAATTTATTTTGACCATGTAAATAAAAATTCTGAGGGAACTTATTCAAAAGGTTCTGTCAGAAGGCTGTTTATTTCTGAGAGGGACACAAATATTTTAGATAAAATCTGAGAAGGACTTTAGAGTAAAATCTTAGCATAAAATCTTTCTGAAAACAAACTTTTGAAAAGAGATATATATTTCTTTTTGAAAATAATATGTAAATTCTTAAGTGCTTCTGGGTAGAGTTTATAGTATCATCTACCTTTAGATTTGTAGTAATCTAATCATTGTCTGTTTTTTTTTTTTTTTTATGGGTCATCATTGTCTGTTATTGGCTAATTAGTACTCATGTCCTTAAATATTGAGATTCTTTTCAGCAAATGTATATCCTTAGGGATTTGAGGTAGGATGTTTTTTTTTGGTTAAAAGAATGATAATATTGACATTAGCTAGTCATAAAAGGTGAAATTTTAGCTAAAAGCCTTAAAGAGTACGAACCAATAGCATCCGAGGTAGAATGAATTTAAATAATACTTCTGTTTCCAAAATATTAGTACATATTCCATTGTTTGTTGTGGAAAAAGGATAAAGTAAAGCCAAAAAAGGAATCCCTGAAATAACTGTTGTGGAATAAAGATAAAGAAAAGCCAAAAAAGATTCCCTAAAATAACTTTAGAGGACTTCTTGTCTGTTAAGGAGAAAGGTGTTCTGAAACTGATTCCATTATTATATGTGTATGTCTTTGTCAATTTATTACTTATTTTAAGTCTATCACCATTATGCTGCATGTGCTCGGGTACATGTAGTATTGACAAAAGAAAACTAGCTCTATATATAAAAAGAGCCAATGAGTTAGTGCTACAGTATTATTGCTACAGTACATTGGTTTGTTCAATTTATTACTTATTATTGTGGCAATTTATTGTATTACTATTTTATTATTATTATATAAGCAAGTTCAACCGACGCAGTTCTTAAAAAAAAAAAGAAAAAAAAAAAAGAAGTTCAACGGACACAAGCATAACAAACCAAAGTATACCTTTAAAAAAAAAAATTGAACAAACCAATGTAATGTAGCAATAGTACTGTAGCACTAACTCATTGGCTTTTTTTATATATAGAGCTAGTTTTCTTTTGTCAACACTACACGTCCCAGAGCACATGCAGCATAATGGTAAATTTATTATGCCTGAAGCTTAGTTGGAAAATTTATTATGCCAGTCATGTCATCATGAATTCTAATGATAGACCATGTCCAAAAGTTGGGTCCCCCTGAGAAGTGCACTAAACTTATGGTACATCAATTTTAGCTAATCAATTTTCGTCATAAAAAAATAGTATCTTAGAAAAAAAATTTCTTTCCTTCAATGGCTTTAAATTTTGTATAGATTGTCCAAGATTCTATGCCGAGGCGAACATGTACTGCCAAAGTCTGCCGTCTTGATCAATAATGAAAATACCTGTGAATGAAAAAGTGTTATAAAAATACATATTATATTGTTTAAATATTTCTATTAAACACCTCTATATATATATATATACATTTATATCATAACCAGATATTAATATGTTCAAAGTCAAAGCTTTAATAGTATTAGGATCATCCAAAGCAAGAGCAAGATCAGGATAACAATCAAAGAAAACAAGACCATCATACAAAGAAGCAGTAATCATACCAAGAATGCTATCATTAATTTTTTTAAATCTAGCATCATGAGAACAGAAGTATTAATTCCTTTTCTAGTCAAAGGTTTAACAGTAACTTGAACAAGTCCAATACGTAAATATTTGAGTTTCTTAGTCATGAAATCATTAATATTTTTCTTGAAAAATAAACAACATTTTTCATGAGTTCTAGAGATAGAAAAAGTTTGTTCATTAGTTCTAACTCTGTACTCAGAGAAAATAGTATTTTTAGACCAACTAATTTCGTAAACAAATTTAGTAGAGACTTTAGGAATATTCCATTTTCGGAAATCAGGGTACTCACTTTCTTTTACAATGTGATCTTCTTCATTCACAATATCAGGAGGACAACCAGTCCTAGCGCTAACAGAGGAGTTGGATCTCCACATCCTATCCATAGCTACCTTAGTTATAACACTCAATTATCATGTTTTTCTCACAACTGTTGCATTTCGTAACACATACCACAACCAACCCTATTCCTCTCATGCCCTGACGCTCTCCTGGCTTCACGGGCCTTACTGTTCAGATCTGGGACTTCAATTTACGACTACGGTGGCGCCAACGACGGTAAGTTAATGGCCTATTGTGATGGGGTAATTCATGAGGGTGAATATCATAAAGGAAAATTTTTTGAAAATCATTTTTTAAAACTTCTAATATAGTAATAATATAATTTAGTTGTGCAAGACAACAGAATTTAGAGTGGTAATAATCAATCTTGGAAGTATTGAGATAGTGGAAAAACTTGGTTAGGACATTGGTGACAAGGTAACCTGGCCCACTGGAAGGAATTGGTCAAAAGTCTATGATGAATAAGAAAACTAGGAAATCCTATTTGAAGTGCAACATACTTAGGACAATTTGTTGCAGAATTATGTTCACCAAAGTTTTTAACATAGTCAACAATATATTCCTTTCTATGCCAAAAAGCATTGGGAATATTAGAGCAATCATCATTTCTCAAGATTTTCTTATCAATTTTGAATCTTAATAATTTATTAGAAAGTGGTTCAATAATTTTCTTGGTTCTCACTTTTTGCTTGAGGAAGTTGAGATGTTTAACTTTAGCATGAATAAGATTAAAAGCATCATCATTATGAGTTTCACACTTTGAACAGAATTTGAATTTTACTTTCTGTCCAAAAGGATCAGTAGTAATTCCATTATTTTCAACAAAGAAAGGATATAGAGTAGCAATAAAAGGCAGACCAAGAATCACTTTATCAGTTATATTTTTAACAAGCAAAAAAGGAATCTTCAAACAAACATCTTCATGGCAAATATGAGCATTTCTTAATTCATATTTAATCTTCATTTGAGTTCCATTAGCAGAGACCAATCATTCAGTAGATTTTTCAAAATATTTGGAAGGAATCAAGTTTTCCCGGATACAATTTACATCAACACCAGAATCAATCATAGCAATAGTATTAAAAGCATAATCATGTGAAACAACAATTTTGACTTTTGTAAACCATTTTTGGAGCATCATATGTTTAACAAGAGACAATTGATTATCAATTAAATTAATCAAGACATTGTCAGAAACATTACTAGAAGGAGGAGCTTGTTGAGTGGATTCATCTCCATCTTCTTGCTCATCATTATCAGATTGGTGTTTATCCATATTTTTATCAATTCTTAGAATTAACAATTCTTGTTTAAGATCAACATTATCATCTTTAACATTTTTTACCTCCTTTTTTAGTTGAATTATTTCTTGTTTAATAGTATAAATTTCATGTTGAAGATCTTTAACAGTTAATTCTTTGGTTTTGTCTTTATTAAATCTTTCCAAAGTTTCTTCAAAACTTATATTAGACTTAGGTTTTTTAACCTTTCATCTTTTATTAAGTTTTGCTTAAACTTGTCAAGATATTCTTTTTGTAATTGAGGATTATCAATTTTACTAATTATAGTTAACAACAAATTATCTTGTTCTTCACTTTTAGTTAACGTGTTAACAGATTTGATAGCATTACAACATGAATCTCTACAACCAAGTTTAATGTTGGGAGAATTAGAGGTATCACTACAAGAGTGATAAGCACAATCAGATGAGGAGGAGAAATCCTCTTCAAATGAATTAGTCAAAGCAGTATTTTCAAGTATTTGAAACAATTCATTTTGATCACCATCATTAATGTTTAACAGATTTAATTTATTTTTCAATTTACCAGGTTTTTGGTTACAGTCTTTACTGACCTTGTGATACTTCGTTGTTGTATCTATCTTACCGTTGTTGGCGCCACCGTAGTCATAAATTGAAGTCCCAAATCCGAACAGTAAGGCCCGTGAAACTAGGAGAGCGTGAGGGCATGAGAGGAATAGGGTTGGTTGCGGTATGTGTTACGAAATGCAACGGTTGTAAGAAAAACATGATAATTGAGTGTTATAACTAAGGTAGCTGTGGATAGGATGTGGAGCTCCAACTCCTCTGTTAGCTCTAGGACTGGTTGTCTTCCTGATATTGTGAATGAAAAAGATCACACTGTAGAAGAAAGTGAGTACCCTAATTTCCGAAAATTGAATATTCCTAAAGTCTCTACTAAATCTGTTTACAAAATTAGTTGGTCTGAAAATACTATTTTCTCTGAGTACAGAGTTAGAATTGTTGAACAAACTTTTTCTATCTCTAGAACTCATGAAAAATGTTGTTTATTTTTCAAGAAAAATATTAATGATTTCATGACTAAGAAACTCAAATATTTACATATTGGACTTGTTCAAGTTGTTGTTAAACCTTTGACTAGAAAAGGAATTAATGCTTCTATTCTCATGTGTTTACGTGATGCTAGATTTAAAAATTTTAATGATATCATTCTTGGTATGATTACTGCTTCTTTGTATGATGGTCCTGTTTTCTTTGATTGTTATCTTGATCTTGATCTTGCTCTTGCTTTGGATGATCCTAATATTATTAAAGCTTTGACTTTGAACATATTAACATCTGGTTATGATATGGATGGAGGCAGTAAGTCTTTTACTCTTATTTACTGCATTTATTACCGATTGCTTGATTCTCAGTTAACTCCTTGTGCTAGAGGACGAGATCTTGCTGGTAAGACTATGTTAATCCAATGTTCAACCCCTGATGCTAAGATCCAAGTCCCCAAAATGATTCCATGGCAAGACATTACTCTTCCCAAAGAATGGACTTTGGAACGTGAAACTCCACCTATTAAACCTGTTTTTGATGAACTTGATCTTACTAATATTCAACAATATGATGATGGTACTGTAAAAATATTTTTTGGTGAACATAAACCTTTAAGGATCAACGAAGGAAGACATTCCTTTGCTGGATCTGAAAGTTTTGTTAAACGAGATCACGATATTAATGAATTTTTGAAAAAGAATTTTGAAAAACCTGATTTAAGGCTAAAAGGAGTTGCGAGCAACAATTTCCAAGTTAGCAATGCTTATTATTCAATTAAAGCTGAATTTCCCTCTAATGCTAATGAAGAAGAAGATAATGCAAAATCTAATGCTCCTTCTGGATCTGATTTTCCACCTATTGAAACCCCTCCCTACCAAAATCAATTACGAGTTTTAAATCTTGTTGACAAAGATTTTCAAATTGATATGGTTGCTTTGTATAATGAGTTTATTTTTGCTAAAAACAGAAGTAAAAGAAAATATTACCAAAGTACTTTTGCTCAGTCTGAAAAAGACAAAGTTAAGAAGAAATGGAAAGAAAAAAATGAATTTGTTGGGAAAACATATTTTGTTTTTTGATTATCTTGAAAATTATTATGTTTCCAAAAATGATGTTCATACTAATCCTTTGAATGTGATACAAAAATCAAATTTTAAAAAGGAAGACAAAACCGTTGTTCGGTCTAGTCATCCACCTCTTGAAACTGTTTTAATCACTTGCCAAAATGATTAGGAAAAGGCTGAGATAAAAGCCACCCCTTTCAAAATTGCTGATGATAAAACCGTATTTTTGCCATTATTGAATAAAACAATTTTGCTAATAAATCCTTGCATATTATTGGTCAACAACTTGATCGTATTGAAGAAAAAATTGTTGAAAAAACTGTTGTTTCAAAACCTGAGAAACCTTTGATTGATTTACCCAGTCAAAGAGAAAAGATTATTTTCAAATCTTCTCAGAGTAAAACTATTGACAAGATTGATAAAATGCTTGCTAATTAACATGCCAAAACTGATTTGAAAGTCAAACCTGAAGAGACTTCTACTTCAAAAAATGCTACTTGTGCTATTTCAAGAAATGAGAAAGAAATTATTTCTGAAGAAAACACAGATTCTGACTCATTATCTTCTGTTTCTTATAAAAATGTTTTTGATGATGGTTTACCAGAAGTTAAAAGATTTGTTGGAAAACCCAATCCCATGTTTTTTACAAAAAACTGGTATTCCAAACCTACTCCTCTTGATATGCAGTTTGAAGAAAGACATTTTCAAACTCAATTTTCTGTTTCTGCCGAAAAGCTTTATGAATGGAATATTGATGGTTTGTCTAAACAAGAAATTATTAACAAAATGGCTCACATATCTATGGTTGGTATTGCTTACATAAACAATCATGATAATCTTGATCACCCTGATATTGTTGATTTGATTGCTACTGGTTTTACTGGCTCTCTTCGAGGTTGGTGGGATTCACATCTCACTGAGGAATCCAGAGAATCTATTAAACATGCTGTTAAAAGAGATAATGATGGTATGCCCATTTTTTATGAAAATATTAACCAAGGTATTCCTGATGGTGTTAACACTTTGGTTTACACTATCCTTAAACATTTTGTTGGTACTCCATCTAATATTTCATCCTGAATTTCTGATTATTTGAATAATTTGAGATGTCCTACTATGTCTGATTACAGATGGTACCAAGATGTGTTTATTTCCAGAGTGATGCTCCGGAAAGATTCCACAAAGCCTTATTGGAAAGAGAGGTTTATTGATGGTCTGCCTCCTTTCTTTGCTCATAAGGTAAAAAATTAATTAATTGGTAAAAATGATTCTATTGACTATGATAATTTAACTTATGGTGATATTTTCAGTACTATTAAAAAACTTGGAATCAACATGTGTAATGATGAAAAACTGTTAAAACAACAATTAAAAAATAAGAAAAAAGCTAAATATGAAATGGGTAATTTCTGTGAACAATATGGTTTACCTCCTATTGCCCCTTCTAGACAAAAAAAAAAAAGTAAACATGATAAAGTTTACAAAAGTTATTCCCATAAAAAACATAAAAGATACAGAACCAATTTTGTTAAACCCAATGATTTTTTTGCTAAAAAGAAATCTGCTTTTAAGAAACATGATAAACAGAGTTCAGGTAAAGGTAAATGCTTTAACTGTGGCAAATTTGGCCATTTCAGTAAAGACTGTAACCAAAAACCTGGTAAATTGAAAAATAAATTGAATCTGTTAAACATTAATGATGATGATCAAAATGAATTGTTTCAAATACTTGAAAATACTACTTTGGCTGATTCATTTGAAGAGGATTTCTCCTCCTCATATGATTCTGCTTATCACTCTTGTAGTGATACCTCTAATTCTCCCAACATTAAACTTGGTTGTAGAGATTCATGTTGTAATGCTATCAAATTTGTTAACACGTTAACTAAAAGTGAAGAACAAGATAATTTGTTGTTAACTATAATTAGTAAAATTGATAATCCTCAATTACAAAAAGAATATCTTGACAAGTTTAAGCAAAACTTAATAAAAGATGAAAAGGTTAAAAAACCTAAGTCTAATATAAGTTTTGAAGAAACTTTGGAAAGATTTAATAAAGATAAAACCAAAGAATTAACTGTTAAAGATCTTCAACATGAAATTAATACTATTAAACAAGAAATAATTCAACTGAAAAAAGAGGTAAAAAATAGTAAAGATGGTAATGTTGATCTTAAACAAGAATTGTTAATTCTATGAATTGTATATATATATATATACACACACACACATATATATAGTTTTTTTTTGTGTTTATATATTATTATCTCACTGCCTTTCACTTTTTTTTACAAGATAGAATTCTACTTTAGCATAATCTAAGTGTATATGTGTGTGAAGCTCCCTCCTGGAGACTTGAACCCCGGACCTTGCCCCCACACCCCGCAAGCACTTATACTTGCCCTATCCGTCTTCACATCCCCTTTTCTTCTTTTTCTTCCTAATCCTATTTTGTTTTCACAGTTCAGCCAAACCAACCTTTTTGGCTTAACAAAAAGCAACACTTGACCAAACGAAGAGCACTATAGTAAAAGCTATTGGCCCTTTTTATATAGTAGAAGAAATTGTGAGTGATATGATGTAATCTCTCTCTCTCTCTCAAATATATATATTTGGACATTTCCACAAACATCATTTGGAAGAGGAGTTTGAGTTATATTGTTTGGGTATTTTTGATATTCGTGTGGGTGAAAAAGTGTGTGCAAATATGCGTTAGAACTTACCTTTCAAACAGGGCCCTAATGATGAAACATCCAAACTACAACGTCATGCACAAATCACCATAAAATCAAAATCCATGTTAGAAATTCTTAAATCGCACAAACTGGGCAATCATAATGACTACTGGCTAAGAGAAAATGTTTCCAACCAAAATTTTCAAAATCATGACACCTCATGATCAACGTACATGAACAAAGACACATAATTCACTAACCTCAAACTTTAGCAATTAACCTAATTTATGCATATTTTATTGAATTTAAAATTTTCCGCTCAAGACAAACAACCGAGTATAACAATTATGTTATTTTTGGAACTATATATAGTAAGAATACCTTAAAAATTTCCATGATAATTTCAAGATTGATTACACAAAAACTGCTTAAAATTTCTAACATTTTAGTTTTTGCAACTATATGTTGTTATAGGTTGACAGGACCTTGAGCCTAGGGGTATAGCTCATTGATTTTAAGCTTTAACCAATTCTAAATATGTGATTGATTAATTTATTTCCAATAATTTATTAGCTTTTCTAATCATTCTATTTTTTGTAGTAACTTTCAACTAGTGCTTTTCTTGTCATAAATTAGAATGCTACGCGTTTTGTTTTTGGTTTGTGTTTTGCTTTTGTGATGGAATAGTATGCTACGCGTTTATTCGTATGGAAATTGACTGCAAATTGCATTTCAATTATTTATACGATTGTCGGCAAACATTGACTTGAGCAAACCAGCAAGTCATTTGGACCCCGCAAATTTTTTTTTTTTTTCTTTTATGAATAAAAGACTTTATAAACAAACACCAGAGAATTACAAAGGGCCAGAGTCCTTTACAAGAATATAAACCAAACAAGGACAACAGCCAATACCAAAAGACCCCACAAAATTACAACTATGAGCTGCAGCATTTGCAGACCTGGAGACCCAGTTAAATCCTTGCCATCGTCTACTCCGCTGAGTAGGTATTCACGAGCTCTGCTTTCGAATCACAGAAATTTAAAGTATGATATAATATTATCACATAATGCTTCAAGAAAAAATATCATCAGCGTAATACATATCAGATCAAGTGGTCCTTGCTCAGACTAATACATATCAGTATGATATAATATTATTTATGGTTTTAAAAACCGGTACGGTGAAAGAACCGAAAAAAGAGCTAATTACCAGTTTTATAGTCGGATCAGGGTCCGACTAATGGTCAAACCGGTGACGTCATAAATAATTTAATTATTATTCATTTAAATTATATAAATAATTAAAAAAAATTTAATATACTAAAACTAACAAATAAATAGTAATAAATATGTTTCCTTTAAAAATAAAATACAAGTATATAAGTATATAACATCCTTTTAAAGAATTTAACATAATAGCATTACAAAGCAATCATCCTTAACATAATAAACTTTCAACAAAACCAAATAAATAAGTTCATCAGTCATTACATTTACATCCAAATGGCAAATAAGAAATAACAAATAAATTGTGAGCGGTGTCATTGTGAACCCATCATTTTTACTTTATCTTTCACAATTAGCATTATGATAAAAATATGTGAACAAATTGTACCAAAAATTGTAGTCCTCTAAATCTTTAACATTTTCCCATTTGTTCACAAGAATCCAAAAAAGCAACCCCAAAGCTAAAATAAGCAATAATTGCTTACTTATTATCATCAAAAGCCGAAACTTTGTTGCCCAAAAAAAAAGAGAAAAAAGAATCAAAAGCTGAGAGAGAGAGAGAGAGAGAGAGAGAGAGAGAGAGAGAGAGAGAGAGAGAGAGAGAGAGAGAGAGAGAGAGAGAGAGATAAAATCGAAGAGCAAAGGTGGAGATGTGGAGGTCAAGATCCTCAAGCGCGACGAGGCGTTGACTCAGCCGAAGACGAAGACGAAGACCGACTTTAGGTTAACCCTCGTCGGTGCTAATAATCGGAAGCCGAAATTGAAGAGCAAAGGTGGAGATGTGGAGGTTTCAGATCTGGGTTTAGGATCCATGGACCGGTTGGGTCCAGATTCGGAAACCGTCTAAAAGCAGATTTGGGTTGTGGAATTCAACGCCATCGACGGAATCTATGCCGGCTCGGCCTTCGTTACTTCGCCGCCTAAGAATTCTTGATAAAATTGTTCCTGATGAGTACGATGAGAGAACGTACTGTTTACGCCTCGGAAGCGTCAACGGTGTACGGGTTGTCGGGGTTTGGGTTGTTACTGATAAGTCTATGATGTCTCTGCTTCGATAAAGGCCTTGTCACTGGCCACTCCACCACTTGTGAGACGGTGAGACTTGAGAGGCGTGAAAGAACACTGAGAGTGAGAAGTGAGAAGAATTGAGATCAGATGAGAGTGTGAGAAGAACTGAGATCAGATTAGATGTGTGGGAAAGGACAAATCGGTAAGTAACCAGTTCGACCGCGCTGGTTTTCGATTCTCAGGTTGAATCGGCCAGTTTGTACTATTTACCAGTTTTTAAGTCATTTATGGTTTTATGACATAACTAGACCGGATTTAAGGCCGGTTCTCGATTGAATTGGTTGGATCGGCCGGTCCGGTCCGATTTTAAAACTATGATATTATTACATAATGGTCCCAATGAATTTTATGAAGGGGCCCTTGCTTAGCTTTACTTTATTGACTAGTATATATCAGACTAATACATAGTACGAATGTATGTAAAACTTTTTTTTTTTTTTTGAAAACAATGCATGTAAAGCTTTTAGGATAAATTTATCGTTTTTTGCTACTTTTAAAATTACTAGTTAGGATGGTGCTTGACGTGGAAAAAGCGTAGTGATTAAGATTAATTCTAGATTTTATTTATATCACAAAACAAAGATATAAATTATTTTATTTTTAAAGTACACAGAGATTTACGTTAATAAAAAAAGATATTCATTTTAAGAATTTTGATAATTATGTCATAAAAAGTTAATCTCATTGTGTAAGAATTTTGATCAATCACAAAATTAGAGTAGCTATTTAACATATAAATATCTATTTTACTATAATACTCCCTCCGTCCCATTTTGTTTGTCCTTTATTCCATTTTGGGATGTCTCAAAATATTGTCATATTTTTAACAATAAAAGTTATTAGTTTACTAATGTTCTTATTATACCCCTACTTTATTTTCAAAACTATTTGAAAAGAAAACTAACTAATATATTTTTTTAAAATCAATTTAATTGGGGCACCTTTTTAGTTGCCTTATTAAGAATAACTCTTTAAAAAAAAAACTAATAAATTTATTTAAGGGTAGTTTTGTAAACTTATAGATTTTTATAAGACAGATAAGACAATAAATGATATTCCTTAAAAAGTTTGACTTTTCAAACAGGACAAACAAAATGTAATGGAGGGAGTAGCTTTTTTAGTATCTACTTGCAAAAGGCAATATATCCACTCATTAAAAATTTCTAAGAATGATAACGAATATCATCATCTTCGAACAATAAACAACTGAGAGCCCGTTTGGTAAGAGATTTCTAGTATAGTTATTTAAGTGTTGTGGAAATATGTGTGAGTTAAAAAGTATTGTGAAAATACGTGTTGTGGTATTTAAACATTGAAAACTGTTATTTAAATAATGGTACCAAACATCCCCTAAGTTTTGCTAAGAATTTTTTTTTTTTAAAAGATAACAAAAGGTATGTGTCATCGAATTTTTTCATTAGATAAATTATAATTTTCGAATTTTAAACCTAGAAAATCAACATTCTTCATATAACAAATAAAACAATCTATATCATCATTCCAACTTTCCAAGAATTTCTACCATCTAAAACTCAAAAATACATGAAGAAAATTTTTGGGATATTAAAATTTAACGGGAGTAATTTAGACATTACACAATAAAATACATTAAGAATCATAAGCTTTCATTAGGGTTTAACTGAGAGAATAGTAATATTACAATTTGCTATTAAGGGAAAAATTGTTTGATTTTAAAGTTTAAGGAGGAATTGTAAACTACCCCAAACATAAAGGATGAATAATGTTTCTTTTCCTAAGTTTTTGTTTTGTTTTTGTGTGTAATACTATATGTTTTTACTTAAGATGGTGTGCAAAGAAAATAAAATACAAAAAGTCAACCTAAGAAAATTGTATGTGAAATAGTAAATTTCGGCTCAATAAAGTTGATTAAACCAACAAAATATTTCTAAAAACACAGCAGAATGACACAACATTTTCATAATACCTTTATAATTTTGTTATATTTTATTTTGACTTGTAATGAATTGACAGCTTAGCAGTTTTGAAAATATTGTGAAGATAACAAGATGTCTTAACATTTTTACACAAAAAATGTTATTTCCATGACATTTTTACAACAAATTATAAGTATATAATAGGTTTCTACAGGTTGCTATTGGTAGGCAAAAAAGTAGTTTCATTGGTAAATTTAAATTAGAACCAATAACAATTTACCATCTATGATTTGCTATGAAAGTGTTGTGAAATATAATGTGGATGCAACACTTCTTTTTTTACAGTAACTTTATTTTTAGTTATGGTTGGTTCCAGTATAATATTTTATTATTTTATTTTGACCTATAATAAATTAACACCTCAACAATTGTGAAAATATTATGCTAGTTTGCTGTGTTAATATTTTATTATAGTGTAAAATAGTGCAAATTGGACAAATTAAAAATAATATAGAAAATCTACTGCAGCTTTACGCATTCACCAAAAAAAAAAAAAAAAGGGTGAGTGAAGTAGTGAAAATTGTACCAACAAAAACTACTGTAGCAAAATTGCTGTAACTTTTCTCATTTACTCTTTTTATATATAGAAACATACACTGTGCTTCCAATGTAATTTTATATTGTAAATACATTGTACTTACAACTTTTATTTTGTATGAATAAAAGACTTTATAAACAAACACCAGAGAATTAAAAGGGCCAGAGTTCTATACAAGAATATAAACCAAACAAGGACAACACAGCCAATACCAAAAGACCCCAAAAATTAAAGCTATGAGCTGCAGCATTTGCAGACCTGGAAACCCAGTTAAAAGATATACACCATTATTATATATCTTGAAAAATTGTTCTAATTGACTTCCACTACCACTAATTCATCAATTGTCATGCTTCTTGCCCACCTTTGAGCTTCAGCCTCCGCTTGAAGAGAGAGGGTGGTTTCCACTGTTTTTTTATTGCTGAATCTGCTGATATACCCTCGGATTTTAATATGTCTTTGGGCCTAGGCCCAAGCCAAAAAATTGGCCGAAAGGCCCAAAAAAGGAGAGCATAGTATGAGTTAATGCCCGTTGTGGTCCAAGCCCTTTTGCATAAGGGGATGACTTAAAAAAAAAAAAAAACTTACTACTGCCCATCATCATTGTATAAAAGAGTTGGGAAAAGCTAAAGAAGTCAGGGGATCTTCATTTAAACGCAAGCAAAAAAAAAAAAGATGAAGAGAGAAAGAAGAAAAATAAAATATAGGTCTTCAGCGAAACCACGTGTGGGTCTAATGTAATTACCCCTATAAGTAATTAAGAAAAGCTCCGGTTGTGACTTGACTAGTCATTTTGAAGTAAAACATAATATGGCTTGGGAGCCCACCAACCATTAAGCACGGAAAATGAATAGAATGAAATTAAGTAATATTATTTGAATATGTTAAAATAAAGTAATGGAAGGTAACTTTGTTTGGGTGTAATATAGAGGGAAAGAATACAATCATTTTATGAAAATATTACTATTTATAATGTATATATACTATAAAACCGAAACCTCTTACTAATATTTGACTTTTTTAAAACTCTCATATTTTTACACATCAGCATTATTAAAAACAATTAGGCTAAAATGCAAAACTGGCCCTTTAAGTTTCTTTAGATTTCATTTCAGTCCTTTGACTTTATTTTTGTTCATTTTAGTTCTCTAACTTTCAAGTTTATTCAATAAAGGATTTTCTATCAACTTTTGCTATATGTTGTGGTTAATTTTTCAATTTTTTAAATTTTTCTTCAAATTTTTTAAATTAAAAAAAAAATCAATTAATGATTGAAAAAAATTTTCCAATTTTTTTTTCAAAAATTTTAACAAAAGTTGATGAAAAAACCTTAATTGAATAAATTTGAAATTTAGAGAACTGAAATGAACAAAAGCAAAGTTAGAGGACATAAATAAAATATGAAGAAACTTAGATGGTCAGTTTTATATTTTAACCAAAAAATAATAATAAATCTCTTTTTTCTCCACAAAATACAAATTACAAAAATCGATACTTCTTAAAAAAAAAACACAATAAAGTTTTTTAAAAAATATCTCTTCTCATCTTTCATGCTAACATATCCTTTCCCCAAACCTAATGCTTTGTTTAGATGGAAGGGGAGTAGAGGGGAGTAGAGTAGAAGGAGGTAGAGTAAGTTAAATTATCTTATTTGGATGTTTTCTAAGGGAGGAGGGGAAGAGATTTGGAGGGGTTATAACTACTTCTAACCTCTCATTGGGGAAAATGGGTTTTTGCCCATTTTGTGTAAAAAAATCAGCGTGTTGCCCCCTTTCCCAAACTAATTAGGGAAATGCCCCTCTTTTGAAACTCGATTTTCTCAAAATTGAGTTTCAATGTAAAACTCGATTTGTAGAAAATCGAGTATGGGGCAATCAAACTTATAAAAAAAAATTGCATGGAACTCGAGTTCATGGAGCTCGAGTTCCTTGTAAAAACGCTGCTATAGGCCTCCCTGAATACAGCTATATGATCAAACTTAAAAATTAAAAAAAAAAAAAAAAAAACTTTTATGGAACTCAAGTTCAAGGAGCTCGAGTTCCATGCAAAAACGCCGCTATAGGTGTTTAAAACGCCGCTATAGGTGTTTAAAACGCCGCTATAGGGCTCCCTGAACACAGTTATAAGTATGGGGCGACAAACTTAAAAAAAAACTTGCATGGACAAACTTGAATTCCATTAAAAACGCCACTATAGGGCTCACTGAAAGCTATAGGTATGGAGCGATCAAACTTTAAAAAAAAAAAAAAACTTGCATGGATGAAATAAAACGCCACTATAGTGGTGTTTTAAAACCCTCTAGCGGCGTTTTAAAGCCCTCTAACGGCATTTTTGCATGGAACTCAAGCTCCATGAACTTGAGTTCCATGCATTTTTTTTTAAAGTTTGATCGCTCCATACTTGATTTTCTACAAATTGAGTTTTACATTGAAACTCATTTTTGAGAAAATCGAATTTCAAAAGAGGGGCATTTCCCTAATTAGTTTGGGAAAGGAGGCAAAATGCTAGATTTTTTGTGTGAAATGGGCATTTGCCCATTTTGGCCCCTCTCATTTTTAATTCCCCCAAATTGAAGAGATTTGGAGGGAGAGTAGAGCATAGAATTGTTTGACAGAATGAATTACCAAATTTGTCCTTACCATGTTAACTAAATTACAAACTATGTTTCCCTTTACTCTCCCCTTCCTTACTTAATTTTAAAACATCCAAACAAAGTGGAGGATAACCATTCCCTTTTACTCTCCTCCCCACTACTCTTCTCTCCTTTACTCCCTTCTACTCTCCTCTCCCTCCAAACTTCCAAACATAACATAAAACTTGAATTAATTTTTTTTCCCGTTTAACCTTATATTTCTAAGAATTTCGTTAGCTGTCACTTTTCAAAAGAAACTGGGAAGCTAGCATCTCAAGTTTTAAAAACTCAAGTCCAATGGTGGCATTCGAGTCTTTAATCCTTGAGATACTGAACTGCCAAACAACTGACGTGGACAACTTTCCATGTGGAGCCACGTAGAAGTCGAGTTTATAATACTCGATTCTTTGAAACGCGAGTTACAAAAACTCGATTTTTAAATGAGCAAAATCTTATAATTTCAAACATGCTTTCAAAAACACATACACTCTTATTTAAACGAGCAAAATCACTCACACTCTCACTCAAACACTCTCCTCCTTCACACCCAAACACTCAAACCCCAAACCTTCACTCTATTAGAGACGAGCTCCTCTCATCGATGGCAGAAAACCCTCACTCATCGATGACCTCTCACTCAAACACTCTGCTCCTTTAGACACCCAAACACTGAAACGACAAACCCTCAGTCTACCGGAGACGAGCTCCTCTCATCGGCAGGCAGAAAATCCTCACTCGTTCTATATTTTTAATTTGTTGCTTATGTTTACTCTTTAAAAAGTGAAGATTTAATTAATAATACTGATGCAAGTTTTGAGTTTTAGGGTTATTATCAGTGAAAGAAAAAAAAAAGAAAAAGAATTTTAGGGCATTGTTTGAGTGTTCTAGGGCTTGGGATTCTACGCATTGATTTCAAGGTGTTTTTTTTTTTAAATGGATATGATCAAATAAGAAGATATGGGATTGGGGAATCCTATATCATATCAAATTTATGTAATATAATCTATTAATTTATAGAAGATATGGGATTAGGGATCTTTTCTGATTTTCTTTCCTTTTGTTTTAGGACGCACCAAACAGTTAATTATAATATGTATTAATATTATTAGGTTGCAATTGATTTGGCTATGTAATATAATTAATAGAATAAGAAGATATAAGATTAGGGGAATCCCATATCATATCTGTGTAACCTATGATCTATTAATTAATATAGAAGAAAAGGACGTGGAATTAGTAATCAAATTGTTAAGTATAGCATTTGAATTCATGCTTTGATAGATTGGTACTTTTAATATGGAGAGAGATTGGATTTTTGCTTTAATTGATTTCAAGTTGTCATATAGAAATCAACATGTTACAATGTTTTTATATGAACTCACACTTACACTTCATGCAGTATGGATCCTCGGATAGGTTTGGAACTAGAGATCGTGTACCTTGGTCCCATTGATGACACTGTGTTGACGCAACAACCAAGACATCAATCAACTGATATTTGGAATGGCGATGTGAAATATCTAGTTCTAACAACTGCTTTAATTTATATGTTCTCTTTGACTTTTAGTAAGTTCTTTCAAAGTTTTATATTTTATTGATCTATGTAGTGGTTTATGTAAGGTCTATTAACCTTGTTTATCGATTTTGCAAGTCCCAGGGGCACTTGATTGCCGTGTACGCTTGAATGAGATGGAAAAAAAAAAAAAAGACCTGATGCTGGACTATTGGGTGATTAATATTATCAAGTTGGTGGGTTTAGAAGGATTGTGTAGGGCCTCGTCTAGAAAGATAGATCATGGTCTAATATCGGCCTTGGTTGAGCGATGGTAGCCGGAGAGCCATACATTCCATCTTCCACATGGTGAGATGTCAATCACCTTACAAGATGTGGAGGTTATTTTGGGACTTCCTATAGATGGTGAGGTCTTGGTTGGGCCGACTAGTGGGGGGTGCTGGAGTAATATGTGTAAGAGTTGCTTGGTTTTGAAGTTCTAGATAATTCAAAAACTTTGGTGGGGCAAAGAATTCTTATCAGATAGCTTCTTGAGCACATTGCAAACCCATTGCTAGCGAATGCAACAGAAAATCAGGTACATCAATATGCCCTGAGCTATATTTTAGCTCTACTAAGGGATACGATTTTCATGGACAAGTTAGGAGATAGGGTGCATATGATGTTCTTGGAGTTCCTGTGGAACCTTCGTGATCCTCCATAGTATAGTTGGGGTAGTGGTTGCCTGGTGTGGTTGTACCAAGAGTTATGTCAGGCAAGCCATAAAGGTGCAAGGCAGATTGGTGGGGTGATGATCTTGGTTCAATATTGGGCATGGGCAAGGTTTCCATACTTGTGCCCGAAGATAATGCCCCCGCCTAGATTTAATTATGGCCTAGCACCAAAAGCTCCACTTGCATTAAGTAAGTATCTATATGATATTCACTATGTTAGTACTCATCACAATATATATATATATATATATATATATATATATATATATATATATATATATATATATTCACTGTGTTAGTGTGCACAACTCTCTTAGTGTGGTATTATCTTATTCCCTCTTAACTGTAGGTGGGCGTGGGTGCCAAGCTCAAAGTATAGGCCATCTGGCATGTCGTTGGTCTGTTATCACGAGAAATTAGTTAGAATTCAGTTGGACCAGGTAATAAAATAGCTCCAATCTTTTTTGTAATGTCGATCTTACATAGGGTTCTATCATTTTAAATTTTGTTTTGTTTTGATTTTTTCTTGTAGAAGCAACCGTAACAATGAAATTCTATAAGCAATACATATATTTGAAAGAAATAATGCTAAAGATGTATTGTAAATAATAATTTTTATTGGTAACTTATATTTTACCAATTCATTAATACCTCTATGAAGCAGACACTTAATTGCTCTATTTTTTTCATGTAATAATATAGATCCATTACATCAATATGAAAGGTGCCTAATGTTTTTGCATAATTTTTTTTTATCTATTGAAGGTTATGTGGCAGCCATATGAAGTAGAATTAAGCCACCTTCTTGCCTTTTGTGTCGCAGGGAGGGATTTGTGGAGGGCAGTCGTGCCACTTGTATGTTTCTGCATAGTAGAGACACACCACCCAGATCGTGTCTTGCTCCAGTTTGGGTTGGCATAGGATGAGCCCACTCGTGTTGACACTAGTACAAGATTGCATGCAATAGACTTGTGCAGGAAGGTGAAAAAAATTGGAGGGAGGTACAGGCAGAGTATATCCATCGATGGGATACTCGACAACAACGAGTCCATCATGCACCTTGTAAGATTGGTGATATAACTTGTGATCATCCATATCTCCATTGGTACCGTAGCACCACTTAAAAGTGTGTCGACTGCAACAACGCTAAATTAGATATAATGGTAATGTGTTCTACTTAGCTTTTATTTTTCCAACTTTTTTTTATTAAGAAATCGGTTTCAACTAAATTTCATTACAAAATTATTGTAAGTTTAAACTAAATTGGACAAAAATTGAGCATAAATTAGGCAGAGGAAGTATCATGCATCGACTTTCTTTATTATCTACGACTGTTTGTTGGGTTCTTAGCCAGAAAAGAAAAAAAAAGGACTATTTGTTGGTCTATAAAACTTTCTTGAGTATTACTTTTGATGATGCTGAGAATCGTCAATAATTCACACAGTCTTCACATGCTCGAGACAACACCTGCGTAATCAAAGAAAAAGAAGACCTTATAGAGAGTACTGGTGTGGTACCGGCCAAATACCATTCGAAGGTTAAGTTAGAGAGCTTTTACAACCCTAGAGTGCTAGAGCTGGGGTAAATTACGCGTACCTTAGTTTGTGAGGGTTTTGGGGTTTTTATAGTAGCGTAGAGCTAACATTCGTTTTTTGGCGGAGAAAGACTTTCTTTGTAGGGAAGATTCTCATTAATACGCGTATCTTGTAGGATCCTTTCCTTGTAAGGTTCCTCTTGATGAGGGTTAACCATGGGGCACAAGATGTTTCCTTGTATAGACGTTCGTGGAGGTCAAGCAAGGCCACGCTGGACTTGTCATGCTTTTTATCCCGTCGGCCTCTCTCTTCCCGTCGGCCTCTTGTCCCGTTCGAGGACTCTCGTCGTCTCATGCAGATGCCGTCGATTATCGATGTCGTCAGTGTTAGGATGTGTGCCCTTAAATCCTATTGTATGATGCTATGTATGACATTATGTATGAGTTAATGTTGTGTTTAATAAAGTTGTTTTATTATTATCTAAAATAATGGTAACATGAATATTGAGACATTATCATATAGTACATGAGATGCATAGTATGTGATTTATGTGATTTAGTCACAGAAGATATAAGTCACAAGTTTTTTGTAAACTCAGAATTTATAGTTCGTAGTCAGTGATGAAATTGGGCATTTCATCTGCGAAGACTATAACATATCAACTAAGATGATTTGTCTTGATCATGGAAGTGGAGACTTTTAGTTGATATATTGATATGTTTTAAGAGTTAAGACATATTAAACTGGACTGCTGTAAGATTTATTATTCTCTTAACGATTATCAAATGAATAATAAATCTCACGACTTCCATTTGCATGAACTCTTAATCCTAAGAGAATAATGGATCTAATTATGAGGTGTAGGTTGCTTTGATATCAGGAGTGAGATCTAAAGTAACGATCAAAATCTCAGTATGTTGGGTAGCCACATTTAGTGTTAATGAAACATATTCTCAAGATGAAATTCATAATCTCTTAACGAAGATATAAAATATTCCCTTGAGATAAGTTTAATGGGTTTAGTTATTCAAAGTGTTAGGCCTAACCACTTTAGTAAAGAGTTACCAAAGTATATATTTATGAAATTGGATTTCATAAAAATATGATGAATAACTTAAAGGATTAAATCGGGGGTACTCAAGGATTAAGACGTAGTAATTTTCAAAGTGGCAGTCTATATTCATGACTTTATATTACTACGAATATTTTATGAAGGGGTTGCATGTATAATAAAGTCTTATGATATAATTTATTAATAAGGCCTAGAGTGCAATTATATTTATATAGTGGTATTAAATATAATTAATGGTAACTTTGGACTTGTCAAGAGTTGACAGAAAAGCCCAAGGCCCATTGGAGCTAGTGTCTTATTGGTCCCATTTTGGTCTCATTCCAAACTACACACTGAAGCCCAATTGGAAAGGCCAAATAGGCCAGCCCAATTAGATAATCAGTTAGTTATAAAGGGAGAAACATACATAATTTTTTTTATATTTAAGTGTTAATGAGAAAAAGAGAGACATCATTGTGAAATGGTGTGTATGTGTGAGTGAAGCCACTCGATTATTCTCCCTTGAAAACTGATTGAGAGACCACACTTCTTGGGCATAAAGTGGAATTGGAGTGAAAATTAAAAGTGTTTCCAAGTGCTTCTAATCTTTGTTTTGAATTTCTCCACACCAAGATACGCTATCTTGTTCTTAAATTTTGAAATTTGCATAGTGCATGTTATCAATTATGAATGAAATAGATCCTTGTTTGTTGCTTCCGTTGTGTGTTTTGTATGAGATACAAAACCAGATTTTCCAACAATTAGCCTATGGCACCGTCACTTTCATACTTCTTCTCATGTATGTGAAGCTGACGGGCTTAATGGAGTCGTCGGCTTCTTTATAAGTAATGAGTTTACTTCTTCCTTTAAAACACCCTTGTCAGCTGCCCCCTACTCCATGGCTCCGTCAGTTCTAGTTGACAGGTCATGAAGTGTAGCTCTTATTTTTATTATTTATCCATTGGAAAAAGGTGTTCATTAATGGCTCTTTGAGTAGCTTTTTATCAAATGCTAGGACACGTGGCATAGGCTGGTTGGCCTCATTTCTGAACAAAAACGTCGCTTCATTTTCTGCGTCCTTTTGTCCTATAAATATCCCATCACCCACTCTCATTTTTCCTTATTTCATTTATGCAAATCTTAAGAGAGAGAGCCATCATTTTGTCATCTTTATTGCTGTCGGCTTGCAGATCCCGTCACCTTTACAAATTTGTCAACTAGTATTGTAAGTCCTCTTTTCCTTTCATTTCTTCTTTACTTCTGTTTTTCTAGTCAGTCGCCACTTCTATGGAGAGACCTATCAAATAGGTTCTTAGAATACTCCGTCGCTTGTAGATGAAAAGATGTCAGGTGATAGAGAAGTGATGAGTGAACAGTCGTCGTCAGTTCGTTAGGGTGCAGGCTATGATGAAATCTACCCATCAGGACATAGGCCCGATGAGGACTTATCCTGGTCGTTAGAGAGGGAATCCTCTGCCTATTCTCCTGATGAAGAAGAGGAAGATTATGATGGAGGAGAAGGAGAGGGAGGAAAGGATGAGGACGAGTATGAGTACGATGAGGGAGAAGGGGACAGTGAAGAAGGGGAGAATAAAGAGGAGTACAAAGGAGAAGATGACGGGTATGAAGGTGAGGGTGACGAGAAAGCTCCTGAGGGAGGAGGTTCAAGAAGCCCAGGGGATGGTCATACCCGTCCCTTCATTCTTCCTACGATATGGACCATCAATGGTTTCAAGCCAATGATGACGACTAACAGCTACAAAAACCTACGGGATCGTTACCAAATCTGATAATATCACAATCTGTTTGCTCAGGATGTTTGAAAAGTGCTACTCCGGGAAGACCATGGACGTTGGCATGTATAACACCATGTTCGTGGCAGGATTGAGATTGCCACTGATAGAACTACACCGTCAGTTGGCCAATTTCTTAGGATTATCCGTTAGCCAAATTGTTCCCAATGCTTAGAGGATATTCATAGGCGTTGAAATCCTTTGGGGTCGTCTTAGTGGTGGGAATCGTCAGCTCACTCTTGACGAGTTCTTTTGGTGTTACAGACCCTAACATATCTCCTTGTCTAAAGGGATATACCACTTTGCGGTGAGGAAGAAGGCATTTATGCTAGTGTCGGACATGCCTGACTCCAGTAGAAATTGTAAAGGTAGATACTTTTTTGTCCAAGGGATGGACGAGGTATACCAACAGGAGGAGTGGATTACGATGCCTCATGGCTTTGACAATACTTGGGGTATCGTCAAGGACTCAGGATTAGTGTCGTCAGCCTTTTCATCTTTTCTTTGTTTATTTATTAAGTGTTTAATGTCGTCTACTTCTTTTTCAGCTAGTGTTCGCCTGTGTCTAACTGACGAGCAGGAGGATTTTATCCGTTGGGTGCTTGACATCCCGTTTGATGAACGAAAGTGTAGGGGCCTGATCACCTTCGACACGCTGCACGCCTATTGTGATGGTCTTATGCCGACGCCTGCAGCCCGTAGACTAAACACGTACTACCGTCGGGGTAAGTTCTTACTTCTTTGCTTCTTTCTTCCCGTCATCATCTTTTCTTCTGCTTAGCTAACGTTCATCCTTTATTCTTTACAAAAATGGAGGCAGCTAGGCAACGAGCTTTGGTAAGGGCATCAGCCGCGGCGTGTAAGTAGAAGGAAAAAGAGGGGGCGTCAACGTTGGCTCCCAAGGTTGTTGGTAAGGGATCGTCCAAACGGAAAAATGAAGGGAAGGACGACCGTCCACTCAAGAAAGGACCGGTCACTTTTGTAGGTGACAAATAATCAAAGAAGTTGTTGCCTCCCAAACCCAGCCATGGAGTTGGTAAAGGTTTAATGACTGTGACGGGTCCCATCACCCAAGGAACTGTTTGCCGTCTTCTTACGCATAAGGAACATGTCGTTGAGATGGTTGAGTCAATCATCAAGGAGATGGATTTGGACCCTTATGCCAAGCAGACTACAGAAGACTTGGGGGCTTTGGGTCTCTTTGACCTTTCTAGGGTACGTTCTTTTCTCAGACTTTCTTCCAATCTGTTGTTCATTCATTAGCTGACGGTTGTCTTGTTTTCAAGCAGTAGTGCGTATGAAGGCACTTCAAGATATGTGCGTCGCCCAAGAAGGGGTGATTTGTTAGCTTCAAAAGCATCAAGAGACCCTGACTAAGAAGCTGGAGCAATATAAGGGGGCCTTCCATACCCTTAACGAGGAGGTGATAGCTTTGATTGAGAAGCTGAAGGAGGAAGCCTGTCTCCGAGAGAAGGCGCAAGAGGCCAAGGCGAGCCTGGAGACGGAGTCGACGACTTTTCATGAGTAGGTGGGGACGGCCAAGGCCGACGCCATAGTGAAGTTCAAGGCTTCCCAGCCTTTCATTGATGCATGCAAGGTCTACTATGGTGACGAGTTTGATGACAGCTTGAAGTAGGTCGGGTCTATCTACCCAAATCTTGACTTGTCTAGGATCTCCATGGAGGATCCGTTGCCAATGACTCCAGTAGGTGGTGACAACGTCAATAAGGAGACCAATGACTCCATTTACACTGAGCAGGATTCGAAAGATGACAGCGTGGTCCTTGCCCAACCTAGTGGTCCCATCTGTGGAAGACCTTCTTGCTAAGACGCAGAGAACCCCTCAGCCCAAGACAGAGAGAACCCTTCTACTGAGGATGTTCAAAATCTTTTAGCTTAAATTTAAATAAAAAAAAACTTTCTTGTATCTCATTTTCAGACAATATTAAGCACCCTTTTATTTATGGCGTCTGCTTAATATTTTTTCATCTGTCACTTTTAGTATGCTTTTGTTATGTGTTGACTCCTTGTTTTGAGATATGCGTATACCCGTCCACCTTGGGACTAGCACACATGTTAGTATACATTCATCCACTTTGTTGTGCCCATCCCTCTAGGGATTTAATACATTTTAGGAACAAACCCGTCCACCTTGGAACTTTGGCGAATCTGTCCATTCGTGGACCTAATGTTTTCGTCTACTTGTGGACTTAATGGTTTCTAGGAATCCTTTGGGATAAACCCGTCTCCTTGTGGACTTAGTGATGAATTTGTCCTTTTAAGGACTTAATAATAAACTCATCCATTTATGGACTTAGTAGTGAACTCGTCTACTTGTGGACTTAGTGATGAATTCATCCACTTAAGGATTTCGTAATGAACTCGTCCATTTTGTGGACTTTAATAATTCTTAGGCATCCCTTGGGATGAGCTCGTCCACTTGTGGACTCAGTAATGAACTTGTCCATTTGTGGACTTAGTATCCCTTGGGATGAGCTTGTCCACTTGTGGACTTCGTAATGAACTCGTTCGTTCAAGGACTTAATAATTCTTAGGCATCCCTTGGGATGAGCTCATCCGCTTGTGGACTTAGTAAATCCATCCACTTGTAGTAATGATCTCGTCCACTTGTGGACTTAGCGAATTCGTCCACTTGTGGTAGTGAACTCGTCCACTTGTGAACAACAAATTCGTCCATTTGTGGACTTTATAATTTCTAAGCATCCCTTGGGATGATCCATCCACATGTAGACGTAGTTTTGTAGAAACGTATACATACACATGCCATATCTGAATAACTCCTCTTATTGTGATTAATATGTGCATAAGTAAAAAATTGTTCTTAAAAAGAATAACAAGCTTCCCTTTGGGCTTAGAAAGTACTGTAGATAAAAATTAACTAAAAGAAATAAACTAGAAATGAAGAGTGGCGCTCTTCATGCCGTCGTCTACTGGTAGTATTTCCTGAGATGCTCGGCATTCCACGGGTGGTGTAACTTCTGCCCGTCTAGCGTCTCCAGGTGGTAGATGCCTTTCCTTTACCATGACGTGAATTTGTGGGGTCCTTCCCAATTAGGTCCAAGCTTTCCCTGGGAGGGATCTCTCGTGGCACCCTTTACCTTTCTCAAGACGAGGTCCCCAATTTGGAAGTTTCTATGTTTGACTCTAAAGTTGTAGTGCTTGGCCATGAGATCCTGGTATCGTGCTAGCCTTTGTTCAACTGTCGCCCTGACCTCGTCCACTAGGTCAAGCTGTAGGCGCATGGCTTCTTCGTTCCTAATCTCATTATGGTTTTCCACTCTATAGCTTGTGAGTCCGACCTCAGTTAGGATAACTGCCTCACTTCCGTATGCCAACCAAAACGGCGTCTCTTCTGTTGGCGTTCTGGCTGTTGTCTTGTATGCCCATAGTACGCTTGGCAACTCTTCTGGCCATATACTCTTTACCCCCTTGAGCCAAGTCTTGATAATTTTAAGCAAGGATCGATTCTTGACCTCAACTTGCCCGTTGACCTGAGGGTGGGCGGGGGAGGAGTAATGGTTCTTGATGGTGGCCAAAGCTTCAACTTCTACCCATTTGATAAAGTAGTCTATGCCTACCACTAGGAACTTCAGCTGTCTCATTGCTATAGGGAATGGGCTCATGATGTCCAACCCCCATTGAGCGAAAGGCCATGGAGCCATCATTGGAGTGATCTCTTCTATTGGCTATCTAATGACGTTGCTGAACCTTTGACATTTGTCACAGGCTTTGACATAAGCCTAGGCATCCTCTTGCATAGTAAGCCAATAGTATCTAGCCTGAATTAGTTTGTGCACCAACGATCGTGACTCGGAATGGTTCCCGCAGATCCCTTCATGGACTTCTCTCATGACATGGTTCGCTTCCTCGGGGCCTAAAGACCTTAGGTATAGGCAAGAGAAGCCTCTTTTGTACAAGATATCCTTTATCAGGATGGATCAGGCTACCTAGACCTTCAGTTTTCTTGTGGCCTTCTTACCGTCAGGTAGTGTGCCATCTTTCAAATAAGAAACTATAGGTGTGGTCCAGCTGCTTCCCAAGTTTATTTCCTGCAACCTGATGACATCTATCAAAGGTGAAAGCTGAACGAAAGAAAGTACCTTGCTGAGGGTGATCATGTGTTCTGCTGATGCGGCTTTGGCAAAACGGTCAACTTTCTCATTCTCATCCCTGGGGACTTGAACAAACTTGGCTTGTAACTTGCCCACTCGATTCCTTACTTGCTCCAGGTATTTCTTCATTCTTTCCCCCTTACATTCGTAGTCACCGTTTACCTGGCTCGTGACCACCTTAGAGTTACAATACACAAGCACACTTGTAGCCCCTGTGGCTTTGGTGAGATCTAGTCCTACCACTAAAGCTTCGTACTCTGCTTCATTATTTGTCATAAGGAAGTTGAGATGAATCATGCACTTGATTTCGTCCCCTTCTGAATAACGAAGCACTACACCTGCTGCCTCCAGCCTGCCTGTTAGATGATCTGTCCGTGTGAATACTCCACTGAGGATGTTCTTCTCCCCCCTGGACTTCTATATGGGTGAATTCCACAATGAAGTCAGTGACCACCTGTCCTTTTATGGCAGTATGCGGGCGGTATTGTACATCGAACTCGCTCAATTCTATCGCCCATAGTGCCATCCGTCCGGCGGCTTCGAGATTACTCATTGCTCGCCGTAAAGGCTTGTTAGTGAGGACGACCATAGTGTGGGCCTGGAAGTATGGCTTGAGCTTACGGGCTATGGTAACTAAAGTGAATGTGAGCTTCTCCATTGGTGGGTACCTTTCTTCGACACCTCGAAGTGCTCAGCTAGTGTAGTATACGGGCTTCTGCACCTTGTCTTCTTCTTTGACCAAGGCCGTGCTTACGGCAGCCGGGGATACAACCAAGTAGAGGAATAGCTCTTTCTCTGGTTTAAAGGGACTTAGCAACGACGGGGAAAAGAGGTAGGCTTTTAGATCCTCGAATGCTTGTTGACACTCGGTTATCCACTCAAAGGACTTTTTCAGTGTTGGAAAGAAAGGTAAGCATTTTTCAGTTGCCCTTGATACAAACCTATTCAGGGCAGCTACCTTATCGTTGAGGCTTTACACTTCTTACATGTTCCTTGGTGATGCCATCTCCATTATGGCCTAGATCTTGTCTGGGTTGACTTCAATACCTCTCTGAGACACCATGAACCCTAGGAACTTTCCAGATTTCACTCCGAACACGCATTTGCTTGGATTGAGCTTCATGTTGTAAGAGTGGAGGGTGTCAAAGGTCTCTTTGAGCTCGTCCAAATGGTTGTCCTCCCTTTGGCTTTTTACTAGCAAGTCGTCAATGTAGACTTGGACATTCCTTCCAATTTGATGTGCAAACATCTTGTTCATAAGCCTCTGATATGTTGCGCCCGTGTTCTTGAGATCGAAGGTCATTACTTTGTAGCAGAAGAGGCCTTGGCTGGTGACGAACGAAGTTTTCTCCTGTTTTGCTTCGTCCAATTCGATCTAGTTGTAGCCAAAAAATGCGTCCATGAAGCTTAGTAACTAGTGTATTGCTGTCAAATCTACCAGGACATCAACCCACGAGAGTGGGTAGCTATCCTTGGGGCACGCCTTGTTCAAGTCCATGAAGTCCACACATATCCTTCATTTCTTGTTGGCCTTTTTGACCATCACTACGTTGGCCAGCCAGTTGGGGTAATATACTTTCCTAATGAAGTCTGCATCTTGCAGCTTGTGGACTTCTTCCGCTATAGCTCGGTCTCGTTCTTGGGCGAACAATTGCTTCTTTTGACTAATGGGGGGAAAAATGGGCGACACATTTAACTTGTGCACCATGCTTGAAGGGTCGATTCTAGGCATGTCTTCATGACTCTAGGCAAAGACATCCTGATTTTATTTTAGGAACGTCGTAAGTGCTTGGCGGACTGGCGAGGGTGCCAATCCTAGTCGTTTGCTCAGGCCTAGAGTTATCAAGAAGTATCTCCTCAAATCCTTCGACGAACTCCGCAACAGCCCGCTGTTCTTCTATACTTAAGGTTTGTAAATGGTCGTCCATTTCTAACATCACTATGTAGCACTCGCGTGCTGCCACTTGGTCCCTACGTACCTCTCCTAGTCTGTACTCGGTGGGGAATTTTATCATCAGGTGGTAGGTCGAGGTAACGGCCTTCCATGAGTTGAGAGTAGGTTGACCTAGGATGGCATTGTAGGCAGATAAGCAATCGACAACAAGGAATGCAACCTCCTTAGTAATCTGCTGAGGGTAATCACCAACTGTTACGAGTAATGTGATTGCACCGAGGGGGTACACTCTTGTTCCTCCGAACCCAACGAGAGAGGCGTTGGTCGGAATCAGCCGTTCTCTCTCAATCCTCATCTGCTAAAACGCCAGGTAGTAGAGGATGTTAGCAGAGCTACCGTTGTTAACCAGGACCCGATGTGTGCTGTAGTCCTCTACCCGTATGCTAACAACGAGTGCATTGTTGTGTGGATGGTGAAGACGTCGAGCATCTTCCTCCGAAAATCTAATTATGGGGTTGTCGACCCACGCCATCTTTAGGACGAAGCCCGTTAGCTAGACGTTCTGAACCTTCCTGAGGTAAGTCTTACGGGCCTTTTTAGATGAGTCGAAAGCTATAGTACCTCCCACAATCATTCTTATGTCTCCTAGGGGTGGCCTAGGATGCTCGTTCTCTCTTCGGGCAGCCTGTTCTTGCGATGGGTACGTCCTTTCCTTGCTGACAAACCTTTGCAACTTTCCTTGTTTGATAAGAGCCTCTATCTGCTGCTTTAAGTTGTAGCAGTCAGATGTATCGTGACTGTGATCACGGTGAAAACGACAGTACTTGTCTCTGGACCTCTTACAAGGGTATACCTTTAGCTTGCCAAGAAATGTCAAGGCTCTTTCGTCCTTGTTCTACATTAGGACTTGATTGATCGGGGCAGTCAGCGGGGTGAAACTTGAGAGCCTCCCAGTAGGAGGTTTGGAGCACTTATCCTCCCGTCGGTCTCCAATTCTTGTTGTCTTCCGTCCCCTGTCCTGCCCTGCCTTTTCTTGTCTTTTCCTCTTCTTGAGCTTCTGTTCCTAGGCTTGCAGCGTGTCTGCCGCATTCATGTACTTAGTAGCCCTATAAAGCACGTCCGACATAGTTTTTGGGTCGTTTTTGTATAAGGAAAACAGAAACTTCCCCTTTCGTAACCCATTGGTAAATGCAGCCACGAGTATCTTGTCGTCAGCTTCATCAATCGAGAGGGCCTCCTTGTTATAGCGGGTTATGTAAGACCTCAACGTCTCACCCTCCCGTTGCTTGATGTTCATTAGGCATGCAGTGGACTTCTTATACCTGTGCCCCCTGATAAAGTGCGAAGCAAACTGCGCACTTAACTTCTTGAAGGTATTAATGGAGTTTGGTGTCAACCTGCTAAACCATACCCTTGCGGGACCCTTCAGCAATGTTGGAAAGGCTCGGCACATGATCTCATCCACCACGCCTTGCAGGTGCATTAGGGTTTTAAAAGACTCCAAGTAATCTAAAGGACCCCTAGATCCGTCGTAGGCCTCTACCTGTGACATGTCGAACTTCGGCAGGAGGGGGAATGAAGTGACGGATGCAATGAAGGGTGAATCCATTCGATAGACCAATTCTTCGATGTCACTCAACACCCATCCTCTAAGGGCGTTCATCATAAAGTCCATCTGTTCCTTCATCATTTGCATCTTTACGAGCATGTATTGTGGAGCCGTATCTGTGGCAGATGGACAACTTGGATCCTGTCGCTCTTGTCTACTTGGGGCGTTTTTTCCTTCCGGACCTTCTTGGTCCCTTCTCTCAGCGTTGGTACCTTTTTGGTCCTCTTCTTAAGTGTTAGGCCCTGCGTTCTTTTGTTGCAATTGTTCCTTTAGGTCGTGGTTTTTCTTGGTGAGGCGTTCCATGGCCACAGCAAGAGTCTGAACCTGTCTCTCAAAAGCGGTGGTACATGGCTCATCTCTTTTGTTATTGTTGGTGGTAGCCATCAAGTGAGTGAGTACCATACAACTCTTTGTCCGGTAAGTGGTAGTATGGCTTCTACTACGGCAATCCCCATAGACGGCGCCAACTGATGATGCCGAGAATCACAGTAATTTACACAGTTCTCACGTGCTCGAGACAACACCTGCGCAATTAAAGAAAAAGAAGACCTTATAGAAAGTACAGATATTGTACTGGCCAAATACCCTCTGAAGGTTAAGTTAGAAAGCTTTTACAAGCCTAGAGTGCTAGAGCTAGGGTAAATTATGCGTACCTTGGTTTGTGAGGGTTTTGGGGGTTTTATAGTAGCATAGAGCTGACATTTGTTTCTTGGCAGAGATGGTCTTTCCTTGTAGGGAAGATCCTCATTAATACACATATCTTGCGAGATCCTTTCCTTATAGGGATCCTCTTGATAAGGGTTAATCGTGGGGCACAAGATGTTTCCTTGTATAGACATTCGTAGAGGTCAAGCAAGGCCACGTTGGACACGTCATGCTCTTTATCCCGTCGGCCTCTTGTCCCGTTTGAGGACTCTCGTCGTCTCATGCAGAAGCCATCGGGCATCGAGGTCGTCGGCCTATGGCACCGTCACTTTCATACTTCTTCTCATGTATGTGAAGCTGACAGGCTTAATGGAGTCGTCGGCTTCTTTGTAGGTAAAGAGTTTACTTCTTCCTTTAAAACACCCTTGTCAACTTTAATGTTTCAACAACTAGAACATACCACCTTCTTATAAAAAGCTAGAAATAGATTAAGATTATGATTAAAAAAAAATTATACATAATTGATAGGGTATAAATCATAAAATGGAGCACTCCTAAATCTAATGGTATGTAGGATTTTTTTGATGGTGATGTTGGATTTCCTACTGGTACTTTTTCCATTCAGATTGAAAGCCATTTAGCACTATTACAACTACTTCATGTAGGCAGCCCAGGACATAAACACGTCGTGGATGTCCTAAAGGCGATGAGCTTGGTCGTGTTGTTGCAGCAATGATCAAGCAAACAATGAGCTTGAAGCTAAATTAGTAGCTACTGCAAGCCCAAGCATGAGCACAACACCCATAATTAGTGATAGGCCAAAAACGTTTTGACCCCTTGTGATGGATTGATTGATTAATTAGCCAAGTTATTAATTAATCAAATTAGCATGCAAATTGCATAATAGCACAAACAAATCACCAATTAAACTAAGTATGCAACGAAAAATAAATGACACGGTGATTTGTTTACGAATGGGAAAAACCTACACGGCAAAATCCCCACCAGGTGATTTTAAGGTCACCACTCCCGAAATTCCACTATTATCACAACAAGCGGTTACAAGTAAAGGAATCCTAAGTACCTTACCAACCTACAGTTGAACCCTTACCCCAATACCTAATTGGACTTGTTCTGTAGTGACAATTTCTCCTTTCAATGCACGGCTCCCAAGTATGTGACTAACCAATTATGCGGATCCTAGTAGCAACTTCAATCACCAACTGGAGAAGATTGTTGGCTGCAAAGTTCTTCAATTCATCCACACGATAAAGATCAAGAAAATGCTTGGTTACAAAACCCTATGGTGCAAAGACACAGCAGCTTCTTCACAAAAATATGAACTAGGGCAAGAACTTTGTCTCAAGTCACAATTTGCTTGAACAAGGATTTCTCAATGCTTGTGCAACTTGCGTACTCTTTGACGGCCCTTAAAATAATCTTTTTATATGCCTAGGGTTAGAAGAAAAGAAAGCTGAAAGACACATCCACGGATCATAATCAAAACAGAACTCAAAATCTGTTTTTCTTAAACCTCGACAGATAGAGGTATCGAGATGCTATCGAGAAGTTGTCGATGTTAGGATTAGTGCCCTTAAATCCTATTGTATGATGCTATGTATGATATTATGTATGACATTATGTAAGACATGATGTATGACTTAATATTGTGTTTGATAAAGTTATTTTATTATTATCTAAAATAATGGTAACATGAATATGGGACATTATCATATAGTCTATGAGATGCATTGTATGTGATTTATGTTAAAAGTCACAGAAGATGTAAATCACAAGTTTTTTGTAAACTCAGAATTAATAGTTCGTAGTCGGTGATGAAATTGGGCATTTCATCTGCGAAGACTATAACGTGTCAACTAAGATGATTTGTCTTGATCATGGAAGTGGAAGCTTCTAGTTGATATGTTGATATGTTTTAAGAGTTAAAACATATTGAACGGGACATGTGAGATTTATTATTGTTCTAACTTATTTGTCAAATGAATAATAAATCTCACGACTTCTATTTGCATGAACTCTTAATCTGAGAGAATAATGGACACGATCATGAAGTGTAGGTTGCTTTGATATATCGGGAGTGAGACTGAAGTGACGGTCAAAACCTCGGTATGTTGGGCAGGCCACATTTAGTGTTGATGGAACATATATTCTCAATATGGAATTCATAGTCTCTTGATGGAGATATAAAATATTCCCTTGAGATAAGTTTAATGGTTTCAGTTATTCAGAGAGTTAGGCCTAACCATTTTAGTAAGAAATTACTAAAGTATATATATTTATGAAATTGGATTTCATAAATATATAATGAATAACTTTAAAGAATTAAACCGGATACTCAAGGATAAGATGTAGTAATTTACAAAGTGGCAGTCTACGTTTATGACTTTGTGTTACTACGAATATTTTATGAAGGGGTTACTTGTATAATAAAGTCTTGGGATATAATTTATTAATAAGGCCTAGAGTGCAATTATATTTATATAGTGGTATTAAATATAATTAATGGTAACTTTGGACTTGTCAAGAGTTGACGGAAAAGCCCAAGGCCCATTGGAGCTAGTGTCTTATTGGTCCCTTTTGGTCCCACTCCAAGCCACACACTAAATCCCAATTGGAAAGGCCCAATAGGCCAGCCCAATTAGATAATCAGTTAGTTATAAAGGGAGAAACATACAGAATTTTTATGAGAAGAAATTAGAAAAGAAAAAGAAACGGTGTGAGAAAGTGTGAGACACACTTTCATTCTCCCTTTGAAAAACTGATTGAGAGACCACACATCTTGGGCGTAAAGTGGAATTGGAGTGAAGATTAAAAGTGTTCCCAAGTGCTTCTAATCTTTGTTTTGAATTTCTCCACACCAAGGTACGCTATCTTGTTCTTAAATTCTGAAATTTATGTAGTGCACGTTATCAATCATGAATGAAATAGATCCTAGTTCGTCGCTTCCGCTGTGGGTTTTGTATGAGATACAAAACCAGAATTTTTCCTTCAATTGGTATCAGAGCCAGGTTTTCACATCATGATTGAATAGCGTGTGATTGAATTTTAGAATTTAAGAAAAACCGTTATCTTTGTGTTTTCAAATTTCTGCATAAAAATATTGTTCCATTATTTTTGTGTGCATTAATAAATATATGTGATATATTGTTCTACATGTGCACGGATTGATCATTGATTTAATTACTATTAATGGAAGAATATGGGATTGTATAGATATGTACTGTGCGTGAATGATGCCCACAAGATGAAGTGAATAGTACCGTGCTTTTATGGTTCTTACATTCGGTTATTAATTTATGAAATAACTGTTTTTGTAATTGTTAACTACGTACAACTGTTCGGAACTTTTCTTATACCGTTTGACTTGGCTTCTTTGCATGGTCTAAACTTTCAAGTTTTGGCTTATATGATATATGCATGTGAATAAAATTCATACGGATGGAAGGACACGTGCAATTGGATTGTGTTTATACGGTTGGGTTCTTAGATTTAGACTTGCATGGGTTGACTATTCAAATTTTTTTCTTTTGTCTTGCATCTTTTATGGCAAATGAAAAGATCAATCTATATATATATATATATCTATATATATATATATATATATATATATATATATATATTGCAAGTGGGACTCATAGATATTATTGTAAAGGTGGAATCTTAGAATTCATGAATCAAACATGAATTCCATCTTGATTCAGCACACCTTGCAACCGTGGGGCCATAACATATATAATATATATATATATATATATATATATATATATGTAAAGTACATATATATTATATTATATATATAGTGTATATATTACATATATTAATTTGTATATTATATTATATATAATATAATATGAATAAAAATTAATATATGTAATAATGTTTTTTATTACGTTATATATTTATATACGTTAATGCTAGTTTAATGAAATTTATTCCTAATTAGATTAGGATTATTTTTTTAACGTGTCTAGCATTATTATGGTTCTTAATCCTAAAAACTTTTATTTTAAAATATCTAGTGGGAGAGAGATTCAAGGGTTGGATCTCACGGCCTCCATTGTTGGTTCATAGTAGTGTGAAATATATACTTTGTCTTTCCTTGAACGAGCATTCCATGCGGAGAGTATTTATTTCATGGTCCTACAAAATTGAATTTCTTGGTTTATAATGGTTTGATAAACACGCTTGTCTTAGTTGAGTTTTGCATTCCATGCGGAGGGTGTTTTATCATGATGCTACAAAATAAGCTTGTTAAAGGGATGAGATGTGGTTACACATGATTCTAGACAATGGTATACACTAGACTAAGTATTTTAGTATCCTCTATGCTGAGTTCTTACTATTATTACTTAGAGGCTAAATGTAAAACGGCATATTATTAGTGTTTGATAAGAGTTATCTTGATAGTACTAATAATGAGAATAGTTCTCAATCAATCATAGTATTTTATGTTCACTCTATCTTTGAGGGATATTGAATATGAGATTGGGTTGTCGTTGCATATATTATTTTATGGTCTTATTAAGGTTCCATATTATATGCTTTTATGCTAAATTGATAATGTCCAATTTACTTATTATATTCATGTTTATTATTTTCAGATTTTGTCATGGCATCATTTAGCCCACTTGTTTCTATTCTTAACCAAAACAAGTATTTGGATCCAACTATGTTGATTGGAAAAGAAATTTGGACATTGTTCTTATTCTTTGAAGAGCACAAATATGTGCTTACTCAACCATGTCCTAACTTTCCTTCATTAGATGCCTCTTGCGGAAAAACGGCGATATGATCGTTGGCGAGAAATCTAATGAGATGGCCAAGTGCTACATCCTAGCATCTATCTCAAATGTTCTACAACATCAAATGCGGGATGTAGAACTTGCTTCGGACATAATGCATAGTACGAAGGAGATGTTTGGTGAGTAAGGCCGTTCGCAAGGCAAGAAACCATGAGGCAAATTTATAATACCAAAATGAGCAAGGAAGTTCGGTGAGGGAGCATTGTCTTGGGATGATTGCTAATGCGAACACATTGGAAGTTTTAGGTGCCGACATTGATGGAGAATCCCAAGTGGATATGATACTCCGGTCACTACAGGAATCATTCAAGGAATTCGGACTCAATTATAATATGAACAAAAAGATTTATTCTTTGTACGAATTAATGAATGAGTTAGTGGCGCGGAAGGCATCCTTGGTACTTCTAGTGTTGAAGCCAATATGGGTTAAGCTTCTACTTCTCAACCTAAGTCGAAAGGCAAGGGTAAGAAGAAGAAGAAGAAGGACTTCACTAAGAAAGATGGTAAACAAATTGCCTTAGGGTTGCAGACAAAGGAAAGAAAACCAAAGGAAAGTGTTTCCATTGTGGTGAGAAAGGACATTGGAAGAGGAATTGTCCAACATTCAAGGCTGCCAAGAATAAGGGTATGAAAAGTTCATTTCTTCTTGAAATATGTTTGGTACGGGAATCCAACAGATTCTTGGTGTGTGGATTCAGGTTGTACTAATCATATCTCGCAATTCTTTGCGGGGTTCCGAGGAGACCCGAAAAGTTGAATGAGGGAGAACTATTTCTTACTTTGGGCGATGGGAGCAAGATTCCGGTTGAAAGTGTTGGAGTGTTTAATTTGTGTTTTAAGTCTAGAGTTTTAATATTGGAAAGCTGTTTGTATGTACCTAATGTTCGTAGGAATTTAATTTCGCAACTTACTTAGATAAATATGGGTATTGTGTTATCTGAAAGACAATGTTGTAATAAAGAAGGATAAAGTGTTTATACGTTACTGGCAATATTGTGGGTGGTCTTTATATTTTAACTCTGATAAGCATGAATTATACAATTCGAATTAGATAGTAACTCTCATGTGAAATCATTAAAGAGAAAGTTTCCTTCTACTAGTGATGCATATCTATGACACTTGCGTTTAGGTCATATCAATTCAAGTAGGATTCAAAGACTAATCAAAGATGGACTTTTACGGCCCATGGACTTTGATGTTTTTCCGGTTGCGAATCTTGTTTGGAAGGTAAAATGACCAAAACGACCTTTTAATGCAAAGGGTAGAAGAGCACAAGATTTGCTAGAACTAGTACATTCGGATGTATGTGGTCCTATGTCAATCCAAGCAAGAGGTGGCTATGAGTATTTCATTACTTTCAACTGATGATTACTCTAGATTTGGTTATGTGTACCTAATGAAACGGAAGTCCGAAGCCTTTGAAAAGTTCAAAGAGTTTAGAACTGAAGTTGAGAATCAATTAGGTAAACACATAAAGGCCATTCGATACGATCGAGGTGGCGAATACCTTCTTGGTGGTTTCAAGGATTACTTGGTAGAAAATGGGATTATATCCCAATTGACTTGCACCTGGAACTCCACAACAAAATGGTGTAGCGAAAGAATGAATAGGACTCTTTTAGATATGGTTAGGTCCATGTTGAGTTATTCGACTCTACCAATTTCTTTTTGGGGATATGCCTTGAATCTTTCTAATGTATCTTCTGAATTTAGTACCTTCGAAGTCTATTCCTAAAACACCTTTGTAGAGTTGTGGAATGGGCGTAAGCCTAGTATGAGACATCTCCACATTTGGGGTTGTCCGGCACATGTGTTGAAAGGAAAGTCGACAAGTTAGTCTAAAAAACGAAGTGGTATTTTTTGTAGGGTATCCAAAAGGAACAATTGGAGGTTTATTCTATAGTCATAAGGATAATAAAGTGTTTGTTAGCACAAATGCCAAATTCTTGGAAAATGACTATATGAATAATTTTACTCCTAGAAGTAGAGTTGTCTTGGCTGAAATGAATGAACCTGTAGTTGAACAACCAATGGATGAAACTAGGGATGATGTGGCTGTATTAGATACACCACAAGATACTACTTATGAGATGTCTAGTACACAGGTGCCTCGTCGTAGTGGGAGAATTGTTCGACCTCCTATAAGATTCATAGGTTTGGGAGAAACTTATGAGGCTATCTCAGAAGAGGCTGAATCGGATCCTTACACTTATGATGAAGCAATGAGTGATATAGATGCATATCATTGGGTCCAAGCTATGAAATCTGAATTGGATTCTATGGATTCCAATCATGTATGGGATCTTGTAAAGGCGCCTAACAGCATTAAACCTGTTGGTTGCAAATGGGTTTATAAGAGAAAGAGAGGGATAGATGGAAAGGTTGAAACCTTTAAAGCAAGACTAGTGGCGAAAGGGTATACACAAAAAGAAGGTATTGATTATGATGAAACTTTTTCGCTAGTAGCCATGCTTAAATCTATCAGAATTCTCTTATCCATTACTGCTCATTATGATTATGAGATTTGGCAAATGGATGTCAAGACTGCATTTCTTAATGGCAATCTTGAAGAAGAAATATACATGTTGCAACCAGAAGGTTTCATAGCAAAGAACCAAGAGCATATGGTATGCAAGTTGAATAGGTTCATTTATGGACTTAAAAAAGCATCTAGATCGTGGAATATCAGATTTGATCAAGCAATCAAGTCATTTGGTTTTGAACAAAATCTTGATGAACCATGTGTGTACAAAAGGCATCGAGACAAAGTAGTAATGTTCCTAGTGCTTTATGTTGATGATATTCTACTCATTGGAAACGATGTAGGGGTAATGTCATCGGTTAAAGTTTGGTTGTCAAGCCAATTTGATATGAAGGACTTGGGTGAGGCTAACTTTATTCTAGGGATCAAGCTTTAGCGAGATCGCAAGAATAAGATGTTAGGCTTATCACAAGCTGGATATATAGATAAGGTTCTAGAACGGTTTAGCATGCAAAACTCCAAGAAAGGATTGCTTCCTTTTAGACATGGAGTTCCTCTGTCTGATGACCAAAGGCCTTAGACTCAAGAGGAAGAAAATATGATGACACAAGTTCCTTATGCTTCTGCAGTGGGAAGTCTCATGTATGCCATGCTTTGTACTAGACTAGATATTTGCTATTCAGTTGGCATGGTCAGCCGATATCAATCAAATCCAGGATCAAAACATTGGCAAGCTGTAAAGCATATTCTCAAGTATCTTAGGAGAACGAGAAATTATATGCTTGTTTACCATAGTGAGGATTTGATTCCTATTGGCTATACAGATTCAGACTTTCAGTCAGATCTAGATTTCAGAAAATCCACTTCAGGATGTGTTTTCACCTTGGGAGGTGGAGCCATAAGTTGGAGGAGCGTTAAGCAATCTTGTATTGCAGACTCCACCATGGAAGCCGAGTACGTTGCTGCTTGTGAAGCAGCAAAGGAGTCTGTTTGGCTCAAGAAATTCCTTTCTGATCTTGGTGTTGTGAGAATGGAGCAAGTTCCCATCAAATTGTTTTGTGACAATAGTGGAGCGGTTGCACAATCCAAAGATCCAAGGAATCACAAGAAAGGAAAGCACATTGAGAGGAAGTACCACATCATTCGAGATATTGTTGCTCGTGGAGATGTTGTGGTAGCAAAGATTGAAAGTGCAAATAATCTAGCAGATCCTTTTACCAAAGCTTTACCTCAAAGGACTTTCGAGTCACATTTGGAGGGAATGGGAGTTAGATTAGTGTACAATAGTCTTTAGGGCAAGTGGGAGATTGTTAGGATTAGTGCCCTTAAATCCTATTGTATGATGCTATGTATGATATTATGTATGACATTATGTAAGACATGATGTATGACTTAATATTGTGTTTGATAAAGTTATTTTATTATTATCTAAAATAATGGTAACATGAATATGGGACATTATCATATAGTCCATGAGATGCATTGTATGTGATTTATGTGAAAAGTCACAGAAGATGTAAATCACAAGTTTTTTGTAAACTCAGAATTAATAGTTCGTAGTCGGTGATGAAATTGGGCATTTCATCTGCGAAGACTATAACGTGTCAACTAAGATGATTTGTCTTGATCATGGAAGTGGAAGCTTCTAGTTGATATGTTGATATGTTTTAAGAGTTAAAACATATTGAGCAGGGACATTGTGAAACTTATTATTGTTCTAACTTGTCAAATGAATAATAAATCTCACGACTTCTATTTGCATGAACTCTTAATCCTGAGAGAATAATGGACCTGATCATGAAGTGTAGGTTGCTTTGATATATCAAGGTGAGACCTGAAGTGACGGTCAAAACCTCAGTATGTTGGGCAGCCACATTTAGTGTTGATGGAACATATATTCTCAATATGGAATTCATAGTCTCTTGATGGAGATATAAAATATTCCCTTGAGATAAGTTTAATGGTTTCAGTTATTCAGAGAGTTAGGCCTAACCATTTTAGTAAGAAATTACTAAAGAATATATATTTATGAAATTGGATTTCATAAATATATAATGAATAACTTTAAAGAATTAAACCGGGTACTCAAGAATAAGATGTAGTAATTTACAAAGTGGCAGTCTACGTTTATGATTTTGTGTTACTACGAATATTTTATGAAGGGGTTACTTGTATAATAAAGTCTTAGGATATAATTTATTAATAAGGCCTAGAGTGCAATTATATTTATATAGTGGTATTAAATATAATTAATGGTAACTTTGGACTTGTCAAGAGTTGACGGAAAAGCCCAAGGCCCATTGGAGCTAGTGTCTTATTGGTCCCTTTTAGTCCCACTCCAAGCCACACACTAAAGCCCAATTAGAAAGGCCCAATAGGCCAGCCCAATTAGATAATCAGTTAGTTATAAAGGGAGAAACATACAGAATTTTTATGAGAAGAAATTAGAAAAGAAAAAGAAACGGTGTGAGAAAGTGTGAGACACACTTTCATTCTCCCTTTGAAAAACTGATTGAGAGACCACACATCTTGGGCGTAAAGTGGAATTGGAGTGAAGATTAAAAGTGTTCCCAAGTGCTTCTAATCTTTGTTTTGAATTTCTCCACACCAAGGTACGCTATCTTGTTCTTAAATTCTGAAATTTATGTAGTGCACGTTATCAATCATGAATGAAATAGATCCTAGTTCGTCGCTTCCGCTGTGGGTTTTGTATGAGATACAAAACCAGAATTTTTCCTTCAGTCGAGCCACGGGGTTGGAACAGCTCTTTAAACCTCGACACATGCTAGCTGTCGAGCTAGCTGTTGAGCTTTAATGAACTTGCACTTTTCAGCTTGTTTCTTGGACAGACTTGATGACTTCAACACTTGATCTTGAAACACAGTTTCTTGAAGCATAAAACTCATCCTAAATCTACCAAATTACAAATAAAGTGCGTTTTATCAAAGGATTAGCCAATTACATAAAAGAATGACATATTTTCTAAACAAGTAAAACACATATGTCCTAACAATTAGAGGCCGTGGTCGGTGTGCTACAACCCCTCAGGCTGTAACTAGTCCTAAGATCCCTCTACCCACCCCACTCACATCTCCTTAACCCAAGTGAACTGAACCATTGCGGCAATGGGAAGGCCCTGTGCACCTTTTAGTACACCATTGAAGCACTCTAATATATTGGTTGTCATTATCCCGTAACGTCTCCTACCATCATGTGACTTGGTCCACATATCCTCAAGCTCGCTTATTAGGTATATGTATGGCGTATAGGGTTTTGACTTCCCGTTCTTCCCCTTCACCTTCATGTTGCTCCTAATGTCCTCAATTTCTGCTTGCTTAATGGACTCCATTATGTTATCACATTTAAATGCCTGAGTAGCATATCTCGCTTTCAACGCCAATGACTTTAGAATCGAGTCCTGAAAATGTGTGTTGAAGTTACTAGCGACATGTCAAAGGCAATATCTATGAAATACTTGTGTTCTTCCATTTTCATCCCTAGGCTAGGCTACAATAGCATTTTTTATACCAAAATGTCGATAAGAAATTATGCAAATGCCCTCGGCAAGTATCACATCCCTTATCATATCTTTGAGGCATTCTAAAAACGAACCCCAATTAGACCCTGACTCAATATCCACAATGGAAAAGGCAAGAGGGAATACCTTGTTGTTAGCATCGGTTGTCATTGCAATCAACAATTTTCCTTGATATTTACCATACAGATGGATCTTATCAATACTAATAACCTGCTTGCAATATTTGAATCTGTTAGGACATATGTGATTGGATGTTAGGAACATATGTCAACTTTTTTATGTATTGCCTAATCCTTTGACAAAATGCACTTTACTTGTGATTGGGTAGATCTAGGATGTGTTTAATGCTTTAAGAAATAAAGTTTCGAGTTCAAGTGTAAAAGCCATGCAAGTCTGTCCAAGAAACAAGTGAAGAAGTGTTGTTCATTAAAGCTCGATAGCTAGCATCTATCGAGGTTTAAAAGAGCTGTTTAGCCCGAGACTTGACAGCTAGCGTATCTGTCGAGGTTTATGAAATTCAGATTTTCAGTTCTAATTTTCATTCAATTTGTGATTATGTGTTTGAGCTTTCTTTTCTCATAACCCTAAACATATATAAGGATTATTTTAAGGGTTGTATCAGATTGCATAGCCAAGAGCACTATTGCAATGGAGCATAATTCCACAAGTCTGACCGGAAACCTAGTTTTCCCTCATTCTTGAAAACAAGGTTTTGAAACCTAGACCGGACCGTATGGTCCGACCGGAAAAACTGCAAACCTCTCCTTATTACGGTTCTTTTACCCCTAAAAACCGTTCTAAGTAAGAAAAGTGGGTAACTATTCAAACCGCGGTTTAACCGCTAGGGTTTGAGAACTGTGAATGGTTTTCACGGTTTAGAGCTATTTTTATTTTAAAAATAAAAACATTACAGACTCACAGCACCAAATCACCATTGTTGAAGCTTCAACCATAACATTCTGTCAAACGTTGAACTCACATCAATGTTCTGGATAGTTTCAGGCGAAAATTTCTTTTCGGCAATAAGTGCTTTTGCGAATTTTTTTTGACAAAAAAAAAGAAAAAGAAAAGAAGAAGAAAGGAGCAACCACTGCACGGTGACAATGCAATGCTCTGCAAGAGTTTTTGACCCAAAAAAAAAACCATGATTTTTTCCGTGAGTGAGACTGAGAAGTAGCAAAGGAAGATTTTTGTGAGGACTAAGGAGATTTGTGAAGAAGAAAGAGAGAAGAGTGTTCATCAAAAAAGAGAAAGAGTTCCCACTTCCCTGAAGAAACGTGTAGGCAACTAGACATTGGGAGAGGAAAAAAGGCATTAGGAAGGTGAAATTTTTAAATGAGTGGATGAGAAAAATTAAAGATATTAGTAAAAAAAAGAAAAAAGAAAGAGATAAGGATGTAGAATTATAAACGGTGGAGGAGATAAATCAATCAATCAACGGTGGAGAAAAAAAGGGAAAAAAAAAAGAAACAGTAAAAGGAAAAACGGGTTGTATTTAGGCCATTTGAAAAGTGCTAGATCCACAACATTTTTACAATATTTTCATAATAAATCACAGGTGGTTAGTTGTTATTGATTCAAATTTAAATTTAGCACTGAGATTACTTTTTTAACCCAACAATAACAGCCAATAACAACTTGCTACTTAAGATTTGTTGAAAAAAATGTTGTAGATATATTATTTCTCTTTGAAAAGTATAAGAAATTTAAAAGAGAAATGAGATGTCCACAGTATTTTCATAACATTTGTATAACAAACTTTAAATGATAGGTTATTACTAGTGATTATTATTGAAGCAAAAAAATAATCATGCTACATGTACCACAAACGTCAAATCACATAAGGATTGATATATTTATTTATTCATTTCTTTTTGATGAGATTGATATAGCACTACTACCACAGTAGCTTAAGCTTCATCAACGGTCCTCTTAAATATTTTAATAATATTTTATATTAGATTTAAAATTGATAACAATGGTTTACTATTTGGTTTGGTTAGTGATTTAAGTATATCAACTACGTTTTTTTATAATCAGCAAATCAACCTTGACATTGTTATGCATTTAATTATATATTTGTTTATTTATTATGTTTGCTTTGAATTTAATTTTTTTTATTTATCTTATGAAAGTTATGATAGAAAAAATACATTTGAAATATAGATTTTTATATTTATTTAGGGATTATTTTAGTCAAATTTTGTATTTATATTAATTTAATATATTTAAAATAATTATTAAATTAATTATGACGTCATTACAGTTCGACTCCGGTTCAACCTCAAAAACCTTGAATCTCTCTTTTACAGTTCAATGAACGGTCTAGGTTTCAAAACATTGCTTGAAAAAGCTACTATGTTTGTACACTATAGGGTTTTGTGACCAAGCAACTTCGTGATCTTCATCAATTTATGAGCAGAAGAATTTTGCAGCCAACATCCTTCTTAAGTTGGTGATCAAGTCACGTACAGAGAACCGCGCATCTATTGGTTAGTCACGTACTGGGAGCCATGCAATAAAAGGAGAGATTGTTACTACAGAACAAGTCTAATTAGACATTGGGGTAAGGGTTCAACTGTAGGTTGGTATAAGGTATTGAGATTCCTTTACTTGTAACCACTTGTTTTGATAATAGTGGATTCTCGGGAGTGGTGACTTTAAAATCACCCGGTGGGGTTTTTGCCATGTAAGTTTTCCCCATTCATAAAAAAAATATGGTGTCATTTAATTTCCACTGCATATTTAGTTATTTGGTGATTTGCTTGTGCTGCCACGCTTGTTGCATATAATTGAACCTAATTAATTCACTTGGCTAATTAATTGGTTAATTCATCATAAGGGGTCAATACATTTTTGGCCTATCAAGTGGTATCAGAGTGGGCACACTCTGATTAGGTTTTAATCTTTGTTGTGAGATCCATTGACCCCTATTTTTCATGGATAGAGGATAGTCACTTGTTGTACCTCCTTTATTTGATGGAACTAACTATGCATATTAGAAAGTACGCATGAGAGCTTTCTTGCAGTCCTTAGATGAGAAGGTGTGGCAAGCTATAGAGATAGGTTGGACCAAGCCGAAGGACGTGCAGGCCGATTAGGATGATGTAAAGATCAAGGCGGCCAACTTCAACAGCAGAGTATTGAATGCTTTATTCAGTGCAGTCACAAATGAGGAGTTCAAGAAGATCTCCTCCACTGAAATTGCAAATGAGGCATAGACCATTTTCTAGAGAACCTATGAAGGAATTAAGGCTGTCAAGGATTCGAAGCTTAAGAGGCTTACTACCAGCTTCAAAGAGATCAAGATGGAGGAGGATAAGTCATTTGATGAGTTCTATACCAGGTCCAAGGACATAGTGAACTCAGCATTTAATCTTGGGGAAACCATTCTTAAACCCAAGATTATGAGAAAAGTGCTTAGATCTCTGCTCAAGAGATTTCATGCCAAGATCACTGCTATTGAGGAATCAAAGGATATTGATAAGATTCCTTTGGCATAGCTTTTTGAAAATTTGCAGACCTATGAGTTGGGTTTGTTTAGGCTTGGGAAGTCACGCAAGAGCAAGAGCATGGCACTGAAGGCCAAGAGCTGTGACATTGATGAGTCTTCCGACGATGAAGATTCTAAAATGAGGGCTTACATCACTTAGCAATTCAAGAAGTTCATGAAGAATGCCAATGCAAAGGGCCTCGACGAGGACTGTAAGCAATCAAGTTCTTCACAGTTTAAGAGCCAAGAAAAAGGGAAGAAAGATGCTAGGGATGGCAGTCAGTACACTGTTCTCTCAAGGCCCAAGTGTTTTGGGTGTCAAGGATTCAGTTATATGAAATCAGAGTGCCCCACTTATCTCAAGTCTATTGGGAAAAGTAAGGCACTTGCTGCTACCTTGAGTGACACCAAACCTAAGGATGATTCTGAAAATGAGGATGACAGAATCATAAATGCCTTCACCACTAATGTCAATCCTACTGAAGGGATTGTAGAAGATGTGAATGAAGAAGAAGACTTGGTGGAGTCAAAATTTGAGAAAATGGATGAACAAGATGACATCCACACAGCCTATGCATAGTTATACAAGGTCTCTGAAAAACATGAGAAATTGTATAGGTTGGCCACCAAGAAACTCAGCAATGTGAAGCTTGAATGAGAACAACTCTCCACAAAGTTTGATGAAGCAAATTAGACTATTGGAGCACTAAGATTTGAGAACAATTTCTTGGCTGAGAAGACCAAGAAGCTTGAGGCGGAACTGTTCCAAGTGAGAGCTCAGTTGGAGAGGACCTCAAGTGCAAAACTTGACGAGATGCTCAGCATGCAAAAATCTGCCTCCGATCGAACCGGTTTAGGGTATGATTTTTCTTCTTCTAATATTGCTTCTTCTAGTACTACTGTTTTTGTTTCTCCTCATAACAATATTGATTTTGAGAATAATGATGCTAAAAATGTGATAGCTAGTGAGAACATAGACAAGGATAAATTTATTTTAGGAGCATCCCCTAAGCTTGCTAAGAAAGAAACCAAAAATCCTAGGGCTAAGAAAAGTAATGCTTAAAATTCCAAAAAGAAGAAGCAGCATCTCTGTCATTACTGTGGTGCAGCTAGACACACTCGACCAAATTGCTACAAGTGGCAAGCCACCTAGCAAAGCAACATCATGGTCTCGGCAGGAAACCTGAGTCAGTTTCCATCCTCCCTTGCTCCTCTTGGAGATCTCCTCAAAGCCCTCATGTTCCTTTCGAACTTGAACAATTTCAATTCTTCCCTCTCACCGCTGGTTCAAGGGTTTACTCAAAGGAAAGGTTCTTCCAAGGTGTGGAAGGTAAAGGGATCCAAGTGATTCAGTCACTTTTGATGGAAATATGCATGTACGCAGCGGAAAAAATAACGGATCTACTTCATTCATAAAAGTTAACATGTACTATATAAGTTTCAGAATTTAAGAACAAGAGAGTGTACCTTGGAGCGGTGAATTTCAAAACCGAATATCAGAAGCACTTGGGAACACTTTCAATCTTCACTCCAATTCCACTAACACCCAAGATGTGTGGTCTCTCTATCAGTTCCAAAGGGAGAATGTCAAGAAGTGTCTAACACTTCTTACACCACTTCACAATAGTGTTCTTTCAATTCTCTATAGAAAATTCTATATGTTTCTCACTTTGTATCTAACTGATTATCTAATTGGGCTGGCCTTTTGAGCCTTTCCAATTGGGCTTAAATGTGTGGCTTGGAGTGGGTCCAAAAGGAACCAATAAGATACTAGCTCCAATGGGCCTTAGGTTTTTCTGTCAACTCTTGACAAGTCTAAAGTTACCATTAAGTATATTTAATACCACTATATAAATATAGTTGCACTCTAGGCTTTATCTGTAAATTATATCCCAAGACTTTATTGTATATGCAACCCCTTCATAAAATATTCGTAGTAATACAAAGTCATGAAAAAAGACTGTCACTTTATAGATTACTACATCTTAATTCCCTAAGTACCCGATTTAATCCTTTAAAGTTATTCATTATATATTTATGAAATCCAATTCCATAAATATATATATACTTTGGTAACTCCTTACTAAAGTGGTTAGGCCTAACTCTCTAAATAACAATCCCATTAAACTTATCTCAAGGGAATATTTTGTTTCTCCGTTAAGAGACTATGAATTCCATCTTGAGAATATATGTTCCATCAACACTAAATGTGGTTGCCCAACATACTAAGGTTTTGACCGTTACTCTAGATCTCACTCCTAATATATCAAAGCAACCTACACCTCATGATCAAGTCCATTATTCTTTCAGGATTAAAAGTTCATGCAAATATAAATCGTGAGTTTATTATTCATTTGATAGTCGTTGGAAGAATAATAAATTTCACACGGTCCAGTTTAATATGTTTTAACTCTTAAAACATATCAACATACCAACTAGAAATCTTCATTTCCATGATCAAGACAAATCATCTTAATTGATATGTTATAGTCTTCACAGATGAAATGCCCAATTTTTATCACCGACTACGAACTACATTTTGAGTTTACAAGGAACTTGTGATTTACATCTTCTGTGACTAAATAACATACAATGCATCTCATGGACTATGTGATAATGTCCCAATATTCATGTTACCATTATTTTTAGATAATAATAAAACAACTTTATTAAACACAAAATTAAGTCATACATAATGCCATAAATAATAACATACATAGCATCATACAATAGGATTTAAGGGCACTAATCCTAATAATCCCCCACTTACCTTAAAGACTATTGTGAACTAATCTAACTCCCATCTCCTCCAAATACGACTCGAAAGTCCTTTAGGGTAAGGCTTTGGTAAAGGGATCCACTAGATTCTTTGCACCATCAGTCTTTGTTACAACCACATCTCTACGAGCAACAATGTCTCGAATGATGTGATACTTTCTCTCTATATGCTTTCCTTTCTTGTGATTCATTGGATCCCTGGATTGTGCAACCGTTCCACTATTGTCGCAGAACAATGTAATGAGAACTTGCTCAATTCTCACAACACCAAGATCAGAAATGAATTTCTTGAGCCAAACAACCTCTTTTGCTGCTTCACAAGCATTAACATACTCGGCTTCCATGGTGGAGTCAGCAATACAAGATTGCTTAACACTTCTCCAACTTATGGCTCCACCTCCCAAGGTGAAAACACAGCCCGATGTGGATTTTGTAAAATATAGATCCGACTGAAAATCTTAATTTGTATAGCTAATGGGAATCAAATCCTCACAAGGATAAACAAGCATATAATCTCTCATTCTCCGAAGATACTTGAGAATATGTTTTACAGCTTGCCAATGTTTTGGTCCTGGATTTGATTGATATCGGCTGACCATGCCTACTGAATAACAAATATCCGGTCTAGTACAAAGCATGGCGTACATGAGATTTCCCACAACAGAAGCATAGGGAACTTGTCTCATCATATTTTCTTCCTCTTGAGTCTTAGGCCTTTGGTCATTAGACAGAGGAACTTCATGTCTAAAAGGAAGTAATCCTTTCTTAGAGTTTTGCATGCTAAACCGTTCTAGAACCTTATCAATATATCCAGTTTGAGACAAGCCTAACATCTTATTCTTTCGATCTTGCCAAAGCTTGATCCCTAGAATATAGTTAGCTTCACCCAAGTCTTTCATATCAAATTGGCTTGACAACTAACCTTTAACCAATGACATTACTCCTACATCATATCCAATGAGTAGAATATCATCTACATAAAGGACTAGGAACATTACTACTTTGTCTTGATGTCTTTTGTACATATATGGTTCATTAAGATTTTGTTCAAAACTAAATGACTTGATTGCTTGATCAAATCTGATGTTCCATGACCTAGATGCTTGCTTAAGTCCATAAATGGACCTTTTCAACTTGCATACCATATGCTCTTGGTTCTTTGCTATGTAACCTTCTAGTTGCAACATATAGATTTATTTTTCAAGATTTCCATTTAGAAATGCAGTCTTGACATCCATTTGCCAAATCTCATAATCATAATGAGCAGTAATGGATATGAGAATTCTAATAGATTTAGGCTAGGTTATTGGCAAAAAAGTTTCATCATAGTCAATACCTTCTTTTTGTGTATACCCTTTCGTCACTAGTCTTACTTTAAAGGTTTCAACATTTCCATCTATCCCTCTCTTCCTCTTGTAAACTCATTTGCAACCAACAGGTTTAATACCGTTAGGTGCCTTTACAAGATCCCAAACTTGATTGGAATACATGGAATCTAATTCAGATTTCACAGCTTAGACCTAATGATGTGCATTTATATCATTTATTGGTTCATCATAAGTGTAAGGATCCGATTCAGCCTCTTCTGAGATAGCTTCATAAGTTTCTCCCAAACCTATGAATCTCACAGGAGGCCGAACAATTCTCTCACTACGACGAGGCACATGTGTACTAGACAACTCATAAGTAGTATCTTATGGTGTATCCAATACAACCACATCATTCCTAGTTTTATTCAATGGTTGTTAATTTACAGATTCATTCATTTTAGCCAATACAAATCTACTTCTAAGAGTAAAATTATTCCATATAGTCATTTTCCAAAAATCTAGCATTTGTACTAACAAAAACTTTGTTATCATTTCGACTATAGAATAAATAACCCCTAGTTTCTTTTGGATAACCCACAAGCAAAGATACTTCTGATTTTGGTTCCAACTTATCAGGCTTCCCCTTTAGCACATGTGTTAGACAACCCCAAATGTGGAGATAACCTCATACTAGGCTTACGTTCACTCCACAATTCCATGAGTGTTTTGGGAACAGATTTTGATGGAACTAAATTCATAAGATGTATTGTTGTATCTAAGGCATACCCCCAAAAAGAAATTGGTAAAGTTGAATAACTCATCATGGACCTAACCATTTCCAAAAGAGTCATATTTCGTCTCTCGATCCGCTACACCATTTTATTAAGGAGTTCTAGGTGCAATCAATTGGGATATAATCCCATTATGAATTAGGTAATCCTTGAAATCCCCAAGAAGGTATTCGCCACCTCGATCAGATCGAATGGCCTTTATGCATTTCCCTAATTGATTCTCAACTTCAGCCCTAAACTCTTTGAACTTTTCAAAGGCTTCGGACTTCCGTCTCATTAGGTACATAAACCATATCTTGAGTAATCATCCGTGAAAGTGATGAAATACTCATAACCTCCTTTTGCTTGGGTTGACATAAGACCACATACATCTGTATGAACTAATTCAAGCAACTCTTGAGCTTTTCTACCTTTTGCATTAAAAGGTCGTTTGGTCATTTTACCTTTCAAACAAGATTCACAAACTGGAAATTCATCAAAGTCCATGGGCTCTAAGAGTTCATCTTTGATCAGTCTTTGAATTCTATTTGAATTAATATGACCTAAAGGCAAGTGCCAAAGATATGCATCACTAGAAGGAAACTTTCTCTTTAATGATTTTACATGAGAGTTATCATCTAATTCAGAATTATGTAATTCATGCTTATCAGGAGTTAAAATATAAAGACCATCCACAATATTGCCAGAACAAATAAACATTTTATCATTCTTTATTACAACATTGTCTTTTAGGATAATACAATACCCATGTTTACCCAAATAAGTTGCAGCAATTAAATTCCTACGAACATTAGGTACAAACAGACAGTCTTGCAATATTAAAACCCTAGACTCAAAACATAAATTAACAACACCAACAGCATCAATCGGAATTTTGCTCCTATCAGCCAAAGTAAGAAACAATTTCCTTTCACTCAGCTTTCTGGTCTCCTGAAACCCCTGCAAAGAATTGCAAATATGATTAGTACAACCTGAATCCACACACCAGGAATCCGTGGGATTCTGTACCAAACATATTTCAAGAAGGAAGGAAGTTTTCATACCCTTGTTCTTGGCAGCCTTAAACTTTGGACAATTTCTCTTCCAATGTCGTTTCTCACCACAATGGAAACACTTTCCTTTGAGCTTCTTTTCTTTATCGGCAACCCCTAAGGCAATTTGCTTTCCTTCTTGCTTAGTGAAGTCCTTCTTCTTCTTCTTACCCTTGCCTTCCGCCGCTACTAACTCATTCATTAATTCAGACAATGAATAAATTTTTTTGTTCATATTATAATTCAGTCTGAATTCCTTGAATGATTCCGGTAATGACTGGAGTATCATATCCACTTGGGATTCTCCATCAATGTCGGCCCCTAAAACCTCTAATGTATTCAGATTAGAGATTATTGTAAGACAATGCTCTCTCACTGAAGTACCTTCAGCCATTTTGGTATTATAAATTTGCCTGATGGTTTCTTGCTCTACTGAACGGCCTTGCTCACCAAACATCTCCTTCAGACTATGCATAATGTCCGAAGCTAGTTCTACATCCTGCATTTGATGCTGTAGAACATTTGAAATAGATGCTACGATATAGCACTTGGTCATCTCATTAGATTTCTGCCAACGATCATATCATTGTTTTTCCTCAAGAGGAGCATCTAATGAAGGAAAGCTAGGACATGGTTGAGTAAGCACATATTTGTGCTCTTTAGCTGTTAAAACAATGTCCAACTTTTTTTTCCAGTCAACACAGTTAGATCTAGTCAATTTGTTTTGATTAAGAATAGAAACAAGTGGGCTAAATGATGTCATGTTCAAATCTGAAAACAATAAATATGAATATAATAAGTAAATTGGACACTATCAATTTAGCATATAAGCATATAATATGGAACCTTAACAAAATCATATTTTTAGTCTTTCCCATCAAAAAGAGTGATACAAGTGTTAAGTATAAGAAATAACTTAATCTTGCTCATTACAAACAAGAGCCACAAAGCTCACTTGCTTATTTGTGCATAGAAATGCTCATCTAAGCTACAAGAGACACAAAATTTAGAAAACTTTGTTTCATTGGCCATTCAAGGTACACAAGTACCAATGTACACAAACACATACTGTTTTTGTATTTTTCTAATTTTTCAATTTTTATTTTATTTTTATGGAGGAAAACCAAAATAAAACAAAACTAAAAACAAAGAAACAAAAACATGTTAAGCAAAGCAATGCATAAAAACTAGACTAACTCAAAATAAGAAAGCAAAACACACAAGTAATGCAAAAACAAAAACAATAAGCGGAGAGAGAGAAAAAGTGACTAAATCACTTGGAGCCTTTTTCCTTCCACACCTTAGAAGAACCTTTCCTTTCGGCAAATCCTTGAACCGGAGGTGAGGGGGAAGAATTGCAACCGTTCAAGTTCGAAAGGAAAATAAGGGCCTTGAGGAGATCTTCAAGAGAAGTAAGAAAGGATGGAAACTGAATCAGGTTTCCTGATGAGACCATACTGTTGCTCTGTTGAGTGGCTTGCCACTTGTAACAATTAGGACGAGTATGTCCAGCCGCTCCATAGTGATGACAGAGATACTGCTTCTTCTCTTTATACTTTTAAGATTACTCTTCTTAGCCCTAGGGTTTTTGGTTTCTTTCTTAGTAAGCTCAGGAGGTGCTCCTACATAGATTTTCCCTTGTCTATGTTCTTACTAGCTATCACATTTTTCACATTTTTGTTCTTAGATTCAACATTATTAGTAGGAGAAACAAAAACAGTAGTACTGGAAGAAGCAATATTAGAAGAGGAGAAATCATACCCTAAACCAGTTCGATCAGAAGCAGATTTCTGAAGGCTAAGCATCTTATCAAGCTTTGCACTTAAAGTCCTCTCCAACTGAGCTCTGACTTGAAACAGCTTTGCGTCAAGCTTCTTGGTCTTCTCAGCCAAGAAATTATTTTCAAACCTCAGTGCTCTTATAGTTTGATTGGCTTCATCAAACTTTGTGGAAAGTTGTTCTTATTCAAGCTCCATATCACTGACCTTCTTGGTGGCCAACCTATACAACTTCTCATGCTTTTCCGTGACATTGTATAACTTTGCATAGGCAATTTGGATGTCATCTTGTTCATCCATCTTCTTAAACTTTGTCTCCACCAAGTTTTTTTCTTCATCCATATCTTCTACAATCCCCTCAGTAGGATTGACAGTGGCGGTGAAGGCAATTAGGATTCCGTCATCTTCATTTTTGAAATCATCCTCAGGTTCAGTGTTGCTCAAAGTTGCAGCAAGTGCCTTGCTCTTCCCGATGGACTTGAGATAAGTAGGACACTCTTGTTTCATGTGACCGAATCCTTGACACCCGAAACACTTGGGTCCTGAGGGAATAGTGTATTGACCGTCATCCCAAGCATCCTTCTTTCCTTTGTCTTGGCTCTTAGACTGAGAAGAACTCAATTGTCTACGGTCCTTGTCAAAGCCCTTTGCATTGGCATTCTTCATAAATTTCTTGAATTGCCTGGTAATGTAGGACTTCAATTTAAAATCTTCATTGTCGGAAGACTCATCTGTGTCACTGCTCTTGACCTTCAATGTCATGCTCTTTCCCTTACTAGATTTCCCTATCCTTGGCAAACCCAAGTCATAGGTCTGCAGATTGCCAACCAGCTCTGTCAAAGGAATTTTGTCAATGTTTCCAGTATGCATAGTTAGTACCATCAAATAAAAGAGGTATAATAAGAGACTGTCATCTATCCATGAAAACATGGGTCAATGGATCACACAGCAAAGATTAAAACCCAATCAGAGTGTGCCTGCTCTGATACCACTTAATAGGCCAAGAATGTATTGACCCCTTATGATGGATTAATGGATTAATTACCCATTAATCAAATTAATATGCAATGTACATGGCAGTACAAACAAATCACCAACTAAAAATAAAATACAGCGGACAATAAATTTGACACGGTGATTTGTTTACGAACGGGGAAAACCTCCGAGGCACAAACCCCACCAGATGATTTTAAGGTCACTACTCCCGAGAATACACTATTATTACAACAAGCGGTTACAAAGGAATCTCAGTACCTTATACCAACCTACAGTTGAATCCTTACCTTAATACACAATTAGACTTGTTCTATAATGACAATCTCTCCTTTTAATGCACGGCTCCTAGTAAGTGACTAACAAATAGATACATGGATCTCAGTACGTGACTTGATCACTAACTTAAGAAGGATGTTGGCTACAAATTTTTTCAGTTCATAACACGATGAAGATCACGAAGTTGCTTGGTCACAAAAACCTACGGTATACAAACACAGCAGCTTTTTAAATAGAAAGATGAACTAGGGCATATGTCTCCGGTTCACAATATGCTTGTAAAAAACTTTTTCATTCAATTTCATCAGAGGTGTCGGCCCTTAAAATAATCCTTATATATGTTTAGGATTGTAAGAAAAGAAAGCCCAAACATACATTCACGGATTGGCATGAAATCAGAACTGAAAATCTGATTTTCATAAATCATGGCAGATACCCTATCTATCGAGCAGCTATCGAGCTTCGAGCTTAAGCAACTTTTTGAGCCTCAATAGATACTAGCTATCAAGCTTTAATGAACAACACTTCTTCACTTGTTTCTTGGACAGACTTGCATGGCTTTAACACTTAAACTTGAAACCTTGTTTCTTGAAGTATTAAACACATCCAAAATCTACTCATATACAAGTAAAGTGTCTTTTGTCAAAGGATTAGCCAATTACATAAAATATTGACATATGTTCCTAACATGATTAACATATGTCCTAACAATCATTCCAAAGCCAGATCGAGATCAAAGTAGAGGAGATCCCTTTGATCGTCATCCCAGACAGTTCTATTTTCAAGATCAGGATAGGAAAGTTTCCTGGTCACCCCAATTGCTAAGAATCATGTCTAGAGTCATCAACTACCATCTAAGTCCAGTATTTTCATTTTTTTTAGTCAAAAGATAAGGCTAGTTCTATGTTCCAAGGTTTTAGGTTCGAGGGTTAGGTAATCTTTGAAAATTCAACCTCAATTAAATCATAGTCACTAAAATCAGTGTCTTTATTTAACATTGACATTCACTTTTCAAGCTCTGTCAATGAGGGGCATTTTGTAGACAGTCGATTTTGCACCCATGATTTAGTCAAAGAGAATGACTTGAATGACCAATTCATGTACCCTAAAAATCATAATTGCATCACATGCATCAATTGGTTTTTGCATTACATACATCATTTTGTCTTTATATTACATGCATCATGTCATTCACTGCATATCACAAGAATGATCTTGAGATTCTAACGGTTGCAATGGTATTTCCGGTTTTCAAATCGAACCATCAGATTGAAATATATCGCATGATCAAGTTTGCATGGCCAACATGCCTTGTGTCTAGGTAAGGTTAACCACACATGATTGGTTTAGATTAATTCTGATTGGTTGAATAGTTAAAATTAATTAAATAATTTTATAATTGGTTGATAATTAATGTCTTAAATAGGGATGCATGCATGGGAATAAAAGGGATGACTGGATAACAATTAAATTAGAGATAATTTGAACTTTATCAGGATTTATTTAAAGGGAGTTATCCATAAGATAATTGCACAAGATAATTGTTCATAAAAAGCCTGAATAATCCAAAAAAGAGATGAAAAATCATAGATGGAGGATGAAAACGCGTCTAGATACAAGGACCGGCCAAAAAACTCTAGAAAAGGAGTCCAAACGGCACACGAACACGAAAGTACATTCAGAACCACAGGGCCAATACGGCACTTTTGGAGGGCCGAACGGCACTTTTGGAGTGCCAAACGGCACTCTAAAAGGGCCGAATTTCCCTGATGTGGGTTTTGGCCCAACGGCCTTTGGGTGATGATTATGCATACACTTTTCGATCTTTTCGCAAAACAATGCATCCAGATTCTAACCCTAATCGTCCGTACCTAATTTTTAGATTCTTTTGGCCTCTATAAACAGAGTCTGAACCTCATAATTCAGAACTTTTTTTCTACGCTTTAAGAGGCATACATTTTTTACTCTCAAACCACCCATATTTTCTGATCCCCTTTCTGAGTGTTGCTGCTTAAATTAGGGTTTTTAGGTTTCAAAAAGAATTGAACAAATTTCTTTGAACTTTAAAACATCCTCTTAAGAACAAAGTGTACTCATGCAAAAGGTTGCTTCCTTCACCCTTTTTCTTGTGATGTGATAATGTATGTTATAACTATTTCTTTTTCCAACATCCATAACATGAATTGTAAATTGTTGTTTTATTAAAGCATGATTGTTTTATGTGATTGTTATAATCTTTTTCTTGAATGTCAATAAATATGCATGTGAACAAATATTTTTCTTAAAACAAAACAGATTTGCATCTTTATAAGATGTAGATTTGAATTTTTCTCAATATAAAAAAAGATCTGCATCTTTATAAGATGTAGATCTGAATTTTTCTCAATATAAAAACAAATCTACATCTTCCTTAGATGTAGATCTAAGTTTTCTCAAACAAAAAGAGATCTGCATCTTTATGAGATGCAGATCTAAATTTTTCTCAGATCAAAACTGATCTGCATCTTTCTTAAGATGCAAATCTAATTTTCTCAATACATGCAAATTGTTGAAATAAAGAAAGAGATTGTGTATTATTGTGTTTGTGTTTATTTTAATTCATGATTGCATAAATTTGGATTATGAGTGAAATTCTCTTCTTAAAAAATCTTTTTCATTCTTTGTAAAACATACTACAAAAAAAATCTGAATTTTTGTCATAAAAAATTACATTTTTTAACATTACAAAACAAATCTGATTATTTTCAAACAAAAGAAGAGCTTTCATTCATATATAAATTTGTGTGATTTAGCTTTAATTCACATATTCAACATATCTTTCATGACATGCATAACATATTACATTGGTCACAAGAGTCCTGAAGACCAAGATTTGTCTGGGCGGAATGGGTGCCTAACACCTTCTCATTCCGTAACCTAGCCTCTGGATTTAGGCTTTTGGGTTTAGTAGATCGAGCCTTGTCTTTATTTATTTTGGATAGAATACAACTATGACAATAAGCCATGTAAATATTTGGTAGATTGTAACTAGGACCTAAAGCTATATAACTTTTTAATTTTCTTTCAGATATGTAATTTATCGTTCAATCAATGAATGGAACTATTCAGTCATATATTTTGTAATTAGTATTCTTTCTTATTTTTTTGTATAAAGAAAAAATAAGTGGTGACTCCATACCACTTCCCAAAAAGAGAGGTACCCTAAAAGGTACCCAAATCTCTTTTTTGAGGGACGCGACTCTCACATGACCATGAATATTAGATCTCACTCTTGATATATCAAAGTAACCAACATTATATGATCGGGTTCACTATCCTCTCAGGATTGAGAGTCTATGAAATTAGAAGTCGTGCGATTAATTATTCAGATGACAGTTGTTGATTAAATAATTAATCTCACAGCAGTCTAGTTCAATATGTCTTAACTCTTAAGACACATCAACACATCAACTAGATTTCTCCACTTCCATGATCAAGACAAACCATTTTAGTTGATGTGTTATAGTCTTCGTAAATGAAATGCCCAATTTCATCACCGACTACAAACTATATTTTGAGTTTACAAGGAACTTGTGATTTATATCTGCTGTGACTAAATCACATAAATTACATACAATGCATCTTAAGGACTATGATAATGTCTCATTAGTTCATTTACAAATAATCTTACACCTCAAGATAATAACTCGTGGTTCGATTTAGCTCTTGTAAATAAATTTTTGAAATTTTTCCCAAGTGTCAGGGGTCGTCCAGGTGTTTTCCTCATGGACGACCCACATGTGTATGGATGATCGTCCTAACAGGTACAGCCATTCTTGTCTTCTTGACTTGGACGACTTTTATGGACGAGTTGGAGTTTAATTTTTTTGGTTCACCATCAATTGCCCCCTTGTCCAAGGGTCATCCAGAGCACTATAAAATTCAATGTCGTTCTTCAGACGTGTTTTCATATTAGTCATTTAATGTCTTGCCACATGTCATGACCTTATTGGTGACTGGCCTCATCGATCTACATTTTCCAGGAATATGCCACGTGTCGTTCTCTTGTTGGTTGTGTCGTTTCAGATGCCAAATTTCACTGCCTATAAATTATGGAATTCCTCTCCTACCTTTCACATTTCCTGAATTTTCTCTCTTGACATTCGTTGTCCAGGGCCTCGTCTAGAAGTGTTTCCGCGTCTTTAGTTTTCCCTCATCTAGAGCCAGGCATTTTCTTCATAGTTGTCTTTAGGCTTTCCTTAAGCTTTCTTTAAAATGTCTGAAATTGTCGTCTTTTCGTCTAGTAATAGTGTTGATAAGGCGATAAACGAGTATCATGACTCAACTAGCTATAGTGGCTCTAGTAGTATTAGCAATAGTAGTAGTGAGGGGAACACCAAGGACGAGGAATACACTTCTGGGGTTCCTGTAGAGGTCCTTTAGGAGCAACTTAGGACAAGGGCAGCATCTGGGTTTGGGGCTAGTCCTTCGAGTGTACCCTCGTCCACTCCTTTAGACGAGATTCAGACAGTATACAGTTGTGCTGTAGGAGTCCATTCTAAGACGGATGAAAAGAGGTTAGCATCACTTAGGAGTTGGTACTAAACTCCAGACGATTTAAATCCTAGGTTAGTTGTTCATGGGGAATGGCATTGTCAGTCTCGTTTTGGCGTAGATGTTTATGAGGCTTACCTTTTAAAGGGTCTTAGGTTGCCCTTTAATACTTTTGCTAGGGAGTTACCCACCAAGTTAGGTTTAGGGATGTGTCAGTTTAACCCTAACGTGTTAAGACTAGTCGTCTCTATGCAAGTTTTGTGGAGGGAGGTGTTTGAAGGGGATCATCCTTTCACTGTGGACAAATTCCTCTACTGCTACAAGCCCTCTGAAATTAACCAATCCCTTGGCTTTTACCAATTCACAGTTAGAGGAAGAGATTGTAGATTGATAAAATCACTTGTCACATCAGATAGGAACTAGAAGACAGTTTTTCTTCGTCTCTGATTTTTGGGTCGGACACCCTATTAAGGTTGGCAGAGATCAATTTGCCCCATATACTGGAGAATTAGGGAACCTTCATCCTGAAGATATGCCTATTATCATCATTTATTATTTTTATTATATATGTTATTAATAATTGTTTAACCATTTGTCGTTCTCTTTTTTCTGCAGGTGTTAGACGATTGACCTTGAGAAAGTTTTATCTTGGACGCATCCAGAAGGCTCGTCCAAACACTGATAGGGATTTCCACTCTCTAGTTACTCTTCAACATCTTGCCACCTGGGGACTTGGTTCTGAGCCAACTTTAGAAGCCTTAGCTAACGAGCTCACTGTCCGTAGACGTGAGTTTTCTTTCCCTTCTCTTTTTTTTTTGTAAATGGCTCTGACGTTGTCCTTTTCAGGAATGGAAACCATGAAAGAAAATAAGGGCAAGGAGGTGGTGGCGAAGGTAACTAGGCAGGAGGCCCAATCTTAACCTCGTCCTGTCGTTGGAGATAAACAAAAAATTTTGTCAAAGGCAATTGACTTGGAAAATCTTCCAAGTTGTCACAAGGAGAAGAGGGCAAAGCACAGGTCGTCCAAACCTGGGGTTCTCAAGCCTGGTCTCCCTACTCCTAGCTCTCAGCAGTCGTCCGTCCAAGTCCATGATGTAGACTCGCCTGTTCCCATTGAGGTCACCCCGTCTAAGACCACTGCACCTGCCACATCCCAACCTTCTCAGAGGGTTCCTATGAACCTTCTTGAAAATGAGGATTTAGCTTGGGAAAGGTTTGAGAAGGCTATGACTGGCGAGGACGTGGCTGCGTGCTACAACATGTCCTTGAGAGAATTTGGGCATTCTGCTATTCATGATCTTTACAAGGTATGTAATTACTTTTACCTCCTCTTGTCATAGTAATGTGTGTGTGTATATATATATATATATATATTTTTTTTTTTCTAACAGAATTTCTAATCACTTGTGTAGGCAATGTCAAAGTTTATTGCTGCTTCCAGGCAGGCCATGAAGTTGGATAGGACGAGGGTCTAGGAGGTCAGGGATGACTCTAAGGGGTAGGCTAAGGTGGCATCCAAGGCTAAAGATGAGGCCAAGGAATTGCAAAACCTCGTCGAAGAGCTCAGAGCTGACATTGTTGAGAAGGACACTCGTTTTGACTACCTTCAAAAAAGGAATGACGAGTTGAGTACCCTTCTTGACAAGGCCAAAGAAGATGTTGTAGTGGAGTTTAGAGCTGCAAAAAAGTTCACTAATCTATTGGATGCCAACTACGCAGCTGGCTTTGAAGACTTTCGTATGGATGCTATAGAAAGCTTCCCTGAAGTTGACTTTAGCTCCATCAAGCTCAACCTTGGTGCTGCAAGCTCTCTACTCCAAAAGAGCTCTGAAGATGTTAATGTTGAAGATGATGCCACCACTCAGCCCGCCCAGGGCGAGCCTAACGATGGAGATAACCTCCCTCAGTGAAAAGTGTTTGAAAAGTTATCTTGTCATTTTTCTTTTTTATGTATGAGGTTTGCTGTTTTTGACCATTTAAATTTATCTTACATTTGTCTCGTCTATAATCTTTGTGACAGGCTTTTAAACAATTTCCTTCTAGGCTTTAACTTATAATTGTTTTTGGACGGTAGTCGTCTACCCTTTTTTAAACTCTTATAAATGAATGTTTATTTCCATTGCTTTATTTACTATTGAACATGTTATTGTATGGATGAAATTTTTCCACGTTATATTGGTTTTTTAAGTCTGGTTCGTCCACTTGTGGTGTTTAGCTCGTCCTTGTTCAAGAATTCCTTCATGTTCAACATTTTTGCCATTCTTTGAATTTTACAAGTATAACTCGTCTTATGAATGGCGTTGCTGCTCGTCCAAAGATTGGACTGTTTTGGTTGGTATATTTGTCCATGGATTTAAATATTCTTACACGCATGCATTTTCTCGTCCATTTCTTGGACACATACGCTAAAGGTTTTACCTCATCCTTTGGACAGATATGCATTTTCCTGTCCATTTATTAAATGAGTATGCCTTCAGCTTATTTTTCTTTGTTTTATTCTTATTTCAAGGAAAGCTTTTAGACGTTACATCCCTGCGTCCAGAGAAAATTTTCATCTTGGGCCTTAGCCTTCTTATGGAAGAAATTATGGGAGTTAGATTTATGTATCACATACATTGGAGGTCCAAACTGCATATACATAATATAAAACATTGTCCACAAGCATGGCACATGCTTAGAAGCCAATGCCTAGGGAAATAAAAATACTTATACAAATAGATAAACTAAGTATGTAACTACGTGCACCACAAATTTGTCTTTGGGCAGTGCATAAGTTAGAGCCTGATGCACTTTTTAGGGAATTAAAATATTTAAAACACGTAGTAGTAGTAGTAATAAACATAGAGTAATAAACATGGATAAAGAAGAGGGAAACACTTCAACTTCATCCATGGTGCCGCTCGTCCAGGTTGACCCTTCATTAATAGTATCTTCTCAGATGCTCGATGTTCTAAGGGTGCTCCAGTTTCCGTCCATCTAGGGCTTCCCGGTAGTATGATCCCTACCTTTTGCAATTAATGACCCTATAGGGTCCTTCCCAATTAGGTCTCAATTTCCCATGGGCTAGGTTCTTGGTTGCCAAAGAGACCCTTTTAAGGATGAGGTCCCCAATGTTGAAGCACATGGGTTTCACCATTGCATCATATTGCCTAACAATAAGATTTTTATATCTTGCTATCCTCTGCCCCGCATCCATCCTTACCTCGTCAATGAGATCGAAGTTAAAACAAAGTTGTTCTTCATTCTCCTCATGCTAATACTGCATTACCCTATGGTTGGCCATGTGTACTTCTGCAAGTATGACTGCTTCGCTTCCATAGGCTAGTTTGGAAGGGGTTTACCCCATAGGGGTCCTCACAATTGTCCTATAAGCCCATAGGACACCTGGTAGCTCGTTTGGCCATACTCATTTTGCCCCTTCGAACTGAGTCTTAATGATTTTTAACAAGGATCGGTTTGTTACTTCTGCTTGTCTGTTCACTTGTGGGTGGAAGGGTGAGGAATAATGATTTTTTATTCCAAGTTGCTCACAAAAATCCCTGAAAGGTTCTTATCAAATTGGCATCCATTATCAGATACTAGTACCCTAGGTATTCCAAACCTGCATACAATGTTTTTCCAAACGAAGTTCTTGACATTCTATTGTGTGATTTTCGCTAAGGGTTCAGCTTTCACCCATTTAGTGAAATGGTCAATCCCTACTACCAAAAACTTCAACTGCGTGGTCCTAAATGGGAACAGACCTAAGATGTCCAGTCCCCATTGTGAGAAGGGCCAGAGGGCCATCATTGGGGTCAGATACTCCGATGGTTGTCTAGGAACATTGCTGAAACGCTGGCACTAGTCACATACTTTGACATAAGCCTTAGCATCTACTTGAATAGTTGGCCAGTAGTAGCCTGCATGGACAACCTTATGGACTAATGCTCTTGCTCTCGAGTGATTTCTGTAGGCTCCTTAATGAACTTCCCACAACACATAGTTTGACTCGTCCGGAGCTAAGCACCTTAAGTAAGGTTGAGAGAAGTCTCGCTTATACAGTACTTCGTCTATGAGGACATACTTGACAGCTCTAATCCTTAATTTCCTAGCCTCGTCCTTATCTTCTAGAAGCCTTCCATCTTTGAGACAGACTATTATTGGAGTCATCCAATTTCTTTCTCCTTCAAATTGTTGTACCTTTGGAAGATCTATGCTTGGCATATATTGGACATGGTCATAGTCGTCCATTGCTCCCCCTGCTGAAGCTGCTTTTGCCAAAACATCCACCTCCACGTTCTCCTCCTTTGGGAGTTGAACAAAAATGGCTTCTTTGAATCTTTTGACTTGCCATTTTACCTTGCCGAGGTACTTCTTCATCCAATCTTCCTTGGCTTCACACATTTCATTCACTTGATTGATGATCAACTGAGAATCTCCTTGGACAACTACTAACTCTGCCCCTAAGAACTTAGCCAATTCTAATTCTTTGAGGAGAGCTTCATATTTGGCTTGATTATTAGTTGTTTGGTATTGTAGACGGGCTACATATTTCAACTTATCTCCTTCTGGGGACTTGAGTATAACTCCAATCCCTTCTGCATATAACGTGGACGAGCCATCTACATTGATGACGCACCTCTGAACTCTGTCCCCTTCGTCTAGCTCATCTTAGCTGAGAGTGAACTTCGTAATGAAATCTGCCAGTGCTTGTGCTTTTATCGTGATTCTTGGTTGGTACCTGACATTAAACTTACTAAGTTTTACGGCCCATTAGATTAGTCGTCCTGCGGCTTCCAACTTGTTCATCACCTTCTTTAGTGGATGATCTGTCAAGACATTGATAACATTAGCCTGAAAGTAATGCCTCAACTTCCTAGAAGCCGGGACCAAAGCAAAGGCTAGCTTTTCTATCATTGGATATCGTCCTTCTGCTCCTCTTAGCGCTCAGCTTGTATAGTAAACCGGCTTCTGTATCCTCCCTTCTTCTCTAATCAATGTCGAGCTCACTGCATGTGGGGACACCGCTAAATACAAATATAATTCTTCACTTGGTACGGACAGGCTTAGCAAAGGAGTTGTAGTGAAGTAGGTCTTGAGGTCTTGGAAGGCCTTCTAACACTCGTCCATCCATTCAAATGCTTTTTTGAGAACTTTAAAGAACGGTAAACACTTGTCAGTAGCTTTTAAGACAAACCTGTTAGGGCGGCAACTCGTCCGGTGAGAAATTGGACTTCTTTGATATTCCTTGGTGGCTCTGTATTCAATATTTCTTGGATTTTATCGGGATTTGCTTCAATGCCTCTATGTGAAACCATGAATCCAAGAAACTTACTTGACGAAACTCCAAAAGCACACTTGCTCGGATTCAACTTCATGTTATACCATCTAAACATATCAAAGGTCTCCTGAAGATCGTCCAGGTGCTTTTCCTCGTCCAAACTCTTTACCAGCATATCATCTACATAAACTTCTATGTTTCGTCTAATCTGTGGACGAAACATATGGTTAACCAGCCTTTGATAAATTGCCCCCACATTCTTCAAACTGAAGGGCATCACCTTGTAACAAAACAAGCCTTGGTTGGTGATGAAGGATGTCTTTTCCTAATCCACCTCGTCCATCCTTATTTTGTTGTAGCCTGAAAAAGCGTTCATAAAACTTAACAATTTATGACCCGCAGTCGAGTCCACCAGCTAGTCAATGCATGGCAATGGATAGCTATTCTTGGGGCAAACCTTGTTCAAATCAGTGAAGTCCACGCACATCCTCCATTTTCCATTAGCCTTTTTGACCATTACCACGTTAGCCTACCAGTCCAGGTAATAAACTTCTCTGATAAATTTTTTCATGGTTAACTTTTGGACTTCCTCTTTAATGGTGTTGTCTCATTCAAGGGCAAAAATTCTTTTCTTCACGGGCTTGGAGGAAGGATATACGTTCAAACGATGGGTAATGATGCTTGGGTCAATACTTGGCATATCCTTATGACTCCAGGCAAACATATCAATACTCTTCTTTAGAAATTGGGCAAGGTTTTGCTTTGTCTTCTCTTCCATGATTGCTCCAATTCTTGTAAACTTTTCTAGGTTATGATCGTCCAAAGGAATGTCTTCCAGCACTTCTGTAGGCTCTGCGGCAACCCTTCTCTCATCTATGCTCATTGTATGTACGTGCTCGTACATGACCAACATAGTTAAATAGCATTCTCTACCGGATAATTGGTTTCATTGCACCTGACCTATTCCATACTCTGTTGGGAACTTAACAGAAAAATGGTAGGTAGACATTACCGCCTTCCAATTGTTTAAAGTCAGTCTTCCAATAATAGCATTGTATGACGATGAATAGTAAACTATAATGAAGCTTACTTCTTTAGTTATCTGTTACAGATATGCTCCTACCACCACAAGCAATATAATGGTACCAATGGGTTGCACCTTTATCCCTCTAAATCTTACCAAAGGAGAGTTTACTAGACGAAGGTAATCTCGTTTGAGCTTCATTTGTTGGAAGGCAGAATAATATAAGATGTTAGCCGAACTTCCGTTGTCTATCAACACCCTTCTAGTCATATAATTAATAATGAGCACGGTGATGATGATCATCTCATCATGTGGGTGGTGAACCCTCTTAGTATCCTCATTCATGAACGTAATGGTTTGTTTGTCCGCGCTTCCTGTCCTTGGAGATTGTCTAGAAAGCTAGACATTTTGCACCATCTTCAAGTACGTCTTCCTTGACTTGGAAGACTGCCCAGTCGAGGTTCCTCCGATAATAACTCTTAGTTCTCCAAGTGGAGGTTGTGACGAATCTTCTACCTTTCCCTTCAACTTCTTGTCCTTGTGGTCTCGTCCAAGAAAATTTTTCAGTTTCCCTTGCTTGATAAGGTTCTCTACCTATTGCTTCAAATCAAAACACTCATCTGTGTCATGCCCATGGTCTCTATGAAAGCGGCAATACTTGTTCCTATTGCTCTTGTTGGGATCTCCTTTCATTTTTTCCGACCACTTTAAGGATAGGTCATCCTTGATTTGCATAAGCACTTGTTCAAGCGGCATGTTCAAGGGGATATATTGTTGACTCCTTGCTAAAGAACTTGCCTTATTATTATCTCTATCTTTATTCTCACCTACCCAAGTCTTCTTTGGAAGAGGACCCTACTCAGGGTGGTGCGGGAGATTTACTTCCATACGCTCGGCTCTTTTCCTCTTCTTGGCTATGATTGCATCCTCTACATTCATGAAGTTTTAAGCCAAATGGATGAGTTTAGCCATAGTTTGAGACTCTTGTTCATAGAGCTTATGGATGAATAAATCTGAATTAACTCCATTATGGAAGGCCGCTAATAACAACTTGTCATCCATCTCATCCATTGTCAGGGCTTCCCTATTGAATCGAGTAATGAAGGACCACAAGCTTTCATTGTCCCTTTGTTCTATGGTTAACACGTTAGATGAGGAGCGTTTGGACCTTTGTACTCTGATAAAGTTGTTAACGAACAACTTACTCAATTCTTCAAACGAGCCCATAGTGTTTGGAGGTATCTTACTGAACTATACTTGCACTGGCCCCTTGAGGGTGGTAGGGAAAGCCCTACACATAATCTCATTTGGAACCCCTTGAAGGTGCATAGTAGTCTTGAAGGTGGCGATATGATCACACGGATCGCACGTTCCATCATATGAGTCCAAGAAAGGCATTGTGAACTTGGGAGGCAAGGGGTGACTGTTGATGGAAGCGGTGAAAAATGAGTCTGTTCGATGAAATAAATCATCTACAGGATTCGCCCTTCTCATATTCTCCCTCATCTTGTCCATAGCCTTCCTCATTTAGTCCATCTCCCTCTCCAAGTGTGGCACCCTTGGTGAGGTGGTTCCCCTTGACTGGTTCCCGGGCTTAGCATTTTCTCCTCTATCTTCTTAACTCTAGGCTTGCCCTTTCGCATGTCTTTCATGGTGTTGCCTTCTTAAACTAATCTCCCTAGTCAAATCTCAGTTTTGACGGGTTAGTTCCGCCATGGCGGCTGTCATGGATTGTATGTGTTAGATGGAAGGCGATTGCATGACAGGTGCTGACTAATGATCACGATGGGGATTACTAGAAGCATCTCTACTCTCCTAGTGGCTTGGGCTAGTGCCCCCTAATCTTTTCTAAACCATGCAGCCTTTCGTTGAAGAAAGATAAATTGCAAAACACAATTAATATTCCCTCAGACGGCACCAATTGATGATGCAAGGAAAAGCAGTAGGCTGGATGCTTCGGGCTTCAAAGGGCTAGTAATTGTTTGGAAGGCCTGAAAAAAAGAACACACGATCAAAGGAGACTGAGGCGAACCGGCCAAGAACCCTCCAATGCTTAAGTTAGTTTTCCCTAAAGAGCTCAAGAATTCCAGATTTTTTAGGAGTTGTTAAAAACTTACCTTCACTTGATGTGAATGAGTGTTTATATAGTGTGATCTTGGAGTGGTTACTTGTCTCATAACTTCCTCTACAAATGAGGAAGTCAGAGGGTTCAAGGTTAACTGCCATAACTGCTATAGGAGTTAGAATATTTTATCTTCTATAACTGTCATGGAAGTTAAGTACTTAGGAGGAAGTTATAACAATGAACCAAGATTTAACTCACGTCTCGGGATAATAACACGTGGTTTGATTTAGCTCTTGTAAATAAATTTCTGTAATTTTTCCCAAGGTTCAGGGGTTGTCCAGGTGTTTTCCTCATGGATGACCCACATGTCTATGGACAATTGTCCTGGCAGGTACAGCCATTCTTGTCTTCTTGACCTGGACGACTCTTATGGACGAGTTGGAGTTTAATTTTTTCGGTTCACCATCAACAACTAAAAGTTCTATATGAACATATGCTTTTTTTTTTTAGTAAAAAAAAAAAAAAAATAGTATGAACCTAAGTAGCTTCTTTGGAAGTACTCCATTTGACGCTGTCAATTTTATGTTTCACTGGGCTCAAGTTGGAAAATAAACATGAAATCAAGGCAGGGTTTGGCCAACTATGCAGTTTTTTTTTCTTGTGTCTTCATGGTTCAAGTTGCATAAGTAATTTTTCTTCATTGGAATCAAAATGATGTGTTAATGAAATCTTAACATTTTATGGTTGAGTAACATTGTCTGATTCTCTTCATGAGAAGAACTTGGGTTCGAATCTCCCATCCTCCATTTGTTTTAAGCACAAAAAGAAAAAACCGTGTTAATTTAAAAAAAAATATTGAAAAAGTCTATTTTATTTAGAAAATAAATAAAAGGGATGAATTTACAAAAGAATGCTTCTATTGATTGCATTATATTTATAACTAGTCACGAACCCGTTCGATGCATGGAAAATTACTTAAAGAGATTTAAAAATAGAGTAGTAATATTTTCAAAAGATTTTTTTATTGTCATGTTATCAAATTAAAGAGGTTTAAAAATACTAAAAGAGATTTAAAAATAGTAGTAATTTTTAAATGTTATCAAATTTATATAAAAAAAAATATATATAGAGATAGTATGACTATCATGTATTTCTTGATATAAAACAAAATATAATTGATATAAAATATAGTATTTACCCCACTGTCACCAACCATAACAATACAAAGAAAAGTATATGGGTTACAAATTCAAGAATACTATGTTTTACAATAAAAACGGGTAGTAGAAATAGAAATAGCCATCATCAGAAGCTTAGATAACACATTAACAACATATATAAATCCCATACATATTTGTTTGCTTGGTAAGTGGAGGAAAAGAAAAAACTTTTAGTCTTGTGTTTGGTACTTATTTGGAATTTAATTGTATTGACATTTATTAATTTATTTTCCCATTTTGTTTAGGAGAAAAAGGTTGAAAAATAGAATATTTTTGGGGTATTATATATTTTATTGTTTTTGAAGAAAAGAATCCTTAAAATTATAAAGAAAACAATTTAAGGACCTCAAGCTTGACTGGCTATAGACTATATGTTACTATAAGGACATAGCATATATATCAATGTTATGAATATTTTTTCGGTTTGTTCAGTAGAACAGAATATTTCAATACCGGTCAATTTCTACATAACATTTCAGGGTGTTTCAGAGTTCCTAAAAGAATAATATATATATATATATATATATATATATATATATATATATATAATTTCATATCCTATTACTCTCTTTTATAATAAAAAAACATAAAATTTATATAAAACTTGTTATTTTAAAATTAATCTAACCAATTCACTTAAACTACTATTACTTTAATTAAAATACTAATTGCTTTTTTTAATGCAACAAAGGCAAATTCAAAGATAAGGCTAGACAGTGGCTTCATAATTTGGCTAAAGCACACTGCCCAAGCCAACTCTTTTTACAACATTTTATTATTTTTTATGATACTATTTTCCTCACCAGTCATATTTTACTTTCTTCTTACTTTTTTTTTTTTCTTGTTTTTTCTCATCCACACACATCTTCCCCCTTTTGAATTTCATCTCATCTTTATGTACACATTACCTGACACACGATCTTATGTTATGTTTAGTATTAGTTTTTGTTTTCTATTTTCAAAAACTTGTTTTTAGAAATATAAAGAAAAAACAATTTTCTTGTATTTTTGAAATAAAAAACATGCTTGGTTAGTTGAAATCAAAAAGATAATTTTTTGAAAAAAAAAATTGAAAATACTAAAATATCTGTTACTAGGATTTGACCTCTAATGCTAACTCATTAAATGAGACAGATTCATTAAATTAAATGCATTTTTACATTGACTTTTAAAAATTAGAAACTGAAAATAGTCTTTTGTATGTTTTCAGTTTCCTTCACAAATTGAGTTTTGAGAACAGTTTTTATTTTCTGTCCATTTTGGGTTGCCAAGTTTTTTAGTCTCAAAAATAGAAATTTGTTTCTGAAAACAAAAAATAAGGGGAAAAAAAGTTACCAAACATATCCCTAAATTTTTATCTTTCTTTTTATTTTTTTTACTCACTGCAACTTATCTCAGTTACCTCTCAAGTCTTCAGTCTCTCCTCTATTCTACTTGTTAGGTTCTTAAAGTTTAGAACAATTGGCAAATCGTGAACATAAACTTGTCTAGATATAGATCATAGAGTCTATAAATATTATTAGACAATACTCAAGGTGATTCAAGTCAAGTTTCAAGAACAAGTAAGCTACAGAAAGAAGAGTTCAGAAATTGCCTGGTTTGATCAATCGAAAGACAAGCTCGACCAATCAAAACATGTATCTACAGAATTCTATTTTAGCCCAAACTCTACTTAAACATATTGGGTTTCAAGTAAAACACAACTAGTATATAAAGGAAACCCTAAGCACGTTTTTATAAGACTTTTCAAAGAGAGAAGAGTGTGCCTCTTTTGTATCTAGGGTTTTGTACCTAAAAAGCTTTCTCATGTCTTCTATCGATGTTATTCCTGATGAAAAATGCATGTACACAGCGGAAAATAAATGGATCTATTTCATTCGTAATTGTTAACATGCACTATGTAAGTTTCAGAATTCTAGAACAAGAGAGTAAGAGAGTGTACCTTGGAGTAGTGAATTTCAAAACCGAAGATCAAAATCACTTAGGAACACTTTCAATCTTCACTCCAATTCTACTAACGCCCAAGATGTGTGTTCTCTCAATCAGTTCCAAAGGGAGAATGATAGAGTGTATAACTCTCACATACACACCACTTCACAATAGTGTTCTTACAATTCTCTAAAGAAAATTCTGTATATTTCTCCCTTTGTATCTAACTGATTATCTAATTGGACTGGCCTTTTGGCCATTTGCAATTGGGCTTAAGTGTGTGGATTGGGGTGGGACCAAAAGGGACCAATAAGACACTAGCTCCAATGAGCCTTAGGCTTTTTTGTCAACTCTTGACAAGTCCAAAGTTACCATTAATTATATTTAATATCATTATATAAATATAATTGCACTCTAGGCCTTATTTATAAATAATATCCCAAAACTTTATTATACATGTAACTCATTCATAAAATATTCGTAGTAACACAAAGTCATGAATGTAGACTTCCACTTTGTAAATTACTGCATTTTATCCTTGAGTACCCGGTTTAATTCTTTAAAGTTATTCAACATATATTTATGAAATCCAATTTCATAAATATATACTTTAGTAATTTCTTACCAAAGTGGTTAGGTCTAACTCTCTAAATAACTGAACCCATTAAACTTATCTCAAGGAAATATTTTATACCTTCGTTAAGAGACTATGAATTCCATTTTGAGAATATATGTTCCATCTGCACTAAATGTGATTGCCCAACATACTGAGGTTTTGACCGTAACTATAGATCTCACTCTTGATATATCAAAGCAACCTACACCTCACGATCAAGTCCATTATTCTCTCAGGATTAAGAGTTCATGCAAATAGAAGTCGTGAGTTTATTATTCATTAGACAGTCGTTGGAAGAATAATAAATCTCACAGCGGTCCAGTTCAATATGTTTTAACTCTTAAAACATATCAACATACCAACTAGAAATCTCTATTTCCATAATCAAGACAAATCATCTTAGTTGATGTGTTATAGTTTTCGTAGATGAAATGCCCAATTTTCATCACCGACTACGAACTACATTTTGAGTTTACAAGGAACTTGTGATTTACATCTTCTGTGACTAAATCACATACAATAAAGTTTTGGGATATAATTTATAAATAAGGCCTAGAGTGCAATTATATTTATATAGTGGTATTAAATATAATTAATGGTAACTTTGGACTTGTCAAGAGTTGACAGAAAAGCCCAAGGCCGATTGGAGCTAGTGTCTTATTGGTCCCTTTTGGTCCCACTCCAAGCCACACACTTAAGCCCAATTGGAAAGGCCCAAAAGACTAGTCCAATTAGATAATTAGTTAGATACAAAGAGAGAAACATACAAAAATTTCTGTAGAGAATTAAAAAAAAAAACTATTGCGAAGTGGTGTAAGAAATGTTGACACTTTGATATTCTCCTTTTGGAACTGATTGAGAAACCACACATCTTGGGCGTTAGTGGAATTGGAGTGAATATCAAAAGTATTTCCAAGCGCTTCCGATCTTTGTTTTGAAATTCAACACACCAAGGTACACTCTCTTGTTCTTGAATTCTAAAACTTACATAGTGCATGTTATTGATTGTGAATGAAGTATATCCGTTAAATTTTCGCTGCTTATGTTTTATATGAGATTCAAACCATGTTTAATCCTATTATCCTACAATTGGTATCAGAACAGTCTTCAATTTCCAATTTGCATAACATTGTTTGTGAGTTTTGGAATCAAGAATAATAATTTCATAATGGTAGAAAGTTATTTGATTGATTTTCTTCATGGTGATTGAAATTATGTTTTGATGAAAACTGAAATTGATGTTATAATGTTGTTTAAGTTTCATATTAAGTATGTTAATTTGAACTTTAATGCTATAACATCAATGAAAATTAGTTTAGATATCAATCTCTGTCTCTTATGTTCATATGATGGCTGTTTGTTCATGAAAAACCCGTTGAAAACTGCCTTAGAGAAAATCTGGAAATTCGAGTTTCACGAGTTTCGATCAATCAAAAATCACTTCCGATCAATCGAGTGAAACAGTGATCAGGCTTTTTAAATCGATTGATTTTCGATTGCTAGTCGATCAATCGAATTTGTTTTTTCGATCGATCGAGAGGCGATCGAGTATCAATTGAACAAGTCAGATGGTCAAGTTCGAATTTTTTAATTTTTTCAATCGATCAAGGGGTACATTCGATCGATTGAAAGAAAGCAGAATTTTTTTTTCTAAGTGTTTTCACATGTATATAGAGCAAGGTTATGTCTAATTAGCTTATGCATATTTTATATTTAAAATCCTTTATAATAAAACATCTAGTGGGAGAGAGATACAAGGGTTGGATCTCGTGGCCTCCATTGTTGGTTCATAGTAGTGTGAAATATATACTTTGTCTTTGCCTCGAGCTTAGCATTCCATGCGGAGAGTATTTATTTCATGGTCCTACAAGATTGGATTTTTGGTTTATAGTAGTTTGATCAAACGCCTTATCTTAGTTTCGAGTTTCGCATTTTATGCGGATGGTGTTTTATCATGGTGCTACAAAATAAGCCTGTTAAAGGGATGAAATGTGGCTACACATGATTCTAAACAATAGTATACACTAGACTAAGTATTTTAGTATCCTCTATGCTGAGTTCTTACTATTATTACTTAGAGGCTAAATTTAAAACCGCATATTATTAGTGTTTGATAAGAGTTATCATGATAGCACTAATAATGAGAATAGTTTTCAATCAATCATAGTATTTAATGTTCACTCTATGCTGAGTGATATTGAATATAGGATTGGGTTGTCGTTGCATATATTATTTTATGGTTTTATTAAGGTTCCATATTATATGCTTATATGCTAAATTGATAGTGTCCAGTTTACTTATCATATTCATGTTTATTGTTTTCAGATTTGAACATGGCATCATTTAGCCCATTTGTTTCTATTCTTAATCAAAATAAACTGACTAGATCCAACTATGTTGACTGAAAAAGAAATTTGGACATTGTTTTAACAGCTGAAGAGCACAAATATGTGCTTACTCAACCATGTCCTAGCTTTCCTTCATTAGATGCTCCTCTTGAGGAAAAACAACGATATGATCGTTGGCAGAAATCTAATGAAATGGCCAAGTGCTATATCCTTGCATCTATCTCAAATGTTCTACAGTATCAAAAGCAGGATGTAGAACTAGCTTCGGACATTATGCATAGTCTAAAGGAGATGTTTGGTGAGCAGGGCCGTTCAGCAAGGCAAGAAACCATGAGGCAAATTTATAATACCAAGATGGCTGAAGATACTTCAATTAGGGAGCATTGTCTTACAATGATCTCTAATCTGAATACATTAGAGGTTTTAGGTGCCGACATTGATGGAGAATCCCAAGTGGATATGATACTCTAGTCACTATCGGAATCGTTCAAGGAATTCGGACTGAATTATAATATGAAAAAAAATTTTATTCTTTGTCTGAATTAATGAATGAGTTAGTGGCGGCGGAAGGCATCCTTGGTACTTCTAGTGTTGAAGCCAATGTGGGTGAAGCTTTTACTTCTCAACCTAAGTCAAAAGGCAAGGGTAAGAAGAAGAAGAAGGACTTCTTTAAACAAGAGGGTAAGCAAATTGCCTTAGGGGTTGCCGACAAAGGAAAGAAGCTCAAAGGAAAGTGTTTCCATTATGGTGAAAAAGAACATTGGAAGAGAAATTGTCCAAAGTTTAAGGCTGCCAAGAACAAGGGTATGAAAACTGCTTTTCTTCTTGAAATATGTTTGGTACAGAATCCCACGGATTCCTGGTGTGTGGATTCAGGTTGTACTAATCATATCTGCAATTCTTTGCAGAGGTTTCAAGAGACTAGAAAGTTGAATGAAGGAGAATTGTTTCTTACCTTAGCGGATGGGAGTAGAGTTCCAGTTGTAGCTGTTGGTGTTGTTAATTTATGTTTCGAGTCTAGGGTTTTAATATTGCAAGACTGTTTGTTTGTACTTAATGTTCGTAGGAATTTAATTTCTGCTACTTACTTAGGTAAACATGGGTATTGTATTATCCTAAAAGACAGTGCTGTAATAAAGAAGGATAAAATATTTATCTGTTCTGGCAATATTGTGGATGGTCTTTATATTTTAACTCCTGATAAGCATGAATTATACAATTCTGAATTAGATAATAATTCACATGTGAAATCATTAAAGAGGAAGTTTCCTTCTACTAGTGAAGCTTATCTTTGGCACTTGCGTTTGGGTCATATTAATTCAAACAGAATTCAAAGACTTATCAAAGATGGACTCTTGGGGCCCATGGACTTTGATGAATTTCTAGTTTGTGAATCTTGTTTGGAAGGTAAAATAACCAAACGACCTTTTAATGCAAAAGGTAGAAGAGCTCAAGATTTGCTAGAACTAGTACATTCTGATGTATGTGGTCCTATGTCAATCCAAGCAAGAGGTGGTTATGAGTTTTTCATCACCTTCACTGATGATTACTCTAGATTTGGTTATGTGTACCTAATGAAACGGAAGTTCGAAGCTTTTGACAAGTTTAAAGAGTTTAGGGCTGAAGTTGAGAATCAATTGGTTAAACGCATAAAGGTCATTCAATTTGATCGAGGTGGCGAATACCTTCTTGGGGATTTCAAAGATTACCTAATTCAAAATGGGATTATATCCCAATTGACTGCACTTGGAACTCCACAACAAAATGGTGTGGCAGAAAGAAGGAATAGGACTCTTTTAGATATGGTTAGATTCATGATAAGTTATTTGACTTTACCAATTTCTTTTTGGAGATATTCTTAAGTACTGCAATGTATCTTCTGAATTTAGTACCTTCGAAGTCTGTTCCTAAAACACCTATAAAGTTGTGGAATGGGCGTAAGCCTAGTATGAGACATCTCCATATTTGGGGCTGTCCAGCACATGTGTAAAAGGAAAGTCGGACAAGTTACAGTCTAAAACAGAAGTTGTTTTCTTTGTAGGGTATCCAAAATGAATAGTTGGAGGTTTATTCTATAGTTATAAGGATAATAAAGTGTTTGTTAGCACAAATACCAAATTCTTGAAAAATGACTATATGAATAATTTTACTCCTAGAAGTAGAGTTGTCTTACCTGAAATGAATGAACCTGTAGTTAAACAACCAATAGATGAAACTAGGGATGAAGTGGTTGTATTGGATACACCACAAGATACTATTCATGAGATATCTAGTACACAAGAGTCTCGTCGTAGTGGGAGAATTGTTTGGCCTCCTGTGAGATTCATAGGTTTGGGAGAAACTTATGAAGCTATCTCAAAAGAGGCTGAATCAAATCCTTACACTTATGATGAAACAATAAATGATATAGATGCACATCATTGGGCCCAAGCTATGAAATTTGAATTAGATTCCATGTACTCCAATCAAGTTTGGGATCTTGTAAAGGCGCCTAACGGCATTAAACCTGTTGGTTGCAAATGGGTTTACAAGAGGAAGAGAGGGATAGATGGAAAGGTTGAAACCTTTAAAGTAAGACTAGTGGCGAAAAGGTATACACAAAAAGAAGACATTGACTATGATGAAACTTTTTCGCCAATAGCCATGCTTAAATCTACCAGAATTCTCTTATCCATTGCTGTTCATTATGATTATGAGATTTGGCAAATGGATGTCAAGACTGCATTTCTTAGTGGCAATCTTGAAGAGGAAATCTATATGTTGCAATTGGAAGGTTTCATAGCAAAGAACCAAGAGCATATGGTATGCAAGTTGAAAAGGTCCATTTATGGACTTAAGCAAGCATCTAGGTCACGGAACATCAGATTTGATCAAGTAATCAAATCATTTGGTTTTGAACAAAATCTTGATGAACCATATGTGTACAAGAGACATCAGGACGAAGTAGTAATGTTCCTAGTGCTTTATGTAGATGACATTCTACTCATTGGAAATGATGTAGGGGTAATGTCATCGGTTAAAATTTGGTTGTCAAGCCAATTTGATATGAAGGACTTGGGCGAAGATAACTATATTCTAGGGATCAAGCTTTGGCGAGATCGAAAGAATAGGATGTTGGGTTTGTCACAAGCTGGATATGTAGATAAGGTTCTAGAACAGTTTAGCATGCAAAACTTCAAGAAATGATTACTTCCTTTTAGACATGGAGTTCCTCCGTCTAATGACCAAAGGCCTAAGACTCAAGAGGAAGTAAATATGATGAGATAAGTTCCTTATGCTTCAACTGTGGAAAGTCTCATGTATGCCATGCTTTGTACTAGACGAGATATTTGTTATTCAATTGGCATGGTCAGTCGATATCAATCAAATCCAAGACATAAACATTGGCAAGCTGTAAAGCATATTCTCAAGTATCTTAGGAGAACAAGAGATTATATGCTTGTTTACCGGTATGAGGATTTGATTCCCATTGGCTATAGAGATTCAAATTTTCAGTCGGATCTAGATTTCAGAAAATCCACGTCGGGTTGTGTTTTCACCTTGGGAGGTGGAGCCAAAAGTTGGAGGAGTGTTAAGCAATCTTGCATTGCTGACTCCACCATGGAAGCCGAATATGTTGCTGCTTGTGAAGCAGCAAAGGAGGCTGTTTGGCTCAAGAAATTCCTTTCTGATCTTGGTGTTGTGAGAATTGAGCAAGTTTCCATCACATTGTTTTACGACAATAGTGGAGCGGTTGCACAATCCAAGGATCCAAGGAATCACAAGAAAGGAATGCACATAGAGAGAAAGTATCACATCATTCGAGACATTGTTGCTCGTGGAGATATGATAATAGCAAAGATTGATGGCGCAAAGAATCTGGCGGATCCTTTTACCAAAACCTTGCCCTAAAGGACTTTCGAGTCACATTTGGAGGAGATAAGAGTTAGATTAGTGCACAATAGTCTTTAGGTCAAGTGAGAGATTGTTAGGATTAGTGCCCTTAAATCCCATTGTATGATGCTATGTATGTTATTATGTATGATTTAATGTTGTGATTAATAAAGTTGTTTTATTATAATCTAAAATAATGGTAACATGAATATTCAGACATTATCATATAGTCCATGAGATGCATATTATGTGATTTATGTGATTTAGTCACAGAAGATATAAGTCACAAGTTCTTTGTAAACTCAGAATTTTAGTTCGTAGTCGGTAATGAAATTGGGTGTTTCATCTGCGAAGACTATAACATATCAACTAAGATGATATGTTGATATGTTTTAAGAGTTAAGACATATTAAACTGGACCGCTATGAGATTTATTGTTCTCCTAACGACTGTCAAATAAATAATAAATCTCACGACTTCTATTTGCATGAACTTTTAATCCTAAGAGAATAATGGACCTGATCATGAAATGTAGGTTGCTCTGATATATCTAGAGTGAGATCTAAGGTAACGGTCAAAATCTCAGTATGTTGGGCAGCCGCATTTAGTGTTGATAGAACATGTATTCTCAAGATGGAATTTATAGTCTCTTAACGGAGATACAAAATATTCCATTGAGATAAGTTTAATGGGTTTGTTATTCAGAATGTTAGGCCTAACTACTTTGGTAAATAGTTACTATAGTTTATATATTTATGGAATTGGATTTTATAAATATATAATGAATAACATAAAGGGTTAAACCGGGTACTCAAGGATTAAGATGTAGTAATCTACAAAGTAGCAGTCTATATCCATGACTTATAATTACTACGAATATTTTATGAAGGGGTTGCATGTACAATAAAGTTTTGGGATATAATTTATAAATAAGGCCTAGAGTGCAATTATATTTATATAGTGACATTAAATATAATTAATGGTAACTTTGAACTTGTCAAGAGTTGACAGAAAAGCCCAAGGCCCATTAGAGCTAGTGTCTTATTGGTCCCTTTTGGTCCCACTCCAAGCCACACACTTAAACCCAATTGGAAAGGCCCAAAAGGCTAGCCCAATTAGATAATCAGTTAGATACAAAGAGAGAAACATACAAAAATTTCTGTAGAGAATTTAAAAAAAAAACACTATTGCGAAGTGGTGTAAGAAATGTTAGACACTTTGACATTCTCCCTTTGGAATTGATTGAGAGACCACACATTTTGGGCGTTAGTGGAATTAGAGTGAAGATCAAAAGTATTTCCAAGTGCTTCCGATCTTTGTTTTGAAATTCAACACACCAAGGTACGCTCTCTTGTTCTTGAATTCTGAAACTTACATAGTACATGTTATCAATTGTGAATGAAGTAGATCCATTAAATTTCCGATGCGTATGTTTTATATGAGATTCAAACCATGTTTAATCCTATTATCCTACACTTTCCTCCTTTTTTCTGACTAATATGGTGCATAGTCTCAAAGGTTACAAGTACATTATCAGTAATTAACCTCCCATGTACAAAGGCACTTTGGGTATCACTAATAATTGAAGGTAGAATTTTCTTAAGCCTATGTGCCATGGTTTTTTATGCAATTTTGTACACCATATTGCACAAGCTAATAGGCCTATAGTCAATAACCTTCTTTGGATTCTTAACTTTTGGGATTAAGACAATGTGAGTTTTATTGAAATCAGGAGGACAAATACCATGGTTTGGGAATTCCATTACTGTTGCTGTGACCACCTCACCGCATGTCGGCCAGAATTGCTGGAAGAATAGAAGAGGCATACCATCCGGTCCTAGCGCCTTCGCTGGGTACATTTGCTTTAAAGCCACCTTGACCTCTGCTGTGTTGAAATCTCTGGTAAGTACCTGGTTCATAGAAGCAGTCACCTTTGGCTGGACTGTTTGGATCATCTCTGAGAACTCTGTTGGGTGACTCGTAGTAAACAAGTCCTTATAATAATCCATTACCACTTCCTCCACCTTACCCTCATCTTAATGCCACGCCTCATTTGCATCCATGATACCCTCTATGGAATTCTTCTTGTGCCTAGCAGAAGCTTTTGCATGAAAAAAACTTGTGTTTCTATCCCTTGATTGGAGCCAGTTGAGCCTTGACTGTTGCCTCCACATGTCAGCCTCTTTGTCCAGCCAGCAATTTAGTTCAACTCGAGTTCTTTTCAGCTCTTGGTTGATCTTCGAGGATGGAGGTTGGAGTTTAACCCATTCAAACCTTTTTTGCACCTCGGACACCCTCCTTCCAACGTGCGCAAACTCCGTCTTATTCCATGCTTCCAATCTGGCCCAACACTTTTCTAAGCAACTCCCTAGCATGCTACCTGAGCTTGTTAACTTCCCCTCCTCCCATGCCTTCTTTACCACCTCTTCACACCTTTGGTATCTCAACCACATCGCTTCAAATCTGAAAGTTTTCCTGGCCTTTTTATTCCTCTGTTTTTGCACCATTTGAAGGGCCAAAGGCGAGTGGTCTGAAACAGAGGACGTAAGATGAAAAAGTTTGGCCTTAGGGAAGATATTAATCCACCTCGGGGTTGCCATTGCTCTGTCCAACCGCTCCTGAATCTGCATCCCATCCTCACATTGGTAGATCCACGTAAATTTTGGGCCAATGAAGCCCAAATCTCGTAGACCACAGTAGTTAATGGCTTCAATAAAATTCTTCATCTGCTGCCTTGGTCTATCACTGCCCCCCTCCTCTGAAGCGCCCGTAATTTCGTTAAAATCACCAATTGTAAGCCATGGTAGTGTTGAGGTTCCTTTTAGGTGTTTAAGTTTTGCCCAAGATTCCGATCGTTCTGCTGTATCTGGATTGCCATAAAACCTCATGAGATGCCACCACCCTATACCTGCTCCACCATCCACTAAAGCGTCAACATGAGATTGAGAGTAAGTCTGGACCTCCACAGTTACTCCTTCCTTCCAAAGTAGAGCTAGCCCACCACTCTTGCCTTCACTTGGTACAATCAAGCCATGTTTCATATTACATTTATCCTTGATATTGTTCATCCACTCTCTGTTTGACTTCGTCTCCATGAGAAAGACAATAATGAGATCTTCATTATTAATCACCTTTTCCAAGGCTTTAACTGACCAGAGGTTCCCAAGCCCCGACAGTTCCAACTTATAAGACTCATTGTTCTCGGCGGAGCTGCTTAGCAGCCTTCGCCAATCCCAAATGTGTCGCCATAAGAATATTTAAGTTTTTAGTTTCCTCGTCCAACCTCAGCTTCTTTCCCATGCACGTATTCTCAGAAATACCATCACATTTTCTCTTTGGGCCACCTTTTGTCTCTATTAATTCCATCCTATCCTGAATTTTTGGGTCCTTATAAAGCCTAGTCCAACTTCCAAGTTTTGGGCTTTCCTTAGTTTCCCCTTTAGTTTCTCCATTTCCTATAGCCGGCCCATGTTGGTGTTTAACATTAATTTTACCTTTCCCAGTACTACTTTTAGGCCCAAATTTATTTTCTTTTCCTTCCTTAGACTTATCTACCCAGCCCAATTCAAATTTAACTTCCATGGGGAGCATCCTAGAACTTTGAGTTGTCAACTTGTCTTCTTCCTTTTAGAACTTTGAGTTGTCAACTTGTCTTCTTCCTTTTTCTAACTCTGTATGGGAAATCCCAAATCTTTAGTTATGCTTCCGTTATTCCCGAAATGTAGATCCTTACCAATCATAGTCAACGATGACTCTGAATTACAAGCTTTTGAATTCAAAAAAATCGGCTTCGTATTGATTGCCTCATCAATGTCCCTAATCATTGCCTCAAAATCCGGGATTTTGTTTTGTGGGCCAACCATGTCAGTTCCATGCATGTGTCCATCTTCCATCTGATCGCCGTCATTGCTCGCCTCTTCCATTGTCATCAGCTTCTCAGGATTGATATCAAGCTCATCAGTGACACTTGAGTGAGCAACCCTAGCCAAATTGAAGACAACTCTAGTGCTATCCGCTGTACCCGTGGTGAATTCCGATGAGTGCTCAGGCCGTCAAAACCTTCACTTGGACTATCGTTTTCCTTGCCGAATTAAACTGAGGAGCTCTGAGCCACGGACCGTATTGTTGCTCCTCTCTCGAAAGCTCACCTTTGCTACTGAGCCACACAACACACTCTTTATCGTCATGTGAGAGGTGACTGCACCAGTAACAAATATTAGGTAGACGTTCGTACATAAACGACACCCACCCTTCTCTTTCGTGATCCCATGTAATCATTCTTCCCCTGCACAGTGGTTTTGTAACGTCTACTGCTACACGAACCTGCATGAAGTTACCACCTTTCATCTCCGCTTCATCCCTCGGCTTTGTGATGATGCCCAAAGTTTCTCCAAGGCTGACCGCGGTGTCCACCGTCATCAAGGAGAAGGGCATATTATGAATCTGAACCTAGAAATTTGTTTTTATCAAAATTGAGTTCTTGGACCGGAACAGAGCCATCAAACCTTTGCAAAACTACCAAGTGTCTATCAAAGACCCATGGTTCCCCTTGAAGGATCTTCTCTACATCGGTCTCCAACTCAAACGCTATGAAGAGGATCTTCGGGCTAACCTCTAAACTTTTGCTTTGTACGCCATATTGGTCTAAACGTCCTTGCTACAGCCTCTACGTTGATTGATCTCCGGGTGAAAAATTTCGCAACAAGCACATGTTCTAATGTCTTTTTGTCCTTTGACAGATCACACCTTCTTCCCTCCTCTTCGAACAAAGATAACTTCTTCCACCGCAATGCCAAATCTTCCATACCACACCAAGGTTGGTCACCACACTACCCCCACACTATCCACCAGACAAAACAGAGCCCTCCTAATAATATTAATTACTAGAGGGAACGACACGCCCTTCTCACTGAGAAGGGAGAACTATGCTACAGAGAGTGGAGAAGGAACACCAACTCGCCTTGTTGAGAACTTATTGTAGTATATATAGATTAGAAAAACTCTTTTATGAATTTACTAACTGTTTGTTTTTTTCATCATTTTAATTGGTATTCTATCGTTTGCTTACGTTTTTATTTTTATTTTTTATGAATTACCTTTTTTTGTTTACACCTTTTCCCTTCCTAATTCTCTCTTCTTTTCACTTCAGGCCATCGTTTTACAACAAAAAGGAAATTTGATGGAGTCGGTAGATCTAGAATTGTGTTTAGAGTTCAATAAGGAAGAGGTACCTAGAATGATTAAAGTAGCTTTATTATGCACTAATCCATCACCAGCGCTTAGGCCAACTATGACTTCTGTAGTGAGCATGCTTGAAGGAAAAACAGCTGTTGATGAATTGGCTTGGGATCCAAGTATTTATGGTCATGAATGGAGTTTTGGGGCCTTCAGAGACCAATTTGGTAAGAACCCACGACCAAGCTCAATGGAAATTCAGCCTAATTCAGTCATCAAATGCAACATGGAACAACTCTTCTTCTACATCAGCCCAGGATCTCTATTCCATTAATCTTGACTCTAGGTAATATATATAAGCAACCAAGCCTCCAGTTTATGAGACAAGCACTGTGCAAGTTTAATGATAAGAAACTATGAGCTTTGTGGGTTTACTTCCAAGATAATACTTTGAATGGACAAATATTTTATTTAAGATGAAGCTAAAGGTTTTTTCTAAATTTGTTCCCTCTTGATGATTGAAAACTTTACATTAGACAATATGGTCTAAAACTAATTACAATTAGGTTCACTTGGTTGAAGATATTGAAAAGTAGGAGGATAGAAAATGGAGAAGAGATGAAATAGTGGAAAATAGAAGAGATGTTAGTTTTTGTCTTGTGGTGTTTGGTTGAGGGTAGAAAAATGGAGGGATGTAAAACTTTTTTTTTTGGTTGAAAAGAGAAATGAGAGGATGAAAAATATAGTTTGTTTAAATTTACTCTCATGCCCCTATTAAATAAAAAATAAAAAATTAGCAAAAAAATGATAAACCAAAAAAACAAAAAAATTAAAAAAAACAAATGAACATACAAAATTAAAAAATCAGGATAAAAAGTACCAGAAAAAGAAAAAATCCAAAGAAGAAAACTGAAGAAAAAATAATGAAACAAATGGGTATCAGAAAAGGACAAAGAAAAAAGAGAGATAGAGAGAAGAAAGAAGAAAATGACAAAATTCAAACATGTGCTTTTTGGTCTATGCATATAGGAATAATAGTTTCGTGTTTACTTTCCAATTTTCTCTTTGATTTGGAAAAAAAATATGGTGAGTTTGAGGAGAAAAAACTCAAGCTCTACCAGTTTTATCTCCTAAAATTATTCCAATCAAACACCCGAAAAAATCATTTTTTCTACTTTTCTCCTGCCCTTTTCCATTTCCCTAAAATCACCACAACCAAACAGGTCTTTAGTGAGAAGGATAAAGTTTCACAATAACATAGGGATGATTCAATTAATAGTGGTGCTTACAAATAGGGGTGTCCAACTCAACCGGTGGCTCGACCCACCCGGTAAACCCGACCGGACTGGGGCCAACCGCTGGCTGACTCGACTACTCCAGTAGTCAACGGCAAGTCTTTTTCTCTAGAATTCGATCAAGTCAGTTTGGTCTCGGATCTACTCCCCAAAACCCAAAGAAACCCGAACCGACGGAGATACATAGCATTTTTCGGCAAGATTTTTTAGATCCGGCGAGATCTCAACTAGATCTGTGAAATCTCCACCGGATTTGGCGAGATCTCGTCGTTTACGCTCAGATCTAGCTACAATCTAATGGGTTTTGCTCAAATAAGGCTTAGATCCGGTGAAAATATGGTGGGTTTTGCTTAAATCCGGCGAAACTTCGATGAGTTTTGCTCAAATCTGACGATGATTTGGTATTTTTTTGCTCAGATCTTGTGATTTTTGCACAAATCCAGTGACGATTTGATTTTGTTTTTTCTTTTTTTGCTTAGATTTAGTGAGTTTTGCACAAATACGACGAAGATTCAGCGAAAAATACAGATCGTCGCCAAAAGGAACCTTCGGCAGCATCTTCGTCGGCTTCGACCGATCCGACTGCTTATCAAATAAATTCGATTTGTCCAAACCCATTGGTTTTTGTGGTCAGCGGTAGGTTTTCTCGCCGGAAATATGATGTCATCGGGTCGATTACAGGTTAGGCACAAACTCGACACAGACTGACCTGTGGACACTCTTACTTACAAATCCTAAATACACCATAAAACCATATTTCATAATTTACAAATACAGAAACTATGGTTTTATATTCTACTTCCAGCAAAAAGAGAAAACCACGAATCAAAAGAAAATGTCTAATAGTTTGCAATTGTTTTCAGCCTATTATGACAGCCTAGAATAGGATTACAAAAGTGATACAATATTTGACTAGTTATAATTCCTATGACAAGTCTGGTTTGCCATATAGCCGCCATTACGATATAATTCAAGCCAATTCATTGAGGTGGCCATAGAAATTTTTTTGTTGTAAGTATATATATATATATATATTTGCGAGTCAGATGGTCCTATCCTATTACCACCCTAACTTAGCCACCCCTACCGACTCAATTAGAGATTGAGATCTCGTGCAGTTACTCAAAACTTCTAATTCAAGGGCTGATATTAAAATGATTTTTCAACTTTTTAATTTCAGCCATTAGTTCACTATTGAATAAGGCTATTGCATCAGATCTAAATCCACTCAACTACCTATTGTAAAAATTGAAAAAAACTAAAAAAATAAAAAATAAACCCACATAATCGTAATTTAAAGACTTTTACGGATTATATACTTATATGTAAAGATTAAGGTTTTAAAACTCAAATCATTCAAAGAAAAATTGACTAAAATAATGGTTATTTAATAATTATTTAAAATATAAACAAATATATTAAATTAGTAAAAATAGAAAAATTGACTAAAATAATCTAAATAAATACATTTTTAAATGCATTTTTATATCACTACTTTTATTATAATGTTTCAAAATCCAACTTGATAGTAAATAATAATAATAATGATAAATAAAAACCAAAAACGTCAAAACTTAAATAACAATTGTATATCATATATTAATATTCAAGTTGGGAAGGGGCCCAAGACTCAATATATGGTCAGAAACTTTCACCCACATTTTTGTCATTTTTCAAGGCTCTGTCATGTCACACATGCCAAGCTCACCAAACTAAAAAGCGAAGGTAAAGTTTGAAACAAATCATTTACTTAAACTGAAGGCAGGACCGCAGGAGACTATGAAGAACGAAAGAAGAAGCAGGGAAGAAACAAAGAAGAAGAAGAAGCAGAGCAACCTTGTGTCGTCTTCAATGGGTTAGGTGTTTTTTTTTTGAAGAGCTTGGCCTGAGCAGCAAGACACGCTATCTGTTTTCTTGGCACTCTGTTTTCTTTTTCTCTCTCGCAATTTGTTTTTGTATTTTTTATTTTCAAATTCTTTATGGACTGAGATCTATTTTTCGGCCAAATATAGTAAAAAAATGGAGCTGTGCGAACCTCTAAAACCGGCCACGGTTCTCAGAACCGTACGGTTTGACTGCAGTTTAAGCGGTTTTATGCATTTTTCACACAAAGAAGTTCATAGTTCTAAAAGAACCGAAATGATGAAGGGTTCACAGTTAACTAGGTCGGGCCATACGGTCTAATCCGAGTCTGAGAACCTTGGTAAAGATCATCCATCAGTTTGACATAAATTTATTTCGCTTATTTATTTATTTTTAAAAAATTTAGTTAAAGTATACTTAAAATTAAAAAAACGATATTTAAAAAATCAGTATTATATAAACAAATTTTTTTTTTTTTAGAAACATATTAACAAGCAAGTTAAACGTTAAATGAAAAAGCACATGACAAGCCTAAAAAAAGGATTGACAAATGGATGGGACATTAAAAAGCCAACAATAAATTTCGTGACAAGGCTTTTTTATTAAAAGTTAGCTTTTTGTTGGTTTTGTAATATGAAGAAATCTCATTTGTCTTAGAAATGGGACATGATCCTTAACTATTGAAGATTCGAAAGCAAAAACAAAAATTATTGAATGTTAAGGGCCCCACTTTTTAAATTGTAGGGGTCCATTAACATTTAGCAAGACTATCTATATATATATATGGTATATCAGACTTTCTGCACTTTTTGCAAGCAGAGCTCGTGGAAAAGCTAGTCGGCAGAGCAAACAATAATGGCAAGACTTGTTCTTCCTTACATCAGCTTTATGGTGTTCTTGTTATTTACGTGCATGGCAGCACAACCTGGAACAGGCCAGAAAACTGATAATGATGAAGGTCAGGACATTCTTTGCTTTGTTTTCTATCTATATAATATTTCTGTATATTTTTACTTCATATATAGGATCAAATCTGTTATTTCAAATTGGACATCTATACATTCAGCTGTGTTCAACAAAAATCGTCAACATTAGGAGCTAGGTGTAGGCGAAAACAGTATATTGTTGATATCCAATATATTGCTCGCATTGATTATTGTTATTTGATTACTTTATCAGTTTAAGTTCTATATAGATGTATCATGTGTGTCCGTGTGTGTTTGTTTCTTTAAAAATAAAATAAAATAAAATAAAATCTATAAGGGAGCTTAAAAAACCTCTAATAATTTTCTGTCGCATCAATTTTTTTTTTTTGAGAAAAGTTAAACAGCGCACAATTTTAATCTAAAACAAATATATATATATATATATATATATATATATATATATATATATATATATATATATATATATATTAAAAACCTTACAAACCCAACGAAATTTGGTTGGCCAGGGAATTGGTCATGGATATGAGAAAGACAGCTATATGGGAAAAAATATATATAAATGAAATATATGGACCTTTGTCTATTTCAAACATGATATATCATCCTCAGCCACATGTTTCCTTCTGGGATTAAGACTCCAGAGATGCAATCATTTTTCAATGATTGAGAGTATCAGGGTTTAATTTTAATTTTTAATTTTTCAACTTTTCTCACCCAAGGTTAAGATTGAAAATTAAAATTTTTAATTCTCAATCTCACTCTCTTTTGCACTAGCTTAACTATAGAACGTGTTATTAAAATAAAGAAAGCTTAACTATAGAACGGGAACGGGATTCAAATCTTTCCTTCATTACCAACTTCGGTATGGACGGTGATTGATTTGTCTTCATACATGCTGCATGTGTGATTTTACTTTTGCATGTTTTTCAAATCTTTTGGGGATAAGAGTATTCACATTTGGGATGTTAAAAAAATTAGAATTTAGGATGTATTTAATATTTGAGAAAAAGTTAGTTTATTTTATTTTTAGCTTATTTTTCTCTTAAAGTGGGTTCTGTTGCACTATTAAGTGGGCCATATTGCTCCAAAAGTTAAATTTTAGCCTTTTTTTTTCCTACATACTCTCAGCAAAAAATTTTCAATTTTAGCAAAATAAGCGTTTCCTAAAAGGACCCTCTATTAGCACCTCAAAATGCTACTTTATTTATTTTAACACATCACTTAACAGTACACCCTACATCTCATCTTCTTTTAACATACAAGTATACAACCCAATAAAAATTCATTTTCCTATAATCCATGATACCACCAAAATCATTGACAACCTATAGCAACCATTGAAACCACCATGATCACCCACTAGTTCACATCACCTATTCGCCGTCGAAACCCAAAACCACCATGATCCACCAACACCCAATCAAAAGCTTATTGTAATTAACCCAACCAAAAACGCACTAGTAGATCACCCATAGCTGACAACAACACTATTAGCACCCAACCAAAATTCACCATGATCAACCTAACCAAAAACCCAAACCAAACTCAATCAACCATAGTGATCAAAAACCCAGATCAACACTGCATCATACTCTATCCTAATCTAAGTGTATATATGTGTGGAGCTCTCTTCTAGAGATTTGAACCTTTGCTCCTCACACCCTACAAGTGCTTATAATTGTAGAGTGACCATCGCGCCAAGAAAATAATATTCCAAAATTGAAACTTCTTTTTATAAAACTAACTTTTAACTCTCCTATTGTAATCAAGGAAAATATTCTTATATGTAACCTTGAAATCATAACATATTATCACAATATTTTCTAACTAATGTGTTGAATTTTATAATTCTCTAACAATGTTATATACTTTTTAAAGTCTTTTGCAATCAACCCATATTTTGATACATCAAAATGAAATCTAAGAGAGAAAGAATAAATATTGGTACTTTTAAGCTAATCAAAAAAATATAAAATAAAAACTCGTGCATCATTTTTAGAAAGTCAAGGCCTACATAGAATATTTTAAAATTTTCAAATATATGATCACATTGTAGATATATACTTCTATGTTAATTTATTTTTAATTTTACTTTTTAAGTATTCAGGTAATTTGTGTGAATATTATATATATATATATATGAATCTTTGAAGTTTGAACTTCATAAGAGAATGAATTTATATTGATTATTTACATTTTTTTACTTGTTAGAAATATCTATTTATAGTGAGCTTAAATTATGAATGAATAGCTTAAGCATATACTAACTCTAAACTAGGCATGAAAAAATCAACTGAAACCAAGCATGGGAAAACAAATTATAGGTTACATTTATCTTATATTTACTATTTTAATATTTTTTCCATTTAATAAATTAAGTCATTTTTTTCTTATACTAATGATAAAATTTAGATTTAATTTTGTCCTCAATATTATGTTTTAATCTTGCTTCCCTAAATAGCTAAATTAAAAACTCCAAAAGGTATTAAGTGAGATTCAAGCCTCTCAACTTATCATGTTAAAATGAAGGCATTAACAACCTCAGTGCCACCTCATTAGCCCAACTATATTAGTACTTTACATAGATAGATTGGGTACCCATAGTCAATTGGCCCAATGAAAGATCCCAATTGCTTATTCAATTTCTCATAGCTCAAAATAAAATGTGGGAGAAGAAAAGACCTTGAGAAAACTTTGAAGATTTTATCTTAATTCTTTGAATTTGCTTGAGGCGGCTCATTTCTTATTCATTAATGAGGCATTACAATTTGATTTTTTTCCATTTCTTAAAATTTTTAATGCGCATCTCAAAGTACAAGTTTTATGGTGATAAGTATTTATGGTTCTAATTTGATTCCACAAGTTAAATTACTTTTTTGTCCACCCATAACAACTAATAGTAACCTAACATTTAAGATTTATTGCGAAAATGTTGTGGATATAACATTTTTAAGTTAAACTTTAATTAAGATTTTCATGATCATTATATTACATTATTTGAATTTATTACTTGTTAGTTAAGGAATTTGAATGCTATTGACTATGTTAAATCTAAAGCCAACAAAAAAGGTAAAAGGTTAAAAGGAAATTGATTAAGTTTGATTCATCCTGCAGTGAAAGCCCTTGGTGAAATAGCTGAACAATTGGGAAAGAAAGACTGGAATACCAGAGTGGACCCATGCAAAGATAACCCAATTTGGTTAACGCCAAAATTGGATTCGAAGCCACTATACAACAATTCTCTCATTTGCAATTGCTCCTACCCTGATAGTGTATGCCACGTCGTTGCATTGTAAGTAAAAGTTAAACTTTTATTTTGCTAATCAACCAAAAGAACAAACTGCATAGTGTGAAAATTTCCTCCTTGTTAGATGGAAGAAGTGGCAGCTGGTTTAGCTTAGTAGGGTTTACCCTAGCTTCTTTCTTTTATATATATATATATATATATATATATATATATATATATATATATATATTTACGCATTAAACTTAGATGGATACTTGAGTATTCAGTTGGCTTACCTACTAAGACTTATTTAATTGAATTACCCATTTGAATCTTGTCAATTTAACCCAAATATTTAATTAGGTTGGGTAAAGATTTATTCAAATTAAGTAAGTTATGAGTGAGTTAATAGGTTTAGGTAAAAATTGCCAGCTCTACAATATACGGGTCATATTGTATTGCTTGAGAAATTATACAGTATATGTAGAATTTGTTTTATTCAATTGAAATTAAAGTCAGGATCTCCAAATCTAGACTTATTTTCATTGCCTTCGAAGCGTGTCTAGAAGTTTGTAAATTTTGGGAAAATGACCCCTTTATTTCAATTTAATCTTGATTCTCTCAAATTTTTAGTTGGTTGTACAGCACATAATATTTATTTAATTTTTTTAAAATGAGAAGGAAATAGCGCATTAATAAGAGATCTTATCCCAAAATTTTATTAATACTTTCTCTCTTTTTCTCTCCCTCTTTATTCTAAACAATTCAAAATATCCTTGTCACACAGGATTTTTAAAGGGCAGGATCTCGGCGGTGTGCTTCCACGATCTCTGGTGAAGCTACACTACCTGACGTACCTGTAAGAAGAGTACCCATTATTTGTTTTACTAATTACCACTTCCATAATTGATTAACCACATAATTGCACAATTTCCTCTTCATTGTAGTGATCTCGCTTGGAACTTCTTGAGTGGTAACATACCCCAAGAATGGGCTTCTACAAAGTTGGAATTTTTGTAAGTGATTCCTCTGTTCATGTCCAAGATTAGCCATTAAAGGCTCATTCTTATTTAATTAAATGAATTTGCTACAGGTACCTCGCTGTGAACAATTTATCAGGACCAATTCCAAGCTTCTTGGGAGACATTACAACACTTAGAATTTTGTATGCTCTTATTTTATCATTCTTTCTCACCAAACAAATATAGGAAAATGCTTGAGTTACTATCAGTTCAACAACATAATGCTTACAAACTGATTTGGCAATAAAAGTGATCAGTGAACTTCAATCACCTATGCAGAAAAATTTGTAGTATTTCTATCATCACTTGTTAAATAGACAATAAATTATGTCATACTTCCATTTGTTCTAACTGGCTTTAACATTTAAGAATATATTATACATTTTGGAATATAGAGAACAATCTGTTTTCAGGAATGGTTCCCCCTGAGCTTGGAAAGTTGGTTAACATGGAGAATCTGTGAGTTTCTTTGTGTTTTTTCCCTTAATTTTTCAAATAAATTTTGATTTGTCATTCTAAATTGTCATTGATTTGCTTAATCCTGAACCCATGAAGTGACCTCAACTTTAATTTTGGTGATTGTAGCATTCTTAGTGCTAACAATCTCTCAGGAGAGTTGCCAGTTGCGCTAACTAATTTGACCAAATTAAAAGAACTGTAAGTGATTGAAACCTTTTCCGTGGCTACTAGTACTTCAAGATTTTCCTTGAAAAAAATCTTAGTCATTTTGGTGACTGTAGCATACTTCTTGTTTGTATTTTGTTCAATAATGTTTCTGTTTTGGGATACATTCAGTAGAATTAGCAGTAGCAACTTCACTGGAAGAATGCCTGACTTTTTCCAAAGTTGGAAACAACTTGAGAAATTGTATGTGCTTTTTGTTACATCCTTATCTAAATCTCTTTAAAGTGAAAAGTTTCAGGTGTGATCTAAATCCATTTGAATTGTGTTGTTAACAGAGAGATCCAAGCTAGTGGTTTTGAGGGGCCAATTCCTTCTAACATTTCTATCTTGAGTAACTTAACTGAGCTGTGAGTTCTGCCTTTCAAGATAACAATTCTTAACTTAATCTCTAGGATATGCTCATGTGATGTTTTAATTAATGAAATTTAATGCTGAAGAGCTAACAGTTATTGATGGTGCAACTCTATGTAGAAGGATCAGTGACTTAGTTGGAGGGGGTTCAAAATTTCCAAACCTAGGAAGCAGCACACGCATGAAAAGATTGTAAGTCATTCTTTTGTTGAACATTGCTATAGATTGGAATGAAAACAAAATTTACCACAGTTTTGCTCACCAGAAGTTTATTTACATTGCAGAATGTTGAAGAGCTGTAATATCTCTGGACCAATTCCTAAATCTATATTGAACCTGATCCAACTTCAAACCTTGTATATTGCTACTTTCATTTCTCCTTGTACCTCTTATTTTTAGCCTTTCTTAATGGAAAATGAGGTAGTGCAGCCCACAGATGATTGGACATTTGAACAGAACATGGTCAATTATCACATTTATTAATTATAGATATGTAAATATGAAAGTCTGAATCTTTTGGTAATATAACAGGTTATTTATATTTACAAATTTACGGGCTTAAAATTTGGTTAATGTTTTATTTTCTAGAACTTAGAGCAAGAAGTAATTTAAATACAAATTTTGGCATTAGTTTTTTAAAAAGTAGAATAGAAACTTTAGCTAAAATGGGAACTATTTGACAGAGATGTGGTATCAGAGCACACAATTATCTCAACTGATTAATGAGTTTCTCTATCATTTAGTTGTTACAATATATTGTGTTTTTTATTTTGACTTGCATCCTTTTTAGTAGTTGACATTTTTTTCTCATAATTTTTTCCATTTTCAGTTCGGATCTGTAGTTAAAAACCTTCTTTTCTTGCAGAGATCTCAGCTTCAACAGATTGGATGGAATTGTTCCAGATTTTGGTGGTTTATCGGAATTGAAGTATTTGTAATCTTCACAAAAAACCCCTTAACTTAGTTCAATTGTAGTGTAAATTCAAATAAACAATTAGGCAGCTAAAGCACACAACTATATTTAACCAAGTTTGGCCTATTGGCCGACATCCATGGGTGAGTCTGCAAGGAGCTTCACTTTGTATACACCCAAAATTAGAATCCTACCCATTTGCTTTGTCTTTTAGAATAAGTTAAAACTTAAGTACAGTTCTTTAGGTGGAGTATATTAGGGTAAACCGTAAAACACATAGTTACATCGTTTGAATTTAAGTGTCCATAGAAAAGATGACATTGTTTGTGATTTATTGGTTAATTCAACTATCTGTTTGAATTTAATTGGAGAACGTAATATGTTGCTCCTAAGGAATTCCACCTAAGTTTTTCCCTTTAGAATAACCCTAAAATGACCTTAAATAACTAGGTCTTAACTAGAGAAAATAGAGTAGGACCCTTTAACATGGTGTCTGATTGGCATCCTTTTATTTTGGCAAGAATAATTTATTAAATCCAGTTTTTTTCTCACCTTTTGCCAAATAAACAAATAAAATAGCTTCAAAAAAAAAAAATTGAAAAAAAAAAATATATATATATATTTCTTTTGTCACCTTTCAGCAAATCAGCTACCAGAAAATACCGGATGCCAAACTCACCTATGGTCATGCTATTAAGTGTTTAACCAGTGATATTTTTGTTTGTGTACTAAATAGGTTTCTGACAAGTAACTTGCTCACTGGGCCCATTCCAGAAGGGATCAAGGGCAAAGATAATACTCAGTAAGGGTTTACATCTTAAATTCTTCTTCAATTTTGTATTGACTTGTGAGTATAAAGAAACAAATTTTTGAAGTTACTACAATAATATTATGAGTAATGATAGTTACACTCTCCTTATTACTCACTCAAAGTACACACACTGCGACATGATTGAAATCGTGTTTTTAAAACATGATTTTGCAATTTTAACTAAAATTGTGTTTTAATAAACACAATTCCAAAAGGCAGTGTGTGTGGAGTGTGCAATAGGAAGAGTGTGATAACATTTTTTGGGATGTTATATACTTCACTTTGGATAGTGCTTCATTTCATGGTCTCTTTTGGGGTTAGTTATAGTGAAAAGACCTTGACAGCTACATCCTTCTATGTGACTTGTGTTTATAGCGAATCCAATATATGGTTTATGTAATAGAGAACTCTAGTATTAATACTTGCTCCACAAATATAGAAACCTACAATAGGTTTGGATCTCTTGGGCCACAATATCTTTGACACCACCTAAAACTTATGGCGGAACCTTGAGTTCCTAAGGACTTGAATGTCATGAGAAATCTAGAAATGCACAAGACAAATGACGCTGATAGTGAATGGCCACTATTGATGATGATGGCTGACACCAATTGCCAAAACCAATAGATGGAAGTATTGTGTGTGGATAGCGTTGATTGCGCCTGAATGACTTGGTGGTTCTAGTGGACTTAAATTGTGTGTACGGACGTTACCTCTTGTCAGTTACAATTTCTATCCACACTTTGAATTACCTACCAGATTCGAATCCAAGGGGATTTCTGGGCTTTGTTGCCCTTGCATGTCTGGTTCTCTACCTCCTGCTTGTAGGTGATTGTGTTGTCAGGGCTTGATGGTTGAGGAATAGATTCATGATGGCTTGCCAAATATTGGGTACCATCTTAATGTGTATTGGGTACACGGCCTTAATGTGCTTTGGCCTGACAGCTTATGTCCACAGCAGAAAACCTTTGGTGGCTACTTCTTTTTTATATGACATGTGTTCAAAATGAAATTAATGTATGGTTTATAGAATTGAGAACTCTAACCTAACCCTAAACTAACTAGAAGTTAATATGCTTGATCTACAAGTATATGAGCCTACAATAGGCTTTGGCATCTTGAAACATAATTTCTAACACTTTCCATCTTGAATAGTTTAAAATGTTGACAATTTTAACAAAATACTCTTTAAAATGTACTCCTGTTCTTGTTTGGAATTATAGTGAGTACAATATAATAATTATGCTTTTTGTGTAGCCAAATAGATCTTTCTTACAATAATTTTTTAGAGAGTTCTGCACCATCATGTCGAGGCAATCTGTAAGTTCTTTACCTACTGGAGCTTTACACACTTTGCTCTCTTCTTAACCTTTCCAGTTTTCTAAAACTAACTGATTTTTCCATTGCATCAGAAATTTGTTCAAAAGCTTTTCTGGAAGGGACAACTTGTAAGCTTCAAACTTGTAAACTTTTTAGAAGAACAGATGCTCTTAATGTTGTCCTTTTCACTTTTATCTTGGATAACTGACACTTTATCTGCTTCACTGATTAAGAAATCTTAGTGAGTGCCTGAAGGACTCTCCATGTTCAAAAGGTAATTATATATCTATTGAAATCAAAGTATAAGTTATATGCTTCAGTTACCTAGTTGGGCCTGCTTCAGTTATTTTTTCGTCTTGTACAAGACAACTACATAAATTAATTAGAAATACAATGGAGAATTCATTGCTTTTTTATTATGTCTGCTTGATTTGGTGCTGCTTCTATATAGATTTCTATAAAGTACATATAAATTGTGGTGGGAAAGCAAGTATCGTTGGAAACATAAAGTATGAAGCGGATGAAGATCCAGCTGGAGGAGCAAGTTTTTTTCGGAAGGAGAATTGGGGATTCAGTAGCTCCGGAAGATTTTGGGATATAAACACTACTGGAAATGACTATGTAGCAAATAATGTATCCATACTCAAAATGAATGAGTCTGAACTATACACAAGTGCACGCCTGTCTCCTCTTTCAACTACATACTATGCCCGCTGCCTAGCAAATGGGCCTTATAAACTGAAACTTCACTTTGCGGAGATAGTAATCAGAGACAATAGATCTTTTGGCAGTCTTGGAAGGCGGATATTTGATATTTATGTGCAGGTATTCTGTCAAATTTATTTCTATCTGTATATTATAGTAGAGGTGTTAATTGAGTTAATTTGCTGCAGGAAAAACTGGTGTTGAAAGATTTTGATATTGAAAATGCTGCACCAGGGGTTGATAAAGCAGTTGTTAGGGAATATAAAGCAAATGTAACAAATAAAGTTTTGATGATTCGCTTTTTTTGGGCTGGGAAAGGAACAACAGCTACCCCAAAGAGAGGAACATATGGTCCCCTCATATCAGCTATCTCTGTGGAAGCTGGTAATTGTATTGGAGATTGAGAATCTTCTTGTTGTTCAATTTCTTCCATACAAAGATTAGATTGATGAACTGTGGAATCATAGGAATTTAGTGGATCTAGAACTGCATATGCATCTGCATTTAGATGAAAGACTCAAAACCATGTTAAAGTACATTTAGATGGAAGACTACAAAAAACTTTATTTGTCTTTTAACCATCTGTTGCTATCTTGCTTTGGATTTTCTGTATGGTGTTAGTTGTATTTCAGAATGCAGTCTTAAAATTACTGTCCTTAGTTATTTTTATTTTCTATAGATTTCAATCCCCCTGATGATGGCAAGATGAAGATATCCATTGTAGTCGGAGCTGTAGTTGCGGTGCTACTCCTCATTTTTATGATTTTGGGCATTCTTTGGTGGAAAGGTTGTTTGGGAGGGAGAAAATCAAGGGAAAATGGTAATCTGTGCAAATCTTATGTGGAAATTATAGACAGTATTCACTATCTCCTACTATGGCAGGAAGTTGGAACAATGTGTAGAAAATAAAAAAAATTATTTTTCTTTGTCTTTCCCTAGATGATCAACATTCCAAAGCACACTTTAAAAAGAAACAATAGGATTTCTGGGTCAGAGCATATGATCTTTTCTTTTGGATGATGCACGATTTGGGTCATTTAGTTCCAATTTCGATGATAATGAGCCCATGGAATCATGCCAAAAAAAAAAAGCCTTTATCATTGCTTTTTAAAAAAAAAAAAAAAATCTGCATAAAGTAATTTTTCAAATGAATAATGTGTTTTTGGCTTAAGTTCTCTGTAGTCGAGTGATGTCTGAAGATTTTCATAAATTAAGTTTTTGATAGAGAGAATATTATTTTGAAAGATTTCACTCTCAACTTGTCCTCAAAGTCACATGAAATTTGGTTTGTTTGTTTAATATTCTTATTTCAGTTGCAAAATGATCTTGTGACAAGTGTCAAGCCATCTCATTCTATGATAAATGAATGGAATATTTCACCTTTCCATTTAGTTTTTTGATTCCCAATAAAGTACTTGTAATTGAGAAAGAGGAAAATGACAAAATCTAAAAACTTAGGGTTTCCTGTACTTGTTCATACTTCATATATTTCTCCTTCCCCCCCCCCCCTCTCACAGCTTTTGCTACAACAAAGTGCCATCCAAAAGACTTTTATTTTCTTATCCTCTTCAAGATTCATCTAACTAGTCCAGAGGCATGCATCTGTTTTTTGGTTAAACATTGGTCTTGTTATACTATAAGATGCATTCTGACATCTTAGTTGATGCCTTTGACAGAGTTAAAAGGATTAGACCTGCAAACTGGTTTTTTTACATATAGACAAATAAAAGCTGCCACTAATAACTTCAATGCTGCAAACAAGTTGGGGGAGGGTGGTTTTGGATCAGTTTACAAGGTACCTAACAACTCTTTTTCTATTCTAGAATGATTTTTCTTTTCATCCTTTTATTCTTATTCTTATTCTCCTTATTGATCCTTGAAATTTGAAGAGTTACACAATAAAATACATGCCTGAAAATATATATTTTTCTATTCTTGATGCAGGGTATACTATCTGATGGTATAGTAATTGCGGTTAAGCAACTTTCATCAAAATCAAGGCAAGGAAGCCGTGAATTTGTGAATGAAATAGGCATGATATCTGGTTTACAACATCCAAATCTTGTTAGACTGTATGGATGTTGTATTGAAGGAAAACAATTATTGTTGGTATATGAGTACATGGAAAACAATAGCCTTGCACGTGCTTTGTTTGGTAAGCTAATGTTTTATACCTTACCATGCATTTTATGTTGATAATAGAAGAATGAGGACAAACACTAATCATAAATTTCATTGATTGGGTTATGGACATCAATTTCAGATCCTGTAGATAGCCAGTTAAAATTGGACTGGCCTGCAAGACAGAAAATATGTGTTGGTATAGCAAAAGGCCTGGCTTTCTTGCACGAGGAATCAACGCTGAAAATTGTTCATAGAGACATCAAATCTACTAACGTGTTGCTTGACAGAGACCTTAACCCTAAGATCTCTGACTTTGGTTTGGCCAAGCTCGATGAAGAGGAGAACACGCACATTAGCACCAGAATTGCTGGAACAATGTGAGCTAACTTTCTTACTTTTGCCCCCTCTGTACTTCTTTTGGAGTTTTTTTTTTCCTTCTCTTCTATTTCATTACAGATCTTGATTATGAGGTATTGTGAATTCATGCTGATCTTATACGTCGGTAATTTGAGTTGTGACCTAAAAGCACACCAGAATATGTCTGGAATGAAATCTCTGCACTAAGACAAGTGTAGAAAATACTGTCAGAAGAGTATTGGCCAAAGTACTTGACTGGATCTTATATCTATTTGGCATCAACATGTAATAAGGTCCATGCTTTTTAAACTGAATTCCGATGCTACACCCATTTTGAGAGAAGGGACTAGAATGGCAATCCACCTCACCACAACAATATTCCACACCAATTTACACCAATCCACGTCACCACTTGTAACTCTTATGGCGTCCCAAGTAGAATGGCAAGAAAACCAGCACTTGTTGTAAGAGTCCACCTCACCTTATCTTCATCATGCAACTGATCCAGCAAGCATTCTAACTAGACAACACTAATAGCTTCACTTCTAGGTGGTTTCCATTGCCATTCACCATTCAAAGTAACACTAGACGCTCTTGAAACTGCCTTCAGCACCAATCATGATCAATCAAGTCCAACAAAATCAATTATCATTATAGGTCAAATTCTATGGCCAAACCATAATGTCCCCACCTTCTCACATAAACAGGGAGATATAGCAGACTAGTTGTATGGAATGATTCTCTCCCCTGAACAACACCCCCCCCCCCCCAAGAAAAAATCTTTTAGTGCAACTACTCATTAAATTTGATCAACTTTGAAACTTTTAGAAAACATAATATCTCTATTTTAATTTACTTATTACTCTTGCTTTAGTTGTTTTATTATTGCTTCTTGCTCAATGAAGCTAAACTCACTTCTGGTGACCTTATTAATTGCAAGTTGCATACATAACAATTGATTGGTAATCTGATGGTTGGTAATTGACTGAAGTTGGCCTTTTTGGATTTAAAAGTTTATAAGATCATATTAGTGAACCAAATATCATGATAAATTTATGTGCTGCAGAGGCTATATGGCACCAGAATATGCATTATGGGGTCATCTAACCTACAAAGCGGATGTTTATAGTTTTGGAGTTGTTGCATTGGAAATTATTGCTGGGAAGAACAACATGAAATATCGACCAAATCAGAACTTTGTATGCCTTTTAGATTGGGTAAGATACATCATTCTCGTGTTGTTTTGAAACGTACAGCTAAAAGAATATAATGAACAAAAGTTTTTTTTTTTTTTGGGGTAGAAATATGAACCCAAGTTTCTTCTTTTGGAACTACTCTATTTGACTAGGTCAACCTGCTTTATGTTTCATTGGGTTTAAGTTGGAAAATAAGCATCATTTAGTTGAAAATATACATGTGAGAGAGTTAGGCAAATTATGTAGGCTTTTTATTTTTGGTTGTATCTTCAAGGTTCAAGTTGCATAAGGGGTTGTAAACGAGTCGAGCCGAGCCAAGTATTAAAATTTCAAGGCTTGTTCATTTAATTTTATTTTGAACACGAGCTGAGCTCAAGCTCATCACCAACCAAGATTAATGTTCAAGCTTAGTTCATTTTCTTATCAAACAAGCACGAGCTTGTTCACAAGATACTTGATCAACTTATTATTTTCCCATATATAATAAAATCATGACTAAATTTTTTACCCCTTCACAAATCTATGAATTTTTTTACTACTAATGCGCTCTATATTATCAATAACATATAATAACTAATTTGATATTATATGAACCTATTTACAAACCTACATAATCCATTCTATATAAATATAATTTTAGACAAGTATACATACAAAACTATAACATTAGATATTGTCAAATCAAACTTTCATGTTCACAAGCTTATTCACCAACACATTATTATGTTTTAGTTCGTCTAGTTTAATATTATCTTGGGTAAGGCTGCCCCGTATTCTCCATAATGTTTTTTCTTAGTTTTGGTTAATAACATTTCATTTAGCAAAAAAAAAAAACCTTTTCCCAAGCTAAGCTTGAGTTGTTCATAAACAGTTTTTGTTCACTTACAAGTATAACTAAATTTTATTTGTTGGAATTAACGTGATGTGCTGATGAGTGATGTTGTCTTAACATCATATAATTCAATAACACTATCCACAGGTTCTAATTATCGGAAGGAAAAAAAATGTACGTGAGTTCTTTCCATGAAAAACTTGGATTTGATCTCCAAACTTCTACTTTTTTATGAACAAACACAGACACACACCAAAAAAAAAACTCATTAGATATCTTTAAAATACCGGAAAATTAAATTATATTTGGCTAATAAATGAAAAGGATGAATTTACAAAACAAATGTTGATATTAATTGCTTTTATATTTTAATGAAAATATCATTCTTTTTTAGTTATTAACTGTTAATTTTTATCATCGTGCACTCTTGGTGTAGTGATTACTCTATAAGCATAAATATTTGTGGGGTGTAGGGGGCGAAGAATGGGGTTCAAGTCTCCAGGAGGGAGCTTTACTCATATATACACTTAGATTAGGTTAGAGTATAAATTCTATCTTGTAAAAAAAAAAAATGTTAATTTTCTTTTCTTATTTTAATTAGTCATGTTTATTTCATGCACTATTACACAAATAGTGCATCCACTCACAAAAAACAGGGGAAAACGTGACTTGAAGTCTCGATTTCGAAGTTTGAAATTGTGACTTCAACTTCCAAATTGTGACTTCAAGTAATGTTTTCCCTTATGTGAGCATTTGTACTATGTGTGTGATAGTATTTTCCCATTTAATTAACATGGTAGCCTATTGTTTGCCAACTTGGGGAACATCATTGATAGAAAAACGCATAATTGAATTGTTTGTTTTTTCTTTTAATAACTTACAAACTCTTTTCATTTGTCATTTTAGGCCATCGTGTTACAACAGAGAGGGGATTTGATGGAATTGGTGGATCCAGAATTGGGGTTTGATTTCAGCAAGGAAGAGGCACTTAGAATGATTAAAGTATCTTTATTATGCACTAATCCATCACCAGTGCTTAGGCCTGTCATGACTGCAGTGGTGAACATGCTTGAAGGCCGGATAGTCATTGATGAATTGACAAGAGGTCCAAGTGTTTATGGCGAAGAATGGGGATTTGAAGCCTTAAGAGATCAACATGGTGAGAGCTCACGACCAAACTCAATGGAAAGTCAAAGCCTTGTTCAATCATCAAATGCAACATGGATTGGTTCTTCTTCTACATCTGCCCACAATATCTATTCCACCAATCAAAATGAATGAGGAGTGTGGATGGCAATAAATGTGGGATTTTAAGTAAAATTAGTTAACATAGGCATGTAATAACTCACAAACATGGTTAATAGTGTTTTGCTCACCGTTAAATCTAACGATAATCTACGGTTTAAAAAAATGTATACCTTGAACTTATCTCATATATATAAAAGCAACTAAGCCTCCAGCTTATGTGACAAGCATTGTGCTTGTGTAATGATAAGAAACTATGAGCTTTGTGGTTTTAATTCCAAGATAATACTTTGAATGGGATTTGGTTGGGAGAGAGACATTGCCAACTTGTGAAGCTAAACGGTATTTTCCAAAATTATTCCTTCTTGATGATTATAAACTTTACATTAGACAGTGTCACAGTATAGTGATTTAAAAAAGTAAAGAAAAAGAGTGATTTAAAAAAAATAGTCTCAATTTATAACTTAAGAACTAGTTTAATTTAAATGCTTCAAAAAAATAATTTAATTTTAGACAGAATCTTCGACATATCCTCATCAAATTCATGGACATAATTTTGACCAAACTACTCTTAAAAAAACTTCAAATAGAGGGAGAAAAAAAAAAAAAAACATTTTGATTTTCGCCACAGAAAATACATTGTAACGGCAAACAACTCCATACCATCTCTGTCCAGATTTTGATCTAAAGCTTGAAAGAATTCCATGAAGTCCTGCTCAGTGCTCCACGCGATGTTTTTTTTCTACAGCTTTCTCATGCTCATTAACTACGTACACATTATATGCAGCTATATATGCAAGTCCAAAGGCAATGTATCACTGCTTATTAGCTAGTACCTGATGCTGATGACCACCCACCTTGGACTCTCCTTTCTGTAGGTTGTAGTAGCTGCATCTACTTTTAACAGTATATTCACCAGAGAGCCATTTGGCATTGATATAATTAAGCCAAGGATGGTCGAGGAAGGCTCAAAATCTGATAAACTAGGGGGTACCAAACAATACACAGATCGAAGCCTTGGATTGGTTGGTTCATTCCACATTCTCCCTGCCCCTGGTGCAATTTAAGACAGCCATATGCCATTTTAGGCATATTATCGGTACAATCTGTAAATTTATACCAAAATTGCCTCCAGGCCGGCCCAAGGCCTAGGCCTAAGGCCCCAGCTCCATTATAAAAAGGCCCAAATATTTTTAATGATAACTGACTTCTTTTTAAAAAGAACATAAAAAAATAAAAAAATTGGTGTGCTATTTTCCCACCACTGCTTGGAAATATAATATTACAAATATATATTTTGAATCGTCAAATGTTAATTACATTTTCCTAACTAACAGATTGAGGCTTTAAACATTAGGCACATAATCTCTGTCATGACCACACACCAAATAATGTCTACTTCTCTTAGTGGAGGTTAAGCATAATTTTGAGTTGTTAGACTCAAGAGCGTTAGAGATGTTTAATCAAATCTGGCCAAATGGGTTATATATATATATATATATACCATAAGGGGGCAGAAGAGCTTAAAATAATAACAGTAGATATTTTAACACAATTTTAATAATAGATTAAAACACTTACAGGAGGTAATAGTAGATACAAAGATTTGAGATAGAATTGGAAAAGGGTTACAAGCTTAGGACCTTCTAGAGGTAGCATAGAACTGTAGGGAATTTGAAACTAAGAAAATCGAGTGATGCCTCTAACTTGAAAGGGACATCCCTTTTATTAGAAAAATAAAACACTATTTAAACAATGAATAGTGAACACTAAATATTAGGTTAGCAATGCATGCGCTATCTGGAGAAGGAATCATCCCCTGTGGGGAACAGCCAAAGCAAGAGCCAATCTTTTATCAGGGATTCAAAACAGCTTTAATAGAATTAGTGGAGTTGGTGCAGCTTTAGTAGGGAATCAATGCAGCTTTGGATTTAGCCCTTCTGGCTTCTTATGCCAATAGAGATAATTCGCACCCAAATCTGGTGTGGAAGCTTCATCATGACCAAATAATTCCTGATTATAGGGGTAATAAGGATTATCATTAGCAAAAGAGGCTTCAGAGGATGCCTCAGATTCTTGATCATTTCCTGAGTTAGCATTTGTAGCTTCTTCCTCATCCTTCCATTTTTGTTTTAACAAAGCAATTATGTTAGATTTACTGAGACCATCAAAGGCAGACTTTTTTCCTTTTGGTCTTGGCAGAAGACTTAGCAAGTTTAGTTACTAGGGCTGTCCAGGACCTGCTTGACCCACAAGAACCGCTCGACCCGCCGCCACTCAAACCAAAAGCTGACCGACTCGAGCACCACCGCAGTCAGTGACGGTTTTGTCCAGTGAAACTCGACCCTCGTCAGTTCGAGTTTCGATTTCACTTCTCTCAACCCGCCAGAGCTCGACCTGACCGATGAATAGGTAGATTTGTTTGATTTTCCTCCTTTTCTCTCTTAAATTAGCCAAGTTTTAGTGGAGATCTTCCTCTCTATGCCTATATCCGGTGGAGATCTCAAGTTCTTCACCTAGATTCGGTGGAGATCTCAAGTTCTTCACCTAGATCCGGTGGAGATCTCAAGATCTTTGTCCATATCGAGTGGAGATCTTGAGTTCTCTGCTCAGATTTGGTGTAGATCCCGCGATTTTCACCCAGATCGGGCGGAAATCTTGAGTTCTTCATCCAAATCCGATGGTGATCTTGTGATCTCGGTGATTTTCGGTGCAAATGGAGTGATTTTTGCATATTTAGGCGAAGTTTTTGTAGATACCGGTGAAGTTTTTGAAGATTCCAGCAACGTTTTATAGGATCCAGCGACTCTCTTCACCGACCAAACTGACCCGAGCATCACCAGAACCCGAAACCGACTCAACCGATTGACACTGGCGGTCGGTTTCAGGTCCCTCCACCTTCCACCTGACGCCGGCAAGTCGGGTCCGAGTTGGGTCCAAAACCGACTCAGCCCAACTCGTGGACAGCCCTATTAGTTACAAATGTGGTAACAGGTGTAGTGGGTTGAGGCATTGCTGCTTAAACAGGGGGGTAAGCCAAAGCTTGAGCTTTTACATAAGCAATAGTGTTAACAATGCTTTGAGTAACAGTAGGGAATTCCAGGACAACATTATCAATAACATCTTAGGTGTGGGAGAACTTGTCCCACCATTTAACAAACCATTGCCTAGTAAGTACATCGCCTTCCTTGATATATTGCCATTTTAAGATCCAGGGACCTTGTATTTTTTAACAAAGTGTAGGGTCCCAGGAAATTTAGCACCATGTGGATTTTTCTTATAAGGAGTTGTAAAATACTTGAAGGAGCCGGTCAAAGGTTCTAGGAAAATATCAATAACAGAGCCAAATTGCGTCCACCAACGAATGAAACAAAGTGGGAGTTGAGAACTGAAATTTTTATCAAAATTGACAAATTGGGAATGGGTCATAGTTGCATCTAAGTATAGCATGAACTTGAACCAGGCATGGATGTAATCATGGTAAGAATAAAGAAATGTTAAAGAGACTCTAGAAGTTTGACTTTAAGATTTTCTTTCCTATTAAGTGATAATTCTTTAGGGCTCAGAGAGATTCACTCTCTCTAACTCTAAAGCAATTCCCCACGTAGAATTTGTTCGTGTAATTGATGCAAGTATTGCTTTTACTTCTTAATTAATATGCATGTTTGAATGTTTATTCTTTTATTAGCATATGTATTCAACTATGCTTTCCATGTTAACATGCAAATATCAATCTCTAGTATGATTTTCTTTTCAAAGTCTTGATTCCATGAATTCCATGACTAGAATATAATGATTGTTTGATTCACATGTTTGTACATATGGATTTAGGGTTGTCCATGATATAATCTTAGATTGGTTATTTGTTATTAAATACTCCGGATCTGAAATTCTTTCTTTAAAACTCATTCTTTTCCATAATTCAAAATCAAATTGGGAATTCTTTCTTTAAAACTCATTCTTTTTTCATAATTAAAAATCAAATATGAAATTCTTTCTTTAAAACTCATTCTTTTTCATAGTAAAAAATCAAAAATGAAATTCTTTCTTTAAAACTCATTCTTTTTTCATAATTAAAAATCATATCTGAAATTCTTTCTTTAAAACTCATTCGTTTTCACAATTAAAAATCAAATTTGAAATTCTTTCTTTAAAACTCATTCTTTTTCATAATTAAAAATCAGCTCTGAAATTATCATTAAAAAATCATCTTTTCCATACCTAAAATTATATATGAATTTTTCTCACCAAAATTCAGTAGAGTCTAGATCTCCACTTTGTCATCAAAAATATTTTTATAAAAATCAATATCAAACCTATATTTTTTTAACATTTTTTTCCACATTAAATATCAGATCTGATTTCTTTACACAAAGGAGTATACAAATCTGAGGTCTTTGTATAACATCCAACCATAGATCTAAGAAAACTAATATAACATGTTGCATATCATTGGTCATGGGTACTTAAATGGTCATTAGAGTCTAGAAGTTCGAATTTTATTTAGGTAGAAGGGGTGCCTAACTCCTTCCCATTCAATAACCTAACTCTTGAACCATAGGTCTTGGTTCGTAGAATATTGCTTTATTTTTGTTTTGGTAGATTGTATTTATGAACAAAGTTTAGTATTTTTTTATAGATTGTATTTAGGACTGTTAGGACATATGTGTTTCACTTGTTTAGAACATATGTCATTCTTTTATGTAACTGGCTAATCCTTTAACAAAACGCACTTAACTTGTAATTGGGTAGATTTAGGATGTGTTTAATGCTTCAAGAAACTGTGTTTCAAGATCAAGTGTTGAAGTCATCAAGTCTGTCCAAGAAACATGCTGAAAAGTGCAAGTTTATTAAATCTCGACAGCTAGCATGTGTCGAGGTTTAAAGAGTTGTTCTAGTCCCGTGGCTCGACAGCTTCTTGACAGCATCTCAACACCTTTATCTGTCGAGGTTTAAGAAAAACAGATTTTGAGTTTTGTTTTGATTCCAATCCGTGGATGTGTCTTTGGGCCTTCTTTTCTCCTAACCCTAGACATATAAAATGATTATTTTAAGGGCCGTCAAAGTATTCACAAGTTGCACAAGCATTGAAAAATCCTTGTTCAAGCAAGTTGTGACTAGAGACAAAGTTCTTGCCCTAGTTCATCTCTCTTACTATCTGTCGAGGTTTAAGAAAAACAGATTTTGATTCTGTTTTGATTCCAATCCATGAATGTGTCTTTAGGCCTTCTTTTCTCTTAACCCTAGATATACAAAAGGATTATTTTAAGGTCCGTCAAAGTATTCACAAGTTGCACAAGCATTGAAAAATCCTTGTTCAAGCAAGTTGTGACTAGAGACAAAGTTCTTGCCCTAGTTCATCTCTCTTGTGAAGAAGTTGCTGTGTAATGTGCACCGTAGGGTTTTGTAACCAAGCATCTTCTTAATCTTCATCGTGTGGATGAATTGAAGAACTGTGCAGCCAACAATCTTCTCTAGTTAGTGATTGAAGTCGCGTACTGATATCCGCGCAATTGGTTAGTCACGTTCTTGAGAGCCGTGCATTGAAAGGAGAAATTGTTACTACAGAACAAGTCCAATTGGGTATTGGGGTAAGGGTTCAATTGTAGGTTGGTAAGGTACTTGAGATTCCTTTACTTGTAACCACTTGTTGTGATAATAGTGGAATTTCAGGAGTGGTGACCTTAAAATCACCCGGTGGGGTTTTTGCCGTGTAGATTTTTCCCATTCATAAACAAATCACCGTGTATTTTATTTTTCGCTGCATACTTTAGTTTATTGGTGATTTGTTTGTGCTACCATACGTTTGCATGTTAATTTGATTAATTAATAACTTGACTAATTAATCAACTTAATTCATCACAAGGGGTCAATACGTTTTTGGCCTATCAAGTGGTATTAGAGTAGGCACACTCTGATTAGGGTTTAGTTTTTACTGTGAGATCCATTGACCCCTGTTGTCATGGAAACTCTTGATTGTTTTGATTTGCATGATCTTGTGTTGAATGATGATGGTGATATTCAAGATGCTTATTACAAGCTTTATAATTTTTATTTGAGATCTCTTGAATGTTCTACAAAATTAAAAGCCAAATTTAAAAAGGTCAAGCTTGAAAAATATGATTTGATTGCAAAATTGGGTGAAACCAATAATTTGAATGAGAATTTTAAAAATCAAATTTCATCTCAAGTTGAAAAAATTAAGAGTTTGGAAGAGCAACTAGTTGAATTTAAAACTGAAGTTGAAAAATTAACTAGTGCCAAACTTGTTGTTGAGCCTAACTCAAAAGAAAAATATTTTTATATTCCCCAATTTAAAAGGAATAATGAAGAGTTGAAGGCTAATATTTCTAGGATAGACAATGGTATATAATCTGATGTTAATGCTGAAGTTTCTAAACCTATGTCTAAAACTCCTCCTAGGTTGAATAAAAATTCAGATTTTGTCCCCACTTGTCATCATTGTCACATTGTTGATCATATTAGGCCAAATTGTTCTAAGTTGAGGTCTCTGTCAACCTCTAAGGTTAGACCTCCTTCTAGGAAGCTGAGTAGCATTAAAACTATTCATGTTTGTCACCATTGTGGTGCTTTCGGTCACACTCGTCCTAATTGTTTCAAGTTGTTTCCTCATAAGCGAGTGTCCAATAGGTCTCATCCTTTGTCTAAAGGCTCTGTACCTATTCTTGATGAGTTATTAAAAGCTTTGAGCTTTTTAACTCAATTTTAGGGGAATTCTAATTCCTCTATGTCCTTTAGTAGACATAATAGGACATGTGCCTTTTCATCTTCACGGCCAAAGACTCGCGCTGTGTGGGTGAGAAAAGAGCCTAAGACATAATTGTCTTTTCTGTTTGTCCTCTGCTTTAATTCTTTCTATCTAAAGTAGGACTCTCTTTGCTTGATTTCTAATCTGCTTTTGGAATCATGCTTTCATGCATCTGCATTCTTTCCTTTCTTGCTTTCATGCATATGCATCTTTCTTTCATGCTTTCATGTTGTTTGTCTGTTTTTGTTTGGTTGTTTAGTTTTTATTTTGTTTTGTTTTCAAAATAAAAAAAATGGAAAAAATTATAAAAATACAAAAACAACTTGTGTATGTGTACATCGGTTCTTGTGAACTTTAAAATGGCCTTTGAAACAGAGTTCTCTAAACTTTGTATTTCTTGTAGCTTAGATGAGCATTCTTATGCACAACTAAGCAAGTGAGATTTGTGGCTCTTTGTTTGTGATGAGTAAGGTTAAGTGATCTCTTGTACTTTACACTCGTATCACTCTTTTTGATGGGTAGGACTAGAAAATCCTAAGAGAAAGGTATAAATAACCATCTCACCATTGTTACCCACCAATCATGATATGACATTTGTATGCTTTGGCATAGCAAAAGTGGAATGTCAATGACATCTGTATGCTTCAGCATAGCAAAAGTGCAATGTAAATAACTTAACATAATTGGGTATTTCTTTTCTCCCTTTTATATACCCATGCATGATTTGCTTAATAAAAAGTAAATATGCAGAAAATAAAAGCAAAAAGATAAAAAATGCTTTAAATATGATTGCAAGCGTGGTTTCAAGGAGATGTGGGAGTTATAGGATATACCTCAAAGGTGATAGTCCCCATCAAACAGTTATGATTGTGTGTGAGTTAAAGTGATTTTCTCATATCTCAAATCGTCATAACTTTGAGACGCTTAGGTAATCTTGCAATGTTTTTCACACACAACACGCAATATTCTTTGCTACTCTTGATACATGTGCAGGTACAATGTGATTTGGCCATCACAAGGTTTACATGTGTTGATGTATGCTCACTAAACTGTCTTAACTTATTTTTGAAACATAAAATTGGTTAGACTTGTTTAGTGTGTGTGTGTGTTTTTGGGAGCTCAATGCTTAACTCTTTGTTGATTGAGAGATGTTTTGAGAGGTTAAAATATTGGTTGGATCTTTGGCTGAGTTGCATATTCGATTGCATTCATATCTGTGTTTTTCCCTTCTTGAAAAACTGCTTTTAAGCCATCTTGACACCTCTCAATACCTGGCTTATCTGTCGAGCTCTTCTGTTGCATCTTATCACAATCTCGACACCTCTAGATAGCTAGGTGGATCGATTGAGAAATCTCCTGTCTGCTCGATAGATCCTCGACACCTTTTCGATCCATCGAGGTTGTCTCGATAGCTTCTCGACACCTCTCGATCGATCGAGATACCCATGCATGCATTTCATTTTTCTTTGTTTTGTATTTTTTTGTGTCCATAGCATCTTGTTTTTCTTTTTTCTTGCAGATCTATGGTTCCTTGTTCTTCTCGTTCCCTCTATATCTGTTTTCTGTCTATCTCCGGTCATGTCTTTTAGCTTTTTATGCCCTTTGACAATCGTGTCAAAAAGGGGGAGAAATTTGAGAATTGAATGTCATTTCTCAGGGGGATTAATAGACGTAGGGGGAGAACTTCATGTTAAAAGGAGGAAAGTTTTTGAAGTAACTAACTTAGGGGGAGAGTTAGTTTGATACACATTGATATTGATATATTTTTATGTTGTCTATCTTTTGGTTTTGTAACCATTTTTACATACATGATGCTTATCAAATGGTACATGTGATGATGTATGTGTTTCACTCTTTATCTCACATGTGTTGTTTCTTTTCTCTTTTTATACACATGTTTCTTATTTATTTAACTTGTCATTGTTTTCCACATGGTACCTTGATGTGTTTTGTTTAGTGCCTTTTAGGAAAGACAAGTTAAAGCCAAGTCAAGATTCTGAACCTTCTTCTTGCGGCAACTTCCAAGGTTCAGATCTTTTAGACTAGGCTTATTTACTCTTGAGGAGAATGCATTCTAGGACATTCATTGTACTCTTGTGGTTTGTCACGGATTGCCAAAGGGGGAGATTGTTGGAGACATATTTTTATGTAATTGGCATATCCTTTGACAAAACGCACTTTATTTGTACTTGAGTAAATCTAAGTAGGTTCAAGATGATCATTACAAGTGGTTAAATTGAAGACGTGAAGATTACTCAAGGACTGCTCAAGAAAAGTGCAAACTGTAGGTCTCGATACCTCCTCGACAGAAGCTCGATCTGTCGAGATTCATTAAAGCTCGACAGATGTCCCGATCGATCGGGCTTATGGGTTTCAGATTATAGCCAGCAACGTTTTTACTCTAAAAGGCTATTTGTCTATGGGTTTGTATAATTCTTATTGGATTAGGAAAGCCCAAGGTTTGTGTAAACCTATTTGGAATAGGAAAGCCCATTAAGCTCCTATTTAAAGGAGGTGAAAAAAGAAAAACCTAACCCTAGAGAACTTCATAAGGTTTTCTTTTTGAAACCCTAGCCTCCTCCTACAGAAGAAAGAGTTTTTGTTGCGTTTCTTGTACACCTTTAGGTTCTGTAACCAAGCAAAGTCTCTTGCACCAACATTGAAGATCTTATTGGTCTTTCTATGTGAAGCTACTGCAAATCAACTACAACAATCAAAGGGTTGTTGCGGAGTTAATCACGTACTGGAATTCGTGCAAAGGAGTAAGCCGTGTACTGGGATCTGCGCATCAAATTGGTTAGTCACGTACTGGGAGCCATGCATCAAAAGGAGAGATTGTCACTACAGAACAAATCCAATTGGGTATTAGGGTAAGGGTTCAACTGTAGGTTGGTAAGGTACTTGAGATTCCTTTACTTGTAACCGTTTGTTGTGATAATAGTGGAATTTCAGGAGTGGTGACCTTAAAATCACCCAGTGGTGTTTTTGCCATGTAGATTTTCCCCATTCGTAAACAAATCACCGTGTATTTTATTTTCTGCTGCATACTTTAGTTTATTGGTAATTTGTTTGTGTTACCACGCGTTTGCATGTTAATTTGATTAATTAATAACTTGGCTAATTAATCAACTTAATTCATCACAAGGTGTCAATACGTTTTTGGCCTATCATATATTATATATATATATATGAGGACCAAATTGAAAATAGACCCTAAATATGAGGATAAAAAAATATTTTTTGCATTTTCAGGTTTTACTTGAAAAATAATTATAGTCCTTCTGGTGATTGTAGAATTCTTATTATTGGTTATCCTTTGTTCAATGTTGTTTCCATTTTGGGACACATACACAGTAGAATTAGCAATAACAACTTTATTGGAAGAATGCCTGACTTTTGTCAAAATTGGAAACAGCTTCAAAGATTGTATGTGTGACACCTCATAATTTTGATACCAATTTAATTATCACACGTAAATTATAAAGGAGGCCTACAATTAAATGGATTAAATTGATTTGGGCCTAAGATATTAAAAATGAGATATATGCTACGGGAAATAAAGCCCAAGTAAGGTGGCATAAGTAAAAATATGGGCCTTGATAACCCTAGCCTTTTACCCTTTTAAGTTACACGTGTATGCACATAAGAAAGTTCTTTTTGTTTCAGCCGCAACACACGATTGAGTTTTTTTTTTTTTCTCCTCTACGACTGTGCATTAGAATTTTTAGGTATGGCTGTCTTGCTCTAAATTTAAGAAGTTTGAATAGTCATAGCTAGAAATTGTTATGAACCTAGAGTATCTTTATACTAATAGAAAAGGGCTCTTATAATTGTATTATATTAGATAAGGATGGTCAATATGTCACAAGACTTTGAAATTGAATCAAATAGAGTAGTAGATTTGGACGTTGTCACCATGTTAAAGGGAAAAGGGTGCAGCCTCCTTTGTTGACCGAATCAACCATCACCCTTTTATTATTGTCCAAAACTAGTCCAATGGCATTAAAGGGGCAATAGACAACTAGATTGATAGTAAGCTAGTACGTGGCTTCCTATATTTGATTGAACATATATAATAATAATTTTGCTATGAAGATTTAAAGCTTCTAAAAGGAGTTTGGCTTCTCTAGCCGACCATGATGATTACAATGTTATAATAGGTATATATAGCCGTATGGTCCTCCATAGGCTTCAAGATTGATTTGTCAGAAGCATAATATGTGGCTTCTCTGATTAATACATTTAACTATTAGGTTGATCAGATAGGTTTATATATCATGTGACTTCTAAGGAATTGTAGAATATATAATGGCTAGACCTATAGTGAAATGTTAGAGTTTTATAAAGTTGCAGTACAATCATGCTTATTAATAGATAGTAAAAATAGGTGAAATAGAACAATTAGATTAAAGCTGAAAGTGAATTGGAGAGTTACGTAAATAAATGCAAAACTTTGGAAATATCAGTGTTGTCTAAGATTATATTGTCTAAGTATGAAAACAGATTTTAGTGGGAAATTCGTGTATTGATGGACCTATTTTTGGTGTTGCTAGACTCTAATTCTATTGATTCATTGTGACTCAAGGGTGATTGATTCCTTTTATTTTTGCAACTAAGAGGTAAGTGATGTTTGCTAATTTTGGGGGTTTTCCCAAACAGTGTTGATTAATTAAACTATTTTACATCAAAGGAATATGTTGTTATTCTATATATATATAAATTGATATTTTATAATTGCTTGATGTGCACATTAATTATTCATTTTATGAAAAACTTGTGGGACAACCTAAATTTATTTAAATGTGTATGTGTGAATATATCCTAATATTTTTTAGAATTATGAACGGATTATTTTTGTGAGCATCTTGAATGGATTATTTATGTGAGCATCTTGAATATGTTTTGAAAACCTATGGCAAGTCGTGATTAAAAGCTCAGTATTGTATTAGTCATTAGTAAGGGACAATCATACTGCAGCTAGTCCTTAGTAAGGGACGGTCCCAGAAAAGGGGACAGTGCACATTTGATAGCTCCTTAGCAAGGGAGTATACTATTGAGGATCCAAAAAGGAAGCTCCTTAGCAAGGAAGTGCACCTTTAGGTTCCAAATGAACCATCCTTAAGAAAGGGGATGAAAAGGAGATTCTAGTCTCAAAAAGGGGGACAGCACAACCTTGTCAACGGGGCGTAAACGTTGACCACGAGAAAAGCCTAGGAAATTGTTTATTTGATGGTATTGATATATGTGTTATGATGGCTCACAATATAAGGATATTTCTTTTATATGAAATATTTGATGATAAATATTGATGAGGTACTAGTTATGAATTTGTTGTAAGAATTATGTTTTGAAAGATTGTGTCCGCACCCCAATGTTAGTGAATTCCACTTATTGAGTTATCTCACCCCCCTTCCCCCTTTATTTCCCCTTACAGATACATTAGAGGGATTATTGGAGTAGAGATTACTGGGAGTCAACAGTTACGAAGTATTTTGTGGGACTGAAGATTTTATTATTATTTTTATGGTATTAAATATTGTAATGGAGAATTATTTTAAGGATGTTTTATTTTGGTGGATTAGAGCTCTGACATTTGTGATGAAATTTTAGGTTGCTAGTTTCTTTTATTTAATATTTTTATGGATTTTTCAGATTAAATAGACTTTTATTAGTTATGATTTTGGGGCGTTACAATTGAGATTGTGATGTCCTAACTTGATTGATTGTGTGATGTGTGTGGGTGTGTGATGAGTCCTACATCGGGTATTTACTGGGTAGATCTGAGCTTTATTAACAACTACAAGGAGCCTCAATTGTGATTAGTCCTTTTGAGGTATAGCGTAGATGTGGCTAGCGCTTTTCCTTGGGTCATTACATATGGTATCAGAGCTGGCCTGATAACCTCGTGTGGGCTCAGAGACACTAACCCACAAAGTGGGTCCTAATGAGGACATTAGGGATTTAAGTGGGGGAGATTGTGATGTTCCAATTTGATTGATTGTGTGATGTGTGTGGGTGTGTGATAAGTCCTACATCGGGTATTTACTGAGTAAATTTGAGCTTTATTAAAAACTACAAGGAGCCTCAATTGTGACTAGTCCTTTTGAGGTATAGCGCAGATGTGGCTAGCGCTTTTCCTTAGGTCATTACAGTAAAGCTTTCAGGTGTGATCTAAATCCATTTGAATTGTGCTGTTAACAGAGAGATCCAAGCTACTGGTTTTGAGGGGCCAATTCCTTCTAGCATTTCTATCTTGAGTAATTTAACAAAGCTGTGAGATCTGCCATTTAAGTCAACGTACAGTTCTTGAAAAAAGAGTCAACAGTTCATGAGCTGCATAATCTCTAGAATACGTTAATGTCATGTGATTTTTAAATTACTGTTTTTTTTTCTTTTTCTTTTTGGAGTTTCTCTAAAGATCACTAACATTTATTGATGGTGCAACTCTATGGAGAAGGATTAGTGACTTAGTGGGAGAGGGTTTAAAATTTCCAAACTTAAGTAGCATGAAAGGCATGAAAAGATTGTAAGTCATTCTTTTGTTGTAAATTGCTATGGATTGTAATTCTAACAAAATTTACAGCAGTTTTACTAACAAGAAGTTTATTTACATTGCAGGATGTTGAAGGGCCGTAATATCTCTAGACCAATTCCTACACATATATCAAACATGACACAATTTTTAACTTTGTAATCCTCCTGTTTTTTTTAAATAATTTATTTTATATATCCTTTTTCCTCGTAGTTTTTTTCTTCTCTAAATGGAAAATGAGTGTACTGTAGTCCCCGAATTATTGGATAGACAGCAGTCAATCATAAATGAAACCAAAATGAGAAATCCAGCAAATCATACTTCAATTTGTCTAATCAGGCATTCCTCTTTGGTAACTTCCTTCCGAAATGAACAAAAGAGTTTAGTTAAATATTTCATCTTGTACAAGACAATACATTAATTAGTTAACAATAAAATGGAAATTTCATTGGTGTTCTATTATGTCTGCTTGTATTTGATTTAGTGCTGCTTCTATGTAGATTGGTATTCAGTGCATATAAATTGTGGTGGGAAAGCAACCACAATTGTAAACATTAAGTATGAAGCAGATGTTGACCCAGCTGGTGCAGCGAAATATGTTCATGTGAGGAGAATTGGGGATTTAGTAGCTCTGAAAGATTTTGGGGTATTAACACTAGCGCAAATGACTGTATAGCAAATAATGTGTATCCAAACTCATAATGAATGAGTCTGAACTATACACAAGTGCACGTCTTTCTCCTCTTTCAATCACATACTATGCTTGCTGTTTAGCAAACGAACCTTATAAAGTGAAACTTCACTTTGCAAATATAGTAATCAGAGACAATAGATCTTTTTCCAATGCTGCAAGACGGAAATTGATATTCATGTTCATGCATTCTATCAAATTTATTTTTATCTCTATATTACTATAGAGGAGTTAAATGAATTAATTTGCTGCAGGAAAACTGGGTGCCTAAAAATTTTGATACTAAAAATTCTGCACAAGGGGTTGATAAAGAAGTTTTTGAGGAATTTGAAGCAAATGTAACGTAGAAAGTTTTGATGATTTGATTTTATTAGGTAGGGAAAGGAACAACAACTGCCCCAAAGAGAGGACTATATGGTCCCCTCATATCAGCTATCTCTATGGAACCTGGTAATTGTATTGGAGATTGAGAATCTTGTTTTAATCCAATTTCTTCCACGCTCAGATTAGATTGATGAACCATGGAATCATAGGAATTTAGTGGATGTAAACCTCCATATGTATCTGCATTTAGATAGAAGACTCAAGACGATGTTAAAGTGCATTTAGATGGAAGACAACAAAAGCTTTATCATCATCTTCATCATTTTATAACCTCCTATGCCAATTTGTCTTTGAACTATCTGTTTCTATCCTACTTTGGATTTTCTGTATGGTGCTAAATATATTTCAGAATGCAATCTTAAAATTGCTGCCCTTAGTAATCTTTATTTTCTGTAGATTTCAGTCTCCCTGATGATGGCAAGATGAAGATATCCATTGTGGTCGGGCCTGTACTGGTGGAAAGGCTGTTTGGGAGGGTGGATATCACAGGAAAATGGTAATCTGTGCAAATCTTTTGTGGAAATTAGAAAAGACAGCATTCATTATCTCCATCTGTAGTAGGAAGTTGGAACAATTTATAGAAAATAATTTTATTTTTCTTTATTTTTCCCTAGATGATCAGCATTCCAAATTACACCTTCAAAAGAAACTGCATGAATTTAGGGCTCATAGCATATGAACTTTTATTTGGGATAATGCATGATGGTTCAGGTCATTGAGTTCCAATTTTGATGATAATGAGCCCATTGAATCATGGAATATATATATATATATATATATATATATATATATATATTATCATTGCTTCTTCTTCTTTTTTAAAGTCTGCATAAAATAATTTTTTCAAATGAATAATGCATGGTTGACTTTATTTCATTGTAGTTGAGTGATGTCTAAAGATTTGCATAAACCAAGTTTCTGATATAGCAAAGATTATAAATTTTGAATGAATTCACTTTGAACTTGTGCTCAATGTCACATGAAATTTGGTTTGCTTGTTTAATATTTTTATTTTAGTTGCAAAATGATCTTGTGACAAGTGTCAGACAAAATGATCTTGTGACAGGTGTCACACTTATTTGTGCCCTTAATAACTTCAATGTTGCCAACAAGATTGGGGATGGTGGTTTTGGATCAGTTTACAAGGTATTCGATAGCTCTTTTTATATTCTAGAATGAATTATTTTTTGCATCCTTTCCTTTTATTCTCCTTACTGATCCTTGGCGTTAGGAGAGAGAGAGAGAGAGAGAGAGAGAGAGAGAGAGAGAGAGAGAGAGAGAGAGAAGATGAAATACATAGCTAAAGAATGCATTTTTTTTCTATTCTTGATGCAGGGTATTCTATTTGATGGTACTATAATTGCAATTAAGTAACTTTCATCAAAATCAAAGCAAGGAAGTCATGAATTTGTGAATGAAATAGGCATAGTATATGGTTTACAACATCCTAACCTTGTTAGATTGTATGGATGTTATATTGAAGGAAAACAATTTTTAAGACAGATGTGAATCATGTTAGGCACATATGTCAATATAGACTTGGCTAATCCTTTGACAAAATGCACTTTACTTGTAATTAGGTAGTTTTAGGATGTGTTTAATACTTCAAGGAACAAGGTTTCAAGTTCAAGTGTTAAAGCCATGCAAGTCTGTCCAAAAATCAAGTAAAGAAGTGCTGGATTTTAAAACTCGACAGCTAGCTTGACAGATAGAATCTATCTAGGTTTAAAAAGCAGCTTTATCCCATTGCTTGATAGTTGCTTGATAGATAAGCTATCTATCGAGATTTATGAAAATCAGATTTTCAATTCTGATATCACTCCAATCTGTGAGTACATGTTTAGGCTTTCTTTTCTCACAACCCTAAATATATATAAAGATTATTTTAAGGGCCGTCAAAGGTTGCACAGTTGTGCGAGTGTGAAGCAAAGTTTTGTTCATGCAAATTGTGACCGGAGACAGAATTTTCCCTAGTTCATCTTTCTCATGAAGAAGTTGTTGTGTTTGTACGCCGTTGGGTTTTGTGACCAAGGAGCTTCGTGATCTTCATTGTGTTGATGGAATGAAGAACTTTGCAGCTAATATCTTTCTCAGGTTGGTGATTAAGTCACGTACTGGGATCCGCGCATCTATTGGTTAGTCACGTACTAGGAGCCGTGCATTGAAAATGAGAGATTGTCACTACAAAACAAGTCCAATTGGGTATTGGGTTAAGGGTTCAACTGTAGGTTGGTATAAGGTACTGAGATTCATTTACTTGTAACTGCTTGTTTTGATAATAGTGGATTCTCAGGAGTGGTGACCTTAAATTCACCCGGTGGAGTTTTACCTTAGTAGTTTTCCCCATTCGTAAACAAATCACCTGTGTCAAATTTAATTTCAGCTGCTTTTAGTTATTTAGTGATTTGTTTGTGCTACCATGCATTTTGCATGTTAATTAGATTAATTAATTAACTTGGCTAAATAATCAATTAATTTATCACAATGGGTCAATATATTCTTGGCCTATCAAGTGGTATCAGAGCAGGCACACTCTGATTAGAGTAATATTTGTTGTGTGATCCATTGACCCCTGATGTCATGGATAGAGGATAGTCCCTTATTGTACTTCCTTTCTATGATGGCACTAACTATGCATACTGGAAATTATGCATGAGAACTTTCTTGCACCCTTTAGATGAGAAAGTGTGGAAAACTGTGGAGATAGGCTGGTACAAGCCGAAGGAAGCGCTAGCCAATTGGGATGATGCTAAGATCAAGGCAGCAAACTTCAACAATAGGCATTGAATGCTTTATTCAGTACGGTCACGAATGAGGAATTCAAGAAGATATCCTCTACAGAAACTGCGAAGGAAGCATGGACCATCCTTTAGACAACATATGAAGGAACCAAGGCTGTCAAGAATTCGAAACTTTAGAGGCTCATTACAAGCTTCGAAGAAATCAAAATGAAGGAGGATGAGTTATTTCATGAGTTCTATGCCAAGCTCATGGACATAGTGAACTCAGCCTTTAATCTTGGGGAAACCATTCCCAAAACCCAAGATTGTTAGAAAGGTTCTCAAATCTCTACTCGAGAGATTTCATGCCAAGATCATCGTAATTGAGGAATCAAAGGATATTGATAAAATTTATTTGGAAAAGCTGGTTGGCAATCTGCAGACCTATGAGTTGGGTTTGTCTAGGATCTAGAAACAAGAGCAAGAGCAATACTCAAAAGCCTAAACAAAAGAGGCAGCATCTCTTCCATCACTGTGGAGCAACTGGACATACTCGACCTAATTGTTATAAGTGGCTAGCAACTCAATAGAGCAACAATATGATCTCATTGGGAAACTAGAATAAGTTTCCATCCCCTCTTGCTCCTCTTGGAGATCTACTCAGAGCCCTCGTGTTCCTTTCGAACTTGAACGGTTGCAATTCTTCCCCCACTTTGCTGGTTTAAGGGTTTACTAAAAGGAAAGGTTCTTCCAAGGTGTGAAAGGAAAAAGGCTCAAAGTGATTTTGTCACCTCTCTCTCTCTCCCTCCCTCCCTCTATTTTTGCTTGCATTACTTGTGTGTTTTTGCTTTCTTGTTTTTGAGTCAGTCTAGTTTTATGCATTGATTTGTTTAACATGTTTTTGTTTGTTTGATTTTAATTTTTCTTTATTTTGTATTTCATTAAAAAAATAAAAATAAAAATAGAAAAAATAGAAAAATTAGAAAAATACAAAAAACAGTGTGTTCATGTACATTGGTACTTGTGTACCTTGAATGGCCATTGAAACAAAGTTTTCCAAACTTTGTATCTCTTGTAGTTTAGATGAGCATCTCTATGCACAACTAAGTAAGTGAGCTTTGTGGCTCATGTTTGTGATGAGTAAGATTAAGTAATCTTTTGTACTTAACACTCATATCACTCTTTTTGACGAGTAAGACTAGAAAATCCTAAGAGAAAGACATAAATAACCATCTCACCATTGTTGCTCGCCAATCATGAACTGACATATGCTTCGATATAGCAAAAGTGCAATGTCAAAAGCTAAACATAATTGGGTATTTCTTTTCTCTCTCTTATATGCCCATGCATGATATGCTTAAAAGAAAATATGCAAGGAAAATTAAAAGCAAAAAGATTCAAAATGTTTTATATATATATATATATATATATATATATATGATTGCAAGCATGTTTTCTAGGAGATGTGGGAGTTATAGGATGTGCCTCGAAGGTGATAGTCCCTATCAAGCAGTTATGATCGTGTGTGAATTAAATGGATTTGCTCATATCTCAAATCGTCATAACATGTAGACACTTATGCAATCTTGCAATGTTTTTTACACACAACACTCAATATTCTTTGCTACTTTTGATACATGTGCAGGTACAATGTGATTTGGCCATCACAAGGAATATATGTGTTAATGTATGCCCACTAAACTTCCTTGACTTGTTTTTTAAATATAAAATTAGTTAGACTTATTTAGTGTGTGTGTGTGTTTTGGATCTAAATGCATGACATTTTTCTTCTTGTGAGATGTTTTTGAGAGCTTAAAATGTTGTTTAGATCTTTGGTTGAGTAGTATGTTTGATTGCATTCATTTCTGTGTTTTTTTCTTCTTTGAAAAACTATTTTAAAGCAATCTCAATAGCTTCTCAATACCTCGACAGCTAGGCTATCTATCAAGCCTCTTAATCTTCCTTTCTCGACAGTTGCTATTGCAATTTCGATCCATCGAAGTTTTTAAGACTTTGTCTCGATAGCTGCTCGAGCATCTATTGAGAAAGTTTTCGTCTCCTCAATAGATGCTCAATAGCTTCTCGATCCATTGAGGTCACTTTATTGTGGACAACTCTCGATAGCTTTTCGCCAGATTCTTTTGACCATTTTAATTCTCGATAGCTCTCGACACCTCTCAATCCATCGAGAAACTAGGATTTCTATATATAGGGTCAGCGCAATTTCCATTTCATTTTTCTCGATATCTCTCAATCCTTATTAACTTCTCACCTTCCCAAACACTTCTCTCTCACTCCAAACCTCATTCCCAGGAGCTTTTTGGCCTAGATCAAGCTTTCCTTCTCTAATAAGGGTCTTTAATCCTTCATTCTTCATGCATTTCATGCATTAGACCTAGGTCTTTGGGTTTTTGAAAATTTTTTGGGGTTTTTCAAAATTGATGAGGTTTTTGCAAAATTTTGGGGTGGGTTTTGTGTAAATGATCCTAAATGTTCATGCATTGCATCACATATGCATTTTTAACAATATTCATGCATTTTAGATGTGTGGTTACTATGTGAAAATTTTGTGTGCTGGTAGGATTAGATTGGGCTAAGCCCATGATGTCTTTAATGTTGCATGTCACATGTTCATGCATTTTTCATGCATACGTACCTTCATTTCTTTATATTTTGATATTGAACTATTTGGTAATTTTTTGTTTGTCCCTCCCTCTTTCTCTTTCTTTCGTTAGCTACTCTTTGGCACCTAAACGAAAATCTGTTCCGTCTCGGAACCCTCTTCATTCCGGGACATCTTCATTTGATTTACTCCTTCTCATCTTCAGTTCCGTGATGAGAAAGCCGTAAGGACTTCTCAGAGAACTTTTCTCGACGAGGCATTCATTCAAAACACTAAGTCATCTTATTGGATTTCTTCGATACTAACCTTCCCACTATCATCCATAGTAGGGGTTGGGAGTCATTGTGTGGCGTCTTGGTCACTTTCCATTCTGTGATCATACAAGAGTTTTACTCCAACATGCACAGATTTGATTATTTAGTACCTCTTTTTGTCACTCGCGTTCGAGTTACGCGCATAGTGGTCACTTCGGATATTGTATCCAAGGTGCTCCACGTCCCGAGGGTAGCGCATTCGGACTACCCCAGCTGTGATCATCAAAACACCCATTGCTCGGCCTTTGCTAAAGGTTCGAGATTCCTTAACATGGTGATGACATTCATTCTCCATCCATTGTCTCACTATAACATGCAATAAGTGTGGCAGCCTAAACAAATTACCAAATAACTAAAAATGCATTGAAAATTAAATGACACAGTGATTTGTTTATGAATGGGAAAAACTTACACGACAAAAACCTCACCTGGTGATTTTAAGGTCACCACTCCCGAGAATCCATTATTATCAAAATAAACGGTTACAAGTAAAGAAATCCTAGTATCTTATACCAATCTAGAGTTGAAACCTTACCTCAATACCCAATTGGACTTGTTCTGTAGTGACAATCTCTCATTGTATTGCATGGCTCCCAGTACGTGACTAACTAATAGATGCGCAGATCCCAGTACGCAACTTAATCACCTATTTGAGAAGGATGTTGACTACAAAGTTCTTTTGTTCTTCAACTAATGAAGATCACGAAGTTACTTGGTCACAAAACCCTACGATGTACAAACACAGCAGCTTCTTCAAGAACTAGGGCAAAGTAGGTTTTTTTTTTGTCACACTTGAGGAATTATGATCTTGTGCAATTGTGCTCTTAGTTGTGCAACCTGATACGACCCTTAAAATAGTCTTTATATATGTTTAAGGTTCTGAGAAAAGAAAGCCCAAACACGTACTCACAGATTGGATGAAAAACAGTCCTGAAAAACTGAATTTCGTAAACCTCGATAGATAGCCATCTATCAAGTTAGCTGTCGAGCCACGGGTTTCAGCAGCTTTTAAACCTCGATAGATACTAGTTGTCAAGCTTTAAAATTCAGTAATTTCTCACTTAATTCTTGGATAGACTGGCATGGCTTTAACACTTGAACTCGAAACCTTGTTTCTTGAAGTATTAAATACATCCTAGATCTATCCAAATACAAGTAAAGTGCATTTTGTCAAAGGATTAGCCAATACATAAAATGTTGACATATGTTCCTAGCATCCAATCACATATGTCCTAACAATCTCCCCTTTTCGCAATCCATGACAAAACCACAACAAACAAATGAACATATGAGAGAAGTTATAAATCACTCAACTCATACTCACTTGTTAAGTACAATAAAATTTATCCTAACACAAACTCTTGAAAAACTTTGCAGGAAGAGAGTTCATGGCAAGGAAGACATTGACAACCTATATTTCTGAAACACTTAAACAAAACTCATCAAGGCATCTTTGTGTGAAACAGAAATAAAAGATTGCATAAAATAAATAAGAAACATGTGTATAAAGAGAGAAAAGAAACAACACATGTAGAGATAGGTGAAACAACTGTAATAACAACCTCAAATGTATATAAATCGATAAGTACAAGGTTTGCTATCACAATATGATCACAAGATCTAAGGTACATGAACAATGTATCTAAAATAGAAAGAAAAGAAAAAAAGATACATAAAAAACCTCACTACATCCCTCAAAATATGAACACTCAATAACACTCCCCCTATGAGTATGACTACTCTCGTCTCAAAACTACTCCCCCTTTTTGTCACGGGTGACAAAGGGATAAGTACATCAAGTAGACATCTCATCATCACTAAGTGAGCCAGCATCATTATCATCCTCACCAACATCATCACTGCCGGAGTCATCGTCACTCTCATCCTCAAACGCCGGTGGAGATGGAGAGGAAGCAACGGTGAAACCACCCATCACAGCTTGTCGTCATGCAATACGACCTATATGGGTGTTTACCCGACACAACCCATCACTAAGTGTTTCAAGGCGAGCATCCATGCGCACAAGCTATGCCATGATGGCCTCAAGAGTCACTCCACCTGCTGAAGACGAAGAAGCGGAGGTGGATGGAGTGGTAGAAGCTGGAGGAGCAGCCGTCTCGGTCTGAGTCTGCCTCGAGCGAAGCTATGCAAAACTCCACTTAATGGTAGCGGCATCAATGACACACATGAAAGTGAAGTGGGGAGACGCAGGATAGGAGACAGAAAAATGGCGAAGGAGCCATGTGATAGCTGAAGGGAAGATGAGCTTATCACGGGTCGCCGTATCCCTATAAACATCTATAAGGGAGAGTATGAAGTGAAAGGAGAAATCTATGGTAAGATCCTTAATGAGGGAGAGCAAAAAGTGAGCACGAGGCTCTGTGATATTGTTATAGTGAGAGAGAGGATGGAGAACAAAAGTCATAACCATGTTAAGAAATCTCGGACCTTTAGTAAAGGCCGAGCAACAGGTGAACTGACGATCACCCCAAAAAGAAGGTGTCTCACAGAAATGAGACGAGAGTTCATCTTTGGACACTATCCTCAGACGCTCACAACCAGGATAGGCAGGATGCGCTACCCTAGGAATGTATAGTACCTTGAATACAATACCCGGAGTAACTACCATGCATATACCCCGAACGCGAGTAACAAACTGGGGTATAGAAGTGTCAAATCCATGCATGTTGGAGTAGAACTCTTGAATGATCTCGGATGGACACGTGATCAGAATGCAATAAAGTGACTCCCAACCCCTACTATGAATAAAAGTGGGTAGATCAGTGTCAAAAAAGTTAGACAGAATGACTTAGCATTCCGAATGAATGCTTCGTCTAGAAAATTTCTCAAAGAAGTCTGATTTGGCCTTTTCATCACGGAACCGGGCGTGAAATGGAGTGGGGTCAGAAGAAGTGGATGCCTCGAAACGAAGAAGGTTCCGGGACGGGGTAGACTTACGTTTCGATGTCATGACGCAACTAACGTAAACAAAAGAGAGAGAGGGAGAAAGAGAAACACGCAGAAAAGCCCCAAATACAATCAATATATAAGAATATAGAGAATGTAAGGTATGTATGCATGAAAATGCATGAACATGTGAAATGCAATAGTAAAAACATCATGGGCTCAGCCCAATCCAAACCTACCAGCACACAATCAGTTCCACAATGTAAACACACATCTAGAATACATGAGGTAGTGTTATAATGTACATGTGATGCAATGCATGATGTTTTAAGATCAAACATACAAAATTCATCCCAAATTTTTTCATAAACTCATCAATTTTGAAAAACCCCCAAAATTTTTTCAAAACTCAAAACTTAGGTCAGAAAAGAGTGAAATGCATGATTAATGAGTGAGAAAGAATCATACCAGATGAAGAACACTTGATTTAGGCTGAAGATCAAGTGAGGAATGTGAGGGGTTTAAGTTTGAAGAGGTTTGGAGTGAGAAAAGAGAGAAACTATTGAGAGAGATCGAGGAAATGAGTGCAGAAATCGTGATGGCTCCTTATATAGAATCTTCATAAAGCTCGATCAATCGAGAGTTATTGAACTTTAAAGAGGCACTTTTTAGCTGTCGAACTAGTTATTGAGGATCAAACGAGAGGTTTCTCAACAAAGAAGCTTGATGGATCGAGGTAGCTATCGAGAAGCTATCGAGGAGACAAAAAGTTTCTCGATTGATCGAGATAGCTATTGAGAGCTATCGAGATTGCAATAAAGAAAAGTTGAAGGGTCTTGATAGATAGCCTAGCTATCGAGAGCTATCGAGGAACTATCGAGATTGCTTAAAACAGTTTTCAAGGAAGAGAAAAACATAGATATAAATGCAATCAAATATGCTACTTAAACAAAGATCCAAAAAATATTTTAAGCTCTCAAAAACATCTCTCAATGAAGAAAAATGTCGGGCATTGTGGTCTTAAACACACACACACACACACACACCAAACAAGTCTAACCAATTTTATATTTCAAAAACAAGTTAAGACAGTTTAGTGAGCATACATTAGCGCATGTAAACCTTATGATGGCCAAATCACATTGTATCTGCACATGTATCAAACGTAGCAAAGAATATTGTGTGTTGTATGTGATAAACATCGCAAGATTGCATAAGTATGATGATTTGAGATATGAGAAAATCACTTTAACTCACACACAATCATAACTGTTTGATGGGGACTATCACCTTTGAAGTACATCCTATAACTCCCACATCTCCTAGAATACACGCTTACAATCATATATAAAGCATTTTGATCTTTTTGCTTTTATTTTTCTTTGCATATTTTCTTTTATTAAGCATATCATACATGGGCATACAAGAAAGAGAAAAGAAATTCTCAATTATGTTAAGCTTTTTGACATTGCACTTTTTCTATGACGAAGTATACAGATGTCATTTCATGATTGGTGAGCAACAGTGATGAGATGGTTATTTATGTCTTTCTCTTAGGATTTTCTATTCCTTCCCATCAAAATGAGTGATACGAGTGTTAAGTAGAAGAGATAACTTAATCTTACTTATCACAAACACGAGCCACAAAGCTCACTTGCTTAGTTGTGCATAAAGATGCTCATCTAAGCTACAAAGTTTAGAAAACTTTGTTTCATTGGCCATTCAAGGTACACAAGTACCAATATACACAAACGCACACTGTTTCTATATTTTTCTGATTTTTCAATTTTTTTTATTATTTTTATGAAAGAAAAGAAATAAAAAAAAAATTGAAAAACAACCAAACAAAAAGATGTGAAATAAAGAAATGCATAAAAACTAGATTGTCTCAAAACAATAAAACAAAACACACAAGTAATGCAACCATAACAAAAAGAGGGAGAGAGAGAAAAGTGACTAAATCACTTAGAGTCTTTTTCCTTCCATACCTTGAAATAACATTTCCTTTGAGCAAATGCTTAAACCTATGGTGAAGGGGAAGAATTAAAACCGTTCAAGTTCGAAAGGAACATGAGGGCTTTGAGGAGATCTCCAAGAGGAGCAAGAAAGAATGAAAGTTGATTTTGGTTTCTCGACGAAATCATGCTGTTGCTCTATTGAGTGGCTAACCACTTATAGCAATTGGGTTGAGTATGTCTAGCTGCACCACAGTGATGATAGAGATACTACTTCTTCTCTTTAGACTTTTGAGCATTACTCTTTTTAGCCTTAGGGTTTTTGGTTTCTTTCTTAGCAAGCTTAGGGGGTGCTTTTAAGATAGATTTACTCTTGTCTATGTTCTCACTAGCTATCACAGTTTTAGCATCATTATTCTCAAAATCAATATTGTTAGTAGGAGAAACAAAAACAATAGTAGTAGAAGAAGCAATATTAGGAGAAAAAAAAAAATCATACCTTAAACCGGAACGGTTAGAGGTAGATTTTTGCATACTGAGCATCTCATCGAGTTTTTCACTTAAGGTCCTCTCCAACTGAGCTCTCACTTGGAACAGTTTCGCCTCAAGCTTCTTGGTTCTCTCAGCCAAAAATTGTACTCAAATCTCAGTGCTCCAATAGTCTGATTTGCTTCATCAAACTTTGTAGAGAGTTGTTCTCGATCAAGCTCCACATCTTCTACAATCCTTTTAGTAGAATTGACAGTGGTGGTAAAGGCATTCAGGATTCTGTCATCCTCCTTTTTGGAATCATCCTCAGGTTCAGTATCACTCAAGTTTGCAGCAAGTGCCTTACTTTTCCCAAAGATAGGTAGGGCACTCTTGTTTCATGTGACCGAAACCTTGATACTCGAAATGTAACACCCCGACCCAACTTTATAGTTAAACTATGTGTTTAAGTGGTTAATTATTATTTTAAGCCACTTTCTGTCTATAATTAATAAAAGAGTATTTAATAAATATATTATTTTATAATGCCTTTGAATAAGAAATGTAAAGAGTATAAATAATTGAAATGGCTATTTGTATTTTATATATATATATATATATATATATATATATATATATATACACTATGTATAAGTATGTACAAAACTATGTTGAGTGGTTAAATGACTATATTTAAGTGTTTTTTAACATGTCTAATGAGTGTATAAAAATCCCCATATGATAATAAGACTATTTGCAATCATTTTATAATTTTACAAGAAAATGTTTCAGAGCTGTCACTGTGACAGATTCTGTGTTTATGCATGGTAAATTATGTAATAAATCATATACAGTGAATTAGGGTGCTAGGAGTAGTTTTGATGAATGCTAAGACACATATGGTTTTTATGGAAGTGGTCTCACAGCCATTGGGTCAATATAAAAATAATGGTTTAATTTCTAAGTTGCATGAAATTTTGTCAGGACAGATTTGAGCATGTTGTCTTGTATGACTTTTAGTAAATTATGTTTTTATTCTTTGACTTCAAAATTGATATGATATTTACTAGACATCCAGAGGAGTTTCTCTGTAAAATTTCATGAAGTTTGGATGTGAATTGATAGCCCATTTTTTATTTTATAAGTGAAGTATATGCTGCTGGAATAAAATAATGAACAGTAAGGGACATGCCTAACGTTGAGGATTTAATTCTAAAGTTTGGGTGGATGATTTGAGTTATAATTTATTATGCTCATCATTTAGTATGTCTAGGCCATAGATAAATTTTTTATAACTTGGTTCAAGGTTTAGTACTCAAAGGAGGGGTTCTAAACCTTCCGATTGTTCATGTGAGTGTATATGGTTACATGACCATGTTTAAAGGATTTTATGTTTATACATGCTTTATTGCCCTAATCTTAAAGAACCTTTTGAAATGAAGTTGGCTCTTCTAGACATATGATATTAATGTGAGAATTTTGGTTTCTCTATAATTTGGTACATCATGTTGTTTGATGAATGTATTTTGTGTTTGTGGGAACCTCGTTGAGGTGAGATTATGATTTCCTTGATTTTAAGATATAGGTTTTGAGATGAATGCGTAAGTTTATGATAAGCAGTAAATTGATAGTAATAAGCTTTGATATTTGGTTTAGGTGTTACCAGTACCCAAGTTTAAGCTCATTCGACTGTAGGCTTTCGATTCCTCTGCTTTCAGGTAAGGGATAAGTTATATGAGCATTTGGTAAGTCATGAGGTTATTTTAAAGTATATGATGCATTAAAAAGTTTTTGATTAGAGATATGGCATATAATCATGTTTCAGACAAAGATGTGTACGTGAACTTTCGAAACCTTATGTATATGATTTAAGCATATTGATGTTGTTACTAATTCCACGAACATGATGTTTAAAGAAAACAATGGAAATACTTTTATTATGAAATTTTATCCAAACTATGAATTTCAGTATGATGTATAAGTAAGAAATGTTTTCGGGTTATGTTCTCTAATGATCTGAACTCTGCCAGTAGGGTTTAATTACTGGCTTTCTATGGAAAATGTTATCTGATTGGCCATTAAAATTGGGACTGGCTTTGTTGTACCCGTCCTTGTTGGTTAGGGCCAACTTGTGGAGGAAGTTAACCTACCCTTATGGTTGAAAGATATATATTATGATGTGATCCCGGAAATACCTAGCATTGTGGGGAATGTTGGATGCCTAGCACAATGGTGCTAGAAGCCTCCCAAATAAGTACAGATTTATCAGATATGGACTAACCAATATGGTATGAACAACTATATTATTTTAATGATCATGAGAGAATGATTTTGTTTAAATGCATTATGAAAAGTTAAAAGCTCTCATAAAAAGAAGTTTTTGATGAAAAGAAAAGTTGTTCTTTAAAGATAAAATTTTTTGAAGTTTTGTTGTGCTTTAAAGATAAAGAATCTGATAAAAAGGTTATAGCGTTCTATAAAGATAAAGCTTCTGATGAAAGTACAAGTTTACATTAAAAAAATTATCAGATATTTGCTCTTTATGAAACATTAAGTTTTATGACTCTGAAAGTTATAATATTTTATGAGAAGAAGTTTATAAAGAAAAGTCTTCTTATTTGTTAAAATGTTTCTAGTTTAAGACAAAGTTACCAATTATCTGATTTAAGTTAAAATAATTATTTTGTAACAAGAATATATATATATATATATATATATATATATATATATATATGTATGTATGTATGTATGTATGTATGTATATGATTTTTAACAATCAATATTATAGTTGGTGACTTCATAAGAAATGAAAGAAATTCAATCTGAAAGGTTTTGGTAATATTATTCTGATAAGAAAAAGGAGAACAATTATTTTTCTATGAAGAGCGTATAAGTTATTATTATAAATAGTATAAAATACTATGCATGAAAATAAGTTCTCCTATCTGAACATTTATAAAATGAAATGATTTGATTTACATGCATTTTTATTAAATTCTTATGTATCTTACCCTTACTGAGCTGTATAGCTCACCCCTTCCACCCTTTTAGTCAACAAGTTTTATTTTGGAGCAGAGGGAGCCTTAGTCGAGTTTTGGAAGGAGCTGGTTTTAGTTTTAGGAGTATAGATCCCAAACTAGCAATTTGATATTTAGTTTTACAGTATTGTATATTTTAGGATCTAATGAAAGTTGTGTACCTTAAAGAATTAAGAGATGTATCATGTGAAATTTGTAATTTAATTAACTGATGGATTATGTTATTCTTTGAGTATAGTGTACATGCTCTAAATGTGAAGTGAAAGGTTATATCACTTAAGTAAAGAAACAAGAATAAAAAGAAAGAGGAAAACTTTTGCAAAAGTTAAGTTGGTTCTTGTTAATACCAAGTTTAGGCTTGATATTAACATGCCAGTCATGGTCACAAATCCAGGTATTGGGTTTGGGTCGTGACACGAAACACTTAGGTCTTGAGGCAACAGTGTACTAACCGCCATCCCTAGCATCCTTTTTCCCTTTGTCTTGGCTCTTAAACTAAGAAGAGCTTGATTGCCTACGGTCCTTGTCAAAGCCCTTTGCATTGGCATTTTTCATGAACTTCTTGAATTGCTGGGTAAAATGCTATTGACAACTCATTTGTAATCCCTAAAATGTTTTTCATTAAGTGTAGAGTAAAGACAAATTCAAAAGAACCCAACTCATAGGTTTGCAGATTTCCAACTAGCTCTGTCAATGGAATCTTATCAATATCCTTTGACTCCTCAATCATAGTGATCTTAGCTATCGGGAAGAGATCTAAACACCTTTCTCATAATCTTGGGTTCGGGAATGGGTTCCCTAAGATTAAAGGCTGAGTTCACTATGTCCTTGACCTGACATAAAACTCATCAAATGACTCATCCTCCTCCATCTTGATTTCTTCGAAGCTAGTAGTGAGCCTTTGAAGTTTTGAATCCTTGACAGCCTTGGTTCCTCAATAGGTTGTTTGGAGAATGGTCTACGCCTCCTTTGCAATTTCAGTGGAGGAGATCTTCTTGAACTCCTCCTTTGTGACCGCACTGAATAAAGTATTCAATGCTCTGCTATTGAAATTAGCCGCCTTGATCTTTGTATCATCCTATTTAGCATGCACTTCCTTTGGCTTGGTCCAGCCTATCTCCACAGCTTGCCACACCTTCTCATCTAAGGACTGCAAGAAAGCTCTCATGCGTATTTTCCAGTATACATAGTTAGTTCCATCAAATAAAGGAGGTACAATGAGTGACTATCCTCTATCCATGACAAACAGGGGTCAATGGATCTCACAGTAAAGATTAAACCTTAATCAGAGTGTGCCTGCTCTGATACCACTTCAAAGGCCAAGAATGTATTTACCCCTTGTGATGAATTAACCAAGTAATTAGCCAAGTGAATTAATTAGGTTCAATTACATGAAATAAGCATTGCAGCACAAATAAATCACCAAATAACTAAAAATGCAGCAGAAATTAAATGATATAAGGATTTGTTTACAAATGGGGAAAATCTACACGACAAAAACCCCACCAGGTGATTTTAAGGTCACCACTCCCAAGAATTCACTATTATAAAAACAAGCGGTTATAAGTAAAGGAATTCTAGTACCTTATACCAACCAACAGTTGAACCCTTACCCCAATACCCAATTGGACTTGTTCTATAGTGACAATCTCTCCTTGTATTGCGCAGCTCCTAGTAAATGACTAACGAATAGATGCGCGGATCCTAGTACATGACTTGATCACCAACTTGAGAAGGATGTTGGCTGCAAAGTTCTTCTGTTCTTCAACCAATGAAGATCACGAAGTTACTTGGTCACAAAACCCTACGGTGTACAAACACAGCAGCTTCTTCAAGAACTAGGGCAAACTAGGTTTTTTTTTGTCACACTTGAGGAATTATGCTCTTGTGCAATTATGCTCTTGGATGTGCAACTTGATACAGCCTTTAAAATAATCCTTATATATGTTTAGGAATGTGAGAAAAGAAAGCCCAAACACATACTCATGGATTGGATGAAAAATAGTCCTGAAAAACTGAATTTCGTAAACCTCGATAGATAGCCATCTATCGAGCTAGTTGTCGAGCTACGGGCTTCAGCAGCTTTTAAATCTCGATAGATACTAGCTGTCGAGCTTTAAAATCTAGTACTTTCTCACTTGATTCTTGGACAGACTTGCATAGCTTTAACACTTGAACTTGAAACCTTGTTTCTTGAAGTATTAAACACATCCTAGATCTATCCAAATACAAGTAAAGTGCGTTTTGTCAAAGGATTAACCAATACATAAAATGTTGACATATGTTCCTAACATACAATCACATATGCACTAACAAACTCTATCACAGAGTCTTATGCTTGATTTTTGTTATCCCTCTTAGAGGACATTTCTATTGACTTCCCTTCTCACTTCATCCTATCCCTCATAGATGTCTATAAGGATAAGGTGACCTGTGATAAGCTCATTTTTCCTTTGGCTATCACACGGATCATTCACCATTTTTCTATCTCATATCTCGAGTCTAATCACTTCTTCGTCATGGGTGCCATTGACGCTGCTACTGTTAGGTGAAGTGATGCCCAGCTTCGCTCGAGGCAGACACAGACCGAGACTGCGGCTCCTCCGGCTTCTTCAGCTCCATTCACATCTGGTCCTTCTTCTTCTGCTGGTGGAGTGACTTTCGAGGCCATCATGGCACAGCTTGTGTGCATGGATGCTTGCCTTAACACTCTCAGTGATGAGTTATATCAGGTGAACACCTGTGTTGGTCGTTTTGCATGACAACAAGCTGTCATGGGTGGTTTCACTACATCTTCTTCCCCATCTCCACAGGCTTCAGAGGATGAGAGTGATGATGGTTCCGGTAGTAATGATGCTAATGAGGATGCTGGTACTACTTGCCCTTTGTTATTCATGACAAAAAGGGAGAGTAGTTTTGGATATGAGAGTAGTCATATATTTAGGGGGAAAGCTAGCATAGGACATTTTTCATAGGGGAAGTGTTTATACTTTGAGGGATGTAGTGAGGACTTTTTGTATCTTTTCTTTTCTTTACTTTTTAGATACATTGTTCGTACTTTGTGATAGCAAACCTTGTACTTATTGTTGATATATATATATATATTGAGGTTGTTGTTACTTTCTTTCACCTATCTCTTCATGCGTTGTTACTTTTTTCTCTTTATGCACATGTTTCTTATTACTTGTATGTAATCTTTTAATTCTGTTTCACACTAAGATTCCGCAATGAGTTTTGTTTAAAATGTTTCAGAAATACAAGTTGTCAAAGTCTTCCTTGCCATGAACTCTCTTCTTGCAAAGTTTTCAAGAGTTTGTGTTATGATAGATTTTAATGTATTCAACAAGTAAGTATGAGTTGAGTAATTTATAACTTCTCTCATATGTTTATTTTTTTGTTGTGGTTTTGTCATGGATTGCTAAAGGGAGAGATTGTTAGGACATATGTGAATCATGTTAGGCACATATGTCTATATAATTGGCTAATCCTTTGACAAAATGCACTTTACTTGTAATTGGGTAGTTCTAGAATGTGTTTAATACTTCAAGGAATAAGATTTCAAGTTCAATTGTTAAAGCCATGCAGTTATGTTCAAGAATCAAGTAAAGAAGTACTGGATTTTAAAAGTAGACAGCTATTTCGATAGATAGAATCTATCGAGGTTAAAAGGTAGTTTTAGCCCGTTGCTTGACAGCTGCTCGATAGATAAGCTATCATCGAGATTTACGAAAATCAAATTTTCATTTTTGATTTCACTCCAATTTGCGAGTACAAGTTTAGGCTTTCTTTTCTCACAACCCTAAACATATATAAGGATTATTTTAAGGATCGTCAAAGGTTGCACAGTTGCGCGAGTGTGAAGCAAGGTTTTTTCATGCAAATTGTGACCGAACACGAAATTCGCCCTAGTTCATGTTTCTCTTAAAGAAGTTGCTGCATTTGTACATCGTTGGGTTTTGTGACCAGGGAGCTTCGTGATCTTCATTGTCTTGATGAACTGAAGAAATTTGCAGCCAACATCTTTCTCAAGTTGGTGATTAAGTCGTGTACTGAGATTCGCACATCTATTGGTTAGTCACATACTGAGAGCTGTGCATTGAAAATGAGATATTGTCACTACAGAACAAGTCCAATTGGGTATTGGGATAAGGGTTCAACTATAGGTTGGTATAAGGTACTGGGATTCCTTTACTTATAACTGCTTGTTTTGATAATAGTGGATTCTTGGGAGTGGTGACCTTAAATTCACCTGTTGGGGTTTTGACTCAGTGATTTTTCCCATTTGTAAACAAATCACCCGTGTCAAATTTAATTTCCGCTGCATTTAGTTATTTGGTGATTTTTTTGTGCTACTACGTGTTTTGCATGTTAATTTGATTAATCAATTAACTTGGCTAATTAATTAATTAATTTATCACAACGGGTCAATATATTCTTAGCCTAGCACTTTTTATATTCTAGAATGATTTTTTTTCCATCCTTTCTTTTTATTCTCCTTATTGATCCTTGGCGTTAGGAGAGAGAGAGAGAGAGAGAGAGAGAGAGAGAGAGAGAAGATGAAATACATAGCTAAAGATTGCATTTTTTTTTCTATTCTTGATGTAGGGTATTATATTTAATGGTACTGTAATTGCAATTAAGCAACTTTCATCAAAATCAAAGCAAGGAAGCCATGAATTTGTGAATGAAATAGGTATAATATCTGGTTTGCAACATCCTAACCTTGTTAGATTGTATAAATGTTATATTGAAGGAAAACAACTATTCAGGGATGGAACTAAAATTTACTTTTGGCTCTAAAAATTTCCTATATTAGCATAAAAAATTTACTTTTGGCTCTAAAATTAATATATACTCGGCACCCCTCTCCCAAAAAATTTACAAGCTGACCCATGAAATCAAAAATGAAAAAAACTTATCAAATCATCCCTTGTTTGGTTCTCCCAAGAATATCAAGAAAAATATTTAGCTAAACATTTGGACAATTTACAAACCCGGACAACAAGGAAAATCTAAAAAAAAATTCACATATTCAAATAATAAAAAGAATCTTTGTACAAGGTCTAAGTAAAAAAAAAAAAAAAATTATAACAAATCAATTATAAATTCTTAAAAAAGAAAATCACTAAAACTCAATAATCTTTACCTAATTTCTACCTTTCATTTGAGAGCTTTTTGTCCCTCTCAAATGACTCCGCCCCATAGTCACAGAGACAACTCCTATGTTGCTAATTAGTCCATCACACATCAATTAATGGCACCAACAATTTGGATTAGTTGGTGTCTTTAACTCAACCCATGAAAAAAAATTATTTTTTTAAAGAGCTGCTGCTCTTGAACACAACCAATGGAAAATTTTAGTTTTTAAATGATAGAATTTTATTAATTTTTAATGTTTATTAACTTTAGGACACACTTGGCAATTTTTAAAGGAAAAGATCTGATAAGGGTATTTTTGGCATGACACAACAAGGAAGCTGACGCCCCTCAAGACCTGACTTGTTCGTATTAGCAGACGGGGCAAAGGCAACATCTTGTGAACATGACAGATGGCCCTACGATGTTTGACAAACATCTCTATGAAGCTGATGGGAGGTCTTGGACAAGGGTAGTGACCGACGGGATGAGGAGGTCAACGAGTCCAGCGTGGCTTCGCGTGATCCCCGTGAATGGACTATACATGGAAATAGCTTGTGTCCCACGATGAATCCCAATCAAAGGAAACCCTTCAAGGAAAGAATCCTGTAAAATACGTGTATTAAATAAGGATCTTCCCTACAAGGAAAGACCCTCTCCGCCAAGAAACAAATGTTAGCTCTACACTATTATAAAAACCTCAAAACCCTCACAAACCAAGGTATGCATAATTTATCCCAGCTCTGACACTCTAGAGTTGTAAAAATTCTCTAACTTAACCTTTGGAGGGTATTTTTCCGGTACCACACTAGTACTCTCTGCAAGGTCTTCTTCTTCTTTATTTCGTAAATTTTGCCGAGAGCACATGAGGACAGTGTGACTTACTAACGATTCTTTGTTGGCATCATCGGTTGGCGCCATCTATGGGAAACGCGTAGCAACAACTTTGTTGTAGTAGAAGTTGTACTGCCACTTCCCGGACAAAGAGTTGTATGGTACTCACTCGCTCGATGGCTACCACCAACAACCAAGAAGAAAAACCACGCACTACCGCCCTTAAAAGACAGGTACAAACTCTCGCCGCAGTCGTGGAAGCCTCACCAAGCAAAACCACGACCTAGAAGAACAACTATGCCAAAGGAATGTAGAACCCAACAATCATGGGGACGAGCAAGAGGGTACCAACGCTAAAAGAAGGAACTAAGAAGGACCCGAAGGCCACAACGCCCTAAGCAGACAAGAGCAACAAGAAACTAGCCGACCATCCATAGCAGATACGGCTCCACTATACATGGTTACCGAGATGCAAATGATAAAGGAACTGATGGATTTCATGATGATCGCCCTTAGAGGATGGGTGTCAAGCGACCTCAACAAGCTGGTTCATCGAACAGACTCACCCTTTACTACAACTATCACTTCGTTCCCCCTTCTGCCGAAGCTCCGTGGCCTTTTGCTTAATGAGGGTTGGACATCATGGGCCCATTCCTAATAGCAATAAGTCCACTGAAGTTCTTAGTGGTCGACATAGATTACTTTACCAAATGGGTGGAAGACGAAGCCCTGGCCACTATCATAGAGAAGAACGTACGAAGCTTCATCTGGAGAAACATCATCTGTACGTATGAAATCCCTAGAGTCTAGGTCTCAGATAACGAAAAACAGTTTGACAAGGACTTGTTCAGGAATTTTTACTCACAACTAGGGATCAAGAATCACTTTTCCTCCCGCACCCACCCTCAGGCCAATGGACAAGTTGAGGTCACGAACTGATCCTTGCTCAAAACTATCCAGACTAGGCTCGAGGGGGCAAAGGGTATATGGCCAGAAGAGCTGCCAAGCATACTATGGGCGTATCGGACGACAGCCAAAACTCCTACAGGAGAAACGTTGTTTTGCCTAGCATACGGGAGCGAGACTGTTGGCCTAGCTGAGGTCGAACTCATAAGCTACAGGATGGAAAATCATGATAAAAGCAGGAATGACAAAGCCATGCACCTATAGCTTGATCTAGTAGATGAGGTTAAGGCAACAGATGAACAAAGGCTAGAAAGATACCAAGACCTCATGGCCAAGTACTACAACTCCAGAGTCAGAAGTAGAGATTTCCAAGTTAGTGACCTCGTCCTAAGAAAGGTCACGGGTGCCATGAGAGATCCCTCCTAAGGAAAGCTAGGACCTAATTGGGAAGGACCCTACAAAATCACTTCATGGCAGAGGAAAGGCACCTACCACCTGGAGATGCTAGACGGACAAAAGTTGCCCTATCCATGGAACATTGAGCACCTGAAGAGATACTTTCAATAGACGATGGCATGAACAACACCACTCCTCATTTCCATTTTACTTCTTTTTAGCTAATCTTTACTATCTACAATACTTTCTAGGCCCAAAGGGCGACTTTTTATTCTTTTCATAGAACAATTTTTTACTTATGCAAGTATTTATCACAATAAGAGGAGTTATTAGATATGACATGTGTATGAATATGTCTCTACAAAACTACATCTAATATCAAGTCCATAAGTGGATGGGTTCATCCTAAGGGATGCCATTGAATTATTAAGTCCACAAGTTGATGGATTCATCCCAAGAGATGCCTTCAAATTAACAGATCCATAAGTGGACGAGTTCATCATAACAGATGACATTAAATTATTAAGTCCACAAGTGGACGGGTTCATCCCAAGGGATGCCTTAAAATTACCAAGTCCTAAAGTGGACGAGTTCATTATTAAGTCCATAAGTGGAGGGGTTCATCCTAAGGGATGCCTTAAAATTACCAAGTCTTAAAGTGGACGAGTTCATTATTAAGTCCATAAGTGGATAGGTTCATCCCAAGGTATGCCTGAAAGTTACCGAGTCTTGAAGTGGACGGTTTCATTATTAAGTCCATAAGTGGACGGGTTCGTCCCAAAGGATGCCTTAAAATTATCAAGCCCATGAGTAGACAAGCTCATTATTAAACCCATAAGTGGACGGTTTCACTGCTGAGTCCTCAAGGGGACAAGTATACCTAACTGGACGGTTCATCCCCAAAAATATTTTCACCAAGTCCTCAAGGGGACAGGCACGCCCAAGTGGATGGGTTCACCTCGAAAATTCACTAAGTCCTTAAGGGGACAAGTGCATCCTAACACAAATACTAGTCCCAAGGTGGACAGACAAACACATATCTCAAGACAAGAGACCATCACATGGCAAAAAAGTATACTAGAAATAATAAGACTGAAAGCAATGGATGCAATAACAAAATATAAATAAAGGAAAAATGTTTACAATAAAGCCCAAAAATAAGAGGGCACCTACTATTGTTTGAAAATTAAATAGGGTACATGAAAAGTTAAAAATTAAGGAAACTAATCTAGGGGGGCATCTTGAGTAGGCGGGTTTTGGGCACCTTGAGTAGACGGGTCTTCAACAGACGAGACCGAGGGAGCGACGGCGCCATTAGGAATAGGTTGAGCAATGACCACACCTTCGTCTTTATGAACTTGCTCCTTTGCATAAGTGGAATCATTGGACTCCATACTGACGGTGTCACCACCCATAGGAGTCGGCGGCATTGGATTGTCCATGGAGATCTTGGACTGGTCAAGGTTTGGGTAGACGGACCTAACTTGCTTCAGGCAATCATCAAACCCATCGCTGTAGTAGACAACGCATGCATTAATAAAGGACTGAGAAGCCTTGAACTCTACCACGGCGTCGGCCTTAGCCTATTTCGTCTGCTCATGAAGGATCGTCAACTCTATCTCCAAACCTGCCTTAGCTTTTTACGCTTCCTCTCGGAGACGAGATTCCTTCTTCAGCTTCTCCTTGATAGCCGTCAGCTCCTCGTTGAGGGTACAGATGACCTCCTTGTACTGAGCCAGCTCCTTGATCTCGATTTACTGGCGCTTCTTAAATTGACGGATCACCCCCTTTTGGGCAACGCACTTGTTTTGAAGCGCCTTTATGCGCACCAACGCCTGAAACCAAAACAACCATCAACAAAAGAATAAACAAAAGAGTTAAACAAAGTCTAAGGAAAGAAGCATACACTAGACAGATGGAAGAGACCCGACACCCCTAAGTCCTTAGTTGCCTACTTAGCACAGGGATTTAGATCTGTCTCCTTGATGATTGTTTCAACCATCTCGACGGCATGATCATTGTGCGTAAGCAAATGACGAATAGCTCCCTAAGCGACGGGACCCTTCACTGTCATCAACTCTTTGTTGACTCCATGACTTGGCTTAGAAGGTGACAACTTCTTGTCAACAACAGGAGTGCCTGGTCCTTTCTTGTTCAAATGTTCGTCCTTCCATTCGTTCTTCCATTTGGACATCCCCTTGACGACGACCTTGGAAGCCAACGTCGAGGCCCCCTCTTTCTGTTGCTGTTTGTGTGCTGCAGCTAACTACCTCACCAAAGCCCTCTGCCTTCCAGCTTCCATTTCTACAAAGGACAAATGACTGACATTAGAAGGGTAGACATTAGTACAAGTGAGAACGGACGGAAGGAAATAGGCATTTACACCGATGAGAGTAAGCGTTCAATTTATGAGCCGTAGGGGTTGGCTCAGGACCACCACAATAGGCGTGGAGTGTGCCTAAAGTAACGAGGTCCTTCCACTTTCGTTCACCAAAGAGGATCTCTAGCACGCGAGGGATGAAAGCCTCCTGCTTGTCAATTATTTATGGATGGACGCTACCTAAAACAGAGAAAGTAACAAATGACGTTAAACATACAACAAATGAATGAATAAAGGAAAGAATGCTGACTGTACTAAACCTGAATCTTTCATAAAATCCCAAGTATTGTCAAAACCATGGGGCATAGTGTCCCACTCCTCCTAATGGCACGCCCAGTCCACCCCTTGGACAAAGAAGTACCTATTCTTCCAATTCCTATTTGAGTCAAGCATGTCTAACACCAACCTGAGCGACATCTTCCTTGCTGCAAAGTGATAAATCCCATTGGACGAGGATATGTGTTGAGGCCTATAGCAATAAAAGAACTCGTTGAGAAAAAGCCGACGGTTCCCACCACTAAGACAACCCCAAAGTACTTCTACCCCTATAAAAATTCTCCAAGAATTGGGAGCTATCAAACTGATGAACAAACCTAAATAATTAGCCAGCTAACGGTGTAGTTTCGTCAGTTGTAATCTCAATCCCGCTGCAAACATGGAGTCATACATGCCAACGTCTGTGGTCTTCCCAGAATAGCAACGTTCAAACTTCTTGGGCAGATGAATGGGGATATTCTTGGGGATTTGATAATGATCATAAAGTTCCTTGAATATTTTGGTTGTCATCTTTAGGTAAAAGTCATTGACAGTCCAAATCGCAGGAAAAATGAAGGGACGGGTTCCATCGTCCTCTTGACTTCCTGAACCTCCCTCAGAGGATGTTCCCCCGTCCTCATCATCCTCTTCCTTACCCTCCTCTTCGTCCACCTCTTTCATTCCATCACCTTCTCCCTCGTCATATTCATCCTCATCTCCCTCATCCTCTTCCTCATTCTCATCACTCAAGGATTGGGTAGACGGCTCCCTCTCTAGGGACTTAGGGGAATCTTCCTCAGGATGACGCCCTGACAAAAAGACTTCATAGTAGCTCGCACCCTCACAGACTAATGACTACAGTTCACTCATCGCTTCGCTATCTGGCATCTATCCACCTACAAGCGACGGAGGTATTATCTAAGAACCTATCTTGACGAGGTCTCAAAACAAAAGGGGGGATAGGATACAAATATATAAATCAAGACAGAGAGAAGAAAACTTACAATAATAATCAAACGGGTTGAAAGTAATGACCCCTTCGGAGGTTGACGACAGTAAGGCGAGGGTGACGTAGGTGACGAGATAATAGCTCTCTCTCTCTCTCTCTCTCTCTCTCACAAAGATGAAATAAGGAAAAATAGGAGGAGGTGATGAACTATTTATAGGATGAAGGAACGCGAAAAACAAAGCGACGCTTTTATTCAGAAACGAGGCCAACCAGCTTGTGCCACGTGTTCTAGCATTAATTGAAGTTGCTTAGGAGCCATTAACGATACCCCTTTTTCTAAATAAATAAATAATAAAAAAGCTACTAATTGCACTCTATGACCCGTTAGCTAAAGCCGACAAAACCATAGAGTAAGGGGCAGCTGATAAGGGTATTTTTGGCATTACACAACAAGGAAGCTAACGCCCCTTAGGACCAGACGGGTTCGTATTAGCAGACGGGGCAAAGGCAACATCTAGCGAACATGGCAGACGGCCTTACGACGTCTAGAGAACATCTCCTTGAAGCTGACCGGAGGTCTTGGACAAGGCTAGTGACCGACGAGATGAAAAGGCCGACTGGTCCAGCATGGCTTGGGGTGATCCCCATGAATGACTATACATGGAAATAGCTTGTGTCCCACAATGAACCCCAATCAAAGGAAACCCTACAAGGAAAGGATCCTGCAAAATACGTGTATTAAATAAGGATATTCTCTTCAAGGAAAGACCCTCTCTGCTAAGAAACAAATGTCAGCTCTACGCTACCATAAAAACCCCAAAACCCTCACAAACCAAGGTACGCATAATTTATCCTAGCTCTAGCAGTTTAAAGTTCTAAAAGTTCTCTAACTTAACCTTCGGAGGGTATTTGGCCGGTACCACACTGGTACTCTCTACAAGGTCTTCTTCTTCTTCTTTATTTCGCAGGTTTTACCTAGAGCATGTGAGGATTGTGCGACTTACTAAAGATTCTTTGGCATCATCAAGATCTCACATCTTTATGCTACCTCAACCTTAACCAAGTAATTATAAGAAAAAAATCCTTAACCAAGACACCAATAATTATCTCACCCTTTTTTTTGCTGAGTATTTGTGCATGATGTTGATTAACCATTATTTTAGTTGTTTTATTAATGTAATACTAGAAACGGATTTGAATTGTTAACTATAGTTTTTTATTTTTATTTTTTGAATCCTTTATATATAGCATTACGAAGTTATTAGGTATAGAATTATGCAAAAAGAATAAATAGATTTAAAAAAAAAATTTATAGTGTGGATAAAATAAAGAATTGGTCCAATCTCAGTCAAACCTTAAAAATATCAAGACGTGCCAATTAACTTATAGAACTCTTGATTATAAATATCTATTATTGATTTTTTTTAAAAAATACAAAAAAAAATTAAAAAAATAATGCTAATAATGCATCGTAGTCAACCTCTGGTATTAATATTCCAACTTTTTCAAATTCTTGAACAAAGAACTTTGCCCCCCCCCCCCCCCCCACCCCCCCAAATTTGAATCCTAGTTCCATCCTTGCAACTATTGTTGGTATATGCGTACATAGAAAACAATAGCTTGGCACATGCTTTGTTTGGTAAGCTAGTTTTCCATACCTTACCATGCTGGTCCATGCATTTTATGTTGATAATAGAAGAATGAGGGTGAAACATAAATGGGTTCTAAACATCAATTTTAGGTCCTGTAGATGGCCAATTAAAATTGGATTGGCTAGCAAGGCAAAAAATATGCGTCGGCATAGCGAGAGATCTAGGTTTCTTTCATGAGGAATCAACAATTAAAATTGTTCATAGAGATATCAAATCCACTAATGTGTTGCTTGGCCAAGACCTCAACTCTAAGATCTCTAACTTTGGTTTGGCCAAGCTAGACGAAGAGGAGAACATTGACATTAGCACTAGTACTGCTGGAATGATGTGAGCTACCTTCCTTTATTGTTCCTACTTTATGCTTCCTTCTGCAGTCTATTTTTTCCCTCTTTTTCGTTTCATCACCTTCGCAAATCTTGATTATGAGGTATTGTGGATAGATTATGATATTATAAGATAGTAGTGTTGTGTTGTGTTGCTGTCCTAAAACTATACCAGAATATGGTAGCAATGAAATCTCTACACTAAAACAAATATAGAATGTTGGGAATATACATGATTTTGCAGATCTGTGAGAGGCGAAAGGAAGAAAGAAAAATATCAAACACAAAGGCAATTGCACACACAAGAAATTTCATGATTTGACAATTTGTCTATTTTCACGAAATTGTAGTGATTTCACTATTTTTAGGGAAAATATACAAGATGATGCAGTATAGTTTTCTCTCTAAACAACATAACAAACCCTAATCTGAAGCAACGGTATTTATATCCCATATAATGGATTCACAATAGGCTAAAAATGGATCAAAAGATTTTTTGGAGGCATAAAAACTCCCATTAAAAGCTGTTATCTCTCTATTACTCAAGAAATGATCCACTTTGCCACTTAGAAAACTTAATCTCTCTAGTAATTATCAATCTTGCTTGTGTTGTTTTGTTATTGCTTCTAGTTTAATAAGACTAATCTCACTTATATGGTGGCCATATTAATTACATTATCAAATGTGTAATGGTTGATCTAACAATTTGGTAGTTTGAAATGGACTGATGCTGACCTTGTTAGATTTAAAAGTTCATAAGATCATACTAGTGAACTTAATATCATAGTAAATGTATGTCTTGAAGAGGCTACATGGCGCCAGAATATGCATTATGGGGCTATTTAACCTACAAACCCGACGTTTAGTTTTGGAGTTGTTGCATTGGAAATTGTTGCAAGGAAGAACAACATGAAATATCGACCAAATGAGAACTTTGAATCCCTTCTAGATTGGGTAAAAAATTTCCTTCTCATTTTGTTTTGAAAGCTACAACCAAAAGTTCTACATGAACCTATATATTTTTTAGTGAATAGTATGAACTTGAGTAGCTTCTTTAGAACTACTCCATTTGACTAGGTCAATTTTATGTTCACTAGGCTCAAGTTGGAAAATGTTAGGTTTTAAAGATTTAGGTTTAGATGTTTATAATCATATTTTTATTGTGTTGACAAACTGAGAATAAAACATGTCTACTGTAGGTGTTAGGCAATGCATAAAAGTGGTGGTTTCAAGGTTCAAGTCCAGCTGACTGTAGAAAAATGAAGATAGTTTCTACCTTGTTTGACCAATCGAGAAATTAGGCTTAACTGATCGAAAATTGCAGAAACAGAAATTCTACAAAATTTTAAATAAGAACCAAGTCCTTGAAAATGTTTAGGGTTTTATTCCAACTTCTCTACATATAAAAGGGAAACCCTAGCTACGTTTTTTAGACTTTTGGAAGACTTGTGTGTTACTCTTTGTGAGATTTGATAGGTTTTATACCTTCTGACTATATAAGAATCTACCGGAGCAAGATCTACAATTAAGCGTTGGTAGAACATAGGTGCTGCATTAAGGTCATTACTGATGGTAATCTAAAACCTTTGAGTGGGATCTCAAAGTCACAAGCAAGGGTGTTTGTGTCGATGTAAATCCAAGAAGAGAAGGAATTCATGGATTCAGAGTTTGTACGTGGTCGTTTCAGGAAGTTACTATTGGAGGTAGTAATAGATTTAGGGTTAAATCTGATTGTAAAAACTTCAATTCTCTTATAGTGGATTTACTTTACCTTGAGGATAGTTAGGTAAAATCCTCCATAGGTTTTTACCTTAAAAACATTAATTTTATTTGTTTTCCTAGGTCATCATATCGTGATGTTATTTATTTTCCACTGCTTTGCATTATATGATTTAATTGTGTTTAACCTAGATCTGAATCATTAATCTAAGTAATCACTTGGTTAATATACTAGGTTAAACAATCTGGTTTAAAGGGTCTAAACAGAACAACTAGAAAATAAACATGTAATTGAGGCAGAGTTTGGCCAATTGTGTAGGTTTTTTTCCTCGCATCTCCATGATTCAAGTTGCATAAGTAATTTTTCTTCATTGGAATCAAAATGATGTGTTAATGAAATCTTAACATTTTGTAGTTGAGTAATATTGTCTGATTCTCTCCATGAGGAGAACTTGGGTAGGTTCAAATCTCCTATCCTCCATTTGTTTTAAGCACAAAAAGAAAAAAATCACGTTAAATTTTTTTGAAATGTCGAAAAAATCAATTTTATTTGGAAAATAAATCAAAGGCATGATTTTTCAAAAAGAATGCTTTTGTTGATTGCAATGTATTTATAATTAAAAATGAAACTCTTTTTATTAATTTACTAACTGTTTTTTTTTTTCATCATTTAAATTGGTATTCTATTGTTTTCTTACGTTTTTTTTATTTTTTATTTTATTTATGAATTACCTTTTTTTTTTACAACCTTTTCACTTCCATTAACTCTCTTCATTTGTCACCCTAGGCTATTGTTTTACAACGGAAAGGGAATTTGATGGAGTTGGTAGATCCAGAATTGGGGTTGGAGTTCAATAAGGAAGAGGTACTTAGAATGATTAAAGTAACTTTGTTATGCACTAATCCATCATCAGCGCTTATGCCAACTATGACTTCCATAGTGAGCATGCTTGAAGGCAAAACAGTTGTTGATGAATTGGCTAGGAATCCAAGTATTTATGGTCATGAATGGAGTTTGGGAGCCTTCAGAGACCAATTTGGTCAGAACCCACGACCAAGCTCAATGGAAACTCATAGCCTAATTCAGTTATCAAATGCAACATGGAATAGCTCTTCTTCTACATTAGCCCAGGATCTCTATTCTATCAATCTTGACACTGGGTAATATATATAAGCAACTAAGCCTCCAACTTATGTGACAAGCACTATGCAAGTTTCATGATAAGAAGCTATGAGCTTTGTGGATTTACTTCCAAGACAATGCTTTGAATGGAAAAATATTTTATTTAAGATGAAGCTAAAGGTATTTTCTAAAATTGTTGCCTCTCGATGATTGAAAATTTTACATTAGACAGTCTAAAACTGCTTACAATTAGGTTCACTTGGTTGAGGATATTGAAAAGTAGGAGAATAGAAAATTGAGAAAAGATGAAAAAGTGGGCAATAGAAAAGATGTTAGTTTTTGTCTCGTGGTGTTTGGTCGAATGTAGAAAAATAGAAGGACGGAAAACTTATTTGTTTGGTTAAGAAGAAAAATGAAAGGATAAAAATTTTAGTTTGTTTAAATTTACTAGCATGCCCTTATTAAATAAAAAATTACAAATTAGCAAAAAAAATGATGAAGCAAAAAAACCAAAAAAAAAAAAAAAACAACAACAACAACAAATGAACATAAAAAAATTTAAAAAATCCGGATGAAAAGTACCAAGAAAAGACAAAATCCAAATAAGAAAACCAAAGAAAAAGAAAAAAAAATGAAACAGATTCAGAAAAGGACAAAGAAAGAAGGTAGATAGCGAGAAGAAAACAACAAAACCCAAACATGTGCTTTTTGGTCTACGCATACACAAACAAGAGTTTTGTGTTTACTTTCCAATTTTCTTTGTGATTTGGTAAAAAAAAATGGTAAGTTTGAGGAGAAAACATTCGAGCCTTGCCAATTTTATCTCCTAAAATTATTCGACTTGAATACTTGAAAAAAAAAAAAAAAAAATTATCTCCACTTTTCTCCTCTCCTTTTTTCATCTCTCCATTTTTTGTTTAGTTGAGAAAAAAAAAAAAGAGGGTGAAAAATATATTTTGTTTAAATTTATTCTCATATCTCTATTAAATAAAAAAATAACAAATTAACAATAAAAAAAATGATGAACCACAAAAACCAAAATGGAAACAAAAAATTAAAAATCCAGTTGAGAAGTTCCAGAAAAATACAAAATCCAAAGAAGAAAGCCAAAGGAAAAGGAAAAAAAAATACAGGTGGGTAACAGAAACAAATATAAATAAATAAATAAATAAATGAAAACGACAAAACCCAAACATGTGCTTTTTGGTCTACGCCACGCATAGAGAAACAAGAGTTTCATGCTTACTTTTCAATATTCCATTTGATTTGGAGAAAAAAAAAATGGTGGGTCCGAGGGGAATATTTGGTAGGTCTGAGTAGAAAATTTGGCGTGACTTGTCATATTTCGTATGACAACATTGACAAGTATTTTATTATTATTTTTTATTTATAATTTTTCGCATGCCAAGTCTGGTTTGCCATGTAGCCGACGTTATGATATAATTGAAGCCAAATCAGTCAGGTGGCCTTTTTTAATTTTATTTTGTATAACATCTATAATTTAATAAATAAATAACTTGATTTCAACGTCACAAAAAAAAAAAAAAAAACACACACACAAATACGTAAAATATTATAATTTTTTTATATTAACAAAAACAAGAAGAAAAAAAAAGTACTGATAAGAGATAAAATCGAAGTTAACATACTAAAATGAGAGTAATAAAGTGAGAGAAAGTATAAAATGATAATAAAGAAGAGAAAAATTGAGATTGAGAGAGAGAGAGAGAGGGGGATGATATATTCAACAATTATGAACTGAGTAGCTAAAGAGAGCAAAATTGTTGCGAGAGCAAAGCGGCAAATTGCTAGCATTGCCATAGAGAAATGATGACTACAATATTTCTCTTGATAACATTTTTTAAGAAAAAAAAAGTTAAAGAATATTTTTATGTAATGGGTTGAACGAATTACAAATTTGAGTGATTAGAATTTTTTTTCTTTTCTTAATAAGTTTTTTGTTGAATAATTTGTTTACTTGTTGTTTGGTCTAGTCATGTTTTTGTTTAGGTTATTTTGTTGTTATTTGGACTATTTTCTATTATTGTTACTTAAACCTTTTGTTTTTAATTTTTAAGGGGTTAAAGATTATGTTTGGGAAGTTATAATTATTTTTGTAATATTGTTTCGTTCACAATATTTTTACAACAAATCTTATGCGAAAAATTGTTATTGACGGGTAAAAAATTGATGTCAATATTAGTCTCAAATTAGAATCAGTAATAACTTACCACATATAATTTGTTGTGAAATTATTTTGTTCTGAATGTAGTATTACTATTAAAACTTAAAAATTTGTGACTCTCGGGCCAAAGTATTTAACATTTTTATTAGGGTGGTCAAAATAATTAATTTACTATATGATTTTTTTAAGTACAAATATATATATTACAATAATTTTGACATTAACTAGTGAATTCAATAGAGGTTTAAAAAGAAATCCTAATCAACTCATCCAAGTAGTTAGTTGGTTTTTTTTTTTGGTAAATAGGCATGGATGTTGGGCATTGTAAAATAGGAAACTTCCAAGAAATTATATATATTTTTATTTAAACGGTAGAATTTTTTATTATAACAATGAAAAAGGTGAGACATTTCAGGTCTTTTCAATGACTTATGACTTGGAATGTGTGGTCATCTCTAAAAAGCAAATAAAACACGTCCCCTTACTTTGCTGAGAGTCTGAAACGCCATTTCTAGTTCACTTCTCAAAGAGCTTCTCAGCTGGGTTCTAGTGGAGTCTTTGCAAAGACATGGGTTCCAAGAGGAAACATACATAAAAGATAAATCTCATTACTGTGAGCTTCTCTTGATATGTTTTTTTTCTTTTGTTTTTTTTTTTCCCTTGATTTTTTTTTTTTTTTTTCACATGAAACTCATTTCGGCGGTATCCATAATTTCGGCCGGTATTGTCCGAAATCACCCGAAACCGCCGGAACACCCCGAAATGACCCGGAATTTATTCCGAGGTGGAACAAGGGGTTTACCATTCCAGTTTACATGCTGGAACGGAACAAAATTAATAACTTTGCATTTAACAAGTTTATCTATATGTCAGACTTTCTGCACTTTTTGCAAGCAGAGCTCGTGGAATAGCTAGTCGGCAGAGCAAACAATAATGGCGAGGCTTATTCTTCCTCACACTAGCTTTATAGTGTTGTTGTTACTTATGTGCATGGCAGCACAACCTGGAAGAGGCCGGAAAACTCATAGTGATGAAGGTCAGGACATTCTTGGCTCTGCTATCGATCTATATAATATTTCTGTATATTTTTACTTCATATATAGGATCAAATAGGTTCTTTCAAACTGGACATCTATACATTCATCTGTGTTCAACAAAAATCGTCAACATTAGAAGCTAGGAGTAGGCGAAAACAGTATATAGTTCATATCCAATATATTGCTCCGATTTATTATTGTTATTTGATTACTTTAGTTCTATATAGATGTATCATGTGTGACAGTGTACGTGTGTTTGTTTCTTATTTGAAAAAAAAAAAAAAAAAAGTTCTATAAGGAAGTTTAGAAAACCTCTAATAAATTTTTGTTACATCAAATTTTTAAAAAAAAAAGTTAAAGCAACGCACAATTTTAATCTAAAACAAAAAATTATTATTATTATTATTAAAAACCTTACAAACTCACCGAAATTTGGTTGGCCAAGGAATTGGTCATGGATATGAGAAAGACAGTTATATGAAAAAAAATATATACATATATATATATATATATATATATGGACTTTTGTCTTTTTCAATCGTGATATATCATTCACAGTCACAGGTCTCCTAGCGGGATTGAGGCTCAGGAGATGCAATAATTTTTTAATGATTGAGAGTATCAAAGTTTAATTTTAATTTTTAATTACTGTGATTAACCCAACCAAAAACCCACTAGTAGATCGCCCAAAGTTACAACAACACTATTGGCACCCAACCAAAAATCAATGTGATCAACCCAACCAAAAACCCAAACTCAGTCAACCATAGTGGCCAAAAACCTCAAATAAAAACTCATGCATCATCTTTAGAAAATAAAGGCCTACATAGAATATTTTAAAATTTTCAAATATATGATCATATTGTAGATAAATACTTCTAAGTTAATTTATTTTTAATTTTACTTTTTAAATATTCAGGTAATTTGTGTGAATATCTTATATTTATATGAATCTTTGAAGTTTGAACTTCATAAGTGAATGACTATATATTGATTATATTTTTTACTTGTTCGATATATCTATTTATAGTGAGCTTAAATTATGAATGAATATCTTAAGCATATACTAAATCTAAACCAGGCATGAAAAAATCAATTGAAACCAACCATGGGAAAACAAATTATAGGTTACATTTATCTTATATTTACTATTTTAATATTTTTTCCATTTAATAAATTAAGTCATTTTTTTCTTATACTAATAATAAAATTTAGAATTAATTTTTTCCTCAATATTATGTTTTAATCTTTCATCCCTAAACATCTAAATTAGAATCACTATAAGTTATTAGGTGAGATTCAAGCCTCTCAACCTATTATGTTCAAATTAAGGCATTAACAAACTCAGTGCCACCTCATCAGCCCAACCATTTTGGTACTTTACATAGATAGATAGGGTACCCATAGTCTATTGGCGCAATGAAAGAGCCCAATTGCTGATTTAGTTTCTCATAGCTCAAAAGAAAATGTGGGAGAAGAAAAGACCTTGAGAAAACTTTGAAGATTTTGATCCTAATTCTTTTAATTTAATTGAGGCAGCTCATGTCTTATACATTAATGAGGCATTACAATTGGATTTTTTTTTTCCTTAAAATTTTTAAGGTGCATCTCAAGGTTCAATTGTTACGGTTATAAGTTTTTATGGTTCTATTTTTTTTTGTTGAGAATCCATGGTTCTTATTTGAATTCACAGCTTAAATTATTTTTTTGTCAACCCATAAAGGCTAATAATAACCTGCCATTTTAAGATTTATTGTGAAAGTGTTGTGAAAATGTTGTGGACATAGCATTTTTCAATTAAACTTTAATTAAAAATTTTATGATCATAATATTACATTATTTGAATTTATTACTTGGTTAAGGAATTTGAATGCTATTGACTATATTAAATCTAAAGCCAACAAAAAAGGTAAAACGTTAAAAGGAAATTGATTGAGTCTTGTTTGTTTGTTTAAACCCCGTAAACTAGATTGCTTAACTTAATATATTAGCCAAGTGATTACTTTGGTTAATTATTCAAATCTAAGTTAAATAATAATAAATCATATCATGCAAAACAATAAAAAATAAATAATACCGTGATATGATGACCTAAACAAAACCGATGAAATGAACCGTTTCAAAGTAAAAACCTGGGAAGGATTTGACCTGACAATCCTCAAGGTAAAACAAATCTACTATAAGATAATTGAAACTTTTACAATTAGATTTAACCCTAAATCTATTGCTACCTCAAGTAGTAACTTATTGAAACGATCATGTGTAAGCTCCGAATCCACGAACCCTTCTCTTCTTGGTCTTACTGCAACACAAGTACTCACACTTGTGATTTTGAGATCCCACTCAAAGGTTTCAGATCACCTTCAGTTGTTGATCTTTGTAGTAGTAATTAGGTTCTACCAATGCTTGATTATAGATCTTGCTCCAGTAGACGCTTGTGTAGTTAGAAGGTACAATACCTCTCAGATCTCACAAAGAGTAACACATAAGTCTTCCAAAAATCTCCAAAACGTAGCTAGGATTTCTCTTTTATATGTGGACAAGTTAGATTAAAACCCTAAACATTTTCGTGGATTTGGGCCTTGTTTAAAATTCTGTAGAATCTGATTTCTACAATTTTCGATCAGTCGAACCTAATTTTTTATCCATCGAGCTTGGCAGATTTTGACTCTTCTTTTCTGCAGTCAGCTCGAATTTGAAGCTTGAAACATATACCTTTGAGCAATGCCTAACACATAGACTAGATGTGTTTGTTCTCGATTTGCCAACACATACAAAATATAATTCTAAACACTTAATTCTAAATCTTTAGAACCTATCAAGTTTGATTTATCATGCAGTGAAAGCCCTTCGTGAAATAGCTGAACAATTGGGAAAGAAAGACTGGAATTTCAATGTGGACCCATGCATAAATGACTCAAGTTGGTCAACACCAAAATTTGATTTGAGGCCAGTACTGTACTACAATTCTCTCATTTGCGATTGCTCCCACCCTGATAATGTATGCCGCGTCATTGCATTGTAAGTAAAATTTGAACTTTTATTTTGCTAATCAACCAAAAGAACAAACTGCATAGTGTGAAAAATATTTAGATATTGGAAGAAGTGGCAGCTGGTTTAGCTTATTGGGGTTTACCATAGCTTCTTCCTTCTTTTAATTTTTATGTATTAAACTTTAAATTTTTGATGGGTACGTACTTGGGCATCCAGTTGTCTTCCCTACTAATACTTATTTAATTGAATTACCCATTTGGGTCTTGTTCTTTTAACTCAAATATTCAATTGGGTTAGGTCAAGACTTACCCAAATTAAGTGGGTCGTGGGTGAGTTAATAGGTTTAGGTAAAAATTACCACCCCTACTATATACAGGTCCTATTGTATTGCTTGAGAAATTATACAATATGTAGAGTTTGTTTTATTAAATTGAAATTAAAGTCACGATTTTCAAATTTGGACTTATTTCCATTGCTTTTGGAGCATGTGTAAAAGTGTGTAAAACAGCTTATGAGTAATAAATACTATTCTTTAAAGTTTTAGGAAAATGATCCCTTTACTCCAATTGAATCTTCAGTTTTCTCAAATTTTTAGCTGGATGTACAACACATAGTATTTATTTAATTTAAAAAAAAAAAAAAAAAAAGAAGGAAATAGAGCATTAATAAGAGATATTATCCCAAAATCTATATATATTAATAGGTAAAATTGAGAAAAAATCCGATTAGATTTCAAATTGAAATTCAATTAGAGTTTAGTTTTGCGTCATGTGTCCCATCTAATCTAAATTTTTAAATTTTTGTGCCAAGTTAATTAATTCAGTGTAAAAATTGGATTTTAATTAGAGTTCAATTTTACAACATATGTCTCATCTAATACAAGTTTTTTTAAAAAAACTTTTTGTGCCAAATGAGTTAATTTAGTGTAGAAAGTGAGCAGTCCAATATAAATAAATCATAAAAAAACATAATCATATATCTAACACTATATGATTTTATATTTATGAACCTTTTTTTTGTATAACTTAAAACAATTCAAATTTATAACTCATTTATATAATATACAATGATTATGTACAATCCATTATTAACTAGGTAATATGTATGTGTGCGCACGCGCGTGCTTTTTAAAACCAAAGTTTAGAGAAAATTAAATAAATATCAAAATTAGATTTTTCTTTTGTTAGCTTTCCATACAAATTAAATTGTTTAGATTTTTTGTATTATTTTTTCTCTGAACTAATGAGTATATTTTTTTATACTGTTTCTATTCAGATATTTTGTATGCAAAGATATTGAACGTAACAAACTATAATTGAGCTGAATGATCTCATACACCTATCTCCATTCAATTTAGGAGATACTATTTGACCAATTTATTATTTTATTTTGTGTTATATTTAGTAGAATTTCACATATAATAATTGTGAATTAATATTGTATATATAATATCCAATAGTAATTTTCAAAATTATATACGTAATAATAAAGTAATGAGAAACTTGGTGTAACCAATATCATGAAAATTACAAAAAAAGACTATTTTAGTACCTTCAAATGTCCTAGTCGAACTATGTCATATATATTTAATAACCCAAATTAACATCAATAGTGCCACTACAATTTACACATGGGTTACATGCTAGTTTTATTAATACTTCTCTCTTTCTCTCTCTCTCTGTCTCCCTCTTTATTCCAAACAATTCAAAATATCCTTGTCACATAGATATCTTAAAGGACAGGATCTTGCCGGTGTGCTTCCACGATCTATGGTGAAGCTACCGTACCTGAAGTCCCTGTAAGAAGAGTACCCATTATTTGTTTTACTAATTACAACTTCCATAATTGATTTAACCACATAATTGCACAATTTCTTCTTCATTGTAGTGATCTCAGTCGTAACTTCTTGAGTGGTAACATACCCCACGAATGGGCTTCTGCAAAGTTGGAATCTTTGTAAGTGATATTCTTCAGTTCATGTCCAAGAAAGGCCATTAAAGGCTCATTCTTATTTAATTAAATGAATTTGCTACAGGTCCCTCACTGTGAACAATTTATCAGGACCAATTCCAAGCTTCTTGGGAGACATTACCACACTTGCATATATGCATGCTCTTGATGTATCATCCTTTCTCACCAATCATATATGGGAAAATGCTTGAGTTACTACCAGTTCAACAACATAATGCTTACAAACTGATGTGGCAATAAAAGTGATCAGTGAACTTCAATCACCTAATGAATGAATGATTGAATTGTTTATTGGTGATTGGTGACACATCGGATTGTAAGCTCTATGCAGAAAAATTTGTAGTATTTCTATCATCACTCGTTATATAGACAATAATTTGGTCTAACCGGCTTTAATATTTAAGAATATATTATACATTCAGGAGTATAGAGAACAATCTTTTTTCAGGAAAGTTGGTTAACATGAAGAATCTGTGAGTTTCTTTGTGTGTTTTGCCCTTAATTTTTCAAATAAATTTTGATTTGTCATTTCTAAATTGTCACTAAGTTGCTTAATCCTGAACCCATGAAATGACCTCAACTTTAATTTTGGTGATTGTAGCATTCTTAGTGCTAACAATCTCTCAGGAGAGTTGCCAGTTGCGCTAACTAATTTGACCAAATTAAAAGAACTGTAAGTGATTGAAACCTTTTCCGTGGCTGCTAGTACTTCAAGATTTTCCTTCAAAAAAATCTTAGTCATTTTGGTGACTGTAGCATTCTTCTTGTTTGTGTTTTGCTCAATAATGTTTCTGCTTTGGGATACATGCAGTAGAATTAGTAGTAACGACTTCACTGGAAGAATGCCTGACTTTTTCCGAAGTTGGAAACAACTTGAGAAATTGTATGTGCTTTTTCTTACATCCTTATCTAAATCTCTTTAAAGTAAAAGGTTTTAGGTGTGATCTGAATCCATTTGAATTGTGTTGTTAACAGAGAGATCCAAGCTAGTGGTTTTGAGGGACCAATTCCTTCTAGCAATTCTATCTTGAGTAACTTAACTGAGTTGTGAGTTCTCCCTTTCAAGATAACAATTCTTAACTTAAGCTCTAGGATATGCTCATGTGATGTTTTAATTAATGAAATTTAATGCTGAAGAGCTAACAGTTATTGATGGTGCAACTCTATGTAGAAGGATCAGTGACTTAGTGGGAGACAGTTCAAAATTTCCAAACTAAAGTAGCATGAAAGGCATGAAAAGATTGTAAGTCATTATTTTGTTGTAAATTGCTATGAATTGGAATGCTAACAAAATTTACAGCAGTTTTGCTAACAAGAAGTTTATTTACATTGCAGGATGTTGAAGGGCTGTAACATCTCTGGACCAATTCCTTCATATATATCAGACATGACACATCTTTTAACTTTGTAGTGCTCCTGTTTCTTTTTTGTTGATTTTTTATATCCTTTTTCCTCTTAATTTTTTTCTTCTCTAACTGGAAAATGAGTGTACTGCAGCCCTCGGATGATTAGACAGACAACAGTCAATCATAAATGAAACCAAAATGAGAAATCCAGCAAATCAAACATCAGCAACAGTGGTTAATATATACACACACACACACACACACACACATATATATATACACACACATATATAAGACAAAACCAGAAATAAAATCCAAAAAAACCCAATAATCAAGTTAAACACTTAGCCTAGAGAGTGTGTACAATGAGTGTATAAGGAGTGTGAGAGAAGAATTTCCATATATATATATATATATATATATATATATATTATAGATATTTACATATGAAGGTTTAATTTTTTTTTTTTTGGTAATATAACTACATTTGTTTTTCTCAATTTGATAATTATAATAGGAGAGTGTGAAGTTAAACCCTGAATGGTTTCGTATGGAAACGTTAAGAAATGTCAGTTAAATTACAACGCTCTTAAAATATAATAACTAGATATTAATATATGGAAATTTATTGATTAAACTTTGGGTCATACTTTATTATCTAGAACTTAAAGCACATATTTATTACAATAAAAATTAGAATAGAAACTTAAGCTAAAATGGGTACATTGAGGGAGATGGTGGTATCAGAGCTCATAATTATCTCGACTGATTAATGAGTTTCTAAATCAATTAGTTGTTATAATATATTGTGTTCTTAATTTTAAGTTGCATTCTTTTTAGTAGTTGACATTTTGTGTCATAACTCTTTCTACATTCAATTCAGATTTATAGTTATAAACCCTTTTTTTTTTCTTGCAGAGATCTCAGCTTTAACAGATTGGATGGAATAATTCCATACTTTGGTGGTCTAACAAAATTGACATACTTGTAATCTTCGCAACAAAACCCTTAACCTAGTTCAATTGTAGAGTAAATTCAAATAAACAATTAGGCCTGTAAATCGCATAAGCATATATGTAGCAAGGTTTGGCTTTTGGCCAACATCCATGGGTGAATCTGCAATGAACTTCACTATGTATACACCTAAAACTAGAACACACTCCATTTCTTTTAGCATAGGTTAAAAGGTGCACTATATTAGGGTCAAACACAACATTTTTGAGTTCAATTGTCTTTGGAAAACATAACAGTTTTTTTTCTTTATTGGTTAGTGCAACTATGACTCTTTGAGCTTATATACACTGTGTCTGTTTGGCATCCTCTTAGTTTTGCCAAAATATTTGCTTAAATCCATTTTTTGTCCCATCTTTTACCAAATAAACTTTTTTTCTTTTTGGTAATAAGCTAACATATTCTTTCCCACCTTTTAGCAAATAAGCTACTGAAAATTATAGGATGCCAAACTTAGTCATGCTATATTTGTTTAGTTGGTGATATTGTTTTTCTTCTCTTTTTGCTAAATAGGTGTCTGACCAGCAACTTGCTTACTGGGTCTGTTCCGAACTGGATCATGAGCAGAGATAGTAGATAGTATGAGTTTTCATCTTAAATTCTACTTCAATTTTTCATTGACTTGTGAGTCAAGGGAAAGATATTTTTAAAGTTATTAGTTTGTTACACTGATACTACATACATAACCTTGGACACTCAGATTTGGTAATTCAGGTGGTGGACTTGAACTGTTTTCTGGTTTCTAGAGTAGAGAATTCTAAACTAATATACGCCTACGAAAGGTTTTGGTCTCTTGGACCATAATATATTAACACTTTTCACTGTGAATAGTTTAAAGTTTTAACAATTTTAGCAAATACTCTTAAAAAAATACTTTGTTGTTCTTGTCTGGAGTTATAGTGAAGTACAATATAATAATCATGCTTTTTGTGCAGCCAAATAGATCTTTCTTACAATAATTTGGTAGAGCACTCTGCCCCAACCTGTCCAGATAACATGTAAGTCTGCCTTCTCGAGGTTTACACACTTTGCTCTTCATAACCTTTTCTGAAACTAACTTTTTCCTTGCATCAGAACTTTCTTTAGAAGCTTTTCTGGAATGGACAAGTTGTAAGCTTCAAACTTGTAAAGTTTACGAAGAACCACTGCTTTTTTTTTTTTCAATTTATTTGGGATAACTGACATTCTTTATCTACTTCACTAATTAAGAACACTTCATGAGTGCCTGGATGAATATCCATGTTCAAAAGGTAATCATGAACATATCCATTCGAATCAAATTATGATGAGGTATATGCTTCAATTGTCTAGTCAGGCATTCCTCTTTTGTAATTTCCTTCCAAAATGAAGAAAAGTGTTTAGTTAAATATTTCATCTTGTACAAGACAAATACATAAATTAGTTAACAATAAAATGGAAATTTCATTGTTGTTTTATTATGTCTGCTTGTATTTGATTTGGTGGTGCTTCTATGTAGATTGCTATTCAGTGCATATAAATTGTGGTGGGAAAGCAAGTACTGTTGGAAACATAAAGTATGAAGCGGATGATGACCCAGCTTTAGCAGGAAAATTTTTTCATGTGAGGGAGAATTGGGGATTCAGTAGCTCTGGAAAATTTTGGGATTTAAACACTACGGCAAATGACCATGTAGCAAATAATGTATCCTTACTCAAAATGAATGAGTCTAAACTATACAGAAGTGCACGACTGTCTCCTCTTTCAATCACATACTATGCCCTCTGCCTAGCAAACGGACGTTATAAATTGACACTTCACTTTGCGGAGATAGTAATCAGAGACAATAGATCTTTTTACAGTCTTGGAAGGCGGATATTTGACATTTATGTGCAAGTATTCTGTCAAATTTATTTCTATCTGTATAATATAGTAGAGGAGTTAATTGAGTTAATTTGCTGCAGGAAAAACTGGTGTTGAAAGATTTTGATATTGAAAATGCTGCACAAGGGGTTGATAACGCAGTTGTTAGTGAATATAAAGTAAATGTAACAAATAAAGTTTTGCTGATTCGCTTTTTTTGGGCTGGGAAAGGAACAACAACTGCCCCAACGAGAGGAACATATGGTCCCCTCATATCAGCTATCTCTGTGGAAGCTGGTAATTGCATTGGAGATTGAGAACCTTGTTATTGTCCAATTTCTTCCATACTCAGATTAGATTGATGAACTGTGGAATCATAGGGATTTAGTGGATCTAGAACTCCATATGTATCTGCATTTAGATGAAAGACTCAAATCCACGTTAAAGTACATTTAGATGGAAGACTACAGCAAACTTTATTTGTCTTTTAACCATCTGTTGCTATCTTGCTTTGGATTTTCTGTATGGTGATAAATATTTCAGAATGCAGTCTTAAAATTACTGTCCTTAGTTATTGTTATTTTCTGTAGATTTCAGTCTCCTTGATGATGGCAAGATGAAGATATCCATTGTGGTCGGAGCTGTAGTTGTAGTACTACTCCTCATTTTTATGATTTTGGGCATTCTTTGGTGGAAAGGTTGTTTGGGAGGGAGGAAATCAAGGGAAAATGGTAATTTGTGCAAATCTTATGCGAAAATTATAGAGGACAGTATTCACTATCTCCTACTATGGCAGGAAGTTGGAACAATGTATAGAAAATGAAAAATTTTATTTTTCTTTATCTTTCCCTAGATGATCAGCATTCCAAGGTACATTTTAAAAAGAAACTGTAGGATTTCTGGGCTCAAAGCGTATGATCTTTTCTTTGGGATGATGCATGATGATTTGGGTCATTTAGTTCCAATTTTGATGATATTAAAGCCTTTATCATTGCTTCTTCTTCTTCTTTTTTCTTTTTTAAATCTGCATAAAGTAATTTTTCAAATGAATAATGCGTTTTTGGCTTAAGTTCTCTATAGTCGAGTGATGTCTAAAGATTTTCATAAACCAAGTTTTGATAGAGAAAATATTATTTTGAAAGATTTCACCCTCAACTTGTCCTCAAAGTCACAAGAAATTTGGTTCGTTTGTTTAATATTCTTATTTTTGTTGCAAAATGATCTTGTGACAAGTGTCAAGCCATCTCATTCTATGATAAATGAATGGAATATTTCACATTTTCATTTAGTTTTTTGATTCCCAATAAAGTACTTGTAATTGAGAAAAAGGAAAAAGACAAAATCTAAAAACTTAGGGTTTCCTGTACTTGTTCATACTTCTTATATTTCTCCTTCACCCCCCCCTGCTGCTTCCCCCCTCACAGCTTCTGCTACAATTTAGTGCCATTCAAAAGCCTTTTATTTTCTTATCCTCTTTAAGATTCATCTAACTAGTCAAGAGGCATGCATTTTTTTTGGGTTAAACATTGGTCTTGTTATACTATAAGATTCATGCTGACATCTTAGTTGATGCATTTGACAGAGATAAAAGGATTAGACCTGCAAACTGGTTTTTTTACATATAGACAAAAAAAAGCTGCCACTAATAACTTCAATGCTACAAACAAGCTGGGGGAGGGTGGTTTTGGATCAGTTTATAAGGTACCTGACAACTCTTTTTCTATTCTGGAATGATTTTTCTTTTCATCCATTTATTCTTATTCTCCTATTTGATGCTTGACATTTGAAGAGTTACATGATAAGATACATACCTACAAATGTATATTTTTCTATTCTTGATGCAGGGTATACTATCTAACGGTACTATAATTGCGGTTAAGCAACTTTCATCAAAATCAAGGCAAGGAAGCTGTGAATTTGTGAATGAAATAGGCATGATTTCTGGTTTACAACATCCAAATCTTGTTAGACTGTATGGATGTTGTATTGAAGGAAAACAATTATTGTTGGTATATGAGTACATGGAAAACAATAGCCTTGCATGTGCTTTGTTTGGTAAGTTAATGTTTTATACCTTACCAAGCATTTTATGTTGATAATAGAAGAATGAGGACAAACACTATCATGAATTTCATTGATTGGGTTCTGGACATCAATTGCAGGTCCAGCAGATGGCTGGTTAAAATTGGACTGGCCTACAAGACAGAAAATATGTGTTGGTATACCAAAAGGTCTGGCTTTCTTGCATGTGGAATCAACGCTGCAAATTGTTCATAGAGACATAAAATCTACTAACGTGTTGCTTGACAGAGACCTTAACCCTAAGATTGCTGACTTTGGTTTGGCCAAGCTCGATGAAGAGGAGAACACACACATTAGCACCAAAATTGCTGGAACAGTGTGAGCTGACTTTCTTTCTTTTACCCCCTCTGTACTTCCTTTTGGAGTCTATTTTCTCCCTCTCTTCTACTTCATTACCTCTACAGATCTTGATTATGAGGTATTGTGAATTGATGCCAATCTTATACGTTGGTAATTTGAGTTGTGCCCTGAAAGTGCACCAGAATATGTCCGGAATGAAATCTCTGCACTAACACAAGAATATAAAATATTGTCAGAAGAGTATTGACCAAAGTACTTGACTGGATCTTATATCTATTTGGCATTAACATGTAATAGGGTTCATGCTTTTCAAACTGAATTCTAATGCTACATTTCCTTTTCTAATGAATAAGCAAATATTATCAACCAAAATGACACAATTACAGCTTAAACAACACAAAATACATGCTGCCATGCTGCAGACACTAGGTTGTCAAATCAACCTCTTACAATACCCTCAGATGCACATAAACCCTTGCCCAAAACCCCCAAGCAACAACACAACTCACCTAACACAGAGCAGCTGATTTGCAATTACTAAAACCAGCAGCTATATAAGCACCTGGGACAATTGATGAACCTCCGAAACCCCCAGACACATTGTCAACCCCTGCCAGTAGCCAGCCACAAACAACAAGAAGCTGGACAACAAATCTGGTAGCACAAAACAGAGCCCATTTGCAACTGAATTCTCAGCATAGAGCAGAGTGCTTGACCACTGATTGAAGGTTTGGAAGGAAGAAAAGCCTCAGGCCTCCATCCCACATCATTCAAGATATTCTTCACCATGTGATTCTTGGAAATCAATGGGCCCTAATGCAGTATCTGATTTCTCAACCTCAAAATGTGATATACTGTTGCTGCCACAACAACTTTACTAACCACTTGAGAACACCCGCATTGCATCAAACTCCAACTAGTCACAGGGGACACTCCTGCCAAGACATCACCAACTCACTTACAAACAGTTTGATAGAAGGGACTCGAATGGCAATCCACCTCACCACAACAGTATTCCACACCAATTTCCACCAATCCACCTCACCACTCCTAACTCTTATGGCTTCCCAAGTAGAATGGCAAGAAGAACAACACTAGTTGTAAGAGTCCACCTCACCTTATTTTCATCATGCAACTGATCCAGTAAGCATTCTAACTAGACTGCACTAACAACTTCACTTCTAGGTTGTTTCCATTGCCATTCTCCATTCAAAGTAACACTAGACACTCTTGAAACTGCCATCAGCACCAATCACGATCAATCAAGTCCAACAAAATCAATTATCATTATAGGTCAAATTTTATGGCCAAACCATAATGTCCCCACCTTCTTACATAAACAGCAGACTGGATGTACAGAATAATTCCTTCCCCCCCCCCCCTCCTCCACCCAAAAAAAAAAAAAATCTTTCAGTGCAACTACTCATTAACTTTGATCCACTTTGCCACTTTTAGAAAACATAATATCTCTATTTTAATCTACTTATTACTCTTGCTTTAGTAGTTTTATTATTGCTTCCAGCTCAATGAAGCTAAACTCACTTGTGGTGGCCTTATTAATTGCAAGATTGCTTACATAACAATTGATTGATAATCTGATGGTTGGTTATTGACCGATGTTGGCCCTTTTGGATTTAGAAGTTCATAAGATCATATTAGTGAACCAAATATCATGATAAATTTATGTGCTGCAGAGGCTATATGGCGTCAGAATATGCATTATGGGGTTATCTAACCTACAAAGCGGACGTTTATAGTTTTGGAGTTGTTGCATTAGAAATTGTTGCTGGGAAGAACAACATGAAATATCGCCCAAATTAGAACTTCGTATGCCTTTTAGATTGGGTAAGATACATCATTCTCATGTTGTTTTGAAACTTACAACTAAAAGAATATAATGAACCAAGGTCTTTTTTTAGTAGAAATAGGAACCCCAGTTTCTTCTTTTAGAACTACTCCATTTGACTAGGTCACCCTGCTTTATGTTTCACTGGGTTCAAGTTGGAAAATAAACATGATTTAGTTGAAAACATACATGTGAGAGAGTTAGACAAATTATGTAGGGTTTTTTTTTTTTTTTTTTCATCTTCTTTTTCGTTGTATCTTCGAGGCTGAAGTTGCATAAGGAGCTATAAACGAGTCGAGTCAAGCCAAGTATTCAAATTTCAGGGCTTGTGCATTTAATTTCATTTTTGATGTAGGACACAGTTTACTATTTAATTATTGTAATTTATTATTTTTAGTATTTTTATATAAAAAACGTTATTTTAGGTTTAGGTTATATATTTTCTTATTTTTAGATGCATTTAATGCTTTTTAGGTCAAATTTGGTTATGGTTAGGTATTAATTAGGAGTTATTTAGAATATATTTATTGTCTGTCAAGTTTTACGAAGCCCATAAATAGATCCCTAATTCTGTACAAGTTTTTTTTTTTTTTTTTTTTTTTTACAATTATTCACTCAATAAAATTTAGACTTTTGTTTTTCTATTCTTTGGTGGATTCCAAACCATTTCTCCTCGTAGATTTAAGGAACCCTCGTGGATTCAAAGTTATTTTCAGAAGCAAACGTGTTTTGTTTCTTGTTTTCTAGAAGTAGACATGTTTAGCTTCTTGACGCTTCCGCATCCAACATTAGTTGATATCAGATCCTTGTACTTGCCCTAGTCTAATGGCTACTAAATGTGACGGTAGCATTTTTAGTAATTGAAAGGTTAAGACAGAAGTTCTTAGGAACATATTCCTTCAACTTCAACATGATGTCCAGCAAGTATTATGTGAACTACAGCCAGCAGTCACTACCCCTCTTGCTAGGAAATCCTCCCACAACAACATCAATAGACGCACTCTAAGAAAATTTCATTCTTTGATGGAGAGATGTGTAAGTTGGATTTATTGATTGGCTTCTTGATTTGGAAGAGTATTTTGATTATTGGGAAATTTGTGATGAAGAAAGAGTACAGCTTGCATTCAATAAATTGGATGGTGAAGCAGAGGAATGGTGGAAAGACATACAAATTGATAGAAAGCATTGAGGTAAGCATCCAATTCGCTCTTGGCAAATAATGAAAAAGGTGTTGGTTGATTTATGGTTTCCTCATGATTATTATGATATACTTGATTATACAAGTGTTAATTATAGATCTGCATATTCATATGATTCAAGAAAAGAAAAATGTTTTAAGGGTCAAAAAGATGAAGCCAATTTCTAAAGAAAATCAAGTTTTATTATCACAAGTTGAAAATTTTTGTGAAGATAACTTGCATGAAAATTATTTTGAAGCCAATGAGGAAAAGATAGATGTTCTTAATACAGTTGCTGAAAATTACTTTGAAGTAGATGATTGTGATGTAAAAAGTTGTAGAGAACATTGTCCAAGATCTTGATAAACCCAAATCAGGTGATTGCAAGTCCGACACTTGTGTTATGTCTATGGTAGGCGATACACCAAAGCTTATTGATTTTGTTGGTGTTGAAAGATTTGATTCAATTATCAAGTCTCATTTGGTGAATATTGTCAATTGCAAGAAGGCTAAGGAAAGGGAATCTCAAGTTAATTTGTTTCCTCAATCGATGAGTTACAGGTATAGAAAAAAGATCAAAGGGCTCAGGCATTCAAAGTATTTGTTTATTGAGAGTGGATGGTTTCAGATTTCAAAGATGAACTCCCGAACGAGTTTATTTCAAGTGGAGGAGTTTGATGTAGGACACAGTTTACTATTTAATCATTGTGATTTATTATTTTGGTGTTTTTATGTAAAAAACATTATTTTAGGTTTAAGTGATTTATTTCCTTGTTTTTAGGTGCATTTAATGCTTTTTAGGTCAAATTTGGTTCCTGTTATGGTTAGGTATTAATTAGGAGTTATTTTAGAATATATTTACTTTTCTGTCAAGTTTTACGAAACCCTTAAATAGGCCCCTAAGTCTGTACACGTTTTTTTTAACAATTATTCAATCAATAAAATTTAGACTTTTGTCTTTCTACTCTCTAGTGGATTCCAGACCCTTTCTTCATGTGGATTTGAAGTTATCTTTAGAAGTCGATGTGTATAGCTTCTTGATGCTTCCACATCCCGCATTAATTTCAAACACGAGTTGAGCTCAAGCTCATCACCAAACAAAATTAATGTTCAAGCTTAGTTCATTTTCTTGTCGAACAAGCATGAGCTTGTTCGCGAAACACTTGATCAACTTATTATTTTCCCATATATAATAAAATCATGACTAAATTTTTTACCCCTTCACAAATCTATGAATTTTTACTACTAATGCACTCTATACTATCAATAACATATAATAACTAATTTGATATTATATGAACCTATTCACAAACCTACATAATCCATTCTATATAAATATAATTTTAGAAAAGTATACATATAAAACTATAACACTATATATTGTCAAATCAAACTTTCATGTTCACAAGCTTATTCATGAACACATTATTATGTTTTAGTTTGTCTAGTCTAATATTCAAGCCCAAAACTTGGGCATGAGTTGACTTGTTTGCTAAAAAACAAACATAAATAGCTTTTGAAGCCATTAAATCCAGGTGGGTTTATAGGGATGCAAATCTTGCTACTCATATGTTAGCTAAGTGGTCTCGACATAGTTCTATCTGTAGTTGTTTTGATTTGGAATTTAGCCCCCCTCCGTAGCAAGTTTTGTTAATGTTATCTTGGGAGAGGCTGCCCAATATTCTTCATAATGTTTTTCTTTGTTTTGGTTAATAATATTTCATTCAGCAAAATTTTTTTTTAAAAAAACCCATAAAAAAAAAACATTTTTTCAAGCCGAGCTCGAGTTGCTCATAAATAGTTTTTGTTCACTTACAAGCATAACTAATTTTTATATATTGGAATCAAAGTGATGTGCTGATGAGTGATGTTGTCTTAACATCATATAATCTAATAACACTGTCCATGGGTTCTAATTATCGGAAGGAAAAAAATGTCCATGAGTTCTTTCCGTGAGAAAAACTAGGATTTGATCTCCAAACCTCTACTTCTTTTAAGAACAAATAGACAGACACCAAAAAAAAAAAACTCATTGAATTTACAAAACAGATGTTGATATTAATTGCTTTTATATTATAATGAAAAATTCATTCCTTTATTTGTTATTAACTGTTAATTTTCTTTCATATTTTAATTAGAGTAATGTTTATTTAACACATTATTACATGCATAGTACACACACACCAAAAAAAAAAGAAGGAAAAACGTGACTTGAAGTCTTGATTTCGAAGTTTGAAATCGTAACTTCAACTTCCAAATTGTGACTTCAAGTCATATTCCCTTATTTTTTTTGAGTGTGTACTACGTGCATGATAGTATTTTCCCATTTAATTAACATGGTAGCCTATTGATAGTACTTGGGGAACATCATTGATAGAAAAAAGTAGAATTGAATTGTTTTTATTTATTAATAATTTACAAACTCTTTTCATTTGTCATTTTAGGCCATCGTGTTACAGCAGAGAGGGGATTTGATGGAGTTGGTAGATCTAGAATTGGGGTCTGATTTCAGCAAGGAAGAGGCACTTAGAATGATTGAAGTAGCTTTATTATGCACTATTCCATCACCAGTAGTACTAAACATGCTTGAAGGCCGGATAGTCATTGATAAATTGACCAGAGGTCCAAGTATTTATGGTGATGAATGGGGGTTTGAAGCCTTAAGAGATCAATATGGTGAGAGCTCACGACCAAACTCAATAGAAAGTCAGAGCCTTGTTCAATCATCAAATGCAACATGGATTGGTTCTTCTTCTACATCTGCCGACAATATCTTCCACTAATCAAAATGAATGAGGAGTGGATGGCAATAAATGTGGGATTTTCAGTAAAATTAGTTAACATAGTTACATAGGTATGTAATAATTCTACAAACATGGTTAATAGTGTTTTGCTCACTGTTAGATCTAATGATAATCTACGGTTTGAAAATAATGTATATATACCTTGAACCTATGTCATATATATATATATATATATATATATGATGTGCAAAAGTTGTCAGTGAATTGTATGCCCTAAATTACTCCAATAGATACCTGTGGAATAAGAACAATAGGACTGAACAGAAGGCACCGGTGTGATACCGGCCAAGAACCCTTCGAAGGTCAACTCAGTGAATGAGAAATCTCTAAGAACTCTACAGTGAGAGAGCTAGGGATTTTTCTGCGTACTTGAGAAAAGTGGAAGCCTAGTGCTTATGTAGTAGTGAGTGGTGAATCGAAATCCCTTCAAAGTAGGGATCTTTCCTTGCTAAAAGGATTTGGCACTTAGGGCTTCCAAGATTTTAGGGTGTCTTTATATATGAGAGAGATATGGGTGAGTGATGGGTTTTATTTTGCGTGTCATGCAAGATGTTCCCTTGTATAGGTATTCGTGGGGACCAAACCAAGCCACACTGGACCTGTCAACCTCTTCATCCCGTTAGCCCTTTGCCCTGTCTGTGGGTTTCCCGTCAGCTTATAGGGACCTGTTGGGAATTATTGTGGTGTTGTTGGTCACGCTGCCATCGGCCTAGGTTGTTCGTCCATGTTCGTAAATGTGATAGACCTGTAGGCACTGTTAGCTTTCTTGCGTGGTGTCGCTGGGACTTGTTGATCCTTAGCCAAAATTACCCCTCTTAGCTGCCCCCTACTTCATGGTACCGTCGGCTTTGGCTAACGGACCGCGGAGTGCACGAGCATTCATGACTATTAATTAGGTGCTTTATTGGAGAGATTGTTATTAAATGGCATAGGCAACCCTAAGTTTAAATGGTAGGTGACACGTGGCACTCTCTAGTTGGTCTCGTTTCTAATCAGAAGCGTCGCTTCGTATGTCGTGCCCCTTCTCTTTATAAATAGTACTCCTACTTTCCTTTAATTGTTTTCTTTACTTCATTTTCACTCCCTAAGATCTTTGAGACCAAAGCACCAGCGTTAGCCCGTCGTCTTCTATGTTCACTCTTACACCCTCAAAGCAACTGTCGCTCCTAGAAACTGTCCGCTTTTGCTGTAAGTTCCCTCTCCTTTTTCCTTCTCTTTTACATGTTCATTTCTCTAGCTAGTTGTCACCTATGTAAAGACCTATCGAATAGGTTCTTAGAATACCTCTATCGCTTGTAGGTGAATAGATGTCAAGTGATAGAGAAGCGATAAGTGAACAATCATTGTTAGTCTATGAAGGTGCAAGCTATGATGAAGTTTATCCGTCAGGTTGTGGGCTTGAGGAGGGCTTAACCTGGTCCCTAGAAAGGGAACTATCGGATCATTCTCTTAACGTGAAGGAGGAGGAAGAGTATGAAGGGGAGGAAGGAAAATATGACGGGGGAGAAGAAGAAGAGTATGAGGAAGGAGAGGAACAAAAAGTTAAGGAGGAAGAAGAGAATGAGGTAGGGAGTTAAGAGAGGAGTGACGGGCTGGTAGGTAAGGTGAAGGGTAATGGAAGTATGCCCTTCGTTCTTCCTAAGATATGTCGCATAAGGTTTTCAACACCCTCCATGACTGCCACCAACCTGACAGCATTCCCATCCGTCTGCCCGGGAAATTTTAGAGTTGTTATTCGAGGAAGACAGCAGACGTTGGTACATACAATTCCATGTTTACTACTAGGCTAAGGCTACCATTGACGAAGTTGCACCGTCAACTTGCCAATAACCTTGGTTTGTTCGTTAGCCAAATTGCTTTGAATGCATGGAGGGTTTTCATTGGTGCCGAAGTGATATGGGGTCAGTTGAGCGGGGGGGAGTCGTTGGCTCACACTTGATGAGTTTTTCTACTATTACAAGCCCCAACAGATCTCTTCGTCCAAGGCCATCTACCACTTCTTGGCCAAAAAGTCGTCGCTCAGACTAGTATCTGATATGCCATACTCCAACAAGAATTGGAAAAATAGATACTTCTTTGTTAAGGGGTCAGAGTGGGTGTTCAGGCTCGAGGAGTGGGCTAGCATGCCCAACTGGTTTGACAACACTTGAGGAATCGTCAGGGAGTCTGGGGAGTCGTTGGTGTCTTATTCTGTAACCTCGTCAGCTTTTGTTTCGTATTTAACACTTTATTTCTTTGTTTTTCAGCTCAAGTTCGTCTCGAGGTAACCGACGAGTAGGAGGACTTCCTTAGGAAGGTTTGGGCGATCACTTTGGAAGAGAGGAAATGGAAGGACCTAGTCACCCTTGATACCCTCCACTCGTTCTGTGGTGGCCTTGAGCCGACGACTGCTCTTCACGACATTGTAAGTTCCCTTGTCCGTTAAGGGTTTTTGTCATATTTTTCTTATCCTGCCCGTCTGTCTTCTAACTCATTTTGTCATTTTTTTTTTCTTTTTTCTTTTCAGAGATGGATATAGGCAGGCAAAGGGAGCTGATAAGGAAATCAGCTGCTGTACGCAAGCAGTAGGGGCAAGCCTCAGGGTTGACATCTAAGGTAGCCCTTAAGGTCACCCTAAAGAGAAACAATGATGACAAGGATGATCATCCGCCCAAGAAAGCGATGGGATAGTTTGCTGGGGAAAAATAGAAGTCCCCCTCACCCCCTCCTGCCCCTGGTCATGGGGTGAGGAAAGGACAGATGACGAGTAAGGCACCTGTTGTCCCCGACCTCGTATAGAGGTTGGTGACTCACAAGGATTACGTTGTCAAGATGGTCAACTCGATCATCAAAGAGACAGACTTGGATCCGTGTGGCGAGCAAAGCTCTGAGGATTTAGAGGATTTCGGCCTCTACGACCTGTCAAGGGTATGCCTTCGTTACTTTTAACACTTAAGTAATCTTTTATATTTGTTTTAACCATCGTCTTTATTTCAGGCATTGGTGCAAATGAAAGCTCTTCAGGACAAGTGCGTAGTCGACAATGGGGTTATCCGTTGGTTCCGCAAGCGTAAGGAAATAGAGAACAAAGAGAGGGAACAGTACAAGGAGGCCGTTTGTACTCTTAACAATGAACTGACGAACACAATTGCCAAGGTGCAGGAGGAGACCCGTCTTAGGCAAGAGGCAAAGAAGGCGAAGAACAATTTAACGACGGAGTTGGCTGCTCTCTATAATCAAATGGTTAAAGCCAAAGCTGAAGTTGTGGCAGAGTTTCGAGTTTCCCAACCCTTTTTTTATGCATGCAGTGTCTACTACAATGACGGGTTTGATGATTGCTTAAAACAAGTTGGAGCCACCTACCCCAATCTGGACTTGTCCTAGATCATCATAGATGACACCCTCTCTCCAACCCCAAGTGGAGAGGACGCCGTCAACGACGACCCTGTTCACACGGTTGAGCAGGAGGTGAAGGATACTGACAGCATGGCCGTTGCTTAGCGTGCCCTGTGGGTCCTAATACTCCTGTGGTCCCGTTAGCTGTGGATGGCTTGACTATTTCCAATGCTGCTATTGTCTCGACGACTGTGGATGGCCCGACCATTTCCGATGCCCCTCCATCTTGATTTATTTCTTATTCAAATTTCATTTTTATAAATTTATTTGTAAGAAAATGATTAATGCCCCCTTCTTTTGGGCTCTAATGTAAAAACATATCCCCTTTTGGGTTTATATCTACTATTTCTATCTGTTGCTTATACTTGTTTCATTTTTAGCCTCATTATAGTTATGTGTATGTTGTATTGGTGCCGTTGACATCCTACTTTTTCCTTCTAACCCGTAGGTAGGACTCAGGTACCCATTGGTATCCTCGATTACCCGTCCACCCCATAAGTAGGACTTTGTATAATTTTTGAAATCAGGTACCCGTTGGTATCCTTGGTCGTTCATCCACCCCGTAGATATGACTTAGTTCAATTTTTCGAGACCAAGTACCCGTTGGTATCCTTGGTCGTCCGTCCACCCCGTAGGTAGGACTTTGTATAATTTTTCAAAACCAGATACCCATCGGTATCCTCGGTCGTCTGTCCACCCCGTAGGGTAGGACTTAGTACAATTTTTCAAGACTAGGTACCTATCGGTATCCTTGGTCATCCGTCCACCCCATAAGTAGGACTCGGTACAATTTTTCGAAAACTAGTTACCCGTCGGTATCCTTGGTCGTTTGTCCACCCCGTGGGTAGAACTTAGTATAATTTTAGGGCGATTCATTGAATGGTCTATAGTAGGGCAATGTTTCTAATAATCCATCCAATCACATTAATAATAGAAGGGCTAAAAAGAAACTTAACATCCTTAAAATTTCAACTCAATATCCAAGTTTGATATAAAACGTAAAAGAAAGCGAAATAAGCTACATTAGACTATTATTGGCAGTATTTCCTCAGGTGTTCGGTATTCCATGGGTGGTGGAGCCTCTGTCCATCAAGGGTTTCCAGGTAGAAGGTCCCTTTTCTATAGCAATCAACGATCTTGTAGGGCCTTTCCTAATTGAGGCCCAGCTTACTTTGTGAGGGATCTCTAGTAGCTGTTTTCACCTTCCTTGGGACCAAGTCCCTGACCTAAAAACGACGAGGCCTAACCTTGGTGTTGTGGTGTTTTGCCATCAGATCCTGAAAATGAACCATCCTCTGTTTCGTCGTTACTCTGACTTCGTTAAGAAGATCTAACTGTAAGCGCATCCATTCTTCATTCTTTTCTTCATTATGGTGGGATACTCGACAGCTGGTCAGTCCAACTTCCACTGGGATGACGGCTTCGCTCCCGTACGCAAGGTGAAAAGGTGTCTCCCCTGTAGGTGTGTGAGTTGTAGTCTTATATGCCCACAAGATGTCGGGCAACTCATCCGGCCATATACCCTTTGCCCCCTTAAGCCGTGTCTTGATCATCTTGAGCAGGGATTGGTTTGTGACTTCAATTTGTTCGTTGGCCTGGGGGTGAGCGAGAGAAGAGTAATGGTTCTTGATTTCTAACTGTTGGCAAAAATTCCTAAATGCGTCATTGTCAAATTGTTTTCCGTTTTCAGAGACGAAGACCCTGGGGATTCTGAAGCAGAAAATGATGCTCTTCTAGATGAAGTTATGGACATTCTTCTCTGTGATAGTGGCTAATGGCTCTACCTCGACCCATTTGGTGAAGTAGTCGATCCCTATGACGAGGAACTTAAACTGTCGTTTGGCGATAGGAAAGGATCCCACTATGTCCAATCCTCATTGGGCGAAACAGGGGGTTCTCATTGGCGTAGGTTCCTTCGATGGCTATCGCACGATGTTGCTAAAGTGTTGGCATTTGTCACATGCCTTCACATAGGACTGGGCATCCTTCTGCATAGTAGGCCAGTAGTATCTAGCCCGTATCAACTTGTGAACTAGTGAGCGTGCCTCCGAGTAATTCCCGCATACTCCTTCGTGTACTTCTTTCATGACATAGTCTACTTCATCAGGGGTTAGGAACCTCAGATATAGATGGGAGAAACCTCTTTTGTAATGGACATCTCCAATTATGACGAAACGTGACAATTGTTCCTTCAGTCTACAGGAAACGTTGCGATCTTCTAGCAATATCCCATTTTTGAAGTAGGATACGATTGGTGTCGTCCAATTGATTCCTATGGGGATGGCCTGCACTTCTAATCTGTCAATGGCAGGGGCATATTGGACAAAGGATAATACCTGATTTGTGGTGTTCGTATACTCTGTAGATGTAGCTTTGGCCAAATAGTGAGCTTGCTTGTTTTCTTCCCTTGGGGTCTGCACAAACTTGGCTGAGAATCTCTCGCTCGCCTTGTTTTTTACCTTGCTGAAATATTTTTTCATCAATTCCCCTTTCGCCTTGTAATCAGCGTTGATGTGCCCGACCACATCCTGCGAATGGTAGTGTATGACTGCTGACACGGCCCCTGCTGCTTTTGCCAAGTCGAGGCTCGAAAGGACCGCTTCGTACTCTACCTCGTTGTTGGTCATTGAGAATTGGAGGTAGACCGCACACTCTATTGTATCTCCTTCTGGTGACCATAGCAGGACCCCAGCTCCTCCTGCCCATTAGTCTATCCATATCGTCCATGCCGTCGGTTCCTCCTCTTCATCCTCTCCTGTCGTGAACTCTGCAATGAAATCAACTAATGTCTACCTTCTGATTGCGATTTTGGGTCAGTATTGGACGTTAAACTTGCCGAGCTCTATTGCCCATAGAACTAGTCGTCCTGCTGCCTCTGGGTTGTTCATCGTCTTCCGTAGCAGCTTGTTTGTTTGGACCACTATAATGTGTGCTTGGAAGTATGGCCTGAGTTTCCGTGTAGCTGTGATCAGCGCGAAGGCCAACTTTTCCATTGAGGGATATTCCTTCAGCTCCCCGGAGCGCTTGTCAAATGTAGTAAACGAGTAATTACACTCAGTCTTCCTCTTGTATAAGAGTGAAATTGACAGCCGTTTAGGATATGGCTAAGTAAAGGGAGAGCTCTTCACCAGGTTTGGATAGGCTAAGCAACCGGGGGGGGGGGGACGCAAGGTATGTCTTCAGCTCTTTGAAAGCTTTCTAGCACTTGTCGGTCCACTTGAAAGCCTTCCGTAGTACCTTGAAGAAAGGTAGACACTTATCCGTTGCTCTTGAGACGAACCTGTTAAGGGCTGAAACTCTACTGTTCAGGCTTTGCACCTGCTTGATGTTCTTTGGAGGAGCCATCTCCATTGTCACCCGAACTTTGTTGGGATTGGCTTCTACACCACACTGTGATACCATAAAGCCTAGGAATTTTCCTAACACCACACTAAACACACATTTACTGGGGTTGAGCTTCATATCGTAGAGGCGAAGGGTATTGAATGTTTCTCGAAGGTCGTATAGATGGCTAACTGACCGTGTGCTTTTTATGAGCATGTCATCTACGTACACTTCTATGTTTCGCCCAATCTGCTTGGTAAACATCTTGTTTACAAGCCTTTGGTATGTTGCCCCTGCATTCTTCAATCCAAACGGCAAAACTTTGTAGCAAAAGAGTCCTTGGCTCGTGACAAATGAGGTTTTCTCTTGGTCTACTTCATCCAACCTGATCTGATTGTACCCTGAGAAGGTGTACATGAAACTTAGAAGCTGGTGGCCCGCCATAGAGTCTACAAGAAGGTTTATGTGCGGGAATGGGTAGCTGTCTTTGGGGCGTACTTTGTTTAGGTTGGTGAAATCTACACACATTCTCCATTTTCTGTTTTCCTTTTTGACCATGACCACGTTGGCCAACCATTTGGGGTAGTAGACTTCTCAAATGAAATCTGCCTTAAGAAATTTATGCACCTCTTCGGCTATGGCCTTGTCCCTTTCTTGGGCAAAGACCCTCTTCTTCTGTCAAACCGTGGGGAAGGATGGGCATATGTTGAGCTTGTGGACCATGGTATTCGGACTGATCCCCAGCATGTCCTCATGGCTCTAAGCGAAGACGCCCCGATTGCTTTTAAGGAAGAGGGCAAGCTTTTTGTGAACTGAAGGGCTAGCCTGCGTGTTGATACGAGTGATTTGGCCCGGGATGTTGTTGTCCAAGGAGACTTCTTCTAGGTCTTTTGTTGGCTTTACTGCAACTCTCATTTCCTCGATGTTCAAAGCTTGTAAGTGATCATCCATCTCTAGCATGGCTATGTAGCATTCGCGAGCGACCATCTGGTCCCCTTACGCTTCTCCTATCCCGTACTCCATTGAAAATTTTACCAGTAGGTCATAGGTAGATGTGACCGCCCTCTAGACATTAAGTGTAAGCCGGCCTATGATGGCGTTATAGGTGGAGAAGCAGTCAACTACCAGAAAATTGACTTTTCTAGTGAGCTGCTACAGATACACCCCAATGATTACTAGAAGGGTGATAGTTCCCATGGGGAAGACCTTGGTGCCACCGAATCCAACTAATGGTGTGTCCATGAGTACAAGATGTTCTTTGTCGATCCTCATCTACTAGAAGGCAAGGTAGTAAAGGATATTTGCTGAGCTTTTGTTATCTACTAGTACCCGTCAAGTATTGAAATTTGCAATAGACAAGCTGATTACCAAAGTGTCATCATAAGGGTGGTGTAATCGTCTAGCATTTTCTTTCATAAAGCTGATGGAAGGGTTGTCAAACTTGGTCACTTTAGGAGGTTGTCTGGAAATCTGGACGCTCTGCACCATACGTATGTCTTTCTTGCCCTTTTAGATGATCCTACTATAGTGTTTCCTCCTATGATTTTCCTTATCTCTTTGAGCGGGGCTCTTGGTCTTTCCTCTGTACACCGGTCGAGCTCAGGGTCCCGTGGCAGGTTCTCCCCACCCCTAACAAACCGCTGCAACTTCCCTTGCTTGATAAAGGTTTCGATCTACTGCTTGAGGTCGTAGCATTCGGAAGTGTCATGTCCATGGTCTTGGTGGAAGCGGCAATACTTGTTTCTAGACCTCTTATTCAAGTCACCCTTCAGTTTGTCTGGCCAAGTCAATGCCGCATCGTCCCTTATTTGCATAAGGACTTGATTTAGTAGGGTATTCAAAGGGGTGAAATTCATCGTCTTTCCCAATGGGGGTTTTGATCTCCTATCGTCCTTTTGGTCATTTGATCGAGCCAACTTTCTTCCTCTGTCCGGACGATGATCGTTCTGTCATTCCCTTTTTCTCAGTGTGTCCCCCCGGGCGATCATTGCATCTTCAGCATTCATGTATTTGGTGGCCTTATATAGTGCTTCGGCCATTGTCTTTGGGTCGTTCTTATAAATAGAGAAGAGAAACTCCCCTTTCTTCAACCTATTGGTGAAGGCAGTGACGAGGACTTTGCCATTAGCTTTATCAATCAAGAGAGTCTCCTTATTGAAACGAGTCACTTCGACCTTAAGCTTTCGTCTTCCTGCTGCTTAATGTTTAGTATGACTACGGAGGACATTTTATGCCTCTGACCTCTAATAAAGTGTGTGACAAAGTATCCACTCAACTCTTTGAAGGTGGGGACAGTGTTTAGGGTAAGCTTACTGAAACATACCCTCGCTGGCCCCTTTAGTGTAGTGGGGAAGACCCTGCACATATTTTCGTCTAGAACTCCTTACAGGTGCATGAGGGTCTTAAATGACTCTAGGTGGTTGAGCGGGTCCCTCGACCCATCATATGTCTCTACCTGTGGCATTTGAAACTTCGTTGGGAGAGGGAAGGATGTCACCCGAGCGGTGAATGCGGAGTCTGTCTGATGCACCAACTCGTCCAGATTGGTAGATACTTGTCCCCTTAGGGCATTCATCATCTTATCCATCTTCTTCTTCATCATCTGCATGTCTTGGGCCATACGCACAACACTGATTTCCATCTCGGACAAGTGACTGGTATCTTCCGGTCCATCCCTCTTGCTTGGGATGTTACTCTCTTCCTGGTCTTCCCTTTCCTGTCTATCTCCCGTCGGTAGGTGACTTTCGTTTTGTTCGTCGATCTCCCGTTCGTCGCATTTTTGTTCGTTCCTTTGGTTTAATTGTTGCTCCCACTCCTGGTTACGCTGCGTGAGTCATTCTACCACCACAACCAGGATTTGCACCTGCCTTTCCAAGGCACTGGAAGGGTTCCATGTATCCTGGTTAGTGGTAGCCATTGAACGCTTCTAGACCATGCAACTCTTTGTCTTAGAGTCAGTGACAAGGCTAATCATAACGTCCCCACAGGCAGCGCCAACTAATGATGTGTGAAAATCGTTAGTGAGTTGTAGGCCCCAAATTACTCCAATGGGTACCTGTGGAATAAAAACAATAGGATCGAATAGAAGACACCGGTGTGGTACCAGTAAAGAACCCTTCGAAGTTCAAGTCAGTGAATGAGAAATCTCTAAGAACTCTACATGAGAGAGCTAGGGGTTTTTCTGTGTACTTGACAAAAGTGGAGGCTTGATGCTTATATAGTGTTGAGTGGTGAATTGGAATCCCTTCAAAGTAGGGATCTTTCCTTGCTGGGAGGGTTTAGCACTTAGGATTTCCAAGATTTTAGGGTGTCTTTCCATATGAGAGAGATATGGGGGAGTAATGGGTTTTATTTTACGTGTCATGCAAGATGTTCCCTTGTATAGGTATTCGTGGGGACCAAACCGAATTACGCTGAACTTGTCGACATCTTCATCCCATCAGCCCTTTGCCCTGTTTGTGGGTTTCCCATCGGCTTATAAGGACCCTGTCAGGAATTATTGTGGCGTCGTCGCTCACACTGCCGTTGCCCTAGGTTATTCGCCAATGTTCGTAAAATCGACAGACCCGTGAGCACCGTTGACTTTCTCGTGTGGTGTCACTGGAACTTGTTGATCCTTAGCCAAAATTATCCCTATCAAGCCTCCAACTTATTTGACAAGCAATGTGCTTGTTTAATGCTAAGAAACTATGAGCTTTCTATGAGCTTTGTGGTTTTAATTCCAAGATAATACTTTGAATGGGATTTGGTTGGGAGAGAGACATTGCTCTGTGAAAGCCACACTCATTTATTTAGCTCGTTGTCAACTTATGGACCAGGATTTGCTCCATGATGAAGGCATGAAGCTAAACAGTATTTTTGAAAATAGTCTGAATTTGATAAGGACAGTGTTAAAACCTTTGTTTTACATCCTCCAATCATAGCATGTTATATCATCTTTTCACAACTTTTCACTATTTGAAGAATAGGACTAACCACACAAAATCATTCATCTTATTAAGAACCCTCTAATCAAAAAAAAAAAAAAAAATCCCATCCTCCTTCCCATGGAATCAAAGAATCACCAATGACCAAACCTCCACCTGCCAAATTGACGACCACCGGAGATGGTGTAGGAGTTTGAAAAGGAAATTTTTTTTGGGTCCCCTACACTTGGCTTTGTGTGTGGCAATGCTCAAGCACTTGCTTTTGACCATTTTGTTGCTGGGTTCTATTCATTCTTACTGTGCGAGCTCTCAAGCAAAAATCTGTCAAATGCATTTTTGAGTTTTGGTAAAGAATTTCTTTTTGGTTACCAACACTTAACTTTGTGTTTGACGGTGCCCAAGCTCTTGTGTTTGGCCTTTTTTTTTTCGGTGCTGGGTCCTCTTCAATCTTCCACTGTGCAAGCTCTCAATTAGTCTCAAATATTTAAAAATAAATAAATAAAATAGACCCAAGTGCGGATGAAAAAAAGCCGAGTGTTTGGTTGCCCAAATATAAAATTAGAATTCTGGTGTTGCCGTGTTGGTATCAAATAATATTGGAATCAGCATATTGTTTGTGTTGGTATCAAATAGCATTATTTCTAAGTTTCCGAGTGGTCATTGGATACCCCACTACAAAAAACACGGGCCTTAGCCACGTTTAATGAAAACGCAGCTACACCGCTAGATGTATAGCCCCGTTTACTAAATGTGACTATAAATCAACTCTGTAGCCACGTTTTTTGATGTTTCAGTTATGTTGATGTGGGTAGGGCTTATGTCGTGTTTTAAAAACGCGACTATGGACCCAGCCGAATTTTTTTTTTAAAAAATGTGTCATAAAGCCGCGTTTGAAAAACGCAGCCTAAGACAAACCTAAAGCCACATTTTTTAGAAACGCGGCTATGGTTTTGTCTGTAGCCACATGTTTCAATCGCGGCTTTAGGAATAACATTTTTTTTTTTTTGAAAAATTCGCTATAGCCGCATTTTAAAACCATGGCTATAGTCTTCCTACAGGTGCATTTCTTTAAACACGGCTTAAAGCATGTCTATAGCTGCGTTTTATCAAATGTGGCGATAGGTTTGGTATATATATAAAAAGGAAAAAACAAATCCCTCAATTCCACACAATTGAAAAAAAACCTAATTTTTTTTTAAAACCCTCAAATCACTCTCAAGTTAGCTCTCGATCCACGGCGCTGCCGTGCTCTGAGCCACGCCAATTGACTTTGCTAGCATCCCTAGATCTTCCCACACCACCCATTTCTCTTCTCCATCTCCACTCCACTGGCCACCGCCAACCCATTCAAACACACACTCACAAATCCAACCCCACCATACCCACTTCTCTCCGTGTCTCTCTTCCTAGCCGCACTCACCACAATTTCTTCCCTCAATCTCTCGGCTATTTCAGGTCTGTTTCTCTCAACATCAGGTTTTTCTATTGATTTTATTTGATTTTTTTGTGGGTTTGTTTGGGTTTCATTTGATTTGTTTGTGGGTTTTGTTTGATTTGTTTGTGCATCTTTTTTCATGGTATTTTCAATGATTTGTTTTGGGTTTGTGTTTGTTTCCTTTTTGTATTTTCATTTGTGGGTGTGGCTAAGGACTTGGGCGATAGTATTGGTTTTGTGGGTGGGAGTTTGTATGAGGTTTTGCCCATCTGGTTAAAAGAACCTAGAAGTGGCTGTGTAGTGCCTTTGGTGATGATATTAGCCTCTTCGATGGTGTCTCTTAGTCCGGCAAGGTTTGTGGTGGGAGACGGAGGAGTTGAGAAGGGAGATGAGATTTTAAGAACTCTTTTTTACATTGGTTTGAAAACGTGAAATAGAGTTTTTTTAAAAGATGTTATTATGTGTATTAGGATATATTGATTTTACAATAAGTCTTAAGTAAAAGACTGACATGGCATGTCCTTATTAACTGGTATAAACCAAAGGGTTTACACCGGTTCTTATTGAATTTATTCTCTAATGTAAAATTTATTCTGACCGTAAATTTTACATTAGAGAGTATAGTGATTTAAAAAAAAAAAATTAAAATAGAGTGATTTAAAAAAAAAATAGTCTCACTTCATAATTGAAGAACTAGTTTAATATAAAGGCTCCAAAAATAATTTAATTTTAGACAAAAAGAAAATCTTCAACATATCCTCATCAAATTCACGGATATAATTTTGACTAAACTACTCTTAAAAACTCTTCTAATAAAAAATAAAAAATAAAAAATTTGATCTTGGCCACAGAAAATACATCGTAACCGCACACAACTCCATCCCATCTGTGTCCAGATTTTGATCTAAAGCTTGAAAGAATTCCATGAAGTCCTGCTCGGTGCTCCACGCTATGTTTTTTTTCTACAGCTTTCTCATGCTCGTTAACCACACATTATATGCAGGATGCAGCTATGCAAGTCCAAAGGCAATGTATCATTGGTTCCCTCTCACCTTTACATAGCACATATTATGTTGATGCTCCAAATGAATTTGCAAAAAATAATTTCAGCTTATTAGCACCTGATAACCACCCGCCTTGGATTCCTGTCTGTTGTTGTAGCTGCAAATACTTTTAACAGTGTATTCCCCAGAGCCATTTGGCATGATATAATTAAGCCTTTCTCCCATGCATAGCTAAGGATCGTCGAGGAAGGCTCAAAATCTGATCAACTAGGGGAGTAGCAAACACAGATCGAAGCCTTGCATTGGTTCATTCCGCTTCCACATTCTCCCTGGCCCCTGCTGCAATTCAAGTCAGCGGTCAGCCATATGCCATTTATGCGTCTAATCGGTACAATCTGTAGCCTGTAGGATAAAATTGCCTCCAGGCCTGCCCAAAGTTTAGGCCAAAGGCCCAGCTCCATTATAAAAAGGCCCAAATATTTTATTATGATAATTGACTTTTTAAAATACAATAAAAATTGGGGTACTATTCCTTAGCTAACATATTGAGGCTTTAAAACATTAGCTACTTAATCTTTCTCATGATCACATACCAAATAATTCCTACCTCTCTTAACACTAAGTTCAAACTTGAAAATTAGATTACAACTTTACTTAATCGTGCATCGTTTTATATTCAAGATAATGTAAACATCTCTTAAAAACAAAACAAAACAACAACAACAAAAAAAATCATTTCTTTTTGTTAAATTTTATACTTGAACTAAACTATTCGATTCTCTATATATGAAATTAACATTGTTTTAGATTCATTTTTTTGTTTAATTTATTTTAAAATATAAAAGATCATGCTTTAATCTATCACCTTAGGCCTTAAACTATACCAGCTAACCCTGATTGTCTTCTTGGCAACTATAAATCTGTTCATACCTTTGCCTGCATCCCATTACCCAAACTCCATTTGGGACCCAAGTCTAGCAACTCTGTAGCCATAAGGATGCTTTTTCAAGCATAAGATAATCTCAAGCTTAGACTGAACTCTAGAAATGAGCCGTGGAAGAAATACTTAGCCTTACAAACTCTTATCCTTTGTTTGGTTGGAGGTGTTTTAGGGAGAATGGAAAATAGGGGATAGGAAAGAGGAGATAAAGTATGAGAGAAAATTGCCTGAGAGAAAACATGAAGATAAAACTTGAGGGAGATGGAGACAAAACATGTCACAAAGTGGAGGTTTCAGTGTTTGCTACTTTGACATGTTGCTTATGACCATGGATGTAGTCTTGTGTTTGGTTCAACTGAAATTGATTTTTTGAAAATATTTTTGCATTTACGAGTGTTTGGAGTGACTGAAAATGTTGGTTAATTGAAAATTTTTTTTCTGACCGACCGTAAAATTATGAGTATTTGAAGTGACTGAAAATGTTTGTTAAGTGGAAATTATTTTCTGGTCAACCATAAAATAAGGGCGCTTATGGTGAAAATTGGTTTATGATTTCATTTTCTAAAAACCATTTTCCACCCACAATTTGCCACCCAACCACCCCCTCCCCCACTAGCATCCTTGTTATCTATTGGCTAACCATCGCCGATCCTCGATCACAATTTTTTTTATTTTTTTTATTTAAAATTGTACTTTTTTATCATATATGTGCTTGAGAGATGAGAAATTTGGGAAAACAGTATAAAAAAAAAATGTTTTTCATAGCATTTTCAAGAGCACAACTAAATACTTGAAAATATTTTCTTTTTTAGAAAATATTTTACGGTCTGAAAATATTTTCGGCCGAATTAACACAGGGGATTGTTAAATAGCGACTAGACCAAAACTAAGTGGCATGATGGTGAAGGGATGACTATTTGGTTAGATATTGTGTTGCGTTTGTATTCATTGCCAACCAGTTAGGTAACTTTTTGGGTGTTGCAATATAAATATGTGTACATTATATTACTGGAGATCAAAGCATGGTTTTGAGTTATTAGACTCAAAAGCGTTAGAGATTTTTAATCAAATGTGGCCAAATGAATCGGTGCATAACAAGATACTTAAGGATGTTGCTATGGTGATCTTTAGCTAAGATCTGGAATAGTGCTATGAAATCTTTTCTATAGGTGTGCTCCATGGTCGCACAACCTATTAACCAATATGAACAAAGAGGATAATGGAATGAGAGATTTAATTACCAAAATGAGGAATTTAAATAAAACCAAAATACATAATGTTACTAACAAATGTGATGTAATTACCATCATAAAGATATTTTTACTATCCAATATAACATTGGTACTATTAAACGTGACCATGTGAGGATTGAAAATAAATAAATAAATGACACTACAAATAAATTTTATAGTAGTTATCCATTTATCATCATATGATATGTTGTTGCTATCCATAATAATTATATAAGAATTTAAACAAAAATAAAAAGTGGTATTTTTTTTTCATTTTTTGAGATATCATAATTTGATGTAATATTATTGTCCAAGAGGGAGTTTCACACACATATACACTTAGATTAGGCTAAAGTAGAAATTCTATCTTGTATATATAAAATAAAAAAAATAAAAAAATAAAAAACTATTAGAGATATCATACCCAAAATAAAGTGCCGTTACTGTAAAATTTTTCAATCAATAAAGATAAATAGAAATAAAGGCTAGATTGGTAGCATTCTTATCCATCTTGGTGGAATGTTTCAATCAATAAAGATAAATAGAAATAAAGGGTAGTTTAGCGTTTATTTCTATCTTGGTGGAAAATAATATATACAGATTAATACTAAAGGGTAGTTTAGCAATCCTGATGTGAGTGTTCTAAGAAACTATATATTTGCTTCACTAACTCCAAAAGTTAAAAAGATCAGCTATGTGATTAAGTCTCGTGGTTCGCCAAAGGCCTCGTAGCTAAATTGGCATCTTCCCATGCATAAAGTGCTTGGGGGTCTAGGGGGGAAACGGTTCAAACTGCAGGGTTAGCAGCATATTGTAATTATTTCTATAAAAAAAAAGTCTCGTGGTTCATTAGCCTCAAGATTCTCATCATGAAATCTTGAGTTTAGCTCCCTCCATTTGGAATACAACCGTCTCCTTGTCTCCTTCCAGTTACCTTAGAAATCTATTTATGAATGTGAGCGAGACTGAAGGATTGCCCATGCCTTAGGGATTAGTTAGGTTTTAAAAAGATATGGATACATCCAAAAAGAATTTTTTAAAAAAGAAAAGAAAAGAAAAAAAGATCAGCTATGTGTTTTCAATTTTCAACTCCAAAATTTGTAAGAGGATATCGAATATATTTTTCACAAACTAAAGAATTGTTTCGTCCCAATGACTACATGTGACCTTAGATATCTATAGTCTTAAGCTTCCAATAAATTTAGAGATGTATATAGTTTTCTTGTACATCTGCCCAAAATCTCTAGGGGTGTCAATGTTCGACCCAACCTGCAAACACGACACGAACCCGACACGGGTTTTTTTGGGTTAGGGTTGAGCCTTAATGGGTTTGGGTCATAAATGGGTCGACCCGAAAGCGACACGATAAGAAACGTGTCATAAGCGGGTCAATCCGCGTAACCCGCAATAGACACGTTTGACACGCCAATTTATTTGTGTCAACCCGAAATGACCCACTTAATACAATCCGTTTAACTCGTATAACAAATAAATATTTATTTTATTTTAGATTTGTCCCCAACATATATTTTAAATTTAAAAAGAAAAGTGAGTAATTATAAAAATTTACAAGTGATATAATTGGAAATTGAAACTTTCATACCCTAGAACTACTAATACTTTTTTTGGCATAAAACTTGCACAAATAAAATTGGATGAGCTTGTGGAAGATGTTCTGAATTTGGACATCAACAAAGAATCTATGGATGATAATCGTGGTCATAGTCAGGATTAGTCTACTGTTTGCTCAAATTCTTTCAATATTGATACTTAGCATTTGGTGAGTTCCAAGGATATAATATTTTTGTTAAACTATGTTATTTTATTTTTGTTAAACTTTGTTATTTTGAATTTGGGTTGAAGTGTATGCACTTCTTTTGTAGTGTAAAGAACTTATTTCTAGATGAATGTTATATTTTTGTTGAACTATATTATTTGAATGTGAGTTGAAGACTCGAAGTATATGCACTGCTTTTTGGGATGTAAAAGAAATTATTTCTAGATGGATGTTATATTTAATATCGTGCAGGTTGAAATGGGTTGTGTTACATTCGTGTCAACCCAACACGACTCGTTTATTAAGCATGTCAAATAGGTTGGGTCAGGTCAACTCCCCTTATTAACAGGTCGGGTTAGGATTGAAGGATCATGACACGATTATTAAATGGGTCGGGTTAGGGTTGAGTCATTTAGTCGAATACCCTACCTCAACACGACACGAACCCGACATGCTAACCTGAATTGACACCTCTAAAAATCTCTATCCAATAAATCTTGATTCTTATTAATGTAAGTATGCTATTGACCTCTAGGTTATATGATAAGCAAGATGCTTGTTTAATGATAAGAAACTCTATTTCGATTTAAATTTATATCTTGAGGTTACTTCACTAATTCTAGAAGTTAAAAAGCTCATATTTGTGTTTTTAATTCTAACATTATACTCTTTGGATGGAATTTAAGTAGTTTGGACTCGCTACAAAAAACGTGCTTTTAAGCCGCGTTTTTTAGTTGCGTTTTACAAAAACGCAGCTACAGGGTTAGCTTTGAACTGCCTTTGTGGAAAACGCAGCTACAGGGTCAGCTTTGAATTATAGCTGCGTTTTAAAAACGCGGCTATAGACCTCCCCTGAAGCTGCGTTTAAGCTGGTAGGACTTAAGCCGCATTTTTAAAAACACAGCTCTCCACCCCATTTAAGTTGGGAGTGACACACATCTATGCCAAGGGCACACTCATTTATTTAGCCCATGGTCAGATTGAGTTTTTGATTATTTGACAAGAGTCTCTGAGTTATCCTTAATAAGTCCCTATGACATTATTGTTCCATTCTTTGAGTGAAGCCATTGTAACTTTTATTTTTATGGACAAGGTATCAAGTATATGTAGGGGAATCATTTACTTTTATTTTTCAAGCATCTTGCACTACATTTTTACATACATTTTTACATAGGGTTAATTTAGCAACCACATTGCTTTAAAACAAAAAGGCCTTTTTAAATTTTTTTTTATTTATTTAAAATAAACTATGATAGCCTTAGTATCTAACAAAAGTGGTGAGTGATCTGAAACTGTGATGGGTAGGGATGTGACTGTTGTCTCAAGTACATCATTCAGCCATTTTGAATTAGTGGGCGGAGGGTCTGTTTGTCCATAATTCGAACAGGTCGGGTTCGGTCTCGGATCTTCTCCCCAAAACCCGAAGAAATCCGAACCGACCAAGATCCATAGCTTTTTCCAGCGAGATTTCAGCTAGATCCATAAAATCTCCACTGGATTTGGCTAGATCTTGTCGTTTACGCTCAAATCCAGCTACAATCTAGTGGATTTTGCTCAAATAAGGCTTAGATCCGGTGAAAATATGATGGGTTTTACTCAAATCTGGCGAAACTCGATGGGCTTTGCTCAAATTCGGCGACCAACCCAACTTTTTTTGCTCAGATCTCGTACGTTTTGCATAAATCCAGCGACGATTTGATTTTTTTTACTCAGATCTCATGAGATTTCCACAAATCCGGCAACGATTTGATTTTTTTTTGCTCAGATCTAGTGAGTTTTGCACAAATCCGCCTTCTACTCCCTTCCAATGGTTTATGTTTGTTAATTTCTTGCCAAACTTTGTTACAATTTATGTAGATAGGTTTGACCATAACTAAATGTAATATAACACCATCCAACATCAGGTAACTTTAGTTTGAATTATATGTTCGTTTGCAAATAAAAAATTGAAGAAAATTACTCATCAATCTTCAAATATCTTATGAATTGGAGGGAAATTTATTCAAAATAATGAGCCTTATTTGCTGAAAATCAACTTCAATGGGCTTATGAATAAGATTGGATTGGGTTGCGGACTTTTTTGGACATCCCTTTTGCCACCATGCTTGTCACGACCACCTATTTTGGACAAAAGTTATCAGTATTTTAAATAATATTTTACACAATATAATTGTCTTAAATCACAATATGACATGTCTTGAAAATATGAATATATATAATCCAATTATGATTATTCCTTATTTGTTAGTATTTTTTTTTTCAAAATTCAGCAAGTTTAGGTTTATGTTTGATATGTTTATATATAATAATTATTATTTTTATTCTCACAAAAATCAATTAGAATATGTTTTAAATATATATATATATATATAATAAACAAAATCAAGTTTTTTATTATCAAAACTGTATTAGTTTTGTTGTTATTAACATTGGTATTTGTATTTTATTTTTATTTTCATATTATTATATTTGTTATGGAAAAAACTAACAAACTACTAAATGAGAAAAAAAAATTCATATTTGGCTATTTGTTGTGCCCTCTCTAGAAGTATATCGATCGGTGGGAATACCTTTAATTCAAATCATATTCGATGTAGTTTTCCAACAAATATCCCAATTAGCATACATAGTGCTTTATCCCTATAGATTTAAGATGAGGCAATTTACCATGAAACAAATTGCCAACTCAATGGCCTTGATCCTTTAGAATTCGGTATTTTAATATATATATATATATATATATATATATATATATATATATATATATATATATATATAGAATTATGTTACATAATTGAATATAAGTTAACAATTTAAATGCATATAAGTATTAGGGTCGAAAATAGATTATAACATTATGTCACTTTGTAGCTACAAAAAAGTTTATTAAATGTAATTTCTAAATTAATCTTTGTCCATGCTATATAATAACTAGTGTTGTTTCCATATATAATAAAGCTTTTATAGGTATATCAAATTTAGAATTAATTTTTTGAAGATATAAACATAACCATAAACAGAAACATATAAACAAACGAGAATAATTTTGAACTCATAAAATTTATTATTTTTTACAATTATAAAAAGTAGGAAATATGCAATTTCTTCAATCAATATTTGAATTAATTAGATTTTTTACAAATCAATAAGTGTATGTATGTACGTACGTATGTATATGTGTGTGTGTGTATATAAAATATAATATAGCATAAAAACAAAACAGCTTTTTATTGACCACTCCTGCTTATTGCGCTACATGACTATATAAATTCTTGCCACGTTTACATTTAAAAACTCCCAAAGAAGGTGGCTTTTCGTTTGGTGGTTTATGCAAAATGTTTTAATTTTCTTAGTATTTTTTTATATATACAAGATAAGAATTCTATTCTTGTTTAATCTATGTGTTGTTAAGGACAAATTTTTCACACCATATGGCTTCATTTCATTGGCGACCCGCACCACGTCAACACTATCATGGATTTTGGGAAAATATTTTATAAAGCCCAAAAAGCCCATATTTACACAAAAAGGGCGTCAAAGCCCATGGTTCAAGCTCATAACACATCATCTCATTTTTGGCCCATGATCCAAGCTCATGAGTCTCATCGAGGGAATTTTGGGAGTCGTGGTTTGGAGGGCCAGGAAGTATGTTCAGTAAAGCTCTAGTAGTTCAAAGTTAATAAAAGAAAACATGTTGTTTGGCATGTCTTCCCCAATTCCCTGAACTCTGACGGGTCAGTGTGCAATAGGTAACAATTGGGTAAGCCTCTCATATCACATAATATTTAAAATGATGAAACTCCCCATGCTCTTTACATAGAAATTAATGCCCATCATATAATACAAGTTTTAAAATATAATTATATCATTCCATTTTAATTACATTATTAATTTTTCATATAAATCAATTCCAAGCACATAGCCAAATATATATTAATATCTCATATCTAGCATTAAATGCTCTCTTTACTCTCCAAGATTTTGTTAAAATACAATAAAAACCATAATTACATCTCTAAAACTTCATCAAATATCAACTAACTAGTCTATTACTTACCAAAATTATATATGGACTAAACACATAATTTTTCAAATGAGAAAACTTGGCCAAAAATACCAACAGCAGCTCCAGCAGAAGCTTTTGCAGAAGCTACAAATAGCTCCAGCAGACAGCAGCCCCAGCACATTCTGCAGTAGCTCCAGCTGTAATACTTGAAATAGAAGAATCCCATAAAAGTTTAACTTACCATCTTTAGCCAAGCCATGAATTTAATGCCAAAGATGTCACTCATATGACATCATCCAGCTGTGTCATCAACATTAAAGTCTTAAACTTTTTTCTTTTGGTTAAAAAACAAAAGACCACTTACTTTGTCAAAGATTTTCCCCTATTTGCTAATTTTCCCTTCAACTAGGTTCTAATCTAGTTACATGCTTGGCTCTATATAAAGAGGACCAAGCCACACACCATGACAAAATCCTTCCGTCTCTCATCCTCAATATTCTGAAATTTCTTTCACTTTGCTGCCATATCTCAAAACATCTCCATGTCTTTCTTCATCTCTATTACAAAATCCCTCTTCTTAGATAACACCTATCACATACCTCTCATATATTTTTTAAAACTCTATGTCTCATAAAGCATACATATCAAGGAAGTCAATACCGTACTGGAAGCTGTACCGGTTTGGCCACCGGTACGATATATTTCGGATACCGGTCAATATCGGTGTACCGTTTCGGGTTTACCGCTATTTTTTATATATATATATATATATATATATATTATATACACACACTAAAATCTCTAGAACCATGGTTATAAGCATATAATATTTCACTTATATTATAGTAAATATAAAAGTTTATCATAAAATATTACCTCAATTCAGAAAAAATTATTCATAGTTTTAAACTTTAGTATTAATTAAAAGGAAAAAAAAAACACAATATAAAAAATAGAAAGCTTAGTTGTTCATTGCATACTATAAAAACAAATAATACTAATAAGTTAGTGTAAATAAGTTATTATTATGTCCTTACAAAAATTCAAAAATTACAAAACTAAAAAAAAAATTTCTGTACCGGCCGGTACGCCCGGTATTGCCCGAAATTGGCCGGTATGGCCGGTACGCGACCGGTACGGCCGGTATTTTTTCCGGTACAAAATAGAAGTGTACCGGTACCGGTGCACTGACCAGTACGGTACGTACCGGCCGGTACGGCCGGTACCGGTACGGTATCGACCACCCTGATACATATACAAGATCCATGTCCAATAAAGTGTCTACATATAATTCCTATACATATTACAAACACCATAACTCACAATATATATATATATATATATATATATATATACACACACACATATATTTCTTACAATCTCTACACATCTCAAAACATATCAAAATATTTTTCCAAGAACACATTACAAAAGCCCTTTCTCATGGAAGGCATATGAATATCAATACTAAGGCCTTTCTCTTAAAAGGCACAAAGTCTTCATATTAAAATCATTCTCATTGAAGACATACATTTCTAATACTTGAAGCTATTCCTATGAGGGGCACGAATTCACTCATGTTTGATTAAAAACTAAAAGGAGTATTACATGGGGAAAGTCATTTAAATGTGTGATGAAAGGGGATAAACTTAACCAACCTATGCACACGGCTAGACATGCTCTATCTCCCTCCAATCGCACCCATTTTTCCCTTTCAAACATGAAGTCACCATGAAAGGATTCACTCCGCCATGCTGCTGAAATGTTAAGCCCACTAGTGTTGCACGGCTGGAGCTGCAAATTCTGAAGGTTGCTGAAATGACTAAGTCCACTGATGCTACGGATGGAGCTGAAAAATATGAAGATAAGTCATTATATTTTATCTTCAAATTTATATTATTAAATGTATTCTATTCATTATCATTTTACCGATGGATGCAAGCTGTTTTAATATCATCTCACCATTTAATGAACATGGTTTCACTAATGCTTCATTAATAAACATACATATTAATAAATTGATCTACCACCGTTGGATGTATATTATTTGGACATATATTACTTGGACATAAACCATTGTTGGACATATATCACTTAGATATGAACCATTGCTAGACATACCTTATTATGTTGAACATAAACCATGAACCATAACTAGACATGGACTATTGGGCTCATTCCATTACCGGACATATGACACTTAATTAATTACTTTCTAATATTGGACGTCACTTAATAAACATAATAATGATGTTCAACTAATCATTTAATCAAAGCTATCATGCTAAGCATATCATAATTTATTTCAACCGTTATCATGATCCTAAGACTTTGGGCTTCATCTATTTTATAGGCTTAAAAATACACTGGAAGCCATTGGTCAATGCGGACCAATGTCGAATTCCAGGTTGAACTCCCTAAAACAAATCTGGGCTTAGCAAGGTCACACCTCCAACAAAAGACACGTGGCTATGTGCAAAAAACTACCCCGACATGTGTATATGTGTGTAAAACTCATTCATAGAAACTTAAACCCCGGCCCTTACCCCCCCCCCCACACACACTTTACAAGCACTTATACTTATGACATGATCATTGCGCAAAGGGTGGTGGTCAATTTTCTTAGTATTGATTGATGTTCAGTTGTTTGTACTCTGTATAAATGTAGAGACACATTGTTATGTCTCTTGGATAGTAGTTACAAAATATAAAACAAACACTTCTTTCTTATCTCTCTTTCTCTATACTCACATTCTCTTTCTCCTTCTTTTTGAGATCTATTTCCTGTGGAGTGTTTCTCTATTTGTTGAACAATCACAGAACTAAGCCTTCTCTTGCAAAGTTCCAATCAAGTTTAAAATGTCAATTCCCTTTCTTTTTTTTTGCTTTTTCTTTGGCTCTTTTCACGCTAAACTTTTCAAAAAAAAAAAACATATACGAATTTGGCCCCCAAACTCTCCCTATAAAATTTTTTAGATAAGATTGCCATCCTATATAGTGATAAACTTTGTATGTCCCAAAAAAAAAAAATATTCGGTGTTCAAAAATCTAGGATGATACAAAATTATTTGAAGAATTATCTAAAAAATGCTCTTTAGTTTTGCCTCTTCCTCATTTAACCAAAAAAAACTCTTACCTTGTAGACTTGGAGTTGACCATGGAAGGAGACACATATACAATGTGGAAGTATAAGATAATCTTTAGAGATAAAGTTTAATTTCTAGAATTATTACAAAAATGATTTATCTTTCAGGAATAAATGACAGTTTCAAAAAAATTGGCAAGAAGAAAGGGTACTTGGGAGTTAAACTAGATTTTCAAAAGGTCTATGATCGAATGGAATAGAACTTTCTTATCTCAGTGCTTAAGGCCTTGGATTTTGCGATAAATTCTTAAATTCAATAAACCAATGCATCTCTACAGTTCAATTTTCAATCCTTTTCAACGAAGGCGTATGCCCAAGTTTTCATCCCTCTCATGGACTTAGATTGGGAGATCCATTGTCTTCCTACCTATTCATCTTGTGCAGTGAAGTGTTGATGAGGCTAATCAATAAAGAGGTGCTTTCAAGGAATTTATCAGCCGCGAAGGTATCTTGACAAATTAATTAAGGCTAAACCTTTCTAAACCTCTTTTTTTTTTTTTTGAGAAACCGGCCATTAAGGCTAAATTAATTAAAAGAAGAAAAATCTGACAAATAACAGTAATACAGATCCGGAGGAACAGACTCCATCCAAACCAACAAAGGACTAAACAACTTAGCTCTCTTAGCCAAAGTATCAGCTAAAGCATTACCTTGTCTACACACATGAGAAAAAGAAAAGCTCTGAAGGGAGCTAACAATCAACAAAATGTCTTGTATAATATGACCACAAGACAAATGTAATAAAATTCTATTACTAATAGCATGAATGGAAGACTTCGAATCACCCTCAAAGACAATATGACGAAGCCCAAGTTCTTGAACAAAAAGAGCTGCACGCCTAGCTGCCAAGGTTTCGAGAGTAAAAATAGAGTTAGGAATAGGAATTTGCTCTGCCAAAGCTGCAACCACCTCCCCATGTTCATTCCGAACAGCCACGCCAATACCTGCTGTCCCTAAATCCTCAAAAATTGTCCCATCAAAATTGGCCTTCACAAAACCCGCATCAGGAGACTTCCACGGAGGTCTCCTTGCACGAACCTTCTTGCTGGGACAATGATGAACCTGCTGGAACTCCTGCAATTGACGGCGCGCAACACCAGCAACCTTGTTCAGCGGCCAAACCACCTCCCCCACCTGCAACTTATTCCGGCAGTTCCATATGCCCAACAAGTCATTGCAAAAATTTCAGAATTCAGCGAGGAGCAAAACACCAGCTCGATCAAGTCTCTAAACGAGCTCAGGACATTATTTTATTTTGCAAGGCAAAATCTTCAGAATTAAATGTTCTTAAAAATTGCCTAGAAATGTGTTGTCTTTGGTCAGGTCAGGTTATAAGTGTGGAAAAGTCCGGGATTTTCCCCTCCCCTCTAAAGGAGTTAATCCGCAATTCCTTAATCAAATAAAATGCAGCTGGGGCCTCAACAAACTTCCTCCTATTACCAGTTTCTCGGTGTTCCTCTAGTTTTGTCTAAAAATATTGTCAATGACTTCAAGCCTCTTAAAGAGAAGCTGGAAAACAAATTATGTGGTTGGAAAAGCAAGAATCTATCGTAGGCTAGAAGGGCCACACTTATAAGATCTGTCGCTCAAGCAATACCTGTTTTCACCATGTTAATCATCCAACTCCCAAAAGTTCTTTGTGAGCTGCTTGATGCTGTGATTAAACGGTTCTAGTGGAACCCAAAATCAAAATCAGGGTCGTACTTAACCCCTATTGCTTGGTCATCCTTATGCTGGCCCCAAAAATATGGTGGTTTGGGATTTAGAAGTTCGTTGGAATTCAATCAAGCTCTTCTCCCTTAAATTGCTTGATGGACACTGTCTGAGAAGGATTGTTCATGCATAAACCTGCTTCGTGCCAGATATAGAGTCAGAGGTAATTGATTAACCCACCAAATCTCCAGCAGTTCTTCTCCTATTTGGAGGAGTATAGCAGGCACTAAACAATTCATATCTCGTGGAGCTTGTATTTTAGTAGGCAATGGAAATTCTATTAGAATATGGAATGATCCATGGATCCTGGACCTGCCCCAATTTATTCCAAAGCCAAAAGAAAGTGCCAACATAGATAATGCCTTGATTGTTTCTCAACTTCTTCGCCAAGACAGATGCAACTGGGAAACTCACAAATTGAGGGAGCTTTCTGATGATGATACTATAGTCCATATTCGAAAAATACCCATCTCCTCATTCTAACACACAGATAAATGGATATGGACTCCAACTTCTTCAGGAGACTTCTCAGTGAAATCAGCCTACTGGCTTTGCAGAAGCGAAAATCCTCCACCTAATCAAGACTCTTCCAGAGGCAAAATCCGGAAATCTCATCTACATGAGGCTTAAAATCCATTTATGGAGAATTGCAGCTAATTGCCTCCCTACAAAGGAACTGCTAAGCAAGTACGTAAACTTGGGAGACACTTCTTGCTCTCTTTGTAAGGCGGATGTTGAATTTTGCCTTCATCAATTTGCTTTATGTCCCTTTATAAAAGCAATTCGGTACAATAGCCAATGGGGCCTGACGATGGATAACATGGGACTTACTTCTCCTCCACATTTAATTCAGCTTCTTATTTCTCCCCCTTTTGATGATAAGCAAGACGAATTTCTGTTATTTGGCGCAATTGTTTGTGATTTGATAAGAAGCACCGAAACCAGGTTCATTTTGAGGGTTATTCCCCGAACCTTGATTATATGTTTGCAAAGATTCCCATTTTGTTGAAAGATCATGGGAGTGCAGGATCCACCTTCTCCAGTCACTCTTGTCCTCGCTCATTTTAAATGAGTCATTTAGCCGTCCTTGTGTCTGGTCCGAGCCAAGAAGATCGATGATAAAAATCAATGTTGATGCGGCCCTAAATCCATCCAGTTCTGCTATTGCTGTTGTGACTAGAGATTGGAGAGGGGAGTTAGTTTTTGCGTGCTCCAAGAAGGTAAACACTAACCTTCCTCTCCAAGTGGAAGCTGAAGCTCTAAACTGTGGCATAAAGCTATCTGCCAACTTGGACTTTGTAGCTATTTTCAATGAGAGCTACTCCAAAGTTGTGTTTGAGGCCCTATCTAAGCCAGAGCATGAAATCCCATGGAGAATTCTGATCAACACTTGCTCAGATATGTCTTATTTGCTCTCCCAATATCCAAGCATTCATGTAAGTTGGGTTCCTAGAACCTCAAATGGTGCTGCCCATTCTTTGGTCAAATGGTCTCTTAGTCATATAATGTCTTTGGATTTTTTGATATAGGGTGCTGCCCGCTTCTCTTTTTCTTTAATAAAATACTTATTTCCTGTAAAAAAAAATGATTATCTTGATAATTTCAGAAATTGATATTCATTTGGATTAACTTAATAAAATAGTTACAATCATATTCTTAAAATTTTGATTTTTCTCTTAAAACTACCCAAAAAAAAAAAAAAACTGATAAAGTAGGGAATAAATGAAATTTTTGAAGAATGGGACTCGTAATATTGGTGGACACTTCGGGAAAAATTATAAGGTCCTCATGGTGGACAAATGATGTGGTCTACCATTACAGTAAAAGACTCTCACTTGTTTAAAATTGTAGAGTTTTAAATAAAAACTGAATACTGACTCAACAATTTTAAATAGGTAGAAGTTTTTTACTAGAATGGTGAACAAATGACATAGTCCACCATAAAGACAGTATAATTTCTCACGCTTCGGATTCCGTGGTGCCAATTTTGGCAACTTGAGCGTCAATTGACAGTTTTTCAATTTGTTCTGATTTTCTTTATCTATTGCCCCGTTTACTCAAGTCAATGTTTCATATAAATAATTGAAATGTTTTGTGCAGTCAATTTCCATACCAATAAACGCGTAGCATACTATTTCTTCACAAAAAAACAAAAACAAAACGTGTAGCATACTACTTTACGACAGGGAAAACACTTGAAAGTTACTACAAAAAATAGAATGATTAGAAAAGCTAATACATTCTTGGAAATAAATTAATAAACCACATATTTAGAATTGATTAAAGCTTAAAAGGCTTAATAAACCACATGAAATCAATGAGCTATATATATATATATATATATATATATATATATATATATATATATATATATATATATATATATAATCTGAAGTCAATAAGCTATACCTATAAATACAAGTTAGGGAAACTGTGTAGAAAATTGTGCATATTTATAGTTGCATTTTTAGAATATCGTGGAGTTTATAGCATGGTGACTGTTGAGTAGAGGTTGTGTTAACGTGTATAGTGTTATGGGCTTTATGCCCAACTAGATTACTTGTATAGCACACATTCTTGTACTACACCTTTACTTGTACTGCACTCTTATGCCTCCTATATAAAGGCACACATGTATATTCCTCAGTTGAGAAATACAATACTATTGAATTCAATATTTCTAACATGGTATCAAAGCCACTGCTCTGACCTTTCTCTTAGCAATCTTGTCTTTATTGGTATTACTCCATTCTCAACATCGCTTCCGCTGTCACAACAACTGCCGCAGCCTTTTCGCCGTTGAACCACCGACATCTTCCAGACATTCTCTTTTGGTTCCGGACCTGTAGCAGCCACCGTTGATGAGTTCCACCCTGCAAAGACCACTACCTTTTTCAGCATCGCCGCGCATCTTGCTCTGATCAATTTTCTGCAGGTACCACTGAGTTCGTCTTGCGCCGATCTACAAACTCGTGGAAACCTCTAAGCCATCGAAGACCGCACGCGCCCCCACGCGCCACCAGAAGGTTCTGCTTAGCAGCTCACGCGCCCCACGCACCTCCACGAGCCATTGCACAACTGGGTTATTGATCCACGTGCTCCCACGCGCCACGACTGACAGTTACGCGCCTTCACGCGCTCGCACGCGCCTTCATTCGCCTCAACCCTCCGACTGACGTCATCTTGCCACATCAGCCGTCGTTGGGTCATCGTTGACGTCACTTGCTTGCGTCAGCTGCTGACGTCATCGTTTGACTTTTGGGGTTTGACCGTTGATAGTTGACTTTTGCCAGAGTTGACTTTTTGGCAGCCGAGGTGCTCCTTACCCAGTTTTTCGCGTAGATTTCATTTTTGCATATTTTGCTTCTAAATGAAGAATAAGGACATGTCTTCTTTCTTTTGCAACAATCATCGTCGACAACCCAACAAATGTTTTTGCAATTTTTGCAAATGTTTTGGCCATAATATTGAGACTTGCTATCAGCGCAATAAATCAGTTGTTCCAATTTGTGCTGCTACTATTGCTAACACTGAGAGTGTCCAACCAATGGCTCCCGTCTCTGCACAGTCTAAGTCTTCAAGTCGCACTTTCACCATGTTCACAGATGACCTTAAAAACATCATCGCCAATGTCATTCGTATGGTTGGTAATGCATCTTATTCCTCTTCTCTCTCAGCTTTATCTGGTATGTCTCATTCCTCTTGGCTTAAGGATTCTGCTTGTTGCAATCACATGACACCTCACTCGTCCTTATTTTCTGAACTTAAACCTACACCACACCCTCTTAATATTCACACAGCAAATGGTTCCATAATGTCTGGTCATAATATAGGTTCCGCTTCGACCTCCAACCTCTCAATTCCTAGGGTCTTTAATGTTCCTGAACTTTCTTACAATTTGTTTGCTGTGGGACAATTAGCTGAATTGAGTTATTGCATTATATTTGATTATTCTAGGTGTATTGTGTAGGATCCAAGGATGGGATAGGATCTTGGGACCGGTCCCAAAGTTGGGCATATGTTTCCCGTTGACAACCTTCGTCTTCCACTTGTTGCTGTTGTTTCTGTTGCTGCAGCTGCTGTAGTTTATTCTATTCCTTCCCTTGCACTTTGGCATGCTCGACTTGGTCATGCATCTTCTTCTCAGGTACAACAATTGGCTTCTAGAGGTTTGTTAGGTTCAGTGTCTACATAAAATTTTGATTGTGTTTCATGTCAGTTAGGAAAACAACCAGCTTTGCCTTTCAATACTAGTGAATCAATATCTACTGATATCTTTGACCTTATTCATTCTAATGTTTGGGGACTTTCCTCTGTCTCTAGTATTGGTGAATCTCGATATTTTGTTGTCTTTGTTGATAATTACTCTCGCTATAGCTGGATTTTTAATATGAAACATCATTCTAATTTTTGCAAGTATATTCTAATTTTGCAAAAATGGTTGAAACCCAATTTTTCAAATGTATCAAAATTTTTCAATCTGATAAGGCTCTTAAGTACACTCAATATGCTTTCCAAGCTGTTTTGCATTCTTATGGCACTGTTCATCAACTAACTTGTCCAGGTACCTCTCAGCAAAATGGTAGAGCCGAACAAAAACTTTGTCATATTCTTGACACTGTTCATGGTCTCCTTTTTTCTGCCAAAGTTCCTGCTCCTTTTTGGGGCGAAGCTGCTCTTTATGTTGTTCATGCTATTAATCACATTTCCAATCCTATCATCCAAAATCAAACTCCATATGAACACCTTTTTGGGTCGCCTCTAGACTATCACCACCTTCGCTCATTCAGTTCTGCTTGTTTCGTTCTTCTTCAGCCACATGAGCATAACAAACTTGAGCCTAGGTCAAGGCTTTGTTGTTTTCTTGGCTATGGCAAAACTCAAAAGAGGTATCGGTGTTATGATCCTGTTTCTCATCATCTTCGTATTTCCCGTAATGTTGTCTTTTGGGAACATCATCTCTTTGTCGAGCTCTCTCACTTCCATGCTTCTCTATCTTCCTCCTCTGTCTTAAATCTATTTCTCGATGAGGCACATATTCCTTCTGTAGCTGCTCCTGACCCTCCTGTCGCTGCTCCTGATTCTCCTATAGACTTCTCTGTCCAACCACCAGATATCTTTGATCCCTTTCCTAGTTCCCCCTTTAATGAACAGGTGGAAGATGAACCGGTTGAAGACGAGCTACCCAACCCTGAGCTTGGGTCCCCTGCTCTTGTTCCGCCTGAAGATCTTACACAAGACATTCCACCTCGTCACTCAACTCGGGTAAAATCCATTTCTGCACATTTACTTGACTATCATTGTTACACTGCCCTTGCTACACTGCACGAGCCTCACACCTATCGTGAGGCTTCCACTGACCCTTTATGGCAAATTGCAATAAAAGAGAAACTTGATGCATTATCTAAAAACCATACTTGGGACTTGGTCACTCTCCCCCCTGGGAAATTTGTGGTTGGTTGTAAGTGAATCTACAAGATTAAGACTCGCTCTGATGAGTCCATTGAGCGCTACAAAGCTCGTCTTGTTGCAAAAAGTTTTACACAGGAGTATGAGATTGATTATGAAGAGACCTTTGCTCCGGTTGCTCGTATCTCATCTATCCGTGCCCTCTTAGCTGTTGCTGCTGCCAGTAAATGGGACATTTTCCAGATGGATGTCAAAAATACATTCCTTAATGGGAATTTAGGTGAAGAAGTTTATATGCAATCTCCTCCTACTCTCTCTGTTGAATCAAACAAGGTTTTTCACATTCGGTGTGCACTTTATGGCCTTAAACAAGCTCCACGAGCTTGGTTTGCTAAATTTAGCTCTACCATCTCTCGCTTGAGTTACATGGCAAGTCATTATGATTCTGCCTTATTTCTTCGTCGCATTGAAAAATGCATTATTTTACTTCTCCTGATGATATGATCATAACTGGTGATGACCTCAGTGGCATTCAAAAACTTAAGGATTTTCTCAGTCAGCAATTTGAGATGAAAGATCTTGGACATCTTAGCTACTTCTTGGGTCTTGAAATCACTCATTTTACAGATGGACTTTACATTACTCAAGCCAAGTATACCTCTGAACTCTTGTCTCGAGCGAGACTTACTGATAGCAATACTGTTGACACTTCAGTTGAGCTTAATGCACATCTGACTCCTTCAAGAGGGAAACCATTGTCTAATCCATCTCTTTACAGACGCTTAGTTGGCAGCCTAGTTTATCTCACCGTTACTCATCCAGACATTTCCTATGTTGTTCACTAGGTGAACCAGTATCTGTCTGTTCCACGATCGACTCACTATGCTGCTATTCTACGTATTCTTCGATACCTAAAGGGCACTCTCTTCCATGGTCTTTTCTACTCTGCTCAGTCTCCTCTTATTCTCCGTACATTTTCTAATGCTGATTGGGCAGAAGATCCTTCTGATCGCAGGTCCACCACTGGTTATTGCTTTCTTCTTGGTTCTTCTTTGATTTCTTGGCGAAACAAGAAACAAACTCATGTGGCCCGCTCTTGTACTGAAACAGAATATCGTGCCCTTACTGATATCACATATGAGTTTCTTTGGCTACAATGACTTCTCAAAGACTTAGGTGTGTCTACATTCTCTGCTACTCCTTTTTATTGTGACAACAAGAGTGTCATTCATATTGCTCACAATGATGTCTTCCATGAACAGATTAAACACATCGAGATCGATTGTCATTTTATCCGTTATCATCTTGTCCATGGTGCTCTCAAGCTAATCTCAGTCTCCTCTACAAATCAACTTGCAGATATCTTCACCAAGTCACATCCTAAGGGACGCCTTCATACTTTAGTTGACAACCTGAAGTTGGTCTCACATCCATCTTGAGTTTGAGGGGGGCTGTTAACGTGTATAGTGTTATGGGCTTTAGTCCCAACTAGATTACTTGTATAGCACACATTCTTGTACTACACATTTCTTGTACTGCACTCCTATGCCTCCTATATAAAGGCACACATGTATATTCCTCAGTTGAGAAATACAATACTATTGAATTCAGTATTTCTAACAAGTTGTTTGTATTGAATTTGTTTGTTTTCTTTTTTCTTTTTTTTATAGAAAAATTAGACATACTGCCTTTGTAATTTATATGATCATTTGTAAGCTTTAGATTTTTATTATTATTTTTATCTTTGTTTATAATAGAAAATCTCTATGTCGCGCTACTTAAATTAAAAGAAAAATGAGACGAGCAAAATTTATCAGAAGGTTTGAAAGTTGACACCAACAAGGTTGTAATACACAAAACACACATATAAACTCCACAAAACACAAATATAAATTCACAAAATAAAAGAGATATACTAATTGGTTAATTTAGTAAACTTACCTTAAGATGAAACCTGTTAGTTAAGGCTAAATTGGGAACTACACCTCTAAAGTTTGAGAATGTTTGGATTTCACATTGAAGTTTCAGAATTTGGATATCACCCTTTGAAATTTGGGGGTATTTGAATTTTACACCATTAGGTTTCAGAATTTGAATTTTATCTCCTAAAGTTTGGAGGTATTTGGATTTTACACCATTAGGTTTCAGAATTTAAATTTTACCTCCTAAAGTTTGAAGGTGTTTGGATTCTACTTCTTGAAGTTTCATAATTAAAATTTTACCCCTGAAGTTCTATTCTATTCTATTTGGATAAACTAAATACACTTGGCAAGTTTATGTGGTATTTAACGGAAAATATGGACGGAGGAAATGATGCTACATCATTTTTATTATGTCATGTCATGCCATTTTAATTTAATTATTTAATTATTTTAGGCTACAAAAATGATATGATATTATTTTATTGGATAAACTAAACATGTGTGGCAAGTTTATGTGACACTTAATGGAAAAGATGGACGGAGCGGTTGCTAATGCAAAAAAAAAAAAAAAAAAAAGAACTCTAGGGGGTGAAATCTAAATTTTAAAATTTCAAGGTATAAAATCCAAATACTTTCAAACTTTAGGGGATAAAATCTAAATACTTTCAAACTTTAATGTGTAAAATCCAAGCGCTCCCAATTTTAGAGGTGTAATTTACAATTTAGTTGTCAATTGATAAAATTACGACAGTGGTACATTAGTAATGGCCTCTAAAGAGAGGGCTCCTCAAATTTGCAAAAATTATTGACTCTAAGTGTGTTAATAATTTAATTTTTTGAGGGGATTAGTAAGTAATTAACCCTAAAACCTAATCTTAACATTAGAAAGTTCGTAAATTAATTGCATATTTGGACTTTACTTGAAAAAGTCAAGTGAAAACATGAAATAGTTTGTAAAATGAGTCGTTGAAAAAAATGAAAAGAAGTGTTGGAAAAATGAGAAAATTTAGGAAAATCATGATTCCTTATGAAGCCTATTTGCAGGCCACATGGTAGTGGGAGAGTGTCACTAACCCCTTGGCTCAATTAGGTCATGTGAAGGTCCATTATATGACACACTCACCCAAATAACCACAAGCAAACTATAACATCTTGTTTAGAGCTGTCCACGGGTCGGTCCGGGTCGGGTTTGTGCCCAACCCGGAACCGACCCGCCGGAATCGAGTGGCAAAAAAATGCACCCGTCGCCGACCGCCGGAATGAACGGATCGGGCGGATCAGACCATCAGATGACGGCGGATGGGTCGGTCGGGGTCGAAAATCCAGAAAACGGCGAGAACGGCATGAAAACGGTGAAAAAAGGCGTGAAAACGGTGAAAATCCGGCATGAAAATGGCGAAAATCCGGCGAAAATTTTTGAAGTTTCTCCAGATCCGGCCTAATTTAGGCCATTTTCGGCAAGATCTTGGCCAAATCCGGTGAAATCTTGCCGAGATCTTGACGAAAATGGTTTAAATCTCACCAGATCTACCAAATATCGCCGGTAATCTCACAGATCGGTCGGATCGGTTTTGATCGGATTCTGGAGAAGGAAAACCGACGTCCGACCCGCCAAACTCGGGTTTTGAAGGAACAAACCCGTTTCCGACCGCCGGAGAAGTCAGTTCGGTCGGCGGCGGGTCGGGTTCGGTCGGCGGCGGCGGATGAGTCGGGTTGGCCGAGTCTCTGGACATCCCTAATCTTGTTCCTAAAACTAAAGTGTTGAACTTTTAAGAAGCAGCTTTTGTGTATCATTCTCGAAAGTATTAGATGAAACTTTTAAGGTATTCTTACTATGGTTCCAAAAATAACATTATTGTTATACTTGGTTGTTTGTTTTGAGCGGAAAATTTTAAATTAGATAGACTATGCATAAATTAGGTTAATTTCTAAAGTTTGTGGGATAATAATTTTGAAATTTTGGTTGGAAACATTTTCTCTTATTAGTCAGGGATATTTTGTTTGAAACATAATTAATGTTTTATTAAATGAAGTTGTCATTATGATTGTTCAGTCTATGCGATCTAAAGAATTTCTAACATGGATTTTGTTTTGATTTTTGATTTTTCATCATTAGATGTTTGTGAAAATGTCCAAATGAATTTTTTTTTTATTTAAATCTATTCATCTAGATCTTCCAAAATTTTGCTAGTAAAATAAATAATATATATATATATATATATTTAAAAAATTACATAATATCAATCACAATTTTGATTTTAAAAATAGCAAAAAACAGTAGACGAACTTCATTATTGAACCCTAACATTGTACCTATACATTCGTACTGTGTCTTAGTCTGATATACTAGTCAACGAATTCAAAATTGAAAATGTTAGCAAAGGAAAGGATAAGGGAAGAACTTAAAAGGGGATTTCGGTCATGTTGTAAAATGTGCGATTTTTTATGCTTTAATGACACTTTATTTTAATTTAAATGTATATATGTTAAGCTCCTTAGCCAAAAAGGCAAAATACGCCATTGTCACAAAATTTTTAGCAAAATATCTCATGTCTGAAACTATTTAGGGATATGCTCTTATTTTGAAACTTGATTTTTAAAAAATCGAGTTATAACAAAATTAAACTTTAAAAAAAAATTGTGGAACTCAAGTTCAGTTCCATTCAAGAAAGAACTTAAGTTTCTAGTGTGAAACTTGAGTTCCATGAACTCGAATTTCTTGAAAATATTCAAGTGGAACTTGAGTTCCACAATTTTTTTTTTAAGTTTAATTTTGCTATAACTCGATTTTTACATTAAAACTTGATTTTCTAAAAATCGAATTTCAAAACAGGGACACATCTCTAAATAGTTTCAAACAAAAGACATTTTGCTGAAAAATTTGTGAGAAAAGAGTAAAACCCCATTTTGGCCTAAGCCCCTTCCTGAAACTTGAAACTAGACATGGCAAAACGGGCGGGTCGGGTCAATCGGGTTGCGGGTCAAACGGGTCACGGGTCATCTTAAGCGGGTTAAAAACGGGTTCAGGTCAATTGTGTTGCGGGTCGGGTCAGGTTAGGTCGGGTTGATCCGTATTTTTCACATGAATTTTTTTTTTTAATAAATAAAACAACATGTATTTATCATTTGGAAAGTTATGCAACAAATTATTTGATGTAAAACGCATTATTTTGACTTCACCACTTATATCAAGAATGAATTCAGTTAAACTTATTAAAACTTAGAGTCCGTTTGGATAGAACTTATTGCTGAAAACTGAAAACTGAAAACACTGTAGCAAAATAATTTTTAAATGGGTAAAAAACACTGTTCATTCCAGAAGTTACTGTTCATTGGCCTAAAATCACTGTTCATGGCCAATGAACAGTAACAAACACGCGTTGAAAAAAAAAAAAAAAAAAAACGTGGACGCAGCTGGAAAACGCTGAATCCAAACGTATTCTTATTTAATAATTTTAAAATTATACAAATCCTAACATTGCTATCTAAAACAAAATAACACAAACATAAGTAAAACAAATACACATGTTTTATTTCTACACAATATCAACATTCCAAAATATAAAACAAAATTACAAATGACTTATTGGATAACTCATTTGATAAAGAATAAAAACATATAAGAAATTTACAATCTTGAAAATTAATTTTATAATCTATTATCAATTGTGGTTGGTACTCTATTTCAATTTGAGATATACATTAAAATTTGATTTCTTACTTATTTATACATGGTCTTTTTTATGAATATCATATCATTGTTAAGCAACACACACTCTAGGAAATATCATAATTTATTTTGAAAAGCCGTTTATTTTGGACATAAATTGTTAAAAAATAAGTCTAAGCATTTATAATTTATGCTAATTTGATACTTTGGCTTCATTATTTTTACACTTGTAAATATTTCTCACACATGTCTACAATTATAAATCTATATTTTTAACTCTACTGTAACCATATTATCTTGACATGTACTTTGTTATTTGATATCTAAAAATCTTTACTCATTACAGAATGCTCAACTTTTTATTTTTCAATTAATTTGCATATGTAAATGTATCAATTGTTTTCTTAAAGCTCACAATAAACAATTAAACTATTATTATCTTAATTTTACTCTTTTTTTTTATCAAAAAAAAAAGTTTTAAAAAGTGATTCGGGGTTCGGGTTGATCCGCAAAAAACTCGAGTCGGGTCATGAGTCAACCCGTTTTGTTTCGGGTCAAAAAAATCAAATTCGAGTCGAGTATTTTTCGAGTCGGGTCAAAAAATTTTGACGCGTTTTACCATGTTTACCTGAAACACGACCTTTATTTCACTCCCCCACAGATACTATTTGTGTGGAGTAGTCACTGTACTAAAATTGCGCCTGATTCTACCGTGTACGCCAGAAAAGCAACAATACTTTATTAATAAAAAATTATAATAAAAAAAAAAATCAATTTTAACGGGTGCTGAACCAAACCGGATAACAAAAGCCAAAAAAAAAAAAAAAAACAAAAAAGGAACTTCATTATTGAACTTTATCGATGTACCTATACATTCGTCTGATAATGTACTTGTTAGTCAACGAAGTCAAGCTAAGCAAGGCCCACTTCATAAAATTAAATTCATCTGGGACCCTTGAACGTATTTTTTGTGATGTGACGTTATGTTTTTTGTTGAAGCATTATGTGATGATAGTATCATACTTTCTGTGATTCAAAAGCAAGCAGAGATCGTGACTCAGCGGAGGAGCAGACACGATGAAAGGGGTTCTTCCTTACACTAGCTTTACTGTTGCTGTGCTCTTGTTAGTTTTGTGCATGGCAGCACAAGCAGCAACTCCTGATAATGAAGGTAAGGAAGTATTCCCACTTCTTTCTATTTGTATAATTCTGTATATTTCATCATATCACTTCAATTCATTCTATTTCAAACTGGTGGAAAAATGGACATCTATGCATTTAGCAGAATTTTAATATGGGCGACATCAGGAGCAGGCGAAAACAATATTTAAGATGATATCCAAGATATTTATTTAATTATTTTACCATATTTTCTTTCCACTTCTTTCTATTTGTAATTCTCTATATTTCTTCTTCACTTCAATTTTCATTTCAAACTGGTGAAAATTGACATCTATACATTCTGCAGCATTTAGAATTTAATAAATATTCCTCTCTCTCGTCATTAGCTCATTTTATAAAAGCAAAATTCCAGTTTGATTAGTAAGTTTGATTTATTATGCAGTGAAAGCCCTCCGTGAAATAGCTGAACAATTGAAAAAGAAAGACTGGAATTTTGATGTGGACCCGTGCACTAACGAGACTAGTTGGTTTACGCCAAAATTGGATTCGAGGCCTCTGTACAACAATTCTCTCATCTGCAATTGTTCCAACTCTGATGGTGTATGCCACGTAGTTGAATTGTAAGTAAAGCTTTTATTTTACTAATACCATCCTTGCTTATATATATATATATTTTTTGGATGAATCGAAATCTGTTAATCAACCAAAAGAGAACTGTGGGAAGTAAAAGTACCCAAGTGGGCCTATGGACCTTTGGGCTGTAACATGGAAGGCCGACCTGTTCCAGGATTAAACTCTATGAGTTGGCCCATACGCCGAGGGTCCGAGGATACAGCCGAGGGAAAGTTTCACCTCGGACAGATCCAAGAGAACTCAAGATTTTATTATAAAGGTCAAGACACAACTCTGGAAAGACTAATGGATAAAAAGGGACATTCTGAATCTTCTAGATGCACCAATATTAAAGAAAATATCAAGAGTAAAGGCTGCCACCTTCGCATTAAAGGCTCTGCACCTACCTCCCTGACCGCATTAATGGGGATGTGACCCCTGAACAGTGAGGTGGAAACTTCTAGTCACTGTTCAAAAAGTATCAGGGAAGGAAGTATAAAAGGGGGGTAAAGGCCAAAGAAAGAGGGACGGTAGCTAAGAAAGAAATTGAGAAATTGTAATCTTTAAGGAAGAAAGAGAAATACTAAAGAAGTAGTCCTCGGCTCGAGTCCGAGGAGACCCATTGCAATTATTGTTCGTTATTTACCTGTATTTGTTTATAAAAGCCTGTTATCGAGCTCCCAGTACTTTTAACCTAGGTTTCAAGCCCACACTCTATAAATTTTATTATTTAAGGCTCATTGGGCCTGAGCCCGAGATTGTCTTTGAGTCCAGGTGCAATTGTGCACTTACAAGAACTCTATTGTTGTGCGTACACGAGATTCAAAAATCAAACGTAATTAATCAATTGATATATTGCAAGTCTCTTTGATGTCAAGGCATATCATTGTATTTCATTCCAACAGAAAACCATATCATTTTATCTGTTTGTGAAGGCTTTGAGTGTTGTTGACAAGAGTCTATAACTTAGGTTTATGAGAATTAGCATTCTGTTTGTAATCCACATCGCTAATTATAGATATTGGTTGGCATTTTCCATGGAAGTAGGTATTGAATTACATTAACCACATTAAATATTACTGTATGCTTCCACCGCTCACAAATCGAGACTCAAGCCTGTGTGCTAGACCCTTTAAGTAGTCTAATCTATGCTATGTGACCCTCGCATCAAGTACATATTTTCAAAAGTTGGACATTTGGTTGGTTGGATCATGGCTTGCTTTTGATCAAGTAAAATTTTGATCTCTTGTCATCTCTTAATGGAATTAGGTTTGCAAAATTATGTTTCAAGTCTGAATATTCAGATTGCACTTAATTTTTCAATTGTAAATATCCTTGTCATACAGATTTCTTGGAGGGCAGGATCTTGCTGGTGTGCTTCCACCAGCTCTGGTGAAGTTACCCTACCTGAAGACAATGTAAGAGGTGCAACCATTTTTTGTTTCACTAATTAGCACTTAGAAAATTGATTTAGGCATTTAATTGCACAGTTTCCACTTGAATGTAGTGATCTCACTCGTAACTACCTCAGTGGTAATATACCCAGCGAATGGGGTTCTATGCAATTGGAGTATCTGTAAGTGACTTGTCAGCTCATGTCCAGGATTTGCTAATAAATGCTAGATCTTATTGAATTAAATGAATTTGTTGCAGGTCCATCTGTGTAAACAACTTATCAGGACCAATTCCAAGCTTCCTGGGAAGCATTACCACACTTGGATATTTGTATGCTCTTATTGTATCTTTTTTTCTCGCCTATCATATAGACAGTAAAATTATGTTATGCTTTCATCTGGTCTAGCCGGCTTTAATATACAAGAACATTTTGTGTTCAGGAGCATCGACAACAATATGTTCTCTGGAACTATTCCCCATGAGCTTGGAAAGTTGGTTAACTTGAAGAATCTGTGAGCATTTTTTTTTTATTAATGTTTAAATCACAATTGATTAGTCATTTATAAATTCTCATTCATTTGCTTAATCCCTTAACACACGAACTGGTATGAACTTTCCTTTTGGTGACTGCAGCAGTCTTAGTGCTAACAATCTCACAGGAGAGTTGCCGGTTGCTCTTACTAAACTGATCAAATTAACAGAATTGTAAGTGGTTGTAACCTTTTTTGTAGTTGATATTATTTTTAGATTTTATTTCTTGAAAAATAATCTAATTGTTTGTATTTCATTCAATGTTGTTTCTGTTTTGGGACATATACAGTAGAATTAGCAGTAACAACTTCGCTGGAAGAATGACCAACTTGTTTCAAAGTTGGAATCAACTTCGAATATTGTATGTGCTTTTTTCTTACACTTTTATCTAAATCTATTTAAGATAAAGGTTTCAGATGTGATCTTAATCCATTTAAATTGTGTTGTTAACAGAGAGATCCAAGCTAGTGGTTTTGAGGGACCCATTCCTTCTAGCATTTCTACCTTGAGTACTTTAACTGAGCTGTGAGTTCTGTCTTCTAAGTTAGAGTTCTTGTGTTGTATAATTACTGGGATATAGTCATTTAATTTTTAACTTTAAGATAAATTTTTTTTTTGTTTTTTTTTGGTTTTTTTTTTTGGTTTTTTTGTTTTTTTGTTTTTTCCTGAAGAACTTATATTTGTTGATGATGTAACTCCATGTAGAAGGATCAGTGACTTAGTTGGAGAGGGTTCAAATTTTCCAAACTTAAGTAGCATGACAGGCATGACAAAATTGTAAGCCTTTCTTTCATTGTAAAGTGCAATGAATTGGAATGATACAAAATTTATAGCAGGTTCACCTTACCTGATGTTTGTTTACGTTGCAGGATGTTGAGGAGCTGTAATATCTCTGGACAAATTCCTACATATATATCAAACATGAGACAACTCCAAATTTTGTAGTTCTTCTATACTCTCTCTTTTTTCCCTCCTTTACTGGAAAATAAGTGAACTACAGCCCCATACGATTGGACAAAACACGCTCAACTATCGCATTACTTATTATACATGCATATGAAAGTTCAAATCGAAATTAGAAATTAAGAAGTTTACAGACTTCAACTTTCAATAATTCTTTATTTTCTAGAACTTAAGAGGACATAATTCTTTCAATAAAAGTTGTGGCAAAAATCAATATTAGAAAAGAAAAAATAAAAATTTTGGCAATACTTTATAAAGTTAATAAAGAAACGAGGCTAAATTGGATACTATTTGACAGAGATGTCGTATCCAAGCTAAAATTTATCTCCTCTGATTAAATGAAAATTTTTGGTGTTTCTCTATCATTTTGTTTTCACCAAATATTATGTTTTCAACTTTGACTTACATGCTTTTAGTAGTGGGCATTTTTGTTTTATAAGTTTTTCTATATTCAGCTGTACAGTTATATAAACCATCATCTTTTCTGTTATTATCACATCTGTATTGTTATATTCTTGCAGAGATCTCAGCTTCAATAGATTGGAGGGACGTATTCCAGATTTGAGTGATCTAACAACGTTGAAGTTCATGTAAGCTTCACTACCAAATCCTTAATCAGATTCAATTGTAGAGTAAATTCAAACAAACAATTAAGCAGCTAGAGCACACAATGATATGTGACCTAAAAGGACCTTATATAACTGGGTTTGGATTTTGAGTTGTGGTCAACATCCATGGGTCAATCTGCGAGGAACTTCACTCCACATACACCTAAAACTAGAATCATCTCCATCTGCTGTCTTTCAGACTAATCTAAACGGACCTAATTGGGCCTTTTAAGAAAATTTGGTATTCAAATACTACCAAAATTACAAAAGAAAATAGAGTAAGACCCCTAAATATAGTCACGCTATTAAATGTTTATTGATGATATTGTGTTCTCTTACTAAATAGGTATCTGACAAGCAACTTTCTCAATGGAACTATTCCAGACTGGATCAAGAGCAGAGACAATCGCTTGTATGGTTTTATCCTAAATTCTACATCAATTTCGCAATTATGTGTGAATCTAAACAAACAATAAGTTTAGAGTCACAAAAAAAAATTCACAACTCTCAGGGTGGCAAGTTATTGGTAGGTAAAAAAGTGACGTCAATGATGGGCCTAATGAGAACCAATGAAACTTGCCGTTTCAATTGTTGTGAAAATTGCTAGGATGCATGGACACTTCATTTGGGGTGCCATAGCCCTGTTGTGTCCGTGTCGTACCCGTGTCGTAACGGTGTCCAATTTGTTATGATTTTTCAAAAATTGCTCATGTCGCTGTATCGTACCTGTACCCATACTTGTATTGTGTCCATATCCGTGCATCCTAGGAAAATTGTTGTGTTTGTAGAATTACTCTTGCACAAACATAGTTTTAATGTTACTAACTTGATGATATTAGAACAGTGTTATATGTAAGATTTATTACTCTACAAGTTATCATACTATATTACTCTACAACTTATTATACTGGTACCTTAGGGACTTTATACATTACCCAAAATCTTTCTTTTTGTTAAGATGACAGATCAATAGGATCAAGTTGAATCCTATTGATGCTAGTTTTGAGAAAGATAAAGATAAGCACCAAGTTCAAATATCAATAGGATCAAGTTAATCCTATTGATGCTAGTTTTGAGAAAGATAAAGATAAGCACCAAGTTCAAATCTCATCATCTCAAGATCAAGATAAGACCAAATATCTAGAGCTGCTGCAGAATATTGAGATAGAAATGGATACAACTGAAATTTAATCTTCTTGTATTTGAATTGTTGCTATATCTTTTTAGGTGTAACAGATTTACATGTATAGCTATATAAATATTAATGTAAATACACTGGTTTTGGTCATTGAAGCCAAAACCAATTCCCCAACTTTATTTTCATGGTATCAGAGCCTTCTTAGGCTAACGCCAATAATCTTTTGATCCTGTGACAATGTTTGCCACTGCTTCCAACCTTAACTTATCTACTAATATCTCATCACCTTCCTTTCTTCTTCCCAATTTTCCTTAAGGGATCCCTGCCAAGTTAGATGGCAGCAACTACCTTAATTGGCTCTCAAGATTTCTTCCTACCTTATGCAACAATGGACCGATGATCATTGATGGTTCTGATCCGTGCCCACCAGAATTTTTAGTTGATGCTGAAGGGAAAAAGACTCTTAATTCCGAATTCACTCTTTGGACTAAGAATGATCAATATCTTCATAGTTGGATCAATTTTACTCTCTTGGAGGACGTACTGTCTACTGTTTATGGACTAGACACTTTGATACAAGTGTGGACTGCACTGGCCAATCACTTTGCCTCACAGTCTCGCTCTCGAATTGCTCATTTGAAGAGACAATTGCAAAATTTAACTCAAGGCTCTAAGACCTGTTCAGAGCACTTGCAGACAGCCAAATCTTTGGCTGACCAACTAGCTGCAGTTGGTAAACCTCTCCCTGAAAATGATCTCATCTCATATGCACTCAATGGTCTCAATCCTTCATTGAACAACTTCATCACATCTTTCTCTCTTGCTACTCGAGACAACCCATTGAGTTTCGTTGACTTCAGAGATGAACTCTTGAATCATGAAATGTTACTCAACCAACAAAATGCTGTTGTATTTGATGCAACAAACTTCGCTTTGTTCACCAACAAGCCTAGATCTCATCAGATTACTCCCAACAATAAGATGTAGTACACACCCAAATTTCAACCAAGAAACTTCACTCCCAAACATGCTCATGGAACATTTGATTCTCGTCCTAAACCTTCTCAAGTCAATAGTGGTGCCCCTTTCAACAATGGTGCACGTGTTCCATGCCAAATTTGTGGCAAGACCAATCATCAAGCCCTTGACTATTATCATCGCATGGATTACTCCTACCAAGGAAGACATCCTCCAACGCAACTTGTAGCTATGGTGGCCCATACAAATGCTGCCTTTGAAGATCAAAAATGGTTTGTTGATAGTGGTGCAAATGCTCATATCACCAATGAACTTGAAAATTTGACAATTCAACAACCTTTCCAAGGCATTGACACAGTAGAAGTGGGAAATGGAGCAGGACTTGCTATAGAAAACTCTGGTTCAATAACTCAAACCTTTTTTTCCTCAACCTTGCATCTTAAAAATGTCTTACATTGCCCAAATGCTTCTGCCAACTTACTTTCTATTCAAAGATTCTGTTTAGATAATGCATGTTTCTTCGTACTCACCTCATCTCATTATTTTGTGAAGGACTTTCGAACACATGCAATATCCACTACGGCTTCAAAGAAACTCTCTTCATGGCAACCGAGCTTTTACTGCTTTGTTAGGAATAAGAACATTTTCGTTGGTGTGGCATTTTAGATTAGGTCATTTGTCTTTTGATGTTGTTTCTCGTGTTGTTAACACAATCATTTACCCCTTTCTTGTAATGACTTTAATAAAAATGTTGTTTGTACTTCATGCCAATTGGGAAAAAGTAAACGACAACCATTTCATTCATCTACTCGTCTCTCTACTACTCCTCTCCAACTTGTTCATACTGATATTTGGACTTCACCTGTCCAATCTGTGAGTGGATGCAAATATTATGTGGTTTTCATTGATGACTTTTCACGCTATACTTGGCTTTATCCTTTTTATAATAAATCTGAAGTGTTAACATGCTTTGTCAAATTTGAATTGATGGCAGAAAATCAATTCTCTACAACTATGAAACAATTGCAATCTGATGGAGGCGGTGAGTACACCTCACTTATCTTCCAATCATTTCTCACCAAGCATGGCATTGTCCATCAGAAGTCTTGCCCATACACTTCACAACAAAATGGTCTTGCTAAAAGAAAGTTGTGGCATATTCTTGAAACTGGATTAACACTATTGGCTCGTTCTCATCTTTCAAATCGTTATTGGGTTAATGCTTTTCTTACGGCTGTTTATATTATTAATCGTTTGCCTACCCTATTCTTGATCATATGTCACCCTTTTCTCAAGTTATACAATAAAGAGCCAAATTATAACAATTTGAGAGTCTTTGGTTGTTCGTGTTATCCACTTTTGCGTCCTCAAGGCCTTCATAAGCTGGAATATAGATCTAAGCCTTGTATTTTTATTGGATATGGCTATGCAGGTTACAGGTGTCTTGATTCTATTACTAACAAAGTGTACTTAGCTCGGCATGTGATTTTTTATGGGAGTTCCTTACCAGCCAAGGATAAAGCTACTTTACATTTGCCTTCTAAGATTCATGCATCAGGTGATGTTCCTTTCCCCTTTCCCTTTCCTCCTTACAATACTTTCTCAAATCTTCCTTCTTCAATTCCTTCTACAACACTTCCAAACTCTCCATCTACAACACCTACACCTGATTTCGCACTAGCAAGGAACCACTTGTACATGGCCCACCTACATCTCCTACCCCTCTACCACCCTTACCTTCCATATCATTATCGCCACAATTACCACTTTCATCTTCAAGTCTATCAACCTCTACAAGGTCTGATGCACCACTTACTGAACCCATTGTTCCTCATCCAATGCTCACTCGTTCTAAAACAGGTTCTCTTAAGCTCAAAACCTTTCCTGACTATAAATTATTCCAAACTACCAAATACCCCTTCCAAGGCCTCCACACTATTGTCCAAGATTTTGAACCATCATGCTATAGCAAGGCTACTGCAGACTCACGATGGAAAGCAGCCATGAAGCTAGAATTTGATGCCTTAATGTCCAATGGCACTTGGACCTTGTGTCCTTGCCCTCCAAATCATAATATCATTCGCAACAAATGGGTGTATACAATTAAACGCAAATCTGATGGCTCGATAGAAAGGTTCAAGGCTTGATTAGTTACTAAGGGGTTTGATCAACGAAGTGGAGTGGACTACACTGAAACTTTTAGCCCTGTAATCAAACATTCTACCATTCGGATTATATTGGCTTTAGCAGTCCATTTTGATTGGGAAATTTGGCAATTGGATGTATCTAATGCTTTTCTTCATGGGAACTTAAGAGAAGAAGTGTTCATGGAACAACCTCAAGGGTTCATTGATAATGCTCATCCTGATTTTGTTTGTAAGTTGCATAAAGCTCTCTATGGCTTAAAACAAGCACCAAGAGCTTGGTTTACATGACTCTCCACCTTCTTATTAGAGCTTAGATTTAAAGCTTCATTAGTTGATTCATCATTATTTATCTATGCTTGTAGAGCTGTCCAGGTTTACATGCTAATTGATGTTGATGACATAATCATCACCGAGACTCATGTTCCCATAATAAGCTCTCTCATTTGCAGCATGCAGCAGGAGTTTCCTTTAAAAGATTTGGGTTCTTTAAGCTTCTTCCTTGGCATTCAGGTTTCTTGCACTCTAAAGGGCCTGCATATCTGTCAAACAAGGAATATTTCCGATTTACTTACTTGCACTCACATAGCTGATGCAAAACCTTCCAAGTCACCATGTTCTTCTACCTCTAAACTCTCTAAATATGATGGTGACTTACTAAAGGATCCTACTGTCTATCGGCATATTGTTGGCTCCTTACAATATTGTACTCTCACTTGTCCAGAAATTGCTTTCTCAATTAATCAACTCTGTCAGCACCTACATGCTCCAACATCAACTCACATGTCAACTGCAAAGCATGTATTACGCTATCATAAGGGTACACCTAATCATGGGTTGTTCTACTCTAAAGGTTCTCTCCAACTTAATGCCTTTTGTGATTCAGATTGGGTTGGTAGCCTTGATGATAGACGCTCTACTTCCGGATTTTCAGTTTTCCTTGGAGAGTGTCTTATATCTTGGAGTGCTAAGAAACAAGTTGTTGTTTCCCGGTCTAGTACTGAAGCTGAGTATCGTTCCTTAGCCATCACCATAGCTGAACTTTACTGGTTGCGAATGTTGTTTCAAGAAACTCATATTCCTCTTAAGGCAGCTCCTGTGCTATGGTGTGACAATGTCAGTGCACTTGCCTTGGCCTCTAATCTGGTGTTTCATGCCCATACTAAACATATTGAAGTTGACTACCACTTTGTTCGCGAGAAGGTAGTCAATCGCAACATCATAGTCAAGTTCATCTCTACCCTTGATCAGGTTGCTGATATTTTTACCAAAAGATTGTCTTCGTCACGTTTTGTTTATCTCAAATCCAAGCTGATGGTTGTTCAACCCCCATCACCTTGCGAGGGGCTATTAAGATAACAGATCAATAGGATCAAGTTAATCCTATTGATGCTAGTTTTGAGAAAGATAAAGATAAGCACCAAGTTCAAATCTCATCATCTCAAGATTAAGATAAGACCAAATATCTAGATCTGTTGCAGAATATTGAGATAGAAATGGATACAACTGAAATTTAATTTCTTGTATTTGAATTGTTGCTATATCTTTTCAAGTGTAACAGATTTACATGTATAGCTATATGAATATTAGTGCAAATACACTGGTTTTGGTCATTGAAGTCGTATGGTTGAGGGACCCAGATATAGATATTGGGCCATGGGTTGCGCCTGAGGACATCAAATAGCCCGAGGATAGATAAGGACTAGCAAAGGCAGATAGATTATTGGGACAGGGAAGAGGTCTGGTCACAATGAGCAGGAGATGTTGTCCAAGAAGCAATCCCTCCTTGGCTGACTGAGTGGAGGCCTAATGTCCAACCACCCATCAAGAACTGGGCGGCAGACAACTGTGCTGGGAAGGATAAGCTTTAGAGGGGGATGAGTCAAGAGAGAATTAATAAATATCTGGGTAGAAAGCTGATACTTGAACGGTAAGCCTTACAACTACCTACAAAGACTCAGGATGGTGCTGATGGGACAAGTATCAAGACTACCAATCTAATCTACACGTGGAGGGCTGAGATGACAGAGAGAAGGGAAATACAAAGGGGATGAACTCCCTTACAGTAGGGATCATTAGAAAAACTAGAGAAAAATCACTGTGTAACCAGGAACTGTAATTTTTGTATAAGTTTAAGAGAAATATATAAGAACACACCTTCCTCGGACTTAACCGAGGAGAACTTTTCTTGTTCAAACTGTTTATCTTGTTCATTCCAGTGTTAACTAGCCTATTATGATTAGTATCATTCTAAGTCATTGAACGTTCAATATCATGCCCACTCTCTAACAAATTTATTGTTTTGGACTCATTGGGCCATTGTCCATCCATTTGGGCTGTAGAGCAAAATACGTCTGTGGGAAGTTTGAACATTCTTGAGCTTGTTCAATCATGGTGGGTTCAAAACCAAACTGTGAAGAATTTGTAGAATCCCAACGCCAAGATCATTTTCTTAATCTTAAATGAAGGAGAGACCATGAAGTTATTGTGCACACCACTCATACCAGTAGAAGTCATTCCAGAAGTGGAAGTCGTGTCTCATGGTGAAGATACAAGAAACATGCAGCTGGAGATAGATCACTTACGGAGGAAGCTACGCCGTAGGCAAAGGAGAGGGACTCCTTCAAGCTCGTAGTCTTAGTTTGATGGTGATATCAGTTATAGGCCCTGATTAAGGACTCCTCCTAGTGAATCTTTCTCTTATGATGAGGAGCACCATTATAGGCGAAGGAGCAGAAGTCCGACCTATGGGGGTTTGGGGAACGATGCTATGAGTAGGGCCTTGCGCCAAATTTCTAAGTCACCATTTACACGGAGGATAGAAAGAGGAAAACTTCCTCAACGGTTCACCCAGTCAACATATACCATGTATAATGGAAGGACGGACCCGGTGGAGCTTGTCAGCCATTTTAACCAGAGAATGGTTGTTCACTCGATAAATGATGCCTTGATGTGCAAGGTATTCCCATCTAGTTTGGGGCTAGTGGCGATGAGATGGTTTGATAGGCTGGAGGAAGGATCAATTAGCTCTTTTCAAGAGCCTACTAAGGCCTTTGGGGTCCGATTTGTCACTTGCAGTAGGGTTCTTCGTCCCCTGGATTCCTTGCTGTCCATGGCTATGCAAGAGGGGGAGACTTTGAAGAGATACTCAGATAGGTACTGAGAGATATTTATGAGATAGATAGAAATTTTGATGATGTAGCAATAAGGACATTTAAGGTCAGTTTGCCCACTAAGCATGATTTGAGGAAGTTCTTGACTAGGAAGCTTGCCAGAAGTATGTGTCCGCTAATGGACTGGATTGATGAATATAAGCAGGTTGAGGAGGATCAGCAACAAGGAAAGGGAAAGGGGAAGGCGAAGGTGATTCCCCAAGACCGAAGGGATTTTAGGTCAAAGAGGTATAACAACAATCAACCTAGGAGAGCTTTTGCTGGACACATTGGGCTTGTTACTACCCAGGTAGTCAACACGGTGTTCAGGGAGCCTGTACACCAAATTCTGGATAAGATAAAGAATGAGCCATATTTTAAGTGGCCGAATAAGATGGGAGGAGACCCCATGAAGCGTAATCAAAGTCTTCACTGCCAATACCATCAGGACTGAGGGCACACTACAGAAGATTGCAGGACTTTACATGATTACCAAGAGCAATTAATTAAAATTGGGAAGTTGAAGCAATTCCTACATCAGCTCACTGGGCAAGGGAGTCAAGAATGCTAGATCTACTTATCAGAGGATGATGACTAGAATGTTTGAACCTCAGCTTGGCAAGAATATTGAAGTCTACATAGATGACATGGTGGTGAAAGTAAGGCAAAGTCCGAGCATGTGAGTGACCTCGGAAGTGTTTTTGAGGTGTTGAGAGAGCATAAGTTACGCCTTAATGCTTCTAAATGTTCCTTTGGCGTTAGTTCGGGCAAATTTTTGGGTTACATGGTCACCCATCGTGGAATTGAAGTTAACCCTGATCAGATTAAGACAATCAATAATTTACAAGCTCCTCGGAATCCCAGAAGTCCAAAAGTTTACGGAAATGACTGCAGCCTTGAACCGATTTATCTCTCGGTCCGCAGACAGATATAGGCCTTTCTTCCAACTTTTGCACAAGTGGAAAAGGTTTGAGTGGAATGAAGAATATGTCCTACCCTTTCAGCAATTGAAGGATTACCTTTCTCAACCACCCATTATGTCCAGACCCGAGGAGGAAGTTCTTTTCGCCTATATTGTTGTGGCTTCCCATGCATTTAGTTTGGTATTGGTAAGGGTAGAGAATGGAGTATAGCGGCCAATCTATTATGTGAGTAATAGACTGGACGCTATACTACACGGAAACTCCCCCATTATTTTCAAGCTCATACAGTTGTGGTATTAACTCAAATCTCTATACAGGGAGAATTGCTAAGTGGGGGAAAATTTTAGGGGCATTTGACATCAAGTATATGCCTCGAACCTCCATTAAAAGGCAAGTTCTTGCAAATTTGGTGGCAGAGTTTATTGAGTCTCCAGCAGAGGCAGAGGACGAGGAGCATAACTCAAAAGGAAAGCAAGTTAAGACAATTTCTCTACAAGGGCCTTCATCTTGGAAGTTATATGTTGATGGTGTAGCAAATCAAAGGGGATTTAGAGTGGGGCTAGTTGTAGTGTCCCCGAACAAGATCACCATTGAGAAATATTTAAGGTTAGGCTTCTCGGCCACGAACAATGAAGCCGAGTATGAGCCTTTGCTAATAGGAAATGCTATGGTTCAGAAGATGGGAGAAAAGGTTGTGGAAATGTTCTCGGACTCAAGGCTGGTTGTAGGCCAAGTAAAGGGAGAGTTAGAAGCTAGGGATTTGAGAATGCAAGGGTATTTGAATCAAGCTCGGCGTTTGCAGTCAGGCTTTGAATTTTTCACTATACAACAAATCCCAAGAAACAGGAATATACATGCTGATTCCCTGGAAACTCTAGCAACCTCTTCTAGATAAGACCTACCTCGAGTTATAATGGTTGAGGACCTGCATAAGCCCGTTGAGGAGAAGAAGGATAAAGTCCAAGTTCACCAGATCATGGTTAGACCTAGCTGGATGGACTTTTTGGTCCTATTTCTCAAGGAAGGTGTTTTGCCTATTGAGAAGGGAGAGGCAGAAAAGAAACGGAGGAAAGCTCCTCGGTTTTGGTTGTCCGAGGAGCAAAAGCTGTACAAGCGATCCTTCTCGGGACCATATTTGCTTTGTGTTCATCCTGAGACAGTGGAGCCACTTTTAGAAGAGTTTTATGAGAGGATATATGGAAGTCATACAGGGGGCAGGTCATTATCACATAGAGCCCTTATTCAAGGGTATTGGTGGCTAAGTATGCAGAAAGAGGCACAAGAATATGTAAAAAAGTGTGATCAATGTCAAAGATTTGCTCCGAACATTCATCAGCCTGGGGGTGTGCTTAATCCTCTGTCTAGTCCATAGTCATTTGCTCAGTGGGGCCTGGATATTGTAGAACCATTTCCTAAAGTTGTGGGAAACCGAAGATGGTTTCTGGTCAGAACTTATTTCTTCACAAAGTGGGTGGAAGCTGAGCCATTATCTAATATTAGGGACCTGGATGCAAAATAAAAATTGTGGAAAAACATTATTACTCGGTTTGGGATTCCTCACACCCTCATTTCGGATAATGGGCTCTAGTTTGACAATAAAGCCTTTAGGAGGTACTGCTGTGAATTGGGCATTAGGAACAGATATTCAACTCCAGCTTATCCGCAAGGAAATGATCAAGCTGAAGCAGTCAACAAAGTTATAGTGAATGGGTTTAAGATGAGGTTGGACGAGGCAAAGGGTAGATGGGTGAAAGAGCTACCACATGTTCTTTGGATGCATCGTACTAGTCCTTGTCGGTCAACTAGAGAAACACCATTTTCCATGACTTATGGGTCTGAGGCTATGATCCCTTTAGAAACTGAGTTTCCAACATTGAGGACAAGCTTGTTCATCCCAGACAACAATGATAAATTATTGGAGAGAAGCCTAGATTTGGTTGATGAATGAAGAGAAGCTGTCATGGTTTAATTGACATATTATCAACAAAAACTTAAGCAGGGGTATGATACAGGTGTGAGAGCGAGCCCATTAGCACTAGGTGACTTGGTTTTGAGAAAGGTTATGGGTACTACAAAGAACCCATCATGGGGAAAATTGGGTCCCAACTGGGAGGGGCCATGCCGTATCAACTCAGTGGTTGGTATAGGTGCTTACTTTTTGGAAGATTTAGATGAAAATGTTATGTTGCGCCCGTGAAATGTAAATAACCTACGAAGATATTACTATTAATGAAAGGCAATCCCTCCATTTTTTGTTTCTACTATTATATGTTGTGCATCCTGTTCATTCAAGTGTTAAATAGAACCTCGGTCATGCTTGGTTCTTCGAAGCACATACCTTGGTAAATTCATACTTCTTGTTCATTTAAGTGTTAAACAGAACTTCAGCCATGCCTGGTTCTTCGAACCACATACTTTAGGTAAATTAATGCTTTCAGCTATTTATCTAAGTATTAAACAGAACCTTGATCATGTCTGGTTTCTCAAACCACATACATTGGGTAAATTAATATTTCTTGTTCATTTACGTGTTAAATAGAACCTCGGTCATGCTTAGTTTCTCGGACCACATACCTTAGGTAAATTAATACTTTCAACTGTATATCTAAGTGTTAAACAGAATATTGGTTATGTTTGAGTTCCTCGGACCTCATACTTCGGGTAAATTAACACCTCATCTTCCTTTGAGTGTTAAGTGAAACCCTAGTCATATTTGGTTCCTTGGACTGCACGCCTTGGATAAATTGATACTTCGCATTTATTTGAAGTTATGAATGGAGCCTTAAGTCACACATAATCTTTTGAGCTAAACGTCTCAGGTACACAAATTCTATTTCTAAGTTAAGTTGTAAATTATCAGTGACTTGGGAGTTAACTTATTAGATTACCAATCACATGGGAGCTGAACTATCAGATTAATAGTTGCATAGGTATTTGTCAAGGTTAAGGGCAATGCTACACTTTAATTGGAAGAGGTTATAGATTGAGCTTACGTCAATTAAACTAGGTTCAATAATGAGATAACATTTTGTTTAATATAAACACGCTGAAAATATAAAGAAACTCGGTACTATTCATTAAATAAAGCCTTGAAAAGGCAAAGAAAGTACATGTTTAAAAATAAAAATATAAAAAATATAAAAAAAAAGAGCAGGGTACAAGTAGAGTCCTGGATGGTCTTGAAAGGAGGAGGGTTGGCCTTCGCTGCAGTATAGGCAGGCACCTCGTGCACTGTTGCTTGAGCTACACCCTTGCCCTTAGGGTCCTCCTTGGTGGTGAAGGGGAGTGTGGCAAGTTCCAGTACCTGGCCCTGGGATGCCCCCTTCTCCTTGGTGGAGTCCTTGGGTGTAGGTGGAGGCTTGGCTGGCTCAGAAGCTGTCTCCTTAGCTGGCTCCTTATCCTTCTCCACAGCACCTACTCGGTCAACCTCTTTGGAAGGGACAGTTGGAGCTGGAAGAGCACTAGCAGAAGCAGTCTTGCTGGGCTTAGGAGCTTTGGGGGCAGTGTCAGCTCGGGAGCTGGAGGGGCCTACTACACAAAGGGCTGGGGGAGCATCCACCCCAGCTTGATTTAATGTTTCACTCCACACTTGGAGGCAGTAGCCTTTGCAGACTCTAGTGACCTGGGCCCTGAGGTTCTCCTCAGTCTCCTTCACCCCAGTATCGTAGCCCTCCTATACAGTCAGGGCTATAGTTTCCTCTGTCTTCTCAAATTTCTTCTTTAGAGCACACTTATCTGCTCTTTGGCAATAGTCAGCTGATCCTCAACTTTGCGCAACTGTTTGCGTTGATCCTCTACCTCCCTCTCAATCCCATCCAGAGCTGCTTTAGCACTCTTCCTGTCCCTGTCAGTCTCGGTCAGCTTGACGTTGAGGTCTTTAATCCTTTGCTTGACCAAAGTGAACGCCTTGACGGCAGTGATACGCCGCCCCTCCTCCTCCTTCATTTGCTTGTGGGCATTATCTACCCACTCGTCGGCGATATGTGTTGTTTGGATCGCCTTCAAAAAAATGAAAAATAAAGAAGTTAAAATAAAATAACATGAACACTTAGTAAAAGAAATTAATTTAAAAAAAAAAAAAAACTTACCATAGCCAAATCCCTTTTCAAGGTTAGAAACACTTCATGTTTCTTTACCGTTCTCAAGTCAGTCATGTCTTAAAGAAATAGTAGTGGCTACTCCAAGGCATTAGCCACATAGCCTGCCTTCCCCTTCTAGAAGTCTCTGATGGAGGAGTTTAGGGAAAGAGGAGCTCCATCCAATACCAAGAGGGGGTCCCAATTTTGGACCCTAGGGCGACAATTAGGCCCCCTTTCTATGATTGCCCCCTCGCTCGAGGACTTCTTTTATGCCCATTTAGTTATTTTAGCCCCTTTTTGGGGCTCGAGCTTTTTGGAGGGGACTACTCCTCCCTCCTCAACCACGTCTTTTCCCTTCCTGTCCCGTTTTCTTTTCTTGTTTGCAGGCTCAGATGGGGAAGTATGGGTAGGTAGAGGAGTCAGAGGTCGGGTCTAGATAGCCACCTCAGGCACAGACCCTCCTGTGTAGGACTCGAGGAGTTCAAGCAGGCTCGTCTTTGGCTTCCTTTGTAGCACCATTGCATCGGGGATGTCAAAAGGTTCTTGGACGCTGTTGACTTGAGCAGAGGGAAGGTGGCTGAAAGTAGCACCTAGAGATTCTAGGGATTGAGGCTGGTTAAAGGCTTCGAAGTCCTCCTCGGAATCCGAAACCTCCACTACCTTGACTGCTTCTTCAAGAACCAAGTGGGAGGAGGTTTCCTCTTCCTCAACACTGTGCTGAAAAGGTAGCTCTACTGGTTGAGTGCCTGCAAGAGGAGGACTGGTGAGGAAGCCGATTACTGCAACGTTAATTTGTTGCAACCGAGGGTCCTTCGGCTTTATCACGTACTCGGGGGCTTGGAAACTGGTGGAGATGGGCTTGTATCCAACGATGAGATGAGCTGCTCAAAGTTGCCCGTCGGTGTGGACGAAGATCTTGGATTGGAATATTCTCGTCAGGTCAGGCTTGTTGACAAGATTGAGGTTGGGAACGTTAAAGTGCTTATCTGCAAAAATTTCAGAAATGAAAGTATTGTTAGAGTGGGAAATCGTTGAATAAAGAAAAGTAAACTCACAAACTACAAAGAGGGGAATAGGAGAGTGTTAGTGACAAATGGGCAGCGTTAGAATAATAAGCCTAAACCTAAGTACCCCACATGGTTTCCCATCTCGTGTCAAGCAATGAAGTCCATCGTGCCAATCCCCTGAGACAATCAGGAAGTCTTGGTGTATACCCTTGTTGGTATCGAGGAGACACGATATGAGCCTAACTTCAAGGACCCTAGTTTTGAGGTAATACCCCTGGCTCTTGAGGTGCTGACAATTATATACCCAGTTAACATCATGATGGGTGAGGTTCAAACCCATCTTCTCGTTAAGGGCGTCTATGCTACCTAGTATCCTAAACATATTTGGGGCACACTGGGTCGGATAGAGTCCATGGGCAATTAAAAACTCCCTAGTTAGTCTACCCATGGGATTCCTCATCCCCCCCCCCCCCCTCCTCTATGAAAGCAATCATGGGGATTATTACCTCCCCTTCTGATCTCATAGCATGCCATTCTTCTTGAAGGAAATGCTGGATCGAAACCCCAGCAAATATGTGGTAACGGACTTTAAAGTTCTTTATGCCCTCTGGGGTGTCTACTAAGTTAGCGAATCTACCCATTTGAGACACGGGTAAAGGGTGTTAGGAGAATAGGGTGTTAGGAGAATAGGGTGTAAATTAGAGGGCCGAGGAAGAAAGGGTACTAAAAATAAGAAGGAAGGCTAAGGGTAACTTACAAAAATTTAAGAGGGCACCTTGGACTGATTCTTGAGAGTTGAAGATTCAAAAAGTGGAACATCCAGAGTCTTCGAGCAATTTATATAGGGGTGGGAAAAGTAAGTGGGGGAGTTCCCGCTCAAATCCCCACAAAATTTCTCCACCATAGGATCTTCATCACACTGTAGAACGAAGGGAACACGGCGCCGTATGGAGTAAATGCCGAGGTGTCCCAGATGCCAAAGTGTCCGGAGCATGCTCCTTTGCAGTTCAAAAGACACCTACACGAGAGAAAGTAACATAAGCGTGGGAAGTATGGTTACCAAGAATCGAAATCCCACTTTTCCCCAGGAAAGAAAGAGTAGAATTTCGAGGGGCTATTGTAGGGATGAGGGGCCCAGATATAGATATTGGGTCGTGGGTCACGCTTGAGGACGTCAAATAGCCCGAAGACAGATAAGTACTAGCAAAGGCAGATAAATTATTAGGCCAAGGAAGAGGTCTGGTCACGATGAGCAGGAGATGTCCGAGGAGCAATCCCTCCTCAGCTGACAGAGTGGAGGCTTAATGTCCGACCACCCATCAAGAACTGGGCAGCATGCAACTATGTTGGGAAGGATAAGCTTTAAAGGGGGATGAATCAACAGAGAATTGATAAATATCTTGGTAGAAAGCTACTACCACCACCGCATTGAATGCTCTGCATCTAACCTCCTAGCTGCATTAATGTTAAAGTGATACCTAAATAGTAACTTTCAGCCTTTTAGCTACTCACAAAGACTTCAGGAAGGTGCTGATGAGACAAGTATCGAGACTAGCAATCTAATCTACACGTGGAGGGTTGAGATGACAGAGAGAAGGGAAATATAAAGGGGATGAAATCCCTTACAGTGGAGATCATCAAAAAAACCAGAGAAGAATCATTGTGTAACCAGGAATTGTAATTTTTGTATAAGTCTAAGAGAAATATATAACACACCTTCCTCGAACTTGACCGAGGAGAACTTTTCTTGTTCAAACTGTTTATCTTGTTCATTCCAGTGGTAACTAGCTTATTGTGATTAGTACCATCCTAAGTTATTGAACGTTCAATATCAGACCCACTCTCTAACAAATTCATTGTTTTGGGCTCATTGGGCCATTATCCATCCATTTGGGCTATGGAGCAAAATACGTCCTTACAGAAGCCGAAACCAATTCCCCAACTTTATTTTCACTTTTCGTAGATAATTTCAAGAAGAAAGCATACAATGATAGCATTGACTGATAATTAATTCAAACTTCAAAAGGACATATTTTCTGTGATGTTGTTTTTGAATTATTGAAATGGTTTCTTTTTACCAATTTTATTTCCATTTTGAATCATTTAAGGTATTAATAATTTTAGCAAAATACTCTTATAAAGTACCCTTTTCTTTTGTTGCAAGTTGTAGTGACTAATGTTAAGTACATGTTTTTGTTGGCTTAATTCCTTGATAAATTTGCTTATAATTAATTCTCTCATTTTTATGCATTTTTTTCTGGGCATTATTGTTTTTGGGTAGAATGTACTTGAGCCAGGTCAAATCTTGGTCAAAGCTACGTTCTGCAACCCGCATGCGACCTGCTTAGCCTACAAGTTGACTTGTGGAAGCTAAAGATGGAGTCTTTTATTTATACATGTCGCAACCAGCGGTCGTGAGTTGCATGCATACAGAATGTCTTGCACAGGCCTGATCTGATTTTTCCGACTTTGACATATAATCCAAGAAACACACTGCACGTTGGATGTGTGAAAAGAGTGTGAGCTAAGCTCATAAACCAAGAGAGAGCATTGTTAATCCCAACCTTTGTATGAGAGAGAGAACCTATGACGTTAGAGTGAAATTCTTTCATTCTTTCTTCTCCTTTCCCTCTCACCATTGATATATCTTAGAGAGGATATTTTAACCATCACATTCTTCACCATATTTTAGTGTTAGAGAATTGATTAGTTTGGAAACCATTGGATTTTTTTCAAATCCAAATCAAGTTTGGTAGATTTCCATTGGCGGCTCAGTGGTGGTGACTCCAAGAAGCTAGATGAAGAAAGTTCTCAGTGAATTTTTTGCTAGCTGAAGCTTGAAAGGCTCAGGTACTTGGCGGGATATAGATTTGGAGGGTTTGTAATCATCCTTGTACTACAACTATTCGTACTAGTTGAGTTATTCGACAGAGGTGTTGGTGGAGGGGTTTTTTTTCCACCCAGGTGCTTGGGTTTTCCTCTTTGTAAGCACGTCTTCATGTTTACATGTGGTTTGATTTATTTTCCACTTTGTCATATTGTTATTTATATGCTATAGTTCATTCTTGAATATGCTTGCAAAATGAAATTTTGGCTAAACACATTTATTGGACTAATTGGTTGATTTTATCTAATTTTGTATAAGCTATAAAATTTAATCAAGGGGTCTAAATATTATGCTAAGGTGATAGTAGCATTTCTCAAGTTCTAATATAATAATTGCACATTTGTGCAGCCAAATAGATCTTTCTTACAATAATTTGTCAGAGCACTCTGCACCATCCTGTCGAGAAAATTTGTAAGTTTCTGCCTACTGGAGCTTTACACACTTTTCTCTCTTCATAACCTCTCCAGTTTTCTGAAACTAACTGATTTTTCCATTGCACCAGAAATTTGTTCAAAAGCTTTTCTGGAAGGGACAACTCGTAAGCTTCAAACTTGTACTGTTAAGAAGAACCAAAGCTTTTTTTCTTCCTTCATCTCTTTTTTGTTGAATAACTGACACTCTTTATCTACTACACTGATTAAGAATACTTAGTGAATGCCTGAAGTACTTTCCATGTTCAAAAGGTAATCATACATTCATTCAAATCGAGTTATGAGGTATATGCTTCAGCTATTTAGTCATTCCCTCCTCTTTTGTAATTTCCTTCCAAAATGAATAAAAATTTTTGGTTAAATATTTAATCTTGTACATAATAAGTACATAAATTAATTAACAATACAATGGATACTTCGTTGTTGTTCTATCATGTCCGTTTGTATTTGATCAATGATAGGGTGCATCATCTATGTAGATCGGTATTTTTTGCATATAAATTGTGGTGGGAAAGCAACCACTGTTGGAAACATAATTTATGAAGAGGATGAGGAGACAGCTGGTGCTGCGGTATTTGTTCCTGTGAGGGAGAGGGAGAATTGGGGATTCAGTAGCACTGGAAATTTTCGGGATGTCACTACCCGAAATGACTATGTAGCAAAGAATGTATCTGCACTTACAATGAAAGAGTCTGAACTGTATACAAGTGCACGCCTATCTCCTCTTTCAATCACATATTATGCTCGCTGCTTAGCAAACGGACGTTATAAAGTGAAACTTCACTTTGCGGAGATAGTATTCAGAGACAACAGATCTTTTTACAGTCTTGGAAGGCGGATATTTGATGTTTATATCCAGGTATTCCATCAAATTTATTTTTATCTATATGTTATAGTGGAGGAGTTGAATGAATTGATTTGCTGCAGGAGGAACGGGTGATGAAAGATTTTGATATTGAAAACACTGCACGAGGGGTTGATAAAGCAGTTGTTAAAAATTTTAATGCAGTTGTTAATAATAGCGTTTTGATGATTCGCTTTTATTGGGCTGGGAAAGGGACAACAGCTGCCTCAGAGACAGGAGCATATGGTCCTCTCATTTCAGCTATCTCTGTGGAATCTGGTAACTGTATTGGAGATTAAGAATCTTGTCATTGTCCAACTTCTTCCACATTCAGATTAAATTGATGAAAAATAGCAATTTATTGGAAGTAGAACTCCTTAATTATCTGCATTTAAAAAAAAGACTCAGAACCAGGTTAACGTGCATTTAGATGGAAGACAACCAAAACTTTATAATAACTATGCCCTGCCAAGTTTTCTTTGAACTAATCAATCTTGCTTTGGATTTTCTCTTTGGTGTGATGTATATTTCTGAATGCAATCTCATAATCACTGTTTTTCGCTATTTTTCTTTCTATAGGTTTCATTCACCTTAATGATAAGATGCAGATGACCATTGTGGTTGGAGCTGTAGTTTTGGTGCTACTTCTCATTTTTATGATTTTGGGCATTCTTCGGTGGAAAGGCTATTTGGGAGGGAGGATATCAAGGGAAAAAGGTAACCTGGGAAAATATTGATGTAAAGATTAGAAATGACAGTATTCATTTTCTCCATCTATGGCAGAAAGTTAGAACAATGTATAGAAAAAGTATACAATGCCTCGTATGTTATTACAGTTCAATATTTTATTTTTCCATATCTTTCCACAGACGATCAGCTTTCCAAAATACACTTTGAAAAGAAACTGCATGATTGCGGGATCACAGAGTGTTAAGCATATGAACTTATCCTGAGATTTGCATGATGATTGGAGTGATTTAATTCTACCTATGATTATAAATGGAATTATGCAAAATCCTAGTATCATTGCTTTTTTGTAAAATCTGCATCAAGTAATTTTTAAAATGAATATTGCATGGATGGTGTAGGCTCGCTGTAGTTGAGCAATTGTCTGATGAAGTGCGTAAATTAAGTTTCTGGGAGGAAAGGTTATCAATTTTGAAAAGAATTCAGTTTTGACATGTCCTCAAAGTCGCATGAAATTTGGTTTGTTTGTTTAATATTCTTGTTTTAGTTGCGAAATGATCTAGTGTTAAGGGTTATGCACATCTCATTCTATAATAAACTAATGGAATATGACCTCTTTCATTTAGTTTTTTGAACTTCTTGTTATTGCTGTACAGAAGCAAGAAAGAGGCAAAAGGAAAAATCTATCAAATTTGGGTTTTCAGCACCTGTTCATATATCTTCTTTTGCTTCTTACGGCTTCTGTTTGATCAACTACAATAGAGTGCCTTCTAAAAGCAATTATTTTTTTTCTCATTCTTTAAGAAGTCTGTAACAAGTCGAGAGGCACACAAATATTTGGTCAAAAATTGGATATGTTTTACTGTAAGATGTAGTGTGAAATCTTAGCCTAATGCCTTTTACAGAGTTAAGAAGATTAGATCTCCAAACTGGCTTTTTTACATATAGACAAATAAAAGCTGCCACTGATAACTTCAATGTTGCAAACAAGATTGGAGAAGGTGGTTTTGGATCAGTTTACAAGGTATTTGAGAACTTTTTCTCTATTCTAGAATGAATTTATTTTCCATCATTTTCCTTGTTCTACTTATTGATCATTGACATTTGGAGAAATACATACAAGAAAATGTTTATTTTTCAATTCTTGACGCAGGGTATACTATTAGATGGTACTGTAATTGCGGTTAAACAACTTTCATCAAAATCAAAGCAAGGAAGTCGTGAATTTGTGAATGAAATAGGCATTATGTCTGGTTTACAACATCCAAATCTGGTTAGATTGTATGGATGTTGTATTGCAGGAAAACAGTTATTGTTGGTATATGAGTACATGGAAAACAATAGCCTTGCACATACTTTGTTTGGTAAGACAATGTTTGCACCTTACCATTGATTTTATGATGATAACAGAATAATGAGGACAAAACACTAATGATGAAATTCGTTGATTGGGTTTGAACATAAATTTCAGGTTCTGCAGATGGTCAGTTAAAATTGGATTGGCCTGCAAGGCAGAAAATATGTGTTGGCATAGCAAGAGGTCTAGCTTTCTTGCATGAGGAATCAACACTGAAAATTGTTCATAGAGACATCAAATCTACTAATGTGTTGCTTGACAGGGACCTTAACCCTAAGATTTCTGACTTTGGTTTGGCCAAGCTCAATGAAGATGAGAACACACGCATTAAAACCAAAATTGCAGGAACAATGTGAGCTACCTCCTTTTCTTTTGGCCCCTCTTAACATCCTTTGGAGTCTATTTTCCCCCGATTCATTTCTATTTTATCACCTCTGCTAATGCAATCAATTAGCCATAAGAAGTAGAACACGTCAAACTCAAGAAATGCACCTAAGTACCAAGGGAAAACCTTAAACTCACAAGGCAAAGGTAAAAGAAGAAAACTATCTCTGAAATTATATTACTAAATAACTTGATGCTTAGTGGGCTATAGCCACTAACTTATATAGGAAAACATTGGGGCAACCATAGGTGGTTGGGAAACCCCAAATAACCCTTAATTTGTGTCAGGCACGAAATTAGGCTAAAAAAATGGAAATATTCTTAAGAACTGCAAAATTGAGAATATTAGAAAGGATGACATTAAAAATTTTAGGCAATGTCCCAGAATTAACAAGAAAGCTAGAGCTCTTACAAATTTTAGGAAAGTAGTAAGTTTTACTCCCCACCTCACTTCCTTTCAAGTCACCAAATTTTACGTGATTCTACTACCAGTTCCATGAATTTCTAGGAAAATTCTTAGGTACTCCCGGAGTATAGTGAAATGGTGTTCCCTCCTCTCACATTCATAGTGGACCCCACCATGAATTTAATGAGCGGACCCCACCATGAATGTGAGAGGAGGGAACACCATTTTCCGTGCTCCGAGAGTATCTAAGAATTACTCGAATTTCTATTAAGTGTATTTTCACTTGGTGAGCTTTTTGTGTTGCAACTTATGATGATCCCTCTACTAGAGGAAAGGTAAGGTTGTCTATTCTATCATCTTCTATAGATATGTATTATGAGTTATTAAACTGAATCAAACACAAAATATTGAATCAAATATAAACTAAAGGGCCAAAAATGGAAATTTTAAATCAAACATGAAGGGGCAAAATGAAAATTTTAAAATATAAAGGGTCAATATGAAAATGAAACAAACACAGGGTCAAAATGAAAATTTTGAAACGTAAAGAGCCAAAATGCAAACAACTCTAAAACAATCAATATTCGCAATGCAAGAATTTTTGTATGTGAAGAAACCAATCACCCTGGCGAAGGTGGCACTTAAACCTCCTAATGTGGTTTTCAAATCAAAAAAACATGTTTCATTTTTCTTGAAAATTTAAGGCTAAAGGTGTACTTTTGTCAAATATGTTCCTATTTTGAGTCAAGAATTGAGTTTCTTCCTTTGATTCATCGATTGCCCATAAGCTTCTAAAACAGCTTCCACCAAGTGATTTCTATTTATGGACTTCACATAGAAATCCAACCCTTATCCAAGCTTTTAGAATATTCACATGTGAGTGATGAGATTAATTAAGAAGTGATGTCTCATATTGGATATAACCAACAATTGTTGGTTAATATAACAGAATTGAGTTCAAATTCATATTTTTAATAAATATTTTGAGTTAAGTGGTGTCATTATATATTATATTAACTTCTTAATTTGAAGTCTCCCTAAGGTCTCTATGGTGGTGTGTAGTAAGGTGGTAAGGTTATCACAGTCCCTTTTGCAATTGGAGCTAGGACAGAGTGCGTGTACTTGGAGCCCACACAAGTGTGCATCATACTAAGCAAGCCCATAAAGCCCCCACAAATGATCTTGGAAAGAGGCCCAACAAAATATTATCGCCAATGATGCTAGATCAAAGTAGGACGACGCAACAAGAGGTTCCTAGGGAAGTGGGCATGTGGGGTGCTCATGAATGAGTGTATGGGGATAACATGTGGCTCTTATGGATGGCATATGAGAGGAACATGGATGACGCATAAGAGAAGAAGAGCTCATAGGAAAGAAGCAAGTAAGACTTGTTCGTGGCCTACAAAGAGGTCTTGAAACCTACAAAGAGGCAATGGCTCACCCGTGAGGGATAGACCCATTTATGAAACTTCTTATCTAGACGGCAATCAAGAAAATTCGAAGTTAGAAATATTTAAAGAAATAAAAGATAAAGAAATATTCTTGTTTGAAAAACTTATCTTATAAATTTTAAAAATAAAATTAAAATTAATAAAAAGATTAATATATAAGATAAATACAATAAAAGATAAGAAGAAATTCGGCCACCTCCTATATATTTGATACCCTCTCCTACAAAAAAACTTGTAATACCAACCCCATTTGTAATTCCATCAATTATTCGTCTATCAAAAAAATGAGTAAATTCGGCCAATGCTCTCATAGCATCAGTTAAGGATATTACATAAAGAACATCCATGTAGCCACGATTATCTGACCAATCATATATGACATTTTTTATTTTTTCAAAAACAATTTTATTTTTATTAGGAACACTTTTAACAAATGAAGTAAATGTGTTTGAATGTCCCACATGGAGAAAATTTAAATGAGTAAGGAAATTAATATAACAGAACTAGGTCCAAACCCTTAGGCTTAAGCTTTTGGGTTAAATGGTGTTTTTATATGTTATATTAACTTATCAATTAGAGTTTCCACAAAGTTCTATCTCCCCAAAAAGTGATGAGCGTTCATTAGTGAGTCCCACCAAGTAGAATGAGGAAAACTCTCATGTCCATTATGTAAAAGGTTCAACTTAGTGGTGAGTCTAAGGCAATTGTGCTTGTTAGTGACTCACATTGTTGTGCAAGGAAGACTCCTATGTTTGCTCTACTCATGGTTGAGTAAAGGGCACTCTATCGGTGATGGTAATGCATGACACCATGAATTGTTAAGAAAAAGACTATTATTTAAGAGGGAGACTAACTGAAGTGTAGTCAAAAGTGACTTAGTAGAAGGCTCACATGTGAAGGGGAGATTTGTTACAATATTCACAAGTGAGTGATGTGGTTAATTAAGAGGTGAAGTCCTACATAGGATAATAACCACAAGAGTGAGTGGTTAATACAACATAATTGGGTTCAAACCCATTGGCTTAAACTTTTGGGTTAAATAGTATCCCTATATGTTATATTAACTTCTCAATTGAAATCTCCCAAGATGTTACCTCCTAACACAAGCCTATCATACAAACCACCAAGGGATAAAGTTGAGCATGAATAGTGATAATAACAATAAGAAGAATTTTTTTTATTGATGTTAAAAAATGAGTCACCCAAAGTATACGGGGAGTATACAATTGGGGGCATGCAATCAATCACTTAAATTACATAGTATCAAATCACTAACTGAAAGTATAGTACAACTACACAAAACTATCATCCATTCCAACAAATTCTAAAGAAAAATAGTTTAAGGTCAAGCAAACTTCTCTTTGAATCCTCAAAACATTGATTATTCCTCTCCCTCCAAACACACCACATCAAATAGTGAGGAGTAGCCAACCAAATCCAACCATTTCAATGATGACCAAAACACCATTGCCAGCAAGCTTGTAACTCAACAACCATTCTCGACATCTCCCAACAAACTCTAAACAAGCCATACACCATAGACCATATATTAGTAGCAATAGTTCGATGGAGTAATAGGTGTTCGACTATTCCCTGTTTCATTTACACATATAGCACTAACCCAAAATCCAAACACTGTTTCTGTAAATTGTTAGTTATCAAAATTTTCCCAAGGCAATAGTCCATCCAAAAAAAGCAAATCTAAATGGGAACTTTGACTACCATATGCTTCTTCAAGGGAGTGACTAATCATTAGCATTAAGCAAGGCTTGATTGTACCCATTAATCCCAAAACCCTTTTTCTTAGCTAGAATCCAACAAATCTTGTCCTCCCTACTTCCCTTCACTGAAGTGCCATAGATGGAGTCCATAAAATTTGATAGGCACTCTAATTCCCAATCTTGAATAGCTCTTATAAAATTCACATCCTAATGAAGGACCCCAATGGTGAATTTCATAAGATCAGCCGCCCTAGCCTCCTTATTGCGGGTAATCCAGAATACTCAAAGAAAGCACATCATTGGAGAGCTCCCCACACACCACAAATCCTACCAAATCTTCACTCTATATCCATCCCTTACTTCATACTGGATAAAATTGGGTCAACCTCATCTTATTGTCTTCCACAAACTACCTCCATAAGGAGCAAAAACTTAATTGGAACACCAATTGCCCCCCTCACAACCATACTTTTCCTCAATTAACCCTCCTCCAAAGCACATTCCTCTTAATCCCAAATCTCCACAACCACTTCCCTTATAAACCTTCATTGAAATGCCTCAAACTCCTAATGGCCAACCCTCTTGCTGGAAAGGATTACAAACCTTAGTCCAATTCACCGGATGAAATTTGGACTCATTCTCAAAACCACTCCATAAAAAGTTTGCTGAAATTGTTCAAGTCAATTAGCCACATCAACTGGAATAAGAAATAAAGAGAAGAAATATAGGAAAATTAGACAGAGTACTTTTAATTAAAGTGACTCTATGTCCCTTAAATAAGTACAACCATTTTCACCTTGTGAACCGCCCTTCCACCTCTAAAATAGCATTCCAAATCATCTTCTCCTTAAATTTATCACCCAAAGGAAGGCCTATATATTTCATTGGAAGCAAGCCCCACTTACAACCTAAAGACATCCACCAACTCCTCAATGTTAGGAACCACCCCCACATGAACCAATTTAGACTTACCCAAGTTTATTTTTAGACCCAACACAGCCTTTGAACCAAATAAACACCAAACAAAATATCAGAAGCTGATCCATATCAGTACCACTAAAAATCAAATTATTATTTGCAAAGAGATTGAGACACCATCAAAGTGTTTTCTACTAAATTACCCACACCGAAACCTAACAAGTGACCTTCATTCATAACCTTAACCAACTTTCTGATAATTGCATCTATAACTATGACAGACAGCAAAGGAGAAAAGGGGTCTCATTGTCTTAACCCCTATAATTCTCAAAAAATCCACAAGGAGACCAGTTAATATGGATAGAGAACCGAACCATGTATAGGCATAAGTGGAATAAAATAAAATGGGTAGGGCCTAGGATTTGTTTGGAATTAGCACCAAGTAGTGAAAATAGAAAAAAATACATCCAACAAGTCATAACCAAGCATGGGAGAATGATAAGAACCCAAGAATCAGTACATAGACTTTCTTGGAATTAGCACCAAAGTACAAGAAGAATTCAACCCAAATTACATTAAGGAAATACTGTTTCACACTAGTTCACACGCATATTCACAATTGATGTGAGAATGTCCACATTTTAAAAATGTAAGACATTTTAACACAAAAGTGGATGTATGAGAATAAAAAATAAAAAATCCTTACATTAATCCATGACCAACTGGCTACAATAAGGAATCCATGTGCTTCACAATAGGCTCTCCAAATTGGGAGTGGCTCACCTCCAGTTTTTATTTCTCCTGTTTCCTCCTGTTTTCAGATAGATGAATGACACCTAGAAACAAATTGATCCAATGATTAAAAAGAAAGAGGCCAACTAGGAAAAATACAGTAGTGACCTAATTGCCTCTTCCTTTTCGCTCTGGCTCTCCTGTCACTCTGCAATTGTGCAGCATCACCACGCCAATCACTTTGCAACTATGCAGCACCACAACGCCAAACCGAAAATATAGAGCACAAACGAAAAGCCCAAAATTGACCATATTAGTCAAACTGAAATCCCAAACCATCTGTGAAAAGTTAAATCTCACCATTGACGACCCTATCGCGTGCTTGCAAGAAAATCAATTGTTTTCCATTTTCGATTTTCAAATCAAGTTCAAAACCAGTGAGCTTTTTCGTCGTTGAGGTTTCAAATCTCAGATGCTTTTCATTAAAAGCTTACCCACAATTTTTCACATTTCGCATCTCCCTCTCTGTTGAAATCTATCACCATTGAAGTTTTTCGGATTTGCATGCGTTTTTTCTTTTCTTTTCTTGCTTTTCAGATAGTGAAAATCGAATGGTTTTTACTCTTCTTGTTGTGTTTATTTTTCTAATTTTAAAATGATGTTCAACTTGAGGAATTGAGAGATTTGTGAATTTTGAAAACCCCTTCAATCTTTAAATCTTCAACCCTGTAGGAGCATAAATAAAAATCTGAATAAAGATTTTTATGAGAGAGAGAGAGAGAGAGAGAGAGGGGCGAAACAAGAGAAAGAGAAAGGGAAAATGAGAGAAGGGAGATTGAGGTGGGCGATGGCCCAGAAAGCTCCATAGAAGGATGGGTAGCTGTAGAAAGAGATAGAAAAAGAAAAGAGAAAGCAACGCACAAATTGAGAGAGAGATGTGGGCTTTTTTTTTACCTTTGAATGGTTGGTGTGCCAGATGTCATTCATCTATCTAAAAACGGGAGAAAACAGGAGAAATAAAAACTGGAGGTGAGCCGCTCCCCTCCAAATTTTACATCTAAGATAGAAAGAAAATAAAATCATAGTAAGATTACAAAAGATATGAAGGTAAAAATCAAATCCCTCTAATAGCATCAATTAGAGTTAATCAACATACCACCGGCAAAGGTGATGCAGCAATAGGAAGCCCTCAAAAGGATCCATCATTTTGAACCACTTGCCAAGAGGTCGTGACTTCAAGTACTAGTACTGACCCATACTTTCTAATATGCAGAAATTGTAATAATGGAGTCAAGTGGTAGTACGCTCTACTATAGTGGTTCCCATTGGCTTACCAAAATACCTAAGTGACAATGTACCATGGGATGTGAAGCAATGATTACACACGCGAGTCCCTTTTTTTCTTCTACAAAAAAGAGTTGAATCAACATCAATCAGGTTCAACAAAATGAATCAGTACTAAATTTCTAATAGGCCTAATTTAGGATTCGCACCTTAATATCTACCACTCCACACACCCACCACACCTCCCCCCCCAAAAGAAGGAGAAAAAAAAAACAATTGTCTTTAACGGAAATTACTCAAGCACTTTTATCCATTTTGCCACTTTCATAAAACGTAATCTCTCCAATTTAATATACATATTGGTTGTTACTCATGCTTTATTTTTCTTTTTCTTTTTTATGTTACGATTATTACAAATTTTCTTCTAAAAACAAACTTTTACTAATTTTATTACGTAGACCTTACAAACCGATGAGTCAACTTTTAAAACATAAACCAAGAAAGTAATTAAGAAATTTAATTATAATGTTGCTAATTTGGCACCAATTACATTTATTTATATTTTTGTAAGTTTTTTGTAATAAAATTTGTAGTAGGTCTAATATTTTCCTTTATTTTTTTGTTATCACTTCTAGTTCATTGAAGCTAAACTCTCTCATATGGTGGCTGTCTTAATTACATTATTGCATTCTTAATACAAGTTGAGAGTTAACAGCTGTTGGTCCTGTTGGATTTAGAAATTTATACTATCATACTAGTGAACCAAATATCATAGCTGAATGTGTATGTTGCAGGGGCTATATGGCACCAGAATATGTATTATGGGGTATTTTAACTTACAAGGCAGATGTTTATAGTTTTGGAGTCGTTTTATTGGAAATTGTTGCTGGGAAGAACAACAGGAAACATGGACCAAACGAGAACCCTGCATGTCTTCTAGATTGGGTAAGATACATCCTTCCAATGTTCTTTTGAAACTTCGCAGCTAAAAGCCCCATATGAAGCATGAACCCAAGCTGCTTCGTTTGGAGCTACTCCATTTGACTAGGTCAACCTGCTTTATGCTTCGCTGGGCTCAAGGTGGAAAATCATCATACATAATTTAGTTGAAATTGTCTGACCCCCAGTTATATGAGGAGAGAATTTAGCCAATTGAACAATATTTTTTGTTTGCATCTTCAAGGCTCAAGTTGCATGATTAATTTTTCATTGAAAATCTAAGTGATGTGCTGATGATGTCTTAACGTTTTGTTAAAATTCTTCAAAACACTGGAAAATTTAATTATATTTTGCAAAAAAAAATGAAAAGGATGAATTTCCCAACTAAAAAGAAGTTGTTATTAATTGCTTTATATTTAAATTTAAAAAAAAAAAACTATTCTTTTATTAATTTACTCACTTATTTTTTTCATCATTTGAATAGGAAGCCTATAGCTTTGCTCATTAATAGAAAATTGCAACATTAAATCAGTTTTTTTTTTTTTCATTGGTTTCCTTCTCACTCCCAAACTCTCTTCTTTGTCACTTCAGGCCATCATTTTACATCAGAAGGGGAATATGATGGAGCTTGTAGATCCAGAATTGGGGACTGAGTTCAGTAAGGAAGAGGCACTAAGAATGATTAAGGTAGCTTTATTATGCATTAATCCATCACCAGCACTTAGGCCCACCATGAGTGCCGTAGTGAGCATGCTTGAAGGACAAACAGTCATTGATGAATTGAATATGGATCTAAGAGTTTATAGTAATGAATGGACGTTTGATTCCTTGAGTGACCAATTTGGTCAGAGCCAACGTGAAAGCTCAATGAAAAGTGAGAGCCCCACTCAGTCCTTAAAGGCTAGATGGATTGGGTCTTCTTCTACATCTGCCCCAGGATCTCTATCCCACTAATCTTGACTCTCGGTAACATATATAATCAACTAATATGTGCTTGTTTAATGATAAGAAACTATATACTATTTGTTTCACTAGCTCCAAAAGATAAATGGATTAGCTATGTGATTTAAGTCTCAAGATCTTGAGTTTGACTCCCTCTATTAGTATACAGCCAACTCCTTGGCTCCTTGCAGACTTGCAGTTACCTAAGAAATTTACCCATGAATGTGCCACAGGAGGATTGCCTATGCCTATTGCTCCAAACAGCCTAGGGATTAGTTAGGTTTCAAAAAGATTTGGATATCTCGTAAAAATAGAAAAAGATCAGCTATGTGGTTTCAACTTTCAATTCCAACATTTGTAAGAGGAAACTCAATATATTTTTTACAAACTGAAGAATTGTTCCTTCTCAATATGACTACATGTGACCCTAGATATCTATAGTGTTGAGCATGTAGTTATTATTAATTATAGAGATGTATATACTCTTATTGTACATCTGCCCAGGATCTTTATCCTATAAATCTTATTTCTTGGTAATGTAAGCATGCTACTGCCCTCTAAGCTTATAAGACAGGTAAATGTTTGTTTGATGATAAGAAACTATATTCACTTCACTTACTCCAGGAGTGAAAAGCTCAGTCCTACGGTTTTAATTCCAACATGATACTTTGGATGGGATTTTTTTGGGAGTGAGGCACATCTATGTCAAGGGCGCACTCATTTATTTAGCCCTTTGGCCATTGTCGGCTTGTGGACAAAAATATGCTCTAGGCCAATTGCCAAGGGTAATTGGGCTTCGTTTGGGGGTTAACACTTGACTTGATTCCTTCCGGTAGAAAGTTGCAATCCAATAAATTGGATGAGTTTAAGTTATACTTGGTGTATCTTCACAAGAGTTACACTATTTTTGAACCATTGGATTTTATTAGATCTAATGTTAGAAAAAGAACTAATGTCATGACATTAATGATCTTTATTTTGCGAAATTCTAGGCTCTCTCTCATAACCTGAAATTTGTCACTTACTCTCTCTTTTTTTTTTTAGAGGGAAACACGTCAACGTATTTTATTAAGAAAAACCCGCTAAATCGGTTTGGAATACAGAATAAAGTTGTGATGGAACATCATCCATCCAAACTAGAAAATCTGGAATGCCTATTGCATATCTAGCCAGACTATGCGCTAAATTGTTGCCTTCCCTCTTTGTATGAGAGTAAAGCAGCTCATCGAAATGTTCAGATAAAAACTTCGCATCCTCCAATAGTAAACCGTATGGCACCAATACCTTCTCATCCTCCCTTAAGCCTATAATGACTGCCATTGAGTCTCCTTCTAACACAGCCCTCCTCACACCCACATCTGATGCGAAATTTAGAGCCCACACCGCAGCCATAGCTTCAATATCAGAACAACCTAGCATCTAGTGCACCACCTTCGAACATGATGCAATTACTAGACCTCTATCATCTCTAATGACTACACCTATACCAAATTTCTTCTGCTGTGGGAAAATTGCCCCATCGAAGTTAATTTTGAAACAACCTGATGGGGGTAGCTTCCACTTACATCTCGTTGGTTGGGTGTGAATCGGTATTGAGACTTGGCTGACCTGTGTTGCTTGGAATTCAACTAACCAAGTTTTGGAGAGGTGAGCAATCTGATGGATGGCATCTGCGAGTTGATTAAGCGGAGCCCGGTTTTGCTAGTTCCATATGGACCACACCATAACAGCAAATAATTCCAGCTGCTGAGTGTGGTTGATTATCCATGATAAAAGTTCTTTAAAACTTACAAACTGAACTTCTCCACGAAAACTCCACAGCTCCGGTTCTGCCCACACCAAGTCAAGCTCAGAGCATGACCACAATGCATGTAGGGAGTCTTCTGTTGCAGCTCGGCATCTCAAGCATAAGTCCTCCTCTGTTATTTTGCGCCGAAACCGAGATTTTTTTTGTTGGCATGGCTTCTCGGCAAGCCCTCCACAGCAGTGTCTTCACCTTTTGTGGTACACATGGACCAAATTTTCTTCCAGATCTGTGTATCTTCCATTGTGACCGATTCCTGAGTTCTGTCCAACATCTCTTCCTCCATTTTTAAGAATTTATAGCCTGACTTGCAACTGTACTGTCCGTTACTTGAATTGGGCCAATACAAAGTGTCTTCCGTAGCAGCTCAGCTTAGAGGGGTTTGCTTGATTAACTCTGCCTCTTCCTCATTAAATAACCCCTCTACCATCTCTACATTCCACTGTCTAGTTTGTGGATCAATAAGAATATCCACAGTAGAATCTTCATAATCCACTATTGGACATACGGATAGAAGTGGGGGATGTTTCTTTGGCAGCCAGTGGTCTTGCCAAATTCTAATTTTTTTTCCCATTGCCACCCCTCCACCTCGCTCCCCTTTGAATGACATGCCTCCCAATGAGTATACTCCTCCATGCATAAGAACCCAGCCTTGAATCCTTAGCTTCCATGATTGTTGTGTTTGGAAAAAAAAACGTGCCTTGAATACCTTGTAGAAGAGAGTATTACGATCATGCAAGAGCCGCCAAGCTTGTTTTGCTAAAAGTGAGTCATTGAACAAAGCAAGATCTCTAAAACCCATACCACCCATTGCTTTAGATTTTGTCAAATCTTTCCATTTCACCCAATGGATTTTCCTCCGATCACCTCATTGTTCCCACCAAAACTTCTTTATCATTGCTTCAATCTCATTGCATAGGGTCAAAGGAATTTTGAAACATCCCATTGTGTAAGTTGGAATGGCTTGGATGACTGATTTTATCAACACTTCCCTACCCGCTTGTGAAAGTAGCTTCCCTTCCCAACCTTGGATTTTCCTCCACACCCTCTCCTTGATATAGTTGAAGCTTGTTTTCTTCCCTTTTCCAACAAATGAAGGCCCAAATATTTCTCGTATCGCATAATTTCAGGAACTCCCCAAGCTTCTTTGATATTATGGGTCTCCTTGCCTAATATCCCTTGTTGGATGAATTAAACCACTAGGTTCTACATTTACCAAAACTGAGTAGGTAACTGTTCTCACACACACCATAATAAGATTAATCCACCCTTCATTAAAACCCATCCTCCTCATAATTCCTTCAAGAAAAGACCATTCTATCCAGTCATACGCCTTGCTCATATCTAGTTTTATGGCCATATAGCCATGGCTGCTAGACCACTTACTCTCTCTTAAGTCTCTATAACAACTCATTTGGAGGAGGGAAATGAATGAAATGAAAATAATAATTTTAAAATATTTTTCAGATAAAGTTTAGCTACAAAATTGGTTGTGACCTAAGATTACAATCTTACTCAATAAAATAAACATTACTGCATATTTTGAAAATCTAACCGTTGAATTGCATGTTCATTACGCTCTTAATACACATCAAATTTTCTATCAATCGTATGTTATTTACTATATGATCAATAAATTTATATTTTATGCATAATTTTAAACTATCAAAACTTGTAATTTAAAAATTTTATTGATAACATAGCTATTGGTCTTTAATTTTCTAAAAATTTTGCAAGTATAGATGATATAAGAAGAAGATATAATCCAATAGTGCAATTGTCAAAATTCACCTCCATTAAAAAGATATTGAATATTGAATAAGGTTGTAGGCTACAACCAATTTCGTAACTAAACTTTGTCTATATTCTACCCTTTCCTTATTTGGAATTTTTAATTGAGAAAATGAAAAGTTCATTCCATTGTTTGGAAGTTTAAGTATAAGAGAATGAAATGGATAGGAAGGAACATACATTCCTCTTTATTCCCTCAAATTTTGATTCTGCCCCACCCCAAAAAAATTGCAAGGAATTAAAGGGAATAAAATTATATTTAATGAAATTTTTACTAAAATTTTCAAAATACCCTTATATATCCATCTATGTATTTTAAAATATGGATCTAATAATAATATTGTCATAAAATGATTCTATTCATTTTTTTCTATTTTAAAACATCCAAATAATATTACTTAATTTTGTTCTATTCATTTCTTTTTCATTTATTTCTCTTACTTAAATACATTTCATTATATTCTTTTCCATTTCTTTATAATTATTTTATTCCTTTATGAACTTCCAAACGAAGGCTTATGTACCATCCATACAGATCCTTTCTCCTATATGCATCTTCTTACTATTTTTGTCCCACCAGTTTCAAATATTTCAAATAAGTTAAATCCCATCATAATTTCTTCCCTGTCTTCTTAATGTTTACTCATTTAACTTTGATTTATCTCATCATAATTTCTCAAATAAGTTAAATCCATCAACCACTCTAATTTGGTTTCACTTCTTTTCCAAATTCTCTCTCTCTCTCTCTCTCTCTCTCTCTCTCCATTTTTGTTAGAGCAACTCTTCCTCAACATTGTCAATCATCTCCCCCATCATTTCCTATCCCTTGTTTTTGTTTTCTTTTTGGTTTTTTTTTTTTTGATTTTTTTTTTTTAGCTTTGGTTGATTTGAAATCTACCAACAAGGCACCCATGGTGGCCAACTACACATGAAAAATGAACATGAAGAGTTTATTTGGAATATCAAATTGAAATTGAACAAGTATTTTGAAAGAGAATGTAAAAAAAATAAAAAATAAAAATTGAGAAGAGTAGGGAGTCATTTAGGGAGAGAGAAGATTAAAATGAGGAGAAATATGAAGTGCAGATAAAAAAAGTTGTTCCATTATTAGGATTTTTTTGGCATTTAGCATGATAGTCATAACATTTTTGTTATGTAGCATTAGAACTAAACATATTAGTTAAGTAGCATTTCGAGTGTCTAAAACACTTCATTGAACTCATATCTTAAAGGCTCGAGTAAGGCAGGCTAAAACTCGAGTCTCTAAGACTCTCGAGTTCCTTCAAGCTTTGATCAGGTTTGTTTCTCTCTTCTCTTCTCCAAATCTGTTTCTTTCTTCTCTTCTTTGTGCTTTGCTTTGGTTCGTTTCTCTCTTCTCTTCTCCAGATTTGTTTCTCTCTTCTCTTCTCTTATCCACTTTCTTCTTTGTTTCTCCAGACATGGAAGAGACTTGAGTTCCATGATCAAAATTGAGTGTTTGAAGCTCAAGATGCTCCATAATTATTATGTTTGGTTTTCCTACTACATAATGAAATTATTAGCAAAATCATGCTAATTTGGAAAGAAAAAAAAAACTCATTAATATTTGGAGGAAGGGAGGGAGGGAAAGTAAAGAGGACAATGAATTCTATGTTATTTCCATGGCAGCAGCCTAAATGTGCATCATCACCATCTGGGAGAAAAGAAAAATGAGGAGATAATTTGGATGTGAAAGAGAGAAAGAGGAGATAATAAAGGTATTAATGATGTCTCTCGTTAGAAAAGAGAAAAGAGGAACAATATTCTCAACCATTAGATTTATTACAAATCAACAGTCTTAAAAATGTGTAACTTTTTAAGAGTTATATCAGGTGTAAGTTGAATTGAATTTAATGGCTCTATTTAATAGTTTCCTTTTGAGTCTCTATTGGATATTGTGATTTTTATTTTTATACAAGATATAAATTATACTCTAGCCTAATCTAAGTGTATATGTGTGTGAAACTCCTTCTTGAAAACTTGAACTCTGACCCTTGCCCTCCCTCCTTCTCACCCCACAAGAATTTTGTATTTATGGAGTGACCATCACGTCAAGAGTGTGCAGTTGTGATACTACGACTTAATAGGCCTTGAAGATAGTGGAAATTGAGCAAAATCGGGGTTAATGATATTGTACACCATATAATATTTTTTGGGTTTTTACTCGTAATTGACATGTTGAAAATGGTGGTTACTCAGAGAATAGAGAAATGCTAAGTTAGTTTCCAGTTGGTTCTAAAAAAAATCTCCAACTAAATTTAGTAATTTACTACGATGATGGACGAATTATTGAAGTGAGGCTAATTATTAAAATTTTAGACTACTGTCATCATGGACAAAGGTCCAGACAGATGAGAGAGAGTGAGAGAAGTAGAAGAATAAGAAGAAAATGATGGGCTAGAGGTGGAGGGTGAAGAGACTTTTAATGATTAACTTAATGCTCCATTATTGATTTTTAGAATGGTTGATGACATGGCCACTAGTATTTACATATAATAGAAATCAATGTTCTACAATAACTTGAATCTCTATATATATATATATGAGATGGGTTTAAGTTACACCTAGTGTAACTCTAAAGATCTACACATTTTTTAAACTATTGGATTTAAGTAGATCCAACGGTAAAAAAAAAAACTTCATTAATACTAATATTTTGATTAGGATCTCATTAATTATCCCTCATTTATTATATTTTATACCTATCTTTAAACCCCAAAAAAGTGTTCTCTCTCTACGTTTCTCTCATTGTCTATCATAGCAAACCTTGAAGCCTATTCATCCACAGATTCTTCAATACCCTGTGAAATTTCAGATAGAGATGTAGAGTTCTTTTCACTCACAGGACCACTGACAATCAGTGTTATATCTCAGACTAAAACAAGTCATCAGAATTTCATTAATAACTCAGACTAAGACAATCAGTGTTATATCATAGAAATAGTTCTGGCTGACCGTAAAATGTTAGTAGATACAGCAAGAAGTAATTAGGCGAAAGATCAAATTAGCTCTAACTTCCTCATTTATAGCCAAAAAGATCGATGGAAACACATCCCTACAATAGCAATAATTCATTCAAAAGAGAATCAGCTAGGCAATAGAGACAAAAATGACAAAATCTATAGTTTTCAAGTAGCAAAACACATGTACAATGTTCAAAAAACATCAAATAATTATTACAACTATAACTCACAAATCAGCAAACTCTTTGTTGTTGTTGATGTTTTTTTTTTTTTTTTTTTTAACTGATTGGATAGCCAAATCAACAAACTCTTATTCAAAAGTGCACATGCCCCAGATAAGAATAAAAATCATCTGCCCTGGACTACATACGGACTGACTTAACAATTCAAGGAATACAGGCAGCAACAACCAACTTTAGCATCCATGGAGAGTGTATCAAAACAAAAAAGGTCAGTAGCATAGCCATAATAAAATAGGTTCCATTATGTTATTTTTTTTTAATTATTTTTTTTCCTTCTTCTGCCGGCAATCTATCCATGGAGGTGGAACAAAGGTGGAGGAGAAAGAGAGAGAAATGTAGAAAGAGAGTCAAATATAACACTTCTTTTGGGTTTAGAGATAGATATACTAAAATATAATAAATTAGAGATAATTAATGAAATCCTAATCAAAATATTAGCATTAATGAGGGTTTTGTTTTACCGTTGGATCTACTTAAATCCAATGGTCTAAAAAAGATGTAACTCTTTAGAGTTACACCAGGTATAAGTTGAACCCATCTCTCTCTCTCTCTCTCTCTCTCTCTCTCTCTCTCTCTCTCTCTCTCTCTCTCTCTCTCTCTCTCTATATATATATATATATATATATGTATATATATACATATATCCAATCTCATATTTTATTACCCAAAAATCAAATCAATCTCATTACCTAGTGTCCACTGCAAACCATTCAGCAATCTCTTGGCTTTTTTTTTAAAATAACTATAAAAGCAAAACTATTTTGTTAGTTAACACAGTTTTGAAACTATTTAGATATCTAACAACTCGAGTTTGTTAGACTTGATTTCAATCTCATTACCTAGTGGCCATTGCAAACCATTCAGCAATCTCTTGGCTTTTTTTTAAAAATAACTATAAAAGCAAAACTATTTTGTTAGTTAACACAGTTTTGAAACTATTTAGATATCTAACAACTCGAGTTTGTTAGACTTGATTTCACTGTAGCAAATCAAGTTTTAAAGACTTGAATTCCATAAGGTGTGTAGTTGAGATGGATGAAAAAATCCACGTGAAAATCGAGTCTTTAAAACTCGATTTCCGTCATCTTCTTCCTTCGTTCTTTTTCTTTTCTTTCTCCATCTGCCCATCATTCTTTTTCTTTTCTTTCTCAATCTGCCATCCCACTCCCTTTTTCCAAGCCCCAAAAACCCAAGACAGTTCTTCCTTCTTCATCTAAATCCATTTCTCAAAATCTCAAACCCATTTCTCAAAATCCCAAACCAAAAATCACGATCTCAATCGGAGCAAAAATTTGTTGTGGGTTTGTGTTGTTTTCTAGGATTTGGAATTTTTTCTATTGTGGGTTTGTGTTTTTTTTGGGATTTTTTGTTGCAGGTCTGTGTTTTCAGTTCTGTTGCAGGTCTGTGAAATGTTGTGGGTTTGTGTTGTTTTCTGGGATTTTCTGTTGCGGGGCTGTGTTTTCAGAGGAGGGAACTCGAGTCTTAGAGACTTGAGTTCCATGTGGATTTTTTGATCCACCTCAGCTACACATCTCATGAAAATTGAGTCTTTAAAACTTGATTTGCTACAATGAAATCAAGTCTGAAAGACTCGAGTTGTTAGATACCTAAATAGTTTCAAAACTATGCTAACTAATAAAATAGTTTGACTTTTACAGTTATTTAAAAAAAAAAAAAAAAAAAAACCCAATCTCTCACCCAAATTGTGTCTACAAAATGTGTATACAAAAGTTACCGTACTATTTTCTATATGTATCTGATCAAGAAAGATAAAAGGGAAAGAAGAAATACATTGGGTGGCATTCATTATGTTAGAATTATGGCTAAATGATTAAATTTACGATTTGTTAATTATTTAAGTTTTTTTTTAAAACGCTAATTATTTAAGTTTTTAGAACAATCAATAATTTAACATAATATTAGAGCAAAACATCCTAAGTTTGATCTTTGGCTCCAGTCTACCTTCCATTGTCCATTTGGATACAGCTGAAAACTGAAGACACTGTAGCAAAATAATTTTTAAATGTATGAATAGTGCCGTGAGACTTATTTTTAATGAAAAAGTTGCTAAAAAGTGAGGTTTGTAGGTCCCGTGAATAGTGCATGGGACCCACTGGTGTGCAGAGAAGTCAAAAATCACGGCATAAAAAAAAAAGGTGTGAAACGCCAGCTTGGCACTGTTCATAAGCCTAATGCACTGTTCATGGACAATGAATAGTGCAAGAGGCGCTGTCCAGGAAAAAAAAAAAAAGCTAAAACGCGTTTTCAGCAAAATGTGGACGCAATAATCTGAATACAAATAGATACTTAAAATGATAAAAACTCCACTTATTAAAGGGGGGGTTTAGGCCCATACATGAAGGGGAATATTAGAATTATGGTTAAATGATTAAATTTATCATTTCCTAATAATTTAAGTTTTTAGGACAATTGACAATTTAACACATTTCAACCAATTTCCTACCAAATTTTGCTTCAATCGGCTCAAAGAGGTTTTTTCATGTTCATGTCTAATTGAGTAGCCCTACATTAGACAATATAGTTTTGAGCTCTCAACTTTGTTAGGACATATGTGGTTTACTTGTTAAGAACATATGTCATTCTGTTATGTAATTGGCTAATCATTTGACAAAACGCACTCTACTTGTAATTGGGTAGATCTAGGATGTTTTTGATACTTCAACAAATAAGGTTTCAAGATCAAGTGTTAAAAACCATGCAAGTTTTTCCAAGAAATAAGCTGAGAAGTGCTCTTCATTAAAGCTCGACAGCTGTATCTATCGAGCTTTAAGAAGCTGTTCTAGCCCCGTGGCTCGACAGCTGCTCGATAGCACCTCAACACTTCTAGCTGTCGAGATTTAAGAAAAACAGTTTTTCAATACTGTTTTGATTCTAATTCGTGGATATGTCTTTGGCCCTTCTTTTCTCATAACCCTAGACATATAAAAGGATTATTTTAAGGGCCGTAAAAGTAAGCACAAGTTGCACAAGCATTGAGCAAAGTCTGTTCAAGCAATTTGTGACCGGAGACCAAGTTTGCCCTAGTTAATCTCTTTGTGAAGAAGCTGTTGTGTCTTTGCACCATAGGGTTTTGTAACCAAGCATCTTCTTGTTCTTCATTGTGAGGATGAACTGAAGAATTTTACAGCCAACATCTTTCTTAAGTTGGTGATTGAAGTCGCGTACTAGGATCCACGCAATTGGTTAGTCACGTACTGGGAGCCGTGCATTGAAAAGGAGAGATTGTCACTACAGAACAAGTCCAATTGGGTATTGGGGTAAGGGGTTCAACTGTAGGTTGGTATAAGATATTGGAATTCCTTTATTTGTAACCGCTTGTTGTGATAATAGTGGATTCTCGGAAGTGGTGATCTTAAAATCACCCGGTGGGGTATTTGCCTTGGAGGTTTTCCCCATTCGTAAACAAATCACCGTGTCAATTTATTTTTCCACTGCATTTTATTTTATTAGTGATTTGTTTGTGCTACCTCGCATTTGCATGTTAAATTGGTTAATTAATTAAACTTGGCTAATTAATCAACTTAATCCATCACAAGGGGTCAATACGTTTTTGGCCTATCAAGTGGTATCAAAGCAGGCACACTCTGATTAGGGTTTAATCTCTGTGTGTGATCCATTGACCCCTGTTGTCATGGTTGTCACCGGCTTGAAGAGATCTATGTTTTCAAATACATCTTGTTTTTCTAATCTCTGTCTATTTGAGCATTTCAGAAAATACAAGTCTAAAAGTTATTTGAAATCTCTTATAATGATCATTGGAAAGGATCTCTGCATGACCAAGAGAAAACTAGACTGTCTCAGAATGAGAATGTGCACAGGAGTTCAGCTGAGAAGAGTAAAAATCAAAGGCTTAACTCGTAAGAGGCAGATGCGAGAAAGCACAATTCCCACTGATCTGTCATCTAAGCATGAAGTGTGCTTTATGATGAAGTCCGCATTTAAAGTTATGGACACTCGCTTGTGGTACCTTGACAGCGGTTGCCCAAGACACATGACTGGAGACCGATCCCCCTTCAAGGTTTTTGAGTTTAAGAAAGGTGGCAATGTCACTTTTGGTGATGGGAGCAAATCTCAGATCAAAGGGAAGGGAATTATCTCTCTACCTGGATTGCTAGACATTGCAAATGTTCTGTATGTAGAAGGTCTAAGGGTGAACCTTTTGAGTATAAGTCAAATATGTGATCAAGTCTTTATGGTAATGTTCTCCAAGGGAAAATGTCTTGTCATGGATGAGTCAGGAAAGAAACTCATAAGTGGTGTTCGCACTCTAGACAACTGCTATGGATTGGTTCCTGATGCTGATATTGTGTACAACAGCATTCGTTTGCCAAATGAAGATCTATGGCATCAATGGATGGGACATGCTAGTTACAAACATCTCTCTATTGTATCTAAGCATGAATTAGTTTTAGGGATACCGAAGCTTAGTAGAATGAGCAATGTGGTGTGTGGACCATGTTAGTTTAGGAAACAAACAAAAGCTAAGCATCCAAGCACTCAGACATCAGCTACATCTAGACCATTGGAGCTGTTACATTTGGACCTTATGGGTCCAACTAGAACCGAGTCTCTTGGTGGTAAGAGATACATCATGGTTGTGGTGGACGACTTTACCCTGTACACTTGGGTCATCCTCCTATGATCCAAGTCTGATGCTCCTGAGCACATTGAAGCTTTGTGCACAAGACTGCCAAATGAAAAGAACCTGAAAATTGATCGAATTCGAAGCGACCATGGTAAAGAATTCGAGAACTCATATATGGAGTCCTTTTGTACAAGATCAGGTATATCTCAATAATTCTCTGCCCCTATTACTTCTCAGCAGAATGGTGTAGTAGAAAGGAAGAATAAGGTTATTCAGGAGATGGCTAGAGCTATGTTGCACAATAAGGATGTGGCCAGAAATTTGTGGGGAGAAGCTGTTAACATTGCATGTCATACTGTTAATAGGGTGTATTTCAGACCTGGCACCAAGAAGACCCCATATGAATTATGGAAAGGAAGGAAGCCAAATGTGAAGTATTTTAGAATATTTGGAAGTACTTGTTTCATCCTTAAAGATAGAGAGAATGTGGGAAAGTTTGACTCCAGAAGTGATGAAGGAATATTTCTGGGATACTCCTCTACAAGTGAGGCTTATTGGGTATACAACAAAAGAACCATGAAGGTAATAGAGACAATGAATGTTGTCATTGATGAGTCTGCAAATTCCAGTACTGAGAAAAGCTTTGAGGAACTTCCCAAAGAAATTCTTCCTCCTGAATCAAAAGAAGTTCAAGAAATCATTGAACAAAATCCAATATCTCCAAGTACTCCATGTACTCCCAGTGTCTTGGAAGAGTCTTTGAATATACCAACTTCACCAGATTCTGAACCCCATGAGGAGAAAAGTCCTTCCTCTAGGATTAAGATAAATCATCCTCTAGAAGATATTGTGGGAAATATGAATGAACTCACATTAAGGAAACGAAGAGTTGATAAATGTGTTGCTAACTTTGTGTCTGATTCTTGTTATTTGTCACAGGTTGAACCAACTAAAGTTGAGGAAGCTCTTCAAGATGAAAGTTGGGTTGAAGCAATGCACGATGAACTACTTCAGATTCAGAGGAATGATGTCTGCACTACAAAAAACTGGACCTATAATGGCGTTTGTGAAACGCCACTATAGGTCCAAAAAACGCCACTATAGGCCCATTTGGGCTATAGTGGCGTTTGGGAACGCCACTATAGGTCAAACCTATAGTGGCACTTGTTAAACGCCACTATAGACTCACCCTATAGTGGCATTCTGAAAACGCCACTATAGGCCAAAAACCAATAATAAAAAAAAAAAATCTGATTACCGATAATTAATTTCCGGTAATCAAAAGTTTTTTTATGGAAAAAGTTTTTTTTATTGAATTAAAATTGTAATTAAATCAAAAGATAAAAAAAAAAAAAAAAAAACAGAAAAAAAACATAAATAAAACAAAATACAAACAACACTATAGCCCAGCAAATTCAAAATGAAACACAAACCCACCTACAAAAAATTCAAAATCAAACATGTACAACATGCTCACATCTAAAAATTAAAAAAAAAAATAGCAACTCCACCCCCAACACATTCAGCCACCATAGACAAACCTGCAAAAAGAAATCATCAAATAGATTTTGAATTTTTCACTACTTGCTTGGTTTATTAACATAGATATTATCACACTTGAGATTTCTAAACCTATCAATAATAAAAACCCAAAGAATTCAGAAAAATTAATCAAAAATCTCAAAGATCACCTACGAAGCAAAGTTAACAGCAGACAAGGAATAGACCAAAACTATTATCAAAAAAGGAATAGACCAAAACAATTATTAAATTTTTTTTAAAAAAAATACTTACTTGCAACTATACAACCAATGGCATCAAACACAATAGCACTCTTTCTTCAATTACAAATCCCATAACAGTAGCATCATTTACCAATTTGAACAAAATTAACTAGTTACAACACCATCTTCAAATCCAAAACCCACTAATATAAACACCACCACAAATAAAATAGGGGAAATAAAATCAAATAGCAGAGAAAGAGAAAAGAATAAATCCATGCGCGTAGTGAAAGAAGAGTGAAAGAAGGAAAAAAAAAAAGAAACAGAAAAGAAGAAAGATGGAGAATTGGAGATAAGGGAGAAAAGGAAAGAAAAAAAGAAAAGGAAAAAGAAGTCCGAAGATAGAAGCTACGTGGAGAAGAGATTGATAAGGTGAGTGGGGGTAGGTGGGGTTAGGTGGGTTTTGAATTTTAAATTTTAAATTAATTTTTTTTTTAGTTCTTTTATATATATAAATGATATGTTTACAACATTTTTACAATATTTTTACAACAAATTTTAAATGGCAGGTTGTTACTTGTTGTTATTGTTAGGACAAAAATGTTATAAAAATGTTGTGGATGTAGCATCTCTCACCACTTATGATTTGTTGTGAAAATGTTGTAAAAATGTTGTGAACGTAGTTTATCTCATATATATATACATACATATATATATATATATATATTTAAATAGAGAAATGATATGTTCACAATATTTTTACAACAAATCTTATGTGGCAAGTTGTTATAAGTTGTTATTGTTGAAGCAAAAAAGTAATATTAGTGTTAAGTTCAAATTTAAACCAATAACAATTAGCCATTTATGATTTGTTGTGAAAATATGATAAAAATATTGTAAACGTAACATCTTCCATTTAAATATAAATATATAATAATATATACGTTTAAATATATGTTATTCTTAATTTTCTGAACGTATATATCAATTCCAATTTTTTTTAAGGAATAGTTTGGAATATGTCATAGAATATTCTAGAAATATTCCACAAATATGCTATTCTTAATTGGCTGAATGTATAATTCGGTTTTTTTTTTTTTTTAGGAATAGTTTGGAATATGCCATAGAATATTCTATGACATATTCCAAAAATATGCCATAGCTTTGTTTGCAAATTGGATATATATATATATATATATATATATATATATATATATTATTAATATCTTTAAGAACTTATAGTGGCGTTTGAGAAACACCACTATAGGACGAACCTATAGTGGCGTTTGTCAAATGCCACTAAGTCCTACTCTTACAAGGGCCTATAGTGGCATTTGACGAACACCACTATAGGCACTTTTTTTTTTCTTTTTTCTTTTTTTTTTTCTTTTTTTGTTGGACTTTTTTTAATAAGGGTCAGAGGAAAAAAGACCTATAGTGGCGCTTGACAAACGCCACTATAGGCCCTTGTAAGAGTAGGACCTATAGGTCAAACGCCACTATAGTAGGACCTATAGTGGCGTTTGCCCAGCGCCACTATAGGTCTTTTTTCCTCTAACCCTTATTAAAAAAGATCTAATCGGAAAAAACAATAAATAAAAAGTGCCTATAGTGGTGTTTGTAAACGTTTGTAAAACGCCACTATAAGTCCTTGTAAGACCAGGACCTATAGTGGCGTTTGACAAACGCCACTATAGGCCCTTGGAAACGCCACTATAGACCCATTGTTTTAAAACGCCACTGTAAGACTCCTGAACGCCACTATAGGTATGCCTATAGCAACGTTTATAGAAAACGCCACTATAGGATACCTATAGTGGTGTTTTTTTACAAACGCCACTATAGGTCCAGTTTTTTGTAGTGCTGGACTTTAATACCCAGACTGAAGGGTGAGCACATCATTGGTACAAAGTGGATATTCCGCAATAAGACTGATGAGGAGGGTAATGTGATTCGCAACAAGGCTCGGCTTGTAGCTCAAGGATACTCACAAATGGAAGGAGTAGACTATGATGAAACATTTGCCCCAGTTGCTCATATGAAGTCCATAAGAATTCTCCTTGCCTTAGCTTGTCAGTTAAAATTCAAGCTTTATCGATAGCTGGCTCGACAACTGTATCTATCGAGATTTAAGAAGCTGTTCTAGCTCCGTGGCTTGACAGCTGCTCGACAGCACCTCGATACCTTTAGCTGTCGAGATTTAAGAAAAACAGTTTTTCAGTACTGTTTTGATTCTAATCCGTGGATATGTCTTTGGGCTTTCTTTTCTCATAACCCTAGAGATATAAAATGATTATTTTAAGAGCCGTAAAAGTAAGCACAAGTTACACAAGTATTGAGCAAAGTCTGTTCAAGTAATTTGTGACTGGAGACTAAGTTTGCCCTAGTTCATCTCTTTGTGAAGAAGCTGCTGTGTCTTTGCACCATAGAGTTTTGTAACCAAGCATCTTCTTGTTCTTTGTTGTGAGAATGAATTGAAGAACTTTGCAGCCAACATCTTTTTCAAGTTGGTGATTGAAGTCGCGTACTAGGATCCGCGCAATTGGTCAGTCACGTACTGGGAGCTGTGCATTGAAAATGAGAGATTGTCACTACAGAACAAGTCCAATTGGGTATTTGGGTAAGGGTTCAACTGTAGGTTGGTATAAGGTACTGTGATTCCTTTACTTGTAACCGCTTGTTGTGATAATAGTGGATTCTCGGGAGTAGCGACCTTAAAATCATCTGGTGAGGTTTTTGCCTTGGAGGTTTTCCTCATTCGTAAACAAATTACCATATCAATTTATTTTTCCGCTGCACTTTAGTTTATTAGTGATTTGTTTGTGCTACCACGCGTTTGCATGTTAAATTGGTTAATTAATTAAACTTGGCTAATTAATTAACTTAATCCATCACAAGGGGTCAATACGTTTTTGGCCTATCAAACTTGTCTAAGATTTCGCATGATAATGTCCAACTAGATGTTGTACCTATGGGATATGGCTATATTAGAAAAGTTCATTGTCAATGCTTAATGGTTGGAGGGCTCCAAAGCTATATCTATGTTGTATTCTAAAATGACTAGTCAAGTTGTAATGAAAGCTTTTATTACTCCATTCGTCCCAGTTTGTTTGTCTTCTATTCCATTTTAGGATGTCCCAAAATATTGTCCTATTTTTAAAAATAAAATTAATTAATTTACTAATGTACCTATTATACCCTTATTTTATTTTCAAAACTATTTGAAAAGAAAACTAACAAATATTTAAAAAATCAATCTAATTGGGCCCCCTTTTTACCCATTAAAAATAACTCTTTTAAAAAAAAATTGATAAATTTATTAAAGGGTATTTTTGTAAACTTATACATTTTTATAAGATAAACAAGATAATAAATGATGTTCCCTTAAAAAGTTTGACTTTTCAAATAGAACAAACAAATTGGGACGGAGGGAGTAATTACTTATAGAATTAATTACATTAAACCCACCTGTGATTTTCACAGAAGACCTTTGTTGTTTTTCCTTTTTGTTTTTTATCTTTTTATTTTTTATTTTTTTTCTTACGATTTAAATGAAGGTCCCTAGACTTCTTCGGCTTTTCCCAACTCTTTATACAATAAGGATGGGCTCTAGTGGGTTTTTTTTACAAGCCATCCCCCTATGCAATAGGGCTTGGACCACAACCGTCATTAACTCAACAGGCTCTAGTGGGTTTTTTTTTTTACAAGCCATCCCATTGTATAGAATCCGCTTATTTTACTGAAACTGAAATTTTTTTGCTAAAAGTATTGTAGATAAAAGTAAAATTTAGTTGAAATAGTACAATGAGATCCATGAATAGTATTAAAAAGTATAGTAAGACTCATGAATAGTAGCAAAAATAAGCTGAATAGTAAAATAAACTGGCTTTGTAATTTTTGTCAAACACACACTAAGCTGTTCCCAAACGGACACTAAAAAGCAGTTTTTGTGTAATCAATCTTGAAATTATTATGGAAATTTTTAAGGTAGTTTTACTATATATATTTCCAAAAATAACTGTTGGAGTATTTTAATATTAATTAATTAAAATGAACTTATAATACAACATAATTATAAAGATGTGGAAGCAAATATAAAAAATGAAGAGTTAGTGACAATATTTAATCTCACATTGAAAATGAGAGAAAATATTTTGTTCTTTTTAATTATGGTAATTAATAGGCTAATATGTATTAATTAGTGTTGTGTATTTTTTTCTCTACATATTAATAATATTTAAAAATATTATTCAATTTCTCATTATGCAATCAAACAAAATTAAATAATTAAATTGAATTCATCTTTATCTCTCAGTACCTCAATATAATAGTTACAAATATTACAATTATCAAAACTAAATATAAAATAAAATTACAGAACATGAAGAGATTCTGTTGTAAAAGTAAAGCACAGATGGTTACAAAACATGCATACACAGTTAAAAAGTTAACAAAACACTTTACACATAAAATAAAATAATAGAAAAATATATATATATCATCAAAACAAGTGCAAGCAAGCAAGCTGTGAAGCACAAAGTACAAACCAATTACACAGTTATCAAAGTCTATAGTGGACTCACACTTTCACTTTCGCTCTCTAGTGGAGTCACACTGGAGAGTTTCCTGCTGAGCGCGAGAGAGGAGGCTTAGCAAAAATTTTAAATTAAAAAAAAAAAGAAAAAGAAGAAAAAGAGAGTCAGAGACAGAGAGAGAGAGAGAGAGAGAGAGAGAGAGACCAAACTGCTATTACAGATTTGGACGGAGGCGGGCGCTGTAACTCAAAATGGTGACTAATGTGTAAGGATTTTCTCTCTATTAGAAGTATTTCTAATTCACATGGAAGAGGAGTCCTTGAAACAAAGGGGTTTTTTTTTTTTTTTTTTTTTTTTATACATACCCACACTAGTTGATTTTAAAAATAGCAAAAAACAAAAAAGGGACTTCATTATTGAACTTTAAAGTTTCTTTTCTTTTTTTTTTTTTTTTTTTTGTGAAACCAGACCCGAAGGTACAATAGGAGCTATGCCGTCAGGTACGGAGTGAACGAAGTCAAGCTAAGCAAGGCCCACTTCATAAAATAAAATTCATTTCGGACTCGCGTGTCCACGTCCACGTCTAATTTTTTTTTTTTTTCAAATGTGTCTATTACTGTTTATTGGTTATGAACAGTGATTTTAGGTCAATGAATAGTAATTTTTAGCATGAACAGTATTTTTTACACATTTAAAAATTATTTTGCTATAATATTTTCAATTTTCAGTTTTCAGCAATAAGTTCTATCCAAACAGACCCTTAGAGTCCGTTTAGATAGAACTTATTTTTGCTGAAACTAAAAACTGAAAAAAATGTAATAAAATAATTTTTAAATATGTAAATAGTGCCATGAGACCCGATTTTAATAAAAAAATTATTAAAAAATAAAATTTGTGAGTCCATAAACAGTATACGGTACACTGTCTACAGTTGAATTGGCCAAAAATTGCCGTTAATGTTTATGTACAGTACATAAACAGTAACCTTTGTCCTTTAAAAGGTGAGAGGCTGCGCAGGAAAAAAAGAAAGCGGTGAAACGTGAATGCAATAAAGGTAAACGCAATAATTTGTATCAAAGGGATACTTAAACTTACTTTCTGTGATGTTATTATGTTATGTTTTTTGTGAAGCATTGTGTGATGATAGTATCATACTTTCTGTGATTCAAAAGCAAGCAGAGATCGTGACTCAGCGGAGGAGCAGACACGATGAAAAGGGTTCTTCCTTACACTAGCTTTACTGTTGCTGTGTTCTTGTTAGTTTTGTGCATGGCAGCACAAGCAGCAACTCCTGATAATGAAGGTAAGGCAGTCTTAATTTGTACTTCTTTCTATTTGTAATTCTCTCTCTCTCTCTCTTTCTCTCTCTCTCTCTCTCTCTCTCTCTCTCTCTATATATATATATATATATATATATATATATATATATTTCTTCATATCACTTCAATTCATTCTATTTCAAACTGGTGGAAAAATGGACATCTATGCATTTAGCAGAAACAATAACCCCTAAGGACAACCACAAACAATAACCCCTAATACAATCTCCAGAAAATCAAATCCTCCCCAGCTGAGAATCCTCCTGCGACAGTGTCGGACTTGAGGAGTCATCTCCTTCCTATAATATTCTTCCTTCATAAAAACCCATTTCAAAAGACTGTTCAATTTTAACAAATCAACATTTTGTTTTTAGATTTGCTTGAAGTTCCTCTTTTCTAGGTTTTTGGTTTTTGTTTTTTTGGGTGGATGAAGCAGAAGCACTCTTCAGTTTACAATTATTGCAATTTGCAACTGCAACTAGAGAAAAATTTGTTGAAGTTGTTACAACTCTTTGAAGAGTTATGGAGGGTGTAAATGGGTTTTGCTATATAAGAATTTTCAACGGATTTCTTCGATTCCGACAGCGTTGTCGGAGGCGTTGACAGCTTCTTGAACGACGATGGGGGCTTCTGAGGATTTTGGAGGGGAGAGAGAGATGGGCTTGTGGTGAGTTTAGCATGGTGTATTGAGCTTTCTTTAAATTGTTGATGTGGCACCCCCTCATTGGCTGCTGTAAAACCCACCTTTTGCGCCAGAACTGGACCAAATTAACACTTTTTCTTTATTGCTATTAGGGTCTGTTTCGTTGGAGGAGTGGAAAAGTGAAAGGATGAAAAATTGGGAGAATAGAAAAGATTTGGTTTTTCCTTATGTCTGTTTGGCTGGAGAGTTAGAAAAATGGGATGGTGAAAAACATTTTTGTTTGATTGGAGAAAAAAAGGGGAGGATGAAAAATGTAGTTTATATAAATTGACTATTATGTCCTTGTTATATAATATATATGAGAAATAGTGGGAAAGTGAGAGGGGTAGGTGAGTGCAATAAAGAGGGTATTTGTATAAATTACATTATTCAGCATCTTTTCCTTTCCATTTTTCTCTCAAATTGGGAGGATAAAAAAATGTGGGTTCGGAGGGATTATTTCCTCTCTATTTTTTGTCTCTCTTGTTTTCTCTCCTGAACCAAACAGTAGAAAATGTCATTTTTCACCCTATTTTCTTCTCCCTATTTTCCACCATCTTTGTTTTCACCCAACCAAACATAACCTTAAAGCATTCCTATCCGAAAAATGCTATCCTATCCTATTTTACTATTTCAAAAAGCTACTTTATTAATTATACCATACTATTTTACAACACACCTAACATCCCAACTTTTATTTTCCTATTCTACTTATTAAAATAATATATCTACACAATAAAATATATTTTTTCATTTTTTGTTTTTTCCCAATTTTTTCCTCCACACGCGTATGTACCTTCCAAACTCCTCCATTCCTTTATTTTTCACCTTCTTCCAAACTCCTCCATTCCTTTATCTTCCATCTGCATTTTTGTTTTTTCTTTCTTCGTGTTTTCCCATCCCTTTATCTTCCATCTTCATTTGTTTTGTCTAACCATATCATTTCAACACCGAGATCAACACAGGTCAACACCTAGATCTGGTCACGCCCAGATCAACCCAAATCCAAAACCCATAACCCATAACCCACGGCCCACCACGCCTAGAAAAGGTCATCGCCACCACGATCTCTGATCTTCGCCGATCCACGTCGAGATCAACCTAGATCAACAACTAACTTCGATCACGCCTAGATCAACCCAAATCCAAAACCCATAACCCACGGCCTACCACGCCGATACACCACAATCCTCAGCCCCAGACCCACCAAAATCCGATTAACAATCCTCAGCCCCTTGACCATGATGATCTCGTCTAAAAAAGGTCATCGGCAGTTTCATCGGAGAGAAAGGGTCATCGGCAGTGAGAGGCACGGGAAGAGAGGCTCAACGGAGAGAGGGGAGATGAGCTCTGTGACTGTGAGAGAGAGAAAGAGAGAGGAGTTGAAAGAGAAAGGACTGAAAGGAGAGAGAAATTGATTTAAATAATATATTTTGGTTTACAATTGTGCTACAGTACCATCCTAAATGTAGGATGGTACTGTAGCACAATTGCAAATTTTTTTTTTTTTTACAATTGTAAGATTTTGCAAGTCCAAATGTTGGGAGGTTTTTGGGCTTTAATGCTAAATCAGCCCTACATATCCCATTTGGCAATCCCAATGAGAATGCTCTTATGTATTATAACTATGTCTCGCATTTTCTAACATAGTACCAAAGTTATGTTTTATCTTTTATAATATGGAATCAAGTATCGGAGAGAGCTAACCACCAAGTGTGGCATAGTGGCTTGTCCACCATTGGGTAAGGCTCTGGGGTTCGACTGGGTTTGCTCCCTCGTTCGAGTCCCAATAGCCACAACACCTTGTGGCCAGCAGCAGGTTCCCATTGCGAGCGGGGATTGGTTGAGGTGCGCGAAAACTAGCTCGGACACAAAAAAAAAAAAGTATCAAAGAGAGCCGAGGCTTCCAACAATATCCCAAAAAGGGAAAAAAATAATAATAAAAAATAAGAAGACAAAAAACAGGCTTTATTGTTTTAAGTTTTAACAAAAATATGTTGTTTAAAGGGAAAAAAAAAACCCTTACAACACCACGAGCTGCTTCCAGCCTCCACTCGGTGACTTGCTTCAACTCTGTCCATTGATCAATTAGCACTAGTATCTCTTTCTCTCGCTCTCTTTCTTTCTTGCACTTTGTAGAACTCTCTTTGTCCGTATTGTATTTGTGTTTCTCTTTTATGGTTGTGACTATTTGTATATCAGTATATCTACTCTATGTGAAAACCTAAATAATAGGTAAAGTTTAGAGAAAATTCAATTAGAATTTGAAATTAGAATCCAATTTTGCGCCATGTGTCTAAATTTATGTGGAGACCACACCATAATTATACACTTGAGTTTTTTAGTTTTCGTGCGAAGTGAGTTAATGAGTGTAAAATACTAAGAATCTAACATTAATGAACTATAAGATTTAAAAAAAAAAAAAAATCAATTACATATACTCAATAAAAATCACTGCACAACAAAAATCACCACACATTTTATTTTATTAAAAATTAAAAAAAAAAATGATCATAAGTAGTATTAAATTTAGATAAGAATTTTAATATGTAACTTATTACGTTTACTTAAAAAAAATAGTTTTACTAATTATTTATATTTTTATGATAAAAATTATGTTTAATTTTGATTGTATCTGTATGTATGCATGTGTTACATGCTAATTTAAGATAAAAAGTGCTCAAAGGTCAAGAGTTATTGTTTAATATATCAAATGTTGAAACTTTAGATGTTAAAGCTCCTAAAAAGGCTCAAAGATGAGAATTGAAGAAATAATACATTGCTTCCTAGAATGTTATTCTAGATTAAGACGATCTAAGAGCATTTGCATTGGTGGAGCTTAAAATTTTAGCTTTTAGCTCATCAAAAACTTACTTTATCTATTTTACAACCTCATTTTACAAAACAGAAAACACCCAACATCAATAGTTTTAATTTAGCATTCAACACATTAAAATAATATAAATAACATGTAGTGTTTTAGACCCCTTAACACAATATGTTTAACCTAGTTATTTAGCCAAGTGATTAATTAGATAAATTATTCAATTCTAGGTTAACACATATAAATCATATCATGTAAGTAATGCGGAAATATAAAGAACACAACGATATGATAACCTAAGAAAACCTAATCGGTAAAAAACCTGGGGAGGATTTAACATAGCTATACTCAAGGTAAAAACAGATTCACTATGAAAGAATTGAAATTTTTACAATAAGACTTAGACGACTAACATCTTATTGCTACCTCGTGTAAAAAACTTACTACCAAGACCACGTGATAGCTCCGAGTCCACGGATTATTTCTTTCCTTGATCTACGACAACCACGAGTCTCCTACTTGTGACTTTGAGATTCCACTTAAAGGTTTCAGATATTCTTTAAGTTCTTTAAGCAGCAACTAAATCAATTATCAAGCTCTTGATACGAATCTTGATCTTGATAACCCTATGTGTGTGTATGAAGGTAAACATCTTAAGATCTCACAAAAGATTCACCACACAACACTCAAAGACCTCTAAAACATAGCTAGAGTTTTTCCTTTTATATGTGAAGTAAAACACTTAACCCTACACGTCAAACAGGCTTTGGCTGAATTGGAAATTCTACAGAAAATTAAATTTGCACGAGTTTCGATCGATCGAATCTAATTTTCGATTGATCGAGCCTTGCAGATTTTGTCCAACAATTTCTGCAATCACTCGATTCTAATTTTACAATTAAACATACTTTGAGCAAACCTAAACCTAGACTCTATGTTTTGATCATGGCTTGCCAACATATTACATATTGAAGTTTTAATACATTAGTTTTTAAGATCTTAGAATCTAACATAACATAATAAAATAATATATCCACTACAATAAACAACAACCACAACTACCACCAGAGTCATGGAAACCACCACATAGTCACAATTACAGCCTTGAAAAACCCAACAACCCCATATTGCAAACCGATCAGTAACCCACCATAACAACCCAATCAACAAACCACCAACTCAACCATTGCCATTGCCATAGCCAAAACCCACACCACACCACACAATCAACAAAACCCAACCACACAAACTCACATCACCACTAAAACCACTGAAATCCTGAAATCTACCACGAACTCAATGGTGTGGTAATCGTGCTTGGTTCGGCTTGGGGCTTAGGTTGGCGACGAGTGGAGGAAGAAAGATGGGTCGAAGTTGGGCAAGGGAGATGGAGGAATGGGGCTTGGGTCAGCGAAAGTGGAGGAAGAGAGAAAAAATTGAAGGGGAGAGGGTGAGATTGTTCGTGAACTGAAGAGAGTGGGTGGAACAGGAAGAGGGAAAAAAAAAAAAAAGAGAATAAAAAGGAAAGAAACAAAAACATTATTTTAATGAGAGGACAAATAAAATAGATGATTTTGCTTTAACATTTGTGTTATAGTGCACAACTATAATATTTGCATTTGATTTTCGAGTTTTGCTTTTGTTCATGTGGTCGATAATATAACATATGCTATGTTGCCATATAAAAAAAATATTTACATCAATAAGAAAAATTAAAAAACAATTTATTTTGTGGGTTCCAGTTAGCTCAACTGGTAAAATCTCTAATAGTTGAATAAGAGATTTAGGGTTCAATCTCCATTTGTACCAAAAATCGATTAATGTTTTGGTCTGATGATTAAGAGCTATTGTCAGGAGCAGACGCCATGAGTTGAAACTCTCTCTCTCTCAAAAAAAAAAAAAGAAAAAAAAAGAAGAAGTTATTTTCATATATGCAAAAAAAAAAAAAAAAAAAAAATTCCTTTACACGAAATCGACAATTGTACTTTCTTTAAAAAATTAAAATAAAATATAGTGTCTAAATATCTAATTCTCCAAACATAAATATTTATTATTAAGAAAGCTTTGGTTTTTGGAAAATAAAGAAGGTTTTCTATTTTTTTTGGGGATAACTAAGAAGGTTTTTTTATTTTTATTTTTTTTTATACAAGATAGAAATTTTACTCTAACATAATCAAAGTGTATATGTGTGTAAAATTTCCTCCTGGAGACTTGAACTCTAATCTTTGCCCCCCACACTCCACAAGCACTTATGCTTGTGTAGTGTCCATCGCACCAAGGGTTTGCGGTGGTAACTAAGAAGGTTTTAATCGAAGAGATTTATGTATCTATTCTTAGAAGCATATATGTTGAATATAATATGGTTTAATAAAAAGGAAGAGAAAAAAAAAAGAGAGAATAAAAACGAAAGAAACATAAACATTATTTTAATGAGAGGATAAATAAAATAGATGATTTTGTTTTAACATTTGTGTTATAGTGCACCACTATAATATCTGCATTTGATTTTTGAGTTTTGCTTCTGTTCGTTTGGTCCATAATATAATATATGCTATTTTCTCTTATAAAAAAAATATTTACACCAATAAGAAAAACTAAAGAAAAAATTATTTTGTGGGTTCTAGTTAGCTCAATCGGTAAAGTCTTTAATGGTTGAATAAGAGATCTAAGGTTCAATCTCTATCTGTACCAGAAATCGATTGATGTCTTGGTCTGATGATAAATAGCTATTATTAAGATCGAATGCCATGAGTTGAAACTCTCTCTCAAAAAAAAAAAAGAAGTTATTTTCATATATGCAAAAAAAAAAAAAAAAAAACTCCTTTACTCGAAATCCATAATTGTACTTTCTTTGAAAAATAAAAATAAAATGTATTGTCTATATATCTAATTCTCCAAACACAAATATTTATTATTAAAATAAAAGCTTTGGTTTTTGGAAAATAAAGAAGGTTTTATTTTTATTTTTTTTACAAGATAGGAATTCTACTCTACCAATCAAAGTGTATATGTGTGTGAAGCTCCATCCTAGAGACTTGAATCCCGGCTTTTGCTCCCCACACTTCACAAGTACTTATGTTTATGGAGTAACCATCGTACCAAGGGTGTGCGGTGGTAATTAAAAAGGTTTTAATCAAAGAGATTTATGTATCTATTCTTAGAAACATATATCTTGAATATGATATGGTTTAATAAGCTACTTATGCTATAAGAGTAATATTAGAGCATTCACGTTAGTACGTGCAAAAATTTATGCCTATTTTAGAGGGAAACGATTAATTATTAAATCATTTCTATAAATGTAGTGGACTTTAAAAAAAAAAAAAAACTAGAGGAGACTATAAATTAAATTTTATTTAAAGGAGCCTTTAACTTTGTTTTTGTTTTTTTATTATTATTATTTTTATCTCTTCTAGTATTGTTTTGTAAACTTTTGAAAAACATATTCTTTATATTTATTCCGATATATATTTGTTTAATTTGGATAAATCAACCCAATATTAGATAAACTTTGATTAAATTAGATTTAATCTTCTATAAAAATTTAATTAAATTAGGTTTGTCCTTTTTGCTAATTAGCTAATTTAAAATTTTATTTTATTTGTACTTACTAATAAAACTCATATCATACATAAATACTTTTATCAAACTTTTTGGAACATTGAACGAAGACCAGTATGTATTAGCATTTTATCACCTATTTGTACTTTTTTTTTTTTAAGATATCTCATTATAAATCATATTTATTGATCAAGTTTACTATGATTGATATTTTAAGATATTAGAGCATTCGCATTAGCACGTGCAAAAATTTATGTCTTTTTTAGAATAAGAATCTATATTTTATTTTATCTTACACAACCATTTTTCAAAAATAGATACATTAGATTATTTATTCTACGATGCATTTTATTAAAATATTATTTCTTTATCAATTTTTTTAGTACTCTCTCTCTCTCTCTCTGTATACAAGTAAAGAAATATTAAAATATATACTTACATGTGCATAGTAACTAGTATATTTACCCTATTACTATACCTCACAAATTCTTTTTTCACAAGTTTACATGGACTGATGTGAGTGATTTTCAGTTGGCCTAAGCCCAACTGCTGATTCAACTTGTCATAGCTCAAAAGAAAACATGGGAGAAGAAAAGACCTTGAAAAACATTGAAGATTTTGATTTTTATGAGCATAATATTACATTATTTGAATCTATTACTTGGTTAAGGAATTTCAATGCTATGGACTATATTAGAAAATCTAAAGCCAACAAAAAAGGTAAAAAGGAAATTGATTAAATTTGATTTATCATGCAGTGAAAGCCCTTGGTGAAATAGGTGTACAATTGGGAAAGAAAGACTGGAATTTCAAGGTGGACCCATGCATAAATGAGTCAAGTTGGTTAACACCAAAATTGGATTCGAGGCCACTGTACAACAATTCTCTCTTCTGCAATTGCTCCTACCCTGATAGTGTATGCCACGTCATTGGATTGTACGTAAAACTTTCATTCTCTAATCAACCGAAAGAAAAAATTGCATAGTGTGTATATATTGGGTCTTCTTGTATAGCTCGTTGACTGAGTAGAATTTATATAATACATAGATATTTTATTTTAAAATTAAATATTCAAATTTTCTCAAATTTTTAGTTGGATGTAAAACACATGACATATATTTGATTTTTAAATTTCACCAATCTTACATCTAAATAGAAATTTGTGTATTCTAATAAGTATTACTGCTTCCTAAAAAAAAAAGAAAAACAATTTGGACTACATGAGACCCCGGGTGGGAGTTTAGTGGTGAAACACTTCATCGGTTCGTCCCCCTCACTTTAGCGCTTCGGTTTGAGTTGTGTGGAGTGCATTAGCAACCGCATTTGGTGGGGCTTTTTTATTCAGAAAAAAAAATTATTACATGTAAATATTCAACAGTATATATATCCTTGTCACACAGGTTTCTTCAAGGGCAGGATCTTGATGGTGTGCTTCCACGAGCTCTGGTGAAGCTACCATACCTGAAGTCCCTGTAAGAAGAGTAACCATTATTTGTTTTACTAATTAGCACTTCCAACAATTGATTTAACCACCTGATTGCACAATTTCCTCTTGATTGTAGTCATCTCACTCTTAACTACCTCAGTGGTAACATACCCCATGAATGGGCTTCTACACAGTTGGAATTTTTGTAAGTCACTCCTCAGTTCATGTTAATTGAATTGAATTAAAAAGGTGAACAAACTGTTAATGGTCTAAGTGGGTTCTAGTTAGCTCAACTAGTAAAGTCTCTGATGGTTGTATAAGAAATCTGGGATTCAATCCCCGCCGATACCAAAAACTGATTGATGTCTTGGTCTGATGATAAAAAGCTATCACCTTAATGGTCTAAGGTTAGCCATTAAATGCTCATTCTTATTTAATTAATTGAATTTGCTTCAGGTCTCTCTCTATGAACAACTTATCAGGACCACTTCCAAGCTTCTTGGGAAACATTACCACACTTACATTTTTGTATGCTCTTATTGTCTCTTTCTTTCTCACCAATCATATAGGGGAAAATGCTAGAGCTACTACCAATTTAACAACATAAAGCTTACAAAGTAATATGACAATGAAAGTTGATAAGTGGGCTTCAACCACTAATGAATGAATGTTTGAATTGGTTTTTGGTAATTGGTGACACATCGGTTTGTAAGCTCTATGTAGTAAAATTTGTAGTATTTCTATCATTACTTGTCATATAGAAAGTAAATTATGTCATACTTCCACTTGGTCTAACCGGCTTTAATATTTAAGAATATATTATATACTTAGGGGCATAGAGAACAATCTGTTTTCTGGAATGGTTCCCCTTGCGCTTGGAAAGTTGGTTAACTTGGAGAATCTGTGAGTGTTTCTTTGTTTCTTTTTCTTAATTTTTAAATAAAGTTTGATTTGTCATTTTTAAATTGTCATTGATTTTCTTAATTCTGAATGCATGAAATTACTTTAACTTTCCTTTTGGTGACTGTAGCATTCTTAGTGCTAACAATTTCTCAGGAGAGTTGCCAGTTGCGCTTACTAATTTGACCAAATTAACGGAACTGTAAGTGGTTGATAGTACTTTTAGATTTTCCTTGAAAAAATCTTAGTCATTTTGGTGACTATAGCAGTCTTCTTGTTTGTATTTTGTTCAATAATGTTTCTGTTTTGGGACATATGCAGTAGAATTAGCAGTAACAACTTCACTGGAAGAATGCCCGACTTTTTTCGAAGTTGGAAACAGCTTCAGAAATTGTGTGTGCCTTTTTCCTTGATTTTTCAAATATAAATCTTTAAATAAGGTTTCAGGTGTGATCGAAATCCAATTGAATTGAAATGTTAACAGAGAGATCCAAGCTAGTGGTTTTGAGGGGCCCATTCCTCCTAGCATTTCTATCTTGAGTAATTTAACCGAGTTGTGAGTACAGCCTTCTAAGATAACAGTTCTTGAGTTGCATAATCCCTATGATAGGTTCATGTGATAACTAATATGACAAACTAACACTTGTTGATGATGCAACTCTATGCAGAAGGATAAGTGACTTGGTTGGAGAGGGATCAAAATTTCCAAACTTAAGTAGCATGATGCTCATGCATAGATTGTAAGTCAGTCTTTTGTTGTAAAATGCAATGAATTTGAAATAATACAAAATTTATAGCAGTCTTGCTTACCTAAGGTATATTTACTTTTCAGGATGCTGAGGAGTTGTAACATCACTGGATCAATTCCTTCATACATATCAGACATGAAAAGGATTCAAATTTTGTAGTTCTCTTTTTCCCTCTATTTATTGTAGATACATACATATAAAATTCAAATCTTTTTGAAATATAACTAGATGTTCATATACAGAAGTTTATGGATTTCAACTCTAAAAAATAGGTACTAATTTTCTAGAACTTAGAGCAAGTAATCATATAAAAAAAATGACATTAATTTTTAAAATTAAATTAGAAACTCAATGATTAGATGAGCGTTTTAGGAGTTCTCTCTATGAATTAGTTGTTAAAATATATTAGGTTTTTAATTTTGACATACATCCTTTTTTATGCTTGAAATTTTGTTCTACATACAAAATTAGAATTATAAACCTTCTTTTCTTGCAGAGATCTCAGCTTCAACAGATTGGAAGGAAGTGTTCCAGATTTAAGCGGTCTTGAAAAGCTGCAATTCATGTAAGCTTCACCACCAAATTTTTAACCTAGCTATTTCAATTATGCAGCTAAAGTACACAATGATATGTAACTAGGTTTGGCTTTTGGCTTAGATCCATTGGTAAATCTGCAAGGAACTTCACTCTGCACACACCTAAACGAGAACCCTGTCCATCTGCTGTGTCTTTTAGAATAAACCTAAAAGGACCTTATATATAACTGTCTTACATTCTGTCAAAAAACAAAATAAAATAACTGTGTCATTACAACTTACATTAGAGAATAGAGCATTGCCCTTTAATATAGTCATGCTATTAAGTGTTTAACCGGTGACATTGTCTTTTTTTTTTTTAATAACTAAATAGGTATTTGACAAGAAACTTGCTCAATGGGCCTATTCCAGACTGGATCAAGGGCAGCGGCAATCAATTGTACTGATTCTCATCCTGAATTCTAGTTCAATTTTGCATGGATTTATGAGTTTGGAGAAACATATTTTTAAATTTTTTTTTAAGCGAATGAGGGGGATTCAAATTTCAAACCCTATTGTGTCAGAGAAAAGTTGAAAGGTAAAACCTTAAAAGGTTAAAAAAAAAAATTGATCCAAGGGTAGAGAATAAAAATGAAAATTTTAACTTTCACTCTCAATTCTTGAAAAGGAAATTGCACAGTGCAGCTCAATTTGGTCAAATTCAGATGTATCTCTTTCTGGATCAGCAGTTGATCTCAAACAAGCACATGTTAGGGAAGAAATAACAAAATTTGCTGGCAGCTTTGCTTTGCATCTTGCTCCATGTGGCTCTCTCTACTAAAAAGGAATTCATGAACAATTTTACTATCCATTTTTTAGTTGGCTGTCTGATACCTGGGAAGAGTTTACTGACGCTAAAAAATTTGAGCTGACTAGAGAAGCTTGATGGAATGAGCCTGAATTTATGTTGGATTAGCACTGACAAACCAGTTGAGTAGTTATAAGATAATAATTTTCCTTTTTGTGCAGGCAATTAGATCTTTCATACAATAGTTTTTCAGAAAGCTATGACCCAGCTTGTGGAGATGCATTGTAAAACTCTCTGCCTATTGGAACTTTACACACTTTTCTCTCTTCATATCCTTTCCAGTTTTCTGATACTAACTGCTTTTTCCGTTGCAGCAAAAATTTGTTCAAAAGCTCTTCTGGAAGGGACAACTTGTAAGCTTCAAACTAGTGAAATTTTACAAAGAACCAATGCTTTTTTATTTTATTTATATATATATATATATATATATATATATATAGAAAATAAAAAATAAAAAATTCCTTTTCTTTTATATTTTGGATAACTGACTCTTGTTATATACTTAAATGATTAAGAATACTTGGCGAGTGCCTGAAGAATGTTCCATGTTCAAAAGGTAATTATGTACCTTTTCAAATCAAATTCTGAGGTATATGCTTCTGTTATCTAGCTGGGCCCTTCTCTTTTGTAATTAAGAAGTGTTTAATTAAATTGTTAGAAATGGTCTCAAATTCCTATTTGGATTTGGTTTCCCTGGAGTGGAGGGAAAAGGTTTTACATGGTGTGGAAGAGAAGTATTAAAACTCAAGGTAAAAACTAACCAACCTAACCAACATAACTAACTAAACTAACTAACTAACTAACTAAACTCTAACGGCTACCTAACAGTAAAAACAGAAAATAACTGACATCACAATCTCATGGAAAGACCAATAGATAGGCTACACGTGTCTAGCACTTAAACAAAACTAAAACTGATTTATTTCTATGACAGAAATGGTCTATTGTGTAGACATGACTGATAACTTGAGCTTAAGCTACATGTCCTTTTTTTCTCTTCTTCCACCTTGCATTATTACTGTTGCTGCTTCATCTTGGGTTGAATGCATCTCAATAAGAAGTTTCCTTGGCATGAAAGGAAAAAAGTAATTGAGTATTCTTTATCTATCAAGGAATTGAATTAGAACCTTTTAAATAAGCATTGTTTTCAAAGGGTTTGATGGCTTTTGTTAAAGGATCCTCTCACATGGAGAGAGGAGAAAAACTTTTTTTTTTTGGTTGATAAATTTGATAATTATAATTGGGGGTGGAGGGATTTGAACCCTAGTTGTCTCCTTTGGAAATACAAAGAGGTGCTAGTTGAGCTACAAGACTTATGGCAGAGATGAGAACACTCCTAGAAGAACATGAGTTGGGTTTCTCAAATGGTAGTTTGGTAGATTTTTTTGGGTTGAAAGATTCCCATATTTATGAGTTAAGAGGCTTTGTGAGGGTTTTTTGTGTGAGCACAAGTTTGTGTTTAATTTTTGAAGATTAATTGACAATGTTTGTAATCTATATCATTGATATTGAATTTTGTTGGCGTTGCCTATGGATGTAGGGTTGGAGTTGGCTGAATCATGTCAAATATTGTTATCTTATCTGGATTTTTATTTACTTGTTCATGTGAATGAACTTTGCTAGCTTAGCTCCAATCACAACATAAATATTCCATCTTGTAGAAGACAACTACATATATTATTAACAATACAATGGAAATTTCACTGTTGTTCTGTTATGTACTTTATTGTCAATAATATGGTGCTACTTTATGTAGATCGGTATTCAATGCATATAAATTGTGGTGGGAACGCTATCACCATTGGAAAGATAATGTATGAAGCGGATAACGACCCAGGTGGTTCAGCAAAATTTTTTCATGAGAAGGAGAATTGGGGATTCAGTAGCACTGGACATTTTTGGGATGTAGACACTAGCCTAAACGACTACATTGCAAATAATGTATCCATACTCACAATGAATGAGTCTGAACTATACACAAGTGCACGCCTATCTCCTCTTTCATTCACATATTATGCCCGCTGCTTAGCAAAGGGAACCTATAAAGTGAAACTTCACTTTGCAGAGATAGTAATCAGAGACAATAGATCTTTTTACAGTCTTGGAAGGCGGATATTTGATATTTATGTTCAGGTATTCTATCATATTTATTTTTCTCTGTATGTTTCAGTAGAGGAGTTAATTGAATTAATTTTCTACAGGAAAAACTGGCGTGGAAAGATTTTGATATTGAAAGTTCTGCAAGAGGGGTTGATAAGGCTGTTGTTAAGGAACATAAAGCAAATGTTATAGATAATGTTTTGATGATTCGCTTTTATTGGGCTGGGAAAGGGACAACAGCTGCTCCAAAGAGAGGAACATATGGTCCCCTCATATCAGCCATCTCTGTGGAACCAGGTTACTGTATTAGAGGATGAGAATCTTGCTACGGTCCCCGCTCAGATTATTAGATTGATGAACTATAGAAGCATGGAAGTTTAGCGGACGTTGAACCCCATATTTGTCTGCATTTAGAAAAGACTCAAAACCATGTTAAAAGTGCATTTAGATGGAAGACAACCAAAACTTTATTATCATCTTCATTTTACAACCTTGCCCTGTGAATTTGTCTTTGAAGATCTATTGCTATCCGGCTTAGATTTTCTGTATGGTGCTAAATAATTAATATATTTCAGAATGCAGTCTCATAATCACTATTCTAAGCTACTTGTCTTGTCTGTAGATTTCATTCCTCCTCATGATGGCAAGAAGAAGATATCCATTGTGGTACTGGTCGGAGCTGTGGTTTTGGTGCTACTCCTCATTTTTATAATTTTGGGCATTCTTTGGTGGAAAGGCTTTTTGGGAGGGAGGACATCAAGGGAAAATGGTAATCTGTGCAAATCTTGATGTTGAAATTTGAAAGGGCACTATTCATTTTCTACGACTATGGCAGAAATTTGGAAAAATGTATAGATAAGAATTAGTTTTAACTTCCCATAACCGCGTTCCAAAGTACAAAGCATGATTTCAGGATTGCAGAGCATATGAACTTTGCATTTGATAATGCGTGGTGATCAGGGCCATTTAATTCCAACTTTGATGAAAATGATCCAATGGAATTATGCAAAAGAAATTAATACCATTGCTTCTTTTTCTAAAATCTACATAAAAAATAAAAAATGCATGGTTGGCTTAAGGTCACTATAGTTAAGCAAATGTCTAAAGATTTGCATAAATCATATTTCCGATAGACAGAAGATTATCAATTTTGAATGAATATATCGTCGACATGTTCTGAAAATCGCATGAAATTTGGTTTGTTGGTTCAATATTCTTATTTTAGTTTTAAAATGAACTTTTGTTAAGTCTAAAGCACATCTCATTCTATGATAAACTAATGAAATATCTCACTTTTCCCCCTGATAAACTACTTGTGATTGAGAAAGTAGCAAAAGACAATCTGAAAAACTTGTGGCTTTCAGTACTGGTTCATAAATTTTCCCCCTTCACAGATTCTGTGTGATTTACTACAATATATTGCCATCTAAACTTGTCCTGCTTTAAGATTCATCTAACTAGTCAAGAGGCATGCAAATATTTGGTTAAAAATTGGTCCTCTTATAATATAAGATGCAGTCTGACATTTTAACCTGATTCATTTGACAGAGTTAAAAGGATTAGATCTACAAACTCGTTTTTTTACGTATAGACAAATAAAAGCTGCCACTAATAACTACAATCCTACAAACAAGATTGGGGAAGGTGGTTTTGGATCTGTTTATAAGGTATATGAATTTTTTTTCCCCTTCCTTTTCTTTTTATTCTCCTTACTGGTCTTTGATGTTTGAAGAGATTCATGATGAAATACAAACTTGAAAATGTTAAGCAGGGTATACTACTTGATGGTACTGTAATTGCAGTTAAGCAACTTTCACCAAAATCAAAGCAAGGAAGCCGCGAATTTGTGAATGAAACAGGCATGATATCTGGTTTACAACATCCAAATCTTGTTAGATTGTATGGATGTTGTATTGAAGGAAAACATTTATTGTTGGTATATGAGTACATGGAAAACAATAGCCTTGCACATACTTTGTTTGGTAAGTTAATGTTTTATACCTTACCATGCATTTTATATTGACAGCAGAAGAATGAGAACAAACACTAACGATGAATTTCATTGATTGTATTCTGAACATCAATCCCAGGCCCTGCGGATGGTCGGTTAAAATTGGACTGGCCTGCAAGGCAAAAAATATGTATTGGCATAGCAAGAGGTCTGGCTTTCTTGCATGAGGAATCAACTTTGAAAGTTGTTCATAGAGACATCAAAACTACTAATGTGTTGCTTGATAGGGACCTTAACCCTAAGATCTCTGACTTCGGTTTGGCCAAGCTCAACGAAGAGGAGAACACCCACATTAGCACCAGAATTGCTGGAACAATGTGAGTTACCTTCCTTTCTTTTGCCTCCTCCTTACTTCCTTCCGGAATCTTTTTTCCCTATTGTCTTCTATTTCATCACATCTGCAGAGCTTGTTTATGAGGTATTGTGAATAGATGTTGATCTGATAGGTCTGTAGTCTTGAGTTGCTCCTCTGAAAGAATATCAGAATATGACAGCAATGAAATCTCTGCTCTTAAGACAAGTAGAGAAAATACTGTCAGTAGAGTGTTCGCCAAAGTCCTTAACAAAATTTTGTGTGTTTGGCATCTGTTAAAGATACTAGTTTATTACGGCTAACTATGTGTAATGGCTCAAGAAGCCAATAGGCCAATATATCGTATAGCCCATACAGGGTTAATCCCAACTCCTATAATCAATATATGATATCATTGTAATTGTTACAAGCCATTGTCAAAGTCACGTGCCCCATGTACTAGTTAGTTTTCATCTCACACGCCTCTACATGCGGCACACATCGGTTCAAAATTGATGATGCCATCATGACACGTCACATTTTGGTCTAGCCAACTTCATTAGTTCAATCCTATCCATGTCAACAGTGACGTAAGCATGCGTGCCATGTCAACAGCCAGGTCAGCCATATTTGCCACGTTAGAGTCACACTCTTGCCTTGTCATTCTTTGCCATGTCACTTGCACATCAACTCCACTTCCAGCAGTCTTTGCCGCATCAGCAATCGTTACTACGTCATTAGTATCCATTATACTATCTGAACCAATGTTGACCTGAACCGATTTGAGCCAGATTCAACACTTACTAAACCGAACCTTTGACTACAATTGACCATTGACTTTCCTTGCCTTGATCATTAACTTTGACTTTGACCAATTGTCCAAGGTTCACTTTAGTTTTTTCAATTATGCCTATCCAAAGTCGATTTTTGCATACATTTTGATTTTGGGTCTATTTTTCCATATGGCTCTTACATCCCTGAAATTTGATCATATCTCCTTTTGGGTTCACTTATACACAAAATTCACCAACTCACTCACATACTCATTCCATATTGGGTCTGATCCACGATCCCTCCAATGCAGCCATTCATGGACACTTTCATGTATCATTCAATGCATCTTCGAGGGATCTTCCCAAGTTTATGTTCCAAACTCAAAACATCGTCAAACCTCTACCTTGAATTTGAGAGAAAGTGTTGAAGATATTAGTTTATTATGGGTTACTATGTGTAATGGTACAAGAGGTCCAATACATGGAATTTTCCACACTAAATTCAAACAATTTATTATATACACTTAAAAAAAATATAAGAAATAAGATCCATGTTCATTTTTATAGCTTATGTGCATAACTACAGAAATAATCAATGCAAAGTCGCAACAATATTGAATGCATGATATGATGCAGGACAAAACTCTAAAATGGGAATGTGTTTAGGAAACAGAATGAAGAATAAAACAAAATTAATATGACCTAACAATCAACATTTAGGCTTTGTTTTAAAGAAAAATTTAGGTATAAGTCCTTAGGTGTTGTATCTTAAGTTCCCCAATCAAATTCAACCACGTGACTGCATGGCCAAGAGGCCACATAGTTGAATTTAATTGTCCTTAGCGGAGGATAACATTGTTTGTACTGCATTTGTTAACGCAAACATCTTGTTGAATTTATTTTGAGAACCTAAGATTTAACAAAAAATATACCTCAGTTTTGCCCTTGTTTGGAATCAACACCACAGCAATGAGAATAGAAATATAGATTTAAATTTTTTTTTTTAATATATATACAAGATAGAAATTTTACTCTAGTCTAATATAAGTGTATATGAGTGTAAAACTTCCTCTTAGAGACTTGCCTTTTAACTCTTGCCCGCTACACCCTACAAGCATTTATACTTGTGAAGTGATCATCACATTCAAGGTGCACAGTTGTAGAAATATATACTCTATGAATCATTACTTACGGTTTCTTGAAATCACTACTAAACATAATAGAATGAATGATAGGAACTCAAGAATCACCACATTGGCTTGCATGTAATGAGAAACGACTATTAGAAGAAAAATTAATAATCCGAATTTCATTAATCTATTATCCCGAGATTTTATAATTGGCTTTCCAATTTATATCCTACATGGAAAGAAAGTAAACCCATAATGAGATTACATAAAATATATAAATAAAAATCAACATCAACATCAATTAGGTCCAACAAAATCAATTAGCACTAATAGCTATAATTTTGCGTTCACACCACAGTATCAACCCCCCCCCCCCCTCCCCCAAAACCAATTTAAAAAATAAAAAAGAGAATGATAATCATAATTTGGCAGTTTAGAAGAGCATTAGTGTTTACTTTTAATTATATGACTTTTTTAATGAGTCATGTGACTAGTTTAAATAATACACATTAATAGTCTTATAAATAGCCACCTAAGGGTTGTAGCAAGATAACTCCAAACCAGTTTGAAACCTTGTCCTTTCTTTAAATCTTAATTTTGTTATTTTGTTTTCACATCTAGTCGAATGAAACTAAACTCACTTATGATTATGGTGGCTTTATTAATTACATTATTGCATGCATAACACTTGATTAAATAATTTGGTGCTTGGAAATCGACTGATGTTTGCCTTGTTGGATTTAGAAGTGCATAAGATCATAGTAGTGAACTAAATATAATGGCTTAATGCATGTGTTGAAGAGGTTACATGGCACCAGAATATGCACTACGAGGTTATTTAACCAACAAAGCAGATGTTTTCAGTTTTGGAGTTGTTGCATTGGAAATTGTAGCTGGGAAGAACAACATGAAATATCAACCAAACGAGAACTTTGTATGCCTTCTAGATAAGGTAAACTACATCCTTTTATGTTCTTTTGAAACTTGTGGCTACGGGTAAACTATGAAGTACGAACCCAGGTTGCTTCTTTTGTAACTACCACATTTGACTTGGTCAAGCTGGAAAACAAATGTTATATAATTTAGTTTGAAGTGTCTAACCCAGTAATGTGCGGCTAGAATTGGGGAAGCAGTATATTTGCTTGCATCTTCAACGTTCAACCTGCATACCTAATTTCTCGAGTCTTCATTGCTATCAAAGTGATGTGCTAAAATGTGTTAATGTCTCGTTATAATTTTTCAACACACTAGAAATGCGATACCTCAAACTGTGAATTTAATATTAAATTGTATTTAGTGTTATACAGGTGTGTACTGAGTCCTACATTGGGAGTTTATTTGGTAAATCTTGGGTGTTTTAAGTGATTATGAAGAGTTCCCATTACAACTTGAGTAGTCTTTTTGGGATAAGCACAAATATGTTTTGGTGATTGAATTGTTTGAGTAGTCTCCTTAACATGCTTTCTACTCTCTAGACTCCAGTGACTAGAGTAACGTCACTTTCACCATTGACACCGCTTCTACTATGCACCAATCACAACAGCCTGTACCAGTAATTATAAAAAAAAAAAAAAAATTGTGAAATTGATATGTCCCTAGGTTTTTTTTTTAATTATTTTTTTTTTCATTTAAATTGGTATCCTATTGTTTGCTTACTTGGAGAACAACATAAATTGATAAAAGCAAAATCGAATAGTGTATTTATTTATTTATTTTTTTTAAGTTTCCTTTTCACTTCCATTAACTCTTCCTTTGTCACCCCAGGCTATTGTTTTACAACAGAAAGGGATTTTGATGGAGTTGGTAGATCCTGAATTGGGTTCTGAGTTCAGTAAGGAAGAGGTACTTAAAATGATTAAAGTAGCTTTATTATGCACTAATCCATCCCCAGCACCTAGGCCTACCATGACTGCGGTAGTGAGCATGCTTGAAGGCGGGACAGTTGTTGATGAATTGAACATCGATCCAAGTATTTATGGTAATAATGAATGGCGGTTTGAAGCCTTAAGAAACCAACTTGGTCAAAGCCCACAACCAAGCTCAAGGGAAAGTCAGAACTTTGCTCAGTCATCAAATGCAACATGGATGGGCTCTTCTACATCTGCCTAGGATCTCTTTTCAACTAATCTTGACTCTCGGTAATATAAGCACCTAAGTATGCTACTGCCCCAGGTTATGTGACAATCATAGTGCTTGTTTATTAATGATAAGAAAGTATATATATGTTTGTTTCACTATTTGGAAGAGCTCAAAAAAATCAGCAACGCAACCTGAACGGCTTATTATTGGGGTCCCTTATTTGGAAGAGCTCTAGATATCTTCTTAAAAATATATGTAGTTTCAACTCCAACATTTCTGTGTGAGAGTAAACTGAAATTATTTTCACAAATTTTATTTTTCTTATATTTTGTAGAATTGATTCCTTTAGATGACTATATATATGTTACCTTACATATCTGTACTCTAAAATCTTGATTCTCGGTAATGTAAGCATGCCACTGCTACCATCCAGCTTATGCGACTGGCGAAGTGCGTGTCTAATGGTAGCAAACTATATGTGCTTGCTTAAGATCATTCACGTCCGGATTCTTAAAATATTTGCTATTTTACACTTTAAAAAGCTACTTTGTCAATTTTACCACACAATTTCATAACTCACCTAACATCTCAGTTTTTATTTTGACATACAATTCATTAAAATAATATAAACTAGCCCAGGAAAAATATAAACAACTCATTTCTCTCTCTCTCTCTCTCTCCCCAAAGCATTCACAGCTAGGTTTGTTAAAAAAAAAAAAAACTATTTTAGCACAAAAAAAGTTACTTTATCTACTTTACAACACCATTTTACGATTCACTCAACATTCCATTTCTTATTTTTCACATCACATCCAACATTATTAAATATTTTGTTCATTTAACTTGCTTTCTCTTCCTCACCCATAGTCATTTCTCTCTCTTCCTCATTGTCTCTCTCTTCACCCATAGTTTCTCTCTCTTCCTCACTATCTCTATCTTCACCCATAGTCGTTTGTCTCTCTCTCTCTCTCTCCTCACCATCTCTCTCTTCAACCACAATCAAAACCCATCCCAAAACCAAACCCCATAGCAAAAGTAAATAAATAACCTCAACCATTGGAGCCACCACTGCTTGGATTACCACCACCAGTAATCACAAAATAGTTAGCAAACTTTTCCATAAAATATAAAGTTTTCCCATAAAACATACAAACTTTCCCATCAAAATATACATATTTTTCATAAAATATATAGAACTTCTCATAAAATATACAGATTTTGTCACAAAATTAACGTACAAACCTTCATATCGAATGTATGAAATTTCACACAAAGTGTACAAATTTTTACACAAAATATACAGATTTTCCCGATAACTATACAAGATTTCCTAATAAATATAGACTTTTTGCAAAACGTACAAACTTTTCCATGGAACTATAGACTTTTCAATAAGATATACAGGCTTCCACACAAAATCTATAAACTTCCCATAGAAAATACATATTTATACAGAGTTTTCCCTAATATATAGAGACATTTTCATATAACATACAAACTTTCCCACCAAGATATACAGGCTTTTTCATAAAATATATACACTTTCCCGTAAAATACAAAGATTTTATCACAAAATGTGTTGATGCTTTGTGGCCTTCAACCACCCCGGACAATGACGTGTGCTCTCCACATGTGTGGATAGGGGGGAAAGATAGACGGGCACTTGTGTTCTCCCCCCCACCCCCCCTTCTCTTCCCTTTTTGAGAATGATGCATGGTTTGGGTGCGAACTATGACTATGAGTCATTTTTAATTAAGGTTTGGGAGTCTCCACCAATCGTTGGGTTTTTTTAAGTGTGATTGGTCTCCTAACTCTATTTTGATTTTTTTTACCAATCCTAGCTAGGTTAAGAAATAGTCAGTTTTTCCTAATCTAAACGGATGATAAAAAGCCTGATTCTTGGATTCGGAAGTCTAGTTATGTGTGGGAAATGTGTTAAACACCCCCATTACGCCTATCATGAGACGATCCTTTGTTTTGGTAAAATCTTAATTTTTGGTCATTGGCAAATAAAAACAAGTTATTGGTAGTAGCTTTCAAGGCTTTGATGAAATTGGGCTTTGAAGTTTGATTTGGGAAAGGTGTGTGGCCTTCATCAATGCTTTGCTAGCACATTGGAATTGCAACCAAATTTCTACAATGAAAATCCGATAGCATTTCGCCTTGTTTTCATGGCAGAAATCTGGCAGCACTTCAAGTCAAGTGTGTCGTGGCACACACAATGTAATCCTCACCAAGCTTTCGTGGTGAAAAAGAAAGCTACCTTATTTTCATGGCGAAAATCTAGCAGAGTTTCGTGTTAGGTGCGCCACAACGTACCGGTAGGGTTTCATGCCTATGAATACAACATGCATCAATATACTTGGTCTAAAGCACGTTGATGCACACCAAGGTACCAAACATGTGGTGCATGTCATATATAAGGGGAAACCAATGTCACTAGCTAATTAACATGGATAGAGGCAATCACACATGCGGTAGATCAGGCATCCAATAAAGCATGAATATCTATCTACTTCATTCGAAGTGTAGGACTACTTTTACAATATATAGTATGCACAATATATAGCAACACAAAGAGCAAAAATGTAGACCTATCCACACCTAGAAGGTGTGGCCCAAGTAACGTACAAGAAAAGTTGACATGTCCACACCCAGAAGGTGTGACCCAAAGCAAGAAGCTAGAATAGAACCTAAATTCAGGGAAGCGACTAGACATGATTCTAAGGAATTTCTAAAGGAAGAATGGACCTCACGGAGGGGCTAAGCCCCTATATTTACTAATCAATTCCATTTTGCTTACTTCTTATAAGTTGCGCGCATGCTCCATCCATCATATGCAACAAAACAAGCAAACAAGCAAGCAAAGAGATTCAAACGAACCAAACAAAGAGAGTAGATTAAAAAACAAATGATCAAAGAGAATATATATTCACAAGGGACAAATGTAGGTTTGGATTTAGTGTCCATAGATCCATTTAATTGAATTACGGATGACAGATGTGCCAACAAACAAAGCTCCTAAAAGTAGGTCTCGGGATTTCGTGGATAAAGACGGGTGTGAACCTACATGAAATCAATATCTTGGAGCAATGCTTGATGACGCAGACAAGACAAGCAAAAACATGCATAAGACAAACAAGCATGCAATGTTACAACCAACACATAGAATTCACACAAGGTGGCGTAAAGCAAGCAAGGCAATGAGCACAAAGGAGGCAAAGCATGTTATCATCACACTCAAGCATAAAACTAATCATGCCATAATACACACTCAAGGCTAACATGAGAAACCCTAACATGCAAAGCTGAGCAAGAGATATAAGTGTAAACACTCAATTTTGCACCCATAATTTAATCAAGGAAGATGATTAGAATGACCAATCATATACCCAAAATTCATGATTGCATTACATACGTTAATTCATTCATTGCATATCATAAAAATAATCTTGAGGATTTAACGGTCGCGACGGTATGCTCGATTTCCAAATCGGACTGTTGGATTGAAAGATATCTCATGATCAGTTTTGCACGGTCTACATGTATTGTGTTTAGGTAGAATCAACTACACATGATTAATTTAAATTAATTTTGATTGGCTAAAAAATTAAAATTAATTAAAAAATTTTGTGATTGATTGTTAGTGAGTGTCAAAAATAGGCTTGCTTGCATAGGAATAAAGGGGATAATCAGATAACAATAAAATTGTGGATAATCAAGACTTTTTGGAGTATTTATCTACAAGATAATCATTGCTGAAAATACTTGAATTATTAGAAAAATAGTTTAATTTTTAGAATATGAATTAAAAATGCGTCTAAGTGCAAGTCCCGGCTTAAAAAATCTCAAAAAAGGAGTCCAAAATGGACCAAAATTCGAACATAGGACTGGCACAAACTCGGGCCCTGGCCTGAGGGCACTTGGATTAAGCTGAAATACATCCTTTTCAATTTTTTAGAGACAAGGACACGTCCCAGTTTGTATTCTGATCATTTAGCTATTTTTTCAAGCCTCCCAACCTCTATAAATAGAGGTTGCATCTCAAAATTTAGCACACTTTTTCACGCTTTCTGATTTCCCCTCTTTTTGACTCCCCTTTTCTATTATTTTCTCTCTTACGTTAAAGACGGTCTAGAGGCTCTAGCCTTAAGAATTTCTTTTTTGTAAGCAAGGTATTTTAGGTTTCAAAGATAATTGAATAAATTTCTTTGAACCCTAAAATATCCCCTTAATAAGAAGAGTACGTCCATGCAAGATGTGGTTTTTCTTTACCCTTTTTTCTGTTTTCTTTTATTTTGATGATGCATGATGTAGATATTCTTTTAGTTTCAATTTCTAATGTTCATACCATGTGTTGTTAATGTTTTTGTTGAAAATCTTCTTAATGCTTTTGTTGTCATGATTTACCTTTTGAGTTTTGAAAATCTGCACATTATCACATTTTTTTCAAAACCAAAAATAGATATGTATCTTCCTTAGATACAGATCCAAATTTTTTCTAATACAAAAACATATTTGTATCTTCCTTAGATGCAGATTTGAATTTTTTTTTAACATAAAAACAGATTTGTATCTTCCTTAGATGCAGATTTGAATTTTTTTTTAACATAAAAACAGATTTGTATCTTCCTTAGATACAGATTTGAATTTTTTTAAACATAGCAGATTTTGAAATAAAAAAGAAAGTCGTAAGTAGTGATGTTTTGTTTTTTTGATTCATAAGTAGTGATGTTTTGTTTGATGCAAGTAGCGTAGGTTTATTTCATGGGCGTAGTCCTCTTATAAAAAAGATATATTTTTCTTATTTTATTTAATATAAAACATAGATCTGATTTATTTATTTATTTTTTATTATTATTATTTTTTACAAATCTTGATTTTCTATCTTACAAAACAGATCTGGTTTTTTTAATGAATCAAATCAAATTTTTTATTCACAAAAATAGATCTGAATTTTTTAAAAGAAGAGGACACATTCATGAAGTAGATTTATGTGATTTAGTTTAGGGTTAAGTTTGTCATGTATGCAACATATCATTCATATCATGCATTAAGGGTATATTGGTCATGAGAGTCTAGAAGACCAGATTCTGTCTGGGCGGAATGGGTGCCTAACACCTTCCCATTATGTAACTAGGACAAAAAGCCATGTATCTTTGGTAGTTTGTAACTAGGGCTCAAAGCCTTGTAATATTCAATCTATCAAGTTTGTACTTTTTATTCAATTAATGATAATGGAACATTTCAGTCATGTAAAGTTGTATTTAATTTTTTCTTATTATTTTGTATAAAAGAATAAGTGGCGACTCCACACCACTTACCCAAAATGAGAGGCGTCTTGAAAATGCACCCGCAAATCTCTTTCTTGAGAGCCACCTTTACTGGGTCCTCTCACAATAAGCATGCCAACATCATCAACATATGATCTCATATGAGTGGTTGCACCCATACAATAAACATTGGGAAAAGATGCAACCAAACAAGACTAGAAAAAGCACAAAGGTGCAAACAAACATGCTAAGGAAAACAAAAAAGGTGCAATCAAACACATACTAAAAGGGAGAATAAAAAGCATGTGAAGTATGGTAGAGATACAAGAACCTAAATCTAAGCACACAAGAATCAAAAGATAAACATGGATCTAAGCATGGAGCATCCAAAAATGGTATCATGATATGATGGATTTAGAAATTAAAACATAAAAGCAAGTAAATAGCCAAACAAGCATAAATATGTATTTAAGACTCTAATCCAAACCCTTAATTGAAATTGGGTGTTTGGATGTAAACCTTGACTAGAGAATCAAGATCTACACCCTACCAATGACACATGACACAAAATCAAGGCATAGACAATTTAACCAAAACAATAGGCACTCAAGCATGACTTCAAAACATGCAAATATGGCATAAAAGAGTACAAATAAGAAATTTAGACATATCCTAGCCAAGCAGGTTAGGACAACATCATCAAAGTAATAAAAATGTGATAGAGAATTTAAATAAAGAAATAGACATGATAGGAAATTGAAATAAAGTAATAAAGTGCTAGAAATTAAATGGGTGTAGATTGTAGCTAAAAAGCTACATTTTCAACTTCCAAACCTCAAAACCAAGGAAGAAGGATCAAGAAGGAGGAAATGGAAGCAAGAACACTACCTCTTGATATATGGAGGATGAGAGAATCAAGGGTTTTGATGTATGTTTTTCGGAGAGAATTTAGATGGAGAGAGAGAGAGAGAGAATTACTCTACAAAATTGCCCTAGGACCCCAAATTTTTGTTTTGTTTTGTTTTTTTTTTTGTTTTTTTCCATTTGGGAGCTAAGGGGTTTTTATATTTTAGTTTGTGACATTGCATCTTCCGGTCTACACTTTGTGTATGCCCATAAATTCCGAGCACACACATAGTGCACGCTAGTAGGCTTCTGACTCACACTAAGTTTGCATGCCATCTCAATTTTTGACTTTGGGCACTCATCTAAAGGTCTTACCAACCTCCAATTTATCTTACTCTAGTGTCATTAGAGAGATACAGATGTCTAGTTTCCAGATCATCTGACATTTTGGAGATCGATTGGTTGGATCAAAGGTTATGGGCTTGGTAGGCGAGTTGACACGCTTTGCATGGTTTTCATGATATCTCAACTGTCTTAACTTCAATTTTGACCTGTGAGCCATCATTTTAAAGGGAATTCAATATTTTTTCAATTGAATTGGTTTTACCCCAATCAGACTATCGAATCAAAAGTCAACTTTTAAACGCCACAAAAGTCAACCCTATGTCAAATTTGGTCAAAGTTGACAAAAAGCTCCAATAATCTTGGATTTGATATAGAAACCTGAAAAATGTCATTTTGGTGGAGTTTTGACCAATTTTTTCTTTCAGTTAACTCAGGTTGATCGAGGGCATTTTGGTCACTTTGACTTGAAATAGCACTTTGAGCACTTTGACCTTTGATTGGATTAGACTACAATAATCTGGATGTTCCCACGGTCCCCCAATGAAAAAAAGATGATTTTTTTAATAGAATTTTTGGGGTCCAACATGCAAATCGAGAGCAGACAAAATACGGTATCAACAAAATATACAAACTTTCCTATAGTCTGTCTAAACTTTTGTACAAACTGTACAAACTTTCTTACAAAATATATAGATTTTCCCATAAAAATATACAGACTTTCTTATTAAATGTACAAAATTTCCCATTAAATTAAATACTTCACCACAAAATGTACAGACTTTCCAATAGAACACATAAAAGTTTTCATAGAATTTAAAGACTTTTCTATAAAATATACCTACTTTCACAGTAAGTATATAGATTTTCTAGTAAAATATACAATCTTTCCCACACAACCAACGGCCACCACCACCGTCAGTAATCAACCACCCACAATGACGGCTCCAAGATTTGTTTCTAGGGGGTCAATAATGTTGGAGCTAGGAATCTATTGTGGGGTGAGTAAAAAAATGATTAATTTTTTTTTCTCTCTATATACAACTTTCATATTATATACAATAATCTAAAATAGTATTCTAAATACAATTTAGTATACAATATAACTATATTGTACAACAATCTAAAAATATTATTAATAGTTTAAAGATCAGTAAGACAACAAACATTGAATACATAAATAAATATACTTAAATTACTAATTATACATTTTTGTCAAATTAATAATAATTTATTATATTTATATGTAATATCAATTAAATAAAAAATATATGATAAAGAAGAATAGTAACACACCTAGGAGTAGGACTGGGAGTAAATGAGAAACTAGTAAAAAAAAAATAGTAAATGATATAAGTTTTTACTTTTGAAGTGTATGGCTTTTTATACGCATGCTCACTCTCTTGAAATTAGAGCAAACACTAAAAGATTTCTTGGACTTGATTAGATGAAAAGAAAATGTAGAAGGGAGAAAGATAGAGGAAAGAATCACATATGTAGATACGGATTGGTTGGTTGTAACAAACTATAATTGAGCTGAATGGTTTCATGAACCTATCCCCATTCAATTTAGGAGATACTATTGGACCAATTTATTTTTTTATTTTGTTTTCTATTTAGTAGAATTTCATGAATAGTGATTGTGAATTGATATTATATATGTAGTATTCAATAGTGATTTTCAAAAATATATATGTGATAGCAATATAATGAGAAACTTGACGTAGCAAATATCATGAAAATTGCAAAAGAAAAACCATTTTAGTACCTCCAAATGTCCTAGTTGAACTGATGTCCTATATGTTTAACAACTCAAGCTAATATCAATCACACCACTACAATTCATCATTGTTGTGCGTAAACTAGTGGAGTTGATAACGTACTGTACCGGCCGATATTTACCGTTTCAATGCTTAGACCGGTACAGAAATGCAGCTGTTTCGTACTGGTTTATATATCAGTTGTATCGGGGCCGTTTCGGTCGTACCGGGGTATATATCGGTTTTCGGCCGGAAAATGAAAACTGGCCGGAAAAAATCTTTAAAAAAATCAGCAATAAAAAGGAAAATCACATCACTGCTATTTCTACTAATTCCGATAATAAATTTCATTTCGCCGATAATCCATCACCTCAGATCTCTTCCTTTTCTTCATCATCTTCTTCTTCTTCGCTCAAAGACTTCTTCTCCGCTCAAAGCTTGGACCAGACGCTCTCTGCCTCTGGCTTTCTCTAGTCTTTTCTCTTATTTTACTTTTTCATTTTGTAGCCAAAAGCTCCTTTCAATTTTGTTAAGTGTGTCCTTGAATGACAACACACTAATACTCCCACTGACAACACACACTAATACTACTGCTACACGTTAGGCTCAAATATTTTACTGCCATCCAACTGTAAACAAATAAATGAATTTGTAATTCACAATAACTTTGGATAAGTAGAAATGTTTATTTAAAATTTTTTACAACCACTCTTTTCTTATTAGATAAATTTTGCTACCATTTTTGTTAGACTTTAGATAAGTACGCGCATATCTTCTTAAAAAAAAAGAGTGAAAAGAATAAGTATGAACTTACAAATTATACGGATTTTGACTGATCAACGTATAAAAAAATAAATAAATTTAAATGTACATATTTTTGTATATATATTTATCTATCTATATACTTAAAGGAATTTCAATTTATGTAAGGAGATATAAAATTAGCGGTAAACCCGAAACGGTACTCCGGTATTGACCGGTACCGAAATATATCGTTCCACTAGTCAAATCGGTACAACCTCCGGTACAAGATTGACTCCCTTGGCGTAAACATGAGTTACATGCTAGTTAATATATATAAAAGCAGAGATCGCATGTGGGGGAGCATGAGATTTTGCCATGTGGCTTTTTATTATTGCTTTTGCATCTAATTTTCATCTCACCTTCTCTTAAAAATTGGAATTTTAACATCCTTTTAGAATTTGAAAAGATGCAGGTTATTAATTGCTTTAGCAAAAACCATTGAACCTGATTACCTCTCTTTCTCTCTTAACTGTTTAGTTCCCCTTTAAATTTAATGCACACAATATTGTTTCTTTAGAAATCAATATCATTTCACCAGGTTTCTAAATCTCTCTATCTCTCCTTCTCTAAAAGGTTTAAATGTTATGCTCTTCTCTTTCTCATTCAATTTTGAAAAAAAAAAAAATCAGACTATGAGCTTCTTTGAGAATCTTGGGGATTCTATAGGGGAAGGCTTTGCCAAAATTTGTCTCCAATAGAGCAAATCAAGTTAGCAGCTCAAAAAATTTCATTGAAAATTTTCCAACCAAAACTAAATGGAATATGAATAAGTAGCACCTCAGAAAGATATCATTGTATTCTCTGTTTGTCTTTCAATGTTTTGAATGATTCCAAGAAGGTAGGACTAACACAAAAGATTAATGGTCAACTTGTCAAGGTAAAAAATAGAACCTTTGTTTGGGTTTTTTAATGCTATAGTTAAATTCCTCCTTGGCAGCTCTAATGTGTCAATGGCTATATAGGACAAATCTTTTTCAATAGCTCTATTTCCCCCCCTTTTTTTATATGTCATACTAGTTAAGAAAAGACAAATGACCAAGAGCAATCTTTGAAATTCCTAAAGCCAAAGATGTTTGTCACTTGCATGAGTTATCTTATGGTTAATAAAATTTTTATATTTAACATGAACCTTAATCATATTATGATAACTATTTGGGTCATTCATAAATTCAAGTTGCTATTGAAGTTTTGTCCTCCTCAAAAGTTTCTGGCTTTATAGGCTTCACCTTGGTTTGATTATGATTGAGTTCAAGCACAGACACTTTCAACAATGGTGGAACTCAAGGAAGACAAAGGGAGAGAGAATTGTATGTGAATGGTTTTGTGTATTAAATAATTATGCAAGCTCTGTTCCATATATACAGTAAGAGTAGGTGGGAAAATCTAACAAAATATGAACAAACTAACTAACTAATCAATCTACCAATATAGAATTAACACATGTCCACTGTAAACTAACTAATTACATCAGTATTACATCAAACAACTTGTAGCATCTCTATCTCTTGCTTTTTATCTGCTGCAACTGCAAGTTGCTCTATAACCTTGAGCTTCATCCTTTAACACTCCCCCTCAAGATGAATTGTATATATTAATTAAGTTCATCTTGGATAAGAGATACAAGAAGTGTCTTTGAGCTAGAGGTTTTGTGAATAAGTCTGCCAACTGATGCCGTGTAGGAACATGAAAAGTCTTGATCACTCCATCTTGGATTTTCTCCCTAATGAAGTGATAATCAACCTCAATGTGTTTGGTTCTCTAGTGGTACACTGGATTGGCAAAAATAAAGAGAGCGGCTTTGCTATCACAGTAAAGTGCAGCTGGTTGTTTGTGTTGAAAACCAAAGGTATCAAGCAATGCAATTAACAATACTATCTCAATAGGTACAATAGCCATAGCTTTGTACTCAGACTCAGCAGAAGACCCGGAAACTACTTGCTACTTCTTCCACTTCCAAGATATCAAGGACTCATCTAAAATGATGTAAAAACCAGAGATAGACCTTTTGGTATCCACACATGCTACCCAGTCAGCATCATAATAACACTTCAATTGCAATTTTGAATCTGCAGATAGAAAGAGACCTTGTCCTGGTGTCTTCTTCAAGTATTTAAGAATCTTGTAAGTAGCATGTAGAAGTGGCAACTTGGGAGCACTTATGAATTGACTCAGCTTGTGAACTGAATAGCTGATGTCTAGTCTTGTCAAAGTCAGATATAACAATTTCCCAATTAATCTTCTATACAATGAAGGATCTGGAAAGTCGTCTCCAACTCCACTGCTTAGTTTGAGAGATTGATCCATAGGAACATTTGAAGGCTTACAAGCTAGTAAACTTGTATCTGACAACAGCTCAAGAGTAAATTTTCTCTGACATAAGGACAGACCCTTAGTTGTTTTGGCAACTTCAAGACCTAAGAAGTTCTTAAGAGTACCTAAGTCTTTAAGTTTAAACTTGTTATCTAGAAAATACTTGAAGACATTGACAACATCCGCATCATTACTAGCTATCAAAATATCATCAACATAAACCAAAAGGATTGTTAGGACATATGTGATTCATGTTAGGAACATATGTCATCATGTATTGGCTGATCCTTTGAAAAAACGCACGTTACTTGTAATTGGGTAGATATAAGATGTGTTTAATACTTCAAGGAACAAGTTTTCAAGTTCAAGTGTTAAAGCCATGCAAGTCTGTCCAAGAATAAAGTGATGAAGTGCTGATTTTTAAAGCTCGATAGCTAGCTCAACAGCTAGTATCTATCGAGATTTAAAAAGTTGTTCTAGCCCGATGCTCGACAACTGCTTGACAGATAGGGTATCTATCGAGAATTATGAAAATCATATTTTCAGTTCTGATTTCATTCCAATCCATGAGTATGTGTGTCACGCCCTGAACCCAACTATAAAGATAGGCACATGACAGCTGTCGCCCGCTTATAAAGTAAGCACCTAGCAAACGTGCAAGGTTTTCTTAGTAACTAAAATTTATCCTCAAAATTACATCAAATAAATCCAAAATACCTCAACAATTTCTTTATAAATAGATCTCCAATAATTTGATAGGAACAAAATCCAAACTTCATGTACATAATGCCAATTGGCCAATAAATATAAAATTATTAGGAGACCGTCCAATCCCAAAACCACCAAGCTTCTTTTCCTGCTCACAACACAACATCAAAACTCCCAAAACTTGCTATTCTTCACAATCTGAAACTGGAGGGAAAAAGGGGGTGAGTTGACAGCTCAATAAGTAACAAAAGTCCTAATAAGTTCTATCAATTAATAGATCTATAAAGTAATAAGATGTAATATAAGTTTTCAAAATTTATAATATACTATGGATTTTCAAAAATAACTAAGAATTTTCATAGTCTTAAAATAATAAGTTGCAAATAGATCGCATACATTAATCTTACAAATATATCATAGATGGTTTAGAAAGTAATCAGTTTTTCATATATCAAAAACTATAACTTACAATAGGTTCCAAAAATACATAAGCAGTTTTAATGACTCAAAATAGTTCAAATACTCAAACATTTTCAAAATCACATATGTAGTTTTAAGGACTCAAATGGTTCAAATATTCAAACATAATTCATATTGTTAACAATCTTATGACTATGGTCACGCTATATCCATGTGACTGGGCATCAGAATACCAATGAATAACCCTCATTGGCTGAGTATCAGAGTACCAATAAATAACCCCTATTGGTTTGGGTATCAGAGTAATAATGAATGACCCCCATTGGCTGGGTATTAGAGTACCAATGAATAACCTCCATTGGTTTGGGTATCAGAATCAATTCATAGTCAGATTGTCCATAATCATATATATGAAATCATAGTTTATAACAAAAATATATCTTATTCAAATACATATATATATATAATCATATATTCAATATTCAAATATATTTTTGATATTTCTATATTCTTTACTTTAAATCAATATAGCTAAAAAAATAATTCAATAAAATAAATCTTATAGTCAAGGCTCATATATATTTGTGAAAATTCTTTATTCTTTACTTTGAATTAGTATAGCTAAAAACAATGAAATAAAATGCATCATATATTCAATAATCAGATATATTTATGATAATTCTTTACTTGAAATTAGTAATACAATAGAAATAAAATTGTAACAACTATAAACAATTTTTTGTAGTTAAAATACGCAAAATAAAACCAATTAGGATAAGGTTACTTACCTCCAAAAGCTATTCCAAAAGAAACTTTTCCTTAACAATTCCTCTAAAATCCTTAGATATCACCTAAAATAATTTTCAAATATTTTTACTCAATAATCAAATAATTTAAGAACTTATAATAGTACCCGGCTAAATAGAGACTATTAAAATATCTCATAACTATCCACTGTTATCTCACACAAAAATTCCTCCTATTCATAATGTTTCTCTCTCTCTCTCTCTCTCTCTCTCTCTCTCTCTATATATATATATATATATATATATATATATATATATATATATATATATTTTTTTTTTCCTTCTACTACAACTAAAGCCCCAAAGATAAGACCATAACTTCTATTACTATGTAAGCAGATGGGCCATCTTCAATTTCATGTGTTCCTTTGTTTGTTTGTTTGTTTTTTTTTTTCTTTTTCTTTTACACACATGACTCTATGTCAGACCTCCAAGCATGCCTAGACTACTAGGCTTCTAAATTTCCCCCAATACCACTTTGGTTTTGCCATATACCCTAAGAAGTCCACATCAGGTACTATTTATCAAAGATAACCGTGCAGAAACCTGACCATTAAGCCCAAAAGTTTATAGCCTCTATCTTCGCATAACACAACAAAACTATAGAAAAAGATTAAATCTCAGAATCTAGAAAAATCTGCAGGTACATTGTCTAGTTTACCAAAAAATAAAACTAAACTTTTCTTTGTATGCATCATTTAAACTCTTGAATATTTGAATAGTTTCACTACTGGCCAAAATACCAACATAAAAAAAATACTTTAACTCTAAATAAAACTTAGATTTGACAAGAAAGAATTTTTTAAGCTCTTATCTCAATTGTGTAGTCAAACCTTCTCTACTTGAGTAATTTGGGTAGTCTTCTCTCTTAAAATATCTCTCCATATACATTGACATAATAAGCTTATATATAGTTAGCGTTTCAACCTTATTTTCTAAAAACTCCCTTATAATTATTGTAAGTGCACAATTTTTACCTAGTCCAGTCACTAGATGAACTCAGGCCCAAAGAGCCTTATTCAATAAAATTTATAGAGTATGGGCTTGAAACCTAGGCTATGGATATTGGATAAAAAGAGAGAAATCAGGCTAGATTGCCGTTATCCGCGTGTTCAATAGATGAGAATAGCAAAGAAACTCTCCTCGGATGTACGCCGAGGACCACTTGTATTGCCTTTCTCTCTTTAAGAACAATATTGCAACTATAGTTTTGAGTCTTCGATCCCCCTTTTCTTCTGCCATCCTCCCCCCCTTTATATCTCTCTTGTTCTCTTGTATCTCCCTTCTTCTTCCTTTTTCTTTCACATGTATCACAAATCTCCTTACTAGATACTTGTCCCATCTAGCACCTTCTTGAAACCTTTAAATACCAGCTGGAAGGCTCAACCTCACCGTTCAATGGTCATTTCTCCATTAATGCGGTCAGGGAGGTAGGTGCAGAGTCTTTAATGCGGTGGTAGCAGCTTTTTCTCCTCTGATATTTCTCACACGTTCTTCCTTCCAACAACTGCGTGGATCACACCTTTGCCCACCAGATCTTCCGGAATTTTGTCTCCAAACCCCTTGGCATGTCCCATGACCTTTACTTGACCCGTTCGAGGAGATACTCCTCCTCGGACAACTCCTTCACCCCTTGTAGCGTGAACTGGCCTGCGGACCTTAAAAGCTCTGCTTGGACAGGCTTACATCACCAAATCAGGCCTAAGGCCCAAACGTATATTTTATTTATTTTACCCCCACAATTATAAATTATAAAATTGACCCCCCAAAAAGATTTACTTAAATACCCTTCCTTTTAATCCTTTTTTTTTTGGGTATTACAATCTCCCCCACCTATAAGAAGTCAGTCCTCTGAATTCATGACAAGCTGAACAAATTAGCACGCTTCCACTGTGCTACACTAAATCCACAATTGTATCGATCTATACAAATTTATCACTCATCACCATAGTTCAAACTATTTCACAACATGTGCGTAGACTTTTCCTTCCCAAGATTTGTAAAATAAAAATTTCCAAAGCAAATGGAGCCATGATGCTTTCACTACATAATACAATACCACTATAAAATCTCTTACTCAATTACCCATAGTTTAAGAACAACCTTATTACAGGAAAAAAAAAAGATTCTTTAAAGATATACATGTCTCTAGTCTAAATAGCCCTCTAAGTTCCTTTCAATATGAATAAAAGTTCCAAGGCCCATTCATTTAGATTAACCCCAATAACTGATTTTCCATCAATTATTAATTTCAACAAAATTCCAAGCCCTAAGTAGTCTCCAAAAATTACAACAAAGGAAATCCACAATTTTGAGATTCACCATAGACCATTGAATGCTAGCATCCGTTTAATTCTATATCTCAAAATTAAGTAGTGCATCTAAGATTCCAATCCTACCCAAGTTCAAAACTAATTTACAACATATGTATATATCACTATATCTTTTCTTCCTCAAGTTTTGTAAGAAAAGGAAATTCCAAAATCTCCATAAATAATCAATTGAGCATTGATATATGGGTTTGTCATAGAACATCTATCTTAATCATAAATTATCTTCACAAATAAGCAACATTTATTCACCTTTAACCTCTAGATGATACTTGGGCTGGAACCCCTAGAACTCATTGAAGAGATGGGTTCCTTATAATTGCATTGCCTATTATGAAAACAAGTCTCTAAGTATACATTAGCTAAAAGGGAATAGTCCATGAAGTATCTCAAACCCCCTTTTTGTTTTTTTGTTTTTCTTCTTTAACTAGCAGATATTATTGTCCCAACAGCCTAGAACTTAGAGTACAATGCAACTTTATATTATTAACCACTTGTCGATATAAAACAAAGGTACCACAATGAACTATAATTCAACTTGTAATAGTCTTCCAAAATAAACTTGCTTGCCATCCCAACTCCTTCAATATCCAATCAAAATTATGGATCACTAGTCCAATTCAATACTACCACGTACTTGTGTTCTATCCACCTCATTTTCTATTGAGCTATTCCATTAACTCTTATCAGTTAAATTCAAAGAATTATATTTCTGGCATCAAAACTTATTCCCCAGGATATTAAGCAATCCTCCAAGTCCATAGAAAGAAAATGAGGCCCTCAAACTTCTAAGTAATAGAACATGTCTCAAAAACATTTAGGGACTACCTCACACATAAATTAGGCTATGGTAATCCATGTAGGTCAACCCTAACAAGAGCAATGATCCCAAAAAGTCATTCCTTAACATTAGAATCCAAGGAAGTCACCGATATATTACTGAATTCTTTAAACACCCTTAGAATTATATAATAACATATGATATAATGTGAACTAAAATAACCACAAATTGATTTTCCCTTCATACTACGAACTTTCGGTTAATTTCCTAACTCCATATAAACTAAAATCAAGGAATTGTAGCGCTAACATCAAACCTTAACCCCAAAATAAAGTTCTGCAATTTCCAATTCCCTAAAAGCAATCCAAATTCTGAATAGGACATATAGTAAACTATCATTCAATAATTAGACCTACGAGGATCCCCTACAAATCAAACTAACCTTAGGTAGGTTGACTATATTAGGAAAAACTATCAAATGAGTTTTCAAAAGATCAGTTGCAAAACAGTAGGAAGATTTCCTTTGCTTGTTCTTTTCTCACTCTCTTTTCCTTTTAATAAGAAGAAGAAGTTTTAATAACTAATCTGATCAATTACAAAATTTTCAAGAATAAAATACACCCACTTAATACTGGTATGAGATCATAGAAGTATATCAATTAAAATCCTCCTTTTTGTATTTATAAGTTACATATGCATACCACGTAGACATAAGTATCAAATCCTTCAAATATGACCTAACAAATCATCCTATGATGGAACCTCACATACACTTCTCACCAAGTCATCAAAAGAACACTATCTATGGCTCAATAACCTTCATAAACAATGATTAGAGTAGTAATCCCTAGTGCGAAAACCTTATTCCAAATCAAATCCTAGTATAGAGTATGCAAGATCATAACCTAAGCTCTGATACCATTAAAATTGTCACGCCCCGAACCCAAGTATAAAGATAGACATGTGACAACCGCCACACGCTTATAAAGTAAGCACCTTACAAGCGTGCAAGAACTTCTTAGCAACTAAAATTTATCCTCAAAATTACATTAAATAAAACCAAAATACCTCAACAATTTCTTTATGAATAGATCTCCAATAATTTAATAGGAACAAAATCCAAACTTCATGTACATAATGCCAATTGGCCAATAAATATAAAATTATTAGGAGACCATCCAATCCCAAAACCACCAAGCTTCTTTTCCTGCTCACAACACAACATCAAAACTCCCAAAACTTGTTATTCTTCATAATCTGAAACTGGAGGGAAAAATGGGGTGAGCTGACAACTCAATAAGTAATCAAAGCCCTAATATATTTTATCAATTAATAGATCTATAAAGTAATAAGATGTAATATGAGTTTTCAAAAGTTATAATATATTATGGGTTTTCAAAAATAACTAAGAAGTTTCATAGTCTTAAAATAATAAGTTGCAAATAGATCACATACTTTTAATCTTACAAATATATCATAGATGATTTAGAAAGTAGTCAGATTTTCATATATCAAAAACTGTAACTTACAATAGGTTCCAAAAATACATAAGCAGTTTTAATGACACAAAATAGTTCAAATACTGGAACATTTTCAAAATCACATATGTAGTTTTAAGGACTCAAATGGTTCAAGTATTCAAACGTAATTCATATTGTTAACAATCTTATGACTATGGTCACACTATATCCATGTGACAGGGCATCAAAGTACCAATGAATAACCCTCATTGGTTGGGTATCAAAGTACCAATGAATAACCCCCATTGGTTTGGGTATCAGAATACCAATGAATAACCCCCATTGGCTGGGTATCAGAGTACCAATGAATAACCCCCATTGGTTTGGGTATTAGAGTAACAATGAAAGACCCTCATTGGCTGGATATAAGAGTACCAATGAATAAACCCCATTACTTTGGGTATCAGAATCAATTCATAGTCAGATTGTCCATAATCATATACATGAAATCATAGTTTCTAACAAAAATATATCTTATTCAAATACATACATATTATCATATATTCAATATTCAAATATATTTGTGATATTTGTATATTCTTTAATTTAAATCAATATAGCTAAAAAATAATTAAATAAAATAAATCTTATTTCAATGCTCATATATATATATATATATATATATATATATATATATATATATATTTGTGAAAATTCTTTATTCTTTACTTTGAATCAGTATAGATAAAAACAATTAAATAAAATACATCATATAACTCAGTAATCAGATATATTTATGATAATTCTTTATTTGAAATCAGTAATACAATAGAAATAAAATTGTAACAACTACAAACAATTTTTTGTAGTTAAAATACGCAAAATAAAACTAATTAGGATAAGGTTACTTACCTCCAAAAGCTATTCCAAAAGAAACTTTTCCTTAACAATTCCTCTAAAATCCTTAGATATCCCCTAAAACAATTTTCAAATATTTTTACTCAATAATCAAATAATTTAAGAAGAACTTATAATGGTATCCGGCTAGATAGAGAGACTACTAAAAATATCTCATAACTATCCACTGTTATCTCAGACCAAAATTCCTCCTATTCATAATATTTTTCTTTATATATATATATATATATATATATATATATATATATATATATATATATATATTTTTTTTTTTTTTTTTCTTCTGCCACAACTAAAGCCCCAAAGATAAGACCATAACTCCTATTACTACGTAAGCACGTGGGCATCTTCAATTTCATGTGTTCCTTTGTTTGTTTCTCTTCTTCTTTTTATTTTTTTTATTTTTATAACTGGTCAGACCTCATTGACTTTCCTATTCACTTCTACCAAGATCAATAAATGAATAATAATAATAATAATAAGAAAGAAAGAAAGAAAGAAGTTGAGCTCTCCTTTGTTTTAATGTTTTTTTTTTAATCCTCTTTTTTGGGGTATTACAATGTGTTTAGGCTTTCTTTTCTCACAACCCTAAGCATATATAAGGATTATTTTAAGGGCCGTCACAACTGATGCACATCAATGCAAAAGTTCTTCACAAGCATATTGTGAACCGAAGACATATGCCCTAGTTCATCTTTCTTTTATTGGAGCTGTTGTGTTTGTACACCATAGGGTTTTGTGACCAAGCAACTTCGTGATCTTCATCGTGTGATGAACTGAAGAACTTTGCAACCAACATCCTTCTTAAGTTGGTGATTAAGTCACGTACTGGGATCCGTGCATCTATTGGTTAGTTATGTACTGGGAGCCGTGCATTAAAAGGAGAGATTGTCACTACAGAATAAGTCCAATTGGGTATTAGGGTAAGGGTTCAACTGTAGGTTGGTATAAAGTACTGAGATTCCTTTACTTATAACCGCTTGTTGTGATAATAGTCAATTCTCAGGAGTGGTGACCTTAAAATCACCCGGTGGGGTTTTTGCCTTGGAGGTTTTCCTCATTCGTAAACAAATTACCGTGTCAACTTTATTTTCTGCTGCATTTTACTTTAGTTGGTGATTTATTTATGCTTCCACATACATTGCATGTTAATTTGATTAGTTAATAAACTTGGCTAATTAATCAATTAATTTATCACAAGCAGTCAATACATTCTTGGCCTATCAAGGATGATGATAGAACCTCTTTGAAATTTGGTAAACACTGAATAGTCAGATTTTGATTGAACAAAACGATGGTTGATGATGGTGGAAGAAATCATAGCAAACCACTATCTGCTAGCTTGTTTAAGTCCATATAGAGATTTTGAGAGCTTGCATACCTCCCTCTTGCTGCCAAAACCAGGAGGTGGAACCATGTAGACCTCCTCAAGTAAATCACCATGCAAAAAGGCATTGTTGACATCTAATTAAGATAGATGCCAACCTTGAACAACATCCAAAGCAAGCAAAGTTTTAACTGTAACAAATTTCACAACAGGGGAGAATGTTTCATAAAAATCAATTCCTTCAGTTTGTGTGTACTCTTTGGCCACTAACTTGGCCTTATATCTCTCAACTGACCCATCTGCCTTAAGCTTAATTTTATAGACCCATTTACAACCAATTGGAACCTTACTAGGAGGCAAAGAAGTCATCACCCAAGTATTATTTACTAGTAGCTTGCCATCTAGGATCGAAAAGGGCTTGAGCATAGGACTCAGGTTCTTTATTAATGGTCAAAGCAATAGAAAAAGCTTTATGTGTTGTGGAAAGTTTGCCAAAAGAGAGATTAGAGGGTAAAGGATACAACATACCTGAACTTGAAGCATTGGAGTCAGATAAGGAGAGGAGTGGAGCTGAGGCCAAGACTAAAGTAGAAACAAGATTACAGTGATAATCCCTAAGGTAGGTAGGAGGTTTATGCACCCTGGAGGAATGTCTAAGAGGTATAGCATTCTCAACAATAGAAGGTTCAAGTGGAGGAACAAATGGGAGTGAAGTATTAGGAAGTGAAGTATCATAATGAACAAGATTAGGAAATTCACCAAGCAGCACAGCAGTATCACAAGTATTAAAAGTTGAAGAAAACTCAGCAGAAATAGTAGGTAAAGGAGCAGTAAAAGAAGTAAGATGAGAAGAATGATCAAAAGCATAAGGATGAGAATGAAACATGGAATCATTAACTGGAGAAGGAGGTGGAATAGTGTTTGAAAACCAAGATCTGAAAGGAAAAAAGTTTCTTTGAAAATGACATCTCTAGAAAAGAAACATGTTCTATTGGCCAAATCATACAACTTGTAACCTTTAATACCATGTGGATAACCAAGAATGATGCAAACTCTTGCTCTAGGATCTAATTTAGATCTGTTTCTGCTCAATGTGGAAGCATAACAAAGGCAACCAAACACCCTAAGGTAAGTATAATTAGGTGGATGGCCTAACAACTTCTCATAAGGTGTGACATTGTCTAATAAGGGACTAGTAATTCTATTGATAAGATGAGTGGCAGTAAGAACACAGTCACCCCAAAATTTTAAAGGCAAATTAGCTTGAAATCTTAAGGCCGTAGCCATACTAAGAAGGTGTTGGTGTTTCCTTTCAACAATGGAGTTTTGTTGAGGGGTTTCTACACAAGATAATTGGTGAATAATCCCCTTAGAACTATAAAAAGACTATAAAGAAAATTCATAACCATTATCAAATCTGATTGCTTCAATGGTAGAGTGAAATTGAGTAAGCACCATATTGTAAAAGGATTGAAAGAGAAGATGCATCAGACTTTTGTGATAACAGAAAAATCCAGGTGCACCTAGTATAGTCATCCACAATGGTAAGAAAGTACCTTGAGCCATTTAAAAAAGGAGTAGAGTAAGGACCCTTGATATCAACATGCACTAAATCAAAACTAGAAGAAGAGGTGTTTGTGGAAGTGGGAAAAGGTAATCTCTTCTACTTGGAAAGAAGGCATATAGTACAATAAAAACTATTATTATTGCTGCAAGAAACAACATTAGGTGCAATAGAATGCAACAATGCTAGTCTTTGTGCAGAAGGATGTCCTAACCTACAATTCCAAAGGCTTAAATCATCTGTGATGGATGCAGCAATACAAGAATTTGCAAAACCACCTGAACTAAGAGAGGATAAGCTGTGTTAGGACATATGTAAATCATGTTAAGAACATATGTCACTTAGAATTCGCTAATCCTATGACAAAATGCACTTTACTTGTAATTGGGTATATTTAGGATGTGTTTAATACTTCAAGGAACAAGAGTTCAAGTCCAAGTGTTAAAGCCATGCAAATCTGTTCAAGAATGAAGTGAAGAAGTGTTGGATTTTAAAGCTCGACAACTAGCTCGACAGATAATATCTATCAAGGTGTAAAAGGCAGGTTTTGCCCGATGCTCAACAGCTATTTGATAGATAACCTATCTATCGAGATTTACGAAAATCAGTTTTTCAAGTTTGATTTCACACATATTCGTGTATACTTGTTTAGGCTTTCTTTTCTCACAACCCTAAACATATATAAGGATTATTTTAAGGGCCGTCACAACTGATGCAAGTGGATGAAACTTGATGCAAAGGTTTTGTTCAAGCACATTGTGATCGGAGACAAATTTGCCCTAGTTCATCTTTCTCTTGAAGAAGCTGCTGCGTTTGTACGTCGTAGGGTTTTGTAACCAAGGAGCTTCGTGATCTTCATCGTGTTGATGAACTGAAGGACTTTGCAACCAACATCCTTCTCAAGTTGGTGGTTAGTCACGTACTTGGATCCGTGCATCGATTGGTTAGTCACATACTAGGAGTTGTGCAATGAAAGGAGAGATTGTCACTACAAAACAAGTCCAATTGGATATTAGGATAAGGGTTAAACTGTAGGTTGGTATAAGGTACTGGAATTCCTTTACTTGTAACCGCTTGTTGTGATAATAGTAGATTCTCGGGCGTGGTGACTGATAGGACAAAAACGTATTGACCCCTTGTGATGAATTAATTGATTAATTAGCCAAGTTTAATTAATTAATCAAATTAACATACAAAATACGTGGCAGCACACAAATCACCAAATAACTAAATATGCAATGGAAATTAGATGACACGGTGATTTGTTTACAAATGGGGAAAACCTACACAGCAAAAACACACTAGGTGATTTTAAGGTCACTACTCCCGAGAATCCACTATTATCAAAACAAGCGGTTACAAGTAAAGGAATCCCAGTACCTTATACCAACCTACAGTTGAACCCTTACCCCAATACCCAATTGGACTTATTCTATAGTGACAATCTCTCCTTGTATTGCACGGCTCCCAGTACGTGACTAACCAAAAGATGCGCGAATCCCAATACGCGACTTGATCACTAACTTGAGAAGGATGTTGGCTACAAAGTTCTTCAGTTCATCACACGATGAAGATCAAGAAGTTGCTTGGTCACAAAACCCTTCGGTGTACAAAACACAGAAGCTTCTTGAAGATGAACTAGGGCAACTAGGTTTCTGGTCACACTTTTCTTCACACTTGTGCAATTGTGTTCTTGTGCAACTGTGCAACGTATGATGGCCCTAAAAATAATTCTTATATATGTTTAGGGTTGTGAGAAAAGAAAGCCTAAACACATACTCACGGATTGGATGAAAAACAGCTCTAAAAAACTAAGTTTCATAAACCTCGATAGATAGCCATCTATTGAGATAGCTGTTGAGCCACGGGCTTCAGCAGCTTTTAAATCTCGATAGATACTAGCTGTTGAGCTAGCTGTCGAGATTTAAATCCAACACTTCCTTACTTAATTCTTGGTTAGACTTGCATGGCTTTAACACTTGAACTTGAAACCTTGTTCTTTGAAGTATTAAACACATCCTAGATCTACCCAATTATAGGTAAAGTGCATTTTGTCAAAGGATTAGCCAATACATAAAATGTTGACATATGTTTCTAACATCAAATCACATATGTCCTAACAGTGACCTTAAATTCGCCTAGTGGAGATTTTGCCTTGGAGGTTTTCCCCATTCGTAAACAAACCACCGTGTCAACTTTATTTTCCATTGCATATTAACTTAGTTGGTGATTTGTTTGTGCTACCATGTGTATTGCATGTTAATCTGATTAATTAATTAACTTGGCTAATTAATTGGTTAATTCATCACAAGGGGTCAATACATTCTTGGCCTATCAAGCTGGAAATGATGTTTATTACAGATTTTGGAAAGTGGCAGAAGATGTAGACTATAGAGTGTAGAGGCCTCCTTGCTTTTTACCCAACCCAATCATCTTCCAAGGCTGCAAATCCTGAATAAAGCAATAATGTGAAAAAAAAATGTAACAAAAAGAAGGAGATTGGGTTAGTTTACTGATGGAGACAAGATTGAAGGAAAACGTGGGAATACAAAGCACATTCTCTAAGATTAGAGTAGAAGACAATTGAACAGTTCCAATGTGAATAAATTTGGCAACATCTCCATTAGGTAATCTAAGAGAGATCTGAACAACAGATGTGATAGATGTGAAAAATTAAGTGAGTGAACCATATAATTAGTGGCTTCACTATCTAAAATCCAGTCATTGGATTTGATATGTGAAGTATTAACATGAGAAGAAAATACAGAATACTCTAAGGAATGAAAAGTTAATTTTGGAAATTGAGGGGAAGACCATGTACCTGACATCTCATGCCCTTGAAGACCTAGTGATGGCTGAGTACTGATGGTAGTAGCTTGTTGGGGATCAGAAGTGGACTCTTATGGTGTTTATGTACCAAAATGAGCTTGAGAATTCAACAAACTAAGAATTTATTGATATTCTACTTGAGTAAGGTTCGCATTCTCCTTAAAATTATTAGTAACAACAATAGTGTTGGCAAAAGAACTTCCACCTTATTGACCCATGTTCTTAAACTTATAGCCAGGTGAGTAACCATGTATACGTGCAAGTTAGATTTAAGCTTATATCGAGAAGTGAAATAAGTTACCTAACAATACATCTAAATGAAAAACCTTGAAAAGATGCTAGCTTTGACGTGACACTCGAACAAGAAAAAGAAAGTGATGATAGGACATGAAAAAGATGCACATTTAAACAAGAAGAAGAAACTGATTACTAAAGAAACACAGGATGTACGTGGAAAACCCTAAAGAAGAGATAAAAAACCATAGTTTGAGCAAGAAGGTAACATTCTTACTCTACTCTGCTTGTATTATGTGTAAAAAAAAAACCAATTTCTTACAATCAGGTTGTCTTCTTTCCTATTAACTCTCTACTCTCTTCTCAAAATATCTACTTGGGTTCTTGCTCTAATAGCACAGCTGCATGTCCCTTTTATACTCTGAGGAATATGGCTGATTACAAGAACAAGTGTCAAGTCATCATTTTCTATTTTGGACCTTTTCACAGTTGTGATATTATCTACTTACTAGGGGATAAGAACTGCGGCAACGTGGCATTGGGACTCGTAGGTAGGTGACTTTGCCAATGCTTAGGAGACAAGTCTTGGACATTGAGAGGGACATTAGGAGTACTATAATTGATACACGTGTCTCTAAGGTGGCCTATCATGCATTCAACCAATAAAGAGTGTCCTCATAGCCTCCAACCTTAAAAAGTCACTATTTCCCTTTTTGTGAGTGCTTGAGTACCATGTCAGGTGCAAATCTTACTTCCTTCTCAAGGCAGTCACACCTTTAGCACGGACCAAGATAAAATCACTTAGCCAACGCTTACTCTCTGCTTGCACACAGCCGCTCCGCGTGTAAGGTCCAAATTCAACCACTTATGCATTCTCCCATGCCTTAGTGGTGTTATGTACACCATGCAATTTGTAGCATTTGTCAACTACAGTGTTTAGTTTGCCTGACTTACATTGGGGTCTGCCTAACTTACACTTATTGAATCCTTTAGTGGAAGAAGCATTGTTTTTAATTGCCAAAGCTGAGGATTCAATGTTTAGTCTTTTTCCCAATTTCCTTTGTTTTTCATCTTGGAGCAAAAGAGAGAAGACTTTGCTCAAAGAGGGAATGGGGTCCATTAGTAGAATTTGTCCTCTCACTGATGCATAGGTGTCATTGAGACCCATTAGAAGAGACATGACACATTCTTTTGCTTGATGACCACAAGAACAGGTCCTATATTTTGAAAGTTCTTGCCACAGTGCCTTAAATATGGTATAGTAACCATTGATGGTCAAATCTTCTTGAGCCAAAGAACAAACCTCCTTTTTCAACTCAAAAATACAAGGACCATTCCCTTGTGAAAACCTATGTAGCAAATCAAGCCAGACTTCCCTTACTGTCTTGAAATAAACCACACTAGGTTGCAAATCCTTTGAAATGGAATTAAACAACCAAGCAAGAATAATGCTATTGCACTTACACCAAACAACATAACAAGGGTGATCGACGGATTGAGGCTTTCGTATAGAACCATCAATAAAGCCTAGTTTGGTTTTAGCATCCAAAGTAATGAGAACAGCTTTACTCCAGGTGCTATGATTCTCTTCAGTGAGGTGTTGAACAATAAGGGAAACACCAAGATTGTCACTATTAGAAAAGAAATAAGGACTGGAGGAATTTTCCCATGGTTGAATAGTTGGAGCAATTAGAACAGAGGTGCTTGACGTACTATCACCCATATCTACAAACTCAGATTTTGGATAACCAATCAAGATTGATATACTACAATCAAGATTCATAAACTCTAAACCAGATCAACAAAGGAACAAGCAATTGCAATAATCCCAAGGCTTTCACCACAAGAATCAACAACGAATTTCACTGATCAAATCAAGATCCAAATGGAAATTCAATTACAAAACCCTAAGACTTTCACCACAAAAATTTAAAACTGAATTCCATTGCTCAAGACAGGATCCGAAAGAAGAATTCAATTTCACAAACCCTAAGTTTTGAATTCAATTGCCAGAAATTGCCAGAGAAATTCAAGATCTAAGGGAAAAGGAAAACACTACAAGAATCAAGAGAAAAACAGAGAAGAAATTTTCTACTTGATCTGAAACTAAAGCACTGAAAGTAAAATCACAAGTAAGAGATCGAACTCGTGAATTCAAAGAATACTAGATTGATGCTCTCAACTAGTTCAGCTTTGATACCATGTTAGAATTCAAGCACATACACCTTTAACAATGGTGGAACTCGGAAACCAAAGGGAGAGAGAATTGTATGTGAATGATTCTGTGTATTAAATAATTACGCAACTCTGTTCCTTATATATAGTAAGAGTAGGGGGAAAATCTAACAAACTACTAACTAACTAATCAATCTACCAATATAGAACTAACACGTGTCCACTATAAACTAACTAATTACATCAGATTTCCCATTATCCCATTGTTTGCACCTATATCTATGGTGCGTAAAGTGTTGTTGAAGATGGAGAATTGGCATGCCTTTTCGTTGAAGGTAAGCAGCCTAAACAATAATTGCAACTAATGATTCTTAATTTATTTTATATAGTTCTAGATGATGAATCAACTCCAATTAGATTTAAGCTACAACTTAGCATATGACATTCTTTGAATATTTTTGAAAATATTACTACCAAATTTGGTCACTAATGTTGCTTCTCTTCACTAAATGAAATTTTGCAAGAATTTATTAGTTATCCTACTTTGAACATAATTGCAATAAAGTTCATCTATGAATGAAAATTCACATAGTTTCTATTCAAAATTTTCCTTCAAGTCTTAACTACTGTGTTTGATTACCACATGGGCAATTCTTAAATAATTGATGACATATTTGCATCACTATGATTGAAGGTTGATGATGGCGAAAATGGCCCTTATGTGTGTGACATTTTTTCAGTATTAGTTCATGGTATGTAAGACTTGGTATTAGTGGCAAAGGATATATTTCTAACTATATTTGGCCATAAATAATGTATATTGGAAGCTTCAATGAGGCTGAAAACTCATTATAGATGAATCATTACGGTTTTATTAATAAGTTTAACAAAATGGTCAAATTTCACCCTTTCCCCCTTTTTTTACTCATTTAATATAATTGAAGCTAATTCTACAAAAAGGATATCAAGAAACTAGTTCAAATGAAATTATAAAGTATCCACGCATCGTGCTAGATATCGTCTAGTATATTATAAAAGTTATATCTCTATAATTGGTAGATACAAAAAATGGTGACACATGTCCCTTAGACAATACATATCACAATGACACATGTCATCTTTTAGAATGATGTAAGCTAATAACTCCATATGGCCAAAAACGATTTGTACACATCTTACATATTTGACACATTTTTTAAAGTTATTGCCAATTTATATTCATTAAATTTTAGAATAAATACTTCTAAATAAATGTGTGTTTGAATGTATAATTAAAAGCATCACAATATAAAAATAAGTCCAAATGTCACTGTTCGGAAATTTAGACCCCGTTTGATAGAAATAACAAGTTTTAAACCCAAGTTGTTAATTAGATTTATTATGACTAAACCTTGTTGAAAAAAACAAACATCAATATCTTGTCAAAATCATGCACAACGGAAAATTAAATAAGACAAGATATGATGACTAAGGAAAACCAATGAAACAAACTAGTTTCACAATAAAAAACCTGGGAGGAAACCTTCCCAAAAAGCAATTCACTATAGTAAAGAGAAGTTTCAGATCCAGTACAAAACCTATGTCCCTAGACTCTACAATCCCCATAGATGAACTTATAGTAGAAACCTTCTACCGCTTCAGAAGCTCTAAACTCTTCAATATATGAATGCCACTCTTTTACACGTATCCCAGTACATGACTAACCAATGATGCACGGCTCCCAGTACGAGACTAACTCACCAACTTGAAGATGTTTTTGGCTGCAAAGTTCTTTACTTCATCAACAATGAAGATCAAGAAGCACTTGGTTACAAAACCCTAAGGCGCAAAGACGCAGTAGCTTCTTTCAGAGAAAATAAGGCACTCGGTTACTTTTTGCACATGTAGAGATAGGTGAAGAAAACATACACACACACACACACACATATCAAAGATAAGCACAATGTATGTAAACATGGTAACAAGACCAGTGTACAAGAAGCTAAAAGAAGCTCCTAAAACAACAAGGAGGTAAACACTCCCCCCAACAAGATGAAACACAACTCCCCCTTACAAAGGCATGTATTTCTCCCCCTAACATGTAGAATCTTAAAAAGAAACCACATTTTCTCCTTCTTTTTGTCATGATTGACAAAAGGTACAAGAAGCTATAAAGTTCACTTGAGAAACATAAAAATGATCAAAGATGATTGAGGGGAAAAAGGAATCCATATAAATGCATGAATGTAATGAAACAAGATGCTATGGATGACAAGAAAATAGAAAGATGCAAAACATGTGAAAAACAATGCATGCAAAAGGATCTCGACAGATCAAGAAGCTGTCGAGCTGCTATCGAGTAGAAGCCAACGTCGATGGATCGAGAATTTGTCAAAGATTTATCGGCTAGACCTAAAGTTTCTCGATGAATCGAGAATCTGTTGAAAATCTATCAAGAATAAGCCCAGAAATCTCGATGGATCGAGATTGCGAAAACTTCTGTCGAGACAAGAAGAAAAAGGGGCTCAATAGGTAGCAATTTGTCGACAAGCTGTCGAGCTTGATGAAAACATGTTTTCAAAGAGGGGAAAAACACAGAAATGGATGCAATCAAGCAAGCTACTCAACCAAAGATCCAAACAACATTTTAAGCTCTCAAAAACATCTCTCAACAAGAAAAATGTCAAGCATTTAGATCCAAAATACACATACACATACACACTAAACAAGTCTAATCAATTTTATATTTCAAAAACAAGTCAAGACAATTTAGTGGGTATACATTAACACATGTATTCCTTGTAATGGCCAAATCACATTGTACCTGCACATTTATCAAAAGTAGTAAAGAATTTGGGTGTTGTGTGTGAAAAATATCGTAAGATTGCATAAGTGTCTACATGTTATGATGATTTGAAATATGAGAAAATTAATTTAACTCACATACAATCATAGCTGCTTGATGGGGACTATCACCTTCGAGGTACATCTTATAACTCTCACATCTCCTAGAAGACATGCTTGCAATTATATATAAAGCATTTTGATTCTTTTTGCTTTTATTTTTCTTTGCATACTTTTCTTTTGTTAAGCATATCATGCATGGGTATATAAGAGAGAGAAAAGAAATACCCAATGATATTAAGCTTTTGACATTACACTTTTGCTATACCGAAGCATACAGATGTCATTTCATGATTGGTGGGCAACAGTGGTGAAATGGTTATTTATGCATTTTTCTTAGGATTTTCTAATCTTGCCGTCAAAAAGAGTGACATAAGTGTTAAGTACAAGAGATTACCTAATCTTATTCATCACAAACACGAGCCACAAAACTCACTTGCTTAGTTGTGCATAGTGATGCTCATCTAAGCTACAAAAGACACAAACTTTAGAAAACTTTGTTTTAATGGCTATCCAAGGTACACAAGTACCAATATACATAAACACACTATTTTTTTTATTTTTCTGATTTTTCCCCTTTTTTTATTTTGAAAACAAAACAAAATAAAAGCAAAACAAAATAAAAACTAAACAACCAAACAAAATCAGACAAACAACATGAAAATATGGAGATAAATGCAGATGCATGAAAGCATGATTCCAAAAAAAAATAAGAAATAAAGTAGAGAAAGTCCTACTTTAGATAGAAAGAATTAAAGTAGAGAACAAACAAAAAAGACAATTAAGTTTTAGACTCCTTTCTCACCCACACAGCACAAGTCTTTGGTCGTGAAGATGAAGGCACGTGTCGTAGTATGTCTACTAAAGGACATAGAAGAATTTTAATTCTCCTGAAATTGAGTTAAAAAGCTCAAAGTTTTTAATAACTCTCCAAACAAAGGTGTAGGTCCTTGAGAGTAAACCTGTGACCGTTTGGACACTTGCTTTTAAGGATACAAATTATAGCAATTAAGACAAACGTGTCCAGAAACACCACAATGGTGACAAACATGAGGTCTAAAGGATTTAGAATTACCCAAATTAGTTTTGAATTTCATACCGTTATCACCTTTCTCAGATTGGGGCACAAAGACAGTCCTTGATCCAAAAGCTGTGGAAGAGGAGGAGCTGGAGGAAACAACATATTCTAAGCTAGTCTTATCAGAACTAAGCTTTTGAGCACTCAAAACCTCATCAAGCTTTGAACTAGACATTCTCTCTATTTGAGTTCTAGCTTGACTAAGCTCAACCTCAAGATTCTTGACCTTCTCTTCTAATGAGGTGTTCTCCACAACAAAAATCTCAACTAACCTTGTAGTCTCATCTAGTTTGACTAATAGATCAACTTTTTCAGTTTTAACCTCATTAAGATCTTTTCTACAACAATGAGAAGTCTTTTCAGATTTTATAAACTCGGTGCATAGCTTATCATAGGCTTCCTGAAGGGTTAACTTCTTGGGTACTTCATCATTAGAAGAATCCTCACTATCACTAGCACTCTCCACAGTCACCTTATCGGTTGTGGCAGTAAAAGCTATAAAATGACCACATTCATCCACATACTCATCAGAAAGATCACTCTCAGTATCATTCTAGGTAGCAACCAACTTTTTATCTTTTGACTTCTTGGTCTTTTCCTTCATAAGATAGTTTGGACACTCTATCCTCATATGACCAAAACCTTTGCATTGATGGCCTTGGATAAGGGGTTTCTCATTCTTGCTCTTCCTAGAGGATTTAGATTCCTAATAGGTTTGTCCTTATCATTTTTCCTAAATTGAAGAAGCTCGATAATCTCATTAGCTATGAAGGTTAGATCTTCATCCTCATCCTCATCCTCATCTTCATCTTTATCTTCGTTTTTATCTTCATCTTTAGAGTCATCAATCTCTTCCTCTATACCTTTAAGAGCCAAGTTTTTACTCTTTCCACCTTTTCCCATTAAACCTAATCCCATCTCATAGGTTTGAAGGTTCCCTACAAGCTTAGTCAAAGGAAGTAGATCAATGTCCTTTACTTCTTCAATGACAGTGATCTTGGCATAGAATCCTTCAGGTAAGGACCTAAGGATTTTCCTCACAATTTTGGATTCTACTATAGATTCTGCAAGGTTGAAGGTAGAATTCACAATATCCTTGAGTTTATCATAGAAATCATCAAAGGTCCCATCCTTCTCCATCCTTATTTTTTCAAAACTACTAGTGAGTCTTTGAAACTTCACCGTCTTTACTGCCTTGGTACCTTCATAGGTGGTCTCAAGAATGGTCCATGCTTCTTTGGCAACTTTTGTGGATGATATTTTCTTGAATTCTTCATTGGTCACCCCACAAAACAAAGCATTCAAGGCCCTATTGTTGAAATTTGCCGCATCGATTGTTGCTTCATCCTAATCCATTGACGCTTCCTTTGGCTTAATCCAGCCAACTTTAATAGCTTGCCAAAATTTTTTAACTAGAGCCTGCAAAAAAAACTTTCATACGAACTTTCCAGTATGCATAATTAGTGCCATCAAATAAAGGAGGAATCAAAAGAGATTTTCCACGATCCATGACAACAGGGGTCAATGATCACACTCAAGAAATTAATCCAATCAGAGTGTACTCGCTCTAATACCACTTGTTGGGAAATTTAGACCTTGGTTGATAGAATTAATAAGTTTTAAACCCAAGTTGTTAATTAGATTTATTATGAATAAATCTTGTTAAAATAAACAAACATCAATATCATGTCAAAATCATGCACAACGGAAAATTAAATAAGACAAGATATGATGACCCAGGAAAACTAATGAAACAAGCTAGTTTCACAGTAAAAAACCTAAGGGAAAACCTTCCTAAAAAGAAATTCACTATAGTAAAGAGAAGTTTCAGATCTAGTACAAAACCTATGTCCCTAGACTCTACAATCCCCGTAGATGAACTTACAGTAGAAACTTTCTACCGCTTCAAAACCTCTGAACTTTTAATATATGAATGCCACCCTTTTGCACGGATTCTAGTACGTGACTAACCAATGATGCATGGCTCCTAGTAAGTGACTAACTCACCAACTTGAAAATGTTTTTGGCTGCAAAGTTCTTCACTTCATCAACAATGAAGATCAAGAAGCACTTATTTACAAAACCCTAAGGCGCAAAGACACAGTAACTTCTTTAAGAGAGAATAAGGCACTCGGTTACTTTTTGTATGTTTTCTCCTTGTATTCTCTTATGTGACGGCTTTCTTCATTAAAGCTCAATAGATATTATCTGTCGAGATATCTGTCAATAATCTGTCCAGCTTTAATGAATAGCTTTTCTTCACTTGTTTCTTGGTCCAATCTTCATAACTTTAATACTTAGCTTGAACAACATGTTTCTTGAAGTACTAAACTCATCCTAGATCTATCCAATTACAAGTAAAGTGCGTTTTGTCAAAGGATTAACTAATTCTAAATAACATATGTTCATAACAATTTTCACATGTGTCCTAACAGTCACAACTTCTTTTCCCTCAATTATAACTAATATAATTATTGTTTCTGAAAAAAAAATATAATTATATATAATTACAATTTTTTTCTTTAAAGCTTATTTTTATACATAATTGCCAATTTTTACATAAAAATCCTTTAGGACGAGAAAAAAAATCTTTTTTGTTGTTGTCACTTTGTATTTTGATATGAGAAAATACAAAACAAAACAATCAATTTTCTTCCCGTAATTAAGTGTATTACAATAAGAAAAGAATTCCAAAAGTCGGTTTAACTTTACTTTCTTTCACTACTGTTACTTGCTTTTAATGTTGTCATCGCGCATCCTTGGTTCGGTGGTCACTCTACAAGTATAAATGCTTGTGGGGTGTGGGGGGTAAGGGCCGAGGTTCAAGTCTCTAGGAAGGGACTTCACACACATATACACTTAGATTAGGCTAGAGTAGAAATTCTATCTTATATATATATATATATATATATATATATATATATAATCATATATAGTTGTAAAATTGGGAAGAGAAAATGTTAACAAAGAAAATGAAGAGACACAAAGGCTTGAGTAAGCTGGACACTGTGGGGGCTAATAATTATAGAAGAAGAAAGAAGAAACTTTAATTTGTGATGAGTTATTGGGAGCAATCCTAAAGAGGCAATGTAATTAATGATTTTTTAATTAAAAAAAGAAAAAAGAAAGACTAATGAATATATATAAGTCATAAGATTTACAACAAAAGTCCAAAAGTTTAGGAAAGAAGGCCAAAAGTAAGTTTTATTTTAATTTTTTTCACCGTTTTTTGTGTTGTCACTGTTAGGACATATGTGATTGGATGTTAGGAACATATGCTAACATTTTATGTATTGGCTAATCTTTTGACAAAACGCACTTTACTTGCAATTGGGTAGATGTAGAATGTATTTAATACTTCAAGGAACAAGAGTTCAAATCTAAGTATTGAAGCCATGCAAGTCTGTCCAAGAACCAAGTAATGAAGTGTTGGATTTTAAAGCTCGAAAACTAGTATCTCGAGGTTTAAAAGCTGCTGAAGCCCATGGCTCGACAGCTAGCTCAATAGATGGCTATCTATTGAGGTTTATGAAACTTAGTTTTTTTGGATTGTTTTTCATCCAATCTGTGAGTATGTGTTTGGGCTTTTTTTTCTCACAACCCTAAACATATATAAGGATTATTTTAAGGCCCATATCAGGTTACACAGCCAAGAGCATAATTCCTCAAGTGTAACCGGAAACCTAGTTTGCCCTTGTTCTTGAAGAAGCTGCTATGTTTGTACACCGTAGGGTTTTGTGACCGAGCAACTTTGTGATCTTCATGTGTTGAAGAGCAGAAGAACTTTGCAGCCAACCTCCTTCTCAAGTTGGTGATCAAGTCGCATACTAGGATCCGCGCATCTTTTGGTTAGTCACGTACTGGGAGCGATGCACTACAAGGAGAGATTATCACTACTGAACAAGTCCAATTGGGTATTGGGGTAAGGGTTCAACTGCATGTTGGTATAAGGTACTGAGATTTGGATTTGGATTCTGCTGGTAGGTTTGGATTAGGCTGAGCCCATGATGTATTTATTTTTGCATGTCACATGTTCATGCATACGTACCTTCAATTTTATATATATATTTTTATATATGTGTTGCTTGGTACTTTTATGATTGTTTCTCTCTCTCTCTTTCTCTCCCTCTTACGTTAGTTGCATCATGGCACCTAAGTGTAAATTTGTTCCGTCTCAGAACCCTTTTCATTTCGAGGTATCTTCATCTTCTTCTCTTTTTGACCCTACTCCTTTTCACGTTCAGTTTCGTGATGAGAAGGCCAAATTGGACTTCTTTGAGAACTTTTCACGACGTGGCATTCATTCGGAACGCCAAGTCATTCTATCCAATTTTTCTGACACTGGTCTACCCACTGTCATTCATAGTAGGGGTTGGGAGTCTCTTTGTGGCATTCCGATCATGAGTCCTTCCGTGATCAGACAAGAGTTCTACTCCAATATGCATGGATTTGACACCTCTATACCCCAGTTTGTCACTCACGTTCAGGGTATACGCATGGTAGTTACTCCGGGTCTTGTATCCAAGGTAATACATGTTCCTAGGGTAGAGTTTCCTGACTATCCTGGTTATGAGCGTCTGAGGACTGTGTCCAAAGATGAACTCTGGTCTTATTTCTATGAGACACCTTCTTTTTGGGGTGATTGTCAGTTCACCCGTTGCACGACCTTTGCTAAAGGTCCGAGAGTTCTTAACATGGTTATGACCTTTGTTCTCCATCCTCTTTCTCACTATAACACTATCACAGAGCCTCATGCTCGCTTTTTGCTTTCCCTCATTGAGGACCTTACCATAGATTTCCCCTTTCACTTCATACTATCCCATATAGATGTCTATAAGGATACGATGACTCGTGATAAACTCATTTTCCCTTCAACTATCACACAGCTCCTTCGCCATTTCTCTGTCTCCTATCTTGAGTTTCCCCACTTCTCTTACATGTGTGCCATTGATACTGCTACCGTTAAGCGGAGTTTTGCATAGCTTTGCTCAAGGCGGACTCAGACCGAGATGGCTGCTCCTCCAGCTTCTACCGCTCCGTCTACCTCCGTGCCTTCGTCTTCAGCGGGTAGAGTGACTCTTGAGGCCATCATGGCACAGCTTGTGCACATGGATGCTCGCCTAGACACACTTAGTGATGAGTTGTGTCAAGTGAACACCCGTGTGGGTTGTATTGCATGACAACAGGCTGTGATGGGTGGTTTCATGGTTGCTTCTTCTCTATCTCCACCGGCTTCCGAGGATGAGAGTGACAATGGCTCTAGCAATGATGAGGATGAGGATGAGGATGCTGGCTTATCGAGTGATGATGAGATGTCTACTTTATGTACTTACCCCTTTGTCACCCGTGACAAAAAAAAGGGAGTAGTTTTGAGATGAGAGTAGTCATACTCATAGGAGGAGGATTAGTTAGGAGATAGAGGGAGTGTTCTTGAGTGTTCATGAGGGATGTAGTGAGGATTTTGATGTATCTTTTTCTTCTTTCTAGTTTAGATACATTGATCTTGTACATAGGTCTTGTGACCATTTTGACATACATTGTACTCATATTTGGTTTATATATTTTGATGTATGTTCTTTCACTTATCTCTATATGTGTTGTTTCTTTTCTCTCTTTATACACATGTGTTGTTTCTTTCATGTATCTCTACATGTGTTATTTCTTTTCTCTCTTTATACACATGTTTCTTATTTATTGTATGCAATCTTTTATTTCTGTTTCACACAATGATGCATTGATGAGTTTTGTTTAAATGTTTCAGAAATACAGGTTGTCAAAGTCTTCCTTGCCGTGAACTTTCTTCTTGCAAAGTTTTTCAAGAGTTTGTGTTAGGATAGATTTTATTGTACTTAATAAGTGAGTATGAGTTGAGTGATTTATGACTTCTCTCATATGTTCATTTGTTTGTTGTGATTTTGTCATGGATTGCCAAAGGGGGAGATTGTTAGGACATATGTGATTGGATGTTAGGAACATGTTTCAATATTTTATGTATTGGTTAATCCTTTGACAAATGCTCTTTACTTGTAATTGGGTAGATCTAGGATATATTTAATCTTCAAGAAATAAGAGTTCAAGTCCAAGTATTGAAGCCATGTAAGTTTTTCCAAGAACCAAGTAATGAAGTGTTGGATTTTAAAGCTCGACAGCTAGTATTTATCGAGGTTTAAAAGCTGCTAAAGCTAGTGACTCGACAGCTAGCTTGATAGATGGCTATCTATCGAGGTTTATGAAACTTAGTTTTTCTGGATTGTTTTTCATCCAATCTATGAGTATGTGTTTGGTATTTTTTTCTCATAACCCTAAACATATTTAAGGATTATTTTAAGGGCCGTATTAGGTTGCACAGCCAAGAGCACAATTGCACAAGAGCATAATTCCTCAAGTGTAACTGAAAACCTAGTTTGCCCTAGTTCTTGAAGAAGCTTTTGTGTTTGTACACCGTAGGGTTTTGTGACCGAGCAACTTTATGATCTTCATGTGTTGAAGAACAGAAGAACTTTGCAGCCAACCTCCTTCTCAAGTTAGTGATCAGTTCACATACTGGGATCCGCGCATCTTTTGGTTAGTCATGTACTGGGAGCCGTGCAATACAAGGAGAGATTGTCACTATAGAACAAGTCCAATTGGGTATTAGGGTAAGGATTCAACTGTATGTTGGTATAAGGTACTGGGATTCCTTTACTTGTAACTGCTTGTTTTGATAATAGTGGATTCTCAGGAGCGGTGATTTTACAATTACCAGATGGGGTTTTTGCCGTGTAGGTTTTCCCCATTCGTAAATAAATCACCGTGTCAAATTTAATTTCCATTGCATTTAGGTATTTGGTGATTTGTTTGTGTTGCCACGCTCATTGCATGTAATTGAACCTAATTAATTCACTTGGCTAATTAATTAATTAATTCATCACAAGGGGTCAATATATTTTTGGCCTATCGTCACATACTCTTCAAATTATATATATATATATATATATATATATATATATATCTTGTGGAGGATATCAATGAGGTCAAGGAATTTTATAACTAAAATGGTTCAACCATTTGCTTATCTTACGTTTAAGATTTAAATATTGTGCATATATTTTTTTTGATGATTTAAATATAAAATTGCATAAGCTTACATTTGTTTATGTGTTTAAAAGTGTTCACTAGCTATTTGGATAAATAAAAATGGAAAAAATACATTTAATTGAAGATGAATTCGCAAAAGAATGAGGGAGAAAATGGGCATCTACTCCTAATTTTAAAACTAGGCAGTAAAATGCCCCCTATTTTGAAACTATTAAGCAGAATGCCCCTGTTTTTGAAACTTGATTTTATCAAAATCAAGTTTTGTGTAAAACTCGATATCCTCAAAATCGAGCTATGTGTATATTTTTAAGTGTAGCAATGTTGAGTTCAACTTAAATTTTCAATAAAATTTAAGTGATTTAACTTACCTAGAACTCGATTTTCTAAAAATCGAGTTTCATTGAAACTCATATTTTAGAAAATCGAGTTTTAAAACAGGGACACAGTGATTAATAGTTTCAAAACAGAGACATTGTGCAAGATATTTTAAAAAATAAGGACAAAAGCCCATTGACCCCAAAGAATGAGAATGTCAACTTAGTTGTTATCGAATTTTGTTCAAATAATTTCTATTAAGAAAAGAAATTAAATCATTTCATAGTACCATATTTTTTATGAAATTTATGTAAAGAAAAAAAATACTATAGTTATCTAAAGACTAATATTTACATATTTACAAATATAAAAAAATCCGTGCAAAGCATAGGTAAACAAGGAGCTTTTGGCCACTTAATTGACAAAAAAACAAAAGAAAAAGAAAAAAGAAGGAAGGGAAGAAGAAGAAATAGAAAAGAAGGAATGGAAGATAGGATTAGCTTTTGGAGTATCATTTTTTGTCACTTTTTCTCACATATTTGCACGTATACATGAGGTGAGTGTGGCCAATTTCTTCAGCAAATGAGGGACAATTTAAGATATAAGATGATGCAAGTGCAACACACACACCACATAGCATGTAAAGGAATTGAAAAAAGCACCCATGCCCCTTGTAAGGGCAGGAGTTGGTCCCTAGGCCCAGAAATGAATAAGATTAGGGCCCAAATGGCCTAACACAACGAATTTGTAGAGGGTGGGCTTGAAGGCCAGGCCTTCCCTGAGGGATCAACGTGCACAATAGATCAAGGGTCACAGGAAAACAAGAAAGATTAATATGAATGTAGAGAAAATCACTCCTCGGCAAAGTCCAAGGAGAATGGTTATTGAATATATTCCTTTTCTAAAGGCCACAATTTTTGTTCTAAGTTGCTACAGTATTATTTCAGCCATTTTTTCCTCCCCCTCTCTGAGGATCTCTCATGTTATATAGCCCCCTCTAGATGATCTTGGCCTTCCAATTGTTGGTAGCTCAAGCCACTACTTGAGTGCTTGTCCTATCAGACACCTTCTCAAACCCCTCTTGATTTACAACAATCAAGGTAACACTGTTCAAGGGTCTTCTCCACATAAATGCGGCCAGGAGGTTTGGTGGCAAGCATTAAATGTGGTGGCAGCCTCCATCCCTTTAGTCAGGGCTAGCACCTTCCCCAAAGTTCCTTTCCCCTAGTGTAGCCTCCTCTGATAATGTCCCGCTGACGTAGCCTTAACGCTTCGAGGATGTGACCTCCTCGGCCTTAGATATGACACGTGGCATGTTCTTTCTATTAAATTTCCGTACCCCACAATAGCCCCTCAAAATTCAAATTTTCTCCTCTCGTCTGAGGAGGAAAAGTGGGGTTTTTATTTTAAATGATTAGGTTCGTATGCTTCCCCATTTTTCCCACGTGAGAATGTCACTTCGCGTGTTCTGTAACCATTTCTGATGCTTCAAAGCCTGTAACGTCGCATTAAATGCTCCAGGCGGCGCTCTATTTCCCACGTCCTACGGTGAGATGAGATCTTACGGCTAGCATTTTTCCTCGAATTTTGGGTAGGATAACTCCCACCCAATCCCACCTCCTATAAGAGGTGTCTGGGGGGCTCATTTCCTCCACTTTTCAAAGCGCTTGCATTTTTGAACTCTCAAATTCTCCAACTCTCAAGCTCTCAAGAAGCTACTAAAGCCCCCCCCCCTCGCCTTTAATTTTGTAAGTTTTTTCCTTTTTTGGTTCTTTTCTCCTCGGCCCTCTGTTCCCTATCCCTTTCCTCATAAAAATGCCTTTCTTCTCTCACTAGTCAACTTAGATGGGTAGGTTCGCTCACCTAGTAGATTCCCCCATCGGTATGGAGGGATTTAGGGCTTTGTACCACATTCACCTGAGCATCTCCTTGCGGTATTGCCCTCTAGTGGGTGGCAAAACAATAGAAGGGAAGGGGAGGTCGTCATTCTTATGATCGCCTTCATAGAAGGGGGGACGAGGTTACCATAGGGAAGGTCACCAGATATTACTTGTTAGCCCATAGGCTCTGCCCTCTCTAGTGTGCGCCTAACCTATTTAGAGTCCTGGTTAGCATAAACACCCTCATCGAGCATATGGGGCTAGAACTCACGTGGCACTACATCATATGGATGTACGAGTGCCACCAACTCCCAGACTCAGGGTATTACCTCAAGTCTAGGTCCTTTATCGTAAGGCTCATCTTGTGTCTCCCCAAATCTAACAAGGGCATGAAAGACGACTTCCTAATTGCCTCAGGTGACTAGCATGATGACCTTCACTGCCCAGTCCAAGAGGGAAAGCCAGGTGGGGTATCCTAGGTTTAGGTCCTTTAACATAGGTGTTAGTTCTGTAGTTTGTCTGCTTTCTTGCTTCTTTCAATGCTTTGGTTTTTCCTGATAAAGGGTTTCGTTATTCTAACCATGGCTTTGTTTCTTGGTTCTCTTTGCAGATAAAAGGTATGTTTTTCCCAACCTAAGTTTCATCAACGTCGTTGACCTTAATAGGGTGTTGAGGTCCGAGGTGTTCGTAAGCGCAGACAAAAAGTTGAGAGCCGTGCACCTCATCCTCTACTTCGAGCCTATCTTAGACACGTTCTAGGACGTGGGCCACGCAATCAGAGCCGATGATCTCTGATTGGCCCGGATAGACATCACCGCGCTTGGGTTCCTTGCTAAAGAGGACGTCATTGACGTGGAGCTGCCCTCTCGTCGTGCTCCCTATGAGGCCGTGGTCCCGAGAGAGGAAACATCGTCTTCTTGCTTGTCGCTTGAGGTGGAGATAGACTAGTTCCATTTCGAGGAACACAGGGAGGAGCAGGGAGAACATCAAAAGACGAGCTAGACTGATCTTCCGTCGTTCGCTCCCCTAGGATCATCATCGTTCGCGTGGACAGCAGCTCTGTAGAGGAGGATAAGATGCTTCTAGATAATAAAAAGAAAGGACTGCGCAATCTCCTTAAAGCTAGGGGGTCAGGGTCTTAACCCTCTACTACACTTCCCCTTCCTCCTCCTCCTCCTCCTCCTTTAGTCAATGTTTATGCTCCTGCCAGCCTGAAGAAGAGAAAGAAGGATAATGAGGGGATTGAGGAGGGGGAGTTGGTCCCTCAGAAGGACGGGGTTCCTCCCCCCAAGCAGCAGAAGGTAACTAAGGGAAAGGGGAGGGCCTCTTCATTTAACAGCAGGGAGGACTAGACCGTGGCCGAGGTGCATCTCCAAAACCCGGTCTGGGACCCTCGAGTTGGGCTGGATGGGTTTGCCATTCCCTGGAATTCTAGCATTAGGGAGTTCCAGAAAGGGCACGCCCATTACTTGGCTGAAGTCCTAAAACAGCCCTTTTTGTTGCTGAGGGACATGGACAAGCTGAAGCACGTGAGGCAACCGAACCTCTTCTTGTCCCTGAAGAGGGATCTTGCTCTGGTAAGCTTTCTAGACATGTCTCATTAAAGGCACTTTCTTTCTTTCCCTTTTTTTTTTTTTTTTTTTTTCTCTCTTAAACAAATTCTTTTGCTGTCTTTGTGCAGGCTATCTAGGAGGTTTTTGTTGCAAAGGAGTGGATCAATGATGCCAGGAATCAGGCTAAGGTTGAGGCCAACCTCCACGCTGAGACCAGTAAGGCCTTGGGCGCAACTGAGTAGAAGAACCAAGACCTTGCTGCCAAATTGACCGTTAAGGAGAAGGCGTAAAAGAGTGAGAAGGCCGGCCTGAAGAGTGCCTAGGACCAGGTGGAGGACCAGCACAAGAAGCTTCATCACACTGAGATAGAGTTGGCCACAAAGAAGCAACAGGGTCTGGAGCTAAAGGCAGAGCTGGAGAAAGCAAAGGCAGCTGCTCGGTCGGTCAAGGAAGCCGTGGAGGCTACGAAGTAGGCATCCTATGACCTTGGGGTGCAAGTGACCAAGGTTTGCTTGGTAGAGGAGCTGGCTGAGGTCTGTAGGAAATATTGCCAGGTGACGTGGATAGAAGCCTTCAACTTGGTAGGAGTCCCTACTACTTCAGAGTGGAGGAAGGCTGAGAATATTTACTACCCTCTAGATATCCATGAGGTTCCAGCTACACTCCCACCTCCCGCTGTCCTTGCGCCTACTCCCTCCGAGCAGGCCCTTACTACCCAGGCCCCTCCTCTTCCTCCCGAGGCCTCCAAAGGATCTAGCCAAGTTGGTGACCAAGGCTAGGGGGTTGAGATGGCCAAGGATAAGGGAAAGGGCAAGGAGGTCAATCCCTTGTCTGGGACCAAGGACGCTGAGACCAAGGATGCTGCTCCTAAGGCCAAGGATGCTGCTTCTAAGGAAAAGGAGGTTGAGGCCAAACCCAAAGAGGCTGATCCCAAGGCCGCTGACCCTCCATCTGGTAACAAGGAAGACCCTCCTCCCAAGGCCAAGCCTTAGTTTAGGATTTCCTTCTCTTTCTCTTCTTTTTATTATCTTTTTTTTTTTTTTTTTGAGATGCAACCTTACTTTGTTTGAGATGTACACCCCCTCTCAATTAATGAAAAGATAAGGATTTTTGTTCTTTTGCAAGTGATATTCTGCAGCTCTTCTTCTCTTTTTTTTTATTTTTATTTTTTTATTTTTTTTATATATATATTTGCATTTAAATAGCTATTATGGGTGTTTTGTTTTCTATTGTGGGGTTAGGCTATTGAGACTTCTAAGGGTGAAACCCATGTCTTAATAAGAGGCTAATCAGTGATGCATTGTTGTTAATTAAAATAGATCAAACCCATGTAAATATTAAAGAGAATAACTACAGGTTGATACTAATAACTGCATATTCAACAGGGATGTTTAAGCCTCCAGGAACGAGCAAAAAACTTAAAAAGAAAGTAAACATTTAAGGTCTTTCTTATTTAGGAGTTTCCTGTGAGTGTACCTTCAGGGCCTTCTATCCAAAGCCCCAGTCGAGTCCTTGTTTGCTCCTGGTGATGCATATGCCAAGGTCCCACCTCTGGTGGGTTCACCAAGTGTTAGCTCTCCCAAGATATGCGATCCGAGGGGTCACATAAGTAGTGGGGAGTGCTAATTTACCCAAGGCATATAGGCTAAGGGATGAGACATAACCATGGTTCTGTTTAACATTTAGGCAAGTAATAAGAAGTATTAATTTACCCAAGGTATGTGGTCCGAGGAGCCAGGCATAACCAAGCTTCTATTTAACATTCCTATAAGCAGTTGAGAGTGTTAATTTACCCATGACATGTGGTCTGAGGAGCCAGACATAACCAAGGTTCTATTTAACATCCATATAAGTAGTGGAGAGTGTTAATTTACCCAAGGCATGTGGTCCGATGGGCCAAGCATAACCAAGGTTCTGTTTAACACTTAGACAAGTAATAAGAAATATTAATTTACCCAAGGTATGTGGTCCGATGAGCTAGGCATAACCAAGGTTCTGTCTAAAATTTTTATAAGCAGTGGAGAGTGTTAATTTACCCAATACATGTGGTTTAAGGAGCCAGACATAATCAATGTTATGTTTAACATCCATATAAGTAGTGGAGAGTGTTAATTTACCCAAGGCATGTGGTCCGAGGAGCCAGACATAACCAAGGTTCTGTTTAACATCCATATAAGTAGTAGAGAGTATTAATTTACCCAAGGTATGTGGTCCGAGGAGCCAGGAATAACCAAGGTTCTGTTTAACATTCCTATAAGCAGTGGAGAATGTTAATTTACCCAAGGCATGTGGTCTGAGGGGCCAGGCATAACCAATGTTCTGTTTAACATCCATATAAGTAGCAGATAGTGCTAATTTACCCAAGGCATGTGGTCTGAGGAGTCAGGCATAACCAAGGTTCCGTTTAACATCCATATAAGTAGTGGAGAGTGTTAATTTACCCAAGACATGTTGTTCGAGGAGCCAGGCATAATCAAGGTTTTGTTTAACATCCATATAAGTAGTGGAGAGTGTTAATTTACCCAAGGCATATGGTCCAAGGAGCCAGGCATAACCAATGTTTTGTTTAACACTTAGGCATTTAACAAGAAGTATTAATTTACCCAAGGTATATGGTCCGAGGAGCCAAGCATAACCAAGGTTCTGTTTAAAATTCCTATAAGCAGTGGATAGTGTTAATTTACCCAAGGCATGTGGTCTGATAGGTCAGGCATAACCAAGGTTCTGTTTAACATCCATATAAGTAGTAACACATAACGATGGAAAGAAAAACATGGCAGAGTTGCCTTTCATTAATAATAATACCTTTGCAAGTTATTTACATTCAAGGGGTGTGGTACAAATTTTTCGTCCAAGTCCTCTAGGAAGTACACCCCTATCCCAACTACTGAGGTAATACGGTATATCCCTTCCTAATTAGGTTCTAACTTTCCCCATGCTGGGTTTTTTACATTGCCCACAACCTTCCTCAATACTAGGTTCCCCGAGGCTAATGGCCTTAACTTCACTCTTGAGTAATATCCCTGTTTGAGTTTCTGTTGGTAATATGCCAGTTGAACCACGACATTTTCCCTCCACTCCTTAATCAAGGTTAAGCTCTTCTCCAACAAGCTGCCATTGCCGTCTGAGGTGAACGAGCTCATCTTCAACGTTGGGAACCCCGACTCTAGAGGGATCACAGCCTTAGCTCCATAGGTCATTGAAAATGTGTCTCTCCTGTTGACCCTCGAGGGGTAGTTCGATACATCCTAAGAACATGTGGCAGCTCTTCCACTCATTACCCTTAGCGTCATCCAACCTCTTCTTGAGTCCATTCACTATCACCTTATTGACAGCCTCGGCCTACTCATTTCCCTACGAATAAGCTAAGGTGGAGTACCTATTCTTAATGCCCAGGTCATAACAGTACCTCTTGAAGGTTTTGCTATCAAGCTAAAGACAATTATCCGAGATGAGGGTGTGAGGGATCCCGAATCGAGTAACGATGTTTCTCCACACAAATCTCTTGGTGTCCGCATCTCTGATATTTGCCAGGGGCTCAGCTTTAACCCATTTGGTGAAGTAATCTATGCTAACCAACAACCATCTTCTATTTCCCGTTGCTTTAGGGAATGGCCCCACAATGTCCAAGCCCTACTGGGCAAAAGGCCAGGGGTTAGATAAAGGGTTAAGGACGCCCCTTGGTTGATGAATATTCGGGGCGTATCTTTAAGATGGGTCACACTTCTTCACATTTTCCAGTGCTTCCCTTTGTATTCTTGGCCACTAGTGCCCCTAGGTGAAGGCCCTGTGAGACAGTGACATGCCCCTTGTATGACTTCCACAAATCCCTTCATGTAGTTCCTCTAGGAATAGGTCAATTGCTTTGGGATGAACCCATGGAAAATACGGCCTAGAAAAAGAGCATTTGTATAACTTTTGATCCTCAGATAACCAAAACCAGGGAGCGCTTCTTCACACTTTGTCAGCTTTGCCCTTCTCCTTGAGCAAGACGTCTTCCTTGAGAAATAGCACAATTGGATCCATCCAACTAGGCCCCACTTGGGTCTGGTGAATGAGGATGCTCTGCTTCCTCATCTTAGGGGGCTTGTATAGATCCTCAACTAGGATAACCCGAGGTAAACTCTGCACCGAGAAGGTTACAAGAGTGGCAAAAGAGTCAACATGCGTGTTTCTGCTCCTTGGGATGTGTTGTAGGGAGAAGGATTCAAACCCCGATTATAAGTGCCTAACTTGATTCAAATAGTCCTACATTCTCACATCCCTGGCCTCCAATTCTCCCTCTACTTGGCCTAAAACCAATCTCAAATCCAAAAACATTTCCACCATTCTTCCTCCCATTTTGTTAACCATAGCCATTTCGACCAACAAAGCCTCGTACTTAGCCTCATTGTTCGTGGTCAAGAAGTTCACCCTTAGGGATTTCTCAATAGTGATCCTTTCAGGAGATACCATGACTAGCCTCACTCTCGATCCTCTTTGGTTTGCCGCACCATCAACATACACCTTCCACGATAGGGGTTCCATCAGGGAGATCATGCCAACTGATTTTCCATCCATGTTGGGCCTCTATGTATTCTCTTCCAATGAAGGCTCAGCGAACTCAACCACCAGGTCCACGAGAACTTGGCACTTTACAGAAGTACGAGGCATGTATTTGATATTAAAAGCCCCCGGGATCGTGCCCCACTTTGCAACCTTCCCTGTGTAATCAGTCTTTTGAAGCAATGGTCAAAGGGGGAGTTGGGTTAGGACTACGACAGTGTGAGCTTGGAAGTAATGTGAGAGCTTTCGTGTAGCATGTACTATCACTAAGATAGCCTTCTCCAATGGCAGGTAACAGACTTCTACCTCATGCAATGATTTGCTCACATAATAAACTAGTTTCTGCACCCCGTCATCAACCCGTTTCAACACCAGGCTTACCATGTGTAAGGCCATAGCAATATAGGCGAATAGAACCTCCTCATTCTCGAGTCTGGACATAATCGGCAGATGAGAAAGATACTCCTTCAACTGCTGGAAGGCCGAGGAACATTCCTCTGTCCATTTGAATCCCCTCTACTTGTGCAACAATTGGAAGAAAGGCCTACACCAATCAGCTGATTAAGGAATGAATCGGTTCAAAGCGGCAGCCATTCCCGTCAACTTTTGGACCTCTTTGGGATTCCGAAGGGGCTGTAGATTGTTAATTGCTTTAATCTAATTGAGGTCAACTTCAATTCTATGGTGGGTAACCATATAACCCAGGAACTTGTTGAAGCCTATGCCAAAAGAACACTTAGCGGCATTAAGGTGCAATTTGTGCCTTCTTAGTACTTCGAAGATGTTCCCGAGGTCATCTATATGCTTGGATTCTGCTTTACTTTTTTACCACCATATCATCTACGTACACCTCAATATTCTTGCCCAACTAAGGCTCGAACATTTGGATCATCATCCTTTGGTAGGTAGACCCAGCATTTTTCAATCCAAATGACATTACTTTGTAGTGGTAATTCCCACTGGGCGTGAGGAAAACGATCTTTTCCTAATCGTCTAGAGCCAGGGTATCTGGTGATAGCCTTAGAAGGCATCCAAAAAGCTCATCTGTGGATGTCCCACCATTGCGTCCACCAATTAATCTATCCGAGGCAAGGGGAAAGGGTCCTTTGGGCAAGCTTTATTTAGATCCGTAAAATCCACATACACTCACCACTTCCCCTTTCTTTTTCACCACCACTATGTTGGCCAGCCACTCAAGGTAGAATACCTCCTTTATGGCCCCAACCTGCTTGAGCTTAAGCACTTTTGCTTTGACAACATCAGAGTGTTCCCTAGATAAGCATCGAGGCGGCTGCTTTTTGGGGATGGCAGACGGATTGACGTTTGGGTGGTGGAAAATGAAATTTGGATCCACCCCTGGGGTCTCGTAGGCGTTCCACGCGAATACGTCAATATTTTTCATAAGAAAATCTTCCAACTCTTGCCTCTCTTGAGGGGGTAACTGTGCCCCGACCTGAAAGAACTTCTCCTCATCGTCGCCAATAATGACCCTTTCAAAGCGTTCGCACTTCGCCCCTCCCCCCTCTATCTCGACGGTAAACACCGGCGCCTATGATTGCTATAAGTCCTGCCCAGCAGAGGCTGAGGTCTATGGCCGAGTTTGATGTTTGATTATGGCCACCATGCACTGCCTGGCCATAGATTGGCTTCCCACTAGCTCTTCAACTTGATTCCCAGATGGATACTTTACCTTCAGGTGCAGCGTGGAAGGCACGGCCCTGATGGCATGAAGCCAAGGCCTCACCATAATAGCAGTATAGGGGGAGTAGGCATCTACCATGATGAAGTTTACCTCCACGACCTCAGTGCCTGTTTGAATGGGCAGTCGGATTTGGCCCTTTAGGAAGACAACCTTTCCGTCAAACCCTATTAAAGGGGAGTCATAGCAAGTCAGGTCCTCGTACCTCAGCTTTAGTCCCTTAAATAGGTTAGGGTTCATGATCTCTATGCCACTGCCCAGATCTATCAGCACCCTTTTCACATCGTACCCACCTATCCAGAGGGTGACCACTAGGGCATCATTGTGTGGCTGCAATGTTCCGACCTTATCCTTGTTTGAGAAGCTCAAAGTCGGGCAACCTTCCATCTTTCTCCTCTTTGGATCGAGGGACGAACCCTCGGCGGATGGCCGAGCCACTAACATCACCCTGGATGGCTGAGAACTATCCCTTCCTAGAGTAGCGAGAATGACACTAACTGTACCTAGAGGTGGTCCAGTAGGAGTATCTCTCCGAGCCCCTGACCCTGCTTGACCACGTCTATTGGGTTGATACAGGAACTGCTTTAACTTTTTGATTTTAACCAACTACTCCAAGTGACTCCATAACGTCCGGTAGTCTTCAGCAGAATGTCCCTCTCCTGGTGGTATTGGCAGTGAAGACTTTGGTTGCACCTTGAGGGATCTTCCCCCATATTATTTGGCCATTGAAAGTACGGTTTATTCTTGATTTGCTCCAAGATTTGGTGCACTGGCTCTTGGAACACAGTATTGACCACCTAATTAGTAGCAGACCCAGAATACTCCGTGAAATCTCTTCGAGGTCAGTTTTTATTATACCTATCCGACCTGAAATCGCTTTTATCTGGTGGGATCACCTTAGCTTTCCCCTTTCCCTGTTGTTGGTCCTCCTCGACCCGCTTATACTCATCAATACGTCCATGAGCTGACGCACACTCCTAACCGGTTTCCTGGTCAAAGACTTTCTCATATCGTGCTCGGCGGGCAAGCCGACCTTGAAAGTCCTTATAGCCACGTCATCAAAGTTCCCATCTATTTCGTTGAACATCTCCCTGTACCTGTCGGAGTACATTTTTAGGGTCTCCCCCTCTCGCATGGTCATGGATAGCAGGGAACCCAAAGGCCAAGGAACTCTATTGCATGTCACGAAGCAGGCCCCAAAGGCTCTAGTAAACCCTTAGAAGGAACTGATGAAGCATTCTTCGAGACCATGGAACCATCTCATCTCCACAAGCTCCAGACTAGATGGAACACCTTGCACATAAAGGTCTCATTCTTGGAGTGTACGGCTATTCTCTGGTTGAAGTGGCTCACATGTTCCACCGAGTCCGTCCTATCATTATACACAGTGAATGTGGGCTGGGTGAACCACCGAGGAAGTCTCCTTACCTCTATCTTACGGGTGAAAGGTGACTTGGAAATCTGATTTAAGGCTCGGCTCATAGCGTCGTTGCCCAGTCCTTTGTGAGATGGGCTTCTCCCTTTCCGCCTATCGTGGGACCTCCTATCGTACGAAAAAGACTCACTAGGAGGAGTCCTCGACCTAGGATGATAGCTGTCGTCATTATCATCACCAGAAGAATGGTCAAGACTCGAAGGAGTTCCTTTGCGTTTCCTGCGTTGTAGTCTTCTTCGTAGATGGTCTATCTTTCATTGCAGGCTCCTAGTGTTTTCTTCGCGAGAGATGTGACTCCCACCTCGAGATTGGCTCCTGCTAGTTTGAGTAGTGTGTACACTGACTTCACGATCTCCCCTACGCTCAAGGTTGAGGAAGTGGTTGTGATGTGGGGAACCCACGGACTCCTCCCGGTTAGGCCCTAAACCTACCATGACTAAATGTCGATCCCACCAATTGTAGAGGATTATGGCCCAAACGGCCCAACACAATGAATTTGTAGAGGGTGGGCTTGAAGGCTAGGCCTTCCCTGAGGGATCAATGCGCACAATAGATCAAGGGTCACAAGAAAATAAGAAAGATTAATATGAATGTAGAGAAAATCACTCATCGGCAAAGTCCGAAGAGAATGGTTATTGAATATATTCCTTTTCTAAAGACTACAATTTCTATTCTAAGTTACTGCAGTATTATTTCCGCCTTTTTTTCCTCCCCCTCTTTCTGAGGATATCTCACGTTATATAGCCCCTCTGGATGATCTTGGCCCTCTAGTTGTTGGTAACTCAAGCCACTACTTGAGTGCTTATCCCATCAGACACCTTCCCAAACTCCTTTTGAGTCACGACAATCAAGGTAGCACTGTTCAGGGGTCTTCTCCACATAAATACGGCCAAGAGGTTTGGTGGCAAGCATTAAATGTTGTGGCAGCCTCCATCCCTTCAGTCAGGGCTGGCACCTTCCCCGAAGTTCCTTTCCCCTAGTGTAGCCTCCTCTGATAACGTCCCGCTGACGTAGCCTTAACGCTCTGAGGACGTGACCTCCTCGAAGCTACTGTGGCCTCCTCGACCTCTGATATGACACATGGCATGTTCTTTCTATTGAATTTCCATACCCCGCACCCCCCTTATCGAAAGGAAACCAAAACACTAAATAAAGCTCCACACGTCAAAAGTCATTTGGAATTTTGGATCACGAAAGCTAAATAAAGCTCCACCAATGCCCCACTCGTTGTGGGAATGAAATTTTATTTGTTTTATCTAGTCAAGTGTAGTTCAGTCAAACATTATGCTTTATATACTTGTTTAGTAATCAGATAAGGTTGGTTTTAGTTAACTCAACTTGTAAAGTTTTTTATAGTTAAATAAGAGATCTAAGGTTTAATCTCCGTCTAAGGTTGGTTTTGAGTAACATATGTGTAATTAAATTATCTATTATCTATTGAGATTTATTTTTAAAAAGTTATTTTGAAACCATAACTAAATGCATCACAATTAGAAAAGAAGCTTAGAAGTCATTTGCTTTTTTTCGAATTTTCGACATTTGAAATTTAAATTGTACACATATAATAACAAAATGTATACAATATTCTCATAACTTTTAGTTTTTTATGTTTTTTTTTTTTGGACACAAAGGTGTGTATATATAAATATATACACATGTGTGTGTGTATATATATATCATGTCATTATTTTAGCAATTGCAATTACAATTACATTTCAATTATCTACATGTATGATGTTTCATCATCTTCCCTAACCTTTCATCTTCCTTGTCTCCTCTTTTTCAAGTTTCATTTCCCCTTCCACTCTATATTTTTACATCTAAATATGTTCTCTCTTTACCCTCTTATAACCAACAAGCTTAAAAAATTTGATGAGAAATTTGTTTCATGATTGCATTTTGTTTTTATTTATGTTCTCCACTATTAGAGGTACCTCTCTCTCTCTCTATCAAAAATTTTGCTATTAATCTCTAACTTTATTCTTTGATTTACTTTAATACTTTTCATATTACATATTATTTTTTGTATATGTAATTTAAGATTGAACAATATTTGAGGCATAATATTGATTTGTTTATGTATTTTAATTCTTTTAATTTTTTTTTAATATTAATTTGAGGTTAATGATTTTTTTTTTTGGTATTAGTGGGTGATATTCAATTTTGTTATTTCAACTGATTTTTGTCCAATTGTAATCCAAATGTTTAGTTGTATATGCATGATTGTGGAATTTACTATGTATATGAAAGTTTCTGTAATGTTGTGATTTACAACTATTTTGTGTTGGCTTTAATTCTGTGCTAAATTTGATTGTAATTTTATTAAATCTTTTATACCATGTATTTATTGTGGATTTTTATTGTAAGGGTTGTGTGATAGAGAGAGAGAGAGAGTGTGTGAAGACTCAAGCATTTGAAGACAGAAGAATTCTTGCAGGTAGCTCGCAACTAAGCATCTCGCGAAGTGATGCATGTGTCTTGCACATGATTGGAATGCAAAGAGTTATGACATATGGTGGCAGCTGGTTTTCGCTAGTGTCTCACGGGTAAGGCCTTCCCGCGAGATATCCATGAAACAGTCTGTTTTGCTATTTTGTCATTTCTGCTCCACTACCTCCTCATACACACTATATATACCATTATTACCCACATATTGAGTAGAGAACTTTTCAGAAGAGAAAACCCTAGCCTCAAACCCTTGAGAGTGTGAGATTGTCATACCCACAATTCTACACACCATCCATTGTGGGTTTCCTCTACTCTTACCTCTCTATTTCTAAATCCTTGAGAGGTTGATAGCCTAAACACTTACCACACCCATACGGAGTGTCCAGTGAGTTTTTGGTGCTACTGGGAAGCATTGGAAGAAGCCAAGTTTTGGCTGATGCAATCAGGTGCATTGCGGGATTCGGAAAGCTAGACAAGACATGGTTCCGAGAAGCCTTGTTGGCATAGGAACTTGGAGGGCTTAGATGCATTGGGTAAACTAGGCTTGGAGGGTCTTTTGCTATTCGTGTATCCCAACTTATTATCTAGTAAATCGATTTACAGCTTGGAGGGCGGTGGAGAGGTTTTTCATTGAGTTCTTCAATTTCTTCTTCGATAACACATCGGCGTGTTATCTTGTATTTGCATCTCTCTTCCCTACTCTTTTAGCTTTCATTTTACTGCTGTGTTTTATTGAATATGGCTTAGAGTAGTTGTGTTATTTGTTCCCTCGCATTTACTCTATTCCGCACTTAGTTTAAGTTAGAGTAAAATCAACCGAGCCGTAATTTTTATTTTTGGGGTCTAAACAGCTCTTGTGTTTTTAACACAAATTCGAGCTTTTAGTTTCTAATAGTTACGTCAATATTTTTGTATCCAATATTTGAGTTATAATTTTTTATGTTCATCCTTAAATTATACAATAGTTTCCTTTTATGTTTTAAATAGGAAGTTTTATCTATATTTTATGAAAGTGAAACCTCCTAAAAAATGGTTAGATATTGTCTTATATATTTATATTGATACTCACTACTAACTTACATGATAAAAGTTGATGCTCTTCATTTAAAGGAAAACATTATTTTTTTATGTTTCATTTTCCCTATAATTTGTATCTCCTTATCAAATAAATTTTACTATCATGTTTTTTTTTCCCCTTCACATTAAGATTGATATAAATAGCATAATATTAAAATTTTATATATTGTAGTATAGTCTCAAATTTTATATAATAATCTTTCTAAGTGTTATATAAATAATATTAATATAATAAGAGATTTTCATTGACCTTTTATGTAATATTTTTAACTCAAATAATAGAAATAAAATTTTATTTATTGTTTCATTGATTATGTCTATTTATTAGTAACGACTGAAAGCAAAAACAACAATTAGTTTTTCTAGGATTATAATTATGTTTTTGTTAAATTGTTAATTTCATCTAATATTTTAAATGAAAATACTTATGAGTTTCTATATATCACAATAATAATAATACTAATTTACACTTTTTTTATAAGTGTGCAACGCATGAACCTATCACTAGTAATTCGTGTGCAATGCATGAACCTATGACTAGTAATTCATTATTTACAAGTACAGAAACTACGGCTCTATATTCTCACTACAAGAAATCTGTAATATTGCGGCGGTTGTTTTGCAGCGAGTGCAAAAACCGCCGCTATATGTCGCCTATTGTGGCATTTTTTGGGATTGCCACTGTACATAGGGTCTATTGTGGCGTTTTTTGGGACTGTCGCTATAGGTATAGTATTTTGCGGTGTCCTATAGCGGCGGGACATAAAACCGCCGCAATATATATGTTTTAGCGGCAGTAACTTAGATATAGTGGCACTCCAAAATCCCACCACAATAAATATATCATTTTGCGTAGCTACTATAGCGGCGGTATAGAAAACCACCACAATATGTAAGTTATAGCAGCGTTGAGATGACCGCCACAATATGTACTCCTTTTTGCGGTGCTTTTTCTTAGTTATAGCGGTGGGTTGGACCGCCCCATAATTTCCCTTTTTTTTCGCCTTCCCACTTAAAGATCAAATGGTAAATTACACCCGATTGGCATGAAAATTGGCATGCTTGTTAAGAACATATAATCCAATGGTTGGATTTTCAAAATATGAATTAAATAATAAGTTATTGGTTGGTGTAACATTTTTTAGAGTTACATCAAGTGTAACTTGAACCCAACTCTATATTTCTTAATCCAATGTGAATTTTGACAAATTTACCGTTAGAATCATTATCTTCATGTATTTTTCATGGTTACAAAATTTCAAGGTGATCAAAGATTAATAGTCATGTCATCAAGGAGGCCGATCCACCCTTTTGTTAACAAGGGTTCAGGTCCTCCACCATTTACACCTGATATTCGCCCCATGCATGCTCCCAACACCGCCCTATTGCCCTCCATTCCCTTTTTCACCTAGTTGTTAAAAGTTGCTGCTTTTATATTAGTGAACAGAAGTGGACGACAGTACAAAGCAAGTGTAATGTTTTTAATAGTTTAAGGATGAAAAAAGAAAAAAACCTTTCTAAATTATAAGAACAAAGAATGGAATTCATGCAAACTTTTGAACCTAAAACATTTTTTTTTTTTGTTGAATTTATTAGATGACAGGACATGTGAGATGGGAATGGGAGAGTAGACGGTTGTTTAGGTGTGGATGGGTCTTTTAAATGACTTAAGAAGGTCATGTGAGATGTATATGACTTAGAAACTTATCTAATTTCAGAGGATGCCACCTAGCAAGGTGGAGGAATTTTCTCCAACCTAGTTTGTATTTGTAGCTAAACTTTGTCCATAAAAATATATATAATAAAAAATGAAAATTTACACTTTCTCATCCTAAATATCATGTTGATTACATTATCCCCTAAACTATCGAAATACACAATTCATCCCTTAAAGTTATAACTCCATTTAATGTCTCCCTAATGTCTGTGCTGTAGGTATTAAGTCTGTAGGAACCAAATTACCCCTCTCCCCAAAAAAAAAAAAAAAAAAAAAGGTTAAGGGGTAAATTGGTTTTTCAAAACAACAAAACAAACGATAGGCGGTTAGCTGGTCAAGTGTAATCTATTTTTAAAATATGGGGTTCAATCATGCATTTCAATAATTCAAAGAGTTAAGATTAATTAGGATGATAATTTTGGATAAAAAGTGTAATTTGCCCAATAAAATAAGATTAAATTACTAATTACATCCTTAAAGTTTGGAGTAATTTTGATTTTTCATTTAAAATTTTAAACTATTAATATGCACTCTTAACTTTATGTAGATTTTTGAAATAATACCTTCCGTCCATTTCCGTTAGTGAGTGGACGTTAAATGCTACATAAACCTATCACATGTAGTAGTTGGTCTAATTAAATCATGTCATATCAAATTAATTATGCTATGTAAATTAAATAACCAGCAATAACTTTTAAAAATTGAAATAAAATTATATAAAATATGAAAAATTACAAATCTAAAATAAATCTTACACAAGCGCGGGCGCGCGCGCACACACACACACACTCACTCTCTCTCTCTCTCTCTCTCTCTGTTTTAGCCACCTTTTAAGTCAAGAACTGTCCTTGTTGAGTATGAGTCTGACCTTTAGCACAACCATTCTCTAGACCTGAGTCTTATGACTCTCTGACCTATCTTCTAGGTTCAATCCGAAACCTTCTTCGAACGAGGCCTTTCTTTCATCTAGTGCGTTTTATAGAATTCTCTCTGAAGCATGCATCCTTGTTCAAGCTTTTCTTTATTGGTTGCTGAGATGGGTTGTTGTGGAGTGTGAATATTTTAGTTTGGGTATTTCGGTTTGCCATCAAGAAATTATAAAAAGGATTTTGTGGATTTCTTTTTGTTAGGATTTTTGATCTGATATGAGTTTTTTCTTATTTTTGTAGAGTTTTTTATAAAGAAAATAACGACAAAAATGATAAATTGATGGAAAAAAGGTTAAAAATAAAAATAAAATAAACATTTTTTTTTTACTTAGTGTGTACAAAACAATGTCATTTTAGGCGTATTACAAATATGTCGTTTATGAGTTGATGTGGCATTCAACAGAAAACTAAGTACAATGCATGGATGGAAGGAAATCCCAACGATACTATACAGACCACAGATATCAGCTTGTCCCGAGCTCAAGGCCCACTCCTTAGCTATTGTATGGATCACGGATATCGGTCTGGCTCAAGCTCATGACCCACTCCTTAGATGGGCCCGGCTCGTCCTGATGACAAACCGAGTTAGATCAAACCAGACCGAGCACTCAGCCCATGTATCTCCCAGTGTGTCGAGTTCAAGAGATAATGCCTAGGGGGAATCCGCCTACCAAGCATTAATCGATGCCTAGTGCAAGTTTCAAGAAGGTCACATCAACCGCAGGAGGCAGGTCCCATCTAATCAGGAATATAGTGCAGAGGGACCCACTAACATGGGTAGTAACCCTCTCATCATGATGACCCCACTAAGGGAGTCTATAAATATAGAAAAATGGGTAGAGAGAAAGGGTTGAAAAAATCAGGGAAGAGAAACACAAGAGAAATGAGATGGAATATATCTTGGGAATCAAGAAATCCTGATCGGATTTCATGGTAGGGGCTCAGTTATTCGATCATCATCTCAGTTGTGCCAAGATTAAGAAAGTTTTGACAGATAAAACACTAGCAAAACCCCCTCAGTAGCTTTTAGAGTAATTTCTTGGACCTCTCATTGTGGTAAAAAGCCTAACCTAAAATATAAATAAATTGGAGGCCTGAGCCCAAAAGTCCAAGATTGTTGGGCACAGCGCCACTACAGATACTTAACGTAAGGGAAGCGAATAAAATTTTGAAATTTTATGGGTTTGATTTAAATTTATCACAAACTTTAAAAATGTAATTATTTATAATTTAGTCTTAATTAAACATTTAAAATTCTATAACTAAAGTAGTAACAGAATTTTCAAATAATGCACTTTCATACATATTACTCAATACTTGTTATAGTTATTAAAAATATAATGTTTATATATATATATATATATATATATATATATATATATATATATATATATATACTTATGCGTATATCCAAAAATTCATGTTTATTTTGATGTTCAAGAAATATTCCTCTGTACACACTAATTCAACATATTTTGAAGAGTCAATAGATAATCCATGAGGTTCAGGTAGTCATTGAAATAATAAAGCTCCTTATTTGGCCCATATTGCTCTAATGTAATTATATTTTTGAAGTTGGAATCTGAGTGATTGTCTATTATCAACTGTGGGATTTTCATTTGTCTATTGTTGAACTTTATATCAAAAAAGTCTTATAATGACTTCTTGAACTTAACTTTTTGGCCTACTAAAATTCTCTGGCTCAATAGAATGACTCGCAGTTCTTTGTATTATGTACAGTTCTTGGGAATGAAGGACCCATTTTTTATGCACCAAGCCAAGTATTTGCTCAATAATCAATGTTAAGGATTAATTATATACAATTAATTCATGGATATAGTTTTCAAAACCAAAGTACTTTAGAGCAAGATGAATATTGTTATATTGCACGGTAGAAACCTCATTCATTGTAAACAACTTAATTAGAAAAAAAATTGAAGTTGATTTTTTAAAAATAAAAATAGATAGTCTTCTCAAGTTGTGTGGCACATTGCATTGAGCTGTAGTTCTTTGTATATTGTGCAATTCTTGAGAACAAAAGGCACATTTTTTATGCAGCAAATCATGTAGATTCTCAGTATTATTGATTGAATTATCAACAATTGATTCATGCATATGATTTTCAAAACCAGAATTTCAAGGCAAGATGAATAATTTTTTATTGCCGGGTAGGAAGCTCATTCATTGTGAACAACTTACGGAGAATAAAGAACAAAAATTGATTTTCTAATAACATCATATCACGCGCCAAGGTATGGTTCATCCATTTCATTTTAAGGATTAGGTCACGGTTACCTATAAGATTCTCCATCAATTAACATCATTTTCATAAACTCATCTATTGTTAGGCTAATGGGTTTTGCATAGCATTTATTTGATCTTTCCGTCGACTTTTTTATTGCCATGACAAATTTGAGCTTTCGTTTTTATCTATGATGTTTCACATTCACTTCTAATTAATCAAACTATCATACTTTCGCCCATCTAAAGATGGATTCCTGATTTTGTCCCTAGGTCCACATGGCTCTCTACATACATTAGCTTATAGTTATAGCAACTTGATAAAGTTGTCGGCAATGAATTCAGTTTTCTTCTTATATTCTTCATATTTTGAGGAAATGTATTATGTTTTTATGGTATGAATAAACATGACCATGTTGTATGTACAAACTTGAGTATGTTGTATGGATAAACATGTCGATGTTAAAATTGTTTGAGTGTGCGGTGTGCCAAGCAGCACCACAATGGTTACAAAAATGAGAAGTCTTAAGACTACTTTTCTACTTCAAAGGAAGTCTAGATGCAAACTTACACTCTCGTCTAAGCAAATTAAAATTAGATTTGATGTGACCAACAAAACCATAATAGTTACACATGGGTACAAACTCATATTTTTCTTATAGGCTATGATCTATGACTTGTACAACTGTCATGTTGTAATTAACAATAGATTAAGTTAGTTTTTTATAAGTAGCTTTTAGGATTCTATTATGCTCTCTTACTTTGTCTTAGAATATATAAACATGATAGTAATCAATTTGATTAATTAATGAGAATTAGATATTTTATCTTTGATTTTTGATAAATCATGTGAGGATATTGACCATGGATTGGTTGTAACCTAAAGCTTTTTTTTCTCATCATTGTAGTGTGAATGAAATGTAATATGTTCCATTACCACTAATAAGAACTATGAAAGCAACATCAAGGCTGGTCCGCACGCCATTATTTTTTTTTTTTAATCAAACTAGCCAATTCTTGAGGTGTGGTAGTAGTAAATATAATGTTACAAATGACGATATTATTAATTAAAGTATTTTTTTTGTTATCAAACTAGCCATTTATATTATTTTGAGGGTTTTTTTCTCGTTCCAAAATGAAAAAGTGATGGAAAATTGATTAGAAAATGAACATAAAATAAAATAATCTTTTTACTGGCATGTACAAAACAATGTTGTTTTATCCACTTTAAAATTCGTTGGTTTTTTTAATTGAAGTGACACTTAACAGACAATTCGTTGGTTTTTTAATTGAGGTGACACTTAACAGACAACTAAGTATGCCGAAGGAAGCAAATCCAAACAATACTTAACACTAGCGGAAAGAATCAAACTTGTTACATTTTATGAGACAAAATTAAATTTATCATTAATTTTAAGGGTGTATTCACTATTTTGTCATAAAATAATTGAACGTTTAGGATTCTATAGCTTAAGTAGTTATAGAATTTTCAAATAATACATTTTCAAAATAAAATTTTTATACATATTATGTGGACTTGTATATACATATAAGATGAACATATTTATAATTAAAGATGTCCAATAGTTCTTGTTTATTTTTTATCCGTCATCAACTAAATGATGTTTAAGAATTCCTTTGTGATGCAATAATTAAGTATCTATATATTGGAGAGTTAATGAGATAATTTATGAAATTCATCACATAGTCAATAGAATAATCATTATCTTGACCATATTATTCTAATGTAATTATATTTTTGAAGTTGGATTTCGAGTGATTATCTCTTCCCAACAATGGAATTTGCATTTGCCCATCATGGTTATTAGTTAGGATAGTTTAATTAAAGAAAGCACTCAAAATTTATCGGAAAAGTTGCCAATTGTTGGTGCAAACACAATAATAATGGAAAAATCACAAAGAGAAACTGAATAATACTTTTGAATTTTATTAATTTAAAGGGAGAAAGTACACAACACTATTTGGACTGAGGCGCGACACTCGCTCTCTTTAAGGAAAATGTTTGAACTACAAACTTTGAATGGGCTGTCAAGTAGGAGGATCCAAGGGGCTGATTCATTTCCATTTTTGACACCTCCACCCTTCACCTCCCCCCTTGCGCACGTATTTGACCCAATATTTGAGACAATTCATGTTAGTCCATTAATCACCACAATTAAAAAGAACAAAATAGCCTCTCTCATTTTCAATGTGGGATTAAATATTTTCACTAACTCCTCATCTTCCATATTCACTTCCATATCTTTACATTTATGTTATAACATTTATTTATTTTAATTATTTAATATTAAAATGCTCCAACACCAAATGATTAAAAAAAATAAAAATCAAAATAAGTTTTTAGACTCACAGATAGAATTCTCATCTGATACACACAAGTAGAGGAGGCCATCACCCTTTTGATAACAACCATTCAGGCCCTCCACCATTTACACCTCATATTCGCCCCTTGCTCCCAACACCGCCCTATAGTCCTCCATTCCATTTTTCACCTAGTTACTAGAACTTGTTGCTTTTATATTAGTTAACACAAGTGGATGAAAGTATAAAAAATGTAATATTTTTAATAAGAGATTAAATTCTATAAGAATAAAGTGTAAAACTCAAATTTTACCCCTTCATTCCAACATGTCACATTATCACATTATATATTAAATAATAGGCACAACTACACTTAATTAATTTTAATACCCATTTGAAAATGCAAATTAACAGTATGTTTATTAAGATGTTAATATGTGGTATGTTGTATTGAGTTTCAAGTAAAAAAGTGTAGAACTTAGAGTTAGGGCGACGACTTTCTTGTTAAAGTTTTGTGCAATGATTTCGGCCTCCAACTTTGTTGCTACTTAGTCGCTTAGCTGCTAGTTATTTAAAGTTATTTAAAGATTTAGATTGTTTGTTTTAGGTAAGATTGGTTGCCTAGGCTTGATTTTTTTTTTTTTTTACTATTGGTAATTTTTGTTGTTGTACTAATTTTATTGGGTTTGTATATTTCTTTTTTAGATTTTAGACTTATAAAATTTTTAATGGTCTTTAAAATGAGAAAAATGTTTGAACTACAAACTTTTTTACAAATTGCTAATAATGTAAGTTGTTAGGAAATTTAGACCCCGGTTGATAAAATTAACAAGTTTTAAACCTAAGTTGTTAATTAGATTTATTATGAATAAATCTTGTTAAAACAAACAAACATTAATATCATGTCAATATCATGCACAGCGGAATAGTAAATAAGAGAAGATATGATGGTTCAGGAAAACCAATGAAACAAATTAGTTTCACAATAAAAAATTAGGGGGAAACCTTCCCAAAAGCAATCCATTATAATAAAGAGAAGTTTTAGATCTAGTACAAAACTTTTATCCCTAGACTCTACAATCCCAGTAGATGAACTTACAACAGAAACCTTCTACCGCTTAAAAACCTCTGAGCTCTTTAGTATATGAATGCCACCAATGATGCACAATTCCCAGTACATGACTAACTCCTTTGCACGGATCTCAATATGTGACTAACCCTAATAACTTGAAGAAGATGTTGTTGGCTGCAAAGTTCTTCACTTCATCAACAATGAAGATCAAGAAGCACTTGGTTACAAAACCCTAAGACGCAATAACTTCTTGTAGAGAGAATAAGGTACTAGGTCACTTTCTGCATGTATTCTCCCTGTATAACGGCCTTTAAAATAAGCCTTATATATGTCTAGAGTTGTAAGAAAAGAAACCCTACACATATATGTTAGCATGAGCCAAAAATCAGATCTGGAAATTATGATTTCGTAGATCTCGACAAATACTATTTCTCGATAAATTCTAGTTTCGTTCTTAAATCTCGATAGATACTATTTCTGTCGAGGTATTTGTCAAGCTTTAATAAACAGCTTTTCTTTGATTGTTTCTTGGTCCAATCTTCATGACTTTAATACTTAACTTGAACTCTTATTTTTTGAAGTACTAAACCCATCCTAGATCTACCCAATTACAAGTAAAGTGCATTTTGTCAAAGGATTAGCCAATTACATAAAATATATTTCTAACATAAGTGATGTGCCAAAATATGAACCAATAAGAATTTGCTGTCTTAATAGTTTGTAAAAATATTATAGGAAATTTTTTTACTATAACAATACTCTTAAAAGAATCAATAATATTTTTAAGGGGACAAAAGTGTAATTTTCTAAAACAAAATTGCTAAAATTAGTACCCATATATATAATAATATTTTTTTTAAAAAAAAATGGGGGGGGGGGGGGGGGCATTGCCCCCAAGTCCAACCATGGCTCTGTCCATGGTTTTACATCCTATTTTTACCAAATCCGGACTCTTTTAATAATTTAAAGATGGAAAAAGAGCTTTCTAAACTCTAAGAACGAACAATAAATTTCATGCAAACTTTTGAACCTAAAACAATATTTTTGCTTGAATTTATTAGACAACAGGAAATGTGAGATGGGAATGGGAGAGTAACGGTTGTTTAGGTGTGAATGAGTCTTTCTCAAAAAAAAAAAAAAAAAAAAAAAAAGGTGTGAACGAGTCTTTTAGTAAATTAATTTAGAAGGTCGTGTGAGATGTAAATGACTAGAAACTTGTCTAATTTGAGAGGATGCTACCTAGCAGGTTGGAGGAATCTTCTCCGACCTAGTTTGTAGCAAAATTTTATTTCAAAAAAATGTAAAATAAAGAATAAAATATGAAAAATTATAATTTCTCATCTTAAAATATCATGCTGATTACATTTAATACTATGAACTATCAAAATCTGTAAAATTATAACTCTATTTCAATGTCCTATCATCTGTGTTGGTGTTAAGTCTAAAGGAATTTAGCATTGAAAGACAAAATTACTCCATTCTCCAAAACAAACAGTTGAGAGGTAAATTAGTTTTTCAATACTAAATTCTATTAGAGTTAATAACAAAACAAATGGCAAGGGATTCAGTGTAATTTATTTTTAAAATATGAGGGACAATTGTGTATTTCAATAGTTCAGAGGATTAAATATAATTAGAGTGATAATTTAGGGTAAAAAATGTAAGTTTTTCAATAAAATAAGAATAAATCACAAATTACATCCTTAAAGTTTAGAGTAATTTTAAATTCTCTCCAAATATTAACAATTTTAATATGCACTCTTAGTGTTATGCTGCTTATGCATTCATTTTGTCTTATATCCATTTGTGCGTGGCTGTTAAGCACCACCTAAACTTGTCTCATGTACTGGTTGGTCGATTTAAACTATGTCATGTCAAATTAATTATGTCATGTAAATTAAATAACCAACAATAACTTTTAAAAATTAAAATAAAATTATCTAAAATCTGAAAAATAACGAAAACTAAAATAAATCTTACACGCACACGCTCTCTCACTATCTCTCGCTGTCGAGCAATATTAGGATTGTACACGGTGCGGTGCAGCCGGTTTCTGTGGCCGATTCTGCACCGCACCGGAATCTTCGGTTTCCTAAAAACCCAAGCCGCCGTCGCGCCTGAGGAACGGTTCTCCGGCAACCTCGGTGGTGGTTTTAATCGGCGCGGTGGTCGATGTCCACCTGTCTATCACACACACAGAGAGGAAGAGATATCTAAATTCTAAAACCAAAATCAAACCCAAAAAACTCAAGGATTCAAACCATAAATCAAAACTTAGATCAAATCTAAATATCTTCAAAACCCATTACAACCCACCTGTCTGAGTCTGACTAAGCTGAGTGATGGAGTGAGTGGGTCTAAAAGACTGAGAGCAAAAGTCTAAAAATAGAGAGAAAGAGACAAGTTAGAGTGTTAGACAACTGGGTAAGTGTGTGGCTGAGAGTAAATAAGGAAAAAAAAAAATCTTATACCGTGACTTGAAGCACTAACCAAATACGGCATTGTTTTTTTGTTTTTTGTTTTTTTTTTGCAAGACAATTAGACAAGACCTGAGTGAGACTATTCGCACTTTAGGACTGGCTGAGAGCAAAAAAAGAAGAGAAAAATGGTTATAACCCATATGGCCATAGCATTTTTTTTTTTAATATATCTTTTGATGGGAGACACTAGAGTCTAGAGTTACTTATAGACAAGACCACTCAAAGACTCAAAGTCTCGGACTATTACTCCTGACACACACACATTTCTTGACTAAAAAAAGGGCTCACACTTGTTAACTCTTTTTTTATTCAAAATTTTTTTTGATAAGGACGGCCTGTTCATGGATGAACGTTGCCTCTTAGTTCTTAGAAGTTAGAAACTTAGAACGTTAGGCCTCTTCAGACTTCAGCTCTTTTCATACATATTAACATATATACATAAAACACGTTGGGTCGGTTCAGTCTTCGTCGGTGTGCAAATCTCGGTGCCGATGGCCGCACCGGACCGACATCGGTACTAAAAATCTACCATCGACCACCGTGCCGGAAACCTTCGGTGGAGCTCTGAGCGGGGCGGGGCGGTGCGGTCAGACTGGTTTTGTCGGTGCCGGTATATTCTTGAACAGGCCTAAGCAATATGCTGCCACATCACAACACTTAGAGTGACCTTTTAACTCAAGAACTGTCCCTGTTGACCATTCAGCCCAGCTATCCACAACAATTCAAAGCATTACGGTTGAGAAGTAAGATTTAGGTTTGAGTCTGACCTTAAAAACTCCCCTCAGCGCAACCCTACTTCCAGCAACCAGAGAAAACCACAAATCAAGAGAAAACGTCTTTTAGTTTTCAATTTGTTTTCAGCCTAGCATGAAAGACAACCTAAAGCCAAGTAAGAATAGGATTACAAAGTGATACAATATTTGACAAGTCTAATTGTGACTTGTCATAATTTGTATGATAAGTCTGGTCCGCCATGTAGCCAACATTATGATGTAATTCAAGGCAACTCACTAAAGTGGCTTTAGAAGATTTTTTTTAGAGTAATTAGTAAGAAACTTAAATTTTACAATATTTATTATCTAATAAAGAGATAACTTGAATACATCAATATTTCAAAGAAAAAAAATGAAAAATGTAAATACATGAAGTATTACAATTTCTTTTTACTAACAAAGAGAAAAAGAAAAAGAAAAAAAAAGATTGATAAGAGATGAAGTCAAAACTGATAAGACTGATATGAAAGTATTAAAATGAGAGAGTCTGAAATGATAATAGAGAAAAGAAAAAGGGAGGGGGGGAGGTAGAGAGAGATGATATTTTCTACAATTGCGAACTGAGTTCCTAAAAAGAGCAACATTGTTGCGACATTAAAGCCTAAAAGGGAAAAACTGGTGGCACTTCCATAAAGAACTTATGACTACAGTATTTCTCTTAATACTAGTTTTTAAGCAAAAATAAACTTAGAAATTATTTTTATGTAATTGGTTAAAAGAATTACAAATTTAAATATATAATTAAGATTTTTTATTTTTGTTTTTTAATAAGCTTTTTGTTGAATCGTTTGTTCACTTGTTGTTTGGTCTAGTATTGTTTTTGTTTGGGTTATTTTCATTGCTATTTGGGCTAATTTTTATTGTTGTTATTTAAGCTTTTATTTTAAGGGGTTAAGGGTTATATTTGGGGAGTCAAAATAATTTTTGGAATAATGTTACGTCCACAATATTTTCACAACAAAACTTTCATGCGGTAAACTATTATTGGTAAGTAAATAACTGATTTTAGTATTTGTCTCAAATTAGAATTAGTAACAATTTACCATATAGGATTTGTTGTGAAATCGTTGTGAAAATGTTGTGGATGTAAAATTACGCTTATTTTTGTTGAATTCAAATTCTTGTGATTCTCAAGTGAAGGTGTTCAACATTTGTTTAGTGTAGTCAAAATATGTTAATTTAGACATGGAGCCACCCTTGACTTAAACATGGAGCCACCCTTGCCAACTCAACTACGAATTGAGATCTCATGCAATTGTAAAAAAATTTCTAATTTAAGGGCTGATATTAAAAGTGATTTTTTAACTTTTCAATCGCGATCAGCTATCAGTTCACTATTGCATAGGGCTATTCAATCAAATCCTTACGGAAAAACTGGGGAAAAAAAAGAAGAAGAAAAGAATAAACCTACATAATCGCAATTTAAATGTAGAGATTATGCATTAGTTTGACATAAGTTTATTTAGCCTTTTATTTTATATTATTTTTTAAAAAAATTGGGTTAAAGTATACTTGTAATGACAAGAACATCACGTAAGTTAGCTTTTCGTTGGTTTTGTAATATGAAGGAAGGAATCTCTCTTTTACGTCTTAGGAATGGGACGTAGTCCAAACTTTTGAAGATTCAAAAGCAAAAACAAAAATTATTGAACGTTAAGGGCCCTACTCTTTTGTAGAGGTCCCTTAACATTTAACAAGAATGTCTGGTATATCAGACTTTTGTGGGGTCTTTTTGGTATCGACTGTTGTCCTTGTTTGGTTGATATTCTTGTAAAGGACTCTGGCTCCCATTTGTAATTCTCTGGTGTTTGTTAATAAAGTCTTCTATTCATACAAATAAAAATAAAAATAAAAATTTGCACATATATTTAGAATTGGTTAAAGCTTAGAAAGGTATTTGTCGTGCGAAGCATGAAATCAATGAGTTATACCCCTAGGCACAATTAGGTCCTGTGAATGCCCATTATATGGCACACTCACCCAAGTAACCAACAAGCAACCTATAACATATAGTTGCAAAAACTAAAATGTTGGAAATTTTAAGAAGCAGTTTTTGTGTAAACAATCTTGAAATTATAATGGAAATTTTTAAGGTAGTCTTACAATATACAGTTCCAAAAATAACATAATTGTTATACTCGGTTTGTGTTTTTGAGCGGAAAATTTTAAATTAGATAGAATATGCATAAATTAGCTAGGTTAGTTGCTAAAGTTTGAGGTCAGTGAATTATATGAGGTTGATCTTGAGGTGTCATAATTTTGAAATTTTTGGTTGGAAACATTTTCTCTTAGCCAGTGGTATTTTGTTCGAAACATTATTAATGTTTTATTAAATGAATTAGTCATTATGATTGCTCAGTTTGTGCGATTTAAGAGTTTCTAACATGGATTTTGATTTGATAGTGATTTGTGCATGAAGTTTTAGTTTGGGTGTTTCGTCATTAGATGTTTGTGGATGTTGGAGACATATTTTTATGTAATTGGCATATCCTTTAACAAAACGCACTTTACTTGTACTTGGGTAAATCTAAATAGGTTCAAGATGATCACTACGAGTGGCTAAAATTGAAGACATGAAGATTATTCAAAAACTGCTCAAAAAAAGTGCAAACTACATGTTTCGATACCTCCTCGACAGAAGCTCGATTTGTCGAGATTCATTAAAACTCGACAGATGTCTCAATCTATCGAGCTTACGGGTTTCAAATTATAGCCAGCAACGTTTTTAATCTAAAAGGCTATTTGTTTATGGGTTTGTATAATTCTTATTGGACTAGGAAAGCCCAAGGTTTGTGTAAACCTATTTGGAATAGGAGAGCCCATTAAGCTCTTATTTAAAGGAGGTCGAAAAAGAAAAACCTAATCCTAGAGAGCTACATTATGTTTTCTTTTTGAAACCCTAGCCTCCTCCTACAGAAGAAAGAGTTCTTGCTGCATTTCTTGTACGCCTTTGGGTTTTGTAACCAAGCAAAGTGTCTTGCACCAACATTGAAGATCTTATTGGTGTTTCTATATGAAGCTGTTGCAAATCAACTACAACAATCAAAGGGTTGCTGTGGAGTTAGTCACATACTGGGATTCGTGCAAAAAAGTAAGCCGTGTACTGAGATCCGCACATCAAATTGGTTAGTCACGTACTGTGAGTCGTGCATTGAAAATGAGAAATTATCACTACAGAACAAGTTCAATTGAGTATTGGGGTAAGGGTTCAACTGTAGGTTGATATAAGGTACTAGGATTCCTTTACTTGTAACCGCTTGTTGTGATAATAATGGATTCTCGGGAGTGGTGACCTTAAAATTACTCGGTGGAGTTTTTGCCTTGAAGGTTTTCCCCATTCGTAAATAAATCACCGTGTCAAATTTATTTTTCCGCTGCACTTTAGTTTATTGATAATTTGTTTGTGCTACCACGCGTTTGCTTATTAATTTAATTAATTAATAAACTTGGCTAATTAATCAACTTAATCCATCACAAGGGGTCAATACGTTTTTGGCCTATCAGAGGAAATTTCCAAGTGAATTATTATCTCTATATATTAAGAGGATTCAAGAAGTTAGTTATGACTTTGGAAAATAAAAAAAAATACCTCTAATTTAATTAGATAATTCTTGTTCCTAAAAAAAATAAAAAAATAGGGTTAAGATTGTAATTCAATAAAATTCAAAAACAAAAAAACTACCCAAGAATAAATTTTCCCTAAAAATTAGTACACACTCTCTATTTAAATATATCTCACATACGTTTGATACATTTTTTTCCTAAAAACTAGCACACACAAAACTGAGTAGTTTATTTCTGTTCAAAATCCTAAATTTTAGATTCTTAAAATTCATTCTTGTATAACCTCACTAACAATAGATAAATTCAAATTGAAAAATTACATTAAACTCAATATAAAAAAAGAACCTCATCACACATGCGGAGTGTGTGTAATGAAACTAGTTATTATTATTATTTTTAAAATCTATTCATCTAGCTCTTCAAAAATTTTGCTAGTAAAATAATTGTTGGTTACAAAACTAATTTTTGCCTTTTTATATTATATTATATATATATATATATATATATATATATATATATATATATATATATTACATCATATCAATCACAGTTTCTATTTATAAAAAGAGCAAATGATTGAAGCTATTGTAGTAGCTGCAGTGTTTTGGTTTATTCAATACCCACTATTTATTGGCCTCTTTTTTTTTTCTTTTTTTTTTTATACTTTTTTTGTAATATCAATCGTTGAACTCTTTTTATTTTATTTTTATATACATATGAGTTGTTAGTTACCCTGTTTATATATAATAACACAGTAAATTGTCGCAATATTTTTACAATTATTGAGGTATTAATTCCTTATAGATCAAAATAAAATATTATACTAGAACCAACTGCAACTAAAAACAAAGGTATTGCGAAAAAAAGAAAAAAGAAAAAAAAGTGGTACATCCACCAGTGGCAAGGCCAGGAAATATTTCTAGGGGGGCCGAACTAACTATAATAAAAAAGTCTTGTGCTTGTGAAGGAAGCAATACCTATTTCTTTATGTTTACATCTTTGAGCATTTTTAGGGGTTCAAAAAGTTTCAATATTTGTAATAAAGGATTGAGAATACTTTTTCTTTTTCAATATTCATCAAGTGTGAATATTTTCAACTTTAATTACTCATATTTAGAAATATAAATTATCAAAATTTATAAATTACATATATAGCAATTTTTAGTTTTTACAAAAGGAACTGTTAACAGTGAAGTGTATGCAATCAAACAAAATTACGTAAGTAAATTGAATTCATCTTTATCTCTCAATAACTCAATATAATAGTTACAAATATTACAATTATCAAAACTATATATAAAATAAAATAATAGAACATGAAGAGATTCAGCTGTAAAAGTAAAACACAAATGGTTACAAAACATATACACTGGTAAACCATTGCACAACCACAATGGTGAGAGGGTGGAAAAGTGGGAGGATGTGAAATATTGGGAGGGTGGAAAAATGAGAGGATAGAAAAGATTTTAATTTCTCTCTTTTTTGTTTAGTTGGAAGTGGAAAAGTGGAGGAATTGAAAAGGTGTGTTTGTTTAAATTTACTCATATACCATTTGTTAAAAAATGATGCCTAATGAAAAAAAAAAGTGACAAAAAAAATCACCCAAATTTATTAAAAAATAAAAAACATGTCTAGAAAAAAAAATCACAACTAAACAAAAAAGAAAAAAAAGAAAAGAAAAAGAAAGTAACAGAAAAAAAAAAAAAAAAAAGTTTTCGTCATTTACCAGAGGCAACTTACAGACCTAAGGCCAACAATGTACAAACCAGACTTTGGCAAAGTTTTCTTCATTTACCGGAGGCAACGGACAGACTATAGACAACCAAAAAAGAAGAAGAAGAAGAAGAAGAAGAAGAAGAAGAAGAAAAGAGCAACGTACTGGACAAGCCCATGTGCAAGTGCATGCATTTTCGTCATTTTCCTATCAAACTCACCCCATTTAGTTTTCTTCCCATTTTAGTGAGAAATTTTTTTGATAGGCCCAGGAAGAAAACACCTAGGCCACACCATCATTTTCCTCTCTCCCCTCCCAACCAAACACTTTCTAAAAAGCTTTCTCTTCTCATTTTCTCTCCTTTTTCTTCAATCCTCTCTTAAATCCACTCTACCAAACACACCCTAAACACAACTTAGTTAACAAAACACATTACACATAAAATAAAATAGTAGAAAAAATAATATCATCAAAACTGTGTAAAATTAAATAATAGAAAAAATAGGGTTCGTTTGGTAATATTGTTCTAGTAACGTTGTATGGGTTTTTTGAAAATACGTGTAGTGAAATTTTTTTGTAAAAATACGTGTTGTGTTGTTTAAATAACGAAAACCGTTGTTTAAATATCCCTACCAAATACCCCATAATATCATCAAAACAAGTGCAAGCAAGCTGTAAAGCAGAAACCAATTACACAATTTTCAAAGTCTATTGTGGACTTTCACAGTTAGGGTGAGTTTAGTTCAACTTTTTGAAATTGGGCTTTTTGAAAAGTTTTCAAAAAGTGCGGTATGAAACTGGGCTTTTTATAAAAGCCGAGTATTTGGTAAAAACTGTTAAAAAGTGCTTTTTGAAAAAGTTGAGTGTTTAACTAGCACTTATAAAAGTGGCAATTTGAGAAGTAAATTATCAAGAAGGACAATGTATATATAAAGAGAATTTTTTGTTTTAATTACCTCTCTTAATGCAAGTTATGGACACAATATTTTCACAAAAATTTCACAACAAAGTCTATATGACAAGTTGTTAATAGTAGGGAAAAAAAAATGTCACTAGTAGGTCTAGATGAGAACTAATAACAACTTACTATGTAAACTTTATTATGAAATTGTTATAAAAATATCTGTTAATAGTACTATTTTTTTTTTCTAAAGAAAAATAGTACTAATTTAAAAAATTTAGAGTTATAATAAAATGTCACAATATTTTCACAATACTAATTTAAAATTAATATTTGTAAAATAAAATTCTATTAACATCATAGTTGTGAAAAAGAAGCTGTGAAATAATCTGTATTCCTACTCTCTATATTTTCTTCCACGTTGCTTTACCCAAACCCAAAAACTCTTTAAACTTTTTTCTCGATCACTTCTTCCTCATCTTCTTATTTTCCTTTTCTTATACTTTCCTCCACACAAAGCCCCACACACTCCACCACATATTAGCAAAGGACTTCAAGATTTTCAGAACAAGATCATCAGCCGGGGCTGGCTTGTTGTTGTTGTTGTCTCCAGCTGACTTATTAAGCAAAGAACATAGCTGAATTGCAATATCACGGCCTTGAACAAGCTCTTCTATTGCCTTTTTCTTGATAGAAGGTAAGCTCTCAGGCCAAGTGCACTCCATTGTTGTGTGCGTGAGTTTCAAGTCAAGTACACTCCATTTTTGCAAAAACTGTGAAGAATTGTGGTGTGTTAAAGTGAAATTGCTTCACATTTCAAAAAGTAGCGTTTTTCAAAAAACAGGTTTTATTTGGGGTACCAAATGCATATATTATATATTTGGTTTCAAAAAACACTTTTTGCACTTGGAAAGTGCAAACAAACGGGCACTTGGTCTGATATGTACTAATCAATGAAGTAAAGCTATAAGCAAGGGCCACTTCATAAAATTCATTTAGGACCCTTAAACGTACGTTCAAATTCAATAATTATATGATGATATTTTTTTCTTGAAGCAATTATCTGATAATATTATATCATAGTTTTTTTTTTTTTTTTTTTTTTTGAGAACCCAGACCACGATGCCCAGGGGAGAAAACTTTATTAGGGAACATCAAACAAAAGGAGAGGAAAAATGTCCTCTGGTACATCCTCTAGCCAAACAACTAGATCCCTTAAGCCTTTAGCTTTCTTGGCAAGAACATCGGCAACTACATTACAGTTGCGTTTGACATGATTAAAGTGAAAAAAATCGAAATCAGCTGCTAACATCCTAATGTCGTCGATGATTTTCCATACTCCGCTGACGCTGAATTGCCTTGGAGGGCAGCTTGTATGACCACTGCAGAATCACCTTCAAAGATTACTTGTCGAAGCCCAATTTCCTTGGCAAAGAGGACCGCCCTTCTACAAGCCATCAATTCCATTACTGCAACTGAAGTGGAGAGGGGGGTTGGGACTGAGAGAGCACCAATTGCCTCGCCCCTGTTGTCCCGGATGATCACGCCAATCCCAGCAGAAGAGCTTGCTTTGAAGACCGCAGCGTCAAAGTTGGCTTTGTATTGCAGAAACTCTGGAGGGTGCCACTGAGGTGATACCGCGATTGATGGGGGCTCGTCTGGAGAGTCTTGGGCTTACACGAACTCCTGAAGAAGTGCACCTGCTCTTGGGATGATGTTGGACACCGGTATCGCTGGACGCCCAAATTTCAAAGCGTTTCGACGGTTCCAAATTGTCCATGCTGTCATAATGAATATCTCTTTTCTGAAATCGTCCTTCACCTGCAAAAAAACAATCCAATAAAGTGTTTAAAGAACAGCGGGCGGGCCTGGGCAGCAGGGAGAGTCCAAGACAGAGTGCGCTAGACTTCATCCAACTTACTGCACGCCCACAGTGCATGAAAAGTGTCTTCGGGTTCGGTCATGCATTACTCACAGAGGGCAGTGATGCTGATATGTCTATGCTGAAGATTAGCCATAGTGGGGAGAGCATTATTGCATGCACGCCGGGAAAAATGTTTCACTTTGTTCGGCACCCTCAAAGACCAAAGTCTCTTCCAAAACTTCAGTTGGGGAGCAGGGGAAGAGCTACCAGCCTCACCACTATTGTCCAAGGCAACCAGCATCTTATAGGCACTATTAGTTGAAAAAATACCATTAGGAGTTAAGACCCCATGTAATGTCATCATGAGGCATTCTAAGACTCAATGGAATTCCCAAAATCATGGCAGCTTCGTGGGGGAGGAAAAGCCTTTCCACCACATTAGATTTCCACATTCCGAGTTCATGGTTGATCAAGGAACACACCTTAGTGTCGGGCTGGACAGAAGTAAGGGGTGATATAGTAATTCTATTGGATTTAATTGGAAGCCATCTATCCTCTTTTATTCTAACATCTTGCCCATTCCCTATCCTCCACACCATACCCCTACGAATCACATCTCTAGCTCCTAGAATACTCTTCCATGCATGGGAACCAATGGTAGAGTCTTTGGCATCTAGGATTGAGCAGTCTGGGAAAAATCTTGCTTTGAACACCTTGTGACAAAGGGAATTTTGGTTGTTTATCATGCGCCATACTTGCTTAGCCAATAATGAGTCATAAAACTTCTCAATCTCTTTGAATCCCAAACCCCCAACTTCTTTGGCCTCGCATAAGCGCTTCCAATTCACCCAATGAACCTTTCTACTATCACCGTTATAACCCCACCAAAATTTTCTAATCAGAACCTCCAACTCCTTCACCAAACCCTTTGGAAGTTTGAAACAACTCATAGTGTATGTGGGAATGGCCTGTATCATCGACTTTATCAACACTTCTCTGCCTACATGAGAAAGGATTTTTTCCTTCCATCCTTGGAGTTTTCGTCAAACCCTCTCCTTTAGGTGAATGAAACTTTGTTTCTTAGCTCTCCCCACCAAGGCCGGCAAACCTATATATCATAGTTTGTGTAATTCAAATGCAGAGCTCGTGGAATACCTACTCAGCGAAGCAGACGATGGCAATGGTTCTTCCTTACATTACCTTTATTATGTTCTTATTAGTTTTGAGCGCCGCAGCACAAGCAGGGCTAGGGCGAACTCCTGATAATGAAGGTAAGGATGTCTTTCCACTTCTTTCTATTTGTAATTCTGTATATTTCTTCATCACTTCAATTCATTCTATTTCAAACTGGTGGAAAAATGGATATATAACTAGCGTATAATATCACCATTTCTATTAAAAGGGATATATATATAATTGGTGTATAAAATTTAATATTCAAATTTCAAAACATAAGTAAATTTGAGGGAAAACTATTCACAATTGATGCATAATTTAAGATAAAAAGTGCTCAAAGGTCAAAAGTTATCATTTAATATTTCAAATGTTGAAACTTTAGGTGTTCACGCTCCTAAAAAGGCTCGAAGATGAGAATTGAAGAAATAATATATTGCTTTCTCTAGAACGTTATGTTTGCATGAGTGAAGCTAGACACTTGGTAATATTGTTCTAGTAACGTTGTTAAAGTTTATTGAAAATTCATGTGAGTAAAAAAGTGTTATGAAAATACATGTTGTGTTTTGTTGTTTAAATAACAAAAATTATTATTTAAATACTCCTACTAAACACCCCTAGCTCCTTAAAAAACTTAATTTATCTGTTTTATCACCTCATTTTACAAAATACTCAACATCAATAGTTTATTTTATCATTTAAGACATTAAAATAATATATACAACACAATAAAATAATATATTTACTAAAATAAACAAAAAAAAAATATAACACCACACAGCCACAGCCACAGCCATGAAAAACCCAACAACCCCATATTGCAAACCAATTGGTAACCCACCACAGCAACCCAATCAACAAACCACCAACCCAACCATTAACATTGCCACAACCAAAACCCACACCACACATTCAACACAACCCAAACCACACAAACCCACACCACCACTAAAACCACCGATCCAAAAAAACCCAACCAGACAAACTCGAAACCCACCACGAACTCTGCGGTGTGGTAATCATGCTTGGTTTGACTTGGGGCTTGGATCAGCAATGGGTCGGCTTAGGGCTTGGGTCAACGGCGAGTGGAGGAAGAAAGATTGGTCAGAGTTGGGCGGGGGAGATGGAGGGATGGGGCTTGGTGGGCGAGAGTGGAGGAAGAGAGAAAAAATTAAAGGGTAAAGAGTGAGTCTGCGTTTGTGAACTAAAGAGAGTGAGTGGAACTGGAAGAGAAAAAAAGAGACAGAAAATAAAAAGGAAAGAAAAATTGTTTTAATGAGAGGACAAATAAAATAGATTATTTTGCTTTAACAGTTGAGATGGGCCAAATACCACAATTTTCAGAAATTTGTAGCAAAAAAACACTGTTTCAGAACTAAATAGGGAAATACCACTTTTCTAGAACTCGAGTTCCAAATGGTACTCGAGTTTATGAAACTCGAGTTCCTCATCAGTTCCGCCACCGTGGCACTGCTGAGCTGGAATTTGTGCGATTAAAAAAAATAATGTGGTACTCAAGCTTGGTAAACTCGAGTTCCATGCAAAATAGTACTCGAGTATACCAAGGTCGAGTACCTATTATAAATAAAAGTATGTTTATGTTTATTTCTATAGTACTCGAGCTTGTTGAGCTCGAGTACCTTGAAACTCGAGTTCCTTATAATTTTTTTTTGTGGATAATCGACAAATAAACATAAACATAAACATAAGAAAGTTTTTTATGTTTTTATTTATTTAAATAGTAGCATTGTAAAATATATAGATTTTAATTTCAAAATATGAATTAATTTCAACATTAATTAAAGCTGTTCATTGTTTTATCATAAAAATTGTTCATTGTTTTCTCGGGAGTGGTGACCTTTAAAATCATCCGGTGGGGTTTTTGCCGTGTTAGTTTTCCCTATTTGTAAACAAATCACCGTGTCAATATAATTTTCGCTGCACTTAGTTTAATTGGTGATTTGTTTGTGCTACCACGCGCTTTGCATGTTAATTTGATTAATTAATAAACTTGACTAATTAATCAATTAATTAATTATTAGGGGTCAATACGTTTTTGGCCTATCAAATTTTGTTGAAAGTACAAAATCGTGAAAATTCAAGAGAAAATTGTGTACATTAGATGTACAGATCGTTTGAATTTGTAAAAAACAAAATTTATTCATTGAATGTATAAAATCTTGAAAGTGCAAAATAAAATTGTGTAAATTAGATGTACAGATAGTCTAAATTTGTTGAAAAGTTTGGATTCGTTAAATGTACAAAATTGTGAAAATTAAATGGAAAACTATGTACTAATGTATTGATCATCCGAATTTGTTGAAAAATTCGAAATCGTTGAATCAAAAAAATCGTGTAAACTCAATGGAAAATCAAAGAATGTACCAAATCGTTGAGCAACACATGCAGTAGTGCGAACATCAGTGTAGCAATGATGGACATTAACAACAACGTTTAATGTTCGTAGGTAGAAATTTTTGGAAATCATCATTACTTGAATCTGAGAAGTCTGAAATATCTCTTTCATCATCTAACGCAGTAACTTCATTAATAAACTTGATGGCTCGCTCTTGCGCCTTCCCCTTTAGATGCTTCCTAGCATTTTGGATTGCATGAAAACGGTCTAATCGTCTTTGCATTTGATTGTTCTCTTGTTCAAGACGAGCAAGTATGTTGGCAAGTTCATTTTTAGGTAACTCGGCTGAGCATGCCTTAGGAACTCGTAACCCATGCCATCGACAATACACCTCCAAGTCACACATTTTCTCGTATAGGGTTGACCATGGTGATTTTACTACGGTGAACTCTATTGCGGTGGTATCTGTACTTAGTTTTGTAGGTTTGCTGACCATGATGTGCCTAACGCTTCCAAGACTCTCGTACGTGTATATTGGCATATTAAGGAAATCTGTCTTCTTTCCAACCCATTTCCCTCCATAGTGGTCTGTGTATGTTTGTAGTTGTTGATCTACTGGAACTTGTGATAATCCATTTGTTGAAGTAGATCCAAACTTGTTTCGCATTGTACGATTTGATGTTAAGGCGTTGTGACTCATAGCTTAGTCAATCTACGAAGTTAGTGGGGTAGAAATAAGATCATTATTATGGTGCATTTATAACCTCATTTCATGTTCCAAGCATTATAATTTCAATTATTAGGTCTTGTCATGTCAATACAAGCTGGAAAACCTCATGTCATTTCAATTATTCACTATTCATTAGGTTTTTTATGATCTGGATGCTCTAATACCAATGACTACCCAGGAGAGAGCACAACAGTAATATGGAAGCATAAACAATGATAAAATAGATAATAAAGAGAGTAAATAGCAAAATAGATATATTCAAAATAAGGTTAAAATGAAGTATGGAATATAAAAACAAAAACTAGTAAAATCTTACTTGAATAAAAACTTCAGTCTTTTATAAACTTGAAAACAAACTGTTGTCTTTGATTTTGTCTTGTGGAGACTATGATTCTGTCTTTGTGGAGCTTGAATCTCCAACCTCCATGCTAGGGAGTTGACAACCAGATGCTTCAATAAATGCACTGGTGTTAACAAGATGTAATTCCAAAGCCTTTCTATCAATGTCCTTTTGTAAAGTCCATTTAAAATGTTTTGTAAGAAAATCATCTTTAAAATTTAAAGCATATATAATAAAACAAACTTTTTTTCTGTACACCTTTGTACTCTTGCTGAGTAGTGGTATAAGAGTAGCCATGATGATCAGGGTGACTAGAATTCAAAAACTTTACAAATTCTACCATGATTCTATCTATGTGACAGTGAACAATTTATGCAGTGAACAGAGAATAATTTATGCAGAAAAGAGAGTGAACAATTTTTTAAATAATGCTGAAAAAAAAATAATTTTATGCAGAATGCTAGAAATAGTTTATGCAGAAAATAGTGAACAATTTTTATGAGAAAACAATGAACAGTTTTAATTAATGCAGAAAACAGATTTTATGAATGCAGTAAGCAGATTCGAATATACAATAAACATGATGTGCAGAGAGAAAATTTTATTAATGTAGAAATAGATTTTATCAATGCAGAAAAATAGATTCGATTATTGTGAAATTCAAACATGAAAAAGCATAGTGATTTGGCGTTTAAATTTAGAAAACACAATTTCACTAGGTGTTTTATGAAAAAACAGTGAACAATTTTTTAAATAGTGAATAGAGAATGATTTATGCAGAAAAGAGAGTGAACAATTTTTTAAATAATGTTGAACAGAAAATAATTTTATGCAAAATCGTAGAAATAGTTTATGCAGAAAACAGTGAACAATTTTTATAAGAAAACAATAAACAATTTTAATTAATGCAGAAAACAGATTTTATGAATGCAAGTAAGCAAATTCGAATATACAGTAAACATGATGTGTAGAGAGCAAATTTTATTAATGTAGAAATAGATTTTATCAATGCAGAAAAATAAATTCGATTATTGTGAAATTCAAACATGAAAAAGCATAGTGATTTGGCATTTAAATTTAGAAAACACGATTTCACTAGGTGTTTTATGAGAAAACAGTGAACAATTTTTTAAATAGTGAACAGAGAATAATTTATTCAAAATCGTAGAAATAGTTTATGCAGAAAACAGTGAGCAGTGTTCATTAATGTTGAAATTAATTCACATTTTGAAATTAAAATCTCTATATTTCACAATGCTTCTATTTAAATAAATAAAAACATAAAAAAGCTACTAATGTTTATGTTTATTTGTCGATTATCCAAAAAAAAAAAAAAACTTATGAGGAACTCGAGTTTACTCAAGCTCAACAAGCTCGAGTACCATAGAAATAAATATAAACAAACTTTTATTTATAATAGGTACTTGACCTTGGTATACTCGAGTACTGTGTTGCATGGAACTCAAGTTTACCAAGCTCAAGTACCACATTATTTTTTTTAATCGCACAAATTCCAGTTCAGCAGTGCCACGGTAGCGGAACTGATGAGGAACTCGAGTTTCATAAACTCGAGTACCATTTGGAACTCGAGTTTATGAAACTTGAGTTCTAGAAAAGTGGTATTTCCCTATTTAGTTCCGAAACAATGTTTTTTTGCTACAAATTTTTGAAAATTGTGGTATTTGGCCGTTGAGATGGCTGTGTACTGTAGCTCAAGAGTTAAAAGTTTTACATATATCTTCATTGATGCAGCACAATTTTTGTAGTTTGTGTTACTAAAAATAGCATTTTAGTAATTTAAAACCACTAAATACTAATGCTCTAATATCCTATTAATCAAGAATTATGTCATGATTTTTTTTCTTTTTAAAAAATTATAAATAAAAACAACCTTAAGAATTTTGTTATATTTAGTTTTGTTATATTTAGTTTGGCCCCTAGAAAAAATTACTTTCTCCGCCACTAAAGACAGCCCTAGTGACCTCCATTAATCATCATAGCCAGATTTTTGTTTTGTATCCTCTATTTATCGATATTATTAGTCAGATCCAGGATCCTCCTCTCACCATAATTGCCAGCCACTTTATTAGCTCATTCGACTATAGTGATAACGACTAGATCTAATATTTTTGTACAAAATAATCTTGGTGATTTCAATTTCTTTCTATGGGCACATGTGCATATTTCTTCTGCATTTGATTTTCGTGTTTTGCTTCTGTTAAGTCTGGTCCATAATATAATTTCTCATATAAAAAAAAATATTAACACCAATAAGAAAAACTAAAGAAAAATTTATTTTCATATACGACAAAGAAAAAAAACCTAACTCCTTAACACGAAATCTACAATTGTACTTTCTTTAAAAAAATAAAATAAAATATAGTGTCTATATCTCTAATTCTCCAAACACAAATATTTATTATTAAAAAGAAGCTTTGGTGTTTGCAAAATAAAGAAGGTTTTTTTTTTTTTTTTTTTTTTGGAGGATAACTAAGAAGGTTTTAATAAAAGAGATTTATGTATCTATTCATAAAAAAGAAATGTTATATCCGCAACATTTTCATAATATTTTCACAATATTTTTAAAATGACGTGCTAGCAACTTGTGCTTATGTCTAATTTTATGTTCAGTAGCCGGACTTCCCAAGGCGCTACCTTTTATTCTGGTAATAATATTGGTCTGCTTGGTTCTGCCTACCATGGACAGGGCCATACGTGTACCAGATAGGCATCTATTAGGCTTGGGCCGGTTCTCAAGTTATAACCTGCTCAGCTTGGGCCTGGTATGGGCTGGCCCTTTTACCCTGCTCCGTAATGAAATCTATATGTTGAATATCTGCATTTAGTGAAAAAACACAACAACAAAAAAAAACACAAAAAAAAAGGAGAGGAATGTGGATGTTCAGGGTCCAAATTTGTTTTGGATTCGTCGCGTAGTATGTTATGAGTGGTGAAAAATATAAAACTACCATTTTTTTCCTTTACTAACAATTGGCAAGTTGTGTAAAATGTTGTAGTCTTAGAAATTATCTTGTTGAAGTCTTAGTATTTTTTTGTTATTTTATCTATTAGAAATTATCTTGTTGGTAAGACCCATATCATCCCTTTCACATTTAAAAACATAAAAATATAATTTAAAAGTGGTATTTATATAATAATAATAAAAAAAAAGTCAAATATTGAGAGTGCCAGCCAAACCCAATGGCCATTTTAATAATGCAAGGAAAAGATATGAGGGAATTTAGCATATTTTGCGCCGGCATTAATCGGCGGCTCCTTTGCTGTGGTGGTCTTTCTTTGAATTGTTTGGTCAGATGGCTTTCAATTTCATGTACAACCTGGCAAGAAAACCCAGAAAAACAAGGAGCTTTCTAATAATATCCTACAAAGCCTGATTTTCTCTCACACAAGCTTACACACATAGCAACCTCCAAACCAAAAGCCATGTGCAAGGTGGAGCTTTCTCAGTCGATGAAGAAAAAGAAGTAGCACCACTTCTGATAAGGATAATTTTGTAATTAAACCATGACGAAGGAAAAGGCAATGGACACAATAATCTTGTCGGCATTGCTTATGACAGACGACGACATCATAGAGTCTACAGCTTCATACTGAGGCTAACAACCCTACCTTGGTGACGATGCCAGAAGCTGACGAAGACAAGCTGAAGAGGGTAAGCAAACCTCTGTCGGATCTGACATGGCCTTACTTGATCTCTACGCATCCGTGTATAAGGAGACATCTTGCACTGCACGCTTAACCCTAATCAAGAAGACTCCTACAAGAAAAGAACTCTAGGAGATACGCAAATCAAAGAGGTTTTCTCCTAGAAGGAAAGAACTTCTTGACCAAGGCATGGATGTCAACCCTACACTACTATAAATACCCCAAAACTCTCACAAATCAAGGTACGCATAATTTACCCTAACTCTAGTACTCTAGAGTTATAGAACAAGAGATTTCTCTAATTTGACCATTGGAGGGTTTTTGGCTGGTACCACACCAGTACTCCTCTTAAGGTTTTCAGCTTTTGTGTTGTGTAGGTTCCTGTCAAGGGCACGTAAGGACCGTGTGGCTTACTAACGATTTTCAACATCATCAGTTGGCGCTGTCTTTGGGAAAGATTAGTGACTTAAAAAGCCGTGCTATCGCTTTCCAGACAAAGAGTTGCATGGTATTTACTCACTCGATGACGACCACCAACAACGCTCAAGGAGATGAACCACGCGCGACCGCGCTCGAGAGATAGGTCCAAACTTTAGCCGCCGTCGTAGAATGCCTCACCAAACAAAACCATGATTTGGAAGAACAACTGCGCCAATGGAATGTGGGCGCTAACATTCAGGAGGAAGACCAAGAAGGCACCAGCGCTAAGAGAAGGAACCAAGAAGGGCTGGAGGGTAGCAACGCCCTAAGCAAACCGGATTGATGTGACACGAGCCAGCCATCTGTCACCGATACTGTCCCACATCACATAGTCGTTGAGATGCAGATGATGAAGGAACGGATGGACTATATGATGAACGCCCTCAGAGGACAGGTGTCTAGCGATCTTGATGACCTAGTCCAGCGAACAGACTCGCCATTCACAGCGTCTGTTAGTTCATTCCCCCTTCCACCGAAGTTTCGTATGCTGCAGGTAGAAAGTTATGACGGGTCCAAGGACCCCTTAGATCACTTGGAGTCTTTCAAGACCTTGATGCACCTTTAAGGGGTGTCGGACGAAATCATGTGCAGAGCCTTCCCCACTATGTTGAAGGGACCCGCAAGGATCTGGTTCAGCAGGCTAACGCCCAACTCCATTCGTACTTTCAAGGAGTTAAGCGCCCAATTCACCTCGCACTTCATCGGGGGGCATATGTATAAGAAATTCACCGCATGCCTGATGAACATTAAGCAGTGGGAAGACAAGACACTAAGATCTTACATAATTCGCTTTAACAAAGAGGCCCTCTCAATTAACGAAGCAGACGACAAGATACTCATGGCGGCATTCACCAACGGGCTACGGAAGGGTAAGTTCCTATTTTCTCTATATAAGAACGACCTAAATACCATGTCTGAGGTGCTTTACAGGGTAACCAAGTACATGAACGTGGAAGATGCACTACTGCCCGAGAAGAGAAGCCCAAGAAAAGGGAAAGGCAGGAAGACATACGGCCAGACAGGGAGCAGAAGATGGCTAGAACTAGAGAACGGTGGGAGGACAGACGCTCTAAACCACCCGCGGGGAAGTTCACAAGCTTCACCTCGCTGACTACCCCAATCGACCAAGTGCTGATGCAAATTAAGGATGAAAGAGCCCGAACCTTTCTCGGCAAGCTGAAGGGAGATCCTAACAAGAGGTCAAGGGACAAATATTGCCGTTTCCACCGTGATCACGACCATGAAACAACTGACTGCTATGACTTGAAGCAACAAATAGAAGCTCTTATCAAGCAAGGAAGGCAAGAAAGGTTCGTCAGCAAGGAGAAAATAGACCCACCACAGGAACAGGCTCCCCGACGGGAGAACGAGCACCCCCGACCACTCATAGGAGATATAAGAATGATCGTAGGAGGCACCGCGATTGCTGGGTCGTCAAAAAAGGCCCGTAAGACTTACCTCAAGATGGTTCGGAACATCCAGCTAACGGGTTCAGTACCCAAAATGGCGCTAATCGACAACCCTTTCATCAAATTTTCAGAAGAAGATGCACGATATCTTCACCACTCACATGATGATGCAATTGTTGTTAGCATATGAGCAAAAGACTACAACATGCACCGAGTTATGGTTGACAACGACAGCTCGGCCAACATCCTCTACTACCCCACATTCCAGCAGATTGGGATTGGTAGGGAGCGATTGGTTCCAACGAACGCTCCACTCGTCGATTTTGGTGGAACGAGAGTATTCCCCCTTGGTACCGTCACTTTGGCCATGACAGTGGGCGACCATCCTTAGCAAATCACTACGAATGTAACATTCTTTGTAGTCGACTGCTCGTCCGCTTACAACGCCATCATAGGACGGCCTACCCTCAATTCGTGGAAGGCCATAACCTCAACCTACCATTTAATGATCAAATTCCCTACCGACTTTGGAGTAAGGGAGTTGCGAAGAGATCAAGTAGCTACACGCGAGTGTTACATAGCTATGATGGAAATGGACGACCATCTCCAGACCATGAGTATAGAAGAACATTGGACGACGGCGAAGCCCGTTGAAAGACTTGAAGAGATGCTTCTTGATGATTCCGGACCAGAACGAACAACTAAGATCGGCACCTTTGCAAGCCCGATGGTCTGTCAGGCACTCATAACTTTCCTCAAAGAAAACTGGGACGTATTCGCTTGGAGTCACGAAGACATGCCAGGAATCAACCCATCAGTCATGGTGCATAGGCTGAATGTGTCGCCTTCCTTTCCACGTCAGAAGAAGCGGGTGTTTGCCCAAGAAAGAGACCGGGCTGTGGTGAAAGAGGTCTGCAAGTTGCAGGAGGTAGGTTTCATTAGGGAAGTTTACTACTCTGACTGGTTGGCGAACGTCGTGATGGTCAAGAAGAGCAACGGAAAATGGAGGATGTGCATAGACTTCACGGACTTGAACAAAGCATGCCCCAAAGATAGCTACCATCTCCCATGAGTTGACCTCCTGGTGGACTCTACGGCTCAGCACTAGTTGTTAAGCTTCATGGACCCCTTTCCGGGTTACAACCAGATCAAAACGGATGAAGCTGATCAGGAGAAGGCTTCATTCATAACTATCTAGGGCCTTTTTTGTTACAAGGTCATGCCATTCGGCCTAAAAAACGTGGGCGCAACATGTCAGGGGCTCATGAACAAGATGTTTGCATGGCAGATTAGGAGAAACGTTCAAGTCTACATCGACGACATGCTGGTAAAAAGCCGAAGAGAGGATGATCACTTGGAAGATCTCAGGGAAACATTCGATACCCTTCGCTCTTACAATATGAAGCTCAACCTAGACAAGTGTGCATTTAGAGTGACAGGAGGAAAGTTCCTAGGATTCATGTTGTCTCAAAGGGGTATCGAGGCCAAACTAGACAAGATCCAGGCCATACTAGAGATGACACCCCCAAAGAACGTGAAAGAAGTACAAAGCCTTAACGGCAAAGTAGCCGCATTGAACAGGTTCGTATTAAGAGCGACAGACAAGTCTCTACCCTTCTTCCGCACGCTGAAAAAATCTTTTGAATGGACAACAGAGTGTCAACAGGCATTCGAAGACCTGAAGGCATACCTCTCATCCCCTCCGTTGTTGAGCCCCTTTTAGCCTAGGGAAGAGCTATTCCTTTACTTGGTAGTATCCCCAACCGCCATCAGCACAGCCCTGGTCAGGGAAGAAGACAGGGTGCAAAGACCTATATACTACACAAGTCGGGCACTTAGAGGCGCAGAGGAAAGATACCCGCCAATGGAGAAACTCACCTTCGCTTTGGTTACGACAGCTCACAAGCTAAAGCCATACTTCTAGGCCCACACCATCGTTGTCTTGACTGACAAACCTCTATGATGAGTAATGAGCAATCTTGAAGCTGCCGGGCATATGGCATTGTGGGCGATAGAGCTAAGTGAGTTTGACGTACAGTATCGCCCCAGTACTACCATAAAAGGACAAGTGGTCGCCGACTTCATCGCGAAGTTTACCAGTATGGAAGAACAGGGGGCAGAAGAGTTTCCTCGCTAGAGTATACACACTGATGGGTCGTCCAACAGACAGGCTGGTGGAGCAGGCATTGTACTTCATTCTTTAGAAGGGGACGAGATCGAATGCATGATTCGTCTCGACTTCCCTACTACTAACAACAAAGCAGAGTATGAAGCCCTAATAGCAGGACTAGATCTCGCCAAGGTAGTAAGGGCCGCGAGTATGGTTCTCCATTGCGACTCCCAGGTCATCACAAACCAAGTAAACGGTGATTATGAATGTAAAGGCGAAAGGATGAAGAAGTACTTGGAGCAAGCAAAGAGAAGGGTAAACGAGTTACAGGCCAAAATTGTTCAAGTCCCAAAGGGAGAGAATGAGCAAGCCAACCGTCTTGCCAAGGCCGCATCAGCAGAATACATGATCACCCCCGACAAGGTACTCTCCTTTATTCAGCTCTCACCACTGATAGGTGTCATCGATGTGCAGGACATAGGTTCCAAAAGCAATTGGACCACTCCTTTAACTTTTTACTTGAAAGACGGCACGCTACCTTACGGGAAGGAAGCCGCAAGAAAGCTGAAGGTTTAGGCAAAGCGATTCATTTTAATAAAGGGCGTCCTGTATAAGAGGGGTTTCTCCTGACCATACCTGAGATGTCTAGGCTCCAAAGAGATGGATTATGTCATGAAAGAAGTACACGGGGGGATCTGTGGCAACCACTCAGGGTCGCGGTCATTGGTGCATAAATTGATTCGGGCTGGATATTACTAGCCGACTATGCAGAAGGACGCCCAGATTTATATCAAAGCCTGCGACAAATGTCGGAGGTTCAGCAACACCATCAAACAGCTGACGGAAGAGTTGACCCCAATAACAGCTCCGTGGCCATTCGCCCAGTAGGAACTAGACATCATGGGCCCATTCCTGATAGTGGTAAGACAACTGAAGTTCCTAATAGTCGGCATAGACTACTTCACCAAATGGGTAGAAGCTGAAGCCTTGGCCACCATCACAAAGAAGAACGTACGAAGCTTTGTTTGGAAGAAAATTATTTGCAGGTACGGAATCCCTAGGGTCTTTATCTCAAACAACAGGAAGCAATTTGACAACGACTCCTTCAAAGACTTTTGCTCACAATTAGGGATCAGGAACCACTACTCCTCCCCTGCCCATCCTCAAGCCAACGGACAAGTTGAGGTCATGAATCTATCCTTGTTCCGAATCATCAGAACTCGGCTCGAGGGGGCAAAGGGTGTATGGCTAGAGGAGTTGCCCAGCGTATTATGGGCATACAGGATGACAGCCAGAACCCCTATAAGAGAAACTCCGTTTCGACTGACATATAGAAGTGAGGCGGTCATCCCAGCTACGGTCAAGCTCACGAGCTATAGAGTGGAAAATCATGATGAGGGGAGGAATGATGAGGCCATACATCTACAGCTTGACCTAGTTAACGAGGTTAGGGCGACAGTCAAACAGAGACTCGCACGATACTAGGACCTCATGGCCAAACACTACAACTCCCAAGTCAAACATTGAGACTTTAAGGTTGGAGACCTCGTCTTGAAAAAAGTGATAGGCGCTGCCAAAGACCCCGCGCAAGGAAAACTCGGCCCAAACTAGGAAAGACCCTACAGAATCACGTCATGGCTAAGGAAAGGCACCTACCACTTGGAGACACTTGATGGGCAGAAGCTACGCCATCCATGGAACGCCGAGCATCTCAGGAAGTACTACCAGTAGAAGACAACATGAAGAACACTACTCCTCATTTCCAGTTTATTTCTTTCAATCATTTATCTTAGTTTACTTTTTACCTACAGTACTTTTTAAGCCCAAAGGGCTAGGTTTTATTCTTTTCGGAAAAATTTTCTACTTATATGTATCCATCACAATAAGAGGAGTTATTAAGAAATAGCCAATGTGCATATTTGCCCTTACAAAACTACGTCCATAAGTCAGCAAAGTAGACGAGTCCACAAAGTGGACAGGCCTATCACCAAGTCTACGAAGTAGATGGGTTTAATATAAGTCCACAAACTGGACAAAATTATTACTGTCTACAAAGTAGATGAGCCCACAAAGTGGACGGGCCTATTACCAAGTCTACAAAGTAGACAAGTTTAATATAAGTCCATAAACTGGACATAATTATTACTAAGTCTACAAAGTAGACGAGCCCACAAAGTGAATGGGCCTATTACCAAGTCTACGAAGTAGACGGGTTTAATATAAATCCACAAATTGGCCAAAATTATTACCAAGTTTACAAAGTAGACGAGCCTAAGTCCACAAAGTGGACTAGCCTATTACCAAGTCTATGAAGTAGACAAGTTTAATATAAGTCCACAAACTGGACAAAATTATTACCAAGTCTACGAAGTAGACAAGTTTAATATAAGTCCAAAAACTGGACAAAACTATTACAAAGTCCACAAAGTAAATGAGCCTAAGTCCACAAAGTGGACGAGCCTATCACCAAGTCTACAAAGTACACTAGTTTAATGTAAGTCCACAAAATGGACAAACCTACTTCTAAGACCACAAAGTGGATGAATATTGTAGGCACACAAAGTGGACGAGTTTATTAAGTGGACGGGTTCGGAACTTAGTAGACGAGTTCACCCCACGAGGATAAGTCAATACTAAGTCCATAAGTGGACGGATCCATAGTCAAACCCACCAATAAATGACCAGTAAGGACACCTTAAGTAGATGGCTTTGCCCTAATTTACCAAGTACAAATGTATCCTAACATACATTCAAGTGCAGTGGATAGACATACACACCAAATGAAAAGCAACACATATACTGAAAGTGACGGGTGTAAAATACTACAAATAAAGTTTAGTTTATTACAAGAAAAGCCCAAAAACAAACGGGCATCAAACATTGTTTGAAATTGAGTCCGATTTACAATAAAAAGAAAGAAGGGCTAAGTTCAAGAGGCCGGGGGGTCTTGAGGGTTCTCGTCTTTCTTAGGAGGAAGGTCCTGAAGCCTTAAGTAGAAAGGTCTTTTGCAATAGGAGGATTGGCCAATGGGGTCAGAATGACGACGAGCTGGTCCATGGCAGGTTGGGCAAGGACGACACTATCATCTTTTAGGTTGGCCTCAGACTTGGTAGGGTAGTCACTTTCCTCAAAGATAGTATCGCTCATAGGAGTCGACGGTAGAGGCTTGTCTATAATGACTTTGGATAAATCCAAGTTAGGATAGACGGACTTGACCTATTTTAGGCAGTCCTCGAACATGTCACCATAATAGATGGTGCAAGCATCTATAAAAGACTGCAAAGCCTTAAACTCTACCACCACGTCAATCCTGGTTGTCTCCATCTAGCTTAAAAGAGCCTTCAACTCCTTTTCCACTATTGATTTGGCTTCTTGTTCTTGCTTCCTTTGGTGACCCTTCTCCTCCAGCTATTCCTTTAGCTCCTTCACCTCCTTATTGAAATCATGGAGAGTTTCCTTGTACTGCTTTTAGGCGTCAGTCAGGTTCTCGATGCATTTATGTAGGCGAGCAATCACACCCTCCTTGGCAATGCCCCTATCCTACAACGCCTTCATACGAACCAGTGCCTACGCGATGAAAATATTTTCAGGAACATAGAATAATAAAAAAACATAAATGCCAATGAAGAATAAAGTAACAAACCCAAGCAAGGTCGAAAAGGCCTGACGCCTCCAGCTCTTCCATCGCTTGCTCAGCACAAGGATCTACTTCCTCACTCATGAGGACGGACTCCATCACCTCAACAGCATAATCCTTATGGGTAAGAAGGTGACTGACAGGTTCCTGAGTGACGGGGCTTGATGTCGTCAATAACCCCTTGCTCGCTCCATGGCTCAGCTTTAAGGGCGATGACTTCTTGGGGTGTTTGCCCCCAGGGATGACGGCAGTTTTCTTGGGAGGACGCTCGTCCTTCTCGTCGACTTTCCTTTTGTTAGCCGCCTTCCCGATGGCCTTAGGGGCTGACGAGGACGTCCCCTCCCCCTTTGTTTTCTTCTCTTCTTCTTTCCTCCGGGCGACAGCTGCCCACACCAGCACCCTCTACCTAGCTAACTCCATCTCTACAAAAGATAAGAAACGAGAGTTAAGACAAGAAATGACAAAAATAAATCGACAGAATAAACTAATGGATAGTTACGACGACGAGAATAGGCTTTTAACCTATAAGCTATCGGTGTCGGCTTCGGACCTCCGCAGTAAAGGTGTAAAGTGTCGAGTGTAATCAGGTCCCGACACTTCTGCTCGTCCAATGGGATTGATGTTACCCAATGGATAAAGTCTTCTTGTTCAGCTGTAATATGTGGACAAACACTAGCTGAAAAGAAGAATAGACGGTGTTAGAAATTTGAAATAAATAAACTAAAGGAAGAAGCAAATGGGGTTAATTTGAATCCCTAACAAAAGCCCAAGTGTTGTCAAAGCAATGAGGCATCGTCTTCCACTCTTCCTAACGGCATACCTAGTTTGTCCCTTTGACAAAAATTACCTGCCCTTCCAATTCCTATTAGAATTGAGCATGTCAGACACCAACTTTAGCTCCTTCTTCCTCACTGCGAAATGGTATATCCCTTGGGACGAGGCGATATGTTGAGGTCGATAGCACCAAAAGAACTCGTCAAGAGTTAACTGACGGTTCCTGCCACTCAAATGACCCCACAAACTCTCAACCCCAATGAATATCAGCCAAGCATTAAGGGCAATCTAGCTGACAGATAAACCCAAAAAATTAGCTAGCTGAGGATGAAGTGTCGTCAGTGGCAACCCCAATCCTACCGCGAACATGGCATCGTACATGCCGACGTTCGCAGTCTGCCCTAAATAACATTTCTCGAGCTCCCTAGGGAGACAGATGGGGATGTCGTCCTGAATTTGGTAACGGTCATGTAATGTTTTGAAAACCTTGTTCGACATCATCGGTAGGAATTCGTTGATAGACCATTTCTTGGGAAGGATGAAAGGACGGTCATCTCTGAGGCCTCTTAAAGTACTCTCTAAGGTCTCCTCCTCACCGTTGTTTTCACCCCCGTCACTCACTCTCTCCTCTTCCTCCTCACCAACATTTTCGTCCCCATCACTCACTCTTTCCTCTTCCCTTTCATCACCCTCGTCTTCGCCCTCACTTACTACTTCCTCATCTTCTCCTCTACAACATTCCACTTCCTCGTCAGAAGATTGGGCTGACGTTTCCCTCTTTAACGACCAGGAGAAGCCCTCCTCGGGCTCGTGACTTGACTGGAAGACCCCGTCGTAGCCCGCTCCCTTGCAGACTGACGATTGTTCACTAGTCACTTCTCTAGACATCTAACTACCTACAAGCAACAGATTCATTCTAAGAACCTATGTTGACGGACTCACTATGGAGTTTACTAACTAGAAAAATAAAAAATAAAAGATAGAATAAAAGAAAAGAGAACTCACAAATGGGCGTTTCCTTGGAAAAACGGACGGTCCTGGAAAGATGGCGGCAACATAGATGACGAGATCAAAAGGCTGACGGAGGAAAGGAGTTTAGAAAGCAATGGGCCCTTTCTCTCAAGATCAGCGAAGGATAAAATTTTGGAAATGAAGGAGGAGTTGAAATATATATAGGCAAAGAATGCACAAAAGACAAAGCAACACGCTCGGCCAGAAGCAGAACCAATCAACTCGCGCCATGTACTTAAGCATTTAATAAAGGCAGCTCGAGGCATCATGCATAAATGATCTTTCAAAGATGTTAACTCCATAGCCCGTCAGCTAAAGTTGACGAGGCTATGGAGTAGGGAGGAGCTGATAAGAATAATTTTGTAATTAAACCATGACGAAGGAAAAGGTGACAGACACAATAATCTTATCGGCATTGCTTATGACAAATGACGACATCATAGAGTCTATAGCTTCATACCAAGGCTGACGACTCTACCTTGGTGACAACGCCAGAAGCTGACAAAGACAAGCTGAAGAGGGTAAGCAAACCTCCGTCGGATCTAACATGGCCTTACTTGATCTCCACGCATCCGTGTATAAGGAGACATTTTGCGCTACACGCTTAACCCTAATCAAGAAGACTCCAATAAGGAAAGAACTCTAGGAGAAACGAAAATCCAAGAGGTTCTCTCCTAGAAGGAAAGAACTTATTGGCCAAGGCACGGATATCAACCCTACACTACTATAAATACCCCAAAACCCTCACAAATCAAGGTGCGCATAATTTACCCTAACTCTAGTACTCTAGAGTTATAGAACAAGAAATTTCTCTAACTTAACCGTTGGAGGATTTTTGGCCGGTACCGCACCGGTACTCCTCTTAGGCCTCATTTAGGATGAGGGAATGGAATGGAATGGAAAGGAATAAAAAGAATAATTTTAGAATATTCTTCTCTTCCCTTGTTTGGGAGTTTTAATGGAGGGAATGGAAATTCCATTCCCTTGTTTGGGAGTTTAAGTGGGAGGGAACAGAATGGGTAGGAGGGAACACTCATTCCTCTCTATTCCCTTAAAACCTCAAATTTTCATTCCCCCCGAAAATTGGGAGAAATGGGAGGGAATGGAATTAGATTTAATGAATTTTTTACTAAAACTCCAAAAATACCCCTATATATTCAACTCTTTATTTTAAAATAGGGGTCTAATAGTAATATTGTCATAAAATGATTTCATTCCATTCCCTCCATGTTACTCCCAAACAAGATTACTTACATTCCATTCATTTTCATTCCTTTATTTTAAAACGTCCAATCAAGGTTACTTAATTTCATTCCATTCCATTCTTTTCCATTCCTTTCCCTTACTTAAATCCACTCCATTCCATTCCATTCCTTATGATCATTCCATTCCATTCCCTTATGAACTCCCAAACGAAGCCTTAAGGTCTTCAACTTTTGTCTTGTGCAGGTTCTTGTTGAGGGCACGTAAGGATCGTGTGGTTTACTGACAATTTTTGGCATCATCAACTTCCAATTTGAAACCCTAATCTTACCAGAATCACTTGCCTTACTCAATGATGGTTCCGAGAAGAACTTTGTTAGACATATTATGGCTCAAGTGCTAAATATAAACCCCACGTTAGGTTCATTGTAACACAAGTGCTTAATATAATATAATATATAGTGTTGTGAAAATAGACACTCTCACAAGACCCAAACCCCAAATACACCATTGGCTCTTTCACAAAGAATAAAACACCCTATTGTATTTGCACTAGCCTTGTACAGTATAATATGCTAGAACAACATATATATAATATGCTAGAGTCGGCTACTATTACAAGTCCTAAACCAAGTAGGACTTCTATACTTTGTTATGCACGGTTATATCGCTATCCTTGTTTAACTAGTATTGGGTCAAACATCAATTGACCAAACAAGTCACCAACTCAACAAATCTCCACCTTAGTTTGAATTGATTAAGTCTCACGAACTAATGCCTCCATCGCCACCATTATAGCTCCTTAGGGCTATCACTAGCTACAAACACTGACCATGTCCAAGTGGTGCTTGAACTTATCTGTTGGAAATGGCTCTGTGAACACATCACTGCATTCTCCAAAGTGTAAATATTCTCAAGAAAAATATCTTATGTAGCAATCAATTCTTATATCTTGTGGAATCTCATAACAGGATAAACCTAATGTTTTGTCAAGTAAATTACACTTTGACTGCCACAATGAAACTGAACTCCACTTTGGTTCAAACCAAGATCTTCAACTAGCCCCTTCAACCACAGTGCTTCCTTTGCAGCTTCACCTGTAGCCATGTATTCAACTTTAGTAGTAGACATGACTATTACAGATTGTAAAGTGGATCTCCAATAGATAGGCAATCCCGACAATGTGAAAATATAACTTGTAGTCAACTTACTATCATCCACATTGCTTGCATTATCTACATCCACATACCCTACCACTGAATTATCACCATGTTGCCTCACAAACAAGATCCCATGTTTTGGAGTACCTTTCAAGTATTTGAATATCCACTTCACTGAATTCTAGTGCTTTTTACAAGGGTTTGCCATGTGTACCTTCTGATAGTACTCACTGCATAAGCCAAATTCAGCATAGTGCAAACAATTGCATACATCAAACACCCAATAGCACTTGCATTTGAGACCTTTGACATATCTTCAAGTTTCATGTCAAACTCTTTGCGCAACACAGAGTTCTGCCTATCAACCTCACAGTTTCTTTTAGCACAATTAACATATCATCCTTCTCTCTAGACACCCACTTGTAACCTATACGTTTCTTTCCCTTTGGAAGTTCTGACAACTCCCAAGTCTTGTTCTTATTCAAGGATTCCATCTCATCCACCATAACTTCCATCCACTTGTCCCTTTCAAAGCTATCAATGGCTTCCTAATTGAGTCTCTATGTATTTGATGACTTTAATGTTGGGTTAAAATAGATTGATCCCAGTTAATTCATTCAATTAACCAAGTTGATTAATTAGGTCAAATTACATGAAAATCACAACAAATCACCAAATAAACTAATACGCAGTGGAAATTAAATGATATGGTTATTTGTTGACGAATGAGGAAAACCTCTCACAAGACAAAAACTCCACCAAGTGAATTTCAGGTCACCACTCCAAAGAATCCACTAATCAATAATCAAGTGGATACAAGTATGAGGAATCTTACCACTACCTTGACCTATCCCAAAATACCAACCTACAGTTGAACCTTCACTTCAAAACTCAATTGAACTTGACCTTGTAGTAGACTTCTTCGCTTTGCACAAATCTTCGATCTGTGACTAACTCCTTTGCATGGATCCTAGTATGTGACTAACTCCAGCAACTTGATTGATTGTTGTTGGCTGTATAGTTCTTTGCTTCATAGACGATGAAGATCAGGAAGCACTTGGTTACAAAGCCCTAAGGCGTACAAACGCAGTAGCTTCACATAGAGTATATGAGTTTTAGGTCTCTGTTTCTATACTTGATGCTGTGAGAGACCGTGCCCCTGGTCCGTTTTTGGTGTTGGGCCAAAATAAGAAAACCAAAATTGAAAAATTTCTCATTTTATTAATTTGAGAATGAATGTACATTGATCATAGGAAATTACATGACTTTGGTCCTAGATATGATCTAAAATAAAATACATAGCTTTGTTTCCTAGTTATAATCTAAAAATTGAAAATTGCGTGGATAAGCATTTGATCTACTAACCCTTGATCTAAGCTCAGAGGATATGTTACAAGATGGGAAGGTATTAGACACCCACCATACCCGATGAAATTGATCTTCTAGACTATGGTGGTCAACATTCATATCATATCATCCAACTCACTCAATTGCATGTTGAATTTTAATATGTATGCACATTGCATTTGACTTGAAAATAAAATTCTAGAGAATGCGTGTGGATGGTGATATCCTAGATTCAAGTATTTGAGAGAATTATGAAACAAACATGTTTTTTCATTTTTTTGACATGGATTTAAGATCAAAGCTAGTTTATGCATGAACATGTGATGAGCAACCAAGAACATGTGAAGAACGCATATGAAAATTTAAGAACATTCAAACATATTTAAGGAATTTAAATAGTCACTAGCATGCTTGAATCTTAAATTCTCATCATAGCAACATACAAAACAAGTTAGGAAAAGTGATTATACTTGCATGCAACATCCACACGGTGGAGGATGAGGCTTTTGGTGGAGGTCCTAAGGGTAAAGTAGAAAGAAGAACTAGGAGAAGGAGAGTGAGTCTCACTCAATACCTTGAGTCTCAAGAAGATCAAGATATGACAAGACTACTGAACTTCATTAGAACTCAAGAGAAGAGAAGAGAGGGTGTTTCCGTGTCTTAGAATAGAGGAGAGGGGAGTTTATATAGTTATAGTGGAAAAAAAATATGAATGGAATGTCATTTAATGGGGGTTGACAAAGGATTAAAAAAGAACCATAAACCTAGACCCTATTTCAAATTTGGGGAAAGCTGGTGCATTAAATGTAGAGATTGATGGGAATGATGAGCAAGCAAAATTCAATTTTTACGGTAGCTATTGTGATAGCTTGCAGAGCCAAATTCAAAAAATCATATTTTACTCAATTTGGATCAAAATTGTCTTGTTTTTGTGCTCAAATTGAAGCCTCGGATGTCTAGTTTCTAGAAATATTAATCTCACTCACAGATTCAAAACATTCTGAGAGATATCAATGAAATGTTAAGCAGAAGTCATTTGTTAGAAAATAATTTCAATATAAATAACATTAATAGGTCTCAAATTAGTTTCCAATTAACATTAATAGGCTCCAATCACTTTCATTTCAGACTTTAGTTCCAAATTTACCATAATTAAAAAGAGAATTACACAAATTACTTATTGAATAATTAATGTTTGACTATCTAATTAGTTAAGTGTGTGCAACCTTACCATAAGATGTAGTCCTAACCAATCAAATTATGACACGTCATTAATCTCAAATTGAATATAATTATAACCAATTAAAATAAATTGTTTATAATCACATATAATCGGACTCAATATGCGATAGCGTATCTCGGTCATTAAAACTTAATTTGATGATAACTTTTAATCTGATGGTCCTATTAGGGCTTATGACCAGTCAATTTGATTGTTACAACATCAAGATCATTTTGATGAATGAGATTAAGGATCTAATGGCCAGAATTTAGATGTCTATTTTCAAGGTGAAATTACCCTTTTACCCTCCATGTGAAGTTAAATGTGGGTTGCAAAATAGAGTGTCAACAGATGCTTTTCAAAATAAGCCTTATATATGACTAGGGTTGTATAGAGAGACCCTAATCATGCAAGTCATCATGGGCCAAATTTTAGATCTGAGATATTTGAAATCGTAAATCTCAATAGATCGAGTTTGTGTCGAACTTCTTCATTAATCCTTGATAGCAACTAGTGTCGAGCTTGTGTCGAGTTTTAATGAAACAACTTATTTTCACTTGTTTCTTGAATCAAACTTCATGTCTTTAATGATACCATTTGTTATGTTTGAACAACATATTTCTTGATATATTAAAACCAACTTAAATCTATCCAATTACAAGTAAGTGCGTTTTGTTAAAAGATTAGCTAATAACATAGAAAATATGACCCAAACATTTAAAATAAGCCTTTTATATGGTTTAGGGGTTTAGAGAACAAAACCCTAGCAATCCAAGTCTTCATGGGCTGAGATTTAGATCTGAGAATTTTGTAATCGTAGATCTCGATAGTTTATGCATGTGTCAAGAATTCTTTATTAAGTCTCGATAGATGCTAGTGTTGAGACTAGTGTCGTGTTTCACTAAATCAGTTTTTCTTTACTTGTTTCTTAGTTCAATATTTATGACTTTAAAGATACCACTTGTAAAGTAAACTTCACATATTTCTTGATACATTAAACCCAACTTAGATCTACCAAATTACAAGTAAAGTGCATTTTGTCAAAGAATATTCCAATACATAGAAAATATGACCCTAATAGTTTAAATTTTTCCATATCACCAACGTAATTAAGAAGTGATAAATTCAAAAAAAATGATTTAGAGTAATTTTTAGGTACTCCTAAAGTAGGCCCTATAAACGAAGACTAGTAGGCCCACTGCAAAAGCCCGATCCATAATTGAATGGCACGCATTTGTGGCATAGCAAATCCAAATCAACGTGTCAATTTTGAAATAATAGTCTAGTTATAAAGTTTGCAAAAAAGATAGACCAGTGGTTGTTGGTGGTGGTGGTTTTTATTTTTAAAATTAATTAATTTTTTTTAATTTAGTTTGATGGTTGGGGTGGAGTATTTTGAACAGTAGATGTTTTCTTTAAACTACAAGTCTCTTGACAATAAACAATATGTAATGCTTTAGAGCCTGTTTGGATTACACTGATTTTGAGTGATATCACTCAGTTTTCATCACTAAGTTTCCAAAATGTGTAGGTCCCACAAAAAATCTTGTGTTTGGCTTGGTTTTGAGTACTTGCTTCCATCACTCAAAACTCAAAAGTTTGAGTTTGAGTGATAGAATTCGAAAACAACATTTGAGTACTTTCAAAACTGAGAACTGATTTTTCAGTGGGTGGGGTCCACAGCTTTGGCAGAAAGTTGAGTTATTAGAATGAGATATGTGACTGGGTTTATAAATCAAACAAGTGTTTTGCAGTTTTTGAGTGAATATGAGGTTTGAGTTAAGAGTTATTAGTTTTGAATTTGAGTTATGAGTTTTGAAAACTTAGTTATTTTTATACCAAACGAGCCCTTAGTATCTACACTTCAAATATCATATTTCCCTCCTCGAGTAATTGCTTGGGAAGGATCAAAAAAGAAAAATATTTTAGGAGGTGTAACAAATTAAACCTTAAAGTTTTAAAAGTAATCAATTAAACTTCATAATTTTAAAAGTAAAATTAAAACATGATATTTCAAAATGTCACAAATTAAACCATTAACCCATACTCAATTTTAAACCCAAGCTTAATTTGTTGCTTTTTAAAAAAAAAACAGTTTAGGATTTTATTTGCAGGGTTCAATTTGTTATTTCTCAAACTTTAATGTTTAATTTGTTATTTTTGCAAAATTGTAGGGTGAACAATTGAAGTTTGATTTATTATTATGGTCTGAAGTTTGATTTATTATTATGAAAATTATGCAGTGAAAGCCCTTCGTGAAATAGGTGAACAATTGAAAAGGAATGACTAGAATTTCCATGAGGACCCATGCGAGAATGACTCAAGCTGAGTAACACCACAATCGAATTTGATGCCGTTATACAACAATTCTATCACCTGCGATTGCTCCTACCCTTATGGTGTATGCCATGTCGTCAAATTGTACGTACAACTTTCATTTCTCTTTGTGAGCTTTTTTATATGCTCATCATGGTTGAGTTCTAGACCTTTTTTATTGTTTCTTGAGGCATACAATTACAAACATAAGTGGAGATGACTTAGGTGTTCTAGTAGACTTCATTTGAAAAAATTTGTTGCAACTCTGAGTAATGAGAGAGAGTACATGCATGTAATAATAAGGGTTAAACTTGTTGCACGAAAACTATTTAATACAGTTTTACGTGCACCTCAAAAAGCAACTGAAATTATTAGAAATACTGAATAATTGTATTGTATTTTTCAACTAAAGAATATACATGTGTGCCTTTATATATGAGACATAGGAGTGCAGTACAAGTAAAAGTGTAGTACAAAAATGTGTACTTTACAAGTAATCAGTTAGGCCTAAAGCCCACAACACTATACATGTTAACAGTCCCCCTCAAACTCAAGGTGGATGTGAGACAAACTTGAGGTTATCAACCAAAGTACGAAGGCGTCTCTTAGAATGTGACTTGGTGAAGATATCTGCAAGTTGATCTGTAGAGGAGACTAAGATTAGCTTAAGAGCACCATGGACAAGATGATAATGGATAAAATGACAATCGATCTCGATGTGTTTGGTCCGTTCATAGAAGACATTATTGTGAGCAATATGAATGGTACTCTTATTGTCATAATAAAGAGGAGTAGCAGAGGATGTAGACACATCTAAATCTTTGAGAAGCCATCGTAGCCAAAGGAGATCAGATATGGTATTAGCAAGGGCACAATCTGCTTCAGTACTTGAGCAGGTCACATGAGTTTGTTTCTTACTTTGCCAAGAAATCAAAGAAGAACCAAGAAGAAAGCAATAACTAGTGGTGGATCTGCGATCAGTGGGATCTCCTACCCAATTAGCATTAGAAAATGCATGGAGAATAAGAGGATACTGAGTAGAGTAGAAAAGACCATGGAAGAGAGGGCCCTTTAGGTACCGAAGAATGTACAGAACAGCAGTATAGTGAATCGATCGTAGAGCAGATGGATACTGGCTCACCTGGTGAACAGCATAGGAAATGTCTAGACGAGTAACAGTGAGATAAACCAAGCTGCCAACTAAGCGTCTGTAAAGAGAGGGATTAGACAATGGTTTCCTCCTTGAGGGAGTCAGATACACATTAAGCTCAACTGGAGTGTCAACAGTCTTGCTATCAGTGAGTCCAGCTTGAGACAAGAGTTTAGAGGCATACTTGGCTTGAATAATGTAAAGTCCATCTGTAGAATGAGTGATTTCAAGACCCAAGAAGTAGCTGAGATGTCCAAGATCTTTCATCTCAAACTATTGACGAGAAAATCCTTGAGTTCTTGAATGCCATTGAGGTCATCACCAGTCATGATCATATCATCCACATATAGGAAAAGTAAAATAGTGCATTTGTCAGTGCGACGAAGAAATAAGGCAGAATCATAATGACTGACCATGTAACCCAAGCAAAAGATGATAAAATTGAATTTGGCAAACCAAGCTCGTGGAGCTTGTTTAAGGCCATAAAGGGCACATCAAAGGTGACAAACATTGTTTGATTCAACAGAGAGACTAGGAGGACGTTGCATATAAACTTCTTCACCTAAATCCCCATTAAGGAATGCATTTTTGACATCCATCTGAAAAAGGTCCCATTTACTGGCAGCAGCAACAGCTAAGAGGGCACGGACAGATGAGATACGAGCAACCGGAGCAAAGGTCTCTTTATAATCAATCCTATACTCTTGTGTAAAATCTTTGGTAACAAGACGAGCTTTGTAGCGCTTGATGGACTCATCAGAGTGAGTCTTAATCTTGTAGATTCACTTACAACCAACCACAGATTTCCCAGGGGGGAGAGTGACCAAGTCCCAAGTATGATTTTTAGATAATGCATCAAGTTCATCTTTCATTGCAATCTGCCATAAAGGATCAATGGAAGCCTCACGATAGGTGTGAGGCTTGTGCAGTGTAGCAAGGGCAGTGTAACAATGATAGTGCAGGAATGGATCTTACCCGAGTTGAGTGACGAGGTGGAACGTCTTGTGCAAGATCTTCAGGCAGAGCAGGAGCAGGAGACCCAAGCTCAAGGTTGGGTAGTTCGTCTTCGACCTATTTATCTTCCACTTGTTCATTAAAGGGGGAACTAGGAAAGGTATCAAGGATATCTGGTAGTTGGACAAAGAAGTCTACAGGAGAATCAGGAGTAGCTACAGAAGGATCAGGAGCAGCTACAAGAGGGTCACCTCCAAACTATCACCACCTTCGCTCCTTCGGTTCTACTTATTTCGTTCTTCTTCAGCCACATGAGCATAACAAACTTGAGCCTAGGTCAAGGCTTTGTTGTTTTCTTGGCTCTGATACCATGTAATATTAGCATTGATACACCATATTGAATATGCTATTATGGATGCGGAAGAAAAAGCATAAAGTATAGAACACAATAACACGCGAGGATTATGTGGTTCAACCTAATAGCCTACATCCACAGAGGAAACCCTAAATGGCTACATTAATAATATATTAGAGTGTAATACAAATCTTGTGTTACAATGAACCATAACATATGTATATATAGTAGACTAATAGACTTCTAGTACAAGTAAGAGACTTGGCTTGCACACAAAGTAGAATTAGGCTTGGGTTTATGCTAATGGGCTAATATATCTCTAACACTTCATCTCAAACTCAAGATGGAAACTTGATGAAATCTTGAGATTTGATTAGGTTGAGAAAATCCCTTGAATGAAATTTGGCTTTGTGACGGTGGTTTGAGGAAGGCAATGGCTTGCAGTGTTGATGCAACTTCTAACGATGACATGACTATACCGAAGAATTTTGACGGTAGCAGTGGAAAACTAAAGAAGATGAAGGCAGTGAAAAAACACTGAGGAAGACAAAGAATGCTCTTAATACACTGTAAGAATAGAAAACCATGGCCATAGGAAGGTGGCTCTAATACCATGTTAAAAATACTGAATAATTGTATTGTATTTCTCAACTAAAGAATATACATGTGTGCCTTTATATATGAGGCATAGAAGTGCAATACAAGTAAAAATGTAGTCTACTATACATGTTAACAGAAATCATAATCGTGATTCGTGAGTTGAAAAATTGACCTTGTTACGCAGATTTCTTAAGGGACAGGATCTAGCCGGTGTGCTTCCACCATCTCTGGTGAAGCTACCCTACCTGAAAACGGTGTAAGAGGCCTAAACATTATTTGTTTTACTACTTTGGACTTGAAAAATGATTTAAGCATCTAATTGTGCGATTTCCTCTTCATTAATTGTAGTATATTCATTCGTAACTACCTTAGTGGTAATATACCCCACGAATGGGCTTCTCGAACTTGGAATATTTGTAAGTGACTCCTTCAGTTCATATCCAAGGTTAGCCAATAAATGTTCGTTCTTATTTTTGATCAAGTGTATTTTCTGTAGAGACATCGGTGCGAACAAAGTATCAGGACCAATCCCAAGCTTCTTGAAAAGCATGACCAAACTTACATATCTGAATGCTCTTTTTGTATTTTTCTCTCACTCACCTATCATATAGACAGTTGAACTAGAACATGCTTTCATTTGGTCTAACCGGCTCTAAAATATTTAACGACATTATTCATATTCAGGAGCCTATCTAGCAATCTGTATTCTGGAACTGTTCCTCATGAGCTTGGAAATTTGGTTAACTTGGAGAAGCTGTGAGTATTTCTTTGTTTTCTATTATTTAATTTTTTGAATCAGATTTGATCATTCATTAATTTCTTTATTCTCCTTGATTTGCTTCATCCCTTATCACATGCAATGGTCTGAACTTTCCTTCCGGTGACTGCAGCATTCTTAGTGCTAACTATCTAACAGGAGAGTTGCCCGTTTCTCTTACTAATCTGACCAAATTATCAGAACTGTAAGTGGAATTACTTGTAACCGTTTCTATAGCTGGTAGTATTTACTCTATTTTTAGATTTTTCCTGTGAAAAATAATCTTCAGGTTTGTATTTTGTTCAATACTGTTTCTATTTTGGGACATATCAGTAGAATTAGTAGTAACAACTTCACTGGAAGAATGCCTGACTTTTTTCGAAGTTGGAGACAACTTACAATATTGTACGTGCCTTTTTCCTACTTAAAAAAAAAAAAAAATCTAAATCTCTCTCAGGTAAAGGTTTCAGGTGTGATAAAGATCCATTTGAATTGTGTTTTTAACAGAGAGATTCAAGCTAGTGGTTTTGAGGGGCCCATTCCTTCTAGCATTTCTATCTTGAGTAATTTAACCGCGGTGTGAGTACTACTGCCTTCTAAGTTAACAATTCTTGAGTTGCATAATCTCAGAGATATAATTGTATTTTTTTAAATTTAAGAAATTTAATGCTGAAGAACTAACATCTATTGAATTGATGGTGCAACTCTATGTAGAAGGATCAGTGACTTAGTTGGAGAGGGTTCAAAATTTCTGAACTTAAGTAGCATGACAGTGCTGAAAAGATTGTAAGTAAATTTTTTGTTGTAAAAAGCTAGAATGGAAATGATACAGAATTTATAGCAGTTTTTCTTACCTGAAGTTTATTTATATTTCAGGATGTTCAGGAGCTCTAATATCTCTGGACCAATTCCTACATATATATCAAACATGACAGAACTTCAAATCTTGTAGTTCTCGTATCATTTATCTTCTTCTTTTTTTAGCCTCTTTTATTGGAAAAGGAGTGAACTGCAGGCTGCAGCCCACATATGATTGGAGAGAACACGGTCAATTATCCCCATATTATTTATTATAAATACATGCATATGAAAGTTCAAATCTTTTGATTTATCCAAAATAAAAAGTTCTATTTCTTTTGTAGTATAACTAGTTGTCAATATATAGAAGTTTACAGATTTCAATTTTCGATAATACTTCTATTTTCTAGAACTTATTGCGCATAATCATTTCAATAATTTTTTTTTTCTTTTTAATTTAGAGTAGAAACTTAAGCTAAAATGGGTACTATTTGAAACAGAGATGTGGTATCTAAAAGCATAATATCACTACTGATTAGATAAACATTTTTGGAGTTTCTCTATCAATTAGTTGTTACTTGTTAGTTGTTACAAATTTACTATGTTTTTATTTTTGACTTGCATGCTTTTTAGTAGTGGAATTCTTGTGTCTCATAAGTTATTTTTCAATATTAGGCGGTACAGTTATAAACCTTCTTTTCTGTTATCATGACATCTGTATTGTTATATTTGCAGAGATCTCAGCTTCAACAGATTGGATGGAAAGGTTCCAGATTTTGGTGGTCTAAAACAATTGAAATACTTGTAATCTTCACGACCAAACCTTTAACATGGTTCAATTGTAGAGTATATTCAAATAAATAATTAGGCAGCTAAAGCACCAATGATATGTAACCAGGTTTGGATTTTGGCCAACATCTACGGGTGAATCTGCAATGAACTTCACTCTGTATACACTTAACACTAGAACCCTCTCCATCTGCTTTGTCTTTCAGAATAAACCTAAAAGGACCTTAAATAACTGGGTTGTTACAAGAGAAAATAAAGTAGGACCTTTAATGTAGTCATACTATCATGTGTTTAACCGGTGGTGTTGTGTTTTTTAACTAAATAGGTATCTGGCAAGCAACTTGCTCATGGGGCCTATTCCCGACTGGATCAAGAACAGAGACAATACATAGTGAGGGTTTTCATCCTAAATTCTACTTCAATTTTGCATGGACTGATAAGCACATCTTTAAGGGTTTTTTTTTTTTTTTTTTTGTTAGAGGGAAGATACATAACGAAGCTAGCTAGCCAAAATAGATGGCATAGCTGCTGAAAGCCTATAAGAGCATAAACCAGAAGCGTCAAAGCTCAAAAAATCAGAGAGATCAACAGAAGGGGGTTCTTCTAAAATTACAAAGTCTTCTTGTTGAGCACAACCCCTTCTTGAGAGATCATCTGCACATTTATTCGATTCATGATAAATATGGCTGACTCTGATTTGGTGGAACTTGTTGAGTTATTAACATGAATTGTATACATCAATTTAGACGATGCTTCATCTTATGGCCTATTTAGAGATCAGTTGGAGATTTCTCTCTCCCTGGATGAGTATCTTAACTTAAAAAAGCACATGCTAGCTTTGTTTTGGATCTTGCTCCATGTGGCTCTATAAAATAGCAATTCATGAAAAAATTTGCTTCCATTATCAAGTTCGTTGTCTAATATCTGTGAAAATTATACTGACAGCTAATATTTGAGCTAACTGGAGAAGCTTGTTGGTATGAGCCCGAATTGATGTTGGATTATCATTGACAATCCAGTTATATAGTTTAGGAATTGCACAATTTGGAAGAATATTACACTACACGTTACATGCCATCAATCATATTGATGATCACACTACTACTTTCTGTACACATTAGCCAAAAGCTTTCATGTTGTAGCCAATTTCATGAAGAAGGCTGAGAATGATAGCATTGACTAACAGTTATTTCAAACTTCAAAAGGCCATATTTCCTGTGATGCTGTTTCTGAATTATTGAAATGATTTACTTTATGAATTTTCTTTCCATTTTGAATCTTTTAAAGTATTAGCAATTTTAGCAAAATACTCCAAAAAGTTCCCTTTTGTTCTTGTTTGGAGTCATAGTGAGTTCTAATATAACAATTATGCTTTTTTTTGCAGCAAAACAGATCTTTCTTACAATAAATTTTTAGAGGGCCCTGCCCAGCCTTGTCGTGATACTCTGTAGGTCTCTACCTATTGGAGCTTTATTCACTTTGCTCTCTTCATAACCTTTACAATTATCTGAAACTTATTATTTTTTCCATTGCTTCAGAAATTTGTTCCAAAGCTCTTCTGGAAGGGACAACTTGTAAGCTTCAAACTTGTAAACTTATATTAACAACCAATAATATTGTTTTTAGTCCTTTTTCAGGTTTATTTTGGATAGCTGACACTCTTTATCTACTTCATTGATTAAGAATACTTCGCGAGTGCCTAAGCACTCCATGTTCAAAAGGTAATTATATATCTATTCAAATTAAATTAAATATTTTCCTGTACAAGACAACAACATAAATTAATTAAGAATACAATGGAGATTTCATTGTTGTTCTATCACAGTTGCTAATATTTGATTGTCAATAATATGGCTGCTTCTACATAGATCAATATTCATTGCATATAAATTGTGGAGGGAAAGCAACCACCGTTGGAAACATACAATATGAAGACAATGAAGACAGAGCTGGTCCAGCGAAATTTTATCACGAGAGGGAGAATTGGGGTTTTAGTAGCACTGGAAGTTTTTGGGATTATAACACTCTCGAAAATGGCTACATATCAAATAATGTATCCATACTCACAATGAACGAGTCCGAACTATACACAAATGCACGCCAATCTCCTCTTTCATTCACATATTATGCCCACTGCTTAGCAAATGGAACTTATAAAGTGAAACTTCACTTTGCAGAGATAGTATTCAGAGGCAATAGATCTTTTTACAGTCTTGGAAGGCAGATATTTGATATTTATGTCCAGGTATTCTGTCAAATTTATTTTTAACAGGAATTATATCAAATTTATTTTTATCTGTATATTATAGTGGAGGAGTTTTGAGAATCAACTTCTCCAATAAATTAGGGGTAAGAATTTCTACCATGACCTCTCCCAACACTGTAAAATTTGGGGCTTTGTGCACTGGGTATGAACTTTTCTTTATATTATAGTAGAGGAGTTGATTGAATTAATTTGCTGCAGGAAAAATTGGTATGGGAAGATTTTGATATTGAAAATTCTGCTCAAGGGGTTGATAAAGCAGTTGTTGTGGAACATACAGCAAATGTTACAAATAAAATTTTGATGATTCGCTTTTGCTGGGCCGGGAAAGGGACAAGAGTTATCCCAAACATGGGAATATATGGTCCTCTCATATCAGCTATCTCTGTGGAATCAGGTAACTGTACTGGAGAGAATCCTGTTGTCCAACTTCTTCCACACTCAGAATAAATTGATAATAAATAGAAACATAGAAATTAGTGGAAGTAGAACACCATAGTTATGTGCATTTAAAATGAAAGACTCAAAACCAGGTTAAAGTGCATTTAGATGGAAGACAACCAAAACTTTGTCATCATCTTCATTTCATAGCCATGCCCAGCGAATTTGTGTCTTTAAACCATCTGTTGCCATCTAGCTTTGGATTCTATGTATGGTGCTAAATATATTTCTGAATGCAATCTTATAATCACTGTTCTTAGCTTTTCTTTTCTGCAGATTTCATTCTCCCTGACTATGAGGATAACAAAATGAAGATATCCATTGTGGTTGGAGCTATAGTTTTGGTGCTACTCCTCATTTTTATGATTTTGGGTATTCTTTGGTGGAAAGGCTACTTGGGAGGGAGGATATCAAGGGAAAATGGTAATCTATGCAAATCCTGATGAGGAAATTAGAAAGGACAGTAATCATTTTCTCCAACTATGGCAGAGTTGGAACAATGTATACAAAAAATTTATTTTTCTTTTTCTTTCCATGGATCATCAGCATTCCAAAGTAACCCTTCAAAAGCCACTGCCTGATTGCAGGACTGAAGAGCATATGAACTTATCTTGAGATGATGCATGATGATTAGAGTTATTTAGTTCCAATTTTGATGATAAATGACCCCATGGGATCATACAAAAAAATTAAAATATCATTGCTTTAAAAAATTATGCATAAAGTGATTTTTAAAATGATGGTTGGCTCAAGCTCACTGTAGTTGAGCAAATATCTAAAGCTTTACATAAATCAAGTTTCTCAGAGAGAACAGATTATCAATTGTAAAATCCTTAGTTTACATTGTAGACTAAACAAATGTGTACAATGTTGTACACATTTGGTTAGCCTAGTACAATATAAACCTATAATTACCCTTATCAATTTTGAATGAACTCACTTTTGATATGTCCTCAAAAGTTGAATGAAATTTGGTTTGTCTGTTTAGTATTCTTATATTTGTTGCAAAAATGATCTTGAATGTGTTAAGCACATCTCACTCTATTCTAAACTAACAGAATATCTCACCTTTTCTTATAGTTTTTATTATTATTTAATATCAATAAACTTCTTGTAAATTCTGTGCAGAAGTAACAATGAAGAAAAAGACAAAGTTTAACAACTTGTGATTTTCAGAATTTGTTCATATATTTTTCTTTTGTTTCTTTTAGCTTCTGTGTGATCCACTACAACATAGTGCCTTCTAAAGGAATTTAATTTTCTTTTCCTTTTAAGAGCCATTTAACTGGTCAAGAGGCATGAAAATATTTTGTTATAAATTGGTCTTTTTATATTGTAAGATGCAGTCTGATATCTTAGCCTGATGCCTTTGACAGAGTTAAAAGGATTATATCTGCAAACTGGTTTTTTTACATATAGACAAATAAAAGCTGCTACCAATAACTTCAATGCTGCAAACAAGATGGGGGAAGGTGGTTTTGGATCCGTTTACAAGGTATCTGACAACTCTTTCACAATTCTAGAATGATTTTTTCTGCATCTTTTTTTTCTTCTCCTTGTAGACATTTGGAGAAATTCATGATGAACATACCTAAAAATGTATTGTTTTATATTCTTGATGTTAAGTAACTTTCATCAAAATCAAAGCAAGGAAGCCGTGAATTTGTGAACGAAATAGGCATGATATCTGGTTTACAACATCCAAATCTTGTTAGATTGTATGGATGTTGTATTGAAGGAAAACAATTATTGTTGGTATATGAGCATAGCCTTGCACATGCTTTGTTTAATAATGGTAAGCTAGTATTTTTATACCTTACCATGCATCAATGTGTGTGTGTGTGTGTATATATATATATGTAGAGAGAGAGAGAGAGAGGTTCTATCAAGTGACACATTCTATGCAAAGAGAATTGAAATATTATTAAGTGCCACATTAGAGATAGGAACAAATTAAATATTGACTTTTTGTTTCATTTGATTCAATGTTTCATGACTTTTCTAATTAACAAAAAAATATTTTTTGTATCATCTGGTTCAATGTTTTAATACTTTTCTAATTAACAAATAAATATTCTTTGTATTATTTGGTTTAATGTTTCAAGATTTTTCATTGCTCACACATCCACACAAAACTCTTTGCATTTTAATTCATTATTTTCACATCTTACATCTCTATCCCTTTATATATACCTACCCATAGCCCTTTATGCCATCCCATATCAAATACACACAAACAAAAAATGATGTCATTTACCTTCAATCTTTCAATGACACCTACCTAGCTCTAACATTGTTGTCTCATTTAATCTAAACCCATATGAGTTGGCTACTACTAAGGAAGGGGGGTTTGCATTTTATATTGAATAACAATGATAATTACAATTTTGATGTCAAGGTTGAACATTGTGGATTTATGAGTTTTGTAAATGATATGATTGATTGTGGGTATTTGAGATATGTATTTTATTTTATAATTAAGGAGAAAGAAAAAGACATTTTATATCAACTTTTATTCTATAATATTCCTCCAAAGTTTTTATTTTTTTTATTTCTCATTACTTCAATTGGATAATTATATTGGATATGTGTGTGCAATTTATAATTGTTACTTTTTATAATGAACTCATTTCTAATAAAGTTCTATAACAATTATGATATAATACATATATAACATTCTTCAAAACTATTTTACATAAAATATTACGACATTATCCGTGCATTGCACGAGTAACTTACTAATTTATATTAATAAAGAAGAATGAGGACAAACAGTCAAACACTGATGTTGAATTTCATTAAACGGGTTCTAAACATCAATTTCAGGTTCTGCAAATGGCCGATTAAAGTTGGACAGGCCTACAAGGCAAAAAATATGTGTTGGCATAGCAAGAGGTCTGGTTTTCTTGCATGAGGAATCAACACTAAAAATTGTTCATAGAGACATCAAAACCACTAATGTGTTTGACCAAGACCTCAACCCTAAGATCTCCGACTTTGGTTTGGCCAAGCTAGATGAAGAAGAGAACACACACATTAGCACAAGAATTGCTGGAACAATGTGAGCTACCTTCCTTGCTTTTGCCCCCTCTATACTTCCTTTTCGAGTCTATATTTGTTTTGTCACCTCTGCAGATCTTGATTATGAGGTAATGTGAATAGATGCTGATCACATAAGTCTGTAGTATTAAGTTCCTGCCCTGAATGGCCGAAAGTAGACCAGAATATGGCAGCTACGAAACCTCTGCACTATAACAAGTACATAAAATACTATCACAATAATATTTATTGACGAAAGTACTTGATTGGATTTTATGTGTTAGGCACTTAGGCATCTACATGTGTGTGGTACGGCCCATGCTTTTTATGCTAATTTCAAAAAAGCTATACCCTTTACTTTTCAAAATTATTGATTTTCTATCTAGACAAAATTACTTGCTAAAAAAATTAAGCTCCATTTTCAAGGAGAAAAAAAATCTCAGGATTCAATAAATCTTGGGAAAAATTTATTTACTCAAACCTCAAATTCCATGTATAGAGGCATTGAATGTTGAGAATTTTGGGGGGAAACAATGGAAAACATAAAATATAGTTGGCTTAGAGGCACAAATGAATTTGCCTTCTTTAAGATAATATTTGCGCCCACTCAATTGAGTTTGCTATAGTGCTCTAGGATAATCACCTGAGATAAAACTAAATTTGGATTCTACATCTCTTCAACGGTATATCATACTATCAAAATCTATCATCATTATCTAATTTCATGAATATGGAACACTATTTATAATCTTATACACTACGAAGAGTTGCACTTCAAAAGGCATACAAGTCTTTTAAAGCCTTCTAAAATGTTGTCTTGGCTGTTACTAGCTATTAGGAATTTAAAATGTTCATTTTCGATGATATTTTCAGCAAAATTTTGCAAAAAATAATTTCTGCTAATGTCTTACTTGAGTGAGATTGACCTCGCTTGAGTGGGCTTTAGTGTCTCGCTCAAGTGACCATTGAGTGAGCTTCTACCTCTAATCTCTTGTTTTTACTAGTCGATGTCCCGCACAATGCGCAAATACTTTATACTTTTATTTCGAAATAATTTCTAACTATTCTTTTTGGCCCTATAACACTCATCTTATGTTTAATTATATTATACATATCATTAAGAGGAAGGAAATAAAAAGAACCAAAATTATTATGAATATACATGATTAAGAATATGAATATATGTACTTAACCTAAATGAATTCATAATTATTTAATTATTTTGGCTAATTAAAGTGTACAATATCACGATAGAAAGTGGAAAGAGCAAATTGATGTGGCACTTAAGAGTCTTATCAAGAAGATTGTAGAGAGAGTCTTTCAAAATGTGTGTCTTAATTTATGATGCTAGCCCATATTTTGGAGAACGTGGGAACAAAATTATGTGGAAGGGTCATGTCTGGGTCATAATATGTAAAGTAATAAATCGGCTTGGGCTTTTCATAAGATTTGGACTGATTTTAATTTAATTTTGAACTACAACTCATCTTTTAAATAACAGTAAAAAAAAAAAGTTAATACGATTTTTTGAATAATAGTAAAAAAATACTTAATGAAAAGAGATTAAAAATGCTAAATGAAATATTAGGACGTCACATGGTAAGAGATCATGTACTCTGCATAAAATCTATATATATATCTCGATTTGTATCCCACTCAAGTGAGCTCTACTTGTGTTATTTTGCATCGGTTTCTCAAACGGAACTTTGACTACTTTTGACCTCACTCAAGTAAGCCACTAAAATACAATGTTCTTATTTTATTCCTTGTTTTTATCTTTTTCTTTTTTTTTTTTTTTTTTTTTAACTTTCAACATCAGTACTCATACATTACAACCTATATGCATGTTCATAAATATACAATATCAAAGTGGTGGCATGAATGAACATGACGGTCGAGCGATGGAGACTAGCAACTGTTGGATCTTGTCTATGATGGATTGTTTGGCTACAAGGAGAAGGTTAGCATGTGGGTGATATTTGTTTTAGTGTCCCTTTGAGAATAGCTTTATCTAATATTTTGCTAAAAAAAATATTTGCTGAAAATTGTAGATAAAAAGTAAAAGTTGAATGAATTAAGCAGGAAATTTACGTGAGATTCACAAATAATAGAGAAAAAAAAAGCAATAAATTGGCTTCTAATCAAGACCTAAATACACACTTAAGGTATGTTTGGAAAGAATGATTTTGGAGATGATAGAAAAAGAAGAGTGGAAAATAAGAGAGAAAATGGATGGAAAGGGTGTTTGGTTGGAAGGGGAGGAGGAAGAGAAAAATTGTGAGGCCAACCGTATTCTCTCTAGGCTTTGCCCAGAACTCAATTTTCCCAAAATGGGAAGTAAATCATATTGAAAATGAGGTGCAGAATATTGGACTCAAATGCCCACACGCACGTTGACAGTGTTTCTTTTTTATTTTTTTGGTGCCATTTGTTTCTTTTAATTTTTCTCGTCAGTTTTGTTTTCTCTTTTTTAGTTGCCATTTTTTTTTTCATCAGTTTTGGTTTTTTTAGGAGTTACTCGTTTCTCTTTTTTCAGGAAACAATTTTGGGTTCTTGAATGTCTTATGCTCTTTAATGTCTTTTAGTCCGATGTGCTATGATATGCTAATTTTAATGTCTTTTAGTCCATGTTTATTCCACGACACATGCGTTTAAACCTCCCAAATCTCCACTTCGCTTTAAATATTTTCAAATTTTTATTTGGCAAATAAATGAAAGGGATTAAGTTACAAAAATAATGTTGTTATCAATTGCATTATATTTTAATTAAAAAGAAATTCTTTTAATTAAATTACTCATTGTTAATTTTTTCGGACAAAGTTTGTAAGTAATGGCTACAAACTCCCACTACATATTTTGAAAATCTAATGTTGGATTACATATTCTTTATATTTTTAACATGAATGCTATATTTTGTTTAAATCGAATGTTATTTACTATTCTATCCATAAACTTTTTAATGCATAAATTAAGACTGCAAAAACTTGAAATTTAAATATTTAATTGATGATAAAGTTATTAATTTTTTTATCTTTTTAAAATTTTGCAAACATGAAGGATATAACAATAAAAAAAATGTAATCTAATAATGGATTTATTAAAATTTATATTAAAAAAGATACAGGAGTTTTCTAGCCATTGCCAATAACCAGTTTGTAGGTACACTTTTCTTCTTCTTTTTTCATCATTTAAATGGGTATTCTATTGTTTTCTTACTTGGAGAACAAATTAAATCAGTTTTGTTTGTTGTTGTTGTTGTTGATTTTTTTTCATCACTTCCTAACTCTATTCTTTTGTCACTGCAGGCAACCGTTTTACAAAAGAAAGGGGATTTGATGGAGTTGGTAGATCCAGAATTGGGATCTGAGTTCAGTAAGGAAGAGGAACTTAGAATGATCAAAGTAGCTTTATTATGCACTAATCCATCACCAGCCCTTAGGCCCACCATGATTGCCGTAGTGAGCATGCTTGAAGGCCAGACAGTTGTTGATGAAGTGGCCAGGGATCCAAGTATTTACGGCGATGAATGGAGGTTTGAAGCCTTGAGAGACCAATTTGGTCGGAGCCCACAACTAAACTCAGTTGAAGGTCAGAGCCTCGTTCAGTCAGCAAATCCAACATGGATTGGTTCTTCTTCTACATCTGCCCATGATCTCTATTCCACTAATCTTGACTCTCGGTAATAAATTTATATATAAAAGCAACTAAGCCACCACCAGCTTATGTGACAGGTAATGTGCTTTCTTAATTATAAGAAACTATGAGCTTTGTGGTTTTAATTCCAAGATAATACTTTGAATGGGATTTGGTTAGGAATGAGACATTGCTCTGCGGAAAGCACACTCATTCACTAAACCCATAGCGAACTTGTGGACCATTATTTGCTCTTGGATGAAGCTAAACGGTTACTTTCGCAAATTGTTCCTTCTTGATGATTATAAATTTTACATTAGACAGTATGGTCTAGAACTGCTCATCTAATACAATATATGGTATAGAGCTTCCAATAATTGTGTATATGTTTAAACTCTTCTACTGATCAAGTTGTCTCCCCATTTTGTTAATGCTAATTAGTCTTTTCTGGACTCGGTAGATTTATGTTGTATATATGTATAGATTTTGTGTATGTTGAGATATTGATGGTGGCATAATCGTTCATATGTGTGGTATATATTTGGGGCTTGTTTGATTGCATTGTTTAAACAACGGCTTTCTTTGTTTAAACAACAAGTACAACATGTATTTTCACAATATTTTTTCACCTACACATATTTTAATAACACTTAAACAACGTTACTAGAACAACATTACCACATAAGCCTTTGATTTCCTTGGATCATTTGAATGAGAATACCAGAATTAAAATGAACCTGATTACTACATTTTGTTTAGGATTTATCACATTGTGAAATTTAAAACTTGAACATTACATCCCGGAACATAAACTACCTTATAGCCTTCAATTTTTTATATAATTTTTGTCCTCCACCTCTCTACTAAAAGAAGGTGAAGAAACTATAAAAATAACACAAAACATGCCTTAGGTTCTTCCATTTAACACAAAACATAACTAGAAAGTGAAAAAATTATTCAGGTAACATCTAAATTTGCTAATCTGAATTCAACATAGGGATTAGTGTATTCACTAGAGGCAATTGGTGATGATATGATATGAGAGGGAATTGTAGCAAATCATCATCTGTTGAAGACGAGGACACCGTTCTTATGGTGAGATCCAAAACGATGTCGTCCAAGCCTTTGGTGAAACGCGTGTCTAAGTTAAAGAAGAAAAACACCGTTTCTCATTAAATAAGAAGTTGTCGTTTTGGATAAACAATGCAACTCTGATTACAGAGTATTGAAATGTTGCCGTTTTGTTAAGGAAAGTTAGTTACTCATCAATCAACGCATGTATAAGTCAGTTATTGATTAGCATAACAAACTCGGATATTTTAGCTAACAGGCTTGAGATATTTTGATCTTACAGTACTCTTAGAGAGAGAGTGTGTGTGTCTATATATATATATTGGATAGGTCTTAGAGCGTATATATTGTAACGTAGAAAGTAAGGGCATTTTATTTAGGATGTTATGTCGTATTTATGTTGTACTTATGTCATACCGGTGTCGTACTAGCCATTTTGTGTTATAATTTTTCATAATTACTCGTCATCATGTATGTACCCGTACTCGTATCCGTGCCCATACTTCTTAAATTGTAACGTCCTGTAATTAAGTTGATGAATTCCAATTTTTTATTCAGTAGTCTCTCTCTTTCTTTTGTATGAGATTCTACACCTTCACTATTTTCACCATACTAGCAGTAACTTTGTCTTATAGTGGTACCATTATCCATCTCGGTGGAAAATATGCAAGAGTTACACGTATCCTACCAGGCTAACAGATCACAATAGAGAACATATAACACGAACAGTACAATATATTGAAGTATAAAAAGTATGACCGTTGACTTCTCTATTTTGAAAATGAAGTGATATGATAATGTTTCCTTGGTCAAGGTTTAGATTCTTGAAGATAGCTTTAAATTGTTATTATATTCACCTTTTTTTCCCTTACAAATTTGCTTAAATTCACATCACATGATGCCACGTATTCCGACTCGTATATATATGTTATAGGCATGACGCATGAGCAATTGAACTCTTTTATTTTATTTTTTTCATTCTTTCTTTATTGGATTTTTAATTGTTTCACATAATTGACCAGTTTAATTCTCAACATTATCATGACTATTATTATTATTAATTTATTTTTAATAGAGTATTTGACCGGTCTATGTTAAGTTAATAAACGTAATCGGCAATTTTCTTAACGATCTGCAAGCACTTGGCAAAGTAGACGCTTGAACCAAGTGGCTAGATGGGACTAAATTTGAAAATAAGCAACAAAAAACATATAATTGTTGAGCACGTGCACCATATCAATCCAGCCCACACGATAATTTGTAAAATATTTATAAGGAAAAATGAACAAACAGAGTGTAAAATTTCATTAATCTTTTGATGCCATTTATTCAACCTTAATTAATGTGAGTTTGCTTAAAATTTGATTGATTTTCTACCTCATTGGTAATTTTTTTGGGATTTTCTTGTTGTAAAAGCAAAAACTCTATTATCAAATTCTTGTGAAAAAATACTTTTAGATAGCACTTCAACACAACATTGATTGTGAAAGTATTATAGATTTTAGAAAGATCACGAGCATAAAAAATTTCATTAATAAATATGAAGATACAAAAAAAGTGTATAGGAACTCTCACAAAACCCAAATTTCAATATTAAAAAAAAAGGCTCTCTTTCACAAATAACAAAGAAAAAAGAAATTGCTATGATTCTTCTAATTTGCCGCAAAATCTCAAATATTACCACATCAGAGAGAGTTATCACCAATTTGTGACATACTCTTGGTCTCTCTTCCACACTTCTCTGAATAACAAGCTTCTTACATATACAAGGTTGTGTGTAGGCAAGCATATGCAAGAAAGCCGTGCAGCAAGGAAGTCAACAACTTCGGCAACCATGCATGCATTTAATTTTTAGGGTTGATATTTCAAGCCAACTGGTCCACATAGGATGATACAAGATCCAGCGTTTGTTAACACTTGACAATACATGCAAATAATGCTTGAGAAAAATCAAGCCAACCTTTTGACAATTTCACTTGTCAATGGGAGGCTAATGGATATGGACAAAATTTGGATACAATTCTTTAAAAATTTATCAAGAAATGGCTATTAAGTTACAAGCTATACAATTCCAAACTTACCAGAATAGTTTTTGTTTGCAATGATAGTACAAATCAATGATTTGTATGTATTCAAAATTTCAAATTGTTAATTAAATTGCGATCAAAGGGGTCTATGTCAAACAGCCTATAGCTAGCTAGCATGGGATATCTTATTATTAGCCTCGTAGTCACTTGTAACTTGCAACTTGCAACTTGCAACTACTTTGAAATGGACAACCTGAAATAGATAATTGCTATCTTTAAATAAATAAAAGAGAGAGAGAAGATAATTACTACAAAACTAACATAAGACAAGTCGAATATTTAGGTGTACTGAATTAGTAATATTAATCATAGGACTTGTTGAGAGGGTAACACGTGGTTAAAACTTAAAAGTAGACACATGTTACTTCACAGTAAGTTCAATTAGATAAATACAAATTTTAGCATGTCTACATGTCAATTTATGTAATTTTAATATTTTGGTTGAGTTCAAGTCAACTTTAACCAATGGTAAATAAGAATTTGGACAAATTCATTATTGATTTACATTTTCTTTTTATACTATTCACGCTTACAAAAATTCAAATCTGAAATCATTAATTATCTCATTTATAAAAAAATTTAAACTTTAAGTTTTTGTGTTTTAAAATTATGTATGAAACATGAGTTTATGAATCAAATAACAATAACATCTGATTCATAAAAAAATTTGACATGCATGTTAAGAATATATAAAACATGTAATCTAATAGTAAAATTTGGCTTATGGAGAATGTTGTTCATGTCAGCTTCCTCCTCAAAGACCATCAAAAATAAGTTATCACCTACTTCTTTTTAGTTAAATACGTAGAGTCCACTTGAAGGTTTTTGTTATGTGCACAATCTTTTACTGATTTCTTCGAGCAAATGAAGGCGTCCAAGTTTGAGAATTTTATATGTTTAAAATTTGTATTATTTATTATTTTTTTTGTCAAGTAAGTAATTTTTTTTTAAAACATTATTGATGTAGTTAAATAAAAAAATCTGGAAAATATTTTTCAATCATTAATTGAATTTTTTTAATTTAAAAAATTTGAAGAAAAATTTATAAAATTAAAAAATTAACCACAACATATAACCAAAATTGATAAAAAAGCCTTAATTGAATAAACTTGAAAGTTAGAGGACTGAAATGAATTCTGAAGAAACTTAGAGGGTTAGTTTTGTATTTTACCCTATTTTTTTCATTCATAGTCGTTGTTTGAAGATGTTTATAATTAAGAAGTTATATTATAAAAGTTGTGATTGACTTGAAATTTGTTTAAATTACATATATATATTTTTAGTTAATATTTAATATATGATAAATTTATTATATTTTTATAAATTTATTGTATTATTTATAACATCATCAGTTCAATCATAAAACTAAATAGTATTTGTGGGGTCAGATTGTTTAAAATATGCTCTTGGGCCTTGGGCCGAGTTCAGGGTATTAGTTTTTTCTGAGCAAAGCCTTAAAGCCCACAAGTGGGTTGTTGGTAAAAAGATTAAAGGGACTTGTCCGAGGAGGGACATCTCCTCGGCTAGGTCAGGTAAAGATTGAGAGATATGCTAAGATGTTCAGAAGGAGATTCTAGTAGGTCTAAAGTATGGTGATGTGTTCTACAAGGGAGTAGAGAGGAAGAATGGATAGGAAATATTTTGAAGAAAGCTACTACCACCGCATTAAAGGCTCTGCACCTACCTCTCTAGCTGCATTAATAGGAAAATGACCTCTGAACGGTAGTGACCAGCTTTACAACTATTGTTTGAAGACTTCAAGAGGGTGGCAGATGGGACAAGTATCTAATAGGGTAATTTGTGCTACACGTGGAAGATGAAGGGAAGAAGAAGAGTGATATAAAAGAACAAAAAAGAAATTAGAGCAGGGGATCGGAAAAAAAAAAAGAGAAAGAAAGCATTGTACACATGATCTTCAATTTTAACCTATTGTTTGAAGAAGGAAAGACAATACAAGTCATCCTCGACTTATGTCCAAGGAGAATTTCTGTTATTTTTATCCATTGATTGTGTAGATAGTGGCAATTTAGCCCACCTATCTGTTGTCCAATATTCATAAAACTTAAGTTTCAAACTCACACTCTAAAAAATTGATTATATAAGGCTTTTTGAGCCTGAACCCATCACGCGGTTGGGTCCGGGTACAAATTGCGCACTTACAGTATTATATCTTCCAATTCTTTGTTTTGTCCGATTTTTAAATCATTATATTAACTCTTTAATTAGAGTTTCTTTAAGATGTTTTGTCCCAACATGTCACATAACAAAAGCCAACAACAATCATCTTGAAAAAAATGACTGCATAAATTTGTGGATGAATGTTTAAACATTCATCATAATAGCTGTACCATCATAATATCATCATGGAATAATTGGTTTTATTTGAATCCTATAATATAATTAAAATTGGGAAAATAAAAAGAGTCAAATGTAAAGCAAAGGCCTTTTTCTTTTTTTCTTTTTTTAAGGAATCTAAACAAAGACCATTTTTAATTGCACGTGTCTAGTTGTCTTTCTTCTTTTCTTCTCTTTTTTTTTTTTTTTTCTTTGTTTTTATTTTATTTTATATATAACCCTACCTGTGGCCCTAAGATGGCATCCTAGGGAGGGTATACTCGTTTGACCCTAAGACATTAGAGAATAGCATTTTTTATTTTCTATTTTATTTTTTTTGGGGGGGGGGGGGGGGGGGGGGGGCGGGGGCGGGCTAAGTATTAGACTATACATATCTCACTTTCATATGATACATCAAGTCTCTTCTTAAATAACCCAAGTCAAAGAAATTAAAAGAAGATGGGCAACAAATAATCAGAGCCTGCCTGACCCTTCCTTTATTAAAAAAACAAAGTTCCGTAACCGTAGTGACAATCTCTGTTTTTGCTTTTGCTATCTAAGTATAGATAAATAATGTAGCAGAATGTTTATCGTCCTTTTCATTCATACAAATACAAGTTTGAACGAAGAACTCAGTGCATACAAAGTAGGTGGAGAAAATATTATAGCAAGAAATTAAAGCTCAGAAGAGTCCAGAGATGGACTTCACTCATAATAAGCTCATATTGCTTCTATTGATCATCATCGGAGTCTTCCAAGTCAAAGCACAAGTAGGGCGTCTTCCTGCTGATGAAGGTAATAAACTATCTTTCTTCTTCTTCCTCTTCTTCTTCTTCTTCTTCTTCTTCTTCTTCTCTATGGACTAATTTCATTACCAGTTTTTGTTTTCTGGAGGGATGATTTATTACTAAGTCTAGGCTGATAATGTCTTGATGAATTTGGATGACAATTATATATATTGGTCCCATCTCAATTGGTAAAAAAATTTAATCCGAGGCATTATTCCCTTTATTTTGTAATGTGAGTTTCTGCTTAATTAAGGGACCAGACCAGTGTCTCAATTATTGTGGTTTTAGCTCTCTAAGCCCAATCTATGATCGATGGTATTGAAACTCAGTGTCGGTTTGGTCAAACACAATGTTAGGGACACGTGAATCTGACATGGAAATCGAATACCATCTTTTGATTTCCGTGGTGTGGATTCACTTATTATTATTATTATTATTATTATTTATCTTTTTTATATGACCCATTATATTATATTGGTTGGATTATGCTTGCTTGCTTTGAATTTTTATCAACCAATTGGCTTTGGCAATGTAAAGTAATCCCACTGTTTTTTCTGGTAGAAGGAAAAGCTAATAACTATAGCCACAAACTATTTTATAATATTTTTACAAATTATTATTATAATTAACATCGGTAGTTTGTAAAAGTCTTTGAAAAAATTTTTAGAGTATACTACGTTTTTTGCCCGTATACTATATACCATATTTCAATATAATTCTTAACCTTTCAATTGTGGTAATTTGGTCTCTAACCTTTCAATACCATGTTAATTTAGTTTCTACCGTTATCTTTTAGATGAAAATTGATGATGTATTTAATGGCCAAAATAAAAAATTAGCTTTTGTTGATATAAAAATAAACTAAAATTCTATTTTGACCATTTGCCATATCAGTAATTTTCATCTAAGATATAACAGTAGGAATTAAATTGACACGATACTAAAGGTTAGGAACTAAATTGACACTATTAATAGGTAAATGATCCAATTGAAATATGGTGTAAAGGATAGGAATCAAATACGTAGTTTACTTCTCATCAAAAAAAAAAAAAATACGTAGTTTACTCAAAAGTTTATATCTCTAACATTTTCCATAATAACTAGTAAGTTTTTGCCAGGATATGGGCCAATTTGATATAGCTAGGTTTAATGTGTTGCCATAAATCCTTTTGAGACATAAAATGAAACATACAAATACTTTCCTTTTATGACAAAGTAAGATAATACTTAGTACATACAAAAGTTAAAAACACTTAATAGCCTTTGGGATGTGAGGCAAGTTTCAACTTATTTGAGTTTTTAAATTTTTTTTTTTTTATAATATTTATGGGTCTTATTGCATTTTTTAATACTATTTATAGATCTCATTGTACTATTCAACTAGTTTTAAACTTTTTTTCTACAATATTTTTAACAAAAAAATTTTCAATTTCAACTAAATAAACTATTCTTAGACAGATCTTAAAAAGTGCCCATTAGTTAAGTTAAAACGCTTTTTGCAACTTATTTTCTTTGCTCAACTCCATGTTTTATAGTATGTTGTGTTCATAGATCAGAAAAAGAAAGGCCCAGGCATGGCAATAAACCATTCTTAGACGGACCTTAAAAAGTGTCAATTAGTTAAGCTAAAATGCTTTTTGCAACTTATTTTCTTTGCTCAACGTCATGTTTTATAGTATGTTGTGTTCATAGATCAGAAACAGAAGGCCTAGGCATGGCTGTATTTGAGATTGATTGATTTTTTTTTTTTCGATGAATTCTGAGATTGGTTTTTGGGGGGGGGGGGGGGGGGGGCCTGGGGGGCCGCGGTGGGGATATGGAGAACATTCAGCAAATGGATCGGCCTTGCTAGTAAAATTAGGGAGCTGTGCCACTTTTAACGTGGAATTTCAATGTCATGTTCGAGCTTTTGTCCCCACTCAATGCCGTTAAGTAGTTGACAAGTGAAACGAATTAAACATGTCTATTTTTTTTTTTTTTTTGAGTTTATAAAATATGAGAAAAGTAATTGATACGTTAAAAGATATTAATTTATGAAATATTATTAAAAAAAATTATGTAAAAAGAAAAAAATAATTGACTTGTTTAACTTATTTTTATATTTCTCATAAAATGATATTAAAATTTTTTTTTTAAATAGTCTATTAACAAAATATCCTAAAAGCACCCATTCTTATAAAATATTATACGATATACTTTTAAAAAAAAATACTATTAATAACTTGATGCATACTATACAATTTTTTTATAATATTTTATTTATTTTCCTAATAAAATTTACACATTTAAATTATCTTAAACAAAAAAAAAAAAAAAAAAAAAAAAGGATGGGTGTAAATTGGTCTATGTGTATTGACATTTAATGTAAAAGGCTAATAACACTCGCATCCGTACTTATATAATATAAAAATGACCACATTTTAGTTAACCAAACCTAAAAGTCACCATATTAGGCCATGCAAAATTGTAAGATAAAAAAAAATGAATCGATGAAATTTACCTTTTATTTTATCAATTTGACCCCATGAGAAAAATGAAAAGTAGAATAGTATTGATTATTTCCAAATAAATATATGGGCCTTCCCACGCATGTGGGAACTAAAATTTTGTACATATATTACATTTATTACATGTTCTGCGATTTTTTTTTAAATGGCCAATATATTTCTTGAAGTTTCTAATTATTTGAACCGGGTGTGAAAATTATGGCCTTAAAAACTAGAATGGTAAAAAAAATTGGAAAAGAGACCAGTTCTTGGCCGGTTTTTATCAGTTTTGACCGGATCATTCTGAGTCCAATTCTTGAACTAATCTAACCTGTTGGTCCTTTTTTTTTTTTTTTTTTTGATGGGGTTGGTCCAATTTTTAAAACAATGGTGAAAACTTATCAAAAAAATATATAAATAAATAAAAGTCGTGAAAATTGTATTTTTATAGATTTATTGATTTTTACTTGTTGTGTGAGCACACCCAATCTGTCAAAAGTTTTTTAGAATTGTAGAATATTATTGCAATTAAGATGGTTGAGGAGGGCTTGAGGGAGAATGGAATATTTGTGAAGACTTCTTTATTTTTTTGGTAATAAACAGGTTCAAATGTGGAACATTAAAACACAAAATAAATTAATAAATGGAAACAAAAAATTGATGAGTCTGATGTAGTCCTATTTTGCAGTGCAAGCCCTTCGTGAAATAGCCGCACAAGTGGGGAAGAAAGATTGGAATTTTGGAGTAGACCCATGTAGTAATGAATCAAGCTGGGCAACACCACGTTCGAGTTTGAGGCCATTGTACAACAATTCTCTCATTTGCAATTGCTCCTATCCTTCTGGTGTATGTCACGTGATTAATCTGTACGCACACTTCATTTCCTTTCTATTCTATTACTCCGTATGTTTTAAATAAATGTTTGTCCAGCTTTAATTATATCTATAGATTCTATACTACTTATATATATCAGGCTACATTGCATTGACCTCCCTCCCTGAAGTTTTTTGATATTACACTGAACTCACCTCTAGTTTAGAATAAGATGCTCACCTTCCCAAAAATGTCAACTATTTACACTGACTAGACGATTGATAAGTGAAAACTATGTGAAAATCTGATAACGAGTTTCTGGTCTAGTAGTGTCAGAATGCTGAGAAGAAATTCATGTAAAACTTAATTAAGAATCGAACTAGAGAAACCCTGCCCTTTACTACAAATTGTAACCAATGTGAAAAATGACTTGCTATGTTTCACTGGCCTATCCAATCTAGAGTACTCTTACATGAATCCAAATGGCATCATGTTCCCTTCTATACAGTAAAAAGAATGGAGCAAAATCACAGGCTCTATCACATCTTGTCGCGTGAGTTGTAATTACACATCTAAAACGACTTTTAATGTTGAATTATAATCTACAAGTCGGTGCTTTTAATCTAGAACGAGTTTCTTCAATGTAAACATCATATATGGTATTCCCTTCCATACATACACAGTAGCATGAGCTGCACATGCTGTTTAAGTAGAGTCTCAATAGAACTATTTCAGCAATTGTCCAATTAAATCCATCTTCCCAACAGCAAGTTGTTTATCAATGCAATAGGCCTTAAGGAACCATCTTTTTCCTATTATATTCTGGAAAGAGCACAATCATAGTATAGATGATCCCTGATTTAGTAAACCAAATATGTTTCCACTAAGAGAGTAACTAGCACTAGCACACCTATTGGCACCATCAAGGTGCTGTCAAGCTCGAGTACTAGACTTAGTATTCTGATATATTCTCTTTAACCCTTGCTCTAGTGAAATTTTCAATTTTCTCATCTTCTGCTCAAACATATACGTGAAGATTATGATTGTATTCCAAATACATGAGCTAGTACATTTAATCTATACCTATTTCATACAGCTTTCTTAAAGGGCAAGATCTTGTTGGCGTGCTTCCACCATCCCTGGCGAAGCTACCCTACCTAAATACAATGTAAGAATAGTAACTAATTATTTGTTTCACTTATTAGCACCTGAATGAAAATTGATATGAGCTTCAAATCTAATAAAACACTTTCCTCCTACTTGAAGTGATTTCACTCGAAACTACCTTTCTGGTACAATACCACCTGAATGGGCTTCTACAAAGTTGGAATTCATGTAAGTTACTTCTCAATTAGTGTCACAGGTCAGCCAGTAAATGCTCATTCTTTTTATTAAACTAATTCACTGCAGGTCCATTACTGTGAACAATTTATCAGGACCAATCCCAAGCTACTTGGGAAACATTACCACACTTACATATATGTATGCTCTTCTTATATCCTTCTTACTCACCCTTTTTTTTAAGTAGTAATTTTTTTTTTTAGCTTAGCCCTGCTTAAACATTAAAGAAGATTGTATACTTTCAGGAGTATAGAGAGCAATCTATTTTCTGGAACTGTTCCCCCTGAACTTGGGAATTTGGTTAACTTGGAGAATCTGTCGGTGTTTCTTTCTTCCCTCTTATTCTTTTGCAAATCACAATTGTTGATTCATTTCTAAATTCTGAATGATTTACTTAGTCAATCAACAGTAAGTAAGTTGAATAGGTCTGAACTTGTCATTTGGTGACTGCAGCATTCTTAGTGCTAATAATCTCACTGGTGAATTGCCAATTTCTCTCACCAATCTAACCAAATTAACAGAACTGTAAGTGGTTGTAAAATTTTCCATTTCTATACTAAAAGTAATTTTATATTTTTCCCAGAAAATTTCAAGTTTCTATGTAATTTAGTCTTGTTTCAATTTTTGGCCATATGCAGTAGGATTAGCAGTAACAACTTCATTGGAAAAATACCTGATGTTTTCCAGAGTTGGAAACAACTTCAGAAATTGTATGCATTTTTTTCCCATAATTTTATTTAAATCTCTTCTAGTAAAACTTTTAGGTGTAATCTAACACATTGGAGTTGTATTTTCAATAGAGAGATCCAAGCTAGTGGCCTTGAGGGGCCCATTCCTTCTAGCATTTCTGTCTTGAGTAATTTAACTGAGCTGTAAGTTTTACCTTCTAAGTATTGTTTTGTTGCATAATCTTCGTGATATTTTTATGTCATATTCAATTTCTTTATTGCATAATCCATAAACAATTATTGATGATACAATTTTGTGCAGAAGGATAAGTGACTTACTTGGTAATGGTTCGGGATTTCCACCCTTGAATAACATGACAGGCATGAACAGATTGTAGGTCATTCTTTTTGGTATAAGGTTATCAACTAAAATAATACAAAGTTATAGAAATTTTTCCGAGATGATGTCGGTTTGTGTTGCAGGATGTTGAGGAGCTGCAATCTCTCTGGACCTATCCCAGCATACATTTCACAAATGACTAAACTTCAAACTTTGTACTTTTTCTATTATTTCCATCTTCCTTTTAGGATTTACTTCTTTTGCTAAAAAAAACTAAACTGCAAAAACCCAGATAGTTGGATTAGACCATGTTAATTATCTCTATTGAGAACATTATACCTGCATAAATACACGTGTATAAGGTTTACTATATTTCATTTTAATTTTTTTATAAACCTTCTTTTGTATCATTATAACACCGCTCTGTTATATCCTTGCAGAGATCTCACCTTCAACAAATTGGAAGAAAATGTTCCAGATTTGAGTGGTCTATCTTCCTTGCAATATATGTAAGTTATAGTCAAACTGTAAATCAAGTTTCATGTCAGAGAAGTTCAAATAAGAAATTAACATAAGTCATGTGTCATGATTTGGTTTTTGCCATATGTCCACAGTCAAAGATGCTAGGAATTTCTCTATAATCAAGGAGATTGTAGTGCTTATGTCTCACACAAATCCTAAATGAACCCTCTGAGAACTTAATGTTTTCTATGTGCAGCTATACTTTTTCGCAGCATATTTTTGAAGTCCAATATGTCAATAGAAATAAGCTCTGCCAAACAAGGACACCACAGTGTAGGGTGGGTTGGGTTGGCTGGGGGCTTTGCCTCTTGACTCCATGTGTGATACTTTGAGGAAGGCCCATTACATATGTAATGCAAATCTAAGGGTTGAGTGACAACAAGACTAAAATAAACATGTAGATTCATGAGGGGACTAGAATACAAAGTATGATGAATAGGGGCCTTTCCTGAAATCCTATAGATAATGTCACTACATGAATTACGGAAATTTCTAGATTGTTGAACCATATAAGTATTTTGTCTATCTGAGTATCCTTTTTATGTTAATCCGGCGGCCTACTCTCTGAAACTTGATACAAGTCAAATACTCACCATCTCCTACAAGAATGTCAGCTCACCAATGGATGGGCCTAGCTTTCCTATGGCTGTGGCCATCAGCCTATTATGTCGCATCATAGCACCAAGTCATATATGTGGGAAACACTTCATATATATATATGATGCATCATAGCACCAAGTCGTCAAAAAGTATTTTACCTTTGAATTTCCTCCAGTATCTTCTATTATTATTTTCTTTAATAAGTTTTAACTATAACATTATTACTTTGCTATTTGAACAGGTTTCTGACAAGCAACTTGTTCACTGGGAATATTCCAAACTGGATCACTAGCAGAGATAGTCGCTAGTATACAATTCACCTTAAATTTTTTATTAGTTTTGCATGACATGTTTCCTTTTTATTGTGTAATTTTTTATGGAGTCTGCAGTTATTATTAAATTTTACAAAAATGCATAATGTTCAAATATACATTTCTTTGGATTTTGATCCATCTTGTAACCTCTTTAGGATCAATGACAGATCTCATTCAATCATAAACAATAGGTGAATTGACCCAATTTCCTTGCAGCTTTGATTTGAATCTTGCACCATGAGACTCTAGTTAAAAAGACTTGTGGACAAATTTTTTTTTACATTCTTATGTTGGTTATCTGTTCTCTGCAACATTATAAGGGCAGTAGAATTTTGAGTTGGCCAGACAAGTTTGTGGTCTGAACCTGATTTGACATAGGATTAGCATTGACCAAAACAAGGTGTTTTGTTTTAGAAAGTGCAATATGGTACTTAGGTTAAACTCCGAATTTAGATACAATCCATAATACTACTACTGTAAGTATTGTGTGGATTAGCCTAAATTATCCGTTGTGTCAGATTAACGGCAGAAAGCTGCAAGGGTGATTAATTAATTATCAGCCCAAATGAAAATTTTCATCTGTCTAGATGTTTCTAAAATATTGAAATCATTTTCTTTTACAATTTATCTGCTGATGTTTATCATTTATAGTTATACAAATTTTATCAGAATTATTGTAAAATGTAGTTTTTTTTTTTTTTTTTCTTTTTGGATTTATAATGACTTATTAACAAATATTATGTTTGTGTTCAGCCAAATAGATCTTTCATACAATAATTTTTCGGAAAGCTCTGTGCCTCCTACTTGTACAGGAAACCAGTAAGAACTTTGTCCTGCCCTTTTCAAATTCAATTTGGCCTTACATGGGCTTTGTGTACTTTTGTCTCTTCAAAAGCTTTCTAGCTTTTCTAAACCAACTATTTTCTCATTTCATCAGAAATTTTTTTCAGAGCTTTTCTGGACAGGACAACTCGTAAGCTCCTAACTCATAAACTTATAAGAATAGAAATTTTTTGTCTTCTCGTTCTTTGATTTTGCAGAAGTATTTCCTTTTTTTATTCGCTTTCATTTTGCATAAGCTCACACTTCTTTCTTTTGCTACACCAATTAAGATTACTTGCCAAGTGCCTGAAGAACAATCCTTGTCCAAAAGGTAATCATATTACCATAGCATCAAAACTTAGGTTGTATGCTTTAACTACGTTTTTGGCTTCTGAGAACTCCTTGTAAATGTAGAAAACAACGCAGTTACATATTTCATCTCGTATTGGGCAACTAAGCAAGAAACAAGAAAATATTGATCTTCTTGTAGCTCTACGATGTTTGCTTCTATCTAACTTCCCTTACAAACCTACTTTTTTGTGTGTAGAACAATATTCATTGCATATAAATTGTGGTGGAATTGCAACCACCATTGGAAACATAGAATTTGAAGAGGATCAAGACCCAGCAGGGGTTGCAAAATTTGTCTCTGTAGGAACTAGTTGGGGACTCAGTAGCAGTGGGAATTTTTGGGATGTTGACGTTACCTCAAATCAATATAAAGCAACTAACGTATCAATACTCAGAATGAACAACTCTGAATTATACACGAGTGCACGGCTCTCTCCTCTTTCTTTCACATATTATGCACGTTGCTTGGCAAATGGAAATTATACAGTGAAACTATACTTTGCAGAGATAGTATTCAGAGATCTAAGATCTTTCTACAGTCTTGGAAGACGGATATTTGATGTATACATCCAGGTATAAAGTCATATTTGTTTTTGTGTTTGCATAGAAAACAATTTTATTGAGTTAATTTGTTACAGGAACAACTGGTCTTGAAGGATTTTAATATTGAAAATGCTGCTCAAGGTGTTGATAAAGCAATAGTTATGGAATATAAAGCAATTGTGAGGAACAAAGTTCTACAGATACGCTTTCATTGGGCTGGGAAAGGGACCACAGCTGCGCCACAGAGAGGAACATATGGTCCTCTCATATCAGCAATCTCTGTGGAAGCTGGTAACCAATTCTTTCACGCTCATTAGTTGGTGAACAATAAAAGCATAGGGATTTAGTGGAAGTAGAATCAATGATTATTTGCCGTGAGAACTTATTATTTTAAAAAAATATTCAAGTGCAACTAGTGGAATGCATCAAAATCTTATCATCTTTTTTCAACCTACCCTTACACTGCTAACTTTGTATTTAAAACATCTATACCTTCTTGTGGCTTGGTCTAACTATGCACATCCGTATGGTGCTACTGCTACATATATTACAGAATGCAACTTCATATTCACTTTCCAAGGATATTTGTTTCTTCTGCAGATTTTAGTCCACCTGGAAATAGCAAGATGAAGATATTAATTGGAGTTGGAACTGGAGTATCAGTTTTATTCCTCTTCTTTATGATTTTAGTCATTCTATGGTGGAAAGGCTACATAGGAAGCACGATGTCAAGAGAAAAAGGTAATCAAGATTCACATATTCTGATGTAAAATTTAGATAGGATTTTTTTTATCTTCTCCAACTATTGCATGAAGTTGGAACAATATAGAGAAATTCCCTAAAGCCTATATACAATTGCCGTTTATATGTTTTATCATTGTACCTCTTTTTTTCATAGATGACAAATCAGCAATCCAATGTACAATCACAAAGGAAAAAATATTTTGCTTGATTGCAGTGCATTCAAAGCTATCTTCATAATAGCTTTCCTGGAAATTTCCATTCTGCATAAATTGGACTCATTTGCTTCCAGTTATGATAAGAGAATGATCTCACGAAATCATGCAAAACTATGAGATCACTGCTTATTATAAAATATAAATAGAGTCATTTGTACATGGGAGATGAAATGACGGCTTAAGGTTAATGAGGAAAGCAAATGTCTAAGAAGGATTTGCGCAATCAAACCTAATTTGTGGCCAACTCCACTCTACTCCCCCCCACTCCCCCTCAATCCAAACAGGCACAAAATGTTTTCTAAGTCACATGAGAATTAGTTTTTTTTATGACTATTCTTTTTTAGCTCTACAGTGATCTTATTTCAATTTTGAAGTGTTAATAGAGGCACAAGGCACATCTCATCCTAAAATTCTTCATGGAACTATTCTCTCTTTTTCACTTTGTTTTTTGACTCCCAATACACTTGCGATTCCATGACTGATATAGGAAAGAAATGAAACTCTAAATCTTGCTGCAAGTTCGGTTTAAGTAGCTGATCAACTGGAGCCTGGAGCCTTCTTATGGCATTTGCTTTGTCTCATTCTCTCTAAATTTATCATATATAATATGCAGTGTGACATCTTAGCCCTACCTTTACATTCCTTTGACAGAGCTGCAAGGATTAGATCTGCAAACTGGTTTTTTCAAATACAGGCAAATCAAAGCTGCCACCAACAACTTTGATGCTGCAAACAAGCTTGGGGAAGGTGGTTTTGGAACTGTATACAAGGTATCCTAGTCCCACAATGTCATTCTTTCTGCTACATGTTTTTTTATTTATTCTTACATAATAAAATACATACCTGAATATATATTTTTCTATTCTGATGCAGGGTATTCTGTTAGATGGTAGTATAATTGCTGTTAAGAAACTTTCTTCAAGATCAAAACAAGGAAATCGTGAATTTGTGACTGAAATAGGCATGATATCTGCATTACAGCACCCAAATCTTGTTAGACTGTATGGATGTTGTATTGAAGGAAATCAACTATTCTTGGTATATGAATACATGGAAAACAATAGCTTGGCACTTGCTTTGTTCGGTAAGCTCAATATTTTTATTTGCATATTTTATATCAACTTTGTAAAGAATATAAGCCTAACATTCCAAATGATGTATATCAAGACCTAAGTTGATCTATCCCCATTGGACAATCTGTGGAAATGCAGGTTCAGGTGAACACCAATTGACATTGGACTGGCCTGCGAGGCAGAATATTTGTGTTGGCATAGCAAGAGGTCTGGCTTTCTTGCATGAGGAATCGACATTAAAAATTGTTCATAGAGACATCAAAACCACCAATGTGCTACTGGATAGGGACCTTAACCCAAAGATTTCTGACTTTGGTTTGGCCAAGCTTGATGAAGAGGAAAACACCCATATCAGCACCCGAGTTGCTGGAACGATGTAAGCTACATTTTTTACTCCTTCCTTCAATTTGTAGTCTACTTATGATTCTACTCTTCCGTTTCATTTGGTCCCCTGACTTATTAGCTAAGGGTAACTAGTTACAGCTACTATATTTTATGTTTGTATGAGATGCTGCCCTAAAACTAAAAACCAGAACACAGTAGCATTTTAAAGTCCGTATACCAAAAGTTTTGGATATGGAAAGTAATATGGAACTCCTGCATTCAGTATTTCTTAGGATTGCAACACAACCATGCTTGTAGAGAAATTCAGAGCAACATGATTCCAGTATTATCAACCAATTTTCATGCTTTGAAAACAAGTCCAAACGTGAAATATGTAGTAATAATTTGCAGTAGTTTCATATACCTCAATTCTTGATACAACAAACAATCAGCTCTATTTCCTCATAAAATAAAAAATATACAACACAAAAAGCCACACACACACACACAGTCATTAGATAAATGCTAACTTTAAACACTGACTCCCTTAAATCAAGAAATAAATAGCAGAGAGAATAAACTTGTGTTCAAATATTCTGCTTTCCCATACTGTTAATTTCTATGCTGTGGCCTCCATTTACAATAATTTCAAAATCTGCTCCATTGTTACCCTAGGAAAAAAAAAAATCTCAGATCTTGCTGAATCATAATAACTTGAGCTTAATGACCAAACAACTTGCGTGGCTAGAATGGCTGTTCCTTAGTCATCGGCCTAAAAATCTTCCTCACTCGTTTCTAGGAACTCAGTTAGGTGTACATGAATACATCAGTTGTCACTTGAAAGTTGCAAAAGAGACAATTATTTTGTATCTTCAATGGAATGAAATTTACCAATCAACTCTGGTACCCTTATTGATTGCATAATCTCATGCTAAACGCAAATGAACTATGAATTGGTACCTAAGTTTCTATTCATATTGGTCTTTGTTAAAGAGAAAAGACCAAAGCTTCATACAAGTGAACCATTAAGTCATAATATAATCTTTACTTTGCAGAGGATACATGGCACCGGAATATGCATTATGGGGTTATTTAACCTATAAAGCAGATGTATACAGTTTTGGGGTCGTTGCATTGGAAATTGTAGCTGGGAAGAATAACATGAAATATCGACCAAATGAGAATTATGTTTGCCTTCTAGATTGGGTAAGATCTTTGTTTTACTTTTAGTATATGCAACAAAAACAGTCTGGAGAGCTGGTTGCTCTTTGTGCCTCCACCTAACTTGGTCATCCTGATCTATTAATCTAGCCTTGAGAAGCAAAATAGCCTAAACTATGTTGAAAATTGCTTGACTAGTGCACTTCAGGCATTAGTTCAGCTAGTTGACGCGTTTATTTTGTTTCCTATGTACGTTTGGCTAATTTTTTCTCTTCTGGTAACTTGCTACTTTTCATTTCCATCATCTTCTCTATACTTATTGCAGGCCCTTGTTTTGCAACAAAGGGGTAATCTAATGGAGCTGGTGGATCCAAAGTTGGGATCAGAGTTCAATAAGGAAGAGGCAGTTAGAATGATAAAAGTAGCACTCTTATGTACTAATCCATCACCAGCACTTAGACCCAACATGTCTGCAGTAGTAAGCATGCTTAACGGCCAAACAGCTGTTCATGAACTTGGCATGGATCCAAGTATATATGGCGATGTATTGAGCATTAGAGCATTAAAAGAACAGTCTGGTCAGATCCTACAACAACCGATGAGCTCAAATGAAGCTGGGAGCCTTATTCAATCATCAGATGCAACATGGGCTGGATCTTCTTCTATATCCACTCAGGATCTCTATTCAACAAATTGAATTACCGATAACGTAGGTATCCACATCCATGCAAAATGCATGGTGCTTCTGGAAGAATTTGGTTGACTTGTGAATAATAGAATATGCTGTAACATGAAGCTGAAAATCTGTTATAACCCATAAGTCATAAAAAGATTTGGCTTCTGGATGATAGAATTTGTTACATTATAAGAGCTCAAGCCAATAGTACATATATCTCCATATATATAAGCCTTAGTTGTCTCTCCACGTCCTTTTTGAGAAAAGTAGTGTTTTAGACTGCATTTATGCGATCATTTGTGTATGCAGCAAAAATGGAAATGTCAAAGTCATCCGGATTATGATGTCTTTCATTCTCTTCAAGACTTCATCGTGACAATTTATTTGTGTTCTTGGAATTGTAATTGGAAAATTATGATAATTGTATAGTGAAGCTGAACTTAATTAGTACCAGCTGCAAACCTACTCTTAGGTGTGTTACTATTCTTTTTTATCATATATTTTCATTTAATTGATATTACACATGATTATAATAACTTATTATTAATTTGACAAATATTATGATTAGTTTTCTTTTTTTATGCATTCAATTGTTGTTTTCTTACTTCTTTAAACTATTAATAATTTGTTTAGACTATTGTATAGTATAGTTGTATTGTATACTATTTAAAATACTATGTTAGATTATTGTATGTAATATGACAATTGTATATATATACAAAAATAATAATAATAATAATTTTATTTTTTTACTCCCTCAATAAAATCCTAGCTCATGACACTATTGACCCCTTAAAAAAATCCTAGAGCTGCCATTGTGAAAGACCATTTTGCAAATCTGGACATTTTCTTTTTTTATTATTTATGAATAGAAGACTTTATTAGGTGCTTGAAACCTAAAACACAAATTCAGTCTTATTTATATACATGGTCCTAGGCCTCCTGGTCAGGTGTGTGGACCATGTGGTGAAATGGGTGGGGTAGGTGAGATTTGTGAAAAGTATTAAAATTTGAGAGCAATTTGGTCATTCACTGGAACATGAGTTTTCATGCTTGTTCTCTCTCTGATTTGGAGAGAAGAATTTTTGGTGGGTTAAAGGAGAAAATCACATTAAAAAATTTCCATCTTTTCTCTCTTTATTAAACAACACCCAAATCTATTTTCTCTCATTTATCTTCCATCCTTCCTATTCTATCTCCAATCAAACATACCCTAAGTGAATGGGCAAAGCAAGGGGGATAAATTTTTTTGCAGAAATCACCCTAAAAAGTAAAACCTAGTAGTAGATTTGCTAATTGGTCTTTTTCCTCGTGTCAACTAAGGGAAAGTGTGTTAGGGTAGTAGCTCCAAGCAACATAAAATTAGGCATTAAGTTTGCCAACTAGTTGTTCCCTCGGGCTGGCTGGTGGGATGTATATGCTACTTTAATATGTAGATGGAATGGACAGGTCGCATTTTTATGCTACCGGTCGATTATTTAGCCACTATTTTTGGCCATGGTCCTTAATAAATCAATTTCTTTGTTCTTTCTAATTTTTTTCTCTATCTTTTAGGAGGTCTGGCTAACCTCGAATCTAGCCAATTTCATAAATTTCCTATCAATAACCTTCCATTTTCAAAACATTAACATTTGGTATTTAGAACCAATCTTTCCTGAATCATGACAGAAATTCAATCTACTTGCCACATGAATGAATCCATTACTAACCTCAAGAAAACCATTGATCATCACAATCAATCAACCAATAGCTGAGTTCTATCAATCAAGAATTGACCTCCATTACCCTTGCATAGGAAGTTAACTGAAGCAAACGAGAGCAGACCAAAGCAAAATTTTCAAGAATTGCATATTACATCCCAACCTGTGAAGTTAGATTTTCCCAGGTTCCATCAGCTTCCCCTAAAAAAAGGCCAAGTTTCATCGTCGCCATAGAAAAAACATTGTAACTGCACACAGCTCCCCCTCATTTTTGACCAGATTTTGATCGAAATAAAGCTTGAAAGAATTCCATGAAGTCTTGCTCCACGCTTGCATGCTTTTTTCTGTAGCTTTCTTATGCTCATTCACCACACACTACTGTATTTATTTGGGCTATTCAAATCCAAAAGCAATGCATCATTGCTTTTCTCTCACCCTAGAAGCATATCTGATAAGCCAGAGGAGTAGGCAAACACTGATGGAAGCCCTGCATGGGTTCATTCCACATCCACATGCCATTTTTTCATCTCATTGGTACAATATGCAGGTTTGGAGCAAAATTGTCTCCAGGCAGGCCCAAGGCCTAAGCCTAAGGCCCCATAACAAAAAGGTCCACCCTCTATTATAAAATGGCCCAATTTTGTATTTTGATAGTAATTGTTTTTTTTAAAAATAATTAAATAAAAGAGTTCTTCAAAATATTATACCAATAGAAACTTAATTTAATAATCCTAAATTGTCTGGAAAAAAAAAGGTTATAAATATGTCAAATTATAAAAAATTATTAGTTTTCCTTAACCTATCGAGCTTTCCATTTTATGGCTACACGCCAAATAATCTCTATCTCCCTTAACACCACATCCAAAAATTAAAAATTATATTACCATGTTACTTAAACACGCATAAAAGAAATTTGTTTTTATTAAATTTTATGTTTTTAGGAAGTTTAATTTTATGCTTAAACCATATTATTTGATTTCTAAATGAAATTAATCTTGGTTTGGTTAGAACTAATTCATCGAGTTATGTACTTAATTTATCCAATTAACCTTGATTTGGTAAATACTGTATTAAATAAATACTATTTAATTTATATTTTAATAAGATGTCTTAATGTCCTGCTTTAATTTATCACCTTAGATCTTAAACTATATAGAGCTAGCCTTGATTCAGATTGTTACCTTGGCAACCAGATATTCATTCATACTTTATACCTTTACTTTTCTCACTACCCAAATTCCATTTGGCACGTAACTATAGCACTAGCACCTCTTTAACCCTAAGGATGCTTCTCCAAGTATTAAGATAATCTCGAGCTTAGACTAGACTCAGAAATGCTTCTCCAAGTATTAGAAGGACTCAGGATCAAAAGGATACATACATACATACATACATACATGTGTGTGTACTTAAAATGACAATAACAAATATAACAAATTGTTGAAATACATAGCGTACCCGAAGCTTTCAGATTAAGGTGTGGCAATAGCCAATAGGTGTCATTTGTGTTAAGGTCATTTACTGTGACTGAAACAACAATGTGAATTGGTTTAATGGTTTGCTTTGTGGGTTTTGCTTTAAGAATTTCTTTGATGTATATAATACTGGTATGTTTGAATATTGTGAAGAACCTACTGATATAAGGATTTGAGTTGATGGCAAAAAAACTAAAAATTGTGTCGGAAGTATTCAACATTTCTTGACGTTTTCCCACTCTCACTCTGAGATCTTTCCTAAAGGGAAATATGGCATATTTGCAAATTCTTCTGTGAGGACATTGTCTTGAGATAAGGTTTGCAATAAATCTTGCTAGTTATGTACTTCACCATTCTTTTCAATTTTTTTATTGGGTTATACTTAGTTTGGTTTGTGGGTTCTTGGTAATTTTTCAATTGGGTGTTAGTCAAGTTCTTCAATTTGTGATCAAATGCAAACAATTCTGCTGGGAATGTAAATTTCTCGATGAAATTTCAACTGGGTTCTACTTCTTTTGATGAGTTCATTTGCCAAATTTGGTTATAGCTATAACTGGCTTTTGGTTTTCTATGATAATTTTCTATTGGGCTTGTAATTAGATTGCTTTAATTTCCTTTGGAATGTGGAATTTCCTAGTGGCAATCTTAGTTTCATTGGGAATATCAATTGCATCTAGCTTTTATTTATTTATTTATTGGATAATTTAGTTTGTGGTTTTCTTGGTAAATTTTCAATTGGGCACTAGTCAAGTTCTTCAATTTGTGATCAAATGCAAATAATTCTGCTAGGAATGTAAGTTCTTGATGAAATTTCCACTGGGTTCTACTTCTTTTTTGTTGAGTTCAATTGCCATATTTGGTTATAGTTATACCTGGCTTGTGTTTTTCTCTGTTAATTTTCTATTGGGCTTTTAATTTGATTACTTAAATTTCCTTTGGAATGTGAAAATTTCTAGTGTCAATCTTAGTGTCTTTTAGATGAGAAACCATTAAAGATCAGAAGAAGTTCTTAGGATTGGACCATATACATGTGCAGATTGGAATTATGGGTAATAATATTTTATTTAAGTGTTTGTTATTATATATGTATTTTTTTTATATCTTGTATATATTTCTGATTTTTTTTTTCTATTTTCATTTATGATTCGTGCCAGTGGATTACCTGTATGGTTGCACAACATCCCTGGGATTCAACTAAGGACAGCAAGTCCTTTATACGTGGTAATTTGAAATTTTTTATATTTATTAGTTTTCATTTTTGGCTTAATTAAAAATATTTCTAATTGCTCTAAATTTAACTTTTTTTTAGAGTGAGATGAAAACTTTTACTACATTGATTGTGGATATGATGAAACGTGAGACTCTCTTTGCTTCACAAGGTGGACCTATAATTCTTTCTCAGGTTAGTAAATTATACTTAGTTTTTATTGTTTTTGTTAAGGTTATTTTAGATATATATATATATATATATATATATATATATATATATATATATTTGTGGTATTGTGATAGTAGAGCTGAAACTATTATAGGTTTTTTTTAACAGGTTTGAACAATGTATTTGATGCAAAACAGGTTCTTTGTAACGGGTCTGATGCAAAGCGTACTGGGGAAAAAAAAAAAAAAAAGAACCTATAGCGGCGGTCAAAAAGTGCCGCAATAGGTGCATATTTTATGTATTAAATGAAACCCTATAGCGGCGCTTATAGCCCGCCGCTAAAGGTACGCACATATAGCGGCGGTCAAAAAGCGCCGCAATAGGTGCATATTTTATGTATTAAATGAAACCCTATAGCGGCGCTTACAGCCCGCCGCTAAAGGTACGCACATATAGCGGTGGTCAAAAAGCGCCGCAATAGGTGCATATTTTATGTATTAAATGAAACCCTATAGCGGCGCTTATAACCCGCCACTAAAGGTACGCACATATAGCGGCGCCGTGTGTCCGCCGCTAAAAGTCAATTGACACGAATTCGAACGTCGTTTGGCGGCGGTTTTATGCCCGCCACAATAGACCAAAACCGCCGCTAAAGGGCGTATCTACAGCGGCGGGTTTTTGTACCGCCGCAATAGACATACTGCGTCGCGACAAGGCTGGCGGGTAGAACCGCCGCAATAGCCCCCGCCGCAATAGGTGAAATGTACCTATAGCGGCGGTTTTTGGGGCTTTAGCGGCGGTTTTGGCCCGCCGCAGTAGGCCAGTTTTTTTGTAGTGATAGCATTATATCATATAAGCTATTGGATCATCAAAGACAGATATTCTCCACTATTGCTTATATATTAGCACCCAAATGGTGTCGTGGAAAAGGATATGATTTTCTATTGTGATGGTTACGTATATCTACAACTCATAAAGAAGTGAACAATTTATTGCAAATAATGCATCCAACTCATATGAAAGTTTGAAATGCTGCCAAAGGTGATCAAAGAAAGACTAGCAAAACATTGGAAGTTAGTTTGTTTTTCCAGATATAATTGTGTGAATTAGAATGAATTTAGATCGTTGCATATCTGCTTAGCTTTTGCAACTCTGCATGTCTTGACATAGGCTATTCCTGGATTTTTTTTTCCATGTCTTGACATAGGTTATACCTGGAATTTGCTTTTTCTTTCTTCTCTTCCCGCCAATATTTCTTACTTATGACTAAACTACATGACTTTATTTGACTTGGCCAGCACTAACCATATTTAATTTTCCAATTTAACCATGATCAGAGTCTCATGCCAAAATTATTTTGCTAAGAATTGGAATTATATATAATGGTACCAAAGAGTATTTTTACATTTATGAAGAATTTATTTACTGAAAATATATCGTTATAAACTCTACTAAAATAGAATTAGAAGGAATGGACTGCAAGTTCTCTGAGCGTAAGAGGTCTAGACAGGAAGAAGCTGAGCTTTAACAGAGCACAAAAAAGGTCAAGGAGTCCATAGGAGCCCCTGAGTTTGGCTCTCCACCATCCTACAAGGACAAGCTTGTGGGTGAGATACTAGGTGCCTTTGCCCAGGCTTTCAACCTATGTATAAACAATGAATGGTCGGCATCTAATCTTGTGGATTTGGGAGATGTGGCTGAGGACACAAGGAGGGCCATTTGGGCCAAGTGGACACACGCCTTAATAATGAAAGTATTTGGACAGACGGTAAGGTTTCATTATCTCCACTCCAAGGTGATGAGTCTATGGAAACCGGTGGGGAGGCTGGACTGCATGGACCTAGGCAAGGATTTCTTCCTCATAAGGTTTGGTCTCGTAGAAGATTATGAAAACGTGATCAGAGGTGGGCCATGGTTTATTGGCAAACATTTCCTCACCATCAGAGCATAGGAACCCAACTTCAGGCCTTCTGACGCCACCTGCAGCTTAGTTGCAGTTTGGTTGAGATTTCCGGAGCTCCCTATTGAGTTTTATGACCCTGGTGTTCTGAAAGAAATTGGGAGTGCCATTGATCTAGTGTTACAGGTTGATTTACACACGATGACGAAGGCTAGAGGGAGGGATGCGAAAATTTTTGTGCAAGTGGATTTGAATGAACCCCTTAATAGGAGCATCCTTCTCGAAGGTATGGTCTAGGAAGTTCTGGACGAGGGCATAAACTCATTGTGTTTCTCCTGTGGTTGCATAGGTCACTAGAAAGAGGGGTGCCCCTATATTGTTAAGGCAACCACTCCAGGCTCTACGCCGGAGCGGGAACCCACGCTTAGGGAAGAGGGAAATGATACGATGGAGGAAAAAAATTCCTAAGAGGCGGGAACAAGTAGCATAGACCCAAAGGATGAGTATAGACCTTGGTTACTTGTCAGGCACAAGAAAGCAGGGCATAAAGGTAGAGTTCCATGTACCTTTAGTAAAAAAGTGGATTTGGGCCTAAAGCCTGGTACTAATCCTCGTTCTAAAGGCCAAATTATCCGTGAGCCTCTCCCTAGTCCTAGAGTTAGCTCTAGAGTGGCCTATGGGCCCGCGGATGGTAATAGGAGAAGGGGCAGAGTTGACAACCCCAAGCAACATCGGATAGTGGGGAAAAGACATGTCCCATCACATCTGAAATCACTCTACCCCAAGCATGTTCCTTCAGCTTCCTCCACCTTCTCAATTTTTATTTGGCTCAGGAAGCTCAAACAAGACCTCTCCTGGTCCAGGCCATCCTCCTTGCACTGACATCGGTGGACCATCCATGAAAAGTCATCAAGCTCACCCATTTAGTGTAACAATAAAGGAAAAGGTATGTAATCATGGAAGCAAAGCAAAGACAAGAATGGGCAATTCTTCAAAAATGGAAGATTATGACTCTGTCTCCGAAAATAATGGCACAGATAAGAGCAAGTCCAACAATGATTTGGGGGTGGTTCGATTTGGAAGAAATGAAGGCATGGAGCCACATATTCCCTCCAACTCCAAAAAGCAGAAGACAGGTTACCCACCCTTGTTGAATCCAGCGTGGTTGGAATGGGCATACCCCTAGGGGGCATACCCCTGGGGGACATTCCCCTTAGACAGGCCAACGATGGCAGAAGCAAAAATTTTCGAATAGAAAGCCCTATTGCCACGTTCATTGGAGCAAAGCTTAAGCGAATTGGGTCTGGAGGAAGAAGGCGTGGGAAGGAGAATATGGATATCCAGGTGGACACATTAATGCCAAGTTTCAGTCTGATGTTATGCTTGAGGGAGAAGCCTTTGGGGATCTTAGAGCAAGCGGTGACACTCGCAAAGGGGGGGACATGGTCCAAGAAGATGTTGAGGGAATTGGGATGGAGGTTGCTAAGCAGAATGGAGGCTCAAAATTAGCTTGATACCAGTCCCTAACCCACAAAATTTTGCCCAATGAATATTGTCCTTTGGAATTGTAGAAGGGCATTAAACCCTCGTTTTCACACCGTTTTGATGAACCTAATCAATGTCCACTCCCCCTCTATAGTGATCATCACGGAGACAAGAGTAGGTGGGGACAAAGCAAAGGACATCACTAATAGGCTATCTTTTGACGGAGCTTTGCATGTTGATACTATTGGCTACTCTGGTGGCATTTGGGTTTTGTGGAACTCGGATGAAGTGGAGATTACTTATCTAGCCAAAACTGAGCAGGAAATCCATGTTGAGGTTAAGGTAAGTACCTCTAACTTTTCCTAGGTCCTTTCTTCAATATATGCTAGCCCTAGATTAGAGGAAAGAAAATTGTTGTGGAATAACCTAACTGCTATTACCCCTCTACATCATCTTCCTTGGCTTATGCTGAAAGATTTCAATGAGCTTTTTTCTTGTAATGATAAACTTGGTGGTAACCCTCTAAACCCCATACATGTACAAATGTTCAAAGAATGCCTCGATTTGTGTGAGATGGTGGACTTAGGGTTTCATGGACTTAGGTTTACCTGGGTAAATAAGAGGGAGATGGGATATTTCATCCAAGAAAGGCTTGATAGGGGGTTTACCAACATTGATTGGAGGGAGTTATATCTTGAAGCAGTTGTTCACCACCTGGCCCACACCCACTCGGACCACCACCCTGTTCTCCTTAAATTGGACAGCCCCATTCATCAGATCGTTCTAGACCTTTCCGCTTCCAACCTGTTTGGATGTCTTATCTTCTGTTCCCAAAGGTTGTTAGTGACTCATGGGACGAAGATAGGGCCCTGAAGGTAAATATTGAAAGTTTTTACAAGGGATGTGATAATGTGGAATAAAGAAGTGTTTGGCAACATATTCCATAGGAAGAATCGGGTGGAGGCCAGACTAAGAGGTATTCAGTCTAGCATCGCTGAAGGCCCAAGTGCGTATCTATTGAATCTTAAGGAAGTACTAAGAAAAGAGCACTTGGAGATTCTACAACAAGAGGAGTTTTGGTCAATTAAGTCCAAGCTTGATTGGCTTATTCAAGGTGACAGAAACACAAAGTTTTTTCACTCATCGACTCTAATTAAAAGAAAGAGGAATAGAATTGCTTGTTTAAAGGACAATCAGGGCAATTGGGTACATGATGAGGGGGAGGTGGAAATCTTGATTAGGAAAGGGTTTTGTGATCTCTTTCCTACAAGTGCTGTAAGCGTGCAAAGGAGCATGTGTAATATCCTTTCCTAGCCGTGCTTTTTGGATGAGGGGGAGGCAAATGGGCTGACCATAGGGTTGTCTTTGCAGGAAGTTAAAGAGGGCCTTTGGTGTCTCAAAACCCTCAAAGCTCCAGGGCCAGATGGCCTCCATGCAAGATTTTTTCAATCATATATTAGCACAATGGGTAGCTTTGTTTTTGAAGAAGTGGGCAAAATATTTAGGGACTCTTCCATCCCACCCCACCTATATGAAACCTTAATTACTCTCATACCGAAATGCCCAAGGGCTGATTGCTTAACTTCTTTTAGGCTGATTAGTCTTTGTAACACAGTCTATAAAGTTGTTACTAAGATTATAATCAAAAGACTAAGACCAATGCTTCCTAAGCTTATCTCCCCCCCCCCCCCACCAAATAGCCTTTATGCCAAGAAGAATGGAGTTGGACAACATGATTATAACTCAAGAAATTATTCACTCCATGAGTCTCAAGAAAGGGACGGTGGGCTATATGGCAATAAAAATTGATTTGGAAAAAGCATATGATAGATTGGAGTGGCATTTCATTCGGGATGTCCCGAATCTATATCGGCTCTCAACCTGCCTTATAGACCTCGTTATGAGCTGTGTATCTAGCTCATATATATCAGTGCTCTTTAATGGAGGTAAACTGGATTCCTTTCAGCCTTTGAGGGGTATTAGGCAAGGAGGCCCTTTATCGCCTTAATTGTTCATTATATGTATAGAGATTATAGGGTTTCTCATCTCTAGAAAGCGTGAGGAAAAGTAATGGGATCCTGTGAAAGCCTCAAGCAATGGACCAGCTTTCTTGCATTTGTTCTTTGTTGATGACCTGGTCTTATTTGCCAATGCTGGCATGAAAAACTGTAGGAACATCAAAGAAACTTTAAATCCATTTTGTGATCTCTCGAGTCAGAAGGTTAGCTTGATAAAATCCAAAGTGTATTCCTCCCCTAATGTTGATTAAGATCATCACAGAGAGTTATGTGAAGTTCTAGGCATGAACTCCACTCCCAACCTAGGGAAATATTTGGGGTTCCCTCTCAAAATTCAAGTGCATCCTCCCAAGATTTCAACTTTGTTATTGAGAAAGTTCAAAACAAAATCTAAAGTTGGAAATCTAATCTCCTATCAATGGCTGATCGGGTTGTTTTATCCCAAGCAGTCATTTTTGCCACCCCAACCTATGTCATGCAAGGCTGCATACTTCCTCAAAGAGTCCTTAACAACATAGACAAAATTAACTGAAATTTTGTGTGGGAGTCAACTAATGAGGTTAAGAAGATTCACATGGTGAGTTGGAAAAAGATTATAGAGCCGAAAGCAAGTGGGGGTCTAGGAGTTCACGATGCTAAAGGAAGGAACATGTTTCTTGCTGCAAAGCTATGCTGGCAGATGGAAAATTACAAGAACGCAAACTGGGTAGAAGTGTTGTAAAAAAAAATAACAGGCCAGACTTGCAAGAAAAAACAGGGTTCACTCTAGAGTTTGGACAACTGTGATAAAGGGCAAAGAAGTGTGCAATAAGGGGTCAAAATTGGACTATTGGTAGCAACAGCTCCTTAAGTTTTTGGCATGACAAGTGGATGGTTGCTGGCTCGGTGAGAGAGCTAGTGGAAGGTCCCCTAAACAGAGGGGAGGACTCTTTAACAATCATGGATGTGACGGTTAATGGTGGTTGGAATTTGGCCACTCTATCCTTCAACTTCCTAAACTCTGTTCTAAGTGGCGTCCTCTCTACCCCCCCTGCGTAGATTCTCGGTAAGGGAGGATCTGAAAAGTTGGATATCTTACCTAAATGGAGGTTTAAATCCCAAGAATGCTTATTTGCTTATTGTTGAACAAGACCTAAAGGTGCCAGATTTCAGTGGTAAATGGCTATGGAAACTCAACACCCCCCCCCCCCCTCAGAATTCATATCTTCCTATGGAAATGCCTTCACCACAGTCTGTCCGTGAAAAGTACCCTCGCCCAGAAAGGTATTAGGGTCTAGGTGGGTATGGATACTGCCCATATTAAGGATACTATAATCCATGTCCTAAGGGACTACCCGACCACTAAGAGATTTTAGAGGATGTCCAGATGCCCCTTCTCCCTCGAGCCTTCTTTAAGTGAGGATATGGACACTTGGTTGCAATGCAATGCCAAATCCACCCTCCTGGTAGTTGGCAAAGACTACTCGTGGAGCTCCTTCTTCCTTTTTGGAATTTGGAACCTATGGCTTCAGAAAAATAAAAAGGCTTTCAAGCAGCAAGATGCTAATCCAAACCTCAATAAGTCTATAGAGATGCAAGCCAGAGAGTTCATTTATTGTGTGGTTGATCCAAGTATAGAGAGAGCAATGATTGAGAAGGAGGTCTGATGGCTGAAACCAATAGATGGGTGGCTTAAGCTGAACATTGATGGCTCGGTGGTGGGAGCTAGTGGATAAGCTGGATGTGGTGAAGTGATTAGGGATAGCACGGGCTACTGGGTTGGGGGTTTTGCAAAGTCCATAAATGTTACCTCCAGTATTGCAGTTGAGCTTTGGGCCTTAAGAGAAGGCCTACTCCTTTGTTTAGATGTGCAAGCCTAAGCTGTAGAAATTGAACTTGATGCACCCACAACAATTTCCTTAATTGCTAGCAAAATCAGTACTAATGGGGACCTTTCTGGTCTTGTTGATGATTGCAGGAAACTGTTGCTGCAGCTGCCTTAATTTAAGTCGTCTCATGTGTTCAGAGAAGCAAATTTTTTTTGTTGATTCTCTTGCGCGTATGGGATCTGCTGTCTCTACTGTTGACTCCCGTTTTGTCCCCCCCCCCCCCCCAATTGTGTTATTACCCTTTTGTACTCTAATTCATTGGAAATATATCGTAATAGGCTATCTACTGCTATTGCTAATGTATTTGGTTCCTAATGTTTAATATAGTTCATTGTTTACCCAAAAAAAAAAAACTCTACTTAAATAAGATTAGTCACTCTCCACTATAGATATTAAATAAAATTTAGACAAACCATTTGTGAATATGTTCATCTTTTCAACCATTTGTTATCTTCTTTCTTTATCTTCTTTAAGCCTTTGTAGATTTTCTTCTACCATTCCTCACATAACTAATGTAGAATGAGTACTGTTACACAATATTTCTTTCTCCTACTAAAAAATTGCAAATGAAATTTATATTCCTATGAGAAGTAGCTAAGAGATGGAATTTTTTTGTATGTCTATCGCCCTCCTTGACCAAATACATTTCACTTTTGTCCCCCATCATTACTCCACCAACCTTTTCTAACTCAAATTTTGTTGATAGTTTGTTAATACTAAATAGATGCTTATTTAGAAATCTTGGCTTCGTCCATGTCCTCACATCACCTATGGTAAAATGGCATAAATGCCAAATTTTACCAATTAACCCTAAAAATCATCAACATCAATTTATGCATTTATTGCACAAAATGCATTTTTACTATTGCACTTGTGCAAATATACACAAGCACTGCAATTATACATTTCAAGTTTTTTTTTTTTTTTTCAAGAATGAGGGAAGATAATAGATAATAGTTGTACCTTGTAGAGAGAGAGAGAGAGAGATGATTTTTTTTTTTTTTGAGAAACACAAACACACACACATATAGGGGAAGGGGGATGAGATAAGATGAATTGATTTTTTTTTTTTAAATAGAATTTTAATAGATAATTTGATATGGTTGTTTTTGAAAAGTGGTTAGGTAAAAATAGAAAATGTAGAATTTTATGCTAAAATAGAGAGACATTTTTGCACACGTTATACCTGATGAATACTCTAGTCAAAGAAATTAAAACAAAAAGTGGCAAAAAATAGTCTTATTAAAAAAAAGTTCCGAAACCCTAGTGACTCTTTTCTTTTTTTCTTTTTTGCTGAATATAGATAAATAATGTAGCTTGATGTTTTTTATCGTCCCTTTTCATTCAACTTTGAATGAAGAACTCAGTGCATAACAAGTTGGGGGAGTTAATATAGCAAGAAATGCTTAGAATCCAGAGATGGACATTATCCTTAATACTCTAACACTGCTTCTATTATGCACCGGAGTATTCCAAGTCAGGGCACAGGTAGGGAGTCCTCCTAATGATGATGACAATGAATTACGTCTTCCTGATGATGAAGGTAATAAACTATCTTTTTTCTTCTTCTTCGGAATAATTTATTAGTAAGTTGAGGTTGATAATGTCGTGATGAATTTGGATAACAATTATACATGCACTATTATTGGTACTATGGGGTTTGACTTGGTAGTAAGAGTTTTCGTATTGCTTCACATGATTCTTGACATGAGTTGATGATTTGAGTAGTAGCACTTTAACAAATGTATTGAATTTATGATGACAATCTCATCAAAGCCCAGTGGTACATGTGGTATTTATTTATTGTCATCATGTGCCGTAGGATTAACGAGTCCCTATATGCATTATTGGTCCCATCTCAATTGGTAAAAAATTTTAAACCGAGGCATTATCCCTTTATTCTGTAATGTGAGTCTCTGATTAAGGATGAGAATTTGAAAAGTACAAGGGACCAGACCAGTGTCGTAGTTATTGTGGTTTTAGCTCTCTAATCCCCAATCTACCATGATCAATGGTATTGAACCTCAGTGTCAGTTTGGTCAAACACAATGTTAGGGACATGAAATTTTGACATGGAAATGGAATACCATCTTGTGATTTACGTGGTAGGGATGCACTTCCCATTATATTCTATCGATTGGGTTATACTTGCTTTGAATTTTTATCAACCAATTGGCTTTGTCAATGTCTTTGAGTAATTTCTATATACAACTTACACAATTAATTTTTTTAAAATAAGTCAAATGTCTTGTAGCTGAATTGGCACCTCCCCATACACAAAGTGCTTGGGGGTCTAGAGGGGAAAGAGTTCGAGCTACAGAGTTAGCAGTATATTGTAATTATCTCTAAAAAAAAATTAAATAAAAACCAATAAAAATATATAATCAAATCTACTATGCTAAAGATGAAGGCAATTAAAGTATCCAAAAAGATAAAAATAAAAAGAATGGGTTCAAATTGGGCCCACTGCCTATGTCTAATGTATTGAGGTTGAGGTTTAACTTCTAAAGTTAAGAACATTCGCATCAGTGTCAGATTTTTAGTTAAACTAACCCAAAAAACATTACTATTTCTACTTTAGCTATCCATGTTTTTTATGCACAAACACCAAACTCAATACTCTATTTTTCACTTAATTTAAATAATATAATTTATCTTTCCAAAATCCCACCGACATGAGAAATGTTAGTGTCACAAAAAAATTACAATTTTTGTCACAACTCGCCATGTGGAGAGTTATGAGTGTTGGAGATGTGAACCGCCATGGACCACTGTTTTCTTTTCACTATTCACAACTCGCCACGTGGCAAGTTGTGGTAAAAATTGTGATTTTTTTGTGACGCTAGCACTTCTCCATAAACAAACACCATATACTAATAAATGTTCTTGTTTTAATGAGAGACTGCCACATCACCCACTAACTAAATAAAAGGTAGAAATTAAAACTCACTACCACTTGTCATTGTCTATTTTTTTTAGAGAATTTCAACTTATGGCGTCCGCTCCTGATAATAGCTGTTTATCATCAGATCAAGACACCAATTAGTTTTTTGGTGTAAGCGGAGATTGAATCTCAAATCGCTTATACAATTATCAGAGACTTTACCAATTGAGTTAATTGGAACCCATTTGTCATTGTATATTTAAAATAAAGGGACATGTCCAATTAAGAAAGTACGGAAAATAAGCCAAACTTAAAAAAATAATTATTGCAATTAAGGAGGTTGAGGGCTTGAGCTTGATTTTTATATTTATGTGTGGGTTGAGTCCATTTCCTTATTGTTTAAACAGACTCGAATATGGAATATTTTTTAAAAGGAAAAATAAATTAATAAAGCGAAACATAAAGAAAAAAAAATTTTGATGAGTTTGAGTCTGATGTACTACTAACTATTTTGCAGTGCAAGCCCTTCGTGAAATTGCTATGCAAATAGGGAAGAAAGATTGGAATTTCGGAGTAGACCCATGTAGTCATGACCCAAGCTGGTTAACACCGCCATCCAATTTGAGGCCATTGTACAACAATTCTCTTGTCTGCAATTGCTCCGATTCTTTGGGTCAATGTCACGTCATTGATATGTAAGTACACTTCATTTCCCTTTCTGTTATGTTTAAATATTTCTCCAGCTTTAATTTATCTCTCTATATTTTGCATTCACCTCCTTTGAGGTTTTCATTATTACACTCACCTCCACTTTAATTTAGAATATTCTAAAAATTCAGATTTTTACCCTCCATTTAAAGGGTCATAATAGTAAATTTCAGATTTACAAAAAAAAATTTAAAAGCCTTTTTTTCAATCATTTAAGAGAGAGGTAAGTGTAAATACTAAATAATTTACATTTTAGAAGAGACAACTGTTTTATTCCAAATAAGAGATGAGGCTAGTGTAATAATAGAAAACTTAAGGAGAGTTCAGTGCAATTTTCTTATTAATATTATTGTACTGTACAACTTACTTATACTATACTGTACTCTATATATACTCTCAATAGACTCATATAATATAGATCTCAAATAGTAAAGAAGTAGTTGCCTAGTGACCAAGTCAAAATTTTGGCTGCCAAAGAGGAATTCTATTATGGACGTAGGTTGTTAGGTCTAACTATGTTATGTTATTTGTTTTACTTCTCCCACCTTCTCCTTATCTCTCTCGCTATTAATCCAAACAATAATTCCCTGTATCGTTCCAATTTTATCAGATGTCACCAAAGGCTGCCAAGTCACAGCTCACACACCTCACCACTATGCTGTCATTAGTCATTAGTTGATGTTTCCCTACTCCAATGAGCTATCCTTAGCTGATGTCTTTAGTAAACGGTGACGTCAATTTTGTTATCCTTTGACCATTGTATGTTGCTAAACTAACCAGCACTATTACTGGTGTCTATCTCCCAATATGCCCATTTTTGAGCCACCATCCCTCTACTAATATTCGTCAGACCACCATACTATGAAAGAATTTGGTGTTCAAAAACTTGTGAGCAAGATCTTTACAAAGTTTTCAACAAAACTATGGAGAAGCCCGTTTTTGAAGCTTCACAAAGTTTTCACCATCACATTGCAAAAAAACTAATTATCAAAGTTTCATAAATTTTTCATTGAAGTAATTGTGCAGAATCTCATTATTTAAGTTTCACTAAGTTTTTACCAAAATTTTGTCCAAAACTTGTTAAAGCATTTTCACAAAGATTTCACCTAGCTTTTTTCTGGAAAGATTTTAGTAAAGTTTCTCAAAATTTTCCACCAAAATTTTGTAATTAAACTAGTCAGCAAGAGTTTAGATAAGTTTCAAAAAAAATTTGTGTAGAATCTCATTCACGAAGTTTCGCATAGTACTCTACAAAACTTTGGGATGAAACTAGTTGGCAAAGTTTTTCACAAAATTCTCACCAACACAATGTGGAGAAACTTGGGAGAGCCATTTTTGCTGAATTTTCACTAAATGAGGAAAACTTTGTGAAACTTCATTTGGAGATTCTGCACAAAGTTTCGGTGAAAATTTTGTGTATATTTGCCACCAAGTTTCAACTTGAAGTTTTAGTGAAATCTTTGTGAAGCTTCGACAAGAATTCTAGCCAAGGCTTTGAAGAAAATGATGTTAAAATCCATACTTGAGTTTCCATAAATGATGTTTGCAAAAACTTTGTGAAACTTCGTGACAAGTTTCTAGAAAGTTGTTGGTTAAAAGTGAAATCTTTGTGAAATTCTATGACGCAAGGATATGTATGAGTTTTTTTACCAAACAGGTTTGTCATATGTAAAAAGGGCTAGGTTTGCTAAGATAAAATTGATAAGTAGACCTAGAGATTATTGGCATGATATTTAAAACCTTTGCAATCGAAAAGGATAAGCCTCTCAAAACTGATTGGGAAGAAATGAAAGAAAAACTCAGAGAAATATGTTCCCACATCCTATCATCAAAAGAGAGTTTTGTCCAAACCCCATCATTGTAGCTTTTTAAATAAAAAAAAACAATCTCAATCAGTGGGACAGACCTGCACCTGGAAATGTAGCTCAATTTTAAGATGAGATGAGTGCTCAAACAGTTTCTAGTTCTAAGTCTACCCCAACAACATTTTAAGACATATTGAAGGCCATCCCTGAAATTTAACAAGACCATGCTAGGATTAATGCCCAACTACACTGAATAATGGCATCCACTCAAAAATTGCCTAGCAAGCTTGAGGGTAAAGCTTCAGACATGAGATATAGTAATGTTTTACACCAAAAATTGGTTAAGAAAAGGAGATGCATGTGCCAAGAAGTGCTCAATTAGTACATCCTCAACAATGTGTAGTGGACTTGATTCAACCTATTGGTGAGTCAATAGTTGATGAGACAAAAGTTCAGCAAAACAGCAAAACCTTTAAGGGTGCACATGATGTGATGGTAGATTTTACTAAATGTGTTTCTGATCAACCTTCCATGGTGCATGAGGATAAACAACTTGACAAAGTAGAGAAAGTGGATACAATGGTGCTTCCTATGGTTCAAGATAGGATTGTGTTGATTCCACACATTGATTTTGTGATTCTCGAAGAGTCATGGAATGCAAGGTTTAGCCACTCTCCGTGCTCCCAAAGTAATTCTTAAATTGAGGCAAGTGCTGCATTCTGCAGTTCTACTCCTTCCCCACTTCAAAACTCAAAGTCGAGTTTTCTTTAACCAAGGGAGTATGATGCAAGGAGCTCCAAAGTTATTTAATATTTTGTTTTTGAATTTGAACTTTAAATTGAGTTTTTAATGTTGAGGGTTTTAAGGGGTTTAATTAGTTATTTTCCATATTGGTGTAATCCCTGAACTCTATTAAACTAGTGCCCTTGTAAATGTGAAAGGCAGAAGATTTGGAATAAGAATTTTATGAGTTGAGAATGAACTCCTCTTTTGTTTGGTGGTGATGCCAAACACCATTATGTGGTGATGCCAAACACCATTATGTGGTGATGCCTAGGGTTCAGGTAGTTTTTACGTGATTTTCTATAACTTGATATGTTTTACCAGCCTATCCATAATTTGAATTGTCACCAATGTGAAAAATGACTTCTATGTTTGACCGGCCTCTCCATTCTAGAGTCAGTGATCACTCATACAGGAACCAAATGGCATCAGCTTCCCTTCTATAGAAGGCATGGAGCATTAGATCACAGGCTCAATCACATCTTCCTGTGTGAGTTGTGTTTGCACATCTAGAAAGACTTGTTGGATTATAATCTGCACCTTAGTATTTTTAATCTGACATCTGCACAAGTTTCGTTGAGAAGAGTTTCTTCACTTTGCAATTGGCATTGTGCACCTTATATATGGTATTCCCTTCCATACATGCACAGTAGCTATGAGCTGCACATGCAATTTAAATAGAGTCTCAATAGAACCATTTCCTTTTTATTCAGAAATTTTCCAATTTAAGTTCATCTTCAAACACGATTTCGCATGTTGTGTGCAGCAAGCTGTATGCAACAATAATAAACCATTCTGATATATGCTCTTTAACTCTTGCTTTAGTGAAAATTTCAATTTTCTCATCCTTTGCTCAAACATATGCATGAGGATGATTTTTATTCTAGTAGATTATGGTTGAAAAGATTCTGATGAGATTCCAAATACGTGGGCTAGTACATTAAATCTATTATGTATTTTATACAGCTTTCTTAAAGGGCAAGATCTTGATGGCATGCTTCCACCGTCCCTGGTGAAGCTACCCTACCTAAAGCAAATGTAAGAAAAGCAATTAATTATTTGTTTTACTTATTAGCACCTGAAAATTGAGATTTGAGCTTTGGATCTAATAGCACACTTTACTCTTACTTGAAGTGATCTCACTCGAAACTACCTTTCTGGTACCATACCACCTGAATGGGCTTCTACAAAGTTGGAATATCTGTAAGTTACTTCTCATTTAGTGTCAATGGTTAACCAGTAAATGCTCATTCTTTTTGTTAAAATAATTCACTGCAGGTCTGTTAATGTAAACAATTTATCAGGACCAATCCCAAGCTACTTGGGAAACATTTCCACTCTTACATATATGTATGCTCTTCTTCTCCTTCTTCTTCTTCTTGGGGATTAACAGTAACATTTCCACTTTTATTTGATTTGTAGACCTGTTTTAACATTGAAGAGGATTATACTTTCAGGAACATAGAGAACAATCTATTTTCTGGAAATCTTCCCCCTCAACTTGGGGATCTGGTTAACTTGGAAAATCTGTCAGTTTTTCTTTCTTCCCTCTTATTCATTTGTAAATCACAATTGAGGATTCATTTCTAAATTATCAATGATTTATTTTGTCAGTCAATAGTAAGTAAGTTGAACTGATCTAAACTTTTCATTTTGGTGATTGCAGCATTCTTAGTGCAAACAATCTCACTGGCGAGATTCCAGTTGCTCTCACCAATTTAACCAAATTAACAGAACTGTAAGTCATCATATAATTTCCCATTTCTGTACCAAAAGTGATTTTTTATTTTCCCAGAAAAACTTCAATTTTTTATTTTATTTAATCTAGTTTCCAATTTGGGCAACATGCAGTAGGATTAACAGTAACAACTTCATTGGAAGAATACCTGACTTTTTCCAGAGTTGGAAACAACTTCAGGAACTGTATGTATCTTTTCCCATAATGTTTTTAAAATCACTTCTAGTAAAAAATTTCAAGTGCAATCTAACACGTTAGAGTTGTATTTTCAATAGAGAGATCCAAGCTAGTGGTCTTGAGGGGCCCATTCCTTCTAGCATTTCTGTCTTGAGTAATTTAACCGGGCTGTAAGTTATACCTTCTAAGTATTCTTTTGTTGCTTAATTCTACAATATTTTTGTGGCATATTCAAATTCTTTATTGCTTAATACATTAACAATTATTAATGATGCAATTTTGTGCAGGAGGATAAGTGACTTAATTGGTAATGGTTCGGAATTTCCGCCCTTGAATAACATGACAAGCATGAAAAGATTGTAAGTCATTCTTTTTTATATAAGGTTTCAACATAAATAATACAAATTTATAAAAAAAATAAATTGCCTAGATGATGTTGGTTTATATTGCAGGATGTTGAGGAACTGCAATCTCTCTGGGCCTATACCAGCATACATTTCAGCAATGACTGAACTCCAAATTTTGTATTTTTGCTATCCTTTCCACCTTCCTTTAATGTTTTGCTTCTCTTGCTAAAACCCTGTTAGCTGCAAACCCTAGATAGTTGATTAGACCATGTCAATTATCTTTATTGAGAACATTATACTTGTACATATATACATATGTATAAGGTTTAATATATGTCATTTTAAGTTATTTTATAAACTTTCTTTTGTGTCAATATAACATCTCTTTCTTGTATCCCTGCAGAGATCTCAGCTTCAACAAATTGGAAGGAAATATTCCAGATTTGAGTGGTCTATATTCCTTGAAATACATGTATGTTAGAGTCAAACTCTAAATATAGTTTCATTTCAGATTAGTTCGAATACAAAATTAGCAACAGTCATCTGACATTATTTGGTTTTTGTACTATGTCTACAGTTAAAGATGCTAGGAATTTCACTACAAAAATGAGATTGTAGTGCTTATGTCTCACACAAATCCAATAAAAATAAGCTCTGCCAAGCAAGGACACCACAACGTAGGGTGGGTTGGGTTGGCCTGGGGAATTTGCCTCTTGACTCCCGTGTGATACTTTGAGGCAGGCCCATTACACATGTGATGCCAATCTAGGGCTTGAGTGACACCAAGACTAAAATAAGCTTGTAGATTTATTAGGGGACTAGAATACCAAGTATGAGGACTAGGGGCCTTTCCTTTGATCCTATAGATACTGTCGCTATATGTATTACGGGAATGTCTTGATTGTTGAACCATATAATATAAGTATTATGTCTATATGAGTATCCTTTTTATGTTAATCCGGAGGCCTTCTTTCAGAAACTTAAAAGATACAAGTCAAATACTCATCATCTCCCACACGAGGGTCAGTTCACCCCCGACTTTCCTATGGCTCTGGCCATCAGCCTTATTATGTTGCAACATAACACCATGTCATATATGTTGAAAGGCTTTATATATATATATATATATATATATATATATATATGATGCATCATAGCACCAAGTCATCAAAACGTATTTTGCCTTTGAATTTCACCCGATATTTTCTATTATTATTATTTATTTTTATTTTTTGTTAGTTTTTCTTCCATCAGTAAACTTATAAATCAGCTTTAACTAGAACGTCATTACTTTGCTATTTGAACAGGTTTCTGACAAACAACTTGCTCAGTGGGCATATTCCAAACTGGATCCCTAGCAGAGATAGTGGCTTGTATATAATTCATCTTAAATCTTGTATTGGTTTCGCATGACATGTTTCTTTTTATTTTTCCCTTTCTTTTTTTTAGTTCTTTATGGAGTCGACAATCATAAATTCTGAAAAAAAAAAAAAAGCATATTGTTCAAATATACATTTCTTTGAATTTTGATTCATCTTATAACCTCTTCAGGATCAGTAACTTGTCTCATTCAATCATAAGAAATAGGTGAATTAGCCCTTGTTGGCAGATCTTGCACCATGTGACTCCAGTTTAAAAGAAGTGGACAAATTTGTTTTACATTCTTATGTTGGTTATCTGTTTTCTGCAACATAATAAGGGCAATTAATTTTAAGTTGGCTGGACAAGTTTTGTGCTTTGAGCCTGAATTAACATAGGATTAGCATTGACAAAAACCAGGTGTGTAGTTTTAGGAAGTGCAATATGGTACATAGGTTAAACTGCTAATTTATATTTCATGTTATATGCAGTCAGTAATACTACCACTGTAAGTAATGTTCAGATTATCCAAGATCATCAATGATGGCAGAGAAGGTGGTTAATTAATTATCAGCCCAAATGGGAAATTTTATCTGTCTAGATGTTTCTAAAATATTGAAATCATTTCCTTTTACAATTTTGTGCTGATATTTATGAGTTTCTCATTAATAGTTGTTCAAAGTTTTTGGATTTATAATGACTTATTAACAAATACTATGTTTGTTATCAGCCAAATAGATGTCTCGTACAATAATTTTTCAGAAATCTCTATGCCACCTACTTGTACTGGAAACCAGTAAGAACTTTTTTTTTCCTTTTCAACATCAATTTCAGCCTAATTGAGCTTTCTGTGCTTCTCTCTCTTCAAAATCTTTCTAGCTTTTTAAAATTAACTATTTTCTCATTTCAACAGAAATTATTTTCGGAGCTTTTCTGGACAGGACAACTCGTAAGCTCCTAACATGTAAACTTATTAGAATAGCAAATTTTTGTCTTCTTTATCTTTGATTTTGCAGAAGCCTTTCCTTTTTCTTTTCTTTTTTCATTATATGCATAAGCTCACACTTCTTTCTTTTGCTACACCAATTAAGACTACTTGCCGAGTGCATGAAGAACAAACCTTGTCTAAAAGGTAATTATATTGTCTAAAACTCAAAACTTAGGGTGTATGCTTCAACTATGTCGTTTGGCTTCTGAGACCTCCTTGTAAATAAAGAAAAATATTCATTTACATATTTCATCTCGCATTAGGCAACTAACAATTGAACTAACAAGCAATATTGAGCATCTTTTAGCTCTACAAAGCTTGCTTCTATCTAAACTCCCTTGCAAACCTGCTGTTTTTGTGTAGAACAACATTCACTGTATATAAATTGTGGTGGAAATGCAACCACCATTGGAAAGATAGAATATGAAGAGGATCAAGACCCGGCAGGTGCAGCAAAATTTGTCTCCGTAAGAGATACTTGGGGATTCAGTAGCAGTGGAAATTTTTGGGATGTTAACAGTACCTCAAATCAATATAAAGCAACTAATGTATCAATACTCAGAATGAACAACTCTGAATTATACATGAGTGCACGGCTCTGTCCTCTTTCTCTCACATATTATGCACGTTGCTTGGCAAATCAAAATTATACTGTGAAACTACACTTTGCAGAGATAGTTATCAGAAATAACAGATCTTTCTACAGTCTTGGAAGACGGATATTTGATGTTTATATCCAGGTATGAAGACATATTTGTTTTTCTGTATGCATAGAAAACAATTTTATTGAGTTAATTTGTTACAGGAACAACTGGTCTTGAAGGATTTTAACATTGAAAATGTTGCACAAGGGGTTGATAGAGCAACAGTTATGGAATTTAAGGCAGTTGTGAGGAACAAAGTTCTACAGATCCGCTTTCATTGGGCTGGAAAAGGGACAACCGCTGCGCCACTGAGAGGAACATATGGTCCTCTCATATCAGCAATCTCCGTGGAATCTGGTAACCAATTCTTGGAGTATGAGATTCTTATATTGTTGTCCAACTTCTTTCAAACTCATTAGATTGACGAACAATAAAAGGACAGTGATATAGTGGTAGTAGAACCAATGATTATTCTGTGAGAACCTATTACTCAAAAACTAGGTTCAAGTGCAACTTGATGGAAGAAATCAAAATTTTATCATCTTTTTTCTTCTACCCTTACAGTGCTAATTTTGTATTTGAAGCATCTATATCTTCTTGCGGATTGCTCTAATTATGCTTAACTCTACAGAGCTACATATATTATAGAATGCAATTTCATAATCACTTTCCATAGCTATTTTTCTCTTCTGCAGATTTCGGTCGACCTAAAAATGGCATGATGAAGATTTTAACTGGACTTGTAGTTGTAGTATTAGCGTTATTCCTCTTCCCTATGATTGTAGGCATTCTTTGGTCAAAAGGCTACATAGGAGGCAAAATGTCAAGGGAGAAAGGTAATCAAGATACGCATCTTCTGATGTAGAATTTAGACAGGATTTTTTTTTTTTTAATCTTCCCCAAATATTGCATGAACTTGGAACAATATACAGCAATGCCCTTAGGACACCTGCAGTTTATTTGTTTTTATTATTGTATCTCTTTTCCTAGTTGAAAAACTAGAAATCCAAAGTACAATTCTGAAAGGAACCATATATTTGCTTGATTGCAGCGCATACAAAGCTATCTTGAGAATCATAATGGTTTTCCTAGAAATTTCCATGCTGCATAAATTGGAGAAATTTGGTTCCAGTTAATATAATAAAATAATCTCACAAAATTATGCAAAACTATGAGATCACTGCTTATTATAAAATCTAAATAAAGACATTTGTACATGGGAGATGAATTGATGGATTAAGGTCAATGAGGTTGAGCAAATTTCTAAGAAGGATCTACAAAATCAAGTGTGTCCGGGAAAAAAAAAATTATTGTTTTCAATTAAATCTTTTATGAAATGTTTCTAAAAAAAAAAAAAATCTTTTATGAAACGTTTTCAAAGTCACATGAGAATTAGTCTGTCTGATATCTATTCTTTTTATAGCCAAATAATGATCTTATTTTAAATGTTAAGAAGGGCACAAGGTACATCTCATCCTAAGATTCTTCATGGAAATATTCTCCCTTTTTTTTCATTTTGTTTTTGACTCCCAATACACTTTTGATTTCATGAAAGAAGTAAGAAAAGAAATGAAACTCTTAAATCTTGTAACAATTGGGTTTAAGTAGCTGATCAACTGGAGCCTGGAGCCTTCTTGTGGCATTTACTTTGTCTCATTCTCTCTAAAGTTATCGTAGATAATATGCAGTGTGACATCTTAGCATCACCTTTTTATTCCTTCAACAGAGCTGAAAGGATTTGATCTGCAAACCTGTTTTTTCACCTACAAGCAAATTAAAGCTGCCACCAACAATTTTGATGCTGCAAACAAGCTTGGGGAAGGTGGTTTTGGATCTGTATACAAGGTATCCCAGTCCCACAATGTCATTCTTTCTGCTACAGGATTTTTATCTTTATTCTTACTTATTCATGATATCTGGATACATATCTCATTACATAGTGAATTACATACCTGAATATGTAGTTTTCTACTCCGATGCAGGGTATACTGTTAGATGGTACTATAATTGCTGTTAAGAAACTTTCTTCAAGATCAAAACAAGGAAACCGTGAATTTGTAACTGAAATAGGCATGATATCTGCATTACAACACCCAAACCTTGTTAGACTGTATGGATGTTGTATTGAAGGAAATCAACTATTCTTGGTCTATGAATACATGGAAAAAAATAGCTTGGCACGTGCTATGTTTGGTAAGCTTAATATTTTTAGCTTTGGAAAGCATATAAACCTAACACTGAGAATGATATATATCAAGAAATAAGTTTATCCATCCCCATTGGACACTCTGCGGAAAATGCAGGTTCAGATGACCAACTATTGACATTGGACTGGCCTACAAGGCAGAAAATATGCGTTGGCATAGCAAGAGGTCTGGCTTTCTTGCATGAGGAATCAACACTGAAAATTGTTCATAGAGACATCAAAAGTACCAATGTTCTGCTGGATATGGACCTTAACCCAAAGATTTCTGACTTTGGCTTGGCCAGGCTTGATGAAGAGGAAGACACCCATATCAGCACCCAAGTTGCTGGAACAATGTGAGCTATGTTTTTCCCTCCTTCCTTCATTTTATAGTCTACTTGTGATTCTATTTTTCCATTTTATTTTGGCCCCCTGACCTATTAGCTAACAGATAACTAGTAATGGACACTTTATTTTATATTTGTATGAGATGCTGCTGAAACTAAACCACAACACAGCAGCATTTAAAGTTTTCATATCAGAGAATTTTGGATATGGAAAATGCTATGGTGCTCCTGGATTTAACATTTCTCTGGATTGCAACCCAACCATGCTTGTAGAGATATTCATAGCAACGTGATTCCAGAATTATGAAACAATTTTCTTGCTTTGCAAACAAGTTCAAACATGGAACATGTACTAATAATTTGCGGTAGTCTCATATGCCCCAATATACTTGATACAACAAACAATCATCTCTATGTCTTCATAAAGTAAAAAATACACAACACAAAGCCACACACAGAGAAAGAAGAATCATCTGTCTATTCAATCATTAAATTAATGCTTAAACACTGACTACCTTAAATTAAGATATAAATATCTTACAGATTAAAATAAATAAATAGCTTAGAGAAACTTGTGTTCAAATATTCTATTTTCCTATACTGTTAATTTCTATGCTTTGGCCTCCGTTTACAATTATCTAAAAATCTGCTCCATTGTAACCCAAGAAAGAAAAAAAAAAAAAAATTTAAAACTTGGATCTTGCCAAATGGTAGTAACTTGAGTTTAATGACCTAACTTACCAAACAACTTGTGTGGCTAAAATGCCTGTTCCTTTGTTGTTGGGGCTAAAAAACTTCCAAGGTCATTTCTAGGATCTCAGTAACGTGTACATGACTACATCTATTATCACTTCCATGTTGCAAAAGAAAGAAAAAAAAAATTTTCTTCTTCCCTGCTCATAAATTGTTTTTGGGTCAATGATGGAATGAATTTACCAATCAATTCTAGTAGCCCTATTGATTTCATAATCTCATGCTAAATGCAAATGAAATATGAATTGGTACCTAATTTTCTATTGATATTGGGCTTTGTTGAATAGAAAAGACTAGAGCTTCATACAAATAATCTTTACTTTGCAGAGGATACATGGCACCAGAATATGTATTATGGGGTTATTTAACCAATAAAGCAGATGTATACAGTTTTGGGGTCGTTGCATTGGAAATTGTCGCTGGGAAGAGCAACATGAAATTTCGACCAAGTGAGAAATATGTTTGCCTTCTAGATTGGGTAAGATCTATGTTTTGCTTTTGATACATGAAACTAAAAACACATTCTGGAGAGCTGGTTGCTTCTTTGTCCCTCTGCCTAACTTGATCATCCTGAACTGTTAATCTAGACTTGAGAAACAGAATAACCTTAACTGTGTTGAAGATTGTTTGACTTCTTCACTTCAGGCATTAGTTCAGCTAGTTGACATGTATATTTTGTTTGCTGCATACGTTTGGCTACTTTTTGCTCTTCTAGTAATTTGCTACTTTTCATTTCCATCATCCAATTCTCTTTACTTATCACAGGCCCATGTTCTACAAAAAACGGGTAATCTAATGGAGCTGGTGGATCCAAAGTTGGGGTCAGAGTTCAATAAGGAAGAGGCAGTTAGAATGATAAAAGTAGCTCTCTTATGTACTAATCCATCACCAGCACTTAGACCAAACATGTCTGAAGTGATAAGCATGCTTAATGGGGAAACTGCTGTTCATGAACTTGGCATGGATAGAAGTTTATACGGCAGTGACTTTAGAGCCTTAACAGATCAGCTCCTACAACAACCTGAGAGCCTTAATACTTCATTAAATGCAAAATGGGTTGGATCTTCTTCAATAACCAATAATGATCTCTATTCAATAAATAAGAATTCTCGATAATGTAAGTATAGTGTTGCCCCCACATCCATGCAAAATGTTTGTTTTGATAACAAGAAACTATAAACTATATTTCTCTCACCAACTCTGGTTTGGTGTTGGCCGGTTTAACACATATCGATAACTGTAAATTAGTCTTTTTATATATGTAAATATCTTTTCAATAGTTTTTTTACCTAGTGTTTTATATTATAATATCTTATTTAAAAGTCCTTTATTCTTAAGCTTACAAAACTAATGGGGGATGAATGTAATAAATGAATATTTGAATGGATAATGTTAGGGATATTATAAATTTTATAACACGTGGCTTACAAAGATGACTCAACAATTACAAAATGTAATTCAAATATACAATTATTTCTAACATTTTCCTATTTGAATTACTTTTTGTGATTAATGACACATCTATTCATAAGATCTATGTATTTAAATTTGTATTATCTCTTAACATTACTTTTTTTTTTTTTTTTCCTTCTTAAAAGTGAAAGAAAAATGTACAACTAATTTTTTTTTAAATATCTAATTTAAAATTAAAAAAAAATCACTTCTTGCCTCCACATTATGGCCTAAGTGTATTAGGGCCTAGGGCCGGAGAAATTTGGTTATTGTGAATTAGAGAATATGCTATAAATATATATATATATATATATATATATATCTCTAAAAGTTGAAACGTAACATTTATTGTTTCTGCGCTCTAATTGAGCCACATCATCGCCATGTCACAAATTTTTTTTTTTTTAGTTCCCACTTCTCACCTTCTCCATAATCAATCATCTTTTCTCTCTCTCAACTCATCATCTTTCTAACTTATCCCAAAAAAAAAAAAAAACTGATCATCTTTCTATCATTAAATTCCCAACTTAGTTTTACACATTCTCCAACCTTTCCCCTCCCTCTTACCTTTCATATCCCCACTACTATCTACCTTAATATTAGTATATCACTCTTCCTCTATCCTTTTATCTTCCTTTTATTTTTGGTTCTTCTTATTCCTACCCTCTTACTATAAATTTGCAATTCACTACTCTCGTTTTATACATAGTTTTCCACACACAAAAGGTTATTTCTCTCTCCCTCTCTTTCTCATTTTTTTTTTCATTTTTTGGTTAATTTTATTATTTTTCTTGCATATCTACTTTAGGTTCATGTGATGTAGGTTTTGTATTTTTAAGTTGTTATCTTTTTTCTTTTCTTTGATTTGTTAAATGTTATCTTATTGAATTATAAAGATAGTATGTAAGAAATATAATGTTATTCAATTATAAAGCATGACTTGGATAATTTTGTATTATTACTATTTTATTTTTATTCTTTTTATTCTCATCTTATTTTCTCTAAATTTGTTATTCTCTCTCATATTCTCTCATGAAAAAGTGATTTTTTTCTCTCTTTATTTTATATTCTTCCTTGCAAATCTACTTTAGGTTGATGAATCATTGTATTTTTTAAAACTCTATTTTGGGTTAATACGTATTAGTGTTGTATTTTTGAATTCCCCATTACAAGCAATCTGTCTCCCTCCTATAGCTTTGATTTGATTTTTGTTTAAGTTAATACTTAGTTATTTTGGAAGTGATAATTGAAATTATTTTAAAACACAATATTGATTATGAATATAAGTGTGCCCATATTTGTGTAATATTAAGTGCAATTTTGTTATGATTTTATAGTTTAAAGAATATGTACCACCTCATAAATGAATAGTACCAATCAAACTCTCTCAAAATAATAGCATGATATATTTGTCATGATAATCTCCTTTAAGAGGATGAGTAATTTGAATAATTTATTTGAAACTTAAAAAATATAACATTATTTTAAAGAATATGCATCACTTCATAAAGGAATAATACTAATTAAACACTCTCAAAATAATAGCATGATATATTGGTAGAGATAGAAAGATGAAATAGTTTTAGAAAATATTTAGCGTATTAAAGGTAACATTTGTTTTTCTCTAGAAATATGACTTTGTTGTATTTTAGGTCCCAAGAGTAGTTGTTTCATTCTTTCTTTGGCTTATACATTTTTTATATATGTTTTCTATGCTTTTGATATTAGGGAGAGAAAGTTTGGATATTGTGAAAAATTTTCAAATTTAACATAGCTTATGTACAAAATTCTATCAATAAAAATTATATGGGAAAGGATATTTTTATGCTTCACCTTTAAAGTTCTTGATTAATATTGTTTTGTTTTTCATTCTTTCTTGCAACCCTACTTTAGGTTGACGAATCATTGTGTTTCTTATAACTCTATTTTGGGTTAATACTTTTTGGTGTTATATTTTTTGAGTTTCCCATCACAACTCTTCTCTCTCCCTCTTATAGTTTTAGTTTAATTTTTGTTTGAGTTAATATTTAGTCATTTTGGAAGTGAAAATTTGAATATATATCAAAATACTATCTTGGCTATATATTTGAATGTGCCTATCAATTATTTGAGTAATATCAAGTGTAATTTTGTGATGAGTTTTGGTTATCATAATAATCTTCTTTAAGAGAATGAGACTTTTGAACAATGTATTTGAAAGTTAAAAGCTTTAGTTGTAAAGAAAAAAAATTAGGAAACATATCAAATCGGTCATATTTGGTCTACTTCGGTCTATCCCTCTACTTCGGTCTATTTTACTTCGTTCACTTCGGTCTAACTTGGTCCACTTCAGTCCATTTCGGTCCAATTCATTCTACTTCGGTCAATTATGTTCATTCGGTCCACATTTATCCAGTTCAATCTATTTGATCTAATTTAGTCTATTTTATCCACTTCAATCCATTTGGTCTAAAACAGTCAATTTCAGTTCACTTTAGTCCAATTTGGTGTACTTACTTAAGAATGGAAAAAGAAAAGTTATGGTTAAGATTACTATCAATTATTTGAGTAATATCTATAATTATAGGATAATCTTTTGTTATTATAACTGTACGGACTCAGTCTGGTGCCTAAGCTCAAAGGGAAAATGATCTAGTTCCAAAGAGCCCAATACAATAAATTTGTAGAAAATGAGTTGGAAAAATAGGCTCTAATGAATTAGATAACAATTGTGGTGAACCCAAAAGGCAAGAGAACAAGAATAAAATGGTTTTGCTCGAAGAGAATCGTTCTCAACACAATCCAAGGAGATTGAGTCTTATGTATATTTCTTTTGAATTTGATTACAAGTCTAGTTCTTGTTGCTACAGTGTTTTTTCCCTCAATTCTCTCCTCCCTCCCCCATAAGGGACTTCTTTCCCTATTATATACTCTGTTTTTCTTCATGTTCACCCTCCACGTGTAGGGCAAGCCGCTGGCATTTATCCTTATCCCATCAACCCCTTCTTGAAGTGTTTGGGAGTAGCTGTAAAGCTGCTGGCTACTGCTCAGGTATCACCTTCACATTAATGCAGCCAAAGGGTTAGCTGCAAAACATTTAATACGGTGGTAGTAATTTTCTCTTTGATATTTCTCAGCTCTCCTTTGTCCTATGCTCCCCTGATACTCATCCTTACTAGTAGAATCTTCCGGAAGGTTGCTCTTAATGGCAGACCGAACCCTCTGACCTCTACCTTGCTTAGCCAAAGAAGCATTCCTCCTCGAACTATCTCCCCATGCCTTCCCACTCATAGTTTGTCTGTGGCGCTTTGATTCACACTTCTTCCCTGTTATCTTCTGGTCCTCGGACTAATAAATGTCCTCGGACAAGGCCCATGACCCAATATACACTTATGGGCCCTTTATCCCTACAACAACAATCTCTTTAAGAGAATGAGAATTTAAATAATAACTTTAAATTTAAAGTTAAAGTTTGTCCAAATATAGCATAATGACGTAAACAAGGAAAGTTTGTTAGAACCACTCACCAAGACAATTGGAGCCCGTATCGCAATAACAATGCCAACATTATATGTTCCTATAGAAGTTTCAGATTGTTAGTACTTTGTCTAGGCAAATAAAAGAAAAAAGAAGAAAAAAAGTAGGAAGTACGAACTGCAGAGGTTGTCAAGTTATACCATTTGGAAAAAACTCATGCCACTGAAGTTTATTGATAGGAGTCTCCATAATCAAGTTATACTATTGGATGAAAACAAACTAGTCATTTGAATTACTCTGTGAATTATGGAGACTCCTATCGATAAACTTCAGTGGCATGAGTTTTTTCCAAATGGTATAACTTGACAACCTTTGCAGTTCGTACTTCCTACTTTTTTTCTTCTTTTTTCTTTTATTTGCCTAGACAAAGTACTAACAATCTGAAACTTCTATAGGAACATATAATGTTGGCACTGTTATTGCGATATGGGCTCCAATTGTCTTGGTGAGCGGTTTCGACAAACTTTCCTTGTTTACGTCATTATGCTGTATTACTGCTTAACAAATTTAAACTTTGGCCCAATATACACTTATGGCGCTTTGATTTGCACTTCTTTCCTTGTTGATCTCTCTCTCTACAAATTTGTTTCTCTTTTGGTGCATTTTTTTTCTTTCAACCACTTAATTTTTTCCCACTAATGATTATTTTTTTTATTGTTGATTTAATTGTCATGTCACATTTTTTTATCTTTTTGGAAAATTTGTATCCACTTTTATGCATATTTCAGTATTTTGGTATTCCAATTCCCAATCACAAGTTCTTTTTTTATATCTTATTGGTCTAATTTGATTTGGGTTAATAATTAGTTGTTTTTAAAGTTAGAATTTGATTCATTTAGATGTTAAACTATAAGACTTTATGAAGTTTTTTTATTATTTAATTCTTTTGGGTTGAAAATTTTGTAGTTTTTGTAGAGAAAAAACTCTTAATAGTTGCATTAGAAGTACTTTAATAGTGCCACTTGTTCAAACAAAAGCAAATGTTAGTCAAACAAAAATAATTGGATAAATGACATATTTTAGCTTTTGCAATTATATAATTATATGTGTGTGTGTGCGCGCGCGCGCACTTTTTTAATTATTATTTTATAATGATGCATATAGAAATTTAATTACAAGATTTTGCTAATAATTATTAATTTGATAATCTTTTTGGGTGGACGAATTTGTAAGTTTTGCATAGAAAAAAATCTCAATTTTTTTTTTGAGAAATAAAATAATCTCAATTGATTATCAACAACAAATTGTCTTCTTAGTCGGTCCAATTAATCATTGTTAAGCAACAATTCATATGATTTTTTTTTTGTTTGCAAAGCATATTCATATGAGTATGTTTTGATTCGCTATATATTTATGAATGTATTGATACCAATATATTCAAGAAGAGAGATCATAATCATACTTTGTATACTTAAAAAGAGATAGATTATTTTGTGATTAAAGATAACATTAAAATAGAAGGTTACAAGTTAAAGTTTTTTGAATGGAGGGAAAACTCTATTTTCTCACTCCTTTCTAACTATCATGATTGGAAAAACTTAATCTCCACCATATTCTATCACTAGTGAATTGGCTCATAAATTCATAATATGAGTAGATGGAAATGTAATATAAAAGGAAAGTAAAAAAATATATATAATTTTTTATTTATAGAAAACACAAAATTTCATTGCTTAAAATATAAAGCAATATGGACATTGTTTATTTTCTGTAAATAAATAAATAAATTGCCATTTGTTGGTTTGGTAAAAGGTTATATAAAAAATGAGCATTTTTTAATTAATAGTTTAATATATCTCAAATGAAATTCTCTTATGAGAAAAAACTTTGTTACAAATGACTAATTTAATATATGATTTTACGAATATTTTAGAAAATAAATTATATATTATATTTCATTACAAAATAATCACATATTTCTGCACATTGCACTGAAAGAATCCAATTAGATCTAAATTGGATTCTCAATTTTGCGCCACGTGTCGTATTTAATTTTTAATTTTGTGTCAAGTGAATTATTGAATGTAAAAATCAAAGAGTCCAAATCTAATTAGATTCTAAATTGGATTTTAATTGGAGTCCAATTTTCCGCCATGTTTCCATCTAAAATTTTAATTTTTGTAGCAAGTGAATTATTAGGTGCAAAAACCGAAGAGTTTAAAACTAATTATATACTAATTATAATGAGAAATTATTATATTTTTTTAAAAAAAAATGTACGGTTTAAAAAATGTGTAAGTTAGTACCATTTATAATTTAAATCGTGTAATTGTGATTATTTTTAATTATATCCTTGCCTATGTACAAAGCAACACACTAATTTGTGATAACTCATAAATTATTTCACGTCTAGATGATAGAATTTGTGACATTATAAGAGCTCAAGTCAATAACGCATGTATCTTTATAAATGTAGCTTAATTCTCTCCGCATCCTTTTGAGAAAAGTGGTGTTTTTTTTTTTTTTTTTTTTTAAGCTTTTCAAAAAAAAATTGATGTTTTTAAAGACTGCATTTATTCATAAAAATTGTGTATGTAGACAAAATGGAAATAGCAAAATCATCCAGATTATGATTGTCTTTCATTCTCCAAGTCTCCTAGAATAGCAAATTCATGATGCATATGAGATTTCACATAACGTGGACGGTGTGAACTATCCAATGGTCTAAAAGCACAGTGTCACCCTGCCTACAATAGCACCAGGCCTTATCGCAACGAAGGCCTTGACTACTGTAACGTGTTTAAGTGATTTGGGCCTTTCTTCTCAAAAAAAAAAAAGTGATTTGGGCCTGTTGGTTTTCTTTTTAATAAACGACTTTTTTTAATCACTAAAATAGAAAAAGATGTAGACATAGACGGAGACGTATACAGTATTTTTATAATAAATCTTAGTTTGTAGATTGTTATAGCTTTCTAATTTAAATCCATCACTGAAATTACTTTTTGCTTACTAGTAATAGCAGGCAACAACCTGACACATAAGATTTATTATGAAAATATTGTGGACATATCATTCTGCTTAAATTTAATAAGAATTTGGTGTAAATCACTATGTTTATTGTATCCAATAAAATATTGACACATCAAACTTTTCCAAAAAAGGGAAATAAGGAGTATCACTACAAACCCATTTCTAATTAAAAAAAACTTTGTTTTCCTCTCTCTCTCTCTCTCATTTATTTGCAATTTAAAATTTGCTTAGCAAGGACTTTGAATCTACTCAAATTGTGATAACCCTTTTAGAAGGAGAAATGAGAGAATGAAGTTGTGCTTGCATGAAAGATTTAAAAGTATTGAGCCTGTTAGGGGAGCTATGTTTGATTAGGTCTTTTTAATTAGGAAGGCTATACTAGACCTAGCTACATGGCAAGGATGAAAGCAGGGCATGGGTACATTATGGGTTGGGGGGCCATGGTCCCCCCCCCCCAATGTATCTAGAAATCCACTAGTAAATTTAGATTTTTTTAATAGCCGCCCCCACAATAATAAAGCTTGGCCCCCCTCCTCCAACACATCAATCAAATTTGGATCCCCAAAATCCTAAATTTTCACCATTTGTCTTTCTTCATTCCTTCTCTTAACACTTCATCCATATCTTATATCCTTTTATTAACTTCTTCGAACTTTTATTTTTAGTCCCATTTAGAATATTCAATCATTTTTTCTCAAAAAAAAAAGAAAAGATTCATTCATTTTTTCTAAAAGGATAAAAATTACATATAGTATATTAAATTCCCCAATTAAACTCAACTATATTAAACACAATTGTTCTTGAAAATGAAAATAATGTTTGTGCTTTATTAATCATGGTAAATAAGTGGTTAAGTTTCATTAGGAAACGTAATATACTACACTTAAAAATGTATTGTATTTAAGTGTTTCCCTTTCCCAAAACTTTACAATAGGCCCTTCCACTTTTGAGAGATAGTTTTAACCTATGACGTTTGCTCTTGATCATTGCTCTTTCTTATCAGACCATAATACCAATTAGTTTTTTTGTGTAGGCAATGATCTAACCCCAGATTTCTTATTCAATGACAAAAAACTTTATCAGTTGAACTAACTGGAATCTACATATACCCTTTCACTTGATCGTTTATCTTGATATTTTAACTGCTAATAAGAATTACACTAATGAAAAAAAAAAAAACTAATGCATGAAGACGCGTATGTATGTTGTAGTTTGAATTTTTCTTGATTTACAATTTACAAATTAATAGGATAGTTTCAGCTCAATCACACCCCCTAACATAAATTCCTAGCTCTGCCCCTGAATGAAAGAGTGTGGGTTTGATGTTGTTGAGGGGAAGAGCTTCTTGAGCACGTGAGCCCTTTGTAAACTATAAAGTATAAACTGTAACACCTGCCTCACTTAAATTGAATTTAATTGCTTCTAGAGTGAAATTGATGAATTATTTAATTTATTTTGAAGGTGATATTATTTTATATCATGGTATCTACAACGAAAATAAATAAAAGAAGATTTAATGTGAGAGTTATTTTGTAGATTATTCATATTAAACTTATAGTCTCCTTATCAGTTAAGGAAAATGATAAGAGATTAAAACCTATTTGAATTAGGAGTTTAAGTGTCATAAGAATTCTTTAGAATTCTAACCTATCTAAACAACCTTGATTTGAGTTTAATGGGGAATCAAGGTCTTGTAAGCTTATTTAAGTTTTAGTGGGTCTTAAACTCTAGCCCAAGTAAGGGTGTTATTCAAGAGTACTAATTGGAGTGGGATTGATCTTCCTAGATTGAATTGGAGTGTTATTTTAGACATACACATACTGGATCTTTTTAAGTCAGCCACGTGAAAGAAATTTTTCTTTTATTTATTTTGAGAGCAGCGGCTTGCTATTTCCCTAATTTCTAAGCTTCACGAGGACGAAACTGTAGAGGTAATCCTTTATACGTTGAACTTGATCATTCAGTCTATTATAGCATGTTAAAATAGATAGATAATATACACAATCGGCTAAGGTGGATGATTGTTAGGGAATATCATAATGGATCCATGTCCCATAGAATTAATTCGATTGAATAGTACATTGAACTTTTCTTGGGTTTCTATATACATGTTTAGCATGTACTGAGGGTTGTATCATATTGGTTACCTGTTGGATTTTCAGACCTTTGCTCTAACAAAGGTTGATATATATGTATATATTAGATTAAATTTCTAATAGTCAGTACATGCTATAGGTTGCTATGTCACACGGGTAGTGGGTAGAGATTTCTATGGATGCTATATATATATATTTGGATCTTATAGAGTGTTTCATGGTGGTGTTGAAGTGTTATATGAAATCTTAAAGAAAATATAAATTTGACACTTAACTAGACAATGGTTGTCTTGATATTAACCTATTAGGACTTGATGAAAATCTTGGTGAACCACTAGCATGCATATTCTCATTAGATGGTATCCTTACGGGTTGTAATACCTTTATTAGCCTCAAAGACATAATAGTAGTAAGGAGAAGTAATATGTTATAGAGGATTGTAGAGATGTTTAAAGACTAGTAAATTATTAGGAAGTGTCCCTTACATCCTTATGGTATATGTCAAGGTGGATTAACTATATAAATGTGTTACTCCTTTACTTTTAGGTGTGGAGGAAGAGCTCATATGATTTTGGATCTAGACTACGAGTATTAGTAACTAGAGGTAAGTGGACTTTAGAACATAACATCTCTGAAGATTTGTTTAAATGGTCAGCTAGACAGTCTACAACCTTTGCCAACATAGGGTTAAGTGTTGGTTTTCGGCTGAAGTAGTGTTATTGTGGTGTGGTGCAGTGCTATCGTTTGCTCTTCAGAGCCAGTGTTATCGTTTGCTCTTTAGAGCCAGTATTGTCTCTTTGAGGTTAGTGTTATTATTCCCCATGGGAATCACCCATCGAGTGTTTAGCAGCTTATGTCTTTGCCTAGCTTATGTTTAATGTTTTCCATATCAAATTATTGTTTTATTGGTATCGACCTTTATAAGTGGAAAAATTGTTTATTTCTATAATATATTGTTTCTACCTATTTAGAGTATTTTGGCTAACTAAAGTGGTTATTATTTTATTTAATGATTACAGCGTTATAGTTAAATGTTTTATTCTTGACATTTTTATAGAATATATTATATTACTGTTAAAACTATATGCAAGTATTTTGTAAAGACTATATTTTGTCAATGATACTAATGTTTTGTTTTGAAAGACATCTTTGTTAGAAATACTGAATTCAATAATATTGTATTTCTCACTGAAAGAATATACATGAGTGCCTTTATATAGTAGGCATATGAGTGCAGTACAAGTAAATATGAGTGTAGTACAAGTAAGAGTGCTATACAAGTAAGAGTGTTGTACAAGTAAACTAGTTGGGCCTAAAGCCCACAACACTATATATGTTAACAGCCCCCCTCAAACTCAAGGTGGATGTGAGACCAACTTGAGGTTGTCAACCAAAGTACGAAGGCGTCCCTTAGGATGTGACTTGGTGAAGATATCTGCAAGTTGATCTGTAGAGGAGACTGAGATTAGCTTAAGAGCACCATGGACAAGATGATAACAAATAAAATGACAATCGATCTTGATGTGTTTAGTCCGTTCATGGAAGACATCATTGTGAGCAATATGAATGGCACTTTTATTGTCACAATAAAGAGGAGTAGCAGAGGATGTAGACACACCTAAGTCTTTAAGAAGCCATCGTAGTCAAAGAAACTCAGATGTGGTATCAGCAAGGGCACGATATTCTGCTTCAGTACTGGAACGGGCCATATGAGTTTGTTTCTTGCTTCGCTAAGAAATCAGAGAAGAACCAAGAAGAAAGCAATAACCAGTGGTGGACTTGCGATTAGTGGGATCTCCTGCCCAATCAGCATCAGAAAATGCACGGAGAACAAGAGGAGATTGAGCAGAGTAGAAAAGACCATGGAAGAGAGTGCCATTTAGGTACCGAAGAATACGCAGAACAGCAGCATAGTGAGTCGATCGTGGAGCAGACAGATATTGGCTCACCTGGTGAACAGCATAGGAAATGTCTGGACGAGTAACAGTGAGATAAACTAGGTTGCCAACTAAGCGTCTGTAAAGAGAGGGATTAGACAATAGTTTCCCCCCTGAGGGAGTCAGATGCGCATTAAGCTCGACTGGAGTGTCAATAGTCTTGCTATCAGTGAGTCCAGCGCTAGACAAGAGTTCAGAGGCATACTTGGCTTGAGTAATGTAAAGTCCATCTGTAGAATGAGTGATTTCAAGACCCAAGAAGTAGCTGAGATGTCCAAGATCTTTCATCTCAAACTGCCGACTGAGAAAATCCTTGAGTTCTTGAATGCCACTAAGGTCATTACCAGTTATGATCATATCATCCACATACAGGAGAAGTAAAATAGTGCCTTTGTCAGTGCGACAAAGAAATAAGGCAGAATCATAATGACTGGCCATGTAACCCAAACGAGAGATGATAGAGCTGAATTTGGCAAACTAAGCACGTGGAGCTTGTTTAAGGCCATAAAGTGCTCGTTGAAGTTGACAAACCTTATTTGATTCAACAGAGAGACCAGGAGGAGGTTGCATATAAACTTCTTCACTTAAATCCCCATTAAGGAATGCATTTTTGACATCTATCTGGAAAAGATCCCATTTACTAGCAGCAGCAACAGCTAAGAGGGCACGAACAGATGAGATACGAGCAACCGGAGCAAATGTCTCTTCATAATCAATTCCATACTCCTGTGTAAAATCTTTTGCAAAAAGACAAGCTTTGTAGCGCTCAATGGACCCATCAGAGCGAGTCTTAATCTTGTAGATCCACTTACAACCAACCACAAATTTCCCAGGGGGGAGATTGACCAAGTCCCAAGTATGGTTTTTAGACAATGCATCAAGTTCCTCTTTTATTGCAATCTGCCATAAAGGGTCAGTGGAAACCTCACGATAGGTGTGAGGCTCATGCAGTGTAGCAAGGGCAGTGTAACAATGATAGTCAAGTAAATGTGTAGGAATGGACCTTACCCGAGTTGAGTGACGAGGTGGAATGTCTTGTGCATGATCTTCAGGCAGAGCAGGAGCAGGGGAACCAAGATCAGGGTTGGGTAGCTCGTCTTTGACCTGTTCATCTTCCACCTGTTCATTAAAGGGGGAACTAGGAAAGGGATCAAGGATTTCTGGTGGTTGGACAGAGAAGTCAATAGGAGAATTAGGAGCAGCTACAGGAGGATCAGGATCAGCTATAAGAGGGTCAGGAGCAGCTACAGAAGGAATTTGTGTCTCATTTGGAAATAGATCTAAGACAGAAGAGGAAGATAGAGAAGCACAGAAGTGAGAGAGCTCGACAAATAGGCGATGTTCCCAAAAGACAATATTGCGGGAGATACGAAGGCGATGAGAAATAGGATCATAACACCGATACCCCTTTTGAGTTTCGCCATAGCCAAGAAAACAACAAAGTCTTGACCTAGGCTCAAGTTTGTTATGCTCATGTGGCTGAAGAAGAACGAAACAAGCAGAGCCGAATGAGCGTAGGTGGCGATAGATTGGAGGTGACCCAAAAAGGCGCTCATATGGAGTTTGATTTTGGATGACAGGACTAGGAATGTGATTAATAGCATGAATAGCATGAAGAGCAGCTTCGCCCCAAAAAGGAGCAGGAACTTTGGCAGAGAGAAGAAGAGCACGAATAGTGTCAAGAATATGACGAAGTTTTCGTTCGGCTCTACCATTTTGTTGAGAGGTACCTGGACAAGTTAGTTGATGAATAGTGCCATAGGAATGCAAAACAGCTTGGAAAGCATATTGAGTGTACTCAAGAGCATTATCAGATCGAAAAATTTTGATACGTTTAGAAAACTGAGTTTCAACCATTTTTGCAAAATTAGAATACACTTGCAATAATTCAGAACGATGTTTCATATTAAAGATCCAGCTATAGCGAGAGTAATCATCAACAAAGACAACAAAATATTGAGATCCACCAATACTAGAGACAGAGGAAGGTCTCCAAACATCAGAATGAATAAGGTCAAAGATATCAGTGGATATAGATTCACTAGAATTGAAAGGCAAAGCTGATTGTTTTCCTAATTGACATGAAACACAATCAAAATTTTCTACAGACACTGAACCTAACAAACCTCTAGAAGCCAATTTTTGTACACGGGAAGAAGATGCGTGACCAAGTCGAGCATGCCAAAGAGCAAGAGAAGGAATAGAAGAAACAGCAGCAGCTGTGGCAATAGAAACAGGAGCAACAAGTGGAAGACGAAGGTTGTCCACGGGAAACATACGCCCAACTCTGGGACCGGTCCCTAGCTCCTGTCCCGTTCTTGGATCCTGCACAATACACCCAGAATAATTAAATATAATTCGATAACCCAATTCAGCTAATTGTCCCACAAAAAACAAATTGTAAGAAAGGTCAGGAACATTAAAGATCCCAGAAACGGAAAGGTTGGAAGTTGAAACGGAACCTATATTATAACCAGACATTGTGGAACCATTTGCTGTGCGAATAGTAAGAGGGTGTGGTGTAGGTTTAAGTTCAGAAAATAAGGACGAGTGAGGTGTCATGTGATTGCAATAAGCAGAATCCATAAGCCAAGAGGAAGGAGACATACCGGATAAAGCTGAGAGAGAAGAGGAATAAGATGTATTACCAACCATACGAATGACATTGGCGATGATGTTTTTAAGGTCATCTGTGGTCATGGTGAAAGTGCGACCTGAAGACTTAGACTGTGTAGAGACGGGAGCCATTGGTTGGACACTCTCAATGTTAGCAATAGTGGCAGTAGAAATTGAAACGGCTGATTTATTGCGCTGAAAGTAAGTCTCAATATTATGGCCAAAACGTTTGCAAAAATTGCAAAAACGTTTACTGGATTGTCGGCGACGATTGTTGCAAAAGGAAGAAGACCTGTCCTTATTCTTTATTTAGAAGTAAAATATGCAAAAATGGATTGCAAAAATGAAATCTACGCGAAAAACTAGGTAAGGAGCACCTGGACTAAAAAATATTTATTAGAGCAAGATGCACAACGGAGATAGTAAGTGCAGTGGTCTATGTGGTACGGTACTCCTCAATGACGGCAGCTGCAGGTCCGGAACCAAGGGACAACGACTGGAAGACGTTGGAGGTTCTACGACGAAAAACTGCGTCGGCTGCTGTGATGGTGGAAGCGATGTTGAGAATAGAGCACCACCAATAAAGACAAGACTGCTAAGAAAAGGTCAGAGTAGTGGCTCTGATACCATGTTAGAAATACTGAATTCAATAATATTGTATTTCTCACTGAAAGAATATACATGAGTGCCTTTATATAGTAGGCATATGAGTGCAGTACAAGTAAATATGAGTGTAGTACAAGTAAGAGTGCTATACAAGTAAGAGTGTTATACAAGTAAACTAGTTGGGCCTAAAGCCCACAACACTATATATGTTAACAATCTTCATATTATGTAGTCTCTTATTGGGTTCTAGCTCACCCCCCTTTCTCCACCCTTTCAAATTAGAGCAATGAAATATATTTTGGTAGTAGATCATTGGAGCCATAGATTGAAGTCTTCTTTTGGGGCTATGTTAATTGATGGACTGTTTTAGTATATTTTCTTAGGATAGTGAGTTTGAAATTTGTAGAGTTCTTCAAGATTGTATTTGGAGACTTTGTTGTTAAGCTTTTTGTTTTTATGGATTTCATAGGAAAGATTTTGATGGTTCGAAGTTGGTTTGTGGATACTTCATTACACTCTATTCCATTGTATTATTTTTGATTATTTATTATACATGTTGTGCATCTAAAGCATTGGTATGGGTTTGGGGTGTTACATAAACATTCATTTATAGCCATCGACCTAGGCAACTAGCGTTTAAAGTTAAACATTTCCTTCAACCAAAGTTTCTTGCTAGTTTCCTAGGTTTTACCTCTCTGCTTGGGTTTTATGTATCTTCCTATAGGGGAGGACTTAAGTTCTTCATGCATCATAGGAAGGGTTTATGTTGTTTATGCATGGACCATAAGGAAGGGTTTATGTTCTTTGTTCCTTCGTAGGGGAGGGCTTATGTTCTTGGGTTTATATGTGACGTGAGGTTGACCTAGCTTAAGTTATGTCAACCTAGCTGGTGAAGGTGCTCTTACTAGTTGGTCTTTTTTGTGTAACGAGTAAGTCATTTCCTTTGACTAAATCCTCATACTAGTAAGTCGTTGACTATACAAACTTTGTGTTCAACTGGATTTTTTTTATATTGTAATTCCATTTCTCACTCCACCCACCTAATCTATTGTACAATTAAGAATGAAGCTTGTAACATCATCCACTTTAGCGTTATTCTTTCAAGACAAACTTTGTTCTAACTAGCTCCGAAGTTGCCATGAAAAAATATTATTAACAATTAATTTAATGGTAAGCTATACTGTACTTGAATAGTAAGAGTTTGAACAATGGACAAATTCTTACTATTCAATTGTCAATAGAAATTATTAGCACAATTGACTAGTAAGAGTTAATTTGTGACATGATGGACACTAATTTGTCCATGCTGGTACCTCGTTTTGTTTTAAATTTGTGGGGCACAACTGAAATTGTTTATTTTTTCTTTTCAGTCAAAACTCAAAATAAAATTGTGTTACTTTAATATGTTTGGCTGGATTGACGTGCATGTTCACTCAGAAATCAAAAGAAATCTAATCTTTTAAGGTATCGTGCCGATGTTGGGGTTTATGCCCTAAAACCCAATTTATTGGCATGTATTTAATAATTAAATTGTTCAATTATATGAGACTATCTATAAATGAATTAAGACATTATCATAGTCCATGAGATGCATTGTATGTGATTTATGAGAAAAGTCACAGAAGATAAAAATCACAAGTTCTTTGTAAACTCAGAAGTTTAGTTTGTAGTCGGTGATGAAATTGGGCGTTTCATCTGCGAAAACTATAACATATCAACTAAGATGATTTGTCTTGATCATGGAAGTGGAGACTTCTAGTTGGTATGTTGATATGTTTTAAAAGTTAAGACATATTGAACTGGACCGCTGTGAGATTTATTATTCTCCTAACGACTGTCAAATGAATAATAAAGCTCACGACTTCTATTTACATCAACTCTAAATCCTGAGAGAATAATGGACCTGATCATGAGATGTAGGTTGCTTTGATATATCAGGAGTGAGATCTATTAGTTACGGTCAAAACCTCAGTATGTTGGGCATCCGCATTTAGTGTTGATGGAACATATATTCTCAAGATGGAATTCATAGTCTCTTAATGGAGATACAAAATATTCCCTTGAGATAAGTTAATGGATTTAGTTATTCAGAGTGTTGGGCCCAACCACTTTAGTAAGGAGTTACTAATATATATTTATGAAATTGGATTTCATAAATATATGACGAATAACATAAATGATTAAACCGGGTACTCAAGGATTAAGATGTAGTAATCTTCAAAGTGGCAGTCTATATTCATGACTTTGGATTACTACGAATATTTTAATGAAGGGGTTGTATGCATAATAAAGTCTTGGGAAATAATTTATTAATAAGGCATAGAGTGCAATTATATTTATATAGTGGTATTAAATATAATTAATGGTAACTTTGGGCTTGTCAAGAGTTGACGGAAAAGCCCAAGGCCCATTGGAGCTAGTGTCTTATTCGTCCCTTTTGGTCCCACTCCAAGCCACACACTAAAACCCAATTGGAAAGGCCCAATAGGCCAACCCAATTAGATAATCAGTTAGTTATAAAGGGAGAAACATACAGAATTTTTATAAGAAGAGATTAGAAAAGAAAAAGAAACGGTGTGTGAGAGAGTGTGAGACACACTTTCATTCTCCCTTTGAAAACTGATTGAGAGACCACACATCTTGGGCGTAAAGTGGAATTGGAGTGAAGATTAAAAGTGTTCCCAAGTACTTCTAATCTTTGTTTTGAATTTCTCCACACCAAGGTATGCTATTTTGTTCTTAAATTCTGAAATTTACATTGTGCACGTTATCAATCATGAATGAAATAGATCCTAGTTCGTCGCTTCCGCTGTGGGTTTTGCATGAGATGCAAAACCAAATTTTTTCCTTCAATTGGTATCAGAGCCAGGTTTTCATATCATGATTGTATAGCGTGTGATTAAATTTTAGAATTTAAGAAAAACCGTTGTCTTTGTGTTTTTAATTTTTTGCATCATATGAATATAATGAAGAAAATTGCATCACTTGTATATACATATCCGTTTCTTCACAAGGATATATTGTTTTTGTGTGAAGCCGTGTCTTGTAGAAAAGTGCTTGGATATGAATACAATTGAGTGTTGATGCATTGATTGTTATTTCATAGTTGATATACGGATTGCATGCCTTATTGTAGTTATTAATTGATGAAGTAACCGCTTGAAAAGGAAAACTGCTTCAGTTATTGCACCGTTTGACTTTGAATTCAAATTTGCATGGTTTGAATTTATGTCACGGATTGGACTTAGAAAAGGTGACCAATTGCATGGTTTGAATTCTCATTTCACTACTTGCACCTTTTGGACTTAATGCATTGCTTGAGTTTGTTGTACAACTTGGTTTAGAATAAGACAATAAGATGGCCCACGGTTGATTGGCCTTTGTGCAAGTGCATTGACTTAGTGTACAAATGCTTGACAATTTTATTTGTTTTGTAGAAAGTGAATCCGTGAGGATTCAAACCTTCTGACAACTATATATATATATATATATATATATATATATATATATATATTAATTTGTATATTATATTATATATAATATAATATAGATTTTTATATATAATATGAGTTTTTATTACGTTATATATATTTATATGTGTTAATGCTAATTTAATGAAATTTATTCCTAATGAGATTAGGATTATATTTTTTCACGTGTCTAGCATTATTATGGTTCTTGATCTGTGAATCTTCGTTGATAAAATCAAAAAGTGTTTTTGATGGTAGAACAATAAAGATGTCAAAAACGGTTACCTAAAAATTCTGAAAAAAATCAGTTTTGCGAGTCTCGATCGATCGAGAATTCCTTTCGACCGATCAAAGGCACTGAATTTTGAATTTTCACTTGTTTTTGACTAAGTGTTAAAACTTCTATAAAAGCAAGGCTATATGATTAATTTTATAGTCCTTAAAAGTTAAGGATATTTATTAATCATTATCTAACTAAAAGACCTACTAAGATCATAGATGTTAGTTAAATAGAACTCTTAGTCCTAAATTGTTTTATGATTAAAAGTCCTTAATTTATTTTAATTAGAGGGTTTTAATGAGATTAAAATTCTAATTAAAAAGTTATATAGTTTCTAATGAGATTAGAATCTTTTATTTAGTAAATTAAGGAGAGAGTTCTATATAACTAATTTTTGATTCATTAGTGTTTAAGGAATCCTAAATAGTTTAGGACTTCCATTTTAGTTAGTGATTCTGATGAGATTAGAGTCTTGAACAAGTGCAAGGTTATTAGTTGTGATGGGATCACAATTATTTAAGAAAAAACCCAAATAACGAGTGGGAGTGCTTAAATAACCCTTTTGTTAAGTTTATTGTAATGTGAATAAATACTTTGTCTTGACTTCGAGTCTTGCATTCCATGCGGAGGGTATTTACTTCAAGGATTACAAGGTTAAACTTCTTTGTGATTAAGCGAATGTTCGTTACACTAAAGTGACGTGACTTAGTAACATCACATCGAATTTAAACAATTAAACACATTTGATGTGTAGGGTTAAATTTGTGATTAGATCACAATGTTTTTAGGACAATCCACTTGTTTTAAAATTTCTAGTGGGAGAGAGATACAAGGGTTGGATCTCACGGCCTCCATTGTTGGTTCATAGTAGTGTGAAATATATATTTTGACTTTGCTTCGAGCTTAGCATTCCATGCGGAGAGTATTTATTTCATGGTACTACATGATTGAATTTCTTGGTTTATAGTAGTTTGATCAAACACCTTGTCTTAGCCTCGAGCTTTGCATTCCATGCGGAGGGTGTTTTGTATCATGGCACTACATAATAAGCCTGTTTAAGGGGATGAAATGTGGCTACACATGATTCTAGGCAATGGTGTACACTAGACTAAGTTTGATAGTATCCTCTATGCTGAGTTCTTGCTATTATCACTCAGAGGCCAAAGAAATAGCGGCAAATTATTTTGTTTGGTAAGAGTTACCATGATAGCATTAATAATGAGAGTAATTCTCGCCTGATCGTAGTGGTTGGTATTCACTCTATGCTGAGGAATATTAATTGTGAGATTAGGTTGTCGTTGCACCTAGTATAGTATGTTTTTCGGGTTTTATACTATATGGTTATGGATGCAAAATATAGTGTCCCTGTAATTATGTTCATAGTCTCGAATTGAAGTTGCCATAAATTTTTGTTCTCTAACTATTTTTTTTATTGAATCACATTAACTAAGATATAATTTTGGACATGGTGCTTAAGGAGCTGAAGTACATATATATGTTTCAATTCAGCATTATCATAATTTCCTATGCATGATGCATTGATGGAAGATGGCTTATGATATGATCATAATCTCCATTGAAATGCTAATATGTTACATTGGCTTTTATCTCAAATGTGCTACAGCATGAGATGCAAGAGTTAGTATTAGACTTAGACTTTGTATTAAGTCTAAATGAGATGTTTGGTATAAAATATCGTGCTACTAGACGATATTTAATATAAGTCATATTGAGTGCCAAGAAAAGCTTAAGTAGTTCCAATTCTATATCATTTTATGAAAATATTTTCATTTTAAAATGAATTAGAATTCTTAGATGTAGAGATTAAATGTTAATCTCATATGGATATGATCCATAAGTCCATGTTAGAATCATTTGACCAATTCAGATTGTTTTGAAAATAAATTTCTTTTATATTATCTGAATTGATGAGTGAGTTCTACACAACGGAAGACATCCTAAAAGCTAAGGCTAGGATCAATATGATTTAATCAAATTCTTAGCCTAGACCAAAAGGAAAAGGTGGTAAGAAGAGGAATTAAAATACCAAACAGTTGGGCAAGCTATTTGCCCTAGTAGTTGCCAAAAGGAAATTAGACTCAAAAGTATGACCAAAAGGAAAGTGTTTCCGTTTTGGTAAAGCTAAGTTTTGTCCATGATTGTTTTCTAGATGGAGATTTACATGTTTTACTTTTTAAAGAGAAAGTTTTCATCCTTCGGTATTGTATGTTTTTGGCACTTATGTCTAGATCTTATTAATCTAAATGATATTCAAGATTGGTGAAAGATGGGCTTTTAGAACCATTATTTGTTAAATTTTCAATCTATGAATTCTATTTAGAGGATAATATGATCTAGGATTACTTTATTGTAAAGGAATATAATATCAATGACTTCTTTAAGTCAGTGCATACATAAAGGAAGAATAAGACTCTTTTAAAAATAGTAAAGTACATGATAAGTATTTCCATTTCCTTATTTCTTTTGGAGATATACTCTATGTATTACTATACATTTTCTAAAATTGATTTCAAAAGTTTGTTCCTAAGACATTTGTCAAATTGTGGATTAGGTAAAAACCTAGTATATGATACTTCCACTTTTGGGGATGTCCAGCACTTGTGCTAGAAAGGAAGTCTAACAAAATGAAATCAAAAGGTAGAAAAATGTGTGTTTATGTTGGGTATCCAAAAGGAATTTCAAAAGATTGTTTTGGTAGTCATAAAGAAGATAAGATGTTTGTAAAGTACAAATACAAAGTTCTTGATGATGACTATGTGAATAATCTTAAAGCTATACATAGAATTGTTCTAGAAGAAAAATGTCAGAATTTGTTGTAAGACAACTATGAAATACATTTAGAAATGAGATGGTTGTATTAGATACATCACAAGGAATTATTCTAGATATATAGCTAATACACCAATACAATATCGTAGTGGGAGGATTATCAATTATCAAATAAATTCATACTTTTGGAATAAACTTTTGAAGTCATTCCACAAGGATATGAATTTGATCCTCGGTCCTATGTTGAGGCAATAGATGATATAAATATGGATTACTGGATCAAGGTTATGTAAATAGAATTAGATTCTATTTAAAGTTTAGAACTTGTAGAGGAGCCTAATGGCATTAAGCCTATTGTTCTCAAATAGGTCTACAAGAAAAATTGAGATTGATAGATTTGAAGGTGCAAACCTTCAAAGTCAAGACTAATGGTGAAAATATTTATTCAGAACGAAATGGTTCGACTATGAAAAGATTTTTTCACCAATAGTCAAGTTTGACTTTATCTAGATTCTCTTATCCATTATATTTCATTTGGATGAAATATGGCAATGGATATCAAGAAAGCTTCTTTTAGTAGCAATCTTGAGGAAAACATCTATATGATGTAACTAGACTTGTACATAGCAAAGAAACGGTAGTATTTAGATTGCAAGTTCCTTAAATTCCATTTAAGGATTAAAGCAAGCATCTAAATCATAAAATATTATCTTTGATCAAGAAATCAAATTGTTTGATTTTGATCAAATATTAAAAGGCCTTATGCGTGTATAGCTATATAGAATAATAAATTTCTTAATGTATGTTGATGACATTCTAATCATTTAGAATGATGTTGATTTATTGTCATCAATGTGTTTTTGGTTGTCTAGTCCTGTTTGATATAAAGTACTTAGGAAAGACTGGTCACATCCTAAGAATTAAACTTTGTTATAATTCAGAAATTAGGATGTTGAGTCTATCTCAAACTGCTTAAATAGATTAGATTCTAGCCAAGTATAGCATATAATACTTCAAGAAAGGATTCTTTCCTTTTAAGTTTGAAGTTCCTTTATATAGGATTGTGGTCCTAAGACATATAAAAGGAAGAGCATATTAAGACGGTCCCTTATATCAAATAGATATGAAGTCTTTATGCTATGCTACATGCTAGGCTAAATATCTATTTTACGGTGGGCATAGTAAGCAAATATCTATTGAATCAAAGATTACTTAAGTTAGTGGGAGTAAAGCATATACTCAAATATCTTATGGGAATGAGGTGTTATATGCTTGTCCACAGAAGTGAAGTTTTGATTATTACTGGATGTGCAAATACTGATTTGTAGTTTGATTGTGATTCATGAAGTTGGACTTCAAGATATGTGTTCACTCTAGGTGGTGAAGATACACATTAAGTGTAAATGATATCTTCTCATTAGAGAGATATGAGTACATGAGAAATAGTAGTAGTAGAAAAGATAATTTATGCAATAAATTTGGCTGTAACTTGTTTCCAAGCCTTGCCTTAGAATGATTATGAATTACTCTAAAGGGAAATAAGTGTTAGATATATGATAAATTGTCTTTGAGGGCAAGTGGGAGATTGTTGGGGTTTATGCCCTAAAACCCAATTTATTGGCATGTATTTAATAATTAAATTGTTCAATTATATGAGACTATCTATAAATGAACTAAGACATTATCATAGTCCATGAGATGCATTGTATGTGATTTATGAGAAAAGTCACAGAAGATATAAATCACAAGTTCTTTGTAAACTCAGAAGTTTAGTTCGTAGTCGGTGATGAAATTGGGCATTTCATCTGCGAAGACTATAACATATCAACTAAGATGATTTGTCTTGATCATGGAAGTGGAGACTTCTAGTTGGTATGTTGATATGTTTTAAAAGTTAAGACATATTGAACTGGACCGCTGTGAGATTTATTATTCTCCTAACGACTGTCAAATGAATAATAAAGCTCACGACTTCTATTTACATCAACTCTAAATCCTGAGAGAATAATGGACCTGATCATGAGATGTAGGTTGCTTTGATATATCAGGAGTGAGATCTATTAGTTACGGTCAAAACCTCAGTATGTTGGGCATCCGCATTTAGTGTTGATGGAACATATATTCTCAAGATGGAATTCATAGTCTCTTAATGGAGATACAAAATATTCCCTTGAGATAAGTTTAATGGATTTAGTTATTCAGAGTGTTGGGCCCAACCACTTTAGTAAGGAGTTACTAAAGTATATATTTATGAAATTGGATTTCATAAATATATGACGAATAACATAAATGATTAAACCGGGTACTTAAGGATTAAGATGTAGTAATCTTCAAAGTGACAGTCTATATTCATGACTTTGGATTACTACGAATATTTTAATGAAGTGGTTGTATGCATAATAAAGTCTTGGGAAATAATTTATTAATAAGGCATAAAGTGCAATTATATTTATATAGTGGTATTAAATATAATTAATGGTAACTTTGGGCTTGTCAAGAGTTGACGGAAAAGCCCAAGGCCCATTGGAGCTAGTGTCTTATTCGTCCCTTTTGGTCCCACTCCAAGCCACACACTAAAGCCCAATTGGAAAGGCCCAATAGGCCAACCCAATTAAATAATCAGTTAGTTATAAAGGGAGAAACATACAGAATTTTTATAAGAAGAGATTAGAAAAGAAAAAGAAACGGTGTGTGAGAGAGTGTGAGACACACTTTCATTCTCCCTTTGAAAACTGATTGAGAGACCACACATCTTGGGCGTAAAGTGGAATTGGAGTGAAGATTAAAAGTGTTCCCAAGTGCTTCTAATCTTTGTTTTGAATTTCTTCACACCAAGGTATGCTATCTTGTTCTTAAATTCTGAAATTTACATTGTGCACGTTATCAATCATGAATGAAATAGATCCTAGTTTGTCGCTTCTGCTGTGGGTTTTGCATGAGATGCAAAACCAGATTTTTTCCTTCAGCCGACACATAGAGATATATCAGAGAAGGAAATCACAAAAATTCGGAACTATGCAATGAATTGGCCTCACAGCCATAACACAACAGTGGAGAATGGAAAATTAAAAAGCACTTTGAAAGTTCACTGAGAAATCAAAATGAGATACGGAAATTGCTAAGACCAGTGTCCATGAAATTGACCCTGGGCTCTTCTATTAATGTTGGTCTTTTTGATTTTATTTTTATTTTTATGATGTATACAAAAAGAAAAAGAAGAACATGAATTATGAATTATCTTCACATATCACACAAAGTTGGTAAAAGTTGCTTGTAAATTTGTGCATTTTAAACCCTTAGGTGACAGTCAATATAGGGTAATATTTTAGGATTTTTGAAAATATTTAAAGGTTTCCTAACATTCCTATGTTTAGTAACAAAATATTGCACAAGGGAATTAGATGCCCTTAGGTATCTGAATTCCCACTTGACCCCAATTTTGTAAGAATATGTATTTCCTTCAAAACAATAGGTGAGTATCCACATTATTTTGAGAATCTCCTATTGGGATTAAGTTAGATGCTAAAAAAAATTATTTTTATTAACAAAGCATAATGTTGTGATTGCCATGAAGAACAAGAATTTAAATTTTTTTTTTTGTATTATACATATCATTAAAGAATGCAAGAATTTAATTTTGGTGAATTTTTATATTTCATTTCTTATGCTATTCCAAAATTTAAACATTTTTTTTTTTAACTTCTACCTTGTATCATTTCATAAAACTTGCATCTTTAATTTTTTTTTACCCTCTCCCCCCCCCCCCCCCAAAAAAAAGAGTGGGGGATAAGAGTAAAAGCTGAAAGAAATGTACAATGGTGCACAATGAAACTGTTGGGATTAGTGCCCTAAAATCCTATTGTATGCCATGTATAACATTATATTCTATGTAATAAACTTATTTTATTATTATTGTAAGCGCACAATTGCACCTGGCCCCAAGAACAGTTACGGGCTCAGGTCCAATAAGCCTTAAACAATATGAATTTGTAGAGTGTGGGCTTGAAATCCAGGTTAGAAGTGTGTGAGGATTAAATGACAAGCCAAAGATTGCAAACACTCAAAAACAACGGGGAATATTGTCAATCAACCTCCTCGGACGTAAGCCAAGAATTGTTCTTATATTATCTCTTCCTCTTTTTTGCTTTTACTTTTAGATTACAAAAACGAGTCCCCCCTTTTTTTAGTTCTAGGTTGCTCCTTAAATACTCTTCTTTTTGATACTTTGTACACGTGTTGCCCCAACTCCCCTTTAGCCTAGATATTTCTTTTCTCAATGCCTTTGAATAGTAACCAGAAGTTTCCCTTCCACTGTTCAGGTGTCACTTCCCCATTAATGCGGCCAGAGTGGTAGGTGCAGGGTCTTTAATGTGGAGGTGACAGCCTTTATCCTTGGTATTTCTCTAGCATCGATGCTTCTAGGACATTCAAGGGTTCACCCCCTTTTACCATTGGTCTTCACCGTGTCATTCCCTAACCTTTACAATGAAGTCCCGGAATCTTCGATGTCCGTCCGAGGAGAAAAATCATCCTCGGCTGTACCGTCAGATCCTCGGCGTATGGGCCGACCCATAATACTAACAAGTTCTAAACCCAGGAGCAGGTCGGCCTTCCTTAGCATGGCCCAAAGGCCCATATACCCATCAAGGTCTTTTTACTCCCCACAATTATCTAAAATAATGGTAACATGAATATTTGTACATTATCATATAGTTCATGAGATGCATTGTAAGTGATTTATGTGATTTAGTCACAGAAAATATAAATCACAAGTTTTTTGTAAACTCAGAATTTTAGTTTGTAGTCGGTGATCAAATTGGATATTTCACTTGCGACGACTATAACATATCAACTAAGATGATTTATCTTGAACATGGAAGTGGAGACTTCTAGTTGATATGTTTTAAGTGTTAAGACATATTGAACTGAACCACTGTGAGATTCATTATTCTAGCAATGAATGTCAAATGAATAATAAATCTCATGACTTTTATTTATATGAACTCTCAATCTTGAGAGAATAATGAATCTGATCATGAAGCGTATGTTGCTTTGATATATCAGAAGTGAGATCTAAAGTCACGATCAAAATCTTAGTATGTTGGGCAGCCACATTTAATGTTGAAAGAATATATATTCTCAAGATGGAATTCATAATTTCTTAACGGAGATATAAAATATTCTTTTGAAATAAGTTAAATGAATTTGTTATTTAGAGTGTTAGGCCTAACTACTTTAGTAAGAAGTTACTAAAATATATATTTATGAAATTGGATTTCATAAACATATGATGAATAACTTCAAGGATTAAATCGGATTTTCAAGGATTAAGATGTAAGAATCTTCAAAGTGACGGTCAACATTCATGACTTCGTATTACTACAAATATTTTAATGAAGGAGTTGAATGTATAATAAAGTCTCGGGATATAATTTATTAATAAGGCCTGGAGTGCAATTATATATATATATATATAGTAGTTTTAAATATAATTAATGGTATTTTGAGCTTGTCAAGAGTTGATAGAAAGACCCAAAACCCATTGGAGCTAGTGTCTTATTTGTCCATTTGAGTCCCACTCCAAGCCACATACTAAAGCCTAATTGGAATGACCTAAAAAGCTAACCCAATTAAATAATCAGTTATATATAAAGAGAGAAACATAAAAAATTTTGTAAGAGATATAAAAATTGTGTATACGTGAGTGTAAGCCACTATCTTATTCTCCCTTGAACACATACGTATAAACTGATTGAGAGATCACACTTCTTGGGCATAAGTGAAATTGTAGTGAAGATTAAAAGTGTTCCCAAGTACTTTTGATTTTTTGTTTTGAATTTCACTGCACCAAGGTACGCTTTCTTGTTCTTAAATTCTAAAATTTACGTAGTACATGTTATCAATTACGAATGAAATAAACCTGTTAATTTTTCACTGCGTATATTTTGTATGCGATATAAACTATGTTTTTCCTACAAAAACCAAGCTATCTTTAATGATTAAGTTTTATTAGTGAAAGAAAATATGAAAAAAATTCGATCTGACGATTTGAACTCAAAAGAGCCTAAACTTGAGATTTTTGACCTTGAATAAAAATGGGTTGCCACGTGACCCACTTCAAAACTTTTTAATCTGAGCTCCATTTACCTGATCCGACCAACCTGTTTGCAAGGTCAAAGTGAAAAATTGGTGGTCATGCTAATCAAAGTTTGGATGAATTTTTTTTTTGGATTTAGACCAATTATTCTTCACTGTTGACTAAAATTCATATCGCGCAACATTCAAGTACATATTGGAGGAGGGTCTAATTAACTTTACGTATTCATGTCACTAAGCAAAAGGAAAAAAAAAATAATGAGGATTATTTACTTTGGATTAGTTTTGCTGGAAATTTTATTTACTTATTTGTTAAAAATTGAAAATAATTGGTAAAATCTTGGTCACATAATCTATATATTTATATCTATATATTTATTTTATATAATAACTAATAGTCGAAATGTTTAACCTTTTGGTGACTGCGTCTTATTGCGCCATATGGCTACATAAATTTATACCATTCATCTACATTTAAATACCGAACAATTATGTCTTTTCGTTTTGCAGAATAAGACACTAAACAATTGTGTCTTTTGAAATTTTAAATAACTAACCACAACCAAAAGAAACAAGTCGTTACATTGTACCATATAATTGTTTTTTCCTTAGAACATATAAATATAATCGGACTGCAAAAAAACTGCTATTTGCAAGTAGTTTCTCTTTTCCAACCTCATACCTCTGTCTTTGAAAAACAATTGCTGACAATTTCAACGCCAACATAGCAAGCGATTAACATGTTCCTGAAAATCATCAGGGCTTCCAAGTCATTACCACTAAGTAAATTGGAGGTGCATTTTCGTGGTCTGCCATTTTCGTCCTTATTTATCACTTCATTCTGATTTGCCTTTGTTTTTCTAATATTTCTTTTATATTTTGGCTACTGATTATGTTGTTTTTCAAGAGGTACTCTTGAATCATTGTTGAAGAAAATGGAACAATTACCACTGGAAGCGATGATGGGTACACCTACTACACCGCACTATTTATATTTATTAACCTCAAAATTGTCTAACACTAACATAAGTTGACTTCTCTTTAAAAAACTATATTGTTTCACTGGATATAAGTACTATACAGTTGTAAAATAAAGACACAGAAAACACAGAAGAAAAGAAAGGTCAAAATAATAAAATCTTAATTTCGGGATTTGATGCGTCTCTCTACTTTTCAACTTTACAAGTCCAAACTCCACCAAACCCAACAGTTTCCCATTTTTCAACTTTTTCAGCATTTGACAAAAGAAGAGCAAGAAGAAGATGAGAATGAAAGCAGTGGATGATCTTATTGTGAGGAAAAGAAACATAAATAAAATAAAAAATTGAAAACATAGGAGAGAGTTACAGAGGCACTATGAGAGAAAATAAGATAAAAAAAAAACAGGAGATGAAAGAACGTCATAGAAAAGATAAGAATGAAGAGAATTAAGAAGGGGCCAGAATTAAAAAGAAAAAGAAAAAGTGGCATTGTAGAAGAGGAGATAATAGTCACGTGGGGGAGTTGAGTTTTGCTACTTTAGCAACTTTTTAGCAGAAAGTCAACTTCTTGGAAGGTACATGTAAAACACCATTCCATCCTTACTTTTATTATTTTATACAAAAAAAAAATACTAAATTTGTTTCATTTATTTATTTCATCTTTCACTTGGGCTTTGGTTTCCAACTATCTCCCAATAGTCTTATTAGAATATCTGTGTTACGTGACTCTATCAGTTAGATCTACTTAGTTTCCTTAGACGTGCATACTGTATAGATTTTTGTACATTGTTGATTTAGTATTAATCACAAAAAATTATAAAAAAGGTAATTTAAAAATTTATTTATTCAGTTAGTTTTTTAGGCCTAAATTTATTATGTTCTTGATATCAATTAATTACTTTCTATAAAAAATTTCCAATTAACTATGAATATATATTTAAAATATTAAGTCATTTTTTATGTCCTTTTATTTTCTTTTAGTTATATAGTGTTATTTATTACCTATTTATGATTACATTTTTTAAAAATGATTCCAATGCCTGTTGTGGATAGATATAGCCATTTACCCATCTCCTCACAAGCATTTCATGCATCTATGCTACGTTGTTAACTATTTTTCTTTTTAAAGTCTTAATAGTAACTATTTAAATGCAAATATAATTTTTTTTTCTTCCAAACTCATTTAGTAATTTAACCTGTGCATCGCATGAGTTAAATGACTAGTAAAAAAACAAGAGAAATGATATGTCCACAACATTTTTACAACAAATCTTAAGTGACAGATTGTTACTGGTTGTTATTGTTGGGGCAAAAAAGTAATCTTAGTGTTAAGTTCAAATTTGAACCAATAATAACTAACCACTTATGATTTGTTGTGAAAATGTTGTGAACGTAGCACTTCTCAAAAAACAATAATCAAAACCTTAGAAGTGCTATTAATATTTTCTTTAAAAATGATTTATTAATAAATGATTTAAAAGTATCTGTTAATTGGACCTAACTTTAAGAGACTCTAAATCATGCACGTGAAAGTTAGTCGTGGCGTCAATCGCCCTGGAGAGACAAAATTGTGCTATTCCAAAATGAAAAACCGTTGGTATGCAGTCCTTTATTCATGTAATATTTATATTATATACTAAACAAATGTATATAATATTATGGACATCTGTATAAACCGTGTATAATATTGTATATTCTATATAATATTATGGACATCTGTATAAACCGTGTATAATATTGTATATTCTATTTATGAATTGTGTACAATTGAAACAATTTTTGTTGTTGTAACTCTTACTCTGCATCTATCATATAATGAGCCTGTTGGATGGTACCACGTGTCATCACTCACTCTTTCCAGTTTCCACAAAACTTGCATCCGGCGGGGGAAGCTGAAAGAGTTAGACAATTAATGGTACACGTAAAACCAAACTGTATTCAATTAGTCAAAGATTGTGGGCATGTAATGTCTTTGGATTTAGACCAATCTTCACCGTTGAACTAAAAACCCAGAAGTCTGTGGTTACATCAAACGGGTCAAGTTTGTTACTTTGAATAAAAGATCTATGAGATTGACCAATGTGTACGTAATTCAGACACTGTACCACCTAGCCTTCAGAATTTAGTTAAAGTCAAGTTAGTCAAAGATTGTGGGGGGCACGTAATGTCTCTGGAGTTAGTGGATGGCACTACTGGACAAGTGTTTTACGCACACGGTTTCCTCACAAAGTTGTAATACAACTCATACTATATTACTATATAGTAAAAGCAATACATGAACAAAAACTTATAAACAAATCCACCTTTAATTGAAACCATCTTGATTTCTTAAAATTAAAAAAAAACCCCCCAAAAGTTCCAATAAATATTCTGACACCCATAATAAAATAGTACTTAATGTCTAAATTGTCATTAGCAGGACTCATCAAACATATATAGTTTTGAAGGAACAAGACCAGTGCATATTGAATAAACTGTACACCTGCAGTTTTGCCTTTAATGGGTTTTGCATAAGTGTGTGGCGTGTAGGCAGAGATCTAGGGGGGAGAGAGAGAGAGTTTTGTAGAGTGTTTTAGAAAGTGGCTGTCAATACTCAATACCCAGTGGGATTTTTGGAGGGGAAGATGGCAAAGCTTGCTTGTATTCCAGTGGCCGTGTTTAGCTTAATTGTCTTTGTAATAGTGTTTATGTGCACAGGAGCAAACCAAGTTGAAGCACAAGCAACAGGGAGTCTTCCTGATAGTGAAGGTACTTTTTGTTTATATATATTTATATGTTATTTTGGTAAGCAAGCTCAAATTGATGGAAGTTTGTATTGGAAATCAGTATATTGAAGTTTCAGTGTCTTCAGGTTAAGGAAGTTTGTATTGGCTGTTAGCAGCATCCTTATTGCCTCTGTGTTATAACTTGGCCTCACGTAGTTAAAGGCTTGACATGCTTGTAATACTATTTAATTAGCCTTTTTAGCACTGCAATAAGACACCCCATAGTAGAACTGAATTTCAAGGATCATCACAGAGAAACCAAGACATGACTTTTACCTTCTTCGTGGCCATATCTGGTCACATGAAATGGGTCGATTGTAGAATTATGAAACCATGCTTTGGATTTGCTTTGTGAAACCAAATTAAATGAGACCACTCTAGTTATGATTCTTTCTCTTATAGAATCCCACATAGCAGTTGAACTTTTTTTATTTTTATTTTTTATTTTTTTTTTATAAAAAAAATAAAATAAAATAAGGGACCTAAGTCACTGATGGGATTGATGCATCATAAACTATCCTAGGACCATATTTGGTAATGAGAAGTTCTCTAATGTGCCAATTACTCAATCTGAACAAAACCATTCCAATCCCAATTAGGTGCTTACAGAATTAGGAGTAATAGGCCTTAACTTCAGCAATTTTACCCAACACCAAGAACATTCCCTAGGCATTTTCATACAGCATGAATTTTGTCCTTTCAATAAGTATTTGTTCACCCAGGCAACCCACAACAAGCTCGACAGGGTAAAGGCAACCAGATATTCCTCATAACTGAGGCATTATTTGAATTTAGGATTTGATACAGCTGTCTTGTTAACTTTTTTTCTCAGCTGCGCTATTCGCACGTTAATTATAGGCATACTTAGCAACTATTTGGGTAACAAAAAAATCCTGGTAGAGAAGTTGATGTGTTTGATGTGTGCAGTGGAAGCCCTTCAAGAAATAGCTACACAGCTGGGGAAGAAAGACTGGAATTTCAAAGTAAATCCATGCAATGACTCAAGCTGGATTACACCAGCTTCAAGTCAGAGGCCATTGTACAATAATTCTATAGTCTGCAATTGCTCCAACACGGGTAGTGTATGCCACGTGGTTAGCATGTACAGTCCCTTTGCTCATATAACACAAAAGTTATTCTATTAAATTTTCTTATGAAGGTTAATGGCAAATAATAGCAATGAATATTTGAATAAGATGTGTAACTTAGTTGAAAATTGGATAAACACCTATTTCTTTATTTTGTTAAAATTTTCTCTCTTTTTTAGTCATTGAATTTAAGCTAAGACATTACTTTGAAATTGTTACATAAAATTGTAATCTCTCTCTATTTTTTATTTTACTTTAATCTTTGTTATACAGATTTCTGAAAGGGCAGGATCTTGCTGGTATACTTCCACCATCTTTGGTTAAGCTACCCAACCTTAAGGAAATGTAAGAAGGGCTTCCGATTATTTGTTTTTCTTGTTAGCCAGCAAATTGGACTATAGGCTTCTACTTACAGCAGACTTTCCTCTTGCTGACAGTGATTTGAATAGAAACTACCTTAGTGGAATGATACCACGAGAATGGGCTTCATTGAAGTTGGAATATCTGTAAATGACTCTCTACACTATCAAGTCCAAGGTTAGCTAGTAAAAGCTAATTATTAAACTAATGAAATTACTCAAGTGCAGGTCCATCAGTACAAACAACTTAACAGGACGTATTGACTACTTGGCAAATATTACCACTCTTAGAGCTCTGTATGCTCTGGATCTCTATGTTAAATAATTTTGACAATTCATTTGGTAACGCTCTGCTGTCTGTAATTTTGGACTGTATTTCAGGACCATCGAAAGCAACCTGTTCTCTGGCCCTGTTCCCCCTGGGTTTGCAAACTTGGTTGACTTGGAGTTGCTGTTAGTGTTTCTTTATCTTTAAATCACATTTGATTAGTCATTTCTGAATTCTCAACGAGTTTCATAACATAACAATAGCGTATGATGAACTGCTCTTAAGTTTCCTTTTTTACTGCAGTGTTCTTAATGCTAACAATCTCACGGGAGAGTTGCCAGTAGCTCTTACTAGTTTGACCAAATTAAAAATACTGTAAGTGGTTGTAAACTTTTCAATTTCTGTACTATTTGTAACTTTTGATTTTTTTGTTGAAAAATGATCAAGTTTGCATTTCATTCTATCTTGTTTCTATCTGGCCCATATGCAGTAGGATTAGTAGTAACAACTTCACTGGAAGAATGCCTGATTCCTTTCAAAGTTGGAAACAACTTCAGAAATTGTATGGGATATTCCTTCAATTTTATGTAAAGCACTTCTACTTAAAAGTCTCAATTTTAATCTAAATCCATTGTAATTATGTCCTCAACAGAGAGATCGAAGCTAGTGGTCTTGAGGGGCCCATTCCTCCTAGCATTTCGGTCTTGAGCAATTTAACAGAGCTGTGAGTTCCGTGTTCTATGTTAAAAGTTATTGAGTTGCATAATCTCTACAATAATTTCATGTGATTTTATACTAATAAAATTTATAGCCACAGAAAATAACAGTTATTGATGGTGCAATATCATGCAGAAGGATTAGTGACTTACATGGAGTGGGTTCACTTTTCCCGAACCTACGTAACATGGGAGGCCTGATAAGATTGTAAGGTTTTTATGTTGTAAAATTATCTGCAATTAGAGTAATACACTTGTTATTGCGATTTTGCTTATATGAAGTTGGTTTATGTTTCAGGATGTTGAGAAGCTGTAATATGTCAGGACAAATCCCTGGATATTTATCAGGAATGACACAGCTGAAAGTTTTGTAATTCCTCATTTCATTCTTCTCTTTAATTTTTAGCGAATTGCAAAAACATTAATATATATTGAGAAAAATATTAACACTTGAAAGGCATTGAAGTTCAAAATGTGTGGACATAGCTAGCAATTGATAACTTGCTAAATTCCAATTTTTGAGACAAGAAATTTTGAGACCTTTTATTCCTAGCTTGACAGATAGATTATTGTATAGTATTAGAATTAGTATCTCAAGAAATATGATCTGAATTTATTGCCTCTTTTGTCTAGTGATTGTAATTTAAACTGCTAAGACAGACTGTTAGCCAAGGATATCTACAGATAAGAACGATAATGACATTGTGATGTTTAAGAAGACCTTTGATCTCATTAATTTGGTATATACCATGAAAACCTATTACACTCTCCAATGTGGGTGTGAGAAACTGAAAATGTTATACAACATAATACATTGATAAAAGTGTCAGGTGGAGCCCAAAATTCATGATAGGAAAAAAAGACTAGTAACTTAAAATTGAGAGAGGTCATATGAAATATGAATAATAAGTAAAGTTTGGAGGACTAGCTGTATACTTTTGTCAATTTCCATAATATGACAGGGATTGAGACAATTTGTGAGGTCATTCAAGAAGAATTAAAGTTGAGACTAGTTGTTTAGGTGTTTTACACTATACATGAACATTTGTTTTGGAGTGTGTGTAATTGGAAAAATTCTAGATGCTTGAGTTACTCAGTACAAAAATGCCATCGTCAGATGCATACTTAGTACTCTTCAATTATGAATGGAAACTATAATAATAGATTTATAGCTCCATATATTAAGTGTGTGAACATATTATCAGGTCCTCCATCAATCTGCTATACCTAAATTTATGTTATTTTCTAGGTCCATTCAAATTTAGGGAACAAACATGTCTCTAAGTTCACCATGTTGACTTGGACAGTTATTTAGCGTACTGTGTACTGACATCTGCTTTTTCCTTTTGCAGGGATCTTAGCTTCAACAACTTGAATGGAAACATTCCAAATTTGGAAGTTCTAACTAGTTTGGACACCATGTAAGCAATCTCTAAATTCATGCGTTGGCCAACTTACTACCCGATCCTGGGGGCCATTTATGTTAAGCTGGACGTACTATGTTGGCTTGCTTCCTAAAGCAATTTAAACTTTTGAGATTGTTGATTTACCAACATAGTGTAAGAGCCTGTTTGTCTGAAAGGTTTTTGGAATGAAACATTATGGTACAAAGTCATATGTCTGAAAGGTTTCATACAAATAGAGTCAGCTCACAAAAGTTTAAAAATAAAATTTCTTTTTTGTACATTCGAAACAGTAACAATATTTGTGTTTCTAATCACAATGTGATGATTTGATGCTCATTGGATAGATATCTGACAAAAAACCTGCTCAGTGGGCCAATTCCAGACTGGATTAAGGGCAGAGATAGCCGCTAGTATGTTTTCCATCTTAACTTCTACACTGAATTTGCATGATATTTCCATTCATTTATATTCTTTATTTGCGACAGTAGATAATGTTCATTTCGTGACCTCTTTACTTTGCATTTTGAAAGAACACCATTATTTTTTTCCATTGTTCAATGTTTGTTATCTAGAAATGCTTAGTGGGAGTGGCCGAGTGGGCCTAAGTTGATCTTGGTTTAGCTTTGATAAATCCAGTTTGAAGTTTTAGAAATGCTATATTATGGTAGATATATAGAACACAATGCTGTTATAGAATACATGTAACATGTCTTTCTTAGAACATCCATAAGGATGGTATAAATCACTGAATTGGTTAATTATTTAGCTAATTATGGAAAGAAGGAACTCAGTTTGTATTAATTGGGGGTTAATATGGTCATAAGTTTTTACATAACTCTCAAATTTCCTCTTTCAACTTCTGTACATATCAGATCAATTGTAGCACTAAAATCAATTTATATCAAAATTCATGAAATATCAGATCAATTGTAGCATTAAAATCAATTTATATCAAAATTCATGAATATGTAATTTTATGTTTTGGAAGATTAAAGGAAATTATGTTTTCATGCAGTCAAATAGATCTCTCTTACAATAATTTTTCTGAAAGCTCTGCACCAAACACTTGTCCAGACACCTTGTAAGAAACTTTTTCCTCTAAAATCAACCTACTTGAGCTTTCAACACTTTGCTTTATTCATTTACTTCATTTTTTTTTTTTTTTTTTTGGGAAAGTAACTCATTTGTTATTCAACAGAAATTTGTACAGAAGCTTTTCTAGCCGGGACAACTCGTAAGCTTCTGATTTATTTAACTTCTAAGGAGGGCAGTTTTTATAATTTTATTTATGTAAAATTGCAAAACACACTCTTAAAATTTGGGTTGTTTAAATTTTACAACTTAATGTTTCAGAAATTGAATTTTATTCTCGGAATTTACATTCCATTTGTATTAGCCGTTACTCTCGTTAGTTTTTGTTGACATGTCTATTAAGTGCCACCCAAACTTATGTTTTAATTATTCCATCTCAAATAAATAACTAAAAACACTTTAAATAATTAAAATTAAATTCTTTAAAATTGAAAGTCACATAAACTTAAAACAAAAAATAAAATAATTCAAATATTTTTTCTTTTGGGCATCCCAAAAATTCCTAACATCAAATCCAACCCAGTACAATCTCAATTAATACCCGCATAGCCCATAGGCCATAGAAACTATCAAAATAATAAAGAACTAAACTAAAACAAAAATCACAATTACCCCACAAATCGGTGAGGCCAAGAGAAAGAGATAGAATTCCAGAACTCAAAAGGCTGGGCTACTAACTATGGTTACTCAAGATCATCAGCCTTTCATTTCATCCCCCAAGTTCTTCAACTTCTTCCTTGCTCTCTCCGGCCTCGCCTCGCTATCGCTACTCATCTCGATTTGGTGGTGGTTTCAAAGATTGATGGCTAGGCCTAGGAGATTGACATTGAGATTGGAGAGCCCATATCTGGAATCATGGTCTCTCATCGGCGGCTTGGCGAACACTAGAGAAGAGTGGGAGATGGGCTTTTTGGCTTTGTTTTGATGGGTCACGACAGTTAGTGGGTAAATGAGTTGTTGTGCCCTGATGGCTATGGATTGGGTTATTCGGCGAAGTGCTCTTAGATCTCGTCAATTGAGATCGAAAGGAAAATGCTCGTTTGCTTTTTTTTTTTTTCCCAACATTCTTGTTCATTACATTTATTTCAATTTTCCTAGGTTCGATTATTTCTTCATTCCAATCTTATGGTCGTGTTTTTCTGGGTTTGAATCTACTGTGGTAATTTGCTTTTTTGCTGGTTTGAATTTTTGTGTTTGATTTTTCTGGTTTGTTCATCGTGTTCTATCGGTTTTTTTTTTTGGCTAGTGTTCGTCGTTTTTTATTGTTTGGGTTTGTTCGTCCTATCAGGTAAAAAAAATAATTAATTAAATTATTGTATTTTTTAAGGTAAAAGATAGAATTAAATTATTTAATAGTTTGGTAGAAATAATTTAGAGTTTTTTAGGTTATTTATCTGAGATGTAATAATTAAATCCACGTGTTGTGTTTCAATTGGGTCATTAGTACACTTCATTATGTGGCACTTAACAGACATGTCAGCAAAAACTAACGAGAGGGGCTGTTAATGCGAATGGAATATAATTTCAGAGAATAAAATCTAATTTCTGAAACGTTAGGCCGTAAAATTTAAATACTCTCAAACTTTAAGGGTGCGTTTTGCAATTTTCTCTTTTATTTATTTTAAATATGCTAATTCTTCTTCCTTATGCTTCATTTTAACCTAGAATTCTTACGGAATGTCTGAAGAATAATCCATGTTCAAAAGGTAAATATATGCTAGAATCAAACTAGCATTTAGATGCTTCAATTATCAATATCACACCTCACTCATCAATGATTTTTTATCAATAAAACAAAGAAGAAGATTAAATTATTAACGATAATTGAATATCTCTTGTTTTGTTTGATTGTATCTGATTACTTTGGTGCTCTCCAGATCAGTATTCTTTGAATATAAATTGTGGTGGAAATGCAACCACCATTGGAAAGGTCAAATATGAAGCAGATTTAGAGTTAGGAGGTGCAGCAAAATTTGTTCGCATGATGACGGATGATAGTTGGGGCTTTAGTAGCACTGGAGATTTTTGGGATGTTTGGAGTAGCTCACATGACTACATAGCAACAAATGAATCTGTACTCAAAATGAATGACTCCGAATTGTACATGGATGCACGCCTATCACCTCTTTCTCTCACATATTATGCGCGCTGCTTGGCAAATGGAAATTATACCGTGAAACTTCACTTTGCTGAGATTATATTTAGAGACAACAGATCCTTTTTCAGTGTTGGAAGACGGATGTTTGATGCTTATATCCAGGTACTGGAAGTCAGTCGGATCATTTTTCTTCCCTAAATGCTATAGACGGATAATTGAACCTAAATACATTGTTGTAGGAAGAACGGGTGCTGAAGGATTTTGATATTGAAAAGGAAGCACAAGGAGTTGACAAAGCAGTTGTCAGGAACTTTACAGCATTGGTTGAGAATAAAATTTTGGAGATCCGCTTTCACTGGTCTGGGAAAGGGACAACGGATGTCCCAAAGAGAGGAACATATGGTCCTCTTATATCGGCTATCTCCATAGATGCTGGTAAGTACAAAAGTTGTATGTTCTGTATTCCTTCTTTTACATGATCAGGCATTTCTCACCCTCACTCTTTCACTTTTGAGTTTTGAATGTATCTATTTTCCAAAACTAGAAAGTAATATATATTCTTATTGTATGGTGTATGGAGAAGCCATCTCCAAAACTACTGGATGCAAAGTAAAATACTTGAAACAATGTTAATGTGTAGCTGGGTGGAAGACATAGAAAGATTTTTTTTCTTTTCTTTTTCCTCTCTAATTCCATTTTTTATTACCTAGCCTGTGTTTTGAACCATATAATATTATCTGGTTTTATCTTCTCAAAAAAATAATAATAATAATGGTATCTGGTTTTACACTAGATCCACCTATGTGTATGCCTTTACAGTACGATGTACACAACCGAATGCAGTTTTACAATCACTATTCTTTGCTACTTTCCTTCTGTGTAGATTTCAACCCTCCTGATGATAGAAAAAAGAAGATACTCATCACAGTTGGAACTGTAGTTTTGGTGTCAAGCCTTATCCTCCTGATTTTAGGAATTCTTCGGTGGAAGGGATGTTTGGGAGGCAGGAAATCAAGGGAACAAGGTAACTTAGTTTTGATATCATTGACTAGTCAGAATGCTAATGAAGCAGTCTTGTAAATTTTTAAGATGTATTCTAATATCTAAAATCTTTTCCATACAGAACTGAGAGGCCTAGATCTGCAAACTGGTTTTTTTACATTCAGACAAATTAAAGCTGCCACTAACAATTTTGATTCTGCAAACAAGCTAGGGCAAGGTGGCTTTGGAGCTGTATACAAGGTAATCTACAACTCCATCATGGTCTTCTATCTTTGCATGAATGCATTTAATACTTTTTCTCTTATTCTCTTCGCATTTTCACTGGTCCAGATAGACCTTGTACATAACCAATAGTGCAAATTATAATGTCAATGCAGGGCACTTTATTAGATGGTACCATAATTGCAGTTAAGCAACTTTCTTCTAAATCAAAGCAAGGGAATCGTGAATTTGTGAATGAAATAGGCATGATTTCTGGATTACAACATCCAAATCTTGTTAGACTGTATGGATGCTGTGTTGAACGAAATCAGTTATTGTTGGTATATGAATACATGAAAAACAATAGCCTTGAACACGCTTTATTTGGTAAGCTTAATCTTTCATCTTTGGCATATTATTATTTTGACTTGAAAAGAGCAGGAGTCAATTTCCATGAATCATATAGGACCTATTAGTTGAACTAAAAATTTGGATATCATTGATTGAGCTATCTACATTGCTGGTCCAGAGGAAAGCCGACTGAAATTGGACTGGCCTACAAGGAAAAAAATATGTCTTGGCGTAGCAAGAGGTCTGACTTTCTTGCATGAGGAATCACCCCTGAAAATTGTTCATAGGGACATCAAGACTAGCAATATACTACTGGATGGGGACCTTAATCCTAAGATTTCTGACTTTGGGTTGGCCAAGCTTTACGAAGAGGAGAACAGCCACATTAGCACCCGAGTTGCAGGAACTGTGTGAGCTACCTTTTTTTCTTCCTTCATTCTGAACTTAGATTTTTCTTGTGTTCTTTTTTCGACAAATATGAATCTTAATGGCTCTAATTTCAAGTTTCTTTCCTAAAAGAAAACCAGAATAAGGCAGCAATTAAAGTCTCCATAAACAAGTTCAAGTATACCCAGTACTATGGGAAAGTCCTTACTTTAAGTATTAGTAGGAGCTTTATTTATATTAGCCATCTGCATTTGCTACCCAATTGTACTCCTTTTTAGTATTCCTGCTTTACAAATTATTTACATGATAGATATAGAAATAATCTGCAAAGTTAGTTTACCTCAATTTTATATGTATTGAAGCAACATCTCAAACTTCTCATCAAATAGAAACTGCAGAATAAGACAGAAGGATGAGAAAATTCTGTTTTGTTCAAAAATTAAATTTCATATGGTGAATGCTACCTTTAAATTTTTACCTTTTTATACAAGCATTAAGCAATATAGAGAAATTTTAATTTCTATTCTGCTTTCCGGTATGGCTAATGGTGCATGACTAAATCAATTATCAACTTGCAAAGTGGCAATATCAGTAGTAAGTAGAGAAATAGAGTCACCCCCCTTCCCCTCCCTCTCTCAACCCACCTAATCAACATTAAGTGTAGTTTTTCAAGGTTTGCAATTGTTAACGGTACAAATCTTGTTTTAGATGAAGTTTCTTTCATGTGAAACAAATTTGTGATTAAATAATGTTAGCTTTTTTAATGGCATAATTGCTTGCCAAAATGGAAATAAAATTATTATGATAGGAAATCTAGTTACCTAAAACTATTTTGTCATGGATTTGTTTGTTAAAGAAGCTTGTAACCTCATTCCAGTGAAACCTTACTAATCGAATGATCTTTCTGTGCAGAGGATACATGGCACCAGAATATGCATTATGGGGATATTTAACATATAAAGCAGATGTATATAGTTTTGGGATTGTTGCATTGGAAATTGTTGCTGGGAAGAACAACATGAAATATCGACCAAATGAAAATTTTGTATGCCTTCTAGATTGGGTAAGATAGATCTTCATCAAAATTTTCTTATAATTGAAACTAAAGGCAGCTTTGAGACCCAGTCACTTTTTTTGGGACTTCTTTATTTGGCCCTGTATTGTGTGTTTATTTACCAATCCAGATTTAAGTGCCATTTTGCACAAGACTTATCTTCATTGAAACCAAATAACATTTACTGAGTTCTGATTAAAACATTTAAAGCGCTAAGCATTCCATATATACAATTTTCTTTCTTCTTTTTTATTTTATTTTATTTTATTTTTTGGTGGGTAGAGGGGTGACCTGAATAATGATATAAAATGAAAATGTTAAATTGAGCTAGTGTTGGCAATATAAGAATAGCATGAATCTTGCACAAATTTCACTTTTATTTTCATTATAAGTCTTTTTAGATATAGTTTCTTTTTAAGAACAAGTTTTTTGTATTTGGCTTCAGTAAATTGTTATCTTATCGTTTAAGATTTGTATTGTCTTGCTCAATATATAATGCTAATTAATTTCATCTTTCCATTTTCTTCTTTATTCTAATACAGGCCCTTGTTTCACAACAAAAGGGGAATTTGATGGATTTGGTGGATCCAAAGTTAAAATCTAATTTCAGTAAAGAAGAGGCAGTAAAAATTATGAAAGTAGCTCTATTATGCACTAATCCATCACCAACACTTCGGCCTACCATGTCTGCTGTAGTAAGCATGCTTGAAGGCCAAACTGCTGTTCATGAGTTGATCATGGATCCAAGTATTTATGGAGATGATTTGAGATTTAAGGCACTAAGAGAATACTTTGATCAGATCATGGGACAGGGCTCAGATGACACCCAGAGTCTCATTCATTCATCGGATGCAACATGGATTGGCTCTTCCGCTACATTATCGAGTCAATCTTAATTCTGGGGATTGGCTCTTCCACTACATTATTGAGTCAATCTTAATTCTGGGTTAGGTAACCATTACATTGCCCGTCAAGATGAAAAATTCTTGTCTAATGATAAGAAAATATTTTGAATCCCCTGGTTGCAAAATATGTGTTTCATAAAGCTTCTTGTATATTCTTGTCAACTTAGGAAAAAAGGAAGAAGAAAATTTAAGAAAATAAGCTGTGAAATGAAGCTGAATATATGTTTGAGTAGAAATTGCCCCTTTACATGATTAAAACATTTGATATGGTAGTTCATGCTCTGCTTCTGTGGCTCATCCTTCTAAAAGTAATATCTTGGTACTAACTGTTAGGTCAAAGGAAGTTATATACAAAACTACATAAAGTTTTGCATTACAATGTTCAACCAATCACATTGGTTCTACCACATTGAATTTATAACTGTTGAAGTACAATTGACACTGCCATTTGATAACATCCATGCTTTCCGGGTTAACGGATGTTTTCCTTTGTATGCTTCTGAGAAGTTTGAGGAAAAGAAAAATGTGCTCTGCTGCATGGGGGGTTGCCTATTCATACAGCAACAGTTAGTCAACATGTAGTAGCTAGTGATGATAGTGCTCCTTCTGACAAATCTTGGGTTGACTATTTAAATTGGCCAATGTACTAAACATTGTTAGCATAGAAATACCTGAGCACTACTTTTATTTTAAATGCAAAATATGAAATGACTATGAGATCCATATGAAATCCCAAACCCAGAAATCTATTCAATTTTAAGGTCTTGTAAGCTCAAACTCTAAATTTGGTTAGCAAATCGGTCTTTACCTTCATACGATTAAGTGGGCCTAAACAAAGTTGACAACCAATGTATTAAGATTGCTAATTCTAATTTGTTGCTCCTTAATTTCCATGGGTAGAAACATCCAAGATAGTTTCAACCATACAAACCCAAAAGGAAGTTCTTCAACAGGGCATACGTTGATTCAAGGGGGGAAAAGATTGAATCAACGAGTTATTATGATTTAGGTTAAAGCTTGATTGATTTAGATTAATGCATGATTTAAATGTAACGTAGTTTCAGTTTGTTCCCGTCAATAGGTAATTAATCTTTTTGCTTGGTTGCCTTAAAACTATTCAACATCCCGCAGCTATAGTCATAAGCCACTACCCAATTCCAAGGAAATGATCCTCTATTTCACAGACTTCACCTCATCTACCTGATTATTGCAAATGACCATAACCAATCATTTCATTCTTCTATCACACACACACACACACACACACACACACACACATATATATATATATATATATATATATATTAATAATCACAGAACGCATTATAAGAAGCTATTTTTCTCAGAATGCTTCTTAGTATTCTGAGGATTTCTTCAGTACTCTATACATATAAGTTGGTTTTGTAATCTTGAACTACAGAGAACTCACAGATATGAAGAAATTAAAACTACTAAGTAGGTTCATGAAATTAAAATTGGTTCTCCCCACCAACAAAAAGATAATAAACTTACACCGTTTCAAGCGAAACAAACCAAATACATATATTGCAAACTACTTTGTTAACATGAAAGCATAGCAATTATTTAAATAACATAGCAAACAAACTAATCATTATAGGTACCGATCTTGTCCATGATCTTGGCAACCACTTCTTTGGACTTTTTAAGCAGCTCTATACTCTTGTTTATTTTCTGTCGCTTTGAAGCAACTGCAGGCGACTCCTCGAGCATCCTTTCAATCCCACCACCAGGTCCCATTAACTTATTAACAATCTCTGCTTCAAACTCTTTGTTCACCAAGTTTCCAATACTGAGCAGTAAATGTAGAGCCATGCAGTCAACCAATCTCTTTAACACAATCTTCCAATAAGCTGTCATTCTCATCTTCAAATCAAAAGCCTGCTGTAGAAGATGAGAATATTTCTTTAGGTGAGTAACGTCAATCTCACCGAAACCTCCAAGCTTTATTACTGAAGGCCAATCTACATTAGTCAAGACGTACGTCATGAAGGCATCTTGTTGAACCATTAATTTATTCCAATCAGATAAGTACTCTGGATTACAAGTATAATCCGTCTGCTTCTCCATTTCAACGATTTCCATGACCCAGTTGATAGAGCGCTCTTTCATCTTGGCTATAAGATTATGTCCAGCACGCCTGAAAGACAGCTGAAGCTGGTAATAGTGTTCAGAGTGGTGCATCATGACAGAAATAACAATTTCCTCAACATAACTCCAGACCTTCTCAGCAAAAATAGTTGGAATGCTAGATATGCCTTTCACCCTTTTCTGTAGGATAGTAAGGAAGGCAGAGCGGGGAAGAAAATTCGGCAGTCCAATACCCTTGGTTTCCTCCAAAACCATAATCTCCTCCATCAAAAATTTCTCTGCAGGGTCACTTACAGCATGCTTGTGAAGTTCATCAGAGTATTGGTTGAGCATTTCAACCAACCGAGCAGTGCAATGCATGTTTTGCTCATCTGGGTATTCATCAAATTCTCCTCTCACAAGAATTTTCCTTAATGATTCTTTGGCTAATCCAATAATCTGAATGAAACCTGTCATTGCCTCAGTAAGAGATGACATCTTCTGGGGCATTCGTTTTGCCTCAGCAACGTTCAAGTTCAACTTGTCATTAATGCTCTTCACAATAGCTGGCAAATTTCTAGCCATACTAGCAGCTTGAATTTGCACCAGCTTTTGTGCCAGAACAGGAATCCCCACAATAGATTTATCAATCTTGGAAAGCAGAGGATGTGATTCAAAAAGTCTAGCCTCTTCCACTCGCGCCTCTTCATAGGATTCTTTTCCTATCCGATTCCTAACGCAGACATAGCCAAGCCCAATATTGACATCATCAGCAGTAACCTTCTCAAGAAGGCCTTCAGGAGACTTGTCAGACTTAGTAACAACAGCAAGAGTCCGTTTACCAGTCTTGTCCACCATCTGTGACATCCTGATAGATTCACAAGTAGTGAAATCCACTGTTGCAGATAGAACATTGAGTATAATACTCTCTTCAGGAGTGATATACTCCATGATAATATCTTTTATCTGGTCATAGATGTTTTCAGGCTGACCATGGACTGGCACTCTAGTAATTCCAGGAAGATCAACCATAGTTAAATCAGGCACACCATTTTTTCTCACCTCCAATGTCAAAGGAGCGTTGGAAATCCCCTTCCCTAACCCGGCAATCTCCTCTGTGGCATCATTTATAGCCTCAGAAACATGTTCTTCATCGGTTCGAACAACTTTACCATTGAACCCCAAGGAAAGATCAGGTTCCGGAGCTGCCTGGTGCATGAGCCTCATTATGAGAGGCACCCTTGTGCAAATTCCCTGGCCACGAGGAAGGTTGATACCGGCAAGTGATTCAAGAACACTTGACTTTCCTGAGGACTGGTCCCCAACCACGACAATGGTGGGGAGCTGAATGCCTTCTCTTGTGATCATAAGGTGACGGAGGCTGTCAACTGTATCGAGGAGTGGGCGAATGCGATCATTGTAGGATGAAATGATGGGTGCATCTTGGACTGCTTGAGCTACTACAAGTGAGCTTTCGTCTCCCATGTTTTAATAGAAAGGAGCAAAACTTAGAACAAAAATGCAAGAGAAAGCTAGAGAGAGATATAGTGTATGCGTTATGGAGAAAAATGGTATGTGATGCATAAGAGTGAACTAGGATGGAGTATTTTTATATCATTCCTTAAAAGATGGGGAAAGTATAGAAATGTGGGGTCTTAATTACCTTCTTCATGCGGAACGAGTGAAGTCCATGTCTGTTAGACCACGGTGACTTAGAAACTTGGTTCACAAGTTCTAAACATTAAAAATTTACCTAGTTCCTTCCAAGAGCATATTGAGTGTACAGTGTACGAAACCGACGGGTGAAATTGTGTTTTGAAACATAATTTCATATAAAATTGTAAAATCATAATCTCACAATTTCACAATTATAATTTAAATCTTATTTTCAAACATACAATTTTCTTAGCTATGCGTACAACTGTGTGTTATAACTAAAGAAGATGTGTACAACAATAATGCGTAAGTAAAAACTCCCTTCAAATTTTCAATAAATGGAATTTTACCTTGGAGAGTTTTACAAGAAGAAATTAATTCTCTGTTGTAAAAGAGCTTTAGGCAAAGCAACTTTGCCTTTACATAAGGCTTCCTACTTTACTGTCTTGTACGTGGTAACCAATGAACGCCCTTGCCTTCTTTATGAAGTTTCAACGGAATATGTCCTGTACATTGTATACATAGGAAAAGGTCACTTACACACGTCTTTTACACACTCCGTCCGCATACATTTTTGAACTAAAATAGTCATTGCCCATGGTGGGAACTGGGAAGTGCCCATGGTGTGGGAACTGGGAAGCCAATACTTGCGCAGACCTGTTGGCAAAGTGAGGAGCTTCTCAATAAAAGAGAGAAATGGCCGGGTAACGTTGTTCTAATAATATTGTTTGTATTTTTTAAAAATACGTGTGAGTAAAAAAGTGTATGAAAATACGTATAATATTGTTTAAACACTTAAAACTGTTATTTAAATAAAAGTAACAATCGGGTATTGCCACATACTACACCTTCTTGTTACCATGCCTCTCTGTTGCAATTCTACGGGTTTTGTCTCATCTCGTGAGGTTGTCTGCAAATGAAGCTTTAGCTACTATTTTTAGTTTTGTGTGTTCGAAGTTCAAGTGTTGTTGTTTTTAAATTAGTGTTTGGTTTGCTTGTTGGGTTTTAGTTTGTTTTGTAAGTTACTGCTCTCTCAGTTAGCAGTGTGAACTCTGTTGTGTTTATTATCCATTATTTCAATAAAGCCGTCGTTTTACTAGATTGAGGTTACTAATTGATGTGTTAGCCATCGTAAAGAGAAAATTTAAATATTTATTTATGAGATAATGGAAGTATATCAATCGCAATTATTGTCATATTATTTTATAATAAGTTTTATGGGGAAACATTTATAATATCTTTAACATTTTCCTACATATATTCAATCACACAAATTATTACATGTACTCTAGATATATCATCTTATCAATAGAATGTGTGCATGAGCACTTTCAAGGTTTCATAGTTGTTTGGTTTTTTTCTTTGTTCTTGCTTATTATTTCCTCCTATTTAAATCTTGTGGGGACTCTTGAAGAGCTCATAAAAACTGTCGGTTATATATAAAATGTCGGTTATTTCCTCCTATTTGTAGCTTATAAATTTAATATCTTCCCAATAGAATTCTTATTTATCAGTCAACATTAGTGGTGTTGATTCTCAAAAAAAAAAAAAAAAAAAAAACATTGGGGGCATGAAGTTAAGCCATCAACATTATGTGCGCTGCTTGGCAAATGGAAATTATACCGTGAAACTTCACTTTGCTGAGATTATATTTAGAGACAACAGATTCTTTTTCAGTGTTGGAAGACGGATGTTTGATGCTTATATCCAGGTACTGGAAGTCAGTCGGATCATTTTTCTTCCCTAAATGCTATAGACGATAATTGAACCTAAATACATTGTTGTAGGAAGAACGGGTGCTGAAGGATTTTGATATTGAAAAGGAAGCACAAGGAGTTGACAAAGCAGTTGTCAGGAACTTTACAGCATTGGTTGAGAATAAAATTTTGGAGATCCGCTTTCACTGGTCTGGGAAAGGGACAACGGATGTCCCAAAGAGAGGAACATATGGTCCTCTTATATCGGCTATCTCCATTGATGCTGGTAAGTACAAAAGTTGTATGTTCTGTAGTCCTTTTACATGGTCAGGCATTTCTCACTCTCACTCTCATTCTTTCACTTTTGAGTTTTGAATGTTTCTATTTTCCAAAACTAGAAAGTAATATATTCTTATTGTATGGTGTATGGAGAAGCCATCCCCAAAACTACTGGATGCAAAGTAAAATACTTGAAACAATGTTAATGTGTAGCTGGGTGGAAGATATACAAAGATTTTTTTTTCTTTTTTCTTTTTCCTCTCTAATTCCATTTTTTATTACCTAGCCTGTGTTTTGAACCATATAATAGTATCTGGTTTTATCTTCTCAAAATAATAATAATAATAATTATAATAATAGTATCTGGTTTTACACTAGATCCACCTATGTGTATGCCTTTACAGTACAATGTACAAAACCGAATGCAGTTTTACAATCACTATTCTTTGCTACTTTCCTTCTGTGTAGATTTCAACCCTCCTGATGATAGAAAAAAGAAGGTACTCATCACAGTTGGAACCGTAGTTTTGGTGTCAAGCCTTATCCTCCTGATTTTAGGAATTCTTTGGTGGAAGGGATGTTTGGGAGGCAGGAAATCAAGGGAACAAGGTAACTTAGTTTTGATATCATTGACTAGTCAGAATGCTAATGAAGCAGTCTTGTAAATTTTTAAGATGTATTCTAATATCTAAAATCTTTTCCATACAGAACTGAGAGGCCTAGATCTGCAAACTGGTTTTTTTACATTCAGGCAAATTAAAGCTGCCACTAACAATTTTGATGCTGCAAACAAGCTAGGGCAAGGTGGCTTTGGAGCTGTATACAAGGTAATCTACAACTCCATCATGGTCTTCTATCTTTGCATGAATGCATTTAATACCTTTCTCTCTTATTCCCTTCGCATTTTCACTGGTCCAGATAGACCTTGTACATAACCAATAGTGCAAATTATAATGTCAATGCAGGGCACTTTATTAGATGGTACCATAATTGCAGTTAAGCAACTTTCTTCTAAATCAAAGCAAGGGAATCGTGAATTTGTGAATGAAATAGGCATGATTTCTGGATTACAACTTCCAAATCTTGTTAGACTGTATGGATGCTGTGTTGAACGAAATCAGTTATTGTTGGTATATGAATACATGAAAAACAATAGCCTTGAACACGCTTTATTTGGTGAGCTTAATCTTTCATCTTTGGCATATTATTATTTTGACTTGAAAAGAGTAGGAGTCAATTTCCATGAATCATATAGGACCTATTGGTTGAACTAAAAATTTGGATATCATTGATTGAGCTATCTACATTGCGGGTCCAGAGGAAAGCCGACTGAAATTGGACTGGCCTACAAGGAAAAAAATATGTCTTGGCATAGCAAGAGGTCTGACTTTCTTGCATGAGGAATCACCCCTGAAAATTGTTCATAGGGACATCAAGACTAGCAATATACTACTGGATGGGGACCTTAATCCTAAGATTTCTGACTTTGGGTTGGCCAAGCTTTACGAAGAGGAGAACAGCCACATTAGCACCCGAGTTGCAGGAACTGTGTGAGCTACCTTTTTTTCTTCCTTCATTCTGAACTTAGATTTTTCTTGTGTTCTTTTTTCGACAAATATGAATCTTAATTGCTCTAATTTCAAGTTTCTTTCCTAAAAGAAAACCAGAATAAGGCAGCAATTAAAGTCTCCATAAACAAGTTCAAGTATACACAGTACTATGGGAAAGTCCTTACTTTAAGTATTAGTAGGAGCTTTATTTATATTAGCCATCTGCATTTGCTACCCAATTGTACTCCTATTTAGTATTCCTGCTTTACAAATTATTTACATGATAGATATAGAAATAATCTGCAAAGTTAGTTTACCTCAATTTTATATGTATTGAAGCAACATCTCAAACTTCTCATCAAATAGAAACTGCAGAATAAGAAAGAAGGATGTGAAATTTCTGTTTTATTCAAAAATTAAATTTCATATGGTGAATGCTGCCGCTAAATTTTTACCTTTTTATACAAGCATTAAGCAATATAGAGAAATTTTAATTTCTATTCTGCTTTCCTGTATGGCTAATGGTGCATGACTAAATCAATTATCAACTTGCAAAGTGGCAATATCAGTAGTAAGTAGAGAAATAGAGTCACCCCCCTTCCCCTCCCTCTCTCAACCCACCTAATCAACATTAAGTGTAGTCTTTCAAGGCTTGCAATTGTTAACGGTACAAATCTTGTTTTTGGTGAAGTTTCTTTCATGTGAAACAAATTTGTGATTAAATAATGCTAGCTTTTTTAATGGTATAATTGCTTGCCAAAATGGAAATAGAATTATTATGATAGGAAATCTAGTTACCTAAAACTATTTTGTCATGGTTTTGTTTGTTAGAGAAGCTTGTAACCTCATTCTAGTGAAACCTTACTAATCGAATGATCTTTCTGTGCAGAGGATACATGGCACCAGAATATGCATTATGGGGATATTTAACATATAAAGCAGATGTATATAGTTTTGGGATTGTTGCGTTGGAAATTGTTGCTGGGAAGAACAACATGAAATATCGACCAAATGAAAATTTTGTATGCCTTCTAGATTGGGTAAGATAGATCTTCATCAAAATTTTCTTATAATTGAAACTAAAGGCAGCTTTGAGACCCAGTCACTTTTTTTGGGACTTCTTTATTTGGCCCTATATTGTGTGTTTATTTACCAATCCAGATTTAAGTGCCATTTTGCACAAGACTTATCTTCATTGAAACCAAATAACATTTACTGAGTTCTGATTAAAACATTTAAAGAGCTAAGCATTCCATATATACAATTTTCTTTCTTCTTTTTTTATTTTATTTTATTTTTTGGTGGGTAGAGGGGTGACCTGAATAATGATATAAAATGAAAATGTTAAATTGAGCTAGTGTTGGCAATATAAGAATAGCATGAATCTTGCACAAATTTCACTTTTATTTTCATTACAAGTCTTTTTAGATATAGTTTCTTTTTAAGAACAAGTTTTTTGTATTTGGCTTCAGTAAATTATTATCTTATCGTTTAAGATTTGTATTTTTTTGCTCAATATATAATGCTAATTAATTTCTTCTTTCCATTTTCTTCTTTATTCTTTTACAGGCCCTTGTTTCACAACAAAAGGGGAATTTGATGGATTTGGTGGATCCAAACTTAAAATCTAATTTCAGTAAAGAAGAGGCAGTAAAAATTATGAAAGTAGCTCTATTATGCACTAATCCATCACCAACACTTCGGCCTACCATGTCTGCTGTAGTAAGCATGCTTGAAGGCCAAACTGCTGTTCATGAGTTGATCATGGATCCAAGTATTTATGGAGATGATTTGAGATTTAAGGCACTAAGAGAATACTTTGATCAGATCATGGGACAGGGCTCAGATGACACCCAGAGTCTCATTCATTCATCGGATGCAACATGGATTGGCTCTTCCGCTACATTATCGAGTCAATCTTAATTCTGGGTTAGGTAACCATTACATTGCCCGTCAAGTTGAAAAATTCTTGTCTAATGATAAGAAAATATTTTGAATCCCCTGGTTGTAAAATAGGTGTTTCATAAAGCTTCTTGTATATTCTTGTCAACTTGGGAAAAAAGGAAGAAGAAAATTTAAGAAAATAAGCTGTGAAATGAAGCTGAATATATATTTGAGTAGAAATTACCCCTTTACATGATTAAAACATTTGATATGGTAGTTCATGCGCTGCTTCTGTGGCTTATCCTTCTAAAAGTAATATCTTGGTACTAACTGTTAGGTCAAAGGAAGTTATATACAAAATTACATAAAGTTTTGCATTACAATGTTCAACCAATCACATTGGTTCTACCACATTGAATTTATAACTGTGGAAGTACAATTGACACTGCCATTTGATAACATCCATGCTTTCCGGGTTAATGGACGTTTTCCTTTGTATGCTTCTGAGAAGTTTGAGGAAAAGAAAAATGTGCTCTGCTGCATGGGGGGTTGCCCATTCATTCCGCAACAGTTAGTCAACATGTAGCTAGTGATGATAATGCTCCTTTTGACAGAAATCTTGGGTTGACTATTTAAATTGGCCAATGTACTAAACATTGTTAGCATAGAAATACCTGAGCACTACTTTTTTTTTTTAAATGCAAAATATGAAATGACTACGAGATCCATATGAAATCCCAAACTCAGAAATCTATTCAATTTTAAGGTCTTGTAAGCTCAAACTCTAAATTTGGTTAGCAAATCAGTCTTTACCTTCATACCATTAAGTGGGCCTAAGCAAAGTTGACAATCAATGTATTAAGATTGCTAATTCTAATTTGTTGCTCCTTAATTTCCATGGGTAGAAACATCCAAGATAGTTTCAACCATACAAACCCAAAAGGAAGTTCTTCAACAGGGCATACGTTGATTCAAGGGGGGAAAAGATTGAATCAACGAGTTATTATGATTTAGGTTAAAGCTTGATTGATTTAGATTAATGCATGATTTAAATGTAACGTAGTTTCAGTTTGTTCCCGTCAATAGGTAATTAATCTTTTTGCTTGGTTGCCTTAAACTATTCAACATCCCGCAGCTATAGTCATAAGCCACTACCCAATTCCAAGGAAATGATCCTCTATATTACAGACTTCACCTCATCTACCTGATTATTGCAAATGACCATAACCAATCATTTCATTCTTCTATCACACACACACACACACACACACACACACACACACACACATATATATTAATAGTTTATCAAATATATATATATATATATATATATATATGTATATATTAATAATCACAGAATGCATTATAAGAAGCTATTTTTCTCAGAATGCTTCTTAGTATTCTGAGGATTTCTTCAGTACTCTAAACATATAAGTTGGTTTTGTAATCTTGAACTACAGAGAACTCACAGATATGAAGAAATTAAAACTACTAAGTAGGTTCATGAAATTAAAATTGGTTCTCCCCACCAACAAAAAGATAATAAACTTACACCGTTTCAAGCGAAACAAACCAAATACATAGAAAGGAAAACAAAACCAAATACATATATTGCAAACTACTTTGTTAACATGAAAGCATAGCAATTATTTAAATAACATAGCAAACAAACTAATCATTATAGGTACCGATCTTGTCCATGATCTTGGCAACCACTTCTTTGGACTTTTTAAGCAGCTCTATACTCTTGTTTATTTTCTGTCGCTTTGAAGCAACTGCAGGCGACTCCTCGAGCATCCTTTCAATCCCACCACCAGGTCCCATTAACTCATTAACAATCTCTGCTTCAAACTCTTTGTTCACCAAGTTTCCAATACTGAGCAGTAAATGTAGAGCCATACAGTCAACCAATCTCTTTAACACAATCTTCCAATAAGCTGTAATTCTCATCTTCAAATCAAAAGCCTGTTGTAGAACATGAGAATATTTCTTTAGGTGAGTAACGTCAATCTCACCGAAACCTCCAAGCTTTATTACTGAAGGCCAATCTACATTAGTCAAGACGTACGTCATGAAGGCATCTTGTTGAACCATTAATTTATTCCAATCAGATAAGTACTCTGGATTACAAGTATAATCCGTCTGCTTCTCCATTTCAACGATTTCCATGACCCAGTTGATAGAGCGCTCTTTCATCTTGGCTATAAGATTATGTCCAGCACGCCTGAAAGACAGCTGAAGCTGGTAATAGTGTTCAGAGTGGTGCATCATGACAGAAATAACAATTTCCTCAACATAACTCCAGACCTTCTCAGCAAAAATAGTTGGAATGCTAGATATGCCTTTCACCCTTTTCTGTAGGATAGTAAGGAAGGCAGAGCGGGGAAGAAAATTCGGCAGTCCAATACCCTTGGTTTCCTCCAAAACCATAATCTCCTCCATCAAAAATTTCTCTGCAGGGTCACTTTCAGCATGCTTGTGAAGTTCATCAGAGTATTGGTTGAGCATTTCAACCAACCGAGCAGTGCAATGCATGTTTTGCTCATCTGGGTATTCATCAAATTCTCCTCTCACAAGAATTTTCCTTAATGATTCTTTGGCTAATCCAATAATCTGCATGAAAGCTGTCATTGCCTCAGTAAGAGATGACATCTTCTGGGGCATTCTTTTCGCCTCAGCAACGTTCAAGTTCAACTTGTCATTAATGCTCTTCACAATAGCTGGCAAATTTCTAGCTATACTAGCTGCTTGAATTTGCACCAGCTTTTGTGCCAGAACAGGAATCCCCACAATAGATTTATCAATCTTGGAAAGCAGAGGATGTGATTCAAAAAGTCTAGCCTCTTCCACTCGCGCCTCTTCATAAGATTCTTCTCCTATCCGATTCCTAACGCAGACATAGCCAAGCCCAATATTGACATCATCAGCAGTAACCTTCTCTAGAAGGCCTTCGGGAGACTTGTCAGACTTAGTAACAACAGCAAGAGTCCGTTCACCAGTCTTGTCCACCGTCTGTGACATCCTGATAGATTCACAAGTAGTGAAATCCACTGTTGCAGATAGAACATTGAGTATAATACTCTCTTCAGGAGTGATGTACTCCATGATAATATCTTTTATCTGGTCATAGATGTTTTCAGGCTGACCATGGACTGGCACTCTAGTAATTCCAGGAAGATCAACCATAGTTAGATCAGGCACACCATTTTTCCTTACCTCCAATGTCAAAGGAGAGTTGGAAATCCCCTTCCCGAACCCGGCAATCTCCTCTGTGGCAAGATTTATAGCCTCAGAAACATGTTCTTCGTCAGTTCGAACCACTTTACCATTGAACTCCAAGGAAAGATCAGGTTCAGGAGTTGGCTGGTGCATGAGCCTCATTATGAGAGGCACCCTTGTGCAAATTCCCTGGCCACGGGGAAGGTTGATACCGGCAAGTGATTCAAGAACACTTGACTTTCCTGAGGATTGGTCCCCAACCACGACAATGGTGGGGAGCTGAATGCCTTCTCTTGTGATCATAAGGTGACGGAGGCTGTCAACTGTATCAAGGAGTGGGCGAATCCGATCATTGTAGGATGAAATGATGGGTGCATCTTGGACTGCTTGAGCTACTACAAGTGGGCTTTCTTCTCCCATGTTTTAATCGAACGGAGAAAAACTTAGGGCAAAAAACAAGAGAAAGCTAGAGAGAGATATGTGGAGTGTGTGTTATGGAGAAAAATGATATGTGATGCATAAGAGTGAACTAGGATGGAGTATTTTTATAGACTGGTCTCATTCATTAAAAGATGGGGAAGTAAAGAAATGTGGGGTCTTAATTACCTCCTTCTTGTGGAAAGAGGGAAAGAGTGAAAGAGTGAAGTCAATGTCTGCTGGATCACGGACCACTGTGACTTAGAAACTTGGTTCACAAGTTTTAAACGAATAAATTACCTAGTTCCTTCCAAGAACATACTGAGTGTATAGTGTACAAAATTCATAACTAAAATCGTGTTTTGAAATCAATAATTTCAGTTAAAATTTTAAAGTCACACTTACCATTTCATAATTATAACTTAAATTTTATTTTCAAAATGAGATTTTATAACTGTGTAACAATCAAGAATATATGGGTAGCAATAATTCGCGATGCAGGAAATAATGAAGTCGAACACGAATGATCAGTAAGGGCTCCTTTCCAATATGGAATTTTACCTTGGAGAGTTTTCCAAGAAGAAAATTGATTCTTTGTTGTAAAAGACAGCTTTAGGCAAAGCAACTTTTATTTAAAAAAAAAAAAAAAAGGCAAAGCAACTTTTGTTTTTATTTTTTATAGATAGGAATATAGGATAGCAACTTTGAAAGGCTGAATGATGAGTATGCTTTAGTACTGTAGGCGTTAGTGCGGTACGACGTCACCAATGAAAGGCTTTGCCTTTACATAAAAGGGCCGGAATCCATTGCCTTAATCCCTAAGATAAAAGGGATCCATTGCCTCACATTGCCTTAATCCCTAAGATAAAAGGGCCGGAATCCATTGGGAGCTTCAGACCTATCAGCCTTTGCAACATGGTCTATAAGGTCATTACCAAGATCATTGTAGCTAGAATTAGACCTCTCTTGGATAAGTTGGTCTCTCCCTTCCAATCAACTTTTGTGCCGGGAAGAAAGGGAGTGGATAATGTTGTTATTGCCCAAGAAATCACTCATACCATCAGCAGGAAAAAAGGCAAAGTTGGGTATATGGTAATTAAAATTGACCTAGAGAAAGCCTATGATAGATTGGAATGGTCTTTCATCTGTGAGGTTCTCTATGCAGCAAATTTCCCCCCTGATCTCATTCAACTAATAATGAGTTGTGTATCTTTTGCCACTACGTCGATTTTGTTTAATGGCGGTGCTCTAGATCCTTTCCTCCCCTCTAGGGGCATTCGACAAGGAGACCCTTTGTCTTCTTATCTCTTTATACTGTGCATGGAAGTTTTAGGCAGAATTATAGAAAAAAAGTGCTCCAACAAGCTTTGGTGTCCGGTTAAAGCTTCTATTAGTGGCCCGGCCTTCTCTCATCTATTTTTCGCAGATGATCTTCTCCTTTTTACAAAGGTGGACTCTCAAAATTTCTTAGCCGTGAGGGAAGCCCTTGATGAATTTTGTTTGATCTCCGGGCAGAAGATTAACCCCTCCAAGTCCAAGGTGTTTTTCTCTCCGAACATCAATGAAGATCTTAGATTAGAGTATTGTGAGGTTCTTGGATTTCACCCTACCACTAATCTGGGGTCCTATTTGGGTTTTCCCATAAGGCATGCTGGGGCTTTTAATTAGGATCTTAATTTTGTTTTGGACAAAGTTAGCCGAAAACTAGCTGGTTGGAAGGCAAATCTGTTATCCTTTGTTGGTCGGAGAGTTCTCATTCAAGCCACCACTAGTGCTATTCCCTCCTATGTGATGTAAACCACATACTTGCCTGATAGAATTCTAGACAATCAGGACAGATTAAATAAGAATTTTCTGTGGGGATCGAGCGATGTAAAAAGGAAGATGCATTGGGTAGGATGGGGGAAAATTACCCAACCAATTGCTAAAGGCGATCTTGGTCTTCAATCTGCCAAAGGAAGGAATATTGTATATCTTGCTAAGTTGAATTGGAGATTTCATTCTGAAAAGGATGCCTTGTGGGCTCAAGTGATGAGAAAGAAGTATCTTAACCTGAGAAGGCTCTCGTCCAGCAAGGAAAATTCCCTTCCAAGCTCTCGGACTTGGAAAGCTTTGAAGAAGGGTATGGATACCTTCTAAAAAGGAACAAGATGGAGTTTGGGTAGAGACAGTAATCTTAGTGTGTGGCATGATTGTTGGACTTCTCATGGCTCCCTGAGATCTCTGATGCATGGTCCTCTCACAAGGGAAGAAGAGGATCTTAAAATCAGGGACCTGGCTTCTGTTAATGGTTGGAATTGGGAGAAGATTTCTATGGTGTTACTTGCCAATGTGTGTTCGAGCGTGTGTTGTTAATGAGGAAGACAAATTAATATGGGCAGCTTCTCCTAATGGGGATTTTAACTTAAATAGTGCGTATAGCCTAGCAAATGAGGAAGATCATCATCTCTTTAATGGCAAATGGATTTGGAAAATTCCGGTTTTACCAAGGATTTAGTTCTTTCTATGGATGTGCTGTCATAATAGCTTAGCAACTCAGGAACGTCTTGCTGCAAGAGGTATTCAAGTTAACACTTCTTGTCCGATATGCTCCCATCATCCAGAGACCATCATACACCTGCTAAGGGACTGTCATGTGGCTTCTACTTGCTGGCAGAACCTGGGAATGGGTGATCTTGGGCCTGATTTTTATTCTTCAGACCTTTTTTCTTGGTTGGAGAAAAATTGCAGGCAGATCAGACCTTCCAGTCACCTCCAAATTCCTTGGAACATTCTCTTCTCCTTTGGCGTTTGGGTCTTGTGGAACCATCGCAATAGGGAGGTTTTTAAGAACACTCCCCTGAATTCTTCCATTCACAAGGAGGTCATTCAAAAAGCAGCTGAATTCACCTACTATGCAAAAACTTCAGCTTCTAAGAACCCAAGATTTGAAAGACTCATTCGTTGGGAGAGACCAGGTTGAGGTTGGTTCAAATTGAATACGGATGGCTCTTCTCTAGGCAATCCTAGTGCAGCGGGTGGAGGAGGAATTATCCGCAATAATAATGGTATTTGGGTTAGAGCATTTGCGAGGAATATAGGGAATACTACCAGTTTTCTTGTTGAGCTTTGGGCGCTTAGGGACGGATTACAAATGTGTCTGCAGATGCATATTAATGCTCTTGAAGTTGAATTGGATGCTAAAGTCGTTTCTGATTTGATGAACAATACTGGAAGCCCGAATGCTACTAACTTTGCTATTGTGGCTAATTGCAGGGCATTGATATCCCAAATCCCCCAAGTGAAGGTGATTCATTGCTTCAGGGAAGGCAACCGCTGTGCGGATGGCCTTGCTAGATTAGGATGCTCTTTATCTTCTTCTTTTTTGTATTTCAGTTATCCCCCCCCCCCCCTCTACCCTAGATGCCTATATGGCAGACTTGTTTGGTTTATCTCTAATCAGGCTTTGTCCTGTCTCTGATTTTTTTCTTCTTAGTTGAATGCATTATCCAGTTTACCAAAAAAAAAAAGTCTCTATTTTACGGTTTTTACCAACTTGTACGTGGTAACCAATGAATTGCCTTGCCTTCTTTGTGAAGTTTCAACGGAATATGTCCCACACATAGGAAAAGGTCTCTAATTTGAGAAAATACATCCGATTCGGATGTATGTTTCTCCCTTCTCATAGTTGGTGAGACTCACAAGTGATGAGTCCCACCAATTGTGAGGAGGAAGCATACACCCGAAATAGAGTATACTTCCTCCTCTTACAAACTCCTTACACCATTTCTTGAACTAAAATAGTCATTGCCCATATACATATATGAGTAGTGATACATGTGTGTTAAAGTTTTACTACATTTGGTTTACTAATTGATGTGTTAGATGAAGACAAAATTCAAATATTTAGCTATGAGATTGTTAAAGTACATTAATCACAGTTATTGTCACATCAGTTTATAAGTTTTATTTAGTAATACCTATAATATTTTTAATATTTTCCTACATATATTGTATCACACAGTTTATTACATGTACTCTAGAGACGTCATCTTATCAATAGAATGTGTGGATGATCTCTTTCAAGGTTTCATATCTATATACCTATATATTACTAAAAGCTGTAATGTACGTTTAATGCTGCTGCTCTCACGTTGAGCCACATCAACTGCTACATTATTTAAAAAAAAAAATTTTGTCCTACAATTTTAAAATGGTTTTTACAATTTTCAGCCCTATAAATGCAGCCCACTACTTATTTATTTACTTCCACTATCACCATATAATAAATCCAGCTCACTACTTATTTATTTACTTCCACTATCACCTTATAATAAATTTGTATAATTAATTCAGCCCACCTCTTATTTATTTAGTTCCACTATTAAGCCCAACCCAAAACTTTTTCAGTTCAATTTTAGGTTTTTGTGTGAGCCTTTTCAACTTAAAAAAAAAAAAAAAAAAAAAAAAAAAAAAAAAAAAAAAAAAAAACAACAACAACAACAACAACAACTTTGAAGCCTTTCAAGGTTTAGGGTTTTTTTTTTCTTTCCAATTTTTCAATAATTGTTTTAAACATTTATTTTTTTTAATATTTACACTTTTCCAACTTTTCTCTCCCTTACCATTTCATCTCCCTACTACTTCTTCAATCTTTCTCTCTCCCTTACCTTTTCATCTCCCCACTACCCTCTACATTAATATCATTCTTCCTTTTTCCCTTTATCTTCCTTTATTTTTGTCTCTTCTTATTTACACCTTATTACTATAAATTTGTCACTATCTCTTCCATTCTATGCATAGTTTTCCCTCACAAAAAAAAAAAAAGGTTCTCTCTCTCTCTCTAAATTTTTTGGTCGATTTTTTTATTTTTCTTGCATCTTTACTTTAGGTTGATAATTTTTTATATTCTTTAAAACTCTATTTTGGGTTAATGTGATTTAGTTTTGTTTTTTAAATTGTTGTTGTTGTTTTTTTTTTTTTTTTTTTTTAAATTATTCTCTTTGATTGTTAAATGTTATCCTATTGCATCCTAAAGAGTTAAATATAGCATATAAAAATATAATATTATTATATTATATAGCATGATTTGGATAATTTGGTATTTATTTTGTTACATAACATGATTTTTTATAGTGCTCAATTTAGATGTTAAACTATGAGACTTTACTAATTTTTGTTTATTTTCTAATATTTTGTGGTGAACAAAGTACTCTTAATAGTTATATTAGAAGTACTCTATAATGCCATTTATTTAAAGAAAAGCAAAGGTTAGCCAAATGAAAATAATCGGATAGGTGACAAATTTTAACTTTTGCAATTTTATTTTAATTATTATTATTTTATAACAATGCATGTATAGAAATTTAATTTTTAGATTTTGCTAATAATTGTTTATTTGATAATATGTTTTGGGTGACCGAAATTATAATTTCTACAAAGAAAATAACCTTAATAGATTATCAAAAAAAAATTATCCTAATATTGGTTCAATTAATCATTGTTAAGTTTTATTAATTTTTTTTTAGTTTACGTTTTTTTTTTGGTGTTTTGGATTGTTCCTATATTACATTTATGATTGTTCATATAATAAATAAAAATATAATTTCGAAATACATTACTTATTATTAGAATAGTTTAAATTATAATTTTTTTTTATAAAACCACCATAAAAATAATTATCACGCGCAACACGCGGATTCGCGTCTAGTTATATCTAAAAGCTGAAGTGTAGTATTTATTGTTGTTACGCTCTAGTTGAGCCACATCATCGACCATGTCACCTTTTCTTTTTCCTTCATTTTTTAAGCAATATATATATATATATTTAAAAGCTGAAATGTAGCATTTATTGTTGTTACACTTCAGTTGAGCCACATCATCGACCATGTCACATTTTCTTTTTCCTTCATTTTTTAAACTATATATATATATATATATATATATATATAGTGCAACTTTACACATTCTCTAACTCATTAAATCCAACTCACCATGAACAACCTTACACATTCTTTAACTCATTAAATCCAACCCACCATTAATTTAGCCTTTTTCCAATTCTCAACTCTTCATTTTACCCTTCAAAACCGTTTACTCTTTTGAAATTCAAACCCTTCAATTGCCACTCCTGTGATTAACTATGTTATTTTTAGCACTATAAATTTACAATTGCTCTCTCTACCTTCAAAAAAGTTGCCAAAGTGGCAACAGATTTGGAAAGCCCCTTTGAGGTTTGTTCTTTCCCTCCTTATTTTTTCTTTTCCCCCAACTTTAATTTTTCCATTGGATTTCTAAAGTTTGTGGATGATATGCTCTTTTGTGGGTTGTCGGCAATGTGATCACTTTGGGGCTATGGGTGGCTAGGATTGGTTTGTCAGTTATGAGAAGGGTTTTCAAGAAATAGAAATCTCTAAAATAACTTCTTACTTCATATTCATGTTATACAATTTTTATTTTATAGTTGCGTTTTACCTGTTCAAATTTTTTTTTTTTTTTATAAATATTTTATCTTTGACATTTTAGTTTTCTTACATTTGACATTTTTTGTGGGTTGCTGACAATGTGATCACTTTGGGGCTATAGGTGGCTAAGATTGGTTGTCAGTTATGAGAAGGGTTTTCAAGAATTAGAAATTTCTACAACAACTTCTTACTTCATATTCATGTTGTACAATTTTTATTTTATAGTTGCGTTTTACCCGTTCAATTTTTTTTTTTTTTTTAATCTTTTGACATTTTAGTTTTTTTACATTTGAAATTTGTTTAACTCTATGTAAAAAGAGGAAGAAAAGCAAACACAAGTTTAATGTATTTACCTATAATGTTTTGAAACAATAATAGTGTACGTTGTAATAATAGTCAAATTACTGATTTCATATTTTTTGACTCAATGGTTCTTTTTTGTTGTGGAACATTTCTCAATTTTTTTTTTGGCTTCAACAAATATTATATTTAGCACACTTTTTCTTATTATGTGCAGCATGTTGATATCGTATTTTGTCCGCCCTCGATTTACATGCCAGACCCCAAAAAATCCAAAAATATTATTTTCTCTCCATAGGGTTGCGAGAACATTCAAAATGACGTGGCGCAACCCGTTTGGACACTGGAGCACCCAAAGTGCCTTGTCCAACGAAAATGACTAAAACACCCCTAGTGGGCCCAGAAACCCTAATTTCGATCCGGCCGTCAGAACGGGTTGAAATTAATGCCATTGCAAAGATAATCAACTTCTCATTCCAACGACTATTCACGGGTCGAAATCGAAGTTAGAGAGGTCGAGATATCATGAAAACCGGGTTGAAGCACCGATCGATGCACCGCTAACTTCCCAGAGCCATAACATACCTTTTCAGAATCAGGAAGTTAAGATCTTTCCAGAGGTTTCAAGATCAAACCCATCCAAGGAAGTCTCACGGTCGCGGCCCTTGAAGGTCCACCGCCTTGAAAAGCGCATCGGGGCTATAAATAGTCCTAGGCACCCTCCAGACAAAAAAAAAAAAAAAAAAAAAAAAAAAAAGGAGGCTCCCCAAGTTGTCTACTATGCCTAGACGTTTTCTACACGTTTTTTTTCTCTCTTCCAAACACAAAAAACACACCAAAAAAAAAAAAACCCATCAAAGCCTTTTGATTCTTCCTTCTTCACCAAAAATACAAGGTAGTGTTATTGCACCCAATCTTCTTTTCCTTGGTTCTACATCTTGGATTTAGGGTTTAGAGGTGTGGATGTAGCTTTTTAGCTACTATCCACACCCCTAACTTTCTAAATCTTTTTCTAGCAATTATCTTGATTTTTTTTGCCTTAATAACATGATTTATTACTTTCCTTAGCATGTTTCTCACTTTATCTTGCTCCTAGCATATTCTTAGCTTAAATCCATGTTCTTCCATGCTTGTTTATATGTTATTTGTCTCAATCTACATGTTTTATGCTTTATGCCATGTTTTCCCATGTTTTGTTGCCCTTTTCATACTATGTTGATGTTAGGGTTACACGCTCACATATTTGTATGACGTTTTTGGCTATGCCTTGCTTGGATCTATGTGTTTATATGTACATTTCCATGATGTATGGTTAGATCCTTGTCTTCGCATGCTTGTATGCTTGGATTCATGTTCTTCCATGTTTATGTGTTAGGATCTACATGTTTACATGCATGTTTCTATGCCTAATTGTCTTGACCTATGTTCTCGCATGCCTACATGCTTAGATCTATGTTCTCTACATGCTTTATGCCATCTTTCATGTGCTTGTGCGCTCCATGCCATGTTTGTGTGCCTAGGCCTAGGCTATGTTTGTCATGCCATGTGCTATTATAGCCATTTTGTTGCTTTTGTCACTCTTTCTTATGTTTTGGCCTATTGGTTTGGATCCGATCTTGACACTATGGCCTTGGTCCTCATCCGTACGCCTTGGCCCATATCAAAGGATTTGGATCACCCCATTTGCATGTTTATGCTTGCTTGTTTCTATGCTCTATATTCCATATTAGCCTCTCTATTTCTAGGTTTTGTCACGCTTGACGCCCTTAGCTGGTTTGTGGTTATGTGGTTACATTCGACGCCCTTAGCGGGTTTGTGGTTGTGTGGTTACATTCGACGCCCTTGAGGCCTAGTTTGGTTGTAATCACTTGGGATGCGTATCCAGATGCTGGGTTGCTTCATGCATACCTTCCCCCTTTTTCGCTCCGTGAGATGATATGCTTGCCATACTTGTTTGCGCCACCCGTTGGCTTTTTATGCATCTTTACACACTTGCTTACATGTCCATGCATGAGTCTTGCATGCTAGTGTGTCGTCCATGCTTCAACACAATGAAGTTATGGACATTCGATCCAAACCTACATTTGTCCCTTGCGGACACCACCTTCTGTTTGTTTTCTTACTTGTTCGCCTTCTCGATTGTTTGCTTGTTTTCTTGTTTATTTGCTTGCAATGTCTATCATGCTCATCTGCTTTATACCTCTTTCATATGCTCTTTGCGTATTTTCCTTCCCTCTCTTGTCTACTACTTTCTTGTCTTTTCCCTTGCATGTACAAACATGGAGCAAGGCCACTTGGAGCTAGGGCATGGTCTCCTAGGCGCAAGCAAAAAGGGCACGGACGCAAGCATGAAAATATGAGCCAAGCGGCTATGTTCAGTAGGTTTAGGGGTCTAGCCTCTCCCATTGGGTTATGTACTCTTTTAAAACACCCTTCCTTCCTTCCTCCTTCCACCCTTATCTCTAGAGTATGGCGACCCCAGTTTACTTTCCTGCTCAGTGATCTAGCATTGTGCATGATGTATGTGTATATAACTGTTCCGCCCCTTTCCGTGTGATTGTCACAGTCCATGTCACCTAAGGCAAGCGATGCCTAATTTCCGCCGCAAAAGTAAGGTTACACATCGCCGAATTTTTGCCGTGGAAATCTGGTACTTTGCCCGAATGCCTTAGGAAAGCATAGATTAGGACCACACCCATTCAAAAGCCAAACCTCAAAGCCCCCATGCATGCAAAGTCCCAAAAGCCAATGTCAAAATCATGTTTTACTGCCAATCTCTGAAAATTAAGGTTTTATAAAAACAAAAGACTGTCCTTGGACAGGCGTTGTGGGGTGCCTAACACTTTCCCCACACGTAACCAAACTTCCGAACTCAAGAATCAAGACTTTTTGGCATCCATATTAGATTAGGAAAAATGCCCTTTTTCTTAGCCTAAGATTGGTAATAAAATCAACTATAAATAGGTGACCAATCACACTTTAGAAAAACCCAATGATTGGTGGCGACTTTACTCACCTTTGGTAATCTCTTAAAATTTGGCCAAGATTCCCGCCACACTACCAGAGATAGACACCTACCCTCCTCCACCGAGAGACTGAGAGAGAGAGAGAGAGAGCACCCAAAGCTCCGTGTGAACCACGCCGATCATTCGAGAGGGTCCTCCAACAGGCCTCACGTGCGTGGGAGCGTTGTCACGGTGGGTAGTCGAACGAAGGCTCGACGGTGGTTATTTGTCTCAAGGCTGAGCGTCAACACAACACATAATAATTTGATCTTGCAGTCCAATAGACCATAAAAAATCTACCTCAAAAGTTTGGTCATGAGGAAATAGAAAATCTCAAAACATGATTAATTGGGGGTTTAATTTTTATCTGATTTTGATAATGCTACAATTTGGTTCTTTCAGGGTTTAAGATCATTGACCTAGATGCATGAGAGTTTGACAATGAAGGTTTCTTAAGTGGCCAAAGACATTTCTGAGGAACTTTAAGAGAAGAAAAAAAGTTTTTTTTTTTTTCAAAACTTCCATTATTATATATAGTATAGATATGTATAGACATTGTTTTTTGTTTTTTATTCTTCATTGGTTTCATGATTTAGTTATTAAGAAAAACCCAAAATAATAGAACAAAAATGGATAATATTTTTTAAAATAGTTCAATTTTTAAGGAGAACAAATTATTTTCAATAATTTTTAGAGTATAAATTATACATTATAATATTACAAAATAATTATATATTCTCACTCATCGCATGGGTCTGCAACTAGTTTATATAATACTCATAGTTGTATACTTTTCTTTGTTCTTACTATTTTTTCCTCCTATATAAATCTTGTGGGGACTCCAAATGAGCTCATAAAAACTGTAAATATTTATGAAATGAGTTCAAGATAAAAGATCCCCATAAAAAAAAATTGACATGGCTTATAAATTTAACATCTTCCAAATAGAATTATTGTTCATCATTCATCAATTTGGGGTGTGTACCCAATCTGTCGATCTGCCAGAACCAACTAGACCCAACATAACCGACCATGTTAGGTCAGTTCGTAGAGGTTGGTGGGTTAAATTAGATTGTCAAAACAAAATTTTATGATGGGTCAAGTGGGGTGCGGGCTAGTAGATTCACAAATTCGCCTAACCTGACTAAACCCACCTATATTTAATATATATTTAAAAATATATATTATATAATTTTATTATTTACTCTTTTATTTATCATCTGAGTTGGGATATAACTATATGATGTTCTACTAGCTCTGAAGCACAAATAAAATAGTTTGTGTTGGTTTGTTTCTATGCTTAGGTTTATTATTTTACAAATTTGCTTTTATTTATATTTGTGTTGTTCTAATGCTCAATTAAAAAAAAAAAAAAAATTCCAACCCATGGTTCATCCTGATTCAAGTGAGCTGTGATGGGTAGGGTTAGACTCCTGTGCTAGGTTGGATTTTTTCCAACCTAACCATGGTGGGTTGGATTAAAAAAAACCTGACCCATGCACACCCTAGGACTCAACATACATAGAAAAAGTCTTAAAACACTTTTTCAATGGATAAAACTCATCCTATAAGCACTCCAATTGTAGTTCAGTCATGTGATGACATGAAAATCCCTTTTCACCAACTAGATAATGAAGAAACTCTTGATCTTGGAATACCATATCTTAGTGCAATCAATGCCCAGATGTATCTTACAACTTACAAAACCTGGCATAGCATTTTTAGTTAACGTGCTAATAAGATAGTTATGTACCAACTCGACAACATTTGAATAAGATCAAGCATATATTATGTCACTTCCATGGGACGATTTACATGTGATTGTTTTATTCAAATGGATCTAATCCATAGTTTGTTGGATATGCAGATGTAGGTTATCTTTCTAATCTACGAAAAAGGTCAATCATAAACAAAATATTTATTTACTTATGACAACACTACAATTTCATAGAGATCTGTCAAGTAAACAATTTATGCTATTTCTTCAAATCACTAAGAGATTATTGCAATTGAAGTTTTAAGAACTCATGAGGAGGAGTAGATATTCAAAAGAATGTGTTGATTGTACTCTTTTTCCTACGCCTAGGTTTTTTCCCACAAGGTTTTTTCCCAAATGGATCTAATCCATAGTTTGTTGGATATGCAGATGTAGGTTATCTTTCTAATCTACGAAAAAGGTCAATCATAAACAAAATATTTATTTACTTATGACAACACTGTAATTTCATAGAGATTTGTCAAGCAAAAAATCTATGCTATTTCTTCAAATCACTAAGAGATTATTGCAATTGAAGTTTTAAGAACTCATGAGGAGGAGTAGATATTCAAAAGAATGTGTTGATTGTACTCTTTTTCCTACGCCTAGGTTTTTTCCCACAAGGTTTTTTTTTGGCAAGAATTTTAATGAGGAAATTATAAGAGGCACTTGAAGAGATGCTAGAAGATTATACTATTTTTTTTTTTACATTGATTTTTTTTTTTTCAAATACGTTTTTCCTTAGTAAAGTTTCAATGAGACATATTTACCATAGAAGATTAATTTATTACTTTTTGATAAATTCACCAATTCAAGACTTATTTTATGGGGTCCACATGTGGAGTTTTGTGGTTTTATCGGTCTAGTTATATGTGTTTGAGTGTTAGGTTTTAACTTAACTGCATGCAGACCCACGTGATGCGTGGAAATATAAATATTAAGTAATAAGGTGTAATATATAAAAAGTAACAATTACTTAAAGTAATGTCTATTTAAAAAAAAAAATTGCAAGCATTTTTTTTTAATCTTTTTATCTCTACAAATATATCATTTTATTATTTTTTATGTGTTTGATTAATAATTTTTTATAGGTGAACCACATTCTTCTAACTTCTATTGTAGTGTATTATATTTGCCTAATATACATCACTGCTAGTTTCTTTAAGACATTCTTTCCCCTTCCTCTGTGTGTGTGTGTGCATGTGTGTGTTTTATAATACTTAGTTTTCTAAAATGAAATTTTTTTTTTTGCCTAATATACTACTAAATTTTATAAGTTTTAAATTTATTATTCAAATTTCTCATCTCTTAAGATATAAGGAAATTATCATAATTATCAAAACTTATCACAAAATTACAATGTTATCTTAGCCAAAATTAAAATGAAACTAAAGGAATACAAAATATACTTTATAATAATTTATTACTCAAATAATTGGTGGCATATTCAAATTCCTATTTCCAAAAGAAACTAAGTTTTAACCCAAACTAAAATTCAACCAAAGCTATAAAAGGGAAAGATAAGACTTTGTAATGGGAAATTAGAAAAAAAAAAAAAAACCAAAACACATATTAAAAAAGAAAGAAAAATAAAAGAACCATCAACCTTAATTAGAGGTATAAGAAAGAACAAAAATCCACCGAGAGAGAGAGAGAGAGAGAGAGAGAGAGAGAGAGAGAGAGAGAGAGAGAGAATACTCATAGTTTTGTGGGGGAAAATATGGATTAGATGAAGAAAATGATATTAAATTTATTCAAAATGAAATAGGGAGAAGAAGAGTCAAAATATAAGAAAGAGGAAGAAAGTGTAACCGTAAAGTTGAGAGTAGTGGGAAGATAAAGAGACAAAAATGAAGGAAAAATGTTGGAAAAAATGTAACAGTAGGTGTGAATTAATAGGGAGAAGAATAGTTTTTTTTTTTTTTTTTTTTTTTTTTTTTTTTGGAGACGGGGGGAGGGGGGTGGAGGAGAGAAAAGTTTAAATAAAGAAAAGAAAATATAGAGAATAAATGGATAACGTGGCTACTGATGAGATTCAACAGGAGTATAGCAACAATAGATATTATACTTTAGTTTATATATATATATATATATATATATATATATATATATATATATATATATATTAAGTTATGGTCAATTTTGTATCCGGTTGCAAAATTGTAATATCTATGAAAAATATGCAGTCTAGATGTGATGCAACCATAGAAGATTAGTTTATTACTACTTAGCAAATTCACCGATTAAAAATTATTTATGGGGTCCACATGTGAAGTTGTGTGGTTTTAAAGGTCTAGTTATATGTGTCCGAGTGTTAGGTTTTTTAATTTAATAAGTTATAGTCAATTTTGTATAAAGTGTCAAAATTGTAATTTTTGTAATCACTACAAATTAAAGGTATTCTAGTAGTTTAGTTGGGTCTATAATTTTCTAGGAGATCCTTAGTATCTTCTTAGGTATCATTTTCTATATGTCTAAGTCAATTTTTTAGGTTTTTAGTTTACTAGTTAAATTAGGAGTGCTAATAATACTAGTAGTACAAGAAAGAGTCTTTATACATACTAGTTGCAGACCTACATAATGCGTGGGAATATTATTAATGGTTATTTTGTGGTTAAACTTAATTATTTGAAAGAAAAAAAAATTATAATAAAAATTTGTTAAGGATCATTTTATGAATCGCCAAAAGGAAATTCTTACTACATAAGTCAGTAAACTACCATTAATAAAAATAATAATAATAAAGCCCAAAAATATATAACATAATTTATCAAATTATTCAAACAAAATTTTGTGAAGAAATCATTTAAATCATCTATCAAATATATATACGACATATGTTAAAAATTTCATAATTAAATATAGTGTAGAGTAAATATGGCTTTTACAAAAACAATGAATTCAAATTGACATAATAAGAATAATAATAATAAAAAGTAGAAAAATAAAAAAGAAGAGAAACCGTAGTGTAAATTTTTGTGCAATTGAATATTTCTCTCTTGTTATGGTTTGTTCATATGTGTGTGTGTATAGAGAGAGAGAGATAGATAATTATTATTTGAATGATTATTGTGATTTGTTGAAAATAATTAATCTATATAATAATAATAATAATAATAATAATAATAATAAGTGAAGCTGAGAGAAACTCAAAGCAAAATTTCAAATTAGAGTTCAAATTTTGTGTCATATGTCTACATTTATGTGAAGGCCATACCATAATTATCTTTTCAATTATTCAAGTCAAATATGAAATTAAAGTCTAATTTTATGTCATATGTGTCAAAAAATTTCTTAATTATAGTGCCAAAGTTAATATCACACCATAAATATCCATCCAAATATTCTTGTATTTAGAGCAATACAAATACCGAGGAGTCAAATGAAGCAAGCGTTAAATGGTGCTCTAAAGAAGAAGAAAATTCTAGAGGGAAGAAATAGAAAGGCGTAAGAGAGATGGTTGACCCACTCCCCCTCCGCCTAAGCTTCCCACCCCTTATTTCCACGCAAAAGAAAACTCAATGCAGAGGAAATTTATGGCAATGTTTTAAGGATAGACTTCATCTATAAATTCAAAGTTCTACAACTATGAAACCATCTGTTAATGATCAACACAACAGATAGTAGCAAATAATAATCAACGTAGTAACAAATTGCTACTCCACTGGTACTCCTCTCTCTCTAACTTTCGGCATCAAACTTAATCTTTTATGCAATATTCGTTTCTTCCAAATATCACAAAATACTAAATTTCACTTCCAAAGACGCTAATAACGACTTGACTAACCATCCTTTGACAAGATTCTATTCAAAGAATAGAGAGATACATTACAAAACAGAGATAGATAGTGTTTGTCGACTAGCCATACATACTCAAAGGAGGTTTTTTTTCCTCACTCAACGGTCCATAATCTTACCCAATTACCTGCCGTACCATTACAAACTCAGGTTTTTTTTCCTATGAAAATTTCAGGCACCAAACAATGATTGGGGTTCAAAAGCAGGAATGGATCTTTTCGATATCAATCTTAGAGCATCAGCAGTGAGTGTGGTATATGGCAAATGTAAGGTATATTTGGCATTTAGACTTAAATATTGCTCAGCAATGAAAATGGCAAATTGGAAAAGCCAAATTTTTTTTGCCATATAGCTACAGTACCATCGTAAATGTAAGATGGTACTGTAGCTAAATGGGATAAAAATAAATAATTTTTTAATGCTCCTTCTCGTTTATTTACCCGGCAATTTCTCTCTCCTCTCTCATTCTTTCTCTTTTTTTTCTCTCTCTTCCTTCTCTCTTTCTCATTTGCTCTCTACTCTCTCCAGACCCAAACTCTCTCCGATACCCTCTCTCTCGCCGATGACCCTCTCTCTCGCCGATGATCCTCTCTCGCCGATGACCCTCTCTCTCTGATACTGATTCCGACGAGGCATCGGTGCTCCGATCCCTTTACCGATTCACTCAACCGACGAGGCATCGGTGCTCCGATGACCCTCTTCAAACCGACATTCTTGCATGTGTGGATGACCCTCTCTCTTCAAACCGACAAAATCAACATATCGGTGAGTGATGTGTTTCTTGTTTTGATTTGGATCGGACATCGGAGATCGGTGACTGATGTGGGCATGGGTCAGGTGGTGCAGCGGCGGCATGGGTTTCTTGTTTTGATTTGGATCGGAGATCGGAGATCGGAGATCGGAGATCGGTGAGTGATTTGGGTTTTTACCGGTGGAGATCGGCGAGTTGTGTGGATTTGTGATTTGTGATTTCTGGTTTGTGTTTGTGATTTGGGTTTTTTGGTTTGTGATTTCTGGATGATTTTTGGTTTGTGAATTTAACTAGTTTGTGAATGATTTTCTCTCTCTGGTTTGTGAATGATTTTTGTGTAACTGAGAGAAGTTGGATGGTGGACGGTGGTGGTGTGACTAAGAGAAGGTGGACGGTGTGGTGGTGTGACTGAGAGAAGGTGGACGGTGGGAAGAGATACAGAGATCAGAGAGAGAATTGAGAGAATTGAGAGAATTGGGAAGATCAGAGAGAGAATTGAGAGAATTGGGAAGATCAGAGAGAGAATTGAGAGAATTGGGAAAAAATTTTATATTATTATATTTATATTATTTTAATGTGTAGTATGGTAAAATAGAAGATTGAATGTTGAGAAATTGTAAAATTGTATTGTATAATTGATAAAGTAACTTTTTGAATGGTAAAATAGGATAGAATTAGAATAAATGAATGTGGATGCTCTAAGGTTCATCTCTCTCTCTCTCTCTCTCTCTCTCTCTCTCTCTCTCTCATTTAGTTTTCATTCCCTTAATTTGAAATAGTGATGAGTTTGTCTCAATTATTGATCTTTGCAACTTCAATGGTTTAGTTTTATTTATATTGAGGCAATATAAAATTTGTGTGTGGGATTTGGTATTAAAGTGGTAAAAGGGTGGTGGGTAATTCAAATTATTAGTGTCATAATATTGGAACTGCCAGAAATAGTGGACATTGAGTCACTGTGTTATTGAAGTGTTTTGAAATGGATTAGGATTGGTAGATTGTCCATTTATTCCTACCCATAAAATTTTAATGGAATTGTTTTGGACAACTAGAATTCTAAATATAGTGGAGGATTGTATCACAATTCTGTTTTATTTCAGGTGAATTTCAAAGCATTTTAGAATAATAAAACCATCATAATATCGGAGCCACAATCATTAACTACAACATCAGCAACAAAACCAGAAGTTTCAATTGGTTTGTCATTTGGCTACATTCAATTGTTCTTCTTCCATATGTTCGCAAAAATAAAAATTAAAATAAAGGTATCCATGGTTGAATTGTTAACTAACAGCTCCTACTAAAGATGACTTCAGAACATTCTCTATAGCCACACATGAGGAGTAATAGAGAAGGGCTGGCAGCTAACATGCTAAGAATGAGTACTTCTTGGTCTTTGCCGGATTCTTACTTGGGGTGTCCTCCTTAATATGTAATTAGATATATAAAGACAGAAAAATTACAAATTCCTAGGAATAGAAGCCTCAAAAGTCTTGCAAGAAGAAACTTAGACAAGGAATGGTGGCAAGATAATAAAATTATAAGTTGCACTAGATAGCCCTTCTCTTGACATTAGAAGAGAACTTTATAACTAATTCTAAATATACTAAGATCAAGTACTACTTTTGCTCCATTCATTTAATTTAGGGTCTCCATCTATTTTCAATTAGGGATCAATCTAGCTATAGAAAATTTCCAAATGCTCACTTCTGCTAATTGATCCCCATCAAGCATGCTAAAGTTGGAGAATACAGAATGAATGATCAGTGATCAATGATGTCTCGGATTTGAAGCTGGCTTGAATCAAGAATGCTAAAAACTGTGTTAATGCGAGTGCCAATAGAAGTATATATTGAGTTGGACAAAGTAATTGGATTCAAGTCTCTAATATCAAAGGAGAACATGACATTAATTAGTTTATCTCAACTGAAATAATGGGCTAAAAGTGAAGGACAATGAGGTGAATACTGTTTTGTTTTGTCTCTTTTTACTTATTTTAAGTGGAACTCTTCTTAGACTATTTCCACCATCTACTGATTAGTAATCCAATCCAATTATATTTATCATATCTCTCTTGCTTTACCCAAAGTGTAACAACTCGATGCATTCTTAGGAAAATAAAGCTTATTTATACCCTGTAGTTTAAAGAATGAGACTGATTTTTGATAAGAATGAGATGTAAAACTCATGTTTTACACATCCAATTAGAGATTGCCACATCATGCCTTAGTTCCATGATACATATTTGGAAGTATAAAAGCTATAAATCTAAAACCTGATTGTAAATCCATGATTGCGCTGTGATTTATCATTTCGTTCTCCTTCTATATAATATATGTTTCAATATTTTGCAATAGTTAAAACATGTTAAGTATAATCAAAAGCCCATTCTCTCTCTCTCTCAAGAAAACCCTGACACTAATTTTTGTTTGTTGTTTTTTTTTATGATTTAAATCTTTCATATTGAGGGCAGGTTGTACATTTAGGTGATTGTGATGGGGTGTGATAGATCAAGAATGTATTGATCACTTGTGATAAATTAACCAATTAATTAGTCAAGTAAATTAATTAAGTTAATTAATATGCAATACATGTGGTAGTACAAACAAATTACCATCTAAGTTAAATGCAGCGAAAAATAAAGTTGACACGATAATTTGATTTGTTTACGAATGTGGAAAACCTTCAAGGCAAAAACCTCACCAGGTGATTTTAAGGTTACCACTCCCGAGAATCCACTACTATCACAACAAGCGGTTACAAGTAAAGGAATCTCAGTATCTTATACCAACCTACAATTGAACCCTTACCCCAATACCCAATTGGACTTGTTCTGTAGTGACAATTTCTCCTTTTCAATACACGGCTCCTAATACATGACTAACCAATCGATGCACAGATCCAAGTACATGACTAACACACCAACTTGAGAAAGATGTTGGCTGCAAAGTTCTTCAGTTCATCAACACGATGAAGATCACAAAGCTCCTTGGTTACAAAACCCTTCGCCGTACAAACGCAGCAGTTTCTGCAAGAGAAAGATGAACTAGGGCATATGTCTCTAGTCACAATATGCTTGCAAAAAACCTTTTGCAATCACTTGCATCATTTGAGATGACCCTTAAAATAATCCTTATATATGTTTAGGCTTGTGAGAAAAGAAAGCCTAAACACATACACATGGATATGCGTGAAATTAGATTTGAAAAACTAATTTTCGTAAATCTCGATAGATAAGTTATCTGTCAAGAAGCTGTCGAGTATCGGGCTAAAACTTACTTTTAAACCTCGATAGATGCCATCTATATAGCTAGCTGTCAAGCTTTAAAATACAACATTTATTCACTTGTTTCTTTAACAGGTTTGCATGACTTTAACTTTTGACTTGAACAACATGATAGTAAAAAATAATAGAAACCTAAAACGTATTTTTTCCTAATAAAATAGAGGAGCCTAATTTATTGTCATTTAAAGTAATTGAAACAATAGAGAATATGCTCATAGAGAGAGAAGTTTGTATTATACCTATATGCAAACAAAGAGTCATTCTTATAGCGTTTGATGGCTTTTATATTTAGTAGACCCATTTAGAAAAGACTTTGATTTATTATTGAAAACTCGGATTTGTGTGAAAACACATTGTTGATTCCCACTTTGGCAAAAAGACCCAATAACAAGAAGAAGCCCAATAATATAAAAAAGGATGAAGGAAGAAGGGTTAGCAAGGTAAGAAAAAACTATTAAGTCTAAATGACAGGAATAATGGCCCAAAGGCTTATAAAGTTGTAAAGAGGCCACGAAGAAAGCAAACAGGCCCAAGGAAGCCCAAAGGAAGAAATAGAAAGCTCATAAGTATCATAAGAATTGGAAAGCAAGCAAATATGGGCCGAAGAAGCCCAAAGAAAGGAATTAGTAAATGGTATGGTAATCAGGCCGGGGAAGCTCGAAAAATTTAGCAAAAACCCACAAAAATGTAGTAATGGAATGGGCAAAGAATGCCCAAAGAAGTGAAGCAGGCCGAGAATGCTCAAATGGATGAAATGGGCCAACGAAGCCCAAGATAATATGAAAATAAGCCCAACAGAAGTACTGGGCAATGTGAGCTGAGTAAAAGAAAAGTATATGGCAGGCCCAAAAGAAGCCCAACAAGCACAAGTTAAATGATAACATGGTAGAAACAATGGAGAAGCATAGCAGAAGTGTCAGCCGACCTACAAAGAAGGCAGGGGCCGGATTGAAGAAGGAAGAACCCATACCCGAGCAAAGCCCAGCCCAGGGAAGAAACGAGATGCAGAGAATGAAGACCCAGTGACTCCTCCATGCCACAAAGGGTTCAAAATAAGCAACATGATGCATAAAAGGATCAGATCAATCCACAGGCCATGACAAACGCATGAACGATAAACAAGCTCTGGACTCACATGGGAGTGGAGCACGCATAAGGCTCAAGCACTACTTGTACCTAGCCACTACAGGCACGGTAGGCCACGAGTCAAAGGTAAGAAAGAGTATGGTCTGGCGGCGGGGAGAAGGGGAAACTCTATTCTGGGATTCCTACTTAAAGCTCTTTTGGGGGAAATGTCTTGCTAGGATGACATATCATCCAAAAGGGGGAAAGATGAACTAGAATCACTAGGTGCATGCCATAGGAATTAGTAAGAGGGAATGCCCAATCCTTATCTTGGTGGGAATGCCATGGAAAGGAAGAAAATAAAACAAAAACTCCTTTTATTTGGAAATAGGACATGGTGTAGCCAGCGCAGGGTAGTGGTGTTGGCTAAGCGGCCAGCAAACCAGTGGGTGGCCCGGGAAGGACACCCACACTAGGCGAAACGTAGCTAAGGGGTAAAACAATAAAACTCATCACGTCAGACAGTATAAAAAGGCCTTAGTTGTGCACAGCAAAAAGGGGGGGGGGGAGGAGGAAAACAAGGACGAAAAGGTAGGAAGTAAAGGAAATGAGTGAGAAAATAGCAAGAAGGAAAACAACAAAAAAACAGAGAGGGAAAAAAAAAAAAGCAAGAAAACAAGAGTGCGATAAGGCATGCTCCCATAGGTTATTCCCTTCTCTCCCTTTTAATAGCCTACTCTCTAGCAAGTTAGAATACTTGGGGTTAAGCCATTTAGGTCCATTCTTTCAAAGTAAGCAATTTCTATGGCAGGATTTCCTAGTGAGATTGCTCACTTTGAAGACTGGTTCCCTTCTCGGACTTATTTGTTGAAGAACTAAGTACAGCAGACTAATCCCCCCTCCCTTCCTTTATTGTAATTAATTGAGCATTAACCGTGCTTCCGTCATATTCACATAGTCGTGTTTTCTTGCTGAGAAAATTGTTTAAGTGTTATCTTTTACTGGCAGTAGACGTATCCTTATCATATTATGTGCCTCCTGCCATAACATTTTTGTAACAGTGTCCTCTGCCGTAAGCGAGTGATCGAGATCTAGGTGAAGGGATCCTAACTTGTGCACAAACTGGCTTGAGGTAAGTTTCAATCAAGCCAGTCTCGACTTTCCTACCCTAGAACTATTGGGTCACAGTGCAGCAAGAAGCAGTCCAGCCCAAAAAATACAAAAGGCCCACTACACACACGAGCTTGTTTAGACCCCAAATTAAAAATTATGGCTAGATTGATTTTACTTAAACTTTAACTAAGTACAAAATAAGAGTAAATATGCGCAATGAATCCATAACACTGCTATAAGCCATATCCATCAACAATTAACAATAAAATGAAAGCTTAAAGAGTAGCGAAGAGAGATGTAAACAAAAGATAACACATAGATGTGTTATCGAAGAGAAAACCGAAGAACTCGGCGAAAAACCTCTCCACGACCTTTCAAGTCAAAATCAATCTACCATAGAATGAAGTCAGAGCACATGAATAACAAAAGACCCTCCAAGCCTAGTCTACCCCATGTACTTGAGCCCTCCAAGTTCCTACTATTAACGTACTTCTTAAAGTCTTGTCTCCTCTAACTTTCCAGATCCCACAGTTCAGCCCGATTGCATCTGCCACTAAATGGCTCATTCCAATACTTCCCAATAACACCAAAATCTCACTTAACACTTAGATTGGGTGTGGTAAGTGTTTGGGTTATGAATCTCTTAAGAATCTAGAGATGGAGAGGTAGGAGTTAAGAAAAACCACAAGAAAATGTGTAGATGATTGTGGGTATGACAATCTCTAACTCTCAAGTGCATTTGTTAGGATTTTCTCTCTGAAAAGCACTCCTTAAAATTCTTGGGTAATGAGAGTATTTATAGTGTGGGTAAAGAATATGGTAAAACACTTTATCTTTTTGCCAAACAGAATGTTTCACAGGTATCTTATGGGATGGCCCTTCTCGCGAAACACTTGCGCACTTGATAGCCTAGTGTGATACTTCAACTTCTAGTCATGTGCTTCACACGTGGCCTTTTAGTGGGTTACTTCTTGGGAGATTCTCCCTAACTAGTCGTGAACTACACAGATTCATCTTTAAAGCTTGATTCTTCACTGATTTCTCACACTCATTTCTTACAAATAAACCCACGTACATACAAGAAAATGATTGAAGAAATTACAATCAAATTTGACACAGAATTAAAGCCAACACAAGCTAAGTGGAAATCACAACTTTGCAATTATTATTATTATTATTATTATTAGAGTCACAATTTTTAGATAGTTTATTCTGTTTTGGCAAAGATGACGTTGTAATGAAAATGAAGATTAATTGTAGTATAACTATATTATATATCTTGTCATTTTTTTGGTACAATGCATCCTAATATGAAGTATTCATTATGCAAATTATTGTTCTTTATATCAACTTCAAAAATCCAGGGGGTAATTAAAAAAAAAACCCCACAATTGCTAGAATATTTGAATTATTATTATTATTAAATATTGGTTTTTTTTTTCTTTCTTTTCATTAGAACTGATCGGTGAAGAGTTTGGGCTCTTATCATTGCCTTCGTTTTACTATCGTCATTGTTGCGATAAATCTAATGACGAAACACACCCATTTATGAATGAAATTTCCTAATATAATAGTATTCTTAAATATTCATTCTTCCTTTTCTTTTCCCTACATTAACATGGCCATCTTTGTTTTTTTTTTTTTTTTAATCCTTCTTTTAGTCATTTTATCAAACACGTGGAAATATAGAACTGCAAATATTTGGATTACCTTCAGCATTGAAATAGAGAGCAAACCACTTTCTTGGCAGCATTTCATTGTAAACGAGACACAACACACACACACACACGCACACAACAATAAATAAAATACGCTTGACATACCATATTGTTTGAAGGAACAGAACAATACCCCCATTTAAGAATATAGGCTTGTAGTTTTGAAAGGAGCTCTATACTTGCAGGAGTTAAATCCAAAACCATTCTCTTTCTAGATAAGAGAAAGAGATGATGTCTAATGGTTAATATATCTTCTATTCGATCTATCTCTCTGATTTTATAGGGGTAGTGGCAACTGAATATTATGAACTGGTTGGATTCAATGAGAAGAGTAAGAGGCAATAAAGGAGGAGATGGAGAGTTTGGGGCATTAAAGAGCTTACATGGTAAGTTTAAAATAGTGAAGATTGAAAGTCATAGTAGTTATGGAAGTTGAAGTGAAAACTATAAAACTGTTATGGAAGTCAAAGTGAAGATTGCAAGAATGTTAAAAGACTAATAAAAAAAGAATGGAAATAAAATACAATTTTTTATTAATGAAAATAAAATAATGACATAACTGTTAATGTAACTCAACTAAAGTAATAATAAATACCACGCTTCACATTTTAGATATATATAGATTTGGTGTTCAATGTACTCCAAAGAGAGATGAAGTTGATTGCAAGAAAAATATTGAGTTTTTTTAGCATTAAGGCATGTTCGCATTCGTGTTTTATTTTCTCCCTTTCTCTTCTATCTTTTCTTCCTCTCTTTCTCTTTTCTACCTCTCTTATGATGGTACTGTTCCTGGGTATTGCTAATACAGCCCTTAAACACTATTAAATTCTCTCTTTTTATTCTTCCTTACAAACCCTAAAACCCCACATACTTTCTTCTACCAAATAGCCATCAAATAACTCATCAAAGCACCTTTTAATACCTAACACAAACCCATAACCTTTTCTCCATAATTTTAAAGATCTACAAATTTTCGTAACCTGTAACCTGCCACAAGCACACCTATACAAATTCCTTTGTTTGTCCTATACAAGATGTGCATGCTAGTAAATGTCAAGGCAATGTAGTGTTTGTCTATAAATTAAAATAGGTAGGCATTTTTATTTTCAACATCCTAAACGGAGAGGTTAATGATGTCGACATGATCTCTAAACTCAAGGGTGATATTGCCAATGAGCTCTAGCTCAAATGCATCTTCTCCCCTTATAAGAGTAAAGTGGAAGGTGATGTGCATTCAAGGCTCATTAAGTGTGTGCATAACTTAACAAAATATTTATTTCTTAAAAAAGTTAAGGACAATGTTTGCCTGTAATCCAACGTTTTCCTTGGGCTATTCTCTTGAACTTGTGCATTCTCATTCACATTGGTGCTGTAACATTGTCCAACAATTTCCTAAGCTATACACACCACTGTTTTAAAAACCGTACCGTACCGGACCGGCCGGTCCAGCCGGTTCAACCGAAAAAATCAGTGTAGTTCGGTTCGGTTAAAAGCCTCAAAACCGGTCAAAAACCGAAAATTTTTAAAAATGCGGTTTGATGTCCGGTTAGGTTTTTCAAACCATGATACACACACATACATGTGTTCCTATGTATATATATGTTAGCTGCTAATACTAACTGTGATTCCAGCCATTCCTTTGACCACATCAGCTGGTCTTCTTTTTGGTTCTCTTATCAGCACTATCATTGTCTCCACCAGTGGAACAGTGAGTGAATTTCTTTTGCAAATTAGAAAGATCAAAATGAAAATATCTACTTAAGCTTTGTTTCCTAAATCGGTAACCTGTTTTAGGTGGCAGCAACCATTTACAGTATACCTGGACTCCGCCGCCGTCCAGTGAAACGTCCCAAAGGGTTACAGAATTGATAAGTACTCTACGGCTGCAAGAAGTACACATCAATGTATAAAGTAGGATAGTTATTAACTTAGTTCTTATATTTTTGGGTTTGAGGAGTACGTCATTTACTTATTTACTGAATGTATAATGTAGGATAGTGAACTCAATTCTTATTTTTTTGGGTTTGAGGAGTACTACATTACTGAATGTGTAATGTAGGATAGTTAACTTCCCTAAAAATTTGGACGGCCTTCTTTAATTTGGCATGATATTAATGTATTATTTTATTAATTTGATAGGTTGGTTTGTCCCTTTCTTTATTTAGTACTACATGTTCCAGACATATATAAATAGGTTGATAAACAGGTTGCTACATAGTTTGGTTGAAAAAAATAAAGGGAATCTGTGATTTGCCCAAGGGAAAAAAAAAAAAACCTAAAACGCGGCTATAGCCAAATTAAAAAAAAAAAAAACTATATATATATATATATATATATATACACACACACACCCATAGCGACCTTTAAAACACAACTGTAGGTTAAAGACCTAGAGCTGCACACAAATGCAGCTAAAATAACCCTATAGCCACGTTTTAAAAAACGCGGCTATAGGTTGAAAACTGTAGACCAGTTTTTTTTTTTTTTTGTGTGTGTGTGTGTAGTGAAGATAGCTTTGGGCAGCATAACTTAAACGGCCACAATTCACTTCTGATTTTTGGCCTCTAGTGCTGTGTATGCATTAGTGTTGTACGTGGTAACCAATGAAAAGCTTTAGTCTTTACAATAAAACTCACGTGAAGGAATTGTATATAGTTCTCTTTTTGAAATTTCAAAGGAACATACATTAAACACACAAATTATTACATGTACTCTTGATTGTGAAGGTTCCAACAAGTGTAGACTGGATAAGCTGTCCACAATATTCCCTATTAATGGGTCTTGGTCTTGCAGAAGTATCTAGGTTAAGCTCTAGTCGAGAGGAGAGAGAGAGTTTTGCAGGGAGTGTTTAAGAAAGTGGGGCTGTCAATACTCAATACCCAGTGGGATTTTTGGAGGGGAAGATGGCAAAGCTTGCTTGTATTCCAGTGACCATGTTTAGTCTCATTGTGTTTGTAATAGTGTTTATGTGCATAGGACCAAACAAAGTCGAAGCACAAGCACCAGGGAGTCTTCTTGCTAATGAAGGTACGTTTTGTTTATATGCATATTTACATGTTATTTTGGTAATCAAGCTCAAGTTGATGGAGTTGGAAATCAGTATATTGAAGTTTCAGTTTCAGCTCAATGAAGTTTATATTAGCTGTTAGCAGCATCCTTATTGCCTCTGTGTTCTAACTTGGCCTCATGTGGTTAAGGGCTTTGACATGCTTCTCATACTATTTAATTAGCCTTTTTAGCACTGCAATAAGACCCCATAATGAAGCTGAATTTCAAGGATCATCACAGAGAAACCAAGACATGACTCTTACCTTTTTCGAGGCCATATCTGGTCGCATAAAATGGGTCGATTGTAGAATTATGAAGCCATGCTTTGGATTTGTTTTGAGAAACCAAATTAAATGAGACCACTCTAGCTAGTTATGATTCTTCCTCGTATAGAATCCCACATAGCAGTTAAACTTTATTTTATTATAAAAATAATAATAAAATAAGGGACCCAAGTAACTGATGGGATTGATGCATCATAAACTATCCTAGGACCATAATTGGTTATGAGAAGTTCTCTAATGTGCCAATTACTCAATCTGAACAAAACCATTCCATTCCCAATTAGGTGCTTACAGAATTAGGAGTAAGAGGCCTTTACTTCAGCAATTTTCCCCAACACCAAGAACATTCCCTAGGCATTTTCATAGAGCATGAATTTTTCCTTTCAATAAGTATTTGTTTACCCAGGCAACCCACAACAAGCTTGACAGGGTAAAGGCAACCAGATATTCCTCATAACTGAGGCATTATTTGAATTTAGGATTTGAAACAACTGTCCGATTAAGTTTTTGTTTCTCAGCTGCACTATCCGCACGTTCATTCCACTAGTAGGCATACTTATCAATTATTTAGGTAACAAAAAATCCTGGTAGAGAAGTTGATGTGTGTAGTAGAAGCCCTTCAAGAAATAGCTACACAGCTGGGGAAGAAAGACTGGAATTTCAAAGTAAATCCATGCAATGACTCAAGCTGGATTACACCAGCTTCAAGTCAGAGGCCATTGTACAATAATTCTGTTGTCTGTGATTGCTCCAACACGGGTGGTGTGTGCCATGGGGTTAGCATGTACGCTCCCTTCCCTCATATAACATAAAAGTTACTCTTAAATTTTCTTATGAAGGTTAATGGCAAATAATAGCAATGAATATTGAATAAGATGTGTAACTTAGTTGAAAATTGGATAAACACCTATTTCTTTATTTTGCTAAATTTTTCTCTCTTTTAATCATCAAATTTAAGCTAAGACATTACATTGAAATTGTTACATAAAATTGTAATCTCTCTCTATTTTTTATTTTACTTTAATCTTTGTTATACAGATTTCTTAAAGGGCAGGATCTTGCTGGTATACTTCCACTATCTTTGGTGAAGCTACCCAACCTTAAGGAAATGTAAGAAGGCCTTTTCCTTGTTAGCCAGCAAACTGGACTATAAGCTTCTACTTACAGCAGACCTTCCTCTTGCTGACAGTGATTTGAATAGAAACTACCTTAGTGGAATGATACCAAGAGAATGGGCTTCAATGAAGTTGGAATTTCTGTAAATTACTCTCTACCCTTTCAAGTCTAAGGTTAGCTGGTTAAAGCTAATTATTAAACTAATGAAAATGAATCAAGTGCAGTTCCATCAGTACGAACAACTTATCAGGACGTATTGACTACTTGGCAAACATTACCACTCTTAGAGCTCTGTATGCTCTGGATCTCTATGTTAAATAGTTTCAACAATTCATTTGGTTAAGCTCTGCTGTCTGTAATCTTGGACTGTATTTCAGGGCCATTGAAAGCGACCTGTTCTTTGGCCCTGTTCCCCCCGGGCTTGCAAACTTGGTTGACTTGGAGATTCTGTTAGTGATTCTTTCTTTTCAAATCACATTTTATTAGTCATTTCTAAATTCTCAATGAGTTTCATAACATAATAATAGTGTATGTTGAACTAGTCTTAAGTATCCTTTTTTATTGCAGCGTTCTTAATGCTAACAATCTCACGGGAGAGTTGCCAGTACCTCTCACTAGCCTAACCAAATTAAGAGTACTGTAAGTGATTGTCAACTTTTCAATTTCTGTACTAACAGTAATTTTTATTTTTTGTTGAAAAATGATCAGGTTTGTATTTCAGTCTATCTTGTTTCTATCTGGCCCATATGCAGTGGGATTAGCAGTAACAACTTCACTGAAGAATACCTGATTCCGTTCAAAGTTGGAGACAACTTCAGAATTTTTATGTGATATTCCTACAATTTTATGTAAAGCACTTCTACTCAAAAGTTTCAGGCTTAATCTAAATCCATTGGAATTATGTCCTTAACAGAGAGATCCAAGCTAGTGGTCTTGAGGGGCCCATTCCTCCTAGCATTTCGTTCTTAAGAAATTTAACAGTGCTGTGAGTTCTGTGTTCTATGTTAAAAGTTCTATGAAATCCCAAACTCCAAAATCTATTCAATTTTGAGGTCTTGTAAGCTCAAACTCTAAATTTGGTTAGCAAATCACTGTCTTTACCTTCATACCAATAAGTGAGCCTAAACGAAGTTGACAATCAATGTATTAAGATTGCTAATTCTAAATTGTTGCTCCTTAATGTCCATGGGAAGAAACATCCAAGATAGTTTCAGCTATACAAACCCAAAAGGAAGTTCTTCAACATGGCGTAGGTTGATTAAAAAGGGAAAAAGATTGTAACAATGAGTTATTATGATTTAGATTAAAGCTTGATTGATTTAGATTAATGTATGATTTAAATGTAAACGTAGTTTCAGTTTGTTCCCATCAATAGGTAATTAATCTTTTTGCTTGGTTGCCTGAAACTGCTCAACATCCCGCAGTTATAGACATAAGTCACTTCCCACTTCCAAGGAAATGATTCTCTATTTCACAGACTTCACTTCATCTACCTGATCATTGAAAATGACCATAACCAATCTATTCATTCTTCCATTTTTTTTTAAGAATCACAGAATGCATTATAAGAAGCTAATTTGTTTGGAATGGTTCATATTATTCCAAGGATTTCTTCAGTACTCTAAGCACATAAGTTGTTTTGAAATCTTGAATTACAGAAAACTCACAGATATGAAGAAATTAAAATTGGTTCTCCCCACCAACAAAGAGATAATAAACTCACACCGTTTCAAGTGAAACAAACCAAATACATAGAAAGGAAAACAAAACCAAATACATATATTGCAAACTACTTTGTTAACATGAAAGCATAGCAATTATTTAAAATAACATAGCAAACACCCTAATCATTATAGGTACCGATCTTGTCCATGATCTTGGCAACCACTTCTTTGGACTTTTTAAGCAGCTGTATACTCTTGTTTATTTTCTGTCGCTTTGAAGCAACTGCAGGTGATTCCTCGAGCATCCTTTCAATCCCACCACCAGGTCCCATTAACTCATTAACGATCTCTGCTTCAAACTCTTTGTTCACCAAGTTTCCAATACTGAGCAGTAAATGTAGAGCCATGCAGTCAACCAATCTCTTTAACACAATCTTCCAATAAGCTGTCATTCTCATCTTCAAATCAAAAGCCTGCTGTAGAAGATGAGAATATTTCTTTAGGTGAGTAACGTCAATCTCACCGAAACCTTCAAGCTTTATTACTGAAGGCCAATCTACATTAGTCAAGACGTACGTCATGAAGGCATCTTGTTGAACCATTAATTTATTCCAATCAGATAAGTACTCTGGATTACAAGTATAATCCGTCTGCTTCTCCATTTCAACGATTTCCATGACCCAGTTGATAGAGCGCTCTTTCATCTTGGCTATAAGATTATGTCCAGCACGCCTGAAAGACAGCTGAAGCTGGTAATAGTGTTCAGAGTGGTGCATCATGACAGAAATAACAATTTCCTCAACATAACTCCAGACCTTCTCAGCAAAAATAGTTGGAATGCTAGATATGCCTTTCACCCTTTTCTGTAGGATAGTAAGGAAGGCAGAGCGGGGAAGAAAATTCGGCAGTCCAATACCCTTGGTTTCCTCCAAAACCATAATCTCCTCCATCAAAAATTTCTCTGCAGGGTCACTTACAGCATGCTTGTGAAGTTCATCGGAGAATTGGTTGAACATTTCAACCAACCGAGCAGTGCAATGCATGTTTTGCTCATCTGGGTATTCATCAAATTCTCCCCTCACAAGAATTTTCCTTAATGATTCTTTGGCTAATCCAATAATCTGCATAAAAGCTGTCATTGCCTCAGTAAGAGATGACATCTTCTGGGGCATTCTTTTCGCCTCAGCAACGTTCAAATTCAACTTGTCATTAATGCTCTTCACAATAGCTGGCAAATTTCTAGCTATACTAGCTGCTTGAATTTGCACCAGCTTGTGCGCCAGAACAGGAATACCCACAATAGATTTATCGATCTTGGAAAGCAGAGGATGTGATTCAAAAAGTCTAGCCTCTTCCACTCGCGCCTCTTCATAGGATTCTTCTCCTATCCGATTCCTAACGCAGACATAGCCAAGCCCAATATTGACATCATCAGCAGTAACCTTCTCCAGAAGGCCTTCAGGAGACTTGTCAGACTTAGTAACAACAGCAAGAGTCCGTTCACCAGTCTTGTCCACCATCTGTGACATCCTGATAGATTCACAAGTAGTGAAATCCACTGTTGCAGATAGAACATTGAGTATAATACTCTCGTCAGGAGTGATATACTCCATGATAATATCTTTTATCTGGTCATAGATGTTTTCAGGCTGACCATGGACTGGCACTCTAGTAATTCCAGGAAGATCAACCATAGTTAAATCAGGCACACCATTTTTTCTCACCTCCAATGTCAAAGGAGCGTTGGAAATCCCCTTCCCAAACCCGGCAATCTCCTCTGTGGCATGATGTATAGCCTCAGAAACATGTTCTTCATCGGTTCGAACAACTTTACCATTGAACTCCAAGGAAAGATCAGGTTCAGGAGTTGCCTGGTGCATGAGCCTCATTATGAGAGGCACCCTTGTGCAAATTCCCTGGCCACGGGGAAGGTTGATACCGGCAAGTGATTCAAGAACACTTGACTTTCCTGAGGACTGGTCCCCAACCACGACAATGGTGGGGAGCTGAATGCCTTCTCTTGTGATCATAAGGTGACGGAGGCTGTCAACTGTATCGAGGAGTGGGCGAATGCGATCATTGTAGGATGAAATGATGGGTGCATCTTGGACTGCTTGAGCTACTACAAGTGAGCTTTCGTCTCCCATGTTTTAATAGAAAGGAGCAAAACTTGGAACAAAAATGCAAGAGAAAGCTAGAGAGAGATATAGTGTATGCGTTATGGAGAAAAATGGTATGTGATGCATAAGAGAGCATGGAGTATTTTTATAGACTGGTCTCATTCCTTAAAAGATGGGGAAAGTAAAGAAATGTGGGGTCTTAATTACCTTCTTTATGCGGAAAGAGTGAAGTCCATGTCTGTTAGACCACGGTGACTTAGAAACTTGGTTCACGAGTTTTAAACATTAAAAATTTACCTACTTCCTTCCAAGAGCATATTGAGTGTACAGTGTACGAAACCGACGGCTGAAATTGTGTTTTGAAACATAATTTCATATAAAATTGTGAAATCATAATCTCACAATTTCGCAATTATAATTTAAATCTTATTTTCAAACATACAATTTTCTTAGCTATGCGTACAACTGTGTGTTATAACTAAGAAGATGTGTACAACAATAATGCGCAAGTAAAAACTCCCTTCAAATTTTCAATAAATGGAATTTTACCTTGGGAGAGTCTTACAAGAAGAAATTAATTCTCTGTTGTAAAAGATAGCTTTAGGCAAAGCAACTTTGGTGCTGTACGAGGTCACCAATGAAAGGCTTTGCCTTTACATAAGACTCCCTATTTTACTGTCTTGTACGTGGTAACCAATGAACGCCCTTGCCTTCTTTATGAAGTTTCAACGGAATATGTCCTGTACATTGTATTTTGTATACATAGGAAAAGGTCACTTACACACGTCTTTTATACACTCCGTACGCATACTTTTTTGAACTAAAATAGTCATTGCCCATGGTGGGAACTGGGAAGTGCCCATGGTGTGGGAAGCCAATACTTGCGCAGACCTGTTGGTAAAGTGAGGAGCTTCTCAATAAGAGAGGGAAATGATCTGGTAATGTTGTTCTAATAATATTGTTTGTATTTTTTAAAAATATACGTGGATGAAAAAATATGTAAAAATACATTTAATATTATTTAAATACTGAAAACTGTTATTTAAATAAAAATAACAATAGGGTATTGCCACATACTACACCTTCTTGTTACCATGCCTCTCTGTTGCAATTCTACGGGTTTTGTCTCATCTCGTGAGGTTGTCTGCAAATAAAGCTTTAGCTACTATTTTTAGTTTTGTGTGTTTGAAGTTCAAGTGTTGTTTTTAAATTAGTGTTTGGTTTGCTTGTTGGGTTTTAGTTTGTTTTGTAAGTTACTGCTCTCTCAGTTAGCCGTGTGAACTCTGTTGTGTTTATTATCCTTTATTTCAATAAAGCCATCGTTTTACTAGATTGAGGTTACTAATTGATGTGTTAGCCATCGTAAAGAGAAAATTTAAATATTTATTTATGAGATAATTGAAGTATATCTTTGTGATTGTCATATTATTTTATAATAAGTTTTATGGGGAAAAATTTATAATATCTTTAACATTTTCCTACATATATTCAATCACACAAATTATTACATGTACTCTAGATATATCATCTTATCAATAGAATGTGTGGATGAGCACTTGCAAGGTATCATAGTTGTTTGGTTTTTTTCTTTGTTCTTGCTTATTATTTCCTCCTATTTAAATCTTGCGGGGACTCTTGAAGAGCTCATAAAAACTGTTAGTTATATATAAAATGAGTTCAAGATAAATGATATCCACAAAACAAAATATTTTTGTGGCTTATAAATTTAATATCTTCCCAATAGAATTCTTATTTATCAGTCAACATTAGTGGTGTTGATTCTCAACAAAAAAAAAACATTAGGGGCATGAAGTTAAGCCATCAATCTACTAAAACCAACCCAATTCAACTCAACCCACCGGGTTGGGTTAGTTTGTAGGGTTGGTGGGTTGGATTAAATTGTCATTGGTGGGGTGGGTTGGGTGTGGGTCAATCGATTTACAAATCTGCCTAATCCACCTATATTTAATATATATTTTTAAAAATTATATTATATAATTATTGTAAGTGCACAATTGCACCTGGACCCAAGAACAGTTATGGGCTCAGGCCCAATGAGCCTTAAACAATACGAATTTGTAGAGTGTGGGCTTGAAACCTAGGTTAGAAATGGGTGGGAATTAAATGACAAACCAAAGATTGCCAGTACTTGGAAACAACAAGGAATATTGTAAATAGGCCTCCTCGGACGTAAGCCGAGAGCTGTTCTTATATTATATCTTTCTCTTTGTCTTTTTTCTTTTTTAGGTTACAAAAAGTCCGTCCCGTTTCTGTTCTAGGTCCTTCCTTAAATACTCCTCTTTTTAATACTTTATACACGTGTTGCCCCAATTCCTCCCTTAGCCTAGATATTTCTTTTCTTAGTGCCTTTGAACAGTAACTAGAAGTTTCCCTTCCACTGTTCAAGCGTCACTTCCCCATTAATGCGGCCAGGGTGGTAGGTGCAGGGTCTTTAATGTGGAGGTAGCAGCCTTTACCTTTGACATTTTTCCAACATCGGTGCTTCTAGGACATTTAAGGGTTCACCCCCTTTAACCATTGGTCTTGACCGCGTCATTCCCTAACCTTTACCATGAAGTCCCGGGTTCTCTGATGCCAGTCCGAGGGGAAAAACATCCTCGGCTGGATCCTCGGATCCTCGGCGTATGGGCCGACCCGAAGTAATAACAAGCTCTAAACTCAAGAGCAGGTCGGCCTTCCTTAGCAAGACCTAACGGCCCATATTCCTTTCAAGATCTTTTTACTCCCCACAATTATATTATTTACTTTTTTATTTATCAACTATGTTGAAATATAACTATGTTATATCCTACTAACTTTGAAGTTCTAATTAAATGATTTGTGTTGGTTTTGTGCTATACTTAGGTTTATTTGATTATAAATTTTTTCTTATTTGTATTGGTGTTGTTCTAATACTCAATTAAAAATATAAAAAACTTTCTAACCCATAGGTTTAACTCTAACCTGGTCCAGGTGAGCTGTGATGGATTGGGTTAGACCCCTGTGAGCTAAATTTTTTTTCAACCCAATTATAGTGAGTTGGATTGAAAAAACCTAACTCAACTTGACCCATGCACTAGGAATGACAAATGGTAGGGTTTGGGGCAGGTTTCTTTATACCCGAACTCGACTTGCGGGCCTATCCCTGTTACTCAAACTCCTGTTTAATAAACAGGCTTTTTTTCAACCCCAAAACCCGCCCCTTCAGGCCCCTTCTAGTCATAAACACAAACATAGAAATCACAAACACAAGAAAATAAAAACCAAAAAAAGAAAAAAAAAATCATAGAGGGTGGCCATGAGAGAGTAGCTGAGGCATGACAGAGCTTGAGGCCGGCAGATGAAACAGTGAAACGTGAGCATGAGGCCGACGGACGAAATGGTGAGGCGTGAGCTTGAGGGTCAGCGGTGACTGTTTTGAGTGAGTGAGAGTAGGTGGCTGGTGAGGAGGGGCAACTAAGACCAAAGAAAAAGATGAGATGAGATTTAGGGTTAGAATAGGTTATAAGTGTGTGTGTGTGTGGGGGGGGGGGGGTTTGGTATTTTTAGTTTTAATCGGGTTAGGTCCAAGTCCAGGTTCGGGTTTAAGGTGGGTTTCACTAAAACCTATACCCAACCAGAACTCGCTTCAGGTTTTATTTAAAAAACCCAAATTCGACCTTATTGTTTTGCGAGTCAGGTAAAACCTGCCCCATTAGGGTCCGGTCGAGCAAGGTACCCGCAAGTCGGCTACTTTTTGCCATCCCTACCATGCACACCCCTAGGACCCTACATATTCATAAATTTTCTAAAACACTTTTTCAATAGATAAAACTCATCCCTTAAGCACTCCAATTGTAGTTCAGTCATGTGATGCCATGAAAGTCCCTTTTCACCGTCAAGATAATGAAGAAATTCTTGGTCCTAGAGTATCATATCTTAGTGCAATCAATGCCAACATGTATCTTGCAAATTACAAAACCTGGCATAGCATTTTTAGTAAACTTGCTAGTAAGATAGTTCTACACCAACTCGAAAACATTAGAATAAGATCAAGCATATATTATATTACTTCCATGGGACGATTTACATGAGATTATTTTATTCAAATTGATCTAATCCACAATTGGTTAGATATGCAAGCAGGGGCGGAGCCAGGGGGGGTCGAGAGGGGGCACTTGCCCCCCTGGCCCCACCCAAAAAAAGTTTTAATATTTACTTAATTTGCCTAAATGAATTTGAGGTAAAAAGATAGTACTATTACAAATGAAAAGTTATAAAATTGTAGGCAATACAACCAGCTGCTTGCATGAGATGATTGGGAGCATAGCCCACTTTTACCATCTTAAAATATAAGCCCATTCTATATTAACATAACCCAATTCTAATATTAAAAGTTAAAAAAAAAAAACAAAAAAACAAACAAACAGTTACCTTGATGCATGTTTAACTTATAATCTCATATTGTTTGATTTTTCTACTCTCTTTCTTTGGTAACTTTTTAAATGCATTTCTTGTATTGCAAAATAAATAAATGGTTAATTAATATGATGGTTTTTCAAAAATAAGTATACACGTTAAGCTAAAATAAATAGACCTATAACATATAGCTTTACAAAAATAATAGAAATTTACCTAAGTTGAGCTTTATGTCTATCTAACAACTAAAAATCTTTCAATTCGTAAGTATAGTTATAGCTTTTTTTATAATTAAAATTTTAAAAGGATTATTCATGTAAATGAATTCCTAAATAGATAAATATAATATAATGAATTTGTTATTTTATTGGAAATTTTCTTGCATTTAAATACGGCTTAGCATACACATGAGTGAATTGTGTTATTTTGTAAATTGATCTCAAATACTATATGTACATATTCGCTTGCACGTGTATAGATGTTCTTGTCAAATGTAATTTTTGCCCCCCCCTAAAGTTAGATCTTGGCTCCGCCACTGTATGCAAGTAAAAGTTATCTTTCTAATCTAAAAAAAAGACAAATCACAAAGTATTTATTTACTTATGACAATATTGCTCATAGAGATGTGTCAAGTAAATAATTTATGTTATTTTCTCAAATCACTCAAAGATTATCGCAATTGAAGTTCTACGTATTCACGAGGAATAAATATTCAAAAAAAAAAAAAAATGATTGTATTTTGTTTCCTTCGCTTAGGTTTCATCGCACAATGTTTTTCTTCGCAAGGTTTTTAATAAGGCAATTATAAAGTTAGAGAAATATAAGAATCCTTTACTCTTTTTCCTTCGTCATTTGATCTTTTCCAGTAAGGTTTCCTTAGTAAGGTGGTATTAACGAGACATTCTTTTATTCATCAAAAAAACGAGGCATTCTTTGATTGTGCGGTCATTCGACAGGGAGTGTTGTACTAAAAGATAGCTTTAGGCGGAGCAACTTGAAGGCCACAATTCACTTTTGATTTTTGGCCTTTAGTGCTGTATGCTTTAGTGTTGTACGTGGTAAAGAATTAAAGGCTTCGCCTCTACAATTAAAATAGGTTCTTTTTGTGAAATTTCAACGGAATATACATTATATATTTTATCACACAAATTATTACATGTACTTTACTCTTTAGACATAATTAATATTACGACCGTTTGAGAGTAGTTTATCTAAATTTTTGTTAAAAATATATTAAAATATATTTACACCTTGAAAAAAATGAAAAAAATATAAAAAATGCTATAAAAAATGTAAAGTTTTAAAAAACTATACATAAAAATTAAATATTAAAAGCTGAGCTTATAAATTAATAACAAACAATAGATGACCACTAGCTAGATTTGATATTTACATACTCATATGGTTACCCATTGCTTTTGTTCCATATAGTTCAAAGATCCTCTCAATTGACAAAACAAATATTTATGAATGTGTCATTCAACCACGTTGTTTGAAATCTGAAAATTGATATAAGGTGCTTTTTAATTTAGTGTTTAAACACCTTAAAATGAGTAACGTAACTCACACACTACTAAAAAAAGCTCTTACAAATGCGTTTTTTTTTTTTTTTTTTTTTAAATTTTAGAAACAACAATTCTCAGTGCTTAAACACTGAAAACTGTTGTTTAGAATCACTAAATGAATAGGCTCATAACTACTTGGATTATGAGAATATCCTTTGTATATATGTAACAAACTAATGTTGTGATAAACAAGTTTTCCAACTTTTTCTAGTTGTTTATTTTTAAAATTAACTTTCATTTTTGAAATATTTCAGGTCTTTGATTTGAAGGCGCTCATGCACTACTGCTATCAAACAGTTATCTTCCATACGAACAAAAAAAAAAAAAAAATTATAGAAACAAATATCTACATTTGGTGGTACTCTTTTTGTTGGAAAAGAGAACAATATTGTTTTTTTTTTTCCTATAAATTTGATAATGCAATGAAGAAAGGAAGATTTAGGTGGTGTTTGGACACTCCATTTTTCATTACTCATATCTCAAAACTGGTGGGCTCCACGCATCACAACTCTGTTTGGCTCAATTTCTTTAACTCATTTCTCAATTTTTTGAGTTAATAATCCGAAAACTGAGTTAGAAATATCAGGGAAGTACTAGTTGAGTTAGATGATAAATTTGATAACGCAATGAAGAATGGAAGACTTAAAGTTAGAAATATTATGATGTCAGTAGTTACTGTAAATTCTACTCTAGTCTAATTTAAATATCTATGTTTGTGAAGCTCCCTCCTAGAAATTTGAATTCCGACCCTAGCCCCTACGCCCCACAAGCAATTATACTTGTGGAGTGACTATTACGCCAAGAGTGCACAGTAATATTATTGCAAATAATTAAACATATAGAATTTAGTATAGTTATTCATAAAACTTGTGGTTACAAATCACTCCCCGTTAATAAATTTTACAAGGGCAGAGCATCTTCATAAATCCATTTCCTTCAATAAATTTAATTTACAAAGGTGAGTCCACTAAGCCAAAAACTTTTTCCCTTTGTAGTTCACTAATGCGATTGACAGACAACAATGCTTAGTTCATTTATAAAATCTTTATTACTGGTGCCTCGAAAAAAAAAAATCGGTTATTATTTATATACTTTATGTTACCTAATGGCAAAGACTGGCTCCTTCTCATCAGTCACAAGTGAATGCTGTTTCATTCTTGCTGTTCTATGGATTAGTACTAAAGGATTACTGAATCAACTGTCACAACCAAAGCACCTGGAACTTGAATAGCATTTGGATATAAGCAATGTAAACATGGCAGAACTTAAGGGCTTGTACACAAATGCCCGACCTGTCTTATAACTCTGATTTTGTTAAGCAATAAACTAATAACTAGGTTCAAGAAATAAAAATTGGTTCTCACCAACTAAAACATGACAATACTACAACGAATACTACACAATTCCAAGAAAGGAAAACAAAACAAAACGCATAGAAAGCAAACAACTTCATCATAAATGACATAAAAAAGCACACTAATCACTAATCAGCAGCATAGGTGCCAACCTTGTCCATGATCTTGGCAACAACTTCTTTGGACTTCTTAAGGAGCTGTATACTCTTGTTTATTTTCAGTCGCTTTGCAGCAACTGCAGGTGATTCCTCCAGCATCCTTTCAATTCCACCACCAGGTCCCATCAATTCATTCACAATCTCAATTTCAAACTCTCTGTTAACCAAATTTCCAACACTCAGAAGTAAATGTAGAGCCATGCAGTCAACCAATCTTTTTAACACGATTTTCCAGTATGCAGTCATTCTCATCTTCATATCAAAAGCCTGTTGCAGAACATGTGGATAGTCCCTAAGTTTCCCAACTTCAATTTCACCAAAACTATTAAGCTTTATCTTTGCAGGCCTTTCTTCATTAGTCAAGACATCCTTCATGAATGCATCTTGTTGAGACATTAGAGTATTCCAATCAGACAAGTACTCTGGATTACAAGTATAATCTGTCAGCTTTTCCATTTCAACGATCTCCATGACCCAGTTGACTGAGCGCTCTTTCATCTTGGCTATAAGATTATGCCCAGCACGCCTAAAAGATAACTGCAGTTGGTAATAGTTTTCAGAGTGTTGCATTATTACAGAAATGACAACTTCCTCAACATAGTTCCAGACCTTCTCAGCAAAACTAATCGGTATACTCGATATGCCTTTCACCTTTTTCTGTAGGATAGTGAGGAAGGCAGTGCGGGGAAGAAAATTCGGCAGTCCAATACCTTTGGCTTCCTCCAAAACCATAATTTCCTCCATCAGAAAGTTCTTTTCAGGCTTGGTTTCAGCGTGCTTGTGAAGTTCATCAGAATACTGGTTGAGCATTTCTACCAACCGAGCAGTGCAATGCATGTTTTTCTGATCTGGGTATTCATCAAATTCTCCTCTCACAAGGATTTTGCGTAATGATTCTTTTGCTAACCCAATGATCTGCATGAAAGCTGTCATTGCCTCAGAAACAGATGACATCTTCGGGGGCATTCTTTTCAGTTCAGCAACATTCATGGCCAACTTGTCATTAATGCTCTTCACAATAGCGGGCAAATTTCTCGCTATACTAGCTGCTTGAATTTGCACCAGCTTTTGTGCCAGAACAGGAATTCCAACAATAGAATTATCGATTTTGGAAAGCTGGGGATGAGTTTCAAAAAGTCTTGCCTCTTCTAATCGCGCCTCTGCATAAGATTCTTCTCCTATCCGATTCCTAACACAGACATAGCCAAGCCCAATATTGACATCGTCAGAAGTAACCTTCTCAAGAAGTCCTTCAGGGGCCTTGTCAGACTTAGTAACAACAGCAAGAGTCCTCTCACCGGTCTTGTCCACCATCTGTGACATCCTGATAGATTCACAAGTAGTGAAATCCACTGTCGCAGAAAGAACATTGAGTATAATACTCTCTTCAGGAGCGATATACTCCATGATAATCTCCTTTATCTGGTCATAGATATTTTCAGGCTGGCCATGCACAGGTACCCTAGTAATTCCAGGGAGATCAACCATTGTTAAATCAGGTACACCATTTTTTCTCACCTCCAATGTCAAAGGATTGTTAGAAATCCCCTTCCCAAGGCCGGCAATCTCATCAGTGGCAAGATTAATAGCCTCAGAAACATGTTCTTCATCGGTTCTAACAACTTTTTCATTGAATTCTAAGAAAAGTTCAGGTTGAGGAAGAGGATGGTGCTGAAGCCTCATTATTAAAGGTACCCTAGTGCAAATCCCCTGACCACGGGGAAGGTGGATACCGGCCAGTGATTCAAGGACGCTAGATTTTCCCGACGATTGGTCGCCAACAACCACAATGGTGGGGAGCTGTATGCCTTCTCTTGTGATCATAAGGTGACGGAGCTTGTCAACTGTATCAAGGAGTGGACGAATACGATCATTGTAGGATGAAGTGATGGGAGCATCTTGGTCTGGTTGGACTGCTTGGACTAGTGCAAGTGAATTTTCATCTTCACGTTGTACAACAGTGCTAGATTTCTTTTTAACAGAAGCAGCAGTACTCTTCACCCCTGCCATGTTTCAGTTGAAAGAGCAAAAGTTACAGTAAAATCAAAAGCAAGCTAGAGAACAAAATGGTATGGAATGCATAAGGGTGAACGTGAATGGGGTATATTTATAGGAGTCTCAATCTCTTTCATTAAAAGATGTAGGTGGAAAGTAAGAAACGGGGGGTCTTGATCATCCGAATAAAGAGAGATAGAGGGACTTGACGTTTGGTATTTTCAATGAAACCAATGAGAATGAGAAGCCACGGGTTTTGAAGCTACGTACATGAATGCCCTGATAGTTGGTAGGAGTACTTATTGGTAATGTAACACTACAAAACACAGAATTCAAAGATATGTAACGGTGTTTTTCCTAGGCCATGCTTGCAATATGATGCAGTAAATGAGCTGAGGGCCTGAGGTTCAGAGGTTCAACCCTCTTGGGAGTTGGGAGTTTAGTCATTGTTTGGTGGATTACAGTGACTGTTACAGTTCTCGAGTTTTAAAGGTTGCCTGATTCCTAAGAAAAAAAAAGTTGTTGTACACGAATGGTCAGTAAAAACTCCCTTCGAATTCCAATATGGAATTTTACCTTGGAAAGTTTTCCTAGAAGAAAACTGATTCTACGTACTCCACTTATCATGCAGGATGCTAGTAGTTTCATTGGGTTTTTTTCCCCTTTTCTTTGTTGTACTTGCATATTGGTCTAATATTGATTGAGATACTAGGGTTTTGATTCTCAGACATTTATTATTTTACATAAACTTAATTTTATAGGTTAAAATATGGATATTCCCACATCAATTGTATGTAAATAATGTTCCTAAAAAAAATTGTACATAGATAATAGCTTCTCAAAAAAAAAATTTGAAAGTAGATAATAGAGAGAGAGAGAGAGAGAGAGAGAGAGAGAGAGAGAAATTATCTTTGTTATTAGAATTGTTCCATGTGCAAAAATGTCTGAATTTACACTTGGAGACAACAAGAATTGATCAAATAACTTAATCGGTAATTAATTCGGTATATTTGAAAGGGTTAAGTGTACTGGATTATTAATCAAGGCAACCAATATGGAACAATATTTATAACTTCTTTTGATAATGAACCATTTTTTGAGAATAACAATATTTATAACTTTAGTGTTCGATGGTCACAAAGTCTATTAATTGGTAACTTGGTATAAACATATTTGAGAATATATATATATGGCACAAGAAAGGCACGGTGAGATTGTGCCCTCTATGTATGAGTTGGAGACAATAGAATTGGACTATGTTTAACCTAATTAGATGACCGGAAGTTGGGCACAAGTTGGGCACGTCTTGACCAATGTGAATGCTCCTTTAATGTGTTTGTAACATTTAGAAATTTTGCAACGTAACGACAAGCAACATCTTTCATGATGATTCCACCATTTCAAAAACTGGACCGGACTGACCAATTGAATCGGAAATAAGACATAGAACTTATCCTTTAAAAACAGAAAAAATCGGCAGTTGAATCATGAAAATTGAAACCCCACCAACTGGTAAAAATGGGAATAGAACCCATTTTTTGTTTACTGTTTCATTTTTTTAAACCAAGAATGCCTCCCATTTCTTATTCCTCTTAATTTTTATGTGAGAGGGTCCAAAGAAAAAATTGATAAAGAATCTTTTTCTCTAATTTTACTAATTTTCATCTAGCCTATTATTGACATTTTTTTTTTTTTTTTTTACCATTAACAGCTTGCCACCTAGACAAGTGTCATTTTTTTGTCAAACTCGTACGCAAGGCTCACTCCATATATTTTGGGACCTACGGTAAGATTTAAATTTGGACTTTTTATATATTTAAATTTACATTAAATAATAATTGTTTTATAATATAAAATCTATTCTACTTGCTTGTTAAGATTCAAAACTAGTATTAAATTTTTGTATTCAAGTTATATAACATCTCTTTTTAAACTAATAATATTGTTAATTCACTTAATATTTCTTAGGATGTTATGTTTATTAACAAGTAATTAGATATATATTTATTTGATTTTCTCACAAATTATAATTTTTATTTAGTTAACAACTAGTACATCATCATCATCATCATTAAAGCAACACCTATACTACTATCAATAAAAAATGTGAAGTTCTATCTAACCAAAAACAAAAAACAAAAATCAAAGAATGAATTGTAGACGTGACCACTTATAATATAATTTTTTTTTTTACCATAAAACCCATGCTACGCCACCCAAAACTATGAATATTAAAAAAAGTGAATGATAGTCACAATAATGAACATGGCTGGTGCAAAAGCTTAAAACTAAGCTAAATAAGAGTGACTGAATAACTTCATTATCTAGATAAAACAATGTTTACTTTCTTTGTCTCCTACCACTACGACACTACCAAGGGTAAAATAAACATAGAGTAAAGTTAGTTTTCACCTATAAAAACAATCGTCGGGGGGGGGGGGGGGGGGGAGAGTGAGAGAGAGAGAGAGAGAGGTTTTTAACACAAATTTGAATAACCAATCATTAAAAAAAAACAATTATTAGGGGTAGCAAGAACATTCATTGCCAAATCATTTGTGAGGTAGTTGATAGAAGTTGTAGTAGTTTTAGCATTTTCAATTTTTTTTTTTTTTTTAAATGGTATCTTTTATGGATAAAGTTTGGCTACAAATTTGGTTAGGTTATAACTTCCATTAAAAAAAATTAACATATCAGATCTATATATTTTGAAAATTTAACTGTTAGATTGCATTGATTATATTCTTAATATACATATCAAATTTCTTGTAATTGGAAATTGTTTACTATTCGATCCATAAACTTAATTTTTATTGATGACATGGTTATTGATATTTAATCTTCTGAAAATTTTGTAAGTATAAGATGAGAAGAAAACACAATCTAATGGTAGATTTGTCACATGCAATAAATATATATTGAGTGGAGTTCTAGCCTTAAGCAACAATCAAGTTTGTTACCAAATTTTGTCCATTTTTTTTCCTATTAACTAATAAGGACTTAATTAATACTCTTACAAGTAAAGATACATCTTTATTGATTAATTGTCTCACTTGCCTATAAAGTAGAGCCGGCCCTATTGGTATGTAGACTTATTATTATGAAATTGTATGTCTTGCTTCAATAACATAGCCACCGTTAGAGCTTGCACAACTTTTGAAACTTGTGACAGTTCACTCAAAGCATGTGCAGAGGAAGGGGGGGCTAGGAGGGCCATGGTCCAACTTAACTTTCCAAAAAATCCCTCCTCGATTTCTCTTATATTTTTGGTTATATATATATATATATATATATATATATATATATATATATATATATATATATATATCTGTGTGTGTGTATAAATTTATGTATAAATTTAAATAATGACCTCCTTATATATACTTGACTAATACATCGTTTTGTTTCCTCATTAATCTCCTTTTTTGTGTATGACTCAAATTAATCTTATACCATTCATAACTTATTAATTCAAAATATATTTAATTTATTTTTAAAAAAATAAAATTTTATAAATTATTAATACACCATATTTATCTTCTAATTACTCATATACCATTAGAGAAGTATTGTCTTCACAATGTTTTCACAATATTTTGACAACAAATTATAGGATTAATTATTATTTGTTCTAATTTAAATCTACTACTGAAATTACTTTTTTTCCCCCACTAACAACGGGTAACAACTTACCATTTAAAATTTGTTGCAAATTTTTTTTTTAACATAGCATTTCTCTGTACCATAATAGTTCATTGAACCAAAGAATATTTAAGAAACATCCTAGAAATATATTTTTTAAATATGTTTTGAAAATTAGAGATACTACAGACATTTTTTTTTTTCTTTTAGAAGACACCATAAATGTGGATTTGATGGTTAGGAGTTAAGAATTATTTATTTTTTATTGATTTTATAGATATACTGGATGTAAATAATTTGTTAAATATAAGAAAATAGCATATGTTAAATCATGTTATAAACTTAAAAAAAAAAAACCGTTATAAACCTATTTTATGTGTTTATATATGTAGTTTCGCCATTGGCTCAAAGGCATGTCATGGACATTATTTGGAGGTTTAGCGGCATGAAATAATAATGTAAATAAGGTCCTATTCTTATAGGATTCACTTTATAGTCAGATAAATCCAAATCTGGTGACTCTTCAACCTACATTACATGTGTATTTTTTATATATGATTTTTTTTATGTTAATATTGCCAATAATAATTTTTTTTAAATCATTGTAATATATATATATATATATATATATATATATATATATATATATCATTAAGAATAAGTGTCTAGCATATCACCCGTGCACATTTTTTGTGTGAAATAATGTTAAAATGCAAAACTCATCACCCTCTATGTTTCATCAAAATTTATTTTAATTCTCTAACTTTATTTTCGTTTATTTCAGTCTTATAACTCTCAATTTATTCAATTAAGATTTTTCCATCAATTTTTGTTATATGTTACAGTTACTTTTCCAATTTTTTAAATTTTACTTCAAATTTTTTTAATTAAAAAAATTTAATTAATGATTGAAAAGTATTTTTCAGATTTTGTTTTCAAAAAAATTTAACAAAAGTTGACAAAAATGACTAATTAAATAAATCTGAAACTTAAAAGATTAAAATGAATAAAAATAAAATTAGAAAACTGAAATAAATTCTTAAAAAACTTAAGAAGTGAGTCTCACATTTTAGCCCAAAAAATAAAGATGTGCCTTAGCACACAAAATTAATTATTTTCTCTTCTAACTTTTTTTTTTTTTTCCTCTTGAGTTTTATGAATTAATTTGCCACTAAACCAGGACTATTTGTCTCATCAAAAAAATACTAGGACTATTTGAATTTTTAAAAAAGTGAAAAAATAAAATAAAATAAAATTGGTGGGGCTTTTCTTAGTACAACGGCCCAGAGTCGAGACACTCCTCTTTGACTTGAGAATACCACTCCGAATTCCTACAGAACTCGGTGAGCAACGTTGAAGTCCGAAACTTGATATGAATAGTGAATACCACCACCAACCGTGACTCCCACGTTTCCTAATCCTATAAATACCCCACACTTCACTCTACATTCTATTGCTTTGCTTTTGTTCTGTTCTGTTCTGTTGTTTCCTTTTCTATTTAGTCCATAGCATGGCAGAGCAAGCATCGACATCCATGGATTCACTCAACGATAAGAAGAAGAAGAAGGCTCCCAATAGGTTGGTCGTGGAAGAACCCATCAACCACGACGACAACTCTGTGATCTTACTGCACCCTGATACCATGCACACCCTCAACTTCTTTCATGGTGATACTGTCTTGATCAAGGGGAAGAAGAGACGGGACACGGTTTGCGTTGTTCTTGATGACGCTGCTTGTGACAGTTCCAAGGTTTTCATGAACAAGGTGGTGCGGTCTAACCTTAGAGTCAGGCTTGGTGATGTGGTTTCGATTCATCAATGTCATGGTATTAATTACGGCAATAGACTGATAGAGTTCACGTTCTGCCCATTGATGACACCATTGAAGGCCTTACTGGGAGTATCTTTGATGCCTACTTGAAGCCTTATTTTATGGATTCGTTTAGGCCGGTGAGGAAAGGTGATCTTTTTGTTGTGAGGGGTGGGATGAGGAGTGTAGAGTTTAAGGTTATGGAGACTGATCCTGCTGAGTATTGCATTGTTGCACCTGAGACTGAAGTTTACTGTGAAGGAGAGGCATTGAGGAGAGAAGATGAGGAAAGATTGGATGAGATTGGTTATGATGATATCGGTGGCGTTAGGAAGCAACTTGATCAGATTCGTGAGTTGGTGGAATTGCCTTTAACGCATCCACAGCTTTTTGAAACTATTGGAGTGAAGCCTCCCAAGGGAATTTTGCTATACGGGCCTCCTGGGACTGGCAAGACGCTCATAGCAAAGGCTATTGCTAATGAAACTGGGGCTTTCCTTCTCTGTATTAATGGACCGGAGATTATGAGCAAGTTGGCTGGTGAGTGCGAGAGTAATTTGAGGAAAGCTTTTGCTGAAGCAGGGGAGAATGCTCCTTCGATTATATTTATTGATGAGATTGACTCTATTGCTCCCAAGCGTGACAAGACTGGTGGAGAGGTAGAGAGGAGGATTGTTTCACAGCTCTTGACATTGATGGATGGTGTGAATTCCCGGGCACATGTTATTGTTATTGGAGCCACCAATAGGCCTAATAGCATAGACCCTGCATTAAGAAGGTTTGGGAGGTTCGATAAAGAGATTGATATTGGTGTTCCGGATGAAGTTGGGCGTCTTGAGGTTCTTCATATCCATACCAGGAAGATGAAGCTCTCTGAAGATGTGAACTTGGAAAGAGTGGCCAAGGAAACTCATGGACATGTGGGTGCGGATCTTGCGGCTCTTTCTACTGAAGCTGCACTACAATGTATTAGAGAAAAAATGGATGTGATTGACATGGAAGATGAAACCATCGATGCTGAGGTTCTCAATTCCATGGCTGTCACCAATGATCACTTTAGTGCTGCTCTTGCAACTAGCACTGCCTCTGCTTTGCGTGAAACGTTTGTGGAAGTGCCTAATATTAGCTGGGAAGACATTGGTGGACTTGAGAGTGTCAAGACAGAGCTTCAAGAGACAGTTCAATATCCAGTGGAGCATCCTGAAAAGTTTGAGAAGTTTGGAATGTCACCATCTAGAGGAGTTCTCTTCTATGGTCCTCCTGGTTGTGGAAAAACCCTTTTGGCCAAGGCTATTGCCAATGAATGTCAGGCTAATTTCATTAGCATCAAGGGTCCTGAGTTACTCACAATGTGGTTTGGAGAGAGTGAGGCCAATGTTAGGGATGTTTTCGACAAGGCTCGCCAGTCAGCACCTTGTGTCTTGTTTTTTGATGAACTTGACTCCATTGCTATTCAGAGAGGGAGTGGAGTTGGAGATGCTGGTGGTGCTGCTGATAGAGTTTTGAACCAGCTTTTAATCGAAATGGATGGGTTATCATCCAAGAAAACTATTTTTGTCATTGGAGCAACTAATAGGCCTGATATAATTGATCCAGCACTCCTAAGACCTGGTCGTCTTGATCAATTGATCTATATCCCTCTGCCGGATGAGGCTTCACGGCTTCAGATTTTCAAATCTTGTCTTAGGAAATCACCTGTGTCAAAAGATGTTGACCTTACAGCTCTTGCCAAGCTTACAGGAGGCTTTAGTGGGGCAGATATCACAGAAATATGCCAGCGGGCTTGCAAATATGCCATTAGAGAGGACATTCAGAAGGATATTGAGAGGGAAAGCGGCACTATGGCAAAGGATTCTGCAGAAGAAATGGCTGAGATCAAGGAAGCTCACTTTGAGGAGTCATTGAAGTTTGCCAGAAGGAGTGTAAGTGATGCTGACATCTGCAAGTATCAAGCTTTTGCTCAAACATTGCAGCAATCCAGGGGCTTTGGGTCTGCTTCCTATAAAGATCCTGTTGTTGATGATGCACCTCCTGCTACTTCGAGTTCCTCCACATCTGTTCATGCCATTCCAGAGCAAGTACTTGACATTCGAGCAGCTCAAGGAGACATGTTGCAGTCTTTACTGACCACTCAGGCTGCACACGGTCAGCTCTTGGATACACTGATGGGCAATATGGCTGATTTGCGTATCCAGCTTCATCAGTTGAAAAGTTCGTTGTCCTCCACACCACCTCCTGGACCCTCTGATTGAGTTTGCTTTGCCAATGTGTCACAAAAGGGGGAGTATATCTGTTTGCATCTTCAGCTGATGGGTTGATGATGCTGAGCTTTTTGATTAGTTGCCTGATAATGTTTTATTTTCTTCCTATTTAGGATAAGGACTTTGATATCCAGAGAATCAGAATCATACAATTCTTTGTAGCTAGAATAAGAATTATAGGATTTTAAATTTAGTTCTCTCCCTTCTTACTTTCTGCAATGAACTTTAGCTTTAATGTACCTGCTGTAACTCAATAATGATTGTCGTTGTTTCTGCAACAAGTGATTCAATATAATTCAATATTTTACCTTTAGAAAAGCTTCCTTTCTGTTGGTCTTGTCAATTATAACTATTTACTACTAATTTAATTCGTTATTAAAATTTTTTAAGTTGCCATGGTATGACAAACAATTCAGAAATGTTTTCCATAAGCAAATTCTGTGTTTCATGACTTTTTGTTTTATGTTTTCCTTAACCACATTACGAGATTGGTTAAAAGAAATGTCCTCAGGATTGGCTAATATATAAGCTCTTATAAAATGGTTTGTTTGGTTTTAGGAATGAAATGCACCTTTTTATGCCCTACAATATAGTGAGCTACAGTCAATTTGATTGGGGTGACTTTCCACTGATTTCAAATAACCAACTTAATAACATATGGCAACAACCAAAAGGGGTATCTAACCAATCTGCCTATTGGAGTAGGATCTGTGTCCTGTGCAATGTGGCAAGATCAACAGGTCACTGCCCAGTTCATTGTTTTATCTACCCTTTTTTTATTCATACAGTAGATTGTCCCCATATGTTGCTTGCCAATGAAAATATTGGGCTTATTTCATACCGGTTTCTGCAGTATATTTTTTTGTTTTTGTTTTTAACAGGGTTTTTATGCAGAAGAGATTAAGATACTTGAGTGATACTTCTCATTTTTCCTTATTTTCGGCTCCTAAGTTGTGCTTTCTGAGATGAGTGCACAGGAACATGATGAGCTTTGCACGGTTGCACCAGACTGATGCCCTCCTAGGCTCCTATCTAGTCTTCAAAGAATGATCTTGTGTATTAATTAAAAGTAATAGTCCATAGGATTTTAAGAAGTTGATTTATGTATGGAACTGAAAATTAAGTATCAGAAAAGACAAGCTTAGGCACCAAGAGATGTCTAAAAAGAGTGCTAATAATCAGTTGGCAGGTCTTCAAATGGTAATTTGAAGTAGATTGGCAAGAGAACATTGTGTGAACTATGCTGTAGCAAAGTTTCTATTGGGATTTATTAGTGTTCTAGATAGTCTTCCAGGTAAAGCCCTTTGTCATCTTATTCTTGGGGACCAAATGTAATTATGCAGCCCTCACAAAAAACATTATTTTTTTACAATGCAAGTGAGATTGGGTGCAAAATTGTCTTGTTCACTCATCGGCTGCTCATGTTTGTCATACATGGAATCCATATGGGTGAAGATGATTCGTATGGGATTCCAAATAATCAGATTACATTTTATCATACAGCTTTCTTAAAGGGCAGGATCTTGATGGTGTGCTTCAACCATCCCTAGTGAAGCTACCCTACTTAAAGACAGTGTAAGAAGAGTAATCCGTTATTCCTTTTACTTACTAGCACCTTAAAACTGATTTGAGCTTCAGATCTAATACAACACTTTCCTTTTGCTTGAAGTGATCTCATGCGAAACTACCTTTTTGGTGAAATACCACCTGAAATGGCCTCTATATAGTTGGAATATATGTCAGTTACTTCTTGATTAGTGTCCAAGGTTAGCCAGCAAATGCTCATTCTTATTAATTAAACTAATTCACTGCAGCTCCATTAATGTGAAAAATTTTCAGGACAAATCCCAAGTAAACATAACTACTTCTTTTCCTTTTCTTTTTTTGATAATTCGATAGTTGGGGGTGGGGGGAAACCTTGGATGTCTCGCGTTGAAAATATTAGGAGGTGCCAACTAATTGAGCTATAAGGCTATTGAGCATTACCACTCTTTCATATATGCTCTTATCTTTCTTACTCACACTTTTTTATAGAGTAAAATTTTATTGTAATTTGATTTGGTTTAGCCATGCTTTTAACATTAAAGAAGAACATAATTTCAAGAGCCTAGAGATGTTTTCTGGTATTGTTCCCCTTGAACTTGGGAATCTTGTTAACTTGGAGAATCTGTCAAACTGTGTCAGTGTTTCTTTCTTTTCTTTTATTCATTTGCAAATCACATTTGATGCTTCATTTTTAAAAAAATTCAATGATTGACTTATTCCAGCAGCACCAAGCTGAACTGATCTGAACTTTTCATTTGGTGACTACAGCATTCTTAGTGCACAATCTCACTGGCGAGTTGCTAGTTGCTCTCAACCAAATTAACTGAACAACAAGTGGTTTGACCTTTTCCATTTATGTACTAATAGTGATTATAGGTTTATACTTGAAAAACTTCAGGTTTTCAATTTGGGCAATATGCGGTAGGATTAGATGTAACAACTTCACTAGTAGAGTACACCAACTTTTTCAGAGTTGGAAACAACTTCAAAATTTGTATGCATTTTTTTCCTAATAATATTATTTAAATATATTCCTGTAAAATTTTCAAGTGAATCTAACCCATTAGAGATGTATTTTCATCAAAGATATCCAAGCTAGAGGTCTTGAGGGGTCCATTTCTTCTACAGTTCCTGAGTAATTTAATTGATCCGTAAGTCCTACCTTCCAAGTATTCTTTTGTTGCATAATCTCTATGAAATTTTTATGTTACAATCCAATTCATTATTGCTTAGTTATTCTTTTTTATAAACAGTTATCAACTAGAATAATACAAAGTAAAGAAATTGTGCCTTCATGATGTTGGCTTATGTTGCATGATATTAGGGTCTTGCACAAAAGGGGGACAATGCCACACTGCACAACAATAAGCAATAAGTGTGGCATGGTAGGGTCTTATTATCCTATGAGGCTACTTTTAGATAATGTAACAGCTTATTGATGGGACAATTCAATGGGAGGAGTTGAGCCCGCCTGCTGTAGTGCAGTCGTAATTGTTTCAGCCTTGATGCACAATGTCTTGGGCCGATCTTAATGTACATATCCTAGTATGGTTTTGTCTCAAATGAATTTCCCTTTGTACCCTTAAATTATACTTGAAAAAAATAAATAGTAATTATAAGGTACATTTTTATTCTAATTCATTGAAAATTCATCATTTTCAAATATTTCTTTTCCAGCTAAAAGAACCCAGAAGAGTGAATGAAGTAATGAAACCAGAAATAGAATTATGGAGAGGTTAAAAATATAAATTGATTAACAAATATTAACTAATAAGGAAATAAAATTAAATTTTAAAATGATTTATGGAAAATGTATTAAATTATCCAAAATAGGAGATAAAATTGGAGGATAACACAATAAGTGAGCAATCAAAGTTGTACTTGTTCCAAAAAAAAACAGTTATACTTGGTGGGTGAAACATTTTCGCAGTGTAAGTTTATTTTGATAGAGTTTCAAGTGTGATGTCAGTTTTAACCCTTTAATATTTCTTTTTAAATTATATTTGAAAAAATAAATAGTAATTATGAGGTACATTTTTACTAGGTTTTAAATTTGCTGGGTTTTAAATTTATTGTTCTTGCTAGCTTTGGTTTTTATTTTATTTTTTATTTTTTTATTTAGTTAAAATTAATTAATTTTTTTTTTTAATTTAGAGGTTGACATGGAAAGCCACGTGGACACAGTGGGCATTATTTTAATACTTTTAATTTTTTCCGTTTGTTAACTGTGCAATTTCCGTCTCTGATGTAACGTCAAGGACTAAAAACAAGACGCATTTTTCAGGATAGGAACTAAAATCGATGGAAAAAAAAGTTAGGGGCCAAAGTGAGAATCGCGTGAAAATGTAGGGACCAAAATGAGTTTTTTCGCCTTTTTTTTATTCATGTATGCATGACAGGTATATATATATAAGCTTGATTTCTAGTTCCAAAGGCCTTAGAACCATCTAATAAATTTGGTCATCAAACTAGAATAGACTGTGCAAGCATAAATTTCCTTCTATCTGAAACATGTGTAATAAAGTGATAAGTATCCCTATGTAAAAACTAAATCAATGGTAACAAGTCCATTTCCAATCTTTGTCCTAGTATACATAGTGAGAAGAAGTATATTGTGGGTACTCTTCTTTCATCCACTAAATATATACTATTTGAGATATTTCTGTCCATAGGACAGACAATAGGCTAGCCTCCAAAAATGTTGATTCAGTCAATCACAAATACATGTTAAGAATATATGCATTCCTAGGTCAGTTTCCCATGTGTCTGACATTTAAGTTTAACCTCTATTCACTACGTAATTGCAGATTACTAAATTGCCCATTAGTCCAATATCTAATAAGTGTAAGTTATACTTATACATTAATGTTGAAAAATGACAAACGTCGTAGACAATGGCTGAACTTCTTTAACAATTATTCAAGCCAATTTTGATTATGTAGGTTCATTTTGTTAGAAATTGGATGTGTCAATTTGGACAATTTGGCATTTTGGTATTTATCAAACTATTTGTACTAGATTATTTTCTAGGTTAAGCTATTTGGCCTATGTGGCATTTTGAACTATTTAAAATGGAGCTTATGGTTATTTTGAATTATGGGAATTACTGTTCATATATATAAGCAAAATGATTGGTAGAAATCATGAAAACTTGAACAACTATTTTTTATTGTATTTATTGTCAAAATTTTAGTGTGAAAACCAAATTCATTCTTGGTTTTTTTATTCATATTGATTACATTAGTTGATTTACATAATACACATGTTTTAAATTATACATGAAATGTTATAAAAATTTTATGCATACCAAGCAGCATAAAACATTCTCAAGCACATTTTCAAGGTTGTTACCAAACATCAGAAAATGAGATAGTTTTCCAGAAAATGCTCTTTGGAAAATGAATCATTTTCCAGAAAACAGTAATGCTGAAACAAGAGCGTTATTCTAATTCATTGATAATTCATCATTTTCAACAAAAAAAAAAATATTTCCAACTAAAAGAACCCAAAAGAGTGAATGAAGTACTGAAACCACAAATGATTTGTGGAAAACGTATTAAATTATCTAAAATAGGAGATAAAATTGGAGGATAACACAATAAGTGAGCAATCAATGTTATACTTGTTCAAAAAAAAAATGTTATACTTGGTGGGTGAAACATTTTCACAATGTAAGTTTATTTTGGTAGAGTTTCAGGTATGATGACAATTTTTTATGATTGTACTCTTTATCATCAAACTAAAATACCAATCAGTATTTGTATAAGCAAGAATTGAACCCAAAACCTCTTATTCAATCATCAGGGACTTTACAGTTGAGCTAATTGGAACTCACTTTCACGATATAAGTTGATGCAGCATGTGTATGTAGTGTCGGATTTCATAATATTTTTATTCATTTATTTTTGTGTGGTTGTAGGATGATTGAGATATAAAAATAATATTTAAATAAAATAAGGAAGGAAATAAAAATTTTATTGGGAACATATCCAAAAAGTTAATAGGTAAAATAGATAGGAAAATGACTTTCTAACAAAAATTTAGTTAAATATTTATTTAGCCAGGTTGTTTGTTTGTTACAAAGTGGGGCCATTTTCATCATTTCTCTTCTCCAAGGGTTGGGCCTAGTTTACTTAGGCCATGTCCTAGGCTCTCCTAATTGAGAAATGTCCAATAAGGTGAATAAGTGATTTTTTTAAATAAAAAATTGTGAGTTATATATATATATATATATATATATATATATATATATATATTCCCTCCACTTTTGAGAAGGCTAAAAAAATTATGTGATGTCAAAAATATTACAATTTTATTATATAGGTCTTATAAATTATTGTGTCATTAATAACAATACATAATTCAAATACTTATTTATTATTTTATAGTTGTTAATGTGTCATTAGTTATAATCTTTTTCACATCAATTTAAAAAAAAATTTGAATTAAAATTTGTAGCAGTTTTAGCATTTTTCTAAAACAATTAATAGAACAATAGTACTATTAAAAATATGAAAAATGTTGAATTTGCTACAATTTTTTTGAAAAAACTTAAGAACTAATGTGACAAGAATATGATTGGTGCCACTTAAACAATATTATAAATGAATATCTGAATAATTTTTTTATAATTAGTGTACGTGCAGGTGTTGATACTGTATTTTGTTTGATCTCGATTCATGCATCAAAACAAAGACCAAAAAATAAAATGAAGAAATGTGCAAAATCATGAATTTCAAAACCAAAAAGGGTAACAATAAATATAACATGATTGGATGGTGGATCAAAAGGTCACAATGTTTGAAAAATCAATTTTAGAGCAATTAAGACCAAAACCCTAACCAGGTATAGTAAAAAAGTTAAATTTTTTATCCAACCATTCGATCGTGTTGAATTTTGGACTGTCTCATAGGGCATATTTTTCACTTCGAAACGATAGTTTACGGGCCAAAATCGTAGATAAAACAAACGAGATATCACCAAAATACTGAAAACCCTAATAAAATCTTCACTATTTTTTCAGGAAAACTAACAATTTTTACCCAACTTTGGCCAATAAACTGCACCAATTGGGCACGAACTAGAACGAGTGGGCAAGACCATATTCAAAATCAAGGTCTTAGATAATTTTCATCAGAAGGGCTTGACGATATCCGCTTCGCGTTAGAAGATATGAATTTTTTAAGAAAAAATGTCACAGAATTTTTCAACTTTGTGTCACCTTCCTTCCGGGCATGATATCTTGACAACCGTAGCTCCAAATCGATCGAGGCTAGGACCGTTGGAAACTAGAAATCCAGAAATTTCCGTGAATATAAAATTTAAAGAAAACAGAGCTTAGAAGGGCCTCCAAAAAGTAGCACAAAGATTAGGCCAAAAATAAATAATAAAAAAAAAGACAAAAAAATGGCTAATGAGGTGACAAAAGTGGGATGCTAGCATTCCCCTATAAATACCCCCATTTTTTAGAAAAATAATGGAGAAAAATAGGAGGAAATAGATAGAGAAAATAGTGAAATAGAAAGAAAAAAAGTGAATAAAATTAGAAAATAGTAAGAAAATTTTGGAAAAATACCTTTAGAAATTTAAAAAAAAAAAAAAATAATTTCCCTCCTCTCTCTCTCTCTCTCTCTCTCTCTCTCTCTCTCTCTCTCTCTCTCTCTAGGAAACCCATACAAAAAAAAACTCCATCCATTTTTTTTTGTAATTTTTGTGGGTAAGGCTATAGGGATGGGTTAGTTTCTTAATAACTACACCCAACCCACCCTTTTTATTACCTTATAATGATCATTCTCCATATACATAAAATCTTTCTTTTATCTTGCTTCTTGTTCATATTTGCTTTATTTTCTATGCTCTGTATATATGGTGTATATATCTATCTCTTTATTTCATTGTTCATATTATTGTTATTGGTTTATTTTGTTGTGTTTGTTTCCCTAGATGGGTATTGGACCATCTCCTAGGCTATGTATGGGAAGTACCCTTAGGGGGGGAAAAATCTCATCCCACCTAGGCATCTAGGGATTTTATTGTTAATGCTTTTATTTTATGTCATCCCATTTACTTTCAAGCAATCCCCATCCCCTTTTATTTTATGTCATCCCATTTAATTTCTTGCACTTCCCCTCTCCCCCTTATTTTATTGCATATATATACACAAACACACCTAAATGATTAAAAAAAAAAAAAGATTTTCTACCATCTCTCTTAAATGATTTTTAAACCTCCATTAGAGCACAATATAGGTATGTCTTATAAGAATGGTGATGACTTAGAACTTCCATTTCTTTATGATGAAGAATCCATAAGGCTTGAAAGAGATTAAAATCTATTTAAGAGAGAAACAAAAAAAAAAACTTTTTTTTAATCAACCTTTAAAATATTTCAGCACCTTACTTTCTTGTCATTTAATTTTCTACACTTTACTTTTATGTCATTTAAATTTCTATACATTATTTTTCTTGCAATCTATTTTCTGCACTTTATTATTGTTGTTCTTTTACATTTCTCATTATTAAAGTTTCCATAAAATAAATATGCTTAGGTGAACATTTCCCCTACACACTATTCTAAGAAAATACTTTTTCATAAATCTTTTCCCACCTCTTTCTTAAAACTGAAGTTTTTCAAAATAAAAAATAAAATAAAATAACTTTTTAAAAAAAAATTCGAAAGTCATTTAAAAAAAAAAATAAAGCTGTTTTAAAAAAATCTGTTTTACAAAACTTTTTTTTTAAATATAAAACTTTTTTTTTCATATAAAAGAACCTGTTTTCTAAAAAAAAATTTCAATATAAAAAATCCATTTTCAAAATAAAAATCTGTTTCTAAAAAACTGTTTTTAATATAAAAAATCTGATTTCTAAAAACCGTTTTCAAAAAATATATAACTGTTTTCCAAAATAAAAAACCTGTTTTCAAAGCAAAAAGAATCTGTTTTCTAAAAACATTTTCAAAATTAAAAAAGAAAATCTGTTTTTTTAAAGGGGGGAAACCCGAAACTTAAAAAAATAAAAATAAATCTGTTTTTTGTAAAGAGGGGAAAATCTGTTTTTTCTATATACAAAAGTATGTTTTCAAAAATGCTTTCTTAAAAAAGATAAGTGTTTTTCCCATAACTTTTTCAAAAGTTTTTTTTTTCGCATATGGTATTCATGTGCTAGCTATATAGTAATTAAAGACTCACATGCTATGGTAAAATATACTTGTACGTTCTCTCACGTGCTACTTAAGTATATATCTCACATGTCTTGATTATATATATTCTTTGGAGTTAATATTCATATGTTAGCTATATGGTAAATATTTAATCAAATGTATATATACGTACATTGTTTTTTTTTTTTTTTTTTTAAACCTTTTCAAGAAAATCAAAATGCCAAGTATTCTATTTTTTTCATAAAAAGTTAACATTTGAAATAAATTAAAATGAGGTACTATCTTTGGATATGCGTTATAGAGTGTCTAACACCTTCCCCACATGAAATCAAACTTTCTAGTCCAAAATCTTTGGTTCAAAGGCTTTTGGTTTATCTTAATTAATGAACCTCTAAAATTTGGTTTAGTTAATTAGGTAACTTAAAATAAAAATAGATATCTAGGTGACCAATCACACCTAATACAAAACTAATGGTCGGTGGCGACTCCTAAAATAAAAATAAGAAAAGAGAACTCACATACACACACCCCACTCTAGATACACAAGCACACAAGAGTAACGTCGCCAAGTACCCAATGTGCGACGAAACCCAAAAATTTCAATTTTTGCAAAAGTCCACAACAAATTAGATTTTTAGATGTTTAAAGTAGATGACCTAAAAGTTTAACGGTACATTTGAGTGTAAAAGGTTTTAAGCAATAAAAATGTAAACTTTAACACTAAAGCCTCAAAAGAGTGTAATGGTAGAATGAGGAAAGTAATGAAAACACTTTGGAAGGGATGAAAAGACCACAGCAAGTGAAGGAGAAAATATCCCTCACTCTTAGATGCTATGTATTGTATGAAAGTTTAAGGTTTTACGCGTGATGTTCTTCTTCCCAAGAACCTATCTTTTTTGCCTTTCTTTCCTACCTAGAATCTTTACCTCCCTTTTCTTCTCTGCCCTAACTGCTCAGCAACATGTTCCTCTCATAGTATGAGGAATGTTTTTGGGCATACAATAACAGGTTTCTCACTCTCATTCCTCCCTACAAACCCTAATACAACTATTGTACTATGTCATGGCTATAGGAGATAGAAAATTCGATGATATTAGGGTAGTGGAATGAAAGAAAGCTCTGTTACAACATGAGGGACAAGTATCGACAGGGAATGGGACACCCTGGAAGCTAAGAGCATTGAACATGTCCTTAACAGTGATCTAGCTTAGTACTAGCCAACGAGTGGTGCTCCACAACCTCTGAGCAACAAAGACTACTATCTCTTTCGTGGTAGTGTTGGTTGTCAATGCCAAACCACACATCTTGCTTCCCCCAATGGTGATCACGCCGTTAGCATGAGCCAGGAGTACTATTCCTCTCACCAACATCCTTTTCCCTTTCCTCACATCTTGTCCACGTGTAAGGCTCATATTTGACCAAGTTAGCACACTTGCTTGTCTTTGCTGGTGTATTGTACAATTAGTGACACGTCAATTTTTAAGGCCTTTACAATAAAATTGGTAAAATCCATAACATCATTTAAGTAAATTAGTTAAATTAAAAAAAAATACAATTTTACAAGTAAATTTAAATCCCCTACTCTCATTGAATATGTTGAATTTATTTATTTATTTTAAAAGTAAATTTTATGGCCATTTAATTTCGGAATAGTCTAAGACACATCCAATTATATAAGATGTTTAGGTGTCAACTTTTGATTGGATGCAGCACTTACACATAGAACCACCATAAAACTTCTTGTAACATAAATTTTAGGAGCAGAAATAACAAAATGACATTTAAATATGTTGTGGATTTGAGTGTATAGTTAGGTGTGTCCTCAATTTTATTCTTTTGGAATGAGTTTCAATTAAGTTCCTATGCTGCTTTTTTTTTATTTATGTAATTGAAGTTTACATGATTACATGATTTTTTTTTATAAGAAAATTTTAAAACATGGTTGTATTTAGCTTTTTCTATGGACTAATGAGTACCAATATTTTAGATGATTTGGATACATGATTCCACATAGTACAAATTATTTGGATACATGATTCCACATGTCATTAATGATTATTCCTTCCTTAAATGTTTATTATAAATTTATATGTCCTAATTATCAGCATTAAGTGGCTAAGTTCATCAGAGAGCTAACTATGGACAAGGAGGCTTGCCAACATTGACCTAAGTGATACTAGGGGAAGCTAAAGAAACTTGTAGCTAGGATAAAAATTTCAATGATAAGGATGCTTCTGATTAAATTATTCAAGTTCGACCCTACTACACTCAACCAAAGGTCGATAGGCAGACCCTTTAAGATATTCACGACAATGTTAATGTTAAAAATGATGAAAGGGAGCACCAGTATATTTGTAAGATCGTAAAGATGTTGGAGATTATTGATGATAGTCATAATCTTATTGAAAGCAAACAAAGATGTATTATTTTCATAAATTTAGGATGATAACCAATTAGACTGTTTGTTTGAAAAATTAATCATTGCTAAGTTTCCTCTGAATGTTGATTTGGAAGCAAAGAGAAACCAATTCCAAATTGTGACCATTGTTGCAATATGCTCTACATATTTCCATGTTCTACATTTGTTAACATACTAGCAGAAGATTAGCATGCTAGCTGTGATACATCATCAACAATCTTTTGTGAGCATGATATGATTGAAGTTTAACTCGACAAAATTTCACAAGTTCAGGTTTAACTGGACCTTCATTCCAATTGTGGTGCTATGTCAACAGGATTATGTCTTTTTAGTAGGGTCGACTCAACACATTTTGGGGCTTATCACAACAATCTAAAGTGGTTGTTCTTATAAATTATTTTATTGTAATAATTTTTTGAAAGTGAAAAATTATTAGTTTTTTCCAATATCCTAACGGTGGTTGCTGAACACTTGTTTTGCAAAGGCATCACCTTGATATGCAAAATATGGCTACATTGCTACGAAGACATTTTCATATGTAAATAATATTTTAAATATAAAATAAAATGTTTTAAAACATTTATAAATCCTATTGATGTCGTTTTTGTTGGATACCCCAATTCAGCTTCAAACCTCACTCAAGCTCGCAATTTGCAATAATAGGGCCCAATGACTTTGACCAAATTTGGTCAGTTTAAATTTTGTTATAGGATGGGCAGTTGTCTTGAATGAGTATTGATAAGGAAAATTTTGAACCAACCCTAGAAAGGGACGACTAAACTCGAAATTGAAGATCAGTTCCTAAAAGGGACGATCAGCCCCTATAAGGGACGATCAGTCCCTAAGAGAGACGACCAGTCCCTACGAGGGACGATCCACCAGGGGCCGACGGATCAAGGTGACTCCTACTCCAAACGACCCATCCTTACCACGGCTTACGTGGGGCCCATTCACACAACCTTATATGGAATTACTTGCGCATCACAACCAAAGGCCTTGCCACGCAATCAAATCTCTTATACATGGAAAGGCAATCCCGAATATTTGGGAACCCTTCTCTCTATAAGGAAACTCCCCCGTATCAAGGGATTCGAGTCAGCTCTCTACCACCATATAAACCTCCAGCCTAACCTTTCTTGAGGTACGTGCATCCTCCCTAGCTTTTACACTCTTGAGTTCTTGGAGATTCTTCAATCACTAACTTAACCTTCGGAGGGTCTTTGACCAATACCCCACCGGTGCCCTTTGCTTGGTTCTTCTCTTTTGTTCTTCAGTACCCCCATTGGCACATGTGTGGACAATTAACTCATTGACAATTTTTGTGCATCATCAGTTGGCGTCGTCTGTGGGAACGTGTGATAAACCATATCGCCGTTTCAAAGACTAAGAGTTGTATGGTCCTGGCGTGGTTAATGGCCACCACTAACCAAGAGACCGAGAACCCGCCCAATGCATTGGAAAGATAGGTGCAAACCCTGGCCGTAGCAATTGAACGGCTCACTCAATGGAACCATGAGTTGAAGCGACAGTTGGAGTAGCAGATCAGGAACCGAACGATCAGAACAACAGGTAGAATAGGGATGAACGCGACAACGATCGTCCCCCGCCGAATTACCATCAAGAAAGGGACGACTAAGAGGAAAGCAATGCCATCAATAGACGGGACCAGTAGGATAATAGTCGTCCCTCCGAGCTGGAAGTCAATGCATTGCACATGGCACAAGAGATGCAGACGATGAAAGATAAAATGGATATGATGATGAATGCCATGAAGGGTTGGGTGTCCACCAGCTTGGACAAATTGGTCCATCGCACCGATTCTCCTTTCACGACACCGGTCACATTTTTCCCCCTTCTAGCCAAGTTTAGAATGCCGCAAGTAGAAGCCTAAGATGGATCAAGGGACCCTCTCGACCACCTGGAATCATTCAAAACCCTCATGCATCTGCAAAGGATTCCGAACAAGATCATGTGTAGAGCCTTCCCCACCACACTCAAAGGACCATCATGAGTATGGTTTAGCAAGATAACTCCCAATTCCATCTCAACTTTCAAGGAATTGAGTGGGTTTTTCGTCACACATTTCATTGGAGGTCAGCGATACAAGAGGTCCTCGGCAAGCCTCCTAAACATTAGGCAGTGGGACGATGAGAGCTTGAGGTCGTATGTCACTCGGTTCAACAAGGAGGCCCTACTAATTGACGAAACTGATGATAAGGTCCTGGTCATAGCCTTCACCAACAGACTCCAATCTGGAAAGTTCTTATTCTCAGTCTACAAGAATGACCTGAAGACCATGGCTGACATGTTATACCGGGCCACAAAGTATATGAATGCTGAGGATGTCGTGATTTCCAGAAGGGGCGAACCAAAGAAGCAAGAGAAGCATGACAATCCCCGTCCGGAAAAGGAAAGGAAGGTGGCTAGAACAGGTGATAGAAGGGACAAACAAAGGTTAAGACCCCTGCTAGGGTGAATGGCCAACTTCACTCCACTCAACACCCCCACTTGATCAGGTCCTGATGTAGATCAGGGACGACCCTGCTTTGGCATAGCCCGGTAAGCTAAAGGGTGACCCAAACAGAAGGCCGAGGAATAAGTACTACTGCTTCCACCGTGACCATGGGCACGACACCCTCAATTACTATGACCTAAAGCAACAGATAGAAGCCTTCATTAGGCAAGGAGAATTGCAGTGGTTTGTAAGGCGAGAAAGGACAAGAGAAAACCCACCAAGGGACCAAGAACCAAACTGATGAGTTGAGGAGCGACCTAGGGCCCCACTTGGAGAGATAAGAGTGATCGTCGGGGGAGGCACAACGATCGGATCCTCAAAGAAAGCAAGGAAGACATACCTACCGATGGTCCACCCAAGCTTTTTCGAATGGACGACCCGATGTTCAGCTTCACTGGGGAGGATGCCCGACGGGTCCATCACTTACATGATGATGCATTGGTGATTAATCTGACCATTGTATACTTCAATACTCGATGGGTCCTAGTGGACAACGGATGCTCAGCTGACATCCTCTACTATCCAGCCTTCCAACAAATGAGGGTCGGTAAAGAATGATTCACAACATTTGACGCCTCGCTAGTGGGCTTTGGTGGAGCGAAGGTCATACCCGTCGGATCTGTCACATTGCCGGTCACCGTTGGCACCTATCTCAACGCATGGAAGGCAATCGCATCCACATATCACCTACTATTGAAGTTCCCAACAAAGTATGGGATAGGAGAGACTCGAAGAGATCAGGTGGCAGCTTGGGAATGCTATGTGGCCATGTTGGAGATGGACAAATGAGTAACCACCATGAACATTGAGGAGCGACGAGTAAATGTAGAACCGATAGAGGCATTAGAGACCATCTCCTTGGACAAAAGACACTTAGATCAGGTCACTCGCATTGACATGCAAGCCAACCCTTCGATTCAGAATAGGCTGATCCTTTTCCTAAGAAACAACTTGGACATCTTTGCTTGGAGCCGTGAAGATATACCAAGGATCGACTCGAGCATCATGGTCCATTAGCTCAATGTTTCCCCATCCTTTCCACCCGTCCGCTAAAGAAAACGGTTCTTCACCCTTGAAAGGGACAATGTCATAGCCGAAAAGGTCCATAAATTGTTGAATGTAGGCTTCATTAGAGAGGTTTACTACCCCGAAGGGTTGGCCAACGTGGTCATGGTCAAGAAAGCAAATGGGAAGTGGAGAATGTGTGTGTGGACTTCATTAACCTAAATAAAGCCTGCCCAAAAGATAGCTACCCCCTCCCACAAATTGATCTCCTCGTGGATTTGACGGCTAGACAGCAGTTGTTAAGCTTCATGGATTCTTTCTCTGGATACAACCAAATCAAGCTTGAGGAATCGAACCAAGAGAAGACATCGTTCGTCACTAGCCAAGGCCTTTTTTGCTACAAGGTCATGCCCTTCGGATTAAAGAATGTAGTGGCAATATACCAAAGGCTTGTGAACAAGATGTTTTCCCTACAGATCGGATGGAACGTTGAGGTATACGTAGAGGACATGTTGGCGAAAAGCAAAGAAGAGGATCACCATTTGAATGATCTTGAGGAAACGTTTGGGACTCTTCACCTCTACGGAATGAAGTTCAACCCTAGAAAATATGCGTTCGGGTATCGTCGGGAAAGTTCCTTGGCTTCATGGTATCCCAACAAGGTATCGAAGCAAATCCCAATAAGATCCAAGCGATCTTAAAGATGAGCCCTCTGAAGAACCTCAAAGAGGCGTAAAGCCTAAACAGAAGAGTCGCAACACTCAATATATTTGTCTCAAGGGCAATGGACAAATGCCTACCATTCTTCAGGATCCTAAGGAAAGCTTTTGAATGGATCGACGAATGTCAGAAAGCATTCAAAGAACTGAAGGCGTACTTAGCCTCCCCACCACTCCTAAGTCCATCTAAACTTGGCAAAGATCTCTTCCTATATTTGGCTGTATCTCCTATTAGGATTAATGCCCTTAAATCCTATTATATGATGTTATGTATTTTATTATGTATTTTATTATGTATGACTTAATGTTGTGTTTAATAAAGTTGTTTTATTATTATCTAAAAATAATGGTAACATGAATATTGGGACATTATCATATAGTTCATGAGATACATAGTATGTGATTTATGTGAAAAGACACAGAAGATATAAATCACAAGTTCTTTGTAAACTCAGAATTTTAGTTCGTAGTCGGTGATGAAATTGGAAATTTAATCTGAGAAGACTATAACATATTAACTAAGATGATTTGTCTTGATCATGGAAATAGAGATTTCTAGTTGATATGTTGATATGTTTTAAAAGTTAAAACATATTGAACTGGACCGGTGTGAGATTTATTATTCTTCTAACGATTGTCATATGAATAATAAACTCACGACTTATATTTGCATGAACTCTTAATCCTAAGAGAATAATGGACTTGATCATGAAATGTAGGTTGCTTTGATATATCAGGAGTGAGATCTAAAGTAACGGTCAAAACCTCAGTATGTTGGGCAGCCACATTTAGTGTTGATGAAACATATATTCTCAAGATGGAATTCATAGTCTCTTAACGGAGATACAAAATATTCCCTTGAGATAAGTTTAATGGGATTGTTATTCAGAGAGTTAGGCCTAACTACTTTAGTAAGGAGTTACTAAAGTATATATATTTATGGAATTGGATTTCATAAATATATATATAATGAATAACTTTAAATGATTAAACTGGGTACTCAAGGAATTAAGATGTAATAATTTACAAAGTGGCAGTCTACATTTATGACTTTGTATTATTACGAATATTTTATGAAGAGGTTGCATGTACAATAAAATCTTGGGATATAATTTATAGATAAGGCCTAGAGTGCAACTATATTTGTATAGTGGTATTAAATATAGTTAATGGTAACTTTGGATTTGTCAAGAGTTGATAGAAAAGCCCAAGGCCCATTGGAGCTAGTGTCTTATTGGTCCCTTTTGGTCCCACTCTAAGCCACACACTTAAGCCCAATTGGAAAGACCCAAAAGGCCAGCCCAATTAGATAATCGGTTAGACACAAAAGGAGAAACATACAGAATTTTCAATAGAGAATTTTGTAAGAACACTATTGTGAAGTGGTGTATGTAAGTATTAAATACTTTGACATTCTCCCTTTGGAACTGATTGAGAGACCACACATCTTGGGCGTTAGTGGAATTGGAGTGAAGATTGAAAGTGTTCCCAAGCGATTTTGATCTCCAGTTTTGTAATTCACCGCTCCAAGGTACACTCTCTTGTTCTTGAGTTCTGAAACTTATTTAGTACATGTTAACTTTTATGAATGAAGTAGATCCGTTATTTTTCCGTTGCGCACATGCATTTTTCCTTCATCTCCCACGGCCGTCAGTTTGGCCCTGATCCACGAAAAGGATCACGTACAGTTGCCAGTGTACTACACATGCCGAGCACTCAAGGGGGCAGAGGCAAGATACCCACCTATGGAGAAGTTAGCCTTTGCTTTGATCACAGCAGCCTGCAAGCTCAAGTCATACTTCCAAGCACATACCATAGTGGTTCAAATGGACAAGCCTTTTCAGAAGACAATGGATAAACCAGAAGTTACCGGACGATTGGTTCTATGGGCAATAAAGCTGAGCGAATTCGACATACGGTACCACCTGAAGACTGCGATCAAGGCTTAGGCCTTAGCTGACTTCATCGCAGAATTCACAATGAGCGAAACTGATGGCTAGGGGGCAACCCCTTAGAAGGTTCAAACGGACGGGTCGTCCAACAAACAAATTGGAGGCATCAAAGTGGTCCTTCAATCCCCCAAAGGGGCTATCATCGAATGTGCCATCCGACTCCAATTCCCAACAACTAACAATGAGGCCGAATATGAAGTCATTCTCATAGAGCTCAATTTGGCCAAAGCAACTGGGGCCTCAGCAGTCGTCCTTCATAGCGACTCCCAGGTTGTCATTAGGCATATCAATGGGGACTACAAAGCCAAGGGGCGAACGAATGAAAAAGTATCTTGACCTTGTCAGAAGACGAACGAATCAAACCTTTGCAGTAAAGTTTTTACAAGTCTCGAGAGAAGAAAATGAACATGACGATCGATTGGCCAAAGTTGCATCCGCAGAACACCTTGTGGTCGACTGACGGGTCCTATCCTTCATTCAACAGTCCCCTACCATTGAGGAATTGGAGATACAGATGATTCCAAAGGGCGCTGATTTGAAAACTCCGATTGTGTTTTACCTTAAGAATGGGACACTTCCCGAAGACCATGATGAATCCCGACTATTGAAAGTTCACATAGCACGCTTCGTGCTTATAGCGGATGTACTATACAAGAGAGGTTTCTCCCGACCATTCCTAAGGTGCTTGATCCTCGACGAGGCGAACTACGTCATGAGCGAAGTCCATAAAGGGGTGTGCGGAAGCCACTCAAGGGCACGATCATTGGTCCACAAGCTCATACGAGGGCCTTCAATGCAAAAGGATGTCCAATCCTTCGTAAAGGCATGTGACAAGTGCCAACGCTTCAGCAGTGTCATAAGGCAACCGGCCAAACCATTCACCCTAATGAATGCCCTATGGCCTTTTGCTCAATAGGGACTAGATATCATGGGACCTTTTCCGATGGCAATGCGACAACTCAAGTTCCTAGTCGTGGGGATCGACTACTTCACTAAATGGGTAGAGGCAGAACTACTAGCAACCATCACGGAGAAGAATGTTTGTAACTTTTTCTGGAAAAGTATCATCTGCCAATTTGGGATCCCTAGGGTCCTAGTCTCTTACACTGGCAAACAGTTTAACAACGATGCGTTCAGAGACTTTTGCAATCAATTGGGGATCAAAAACTATTACTCTTTACCTGCCCACCCACAAGCCAATGGGCAAGTTGCGGTTACAAACCGATCCTTGCTTAAATTAAACAAGACTCAGCTAAAGGGGGTAAAGGGGAAATGGCCGGATGAGCTACCAAGCGTCTTATGGGCATATAGAACAACTTCTTGGAAACCCACAAGAGAAACACCGTTCTGTCTAGCATTCGGAAGCGAGGCTGTCATCCCTACGGAAGTGGGAATAGCAAGCTACAAGATAGCCCACCATGACGAAGGGAAGAATGAAGAGGGGATCCATCTGAACTTGGATTTGCTGGACAAGGTAAGGGTGGCTGCTGAGCAACAAATGGCCCGATACCAAGACCCTAGGGCCAAACACTATAACACCAAGGTGAAGCCTCGACACTTCAGCATTGGGGACCTTGTCTTGAGGAAAGTGACCACGGCCACCAAAAATCCCGTGCAAAGTTAGGACCTAATTGGGAAGGATCATACAAAATCATTGATTGCAACAGGCTGGGTACCTACTACTTGGAGACACTCGATGGATAGAGCTTTCACCATCCTTGGAATATTGACCACCTCAGGAGATACTATCATTAGTGCACCAACAACAACTCATGTTATTGTTTATGTTATTGCTTTCTTTTAAGTTTTGTTTAAGTAGTTAACAGACCTATTTCGTTTGGCTGATCAAACAACAAGTTATCAACATTTTTATTCAGTTATCTTCAAATAAAGCTATTATTATCTATGATAAGGAAAGACCTGTGAAAAGCAAATACCTAATCAAATCCTAACTCCTACCTAAGGGGTGGACCAACGATTAAGGATGCCCTCGTGCACCTAATCACACCTTAAGTCCTACCTAGAGGATGGGCATAAGCATACTTAACCTTTGCCAAAACTCAAAAGACCAGACGACTGGGGGGCAGAAGGGTTGAGATGAGGTAACCGACGAATCATCACCCTTGGTACACAACAATGAGATAGAAACTGCCGAACCGACGATTCCATAATAAATTATAGCAAACTGACAATTCAATAATTAATTATAGCAAACTGATGATTCAACTATAGCGTACTGACAATTCAACATTAAATCAAAGTAAACAGACGAGCATCAACACTTGCATGAAATATGTTATGAAGCGAAGCTTTGAAGTGTAAAATATCGGCCCAAAATAAAGGGCAAAGATAAAGTTAATACCCAAAACAAAGGGCCATCATTGTCTTTAAGTTACAAATAAAAGGCTGACAAAAGAAAAAGAAGAAAAGAGTACAAATAAAATTTTCAAGGATCAGCAGGAGGGTTGTCGGTCTACACTTGAGGGTTCACAGGATCGTCAGCCACACTGTTTGGCCCGTTGGTCAACACCACCTCTTCGTCGGTCTCCACGTCATCGAGAATTGGCTCAACAACAGGAGTCGTTGGGGCAGTCAGGTTGATCTGGATTTGGGAGAAGTCCAAGTTTGGGAACATGAGGGTGGCTTGTTTGTAGAAGTCTTTAAACCCATCCCCATAATAACTCCCCATTTCATTGAAATAGGGTTGGGACCCCTAATCCTCTTCAATGGCCTCATCCCTCACTTTCTCCATATGCTCATGGAATGTAGCCATTTCAGACTTCAAATTGGCATTCTCCTTCGCTAGATTGTCAACCTGATGGGTCATCTCGCTCAACTTGGCCTTTAGATCAATCACCTCTTAGCCAACGGTCCGAGAAGATTCTTTCAATTTCTTCAAAGGCATCTGCTTCGGACCCTATACACTCCTTCATGCATTTGATAGATGCCTTCTAAGATGCATAACGGACCTGTAAAGCCCGCATCCTCACCAAGCCTTGGGTAAAAAGGGATGACTTAATGTCAGAAAGGGACGATGAAAGCAAAGGGATGACTCTACAACAAAGGGGTGAATGGAACAGAAACATTTACCCTTATCGTATCATGAAGACTGGAGTCACCCAAAGGATCGGTCTCATGCTCCAAGCACTCGTCTAAGTCAGCGTCCCGAATGATGGAACGGGCAGTATCCATAACATACTCCCTATCCTTCACCAGCAAAGGGAAATGAGGAAGAACAATGGGGCCTTAGGAAGTCATAAGACCCTTCCTGACTTCATGACGAGAAGCGTCAGCAGCTACCTCACGTGCCTCCGGACGAATGGACAAGCCACTAACACCTTTGCTCGATGATGGAGCATCAGAGGTGTGCTTCCTCTTCTTGGAAACATGAGGGGGTTAGGCCGACGATCCCCTACCTTGAGCTCTCAAGGTGGTGGCCTTCTTAATCTCCTCTTGCCTGTTTTTTTCTACTTGCTTGTTCTTCAACGACTCTATCTTTGAAACTGACAAGTGAATTAGAGAGTGCGCAAGTCCAAGCTAAAACAAAGTAAGCATGACAAAAAGAAAGTAAGCACTTATGAATTCTCGAAAAGTGGTCTAATAGTCGGGCTTCCTCAGAAGGGACGGGTCCACCATAGTAGGCATGAAATGTGTCCAAATTGACAAGCTTCTTCCAAGACCTCTCCTCGAAGGGTATCTTAAAAACCCTCTCCAAAAATGCCTCCTAGTCAGGATGGATCGTTTGGCCAGCTTTGTCTAAAACAAAACAAAAATTGAGTTAGTCCAACAATAAGTGTTGATCGACGACTCATACAGGCCTAACGACTCAGATGAACCCGACAACTCACCAGATTTAAGTAATTGCCCCCAAGAGTGGTCATAAAAAGGCCTTATACTATCCCACTCATTGGGACAACACACCCAATTAACCCCCTGCACGAAGAAGAACCTAGCCTTCCACTGACAGTTGGAATCGGGCATGTTGGATATCAGCCTTAAGGCAGCCCAACAACACACGAAGTTGTAAAAACCCTTGGATCAGGGAATTTCTTGGGGTTTGTAACAATAGAAAAATTCCTCCAAAGTGGGGGAGCAATTTCCCCCCACTGAGTTAACCCCATAACACCTCAGTCCTGATGAAGATCCTCCAAGCATTCGAGGCTATCTGACTAACAGACACACCCAAGTAAGAGGCCAACTGACGATGCAGGGTGGAGAGAGGCAGACAAAGCCCCGCTATGAAGGTAGTCTCATAAAAACCTACGTCAAACGACCTCCCATTATAACACTTCTCCCCTATATCACCCTTCCTAATGGGCATATTGTCGGGTATTTGAAAATGGGGTCTCAGCCTACTAAAATCCTCATCACTCATATTGACAAGGAAGTCATGAATGGACCAATCGTCGGGCAGAATAACCTTTCGTGGTCATCGCCCCAAAGGGCTGGCTCCCTCCCACGAGGAGTCTAATGCTGACTCCTTATTAGAACCCAACAAATCATCTGACGAGCATTCAAGCCTAGAATGACTAGACAAGTCATCATCCGAACCCATGCGGATTGACAAGGTACGCTCACTCGTTACTTCACTATCTCCAGACATCCTTCACCTACAAGCGATGATTGAAAACTAAGATTCTACTCTACTTCCCACGTATACAAACTAACAAAAGATAGAAGAAATGAAGGAGTGGAGAAAGGAAAAGATAAAACCAATGAAGCATACCTATGGAACCAACAAAGCTAGAATACTGACGAAGTAAGAAAACCGACGATTAAGCTATGGGATTGAGATGGGAAACTTTCAGGTAATGAGGACAATAACAACATTGGGCTATTTATAGGATGATGTGGCACGAAAAACGAAGCATCATGATGCTTGATTCCACAAGTCAAAAAGTGACACGTGTCATTAGCCCTGTCGAAAAGACATAATTACCCCTATTTGTGATGCATGCCATTAAGGCAAGGGATTTATGACAACTCTGCAACTTGTCGACCATCCCGACCACTCATAGAGTGGGGGGCAGCTGATGAGGAAAATTTTGGACCAACCCTAGAAAGGGACGGCTAAACTTGAAATTGAAGATCAATCCCCTGAAAGGGACAATTAGCCCCTATAAGGGATGATCGGTCCTTACAAGGGATGATCAATCCCTGAAAGGGATGATCGATCCCTAAGAGAGATGACTAGTCCCCACGAGGGACGATCCTTCTGGGGCCGATGGATCAAGACGATTCCTAATCCGAACAATCCATCCTTAGGGTTTCCCCACGGCTTACGTTGGACCCATTCACACAACTACTTACGCATCACGACCAAAGGCCTTGCCGCGCAATCGGATCTCTTATACATGGAAAGGCAATCCTGAATATCTGAGAACCCTTCTCTCTACAAGGAATCTCCCCCGTATCAAGGGATTCGAGTCAGCTCTCTACCACTATATAAACCTCCAACCTAACCTTTCTTGAGGTACGTGAATCCTCCCTAGCTCTTGCACTCTTGAGCTTTTTAAGATTCTTCTATCACTAACTTAACCTTCGGAGGGTCTTTGACCAGTACCCCATTGGTGCCCTTTGATTGGTTCTTCTCTTTTGTTCTTCAGGTGCCCCCATTGACATGTGTGTGGACAATCAACTCACTGACGATTTTTATGCATCATCAAGTATGCTTGTGAAAGTCTTAAGTTAAAGCATCTAGAGACATAGGTCAATAATGAATATGCCGATGACTTTTATTGTTGCTTAAAAAATGGAAAAAAAATTATGTTGTTATTTTTCTCTAATTAAAAGTAATGATATTTCACAAGAGTATATGGGTCTATTTGAAAAAGAAAATGTTGCTAATGATGGTACTAATGATGATGGTGATAGTGATGAGGTTGATGGGGAAGATAAGGAAGAATTTGAAGTGGTGAATATACTAACAATATATTATAGCAAATTATATCTTATCGTTTGTTGGAAAAATAATAAAGCTAATTACGACTCTTGATAGTTAATTAAAGGATTGGGGAATTGTATTAAAACTATAAAGGATTTTGTCACTAACATTTACAAGTCAAAAATTTATCACATATATCGTGTGATGTTGATTAATATTTGATAAGCCTGCTTGTCAAGGTATAAGTGGTTTTAAATCGGTTTAGGAATAAAGATAATCCATTGGAAAAAGAAAAAAAATAAACAACTCATTGTTTACATTGATTTAGTTCAGTATATGAAGCCAAGATTTTCTTTAATAGAAAATGTGATCAACATTGTCAAGTTTGCAAATGGTTTTCTTGCATGTTATGCATTAGGTTGTCTCATTGACATGAACTATTAAGTCCAGATAGAGATGATGATAGCAGATGCATATGGGCTTTCTCAATTCCGCGTGTGTAGCGATGGTAGTGGGTGTATATAGGCTTCCTTAATTTCTACTCTCATGTTTTCTCATGGGGACACAATCTACTGAGAATTTGCCTAAATTCCCATTTCCTACTCTTGATGTTATTGTAGAGGAGGTTAATTCGGTGGAGTTTGTGATGAACACAATTGCTAACGATGAAGGCCGTAATATTAATTTGGAAGAAAAACTTTTGCTTAAATATGCAATTTCTAACCTTTCTATTGTAGAGAATTATGAACATTGAGATGAAATGCCCTATAATACAACTCAAAAGACGACGTCACATAAGCTTATTAGATTAGGTAGAGATGAATTCTTGGGTCCTCCAAAGCAAAAACCATTAGAATGTGTCATTTGTAATCATCTTCGACTAGAATTGAACAATGATGACTATGAGCATGTCTTTGAAATCCCTAAAAAAAGGAGCAAACTTTAGAGATTTGCCTAGTATTTATGTTTGTCCTGATAATAAAGTTGATGTGATCAAAATGGATTGAGGATTTACTTGAAGTTAGGAAAACTTTTTATATTTGTGTTGATATGTACCAAATTTTGCAAAGAGTTTGTGAGATCCCTTAAAAAAGGAGCAAACTTTAGAGATTTTTTTAGTGTCTTTGTGTTGATAGGTACCAGATTATGCAAAGAATTTGTCAATGGGTCTTCATTAAAACCTTTTTGTTAGGGACAATATAAGCTCTTACACCACTTGTAACATCTTAGGGAGCCACCAACTAAGTAATTAATGAGTTTGGACCCAACTATGTTATATTAATCATTATCATTTTTATTCAATGTGGGACTTCACTTATGTGTATTCCTAGCAATTTCGTCCTCACGTGTGAGTCTCCACCTCTCTATAAGTCACAGATAAGTTCTACTAGCTCCCCTTTGCCTATGGCTTTTTTCCATCACGAGAAAATTATCCACAGGCTTTTCGTACACCATCTATAGGAACCACGTGTCAACTCCACACGCCCATCCATTAGAACTAGCCCACACAATCATGTCCATTGGAACTGCGTGCTTCACCGTGATCTAGCACCATTAGAAAATAATCATTTGTTGGGCCTTTCTCAAGGAACTTTTGTGTGGGCCTTTTAGGCTTGCCATCTTTGTCGCACACCACCATGAGCTCTAATACCACTTGTTAGGGAGTCACCAACTGAGTAGTTAATATAGCATATAAAGACATCACTTAACCCAAAAGACTTAAGCCTATGAATTTGGGCTCAACTATGTTATTTTAACTTTCGTCTTGGTCATTTTTATCAATATTAGATTTCTCTCACATATGTATTTTCAACATCTTGGCTTATTTATGGTGGGATGAGACTGTGCCAACAGTTGTTACACAAGCATGGCCTCAACTAATTGATCATAGAACATTCGCATCAATCAGTCTAAAAATTTCTATCTATTTTAGCATAATAGCTTACTTTTTATATCTTACACAACCAATTTTCAAAACTACCCACATCATATTATTTATTTTACACTTATATTTTATTTAAATAATATTTTTCATTCTTTTTTACTATTACTTTCATCTATTTTTTTAATAAAAAAACTTATCTCACCTCTCAATTCTCTCTTTCAACCATGTCCCTCAAATTCTCTCTCCTTTGTGATCTCTCTCACATAGAGTCATTAACGCCAGAACACTAATTCTCTTCTTTGAAACAGTCAGCTAAGGCATACATGGCAATGATTTGGGTTTGGGTTTGGGTTTGGGTTGATGGGCTTTTAGTTGAAGGTTCGATTTTGGGTTTTTAATTGTTGGGTTTTCCTTCGAAGGTTTGATTTTGAGTTTTTTGTTTAGGGTTGACTTTTGGTTTGATTTCCCATTGATTTTGCATTTGATTTTCCTTTGTTTTTGGGTTGATTTTGTGATGGAATAACTTGTGTTATAATGGGTTATGGTGGTGGTGGTTAGGTGGTGGTGGTTAGGTGGCTTTTCCATTGAAGGTTGGGTTTTTTATTGGTGGATTTGAGTTTATTTTTGGTTTAATTAACTGTTGATTTTGGATTTTATTTTCCTTTGTTTTGGGTTGATTTTGTGATTGGAATATCATGTGCAGAAATGTTTTGTTTTGTTTAAACAAAGAGAGATAGAGTGATGGAGAAAGAAGAGAGTGGGGGGAAAAGACACAAACAAGGAAGGGAGAGGGAAAGAATGAAATTATTAGGATACAAAACTATAGTAACCGCGTATATTTACACCATTATTGTAACAATGGTGTAAATTTGCACAACCTTAGCTTAACTTATGAGTGAGAATTTTGGGGTTAAATGTACAATATTAGCTACTTTTTCTATTTTACATTGATTGATTTGAATGTTTCTACACCCTATACAAAATAGAGTATTGAGTACTAACAATACACGACAATGTCAAACTTGAGGGTTTCTAGATTATTACAAGCTCTTTGGTCCTGTTAAAGAGAGACACTTTCAAGTTGGGAATGCCATTGCGGTTCCTGTAGCTTGAGCATTGGGCTATGCAAGAGGTTCGACATGTCAAGTTTCTAGTGTTATTACTGAACCCTTGTTTAGACTGCCTCTAAAATTTCCTAACATTTCAATAGTGCGTTCTTTTGCAATAGGATGATGCTTGATTCTTTCTTGGCAAAAATGCACTTCTAGTCCCTACATTTTGAGTCAATTCCCATTTTAGTCCCTACTTTTTTGAAGCATCTACTTTAATCCCTAGAAATTGAAAACCGTTACCATTTTAGTCCATACCATCATCTCACTAATGGGAAAATCTTACGTGGCAGACAGAGTGCACAGTTAGGACACTATATGCTGACGTGGCCATTAAAATAATATTTAAAAACTTTTCATTTGCATTTGAATAATGCCACATCATAATTTTAATTAATTTAAATAAAAAAATAAATAAAAATACTTTTTCAATTTTAAAGATTAAGAAATTTTTTTAGTAAATTTTCTACTTTTCCTAAACTTTCTTGGCAATAAGCACAACATCACAAAAATTAAATTTATCTCTTTAAATGCAAAAACTATAACTTCATTTTTTTTTTCATTTTTCTTCCTTTCCCCCCTCTCTCTTCAATCAAACTCTCTATTTCTCGTCTTAAACTATTTGGAGTTTCTCTCAATACTTTTGGCTTTGATATGCGTTTAGAGAGAGATAGGTTGAGATCGGTGAAAGTTGGAATCGGTAAGAGGCCGATATCTAAACCTATTGCCAAAAACCACCGGTGGTGGTGGTGGGTTTGATTAGCGGCGGTAAGTTGTTTTTCTCATAATCTCAGTCTTTCTCTCTCTCTAAATCCTACTCTCTCTCTCTCTCTCTTGATAATTTGATCGATGGTGATGGTGGGTTTGATTATTTGATTAGTGGAGATAATGGCTAGGTTAATCTGGGTTTCCGTGGGGATGGATCATTGGTTAGAGAAGATGTGGGTTAGGTTTTAGGAGACTCGGCCGGTGGCATCAGAGAGAGAAGGTGGGAGGCTTAGTCGTTTTTCTTTGCTTCCTCGGTCCTATTTGGTTTGTTGTTGTTGTGTGTCATTTTTGTTGTTGTTGGTGTGGGTCACGTGGTCGGCTTGGCTTTTTTGGGATATGGGTTTGTTCTTTGAGATTTATTTGTTTTTGCATGTTTGGTTGTTTAATAAAATGCAAGTAAAGAAAATTAAATCATGATTTTTTAAAAAAATTTTCTGGGCAACCAAACATGATCTTTGGGGGAAAGAACATGAAGAAAACAACTGATTGTTGGCATATGTTGCATGATGTTAGGGTCTTGCACAAAAGGAGAACAATGCCACACTGTGTGATAATAAGCACTTCAAAGCTCAAGTTGGTTGTTAATTTTGGAAAGAGGAGTTGAAATGAGATAAGTTATTTCTTATCTCTCCCAGTTGAGAGGGGAAGGGGTATTTATACCCTTAAAAATACGTGTGGCATGGTAGGGGGCATTATTATCCTATTAGACCATTTTTAGCTAATAAAACAGCCTATTGATGGGACAATTCATTGGGAGGAGGTGGGTTAGCCTATTGTAGTGCGGTTATAATTGTCTCGGCCTTTATGCATAATGTCTTGGGCCGATCTTAATGCTCACAACCTAGTATGACCTAATTTGAACAACTTTCCCTTTATACCCTTATATTTATTTGGTTGCATCCCATAACATATTTTCAACCCTTTCATATTTCTTTTAAATTATATTTGAAAAAAATAAATAGTAATTATGAGGTACATTTTTTATTCTAATTCGTTGACAATTCATCATATTCAAACATTTTTTTTCCAACTAAAAGAACCTATAGGAGTGAAGTAATAATACCACAAATAGAAATTATGGAGAAGGAATTTGGGAAGTAATTAAAAATATAAAATTATCCAAAGTAGGAGATAAAATTGGAGGATGACATAATAAGTGAGCAATCAATGTTATACTTCTTCTAAAAATATGTTATACTTGGTGGGTGAAATTTTTTTGTGGTGTAAGTTTATTTTGATAGAGTTTTAACGTATGAGGTCTCTTTTTGATGATTGTGATTAAACTTCAGATCTTTTATTCAACCATTAGAGATTTTACCAATTGAGTTAAATATAACCCACTTTCATGGTGTAAGTTGATGCACTGTGTGTGGCAATGTGTGTGTAAGTTTATTTAATTAGTTTTGTTCGGTTGTAAGATGATTGAGATACAAAAATAATATTATGTAGAATAAAGAAGGAAATAGAAATTTTGTTAGGAACATATCCAAAAAGGTATATAGGTAAAATAGATAGAAAAATGACTTTGTAACAAAAATTTAGTTAAAATTTTATTTGGCAAGGTTGTTTGTTTGATACAAAATGGGGCCATTTTCATCCCTTCTCTGGCCTAGGCCATTATAATTTTATTGTACTGGTCTTATAAGTTGTTGTGCCATTAATTACAATACATAATTCAAATAATTATTTATTATCTTATAGTTGTTAATGTGCCATCAATCACATTCTTTTTCTCATCAACTTGTAAAATTTCTGTTTTTGTATTAGAATTTGTAGTAGTTTTAGCATTTTTCTAACAAAATTTATAAAACAATAGCACTCCAACCAAATCACCGTTAAGAAAATGAAAATGTTGAAATTGCTACAAATTTTTTGAAAAGCTTAAGAACTGATGGTACAAGAATATGATTGGTGCCACTTAAAGAATATAATAAACGAATGTTTGAATAAATTTCTTTTTGATGTGACAAGAATATGATTTTTTTTTTTTGGAGAAAAACGATAAGAATATGTTTTTTTTTTTTTTTTGATGAGGATAAGAATATGTTGGTGCCATTGAATGTCTGAATAAGTTTCTTTTAATGTGACAAGAATATGATTGATGTCACTTAAACAATATTATAAATGGAAAATTATTGTGTACTCCCAGAGTACCATAAATGCGTATTTCCCTTTCTCACATGAATGGTGGGTCCCACTGATTAAATTCATGGTGGAATCCATCGTTCATGTGAGAGGGAGACTACGCATTTATGGTACTCCGGGTAATTTTTCATTATAAATGAATGTTTGAATTAATTTTTTATAATTAATGACAAGTCAATTTTTAAGGCCTTTACAGTAAAATTTGTTGAGAAATGATATGTCCACAACATTTTTACAACAAATCCTAAGTGACAGGATGTTACTGGTTGTTATTGTTGGGGCAAAAAAGTAATCTTAGTGTTAGGTTCAAATTTGAACAAATAACAACTAACCACCTATGATTTGTTGTAAAAATGTTGTGGACGTAACACCTCTTTGTTAGATCCGTAACATCACTTAAGTGAATTAGTCATATTAAAAAAATAATTTAGAACAATAACTAAATTGATGAAAAATAAATTATACATTATTTAAATGATATTTAAATATAAAAGTAACTGTTAAATTTTTTGCCTTAGGTCTCAAATTATATTTAAATAAAAATTGTGATGGTGGGAATAAGATACAATGTAAATATGTAAGTATTACAGTATAATTTTATCTAATTTTTAATGGTTTCGTTTAGCACTTCTTTATCTTAAATTGGCCGCACCAAATTTGAAAGACAGACATAGGCTACGATCCGGTCTGAGTAGTTTTTTACTATGAAGAAATTAGATTTATTTTTCATGTGTGAATAGCAAATTGTTTGGGGAAAAGCCACAAGAACGGCTAAACAATTTTTAAAGCCAAAAAAAAGAAAAGAAAAGAATCTTCACTTGCAATTTACACTTCAAAAAAAAAAAAAAAAAAAAAAAGAAGAGAAGGAAAAACCTCTCACCCAGATTTTTTTTTTCCTTCCATATAATTTACCGGTCTTACAATAAATTTGATTAATAAAATTTATTATTACATGAGAAAAGTATTGTTTTTAATTATTTTAAAATAATTACGCAGTAATCCAAGAATATGGTAACGTAATTATAATTTCTAAGAGTAATGATTTTTTTTAATAATTATTTATTTGATAATATAATAAGGATAATGATTTCAATAATTTCCCAAATCTTACCAAAAAACACAAAGGAAAAAGAATTCATTGCTATATATTTCTTTTAATGAAAAAAAATCCAATATAATAAAGGAGAAAATAGAAGAAGAAATGAAGGGACACGTACTTTAAAATCTTGTCAGCCTGTCTACCATGTCCATATATATGCCTTTGAAACAATCCAAGAGTCAACAAAAACAACAATTATAATAAATGGTCCAACTTGATGAGCTCTCGTGGTGGCAAAATTAAAGAACCTTTCCACAGTTTCTATTTAGGTCAGGTTACTACTGCCTCTCTCTCTCATACACTAAAATAAAAAGAAAAATACGCTACTTTCTTCAATTGGCATAATCAAACTCACAAAGGAGTACTCAATACTATATTTTCCTTTAGTGTATGTATAGTTGTATAATACTAAAATGAGAAACAGAAATATTGGGGTCAACTTTTCACAAACCAAAATGGGTTATTTGTGAAAACAAGAATCATCAAATACATTATAGCCATATCCCATGTATCATTTAGAATATGGTAAGTCAAAAGCTTTTGATTCTTAGAAATTTTTTTTAAAAATAAGTCAAAAGCTTTTGCTTTAACGATGCTACTACCATTTTATGAGGCCATTCTAATGGACAAACTCTTCTTTCTACTTTCAACTGAAGAATTTTGAGCATTCAGCCCCCCCAAAAAAAAAGAAAGAAACTTGAGCATGTTAATTTGATTCTTAAATCCAGTTGATTTGGAGCTACTCTTTTCACGCAAATATTGGTCATAAGATCATTTATAAAATTAACATATTCATGTCATAAAATGGGGTAACTATTTTTTTTTTTTTAATTTAATTTACATGAATCCATTACTTTTCATGTCATAAATCCTTGAATTGTTCTACACTTTTTTTACATAAATCTATCACTTTTATCTTTTTACTATTCCATAAGATTGTAAAATTGAGTGTGAACTGTGTTGGTAGAATTGTTGACCAAATTATGAAAAAAGAAAAAAATTGGTTAATGGTGCTTTTCAAAAGGTATTAGTAAGACTTAAAAAAAAAAAAAAAATTTAAGAAATGAATTTTAGTACAGAGAAAGTGATGATCTTTACTCTTACAAAGAGATGGAGGTGGACCAGTCAACTCAGAATCCTGATTTCCCATCCTTCTACCGAAAAAATAAAAACGCGTTTTTAGCCATCATCATAGTCAAAAGCCGTGCCTTTAGAACAAGAACAAACTTCACCTACTAACAAAGTCCAACCTTTGCCCCACCAAAACCCAAAAGAAAAGAAATAGCATTATTATTATATATATAAAAAAAAAAAACAAAACACAAAAACAAAAACAGAAACACCTTCATCTGCTTCTGAGAAAACCACGAATTTCACAATCAACAACAACAACAACAAACAAATCACTTCTTGTTCACCTCCACCTCCTATTTTTTTCCACCCATGAAAGATCCTGTTACTATGGAAAACTCAGAAACAGCAACAGCAACAGCAACAGCAACAGCAGCAGCAATGACAGCAACAAGAAGCTTTAGCTCTGATGCTTTGGCCACTACTCTTTCCAACTCAATCCAAGCTTTAGGCAGAGGTTTTGATGTCACCTCTGATATTAGGCTTCTTTACTGCAAGGGAGCTCCTGGGTCGAGGCTGGTTCACCTTGAGGAAGACAGTACCGGGGATCTTGAGGTCTCTGATGGAGTTGTGGTGCCAAATGTGCCTCTTGAGATTCACTGCTCAAAGGGGAAGCCTGCCATTGAGACTAAATCTGTGTGCTCCTTTTATGAGGTTGTTTCTGACTTTCTTCGCACATTTTGATTTTGGGTTTTTGTTTTCTTGTTCTTGCTGTTATTTGCTGCTTGAATAATTATCTGGGTATATCTGAATTCTATAATTCTGATTGTGTAATGGGCCTGTTGAGATGTGGGGTTGCTTGTGATTTTGCTTTGATTGGTTTTTTGTATATTGATTGGGTACTGAAATTAATATCCAGGATGTTTATATTCTTGTCCTAGTTTGGTTTGGTAATGGAATTATAGCTGGGTATGTTTCAATTTTAACTCTTTAATTCTTATGGTGAACTGGTTCATATGAGTGTGGTTCTGGACCATCATCTTTCACAATTGGCGTGCAATGATTGTCTAGTTTTCAATTTCTATTTGTCCCTCTAAGATCTTCAATAGATTTTGGTTGTCTATAATTTTAATAGGGTGGTCTGGTAGTCTAAAGATTCTTTTGGTTCCATTTATTTATGGCTGCTGATTTCCAATGTGATTATGTACTTGTAAAATATATTTGATATCTACATTATATATTATGTGCGTCATAATGAATTTTAAATAATAAATATGCAATAACAATTTTTCATGAATTCTTTGTACAATTGCAATCTCCTGTAACTATTTTGATGCTCTGGTTGCATTTGGACATGGAATTCGGGGTGGTTAAAGTGGACCACATTTTAGCACCTTAATAGGTTCTATTAAGTTACAATTACAACACTGTATTTGTTAAATATTGTGCCACTATTGGGGAGCTTTTGTTTTATAATCATCAAGATTGTGAAGGCATTGTTTAGAGTTGATAGATTTAAAAGACACTCTTAGTGTTCCTGACCTGTGTTTTCCTCTTCTCTTCTAAGCTATGTAAGTTCTATCACATTTGTCAGGATTATATTCGTTTGGGCTTTTACAGCATCAGGTGGTTTGGTCTTCTAGAAAAATGAATTACAAAAGAAAAGGCTCCAGTTTCTTGTTGCAATTAAATTTTACCCTATTATAGCCAGAAGACTTTACACATTTTTTTTTTATAAGAAGTCTGTGACAATTTTTAAAGTTCTTCCCAGGAAGCTGAAGGTTATATTTAGGTTGATTTAGGAAAATGGCAAAAGAAAAGTATGTGGGCTACAACTATTGGATTTTGTCATGATGATGGGAGAGTACTTCTGAAAATGATGGTTTGTTGACTACCAGCTTTGCTGTTCATACTAATGGTGGGGAAAATTATGGTTCAAGGCTTCTAGGGTTAATTTGGTTAAGAGAACCCTTTTCTTGCCCCTCCCCCTTTCTTTTAACCCTAGCCTTGATATTCTGCGTGCAATTTGTGTCTTAGAGGAAAGCAGCAATTTTATTTAATGATTTCAAATTGGGAGGAGATTATTAGGGTTTTTCATTTAGAGAGTACTGATCACACTATCTTTTTAAGCATCCTGAAATATACTGAAAATCATAAATCGTAGAAGAGACTCTGACCGTTATCATGGGCTGAAGTTTTACTTTGGACATCATTTTGTGGATGAATGGTGCAATTTCAGCTCAAGCTTTTGAGTTTCTGCATCCACTTGTTGTCAAGGAGTTCCAACATTTGGCAGGGGCTAGGTCAGAGAAGGCTTAGATCACATTTGTGGGTAGATTCTGTTTTTCAATTTTTTTTTTTTATCCAACCAACCTACCTAATTATTTCGATTTTTTCAGATTCTCTCTAGGAATTTTTGTCAGTGTTGTGGGGTGAGAGATATTTCATGATTATGGAAGAAGCAGGGATGGAGAGTAAAAATTATCTAATCATTGGGACAGAATTTCCTTTCTAAGTTGGGTTGTGGATTAGCTTAGGCTAATGAGAGAAAACCTATAAAGGCCTAGGAAAATGGTTTTTTAGATATGTGAATGGCAAGTATCTTTAATCATGGACAAGATACAAAAATTTCAATAGGAAGAATATTTGATTTCCTTAAAAATCATCATCCAAAGATATCTTGGATGGTCTAGTTTTTCAGGGGTTTTATTTTTATTTTTAAAATGATGTCCGCTGTAAGCGATTTTCTTCTGCTGCAGTTCTCACTGGAGTAACCAAGTGGTATATATGTAGACCAGGCTGTAGGCAAACAAGCAAGATACTTATAAAAGTATCTCTTTTGATAAGTAAAATTTGAAATTTGAAACTGATCAAAGTATCTTCTGACAATTGACAAGCATTTCTAGTTAGGAATTTGGAAACACTCATAATTTCATTCTTTTTATTGGCAAGATTGGAACCTAAGACCTTACTAGACCTAACTCAACCCTTTTTCCACCTGTACTTGTCTGCCATTGAGAATTGTGGTCCTTGAGTCCACAAATTGAAATTATTTTAAGTTAAGGTTTACTATTGATCATACAACAGAGAAGGTCATTGGTAAACAATTTCTCCTAGTGTTTTCAACAAAGACATCTAGGGTTCAAACCTCCCCACTCCCAATTACTTTATAAAAAAGAAGAAAAAAACAGTTTCTCCTAGTGTATTTAAAAGCTTCAAAGCTCAAAGCTCCAAGGTCTAAAGTGTTTTGCTTGACCAAATTTAAGCTCATTTAGTGAAGCGCGCCTTTGTCACTCTTGTATGACACTTTTTGAAGAAGTAAAAATCATGCTTAGTCACAACTTTTTGTTCCCCCCCCCCCCCCTAAAAAATATGTGAACCATTATATTCTTGATCTTAAAGGAAATTACATAGACGTTGATTTATTATACAAAATTTTTTTTGTTTACGTATTAAAAGACCTGAACAAGGATAATTAATTATTCTTGTGCAGTTTAGTCTTTGCCTTTTGGATTTTGATTGAACCATATACTTTTTTATTTGATCATAGCTATCATGGTTAGGTATTATAAAGTACAAGAGAGATATATAAAATGTTATGTTTCAACTTTCTATGACTAGATTATTATAATTGTTTTTCAAATTGCGATATAAAAACTTTAGCCTAAAAAATGCACCTTTGGTCACTGAAAATTAAAAAATTTTCACTTTGGGTCCAGAGAATTTTACTGTTGTGTTTTAAATACTGTGCCAAGCTTGTCCTTTCCTCATAACGCTGTCACTTAGCAAATGGAGCACTACTAAAACTGTTTAAACATAATCAACTTTCTCACGGCGTTATGACAGAAGGACAAAATTGACACATTATTTCAAACACATGGACTAAACTGAAACAAGATTTTTGTGCATTCACTTTGGGCCCAGAGAAATTTACTGTTTTGTGTATTAAATACTGTGCCAAGCTTGTCCTTTCCTCATAACACTGTCACTTAGCAAATGGAGTACTAAAACTGTTTACACATCATCAACTTTGTCACGGCGTTATGACAGAAGGACAAACTTGACACATTGTTTAAAACACATGGACTAAATTGAACCAAGATTTTTGTGCAATTGCACTACCCATTTTAGCTAATAGGAAAAATATATTACTATTTTGAGATTATTAAGCTTCATATATTATATGTTATGTATCTATGTTTTTATAAAAAACATTGGAGGCTATTTTTTTTTTTTTTTGATAAGTAATGTAAAAATATTATTAATAATAGAAAAAGTGCCAATGTTATTAATAATATTCTTACTTTACTGTAAGGTCGCAATTCGAGCCTCGGCCCAACAAGAAGGAGGACGTAGGCTCAAAGAACCCGATACAATGAATTTATAGAGTGTGAGTTAGAAATCTTGATTCTAATGAGCTTGAATGGTAATGGCAATGGCCCAAGATCACAAAAAAATATAGATGAACATGTTTATAAGATGAAGTTTATCCTCGGACTCAAGCCGAGAACCAAGTGTTTATATTTCTTCTTACTTTTAAGATTTTTTACAAATATTCTCCTCCTTTTATTTACAGGATCTCCTTCTCTCTTATAGTCCCTCCTCCCTTCTTCTAGATTCAAACTGCTCACCTTGATACTTGTCCCATCCGCCTCTTTTGGAAGTCCTTAGGTAATAGTTGTTAGGCTGAAAATCACTGTTCAGGTATCACTTCCTCATAAATGTGGCCAGAGACTTAGGTATAGAGTATTCAATGCGGTAGTAGCAGCTTTCTTTAATATATTTTCTTAACCCCCCTTGCTCTCTGTGCCCCTTTTAAACAAATCTTCATTCCCAAGACCTTCTAAAATATCATTCTAATTAACATGACGTACCACCTGATCCTCGCTGCACTTAGTCGAGGAGGTAGTCTTCCTTAGATTATTTACATTCACCTCATCCGCCACATTTGCTTTCGGGGCTGTAAGTTTGATATCATTATTACTATTAACCCGTCCTTGGACAAGCAAACGTCCTCGGCTCAAGCCCATGGCCCAAAAACGTTTGCAGTGTATTATCTCTCTCAAATATGGTGAAGCCTGAGGTGGGCTAGGCTATGGAGGAGCTTAGAGGGTCCTATGGGGTTAGTCTCTGGAAGTGCATTAGAGGAGTATAGGATAACTTTTCACAGTATATAAAATTATTTGGGGTTGGTCATACATGTATTCAGTCTTGGCATGATTTTTGGTGTGGGGACTTTTGCCTGAATGATGCTTTCCCTAACTTATTTTCTGCATGCAACTGATAAGAATGCGTCAATTGATTCCTATTTGGGTAACAACCATAGTTGGAATCCCCATTTTATTCAATCATCCTGGGCTTGGGAATTGGAGTCTGTCTACAAATTCTTTGATATGCTATACTCTAGTCTCCCTGTTGTAGAGGATTGAATAGAGTGGAACCTTGTAAAAGCCGGTAAATTTGAAGTTCATTCTTATTATGAATGAAGCTTTGATGGGTACTTTGGGGGCAAGTTTTCCACACAAAAGTATATGGCAAGTCAAGGTGCCTAAAGGTTGTTTTCTTTGTGTGGACCAAAGCACAAGACAGAATTTTTCAACAATGGATAATTTGTGGAAGTGTAAACATGATGATTGTCAATTGGTGTTGTATGTTCAAGACTGGTGGAGAATTGGTGGACCACCTTTTACTTCATTGTATGGTAGCTAGAGATACTGTCACTTGTGTGGGTGTTGTATGGAGTATCATGGGTCATGTTGAAGATGGTGGTGCAAATGCTCAGTTGTTCGAGAGGGATTTTTCAAAGCCATAGTGGTTATAAAGTTTGGAATGCGGTCCCTTTGTGCGTCTTGTGTATAATTAGGGTTGAGCACAACAGGCCGACTTTTGATCGAATTATGGCGATTCCATAGGATCAACAAATCATTGTTACAATGCTTGTATGATTAGATGGTCGTGCTTGGAAATTCCCCTCATGTTCAGTTTTGGACTTGTTACAATACTAGATAGTCTGAAATTTGAAATTGTAAGATCTAGAATATATGTTTTTCTGATAGTTTTTGTTGAATAATATCATTTATTTATTAAAAAGAAGTTCTGTACATAATCTCATGTTTAATTTGCAGAGATTTCAAGCACGGTATTCTTACTAGATTGCTTGTCATAAGGTTGAGACTCAGTCTTTTAAATTCATAAAGTACTATATTTGCTGTTTTTGTGTTAAGTATCATGTCCATGTTTTGCATGCTTGTCTGGCATTGATGTTTTGGCTTATTTCCCTGATAACATGAAACCATTCTACCTCTTTGTTGACCTATTATGTTTTTAACCTCAGTGTCTAATAGATGCCTTTGATACTTGAAATTCCAGATGGCAGAATATTTTAATAAGAAATCAGATATATTAGGACGCATCCCACTGGGAAGTTTTAATGCCATGTTCAATTTCACTGGTTCTTGGCAAGTAGATGCAGCAGCTACGAAATCCCTTGCAATGGTTGGATATTTCATTCCTCTATTTGAAGTTAAGTTGGCAAAAGATGGTTTAATTTTGAGCGAGGAAATTAAACATGCTGTTCCTTACTCTTGGGATCCAGCATCTTTGGCTAGGTATGCAATTCATCACTGATTTATTGTTGTAAGTTACTTCAGTTTGGACAGCTTTCTATTTCTTTTCATTGATTTATCTAATGTTTAAATTAGAAAGTTCATGTTCTTTCAATTGATATTCTAGCATGATGATGCCAATGAGATCTTGCTCAAATGGCCATTTCTTTTCTCATAAATGAGGTTGTAGGTTGAGGTTATAAATTCAAAACCCACTATGTGTGTGTGTAACTTAGCAATCAAAAGAGAATGTATATATATGATAATGTAATGCTTATTATGATCAATATTCTCAAAGTAAAAATCTTCAAAAACGACTATGACTTGGAGGTGCCAAAATTGTTGAATCTTTTACCTACTCCTATACATATCTAATATTTTGGTCTTACCTTGAATAACCTTGATATGCATTGAATTACATGATAGTTACAAATTGGTTACTGAGCGATTATGACCAGTATATATTGCTCAATAAAATGGTTTGGTCTTCATCCCCCAATGGATCTGTGCTTCTTTACAAATATGTAATTTGAGACACTAGTGTATAGTAAAATGATGGAAACTCATACTTGATACGTCCTTGGAGAAAGGACAATAGCATGGATCATATGGTGTTACTTTTTTGTTGGGAAATCTTGTAACTACCAATTTCTATTCAATATTTTAGACGTAATTGCCCTGTTAATGCATAGAGAAGAACTTTGACAGTTCCAAACTCCAATGATTTGTCAATATGCTGGGAGCATGATCTGATGGCTAACTGGATCGACTCAATATTTTGGTTGCAATTGAAAATTAAAAGTAAAAATTACAGATGAATTTGATGATCTGGAGAGCATGTTTCTGACTTGTGTTTCCATTTCATTTTCCCACTTTTCAGTTTTATTGAAAATTTTGGTACCCATATCGTTACATCTGCAACAATTGGTGGAAGAGATGTTGTTTATATCAGGCAGCACCAATTATCTCCATTGTCAGCATTGGACATTGAGAGCTATGTGAAAGACATTGGGGATCAGCGGTTTCTGGAGTCAAAAAGCCAGTTTAGTGCTGGGCCCTTAAAATACAAGGATAAGGTCAGCATATGGCTCACTCTAAAACCTTTTTTTTTTTTTTTTTTCATTTATTCCTAGAAGTCTAGAACCCTCATGGAACTTTTAGCTCATTGCAGCATGTCTCCTTGTTCTCAAGTGTGTTTTGATGAAATTTATTGCTCTCTGAAGCCATTTCTGTTTCATTGCATAAATTTTCTTCTTTGCTTATATGCAAAAAATTCTTAAAATTCAGTTTATTGCTGCAGGATGTTACTGTAATTTTCAGGAGGAGAGGAGGCGATGATCTTGAGCAGAGTCATGCCAAGTGGGAAAAGACTGTTCAATTGGCACCAGATGTGATTAACATGACCTTTACACCCATCGTTTCTCTTCTGGAAGATGTGCCCGGAATAAAGCATTTGGCACGTGCAATTGAATTATATCTGGAGTGTATGTTTTCATTTTACTATTTGTTTTCTTGAAATGTGAATTTCATTCACATCCTAGAAAGTGGCTACCAAAGTAACACAACAAATACATTAGAAAGAAAAAAAAAAAGAGTACTCTTAGAAATACATCCCATTTTTTTTGATCTGTTAGAAATACATTCCATTCTTTGAAGCGAGAAGGGTTTGAAGCCATTTAAAAAGGAAAAAAGGAAAATGAAAATTCAATGCATATGTAATAAATCCTCTTTATTGATTAATGACAAGTGATCGGTAAATGAAAGCGATTTACTTTTCAAACTATGTTGTAGAAGTTCATTTATGCTTACTTCATCAGGCCTTTTAACAAGATGTGATTGCACTACAGGTGCCAATACCACCTAGAAGTCAATAGGTGTGGAAATAATTTGATTAGAATCTATGCCTAACAGATTTTTATATTCATAGTAGGCCATGAGATTGTTGCAAACATTCTCAAATATTTAGGTTACAGATTCCACAATAAGGCGAGTCAAACAAAGCATACACAATAATTCCTTAATGATAATACAAATAACAAATCTGACATTGAGTTCTAAAAATCTGGTATCTTTTTGTATTGTTTTTATTTAATTTCTTTCTATGGGTGAAAATAATCTTGCTTTTAACAAATTTGTCCTGTTGATTTATTACTTTCTATGATTCTGCTAAGCTAAATAAATCTCTAAATGTCCTCAACTATGTTAATTCCAACTGCAATTCCCTTAGACTTGTTTAGAAGCTTATTCATCTTGTTTCTTCTATGGAGTAGTTGTATTACAAAGATGCTTCTTTGATAATTGTTGCCTGCTCATCTGTTTCTGTTTTTACCAGACAAGCCACCTATTGAAGATTTACAATATTTCTTGGATTTTCAAATTGCTCGAGTTTGGGCCCCAGAACACAATAATCTACAAAGAAAGGAGCCTGTGTGTTCCTCCCTTCAGTTCAGCTTGATGGGTCCAAAGCTATATGTGAGCCCTGATCAGGTAAGTTTTGTGGTTCTATCATCTATGTACTGGGGTGGTTATGAAATTATGAATTTGAAATTGGCTTACAAATGGTTCAGATATGTCTTGCATTTTTATTAAGTTAATTTTCAGTACTACTGAAATGTAAAAGAGACACTGATAAATGTGAAACCAAGAGAGAGAAAAAAAAAAGTGCATGGTCACAGTAAATTCAATCCAGGAATGCCTGGAAAACCATGCATGTATTTTCCCCCTTTTTAATGTTTTGTGATACAAATGTTTTCCCCCCTTGTTTAATTTTTTTCCTGTGTCATACGTGGCTCCTGGTTTGTCATTTCTGTAATCCAATTCTTGGGCATGTTATTTCAGCCTTAAAAATAAGACTCTTGGAGTTTTGAGAAAATGGTTTTAAACTGAGGCTAGAAGGGCTATTGTTCCCCAACTTGCACCCCTAAAAAGCTGTCATTTTTTTAATGACTCCATCTTTTAACATCCCCCCTTGCCATGCAAAATTATGGAGAGAGAGAGAGAGAGAGAGAGAGAGAGAGAGCAAAGCTAATAATGAACTTGAAAATATCTGTTAACATGGTAATTTTATGTGAGTGAGCGTGTAAATTTTTTCCTTGGCATACCTTGTATTATTTCTTGACGAGTTACCTACCAGTTAAAGCATGCAAAATATGTTGGTTCTCTAGAATGTTTAAACATGGCTTGCTATTCCAGGTAACAGTTGGTCGTAAGCCAGTCACTGGGCTTAGACTTAGCCTAGAAGGGAACAAACAGAACCGACTTGCTATCCATATGCAGCATCTAGTGTCTCTTCCGAAAATTCTTCAGCCCCATTGGGATGCACACATGGCTATTGGGGCCCCCAAGTGGCAGGGTCCAGAGGAACAGGACAGCCGTTGGTTTGAGGCAATCAAGTGGAAGAACTTCTCCCATGTAAGCACTGCACCTATTGAGCACACAGAGACTTGCATTGGAGACCTCTCTGGTGTTCATATTGTCACAGGGGCTCAACTTGGTGTATGGGATTTTGGTGCCAAAAACGTGTTACACCTCAAACTACTCTTCTCTAAAGTACCGGGCTGTACAATAAGGCGGTCTGTTTGGGATCACAATCCTTCCACTCTTTATACATCACAGAGGCCTGATGGAACTTCTTCATCAGTTTCAAGTGATAAAAAAGAAGATGTAAGTTCAAGCCAAATCGGGAAACTGGCAAAAATTGTAGACATGACAGAAATGTCAAAAGGACCACAAGATATTCCTGGTCATTGGTTAGTCACAGGGGCAAAACTTGGGGTTGACAAGGGAAAGATTGTATTGCGCATAAAATACTCCTTGCTAAATTACTGATATAATTGGTTTTGTTGTTCTAGTTTTTTACCCTTTCCACTAGAACTATAGTCAAGCATTCTTTGCACAGGTGATCCCAGTTCTTTGGTTTTGTACATTTGTGTTCTTTTGATCTATAGCCGCCTTGTTGATAATTGTTTGTCACATCATTGATTAGCTGACGACCTTTTTTCTTCTAGAATTTGGTTTGAAATTTTTGTTTATTGAAAAGGCTATTTTGTTGAATAATGAAACGATAAACTTGTTTATTTTATTTATTATAAAGTGATTTTTTCCTCGTGAAGATATGATGATGTTGGCTTCCTGAATGATGAACAGTGGGCTGCGTATTTTATATTCTCTCTGCATATAGTATTAGTAGGTGATATCTATCCCTTTCAATTTCAAAAGGGTAAAACTTAAGTACAATTACTTAGATACTTAGGTGCCCTATATTAAGATCTATTAAATTCAAATGCACAACTAGATTGACCAATAAAAAGTGTTAACATTTCCAATGACACTAATAAAATTTAATCAGGAGTATAATGTATTGCACCTACGCAGAGACATTTTTTTTTATTATAGATAATTACATTATGTTACTAATTCTACAACTTGAACCTTTTCTTTCATAGAATCCAAGCACTCTGTGTACATACGCTGGTATGACGGTGCCAATTAAGCTATAAGGTTCTTGCACCTAAGTATTGACTAAATCTGAAATACTTACAAGTATTTTGTCACCTTTTGTCCTTTCCCAACAACATCTTCTAACTGGCTTTCTTTGATAAAAAAAATGGAAGAAGTCCTCCTTAAACAGCCTATGGGAAGAATCTAGCCGTAAGTAATTCATCAGATACTTTTAGCCAGCAAATTTAGGCAAAGGACCAATTTGATTGGTGACAGATCCATTTGAAAGAAGCTGGATACAGAGCCAACTTGTGTACATAAAGGGTTCTATTTGCCCATGATTTGATAAATTCAAAGCCATGTAAATGACCAAGAATTTATCACATTTTTCACGTTACAGTGCTGGAAGGAAATACGTAACGTAAGTCATTGTAAACCCATATGCATATACTATATTATGATTTAAACTTGTCTGTCCGGATTCTGTTTTCATTATTCCTAAATAACAACACATGAAACCTTTGTTATGACATTATTATTGGACCCACATTTGAATACAATTTTAATTTTTTGCTTAGTAATAGCTTCTGTTACATGATGTTAACAATAACAAATGTTTGGGTAGGTTTCATTGTTACTGGACATTTCCGTCACCTTTGGATACAAATATTTGTTGCTATTAAGTATTAAGTGATTGCTAGTGATTGATGATAAAGGCACGTACTTGTGTCCAAAGAGAAAGCTCTTCAATAATACACCAACTACAAACATGTTGGGACGTTTGGGATTGAACGTAGATCATTTCTGTTGTATTGTTCCTTTTGTTATGAGTCTAGAATGTAACTACTGGTTCAGACATACGATTCTAAATAAACACTCTCTCTCTCTCTCTCACAACTTTATTTTGTGGAACATTTTTTTATATAATTATTTTGGTAAACATTAATGATCCAACAATAAGAGTTTCAATTCTCTAAGGGCACCCTATAAAAGTAGAAAGTTACTTACTTTTCTAACAATATTTTACCTTTCCCATGAAATTGGTATTAAAATTTTTCTAAAATTGTTCATTAACAAATACTCTAAGGACACCTTATAACAGAGTTTATTTTATTAAAATTTTATAATTTTTAATTGAATATTAGCATAACACCTACTAGTTGAATTGGTGACCCAAGAATCCAATAATTATCCCTAGTTAAGCTCCAGTGATAACGATGATGATAAGTATCCTTTCGTTTACCAAAAATTACAAAATAAAATGTCAAAATGTTATACACTATTGCAACAATTTTTGACATTTTTGGATGGGAAGGATGCTTATTATCATTGTTATTGCCGTAGTTTAACCAGGAATAAGCATTGGATTATTGGGTCAACAATTCAACTAGTAGGTGTTTGTTGATGTTCAATTAAAAATTATGAAAATTTTAAAAATAAATACCAAAATTGTTAAAATTTCATTGTTTAATTTTTAAAACATTATATAAAAAATCCATTATAAAAATTAAAAACATAATAATGACATACTTAAAATAAATAAGTATAAGATCAAATCCTTAAATTACAATTTATGAATAACCATATGGGACCACATGTTCATTAAATACATACATAATAAGTCATAAATAATATTGAATTCTGCTTATTAAATAAATCAATCAAAAATACAATTATAAAAAGAAATTTTAGTCATGCATTAACATTAAGAATGTGATTACTATTCAAGTATTAGTTCTTGTGGGGAAAGAGGATTGGAAGGGGGGGGGGGGGTGAGGCGAGGAACTAGGTTCAAGTTTTTAAGAGTAAGATTCTCACGTACATACATTTAGATTATGCGAGAGTAAAACTCTATCTCAGATAAAAAAAAAAAAAAAAAAAATCTTACATGAAGATAGTTTTTTGGGTTTCCTTGTTTTTGGTAGTATTAAGGAAAAAAAAAAGGCTAAAGGAAAACTATCTTTTGACTTTCTTTATTTAGATTAGAGATAAATTTTTTTAGATAAAAACTCTATTTCACACCAAGCTAAATAGAAAAAATAAAAAAAAAGTTTTTTAACTCATTTTAAGGTTGCTATCATAGTCCGTCGGTATGTCTAATAATATGCTTATCAAGCATATGAATTTCTTCTTCGAACCTAGCACTAAAAAGTACTTGAGGAATTAATGCAAATGCAAGAAATTGCTTCCCTAATACAACCTGTAGTACAAAGTATAAAATAATACAATTTGCTTTAAAGTATTCAAAACATGAAAAAGGCTCAACCTTGTCTTGAGTCTTGACAGTGCCCTCAGAATCTCTCTTCCAACCACAAGTCGGCAATTTGGGGCACAAGATACACTTACACTCAAACAAAGCAAAGGACATTGAGATTTGAGCTCAATATATAAGAATTGGTCAATGCCATTGCCAACCACCAAAACCTCAATCATTTGCACTCTTATAATACACAGATCAATTGATCCTTAGCTTCAATCCATCCAAAACCTCTTCGTCTCGTTAAGACCTTACCAAGTAGCTAGCAATGGTAATGGTATGCTTCCTTTTCTCTTCATTTTATTTTCATGCGTCTCACACAGTCACACTTTTGATTTGCATGTTATTTTCATGCTTTAGCCTTATTTCTATCTTTCTGAATTTTTCGTAGGAGAAGTGTGAGCTTGTTGAAGGGAAGGTGGATTGGAAGGGAAGAACAGCTGTGAGGGGTAAACATGGAGGAACTAGAACTGCGTTGTTCGTACTAGGTACGTAAAAAAAATTAATTACGTTGATATAGTTTTGTTAAAACAATTTAATTACATTAAAAAAACGGAAATCTTGTTATAAATTCACAAAATTTGCCAAGAGTTTATCAAAATTTTCTCAAGTCTGAGATTAACTGAACTCAAGTGAGTTTGGTAATTCTTTAATGAAGGAGAGCAATCCAATTATTAAAAATAATATGATGCAAATGAAATCAGCAATAATAGAATCAAGGAAAACTTACTTCCATTGACTTTAAAACTTTAAATAACATATAATTGGCTCCTTGATTTCAACAATTGTCTCCCTTTCATATATATATATATATATATATGGCAAAATTGTCTCCTAAGTTACCGCACCAAAAAAAAAGAGGTGGTTTAATTATTTATTTATTTAAGAAATAAATAATGTATAGATAGTTATCATATATATACTTATATATGGCACAAGTACATTTTATATTACATATATTATATTGCACTGTTCAAGTAGCACATGCATTATTACTGTGCATGTTGATTTTACAAAACATAAAATATTATTGCATGAGTTACATTCATGCATACAAGTTCCACATGACTCTCGAGACAAGACACCCTGACGAGAATGTGCTTTACTGTGTAAACACCAATCACTCTTCAGTCTTCACAAATAATTCATCTTATGAAAGTATTAATTATTGGTCCATTGCATCATCCAAAGACTTACCAACTGTGTCCTTGTTGTAGCCACTTTTGCTTTTGAGAATGTGGCTACCCTGGCCCTCTCGGTGAACTTGACCACATACTTCAATGGAGTGATGCACTTTGAACTAGCAGATGCAGCTAATGAGCTAACCAACTACTTGGGCACTAGTTACATCCTGTCTATCTTGGCAGCTGTTCTTGCAGACTCTTACATCGGCAGATATAAAGCTGTTCTCATTGGGGGATTCCTCGAGTTAGTGGTATGCTTGCAAACCCTCCATACAATCTTTGACATTTACAAATTACTAGATATCTTAAAAGCTCAACTAGTAAGGGAAAAATAAAAAGTAAATAGAATCATTAACAAGTGCTTTTGGATATGGCTTGAGCAACAATAAATATTCAATTATGAATTGAAATGAATCTTTTGTGAAGACAAATACACTTGCCAATCAATACTTCATTAAATGGGTGCTCATGATCTTATTTGGCCTGAAAAATGTTAAAAATATTACAAGTTTTCTTAAAAATAACTTATAAATTGATGTTACAAGAATATGATTAGTGTTATGATTTAAACAACATAATAGATAAATGTTTGAATCACTTATTTTGTGAGTTGGTAACAAGTTAGTTCGTGAAATTTATGTAGTAAAATTTGTATTAATTCTAAAATTATTTTTATGTTTTGTTCTCCAAAAAATATTATATACAATATACATGATTATAAGTCTATTTTATGTTCAACAAAACGAGACCAACAATATGGAGGGCATGTGATTTTAGTTGAGTGAATTAACAATAACTGTGTATCGAATACTTACGTTTGTTGGTTATGTGTATCCAGGCATTAGCTTTATTTGCAATACAAGCTCACTGTCCAAGTCTGAAGCCCCCACCTTGCGACGTCTTTGAACCAACTTCTCACTGTGAGAAAATTGGCGGTGGCAGTGCTGTTCTCCTCTTTGTTGCTCTATATTTTCTTGCAGTAGGGTCAGCTGGAGTAAAAGCCGCATTGCCATCACATGGTGCTGACCAATATGATGAAAAAGACCCAAAAGAAGCAAAGCAAATGTCTAGCTTCTTCAACTTCCTTCTATTAGCAGTATGTGCTGGTGGTGCTGTCAGCTTAACGCTAATTGTGTGGATCCAAGATCATAGAGGGTGGGACTGGGGCTTTGGAGTCTCTTCCATCGCCGTACTCTTTGCTTTTATTATCTTTGCCGTGGGATTGCCAATGTACAGGATACAAGTTATTCAAGGAACTACCGCCATCACTGAAATTATTCAGGTTTGTGTAATTAGTTAAGCATATCTGCAAATCAAATCTTAGACCCTTCTGCTAGTTATTACTACTAGAAAAAGAAGAATTAAAAATCTGCCTTTCACTTAATGCTCCATCATGCTATGTGTTCGATTTAATTTTGATTTTAACTTCTGTTATTTTATAAGAAAAGGAAAAGGGTACATAATGGAGTGCGATTATTAGAGTATGAAGTAGAACACTAAAAATAGGGCAAATGCTTTTCATTCGATTAAGACGAGTACAAATATTCTGTTTCACTTTAAATGTTTCATTTTATGTTCCATCAATTATGGTATGACATGTCTTTGATTTTTTACCATTTTAAACTTCGGTAATTTTACAAGAAAAGAAAAATTTGTATGAAATAAGTTGTGATTGGTGAAGTATAAAGTGAAACACTTAAAATGCAACAAATGGGTTTTTATGACATAAAAACCACATTTTCTTGTGCTTAATCTAAAAATCTATCCTTGCCTATCAACTAAGATTGAGCTTAATATTAAGCCACCAGTAGTTTATAATTGCAAAAGTCAAAGATCCTCTATGAATACTTCCAAGTATGTCCTTGTCTAATCCTAAAGCAAGATTTGATTGCACGGATTGAGGTTTGTTTACTTTCTACCTTTTCCTTTTAGGTGTATGTTGCAGCCATTCGTAATAGAAATCTTGACCTTCCTGAGGACCCCACAGAGCTCTATGAGATTGATCATGACAAGGAAGCTGCTATGGAAGAAGATTTTTTACCTCACAGAGACATTTTCAGGTTCTATCCAAATTAGGGTCCCTTTTTTTTTTACTTGATGTGTTAAAGTTACAAAATATATAGTTTATATCCATGCAGCCTCCTCTATATTTTGACTATTTTGCCTTAACATTCCACGCTAAAATTAATCCTATGCAGGTTTTTAGACAAAGCAGCCATCCAATCAACATCTACAGGAAAAAATGGAAATCTAGAGGTTCCAAACCCATGGAAAGTATGCAGGGTCACACAAGTGGAAAATGCCAAAGTAATACTAGGCGTGCTTCCAATATTTTGTTGCACAATTATCATGACCCTTTGCCTTGCTCAGCTCCAAACCTTCTCAGTCCAACAAGGTCTCACTATGGACACAAGTGTCACTAAATCTTTCCACATCCCACCTGCCTCACTCCCGATCATACCAGTCATGTTCATTATCTTTATAGTCCCTGTCTATGACCGGATTTTCACACCCTTTGCACGCAAAATCACCGGCATTCCAACAGGCATCACGCACTTGCAACGAATAGGAGTTGGCCTTATTCTCTCATGCATCTCCATGGCCGTAGCTGGCTTCTTGGAAGTGAAGCGAAAGGGTGTAGCACGAGACCATGATATGCTTGATGCAATCCCAGTCAAACAGCCACTGCCCATAAGCACATTCTGGCTATCTTTTCAGTACTTTATATTTGGAATTGCAGACTTGTTCACCTACGTGGGACTTCTTGAATTTTTCTACTCAGAGGCACCAAATGGCCTTAAATCCGTCTCAAGTTGTTTCCTTTGGAGCTCCATGGCACTTGGATATTTTTGCAGCACTATACTTATCAAAATAGTTAATGCTTCAACAAAGAATAGTACAAGTGGTGGTTGGTTAGCAGGGAATAATATTAATAGGAACCATTTGAACCTCTTCTACTGGTTGCTCTCTCTTGTGAGCTTGTTCAACTTCTTTATCTACTTGTTTGTAGCTAAGAGGTACAAGTACAGACCTACCAATCCTGTCCTCACAAATGAGAAAGCCTAAGTATGAGGAAAATAAGAGTTAGTCTTAAGTGGTGATATTAATATTGTAAAGAGTGAAAATGAAGATTTGGGGTTTTCTATTCGACTTGTGTTTCTTTATCTTTGGTTTTTGGTTAGATTTGATGATATTATGAATGGTTTGGGACATGTATGTTGTTCATTAATAAAAATAATTTAATTACGTTATGTTATGATGATCCCAATTTTTATATTGGTTGTTTTGAAGGAATCAAGACTTCTAATTTGTTGAATGGACTATTTCGATAGAGTTTGGACCTCCAAATTAGACTAGTTAACAATTCGTAATTCAATAATTTATGACTGTTTTTTATTTATTATCGACTTCTAAATTAATACAAAGTAGATTGTGCAATAGATAAAAATAAATACTAATTTCATCCCTCAATAAAACTAATCATAGCTTATTCTCATCCAAACTAATTTAACAAATCCTAATCCATACTAATTTATTTAAATAAATAAAATACAAAAATACACTTTTGGTTACTTGAGTTTAAAGTGAGTGTTATAATCTCTCAAATTTTTTAAAAATAAACGCAGTTAGTTATTTTGTTAACCGCCGTTAGTCTAAGTGTCTACATGGCTGATAGAGAAATGATGTGAAAAATTTTGACTGATGTAGCTTCAAATTTAATATTTAAAAATTAAAATCCAAATCTAACTCACTAAAAAAACCTATCACCCCATTAGAAGCCAACCCATTGCAAATTGACCCGTTAACAAATGAGTATATTCTCAAATCAAACTAAAAAAAATGCTAGCCCTAATTTGAGATATGCTTTGCCTACCTAGAATATCGATCGGCTTTGTTCAGGACCACTAGTATCATTTGACTTGTTCTGGAACAAAGTTTCTCTCTAACCTAGTTTGAAGATAAACTCTTCAAACTTCTTATATATCTTTTTTTTTTTTTGTGAATTTTGAAAATCTAATTATTGAATTTCATGTTCCTTATGTTCTTAACATGCATCTCAAATTTCGTTCAAGTTGGATATTATTTACTATTCGATCAATAAACTTATTTTTTATACACAATTTTAGATCACAAAAATTGGAAATTTTAACATTTGTTTGATGAGATAGCAAGTGATCTTTGATCTTCATGAAATATTGCAAGTATGAAAAATATAATAAGAATATGCAATCTAACGGTTATATTTTCAAATTTCACACTCAATATAGAGATATATAAGGAGTTTGTAGAGTTTCTCTCTAAACTAGTTTGGAGAGAAACTTTGTTTCTTGCTTTGCCACCACTAATATAAGATCAAGCAAAAACAACATTGGCAACTCATTATTCAAGATTTTAAGGATAATAAGGCAGTACCACAACACCTCCTCAATCATTAACGAAGTCAAGTACAAATAATAAAGTAGTGGGCATAGCAATAGAAAAATCAGGTTTGTATAACAATTGGCAACTCTTTAATTATTGATTTATTCAAGACATTAGTGGTCTATTTGGATTGAGAGGGAGGGAGGAGGAGAAGAGTAAATTTGGCCAGAATTTAGTCTAATTTTCTCCCAACTTTACTTTACTCTCCCTCTGTTCTCCCTCAATCCAAACAAGCTATAAGAGAATGATGCGTAACTTTAATATTTATGTTTATCTTGGACGTAAAGCATTCATGAACCGGTCGTCTTTGTTTGGTCTCATTTTTGTTCCCCATCCAAAACCATTTGATCCATGACTAGGAAATTATTTAAGCCTATTCCAACCAAATAGTCATTAGGGTTAACAATTTTAACAAAACAACATTTGAAAATTTTGGTCCACCCATATAAACAAGAGAATTTCAACAAAGCAAAGATTAGGGCTAGCAATTTTGAATTTTGATTTGGAATATCCATTTGTTAATGGATTAGATTGAAATGGGTTTGCTTCTAACTGATTGATGGGTATTTTAATGAGTCAAATTTGAATTTGAATTTTTTAATAGTAAATTTGATGTCACCTCTCAATCAAAAGTTGCCACATCCTTCTTCTATTAGCTACGTAGGTGGGCGAAAATGGGCAAATGCCCATTTCACGCAAAAAAAGCCCAGTTCTGCCCCATTTTTCAAACTAATTAGGGAAATGCCCATCTTTTGTAACTCGACAATAGGAGAATCGAGTTTTGTGAAGAACTTGATTATTTAATAGTCGAGTTATATTCAGCATTGTGCCACGCTGGACAACCAGCGTGGCATTTTCTTTTTTTAATTCCTGAATAACTCGATTATCGTAAAATTGTTTTATTGGTAACCGACTATACAGATATTGAGTTATGCTCTTTACATACTGTCTTCGTGTCAGGCGTACGGGTTCATGTCTTTTAATATAACTCGAGTACGTTAATGTCGAGTTATAAAGCATAATCGGACTCTGAAAAATCGAGTTATTCTCGTATAATACCACCACATCTCCTCCCTTTCAGAGTATCTTGTTCTCTATCTAAATTGTCCACCATTGCTCCATAGATCCACGGTTGCTTTCGGACTTAACAGAAATTTGTATCAGCTCAGGTGAAAAACTCACACCAGAATTTTATGGCAATGGTATTTTCATTTGATATTGTACTGAATTTTTATATGTTTGATTGAATGAGTGTGAAGTAAGTACATTGGTGTGATTTTGGTTGTTTGTTGTAGTAAACGTTGGTCACAATAGAATGAAATCTTTACTATAGCAACATTTTGTATTGCACATAATCCTCATTGGTCATAATCATATAGGGGCGTGTACATTATCATCATTGGTCAGACATTAACAACAACATTTTGTATTGCACACAACGTGTAGACATTAACAACAACGTCTAATGTTTATGGTCAAATGTTAGTGTTAGTATTTCATTTTTAGCATGTAATAGTACACAAATTTATGAATGTCTTTGTCATGTACCATCTTATGCAGCATTACATTATTTACCAACAGTTGATGCACACTGTTAACTTGATTATTTGATGTTATTGTATTCAACGTCAAGGTCTGGTTCTGGCAACCCACTTCTCTATAGGCCTCACGATGTGTTCACTGCTATAGGTCGTTGCTGGGTATTGAAAGATGAGTTCAGCTATCCAATCAATCCGAATCTGCGAAACAGTGCTTACGTTCACAATACCATGAGACAAGAGTGGGATTGGTTATTTTGTGAACAACAAATGTTTTATGATGAGTTGGTTGGTTTTAAGTTGCCAGTGCCTCGACGACTCGCATTGTAGATGCCCAAAGACACGATCGACGAACTTCGTAAAGCATTGAATCGCATAAGAGAAGAAAATAATCGAACGAAGATATGTCTTAATGGATATTGGACCTAAGTTGAGATTCAAGAGTCAATGGAGGGAGGTTGGTATGAGCACGCACAATTCATGCAATCACGTCTTGCTGATCCCAATTATCTGTCAGATGTGGAGATGTCAGATGAAGAGTAGTTGTGTCGTGGTGTAATTAGACTTTGTTGGAGAACTATTTTGCTTAACTATGTTTTATATGTATGTGTGTCACTGTTGTTGCATTTGTACCATGTAAACCTTATTATTGATTGTGAGGAGCATGCATGTTATTCGTAAGCTAGATTATTCTCACACATGATGTTTTTCAATAAGCACCTATGACATAACATAGAAAACTTAAAATAACTTACACGATACCACCAATATGCATGCATTGCATATTGAACACTAACGCTACTAACATTATTAACTTAACCCTAGACATAACACACACACACCACATAGGCATTCACTCAGACAAGTAATCGTCGTAGTTGAGGACATTGTTACGTTCTGCCGGAGTGAGTTGCATGTTGGCTATGGCGACTGCACCTACGGCATAACACAGAAAACTAAAATATTCTTACACGTTGCTACAAATATGCATGAATTGCATATCAAACACTAACGTTATTAACTTAATCCGTAGACATAAGACACACACCACGTAGGCATTCATTCTGACAAGTAGTCCTCGTAGTTGAGGACATTGTTACGTTCCACCGGAGTGAGTTACCTATTAGTTGCGGCGGCTAGCTCCTCTGCCAGTTGTAGCATATGATACCTGGACCTACGGAGTATCATAAGATTGTTTTTTTTTTTTATTTTAGTCACTGCACGCTCATATTGGTGCATGTTTCGCCGTGGCAGTGTGAGCGAGCTACACTCGACAAGAGGTGCTTCGAGTCGCACGAGATCATCCTGTAGAGTGTTGGACTCGTTCACGCGAAAGTCCCACTCCTGCCGCAGTCCGGCATAGTATTCACTCTCGTCGGAATCTCTTTCCCTTCCATAGTTATCTAGAAAACGAGGTAGCATCCAATTGCGCATTGACATTGGAAAATGTGACTTCAGATTGGTATGTGTAGGTGTTTTGCAAGGGTAGATGTAAATGGGAATTTATGTAGGGTTTTGCAAGGGCAAGTATTCACGTGGATGTGACTATATGTAAGGGTAAGTATTCATGTGAATAAAGATGATATGACTGGACAGTGTATTGTTCAGTGGCGAGGTGTTGAGGTGTTGAGAAGCACATGCAAAATTGCGAATATGACTTGGCTGTACAGTGGTGTCTGTTGGTGCATGTGGTTCATGGAGGCAGCTGTTTGATATGGCTATAGCTTGTTCTAGAACAACGGGCTGGTGATGTGTACTGCACAAGAAGTTGCGTATTTATTCACGTGAAGACTATTCAGCATTCCTGTGCTTCATTTGACATGACTTGACGAGACAGTGTTGAGTTGTGTTAAATGTATCATAAACTTTTTAGGGATGCTCTGCATCCTTGGAAAATGGTGCATTGCAAAATGATGCATATCTGTGTATTGACGTGCGTGTATGTGATATAATTTGACAGGGTTCAACAACACAAAGCTATTGAGTAGCACATGCAGCATTGCGAACATCAGTGTAGCAATGCTGGACAGCTCACCCCCAAAATTGATGCATAAACTTTTCAGGGATGCTCTATGTATTCACGTGAGTATGGATGGGTACTTGTGGTCAGGGTTCAACAGTATGCTTATTGCTCCCTATGGTGGTATTTGGCAAGTGGGATTGAAGAAAGCTGATAACAACATTTGGTTTTGTAATGGTTGGCAGGATTTCGTTGAATACCATTCTATCTGTTATGGTTATTTTTTAGTCTTTAGATATGAAGGAAATTGAAGATTCCATGTTATTATATTTGATAAGACTGCCACTGAGATTCAATATCCACCCAGCAAGAACTATAAATTGGAAGATCAACAGGTAGAAATAATAGACTTAGATGAAGACGATACAAACATATCTCCCTCATATGATTTGCCCACAAAACATGAAGTCAGAGAAAAGCATGTTACGAAAAAAATTTCTAGCATATCTAGAGGAAGAGAGAGAGAGTGCAATCCAAGCAGCGTAAGATGTTCAAGCCTAAAAATGCTTCTTTCATGGGTATCTCACGGCTACATAATATGGTGAACCTTTATACATAATTTGATCATGTTGCTCTCTTAAATATGGCTTTGAAACATATATGCTTTAATGCTTAGTTGTTTCTCCTTCTTGTGCAGTATGTACGTGCTGAATTTTCTACCAAGTATATTATTCGGAAGCAATTTGTCACACTTCAATGTCTTTTGCTATTACCCCTCATCAAAACATGTTCAACAATGAGATTCGGGAAGGGATGGGTTGCATTTTTGAAAGACAATAATTTAGAAGAAGGAGATGTTTGTTTCATCAAGGTGATCGAGAGGAAGCCTATTGTGCTTAGTGTCTCAATATTTCACGTGGTTGACAATCAGAGTTTGGACTAGGATAACTTGTTTAAATTTTAAACTAGTGATGTTTATGATTATATTTGATTAGGTACTTTGATCACTGAAATGGTTTATATCTGATGGATGTGGTCTTAAGACTTTTGTTTGACCAGTTTGTTATGTCTTGTTGAAGACTATTCAACATTCCTGTGCTTCATCTGACATGACTTGACGAGAAAGTGCTGAGCTATGTTAAATGTATCATAAACTTTTCAAGGATGCTCCTTGAAAACGGTGCATTGCAAAAGGATGCATATTTGTGTATTGACGTGCGTGTAGGTGATATGACTAGACATGGTTCAACAATGCCGAGCTGTTGAGCATCACATGCAGAACTGCGAACATCAGTGTAGCAATGGTGGACAGCTCACCCCCAAAATTTTGCTTACACTTTTGAGGGATCCTTTGCATCCTTAAAAACAGTGCATTGTAAATTGTTGCATATCTGTGGTCTTATTCATGTGAGCATGGATGATATGACTGAACAGGGTTCAACAGTGCCTAGCTTTTGAGTAGCACACGCAGAACTGCAAACATGACTTGCTTGAACAGTGTCGAGCTATGTTAGCATTCTCCAACCTTACTTGCCAAATGCTAGTATTACAAGCAGTGAGTGTAGCAACATTGGAGAGTTTTATCCCCATATTCCCTTACAAACTTTTCAGGAAGTCTAGTTACATTTTTTCAACATCAATGTAAAATTACATAAAGAAAACTATGCTTCCAAGGTTTACATCAATGGCTTCCGATCATCACAGTTGCAACATTAGGGAGCTTTGGAGGAATGCTACAACAAACCAATAACTTGATTGAAACATTTTAGAGGCTAATAAGGCTTTTAGGCATTTACCCTCTTTCTAAGTAAACCAAATATCGTTGTGACAATGTGTTGTGTGAGCCATATGGATTTCCAGTGAGTGAGTGGTTAGTCTGGTTTGGATGAGTCTATATGTAATGTATCTATATAAAGTAGCACATTAGCAGAACTTAGATACACGGATACATGTATTTGATACAACGACTCAAACAACTCATATAAATGAATTATTCGTATTATTGAATCATATGTGTGGTTGGTCTGTGTGGTTTGGATGAGTCTGTATGTATTGAATTTATTAAATTTTCCTATAAGTAATGTGCAATAAATGCAATAAATCTAATTTGGGTGATGAGTGTTATGTGTGTAACATTCAAATTACACAGACAGAATATTGGAAACATCAACATATCCCACATTACAAAGCAGAAGACATTGTCCAACAAAAGCACAAGAACCCATTGTATCAACAAAGAACATCAAGGAAAAAAATGAGAAACTGATTTCATATAAACTTAGTCAAAACTAATGAACAGTTAATCTTTAGAGTTGCAAAAGTTGAACGTACATAATCATGATTTGTCAGACATTAAAAACAACATTCTATATTGCATAGAATGTGTAGACATTAACAACAACGTCTAATGTTCGTAGATAGAAATTTTTGGAAATCATCATTGCTTGAATCTGAGAAGTCTGAAATATCTCTTTCATCATCTAATGCAGTAATTTCATTAATAAACTTGATGGTTCGCTCTTGCACCTTTCCCTTTAGATGCTTCCTAGCATTTTGGATTGCGTGAAAACAGTCTAGTTGCTTTTGCATTTAATTGTTCTCTTGTTCAAGACGAGCAAGTATGTTGGCAGGTTCATCTCTAGGTAACTCCGCCGAGCGTACCTTAGGAACTCGTAACCCATGCCATTGACAATACACCTCTAACTCACACCACTTCTCATATAGGGTTGCCCATGGTGGTTCTGCTACGGTGAAGTCTATTGTGGTGGTATTTGTACTTAGTTTTGTAGGTTTGCCGACCATGATGTGCCCGACGCTTCCAAGACTCTCGTACGTGTATATTGGCATATTAATGAAATCTCTCTTCTTTCCAACTCATTTCACTCCAAAATGGTCTATGTATGTTTGTAGTTGTTGATCTGTTGGAACTTGTGATGATTCATTTGTTGAAGTAGATCCAAACTTGTTTTGCATTGTACGCTTTGATGTTGAGGCATTGCGACTCATAGCTTAATCAATCTACGAAGTTAGCGGAGTAGAAAGAAGATCATTATTATTGTGGTGCATTTATAACCTCATTTCATGGTCCAAACATTACAATTTTAGTTATGATACCTTGTCATGTCAAAACAAGCTGGAAAAACAGTAGTTCATGAACAGGATTTTAACACGTGCATGTCACATCAAAGGTGGGCAATAGTTGCAACATTAGATGTAAATGGGACATCTATGCATCCAATTTCCACAATTGTGTATTCTCATGAGTGTGGGTGTGAAACAGTGTCAAGCTGTTGAGTAGCACGTGCAAAATTGAGAACATGACTTGGCTAACCCACCGCATTTGTTGGCGCATGTGCTGCGTTTGTTGGCACATATGCTGCGATTATGTTTGGTCCTTCACACAAAGATTAAACTTCACGGTGTTTATTATCACAGCGTTTATTATCTTCAGCTCACTGTTATCTATACTATTATGTAAAGGGCTTCCCCTGTTTGGATTCCTCATATTTTAGTTCAAAAATGCCCCCACACCTCTATGTTTAAGTAGAGACACAACTTGCAAAGTGACATCTCCTTAACAAGATTGAAGGTAACTCTCACTAACCATCATATTAATATATCAAATTACTTTTCACATATACCATGTTCTTCAAACTGCCACTAAAATAACAAAATATAAAACTGACTGAAAGCAACTTCATAGAACTGTCATACAATTCACCAAATGTGCTACAACAACTACAAAAAAATTGTCCCCCCCTTGGGTACAATGGCCAATGGCAATCATCAAGAGTCAGATGGTGGAGAAGGTGGAACAGGACGTCTATAGTCAGCTAAGTCCACTCGTAGAGCTGCAACCTCGGCAAGAAGACTATCTAGAAGCTACCCATGGGCTGCCTGAGTCGTCATAATGGTCTCCATCATAGCACGAAGAGAGGGAGGAGGAGGGCCTATATGCATTGCAGCAACAGTGTCAACATCTACCTCGTCATCACCATCCTCGATAACAGCAGTTGTGGGATCCCTATGCATGTCCTCATCTGGAACATCTCCAGTAGTAGACCGTATGAAGGAAAAAAATTTTTTTGGTTTTGTATCTCATACAAAACACATAGCGGAAGCAACAAACAAGGATCTATTTCATTCATGATTGATAACGTGCACTATGTAAATTTCAGAATTTAAGAACAAGATAGCGTACCTTGGTGTAAAGAAATTCAAAACAAAGATTAGAAGCACTTGGGAACACTTTTAATCTTCACTCCAATTCCACTTTACGCCCAAGATGTGTGGTCTCTCAATCAGTTTTCAAGGGAGAATGAAAATGTGTCTCACACTCTCTCACACACCGTTTCATTTTCTTTTCTAATCTCTTCTAATAAAAAATTTTGTATGTTTCTCCCTTTATAACTAACTGATTATCTAATTGGGCTGGCCTATTGGGCCTTTCCAATTAGGCTTTAGTGTGTGGCTTGGAGTGGGACCAAAAGGGACCAATAAGACACTAGCTCAAATGGGCCTTGGGCTTTTCCGTCAACTCTTGACAAGTCCAAAGTTACCATTAATTATATTTAATACCACTATATAAATATAATTGCACTCTAGGCCTTATTAATAAATTATATCCCAAGACTTTATTATACACGTAACCCCTTCATAAAATATTCGTAGTAACACAAAGTCATAAATGTAGACTGCCACTTTGTAAATTACTACATCTTATCCTTGAGTACCCGGTTTAATTCTTTAAAGTTATTCATTATATATTTATGAAATCCAATTTCATAAATATATACTTTAGTAATTTCTTACTAAAGTAGTTAGGCCTAACTCTCTGAATAACTGAACCCATTAAACTTATCTTAAGGGAATATTTTATATCTCCATCAAGAGACTATGAATTCCATCTTGAGAATATATGTTCCATCAACACTAAATGTGGTTGCCCAACATACTGAGATTTTGACCGTCACTTCAGATCTCACTCCTAATATATCAAAGCAACCCACACCTCATGATCAGGTTCATTATTCTCTCAGGATTAAGAGTTCATGCAAATAGAAGTCGTGAGATTTATTATTCATTTAACAGTCATTAGGAGAATAATAAATCTCACAGCGGTCCTGTTCAATATGTCTTAACTCTTAAAATATATCAACATATCAACTAGAAGTATCCACTTCCATGATCAAGACAAATCATCTTAGTTGACACGTTATAGTCTTCGCAGATGAAATGCCAATTTCATCACCGACTACGAACTATAAATTCTGAGTTTACAAAGAACTTGTGATTTACATCTTCTGTGACTTTTCACATAAATCACATACAGTGCATCTCATGGATTATATGATAATGTCTCATATTCATGTTACCATTATTTTAGATAATAATAAAATAACTTTATCAATCACAATATTAAGTCGTACATCATGTCATACATAATGTCATACATAATATCATACATAGCATCATACAATAGGATTTAAGGGCACAAATCCTAACACTGTACTCGTGGTCTCTTGGATGTACCAACACTGGGGTCGACAAACTTCTTTTGGGCACTTCGCTGTTTTAGAAATTCAGCTCCTATGGGGGCTTGGATGTGAACCAAATCTTGGGAAGGAAAGTTCTTTAATCCTAAATATTTGAGAACCTTATGGATGAGAACTGGAAAAAACAAACCATGCCTCTTATACTTGCTCCTACGCACCTCCACAATGCTTTCAATGAAAAGGGAATGAAAACAAATGGAACTATTGGTGACGAGGGTGTAAAGAAAGAAACACCTGTTTACAGGAATTGTATGGATATGAGAGATAGAGAAAATGTTGTGACAAGCTATCCTAAAGAATATATAATTAAGTTCAGTCAACTCACTTGAGCTAATACTTCGGTTAGAACCCCGAGTGACTGATCGTCCATAAAGGACATCCATAACATCATCAATACGAGGAGACCTAGAGTATGGATAAGTAGGTGTACAGATTATAGGTACATCAAGAGCTTTAGATACGCACTGCCTAGTTATTGTAAATGGTACAACACGTATGGACGATCCCACCTTATGACCATCGAGATCCTCATGCACTGAGAGATTTGAATAGAATTCTCTAATCAAGTTAGCTGGAGGGGGTTGTATGTTTGTACATAGGGACAACCAATGCCTAGACTGTACATTCTCACGAACAGAAGGATGTAGTTCATGTAGATTGATTTTCCTTTCTTCCCAAATACGCCTACGCTTAATCAAGGTTTCAAAGGTTTGCTCATTTTCGGGCGTGAGGAACCTTAATTGATTAAACGCCACTTCAGGTTCGGATGTAGCTTTGGATTTCCCCCTTTTAGCCCTCTTCGGAGCCATAACTAACTGATGGTCAGCAATGGAAAGACAATTAGCTCACAAAGAAACAGAACCAAAACCGCATTACGAAGATATAAACACAACATTCATACTACCTAACCCATTGATATTTTCATAGCCAAATAGGTCATTTCATCACAATCTACATAGACAATGAAGTTTGATGCAGAGAACAAAAATTGGAGAATAACGCAACTTCATGGAAGAAAATCCAGAAAATCATCCATACAATGTACTGTCTAGAGCAGTTTACAACAATACAATGAAAAAACAGATTTCTTATTCACCAAGTTGTTTAGTTGGTGAAATAATTGTAATGCATTTTGGTTTGAGTCAATAATTTGTACATAAAGACCTAGAGTATATAAACTTTAGTTGAACTCAAAGAGCCAACATGCAATTTGTTAACATATTGAATTTTGTCAAAATGATCAATAATGTCACGCATCGATAGCAAGCATTCTAACAGCAATAATATTATACAGGAAACATACAAGTGGATGTAGGACTTGACACATTTTCGAAATTCCTAGCTACATGTAGTAAGTTTCACGAACTTGTACTGCCTAACATTTTAAACTGCACTACGTACAGTTCAGACATACAAACAACATAAGGACTACCACACGCATATGGAGCCACTGGCAAGCTCATTTTGTGAAAGGAGGCCAGTCGAAGACAACCTACGAGATAAGCAAATAACCTTACTAACAACAAAGCATTTGACTAGCCAAACACCCAATTTCATCACAATCTACATAGACAATGAAGTTTGAAGCATCAATCATAAATTGGAGAATAACGCACCACCAATGTGTAATTTTAAAGTCAATAATGATTAAAAGAGTCTTACTATGTAAAATCTTCGAAGAATTTGTGCAGGAAATTATCGATTCTAACCGGATGCAGTAAGAGCAATCGAAGATGTAATTTCGGATTGCTGCAAATTTTGTAGACCTGGGGGAGAGTTTATAATGGTGGGTAATCATATATCTCGACTTCTTATTATTAATAAGTCGAGTTATGTGGATGTAGCTCCTCTACAATGTAGCTCACTAACACAATGGTACTACACTATTAGTTAGCATCATATCGGAATTCCACAACGTTGCCGAGTGGAGAAATTGTAACATCACTCCCGGGAAACTGTGACATCGCTCCTGAGGAACTACCACTCAGGGGCAGAGCTAGAACTTTTTGTTTGGGGGGCCAAATTGCTACGCTCATATATTTATCAAGACAACTTTCACACACACTAACATATATATACACACACATATATATACATGCACTTTTTTATTTGATAAGTTATATATATACACACACCCAATCGGTCCACAGAAAAAAAAAAAAAAAAAGAGTTTAGTATTTTCAATCAAAATTATTTTTGACGGTGATCTTTCATAAAATAAAATTAATTTTTTCCATTTTCGTAGTCAAATTCTTAAAAAGTTTCATTTTAAATACAAATTACCAAATTTTCTGCTAACATAAGTAAAACATCTTTCAATTGAACTAATGAAATTTTCAAACCCATGAATGATCCAAAACTAATTTTGGAATAAGATAGGCTCTAAACATATTTATCAAACAACTAAACTTTAATCCATTATATGGCAACTAAAGACACATTTCATGTGTATTTTGATCCACAAATTGTTTTTAATAAGTTAATGACTTGTTAATCGTCACATAATGGGTTGAAAAAGATAGATTCAGTTAGAAGTTTGATACCAAATTTGATCAAATATTTAACCCTACAATAAAAGCACATTTTACAATCAAAAATAAAATTGCCAAAAATAAAGTTATATCTCTATAACTATTAGACCAATTATTTTGTTTAAGAGCATTATTGGACTTATTCAAAAATTTCGAGGGGTCAACTCTGATTTTTGTAGACTAAATTGGGCTTGCACATAAAAATAATTGTATATATATTTTTTAAAATTTTAAAATTATGGCCCCCCCACCTTTATACATGCCTCCGCCCCTGACTACCACATCACTCTTCAGATGCTTTGCGTACCACTTAGGGACAAATATTATTGATTTATTAAGGATCAAGATTGTTGGACCAAATATACAACAATATGTTCATAGAAGTCCCTGACAGGCCAGGGTTGTAGATATAACAAAACATCAATCTTGATTCAACAAAATCCAAAATCAAAAAGAGATAAAAAGGTCTAAACAGAGTAGTTGCAAAATAATAAGCTCCCAAGAAGATAAGTACTAATTCATTATTTACAATGCAAAGTTAGTAACCACTTAATCGAGGCATCTGAAAATGTGGACTTTTAACACAGCATTGTCCCTCATAATCAGCTCAAATACGCAAACATCTCCTACTCGCAAAGTATTTTCCCTCACAAATGCAGACCAACCACCAGATACGACACATGATGAACTCTGATACATTCCTTCATAAACGTATAACTTCACAGGCCATAATCGGTCCACAACCTAGAGCTTCACAGTGAGTATACTTCCTTTCGTGCAGTCCTTGGTAAATCCTTCTCTCGGTAAGTAGTCCATAATGTCATGGGGTAAACTCTGTACAAAAAATAATAAGAGATATTTCAAAAATAGTTGAAGCCATTTGAATGAAAAGCAGTTTTGAGGCAATACTATTATTTGATATCCACCTAAGATGACTTTACATTCTTATGTCATTTCCTTCTACCACCTAAGATGATACTATTTGATATCTAGACGATACTGTTAAATATAAATGGAAATTCAATTCCCTTAAAAACACAAAGAAGCAAATCATTACCAAGTTATGTCCATCAACAACTCTCTGCTACATGCTTTCTAATTGATCTATGAAAAATCAAAGTTAATGGGAGTTGCATTTCTAAAACCCAACAATATGTTTAGCTCAAAAGCTTACCGCACGATCCTTGCCATTAAGGTACGATGGATGAAAGATAACCGTGAAAAGGGGATTGTTTGATTTAAAAGCATTGACTCTCACAAGATTTTTAGCTTTTCCATTAGTAGTCATCAATTCCTACATAATCTCAAGAGCCTTATATTCTTGGTTCTTCACAACAGCCTTGGCTTTTAGCCTTCTCCGATTGGTATACATGCCTACACCATCATCTTTCTTAGGACGTTGGTCATGTGAGAATGACACATCATCCAAAATGCAATAAGATTCAGGTCGAACTAACGGGCTGCTTTTGCATCCTACTCGATTTCCTCCAACCCCATGAGCTGATCCTGAAATGACACGAACATATGAAGTCATGCACACGAAATTAATAATAATCAGGCTTACAAAATCAACCAATTCCTCACAAAAGTGTAAGATTCAAACCTTTAGATTCTCGCCAAGTAAAAGATACCCCTGCATTAATTTTTTATTTCTCTAACATTGACCCTTTAGATTTAGTGAGTTCAGGTCTGAAATGTGTATCCCTTGCTTGCAAATGAGAACTTCCTGGATTGGTTTTTGCTCTATTATGAGGTAGAGGGCATGGTAATGGTGGTTTCTCCCTTGTTTTCCGGCTTGGCATAAAGCCATCCATGATTTGAAGAGAGTTATCATCACTCTCATTGTCTTCCATCCTACGAACTTGGAGTTGGTCATCTAAAGGATAATCTATTTTTGTTGCAGTGGCATCAAATATGAGTACATAAAACTGTGAATTTCCTTCATATCTGAAAACTAGCAAGTGCCCTAGGGTTAGAGCATGATAGCTTGCAAATTCGCACCAACCATTTTCAAACCAAACCTCCCCATCACGTTTTTGTCAACTTGACTTTCCATTTTGTACCATTTGGAATCGTAAGAAAGGTTGTATCTAACAGATGAACTCTGTATTTTAACGTAAACTTTTTTGGAATCCGCTGTAAAAGGAATCTCCACAACATAAATGCAGGCTTTGTAAATAAACACATGCAATCAATCAAGCTCTATTCTCCTTGTGCAGTAAGTACCATTACAGGAAAAATGGATTTAGTCTTTCTTTTATATATACTTTAATAATTGTTCAAGGAAGATACTTGTTGGATGAACAAAAAAAAGCAGACACAAACCATATAGACAATGCCAAAAAGATGTAATTAAGGAAATAAAATAAAAACTGATGGGGTATTTTGTTCAACTGTATCAAGAACTCGAAAAATCCATGGCTACGTGCATTACAAAAGGGCATATTTACACGACTGCATGTTACATAGAATTAAGTCCTCCTATTTGCTTATAGCCCCCCATCCCCACAAAAAAAATTTTCAGAACAAAAATAAGTCAATGCAGTAACCTATGCGTTACAAAATGAAAGTTTTTATGACTACATGTAACATGGAACCAAGTTCATAGATTTTTTTGAACTTGGTCATCAACAAATGTAAAGTTTTTCAAGAATCACAAATAAATAAGACCAAGTGGATGATGTTAATTAGCATATGATTTTCAAAGAGAAACAGATCATGAAATTGGGTATACTTACAAGCTTTCGTTCTTAAAGAGTTTGAGGCATAATAATTTTGAAAAAGTGTGGGGCCTCTGTGGTAAGATCAGCAGGACCATCCTCATTGTCTCTCCGCCATTGAGAACTCATAGTTCTGCCACCCAAAAATTGACGCTGTTTTTTGCTGAGAACCCACACAACTATTGATGATTCTTAGGTTCAGTACTAAATAAAGTGTCCAGAATGATACCTCGTCTTCCACATAACCTGATTATTATTGAATCGAGCTCTGTGCACTATCAACATGGGAGTCCATGTTGTGTGCAGCGTAACTCAAAGGAGGCCATGTTGTGTCCTTTGGGCTTGCACAGAACTCGGTATTCAGAAAATCGAGTTATGTGCATTAATACTCGATGATACACAAGGCGAGTTATGTGCAGTGTAATTCATAGGAATCCAACTGTTGGTCTCACATAACTCGATATTCAAAAAAGTGAGTTATGTACATTGTTACTCAATTATGGAAAAGGCGAGTTATGCGCACTGGGGTTCCACCCCCAGCCCAGATATTTGGATTGATCCAGATGCAGCCCAAGAGGAATCCCAATGTCTAGACTAGTCTTCCACATAACTCGAATATTGTGAAATCAAGTTATATGCAGTGTAATTCATAGGATTCCAATTGTTGGGCTTGCATAACTCGATATTCAAAAAAGTGAGTTATGTGCATTGTTACTCGATTATAGAGTCAAAGGATATTGACAAAATTCCATTGACAGAGCTAGTTGGAAATTTGTAGACTTATGAGATGGGTTTGTCTAGGATTGGGAAGTCAAGCAAGAGCAATAGCATGGCACTGAAGGCCAAGAGTAGTGACACGGATGAGTCTTTAGACAATGAAGATTCTAAAATGAAATCCTACATCACTAAGCAATTCAAGAAGTTCATGAAGAATGCCAAAGCAAAAGGCTTCAACAAGGACCGTAGGCAATCAATTTCTTCTCAGTCTAAGAGCCAAGACAAAGGGAAGAAGGATGCTAGGGATGGCGGTCAATACATTGTTCCCTCAAGATCTAAGTGTTTTGTGTGTCAAGGCTTTAGTCACATGAAATAAGAGTACCCTACTTATCTCAAGTCTATTGGGAAAAGTAAGGCATTTGCTGCAACTTTGAGCGACACTGAACCTGAGGATGATTCCGAAAATGAAGATGATGGAATCTTAAATGCCTTCACCACCACTGTCAATCTTACCGAGGGGATTGTAGAAGATGTGGATGAAGAAGAGGACTTGGTGATCAAAGTTTGAGAAGATGGATGAGCAAGATGATATCCACACCGCCTATGCAAAGTTATACAAGGTCTTGAAAAAGCATGAGAAGTTGTATAGGTTGGCCACTAAGAAGCTCAGTGATGTGGAGCTTGAACGAGAACAACTCTCCATAAAGTTTGATGAAGCCAATCAGACTATTGGAGCATTGAGGTTTGAAAACAATTTCTTGGTTGAGAAGATCAAGAAGCTTAAGGCAGACTTGTTCCAAGTTAGAGCTCAGTTGGAGAGGACCTCAAGTGTAAAGCTTGATGAGATTCTCAGTATTCAAAAATTTGCTTTCGATCGAACCGGTTGAGGGAATGATTTCTCTTCTCCTAATATTGATTCTTCTAGTACTACTGTTTTTGTTTCTCTTATCAATAATATTGAGTCTGAGAATAATGATGCTAAAACTGTGATAGCTAGTGAGAACATAGACAAGGGTAAATCTATCTTAGGAGCATTTAAGCTTGCTAAGAAAGAAACCAAAAACCCTAGGGCTAAGAAGAGTAATGCTTAAAGGTCTAAAGAGAAGAAGCAGCATCTTTGTCATCATTCTAGAGCTATTGGACACACTTAACCTAATTGCTATAAGTGGCAAGCCACTCAACAGAGCAACAGTATGGTCTTATCTGGAAACCTGAGTTAGTTTCCATCCTCTCTTGCTTCTCTTGGAGATCTCCTCATGACTCTCATGTTCCTTTCAAACTTGAATGGTTGCAATTCTTCCTCCTCATCATCGGTTCAAGGTTTTGCCAAAAGGAAAGGTTCTTCCAAGGTGTGGAAGGAAAAAAACTTTAAGTGATTCAGTCACTTTCTCTCTCTCTCCCCTTCTTGTTTTGTTTTTGCATTACTTGTGTGTTTTGCTTTCTTATTTTGAGTCAGTCTAGTTTTTATCCATTGCTTTGCTTAACATGTTTTTGTTGTTTGTTTTCAGTTTTTGGCTCTATTTTGTTTTCCTCCATAAAAATTAAAAAAAAAAAATTGAAAAATCAGAAAGAGACAAAAACAGTGTGTATTTGTGTACATTGGTACTTGTATACCTTGAATGGCCATTGAAACAAAGTTTTCTAAACTTTGTATCTCTTGTAACTTAGATGAGCATCTCTATGCACAACTAAGTAAGTGAACTTTGTGGCTTTTGTTTGTGATGAGTAAGATTAAGTTATCTCTTGTACTTAACACTCGTATCACTCTTTTTGACGGGAAAAACTAAAAAATCTCTAAAGAAAGGCATAAATAACCATCTCACCACTTTTGCCCGCCAATCATGAAATGACATCGGTATGCTTTGGCATAGCAAAAGTGCAATGTCAAAAAGCTTAACATAATTGGGTATTTCTGTTCTCTCTCTTATATGTCCATGCATTATATGCTTGATAAAAGAAAAATATGCAAAGAAAATTAAAGAAAATAAATCAAAATGCTTTAAAATATGATTGCAAGCGTGTATTCTAGGAGATGTAGGAGTTATAGGATGAACCTCGAAGGTGATAGTCCCCATCAAGCAGTTATAATCGTGTGTGAGTTAAATTGATTTACTCATATCTCAAATCGTCATAACATATATACACTCATGTAATCTTGCGATATTTTTTACACACAACACGCAATATTCTTTGATACTTTTGATATACGTGCAGGTACAATGTGATTTGGCCATCACAAGGTTTACATGCATTAATGTATGCTCGCTAAACTTTCTTAACTTGTTTTTGAAATATAAAATTGGTTTGACTTGTTATGTGTGTGTGTGTGTGTGTGTGTTTCGGATCTAATTACATGACATTTTTCTTGATTGAGAGATGTTTTGAGAGATTAAAACGTTGTTTGGACCCTTTGTTGAGTAGCATATTTGATTGCATTCATGTCTGTGTTTTTTATCTTCTTTGAAAAACTGTTTTTAAGCAATCTCGACAGCTCCTCGACAGCTCTCGACAACTAGGCTATCTATCAAGCTTTTCAGCTTCCTCTTATCGCAATCTCGATAGCTTCTCGATCCATTGAGAAAGTTTCTGTCTCCTCGATAGATGCTCGATAGCTCCTTGATCCATCGAGCCTCTTTGATGTGGAAATCTCTAGACAGCTCCTCGATAGCTTAGTCTCCCTGTTTTTAATTCTCAATAGCTCTCTATGCATTGAGAATTATGAGATTCCTATAAATAGAGCAAGCGCAATTTCAGCTCATTTCTCCTCGATCTCTCTTGACAGAATTAGTCTCTTCACCTCCCAAAACCTCTCTCACTTACTCCAAACCTCATCCCCACTCATTTTTCGGCCTTAAGATCTTCTTTCTTCTCTGGTATGATGCTTTCTCACTCATTAATTATGCATTTCATATCTTTTGGCCTAACTTTTGGGATTTTTTGAAAAATTTTGGGGTTTTTCAAAATTGATGAAGTTTTTGTGAGATTTTTAGGACGGGTATTGTTTAAATGATCTTGTATCATCATGCATTGCATCACATTTACATTATAACAATGTTTCCTGCATTTTAGATGTGTGTTTACTTTGTTGCAAACTTGTGTATTGGTAGGTTTGGATTGGGCTGAGCCCATGATGTTTTTAAGTTTACATGTCACATGTTCATGCATTTTCATGGATACGTACCTTCATATATCTTTATATTGATATTGATTGTGTTGGTGCTTTTCTGCGTGTCTCTTTCTCTCTCTCTCTCTCTCTCTCCTTCTCTCAGTTAGTTGCTCTGTGGCACCTATACAAAAATCTATACCGTCCCAGAACCCTATTCGTTCTGGGGCATCGTCTTCTGATTCTATCCCCTCTCACATTTGGTTCCGTGATGATAAAGCCCGATAGGACTTTTCGAAGAACTTTTCTAGATGAGGCATTCATTTGGAATGCCAAGTCATTTTGTCGGATTTCTCTGATACTAACCTACCCACTATCATTCACAGTAGAGGTTAGGAGTCACTGTGTGACATCCTGGTCACTTGTCCATCTGTGTTCATACAGGAGTTCTACTCCAATATGCACATATTTGATTATTTAGTACCTCTCTTTGTTACTCGCGTTAGAGGTACGTATTGTGGTCACACCGGATATTGTACCTGAGGCGCTCCACGTCCTGAGGGTAGCTCATCCTAACTACCCCAACTGTGATCGTCTTAAGATTGTGTCTAAAGACGAACTCATGTCTTCTTTTTCTGAGCGTCCTTCTGATTGGGGTGATCGTCAGTTCACTCCTTACTCGACCTTTGCTAAAGGTCCTAGGTTTAGTAACATGGTTATGACTTTTGTTTTGCATCCTTTGTCTCTCTATAACTCCATTACAGAGCCCAGTGTTTGATTTTTGCTTTCCCTCCTAGAGCATCTTACTACAGACTTCCCTTCTCATTTCATTATCTCTCATAGATGTATATAGGGATACGGTGACCCGTGATAAGCTCATTTTCCCTTTGGCTATCATGAGGATTTTTTGCCATTTTTCTGTCTCCTTTCCCGTTTCCGACCACTTCTCCGCTATGTATGCCATAGACGCTACTATCGTTAAACGAAGCGAGTTGCAGCTACGATCGAGAAGGTCGAGGACGATGATTCCTCCAGCTTCTACCGCTCTATCCACCTCCGTTCCTTTGTCTTCCATGGGTGGCCTTGACACTCTCAGTGATAAGTTGCGTCAGGTGAACACCTGTGTCGGTCGTATTGCACGACGATAGGCTGTCATGGGTGGTTTTGTTGCTTCCTCTCCATCTCCACCGGCTTCAGAGGATGAGAGTAATGATGGTTCCGGCAGTGATAATGCTGATGAGGACGATGGTGCTAGCTTGCCTAGTGATAATAAGATGTCTACTTGATGTACTTACCCTTTGCCAGTCGTGACAAAAAGGGATAGTAGATTTGGATATGAGAGTAGTCATAACCATAGGAAGAGGGTTAGTATAGAATATTTTTGTTAAGGGGAGTGTTTATATTTTTGAGGGATGTAGTGAGAACTTATGTATCTTTTTCTTTTCTTTCTCTTTTAGATGCATTGTTCATGTACCTTAGATCTTGTGATCATGTTGTGATAGCAAACCTTGTAATTGTTGATATATATACATTTAAGGTTGTTATTACAGTTCTTTCACCTATCTTTACATGTGTTATTTCTTTTTTCTCTTTATGCACATGCTTCTTATATCTTGTATGCAATCTTTTATTTTTGTTTCACATTAAGATGTTTTGATGAGTTTTGTTTAAAATGTTTCAAAAATATAGGTTGTCAAAGTCTCTCTTGCCATGAACTCTCTTCTTGCAAAGTTTTTCAAGAGTTTGTATTAGGATAGATTTTACTGTACTTAATAAGTGAGTATGAGTTGAGTGATTTATGACTTATCTCATATGTTCATTTGTTTGTTGTGGTTTTGTCACGGATTGCCAAAGGGGGAGATTGTTAGGACATATGAGATTTATGTTAGGAACATATGTCAACATTTTATATAATTGGCTAATCCTTTGACAAAGCGCACTTTACTTGTATTTGGGTAGATCTAGGATGTGTTTAATGCTTCAAGAAACAAGGTTTCAAGTTCAAGTGTTAAAGCCATGCAAGTCTATCCAAGAATCAAGTGAAGAAGTGTTGTTCATTAAAACTCGACGGCTAGTATCTATCGAGGTTTAAAAAGTTGTTTCAGCCTGAGGCTCAACAGCTTCTCGATAGATAGGGTATCTATCAAGGTTTATGAAAAACAAATTTTTAGTTTTGATTTTCATCCAATCCGTGAAGGTATGTTTGAGTTTCTTTTCTCATAACCCTAAATATGTATAAAGATTATTTTAAGGGCCGTCAAAGGTGGCACAGTCGCACAAGAGCAAAAAAGAGCACAATTGCACAAGTGTGAAGAAAAGTGACTAGAAACCTAGTTTGCCCTGGTTCATCTTGAAAAAGCTGCTGTGTTTGTACACCATAGGGTTTTGTGACCAAGTAACTTCGTGATGTTCATCGTGTGATGAACTAAAGAACTTTGCAGCCAACATCCTTTTCAAGTTGGTGATAAAGTCGCGTACTGGGATCCGCGCATCTATTGGTTAGTCACGTACTGGAAGCCGTGAAATACAAGGAGAGATTGTCACTACAGAACAAGTCCAATTAGGTATTGGGGGTAAAGATTCAACTGTAGGTTGGTATAAGGTACTGAGATTCTTTTACCTATAACCGCTTGTTTTGATAATAGTGGGATCTCAGGAGTGGTGACCTTAAAATCACCTAGTGAGATTTTTGTCTCGGAGGTTTTTCCTATTCGTAAACAAATCACTGTGCCAACTTTATTTTTCCACTGCATTATATTTTAGTTGGTGATTTGTTTGTGTTGCCATGTACATTGCATGTTAATTTTATTAATTAATAAAATTGGCTAATTAATCAATTAATTAATCAATTAATTAATCATAAGGGGTCAATACATTCTTGGCCTATCAGGGTCTAGAATCTTCTATCTTAATTAGATGGCATCTTCCGGTATTTCGATCAGAAATTTTCATATTCCATTTGGCCCAATTATCGAATTGTAAAAAATAATACTATAATAATTAGCATATAATTGGTTGGCATGGGTCTAATAATATGCTAATCAAGCATATACCATTTATTTTCTAAAATAATACCAAAAAGCATTTGAGGAACACAAGCAAATTCTTTTTGTAATATATATTCTATGTCTTATTGTGTTACACTTTATACTCCATCAACCAATTATAGGATGTTATGTATATATGTGTGTGTGTGTGTGTCATTTTTTATCCACTTTAAATTTTAGTTATTTTATAAGGAAATTGAAACAATATCTATATATATATATATATAAATGATAAGTTGTGGTTAGTGTAAGAGAAATAATCAAGTAATTAACATATAATTGGTTGGCATGGATCAAATAATATGCTAATCAAGAATATAATTTTTTTTTCTAAAATAATACCAAAAAGCATTCATGGAACACAAGCATATTCTTTTTGTAATATATATCCTATGCCTTGTTATATTACATTTTATATTCCATCAACCAATTATAGGATGTTATATATATATATATATATATATATATATACACGTCATTTTTTATCCACTTTAAATTTTAGTTATTTTATAAGGAAAGTAAAACAATATCTATATGTAAATTATAAGTTGTGGTTGGTATAATAGAAAGTGGAATAAATTATTTCTATTAAAAATTTTAAAAAAAGTACAAGAGACACACTGAAAGAAGAAAAGGGGCATTGAGATTTGAGCTCAATAAGAATTATTTGTCAATGCAAAAGCCAAACACAGGCCCCAGTTGGCCAATTACATTATTTGCACTCTTATAAATACAAAGCTCAATTGTCCATCCATCTAACTATTTGTTCTCGTCAAGAACCTTGCAATTAGTTATGGTACTTTGCTCCTCTATTCAATTCATTTTCATGTGTCTCTCGCACGTTTGGGTTGCACGTTATATAATTTTCATGCTTTAACATTATCTATTGTCTTAATTTTTTTTTTTCGTTCGAGAAGCCTGAGCTTGTTGAAGGAAAGGTTGATTGGAAGGGAAGAACAGCTGTGAAGGGCAAACATGGAGGAGCTAGAACTGCGTTGTTTGTACTAGGTACATAAAAACTCATGCTTAATTTGTTTAGAAATATAGCATAATGATTGTATTGTCAATTTGAAGTCTAAAATAGTTTCTTTTTTTCTTTTTGTTAAATAGTTTCGTTAGCGCAATATAATTGCATTCTCTTTTTTGTTAATTTTATAAAAAGAACATCTTGTTACAAATTCTCAAAAATTGCCAAGTATTTATTAAAATTTTCTCAAGAGAGATTGATTGAACTCGAATGAGTTTGGTAATGCTTTAATCAAGGGGAGCAATCCAATTATCAAAACAATATGATGCAAATGAAATCAATAATAATAGAATCAAAGAAACTAATTTCAATTATTTTAGAAAATTAAATAATATATTTATATATATATCCTTTGTTGGAACAATCATCTCTCATTTTATAGATATTAAGATAATTAATTAATTATTTATATATATATACAACAAAGAGGTGGTTTTATATATAATTTTTTTCAACCATTTCTCTTAGCCTCATTTTAAATATCGAATTTATACGCACGGCATAATTATCATACTTAGTTACCTACATGATATGTACATCGGCACTATCATTGACATGTAGATTTTACAAAACATGATATATATTGCACGAGTTCAACATGGCTCTCGAGACAAGACACCTTGATGAGAGAATGTTCTTAATGCATAATTAAACACAAATTAATCACTCTTCATAATTTTCGTCTTGTGAAAGTACTATTGGTCCCTTTCATCCAAAGTCTTGGCTAAGTTTAGTCTCCATGATACTTTGCTAAATTACCACTTGTGTCCCCTGTTGCAGCCCCTTTTGGTTTTGAGAACATGGCAACTTTAGCTCTGGCGGTGAACTTGACGACATACTTCAATGTGGTGATGCACTTGGAATTAGCCGATGCAGCTAATGAGCTAACCAACTTCTTGGGCACTAGTTACATTCTGTCTATCTTGGTAGCTATTCTTGCAGACACTTACATCGGCAGATATAAAGCTGTTCTCATTGGAGGATGCCTCGAGTTAGTGGTATGCTTGCAAATCCTCCATCCAACCTCATCATCAAATGATATACTGATATTAATAACAATCTTTGATAATTAAAAATTTTAGGTATCTTAATTAAAAGTTTAGCTATAATTAAGAGTGATTAGTAACACACCCTGCTCTCCTTTATAAGGATAATCAAGATTTAAATTCTCCATTCTCATTGTTGTAACTATCTGAGTTTTTTAAGTTTTAACTTCCTTGTATTTAGTGTTGGCTTATTCCGTGTCAATTTGATTGTATTTTCATGTTTAATATCTTGTATTTGTGGGCTTTGTTTTGTATTTAGATTGGGCTTTTGTGTTCAAAACAATGCTACTAAAGTGTCCTTTTTGCACCCCGCGAGTTTTGCACGTGACACTCATTTAAAAAGCTGTTGAGACACAATTCATGGATCCCTAGGAATGTCACACTCTTGAATTGGTTTACAAATTTGTAAATGAATACCAAGAAATTTGTAAAACAGTCCACTAATTTCATACTCTTGAAAGGATTTATATGAATTGAGAAATTTGTAAAATGGTCACTTCGCTATTCCATCCCTTCCCCAACATTTATATATCCTTCCATCTCCCACGAATTTTACCCTAAGCACTCACTTGAGAGTTGAGAGAATTGGACATATCCTTGGGAGAGCCAAACACCATTAGAGTTCTACACTTTTCCCACTCACCATTGACAATCCTTTGAGAGTAGATCAGATCATTCACACCCATCATTACCTGAGTTTTGCGAGTGTTGTTTGGACCTTTGGGAACCATTGGAGCTGGCCAAATTTCAGCCTTGGAGGCTTGAAGGTGCAACCAAGCTTGGTTGCTGGATCCAAGAGCTAAGTTAGAGAAAGGACTCGGCATAGTCAGTTGTGAGAAGAAGCCTAGAGGGCTCAAATACAAGGGTAACCTTAGGCTTGGAGAGATTTTTGTAAATCTTATAACGCGCAACTATATATACTTAGTGGATTGGTTCAGTAGCAGAGTCGCAGAGAGGTATTTTCAATGAGTACTCTAGTTCTTCTCTTCGATAACACATCTAATGTTATCTTGGGTTTGTTTTTCTTTACTTACTGCCCTATATCTTTATTGATTTGCTTAATATGCCTATTCATGCAATTGCTAGTATCCATGTTTAGTTCAATCAATTAAATGCCTACACTAGGTCTTAATTGATAAATTAATTGTAATTAACATAGCCATAATTAATTTAGCCATAGTTAATTAGGTAATTTTCTATATAAAAACAAATCCAAACCTTAACAAATTAGGGGAAAAAGGAGTAAATATAATCATTTAACAAAGGGTCTATGCTTTTTAGGGGGGAAAAAAAAGAAGAAAAAAAGAAAGGGTCTTGTTAGCAGATGTCATACAAATACAGATTGGGGAATAGTAAATTTTCTAATATGAATTGAAATGAACACTTTTTGAAAAGAAAAATACACCTGTCAATTAATACTTCATTAAATGGGTGCTAGTGATCCTATGGCTTTGTTCTCCAAAAATACAGTCATCCAAATGATTTTCAGTTTCTATTTTATGTTCAAGAAAACGAGACCAACAATATGGACTATATATGGAAGACCTGTGATTTCAGTAGAGAAAATTAACTAATTTTATAGAATTTTTATATTTGTTGGGAATGTTTGTCCAGGCACTAGTATTACTAGTAATACAAGCTCACTATCCCAAGCTGAAGCCTCCACCTTGCAATGTCTTTGACCCAAGTCACCCAACTTCTCACTGTGAGAAAATTGGTGGTAGCAGTGCTGTTCTCCTCTATGTTGCTCTATATTTGCTTGCTGCTGGGTCTGCAGGAATTAAAGCTGCTTTACCATCACATGGTGCTGATCAATTTGATGAAAAGGACCCAAAAGAAAAAAAGCAGATGTCCAGCTTCTTCAACTGCCTTCTATTAGCAGCATGTATTGGTGGTGCTATCAGCTTAACACTAAATGTGTGGATCCAAGATCATAAAGGGTGGGACTGGGGCTTTGGGATCTCTTCCATTGCCATACTCGTTGCTATTATTGTCTTTGCCATAGGATTGCCAATGTACAGGATACAAGTTATTCAACGAACTAACGCCATCATTGAAATTATACAGGTTTGTGTACTTAGTTAAGCCTTAGAGATCAAAATCTTCCTACTTGTCATGAAATTATTTAGTACACTCAATATACTATACACTCCTCTAGTATAATAATTAATGAGCCTTATGTTAGGGTTACGTACATGGGACTTATCCTTATGTTGAGAAAAATGTAGTACACTAGGTGTATAGAATAATTTCTATGGATACTTCCAACTAAGTCATGGTCTAATCTATATAGGTTTGTTTACTTTCTGCATTTTTTTTTAGGTGTATGTTGCAGCCATTCGTAACAGAAATCTTGACCTTCCAGAGGACCTCACAAAGCTCTATGAGATTGATCATGACCATGAAGCTGCTATGGAAACAGATTTTTTACCTCACAGAGACATTTTCAGGTTCTATCCCAATATTGACAAAAATTATGCCTTTTTCTTTTTCCCCTTTTACATGATATGTAAAAATTTACACTATATATATATATATATATATATATATATATATATATATATAAATTTATATCCATATCCAGCCTCCTATATTTTAACACCTTTGCCTTAACATTCCATGCTAAAATTAATCATATGCAGATTTTTAGACAAAGCAGCCATCCAACAAGGTAGACTAGTAGAGGCTCCAAATCCATGGAAACTATGCAGGGTCACTCAAGTGGAAAATGCCAAAATAATACTAGGCGTGCTTCCAATATTTTGTTGCACAATTATCATGACCCTTTGTGTGGCTCAGCTCCAAACCTTCTCAGTCCAACAAGGTCTCACTATGGACACAAGTATCTCTAAATCTGTCCACATCCCACCTGCCTCACTCCCTATCATCCCAGTCTTGTTTATTATCATTATAGTCCCTGTCTATGATCGGATTTTCGTACCCTTTGCACAAAAAATCACTGGCATTCCCAATGGCATCACGCACTTGCAACGTATAGGAGTTGGCCTTATTCTCTCATGCATCTCCATGACCGTGGCTGGCTTCTTGGAAGTGAAGCGAAAGGGTGTAGCAAGAGACCATAATATGCTTGATGCAATCCCAGTCATACAGCCATTGCCTATTAGCACATTCTGGCTATCATTTCAGTACTTCATATTTGGAATTGCAGACTTGTTCACCTACGTGGGCCTTCTTGAATTTTTTTATTCAGAGGCACCAAATGGCCTTAAATCCATCTCAAGTTGTTTCCTTTGGAGCTCCATGGCACTTGGATATTTTTTCAGTACTATACTTATCAAAATAGTTAATGCTTCAACAAAGGATAGTACAAGAAGTGGAGGTTGGTTGGCAGGGAATAATATTAATAGGAACCATTTGAACCTCTTCTACTGGTTGCTTTCTCTTTTGAGCTTGTTCAACTTCTTTATATATTTGGTTGTAGCTAAAAGGTACAGGTACAGGCCTACCAATCCTAAATGAGAAAGCCAAGCGGCATGAAAATGAAAATGAAGATTTGGGGTTTTCCATTCGATTTGTGTTTCTTTGTCTGTAATTTTTTATTTTTTTATTTTACTGTTAGATATGATTGTATTATATATGAAGGGTTTGGGACATGTATGTTGTTCATATTATCAAAATGAAAATGAAGATTTGGGGTTTTCTATTCGATTTGTGTTTCTATGTCTGTAATTTTTAATTTTTTTAATTTTACTGTTAGATATGATTATATTATATATGAAGGGTTTGGGACATGTATGTTGTTCATTGTAAAAATTCTTTAAGCACATCTATATACCATAAAACCGAATCCTTTTACCTTTTTTGAAGCTCTCACAAATTTCTACATCAACAATATTTAAAAATAAATAAATAAACACTCTTTCTCACCCAAAAACAAAACCCGATTAGTTGCAAACTCAATCGAGTTCCCCCAAAAACAAAACACCCGATCAAACTCACAAACGCACTCCCATCTCCTTTTTCATCTTCTTCACGCAGTCCCATCTCCCATCTCTTTCAAGCGCAGCCCAAGTTTCTCTTCTGCTTCTCAATTCTCTCTTCACTCTTCACCCTTGCAACCATGGTCAAATTTATTTGAACCCTGAATCTTCATTGCCTTCAATTCACTTGTAGCAGCTTCCACCTTTGTTTTAATTTGTCTTTTTTGTTTTGGTTTGTCTCAGATCCTAAATTCCTAATATGTAGAATGAAATTATATGTTTTCAGTTGGGTTGTAGCTGTTGGCAGATAGTTTTTTGAAATTACTATGAAGACCAATAAAGAAAACGACATGTAGTACAGATACAAAAATTGGGATAAAAATTAAGCTTTACAGAACCATGTCCAAAACCTTCAAAAGTACTTCACAGATCTCACTTCACTCCTTTCTTCTAAAAAAATCTCTTTTTTGGGGTTTCCCTATTTTGTTTTATTTCTAAGGTAACAAACCTCCTTGCCATAAAATCTTTGAAAGCTTTTCCCCTTATTTTTTACTCTATTTTTCTATTGGATTCATGTACTTTTATGTAGTTTCAAATTTTATATCACATTGTGTTCAATTGTTAGATTGTACCTTTTTATATATATTGGAATCATTTTCTAATTCTTAGTATATTTATAATAAACAAATTTGTAACTCCATGCATATGCATGGATATACTTAAAGATATACAATAAAATGTATAATATAATTTATATATATATATATAATTTAAATACTATTGATAGTCATTTTTATATTGTGTTAACTCTTTAAAAAAAATTTAAGGATATTATTAAGTATAAATGTAAACTTTCCATGTTTTATTTAATTATTTATTATTGTGAAGCACTTTTTTTTTACGATTTATTTCTTCTAGACTCTTTGATTTTTATACTTAATAACTCATTTGGATAAATATTTATAATGTAATCCCACATTTGATTCTAAAATTAAGAAATAAAACTCTTTAAGAATAAATATTTAAGACACATGGCGCAAAATTGAAACTCTAATTTGGAATTCTAATTTGAGTTTGTTTCAATTTTACCTATTATTATTATTATTATTATTATTGTTATTATTATTATTATAAGTGCACAATTTGTACCCGGTCCAATCACTAGATGGACTCAGGCCCAATGAGCCTTATACAATGAAATTTATAGAGTATGGGTTTGAAAACTAGGTTTATGAATATTGGACAAGTAGTAAACAGACTAGATTGCTGCTATTTACACAATTTATGGATAAAAATAACAGAAAAACTTTCCTCGAATGTTTGGCCAAGGATCACTTGTATTGCCTTTCTCTCCTTAAACAAAATATTACAATTCAAGTTAAAGTGTTCCATCCTCCTCTCTTTCTTTTTTTTCCTCTTATATCCATCTTCTTCTCCCTTTTTCTCTTCCACGTGTAGCGCAGATCTTCCAAATAGATACTTGTCACATCCACCACCTTCTTGAAGTCTTCAAACAATAGCTGGAAGGCTGAACTTTACTGTTCAGAGGTCATTTCTCCATTAATGCGGCTAGGGAGGTAGGTGCAGGGTCTTTAATGTGGTAGTAGCAGCCTTTTTCCCTTGATATTTCATGTACGTTCTTTCTCTCTACAGCAATATGGAACACATCTTTACCAGGCCTTCCAGAATTCTCTCACCATACATCACAACACGTCAAGCGATCTTTACCTAACGTGGCCGAGGAGACCCCTCTCCTCGGACAACCTCACCAATCTTTCTAGCACGAGTTGACTTGTGAGCCTCGAAAGCTCTGCTTGGACAGGCTTGTACCACCAAATCAGGCCCAAGGCCCAAATGCATATTTTGACCATTTTACCCCCACAATAACCCTTCAAAACTTCATTTTTCTCCCCATCCGAGGAGAGAAGTGGAGTTTTGAACCAACACCATAGCCCCCACACACTTTGTGAATTGCCACACGTGAAAGGGTCACTTCACTTCTTTTAAACCACCTTTGACGTTTTGAAATCCGCCGCACGCGCATTTAATGCTGCAGGTAATGCCTTATCCCCCACATCCAACGGTGTGATGCACATCCAACGGCTCGGCTTCTTTCTCAAAATTTGAGCGGGATAACTTCCCTTTAATGCCACCTCCTATACGCCAAAACACATAGGAAACCGAAATTCAGCCTCTCGCTTCAGAAATCAATCAAATCTCAAAAGTTCCTATTCTCTATCCTTTCAGGAAGCTCGTGAAGAATGGTTTACCTATCTCCTGTAAGTTCTCAATCCTTTAAGTTCATTTCTCCTCAGCTATTGTTCTCGGCCACTAATTGTATCCTTCCCCTCTTTAAAATCTCATTCTTACCTCCACAAAATGGGTAGATTCAAGTGTCTAGTAGATATCACTGTCGGTATGGAGGGTTTCCGAGCCAAATATCGTATTCCTCAAGACGTAGGATTAAGATATTGCCCCTCAGAAGCCATAGCTAACGATAGGAAAGAAGGTGAAGTTGTCATTTCCATCATCACTTTTTTAGAAGGTGGGATAACACTTCCCATGAGAAACGTCACCAGTGAATACCTTCGTAACCACAGACTATGCCCAGACCAATGTATACCCAACGTGTTTAGAATCTTAGGTTGCGTTGATGCTCTAAATGAGCAAATGGGTCTAAACCTCACATGGCTCAACGTCGTTTACATGTACGAGTGCCACAAACTTACAAATGTAGGATATTACCTTAAGTCTAGATCTAGTGTTGTTAGGCTCATATCATGTCTTCCCAAATCCAATAAAGGTATGAAAGACGACTACCTAATTGCTTCAAGAAATTGGTCTGACGGTCCTCATTGCCCAGTCAAATGGGGAACCCCAAGTGTGAATCCATAGGAATCAGATTCCCTAACCTGTGACTTACTTGTTTTAACTTTATTGTTTCTGATTACAATGTCTTCTATTCCTGCATCACTTGGTCCTTATTGTTGTTCTAACCATATTTAATTCCTCGGACATTTTTTGCAGACAAACAACACACGTGGCCCTGTCTGAGCCTTTGTAGTGTCACAGACCTCAATCGCGTTCTACGATCCGAGGTGTTCATGAGCGAAAACCTGCAAGTGAGAGCAGCCCATCTCATATTGGGATACGACCCTCTGTCAGACGACTTCCAAGATATCGACAATGCGATCATTGCGGGTGACCAGAGACGTTGAAGGATTGATATTTCGAGACCTGGCTTTCTTTCCGCCCACAAGATACCAGAAGACCCCTCAGTGATCCTTTACGCACGCCCAATCGCGGCAGTCCCTCTTTCGGCACACTTTCAGGCAACAGCCATCCGAGAAGAGTCAACATCCTCGCAATAGTCACTCGACGAAGAATAAACCAATTCCAACTTGAGGAAGCAGAGCGTCCCTTAGAGAGCCACATTGTCACCATCTTGGACGAAGAAAACGAACCCTCCGAGAGTTCGGGTGTCAAAGGCTTAGTGATTGCGCAGGCTGATATCAGTTCTGAGGACGACGATATGTCCAGCCTAAGATCACTAATGACTAGAAGGGGTAAGCAAGCCAACAAAATGGACACAGTTGGATCTCAACCCCCTCCTAAGTTGCCACCACCTCCTCCCCCTGCTGACCTTAAGATTCCTGCTCTTGACGCCAAAAAGAAAAGGAAAAACGAGGCTGAGGAGACAGAAATGACACAGCAGAAGAAACTAAAGCAACAACAACAATAACAACAAAAAGTTGCTAAGGGTGCAACGCGCACCCACTCTGTAGAGAGAGGGGAAAGCCATGATCTGGCCGAGGTGCATCGCACACAGGTTAATTGGTCTCCTGCATTGGAATTCCAGCATTAGGGCGTTCCAACAAGGACATGCCTATCACCTTGCCGAAGCTCTGGAATAGCCCCTTCTTTTACCAAAAGATATGGAGGCCTTGGAGAAGATGACCTAACCCCACCTTTTCCTATCCTTAAAAAGAGACTTGGCTCTGGTATGTATCCTCCGACTACCTTTATCTCATAGTTTCATCATTTTTCTATAGAAAGTCTCTCATATGTGCTTTTATGCTATTTCTATCATAACTTGCTTGTCTAACATTTCAATGCAGGTCGTCCAAGAAGTTTTTGTGGCTGAGAAATGGGTGGAGGATTCTCGAAAACAGGCTGCGGCTAAGCTCCAAATTAGGGTCGAGACCGAGAAGGGTTTAGGTCGTGCCGTGGCAGACAACGAGGATCTAACCAAAAAATTGGTAGACGAGAAGAGAGAAAGAAACAGTGTTGAGGCCATTCTTAAAACCACCAAGGCTCAAATGGAGGGGCAACGCAAACTCCTGCGCCAAAAAGACGAGGACCTATCCAAAGCTCAGCAAGAAAACTCTGACCTAAAAAAGGAGCTTGCTCAAGCCAAGGAGGAGGCTCGTACTCTCAAGGAAACCATGGAGGCTACTAAGAAGGCGGCTTACAATGAAGGGGTAGAGGCAACGGAAACCCGTCTGACCGAGGAGCTAGCAGAATTGTGTAGGGAATACTGTTAACTGGTTTAGGCTGAAGCCCTAAACGTGGCAGGAGTTTCAACCGATTCCGATTTGAGGAAGTTCGAGAACATTTGGATTCCACAGGATATTTGAGTGATTGAAGACCTTCCTCCCACTTCAACTACCTCTAAGGCAGTGCCTTTGGCATAACCATTTCCAAGTGAAGAACCTCTTCCATCTCCTAAAGAACTTATTGGTTCTGATAAAGAGAAAGAACAAGGTGATAGGGCCGGGAAGTGCATAAGTGAGCATGCCAAGCCAAATGTTCTTCTACAAGTGGCAAAGGACAAAGGAAAACAAGTCCAAACCTTGTTCGAAATGGAGCTTAAGCAAACAGAGGAGGAAGTCAAAACAAAAGAAGCTACCAACAAGTGTAGACAGGATCCTCCCACAAAACTCTAGGCATAGGCCATTAAGGACCTTTTTCCTTTTTGTAATTTAATTTAATTTATTTTTGGTTATTTTTTTGTTGTTTTAGAACTTCTATTTTGATCCTTATTAGAACTTCATTCCCAATGTACCTACTGACAGAATTAATGACAAATTCAAAATATTGCTCTTCAGTTCATTGCCAATCTCCTTTACTGAAATATCAATTTCCTTTACCTTAATGTAAATCACATGCATTGAATAATTGACTTAGCATTCCTATGTACAGGGAAGTCTTTACGATGCCTTAGGCATCAGTAATCCAACAAAAAAGTGCGCTCAATTTATCAAATTTAATGATCAACAGATAAGTTATGTATTGAAACTGTAATATCCGAAGTACAACAGCATACGGTTAAGTATGTATGAACATTTTTAAACTTAAACAAGAGAAATATAGTTTAAGACTTGATTTGATTTTCAGTTTGGGCATAAAGTAAACCATAAAACATACCATGGTATATGGCCCAAGAATCATGACTGAGGTTCCGTTTGATACTTGTAAAAACGAACTGAAATGTTAATTTCCCCAAAGTAGAGGGTCATAGGACCTGACGTAACTAAGGTTCTGTTTAACACTTAATAATATATCAATTTCCACGAGGTATGTGGTCTGAGAACCATGCATGACCAGGTTTCTGTTTGATACTTGTAAAAACGAACTGAAATGTTAATTTCCCAAAAGTAGAGGATCCGAGGACCCGATGTAACTAAGGCTCTGTTTAACACTTAATAATATATTAATTTTCACGAGGTATGTGGCTCGAGGAGCCATGCATGACCAGGTTTCTGTTTGATACTTGTAAAAACAAACTGAAATGTTAATTTTCCTAAAGTAGAGGATTCGAGGACCCGACGTAACTAAGGTTCTGTTTAACACTTAATAATATATCAATTTTCACGAGGAATGTGGTCCAAGGAGCCATGCATGACCAGGTTTCTATTTGATCCTTATAAAAACGAATTGAAATGTTAATTTTCCCAAAGTAGAGGATCCGAGGACTCGACGTAACTAAAGTTCTGTTTAACACTTAATAATATATCAATTTTCACGAGGTATATGGTCTGAGGAGCCATGCATGACCAAATTTCTGTTTAATACTTGTAAAAACGAACTAAAATGTTAATTTCTCCAAAGTAGAGGATTCGAAGACCCGACGTAACTAAGGTTCTGTTTAACACTTAATAATATATCAATTTCCACGAGGTATGTGGTCCGAGGAGCCATGCATGACCAGGTTTTTGTTTGATACTTGTAAAAATGAACTAAAATGTTAATTTCCCAAAAGTAGAGGATCCAAGGACCTGACGTAACTAAGGTTCTGTTTAACATTTAATAATATATCAATTTCCACGAGGTATGTGGTCCGAGGAGCCACGCATGACCAGATTTCTGTTTAATACTTGTAAAAACGAACTAAAATGTTAATTTCCTAAAAGTAAAGGATCCGAGGACCCGGCGTAACTAAGGTTCTGCTTAACACTTAATAATATATCAATTTTTACGAGGTATGTGATCCGAGGAGCCATGCATGACCAGGTTTCTGTTTGATACTTGTAAAAACAAACTGAAATGTTAATTTTCCTAAAGTAGAGGGTTCGAGGACCCGACGTAACTAAGGTTCTGTTTAACACTTAATAATATATCAATTTTCACGAGGAATGTGGTCCGAGGAGCCATGCATGACCAGGTTTCTATTTGATCCTTATAAAAACGAACTGAAATGTTAATTTTCCCAAAGTAGAGGATCCGAGGACTCGACGTAACTAAAGTTCTGTTTAACACTTAATAATATATCAATTTTCACGAGGTATATGGTCCGAGGAGCCTTGCATGACCAAATTTCTGTTTGATACTTGTAAAAATGAACTAAAATGTTAATTTCCCCAAAGTAGAGGATTCGAAGACCTGACGTAACTAAGGTTCTGTTTAACACTTAATAATATATCAATTTCCACGAGGTATGTGGTCCGAGGAGCCATGCATGACCAGGTTTTTGTTTGATACTTGTAAAAATGAACTAAAATGTTAATTTCCCAAAAGTAGAGGATCCAAGGCCCAACGTAACTAAGGTTCTGTTTAACATTTAATAATATATCAATTTCCACGAGGTATGTGGTCCGAGGAGCCACGCATGACCAGATTTCTGTTTAATACTTGTAAAAACGAACTAAAATGTTAATTTCCTAAAAGTAAAGGATCCGAGGACCCGGCGTAACTAAGATTCTGTTTAACACTTAAGAATATATCAATTTCCACGAGGTATGTGGTCCGAGGAGCCATGCATGACCAGGTTTTTGTTTGATACTTGTAAAACGAACTGAAATGTTAATTTCCCCAAAGTAGAGGATCCGAGGACCCGACGTAACTAAGGTTCTGTTTAACACTTAATAATATATCAATTTTCACGAGGTATGTGGTCCGAGGAGCCATGCATGACCAGGTTTCTGTTTGATACTTGTAAAAATGAACTGAAATGTTAATTTCCCCAAAGTAGAGGATCCGAGGACCCGACGTAACTAAGGTTCTGTTTAACACTTAATAATATATCAATTTTCACGAGGTATGTGATCCGAGGAGCCATGCATGACCAAGTTTCTGTTTGATACTTGTAAAAACGAACTGAAATGTTAATTTCCCCAAAGTAGAGGATCCGAGGACCCGACGTAACTAAGGTTCTGTTTAACACTTGATAAGATATCAATTCCACGAGGTATGTGGTCCGAGGAATCATGCATGACCAAGTTTCTGTTTGATACTTGTAAAAACGAACTGAAATGTTAATTTCCCTAAAGTAGAGGATCCAAGGACCCGACGTAACTAAGATTCTGTTTAACACTTAATAATATATAAATTTCCACAAGGTATGTGATCCGAGGAGCCATGCATGACCAGGTTGCTGTTTGATACTTTGAATAATGAAGTGAAATAATGAATTTAAGCATAACACAAGAATAATAGAACAAAAACGGAAGAAATGCCTTTCGTTAATGGTAGTACCTTCATAAGTTATTTACATTCCATGGACGTGGTAAATTTTTTCGTCTAAGTTTGCTAGACGATATGCCCCTATACCCGCCACAAAAGTGATTCGGTATGGTCCTTCCCAGGTAGGCCCTTGCTTTCCCCATGCAGGGTTCTTGGCAGCACCCAAGACTTTCCTTATTACTAGGTCCTCAAGCGCTGGTGGCCTTAGCTTCATGTGAACATCATATCCACGTTTAAGCTTATGCTGATAATAAGCAAGCTGAACCATGGCATTCTCCCTCCGTTCCTCAACTAGGTCCAAGCTTTTCTCCAGTAAGCCATTGTTATTATCAGGGCTGAAAGAGCTTGTCCTTAACGACGGAAACCCAGTTTCCAAAGGGATCATGGCCTCGGCCCCATAAGTCATGGAGAAGGGCGTTTCTCCTGTGGATCTTCGTGGTGTAGTCCGATATGTCCACAGAACATGTGAAAATTCTTCTACCCATCTCCCCTTTGCATGATCCAACCTCCTCTTAAGTCCACTGACTATAACTTTGTTAACAGTCTCGGCCTGCCCATTTCCCTGAGGATAAGCTGGAGTGGAGTATCTATTCGTGATACCCAAGTTGCCACAATACTTTCTAAAAGCTTTACTATCAAAATGCAAACCATTATCTGAAACAAGTGTGTGAGGTATCCCAAACCTAGTGATAATGTTCTTCCAAACGAACTTCTTCGTATCTACGTCCCTAATGTTCGACAAAGGCTCAGCTTCAACCTACTTAGTAAAGTAATTAGTTCCTACGAGCAACCACCTTTTATTTCCCACAGCCTTTGGGAAAGGACCTACTATATCTAATCCCCATTGAGCAAACGACGAGGGACTAGACAAAGGATTAAGTACACCTCCAGGCTGATGGATGTTAGGAGCAAATCTCTGGCACTGGTCACATTTTCTCGCATAGTCTTGAGCCTCTCTTTGCATATTGGGCCACCAATATCCCTGGGTCAAAGCTGTATAGGCTAAGGACCTTCCTCCTGTATGACTTCCACAAATCCATTCATGCAATTCTTCCAAAAGTGTCTCCGTTGCTTCAGGGTGTACACACAGCAAGTATAGTCCGGAAAAGGAGCGTTTATACAGCTTTTGATCCTTGGACAACCAGAATTGAGGTGCCTTTTGAAGAAATTTATCTGGTTCAGACTTCTCCTTGGGCAGAACATCACTCTTAAGGAAAGAAACTATGGGGTCCATCCAACTAGGTCCGAACCTAACCTGATGAATATAGACGGCATCCACTGCTGTCCGAGTAGGTTTCAACAGGTCTTCGACAAGGATGATCCTAGGCAAGCCTTGAGCTGAGGATGTTGCCAGCGTGGCCAATGAATCAACATGCATGTTTCCACTCTTAGAAATGTGCGTCACGATAAAGGATTCAAACTTGGATTGTGAACATCTAACCTTGGTCAGATTTTCTTGCATTCTCGGATCTCTAGCCTCTATTGTCCCTATCACTTGGCCCACGACTAATTGAGAATCCGAGAACATTTGGACTGGCCTGCCCCCCCATTTTCTGGACCATATCCATCCCAACCAACACAGCTTCGTACTCAGCCTCATTATTAGTGGTCGAGAACCTCAATCTCAATAATTTCTCAAAAGTAATTCCTTCAGGGGATACCAAAACTAGTCCAACACCTGACCCTCTCTGATTCACCGCCCCATCAACATATACTTTCCAAACCAAGAGCTCCTTGCACGTGATCATGCCAACTAATTTTTCATCCATGTGCAACTTCTTTGTAATTTCTTCTAATGAAGGTTCAACGAATTCTGCCACCAAATCAACAAGGATCTGGCCCCTTATGGAGCTGCGAGGCATATATTTGATATCGAAAGCCTCCAGAATAGTTCCCCATTTTGTTATCCTCCTTGAATAATCAGCACTTCGCAATATCGACTTAAGAGGGAGTTAAGTCAAAATAACAACTGTGTGGGACTGGAAATAGTGAGGTAGTTTACGCGTAGCATTCACTACGGCCAGAGTCGCTTTCTCCAATGGTAAATAACGCACCTCAGCTTCATGCAAAGATTTGCTCGCGTAGTAAACTGGTCTTTGTACACCACTATCGTCCCGTATTAAAACCAAACTAACGGCATGGATGGCCACTGCTATATATGCGAACAATATTTCATCCAACTCTGGTCGAGACATGATGGGTGGTTGAGAGAGATACTCCTTGAGTTGTTGAAAAGCTAAGGCACACTCCTCGATCCATTCAAATCCTTTCCACTTATTCAGCAGCTAAAAGAAAGGTCTACATCTATTAGTTGATCGAGAAATAAACTTGTTGAGAGCGGCAGTCATTCCTGTTAATTTCTGAACTTCCTTTGGATTCCGGGGAGGTTGCAGGTTGTTAATTGCCCTGACTTGTGCCGGATTCACTTCTATTCCTCTATGAGTCACCATGTAATCGAGAAATTTACCAGAGCCTACGCCAAAAGAGCACTTAGAGGCATTTAGACGCAACTTGTACTTCCTCAAAGTCTGAAAAGTGTCATTCAAATCTTTCACATGTGTGAAAGTAACCTTGCTTTTCACCACCATGTCATCCACATATACCTCAATAGTCTTGCCTAGATGTGACTTGAACATTGTGGTCATCATCCTTTGATAGGTAGCCCCTACGTTTTTCAAACCAAATGGCATCACCTTGTAATGATAATTTCCCGTAGGAGTAATGAAAGCTATTTTCTCTTGATCATCTAGTGCCAAAGGTATTTGGTGATAGCCTTGGAACACATCCAAAAAACTCATCTGAGGATGTCCAACTGTAGCATCCACTTACTGATCTATGCGAGGCATTGGAAATGAATCCTTAGGATAAGTTTTGTTCAAATCTGTGAAGTCCACACACACTCTCCACCTTCCGTTTTTCTTCTTCACCACTACTGTGTGAGCTAACCATTCCGGATAAAAAATTTCTTTAATTGCCCCAGCCCTTTTGAGCTTGAGTACCTCTTCTTTGACAGCCTCGGCATGTTCTTTAGAGGAATGCCGAGGTGGTTGCCTCCTCGGGAAAAAGGTAGGATTGACGTTCAAATGAAGCTTGGATCAACCCCAGGGGCCTCATAGGGATCCCATGCAAATACGTCAATATTGTTTTTCAAAAACATAACCAGTTCCATCTTCTCTTGATGTGGTAGTTGAACTCCAACCTGAAAGAACCTTTCAGGATCATCATTAATAAGAAATCTTTCTAACTCCTCACATGTTGCCTCCTCTGTTGTCATCGCACCGAGCGCATCTAGAGACGTTAATTTCTATAAGTCTTCCGCAGCCGAGGCCGAGGACTCCGGTTTAGCCTGATGCAGTATTGCAGCCGATCTGCATTGCTTTGCTACTGACTGGCTTCCAAGAATTTCTTCGATCTGTCCCCCCGACGGGAACTTCACTTTGGCATGTAAGGTTGAGGAAACAGCACCTAGAGATGCAGCCAAGGCCTTACAACGATGGCCGTATATGGGGAATAAGCGTCAACCACAATGAAATCCACATCAACCGTTTCTGGACCTGACTGCACAGGCAAGTGAATTTGTCTCTTTGGTATGATGGCCTTCCCTTCAAAACTTATTAGTGGTGAATCATAAGCCGTAAGATCCTCTCGCTTTAAATTGAGCCCCTTAAACAAATCGGGGTACATAATATCAGTGCCACTACCCTGATCAACCATCACTCTCTTCACATCATAGCCCTCTATCCTCAGTGTAATCACTAAGGCATCATCATGTGGTTGAGTGGTTCCAACCTTATCTTCGTCCGAGAAGCCCAAGATAGGTGGACTATGCCCCTTAACCCTCTTCGGCCTTGAATTGGCCTCCTCGATGGGAATATGTGACACTGACATCACCCTAGTAGGACAGGAGCCTGTCCGACCAGGGGCAGCAAAAATAACATTAACCGTCCCCAAAGGTGGTCGGGATGAGTTGTTCCTCTTGTTATTCGAACCTGAATGACTTCCTTGTTCGTTGGGCTGATACAAATGTTGCTTCAATTTTACTTCACTAACCAACTACTCTAAATGGTTTCAAAGTGTCTGGCAGTTCTCGGTAGTATGACTTACATCTTGATGATATTGGCAAATAAGGTTCTAGTTTCGCTTCGTAGGATCCCCAGCCATCTTACTAGGCCACTTGAATTAGGGTTCCTTGCGGATGCTCTCCAGCAACTGATGTACCAATTCTCGAAATACGATGTTGACTACTTGTGGAGTGGCCGGACTAGACTGCCCAGAGAAATCTCTCCTCGGCTTGTTGTTATTGTACCTATCCGACCTGAAATCCCTCCTCTCGTGAGGGATAACCTTCGCCTTCCCCTTACCTTGTTGTTGATCTTCCTCAACTCTTTTGTACTCATCAATACGATCCATGAGCCGACGTACACTTCGTACGGGCTTTTTGGTCAGAGATTTCCGTATGTCGTGATTAGTCGGGAGCCCACCTTGAAAGTGTTAATCGTCACCTCATCAAAATCGTCGTCGATTTCATTAAACATTTCCTAGTATCTGTCAAAATACGTTTTCAAGGTCTCTCCCCCCTTCATGGCCATGGATAGCAATGAGTCCAATGGCCGAGGAACTCTACTGCACGTAATGAATTGATACGCAAATGCCCTAGTGAGTTCCATAAAAGAGTCAACAGAACCCGTCATCAGGCCGTTAAACCATCTCATAGCAACAGGTCCCAAGCTAGAGGGGAAGACTTTGTACATTAAGGTTTCGTTTTGAGAATGTACTGCCATCCTCTAATTGAAAATGGCTCACGTGTTCGATTGGGTCTGTCCGGCCATTATAGATGGTGAAAGTGGGCTGAGTAAATCGTCGTGGAAGCTTTCCCTTCTCGATCCTGCGTGAGAAAGGTGACTTGGAGATCTGGTGCAACGCCCTGCTCATAGCGTCGTTTCCTAAGCCCCTGGAGGAAGACTTCTTATGCCTACGACCCGGAAGATCGACTTTCTCATACGAGAAGGTTTCGCTAGGAGGAGTCCTAGACCTTGGCCTGTAACTACTCCCCTGAGAGCCCTCAGAAGAAGGATCAGAAAGAGATGGCGTCCGCCTCCGTCTCGCATGGCGTAACCTTTTCTTAAGGTGGTCAATCTCCTTTTGCATGGCCTTAGCATCATCCTCATGGAGGGCTTTGCTTCCACCATGCGAATGACTTCCATCGGGGTGCACCGTATGCACACTTCCCTCTCGATCCCTCTCACGTTCGAGGCGTTCGAAATGATCTTCACACTGGGACCCCTGAGATTTTGCATGATGCGGATCTGAGCCTGCCATAGTGTTCCAATTCCTTAAGCACTAGTTTCCCACAGACGGCGCCAATTGTAAGTGCACAATTTGTACTCGGTCCAATCACTAGATGGACTCAGACCCAATGAGCTTTATACAATGAAATTTGTAGAGTATGGGTTTGAAAACTAGGTTTATGAATATTGGACAAGTAGTAAACAGGCTAGATTGCCGCTATTTACGCAATTCATGGATAAAAATAACAGAAAAACTCTCCTTGGACGTTTGGTCGAGGATCACTTGTATTGCCTTTCTCTCCTTATAAAAGATTACAATTCAAGTTAAAATGTTCCATCCTCCTTCTCTCTTTATTTTCTTTCCTCTTATATCCATCTTCTTCTCCCTTTTTCTCTTCCACGTGTAGCGCAGATCTTCCAAATAGATATTTGTCACATCCATCACCTTCTTGAAGTCTTCAAACAATAGCTGGAAGGCTAAATTTTACTGTTTAGAGGTCATTTCTCCATTAATGCTGTCAAGGAGGTAGGTGCAGGGTCTTTAAGGAGGTAGGTGCAGGGTCTTTAATGCGGTAGTAGCAGCATTTTTCCCTTGATATTTCATATACGTTCTTTCTCTCTACAACAATATGGAACACATCTTTACCAGGCCTTCCAGAATTCTCTCCCCATACATTACAACACGTTAAGCAATCTTTACCTAACCTGGCCGAGGAGACGCCTCTCCTCGGATAACCTCACCAATCTTTCTAGCACGAGTTGACTTGTGGGCCTTGAAAGCTCTGCTCTGACAGGCTTGCACCACCAAATCAGGCCCAAGGCCTAAATGTATATTTTGACCATTTTACCCTCACAATTATTATTATTATTATTATTGGGTTTTTGTGCATAGGTTTATTTTTCTTTTGTATATTTGTTTGGTTAGTGAGAAAAACAAAAGTGAACAAATGAAAATTAAATCTAAGGTTGGATTTTTAAGTGTTAAGTTGCTTTAGTTTCTTAAACACAGAATCCATGTCCCATAATATTACTTTTATAGTTTCAAATTGCTAATAAGGTTTTAAAACCTGGATCGTTCATTGAACCGTAAAAAGGAGAGGTTCAAGGTTTTTGAAGTTGAACTGAGATCGAACCCGGGATCAAACCGTGATGACGTCATAATTAATTTAATAATTATTTTAAAAATATATAAAAATATTAAATTAATACAAATATAAAATTAACTAAAATAGTCAAATTAAATATTGAAATTTATCTTTCAAATGTATTTTTCACATCTAAAGCAAACATAAATATAGTATTTCTTCAAATATATTTATAATATACATTATTTATATGTTCGTAAATTTAATTATTTGGTAAAAGGTCATATAAGTTTTTTTTTTTTAGGGATCAACACAAATGCAAATTGCAAATTCATATCTAAGCCAATATGTCTTAGTCTAATTTCAGGCCAATAACATATGTATATAATATAAGACTAGTTAACTTTATAAAATTAAAAAAAAAAATCAATAAAATATACCGTATTAATATAGTAGTAGTAAATTAGAGACGTTGGATTCATGATAAAAATTAAAAACTGTTACCTGGTGGTGGTGGTTATAAAACCTATGAATAAAAAAGGTAAAACACTTACCAGCCTGTAATCCACATCTCCCAAGAGTTCCTGCCACACGTTTTTTCAACTTTACAACCCACATATTATATCAATTGACCTCCACACATTCTTATTCTTATCTTCCTCTTTCATTTTCAAAGTTTCAAATTTTCAGATCCAGCTCCTCCTTATCTCAGTTCAAACTCTCTATCTCAGTTTGAACTTTCAGGCTCTGAACCTTGTTTTGCAGCATCAAAAAATCTCTATTTTCAGTGACGGTGGTAACGTGGCTCCTTTTTTTCTTTCTCTCTCGATTTTTTTGAATTCAAAACATTTACTGGCCGATATCAATTTTTCGGTCAAAAGAAGGAGCCGTGTGAACCTCAAAAACTGGCCACGGTTCTTAGAACCGTACGGTCTGACCTTGGTTTGGATGGTTTCATGCGTTTTCTTCATACAGAAGTTCTCAAAGTTAAAAGAACTGAAATTGGGAAGGTTTACGGTTAACCGGGTCGGACCGTACGGTCTGGTCCGGTCCGGATTTGAAAACCTCAATCCCTTAACTCTATAATTTTAAGACAAACTGAAATAACAAGACCCTTACACTATTTTTCTTTATATTGTCTTTTGTAATTAGCAGATGCATTTTAATTGGTGTTTGTATTCCAATTTTGTTATTAATATTGTTATTTGAAGATTTTTCTTTTCCCAATACCTCAATAAGCAATAAATCCAACAATCATAATTGTTTCCATTGCAAGATTCCAAGTCATTCTCCATAAAATCACGACACATATGCCACAATTTTATATCATATAATTTCAGCAAAATAGTTCGTAGGTGTAATTGCGGAAGGGAGATGATGATAGATAAGAATTGTAGGTTCATAGTAGTTGAAATATGGAATTTAGAATTTCAGCAATATGATTTGAGTATTGGATCATACGGTGCATTTTTCGCTTACTTATCAAAAAGGATATAAGTGCAATTTCTAAAATTTAGAATAACAGTTTGTTATCATTTTTCTTTACAAAATGAAGACAACAGGAAATCGTTATAGATTATTTAGTTTTCATAGGTATATGTTTGCAGATGAGTTTGTTTGGTTTTATATTTCTGCCTAATTCATTTATCTCTGTGATTTTTCCACCAAGACGGTTTTTCTTTTTTTGGTGATTTTTATTGGCTTTACTTACACCAAGTGATGTTTGTATCCAATTTTGGGGGATTCTAGTATTTTACTCTTATTTTTAAAAAAATTTAGCAATATATCCCTGTTTTGAAATTATTTAGGTTTGTTCCCCTGTTCTGAAACTCGATTTTAATAAAATCGAGTTTCAATCAAAAACTCGATTGGTTTAAAATTGACTTATGCCAAATGAAACTTTAAAAAAAATTAAAAAAAAATTGCATGGAACTCGAGTTCATAGAGCTCGAGTTCAATACATGTAGCCTTGTTTAGCTAGACTTATAGAGGCGTTTTAAATGGAACTCAAGCTCTATGAACTCGAGTTCCATGCAAATTTTTTTTTTTTGAAAGTTTGATCACCTCATACCTCTATAGCTGCGTTCAGGTTGACCTATAGCGGTATTTTAAATGGAACTCGAGCTTCATGAACTCGAGTTCCATGCAATTTTTTTTTTTTAAAGTTTGATCGCCTTATACTCGATTTTCTACAGATCGAGTTTTACATTAAAACTTGATTTTGAAAAAATCGAGTTCCAAAATAGGGGCATGGACCTAAATAGTTTCAAAACAGGGACATATTGCTAAATTTTTTTAAAAATAAGGGCAAAATGCTAGAATCCCCTGCAATTTTGTTAATAAAATGGTTCGATAAATCCATATAGACATTTTAAGTGGAATTTCATAGTAGGTTCGTGTGATTGTGTTTGAAATTGTAATTTTAAGATGAATTTGCTTTGATTTTGACTACTCAAATTTATTTGTTCAAAAGAATTTTCCATAATGATACTTTTTGGGGTTAGTTTTATTACTTTTACAATTTTACATAAACTAAGTGATATTTGAATGCTGGTGGAATTTCATAGTTAGAACTTAGAAGCTATATGGGCATGGCCGCAGTGGCGACTCCATGACATATATTTAGGGGGTCAATTAGAAGATACATTTTGGGTAAAAAAAAGTGAGTCTTGCAGTCTATGTGATTTCTTTATTACAAAATTTTTCATAGTGCATACTAGCGACATAATAAAAGATGAGAAGTGTTACATCTACAATATTTTCACAACACTTTTCTAACAAATTTTAGGTTATACATTTTTATTAGTTCTAATTTAAACTCACTACTGAAAATACTTTTTTCCCCATCAGTAACAGCTAGTAACAATCAGCCACTTAAACTTTGTTGTGAGCATATTATGAACATAGCGTTTCTCATATAAGATAAACTATAAGTTCATTGCATATTGTTTATTAATATGATGAAGATACTAATTATTATTGTTAAAATTAATCTTGGAAATCATCTATTGTTTGTAAATACAATCAACATATGAATTATTGTTGTTAAGTGAACTCCAAGCGAGATATAAATACAATAAAATTTTCTGTACTAGTTCATTTTAAATTTGTTAAGATCTAAATGATTTTTTAAGATTTAAGATAAACAAATTTATACTTTTGTTGTTAGGTTTACTATTTTCCCCTCATATTTCAGATCAAATTGGTTTGTTATTGGGGTTTTTTTTTTTTTTTTTTGGGTTTAAAAAGACCAAGAAGTTGTCAACATGATCATATTCAAGTTCATTTCAGCTAGGCTTAAAAAAAATTAGGTCTAAGGGGTTCAAAATTTATTTTAGGAGGCTCAAATAAAAAAAATGAAAAAATTATATATAAATTTCTTTTTGGCCCAGCTCAGGGGGTTCATTTGAACCCCTTGATCTGTACCTAGAGCCACCCGTGCATGGCCGTAAGAATATGTTTGTTCTACTCTCTACCCCCTACAACACTTCCATATATAACATTGGTTACACATTTCTGGATTGAATTATGGATTGAAAAGAATTTTTTGTAAAGGTCGCCATCTTTGTACTCACCATTGGGCCCAAATACTGGAAAAAGTGCTTCTTATAGGACCTTTAATCCTCCCTTAATAGTTGTAGCTACTCTTGCGCATACCCGTTTGTGCCGCCATTAGATAGGAAAGAGGAAGCTGATGCAGCAAAAAGACTGTGATTGTTGTAGTTTAATTAATAAGTTGAGTGATATTGGTCCTTTTTCATGGCATTTGAAGATTTTTTTAGGTTGACTTGATCCTATTGCTAATTCCAAACTTTATACACATTCTTATTCAGTGATTGTATGCCTATCACTTCTTACAGCTTTTGAAGGATGGAAGGATGCAAACTATAATGGAAGGAAGAGACAATTCTATTGGGACAAATTTTTATCTCCAGTCACCTTACAAACAACAGAGGCTATGAGAATGCAATTTGTAAATCTAGCATTGGTTTTATAGACAAATTGAAGGGTGCTAATGTAAGCTTTTTAAGATTTTCAAATTATAAAGCATTTAATTTGTTAGAAGTTGGCATTATTTAAGGGAAGAAGTAAGAAACTAAAAGTTTTTGACTTTTTAAATCAAATTGTTTTCTTTAAAAAAGCTCGTGCTATTACTCAATCCATTAAATGTCATTATCTATGTTTTCATACTAAAAGTTTGTGTTTTGGTCAATTCATATTATTGGTGCAGAGTTTAATGAAATTTTTATAAAATCTCATATTTAATAGTTTTTTCGTGCATTGCAAGGATTAACGACTAGTTAATTATAGTATCAAATATTAATGCATTTACATATTAAATCTTTCCATCTTTATCTATTTATGTTTTTTTCTTTTCCTTTGGCAAAAATACTTGAGATCTATACATAACATCACCGCATATAACGCCTAATTAAAAGTTACGAATTGAGACTTGAGATCTATAACAAATTTGGCTATATTTATGAGCACTATATAATTTGTGGAAGTTTTTGTGTGATTGTGTATGAAAATTGAATGATAAGCGAGATTGGATGATGTGATTTGGCCTAACAACCTACGTCTATAGTGAGAAAGCCCTTAACAATTACATATTATAATAAGCACTTGTATTACAATGAACCCAATATAAGGTTTATATACTAGAGACTATTTGACTAACCATAGGCTAACTATAGACTAACCTAAGGTTAATATACTTGTTCTACAAGTAAATGGGCCTACAATTGGTTTGGGCAACTTGGGACATAATATGTCTAACATAATTTATGGACTTTTTTTGCAACAAATATGTCATCCATGTTGTCAACCAGTAAGGGTGGTAATTGGTGTTTGCAGGACAGGTTTGTGTCATGTCAAATCATGAGTATTCGGCTATATAGGTTGACCCGAACTCGAAATGTTTAGTAAACGTATCAAGAATCTTCAACACTAACATGACTTGTTTAGTAAATAAATCGAGTCGACACAACATATTTAACTCGTTTAATTTACAAGTCATGTAAAAGTCAATATAAATAACCTATTTAATAACATGTTTGATTAATAGGTCATACCTCATCTGAATAACCTGTTATCAATTCTCATAGATCTAAAATTAAAATACAATTACAATCATAAATATAGAATAAACATCTAGTTACAACCATAAATTAAACAATAATAACAAAATAATAATAAAAGTTAATAAATTTATATGCTAAACAGGTTAAACAGGTTCTCATGTTAAAACTGAATACAACACGTTTATTAAACGAGTTAGTCGTATCGACCAGAATATGACCGAACCCATTTAGCCTTAACTCATTGCACGTTTATAAACAGATTAGTTGCGTCAGATTTTTTCACTCCTATCAGTCAATATGGAACACTAGTATATACTCCTAACCTACCTCATTTACATGGGAAATACAATCAACTTAACCCACAGCATGAACAAAAGACTTAAGAAGAGGAAGATTGGAGGACCATTGGGGAAATTCGCCAAACAGCACAGGACTTTGTTTTGAATAGAGTTAGTGACGCAGCCTTTGTCTTCAGTTCTCCTTTTAACTTCCCACTTTGATCATATGAAGGACGGTATCTTCTACATAAAATTTTTCTTGATGCGGCACACCATTTCTCAATTGCCATATGTGATACACAGTACACCATATAAGTACATGAATACATTGGATCTAAGGACTCTTGTCTTTGGCATGTCTTTCACTCCCAAGCCAGGATCTCATCCTAACAAGGGTGGTAAAATTCCCTATCTTTTGTTGCACAATTAATAATGCTCTCAACTTCAGTGCATAACATTTTTCCACGAAGTTCTTGTAAAAGATAAAGGAGGCAGTAGAAAACAAAAATACCTAGGTTATTCCCTTGAAAGAGTCAAAATTCAAGTGGCCTTCTCAATATATTGAAAAGGCAACTTGAATTTTATATGTGACTTAATTAGGAATCAAACCAACTGTAGTGATATCACTGCTCTCAACTCTTAAGTCTCACCCAAGAGTCCAAGTGTCACCCCCATAGATTCTCCATTTGCCTTCAAACTTCACCAGCCTCAGCCACCTCAACATGCATGCATATCTACGTGGGATCCTCATACCTCACCACGTTCTCCATGCACCCTTCTCCCCTTTTTCTCTCTCTATAAACACTCTCTCACCCTCTTCTCAAAAAACTTGCAACCGAACACAAATTAAGAAGAAAAAAAAAACCCTTTGAAACACCATCGTTTTTCGATGGCCTCGAGCGACAAGTCACCTAATCCAATGCCGAGTTTCGGAGACCACAGGCCACCCGGGGAGCCCATGACAATGGGGCAGCACATGATAGACAAAGGTGCTCAGATTCTTCAGTCCCTGAAGCCTGTGAAGCAAATAAGCCAACATGCTTGTACCTTCGCTTTGTACAGCCACGACATGACTCGCCAGATCGAGACCCATCACTTCATCACTCGCGTCAACCAGGATTGCATACAGTGCGCTGTTTAAGATTCTGACCACGCCCAATGCCGTCTCATTGGTGATACTAACTTTGAATAATCAATTATAGTCCCTCTGATCATCTCATGGTTTTGTAGGGAAATTAAGGTGAAAAGTTGTTTGTTCCAACTCCAATTTCGTTTTGTACAGGTGTGGAATATATTGTATCAGATCGCATTTTTGAAGATTTGCCTCCGGAGGAGCAAAAGCTGTGGCACTCTCATGCTTATGAGGTTGTACTAGCATCCCAGTTTTGATTTCCCCTCTCTCTCTCTCTCTCTCTCTCTCTCTCTCTCTCTCTCTCTCTCTCTCTCTCTCTCTCTCTCTCTCTCTCTCTCTCTCTCTCTCTCTCTCTCTCTCTCTGAGCATTCACATGTGTAGAACTTTCAGTTCTATTTTAGCAAAAAATTCTATTTTTTCTATTTTACTAAAGTACTTCACAAAAAAAAATTATTTATTTTTTCAAAAAAAATCTACTTTTACTATTTTATATAATCAAAATTATTTATTTTTCTATTTTACATAACCATTATTCAAATTTAAGTAAACTTACATCAGATTATTTTTATTCTAAAATAATCTATTTCAAATAAAATATTCATTCTCACTCACACTACTTCCTCACACACAGACCATTCTCACGCACAAACCAAAAAAGTGTGCATTGAAAAATGAATAAAATATGATATGCAAATTTATACGGTACTCTCTGTATAAACAAACTGTGATGTGAGTGAATTTTTTAGGTTGGTTGGATAAATTTTGCATTTATATCACTTTACATTGAATGATGTGAAGTGAATTTTTTAGGGTGGTTGGATAAAATTTTGAATATATATCATTTTACATTGAATGATGTAAAGTGCTCTTAGTTATTATGTTACTTAATTTATTATTTAATTAAGTCTTGATGATCATGATTTGGATGGTCTAGATCAAGTCAGGCCTCTGGGTCAATCCCCGAGTTCCAGGAGTGATAGAGAGGCCAGAACTAGAAAATCTAGCCAAAACATACGGCAAATTCTGGTGCACATGGCAGGTTGATAGAGGTAAGTAAGTAAATATTTTGTGCTTGAAAATTTAGAAGGAAAATACTGAGACTACAATCAATTTAATAACAAAGTATCACCAAATTTTTAAGCTTATAAATTGCGTATGATGTTACTCTTACAGTATATATTATAAAATTCCATTTTAGTGGTTAGTGTGACATTAGTGTGTAAAGATTACTCAATGCAGAAATAATATATAATGGGTGAAAAATTTTACTGCTAGAATTAGTATATAATGGGTGAAAATTTTGAAAGGTGTTACTATTTTTGTGGTGGGTGTGTGAATTAGGTGACAAGCTCCCACTAGGTGCACCAGCTCTAATGATGTCTCCACATGCAGTGAACCTAGGCCAGGTCTCACCACAGCAGGTCCATAGTGTGGTTTGAAATCCGGACCAGACCATACGATTTGACCGGAAAAATTTCGAACTGCTCATTTTTGCGGTTCCTTTAGCCTTAAGAACCCCTCTATGGGAAAAAAGCATGGACCCTTGCAAACTACGGTTAGACCTCACGGTTCTAAGAACCATGATCAGACACGGTTCCTTACTTCCTATTGAATCTGAACAAAAAAAAAAAAACCACAGAAAAACAAGCTTTAAATTCTGCTCCCTTCAAAGTACATCACCTAGCTTCCTCTCTTCCGAAACTCTTCTCTTGGGCGAAGCAATCTTTAAATTCTGCCATTGCCATCTCCAACATCATAACTTTAAATTTTGGCTTTGTTCTCCGCCGGTAATGTGTGATGTGTGTGTGACAGAGTGAGAGTATGAGAGAAAGAGAATGAGAAAGAGAGAGCTAGAGATTAAGAAAGAAAAATAAAAGCAGAGAGGAGTCAGAGGACACATTGTGTGGAGGAAGAGTTCTAGAAAAATAAAAACAAGATGAGAGGAGGGGGAATGGGGATACGTGTGTGTAGAGGAGAAAAAACAAAAGAAAAAAAACAAAAGAAAAAAGAAATGTATAGTCCATATGGATGCAAGGAAAGAAAGGAAAAAGAATAAAAATCACAATAAAATGTTAACACAATATTTTACAATAAATTTGAAGTAACAGATTGTTTTTAGTTAATATTGGTGAGTAAAAAAATAATTTCAATTATAAATTCAAATTAGAACTAGTAACAACTTTTCACATAAATTTTGTTGTGAAAGTATTGCTAGGAATGTTGTAGAAGTAACATTTCAATACTCTGATGTTGTAGAGCCATCCACCCACCCACGTGCTTTGATTGTACAATGCTACTTTAATTCAAAATTTTGTACTATAAGCAAGACTTGTCAACATGGAATGGAACAAAGAGCTTTTTATATTATTATTATTATTATACTTCAATTTTTGTTCAAAATATCAAAGTGCATCACTGCATCTATTGTTTTGTTTTTGTTAATAAAATGGCATGTTAAATAAATTATGGAATTTTTATGAAAAATATATTTAATTTGATTATTTTATTTTATTTTTCTATTTGTGTCAATTTAATATATTTATTTATATTTTAAATAATTATTAAATTAATTATGACGTTATCATGGCTCGACTTCGGTCTGACCTTCAAAACCTTGAACTTCTCCCTTTAACAGTTCATTGAACGGTCCGGTTTTGAAAACCATGACCATAGGAGAGATAATAAGTACAACATATTCACAAAGGCTCTAATGGCATTGAGGGTGGAGATAGCTGGGCCAGAGTGGATCAATCTGCAGGTAGACTATTGGAAACAACATGGGAAGGGTTTTGCCATTGACATAAAGTCTACCAACATGAAATTAAGTGCACCATTTGCCTAAACTTGATATTTTATTTTGTATATGTAAGAGCATGCTTTAGTATTTATCTCTCTTATCTTTTTTTTTTTTTTTTTTTTTCTTTTTAAATACATATGACTTTTCCACTCGCGTTGATTACAGTAACATAATAATTCGCGTTGATTAGAGTAACATAGTAATGGAATAAATTAAAAAATGGGACAGAAAATTTTATTCTAATAAATCAAGTGGAAAAGTGGAACAGATGAAGTGGGACAAAAAATTTCATAGGTTTTTTCAGACTTCTTCACTCAAATATTAGTTATTATGCATTACTCAAATATTAGTTATTATGCATTTACCAAATTGACATGACGAAAGAATGGGGTATTCAAAGTAGACAACGTAGTATTAGTACCTTTTCCCATAATTGGAGACGGCATGCCAAATATGCATATGCAAGGAAGTTTTTCGACATCTGTTTTTGACAACTATATATGTAAATATAAGTGCAGCGCAAGAGAAAGCCTTAATAAAAAGATGGAATAGAGATTGATCAAGATGGAATAAAGATTGATCGTAATCAGTAGTATACGCAACAAGTTTTATGTTTTCTCTGGGCAGTGAGAAAGAATCTGGTCCTAATGGTTTTATAGCTTTCTTCTTATAAAAGGCTTGCCTATTATGGGAAGTTATGTTATAAGCGCTGTCCAATCTTTCTTCCAATTAGGGAAGATATTAAGTGAAGTTAATTCTACAATTATAACCTTGGTGCTTAAGATAGACAATCTATCAAAGTCACAGATACAGGCCCACTGTTTGCTGCAATGTTCTTTATAAATGCATCACTAAAAGTTTGGTAGCTAGGTAAAGAAATTGTTTCGGAGAGCTAGTTCTAACCTGTTAGGGTCATATTTTTTATGTAATTGGCTAATCCAAGAAACAAGTGAAGAAAGCTTGTTTTATTAAGTCTCAACATAAGCTTGAAAAATGTTGTTATTGAGGATTAATGGAGAAGCTCGACACAAGCTTGAACTATCGAGATTTACAATTTCAAAATTTTCAGATCTGAAATTCGGCCCATGATGACTTCCTTGATTAGGGTTTCTTTTTTCACAACTCTACTTATAGATAAGGGTTATTTTAAAAGTCATTATTCACGAAAACAGAGACCTAGAATTCATATACTCTGTGTGAAGCTACCGCATTTGTACGGATTTTGTAACTAAGTGCTTCTTAATCTTCATCATTTATAAAGTGAAGAATTTTGCAGTCAATAATAATCATTCAAGTTGCTGGAATAAGTTACGTACTACAGTCCAGGCAAAGGAGTTAGTCATAGATTGGAGATTTGTAAAACAAAGAAAAGAAGGGTACTACAATATCAAGTTCAATTAGGTATTGAAGCGAAGGTTTAACTGTAGGCTGGTATTTCGGGATAGGCTTGGGTAGTGGTAAGATTATTTAACTGCTTGATTATTGATTAGTGAATTCTTAGAAGTGGTGACTTTAAATTCACCCGGTGGGGTTTTTGCCTAGCGAGAGGTTTTTCCTATTTGTCAACAAATCACCTTTGTTGATGCCTCCACGATTTGCATGTAATTTGACTTAATTAGTCAACTTGGGTAATTGAATTAATTAACTGAGATCAATCTATCTTAACCCAACATAACCAAACATCCTTTGTCAAGTGAAGAAGCATCTCAAAAAGCATCCTTGTACAAGAATTAGTAAAGGGGTACATATCATAGGAATAAAGGGATGGGAAGGTGTGCTATAAAGGTGGATTTCAAGAAGACTTATGATTCGATCAATTGGAGTTTCATCCTAATGTCTCTTAGGGCCCGTTTGGATTGAGGGGGAAAGGAGGAGGAGTGGAAGGGAGTAGAGTAGAATTGGCTGAAAATAGGCTAATTTTAGGCCAAATTTACTATATTCTACTTTACTCCCTCTCCCTCCCTTCAATCCAAACGGACCATTAGAGTTTGCATTATGTTCCCTAAGTATTCCATTGCTTTCAATGACAATTTGAAAGGGTACTTTAACAATGGTAAGGGAATTAGGCAAGAAAATCTTGTGTCTCCTTATGTCTTGATAATGGTCAATAAGATTATGCTATCTAAAGTTGCTGCAAGCTAGAAGTTTAAATTTCAACCAAGTTGTGCAAGCCAAAAAATTACTCATGTATGCTTTACAGATGATCTATTACTGTTTGCAGCAGTTGACATTCCCTTTTTGCTATTATTTCAAGAAGTTTTCGAGGAATTCAAAAATCTCTTAGGACTTTTAGTGAACCATAGTAAGAGTGAGCTTTATTGCTCAAAATTTCATCTTAATTTGCAACAACAAATCCTTTCCAATATGCCTTTCAAAGCTGATTCACTTCCTATTAGATACTTAGGAATGACTCTCATCACAAGAAAAATTACTATAGCAGATTGTTCTTCTCTTATTGAGAAAATTACTGCCAAACTAAACTCCAGGACAAATAGAATACTCTCTTTTGCTGGTAGGCTTATACTATCGCAATTTAGACACACACACATATATATACACACAAACACACATATACACACACACACACATAAATATGTTTTTTTTTTAACAAATGACTTGAAAAAAAATCAAGAGTTTTAGTTTCAAATAGTTTCTCCTGTTCATATCAACTAGTAGAAATAACTAATTAGAAAATTAAATAAATAAATAAAATTCATTAGAGAAAGATCCTTAGAATTAGGATCCTATCTCTATCTCACTTTTAAATATTATGACACTAAATCCAAAATAAAAAAATAAAAAAGAGTTTCATCACACGCGCTAATTAAAAAATAATTTAAAAAAAATCTCACATAGAGAAAGATTCTAAGAATTAGAACATTATCTCTATCTCACTTTTAAACATTATAACACTAAAAGCAAAAATCAAATTAAAAAAGAACATCGCACACACGCTTCACGCGTGCAATGAGGCTAGTTCAAATATAATGGTTTAATATCTTTTTTCTTCCAAAGAAAGCTATCAAGGCCATTGGACAAAGGTTTGGAGGAGGGGAAGGAAACTTCGAGGTGTCTTTGGGAACAGGTTTGTACTCCAAATAAGGATTGGGGCCTGGGTCTCAAAAGAATTAAGGAGTTGAACAAAGTTGCTTGTAATCATGCAACATATTTGGGCTCTTTTCCCTTAGGCTAGCACATTGTGGGGGCATGGATTCATGAAAATCTATTGAAGGGTGTTGAGGACTCTTTTTTCATGCCATACAACATTACTTCATTGGCAACCCACGCCACATCAACATATTATTGATTTTTTGGATAAATCTCTTTAAAACCCAAAATAAGTTCATATCTCATTCAATTACTGAATTGGGCTCGCATGGCCCATGCCATCTTCACTTCAAGAGGCTAATTCATGGTCCATATTTCCTCTTCATCAATTGGACTCATAACCCACGACATCATCAACATTAATATATGGATCGAGCTCAAGCAATTAATTAAAGCTCATGGCCCATATTTCCTTTCTCATAATCTTGGAAAGCGACTTCTCCAATAAAAGCCCATATTTATGAAAATGATAACAAAATCCAAGGTACTTCATCTCATCTTCGGCTTATAATTCAAGCTCATGAGTCTCTTTGGGGAAACTTTAAGAGTCACAATTTGGAGGGCTAATAGGTATGTTCAGTAAAGCTCCAGTGATTTATAGTTGATTAAAGGAACATGTTGTTTAGTTTATCTTCTCTAACTCCCTGAACTCTAACGAGTTAGTGTGTAGCGGGTAACGTATAATAAGCCTTTCTTATTACATAAACACTTAAAATGACAAAAATTTCCGTTACTCTTTGACTAAAACTTTATATTTATCATATGACAAATACTCAAAAACTCTAGTCATCTAAATGTTGGCAAAATAACTAGTCATTCAATTTCCAACTATTCCTATACAAATTTGGAAACCTAATCATATATCCATATAAATTATATTACTATTTTAAGCTAAAGTCCAACTCAAGCATATGACTAAATCTTATTGGTTATCTTCAATCTTCAAATATAAAATAGTCATAATTTAATGCCCAGCTGCAATCTTCCATAATCAGACCAAATATTCTCATGCTAGCTACCTAAGCAAAGCATTAAATCCTCTTCTTGCTCACCAAGATTAAGTCAGAATACAATGAGACATTGACTAGATCTCTAAAGGTTCATTAACTATCAATCAATCATCTTATTACTTACTAAAAATGTATTATAAGAGAATCAAGGACCAAAAATATAAATATCCAAAAGAGGAAACCTTTCCAGCAGAACACTAGCAATGTGTTCAACACTTGACACCAATAGAGAAGAACTAATCTCTCAAAAACCTCTCTATTTTCTCTCTCCCTCTAATTATCTTTTTTGCTCTTAATGAGGTTTTGAGCTTCTGAGCTCTTAGTTTCCAAATTAGAAACTAAGCTCTTTAGCCCTTAATTCATAAATGCCTCTCATATCACTACTCATATTACAATTACTACATCCCACAAAATATCTATATCTTTTACCATCTTTATACTTCTTAAGAGATATCAAACACTCATACTAAAACTCTTCTCATGGAAGGCACAAACCTATTTTACAAAAGCCCTTTTCCTAGAAGGCACAAACCTATCTTACAAAAGCCCTTCTCATGGAAGGCAATGCTATTCATAACTTCACAATAACTAAAAGAGCATTATCAAGAGAGAATTCATTTAAGTGCATGATAAAGGGACAAACTAAACCAACCTCTACACACAGCTAGACATGCTCTCTCTCTCTCTCTCTCTCTCTCTCTCTCTCTCTCTCTCTCTCTCTCTCTCTCTCTCTCTCTCTCTCTCTCTCTCTCTCTCTCTCTCCAGTTGCACCCATTTTTCCCCTTGAATCTTAAAGTTATCATGGCATACTGCCTCTCTACTGTTGGAGTAATTCTACTAGAATGCTATCAACTCATTGATGCTATACAGCTAGAACTCTAAATTTACATTATTAAATACATGATTACTTCACCTTTAAATACATATTAATTTATTTTAGCTATTATTACAACTATTAATTAAAGTTATTATATCAAACATATATTATTTATTTATTCAACTATTATCATATTTTTTAGACTTTGGACTTTACCCATTTTGTAGGCCTAAAAATACGCCAGACGTCATTGGACTACTTAGCCCAATGTCGAATTATGGACGCAACTTCCCATACAAATCTGGGTCTAGCAAGGTCACCTCTCCAGTGGATAACACGTGCTTATGGACTATGAAAATTCTACAGAATAGCACTTAGGTATGAAGAATTCTACTGAAGCAAAGGGATATACAACTAGGCAACTTTTAAAATTTGACGAGGGTGATAGAAGTCACTTTTAAAATTTTTAGATATTCCTGAAGCATGGAGAAATGATGCTCCCTCCAATTTTGTTTAGTGTGTGTATTAACAACCTTTTACTCGAAGGATCTAAAATACATGTACGGCAATGATAAATATTTTTGTGTGTGTATATTTTTTATTTTATAAAATAATGGGATTGTGTAATTCGCATAAATATATACCATGTCTATAATGCAGTGCAACATTATGTAATTTAGTTGGGTATAATTGATGCATGATGGTCTAAATAATTTTATCTTATTGGTTTGTTTAAGGAAATTATCTAATTAGACAAATGGATATGAATACAAATCATGTCCCACTTTTAGTATTCAATGCATACAACCCAAATTGCTACAGATGAAAACAAAAACAAAAAAATACAAAACAAAATTTTTTCCAAGTATGTGCGTGTGAAAAACTTTTTTTTCCTTATTTTTCTGTCTCTTAAAAAAATTACCACAACAGCAAGCTCATCCCACAGCTTAAATTATTAAGACTTTCTATGTATTCACGTCCTACTTCCATAGATTTTGCAAGAATAAAGTTATGGTTTTAACAATAAAATGTGAAAACTAACAATATCCATATACCAATAAACCTTCCATATTATCAAAACTAAATAAATAAATAAATAAACCTACCTTATATAATAGCATGGTTATGCTGCGTAAAACCTTAACACTAAAAGGCATAGCAATTGTTTTACTATATTCAACTTCAAATTTGCTTCAACAACAAATAGTCTTAATTACCATGCTTTCACTTCTCTAACCTAATGTAGACCAAAGAATACAAAAACATGTACATGTGAAAGTTAAAACAAAAATGAAAGGATCTTCAATTCGGCCAGTACGAATGGTACTCCTGAGCCGTGGCAATGTCAATGTTGAATGTAATACAAATATACCATATGGGGTTTAAACTGCCTTTTGGATCAATCAGTGTTTTCTGGGAGGAATGAAGGTTATTGTTTTCGCCATAAATGAAAAAGACACTGTAACATTTTATTCTTTTGAAAAAATTTACATCCTTCACCTCTTGACAACTGTAATCCATAAGGTGTAGATAAAGAGAGACAGACTTGAGGAAGTGAGTGTGTGTATGCACTAAAACTATATGTGTAGCTATTGTATTATGTTATCATTGGAAAATTAAGTGTATGCATGCGCTTAAAGTGAGAATACGAGAGTTTAGAATTGAGATTGTGAGGGGAGCTTGGCCACGAGCAAAGTTAATAATTTTTTCTTCTTTACGAAAGCTATATATTAAGGAAAGAACCGCATTTTATTTGCCAACTTTGATGGCCCAACATTTTTTATGTTTTTAGTATTGCGCATAAAAATGATTGTGTCCACAATAGTGGGTAGGCATGAGTCCAAGTACTCACTAATGTTTAATTGACCACACATTGGACATGCATGTGTAACAACTAAAATCTAATGGCGTAGCCAACAAAAAAAAAAAATTTCCTCTTTTTTTTTTCCTATATGAAAGAGAATTAGGGCCATCTTTACACACCTAGTGTAACCATGCTTAGAATTACACCAATGGTAGCTTGATCATAATTTAGGTGTAACAATGCATACTTGTGTCTATATATAAATATGCTTATGTTTATGTTTATGTGTTCCACTCATATATATGATGTTTAAGTTTAGAATGTCATATTCATTTATGTAGTGTCATTTTTTTTTTCTAGGAGCGTCATTAGTAAAATTTTATGTAAATTTTTTTTTTTATAAAAAAAATATAGAAGATAAGAAAAATAAAATAAAATCCAAGATGGCCCCCTCCCTTTGCCAATATCTCAGTATTACCATAGTTTTTCCATGAGGCTTTCCTACTTTGTTTTGCTACAAAAGACATTATTATGCATAATTCGGCTAGTATTTTTATATTACAGTTTTCCATGTCTGTTTCTTATGTCTTGATAAATTCGTAGAGTCACCTGCTGCCGCAAGTATTTAAAATTGTAAAATGTACAAGAAGCTATTTTGAAATTAGTTTGGGGGATTCAAATGTAATTGTGCAACATCTATAATAATAATTACTCTTAGAGAATTAAAACTTCTACTTATTAAATCTACCACCCACATACTCATAATTTCCCTCAAGGCACTAATTTGAGTAGAGAGAGCTTTAACAGGTGAGGAGGAGAAAATGTAGATAATCAATCATTGCTAGGTTACAAAGGGACAAAGGAAGAGCTAAAGAATAAGGGGCATCTCAATAGTGGTTTGTGGCGACTATGGAAGTTTGGTTGAGGGCAAGAGATTCAAGATATCAAGAGGTATGAGACTGAGAATGCTAGAGTGAGGAGAGAAAATAGAATGTTTTTCACACATTTATTCAATATTTATTTCAAGGTTTTCCTACTCTTCCATGTGAAATTATCTTTTTTGTTTATGGTTATGTTGATATTTATGTTGCTCACCCATATACTCAACATTTATATCAATGTTCTCCATGTATATTGCATGTGAAGTAATTTTTCATGAATTTAACTTATGTTCATGTTCTCGTTATTTATTTATTTATTTATTTTTTACGTAGTGGTAGAGCAACATTTGGTAGGGGTATTTCTCAAATTTTTTTAATGGAATATTATAATAAATAATTATAATAAAATTTAAAAAATTAAATAGAAAAAATAATTTTCCCTCAAAAAATAAGAGCACACCTCCCAAAAAAAGAATCGAACAAATATCCCAATAGTCACAAGAAAAGTTGCAAAAATGGCCTTTTTGAAAGAGGGAAGAATATTTTTTTAAAAAAATAGGTATGTAATTTTTCACCCAAAAGGGGGGAGCTGAGTAATATTTTTTAAAGTAATGTTTCTTCTTTTTAGTCATTTTCTTCTTTTGTCTAGTGAGTCATGGTTGTTGATTCCAATTAATGAGTTTTTAATCAAAGTGATTTTTCTCTTGCACCTCTTTAACGTTGAATAATTTGTGGCTTTGAGGATTTAATTGGATCCACTTAATTTTTTTTTGTTGCATATGAATTATGAATAAGTTTTGTATATTGTATAGAATTGTAGAAATATTATATTTTACACAAAGACTTTCATTATTGTTTTTTATTTCCCGATCAGAACATTATTGTTGTTACTGTTATGTAATACTAGGTGTACAGTCACCAAGCCCAAAAAGATAAGTGTAAGGATTTGCCTATGAAGATTACATCCTACCCTTGCACATGAGTATCATTGAGCTACCGAAGCAACGAGTTTGGGTGAGGTGAGTTACACCTTTAGCATCTCAAAAGCGTGAACTTTACAGTGGCAAGGATTTGAAGGGAAAGGGGACACGACCTAATACACTGTGCTGGTCACCGAGCACTACCATGAGAGCGAGAGAGAGAGGTACTGGTTTTTCCCTAGTTTGATGTCGCACCAGCCTCTTCATTGGATAGTAAATTTTGAAACTAATAATTAACATATAATGGGTGAAAATTTTGAAGGGTGTTATTAATTTTGTGGTGGGTGTGCAAATTAGGCCGGTGACAATCTCCCACTAGGTGCACCAGCATTGATGATGTCTCAACTGGGGCAGTGAACCTAGGCCAAGTCTCACCAGAGCTGGCCCATTGGAGGGATAATAAATACAACATATCCACAGAGGCATCAAGGATGGAGATTGCAGAGCCAGAGTGGATCAATCCACAGGCGAACTATTGGAAACAGCATAGGAAGGGTTTTGCCATTGACATAAGGTCTACCAACATGAATTTAAGGGCACCATTTCCCCTGAACTTGATATGCATGTGTGTATGACAGAGAGAACATAGTTACCGAGAAAATTTTATGTTTTTTTTTGAGTGGCATGTGTTTTATTTTGTATATGTAAGAGCATGCACTAGTACTATTTATCTCTCTTTTCTTTTATCTTTTTTATTTTTTATTTTATTTTTATTTTTAAATACGTATGGCTTTTCCACTCACATTGATTACAGTAACATAATAATGGAATAAATTAAAAAATGGAACAGGAAATTTGTATTCTCATAAATCAAGTGGCCAGGTGGAATAAAAAAAGTGAGACAGAAAATTTCAAGAGGTTTTTTCAGACTTCTCCAATTCTTCGACTCAAATATTAGTGATTATGCATATACCAAATTGCCATGACAAAATAATGGGGTATGTAAATGTTTCCACAACTTATGTAGATAATGTAATATTACATAGTACCTTTTCCCACAATTGGAGACATCAAGCCAAAGGATTTTTTTTTTTCAATTTAACACTAAAATGTTAACAATTTTGTTAGTTAGCATCGTTTTCAAACTATTTAGAAAATTAACATCTCTAGACTCTTAGACTCGAGTTTACTATAGCAAATCAAGTTGCACAGACTCGAGTTCCTTGTGGAACTCAAGTCTCCAAGACTTGAGTTTCTTCAAACCCAAATATCCCACCGCAAATAGACCAACCTAAAGAACACAGAAAACAAATCCGAAGACAACCCAAACCAGAAAACACAGAATAGGAAACAAATCTGGAGACAAATCAAACCAGAATATATAGAAAACAAACCTTTGGTGCCAATATCAAAAAACCCAAGCAGCTCCAGCGCCGAGATCGTCAAACCCAAGCAGCTCCAGCGCCAAGATCGTCAAACCCAAGCTAAGATCATCAAACACAGGCAGCTCTAGTGTCGAGATTATCAAACCCAATGCCAAGATCATGATTTTTGGGTTTGGGTTTTTTTGTTCGATTTCAAGATTGTTATTTTAAAGGTTTGGGTTTGGGTTTTTTGCTTCGCTTTTGAGATCATTATTTTAAGGGAAGAACTGTCTTGAGTTTTGGGGGCTTGG